>NC_069080.1:48566737-51283318 GCF_025698485.1 Gossypium arboreum | reverse complement strand
TCAACTTCTAAAGCCAAATAGTCATTATAAAACCTAATCCACATACACACAAATACATAAGCTTATGTATCAAAATATAACTTCATATACATATTCTAGTTATGTGGCCGAATATACCAAATCATGTATGCACATAGTTAAGAGTCATCCCAATAATACCCAAATTATTTATTCACAAGGTCGAATACACATACCATATTCACATATATTCTTCATTTGCATCACACATAATTTGAACAAATATCAAGTTACTTACTTACCTTATTTCAAATAGGTAATAAGCTAATTCATACCTGGTCATTTAACTCATTTCACATATTCATTCACAACATACCATTACCCGATGAACCATTCAGAATTGGATAGGACACTCGGATCATCACACATATATCGTACAATGCCAACGTCCCAGACGTGGTCTTACATGTAATCACATATTGATGCCACTATCTCGAACAAGGTCTTACTCGCACACATATATCAGAGTCACATATCGATCCCATGGTCTTACTTGTACACATATATCGGAATCCTATGTCATGACATATGTATCCTAGCTATTACTAAGGTTTATATGGGGCTTCCGGATGTCATAACTCAGTCGAAACAAATTCAGAAGTATAATAGCCAAGCTTGTGTACATTTGGCTATTGTAAATATAAATTCATATATTTCATTTAGCATATATGTAACACCCCTTACCCGTACCCGAGACTCGGACCAGGTACGAGGCGTTACCAGACACACACTCAAACATTTTCAAAAAATATGGGTTATAAAATTTCGTTCTAAATTATAACCAATCAAAAAACATCTTAGTGTTCCTATTATGGGCCTGCGAGACCCAAAACATACATTGGGGATGGTCCGGGACTAAACCGAGAACCTAAGAAAATTTTGGGAAAATTTTCTAGGTTAAGCCTTACACGCCCATGTCCCTAACTCGTGTGGAATTAATTGAATTTCTTTTCTATTTCGAACCTACAAGGGTTTTCACACGGCAAAACACACGCTCGTGTCCCTGGCCCTTCTCTTTCACACGGCCTAGACACACCTGTGTGGTTGCCAGTGTCTAAAAACCCGAACATTCTGTTTATGACGTTAGCATGTATTTTGGGGCACACGACCAAGGTAAGCGCCCATGTGCTAGGCCGTGCCCTCCACATGGTTGAGACACACGGCCGTGTCTCTTCCCGTGTTTTTACTACCAAGCATTCTGACTAAAGAAATTTTAGGTGCAGGGGACACACGGCCGTACCACACGCCCATGGGGCTAACCGTGTGCCTCACACGCCCGTGTGTCTACCCGTGTGGACCCTTGTTAGGCTATAATTTCAATCCAATGGTCACCCTCATCATTACTTCACATATAAGAACCCCAAATACAATTAACATGACCTGGATATACTCAATTATCCTCTTTTTATAATAAGGATTTCTATCCTATTGAAACATATTTAGGCTTGGCTCATTATTACAATTCATTGCCAATAATGGCCTAACCATTTACAAATGTTTTGACCATATTACGAATGCTTATTTATGAAATACCACATTTAATCATCACAAGAATAGTTCTAACATAAACATGCATGGTTGGTATGTCATAACCTACAACGAAATGAGCCATGTCTTAAGGCCATAAACCAAAAAGAATAAGTTTAACATTTAAGCCTTTACATTGGCAAACCAATGACATATAACACCAAGTAACTACAAACCTATACATGCCATTGTAACAAAATAGAAGTATCTATATACCAAAATAGGACAAATAGATAGTGTTGAGAATACTTCAACCATCTTCCAATATCCACGAGTCCTCGAGCTTTGTAAGACAGGGAAAAGAGAAAGGCAAGCATTTACATGCTTAGTAAGCCCGAATAACTGGTAAGTAAACTTACTGATTAATTAGCATACAACCATGTTAGACAAACAATCCAATAAATAGAGGATAGCCTCCTATTACATGCACTCAAACACCAAATTAGTCCCACAATAATTCATCATGTAATTTGTCTTAGATGAACTCATCATCCAACATTTTCATTTTTATACCTCATGTTAATCCCATTGAGTAGCTCGGAAGTATCGATGGATTATCCATTTACCGTCAAGTCATAAGAGTGATCTCCTCAAGTACGCACTCCTGCGAACCTCACATCTTACGGTGGGATTACCAGTCCAGGCTAAATCCCCTGTAATATAAACTCATGGAGTGTTGTCATGATTACCAATCCAGGTTAAACCCCTTATAGTGTAAACACCCCCACTGAGCTCGGATCTGAATTACCAGTCTAAGCTAAATTCAGGATCTAATCGGATTACCCGTCTGGGCTAAATCCTTAATGCACACATATTCTTCGGGAAGCTCAGCCACTCAAGGAACACCCATCCGGGCTAGATCCTTCCTATATTTGAGATCAATGGATTACCCGTCTGGGCTAAATTCTTTTCTGCAACACATGCAGGATCTCACATCACGTAAGCCATGGTTTATCCATTGAATTTCCCTTTTAACTTCAACTGGGACATTTATCATCTTGTCACTATTATTATTAACACATTTCATGGACTTTCATACCATCATTATATACAACTATCACACATTCATAAAACATGCATTTAGCCATATTATGGGTTTACCTTAAGTTATTCAAACTTACCTGGTATTTGTGTTGGTTTTCGCGTTTCGGTTATTTTGAAACCTTTCGTTTTCCTCGATTGACCTCCGAAATTTGTTCCTCAGGGTCTATAACAATAAAAATGAATTATCAATATCTCACATTATTCTTTTCGAGCCTAAATTTCACCCTGGACAAAATGACCATTTTGCCCCTAACCTTTCACATTATTTATGATTTAATTCCTAGGCTCGTAAAATGATATACATGAAATTCCTTGGCTACCCAAACCTAGCCAAATGCATTATAAACTCATACTAGCCCACATTTTCCTCTACTTCACATTTCTATCACATACCTTTAGGGGCTTTTCATGAAAATCACCTAGGAAAAGATGTTTAACACACATCTAACTTTCATATTCTCCAATAAAACATCAAAGAACAAACATGTCACACATGGGTCACTTTGCATACATGAACCCTAGCTTAAAATATAGGTAGAAATGGAGAGAACATGTTACAAGGATCTCAAAAATACAAAGAACAATAAAAACGGGGCTAGGAGTCACTTACTATTAAGCTTGGAAATATTGAAAACCCTAGCTATGGAGGGCTTGAGAATTTTGGCTGGTATAAGAGAGAAGATGGCTGATTTTTGCCTTTATTTTCCTTTTTTATTGATTTTATTACCAAATGAACAAAATGCCCCTCCTTACTACCAAAATTTTCCGTGCATGCCCATTTTTGTCCAAAAACTAAGAAATTGGGAAAATTGCTCTTTAAGACCTTCTAATTAATAATCTAAAGCTATTTCATGCAAATTGCTTCTAGAATCCAAGTTTTGTAATTTATTCAATCTGGTCCTTATTTTCCATTTGGACACCTTACTAATAGAATTTCTTCATGAAACTTTAACACATGCATATTTTCATATTCTAGGCCTCATAATAATCATAAAAAATATTTCAACATCGGATTTGTGGTCTTGAAACCACTGTTCTGACTGGGCCTTATTTCGGGATGTTACATTTCTCCCCCTTAGGGACTTTCTTTCTCAAAAGTCTTACCAGTAAACAGGTTCGGATAATAGCTTCTCATGGTTTCTTCTGGCTCCCATGTAACCTCTTCCACGCCATGTCGATGCCATAAAACTTTTACTAAAGCCATATCTTTATTTCTCAGCTGTTTAACCTCACGAGCCAAAATCTTAATTGGTTCTTCACCATAAGTCATGTCCGGTCTAATTTCAATCTCTACCAGTGAAATCACATGAGAGGGGTCTAATCGATATTGCCATAACATAGATACATGGAACATATCGTGAATCTTTTCCAGTTCCGGTGGCAATGCCAAACGATAGGCTAATGGTCCAACTCTTTCAGTGATCTCATATAGTCCGATAAATCGCAGACTCAGTTTGCCTTTTCGGCCAAATCTCAATACCTTTTTCTATGGAGATACTTTCAAAAATACCATATCTCCAACTTGAAATTTGACCTCTTTCTTTTTTAAATCAACATGTGACTTGCCTATCCGACGTCGCTTTTTAGTAGTCACGTATCACTTTAACCTTTTTTTTCAGTTTCCTTAATCAGATCAACTCCGTGAATCTGACTCTCTTTGAGTTCTATCCAATGCAATGGAGTTCCACACTTTCTGCCATACAAGGCCTCATAAGTCACCATCTTCAAACTCGTTTGAAAACTGTTGTTGTAGGCAAACTCTACCAATGACAGGTATTTTTCCCAGCTGCGCTGAAATTCGAGAATGCAACATCGTAACATATCCTTAAGAATCTGAATCATCCGCACAGACTGGCCATCAGTTTGCGGGTGAAAAGCTCTACTAAAACTCAACCTAGTACCCAAGGCTTCTTGTAGCTTCTTCCAGAATCTCGAAGTGAATCTCAGGTCTCTGTCTGAAATAATCGATAGCGATACCCCGTGTAATCTCACAATGTTAGATATATATATAAGTCGGCCAACTTATCAAGTGAATAATCTATCCTTACCGGTATAAAATGAGCCCACTTTGTCAACTTATCCACCACAACCCATATAGCATCTTTCGTTTTTAGGGTCAATGGTAATCCTCTCACGAAGTCCATTGTAATTCTATCTCACTTCCATTTCGGGACCATCACAGGCTATAACAAACCTAAAGGTACTTGATGTTTGACTTTGACTTGTTGACATATCAAGCATTTCGATACAAATTCAGAGATGTCTCTTTTAATGCCATTCCACTAGTACATTTTTTTTTCAAATCATTATACATTTTGGTACTTCCAGGATGAATAGACAAATGGCTATGATGTGCCTCTTGCAAAATTCTCTGAATAATTTCATCGTTCCTCGGTGCACATATTCTGTCTCTAAACATTAAACATCCATCAGAACCGATCTAAATATTTGATTCGATGCCCGACTCACATTGAGTTCTTTTAGCTTGCAGGTCACTATCATTAGTCTGAGCATCATAAATTTCCTAAAGAAATGTCGGCCTAGCTTTTAGCTCTTCCAAGACCGATCCAACATCAAGCAATGCCAATCAGACATTCATGGCCCTCAATGCAAACAAACATTTTCTGCTTAGTGCGTCGGCGACCACATTCGCATTTCCCGAGTTGTAACCGATGATCAACTCGTAATCCTTAATGACAACTCGTAATACTTAATTAATTCTAACCATCTTCATTGTCTCAGATTCAATTCTTTTTGAGTCATCAAATACTTCAAACTCTTGTGATCTGTGAATATACGACAAGTCTCACCATATAAATAATGCCTCCAAATTTTCAAGGCAAAAACAATGGCGGCAAGCTTTAAGTCGTGTGTCGGATAATTCTTCTTGTGTGGCTTCAACTGTCGTGAAGCATAAGCTATCACCTTGCCATTTTGCATAAGCACACAACACATTCCATTTAAGGAGACATTGCTATAGTCCACGAACTCTTTTCCTAACTCGGGTAATACTAGAACCGGAGCTTCAGTCAATAATGTCTTCAACTTCTTGAAACTCTACTGACACTTTTCTAACCATTAAAACTTAACGTCTTTCTATAGCACCTCGCGATTGGAGTTACTATCATTGAGAATCCTTTCACAAATCTTCAGTAGTAACCGGCTAAGCCCAAAAAGCTTCTAACATTGGTTACATTTTTAGGTGGTTTCCATTCAACGATAGCAGATATCTTACTTGATCAACTCGAATGCCATCATCCGAAACAATAGGACCCAAAACCCTACCTCTTGAAGCCAAAACTCACTCTTGCTAAACTTAGCATACAATTGTTTTTCCCGTAAGGTCTGCAACACAATCTTCAGATGCTTCGCATGCTCTGTCTTATCCTTGGAATAAATCAAAATGTCATCAATGAACACAATGACAAACTTGTCCAAGTATGGCCGAAAGATCCTATTCATTAGGCCCATAAATACGGTTGGTGCATTCGTCAACCCAAATGGCATGACAAGAAATTCATAGTGGCTATACCTCGTTCTGAAAGCTGCCTTAGGCACGTCCAATTCCTTAACTCACAACTGTTAATAGCCGGATCTCAGGTCTATCTTAGAGAATACAGCGGCTCCCCTCAACTGGTCAAACAAATCATCCATCCTTGGCAAAGGATACTTATTTTTGATAGTTACCTTATTTAGTTTCCGATAATCTATACATAACCTCATTGACCCATCTTTCTTCTTACAAACAGTACGGGAGCACCCCAAGGCGAAAAGCTTGGCCTTGCAAAACCTTTATCTGTCAGTTCTTACAACTGTACTTTTAACTTTTTCAGCTCGATTGGTTCCATCCTATACGGAGTAATAGAGATAGGAGTTGTTCCTGGCATCAGTTCAATACCAAACTCTATCTTTCTATCGGGAGGTAATCTGGGTAATTCCTCTGGGAACACATCTGGATATTCACATAATATTGTTACAAACTCAATCTTCAACTCTATTTCCTTAGTGTTCAGTACGAAAGTAAAGTAGGCTTCTTACCCTTTTCTCATATATCTTTGAGCCATCATTGATGTAATTACAACCGGCAGTGTGCCCAATTCTCTTGAATCAACTCGTAAAACCTCACCATCTGGGTACTTCAATTCAATATACTTCTACCACAGTTTACAATTACATCATGCTGGGTTAACCAATCCATGCCAAGTATTACATCAAACTCATCAAATGGCAACAACATAAGGTTAGCCGGAAAAGAATGACCCTGAATAATCAAAGGACAATTCTTACAAACCTTATCAACCAGGACTGACTTGCCTAATGGGTTCGACACTCTAATTATAAATTCTATAGGTTCAATGGATATATTCATACTAGACACCAATCTCATGCAAATGTATGAATGCGTTGATCTTGGATCAATTCGGACAACAACACAAGTGTTAAAAAGAAAAAAGGTACCCGTGATGACATCAAGAGCAGAGGCTTTCTCTCAAGTGTGTATTGCATACGTTCTTCCCAGGGTTCGAGCCTCTGACTTTGTAGTGTCTTTGGCCACAAATCGACTACCACTAGCGCTTCCAGGATATCTCAGAGGTCTACCTCGTGAAATAGGAGCACTCGACTTTGGGGCTAATTCCACCTCTTTATCGGTTCACTCTAGGCAGTCTCTAAGGAAGTGGTCAAGAGAACCACATATATAGCATGCACCACTCTTCATTTGGTACTCTCCAAAGTGAAATTTATTGTAGCTTTTACACTTCGGCTTTTGGTCATCTACACGCCCCACACTAGTCACCATCGGGGAGGAAGATTTCTGGTTACGTCATTTGGAGCTTCTCGCTCTAGCCGAATATACTACCGATGAAATGGAGCGTTCATGTTGGCTCATTGATTTCTTAGTGGGAAATCAGAGTGTCTTCCACTGGACCACTTGCTCAAAACCCGAGCTTCTCTCTTTGCTTGCTTCCTTTCTTATTGAGTTCCTCGGGCTTCTTGGCCCGATCAGCTAAAACAGCAAACTCTCGAATCTCAAAGATCCCAATTAACAGCTTGATTTCCTCATTCAGACATTCCTCAAAGCGTTTACACATTTCTGACTCTGTTTGAACCCATTCAGTCGCATATTGACTTAATATTACAAATTCCCTTTCGTATTCTGATACCGTCTTATTTCCTTGTTTGAGTTCCAGGAACTCCTTTCGCTTCGATTCTAAAAACCTTTGACTGATGTATTTCTTCTTAAACTTCGTTTGGAAAAATTCCCAAGTGATGTTTTCCTTTGGCACCACTGAAGATACAGTCTTCCACCAGTGGTATACAGTATCCTTTAGAAGAGATATAGCATAGTTTAAACACTCCTCAGGCGTACATGATAACTCGTCTAATACTCGTGTAGTGTTTTTGAGCCAAAACTCAGCTCGTTCAACATCATCATCAATCTTAGCTCTAAATTCTTCAGCCCCATACTTCCTAAGCTTATCCACCGAGGCTTTGCCAATTCTTACAGGTGACATACCTAGTGGCACTTCCTCATCAGGTCGGTTAAGGGGCGGGGGAGGTCGCGATATGTTGGGGCGATTTTTCAAATAATCTCTAAACCACTCATCCATCATGTCGAAGAAGGAGGCTTTGGCCTCTTCCCGACCTTCAGACATAGGCCTTCTACTAATACTAGAAACAACTCGTTGTACGGAAGTTGGAGCATGTCTTTCGGCTCCCTAGGACTCATCTTGTGCTTCATTGGAAGATATTCACTATATCCAAAGACAATTAAACAGTTAGGAGATGTTACACTATCAACATTCGTATAATAGCATCGTTACCTAAACTCAATACGCCCTACGGTAGTCCTAGAACAGACTAAACCGTAGCTCTAAGACCGAGACCGGTACGAGGCGTTACCAGACACATACTCAGACATTCTCAAAAAATACGGGTTATAAAATTTCGTTCCAAATTAAAACTGATCAGACAATATCTTAGTGTCCCTATTATGGGCCTGCGAGACCAAAAACATACTTTGAAGATGGTCTGAGACTAAACTAAGAACCTAAGAAAATTTTAGGAAACTTTTCTAGGTTAAGCCTCACACGCCCTTGTGGAGACAATACACACGTCCGTGTGCTTTGGGACACGCCCATGTCCCTAACCCATGTGGAATTAATTGAATTTATTTTCTATTTCAAACTTACAAGGGTTTTCACATGGCAAAGCACACGCCCATGTCCTTGGCCCGTGTCTTTCACACGGCCTAGACACACTTGTGTGGTCGCCCATGTCTAAAAACCCGGACATTATGTTTATGACATCAGCATGTATTCAGGGGCACACGGCCAAGACACACGCCCGTGTGCTAGGTTGTGCCCTCCACAAGGTTGAGACACACGGTCGTGTCTCTTCCCGTGTTTTTACTACCATGCATTCTGACTAAATAAATTTTAGGTACAGGGGACACACGGTCGTACGACACGCCCATGGGGCTGACCGTGTGTCGTACACGCCCATGTGTCGCGTATGTGTCTACCTGTGTGGACCCTTTTTAGGCTATAATTTCAAGCCAATGGTCACCCTCATCATTTCCTCACATATAAGAACCCCAAATACAATTAACATGACCTATATATACTCAATTATCCTCTTTTTATAATAAGGATTTCTATCCCATTGAAACATATTTAGGCTTGGCTCATTATTACAATTCATTGCCAATTATGGCCTAACCATTTCCAAATGTTTTGACCATATTACGAATGCTTATTTATGAAATACCACATTTAATCATCACAAGAACATTTCTAAAATAAACATGCATGGTTGGTAGGTTATAACCTACAATGAAATGAGCCATGTCTTATGGCCATATACCAAAAAGAATAAGTTTAACATTTAAGCCTTTACATTGGCCAACCTATGACATATAACACCAAGTAACCACAAACCTATACATGCATTGTAACAAAATAAAAGTATCTATATACCAAAATAGGAAAAATAGATAGTGTTGACAATACTCCAACCGTCTTCCAGTCTCTATGAGTCCTCGAGCTCTGTAAGATAGGGAAAAGAGAGGGGTAAGCATTTACATGCTTAGTAAGCCCGAATAACTAGAAAGTAAACTTACCATTAATTAGCATACAATCATGTTAGACAACCAATCCAATAAATAGAGGATAGCCTCCTATGACATGCACTCAAACATCAAGTTAGTCTCACAATAATTCATATGTAATTTGTCTTAGATGAGCTCATCATCCAACATTTTCATTTTTATACCTCATGTTAATCTCGTTCAGTACCTCAGAAATCTCGATGGATTATCCATTTACTGTCAAGTCATAAGAGTGATATTCTCAAGTACGCACTCCCGTGAACCTCATATCTTACGGTGGGATTACCAGTCCAGGCTAAATCCTTCGTAATATAAACTCATGGAGTGTTGTCAGGATTCCCAGCCCAGCTTAAACCCCTTATAGTGACAAACGCCCTCACTGAGCTCGAATCTAAATTACCAGTCCAGGCGAAATTCATACCGTAATTGGATTACCCATCCAAGCTAAATCCTTAATGCACACATATTCTTCGGAAAACTCAGTCACTCAAGGAACACCCATCCGGGCTAGATCCTTCCTATTTTTGAGATCAACGGATTACCCGTCTGGGCTAAATTCTTTTCTGCAACACATGCAGGATCTCACATCACGTAAGCCATGGTTTATCCATCGAATTTCCCTTTTAACTTCAACTGGGACATTTATCATCTTGTCACTATTATTATTAACACATTTCATGGAATTTCATACCATCATTATATACAACTATCACACATTCATAAAACATGCATTTAGCTATATTATGGGTTTACCTTAAGTTATTCGAACTTATCTGGTATTTGTGTCGGTTTTAGAGTTTCGGTTATTCCAAAACCTTTTGTTTTTCTCGATCGACCTTCGGAATTTGTTCCTCTGGGTCTATAATAATAAAAATGAATTATCAATATCTCACATTATTCTTTTGGAACCTAAATTTTACCCGAGACAAAATGACCGTTTTCCCCTAACCTTTCACATTATTTACGATTTAATCCCTAGGCTCGTAAAATGATATACATGAAATTCCTTAGTTACCCAAGCCTAGCCAATGCATTATAAACTGATACTAGCCCATATTTTCCTCTACTTCACATTTCTATCACATCACTTTAGGGGCTTTTCATGAAAATCACTTAGGAAAAGATGTTTAACACACATCTAACTTTCATATCCTCCCATAAAACATCAAAGAACAAACATGTCACACATGGGTCACTTTGCATACATGAACCCTAGCTTAAAATATATGTAGAAATGGAGAGAACATGTTACAAGGAATCACTTACTATTGAGCTTGAAAATGTTGAAAACCCTAGCTATGGAGGGCTTGAGAATTTTGGGTGGTACAAGGGAGAGGATGGCTGATTTTTTCCTTCATTTTCCCTTTTTATTGATTTTATTACCAAATGACCAAAATGCCCCTCCTTACTAAACTTGCAAAATTTTCCATGCACGCCCATTTTTGTCCAAAAACATAGAAATGGGGCAAATTTCTCTTTAAGACCTTATAATTAATAATCTAAAGTAATTTCATGCAAATTGCTTCTAGAATCGAAGTTTTGCAATTTATTCAATTTGGTCTTAATTTTCCAATTGGACACTTTACTAATAGAAGTTCTTCATGAAACTTTAACACATGCATATTTTCATATTCTAAACCTCATAATAATCATAAAACAAATATTTCAACGTCAGATTTGTGGTCCCAAAATCACTATTCTGACTAGGGCCTATTTCGGGATGTTACAATATATTAGTTACGTTTAATTAAAATTAAGTACGTCTATTTGCTTATAAACTTACCTCGGACGATGTAATACGAAACAGGATAGCTAGTCGACAACTTTTGTTTTCCCCCAATCCAAATCTGATTTCTTTGTTTCTTGATCTAAACATATTCAAATTAAGCTCATTCAAACATATTTTCAGTCAATTTAGTCCAAAAACACAAATGGGTAAATTACCATTTTACCCCTACTATTTAAACTTTTTACAATTTAGTCCCTATTGCACAAAACACAAAATATACAAAATTTCACCATACCCATGTTAGGCTGAATTTTACCCATATTCATACAAGTCCATATTTTTCATTTCTTTCACATTTTAGTCCCTCAAATTATTATTTTTGCAATTTAGTCCTAATTACTCAAAATCGTCAAAAACTCCAATACAAAACATACTAACCCAAAACATATCTTTCATATTTCATTATCAAACAAAAAAAAATCACAAGCCCTCCACATTTGCATAACTCAGAATATTCATCAAAATAAAAAAATTCAAGCATGGGTCTTAAAGATAACTTAGCAACAATCTCAAAAACGTAAAAATTATCAAAAACCGAGCTAGAACTTACCTTGAATCAAGTTGAGAAATGCCCGAACCCGAGCTTCTTTTCTTTTCCTTTCTTATTTTGTTTTCGGTCAAGAGAAAATAAAATGAACATGGCTTATTTTATGATATGTTTATATTATATTAATTTATTTTATTAATTTACCATATTAACCTTAGTTAAAAATATTATATTATCACATATATATGTCCTTTGCTATCCACCTATATTAATAGTAGCTCAATTTCAACATAAAGACTTCATATTAAAAAGACATTAACAATTCGGCCCTCACACATTAAGCTATCAAGTTTTCATTTTATTAAATCGGGCACCTGAACGACAAAAATAAATCACAAAAATTTCACACACACAAATTCACACATAATAAATACAGAAAATAATTTTTAAATTTTTTTGACTCGGATTCGTGGTCCCGAAACCACCATTCCAACTAGGGTCTAAATCGGGCTGTTACATCCAAAAGGAAAAATTGAGGATGTTTTAGTACGTGTAGGCAAATTTATTTTTCCTGCTGACTTTAATATTTTAGACTTTGAAGTAGATAAAGAGCTGTCAATCATCTTAGGAAGGTCTTTCTTAGAAACTAGAAGGACCCTTATTGATGTGCAGAAGGGCGAGCTTACTATGCGTGTTCAGGACGATCAAGTAACTTTTAATGTTTTTAAGTCTATGTGATTCCCTGACATGGTTGATAAATATTCTATAGTATCTGAGTTAAAGGATTTAGCGAAAGAATAGGACTCAGCTCTGTTGAGGACTCATTGAAACAAGTTTTGATGTCAAACCCTCCAAGTGATGTAGAGGGGGAGGGAAACCTATCTTTGCTAGAAGCTAAAGAGAAGAGAATTAGTCCACAATCCCGTTTTGAATCTTTGGAATTAGAAAAAAGGGATTATGTTCAACCAAAAGTGCCAATCGAGGAGCCACCTACATCAAAACTTAAGGTACTTCCCTCACACTTAAAATGTTTATTTAGGTAATGCTTCTACTTTACCTATGATTATTTCAGTAAAGTTTACTGAAGAGTAGAAAGAGAAACTCATTTTAGTGTTGAAACAATTCAAGAAGGCTATCGGCTGGACCATAGTCAATATTTGTGATATTAGCCCATCCATTCGCATGCATAAAATTATCATAGATGATGACGAGAAAGGGACGATTGATGGAAAATGAATAATAAACCCCATTACGAAGGATATGGTAAACAAAGAGATCATAAAATAGATAGATGCAGGTATAATTTATTCCATCTTAGGCAGTTCATGGGTAAGTCTAGTCTAGTGCATGCCAAAGAAATAAGGTATTACGGTCGTTAAGAACAAAAAATTAATATCCACTAGAAAAGTTACAGGATGGAGAATTTGTATAGATTACCAAAAGTTGAACAATGCGACTAGGAAAGATCATTTTCATTTGCCGTTCTTGGACCAGATACTGGATAAACTTACGGGGTGAGACTCTTACTCTTTTCTTGATGGTTACTCAGGATACAATTAGATTACAGTAGCACTAGAGCATCAATACAAAATAATATACACAAGCCCGTACGGTACATTTGCACTTAAATGCATGCCATTTGGTTTATGTAATGTTCTTACTACATTTCAAAGATGTTTGATAGCTATTTTTACTGACATGGTTGAAAAGTATTTGGAAGTTTTTATGGATGATTTTTTAGTGTTTGGAGACACTTATGATTATTGGTTAGCCAATCTATCCAAGGTACTAAGGCGGTGTGAAGAAACAAACCTCGTACTCAATTGGAAAAAAGTGTCATTTCATGGTACGTAATATATTATTCTAGGGAACCGAAAAACGAGACATAGAATCAAGGTAGATAAACCAAAGGTAGATGTTATTGAGGAACTCCCACCTCCAACATCTGTCAAGGTGTTAGGAGCTTTTTGGGACATACCGGATTCTATCAAAGATTTATCAAGGACTTCTACAAAATCGCTAAACCCTTATACAAATTATTAGAGAAGGACACTATATTCAATTTTGACGAAAAATGTTTGAAAGCTTTTAATAATCTAAAGAATCGGTTACTCTCAGCACCTATTATCGTCACACCGGATTAGGATTCTCCATTTGAGTTGATGTGTGACACAGGTGACTTTGCGATAGGACCTGTGATGGGCCAGCGAAGGAACAAATTTTTTCATCCCATCTACTATTCAAGTCGACCTCTGACAGAAGCTTAATTGAATTATATGGTAATAGAGAAAGTGTTACTTGCTATTGTATTTTCTTTTGACAAGTTTTGATCTTATCTTATAGGTACCAAAGTGACTGTCTATATGGATCATTTGGTAATTAAATATTTACTTGCCTAGGAAGATACCAAGCTGAGATTGATTCGATGGGTACTTCTACTCCAAGAGTTTGATCTAGAAATTCAAGATCGAAAAGGGGTAGAAATTAAATAGTAGATCATTTATCCAGATTGGAGCCGCAAGAAGGAAATTCTCCACTTATAACCATTCAGGAGACATTTCCAGATGAGTGCATACTTAAGGTAAATCATGTCTATAATACCCCTTGGTTTGCTGATTTTGCTAACTATTTAGCTTATAGTTTGATGCCGATTGATATTACTTATCAACAAAAGAAAAAGATTCTTTATGATGTGAAGTACTATTTTTGGGAAGAGCCATACTTGTTAAAAAATGTGCAGATCAAATGACCAGGAAATGCATGGAAGAAAATGCGATACAGTAGATTTTATATCATTGTCACATAGCTCCAAGTAGGGGGCACTTCGGAGATACACGTACTTCAGCCAAAGAATTGCAAGTCAAATCATTTTGGCCAACATTATTCAAAGATGCATATGAATGTATAAAGAGTTGTGATCGATGCTAGAGGGTTGGAAACATCACCAATAGAAATAAGATGCCTTGAACAAACATCATTGAGGTAGAATTATTCGATGTTTGGGGTATTGACTTTCTTGGGCCATTCCCACCTTCTTTTGGTCACAAATATATATTGGTAGTAGTAGACTACAAACCTATGTGGGTTGAGGCCAAGGCATATCTAATGAACAATGCCAAGGTTGTGATGAAGTTTTTGCAAAAACATGTCTTCACAAGGTTTGCAACTCCTAGGGCTTTCATCAATGATAAGAAGTCCCATTTTGTGAACAAATGGTTGAAATTGTTACTCAATAAACATGGAGTGATGCACTAGGTTGCCATAGCTTACCATCCGTAGATGAATGGATAAGCTGAACTAGCAAATAAAGAGATAAAAGGTATACTTGAGATGGTAGTTTTTCCAAACCGACGAGACTGGTCCAAAAGACTAGATGACGCTTTATGAGCCTACAGGATAGCATACAAGATATCTTTAAGGATGTCTCCCTATCGGTTGGTCTTTGGGAAAGCCTGTCATTTGTCCTTAAGGTTAGAACATAAAGCTTACTAGGCTCTACAACAGCTAAACTTAGATCCCAAGCTTATAAAAAAGAAACAGATGCTTCAAGTTAATGAGTTAGAAGAATTCTGAACTTTCGCATATGAAAATTCCAAGCTATTCATTGAGAGATTAAAGAGATGGCATGATAAGCACATCCAAATCCAAGAAATTAAAGTAGGTCAACAAGATTTGTTGTTTAATTCCAGATTAAGGTTCCTTTCAGGTAAGTTCAAATCACATTGGTCCTATCTATTCACTATTCATCAAGTCTTCTCATACGGGGTTGTTGAACTTCACGATGAGGGAGGTAACTTCCAAGTTAATGCTTAACACTTGAAACATTATTGAGGAGATAAAATTGAGCGAGATAAAGTCTCATTCATTTTATAGGATACTTAATTTTTCTCTTTCTCTTTTAAATAAATGACTTAAGGTATATTTTCTAGATTAGTATATTAAAATAAATTCTATCTAGGAGATTGGAACTTAAGCAAGACCATTTATGACCCTCTAATCTTTCCTAGGAATTAATTTTAACATAATCTTTCAAGAAACTATTTCCTAAATGGCAAAATAAATTTTTATTTCTCAAATAAAAGGCTAAATTTTTATCCAAGTTTTAATTGCAAGTCAATTTTCAAATTTTCTTTAAGTTTAGGTACTTAATTGAATTATTTGCAAAATTTGGTTGTTCTTTTGTAAATATTGAAATTAGATGTCTCTTTTTCTAAATATCTTTAAAAGAAGCTAAAATAAAAGTTTTTAATTTAATTTTTAATAAAATAATTATATTTTATATAATATATATTAATTCTTATCAACTTTACACGTGATTTGAATTGCTTTAATTTTTTATTTAAGAGTTTTATTTCAATAAATGAAATAATAGAAAATAATAAATTAATATACATTATATTATTTATTAATTGTTATTTACTTTATATGACATTAAGACTTATAATAATTTAGTATTATTTTTTTTTAAGAATTTAAGTTAAACTCCTCCCTTCTATCACTTTAAATACTACCTTCATCCCTCATTTACACCACTCACCATCTATCAAACCAACCTCTCCATGCATCCTACCATCATCAGCAACTATCGACAGCATCACTAACAGCCATCATTTCACTCATCGCCCAACAACTCCAGCCTACCTTGTTCATGCCCTGCTATTCATGCCAACCCTGCTCGCACGCGGCGACTACTGAAGACCGCAAGTTATTACTGTAATGCCCTAAAAGTCTCTTATATTTATTTTTGTGTGTTTTTGATAAAAACCTATATCTGCTTCAATGGTTATGTGTGTTGGGGGTGTTTGAGAAGTCTTAGGTTCAAGCCTTGTCTTGAACTAAAATTTTGTTTTAATTGAATAAAGCCTACTTTTATTCAGTAGGCTTATAGTTAAAAGTTTGTAAAAACATGTTAGAATGGGCCTACTAGTCTGGTGGATGAGTGGTGTGTTAAAAATGCTAGAGGTCTTGGGTTCGAGCTATACTTGGGTATTTTTTTTGCTGCTTGTGGCATGTAGGAGTTTGAGCTGTGGTAAAATACTGAGTGTTTGAGGTGTGTGGGGTAATAGTGGACGGTTATGGAGTGTTTGGGGGGTGTGGGGAAGTGTGGGAGCGAATTTAGGGATAAGTGGGAGGAAATTAGGGAATTATGGGGGAAAATATCCAAAATATTATCATTTTCTTTTCTTTTTGAAAAAAAGGAGTCAGATTTCTCTCCATCTTCCAGACGATTTGTTTCCCCATCTTTACCATTTTCTTTCCTCAATTCCTCCCTATTGCTGCCAAATTCTGCTTCTCCTCCCCCACCCTTGGTGTTTCTTTTTGTTTTCCTGGCTTCAATTGTTCGTTTGTGGCAACATTTGTTTTTGTCTGTTCGATAAGTGAAATAAGGTGGAATTGGTTTTCCTCTCAACTTTTGGTTTCTCCTCTTTTTACTGAAAGACTCTTGACGTTTTTCCTTTTCTTTCCCTAGTCGAACCTTTGCTGGGCTTCTTCCCCTTTTCTATTCATTTCATTTCTACTTTCTTCCTGCACATTATTTTCTTCACCCTCTCGGTAATTTAGTCTTGAGCAAACTTTAAACTGGGATGTGGACAAGTGTTGATATGGATTCCTTTGGTGATTAGGGGTTTATCGAAGGGTTTTTTATCGCTCGTCAACATTTTGAAGGCAGGCTATTCCTGCTACTTGATTTAAGGTAATGGCTTACCGCTCAAAAGTGAATACCTTGTTTTGGGATTTGGATGTATTTGATAGTTAATTGTTTAATCAAGTGCAAGTTTTCAATTTTAGGTTTCGGGAGTGCTCGGGAGTTTTAGGCATAAAAATCCAAACAAGTGTGTAACTACAACACTGAAAATGGTAATCAGTAAAAAGCTAAAAAATGAGGTTGTCGACACCACACGGGCGTGTGGCCGCCTGTGTGGTAGGCCGTGTAATGGAACACGGGTATGTGATCGATGAGACAGATCGTGTTCGATACACGAGTGGATTGAATTGTGCCGTGTGGGCCACACGGGTGAACCACACAAGAGTGTGGGATTTTTGTGACAAGCCGTGTGATCCACAAGGCCAAGGCCATTTTGGGCTGTGTGGGCGACACGGACGTGTGGGTCCACAAGGGGCGACAACATAGGCATGTGAGCCCATCTCCACTATTTTGTTGCTCAGGTTGCACGGGTCGCCCGAGACGACTTTGAACCTACTATAGGGTCGGTAAGCTTACCTAGACCCTTAATTGACCGAAATGACTGTATGACTGATATATACATGATATATATACATGTTAGCGAGCATGGTGATATTTAATGAACTGGTATTGTATGCACTGTTACCATGATATAGCATGTCATTATTATATGTTACATTGCATTAGGTTGGGGGTTGGTATTATTCGGAGGAAGTGTACTGAAAGGTCTCGGGCCTAATTTACTGGTAGCTCAGCTACAAACCACTGTTTATTGTCGTATTCGGTACTTTTTGGAGTGTAGGGATGGGTGGGTTGATTATATCCCCACATAGAGTGTAGGGTTGGATGAAGATGGTGTGTAGAGGCTGGCTTGGTAGGAATTTTGTGATTCTATATCTGTTACTGTACTAATTGCTAATACTGAAATGGGCTTAAGCCTAGACTGTGACTGCATTTTGTTTACTTGTTTTATATGGGGATTACACGCTGAGTTTTCATAAACTCACCCCTCTAATTTATCTATACAGGAAATCCCTAGGCGTGGGCGGATCAATATGGCGGAGTACTCAATGGTGGCCACACAACCTTGTTTGACTCATTTTTACTTAATTATGACTTCAAATTTTGTTTAGGAATTTTATTGTAAATATGGCCTCTATGGATTTTTCTTAAATTTGGGATTTTTATTAGTTATATGTTATAACTACTAGTTTTAGGAAAACTTGAGTTTTCAAAAGAACCAAACGTTTTGAAAACTGGTTTAAAAGCTTCTGCATAGAATAAATGTTTTGAAAGCTTTCGAATGATTAATTAACACGATAATAGGATTAATAAGTGATAATGAAAAGATTCTAAATGGAAAATGTTTGAAGTAAAGTTACAGTGTTCAAACCAAGTTACGGTTTTCAAACACATTAACATGTGACACTGTCAGATTTGACAGTAACGACCAGGCCGGGTTTGGGGTATTACATTTATTAGTATCAGAGCCAAGTTTCAAAACTCAGCTGTGGATATGGGTTTTTAAGACGTGATTTCTGAGAACTTATTTCTAAAGGATTTTACTGAAAGTGTGGTACACTGAGTCTCCGGTGCCGATCCAATAAGTTTTCTGAAACTGTGAATTAATTAAACTGAAACTGAAACTATTTTTGATAGTATATCCTGACACTGCTATAGGTAGTATATACTAAGACTACTATAGATAGACTGTACTGAAAACACTTAAAATAGTATATACTAAGACTATCGTAAAACTGATAGACATTGATTAACACTACGATGTACGAAAAAAACTTCACACTTCTGATACTGTTTTCATAAAATATCTATTAATAAACACTAGAACTGTAAACTAATGCATAAAAATTTAACACAGATAAAATGCAATTAGACAATGAACACCAGAGGTACCCGCGGACGGGGTATAAGAGGCCATGGTAGAGGTCGTAGAGGTGCTCGAGCTGGGTATTCGTCATCTGGCAATCTACCTAATTTGGATACTAGTGAGACACCAACTTCACCTGTGAATAAGATTGGATCTCATGATCGAACGGCTGGGGACGACATACTGTCCCAGGCCATGTTGAGGATTTTAGAGAAGGTCACTGGCCCAATACAGGAGCTGAAGGTCATGGGTCGGTTACGGAACGACTCAGGTCTAACGGAGCTGAGCTTTTTAGGGGTATTACTAAAGTTGCCCCTAATGTGGTTGAGTACTAGATAGAGGCCACAGAGAGGATTATGTATGATCGAGACTACACTCCCGAGCAAAAATTAAAGGGCGTTGTATTGCTGCTACGTGATGAGGCATATCAGAGGTGGCTCACTGTTAATGAGGGCTCTCAACCCGATCGACTGACTTGGGAGTTCTTTAAGACCGTCTTCTAGGGGAAATATGTGGGGGCCAGTTATGTGGATGCATGTAGGAGAGAGTTCCTAAATCTAAATTAGGGAGATAGATCAATGGCTGAGAATGAGGCCAAATTTTTTAGACTGAGTCGCTATGCGCGAGGTATGGTGGCGACTGAGTATGAGTGATGTGTTTACTTCGAGGATGGCCTCAGGGATAATTTGAGGTTTCTGATAGATCCGCAGAGGGAGCAAGACTTTGCTGCACTGGTTGATAAGGTGAAGATCGCCGAGGAAATAAAGTGCGCGGAGCTTTATAACCGAGAGAGATGTAGGAGCAAGAGGGATTCAAAGCCCTCGAGTTCTATTTAGAGGCCTAAAAAAAGGTCAAAGTTAATGGGCCGATTAGAGTTGGGGCTCCTATTGCTGCTACTTGACAGTCGCCGTGTACTGACTGTGGTAGACGCCATCAGGGCGAGTGCTGGAAAAGAACTAGGGCTTGTCTGAGGTGTGGTTCATTAGAGCACTATATTAAAGAGTGTCCGTGAAGGTCCGGTTAGATGCAAGCTCCGGGTACTGGTACTGCACTGCCACCGAGAGCAGTTCAGTAGCCATCGAGAGGTTGTGGTCTGTAAAGCTCCCACGCCCGAAATCGTCACCGGAGTCGAGCTTGAGGAGTTACCGAACATAATTTATCAAATTAAGAACTTCAAATCTTTTGTTTCTACATTCACAGCTTTCTAGCTACTCGCATCACATTTACAAGAAAAATCATATCTCGAGTTACAAAACTCGAAATCAAGATCCGTAAATTTTTCCTAAATCTAGACTCATATATCTATTTACTTATTTTTTTCTAGAATTTTTGGTCAGGCCAATTAGTACAGTTTATTAGTTAAAGTCTCCCCTGTTTCAGGGTTTGACTACTCTGACCTCTGTGTCTTACGAATTAGATACCTCCCTGTACAGAGCTTCAATGACTATGCCGTTTGTCTCTAATAAAACTAGACTCAATAAGGAATCTGTACATATAAAGCATGACTTATAATTATCTTTTTAAAATTTATGGTGAATTTCCAAAGTCAGAACAGGGGATCCAGAAATCGCTCTGGCCCTGTTTCACAAAAATTTAAACATCTCATAAAATATAGCTCATATATCTGTTTAGCTTCATCCATATGAAAGTAGACTCATCAAGCTTCGATTCCATAACTTATTCATTATTTAATTCTATTTATACTATTTTTAGTGATTTTTCAAATTCATGTCATTGCTGCAGCAATATTCTATTTTAAGGCAAATTTCATCTTTTCATGAGTTATTATGAACTAGATAACCTATTAAACTTCCACGATATCAAACATGATCTAAATTTAACCATCACCATGACTTATCAATATCAAACATTTTCTCAACCAATCATGGCCATATCATAAAATTATTTACACAAAATAAATATATTGCTATACATGCCATACTTAAGTTTTACAAGCCATTTACCCGGATGAAAGTCCTTTGGATAGTGTGATCGAACCTTCGACCGTCCCAATTCCCAAGTCGGCTTGTTGAAAACTACAAGAAATAAAGAGGAGGAGTAAGCATAAATGCTTAGTAAGTTCATATGTAAATAACAAGTAACATAACAATACCAAATATACCAAACAACTTTAGCATGGTATCACCAAAACATATATCATATTTCTAAACATCATTCATCATCTTACTACCTTATCGTTGTTGTATCTATTATCAACCCGAGGGTTAAGAACATACCTGTCCAAAGTGTCCATTTCACAACACTTACCAAAACGTCGCTTGCATCTTAAGTGTTCTTTCATTTCACTAGAAATTTCACCCGTTGAACACATCGGAATACAACTCGGATACACGGATAATTTGCACATAAGTGCCTCATATGTAATCAATAAATCATGTAACCCGCCCCTAAGTGAACTCGGACTAAACTCAATGAGCTCGGGCGTTCGCATCCATAAGTGAACTCGGACTCAACTCAACGAGTTCGGATGCTCAACCATCCTAGTGACATGTCACTTGTATCCTAATCTATTCCTAAGGTTCAAACGGGCTTTTTTCCTCGATCTCACATTGCCATCTTCCATGGAATATCGGAACTGATACTCGGTAGCAATTCATATTTATCAAGTAGTAAACATAATTTGCATATTACTCAACATTAACCACAAAGCATAATATTTCACGATAAAAAAATCAGCATATCATATAATTAACATCAATAACTTAAAAATAACAATTATGCTACATTATTTACACATGAACTTACCTCGTATGCGAAAATTACTACTTTTACCATTTCGTCCACAACTTGGTATTTTTCCATTTTAGCCCGAATTTCAGTTTTCCTTGCTCTATCATTTAAAATATAGTCTAATTAGGACTCACATTATTCAAATTGACCCAAAATCATATTTTGGAAAATTACAATTTTGCCCCTAAACTTTTGCATATTTACACTTTTGCCCCAAAACTCGTAAATTAAACTTCAGCCTATCTTCTTATGTTTTATGACATGCTGATCATTTTTCCCTTCTATGGAAACATCAAATTCTCACTCTAACATGTACTTATGACTATTAGGTATTTTTACCGATTAAGCCCTTTTGCTCGTTTTCACTTAAAACCGAGTAGTACAAGTTGTCTAACATAATTTAAAACCTCATATTCTATCATAAAACACCAAAATACACAAATTTCACCTATGGGTATTTTTCCAAATATGAACCCTAGGTTGAATTATTGCTAGCATAAGCTTAATCGAGCTATCGGGACTCCAAAACGTAAAAATCATTAAAACGAAGGCTAGAACGGACTTACAATCGAGCTTGAAAGCTTGAAAACCCTAGCCATGGTTTCTCCATGCTATATTCGCCATGGGGTTGAAGATGAGCAAAATTGGCTTTTAATTCAGATTTTAATTCATTTTACCCCTAAATGACCAAAATGCCCTTACTACTAAACTTTCCAAAATTCCATCCATGTCCAATTTTTGTCCATAGACTTAGAAATTGGTAAAATTCCTATTTAAGACCTCCTAATTAATATTTCAAAACAATTTCATACTAGAAACTTCTAGAATGCAAGTTTTACAAATTATTCGATTTAGTCCCTAATTTCAATTTAAGCACTTTATGCATAAAATTTCTTCATGAAATTTTCACACAATCATGCAATCATATCATAGACCTCAAAATAATCATAAAATAATTATTTCTATCTCGGATTTTGTGGTCACGAAACTGCTATTCCGACTAGGCCCAAAATCAGGATATTACATGGTCAGGCTAGAGGTGGTAATTGGTTGAGCCGTGTTCAGAGAGCACCGGGGAGAGGTGCTGGTCATACTAAGGCGAGGCAGCCGGCTTTGGTTTATGCTGCACGTCTCTGAGAAGATGGAGATGCTCCGAATGTTATCATGGGTACGTTCTTTTTTTATAATGTACCTTATACTACACTGATAGATATAGGATCCACTCACTCCTATATAGCCTATACTGTATCCGAGAACTTGGTTTTCTTGGTTGAGAGCACTGTGAGTAAGGTGACTGTACTGAGTCCACAGGGACAATTAGTAAGGGTAAATAAGTTTTTTAGAGACATTCGTTTAGAGGTTCAAGGGGCTATTTTTCTGGCTAATGTGATGGAACTGCCTTTTGGAGAGTTTGATCTGATACTGGGAATGGACTGGTGGATTAAACACTAGATTGTGCCACAAAAAGGGTTGTACTAAGAACTGAGAAGGATAGCGAGGTATTCATAATTGGGGAACGTCAGAACTACTTATCGAATTTGGTTTCTGCATTGAGAGCGGAAAAGTAGGTTCATAAAGGATGTGAGGTGTATCTGGCCTACATCAGTGTTTCAGATTTAGGGGATTATTCGGTTAACGATATCAGGACGATTAAGGACTTTCTAGACATTTTTCCTGAAGAGCTACCTGGGTTATCTTCGAATCGTGAAGTAGAGTTCGGGATTGAGCTCCTTCTTGGAACAGCTCTGGTGTCTAGCACTTCGTATAGAATGGCACCGAAAGAGCCTGTGTGGTAGGCCGTGTAATGGAACACAGGTGTGTGATCGACAAAACAGACAGTGTGTGATACACGGGCTGGACCGAATTGTGTCATGTGGGCCACATGGGTGAACCACACCGGCATGTGAGATTTTTGGGTCAGGCCGTGTGATCCACATAGCTAAGGCTATTTTGGGCCATGTGGGCCACACGGGCGTGTGGGTCCACATAGGCTGAAAACATGAGTGTGTAAGCCCATCTCCACTATTTTGTTGGTAAAGTTGCATGGGTCGCCCGAGATGACTGTGAACCTTCTGTAGGGTTGGTAAGCTTACTTAGACCCCTAATTGACCGAAATGAGTGTATGACTAATATATATATTTACATGTTAGCAAGCATGATGATATTTAAATGAACTGATATTGTATGCACTGTTGCCATGATATAACATGTCATCACTGTAAGTTACATTGCATTGGGTTAGGGGTTGGTATTGTTCGAAAGAAGTGTACTAAAAGGCCTCGGGCCTAATTTATTGGCAGCTCAGCTGCAAACCACTATTTAGTGCTACATTCGGTACTTTTTGAAGTGTAGGGATGGGTGGGTTAATCTATCCCCACATGGAGTGTAGGGTTGGATGGAGATGGTGTGTAGAGGCTGGCTGGGTAAGAATTTTGTGATTGTATATATATTACTAAAATGATTTATCTAATACTGAAAGGGCTTAAGCCTAAACTGTGACTACATTTTGTCTGTTTGTTTTATATGGGGATTACACACTGAGTTTTTGTAAACTCACCCCTTTGATTTATCTATACAGGAAATCCCTAGGTGTGGGTGGATCGATGCCGCGGAGGACTCAGTGGTAGCCACACAACCTTGTTTAACTGTGTTTCATACTTAATTATGATTTTAAATTTTGTTTGGGAATTTTATTGTAAATATAGCCTCTATCGATTTTTCTTAAATTTGGGATTTTTATTAGTTATGGATTATAACTATTAGTTTTAGGAAAACTCGAGTTTTCAAAAGAACCAAACATTTTAAGAAATTACTCACAAATACGCAAACTGGTTTAAAAGCTTCCACATAGAATAAACATTTTGAAAGCTTTCAAATGATTAATTAATACGATAATAGGATTAATAAGTAATAATGAAAAGATTCTAAACGGAAAATGTTCGAAGTAAAGTTACGATTTTCAACCCAGTTACAATTTTCAAACACATTAAATGTAACACTGTCAGATTCAACCATAACGACCAGGCCGGGTTTAGGGTGTTACACTTACTGCTTCTTGGCCCTAGCCGACGCACAAGCTCCAGCCTTCGCACGTTGCTGCTGGCCTCAAGCCTTTGTGTGCTATTGTTGCTTCTCGCCTCAAGTCGTGCACACCTCTATATTAGCCACACGCCCCTTGTCACCCTTACACCACAACTTCGTCTCAATTTGCCATAACCTCAAGCAACAATTCGACCACCCTTTTTCCATAAACATTGCACCTCCTAGATTCACCAACCGATCACCCTCCAACCAACCCTCAATCGAAATCTTTTGCTTCAAATTTTATTTATTTTATTGAGTTCTTAATTTTTATACAAAGGTGGTAAGAAAAGTTTTCTCCTAAATTTCAATTTTTTTTTATTATTTATCTTTCAATTTATTGAATTATTAATATTTTATGCAAATTGATTTTTTGAGAAAATATTTGTCCATCTCATGTTCAGGTTAATCAAGCCTTATAAAAGAACTCGTTCCTCTGTCCAAGTTGAAGAATCACAAAATAAATTCCACTGTGAAGAAGCCAAAGTGAGATTCGATAGCATCTTCAAAAATCAACAAATGCTGCCAGAAAAAGGCTTTACACTGAAAGAAAACAACTATACTAATTCCATGGCGAGCATTCGACAAGTTGCTGAAGCTTTAAATTGGGAAGTGTTTTATGAGAAAAGACCAAGTGCAGATTAAGAGTTAGTTTATGAATTTTATATGAATTTGACCTCAAGCAAATTAACAGAAGTCTCTGTCTGAGGAATCAATGTACTAATAAATTCAAGCACTATTAATGAATTCTTTGATTTACCTAATTTTGAAGACGATAAACATTCTTCCTTAATAGAAAATATTGAGGCCAAAAAAATACAAGAAATTCTTGATGAACTTACAGTTCTGAGTTCTAAGTGGACTATGTCAAAGCATGGAACTCACACTTGTCACAGAGAATATTTGACACCACTAGCGAAGGTATGGTTTTATTTCATTCAGTTCAACCTTTTCCTATTTCACATGTGAGCACATTTCATTATAACGAATGGTCTTGTTATACTCAATTTTAATTGCAAAGACCATTGAGGTGGGAAAAATCATTCTAAGGGAAATTTGAAATTGTTCCACTAGACATTCTAGACCAACATACTTTCCCTTTATGATAACAATTTTGTGCTTGAAAGCTAAAATTCTTGCAAATGTAAAAAAGACAGGTTATAGCCAAGGCACAATTATAGATTGGGACTTCTACCGAGTAGCCGAACATTCTATTCTATAGTAACGAGTTAATTTGAGTGAGAATCTCGAAGAAGAAGAAGAAGAAGATCCCACAGATATCGAACCAATGCAGTCAACTAAAATCCCTGATAAGGCAAAACCAATTGAACCAATGATCAAACCTAACATTGTAACCTCAACATTCAGAACTTATTCCCCTCGCCCAGATCTTCAGAATGAGCTGTCAAAGTTGATAGACCTAATGCAACATATGTAGTGGCAGCAACAAGCTTACTAGAGATATTCAAAAATACAGGATGACTCAATGAGAAACACTTTTACAAAAATATTCCATGACCCGTTTATTTTTGTGCCTGGGTTTCTAGATTTTATATTTGAACCATGGAGTCCAATATCGAAGATGGAATGAAGCGATTCATGCAAAAACAAATACGATGGAGCAAAAGATGAGTCAGATTCTGAGGGATCTGCAAATAAATAAAAGGGGGATCTTTTCTTTATTTTATTTTCTTTATTAGGATATTCAAAGTTTTTAAGATTAGGTTCTATTAAGATTTGTATTTCTCGCATAATAAACAAGAGGTGGAAATCATCAATAAAATTGAACAAATTGAAAAATAACAAGTGTGGCAATAGAAATGTACATGTTTAAGATTGGATTTTCCTTGGAAAAGCTTGGTATTTAAGCAGCCAAATTTGACTCACCTCTTTTTTTCCTAGGGTCTTACCTAGTGTACAGCATCTATTCACTTCTATATTTTCATTATCTCTATTGTTTTTAACAATAGGGACATGTTCATCTTAAGTAGAGTGACCAAAAATTAATTTTTTTTTCAATATAAATTATTCTTATAATTATGATTAAGTTATATTTTTAAAAATTAAAATTTTATTAATTATGCTAACTTCTAAGTATAAATAAAGTTCTATTATCTCAATAATTGCTATGTTAGATGAACTATGACATGATGTTACTCTCAATAAAGTTTGCAAATCATGCTATAAAATTTTTTATTCTTTAGGAGAGCTAGACATGCATGAAAGTTTAAGGCTCTAGGACTGACTTAGTAATTTCTTGAGGCGAAATCTTAAAAGCATGGAATTTTGAAAATGACTTAGGCAAACTTTTGTTTGGACCGTTTGTGTAATAGCCTGTTTTCAGTGAAATTGGAACAGTGGTTTCAAGACCACAAATCCAATGTGAAAAAATTTACTTTGATATTATTTTAAAGTCTGCGGTATGATAATAGTGTCGTATAAAAATTTCGTTAAGAAATTACGGCGTTTGCATGTTTAATTTAGTGGAAAGGTCTTAATCGTTAAAGGTGCAAAATTAGAGTTCTATAAGTTAAAGGTACTAAATGGCTATGAAATTAAATGGTTAAGGGATTTAAGTGGTAATTATACCATTGTTATATTGAGTGGACAAATATGGACATTAATTAAATGAATTTGTAGTTAAAAACAAAAGGTTATAAAAGTAATTAAATAAAAATATCATAATTGAGTTATACCATTGAAACTGAAGAAAATGAAAGGCCACTTAGGGCTTTCGGTTAACTCTTCCCTTGCATGTAAGTACAATGTCATCCTGTTTTTAATGATTTTTATGTTTTTTGAGACATAGCTTAATCTAGCTAGCCCATGGACTAATTTACAAAACTGTTAAAAGATTAGGTTTTTTTCCATGAATGTGTTCATGTGATTTTTGGTTTTTGATGGAAGAAAATGCATCTTTATTAATAGATAAATAACTTTTGTAAAGTGAATTTTGTTAAAAATGTCAAATAGGGATTTATTTGTAAAATGTGTAAAATACATGGTGAAAATTGTGAAATCATGAATTGTATGAGTTGCTATGGACCTATATTGAATTCGGCTAGCTTGGGTAAGGATGAAATTGCATGAATTTCAATTTACGAGCTTAAGGACTAAGTTGTAAAGAAATCAAAACAATAGGGGCAAAAGCATAATTTTGCAAAAAATGAATTTGGATTGAATTGAATGCAATGGATATTAAATGGATTGAATTTATTTATTTAGATCAAGATAGACCTTGTACGACTTTAGATCGAGGTAAAGATAAAGCTTCGGATTAGTCCACTCTGTTTCTACGCCTTTATTATCGAGGTAAGTTCGTGTAATTGTATAATGTTTTTATGTTTTATTTTGAGATATATGTAAATTGTGGATTATTATGTAAATAATTAATGCAAATCCAACGATGTTACTATGACTATCGAGCCTCGTTTGAACCTTAGGAATTCGTAGGATACAAATGACATGTCATTAGGGCTTCCATGTTTTAGGTGCTGGTCTTGAATGTCCTACCGATGGTTGAGGTCTGACATGTATTGTGAATACTCCATAGCTCGTGTGAGCAGCATCATGTAGCTTACATTCCGACCCACAACTCGTGTGAGCAAGCCCATTTCACAGCTCGTGTGAGCAACGATGTAAAAGAAAGGAAAGGTTTTGATTATATGTTTAGCACACTTCGTGTGAGCTATCCCCCGTATCTGATGATATTCTAAATGGTTCAGTGGGCATGAATGTGAAAGGATATGGTAGATGTTCAATATGAACCAAGACATGTATGTATGAAATACATTGAAATGGTAAGGTACAAAACATGTTATGTTATAATGGATGATAAGTACAATTGAATTATGCTCAAGTATAATTGTAATAGCCTATTTTTGGTAAAATTGGAACTGTGGTTTTGGGACCACAGATTCGAGTCCGGAAATAAAAATTATTTTAATACTATTTTATGAACTATAATATGATAATAATATTGTGTGAAAATTTTGTAAAGAAATTTTATTGATTACATGTTTAATTTGATAAAGGACCAAATTGCACAAAGTGCAAAAGTTGAGTTCTAATATCTAAAGGGATTAAATAGCAATAGAACTTTAAATTGGAGGTCTTTATATGGTAATTAGACCATTAATGAAAATTTAGTAGATATTTTTGGATGATTCATCCATGGAAAATTAGAAAAAGGCTAAGGACTAAATTGAAAAGTGATTTAAAAGATGATAAATAATTAAATAGAAATAAAAATCATTTTATATCATCTTCTTCCCCAAATATTCCATGAAAACCCTAGGAAAAAGAAAGCAAGCTTTCTTGGCCAAATTAGGTAAGTATTCAAGTCACATTTTTAGTATTTTTTATATTTTTAAAATCGGGATAGTTTAATTATCTATTTGAGGGATTAATTTGAAAAGTTACCAAAGTATAGAAGTTATGTCGTGGATGAATATGCTGTAAATTTGAAATCTATGGTAGAATATGAAAGGTTGTTGATAGATAAACAACTTTTACAAAGTGAATTTGATGAAAACATGATTTAGGGGTTAAATTGTAAAATTGTGAAAATTGAAGAAAAATTCTGAATTTTATAGAATACATGTGCTGTAAATTTTATATTGATTTTTGGTTAGGCTTGGAATAAGGAGTAAATTGCATGAATTTTATTTTTCGAGCCTAGGGACGAAACTGTCATTAATTAAAAGTTTAGGGACAAAATGATAATTTTGCGTAAGATGTAAATTGGACTGAGTTGAGTTTAAATTGTATTAAATTGATGTTAAATTTACTCGTATAGATCTGGATAGACCAAATTCAGAGTTAGAACGAGGAAAAAAGGAAAGTGTCAGATTAGTAGATTTTACGTACACGAACATTTGTTGAGGTAAGTTCGTATAACTAAATTGTATGTTTATATGATTGAATTTGATTTTATGTATGTAATTTATATAAATATCATATATATATATATATATGACATTGAAGACATAACCGAAAAGGCCCGATAAATGATAAATGATAAATGATAAAAATGTTATTTTTATGCTTGAAATGAATGTGGAATGTGTTTATTTGAATTATATGAATGTTATATATGTATGAAATAATCACATGCCTGATAATGCTTTAAAAATATTAAATCCCGTTTGAATAAATGAAAATCGATGGATAAATGTGATTTCCCTTATTGAATGAGGTCCTGCATTTGTTGCTGACAGAATTTAGCTTGGACAAGTAATCCTATTGACCTCATTACAGAAAGGATTTCGCCTGGACTGGTAATCCTGATATAAGCCCTGTTGAGCATATGTACAAATAGGATTTAGCCTGGATGGGTAATCCTAATTAAGCTCTTGTGAGCATATGTTGAAAATAGGATTTAGCTTGTACAAGTAATCCTGTTATATGATATGTGGATCGATAGTGTGCTTTCTGATTAAGTGCCCTAATGGGTACCCCTGAATATGAATTGATGGATCCTGCTTTGTACACCTCGAGTGTGCTACCTTAGTATCCATTGATATTTTGAATAAATTCAACAGGTAAAAATCTAGACTTGAGAAGATATGAATATAAAAAAATGAGTTATTACACGTATCTGCTTGAAATACATAAAAATGGTGCTACATGATAATTGATATATGAAAACATGAGATGATGATATTTGTAGATGGAATTTATTTGATGAATATGTTCATTCTTGATTATAGATTTGTACACCTTCAGTGTACTACTACTCTTGTGACATGAATATTACGAATGATGTGAGTAAAGTTCTGACATGAAATAATCTGAACTCGAGATGAATTATTATGAAAATATACTTGAAATATAAAGATATGATTTATACATGTTATATAAATATGTGATATGGAAAGTATATATATATCTGAAATCTGATTGTTATTGAGCTCATATATGTCTCTTGATGTTATATGGAATATATTACTAATAAGGGCAATGAGAATATGTGTAATGATTGAGATCAAATTGATTGAATGTGCCTTACATGTTTATCTTGATATAAAATAAATGGTAAGTTAAGTACCATGTTATACGAACTTACTAAGGATTATATGCTTACTTAGTTTTATTTCCCTGTTTAATAGTAAATCGAAAGCTCGTTGGATTGGAAGCTTGGTGGAGATCACTCACACTATCCATCAGTTCATTTTGATATACATGGTAAATCAATTATGGTTATAATGGCATGTATAGGTTAAATTCGCCATATTGGAATGTAAATATAAATGATTATTGTAATCTAGCATTGGAATGGCTAGTGATGATTATGTTTGGTATATGTATATATTAAGATTATTTTATGGTGATAACATAAGTGTTTATTATTGATTGATTGAGAAAGGTTAAAAGAGTATGCTTAAAAAAGGTATGATTAAAAGCATGAATGCATGTAATAATATATCATGTTAGATTAATAGAATTAACTTGGTTATGATGCTTGAATTGGTTGGTATATGAATGAAAGTTTTGGTGTAGGTCATTGGCAAAGTTTGGGTGAGAAATAAAGCTAGAAAATGGCATTATTTTGTCCACACGGGTAGACACATGTGCTTCTGTCTTGACCGTGTGTGACACACAGCCTGGCACATGGGCATGTAGTTCGACCGTGTATTCCTTGTATCTTAAATTTAAGAAATAGAATGCTCAAAATTGAGCACACGGGCAGAGACACGGACGTGTGTCTCAATTATGTGAGAGACACAGCCTAAAACACGGGCGTGTGTCTTGGCCGTGTGAAACCTGCACCTAATTGGTAAAAATTTAATTTCCCACAGAGCCTAGCACACGGGCATGTGGCAGCTCATGTGGTAGAAGTCAAAGAGTTACACGGGGTCGAACATGACCTGCAGTACAGGCGTGTCCTAAGGTCACACTGGCTGTCCCTTGGACCACACGGGCGTGTGTGCCCTGCATCCTACAAAATTTTAAAAATTTCGTGAAAAATTCTCTGAGTTCCCGATTTAGTCTCGACTCAAATCTACTACTCATTTTGGGCCTCAAGGGTCCATTTAAGGGACGTTAAGAATAATCTTAGAAAATAAATAGTAATTGACATGAATTATCTATAAATATTCTATAAACTTCGGTAATGCTCCGTAACCCAGTTCCAGCGACGAATATGGGTTAGGGGTGTTAAAATAATGGTTATCCATGTTAAATTCATATGAATTATGTTCAACTATGCTAACATATTTTTGTTGGTGCTTAGACTTGTGCCAAGCTAAAGGTTGGATTATGCCATGTTAAATTTTAATGTTATGAAATGAAATGGTAAGTTGTGCTTTATGTTGTACGAACTTACTAAGCATTATATGCTTACATAACCTCCTTTCCCATGTCTTGTAGATAATCGGAAGCTCATTTGGGTTGGAAGCTCATTTGGTTTGGAAGCTCGTTGGAGACCTATCACACTATCCAACGGCTAAATCAGTAGCTTTTGATGTTTTGGTTATGGTTATAATGTCATGTATAAGTGGACTAGTATTAATGATCTAGTGATTATGTTTGGCATGTATATATGTGGTAACATGGTTTTTGGACTTTTGGCATTTTGGTGCTTAAATGGCTGGAATTGAAATAGTCAAGTAAAAGTATATGTTGGATGACCAATTTGGTATGTTTGGTTGTGTTTTGGCACATGATAAATTATGCTATGACATGGTATGGAAATAGGTAGTTGTGTGTGGTTGATTTATGCCAAATGTGTTTATGTTTTGATTGATTTGATGATTTGTGATTGAGGTGCCTTTTGGCACATTGGTTGTATGGATAGTTACCATATTGAATTTGTAACAACCTGAGGTAAGGCCTAGTCGGAACAGTGGTTTTGAGACCACAAATTCGAGATAGAAATTGTAACACCCCTTACCCGTACCCGAGATCGGGACAAGGTACGAGGCGTTACTAGACACATACTCAGACATTTCGAAAAATATGGGTTATAAAATTTCATTCTAATTAAAACTGACTAAACAACATCATAGTGTCTCGATTATGGACCTACAAGGTCCAAAACATACATTAAAAGCGATCCGAGACTAAACTGAGAACTATAGAAAACTTAAGAAAAATTACTAGGGTTATGCCTCACACGCCCGTGTGGAGGCAAAGCACACGCCCGTGTGTCCCACCCATGTTGAATTATTTGGATTTATTTTTCATTTCGAACTTACAGGGATTTTCACACTACCGAGACACGCTCATGTCATCACCCATGTCCAAAAACCCGGACATTTTGTTTATGACGTCATCATTCATTTTGAGGTACACGGCCAAGGCATACACCCGTGGGCTAGGCCGGGTCCTCCACATAGTTGAGACACACAGCCGCATCTCTACCCGTGTGTTTACTACCATGCAAACTAACCTAAAATTTTTAAGTACAGGGACACACAGCCGGGCAACACATCCATGGGGACTGACCGTGTGTCACACACGGCCTAGACACATGCCCGTGTGTCTACCCCTGTGAACCTTTTTAGGGCTATTTTCCAAGCCTTTTGTCACCCTCTATCATCCATACACATTTAGAGAGTTCAATGGAATTTAACATGGCCTAATTATACTTTTAAACAACCTTGACATAACTCATTGCATGTTAACCTCGTCTCATCGGTTTAGTACATGCTAAATTTTCTTTTTTGTATTAGGGATTAACAAAGCACATTTTACATTTTACCCTTAGGCCATATTATAAGCATATACCACTATGTGCTATGTCCACTCTCAAATTATTAGGTCTCATTTCAATCATTCATCTATGATAACCCTCATCATCATATCTTATGAAACATTTAAGCATAAACATGCATCATTAGTAGGTTAACAACTTACGTCAATATGAGCCATATCTCATGGCCATATACAAAAGAATAAGTATACCATTTAAGCCTTTACATTGGCTAGCCAAATGACACATATAACAAAATAACCAAAACCCAATACATGCCATTAGACAAAATAAAAGTATCTATATACCAAAGCGGGACAAGTCGATAGTGTGTTGATTCTCCAACCGTCTTCCAATCTTCACGAGTCCACAAGCTCTGTAAGACAGGGAAAAGTGAAGGGGGTAAGCATTTATATGCTTAGTAAGTCTGGATAACTGGAAAGTAAATTTACCGGTTAATTAGCATACAACCATATTGGGCACTAATTCCAACAAGCATGAAATAGTTTTCCTATCACATGCACTCAATCATCAAGTTAGTCTCATAACAAATACATCTTGTCAATAGTCTTAGATAGGCTTATCAATTCAATATTTTCATTTCTATTTCTCCTGTTAATCCCATTAAATTTCTCAAAAATCTCGATGGATAGCCCAATTACCGTCAAGTTATACAAGTGATCATCTCTAGTACGCACTCCCATGGACCTTATATCTTATGGCGGGATTACCAGTCCAGGCTAAATCCCCTGTAGTATTAACCCATAGAGCAATGTCGAGATTACCAGTCCAGGCTAAATCTCTTTCAATGACAATTGCTCTCATATGCTCGTATCTAAATTGCCAGTCTAGGCTAAATTCAGTCCTCAATCAGATTACCTGTCTGGGCTATATCCTTAATGCACCCATATTCTTCGGGAGGCTCGATGACTCAAAGAACACCCGTCCAAGCTAGATCCTTTCTAGTTTGAGATTATCAGATTACCTATCCGGGCTAAACTCTTTTTTGCAACACATGCAGGATCTCATGTCATGTAAGCCATAATTTATCCGTCAGATTTCCCTTTTTATTTCAACTGAGACATTTATCATCTTTCATTCACACAAGCACATTACATAAATTATCATGCAATGAAAATCTAAACTTTCATACATTCAAGAACACGCATGTTTTAGTATATTAAGAGTTTACCTTGCGTTATACGAACTTACCTGGTAGTGGCTTCAGTTTCGTATTTCGGTTATTCCGAAACCATTCGTTTTCCATGGTCAACCTCCGAAATTATTTCCTCGGGATCTATATCAATAAAATTAGATTATTAATACGTCACATTATTTTTTTTAGGCCTAAATCTGGCCTTCAGGAAAAATGACCAATTTGCCCCTAATCTTTCACACTTTTACAATTTATTTCTAAGGCTCGTATAATGAAATGCATCAAATTTCTAAGTTGCCCAAGCCTAGCCGAATATTTTCCTTGCCTACAATAGCCTACATTTTCTTTCATTTCACATTTTTCTACCCATTTTCACAACTTTTACAAAAATGGTCCCTTAAGCCATTTCCATGAAAAACTACTTAAAAGTTGTTTACTATCCTTTAAACTCTAATATTCCTCCGTAAATCATCAAAACACAAACATATCATACATGGGTAAATTTTTGAATATGAACTCTAGCTTGAAATATGGGTAGAAATAGAAAGAACATGTTATGAGGATTTCAAAAATACGAAGAACGTTAAAAATGGGGCTAGGAAGCACTTACTATTGAGCTTGAAAATGTTGAAAACCCTAGCTATGGTGAGCTTTTAATTTTCGGCAGCCATGGAGAAGAAATGGCTGAATTTTGCTTACTTTTTCCTTTTTTATTAATTTTATTACCAAATGACCAAAATGCCATTCTTTACTAAACTTTTAAACTTTTCTATGCATGCCCATTTTTGTCCAAAAACTTAAAAATTGGGAAACTTTCTCTTTAAGGACCTATAATTAACATTCCAAATCAATTTCATACAAATTTCTTCTAGAACCCAAGTTTTGCAACTTATTCAATTTGGTCCTTAATTTCCAATTAGACACCATACACATAGAATTTCTTCATGAAACTTTAACACATGCATATTTTCATATCCTAGACCTCATAATGATCATGAAATAAGTATTTTAACATCAGATTTGTGGTCCCAAAATCACTATTTCGACTAGGCCCTAATTCGAGATGTTACACTTCTCCCCCTTAGGGACTTTCGTCCTCGAAAGTCTTACCATTAAACAGGTTCAGATAATAACTTCTCATGGTTTCTTCAGGTTCCCATGTGGCCTCTTCTACTCCGTGTCTATGTCATAAAACTTTTACCAAGGCTATATTCTTATTCCTCAATTGTTTGACTTCTCGAGCCACAATCGTGACCGATTCTTCACCATAAGTCATGTCCGGTCTAATTTCAACTTCCGTAGGTGAAATCACATGGGAGGGGTCTGATCGATATCATCGCAACATGGATACATGGAAAACATCATTAATCTTTTCCAATTCAGGTGGCAATGCTAAATAGTAGGCTAATGGTCCAACTTTCTTAGTAATCTCGTAGGGTCCAATAAACCGTGGACTCAGTTTTCCTTTTCGACCAAATCTCAAGACCTTTTGCCATAGAGATACTTTCAAGAACACTTTGTCTCCAACTTGAAATTCAATCTCTTTTCTTTTCAAATCAGCATATGACTTTTGCCTATTCGATGTTGCTTTCAAACAATCACGTATCACTTTAACCTTTTCTTCAGTTTCCTTAATCAAATCAACTCCATGAATCTGGTGCCCTATGAGTTTATCCAGTACAATGGTGTCTGACACTTTCAGCCATACAATGCCTCCTGAGGTGCCATTTTTAAACTCGTCTGGAAACTGTTGTTGTAGGAAAATTTCACCAATGGTAAATATTTTTCCCAACTGCCTTGAAGTTCAAGGACACAACACCCTAGCATGTCCTCGAGAGTCTGAATCGTCCATTCAGACTGACAATCTGTCTGTGGGTGGAATGTCGTACTAAAACTCAACTTTGTACCCAAGGCTTCTTGCAGCTTCCTCTACAATTTCGAAGTGAATCTCAGGTCCCTATCTGAAATAATAGATAACGGTACCCCGTGTAATCTCACAATCTCGGATATGTAAAATTTGGCCAATCTGTCAAGAGAGAAATCTATCTGTACAGGAATAAAATGATCTGACTTCGTTAGTCTATCAACTATAACCCAAATGGCATCTTTCTTCTTCGGTGTTAACGGTAATCCTGTCACAAAATCCATAGTAATACTGTCTCATTTCCATTCGGGAACCATCACAGGCTGTAATAAACCTGAAGGTACTTGGTGTTCAGCTTTGACTTGCTGACATATCAAGCATTTCAATTCAAATTTGGAGATGTCTCTTTTCATTCCATTCCATAAGTACATTTTCTTCAAATCATTGTACATCTTGGTACTTCCTGAATGAATATAGATAAACAACTATCATGCACCTATTGCAAAATTTTTCGAATAAGCTCATCGTCTCTCGCTACACAGATCCTGTCTCTGAACATCAAGCAACCGTCGAGACCAATCCAAAAATTTGATTCGGTGCCTGTCTCGTATTGAGTTCTCTTGGCTTGTAAATTTATTATCATTGATCTGAGCTGCACAAAATTCTTGTAGAAATGTTGGTCTGGCTCTTAACTCCACCAAAACCGAACCACCATCTAACAAGGTCAACTGCATGTTCAAGGCTCTCAAAGCAAACAAGGATTTTCTGCTTAGTGCATCTGCGACCACATTCGCCTTTCCTGGGTGGTAGTCAATGATTAGTTCATAATCTTTAATTAGTTCTAACCATCTTCATTGTCTTAGATTCAATTTTTTTTGAGTCATCAAATATTTCAAGCTCTTGTGATCTATGAATATACGGCAAGTTTTGCCATACAAACGGTGCCTCCAAATATTCAAGGCAAATACAATGGCAGCTAGCTCCAAGTCGTGTGTTGGATAAATTTTCTTGTGCGAATTTAGTTGCCTCGAAGCATATGCTATTACTTTGCCCTCTTGTATAAGCACGTAGCCTAGTCCATTTAAGGACGCGTCACTAAAGACCACGAATTCCTTTCCCTGCTTGGGTTGCACTAAAACTGGAGCTTCGGTTAGCAACGTCTTCAATTTCTCAAAACTCTACTGACACTTCTCTGACCATTCGAACTTAACATTTTTTTGCAACAACCTTGTCAAAGGAGTTGCAATCATCGAAAACCCCTTCATGAAGCATCGATAGTAACCGACTAAGCCCAAAAAGCTTCTAACCTCAGTTACATTCTTCGGTGGCTTCCACTAAACAATAGTAGATATCTTATTTGGATCAACTCAGATGCCATCAGCCGAAATAATGTGACCCAAAAATCCTACCTCTCGGAGCCAAAACTCACTCTTGCTAAATTTAGCATACAATTGTTTGTCTCGTAAGATCTATAAAATCATTCTCAAATGTTCCGCATGCTCAGTCTCGTCATTTGAATAAATTAGGATATCATCAATAAACACAATGACAAACTTGTCTAAGTACGGTCAAAAAACAAGATTCATTAGGTCCATAAACGTAGTCGAGGCGTTTGTTAGACCAAAAGGCATGACCTAGAACTCGAAATGACCATACCTCGTCCTAAAAACGGTCTCAGGCACATCTGACTCTTTAACTCGCAACTGGTAGTAGCCGGATCTTAGGTCTATCTTAGAAAACACAATGGCTCCCCTCAATTGATCAAACAGATCATCTATCCTTGACAACGGATACTTGTTCTTGATAGTTACCTTGTTGAGTTGTCGGTAGTCTATACGTAGCCTCATAGAACCATATTTCTTCTTTACACATAATACCAGAGTACCCCAAGGCAAAAAAACTCGATCTTGTAAAACCTTTATCCGTCAGTTCTTACAACTGTGCTTTTAACTCTTTCAGCTCGGTTCGTGCCATCCTATACGGAGCTATAGAAATAGGAGTTGTCCCAGGCACCAGTTCAATACCAAACTCTACTTCTCTAATGGGAGGTAATTCGGGTAGCTCTTCCGGAAACACATCCGAATACTCGCATACTATCGGTACGGATTCCAATTTCAACTCAGATTCTTTAGTATTTAATACAAAAGTAAGGTAGGCTTCATATTCTTTTCTCATATACCTTCGAGCCATCATTGAGGTAATCACAACTGGCGGAATATCCGACTCACTTGAATCAATCCGGAGAATCTCACCATCTGAGCATTTCAATTCAATATACTTGCTACCACAATTTACAATCACATCATACACAGCTAACAAATCCATGCCAAGTATTACATCAAACTCATCGAATCGCAATAACATAAGGTTAGCCAGAAAATAATGACCTTGAATCGTCAATGGATAATTCTTACAGACTTTATCAACTAGGACTAACTTGCCTAGAGGATTTGATACCTTAATCACAAATTCTGTAGGCTCTACAGACATGACACCAATTTCATGTAAATGTATGAACGGGTTGACCCTGGGTCAATTAAGGAAATGACACAAGTATTATAAATAGAAAATGTACCCGTGATGACATCGAAAGCAGAGGCTCCCTCCCAAGCATGTATTGTATAAGTTCTTGCGGGGCTCAGACCTCTGATTTTACAGTAGCATCCTTGGCAATAATTTGACTGCCACTTGCACTTCCGAGATGTCTCGGAGGTCTGCCTTGAGAGATAGGAGCATTCGGTTGCGGAGCTAATCCAACCTCTTCCTTAGCTCGCTCCGAGCAGTCTCTGAGAAAATGGTCAAGAGACCCACATCTAAAACATACACCACTCTTCATTCGGCACTCTTTGAAGTGGAAGTTTTTACAACTTTTACACTTCGGCTTTTAATCATCTACGCTTCCCACACTAGTTACCACAGGGGAAGAAGACTTCGGGTTATGTCACTTGGAGCTTCTTGCTCTACCTGAATATCCTACTGATGAAGTGGAACATTCTTGGTGACTTCTCGATTTCTTTGTAGGGAAAGAGTGTGCTCTACCGCTAGACCTTTTACTCGAAACTTGAGCTTCTCTCTTAGCTTGCTTTCTTTCATTATTTAGCTCTTCGACCTTCTTAGCCTAATCAGCTAATGCAGCAAATTCTCGTATCTCAAGGATTCCGATCAACAATTTAATTTCCTCATTCAGGCCTTCCTCGAAGTGCTTACACATTTCTATCTACGATTGGACCCACTCCAGTGCATACTGACTTAACCTTACGAATTCCCTTTCGTACTCTGATACAATCTTATTTCCTTGTTTGAGTTCTAGGATCTCCTTTCGCTTCGAGTCTAAAAATTTGACAGATGTATTTCTTTTTAAACTCAACTTGGAAGAACTCCCATGTATGTCTTCCTTCCGTATCACTGAGGATGTCGTCTTCCACCAATGATATGTTGTATCTTTCAAAAGAGATACAGCACACTTCAAACATTCCTCAGGTGTACGTGACAATTCATCCAAAACTCGTACAGTATTCTCGAGCCAGAACTCAACTCGTTCAGTATCATCCTCAACCTTAGCTCTAAACTCTTCAACCCTAAATTTTCTAAGTTTTTCCACTGGGGCTTTACCAATTCTCGCAGGTGTCATACCATGTGGCACTTCTCCCTCAAGCTGAGCAGAGGGCAGAGGAGGTCGTGGTATATTGGGGCGGTTTCTCAAATAATCCCCAAACCATTCATCCATCATATCGAAGAAGTTAGTTCTTACCTCTTCCCGACCTTCAGACGTAGGCCTTCTACTATTACTAGAAATAGCTCATTGTACGGAAGCTGGAGCATGGCTTTCGGCTCCCTCGGACTCATCTTGGGCTTGATTGGAACAAATACAATTAAAAATGGTTAGGAGATGTCACACTATCGTAACTTGTATAATGGCATGCATGGTTATACTCAATACATGCTACGTTAGTTTGAGAATTGACGAAACTGTAGCTCTGATATCACTAAATGTAACACCCCTTACCCGTACCAGAGATCAAGACAAGGTACGAGGCGTTACCGACACATACTCAGACATTTTAAAAATACGGGTTATAAAATTCAATTCTAATTAAAATCGACTAAACAACATCATAGTGTCCCGATTATGGACTTACAAGGTCCAAAACATACATTAAAAGCAATCTAGGACTAAACTGAGAACTATAGAAAATTTTAGAAAAATTACTAGGGTTCTGCCTCACATGCCCGTGTGGAGGCAAAGCACACGCCCATGTGCTTGGGGACACAACCGTGTGTCCCACCCGTGTTGAATTATTTGAATTTATTTTTTATTTCGAACCTACAGGGATTTTCACAAGTCCAAGCACACGCCCGTGTCATCGACCTTGCCCAAAAACCCGGACATTCTGTTTATGATGTCATCATTCATTTTGAGGCACACGGGCAAGGCACACGCCCCTAGGCTGGGTCGTGTCCTCCACAAAGTTGAGACACATACCCGTGCCTCTACCCGTGTGTTTACTACCATGCAAACTGACCAAAAATTTTTATGTACAGGGGACACACAGCCGGGCAACACACCCATGGGGGCTGACCGTGTGTCACATACGGCCTAGACACATGCCCGTGTGTCTACCTGTATGGACCTTTTTAAGGTTATTTTCCAAGCCTTTAGTCACCCTCTATCATCCATACACAGAGAGTTCAATGGTATTTAACATGGCCTAATTATACTCTTAAATAACTTTAACATAACTCATTGCATGTTAACCTCCTCTCATCGATTTAATACATGCTAAATTATCCTTTTCGGTTTAGTACATAACCTCCCCTCATTGCATGATTGAATGATTTATGAATGCATGATGATTGCATTTATTATTAGCATGAAATATCATAGAAATGCACATTTGATAGTAACATGTGAAAAAGGTCTCGGATGAGGTTGACAAAGGGAATTCGATGGATAAACCCTTATTGATATGTGTAAGGAGATCTTGCATGTGTTGCAGTAAGGATTTAGCTCGGACGAGTAATCCATGATCTCAAGTATGAAAAGGATCTAGCCCAGACGGGTGTTCCTTGAATGATCAAACCTCCCGAAGAATATGTGTGCATTATGGATTTAGCCCGGACGGGGAATCCAATTAGGGTCTGGATTTAGCCTGGACTGGTAATTCAGATTTGAGCTCATTAAGGGTGTTTGTTGATATAAGGGATTTAGCCTGGACTGGTAATCCTGATATCACCGTATGAGTTCATGATATGGGGGATTTAGCCTAGACTGATAATCCTTCCATAAGATGTGAAGTTTGCGGGAGTTCATATATGTGAAATGATCATTCGTAAGATTTGACGGATAATAGGTATTCCATCGAGATTTCCTAGAAACTCAATGGGATTAATATGATGCATGTTAATAAGATGATGAATGATGAGCTCATCTACATAAATTACATGATGCTTTGTTATGTGACTAACTCATTGATTGAGTGCATGCTATAGGGAATCATTTCATAATTGAATATTTCATGATTTAGATATGGATGTATGTTGATTACTTAGTAAGTTTACTTTCTAGTTATTCGAGCTTACTAAGCATGTAAATGCTTACCCCTTTCTTTTTCCCTGTCTCACAGAGCTCGAAGACTCGAAAGGATTGGAAGACGATTGGAAAGTCAACACACTATCAACTAGACAAGCTTTGGTATAAGGACTTTGTTTGTTTTGTTCAATGGCATGTATAGTATTTTTTTATATGTGTCATTTTATTTGCCAAATGAAGGCATGTAAAAATATGTTTATCTCTTTGTATATGGCGACGAAAATTGGCTTAATTGAAGTAGGCTATGACCTATGAATTTATGCATGGTTTTATTTACAAGTGATGGGTCATTACCAATTGGCAATGAGTCACATGAACGAGCCAATTTCGAATGAATTACAGTGACATGGGGACCCATAGACACTAAATGGGAAATAACTTATCATGTATGAAACCAATGATATGAGGTTTCCATACATCTAGTTTAATCAAGATTATTTACAAGTGTATAATTGTGTTTTACTTTGGATTTGATAATCACTAAGCACAAGTAGTAGAAAGAGGGGAAAAAAGGCTTGGAAAATAGCCTATTAGAGTCCACATGGTTAGACACACAAGCGTATGTCTAGGCCGTATGTGACACACGGTTCCCTCTTATAGGCGTGTGCTATGGTCGTGTGTCCCCTGCACTTAAAATTTTAGCTCAAAATTGTACACAGGTATGCCACACGGGCGTGCACCATGGCCGTGTTAAAACGACAGTGTCGTCCACTGGCAGGCAGCACGAGTGTGTGCCATGGTCGTGTTGATAAGTTAGTGTCACCCACGGCTGGAAGGCATAGGCGTGCCCTAAGTCACACAGGTGTGTAAGTCCACACGGCCCTCCTACACGAGTGTGTGACACTTTATGATAAGGAAAAATTTCCTAAGGAGCCCAAGGTTTATCGAACGTACCCGAATTTGTCTCGCACTGCCTCTAGGTATCTTATAAGGCTCGAAGGCCTATAAAAGGGACCAGTTGTTCATGGATGAAAAGCTTAAAATTTTGAGTAAAATTGGGTGACCTAATTTGGGACGTTCCAAAATGAAAAGTCCTGGTAATGCCTCGAACCCTATCCCGGCGTCAGGCACAGGTGAGGGGTGTTACATTTATTGGTATCAGAGCTACGGTTTAATCTGTTCTAGAACTACCGTAGAGGATGTTAAAGTTCGCTATATATGCCATTATTCGAATGTTAATAGTGTGACGCCTCCTAATTGTTTAAACTGTTTTGAATATAGTGAATGTCTTCCAATGAAGCACAAGATGAGTTCGAGGGAGTCGAGAGCCATGCTCCAGCTTCCGTAAAGCGAGCTGTATCTAGTAGTAGTAGAAGGCTGATGTTAGAAGGCCGAGAAGAGGCCCGAGCTGCCTTCTTTGATATTATGGATGAAAGGTTTGGGGATTATATGAGAAATCGCCCCAATATACCAAGACCTCCCCCGCCCCCTAACCAACCTGATGAGGATGTGCAACGAGGTATGGCACCGGTGAGAATCGGTAAAGCCCCTGTAGATAAGCTTAGAAAATATGGGGCTGAGGAATTCAGAGCTAAAGTTGATGGTGACACTGAAAGAGCCGAGTTCTGGCTCGAAAATACTAGACGGGTGCTAGATGACTTGTCATGTTCACTCGAGGAATTTTTGAAGTGTGTTGTGTCCCTTTTGAAGGACACTGCATACAATTGGTGGAAGACTGTATCCTTGGTAGTGCTGAAGGAAAATATTACTTGGGATTCCTTCCAAGCAGAGTTTAGGAAAAAACATATTAGCTAACGGTTTTTGGACTAGAAGCTAAAGGAGTTCCTAGAACTCAAACAAGGGAACAAGACTGTAGCAGCATACGAGAGAGAGTTCGTACAACTAAGCTAGTATGCAACTGAATGGGCCCAAACTGAATCGAAAATGTGTAAACGATTTGAGGAAGGTCTAAATGAGGATATCGAGTTCTTGATTGGGATCTTGGAAACACGGGAGTTTACCGCATTGGCCGATCGAGCCAAAAAGGCCGAAGAACTTAATAATGAAAGAAAACAAGATAAGAGAGAGGCTCGAGTTGAAAGCAAGAGGTCTAGTGATAAAACACTCTCGTTCTCCACGAAGAAAGCCAAGAGCCTGCATGAATGCTCCACTTCATCAGTAGGATATTCGGGTAGATCGAGAAGCTCTAAACGACGAGGTCAAAAGTCTTTCTCCCCGATGGTGACTAGTGTGGGGAATGTAGATGATCAAAAACTGAAGTGTAAGAGCTGTAACAAATTTTACTTTGGAGAGTGCCGAATGAAGAGTGGCGCGTGCTTCAGATGTGGTTCTCTTGATCACTTTCTCAGAGACTGCCCGAAACGAGCTAAAAAAGAAGTGGAAATAGCCCCGAAGTCGAGTGCTCCCCTTCCACGAGGTAGACCTCTGAGATACCCTAAGAGTGCTAGTGGCAGTCGAGTTGTGACGAAAGACACTGCAAAATCAGAGGTTCGTGCCCCGGCAAGAATGTATACGATACGTGCTCGAGAGGAAGGCTCTGCTCCTAATGTTATTACGGGTACTTTCTCTCTTTTTAATACAAGTGTTGTTGCTTTAATTGACCCAGGGTCAACGCATTCATATATCTGCATAAGATTGGCGTCTAGTATGAACATATCTGTTGAACCTACAGAATTCATCATTAGAGTGTCGAACCCACTAGGCAAATCCATCCTAGTTGATAAAGTCTGTAAGAATTGTCCTTTGACGATTCAAGGTCATTGTTTTCCAGCTAACCTTATGTTGTTACCATTTGATGAATTTGATGTAATACTGGGTATGGATTGGTTAGCCCTTCACAATGTAATTGTGAATTGTGGTAATAAGTATATTAAGTTAAAATGCCCGGATGGTAAGATTCTACAGGTTGAATCAAGAGAATTGGGTTTCTCGCTGGTTACAACCACGGCAATGGTTGCCCAGAGATATATAAGGAAAGGATATGAAGTCTACCTTGCATTTGTACTGAACACGAAGGAAACAGAGCTGAAAATCAAGTCCGTGCCGATAGTATGTGAGTACCCAGTTGTGTTTTTGGAGGAATTACCTGGATTACCTCCTGAAAGAGAGATAGAGTTTGGTATTGAATTGGTGCCAGGGACGACTCCCATTTCTATTGCCCCATACAGAATGGCACCTACCGAGCTGAAGGAGTTAAAACCATAGTTGCAAGAGCTAACGGATAAAAGATTCGCTAGGCCAAGTTTTTCACCTTGGGGTGCCCCGTGTTGTTTGTAAAGAAGAAAGATGGTTCGTAAAGAAGGATACTTATTCTTGATAGTCACCATGTTGCCAAGGATCGATGATTTGTTTGACCAGTTAAGAGGAGCCATCGCATTCTCCAAGATAGACTTGAGGTCTTGCTATTATCAGCTGTGAGTTAAAGACTAGGATGTACCCAAGACAGCTTTTAGAACGAGGTATGGCCATTATGAATTTCTCATCATGCCATTTGGGCTGACAAATACACCGGCTGTGTTTATGGATCTAATAAATAGGATCTTTCGACTATATTTGGATAAGTTTGTCGTTGTGTTTATTGATGACATTTTGATCTACTCTAAAGATGAGACAGAGCATGCGAAGCATCTGAAAATTGTGTTGTAGACCTTGCGGGAAAAGCAACTGTATGCTAAGTTTAGCAAGAGTGAGTTTTGGCTCCAGGAAGTTGGATTTTTGGGTCATGTAGTTTCGGGTGAAGGTATCCGAGTTGATCCAAGTAAGATTTCTGCAATTTTTGAATGAAAATTTCCTAAGAATGTAACCGAGGTTAGAAGCTTTTTGGGCTTAGCCGGTTACTATTATACATATTTTTACCTCAAATACTTAGCATATTTATGGATGTTTATTACTAGCTTTGTGGATTTTGGTGCTCTTAATCCGGTTATTTCATGTTTTGTACTTAGGAGAGCACCAAGAGTCAAAAGGAGCAAAAAATAAGCAAAAAATGGACAAAACAGACCAAATCGAGAAGATGACACGGCTTAAGCCTTGCCACACGGACAGTTCACATGCATGTGTCTTTCGAGGGTGTCGACCAAGGATTTCACTATTCACACAGCCTGGCCATTGACCCATACGTCCGTGTGTAATTTAACGGATTGAACACGGCCTGCCAATTACGTCACACGGCCGTGGCACACGGCCGTGTCCCTTTTTCAAGAAGCTGTATTTTACACGAAAAAGGATACTTAGGGAGGAAGAAAGCCAATCCAAAGCCTATATAAACACCCTAATTATGACTTAGAATGGGGTCCTCTCCAGAACTTTTCTAGAGTACAAAACCACACGCCAGGAATTACTTGAAGGAAGCCAGATGATCCATCCCAAAAGTCGGAGCTACTCCAAGACTGAAGATCTCTCTCAAAATTCCTTCAGGAGTTTTAGAGTTTTCTTTATGTTTTGTTATTTTCATACTTTTGAGATATACTATTATTTTATTATGAACTAAACCCCTTAGATACCTAAGGGGGTTGAACCTATGATGGATCTTGTTATTATTATCTGAACTGTATAATAAATACTTGATTTGTTCTTAATTATGTGTTCTTAATGCTTGAGTTAATATTCCGGGTATTGATTCATGATTTGATGTGTTTATGCAGAGGAGCAAAAGTCCCTGTCTAAGAGTAGATTTGGCATAATTAAGCGGAGTTGATCGAATGCCTAGAAATAGGGTTACGAGATTTTGTCGGATTAGGATGAAACCTAATATGGGAGTCCATAGATCGATTTACTGCTTCCCTAGGGGTTCTAATTAAGAAAGAGATTTCAATTAATTCAACTGAGGTTAGACGTTATTAGTCTCGAAAGAGATAATAATATAGGTTGGGGAGTCTCACGGATCAAGTCAAGTGAATAAATCATCTGGTTCAGAGTCATATAACAAGTGAAATCTAGGTGGATTCCTCCTTGGGTGTCGTCTCTATCAATTACTTTTCTTCAAGTATTTTTCCAAATTTTCTCTTTGCTTTAGTTTAATTAGTTAATTAGTTTAGTTAATTAGTTTAATAAACAACCCCTCTTTAATTCTAGATTAAATAATAAAAAGATAGTTATTACTAGTACTTTTGGTTCCCTTGGGTACGATATCACAGTCTTGTCAATTACTATACTATTGTTCGATAGGTGCGCTTGCCTTTTCGTCGTGATAATAGTTAGTCTAGTTTTGATCTTCATTATAAATATTTATTACTTGTTACGAATCACGCGATCACTATCGAAGGTTTGTAAAAGGATTTTCCATGATAGCGACTCCGATGACGAAGCTATTACAGAAAGACATTAAGTTTGAACGGGCAGAGAAGTCTCAGCAAAGTTTTGAGAAGTTAAAGACATTGTTGACCGAAGCTCCTGTTTTAGTGCTACCTGAACCGGGAAAAGAGCTTGTGGTCTATAGTGATGCATCCTTAAATGGATTGGGTTGTGTACTTATGCAAGATGGCAAGGTGATAGCCTATGCTTCACGGCAATTCAAGCCTCACGAGAAGAATTATCCAACCCACGACCTAGAGCTTACTGCTATTGTTTTTGCCTTGAAAATTTGGATGCATTATTTGTATGGCGAGACTTGTCGTATATTCACGGACCATAAGAGTTTGAAATACATGATGACTCAGAAAGAATTAAATTTGAGACAGCGGAGATGGTTAGAATTTATTAAGGATTATGATCTGATTATCGACTATCACCCGGGAAAGGCAAATGTGGTTACCGATGCATTGAGTAGAAAATCCCTGTATGCTTTGAGAGCCATGGATACTCGTTTGACATTGCTTGATAATGGTTTAGTTTTGGCCGAGCTGGAGGCTAAGCCGACATTTCTGTAGGAAATTCATGATGCTCAGCTTAATGATGATGACTCGCAAGCAAAAAGGGCTCAATGTGAGTCTGGTGTTGAATCAGATTTTTGAATTAGTCCTGACAGATGTTTAATGTTCAGATATAGGGTTTGTGTACCAAAAGACAATGAACTTATTCGGAAGACTTTCCAAGAAGCACATAACAGTCGTTTGTCTGTTCACCCGGGAAGTACCAAGATGTACAACGATTTAAAGAAGATGTACTGGTGGAACAGCATGAAAAGAGATGCTTCTGAATTTGTATCGAAATGCCTGGTATGTCAGCAAGTTAAAGCTGAACATCAAGTGCCTTCAGGTTTGTTACAGCCAGTAATGGTCCCCGAATGGAAGTGGGACAGAGTTACCATGGACTTCGTGACAGGATTACCTTTAACTCCAAAAAGGAAAGATGCCATATGGGTTATAGTGGACAAATTGACAAAGTAGGCTCATTTTATCCCGGTAAGGATGGATTAATCCCTTAATAGATTGGTCGATTTGTACATTTCTGAGGTAGTAAGATTACACGGTGTACCACTATCGATTATTTCGGACAGAGACCCGAGGTTCAATTCGAGATTCTAGAAGAAGTTACAAGAAGCCTTGGGTACAAAGTTGAGCTTTAGCACAGCTTTTCACCCTCAGACCGATGGCCAGTCTGAGTGGATGATTCAGATTCTCGAGGACATGTTGTGTTGTTGCATCCTCAAATTTCAAGGTAGCTGGGAAAAATACCTGCCATTGGTAGAATTTGCCTACAACAATAGTTTCCAAACAAGTTTGAAGATGGCGCCTTATGAGGCCTTATATGGCAAGAAGTGCCGAACTCCATTGTATTGGACAGAACTCAAGGAAAATTGGATTCATGGAGTTGATTTGATTAAAGAAACTGAAAAAAAAAGTTAAAGTGATATGGGATTGTTTAAAAGCGGCATCAGATAGGCAAAAGTCTTATGCTGATCTGAAAAGAAAGGAAATTGAGTTTCAAGTTAGGATAGAGTATTCTTGAAAGAATCTCCATGGAAAAAGGTATTTAGATTTGGTCAGAAAGGTAAACTGAGTCTACAATTTATTGTACCATATGAGATCACCGAAAGAGTTGGACTATTATCCTATCGTTTGGCGTTGCCACCCGAAATGGAAAAGATTCATGACATGTTCCATGTATCCATGTTAAGGAGATACCGATCAAACCCCTCTCTTGTAATTTCACCAACTGAGATTGAAATTCGGCCGGACATGACTTATGGAGAGGAACCAGTTAAGATATTGGCTTGTGAAGTTAAACACTTGAGAAATAAAGATGTGGCTCTAGTAAAAGTTTTATGGCATCGACATGGTGTAGAAGAGGCTACATGGGTGCCGAAAGAAACCATGAGAAGTCAATATCTGAATCTATTTTTTGGTAAGACTTTCGAGGACGAAAGTCCCTAAGGGGGGAGAAATGTAACATCCCGAAAATAGGGCCTAGTCAGAATAGTGGTTTCGGGAATACAAATCTAACATTAAAATATTTATTTTATGATTATTATGAGGCCTAGAGTATGAGTATATGCATGTGTTAAAGTTTCATGAATAAATTCTTTGAGTAAGGTGTTCAATCGAAAATTAGGGACTAAATTAAATAAATTGCAAAACATGAATTCTAGAAGCAATTTGAATGAAATTGTTTTGGGTTATGAATCAGAAAGTCTTGGAGAGCAATTTGCCTAAATTCTAAGTTTTTGGACAAAAATGAGCTCGCATGGATGGAATTTTAAGAAAATAGCTTAAGGGCATTTTGGTTATTTGGTATTTTAATGAAATAAAATAGGAAAAGAAAGAAAAAAATCAGCCATTTTCTTCTCCATGGCTACGAAATTTGAAGGGACACCACAGCTAGGGTTTTCAAGCTTTCCAAGCTCAATAGTAAGTGCTCCCAAGCCCCGTTTTTCATGCTCTTTGTATTTTTGAAATCCTAGTAGCTTGCTCTCTCCATTTCTACCCATATTTCATGCTAAGGTTCATGTTTAAAAATTTACCCATGCATGAGTTGCTTGTATTTTGATGGATTATGGAAGAATATGAAAGATGAATGTGTATTAAACATCTTTTCCTAGTTGATTTTCATGAAAAACCCTTATAGGGACTATTTTGCAAAAGATGTAAATGTGTGGTAGAAATGAGAAAATAATGGAAAATGTGGGCTACCATATGAAGGAAAAGTGTTCGGCTAGGCTTGGGTAAGATAGAAAGTGCATGTGTTTCATTATACGAGCCTAGGGACTAAAACGTAAAAATGTGAAAAGTTAGGGGCAAAATCGTCATTTGGACCGAGGGTAGATATTAAACTTGAAATGTATAATGTAGTGTATTAATGAGTTAATTTTTCTGTTATAGACCCCGAGGAACAAATTCCGAAGGTCGATCAAGGTAAACGCAAGGTTTCGGAATAACCGAAACCAACTCCGAAAAGAATACCAGGTAAGTTCGGATAACTTAAAGTAAACCACTAATATGCATGGTTGAATGATTTATGAATGCATGATGATTGCATTTATTATTAGCATGAAATATTATAGAAATGCACATTTGATGGTAACATGTGAAAAATGTCTCGGATGAGGTTGACAAAGGGAATTCGATGGATAAACCCTCATTGATATGTGTAAGGAGATCCTGAATGTATTGCAGTAAGGATTTAGCCCGGACGGGTAATCCGTGATCTCAAGTATGAAAAGGATCTAGCCCGGACGGGTGTTCCTTGAATGATCAAGCCTCCCGAAGTATATGTGCGCATTATGGATTTAGCCCGGATGGGTAATCCGATTAGGGTCTGGATTTAGCCCGGATTGGTAATTTAGATCCGAGCTCATTAAGGGTGTTTGTCGTTATAAGGGATTTAGCTTGGACTCGTAATCTCGACATCACCATATGAGTTCATGATATCGGGGATTTAGCCTGGACTGGTAATCTGCCATGAGATGTGAGGTTCGCGCGAGTGCATATATGTGAAATAATCATTCGTAAGAATTGACAGATAATGGGTATTCCGTCGAGATTTCCTAGAAACTCAATGGGATTAATATGATGTATGTCAATAAGATGATGAATGATGAGCTCATCTACATAAATTACATGATGCTTTGTTATGTGACTAACTCATTGATTGAGTGCATGCTATAGGGAATCATTTTATAATAGATGATTTCATGATTTAGATATGGATGTATGTTGATTACTCGGTAAGTTTTCTTTCTGGTTATTCGAGCTTACTAAGCATGTAAATGCTTACCCCTCTCTTTTTCCCTGTCTCACAAAGCTCAAGGACTCGAAAGGATTGGAAGACTATTGGAGAGTCAACACACTATCAACTAGACAAGCTTTGGTATAAAGACTTTGTTTGTTTTGTTCAATGGCATGTATAGTATTTTTAAGTATTTTGTTATATGTGTCATTTTATTTGCCAAATGAAGGCATGTAAAAATATGTTTATCTCTTTGTATATTGCCAGGAAAATTGGATTAATTGAAGTAGGCTATGACCTACGAATTTGTGCATGGTTTTATTTACAAGTGATGGGTCATTACTAATTGGCAATGAGTCACATGAACGAGCCAATTTCGGATGAATTACAGTGACATGGGGACCTATAGACACTAAATGGGAAATAACCTATCATGTATGAAACCAATGATATGAGGTTTCCATACATCTAGTTTAATCAAGATTATTTACAAGTGTATAATTGTGTTTTACTTTGAATTTGATAATCACTAAGCACAAGTAGTAGAAAGAGGTGACTAAAGGCTTGGAAAATAGCCTATTAGAGTCCACATGGTTAGACACACGGGCGTGTGTCTAGGCTGTGTGTGACACACGGTTCCTTCCCATGGGCATGTGCTATGGTCGTGTATCCCTTGCACTTAAAATTTTAGCTCAAAGTTGTATACGGGTATGCCACACGGGCATGCACCATGGCCGTGTTAAAACGACAGTGTCGTCTATGGGCAGCCAGCACGAGTGTGTGCCATGACCGTGTTGATAAGTCAGTGTCGCCCATGGCTAAAGAGCATGGGCGTGCCCCAATTCACACAGGCGTGTGAGTCCACACGGCCCACCTACACGGGCGTGTGACACTTTATGATAAGGAAAAATTTCATAAGGAGCCCAAGGTTTATCGAATGTACCCGAATTTGTCCCACACTGCCTCTAGGTATGTTATAGGCCTCGAAGGCCTATATAAGGGACGAGTTGTTCATGGATGAAAAGCTTAAAAATTTGAGTTAAACTTGGTGACCCAATTTGGTATGTTCTAGAATGAAAAGTCCTAGTAATGCCTCGAACCCTATCCCAGCGTCGGGTACGGGTGAGGGGTGTTACAAGCCTCATAACAAAGACATCATGTCAATAATCTTAGATGAGCTCATCAATTCAATATTTCCATTTCTATTTCTCCTATTAATCCCGTTGAATTTCTCGAAAATCTCGATGGATAGCCCATTTACCGTCAAGTTATACAAGTGATCATCTCTAGTACGCACTCCCGTGGACCTTATATCTTACGGCGAGGTTACCAGTCCAGGCTAAATCCTTCGTAGTATTAACCCATAAAGCAATGTCGGGATTACCAGGTCAGGCTAAATCCCTTTCAACGATAATTGCTCTCATATGCTCGGGTTTGAATTGCCAATCTAGGCTAAATTTAGTCCTCAATCGGATTACCCGTCCGAGCTAAATCCTTAATGCACCCATATTCTTCGAGAGGCTCGATCACTCAAGGAACACCCGTTCGGGCTAGATCCTTTCTATTTTGAGATCATCAGATTACCCGTTTGGGCTAAATTCTTTTCTACAACACATATAGGATCTCATGTCATGTAAGCCATAATTTATCCATCAGATCTCCCTTTTTTTTTTTCAACCGGGATATTTATCATCTTTCATTCACACAAGCACATTACATAAATTACCATGCAATGAATATCTAAACTTTCATACATTCAAGAATACGCATGTTTAAGTATATTAAGAGTTTACGTTGGGTTATACGAACTTACCTGGTAATGGCTTCAATTTCGTATTTTGGTTATTCCTAAACCTTTTATTTTCCACAGTCAACCACCGACATTGTTTCCTCGAGGTCTATATCAATAAAATTAGATTATTAATACATCACATTATTCATTTTAGGCCTAAAACTCACCCTTGGGCAAAATGACCAATTTGCCCCTAACTTACACATTTTTACAATTTAGTCCTAAGGCTCGTATAATGAAATGCATGAAATTTCTATGTTACCCAAGCGTAGCTGAATATTTTCCTTGCCTATATCAGCCCACTCTTTCTTTCATTTCACATTTTTCTACCCATTTTCACAACTTTTACAAAATGGTCCCTTAAGCCATTTCCATGAAAAACTACTTAGTAAAAGTTGCTTACTATCCTTTAAACTCTCATATTCATCCATAAATCATCAAAACACAAACATCTCATGCAAGTGTAAATTTTTGAATATGAACCCTAGCTTGAAATATGGGTAGAAATAGAGAGAACATGTTACGAGGATCTAAAAAATACGAAGAACGTTAAAAACGGGGCTAGGGAGCACTTACTATTGAGCTTTGGAATGTTGAAAACCCTAGCTATGCAAACCCTTTAATTCACGGTAGCCATGGAGAAGAAATGGCTGAATTTTACTTTCTTTCCCTTTTTATTAATTTTAATACCAAATGACAAAAATGTCATTCTTTATTAAACCTTCAAACTTTTCCATGCATGCCCATTTTTGTCCAAAAACTTAGAATTGGGAAAATTACTCTTTAAGAACCTCTAATTAACATTCTAAAGCAATTTCATACAAATTGCTTCTAGAACCCAAGTTTTGCAGCTTATTCAATTTGGTCCTTAATTTCCAATTAGACACCTTACACATAAAGTTTCTTCATGAAACTTTAACACATATTTATTTTCATATCCTAGACCTCATAATGATCATGAAATAATTATTTTAACATCGAATTTGTGGTCTCAAAACCACTATTCTTACTAGGCCCTAATTCGAGATATTACAAAAATAATTATTCTATGATTATTATGTGGTTCATGATATGAATACATGCTTGTGTGAAAATTTCATGAAGAAATTCTATGCATAAAATGTCTAGTTGAACTTAGGGACCAAATTGAATAAGATGCAAAACTTGTGTTCTAGAAGCTTTTAGCATGAAATTTCTTTAGATTATAAATTAGAGGGTCCTAATTAGCAATTTAACCAATTTTAAAAAGTTTAGACAAAATGGACATGTGTAGGAAAAATTTGAAAGAAAGGACTTAAGGGCATTCTGGTCATTTGATAAATAAAAGAACAAAAATGGAAAAAGAAAGCAAAAATTTGTCTATCTTCTCCAAGAGCTAGACGAAATTTCAATAGTCACCATAGCTAGGGTTTGTTCATCTTTTCAAGCTCAATAGTAAGTGTCCCCTAGCTGTTTTTAATGTTCTTTACATTTTTGAAGTCCTCATATATTGATATACCTATTTCCACCCTTATTCTGAAGCAGGGTTTATGTATGAAAATTTACCCATGTGTGACATGCATGTATTTTAATGGTTTATGGAGGAATATGAGAATTTAGTCTGTGAAAAACATCTTTCAAAAGATGATTTTTCATGAAAACCACTAAAAGGGACTAAATTGAAAAAGGTGTAAAATAAGTTATAAAACTCTAATTTTAACGAAAATGTGGGCTGTTATGGGTGTAAGGAAAATTCGGCTAGGCTTCGGTAACAAATAAAATGCATGCATTTCATTTTTCAAGCCCAGGGACTAAATTGTAAATAAGTGAAAAGTTAGGGGTAAAAAGGTAATTTCATCAAAGTATGAATTATGGATTGATTTGGACAATGTGATTATTCAACAAGTTAAATTTGGCATTATAGATAAGAAAAACATGGTACGGGTCTTGATCGAAGGAAGAATAAGGTTTTCGACGAATAGGCTCGTTTATCATCATTTTGTACTGAGGTAAGTTCATGTGTAAATAATGTGGTGTATTACATTTTTTAATGCTTTAATGTTATATGAACTTAAATGCTTATTTGTTATCATGAATTATATGCCTTGATATTCCATGAGTACATGGTTGGTATTATGGATAGTGTAAACGACATTACGAGCAAGTTCGAAAGTGATGAAACAAGCAAGGAAACCCCATTTGAACCTTAGGAATAGTCTAGGATACAAGTGACAAGTCACTAGGAATTAAGAACTCTGAACTCATTGAGCGATCTGGGTTCGTGATATATATATGTGACCTCTGAACTCATTGAGTGGTCTGAGTTCATGATGTACAAGGTACATGTAATGTGGTTCCGAGTACTGGTCTTGTGTGTCCTACCGGTGGTTAGGTAGTCCTGAGTTGTTCGGCTACCTGACAGCTTGTGTGAGTAGCCCGTGTGGTTACACCTTGACCGATAGCTTATATAAGCAGGCCCGTGAGTAGCTCATTTGCCAGCGTTACATGTTATGAGGTAGCTTTGGCTACGTATGTATATGTGGCACTTATGTGCAAGTTTTCCATGTATCCAATAGTATTCTGAGTGTTCAATGGGCAATGAAATGGATGATGTAATGAAAGTCCTAAGGAGCGCATGTTAAAAAAGGTATGATCATATGACATATTACTGGTAAGTACAGGTATGTACGCTAAACTATCAAGCAATGCCGTGATAAAGGATGAATTGTGATGAGAAAGTATATATATATATGAATACTTGATAAATAAGTCAAAATGCTTGAATGATGAATGATCTTTATGGTTATGTTATTATGTCTTTGTATGATAGTTGCTTACTATCATTGCAAATTATTTGCTTGTGGACTTACTAAGCCTTAATGCTTACCCCCTTTCTTTTCCATCCTTTGTAGTTCCGCCAAGCTAGCTCGGGGATCGAAAGCTGTCGGAGTATTCAATCACATTATCAAAAGAATATTGGGTATAGTGAATTTGATAATTTGAGTATGGCATGTATAGGGGACTTCGTTATTTTTTTATATGTGTCATGCCAAGTTGGCCAAGTTGTATAGGCCTCTAATATTGATGATTCATTTTGTAATGGCCACATGATATGGCTTATATTTGATTAGTGGGTTGTAATCTAATTACCCATGCATGCATGTCCTAATGCCTTGATGATGTGATATGTTATTTCTTGGTGAATGAATGATAAGGTGTGGAATATATGCTAGGAGAAAAGAAATGACTTAATGACTTAAGATGATCATGGTCATGGATATGTATTATGGAATTTGGATAACAAATTTGGTTATGCATGAAATTGGTGTGGAATGTTTCTAAATGGTGTGACTAAATGAATATGCATTAGGATGATATTTTGAAGGCATGAAAATGCCATGGAATTGGATATTGAGTGTTTAAATATGCTATCTTGCATGTTATGAAACAAGTTTGAGTGTAGGGATGTTTGAGAGTGACAATTGGCTTGGAAGATAGCCTTAAAATGATCCACATGGGTAGACACATGGGCATGTGTCTAGGCCATGTGTGACACATGGTCTGCTCTCACGAGTGTGTTGTATAGCCGTGTGAGAGACACGGGCTACCCATACAGGCGTGTGCTTTGGCCGTGTGAAGTCTACGCCATTTTATGAAAAATTCATTTATTTTTAATGTACCATACGGCCTGGACACACAGGCGTGTGATATGGCCATGTGACTTTACTTTAATAATGATGTTATAGTCAGAGAGTTACACGAGTTGAAGACACAGGTGTGTCCCAAGCCACACGGGCGTGTGTGATCAGACGGCCTACCTCAACGGGCGTTTGACTCTCCAAAACAAGAAAAATTGTTGAGTTGCCCAAAATCTTCTAAAGTTCTCGTTTAGTCCCTCACTACTCTCAATGTATGTTTTGGGCCTCGTAGGTCCATAAACGGGAGGATATGTTTGTGTTGAATGTTTTTGAATTGGTTGAAATTTTATGGCTCGATTTTACTTGTATGTGTATATTTAAGTCCGATAATGTCTCGTATCCTGTCCCGATGTTTGACATGGGTAAGAGGTGTTACTTTTAGTGGTATCAGACTACAATTTAGTCGGTTCTTGGACTACGTAGCATGTGTTCGAGTCTAGCCATACATGTCATACATATATTATGATAGTGTGATGACTCCTGACAATCTTAAAATGTGTTTTCATATAGCAAATGGATCTCAATAGAGAAGTGGTAGATTTTGTACAAAGTAACACACCTGCTCCCGTTGAAGGAGTAGTATCATCCAATAGTAAACCTGAGACTGTTAGTAGATGAGAAGGACGCAGAGAAGCCTTTCTCCACATGATGAATGCCTGGTACACGGAGTTCGTTCGAATGAACCCGAATGCTCAACCTCCCCCACCTCCTCCAAATCCTCAACCCGCACCCATGATGCCTCAAGGTATGGATTTTATGAGATTCTCTAGAACACCAGTTGATAAAAATTGAACCTTAAGAGAGTAGAGTTCTGGTTAGAAAATTTGATACGGGTATTTGATGAATTATCCTGTACACCCGAGGAATGCTTAAAATGTGCCATATCCTTATTGAGAGATGCGGCATATCACTTGTGGAGAACATTGATATCCGTGGTACCTTCAGAGAAGGTTACTTGGGAATTCTTTCAAGAGGAACTTCGAAAGAAATATATTAGTGAACAGTTCATCGACTAGAAGCGTAAGGAATTTTTGGATTTGAAACAGGGCCGTATGACAGTTAATGAATATGAGAGAGAATTCGTCAGACTAGGCAAGTACGCTCGGGAGTGTGTATCTTCCGAGGCTAAAATGTGTAGGAGATTTGAAGATGGACTTAATGAGGATATCAAGACGTTAGTAGGTATTCTTGAGTTGAAGGAATTTGTAGTACTCGTCGAACAGGCTTGTAAAGCTGAAGAGTTGATTCAAGAAAAGAGGAAAGCCGAGTCTGAAGCTAGAGACACAAGAAAGAGACACATGAGTAAGTTGTTTCCATCTCAGTCTAAGAAATCTCGAGAGATATACTCCCGTTCACACGTGTCAGCTGGACATTTATACAAGAACCGTAGAAAGAAAAATTTGGGTTTTAGATCTTAGGCTACATATGTGGCAAGCGTGGGTAACGCTAAACCTTCCAAAACCAAATGCCAGCAACGTGGTAGACATCATTTAGAAACTGCAAAGTGAGTGACAGATCTTGTTTTAGATGTGGGTCTCTAGACCATTATATTAAAGACTGCCCCAAAATGGTAGAGAAAGAAAATTTTAGGAATCCAAAATCGAGTGGCACAGCTTTTAGGGGAAGACCCCCGAGGAATGTCGGGAATGGGTCTAGTAGTAAGAATGTGACAAGAGATACAACAGTGAGGTCTGAAGCTAGATCTCCGGCCAGAGCCTATGCCATACGCGCACGTGAAGATGCAACTTCTCCTAATGTGACCACTGGTATTTTCTCTCTCTATGATGCTAATGTTATTGCTTTGATAGACCCTAACACTACTCATTCGTATGTGGGTATGAAATTGTCATCTAGTATGAATATACCTATTGTGTGACAGCCCAAAATAGACCCTAGCCGGAATGTGGTTTCGGGACCACAAAACCGAGGCATAACAATAATTTAAAATTTATTTCGATGCCTATAATATATGAGTATTCATGTATGACATTTTTTGAGGATTGATTTAGTGTTATAAAGGTGAATTTCACTAGAAAGGACTTGTGTGAGAAAATTTAGAATTGAGATAGGCAAATGTGGAAGTGGCCTATTGATGCACACTAGAAATGTTGTCCTTGCATGTCAAATTCCCCAAATTTGACTATAGTGGCGGCCATGGTGATGAATATGGGCAAAAGAAAACATGTCTTAAACATGTTTTGCTAGTGGTGCATGTTAGAAATAATAAAATAAGAGTATGGAAAAAAAAGGAAAAAAAAAATGTTCATCTTTCACCATAGCTCTTGGCCGAATGTCCTAAGGAAAGAAAAGAAAAATTTTGCTCATCCATTTTCACTTCTTGGCCGAAAATACTAAGGAAAAAGGGGGAGGATTTTTGCTTCATGCTTGGTTTGGAAGAGATCTAGAAGGAGATTTGGCTAAGTTTGCATCAAGATTAAGGTATGTATGAGGTTGTGTTAGGAGTTTCATGCATGTCTTGGTTGCTAACTTGATGTGCATGTTAGCCATGGCTCAAATCTTTGTTATGCCATGGAAATGGTATTTGGCCAAAGTTGTTATGGTGATAAAGCCATTGCATGCTAAGTGTGAAGCTTGATGATGATGCATGCAATGATGGATTTTCTACTCATGAGTAAGATTTTGAGTTTTCTCTTTGTTTTATCATGATTGAAGTTGAAAAGGAGCATGATTGTCATATTCGCCATGATGCATTCTTGAGCATGATTCATGCTTCTTGCATGTTAGTTAAAATTTGTGTTTTGGATGGCTATGGACACCTTGAAAATTCGCCATGCTCATATATGCATATATATGATTGCACATTATGTTTTGGTTATGAACTAAGTGATGAATATATTGGTTTAAAGAAGAAGATGTGGAAGAATGCTTGTGAAATTGCAAGCACAATTGCCTAGCACACATGTAGGTGCTTGATGCTATATTATAAGTTTTAATACAATGTGCAAAGCATTAATTAGTAAATTGCATGCTGTTTTGTGAGGTATTATGCTAAAATTGACCTCAACATGTACATGAATATTCGGCCTTGGGTAGCCTATTGAAGGCCTTAGCATTTCCTTGATGCTCGAATAAATTGTATTGAATTGCTTGATGTAGTATAAAATGTGCATGACCATTGTGTATTCAAGCTAAAGGGTGGCCATATGACCATTTAAACTCCTTGTCATATTCGCCAAAAGCTAGCACAATGAGGTTTTAATAAATTGAATTTGTTTGAATTAGCTCAAGAGCTTAGAGGCCACAATCGGACAAGGGAAGGAGAAAGTGATCGAATAGCCGAAAAAGCCGTTCGACAACATCCGAGGTAAGTCCTCAAGAAGTGACCCTACTTGAATTGTGTGAAATAAAGTATGGATGTGTATTGATTATTGATTATGTATGCATGAGTATTTGAATTCTACCCGGCTAAGTCCCGGGCGAATATGCTTGCGACTATAATTGCGTTTGAGCCTTAGTAACGAAAATGAATTATGTATGTCCAATGATAATTGATGTATGTGTTCATGGAAATTGAATGATATCCGGGCTAAATCCAAGACAATTATGCTGGAGATTATATCCGGTTAAGACCTGAAGGCAATTGTGCTAGTGGCTACATCCGGCTAAGACCAAGGCATTCGTATGAGACATCCTATCCGGCTAAGACCAAGGCATTTGTGCACGTGATTATATCCGGTTATATTCAAGAATCTTGGGCTGGAGGTGAGTGTTGGTTGCTGTAATGAATTCAATTAGTACACTCGAAAAGCCCAAAGGATAAGGTACGTTATATGTGCATTGGAAAGTCGACATGTTTGAGCAACATTCGCTCAATCGACTAATAAATTTCAGTTATTGAATTGATTGATATTTTGTGAAATCATATAATGATGAAGTGTGAAGTAAGAATGTGTATTAATGAAATGATGCATTTGGCTATGTGAATGTATTGCTGTAATTAGAGTTGATTATATTCCTTGAGACTTACTAAGCATAAGAATGCTTACCCGTTGCTTTGGCTCTCGCTTTTTTTTAGATTTCGCTCAAGCAATTGGATTTGGGATCGTTGAAGTCAAGTCATTCACACTATCAAGCCTCCATTTTGGTATAAATTTTTTGATTGAACTTGAGATGGCATGTATAGGACTACCTCTTGTTTGTTAAATATGTTGTAATGTAAGTATGTACGGCCATGCGAAAATGGCTCAAAAGGGAAGCATGAACTTAGACAAATTGTGGGTTGTATGTATATATTTGGTGTCATGATGTGGCTATGGCTTGGAAATGGGAATGTTGGTCATATGATCAGCCATTTGCATGGTTAAAATGATCATATATGAACCTATGTATGGCAAGACTAGTTGATTCATGGAGACTACCAAATAGGTAAGTCCTACCTTAAAAACAGATGCTGCCAGCTGCAGTGGCATGAATGTGAAAAATCACCAAAATTCATAGGAATGGAATTAAATAGTGAATAAGCTATGTAAATGAACCTTGATGAGTCTATTTTCATATGGAAGAAACGAAATGGTCATAGGAGTTACAGGTTAAGAGATATTAAAGCTATTGTGAGACAGGGCCAGAATGGTTTCTGGGTTCCCTGTCGCAACTTTAAAAATTCACTATAAATTATCCAAAAATAATTAGGAAATATACCTTATATGTACAGATTCCATTTTGAGTCTAGTTTCATTAGAAACAAACGACACCAGCATTAAATCCCTGTACAGAGAGATATTCAAGTTATACCGCGCGAAGGTCAGAGCAGTCGATCCCTGTAACATGGGTAACTTTAACTAATAAACTGTACCAATTGGCCCGACCAAAATCCTAGAAATAAATCCATGGATGGATATATGAGTCTAAATTCAGGAAAATTTACGAAACCAGTTTCCGAGTTTTGAAACTCGAGATATGATTTTAAGGCGACAGTGACGCAGTTTTCCAGCCTGACTGGAAATGTCAAATTGGTGGGCAAAACATGTGAACTTGGCTTGTTAACCCCTCGGGTCCGACACGGCGATGGTCTCGGGTTTGGGGTGTTACAATTTTATTGGTATCGAGCCACGGTTTAGTCGATTCTAGGACTACCGTGATGTGCTTGGGGTCTAGCTATACATGCCATTAAATGATGAATCGATAGTGTGATGATTTACGACAATTTGACTTTATGTTTGTTTATAGCAATGGATCCCGATCCCAACCGAAAGGATAGCTGATGATGTGGAGAGTGTGGCGCCTGCTCCCGCAAGAAGGGACGGCGCCATGGACTCTCAACCTATGGCCAGCAATCCTAATGACGAGGCTAGGCAAGCCTTTTATAGTGTGATAAACGAATGGTTTAATCAATGCATTCGAACCAACACTACTGTTCCACAACCTCCATTCCCGACAAATGCAACCCCGCACCTACAATACCTCCGTGACTGACCAAATAAGGTCAAGTAAGCCCCATCGATAGGATTCAAAACATGGGGCCACTGAATTTAAGGCTACGGATGATGTTGATGCCGAGCGAGCTGAATTATGGTTAGATAACACTATCCGGTGCTTGATGAGCTATCCTGTACACCGATGAGTGCTTAAAGTGTACCATCTCCTTGCTACGCGAGTCCGCCTACTATTGGTGGAGTACTCGACTTACGTGGTACCTAGAGAGCAAGTGACTTGGGAATTCTTTCAAACCGAGTTCAAAAAAGTATATCATCGAGATTCATCGACCAAAAGCGGAGGAATTTCTTGATCTTAAGCAAGGTTCTATGTCCGTTATCGACTACTGAACGAAAGTTTGTGAGGCTTAGCCAGACGCGAGAATGCATTTCGTCCGAAGCTATTATGTAAACGCTCGAGGATGGGCTGAATGATGATATAAGGATGTTTGTTGGCATTCTCGAGATACGAGAGTTCGTAGTACTTGTTGAGCGAGCTTGTAAAGTCAAGAGCTTAGAAAGGAGAAACAAAAGCTGATGTGGGATTGGAGAATTCGAAGAGGTCCTCGGAAAGTCTCTTCAACAAGCATCAAGAGATTTCGAGATGATGCGAGCCGGTCTAGAGGCGTTTGGGCTTTTCTAGACGAGGACGCGATCGACCCCTGTGACCGCACGAGTCATTTCGATCGCCATGGTGGAAATGATCGCGAGAGAGGGCGGAGTGTCCACATTGTGGCAAATGGCATTCGGGAGCTGTTGGTTTCGTGATCGCTCGCTATAAGTGTGGATCGGCCGACCACTTTATGAAGGATTGCCCGAGGATGCATGAACAGAATGTAAGTCAGAGTGCAAACCCGGGTGCTACCATTGCTCGAGGTAGGCCACTTAGAAATATGGGCAATGTCAGTGGCGGTCAGAGAGGATCTAGAGATGCTACCATCAGATCTGAGGCTCGTGCTCCTGCTAGGACTTATGCCATATGCGCACGCGAGGATGCTGCCTCTCCAGATGTTATTACCGGTACTTTCACTCTTTTCAATACAAATGTGATTGCTTTGATTGACCCTGGTTCTACTCATTCATATATATGTGAAACCTTAGCATCCAGTAAGACTTTGCCTATTGAGTCTCTCGAGTTTGTAATTCGGTGTCAAACCCTTGGGTCATTACGTGCTTGTTAACAAAGTGTGCAAGAAAAGTCCCCTAGTGTTCCGAGGTTCTTGTTTTCCGCGGACCTAATGCTTTTGCCGTTCGATGAGTTCGATGTTATTCTTGGTTTGGATTGGTTGACCATGCACGATGCGGTTGTAAATTGCAAGAGCAAGACTATCGATTTGAGGTGCGCGAATAATGAAATAGTTCGGGTTGAGTCCACGGACTTAAAGGGTTGCCACCGTAATATCGGCGATGTTGGCGAAATATGTAAGAAAAGGGTGCGGCGTACCTTGCGTCGTGCTCGATGACAAGGAATCGAGAAGAAACCCGAATCTGCGCCCGTGGTTTGTGAATACCGGATGTTTTCCCGAGGAATTGCGGGTTTACCACTGTTCGGGAAATAGAATTTGGCATCGAATTGGTATCTGGTACCACTCCAATTTCGATAGCTCCGTATCGTATGGCACCAACGGAATTAAAGGAGTTGAAAGCTCAGTTGCAAGAATTGGTGGATAGAGGTTTTGCTCGCCCGAGTTTTTCGCCTTGGGGTGCGCCGGTGTTGTTCGTAAAGAAGAAGGATGGAACCATGCGACTGTGCATCGACTATCGTTAGCTTAACAAAGCGACGATAAAGAACAAATATCCGTTGCCACGTATTGATGACTTGTTTGATCAACTGAAGGGAGCCTCGGTGTTCTCGAAAATAGATTTGAGATCGGGCTACTATCAATTGCGAATCCGAGATTCAGACGTGCCCAAGACTGCCTTCAGAACGAGATATGGTCACTATGAGTTCCTAGTGATGCCGTTTGGGCTCACTAATGCCCCTGCGGTATTTATGGATTTAATGAATCGAATCTTTAGACCATATTTGGATCGATTCGTAGTCGTGTTCATTGATGACATCTTGGTCTATTCAAGAAATGAGACCGAACATGCTGAACACCTGCGGTTAGTGCTGCAAATTTTACGGGACAAGCAATTATATGCTAAGTTCAGCAAGTGTGAGTTCTGGTTAAGAGAGGTTAGCTTCTTGGGTCATGTGGTATCTGCATCGGGTATTCGAGTCGACCCGAATAAAATTTCAGCCATACTAAATTGGAAGCCTCCGAGAAATATTACTGAGGTTCGAAGCTTTTTGGGGCTTGCCGGTTATTACCGACGATTTGTAAAAGGCTTCTCAACGATAGCCACGCCGATGACGAAGCTACTCCAAAAGGATGTTAAGTTCGAATGGACGGAGAAATGCCAAAAAAGTTTCGATCAACTGAAAACTTATTTGACTGAAGCCCCAATTCTAGTGCAACCCGAGTCCGGCAAGGAGTTTGTTATCTATAGCGACGCCTCTCTACTTGGGTTAGGTTGCGTATTAATGCAAGAAGGTCGAGTTGTGGCCTATGCGTCGAGGCAATTAAAGCCACATGAGAAAAATTATCCGACTCATGATCTCGAATTGGCCGCCATCGTATTCGCCTTAAAGATTTGGCGACATTACTTATTTGGTGAAAGGTGCCATGTATACTCGGATCACAAAAGTCTCAAGTATTTGATGACCCAAAGAGACTTAAATCTGCGACAAAGACGTTGGCTCGAGCTGTTAAAGGATTATGAGTGATCATTGACTATCACCCGGAAAGGCGAATGTGGTTGCGGATGCCTTGAGTCGTAAATCGTTATTCACTTTACGACGATGAATGTGCACTTGTCTATCCGATCCGACAAAGTGTTAGTGGCTGAATTGAAAGCCAAACCATTATTGACACACCAAATTCGAGAAGCTCGAAAAGTCGATGACGAGTTGGTTGCAAAACGGGCTGCGTGTGTTCGAACAAGGACTCGGAGTTTCAAATCGACGATGACGATTGTTTGAGGTTCAAAAGTCGTCTGTGTGTCCCAAAGAATTGAACTCATTTCGATAATTCGAATGAAGCCCATTGTAGCCGAATGGCAATCCACCCGGGAGTACGAAGATGTACAATGATTTGAAACGTCGATTTTGGTGGCATGGTATGAAGCGAGACATCTCCGACTTTGTTTGAGATGTTTAATATGTCAACAAGTGAAAGCGGAACATCGGTGCCTTGAGATTACTTCACCAATCACGATACCCGGGTGGAAATGGGATCGAGTCACAATGGACTTTGTATCCGGACCGCCATTGTCGCAAGTAAGAAGGATGCGGTTTGGGTCGTGGTAGATCGATTGACTAAGTCGGCCCACTTTGTCCCCGTCGTCGGATTTTTCAATGGATAAATTAGCGGAATTGTACGTTTCTCGATTGTGAGATTACACGGTGCCTATTTCTATCGTGTCCGATAGAGATCCGAGATTTACCTCGCGATTTTGGAAAAAGTTGCAAGAAGCTTTGGGTACCAAGTTGCATTTCAGACCGCTTTTCACCCCAAAACCGATGGTCAATCCGAACGGATAATTCGGATACTTGAGGATATGTTAAGATGTTGCGTCCTCCAGTTTAGTGGTTCATGGGAGCGGTATTTGCCGTTGATTGAATTCGCTTACAACAACGACTTTCAATCAAGTATTAAGATGGCACCCTACGAGGCCTTATGCGGTCGTAAATGCCGTACGCCATTGTTTTTGGACTGAGCTCGGTGAAAGCAAGATTTTCGGGGTGGATTTGATTAGGGATGCTGAACAGAAAGTGAAAGTAATCCATGAAAGTCTGAAGATAGCCTCCGATCGTCAGAAGTCGTACGCGGATCTGAGGCGCAAGGATATCGAGTATCAGGTGGGTGATAAAGTGTTTCTCAAGGTATCGCCTTGGAAAAAGATACTCAGGTTCGGCCGTAAGGGCAAGTTGAGCCCGAGGTTCATTGGACCATATGAGATATCAGAGCGAGTCGGTCCAGTGGCATATCGCTTGATTTTGCCCCCGAACTCAAAAGGTTCACGATGTCTTTCACGTTTGATGCTTGACGCTATAGATCCGATCCATCGCACGTGATTAGTCCATCGAAATTGAAATTCAAGCTAATATGAGTTATGAGGAAGAACCGATTCGTATCCTATCACGAAAAGTGAAAGAGTTGCTAAACAAGCGGGTTCCGCTAGTGAAAGTGTTATGGCTCAAGCACGGATAGAAGAAGCTACTTGGGAGACCGAGAACTCTATGAAAGAACGATATCCAAACCTATTTACGGTAAGATTTTCGGGACGAAAATTCCTTAAGAGGGGGGGAGTTGTGACAGCCCAAAATAGACCCTAGCCAGAATGTGGTTTCGGGACCACAAAACCGAGGCATAACAATAATTTAAAATTTATTTCGATGCCTATAATATATGAGTATTCATGTATGACATTTTTTGAGGATTGATTTAGTGTTATAAAGGTGAATTTCACTAGAAAGGACTTGTGTGAGAAAATTTAGAATTGAGATAGGCAAATGTGGAAGTGGCCTATTGATGCACACTAGGAAATGTTGTCCTTGCATGTCAAATTCCCCAAATTTGACTATAGTGGCCGGCCATGGTGATGAATATGGGCAAAAGAAAACATGTCTTAAACATGTTTTGCTAGTGGTGCATGTTAGAAATAATAAAATAAGAGTATGGAAAAAAAAAGGAAAAAAATGTTCATCTTTCACCATAGCTCTTGGCGAATGTCTTAAGGAAAGAAAAGAAAAATTTTGCTCATCCATTTTCACTTCTTGGCGAAAATACTAAGGAAAAGGGGAGGATTTTTGCTTCATGCTTGGTTTGGAAGAGATCTAGAAGGAGATTTGGCTAAGTTTGCATCAAGATTAAGGTATGTATGAGGTTGTGTTAGGAGTTTCATGCATGTCTTGGTTGCTAACTTGATGTGCATGTTAGCCATGGCTCAAATCTTTGTTATGCCATGGAAATGGTATTTGGCCAAAGTTGTTATGGTGATAAAGCCATTGCATGCTAAGTGTGAAGCTTGATGATGATGCATGCAATGATGGATTTTCTACTCATGAGTAAGATTTTGAGTTTTCTCTTTGTTTTATCATGATTGAAGTTGAAAAGGAGCATGATTGTCATATTCGCCATGATGCATTCTTGAGCATGATTCATGCTTCTTGCATGTTAGTTAAAATTTGTGTTTTGGATGGCTATGGACACCTTGAAAATTCGGCCATGCTCATATATGCATATATATGATTGCACATTATGTTTTGGTTATGAACTAAGTGATGAATATATTGGTTTAAAGAAGAAGATGTGGAAGAATGCTTGTGAAATTGCAAGCACAATTCGCCTAGCACACATGTAGGTGCTTGATGCTATATTATAAGTTTTGGGCCACAATGTGCAAAGCATTAATTAGTAAATTGCATGCTGTTTTGTGAGGTATTAAGTGCGAAAATTGACCTCAACATGTACATGAATATTCGCCTTGGGTAGCCTATTGAAGGCCTTAGCATTTCCTTGATGCTCGAATAAATTGTATTGAATTGCTTGATGTAGTATAAAATGTGCATGACCATTGTGTATTCAAGCTAAAGGGTGGCCATATGACCATTTAAACTCCTTGTCATATTCGCCAAAAGCTAGCACAATGAGGTTTTAATAAATTGAATTTGTTTGAATTAGCTCAAGAACTTAGAGGGCCACAATCGGACAAGGGAAGGAGAAAGTGATCGAATAGCCGAAAAAGCCGTTCGACAACATCCGAGGTAAGTCCTCAAGAAGTGACCCTACTTGAATTGTGTGAAATAAAGTATGGATGTGTATTGATTATTGATTATGTATGCATGAGTATTTGAATTCTACCGGGCTAAGTCCCGAAGGCGAATATGCTTGCGACTATAATTGCGTTTGAGCCTTAGTAACGAAAATGAATTATGTATGTCCAATGATAATTGATGTATGTGTTCATGGAAATTGAATGATATCCGGCTAAATCCTGAAGACAATTATGCTGGAGATTATATCCGGTTAAGACCGAAGGCAATTGTGCTAGTGGCTACATCCGGCTAAGACCAAGGCATTCGTGCGAGACATCCTATCCGGGCTAAGACCAAGGCATTTGTGCACGTGATTATATCCGGTTATATTCAAGAATCTTGGGCTGGAGGTGAGTGTTGGTTGCTGTAATGAATTCAATTAGTACACTCGAAAAGCCCAAAGGATAAGGTACGTTATATGTGCATTGGAAAGTCGACATGTTTGAGCAACATTCGCTCAATCGACTAATAAATTTCAGTTATTGAATTGATTGATATTTTGTGAAATCATATAATGATGAAGTGTGAAGTAAGAATGTGTATTAATGAAATGATGCATTTGGCTATGTGAGTGTATTGCTGTAATTAGAGTTGATTATATTCCTTGAGACTTACTAAGCATAAGAATGCTTACCCGTTGCTTTGGCTCTCGCTTTTTTTAGATTTCGCTCAAGCAATTGGATTTGGGATCGTTGAAGTCAAGTCATTCACACTATCAAGCCTCCATTTTGGTATAAATTTTTTGATTGAACTTGAGATGGCATGTATAGGACTACCTCTTGTTTGTTAAATATGTTGTAATGTAAGTATGTACGGCCATGCGAAAATGGCTCGAAAAGGAAGCATGAACTTAGACAAATTGTGGGTTGTATGTATATATTTGGTGTCATGATGTGGCTATGGCTTGGAAATGGGAATGTTGGTCATATGATCAGCCATTTGCATGGTTAAAATGATCATATATGAACCTATGTATGGCAAGACTAGTTGATTCATGGAGACTACCAAATAGGTAAGTCCTACCTTAAAACAGATGCTGCCAGCTGCAGTGGCATGAATGTGAAAAATCACCAAAATTCATAGGAATGGAATTAAATAGTGAATAAGCTATGTAAATGAACCTTGATGAGTCTATTTTCATATGGAAGAAACGAAATGGTCATAGGAGTTACAGGTTAAGAGATATTAAAGCTATTGTGAGACAGGGCCAGAATGGTTTCTGGGTTCCCTGTCGCAACTTTAAAATTCACTATAAATTATCCAAAAATAATTAGGAAATATACCTTATATGTACAGATTCCATTTTGAGTCTAGTTTCATTAGAAACAAACGACACCAGCATTAAATCCCTGTACAGAGAGATATTCAAGTTATACCGCGCGAAGGTCAGAGCAGTCGATCCCTGTAACATGGGTAACTTTAACTAATAAACTGTACCAATTGGCCCGACCAAAATCCTAGAAATAAATCCATGGATGGATATATGAGTCTAAATTCAGGGAAAATTTACGAAACCAGTTTCCGAGTTTTGAAACTCGAGATATGATTTTTAAGGCGACAGTGACGCAGTTTTCCAGCCTGACTGGAAATGTCAAATTGGTGGGCAAAACATGTGAACTTGGCTTGTTAACCCCTCGGGTCCGACACCGGCGATGGTCTCGGGTTTGGGGTGTTACATATTGAGCCCACCAAGTTTATGATTAAGGTGTCAAACCCGTTACAAAAGCATGTGATAGTTGATAAAGTATGTAAGAAATGCCCTTTGATAATTAGAGGTCATTGTTTTCCGGACGACTTGATGTTGTTGTCGTTTGATGAATTTGATGTCATACTGGGGTTGGATTGGTTGATGCTACATGATGCTATAGTGAATTGTAGATGGAAAGTTATTGAATTGAAATATGAAAATGATGAGATTCTTCATGTTGAAGCAGATGATGCAGATAAGTCACCAACTGTAATTTCCTCGATGTCTACTAAAAAATGTATGAGAAAAGGTTGTGAAGCTTATTTGGCAAACATATTGAATACTAAGGAATTAGAATTGAAAATTGAATCAGTGCCAGTTGTATGTGAGTATGCAAATGTATTTTCAGAGGAATTGCCAGGTTTGCCTCCAATTAGAGAAGTTGAATTTGGTATTGAGTTAATACCAGGGACGGCACCTATTTCTATTGCTCCGTACAGGATGGCCCTGACTGAGCTGAAAGAATTGAAGTCACAGTTGCAAGAATTGACTGACAAAGGTTTTCCGAGACCAAGTTTTTCACCATAGGGTGCTCCTGTGTTATTTGTGAAAAAGAAGGATGGTTCAATGAGATTATGCATTGACTACCGACAACTCAATAAGGTGACAATTAAAAACAAGTACCCCCTGCCAAGGATTGATGACCTGTTCGATCAATTGAAAGGAGCAACATGGTTCTCTAAGATAGATTTGAGATCCGACTATTATCAATTACGAGTCAAAGAGTCAGATGTGTCTAAGACTACTTTTAGAACGAGGTATGGCCACTACAAATTTCTTGTTATCCCATTTGGATTAACAAATGCTCCTACTGTGTTCATGGATTTAATGAACCGAATCTTTCGGCCATATTTGGACAAGTTTGTTGTGGTATTCATTGATGATATTCTGATATATTCTAGAGATGAGGCAGAGCATGCCGAACACTTGAGAACTGTCTTGCAAACTTTGAGGGACAAACAGTTGTATGCTAAGTTTAATAAAAATGAGTTTTGGCTTCAAGAGGTCAGATTCTTAGGCCATATTGTTTGAGGTGATGGTATCCGAGTTGATCCTAGAAAGATTTCTGCTATCATTGAATGGAAACCGCCACGGAATGTAACTAAAGTTAGGAGCTTTTTGGGTTTGGTCGGTTACTACAGACGTTTTATGAAAGGATTCTCTATGATAGCCACTCCTATGACAAGATTACTTCAGAAAGATGTCAAGTTTGAGTGGTCGAGAAATGTCAGTAGAGCTTTGAGAAATTGAAAATGTTATTGATCAAGGCACCAGTGTTAGTACAACCAGAACCAGGGAAAGAATTTGTGATTTACAGTGATGCTTCCTTGAGTGGACTGGGTTGTGTGCTTATGCAAGAAGGTAAACTAGTAGCTTATGCTTCGCAGCAATTGAAACCCCATGAGAAGAACTATCCGACGCATGATCTAGAGTTGGCGGCCATTGTATTTGCTATGAATATTTGGCAACACTATCTATTTGGAGAGAAATGTCATGTTTATACAGACCATAGAAGTTTTAAATATCTGATGACCCAAAAGGACTTGAATTTGAGGCAACGAAGATGGCTTGAATTGCTAAAAGGCTATGAGCTTGTGATTGATTATCACCCTATTAAGGCCAATGTGGTCGCTGATGCCCTGAGCAGAAAGTCTTTATTTGCCTTGAAAGTTATGAACGCGCGGCTGACCCTATCTAATAATGGTGTAATTCTAGCAGAGTTAAGAGCTAGACCAACTTTTCTACAACATATTTGTGATGCTCAGAAAACTAATAAAGAGTTACAAGCAAAGAAAGCTCAGTGTGAGTCAAACAGTGAACTAGATTTTCAGAAAGACTCCGATGGTTATCTGAGGTTCCATGGTAGAATATGTGTTCTGAAGAATACCGAGTTGATTCAGAGTATTTTGCATGAGGCTCATATCAGGTGTATGTCAGTTCATTCGGGTAGCACAAAAATGTACAATGATTTTAAAAAAATGTATTGGTGGAACGATATGAAAAGAGATATATCTGAGTTTGTATCGAGGTGCTTGATTTGTCAGCAGGTCAAGGTCAAACACCAGGTACCTTTAGGTTTACTTCAGCCTATTTTGGTTCCCGAATGGAAATGGGACCAAATACCATGGATTTTGTGACAGGTTTACCATTGACGCCAAGAAAAAAAGATGTCGTTTGGGTGGTAGTTGACAGGCTGACTAAATCAGCTCATTTTATACCGGTACGCACTGATTATTCACTTGATAAGTTGGCTGAATCGTATGGTTCTGAAATTGTAAGACTTCATGGAGTACCTTTCTCAATTATTTCGGATAGATATCCGAAGTTCACATCACGATTTTGGGAAAAATTGTAAGAGGCTTTGTGTAACACCCCTTACCCGTACCGGGACAGGGTTCGAGGCGTTACCAGACTTAAAGATTCACAACATGCAAAATCGAGCCATAAAATTTCATTTAAATTAAAAACATTCAATCACATGCATAATGTCCCTTACACAAGCTACCGAGGCCCTGAACATGCATTAAAGACGGTTTGGGACTAAATTGAGAACTTTAGAAAGTTTTGGGGAAACTTAGAAAAATTTTCCTGAAACAGAGTCACACGCCCTTGTGGACACAAGGACACGCCCGTGTGTCTCCAACACGCCCGTATCCTTAGGCCGTTTAACTCTCTGTTTATGACGTCAGCAAAACAAATTGAACTACACGGCCAGACCACACACCCATATGCTAGGCTGTGTCCTCAACACGGTTGAGACACATGGCCGTGTCTCTGCTCGTGTGACTAGTACTTAGGCTATTTTCCAAGCCTTTTGTTACCATTAATCCCTCACATCTTTACACACATCAAATATATACATCATGGCATCATTTTAATGATTTAAGATACTTTACTAAGGTATATTCTTAACTTTAACATGCTATCATTCACTTATTACACGTACTCATATAATATCAAACCTAGACACAATAATTCTATATTCATGGACCTTGTCATTTGATGACCATTTTTACCAAACTTTCATAACCATCAATTTATCAAGTAGCTTCAATCAACATCAAGTATTCATGTTAAAACATTATCAACTTATTTCCATATTATACATTTACCACGTGGATATGACCATTTGATCGGTCAAGAAGCACCCATCATGCATATATGTCATAATACCAACCATACATATCCCACAAGCATAAACACATCATCGCATCACAGGCATTAGAACTTATCATGGATAATTAGGCTTACAAGCCACAATCATTATAAACCACATCTCATGGCTATATGCAATGAATCAATATAAGCCAATACATTGGCTAATCATAACAGCATCTATCATAAAACTAAGTCCCTATACATGCCACTCACTTGAAGACATTAAGATTCATCAATACTCCAAAGGAGGTAGCTTGATAGTGTGAGGTTGCCTCCAACGATCTCCAACCCCAAGCTAACCTGTCAACACTAAATAAATGGAAAGGAGGGAGTAAGCTTAAAGCTTAGTAAGTCCATATGAAAATAATAAGCAAATTATCAGCATGATTCCATGGAAATATAATCATAACTACACTTTTACTTATTTTCTGGTCATGTTGTTTTCTAGAGTCATAGTTACTAAATTATTTATATCTGGAGCTATGGAACTCCAAATTAAGATACGTAAATTTTCTCTAAAACTAGACTCGTATATATTTTTACCATAAAATTTACAGAATTTTTGGTCTAGCCAATAAGTACATTTTATTCTTTAAAGTTACCACTATTCTGCTGCTTGACAGCTTCAACCTTTCTTTACTAAAAATCAATTATCTCATAGTACGGGTTTTGATTAATGTTCCCGTCTATTTCTCTTGAAAATAGACTCATCAAGTATTTATTCATATAAATCCTAGTCCATTACAATTTTTATTGATTTTCCAAATTTGATACAGGGGAGCCCAAAATCACTTTGACTTTGTCTCACAAAAGTTCAAATATCTCATAATATAAAACTCTTTTGCTTACACCGTTTCTTCTTTGTGAAACTAGATTAAATAAGATTTAATCTCATATCCTATTTAGTCTCTAATTCAATTTCCATAATTTTTGGTGGATTTTCAAAATCACAAAACTGCTAATGTCCAACACTGTCTTAGTGCAATATAATGGTAACTACCATAAGTTCATTTTCAACTAATCATGAACTTACCTTTTCATGGATTTCATGTTCAATTTCACAAAGACATAATAACGTAACCATAAAGGTTATTCATCATCCAAACCATTTTGGCTTACTTATCATATACACATATATACTTGCTCATCATAAATCGATCTTTACCAAGACATTATTCATAAGTTTAGCATACATACATGTACTCATCATAGTGTATCGTATAACCATACCTCTTTAACATGCCCTCCTCGGGACTTTCATCACATTCATTACATTACTCGTCAAACACTAGGAATACTATTGGATACGCGGAAACTTGCACCTAAGTGTCACATATACATACGTAGCCAAAGCTACCTCATAACATGTATACATCCATAATGAACTCGGACCTCTCAACGAGCTCGGATGTTACATGAATCGCATCCATTATAAACTCAGACCTCTCAACAAGCTTAGATGCTCGCATCCATAATGAACTCATACCTCTCAACGAGCTTGGATGCCACTCAACAAGTTCGGATTCTCACATATATCACGAACTTGGACCGCTCAACGATCTCAGATTTCTAAATTCCTAGTGACATGTCACTTGTATCCTAAACTATTCCTAAGTTTCAAATGGGGTTTTTCTCATTGCACATAGCATCTTCATCGTACTTTTTTGTATCGTCGTGGATAGCGATCGTAATATCATTCCTACATACAAATTCACCATTCTCGTATTCATGAAATAATCATGGCATTGTTCATAATAACATTTAGGCATTTGTCACATAATACAATCATCATACCAACTATATAAATATTCACCACATAATGTTAACATATCAATTTAAGTTCAAGCATAAACAATGATATTATTGCATTATTATTGACATACGAACTTACCTCAAATGCGAGCACGACTATATATTCTGATTTAGTCCATAATCTCATCCATTTCCAATCTACGCTCGAATCTCATTTTCCTTGATCTATAATATCATATTTAGCTTACTAATTAGTCACATTATTCATTTGGGTCCAAAAATCATATTTTTAAAAATTTTCTTTTTCACCCTTAAACTTTTAAATATTTGCACTTTTTCCCCAAGGCTCGTAAAATATTTTTATCCAATTTCCTTGCCTTTTAAGCCTAGAAAAATCATTTTCATAACTATAGCAGCCCATAATTTTCACTAAATCACACTTTTATGACAAATTTTGTAACTTTTGCAAAACGGTCCTTTTTGACAATTTCACCGAAAATCACTTAGTAAAAGTTTTTTATTACACACTGAGCATTCATTTCATCCATGGGTAAATTTTTAAATACAAACCCTCAAAATATGGGTAGAAATGAGTAGATCTTCTTATGAGGATTTCAAAAACGTAAAAATCATTAAAAACGGGGCTAGAAAGGACTTACAATCGAGCTTAGAAGCTTGAAAAACCCTATCTATGTCTTCTCCATGCAATTTTCAGCCATGGGGTAGAAGATGGAAAAAAATTTGCTTTTAATTTTGTTTTTAATTCATTTTAATTACTAGATTACCAAAATGCCCCTAACTTAAAAATATTCTATTTCACCCATTTCATGTCCATTTTTGTCCAAAAAATTATCCAATGGTCTAATTACAATTTAAGGGCCTCCAATATAAAATTTCATAACAATTAGACACCTTTAACATGTAGAACTCAACTTTTGTGCTTTTTACAATTTAGTCCTTTTGACCAAATTGAGTGCCCAAACGTCAACATTTTCGAACAAAATTTTCAAGAAATCATTGCGTAAAATTTTAGACCATAAAAATATAATAAAAAATTTACTATATCGAATTTGTGGTCCCGAAACCACTATTCCGACTAGGCCCTAATTTGGGATGTTACACTTTGGGCACGAAACTAAACTTTTGCACCGCTTTTCACCCTCAGACTGATGGAAAATCTAAGTGAGTAATTCAGATCTTGGAAGACATGCTCCGATGTTGTGTATTGGAATTCCAAGATAGTTGGGAAAATTACTTACCATTGGTTGAATTTGCCTACAACAACAATTATCAGAAGAGCTTGAAAATGGCACCTTATGAGGCATTGTATGGATGAAAATGTCGTACACCTTTTTACTAAACTGAACTTAAGGAGAATAAGATTCATGGAGTTGATTTGGTCAAGGAAATCGAAGAAAAGGTGAAAGTAATTCGTGATTGTTTGAAAGTGGCATCGGATAGAAAAAAGTCAAATGCAGATTTGAAAAGAAAGGAAATTGAGTATCAGGTCGATGATAATGTATTCTTGAAAGTGTCTCCATGGGAAAAGGTTTTGCGATTCAATAGAAAGGGTAACTTGAGTCCTCGTTTTATAGGACCGTATGAGATTACCGAAAGGATAGGGCATGTTGCTTATCGATTGGCCTTGTCGACTGAGTTGGAAAAGACTCACGATGTATTTCATGTGTCTATTTTGAGTCGGTATAGATCTGATCCTTCACATGTGATTGTGCCAACAGAGGTTGAAATCCGACCGGATATGACTTATGGGGAGGAACCGGTTAGGATCTTGGCTTGAGAAGTCAAGCAATTGAGAAAAAAAAGTATTACCCTTCTGAAAGTTCTATGGAAAATACATGGGGTTGAAGAAGTTACGTGGGAGCCAGAGGAGGCTATGAGGAAACAATACCCAGACCTCTTTACTAGTAAGATTTTCGGGGACGAAAATCCCTAAAGGGGGGAGAGTTGTAACATCCCAAGTTAGGGCCTAGTCAAAATAGTGGTTTCAAGACCACAAATTTGAGATAGAAATAATTATTCTATAATTATTATGTGGCGCATGATATGAATACATGCTTGTGTGAAAATTTCATGAAGAAATTCTATGCATAAAATGTCCAATTGAACTTTAAGACCAAATTGAATAAGATGCAAAACTTGTGTTCTAGAAGCTTTTAGCATGAAATTTCTTTAGATTATAAATTAGAGGATCCTAATTAGCAATTTAACCAATTTTTAAAAGTTTGGACAAAAATGAACATGTGTAGGAAAAATTTTTAAGAAAGGCCTTAAGGGCATTTTAGTCATTTGGTAAATAAAAGAATACAAAGCAAAAAAGAAAGCAAAAATTTGTCCATCTTCTCCAAGAGCTAGATGAAATTTCAAGAGTCATCATAGCTAGGGTTTGTTCATCTTTTCAAGCTCAATAGTAAGTGTTCCCTAGCCCGTTTTTAATGTTCTTTACATTTTTGAAGTCCTCGTAGCTTGATTTACCTATATCCACCCTTATTTTGAAGTAGCGTTTATGTATGAAAATTTACCCATTTGTGACATGTATATATTTTGATGGTTTATGGAGGAATATGAGAGGTTAGTGTGTGATAAACATTTTTCAAAAGATGATTTTTCATGAAAATCACTAAAAAGGACTAATTTAAAGGTGTAAAATAAGTGATAAAAAATTGATTTTGATAAAAATATGGGCTGTTATGAGTATAAGGAAAATTCGGCTAGGCTTGGGTAACAAAGAAAATGCATGCATTTCATTTTACGAGCCTAGGGACTAAATTGTAAATAAGTGAAAAGTTAAGGGTAAAAAGGTAATTCCATAAATTATGAATTTTGGATTGATTTGGACAATGTGATTATTAAACAAGTTAAATTTGGCATTATAGATCAAGAAAAACGTGATACGGGTCTTAATCGAGGGAAGAATAAGGTTTTCGATGAATAGGCTTGTTTGTCATCATTTTTGTACCGAGGTAAGTTCATGTGCAAATAATGTGCTGTATTACATGTTTTAATGCTTTAATGTTATATGAACTTAAATGCTTATTTGTTATCATGAATTATATGCCTTTATATTCCATGAGTACATGGTTGGTACTATGGATATCGTAAAAGACATTATGAGCAAGTTCGACAGTGATGCGACAAGCAAGGAAACCTCGTTTGAACCTTCGAAATAGTCTAGGATACAAGTGACATGTCACTAGGAATTAAGAAATTCGAACTCATTGAGTGGTCTGGGTTCATGATATATATATGTGACCTCTGAACTCATTGAGTGGTCTAAGTTCATGATGTACGAGGTATATGTAATTTGGTTCCGGGTGTTGGTCTTGTGTGTCCTACTGGTGGCTAAGTAGCCCTGAATGTTTTGGATACCTGACAGCTTGTGTGAGCAGCCCGTGTAGTTACACCTTGACCGATAGCTTATATAAGCAGGCCCGTGAGTAGCTCATTTGCCAACGTTACATGTTATGAGGTAGCTTTGGCTACTTATGTATATGTGGCACTTATGTGCAAGTTTTTTGTGTATCCAATAGTATTTCGAGTGTTCAACGGGCAATGAAATTGATGATGTAACGAAAGTCCCAAGGAGGTCATGTTAAAGAAGTTATGATCATATGACATATTACGGGTAAATACAGGTATGTATGCTAAACTATCTTACAATGCCTTGATAAAGGATGAATTGTGATGAGAAAGTATATATATATGAATACTTGATACATAAGTCAAAATGCTTGAATGGTGAATGATCTTTATGGTTAAGTTATTATGTCTTTGTATGATAATTGCTTACTATCATTGCATATTATTTGCATGTGGACTTACTAAGCTTTAATGCTTACCCCTTTTCTTTTTCATCCTTTATAGTTCTGCCAAACTAGCTCGGGGATTGAAAGCTTTCGGAGTATTCAATCACACTATCAAAAGAATATTGGGTATAGTGAATTTGATAACTTGAGTATGGCATGTATAGGGGACTTGGTTATTTTGTGATATGTGTCATGCAAAGTTGGCCAAGTTGTATAGGCCTCTAATATTGATGACTCATTTTGTAATGGCCAGGTGATATGGCTTATATTTGATTATTGGGTTGTAATCTAATTACCCATGCATGCATGTGCTAATGCCTTGATGATGTGATATGTTATTGCTTGGTGAATGAATGATGAGGTGTGGAATAGATGCTAGGAGAAAAGAAATGACTTAATGACTTAATATGATCATGGTCATGGATATGTATTATGGAATTTGGATAACAAATTTGGTTATGCATGAAATTGGTGTGGAATGTTTCTAAATGGTGTGACTAAATGAATATGCATTAGGATGATATTTTGAAGGCATGAAAATGCCATGGAATTGGATATTGAGTGTTTAAATATGTTATGTTGCATGTTATGAAACAAGTTTGAGTGTAGGGATGTTTGAGAGTGACAATTGGCTTGGAAGATAGCCTCAAAATGGTCCACATGGGTAGACACACGGGCATGTGTCTAGGCCATGTGTGACATACGGTCTGCTTCCACGGGTGTGGTGTATAGCTGTGTGTCCCCTGCACCCTAGTTTTACAAGTCAGTATGCCCAATCGTAAACACATGGGATAAGACACGGACGTGTCCGTGTCTTATCCGTGTGAGAGATAAGGCATACCCATACGCGCGTGTACTCTGGCCGTGTGAAGCCTGCACTATTTTATGAAAAATTCATTTATTTTTAATGTACCACACGGTCTAGACACACGGGCGTGTGATATGGCCGTGTGACTTTACTTTGATGATGATATTATAGTCAGAGAGTTACATGGGTTGAGGACACGGGCGTGTTGTAACATCCCAAAATTGGGCCTAGTCGGAATAGTGGTTTCGGGACCACAAATCCGACATCAAAATATTTATTTTATGGTTATTATGAGGCCTAGAATATGAGTATATGCATTTGTTAAAGTTTCATGAAGAAATTCTAAGTATAAGATGTCCACTTGGGAATTAGGGACTAAATTGAATAAATTGCAAAACTTAGTTTCTAGAAGCAATTTGTATGAAATTGCTTTAGATTATGAACTAGAAGGTCTTGGAGAGAAATTTTCCCAAATTCTAAATTTTTGGACAAAAATGGGCTTGCATGGATGAAATTTTAAAGAAAGGGCATAAGGGCATTTTGGTCATTAAGCATTTTAATGAAATAAAAAGAGAAAAATGGAGAAAAAATATGCTCATCTTCTTCCTATAGCTGCAAAAATTTGGAGAACACCATACCTAGGGTTTCTTCAATTTTTAAGCTCAATAATAAGTGCTCCCGAGCCTCGTTTTTCATGTGCTTTGTATTTTTTAAATCCCGGTGGCTTGATCTCTCCATTTCTACCCATATTTCATGCTAGGGTTCATATTTAAAGATTTACCCATGCATGAGTTGATTGTGTTTTGATAGACTATGGAGGAATATGAAAGATTAATGTGTGTTGAACATCTTTTTCTAGTTGATTTTCATGAGAAACCCTTATAAGGACCATTTTACAAAAGATGTAAATGTATGGTAGAAATGAGAAAATAGTGGATAATGTGGGCTACCATAAGAAGGAAAAGTGTTCGACTTGGCTTAGGTAAGATAGAAAGTGCATGTGTTTCATTATCCGAGCCTAGGGACTAAATCGTAAAAATGTGAAAGGTTAAGGGCAAAACGGTCATTTGGACCAGAGGTAGAATTAAACTTGAAATGCATAATGTAGTATATTAATGAGTTAATTTTGCTGTTATAGACCCCGAGGAACAAATTTCGGAGGTCAATCATGGTAAAAGCAAGGTTTTAGAATAACCAAAACACAATCTCGAAAAGAATACCAGGTAAGTTCGGATAACTTAAAGTAAACCCCTAATATACATAATTGTATGATTTATGAATGGATGATATTTGCATTTATTGATGGTATGAAAATGCATTAAATGCACCTTTGGTATTGACTTGTTGATAACTGTCTCGGTTGAGGTTAAAAAGAGAATTCGATGGATAAACCATGTTTTACATGTGAACTGAGAACCTGCATGTGTTGCAGTAAGGATTTAGCCCGGACGGGTAATCCGTGATCTCAAATATGGAAAGGAATCTAGCTCGGACGGGTGTTCCTTCAATGATCAAGCCTCCCGAAGAATATGTGTGCATTATGGATTTAGCTTGGACGGGTAATCCAATTAGGGCCTGAATTTAGCCTGGACTGGTAATTCAGATCCGAACTCATTAAGGGTGTTTGTCTCTATAAGGGATTTAGCCTGGACTGGTAACCCCGACATCACCTTACGAGTTCATGATATGGAGGATTTAGCCTGGACTGGTAATCCTGCCATGGGATGTGAGGTTCGCAGGAGTGCATATATGTGAAATGATCATTCACAAGAATTGACGGATAATGGGTACTCCACCGAGATTTCCTAGAAACTCAACCGGATAATATGATGTATGTTAACAAGATAATGAATGATGAGCTCATTTATATAAATTACATGATCCTTTGTTATGTGACTAACTCATTGATTGAGTGCATGTGATAGGAAATCATTTCATAATGGATGATTTCATGATTTAGATATGGATGTATGTTAATTACTCGGTAAGTTTACTTTCCGATTATTCTAGCTTACTAAGTATGTAAATGCTTACCCCTCTCTTTTTCCCTGTCTCACAAAGCTCGATGACTCGAAAGGATTAGAGGACAATTGGAAAGTCCACACACTATCAACTAAACAAGCTTTGGTATAAAGACTCTGTTTATTTTTTTAAATGGCATGTATAATACTTTTGAGTATTTTATTATATGTATCATTTGATTTGCCAAGTAAAGACATGTAGAAATATGTTTATCTCTTTGTACATGGCCATGAAAATTGGCTTAATTTAAGTAGGCTATGACCTACGATTTTATGCATGGTTTTAATTACTAATGATGGGTTGCTATCAATTGGCAATAAGTCACACAAATGAGCCAATTTCGGATGGATTAATGTAACACGGGAACCCATGATACTAAAGAGGAAATAACCATTTATGTATGAAACCAATGATATGAGGTTTCCATATAACTATTTTCATTAAGGTTATTTACAAGCGTAAAATTATGTTTTCTCTCAAACTTGGTAACCACTAAACACAAGTAGTAGAAAGAGGTGACTAAAGGCTTGGAAAATATCCTAATATAGTCCACATGGTTGGACACACGGGCGTGTGTCTAGGCCATGTGTGACACGGTTCCCTCCCATGGGCGTGTGCTATGGCCATGTGTCCCCTGCACTTAAAATTTTAGCTCAAGGTTGTACACGAGTAGGCCACACAGGTGTGCCTCATGGCCGTGTTAAAATGACAGTTTCGTCCATAGGCAGGCAGCACGGGCGTGTTTCCATGGCCTTGTTGATAAGTCAGTGTTGCCCACGGTTGAAGGGCATGGGCGTGCCTCAAGATACATGGGCGTTTGAGTCCACACATGTAATATCCCAATTAGGGCCTAATCGGAATAGTGGTTTTGTGACCACAAATCTGAGATAGAAATAATTGTTTTATAATTATTTTGATGTTTATGACATGATTGCATGATTATGTGAAAATTTCGTGATGAAATCCTATGCCTAAAGTGCTTATATTGAAATTAGGGACTAAATCGAATAATTTGCAAAACTTGCATTCCAGGAGTTTTTAGTATGAAATTGTTTTGCAATATTAATGAGGAGGTCTTAAATAGCAATATGACCAATTTCTAAGTCTATGGAAAAAAATTGGACATGGATGGAATTTTTGGAAAGTTTAGTAGTAAGGGCATTTTGGTCATTTAGTTATTAAAATGAATTAAAAACAAAATTAAAAGCTAATTTTTGTCCATCTTCTTCATTAGGCCGAAATTTCAAGGGTTCTCCATAGTTAGGGTTTGTTTCAAGCTTTCAAGCTCCATAGTAAGTGATTCCGACCCCCGTTTTTAATGTTCTTTACGTTTTTAGAATCCCGGTAGCTCGATTAAGCTTATGCTAGCAATAATTCAACCTAGGGCTCATATTTGGAAAAATACCTATAGGTGAAATTTGTGTATTTTGGTGTTTTATGATAGAATATGAGATTTTAAATTATGTTAGACAACTTGTACTACTCGGTTTTAATCGAAAACGAGTAAAAGGGCTTAATTAGTAAAAATACCTAATAGTCATAAGTACATGTTAGAGTGTGAATTTGATGTTACCATAGAAGGGAGAAATGATCAGCATGTCATAAAACATAAGAATAAGGGATAAAATTTAATTCCCGAGCCTGGGGGCAAAAGTGTAATTATGCAAAAGTTTAGGGGCAAAAATGTAATTTTTCCAAAGTTCGTATTAAATGTTGTTTTGATGAATGTATGTATTAAATAAGATTAATTTGGCATTATAGATCAAGAGAAACGAGATTCAAGTCGCGATCGAGGGAAAAATAAAGTTTACGAAGAATAGGCTCGATTGCTAATAATTTTATACCGAGGTAAGTTCATGTGTAAATGTAGTAACATAATTGTCATTTTAAGCAATTTAATGTTGTTTATATGATATGATGCTGATTATTATCATGAAATATTATGCTTTGTGGTTATTGTTGAATAATATGTAATTATGTGAATTACTTGATGAGTATGAACTATCACCGAAGTATCGATTTCGATATTCCGTGGAAGATGGTAAAGATGTGTGATTGAGGAAAATGCCCGTTTGAACCTTGGGAATAGATTAGAATACAAGTGACATGTCACTAGGATGGTTGAGTTCTGAACTCGTTGAGTTGAGTCCGAGTTCGTGAGATGTAACTAGGCATCCGAGCTCGTTGAGTTGAGTCCGAGTTCACTTATGGATGCGAACGCCCGATCTCGTTGAGTTGAGTCCGAGTTCACTTATGGGCGGGTTACATGGTAGCTTGGCTACATAAGTTCCGCAGGCTATTGAGTTTGTCTAGCTGCAAGTATGGCTCTTATGTTCATGAGATTCGCGTATTCGAATTATATTCCGATGTGTTCAACGGGTGAATCTTAAGTGAATAAGGAGAAGGCCTAAAACGAAGGTGACATGTTGGTAAGTGTGGTAAATGAGAAAATTTGACAGGTATGTGCTTAAACCCTCGGGTTGAAAACTTGGTATGATGAAATCGTAGAAAGATATTAAATGTAAATGAAACATGAATGTCTTGGTGTTGTTTATGCAAATAATGTTTTATGTGAGATTGTGTGATTATGTTACTTGCTATTTGCATGTGAACTTACTAAGCATTTGTGCTTACTCCCTCCTTTTCTTTTATTGTAGTTTTGACAAGCCGGCTTGAGAATCGGGATAGGTCGAAGACTCGTTCACACTATCCGAAGGCTTAAATTGGTAAAATGGCTTGTGTATTTTGAATGTGGCATGTATGGCAAAACACTCACTTTGTGTAATTGATCTTATGATATGGCTATGGTTTGGTAAGAAAAGGGTTTTTAAATGATTAGCCATTGGAATGGCCAATCTAAGTCATATTTGATGTTATGTATGTTTAAAATGCTATTTAGTCCATGAAAATCCTTAGTAAAGTGAAAATTTGCCATAAAACAGAATCTGACAGCAGTAGTGATGTAAATTTGAAAAATCACTAAAAATAGTAGCAATGGAATTAAATGATGAGTAAGTTATGAGATTGAATCTTAATTAGTCTATTTTCATATGTATTGAACAAAATAGGTATATAAATTATATTTTATGAGATATTTGAATTTTTGTGAAACAGGTCTAGAGTGATTTATGGATCCCCTGTTCTAACTTTAAAAATTCATTATAAATTGTAAAAAAATAATTAGAAGTCATGATTTATATTTACAGATTCCTTATTGAGTCTAGTTTTGAAAGAAACAAACTTCATAGTCATTGAAATTCTGTACAGAGAGATATCTAATTCGTAATATACAGAGGTTAGAGGAGTCGAACCCTGAAATAGGGGAGACTTTAACTAATAAACTGTACCAATCAGCTTGAAAAAAAATTCTAGAAAAAAATTATTAAATAGATATATGAGTCTAGTTTTAGGGAAAATTTATGGAATTGGATTTAGAGTTTCGAAACTCGAGATATGAATTTTTAAGCTACTATAACGCAGATTGCTAGCTTGACTGGAAATTTTAAAAATAAATTGTTTGAGCTGTTTAAATAATGAATTAAGTCTGTTAACACCTCGTGTTCGACTCCGGTGACGGTCTCCGGTACAGGGCGTTACATTTGGTGGTATCAAAGCAGGTTTAGCCGGTTCTCGGACTAATGTGTTGTATGTACGGGTTTTGCTATACATGCCATATATTTATTGTGATAGTGTGACGACTTCTGACCTTTTTAAATAATTTTTTTATAGAAAATGGATCCCGATCCAGTTGCGGTTGATGATGTAGAGAGTAATGCACCAGCTCCGGCTGAAGGGGCGGTGCCAACTGATAATCTACCTCCTACTGTTGGTCAAGGAGGAGGAGAAGGGGCTCGGGCAGCCTTTCTCCAAATGATGAGTGCCTGGTATATTGAGTTCGTTCGTACGAACCCGAATGCAAAACCTCCCCCACCTCCCCTGATTCCTCAACCTGTACCCCCGATGTCACAAGGTGTAGATCTGATGAAATTTCACAGAACTCCAGTTAACAGAATCCGTAAACAAGGGGCCGAAGAATTCAGGGCAAATATTGATGATGATGCCGAGAAAGCAGAGTTTTGGCTCGAGAATTCTATTTGAGTATTTGATGAATTGTCTTGTACACCTGAGGAATGCTTGAAATGTGCTATATCATTGTTGAGGGATTCAGCTTATCATTGTTGGAAGACATTAACTTCAGTAGTATCGAAAGAGAAAGTACCTTGGGAGTTCTTTCAAGAAGAATTTCAGAAGAAATATATCAGTGAAAGATTTATTGATCAGAAGCGTAAAGAGTTTCTTGAATTAAAGCAGGGGAACATGACAGTTACTGAATACGAGAGGGAGTTTGTCAGGTTGAGTAAGTATGCTAGAGAATATATTCCTACAGAAGCTAAAATGTGTAGACGATTTGAAGACGGACTCAATGAAGACATCAAAGTATTTGTTGGGATTCTTGAGTTAAAAGAAATGGTAGTATTGGTTGATCGAGCTTGCAAGGCTGAAGAACTACTTAAAGAGAAGAAAAAGGTAGAGGTTGAGACTAGAAATTGGAAGAAAAGACCGACGAGCAGTTCATTCTCACAGCAATCCAGAAAATCTAGAAATATGAATCCTCGTTCATAGGTTTCGACTGGACAATCATATGGAAATTTTAAGAAGCAAAATGTGGGTCCTAAATCTCGGACTACTTACATGGCTAGTGTGGAAATACGAGATTTGTTAAGCCTCGATTACCAGCGGTGTGCCAGAAATCATTTTGGCCCATGTAGAGCGAATGAATGTTTTCGGTGTGGTTCTCCAGATCATTTTATTAGAGACTGCCCAGAGAGAACTGAGAAAGAAAAATTTCAGAATGTAAAAGCTAGTGGTGCAAACTCGAGGGGAAGATATTCGAGAAAAGCTGGAAATGAAGCAAGCAGCAAAAATGTAGCCAGAGATTCAGCAGCTAAATCTGAAGCAAGGGCTCCAGCTAGAACTTATGCTATAAAGGAACGTGAAGATGCTTCATCACCCAATGCTATTACTGGTATATTTTCTCTTTATGATGTTAATGTTATTGCTTTGATTGATCCCGGTTCTACTCATTCATATGTATGCATGAAACTGGTGTCTAGTATGAATATACCTGTTGAGAACACAGAATTTATGATTAGAGTGTCGAATCCATTAGGCAAATGTGTGATAGTTGATAAAGTATGCAAGAAATGCCCTTTAATGATTCGGGGTCATTACTTTCCGGCCGACTTGATGTTGTTTTCGTTTGATGAATTTGATGTTATTTTGGGTATGGATTGGTTGACATTGCATGATGCTATAATAAATTGCAAAAAAGAAAAGGTTATAGAATTAAAGTGTGAAAGTGGTGAAATTCTGTGGGTTGAACCAGACAAATCAGAGGCATTATCTAGTATGATTTCTTCGATGTCGGCTCAGAGATATTTAAGAAAGGGTTATGAAGCTTATTTGGCGTATGTAATTAATACAAAAGAAGTTGAAAAGAAAGTTGAATCAGTACCAGTTATGTGTGAATTTGCGGACGTTTTTCCAGAAGAATTGTCGGGTTTGCCTCCAGTTAGGGAAGTAGAATTTGGTATTGGTTTGATACCGGGAACAGCTCCTATCTTGATTGCTTCATATAGAATGGCACTAGCAGAGTTGAAAGAATTAAAGTCGCAGTTGCAAGAGTTGACTGATAAAGGTTTTGTGAGACCGAGTTTTTCACCTTGGGGTGCTCCCGTGTTATTTGTGAAAAAGAAGGATGGTTCTATGAGATTGTGTGTTGACTATCGGCAATTAAACAAGGTGACAATCAAAAGCAAGTATCCGTTGCCAAGGATTGATGATTTGTTTGATCAGCTAAAATGAGCGACATGGTTTTCAAAGATTGACTTGAGATCTGGGTATTATCAGCTGCGAGTAAAAGAGTCGGATGTGCCTAAAACTGCTTTTAGAACAAGGTACGTCATTATGAATTTTTAGTTATGCCATTCGGGTTGACAAATGCTCCTGCTGTGTTTATGGATTTAATGAATCGCATATTTCAGCCATACTTGGACAAATTTGTTGTGGTGTTTATAGATGATATTTTAATTTATTCAAAAGATAAGACAGAGCATGCTGAGCATTTGAGGATAGTTTTGCAAACTTTGAAAGATAAGCAGCTGTATGCTAATTTTAGTAAAAGTGAATTTTGGCTCCGGGAAGTTGGATTTTTGGGTCATATTGTTTCAGGTGATGGTATACGGGTTGATCCTAGTAAGATTTCAGCCATTGTTGATTGGAAAACACCGAAAAATGTAACCAAGGTTAGAAGTTTCTTGGGGCTAGCTGGGTATTATCAGCGATTTGTAAATGGATTTTCTATAATTGCTGCTCCTATGACTAGACTACTCCGAAAGAATGTTAAATTTGAATGGACAGAAGAATGTCAACAGAGTTTTGAAGAATTGAAAAAGTTATTAATTGAAGCACTAGTGTTGGTACAACCCGAATCAGGTAAAGAATTTGTGGTGTATAGTGGTGCTTCTCAAAATGGCTTAGGATGTGTACTTATGCAAGAAGGAAAAGTGGTGGCTTATGCTTCGAGGCAGTTAAAATCTCACGAAAGGAATTATCTGACTCATGATTTGGAATTAGCTGCTATAGTGTTTGCTTTGAAGATTTGGCGACATTATTTGTATGGTCAAAAGTGTCGAGTATATACCGACCACAAAAGTCTTAAGTACTTGATGTCACAAAAAGACTTGAATTTGAGACAGTGAAGATGGTTGGAGTTATTGAAAGATTACGAGCTTGTTATAGATTACCATCCGGGAAAAGCGAATGTGGTTGCCGATGCTTTAAGCAGAAAATTGCTATTTGCTTTGAGAACTATGAACACTCGGTTAAAGATATCAAATGATGGTTCGATTCTAGCAGAGTTAAGAACAAGACTGATGTTTTTACAAGAGATTTCTGCAGCTCTGAAAAATGATCAAGATTTGCAAGCCAAGAGAAAGCAATGTGAAGCTGATACGGGATCAGATTTCAGAATCAGTTCTGATGGTTGCTTGATGTTTAAAAATCGGATTTGTGTACCGAAAAATGATGAGTTGATTCAAAAGATTTTGCATGAAACACAAAATGGTTCTTTGGCGGTTCATTCGGGCAGTACGAAAATGTATAATGACTTGAAGAAAATGTACTGGTGGAGTGGAATGAAAAGAGATATTCCCGAGTTTGTATCAAAGTGCTTAGTTTGTCAACAAGTGAAAGCTAAACACCAAGTACCTTTGGGATTACTCCAGCCTATCATGGTTCCTGAATGGAAATGGGATCGGATTACTATGGATTTTATATCAGGGTTGTCGTTAACTCCGGGGAAGAAAAATGCCATCTGGGTAATAGTTGACAGACTAACTAAATCGGCTCATTTTATTCTGGTACGTACGGATTATTCTCTTAATAAGTTGGCTGAATTGTATATCTGTGAGATTGTTAGACTTCATAGAATACCTTTGTCAATCATTTCGGATAGAGATCCGAGATTTACTTCACGGTTTTGGCAAAAGTTGTAAGAGGCATTAGGTACAAAGTTAAATTTTAGCACTGCCTTTCATCCACAAACTGATGGACAATCAGATAGAGTAATTCAGATTCTTGAAGACATGCTCAGATGTTGTGTATTGGAATTTCAAGGTAGTTGGGAAAGGTACTTGCCGTTGGTAGAATTTGCTTATAATAATAGTTATCAGACGAGTTTAAAGATGGCACCTTATGAAGCATTGTATGGTCGTAAATGTCGGATGCCATTGTATTGGATTGAACTTAAGGAAAATCAGATTTATGGAGTTGATCTAATAAAAGAAACTGAAGAAAAGGTGAAAGTGATTCGAGATTGTTTGAAAGCTGCTTCAGATAGACAAAAATCATGCGGATTTGAAACGAAGGGAAATCGAGTTTCAAGTTGGTGACAAGGTATTTTTGACAGTGTCTCCATGGAAGAAAGTCTTTAGATTTGGACGGAAGGGCAACTTAAGTCCGCATTTTATTGGACCATATGAAATAATTGAAAAAGTTAGACCGGTAGCATATCGGCTAGCATTACCACCTGAATTAGAGAAGATTCATGATGTGTTCCACGTATCTATGTTACGTCAGTATCGTTCAGATCCTTCACATATAATTTCACCGATAGATATTGAACTATGACCGGATATGACTTACGAAGAAGAACCGATTAAGATTTTAGCTCGAGAAGTCAAACAATTAAGAAATAAAAGTGTCACTCTCGTGAAAGTATTGTGGCAAAAGCACAGGGTAGAAGAGACTACATGAGAACCTGAAGAAACTATGAGAAACCAATACCCACACCTATTTACCGGTAAGATTTTCGAGGACGAAAATCCTTAAAGGCGGGGAGAGTTGTAATATCCTGAATTAGGGCCTAATCAGAATAGTGGTTTTGTGACCACAAATCCGAGATAGAAATAATTATTTTATAATTATTTTGATATTTATGATATGATTGCATGATTGTGTGAAAATTTCATGATGAAATCCTATGCCTAAAGTGCTTAAATTGAAATTAGGGACTAAATCGAATAATTTGTAAAACTTGCATTCTAGGAGTTTTTAGTATGAAATTGTTTTGGAATATTAATGAGGAGGTCTTAAATAGCAATATGACCAATTTCTAAGTCTATGGAAAAAAATTGGACATGGATGGAATTTTTGGAAAGTTTAGTAGTAAGGGCATTTTGGTCATTTAGTTATTAAAATGAATTAAAAACAAAATTAAAAGCCAATTTTTGTCCATCTTCTTCATTAGGCTGAAATTTCAAGGGTTCTCCATAGTTAGGGTTTGTTTCAAGCTTTCAAGCTCCATAGTAAGTGATTCCAAGCCCCGTTTTTCATGTTCTTTACGTTTTTGGAATCCCGGTAGCTCGATTAAGCTTATGCTAGCAATAATTCAACCTAGGGTTCATATTTGGAAAAATACACATAGGTGAAATTTGTGTATTTTGGTGTTTTATGATATAATATGAGATTTTAAATTATGTTAGACAACTTGTACTACTCGGTTTTAAGCGAAAACGAGTAAAAGGGCTTAATCAGTAAAAATACCTAATAGTCATAAGTACATGTTAGAGTGTGAATTTGATGTTTCCATAGAAGGGAAAAATGATCAGCATGTCATAAAACATAAGAATAAGGGATAAAGTTTAATTCCCGAGCCTAGGGGCAAAAGTGTAATTATGCAAAAGTTTAGGGAAAAAATGTAATTTTTCCAAAGTTCATATTAAATGCTGTTTTGATGAATGTATGTATTAAATAAGATTAATTTGGCATTATAGATCAAGAGAAACGAGATTCAAGTCGCGATCGAGGGAAAAATAAAGTTTACGAAGAATAGGCTCGATTGCTAATAATTTTATACCGAGGTAAGTTCATGTGTAAATGTAGTAACATAATTGTCATTTTAAGCAATTTAATGTTGTTTATATGATATGATGCTGATTATTATCATGAAATATTATGCTTTGTGGTTATTGTTGAATAATATGTAATTATGTGAATTACTTGATGAGTATGAACTATCACCGAAGTATCGATTTCGATATTCCGTGGAAGATGGTAAAGATGTGTGATTGAGGAAAATGCCCGTTTGAACCTTGGGAATAGATTAGAATACAAGTGACATGTCACTAGGATGGTTGAGTTCCGAACTCGTTAAGTTGAGTCCGAGTTCGTGAGATGTAACTAGGCATCCGAGCTCGTTGAGTTGAGTCCAAGTTCACTTATGGGCGGGTTACATGGTAGCTTGGCTACATAAGTTCCGCAGGCTATTGAGTTTGTCTAGCTGCAGGTATGGCTCTTATGTTCATGAGATCCGCGTATTCTAATTATATTCCGATGTGTTCAACGGGTGAATCTTAAGTGAATAAAAAGAAGGCCTAAAACGAAGGTGACATGTTGGTAAGTGTGGTAAATGAGAAAATTTGACAGGTATGTGCTTAAACCCTCGGGTTGAAAACTTGGTATGATGAAATCGTAGAAAGATATTAAATGTAAATGAAACATGAATGTCTTGGTGTTGTTTATGCAAATAATGTTTTATGTGAGATTGTATGATTATGTTACTTGCTATTTGCATGTGAACTTACTAAGCATTTGTGCTTACTCCCTCCTTTTCTTTCATTGTAGTTTTGACAAGCCGGCTTGAGAATCGGGATAGGTCGAAGACTCGTTCACACTATCCGAAGGCTTAAATTGGTAAAATGGCTTGTGTATTTTGAATGTGGCATGTATGGCAAAACACTCACTTTGTGTAATTGATCTTATGATATGGCTATGGTTTGGTAAGAAAAGGGTTTGTAAATGATTAGCCATTGGAATGGCCAATCTAAGTCATATTTGATGTTATGTATGTTTAAAATGCTATTTAGTCCATGAAAATCCTTAGTAAAGTGAAAATTTGCCATAAAACAGAATCTGACAGCAGCAGTGATGTAAATTTGAAAAATCACTAAAAATAGTAGCAATGGAATTAAATGATGAGTAAGTTATGAAATTGAATCTTAATTAGTCTATTTTCATATGTATTGAACAAAACAGGTATATAAATTATATTTTATGAGATATTTGAATTTTTGTGAAACAGGTCCAGAGTAATTTATGGATCCCCTGTTCTGACTTTAAAAACTCATTATAAATTGTAAAAAAATAATTATAAGTCATGATTTATATGTAAAGATTCCTTCTTGAGTCTAGTTTTAAGAGAAACAAACTTCATAGTCATTGAAATTCGGTACAGAGATATATCTGATTCGTAATATACAGAGGTCAGAGCAGTCAAAAGCTAAAACATTGGAGACTTTAACTAATAAACTGTACTAATTTGCTTGACCAAAAATTCTAGAAAAAAATTATTAAATAGATATACGAGTCTAGTTTCAGGTAAAATTTACGGAATTGGATTTCGAGTTTCGTAACTTGAGATATGAATTTTTATGTGACTGTGACGCAGATTGCTAGCTTGACTAGAAATTTTAAAAATAAATTGTTTGAGCTGTTTAAGTAATGAATTAAGTCTGTTAACACCTCGTGTTCGACTCCGGTGACGGTCTCGGGTACGGGGCATTACAACACAGCCCAATCTACACCGGCATGTGTCCTTTTATGCTAAGAAAAATTTTCTGAGAAGCCCAAGGTTAATCGAACGTGCCTGTATTTTTCCCGCATTACCTTCCAATATGTTGTAGGTCTCGAAGTCCTATATAAGAGACGAGATGTTCATGATTGAAAAGTTTTAAATTTAAATGAAATTTTGTGACCTGAGTTAGTATACTGAAAGTGCAAAGTTTCGGTAATGCCTCGAGCCCTATCCTAGTGTTGGATACGGGTTAGTGGTGTTACACGTGTCCCAAGCCACATAGGCATGTGTGATGACACAGCCTGACCCCATGGGCGTGTGACTCTCCAAAAAAGGAAAAATTGTTGAGTTGCCCAAAATCTTCTAAAGTTCTCGGTTTAGTCCCTAACTACTTTCAGTGCATGTTTTAGGCCTAGTAGGTCCATAAAAGGGGCGATATGCATGTGTTGAATGTTTTTGAATTGGTTAAAATTTTATGGCTCGATTTTTTACTTGTATGTGTATATTTAAGTCCAATAATGCCTCGTATCTTGTCCCGATGTTGGACACGGGTAAGAGTGTTACAGAATTAGTCCTATCATGCATGTTTTAGGTATGTTTTGAAGCTTGATTTTATGTGTAAATGGCTTGTAGGTGTAAGCTTGATTTGGGTGAAAGAAATGGCTTGAAAATGGCCTATTTCTTGTCCACATGACCTAAGACATGAGTGTCTATCTCAGCCGTGCGTGACACACGACCATGTGTCCCCTGTAGGTTTCAAAGGGTTGCAAGTCAGGCAGTTATATGGCCTAGCATACAGCCTGGCACACAGGCGTGTGAGGCCATTTTTAGAGTTACACGGCCTGGCACACGAGCGTGTGGCTTAGCCGCGTGACCCAAGGTAGAGTTACACAGGCACGGACATAAGCTGGGACGCAGTCGTGTGTCCTTCAAATGTCCACACGGCCTAAGACACGGGCGTGTGTCTCAGCCATGTGAGCTACACGGCTGGGTGACCCCTACAGTATGAAATTTTCTATCTTTTTCTATAAAATTTTAAATGTTTTTTATTTTGTCTTGAATCGATTCTAAAGTGTTTCTAAGGCCTTGAAGGCTTGAATAAGGGACAGTAAACATGTGTTTGAATGAATTATGTTATGATTTATGAAATGTTTGGAAATTGAATATTTTAAGTTATGTTTTTACGGTAATGCTCCATAACCCTATTTCGACAACGAATGCGGATTAGGGGTGTTACAGTTTGAGCCTTTCAAGCCAACCTTAATGAATAGTTATCCCTTGAAACCCAACTTTGAGACTATATGGCCTAATTTTATTTTAACCTTTACAATATTTAGCCATCACTTCTCTCATAATTATATTTAAATTGTCCCAAACACTAAACTCAATCTATTCAGAATATTATTTGAAAATAAGTTTAGGGGAGTTGAAAAAAAGTATCAAATGCTAAAAAATTTGTATTACATAAAGTAATATGCTTGAAAAAAGAAAGAGCATATGTACTCGAAAGAAATAGATGTACAAAAGTAGATGTACAAAAGAGCATGTGAAAGCCAAATGAGTTGGTGTATTGAAGGTACTTATTCCGAAGGTCTGATACAAGCTAAGTCTAGGTATTTAGCTTAAATTTATCTATCTTTTACCTACCCCAAGCCTAGCCAAGTTACAAACTATTTAAAAGACCTTTCAATTCAGATTTATGTATTGCCAACATCAATGGAGAGAAATTGCTAAGTTCCACATATGAAAACATAAGTTAAACTTAATAATTGAAGTTTAGTTTTAAATAAGGGAATAAAAATTAAGTGTAATATCCTGATTTTGGGCCTAGTCGGAATAGTGGTTTCGTGACCACAAAATCTGAGATAGAAATAATTATTTTATGATTATTTTAAGGTCTATGATATGATTGCATGATTTTGTGAAAATTTCGTGATGAAATTCTATGCCTAAAGTGCTTAAATTGAAAGTAGGGACTAAATCGAATAAGTTGCAAAACTTGCATTCTAGAAATTTTTAGTATGAAATTGTTTTGGAATATTAATGAGGAGGTATTAAATAACAATTTGACCAATTTTAAGTTCATGGAAAAAATTAGGGCATGGAAGGAATTTTTGGAAAGTTTAGTAGTAAGGGTATTTTGGTCATTTAGTTATTAAAATGAATTAAAAACAAAATTAAAAGCCAATTTTTGTCCATCTTCTTCATTAGGCCAAAATTTCAAGGGTTCTCCATAGCTAGGGTTTGTTTCAAGCTTCCAAGCTCCATAGTAAGTGATTCCAAGCCCCGTTTTTAATGATTTTTACATTTTTGGAGTCCCGGTAGCTCAATTAAACTTATGCTAGCAATAATTCAACCTAGGGTTCATATTTGGAAAAATACCCATAGGTGAAATTTGTGTATTTTGGTGTTTTATGATAGAATATGAGGTTTTAAATTATGTTAGACAACTTGTGCTACTCGGTTTTAAGTGAAAACAAGCAAAAGGGCTTAATCGGTAAAAATACCTAATAGTCATAAGTACATGTTAGAGTGAGAATTTGATGTTTCCATAGAAGGGAAAAATGATCAGCATGTTATAAAACATAAGAATAAGGAATAAAGTTTAATTCCTGAGCCTAGGGGCAAAAGTGTAAATATACAAAAGTTTAGGGGCAAAATTGTAATTTTTCAAAAATATGATTTTGGGTCAATTTGAATAATGTGAGTCCTAATTAGACTATATTTTAAATGATAGAGCAAGGAAAACTGAAATTCGGGCTAAAATGGGGAAAATACCAAGTTGTGGACGAAATGGTAAAAGTAGCCATTTTCGCATACGAGGTAAGTTCATGTGTAAATGTAGTAACATAATTGTCATTTTAAGCAATTTAATGTTGTTTATATGATATGATGCTGATTATTATCATGAAATATTATGCTTTGTGGTTATTGTTGAATAATATGTAATTATATGAATTACTTGATGAGTATGAACTATAACCGAAGTATCAATTTCGATATTCCGTGGAAGATGGAAAAGATGTGTGATTGAGGAAAACGCCCGTTTGAACCTTAGGAATAGATTAGGATACAAGTGACATGTCACTGGGATATTTGGGCATCCGAACTCGTTGAGTTGAGTCCGAGTTCACTTATGGATGCAAATGTCCGAACTCGTTGAGTTGAGTCCGAGTTCGTGAGATGTAACTAGGCATCCGAACTCATTGAGTTGAGTCCGAGTTCACTTATGGATGCAAATGTCTGAACTCGTTGAGTTGAGTCCGAGTTCACTTATTGGCGGGTTACATGGTAGCTTGGCTACATATGTGGCACTTATGTGCAAACTTTCCATGTATCCAAATTTTATTTTGATGTGTTCAACGGGTAAAGTTCTACTCAAATGGAGGAATACTCAAGATGAAAGGGACGTATTGGTAAGTGTTGTGAAATGGATACTTTGAATAGGTATGTACTTAACCCTCGGGTTGAAAACTCGATATAACAACAATATGGTAAGATGATAAATGAAAATGTGATATGAATGTCTTGGTGATGATTATGCAAATGATGTTTTATGTTTGCTTATATGGTTATGTTACTTGCTATTTGCATGTGAATTTATGCTTACTCCCTCCTTTTCATTCCTTGTAGTGTTGACAAGCCAGCTCGGAAATCGAAAACGGTCAGAGGCACGCTCACACTATCCGTATACCATCTTGGCATAATGGCTTGTATATTTTGAGTATGGCATGTATAGCATTATAATCATTCTGTATATATGGTCTTATGATATGGTTATTGAGTGGTATGGAAATGCTTGGTAATGATTAGCCATTGGAATGACTAATCATGTTCATATTTGGGGTTATGTATGACAAATTGCTAGCTAATCCATGGAAACCATGAAATAGGTAAAATTTACCATAAAATAGATTCAGACAGCAGTAGTGACGTGAATTTGAAAAATCACTAAAAATAGTATAAATGAAATTAAATAATGAATAAGTTATAGAATCGAAGCTTGATGAGTCTATTTTCATATGGAAGAAGCGAAACAGGTATATGAGCTATATTTTATGAGATGTTTAAATTTTTGTGAAATAGGGCCAGAGCGATTTCTGGATCCCCTGTTCTAACTTTGGAAATTCACCATAAATTTTAAAAAGATAATTAGAAGTCATTCTTTATATCTACAGATTCCTTGTTGAGTCTAGTTTTATTAGAGACAAACGGAATAGTCATTGAAGCTCTGTACAGGGAGATATCTGATTCGTAATACATAGAGGTCAGAGTAGTTGAACCCTGAAACAGGGGAGACTTTAACTAATAAACTATACTAATTGGCCCAACCAAAAATTCTAGAAAAAAACTAGTAGATGGATATATGAGTCTAGTTTCAGGAAAAATTTACAGAATTAGATTTCGAGTTTCGTAACTCGAGATATTATTTTTCTTGTAACTGTAACGCGAGTAGCTAGAAAGCTGTGAATGTAGAAACAAAAGATTTGAAGTTCTTAATTTGATAAATTATGTTCGGTAACTCCTCAAGCTCGACTCCGGCGACGGTTTCGGGCATGGGGGCGTTACATTTAGTGGTATCAAAGTAGGTTTAGTCGGTTCTCGGACTAACCTAGCATGTGTAAAAGTTTAGCTATACATGCCACTGATCTGTGATAGTGTGATGTCTTCCGACGCGTATAAGTATCGTCTTATTTAGACAGGGTACTCTCCAACCGAGCTGTGCCGACCATGTTCAATGTTATGTGAAGGTATTTGAGTAAAATTATGATTATGATAAGTCTCGGTTCAGAAAAGTATGAATAAAAGTTTATGATACATATGTGATAATATGTGAGATGAAAGTTCATGTTGTGATAAATATCCATATTTGCTTAATGCTCATACGATGTAGTGTATGTGGCTTACTTGATAAGATGAACGGAATAAATAGAAAGTAGTAGAGGTATGAATAAAGGTCATAATATCATAATACGAATGAAAATGTCCTTGTTTTGATTGGACGTTGAATGTTGATGAATGTTAATGATATACAATTTTTTATGAGATAAAGGATTATAATGAAATGAACTTGTCTATGTTAAATTGTTGGACTGAATTATATGATTGTAATGATATGTACATGATGATGCACGAAATGAAAGTTGTGATTGTGATGCAAATATCTATGTTTGTTTGGCCTTATATAATGTCATGAGCATGAATTAATTTAATTAAATGAATGGATAAGTAAAGTTGTCTAGAAAACATAGAATGTATGCATAAGTATATTGTCTAAATGGGACAATAGGAAAATTGGTGTAAGCCAACATGAATGAATGACATGATTTTGATGATGTTACTATGATGATGGAAGTTGTGTCATATGTGTATGTATAAGAAAGTCGAGTCAGAGGTCCTACAACCCCTCCCCCTTACCAAAGTGGTACTTATAATGGAATTTCATGAGATTTGTATTGAATAAGTTTCCGGTTGAGAACCCAAAGAGTTCAGTGATAGAATAATTTTAAGTATGATCAGAGATTGAAAATGAGCTGATAAGTAAAGTCAAAGCCAGTAAAGTATCGGATTGACGTAAAGATTATTGGAATTATGCACTGTCCCAGTTAGAGAAGGAATTCTCTTTGGTAAATCGAATTACTCAGGTGCAAGGTCGAGAAAAGTGTAAATCAAAATTTATTCAGAACTGACATTCTTTAGTGAATGATTTAATATGAAATTTGTGACGGTAGAACTAGTTGGGGAAATGATATTTGAAATGTGAATTATCTGAGTGTGACAGTTATGACCGGACAGATTTAGCAGTCTCTTTTGAGATGTTCTATGTGTTCACCCGTTCTCAGAAATATTTCTATGGCTATTGATCTTCTGAAGAAATTCTTGTTATATGGGAATGTCTTCTAATTCTGGTGTTGGATGAAAGCATTGGTAGTCTGACTGGTTTATAATTTATATTGCTCTATTTCATCAAGTATTCTATTTCATTTCATCTGATAAGAATTGATGAGAGAATACATATGATATTATGATTCTGTTTCTTCTACTTGATGCTTCATCTGATATATATGTATGGGAAGATATATTGATCCTGTTTATTTGATTTCAGTGGGATTAAATGATGTTTTCTTTTGGACTTTCTTTCTTTGAAGAATTATCAGGGTATTTTGTATTTTCTCTATGAATTTGGTTTTCGATTCTCCGGCATAGTATCGTATCTTGGGTTTCTTTATCCTGGATCTCTTTATTCTGGATTTATTTATTCTGGATTTCTCTATCTTGGATTTCTTTATTAGGTTTCCTTGTTATCTTTGTTCCATAATTTGTCAATTATGACTCGTGTTCGAAGTGCATTTTTCAGCTCGTGATAATCATGTCAAATATGACTATACTTCTAATTTGATCTTAGTAATGTGGTGATTTTAGTATTGGGATTTTTTCTAATTTCTGTGTAAGGATTTGACATCAGTAAAGGCATAGGTGATAAAAGCGCAAGTTTCAGTCGGTATGGTAAATTATTTATTTGAAAGATTTCATGTGACAATTATGTCGGATTATTTTCCCAAGTCGATAATAGAATTTCATTTTGTACGATAAAAGAGTAAATAGTTTGAACGAGAAGTGTATATTTATTAGAAAGAGTTGAATATTAGTTTAAGTCACTACGAATGATAAGGTTTCCATCTTGTGAAAGCTGAAAAGTTTATTACATGTTGACAGAGTTCGGATAGATGAGAATATTGGTAACCAAGCGTCCGAACTAGACTAGTCTACATTGAGCAAAGACTTCGACTTTCAAGAATGTATTGTTGTATGAATTGTGATGTGTTTCAAGACGGTGAGGTAATGTGATAGTTTAGAGCATTCGATGTTACATAAAATCGGAGTTGTTAAAGGGGTTAAAGCCGAGCATTGGAATCTATCAAAATTATCTTTGTCAGTGTTGATATTGGGATGGAAATGAGAAAGATTATTCTTGAGGCCATATCAGAATTAATTCCATAGCAGAAAGAGGAAAATGTGATGTATCCTATTGTTAAATGTTTAGCGAGATCTATAAATCATATCTGTATTGAATGAATTCCTACTCATCAGATTCATGGAATTTCAGGTCTCTTTGATTGTTGGATTTCTTAGAATTCCGATCTCCATTAAATCAAGTTGAGATCCGGGTTTTATGTCATGATATCATGGGAAACTGAGAAGGGTTGAAAATTTAAGAACAGTTGAGAGTTGAGACTGTAAGCTTTCAGATCATATGAGAAATTAATGAGATATATTGGAGGCATCGCCTGAGTGAAAGTTCTTCAGCACCGAATATGAAATTGAGGAATCTAAGTGAAGACCACTTTTTTGGTAAGATTTTCGGGGACGAAAATCCCTAAAGGGGGGGAGAGTTGTAATATCCTGATTTTGGGCCTAGTCGGAATAGTGGTTTCGTGACCACAAAATCCGAGATAGAAATAATTATTTTATGATTATTTTAAGGTCTATGATATGATTGCATGATTGTGTGAAAATTTCGTGATGAAATTCTATGCCTAAAGTGCTTAAATTGAAAGTAGGGACTAAATCGAATAAGTTGCAAAACTTGCATTCTAGAAGTTTTTAGTATGAAATTGTTTTGGAATATTAATGAGGAGGTCTTAAATAGCAATTTGACCAATTTTAAGTTCATGGACAAAATTAGGACATGGAAGGAATTTTTGGAAAGTTTAGTAGTAAAGGTATTTTGGTCATTTAGTTATTAAAATGAATTAAAAACAAAATTAAAAGCCAATTTTTGTCCATCTTCTTCATTAGGCCGAAATTTCAAGGGTTCTCCATAGCTAGGGTTTGTTTCAAGCTTCCAAGCTCCATAGTAAGTGATTCCAAGCCCCGTTTTTAATGATTTTTACATTTTTGGAGTCCCGGTAACTCAATTAAACTTATGCTAGCAATAATTCAACCTAGGGTTCATATTTGGAAAAATACCCATAGGTGAAATTTGTGTATTTTGGTGTTTTATGATATAATATGAGGTTTTAAATTATGTTAGACAACTTGTGCTACTCGGTTTTAAGTGAAAACGAGCAAAAGGGCTTAATCGGTAAAAATACCTAATAGTCATAAGTACATGTTAGAGTGAGAATTTGATGTTTCCATAGAAGGGAAAAATGATCAGCATGTTATAAAATATAAGAATAAGGAATAAAGTTTAATTCCAGAGCCTAGGGGCAAAAGCGTAAATATGCAAAAGTTTAGGGCAAAATTGTAATTTTTCAAAATATGATTTTGGGTCAATTTGAATAATGTGAGTCCTAATTAGACTATATTTTAAATGATAGAGCAAGGAAAATCAAATTGGGCTAAAATGGGGAAAATACCAAGTTGTGGACAAAATGGTAAAAGTAGCCATTTTACATCGAGGTAAGTTCATGTGTAAATGTAGTAACATAATTGTCATTTTAAGCAATTTAATGTTGTTTATATGATATGATGCTGATTATTATCATGAAATATTATGCTTTGTGGTTATTGTTGAATAATATGTAATTATGTGAATTCTTGGATGAGTATGAACTATCACCAAGTATCAATTTCGATATTCCGTGGAAGATGGAAAAGATGTGTGATCGAGGAAAACGCCTGCTTGAACCTTAGGAATAGATTAGGATACAAGTGACATGTCACTGGGATATTTGGGCATCCGAACTCGTTGAGTTGAGTCCGAGTTCACTTATGGATGCGAATGTCTGAACTCGTTGAGTTGAGTCCGAGTTCGTGAGATGTAACTAGGCATCCGAACTCGTTGAGTTGAGTCCGAGTTCACTTATGGATGCAAATGTCCAAACTCGTTGAGTTGAGTCCGAGTTCACTTATGGGCGGGTTACATGGTAGCTTGGCTACATATGTGGCACTTATGTGCAAACTTTCCATGTATCCGAATTATATTCCGATGTGTTCAACGGGTAAAGTTCTACTCAAATGGAGGAATACTCAAGATGAAAGGGACGTATTGGTAAGTGTTGTGAAATGGATACTTTGAACAGGTATGTACTTAACCCTCGGGTTGAAAACTCGATATAACAACAATATGGTAAGATGATAAATGAAAAGGTGATATGAATGTCTTGGTGATGATTATGCAAATGATGTTTTATGTTTGCTTATATGGTTATGTTACTTGCTATTTGCATGTGAACTTACTAAGCATTTATGCTTACTCCTCCTTTTCATTCCTTGTAGTGTTGACAAGCCAGCTCGAAATCGAAGCGGTCGGAGGCACGCTCACACTATCCGTATACCATCTTGGCATAATGGCTTGTATATTTTGAGTATGGCATGTATAGCATTATAATCATTCTGTATATATGGTCTTATGATATGGTTATTGAGTGGTATGGAAATGCTTGGTAATGATTAGCCATTGGAATGGCTAATCATGATCATATTTGGTGTTATGTATGTCAAATTGCTAGCTAATCCATGGAAACCATGAAATAGGTAAAATTTACCATAAAATAGATTCAGACAGCAGTAGTGACGTGAATTAGAAAAATCACTAAAAATAGTAGAAATGAAATTAAATAATGAATAGGTTATGGAATCGAAGCTTGATGAGTCTATTTTCATATGGAAGAAGCGAAACAGGTATATGAGCTATATTTTATGAGATGTTTAAATTTTTTGTGAAATAGGGCCAGAGCGATTTCTGGATCCCCTGTTCTGACTTTGGAAATTCACCATAAATTTTAAAAAGATATTTAGAAGTCATTCTTTATATCTACAGATTCCTTATTGAGTCTAGTTTTAGTAGAGACAAACGGCATAGTCATTGAAGCCCTGTACAGGGAGATATCTGATTCGTAATACACAGAGGTCAGAGTAGTTGAACCCTGAAACAGGGGAGACTTTAACTAATAAACTGTACTAATTGGCCCAACCAAAAATTCTAGAAAAAAATTAGTAGATAGATATATGAGTCTAGTTTCAGGAAACATTTATGGAATTGGATTTCGAGTTTCGTAACTCGAGATATGATTTTTCTTGTAACTGTGATGCGAGTAGCTAGAAAGCTGTGAATGTAGAAACAAAAGATTTGAAGTTCTTAATTTGATAAATTATGTTCGGTAACTCCTCAAGCTCGACTCCGGCGACGGATTCGGGCGTGGGGGTGTTACATTAAGTGGTAAGAATTAGCATGTCTTTATTAAGAAAACATTTATTCTATTCTTGCTAGCATGTAACAATTGAGAATAATTCAAACAATATGTATATTTGAGTTTCATAATTGCAAAATTTTTGTTCTTGAGCATAATTACACTAAACTCATACTTATGGGGGAAAATGTATTCTAAAGACATTTTTCAATGCTAATCTCAAGCCATTTTTCAATGCTAATCTCAAGCCCTTTCTTGTTTTCAATTTGTGCATTACTCGGGATGCGCAATGAATTAAGTTTGGGGTGTCGAAACACAAAAATATATAGACTTTTTTAGCACCTTTTGAGCTCTAATTCATGTAGTGTTGTAGTAAATTTTGTCAAAATTCATACTTTAATTATAAAATAATTAAATTACACTTAAATTATTAACATATTCTATTTTAATTATTTTTATAATAAGTTTTCACAAATTTGGTTTATTTTCGACAGTTTTGCACAAAAGGTGAAAACTGGCTCGGCAGACCTTGAAATGCTTGAACCATTGGAGAAATTCTTGCATCAAGTGAACCAAGAGCAAGACTGAATATTTTTCTAGCTAAGGACGATGCAAATGATGATTATTTTATGTACCTTATATTTAATTTTTATCCAAAGTTAATTAGGTTGAAATTTAATATAAAGCCTGAAGGGCTTGAGGGAGAAAGTGGCCCAGTATGATAAGAAGAGAAGACTGATCCACCAAGCAAATTGGCAGCCCATAACCATCCAACAAGCTGGCCCAATCAGCTATTTTTTTTATGCTTGCAAAATAGCCCTCAATGTTTCTTTAAACTCCATTCAAACCCCTCCATTTTTCATGCCTTTGAATATTTGCCCCAAGCTAAATATAGCAAAGTTTGAATTATTCAAACTTTCTCCTTATGTGGCCGTCCAAGGAAGAGTGTATGGCTACTAATTATTTGCTATTTTTAGCAGCCATTCACACCTATAAATACCTACCTTTGCTACCTCATTCAACACACCATTTATTCCCACACATCTCTCTCTCTTTCACTCACTTTCTCCCCTTTGTTTTTCCCTTTTTCTTATTCATTACCTTGCTGAACTTCCTATTCAAAAAGATCCTTCTTTAACCTTGTAATTACAACATTCAATTTTTTGTAGAGGCCTTGGTTCGACAGAACAAGCAGAGAAGAAGAGGGGCGCACTAGTCTAGCTTCAAAGAAACACTGATTTGCTACCTAGTTCCCTTCTCTTTAATTTTCTTATTTATTTTGTGATTATGAAAATGACTAATTGTTGTGTTGTTTTTCTTGTTCTAATTAAAATTACATAAATTTAATTCATGTTGGATTTATTGCATTCTATCCACTTAAATTATTAAAATCATGTTTGTTTTGTTATAGGCCTTGGTAAGTTGTTCAATTAAATAAAACCATGCTTATGTTATACTTGCATTATAAAATGTAAGGTAACAAATGAATTAATTATTAAGCATACTAAAATTGTAATTAATTGACAAAATATTTAATTGGTACATGTAACACAGTCTACCCACAGGACTATGTACCACATCCACTTGGTCGTGTACCCCTATAACACGATCTAAACCCTCCCACAAAGCCTTGCCACACGGCCATGTGATCCTATTTTACTATTTTTACCATTTTGCGCAAATTAATTCAGTTTAGTCCCTGATTGTTCCCTTACATGTTAAAACTTTTGTAGGAGTGGTTGAGACTTAATTACTAATTGTTGAATGGTTGTGAATGGTATAATACTAACTGGGTATCTATAATTATTAAACGTATGTGTACGTGTGGTTTAATTTTGTTATTAGTATAGTTTGCTAGCATGATTTTGTTATGCTAAAATTTTGTAACCAAGAATGTTTGGATGTGTTGATCTGTATTTATGCATGATATTGCTTTCGCTAAACTGTAATGGTTGCGAGTATGATTACAAATTTTTGGACACGGGATAAGAGCATGTCTGATTCTGTATGCTCGAATGTACTAAATTATTTGTATTTGCATTGTGGTTGGGACATGGTCATTAAGAGAAAGAAGTTTGTTTTGGCAGTTACACTGCATTGATTTAATTTGGCGGTAAATCTGCAACAATGTTGGAAGCATGATTGCATAACATTCGAGTGGCATGTGATTACTTTATGGTGTGTATCAGTTGGATGGGTCCACCATAACCCAAATTGGTGTGTAGTGGATGGAGGGGTTTAGAATACCCTAAATGATGTGTGATGGATGGATGGAGATGGTGTGTGATAGTTGGATAGGTGGAATTTTGTACTAAATTACATATGATCATGAATTGCATTTTTTGTTTGTGTTAAACAATGGTGATGCTTTAATCTGATGTAATTATTGGTTATGATTGGAATATGGTTATTGTATGTTAGATTGTCTGATCATTACAGCATTGCTTAAATTTATTTTCGATTCAGACTGAGCTTCATAGCTCACACCCTTAGTTTAACCTTTTCAGGTAATTCGTAAGGGTAGGTCTTGAACTTGGCAATCGGAGGTCTCGAAGTGTCTGGTCTCAGTTTGATTTCAACAAAGTTTTCTTAAGTTTTATTAATTTATATACAACTGAATTCGTAAGTACTTTTATGTGAATTGTGGTATGGGTTTTTTTATTTTGGAGGTTGTAGTTTTGTGGTTTCATGCATGGACGTTGATCAATAGAATTATTTTTCCTTTAAAAGGAAAAAAATATGAAGCAAGTGTTATTTCCAATCGAAATAAAACGTTAAATTTTTCGATGCTACATTAGTTTCAAAACTTCGGTTAATAAATGGTTAAATCCAAAATGTTTGCAAAGTTAATAAGGATTTTTTTTTAATTTGGCCTTAAATTAAATCTTGGCCACAATAAATTGATGTTTACAAAACTTAAGTAAAACCCTTTACTAGTTTCCGTAAAACACGAGCAAAAGTGGTTTTCAAAAAAAAAATTAAGAAGTTGAGTAGTATTTTTTCTTGGCCCATTTCAGTGGCCAATGTAACCTTAAAAATCTGGTCGAAACTTCTAGGTCAAGTTTTAGGGTGTTACACACTTCCTGCTGCCATGGCCTTACATGCACACCGTTGCCCTCCTCCTGTAAGGGCACAATGTGTTCGTAGTGGCCGGAATGGTTCGGTTGCATTTTCTGCATCATTTCCTCATTTTGCCTAAGCTGCTCCTAATGAAAAAGTTGTTGTTGCTCATAGCTCACTTTTTTTTGCAACATTTGTTCTTTTAACATGCATATCTGATCCTGCAAATTTGCAAGCTGCTACTGGAAAGTTCTTTGGTCGAAAGGGTTAGGAGTTTCTTGATATGAGGGGAAATTCAAGTTGAAAGCCCGGTGGGTGTCCTACTAACTAGAGTCATCAAGGTTTTTCGATTGATTGGCAAACCATCTGGTGAAAAAATCAAACTCTTGTGGATGGTCGTCGATTTCATCTCTCATGTTTTGGCGTGAAAATGGTTGGGTTGGGAATCTCTCATTGGGATTATCCATGTCGGCTTTTTTGCTTACTTTGGTGGTAAAAAATGTGTCCACACCCATTGCACCAATTGTTGAGGGTTTTTCTCTCTGGTCCCTTCCTCATGGAAGTTATATTCATATTTATAAGGCACGGCTCCCTGATGGGACGTGCTAGGGGATAACTAGGTGTTGTATATCCCTCTAGGTTTGACATGTAACCTCAGAGGTATCTCTGGAGGGGCCTCCTTGCGAATAAGTGAGCTGGAAAGTAGCAAACTATGGATCAACAACCTGGCGAATTGGCGAGCTAGGGAAGGTGGCGAGTTTAGACCGAAGTGACAAGCTGACGAAGTGATGAGCTACCGAAGTGGTACGAATAAGGAGATAGCGAGCTATGACAATCAGGCAAAAAGGGGGATGACGAGCCGTGGATGCAGAAAAGGCGAATTGTTTGGGTTTCCAAGTTAGGTCACCATATTCGAATTTCTCTAGTCAAGTCATCATTTGGATCAAGTCGCAAAACACCTAATAGTAACAAATATAAACTATTACTTGCAATTATTATAGTCTATTATAATAATATATTGTAATATATATTTTTGGTAGAAATATGTTGTAATCTATTGGTTCTTAAATAGTTTGCTATGTACATAATTAAATAACATTTGTCGTTTTAGACAACTTTTAAATTAGTTTTTTATTATTGAAAACAGCAAATGATAACATTACCTAAGGACGACAAGTTCAATTGTTGCTGTATGAAATTTAATGAAATATATAATTAATTCAAATATAAATATAAATATAATGTCTATACTATTATTAAATTTTAATCAAATTTAGTGTCATTAATCAAATCCACTAACTCAATTAGAAAATGATTGAAAATAATTTATTTATAAATCAATAAAATTTATTATATAGTATTTGAATTTTTATTTTATTCATTTTTTAAAAATTCTTTAAAAACTGTCTCTATTAGAAGCTTACTATTTTTTAATATAAATAATTACTATCATTAAAGATATTTACTATTCTCATTGAATTATTATTTTATTTATAAAATATTTTAACTCATAAGTATTAGTTAATTTAATATTAAAATATTATTAAAATTTTTAATATAAAATCAAGCCACGCATTTATCATTGGCTAATTAATGAAATAAAGAAAAAAACCAAACAATGATTAAAATAAATAGTGAACGTGGAAAGACAAAATTTATGACTTCAGTTGTTCAGTTTATTAGCAAACAGAATTGAAGGAATTTACGTCAGAAAGGACTTAGAAAATGAATAACTTGTCTGGTTTCAAATTAATTGCTTTTATGACATTTTTAAAATAAGATCATTAATTTGAATTTTAGAAGTAATATAATTGAAAGACACGCCCATAAAGCAGATATAAAGGATAAAAAAAATAGTTGCTTTTAGAAATTTCAATATAATGTTTTTCTGATCTTATGTTTCTAGTTTTATTTTGTTTATATTCGGCAATGCATCTTTGTGAACCAATACAAAATATCTATTTATAATCATAAAGAAGATACATAAAAAGCTTAGTGAAATCATATAGAATATTGAAAAATAAAATTATTTTTAAAAATAAAAATAGTTAGTGAAGTTTTTTTTTTTTGTTAAATAGTGAGATTTGAGGTAACGATAATTTTGAGATATAATATTTGAGTGTTATATAAATTTTTTAATTAATTATTCAATTTAGTATTTATATAATTTAATAAAAATTATTAATATAATTAAAGAAATATTTGATATCTTGACTAATAGTATAATTTTAAATTCCACAAACATAACTAAAAAGTTGGCAAGTATTTTATAGGGGTATAGTAAGATATTATAAAAATATATAATTAAAAAAAGAGACACGAGACAAAATTTTAAAACTACTTATAGAATAAATAAAAAAAGCACACTACCAAATATTAACATTATTTTATATTATATTATCATAAATCAAACTCAAATTTCACTTTTTCTTTTTATAACTTGCAGAGTATGTCTCGCATTTTTAGCTGAAACAGAGTTGTCGTCCCGATAAGAAAGAGGCATCGTCCCGAAGACATGACCACCGATGTCTCGATGAGAAGAGATGTCTGGTCCCAACGACGCGATGAAGGGCATCTTGATGAGGCACCAGCCATGTCACAACAAGGTGACATGTTATGCAATTTTCTCGGTTTTCTTCTCCCAGCCAAATTCTAATTATTGTCCCAGTTGAATTTTGATTAGTGTAGGTTATTTTAATATTATTTGACTTACAAATTTAACCTATAAATAGATTTTTTTTCACGTTAGAAAGATAACCCATTACACATTTAGTTATTAGCTTTTACAAGCTTTCATATAATTTTGTGTTTACGTTTTGAGAGTTCTTTTTTCGGGTTTCGAGGTTTAGTTTTATCTCCATCTTTGTACTTTTCGTTTTTGTTATTATAGTAAAATTATATTTGTCTGTAGTTTTTTATCCTCTTTGGAATATTTTTTCACGTAAATATTTATGTTCGATCTTTTCAACTTCTTTGTTATTTTACTTATTCGTTGCTTAATCGGGTTTATCCCCAACAAACTTGTATTAGAGCTTGGTCAATTTCTGCAATCAATCCATTCAGAGATAGCAACAACAAGATTTAATATTGATAAGTTCGGTGACATCACAAATTTCAATCTGTGGTGAGTTTGGATGACTACAGTTCTAATTTAGAGCGATCTTGAGATGGTCTTTATAAAGAATAAGCATGTAGGCATGGACCAATCAGAATATTATAGATTAAATAAAAAAAGTTCAATCCATAATTCAATTATGTCTAACAAATAATGTGTTGCAGGAGGTTTTGATGGAGAAAACGACATTCACCTTATGGAAAAAGGTTAGAATCTTTATGCGACAAAGTCTATGGCTAACCGATTAGTGTTGAAACAACGTCTATACACGTTTCGTATGGACGAAAGTAAGCACCTTAGATGTCACATCAGTCAATTTATTATTCTTTTGAATGATTTAAAGAATGTTTAGATTGACGACGGAGATTAGGCTATGCTATTATTATGTTTTTTACCCCATTCATACAAGTCTTTTAGGGAGACTCTGATTTGTGGCAGAGATAATCTCTAATTCGACGATGTGAAGGGTCATCTGTTGAGCAAAGACAAACTCAACAATGAGTTTGGTTCGGATAGCAAGTCAGATAGGCAAGCCTCGATTTTAGTAGAATTAAAGAAGCGAGACAAAAGATGCCACTATTGTAAGAAGTTCGGTCACGTCAAGGCAGATTGTTACAAACTACGAAATAAAAGGGTTGCTGAGAGCAACGAGGAAGATTTAGCTGGTGTTAACTTGGCCAATGATAAGGCTGATGATTTCTTGTTGGTGTCAAAAAGCAAAAACTCCGAGCTTATGTTCGAGTGGATCCTAAATTCGGGGTGTTCTTTCCACATATGCCCCAACAGGGACTGGTTCTCCACATACAATTTAGTTGAAGGTGGAGTTGTGCGTATGTGGATTGTTCACCTAGTAAGGTAATCAATATTGGTATTGTTCAAATCATGATGCACGATGGGACAATCAGGACACTATCAGACGTCAGATATGTACTTGATTTAAAGAGAAATGTTAGCTCCTTAAGAAATTTGGACTCAAAAGGTTGTAGAATTAACATCGAGTCAAGCGACATTAAAGTATTTTGTGGGGCTTCTCGTTTTGATGAAAGGTAAAAGGATTGACAGTCTTTATATTCTGGAAAGATCAATGGTGATCGGTGAAACAAAATGTCCCTCATCTGTTAATGAGTCGACTCATTTGAAGCAGAGGCAACTTGGTCATAGAAGGGAAAAATATATGACTATTTCATATAAGAGAAATTCTTTTTTGGATGCAGGTTTTGAAAAGATAGGGTACTACGTTCATGGAAATCAAACCTGGGCCAGTTTTGATTTGGCAGTACGCAAGCCAAAGACTAGAAGTCTTCCAGCTTTTAAGCACAACTTTGATTCAGTTAATTTGAGATAGGCTCGTGGCGAGCTTTGGAACTCAGTTAATTTGAGATAGGCTCGTGGCGAGCTTTGGAAAAGAAGGTGTTGCGAAAATACGAGCTAAGGCAGAGATTTGTAGAGTATATCTCGCATTTTTGGCCGAAATAGAGTTGATGCCCTGACAAGGAAAAGGCGTCGTCCCGACGAGAAAAGACGTCTTGTCTCGACGATATGATGAAGGTCGTCCCGACAAGGTAGTAGCAACGTTTCGACAAGATGACGTGTTATGCAATTTTCTCGGTTTTCTTCTTCCATTATGCAATTTTCTCGATTTTTTCTTCCAGTCAAATTCTGATTATTTGCCCCAATCGAACTCTGATTAATGTAGGTTATTTTAATATTATTTGACCTATGAATTTAGTCTATAAATAGGCCCTTTTTCCACCCTAGAAGGACAACCCATTATATATTTAGGTATTAACTTTTACAAGCTTTCAGAAAACTTTATATTTGCATTTTGAAGATTCTTATTTCGGATTTCAAGATTTAGTTTAATCTCTATATTTGTATTCTTCGTTGTTATAATAAAATTATCTTTGCCCATAATTTTTTAACTTCTCCGGAGAAATTTTTTCACGTAAATATTTATATTCAATCTTTTCAACTTCTTAATTATTTTACATTCGTTACTTAACCGATTTTATCCCAACCTAATTAAAATAATAACAGCTATATTCATCTGTATCATGGGCGGTAATGGTTGGATGTTTCTTTTTTAGACATTATTAAAGTCAACGTTAATCCAATCAGATGGCCACAAATTTTAATTTGTTTTCATCGCTCGTTCGGTTGATGCCAAATTTAATGTTGTAATTTGAATAAAAATCCATGCCTTTTTAAATAAATAAATCCTTTTTGGCGTATGTAAAACAATTATTTCGTGTACTAAATTGTCAAAACCTTGCTTATCAAAGTAGAAAAAAAGGGGACAAATGAAGTCTGTTTTCGTCTAAACATTAAACTTATCTTAGTGCTTTCATTCAAGGATGCCTCCAATGGCCATTATACACACTAGCACACGTGTAAAAAGAAATGAAAAGAAACCAAAAAGGTGATTTCTCTAGATTTGATTATCGCTTGGGAATTTAAATAAAAATAAAAAATAAAAAATAAAAAGCAAATAATGCATAAAGTAATTAGACATGAACAATACATGGAGATGTTACATTTTTTTTAAAGAATAACAAACTGTTTTTATTCCACTGTAATTAGATGTACAACAGTCCAATCTCTACAACCATCCGGTCTTTACGCGTGTCACACCACCAATACAATCAACCATCCGAACCCAAAATAATAGAATCGTCATCATCAAACATACATAACAAATAAATTAAACAAAAACCAAAAAGTAGGGTGCAATGAAAAATATAAAGTAAGAGAAAAAAACACTACTCGAAAGAACAAAAGAGAGCATGAAAGTAAAGATTCTCAAGAATCATGATCCAAAACCCAAAAAAGCTGGACTTCACTTCACTTTCTTAAGCCAAAACGGCAGCGAAGAAAGTGGCGGCAAGAGCGATTGCACCAATGAAAACACCGTTGGTGGAGGCGGCAGAGGGAGGAGGGCCTTGGTCGGCAGTGGGCTCGGAGGCTGGAGCAGGTCCACTTGATGGGGTAGGACCTGGAGGGGAAGCGATTGAAGGAGAAGGTGAAGAAGCTTCAGGAGAAGGAGATGGGGAAGTGGTGGGTGATGGGGTTGGAGCTGGAGATGCAGATGGGGTTGGGGTTGGGGATGGGGATGGGGATGGGGTTGGGGTTGGGGTTGGGGTTGGGGATGGGGTCGGGGTTGGAGTAGCAGCTGGCGGTGGTGGAGATGTGGGTGGGGATGATGTGGGTGGTGCTGTTGGTGCTTGAGCCATACAAGCGGTGGCCAAAAGACCCAACATCATCAAAACCTTAAACATGGTAGCATTCATCTTGGCTTAAAACTCAAAAAACTTGGACAGAAAAGAAAGGAAAAAAGGAAGAGTCTTTTCTTTGTTTTCTCTTGGAGTTTGGTAGTGAGGGAACTGAAAAGAGGGAGGGAATATAAAAAGGAAGGCGATAGTGGAAGTGGCCAGCACGGAAAAAGAGACGAAATAACAAAAACAATAACGCAAGTTGATTCTTTCAGATTGTTGATACAAAACTATATAAATATATGTTATATTTATATATTCTTAATTATTAGCATCCCATCCATAATTACATACATGCAAGCACATAATATGACATGGTGGGATTAGCTAAGCAATGCGTTACGTTTAATTATTTTTACACTTTTAACTAATTATTATTTTTTCAGCTTCTTCAAAGATCGGATACAAAAGCTGTAGGTAACCTGTAAGGGCTATGATTCTGACACCTGTCCTTGATTAGATGAACTTAATAACCTCAATTACTGATGTAAATTTTGGATTTAGCCGCTGATTTATCGTGTAATGCCACAAAGGGTTGGGCAATTGTCGGTTGCTTAAGGTAAGTAAAATGTCCTTTTCTATATATTAGAGGGTTTTGACAAATACATCATATTTTTCTAGTATAAAAATAAAAATATTGGTCACCTTCTTCCCTAAGCAGACTACCTTCCGCGTTAAACTTTTCAACTACTTCTTCAAAGTAGTCGGTGATATTACTTCAATAACCCCTTTGAATATTTCTATGGTATACACATGATTAACTCTGGATCCAAATAATCTCATCTATTTGTTTTTATTATATTAGGGTTAGCTCTTTGATTATTTCTCGGAATAATTAAATATTTAAGTCTAAACATGGGGTTTCAGCACAGACGTCAAGATCACAATGGCTGTGATTGATGGTGATACTTTGTTTACACCGTAGATGATTTTATCATTAATTAAATGGATAATTAATAATTACATTTGTTTAATGGGTTAGCTGAGAAGTAGCCGTTTTCTGGAAATAATTGGGGACAGAGTAATTAGAATAAAGAAATAAATAAAATAATTAAAAAGAACCGTTACAAATGGAAAACAACTAACTAACACGTTCCCATTTGTGAGCCAAATGAGGCTGTGTCTTCTGGTCCAGCTCCAAGACAACGCGGAGAAGTTTGAAGAAGTCGTGATACTTCCTTTTCTTGGACGACAAGTGTTTTTAGGTCAGCAATAGGAGACACGCGGTAAGCTGAGAAAGGTGTTGTATGAAATTTAGGGTGAACCTGGCTGATGCTTTTTGAGTGGTTGAATCGTGACAACCAATGGAGGAATTAGCCAGACTATTTTATCGGGAATAATAAATTATCTAAAACACGAATTATGAATAGAAAGGAGCTGGCAAAAGCTGGCAAAAATTTAGAGAATTTGGGGAGAATTTGAGAACACAGCCATATTACCAAATTATTCCGATTTTAAAATTTTAACAATTTCGGACTTAATATTTAATTCTGACATTTTCCTTTTTCATCCAATTGTATTTAAGAACTATTCACTCATTTGACCTGGCGCAATTGTATTTTTTTGTAATTAACACTAACATTTCTTTTTTTTTTTAGCAAATAACATCTTGGCTGAGTTTTTTAAGGTTACAGTCTTTTTAACCTTTTGATTAAGTGCAATTATACACTTAGAATTTGAATTATAATTCATATGTATATATGAAATTTTGATTTTGGTTTAATTGTACACATTTAAAACAAATGAATACACACATTTATTTTTCATATTTGATTAATATAATTATTTGTATATGCAATATATCAACATAAAATCGTGTTAATTTGATAATATTGTTAGTAATTTGTGAAAATTGAATCAAATTAAAATTTCATATATAAAATCGCTAAAATCAAAGTTCATGTATAATTTAGATATTTATCTCTATATTTATTTCTCAAAACTTATGATCAAGTATGGACATAACTTATTTATGTGCCCATGATTATTTTATTCATAAAAATGCTATAGTTTTTTTTTATCATAGCTTATTTACAAAAATAACTTTCCAAAGTTATGAGAAAGAAGTTATATTTTTACAAAAATATTATGAAAGTTCTGGATAATTTATAAAACTATTTTTATAAATGTTATATATTATAAATTTTATATTATTTTTACTTAATTTACATATTATTAAAAATTATATAACCTAATATAAATCTTTCTCCAAGTTAAGTTTATATAAGTATTTATAATTAAAGCTACAAATTATTTGGAATGTGAAGCCAAAAATTTTAAGGTCGATGCTAATTATGTAAATAAAAAAGTATTCTTGTACCATATTATAGGGTATGATACCATTTGATGGAAAGGCGTTAGACACAATTACCATAAATAGTTCACAAACTTTTTAATTTAAGACATTCGAGGCTTCAAAATGCGGTTAAGAAGACATTTGTTGTTCTAAAAAGATATTTTTCATATTAACAACATCAACTTAGTAAAGCATAACAAAATAATATTGGATCGTACTAGTGTATTGCATATTTCATAACTTCAATTATAGGTGAAATTGAGATGATTCATACTTCATAGAGTACTAGAAAGAAGGAGCTCTTGATAATCTTAATAATTAATATTCAAATTCAGACGATGATGAACTCGGTTAAGGACCAATAGATGATGATAAGGAGTATTAATTAAATATTAAAGAGAGAATAATCTAACAAAATGCACTAAAACATTTTAAAAATTTCATATGATTTTTTTTACTATTTTATTAGTAATTGTGCTATCAATTACTTTTTAGACTAACATAATTCTCATGATGATTTGATTTTAATTTTTGCTAGTTTAGAAATTATTTTATCATACTAATATTTTTTATAATAATTAATATTTTAAAAAATATAAATTAGGTAAGTATATAATTATAATTTGTACTACCAAACATGACATAAGGAATTACGATGTAATTACACTCTGTCAGCCAATCATCTAGGGAATTACAATTTTTTGTAATTACAAAAGAGTGCAATTAATACCATAGTAATTAATCTAATTCAAAATAATTTTCCCTTACATAATTCTCAAAAAAACACTTCGTTTGTCAAATATTGGTAGAATCTAACATGATGTCTTGGTGAATACAAGTAAGATCATCTTTTACCCACATTGACGAGGACTTGTGATGTGCCCTTACTAGCTCGTGCCTGTGACAGCCTATATTCCAGCAAATTGGTCTAAACTCTTTTAACAACAACATCCTTAAGGGTTGTTTGAAAATTAAAAACGGACTAGTTCCTTGAAGTTTACCCGCAAGTTTGTAATGAGCAAAGAGGACCCCATGGAAAGGACACAAGCAAAACAACTTGACTTTGGAAGAAGCTCAGAATTCTAAATGTTTTTCAGATTTCTCAATTTGGATCAATGTCAAATTTTCCTACAAAAAAAATTGCTAGCTTTTCCTTGTTTCTCTCCTTTTTGTCTAGTGCCACACCACAACATCACTAGCCATTGATTCATAGAATGGAAGTTGCATATAGCTTTAGAATCCAATGGTGAAATTTATGTACATATTAACCAGTTGGCTAATTGTTCCATTCTATCATCAACTGTAAGTGTTCTAGAAGAACCATATATTTTGAAGTTCACAACACCAATAATTCATCATTCCATATTTGGACCATGTTACATATGCCTCTTTGCTACTTTAGACACATTTAAAGGACCCCTTAGCTTGCCAGACACTTCTCTATGGATAAAAATGCATTTGAAGGAAAGTTTGAGACTTCGAGTCTATAAAATCACATTTAGGAAAAATATTTGGACTTCAATATTTAGACCATGTTACATATGCCTCTTCCCTTGAGTGAAGCTTTTTGAGTCGACGATGACTTGTATTCTTTTAAGTCCACAATGGTTCACCTTTCTCAAGCTCGTGGGAACTTGAGCGACCCTTTTTATCTACGTCTGACCAGAAAGATTAAACATTTCCTAAAACCTAAGAGTGATTTTTTTGGGAAGGACAAGATAATCAATAGTGGTTGCAACATACTAGTTCACATGTCTTGCCCTTATAGTTGATGAACAAAAGTGGTTTTATTCATGATGGAAGTGTTTTCTCTGACATTTTGCTTTTAGTTTAGACGCTTTATCTATGACTTGGCTCTTATCATCTACTCATATCACTTTCTTTAATTTTTATTTCTCGAGCTTTAATTTATATGTACTATAGCATTATGCTCTTTTCTTTTAACTTTTTTCCTTTCCCCTAATCATATGTTACCTTTCTTTTTCTTTCTTAACTATTTTTTTTTTGTTTTTTTCAATCATCCTTTATTTTTAAGCCTGTTGTTGCAACAATTTTCTACAAGTAGTGGGTCCTTCTAATTCTCAACAAAGTGATATTGTTCTTAAAACTTTAAACTCAGTTAAATTTTCACTCTAGGATTTTAGAGTTATGGCCTTTGATGTGATAGCCTAGGAGAAGCATAATTTTGATTAGTGGGTATGCAATAATGTATGTTAGTTTCATGTTTTAATAGTTCCATTCTTATTATCTAAATTTATTAGTGTAGTAAATTCAAAGCTTGTAATCTCTTTTGCTGAGAAGATTTGTTTACCAGGTTTAGGAGTGGGATTTAGTATTGTTTGATTTTGTAATGAGTTAATTGGTATTTGTGTGTTAGTAATTGTTGAGAACACTTATCATATGGAAATATGAAGATCTTTAATACTGATAACACAATTGGTTGATAGCGATTGTCAATCAGTTTCATGAAAAAAATGAATCGTATAAGTTTATGACCAATGAGGCTAGACAGTAATATGTGAAGTTCGCTAATGAGCCTCCAATGCATGAAAAGGATTTTGATTTCACCACTCAACAATTTTATGAGCTAATACTGATGTTGGTTGAATGATTGAGATGGATTACTTTTTCTGATAGCTTTATCGACATGTGATTTTGTTAATTATCAATGAATTTTACACAAATCTTCTTGATGTTGTCAATGTTATTGTAATGGTACATGAGGTTCCATATCTGTCACAACCAAAGATATTAATAGGTTGTGCAACCCCCTAACATATGTACTGATGAGTATGATCAATTGGAATAAAATCATCTAGATTATAATAAAATAATCCAATATGAAAGGCAAGCAACTTGGGTATTGAACAAAAATGGGAACCCTAAGTATTTTCAATAATCCATTATGTTTGTTGTTGCAAATATGTAGATGCATTTTATTTATCCTTGAATAATGCTTAGATGCATTTTATTTATGCTCGACCAATGCTTAGAACACCACACATATTCCTTCTGATTGGGAAATATTGTTGTAGTTCTTTTTTTGTAAGAACGTAAAATTGATGTTGGTTGATTCATAACACATAAATGTGTATGCACGAGGAGCTAGAAAGGCCTTTGGTTTCCACACCTTATTACAAAGTTGTGTGTAGAAGTTAGGGTGTAAATGTTAGATGATGAACGGAAGTGTAAGTTGAAATAAGTATTGAATAACAATATATATAACAATATCTTAAATGATCTGATAAAGATTCAAATTAGAAAGTTCAAGAGTCACTAAATGATAAAGAAATATTTGATCTTAATAATACTCCTCGAGGAATGCTATAATAACCTATTTTTTAATGGTGTTAGAGACGGTGGTTTCAAAACTTCATTTTCCAATGACCGAGTCCTTAAATATTATTATATAATATTTATGAGTCTATTATAGTATTATATTGAATTTCATTTCAGTAATTTTATTGGATGGTTAGCAATTAAGGTACAATGATTGAATTGTAAAAACCATAAAAGTTAATCCTTATTGATTTTTATTAGTTAAAAAGGTTCAGATGATAATTATTTGAAGATTTAAGTAGCAATTATGCCATATTTTATAATTTTGGATGGTTAGTGCTTGTTTTCTAATAAAAATATTGTTAAAATTAAATTAAAAATAAGTTAAAACATTAGTAAAAGTGGCCATCTTCATTATTTCTTCTTTCATCACTGTTTTTACACAGAAAAGAATAAGGGAAGCCATTATTGAATGCTTCAACAATCGGTCAAGTTTCTTCCTTTGCACGTAAGTCCAAACCGAGCTCGTTTTTCACAAATTTTATGTTTTTGATATCATTATAGCTTGATTTAGCTAGCCCAGGGATTAAATTGTGAAACTGTTAAATTTTTCTAATGTTTCCATTGATATTTTTGAAGCTTTTGGTGTTTAAATGTTAACTTTAAGTTTAGAAATGAAAAAGAGACTAAATGGTAAAGTTTAAATGCTAGTTTTGATTATAGGGACTAAAATGAAAATAATTATAAATTAGAATGAATTTTCTATAATTATAGGTATTAGAGGGCTGTAAAAGAATTTGATTGAAATTATATTGCAAAATGGGGCTTTAATGTGAAAGATATGATAGTTTTGGTTTTAAGGACTAAATTGAATAAAATGTAAAAATTTAGGAAATTATAAAAAAATAAAATTAAATTGTCATATGCATTAAATAAGATGTTATAAGGTAATTCAAGTTGATAAATTAAAAAGAATTACCATATAGATCAAGATTTGAATCAACCAGTAGATAATCGAAGAAAAGAGAAAATTGTGGATTAGTCCTCGACATCTTGATAACTATCGTTTTTGCTAGGTAAGTTCATATGGTGTAGCTATGTTTGTAAAACGTATTGGATGTATTTAAATTATGAAATTATATCTTGTGGTTTTGTTTTGAATTGGTTATAAAATGGTACAAAAAGGAAAGAAATGGACTGAATTGTAAAGAAATGATCTAATGTATTAAATTTGTCGGGATGAACGTAAGAAAGGATAAGATACAATTGGCATGCAAATAGGGTTATTTTTTTTGCTGTACAAGATATGATATGAGATGATACTAATGTACGAAGAATTCACTATTTAAATCGGAACCTAACATTTGTTCCGGATTACCGAGTCTTGTCTCTATGGAGACCACTATTACTGATTGTCTCTACGGAGACCCTAGTGTGTTTTGGAGGTGTAACAGCCTTAACCCATATCCGTCGCCAAAACAGGGTTTCAGAGCATTATCGAAACTTTCATAACATTTTAAAAATAATTTATGTAAATTATTATACAATAACCGAGATCATATAAAACAGCTCTTAATTGGACCCTCGAGACCCAATACGAGCATTAGAATCAAGTCGGGACTTAATAGGAAACTCTAAGAATTTTTTTATGAAATTAAAAAAATTTTCCAAGGCACAGGGCTCAGACGCCAGTGTGGTCCAAGGGACACGCTCGTGTGACCCTAGAACACGCTCATGCTGCAGGCCGTGTTCGAACCCGTGTAACTCTCTAACTTTTAGCATATTCATCCATGACCCAAATTTCATACCTTGATAACTTTTCAAATTAGTCCCCCAAATAGATAGATTAGACTATCCCAATTCCAAAAATATAAAAATTACTAAAAACGGGACTTGATTTCATACCTTTTTAAGCTTGGAAAGTTTTCTTCCTCTCTCCGAGGATTTCCATAGAAATTTTGGGGAAGAAGACATGAAAATAAGATGATAATTTATTTTTAATTAATTATCATCTTTTAATTTTTATGATTTCCAATTTAGTCCCTACTCTTTTCTAATTTTTCCATGGATGAGTCACTAAAAATCTGCATACTTTTCTTTAATGGTCTAATTACCATATAAGGACCTCTAGTTTTGAATTCCATAACTATTTAATCCTTATAGCTACTAGAATTCAACTTTCACATTTTTTGTGATTTAGTCCTTCTCGTAATTAGACACTTAATCGATAAAATTTTCGTATCAAAATTTTCACACGACATGTCCATCATAATACGTACCATATAATAAAATAAAAATAAACTTTATTTTCGGATCGGATTTTTGGTTCCGAAACCACTGTTCCGATTTCACTGAAAATGGGCTATTACTGGAGGAATGTATTGTAACACCCCGAACCCGAGACCATTGCCGGTGTCGGACACGAGGGGTTAACAAGCCAAGTTCACATGGTTTGCCCACCAATTTGACATTTCCAGTCAGGCTGGAAGACTGCATCACCGTCGCCTTAAAAATCATATCTCGAGTTTCACAACTCGGAAACTGGTTTCGTAAATTTTCCTGAATTTAGACTCATATATCCATCCATGGATTTATTTCTAGAATTTTGGTCGGGCCAACTAGTACAGTTTATTAGTTAAAGTCACCCATGTTACAGGGATCGACTGCTCTGACCTTCGCGCGGTATAACTTGAATATCTCTCTGTACAGGGCTTTAATGCTGGTGTCATTTGTTTCTAATGAAACTAGACTCAAAATGGAATCTGTACATATAAGGTATGTCTCCTAATTATTTTGGATAATTTATAGTGAATTTTTAAAGTTGCGACAGGGAACCCAGAAACCATTCTGGCCCTGTCTCACAATAGCTTTAATATCTCTTAACCTGTAACTCCTATGACCATTTCGTTTCTTCCATAAGAAAATAGACTCATCAAGGTTCATTTACATAGCTTATTCACTATTTAATTCCATTCCTATGAATTTTGGTGATTTTCACATTCACGCCACTGCAGCTGGCAGCATCTGTTTTAAGGTAGGTCTTACCTATTTGGTAGTCTCCATGAACCAACTAGTCTTGCCATACATAGGTTCATATATGATCATTTTAACCATGCCAATGGCTGATCATATGACCAACATTCCCATTTCCAATCCATAGCCACATCATGACACCAAATATATACATACAAACCACAATCGGTCTAAGTTCATGCTTCCTTTTGAGCCATTTTCGCATGGCCGTACATACTTACATTACAACATATTTAACAAACAAGAGGTAGTCCTATACATGCCATCTCAAGTTCAACCAAAATTTATACCAAAATGGAGGCTTGATAGTGTGGATGACTTCGACTTCAACGATCCCGAATCCGATTGCTATCGGCGAAATCTAGAAAACCGAGAGCCAAAGCAATGAGTAAGCATTTTATGCTTAGTAAGTCTCAAGGAATATAATCAACTCTAATTACAGCAATACATTCACATAGTTAAATGCATCATTTCATTAATGCACATTCACATAATCATACTTACTTCACCATCTCAACTCTTATGTTCATACACAAATAACGGCTTCATTAAGGCCGATAACTCGCTCCATCATAGGAGCGGATATTCATCGCTCTTACTCCTAGCGCAAAGCACACACCGCACTTACCTTATCATTGGGAAATTTCACAAGTGCATTAGCTGAAATTTTCCAGCAAGCTCATAATTTTCAAATTACATACCTTGAGTTTATCCGGATGTCGGTACTCGTTCAATCGCCTTGGGACATAGCCCGGTTATGGTAACCCGCACCAAGGCCTACGGACTTTACCGGATATCACGATTTGCACAAATGCCTTGGTCTTAGCCCGGATTTAACAACTTGCACGAATGCCTTGGTCTTAGCCGGATATAGCTACTAGCACAATTGCCTTGGTCTTAACCGGATATAAATTTCAGCATAATTGTCTTGAGGCTTAGCCGGATATCATTCAATTTCTCATGCACACATACATCAATAATCATTGGACATACATATTTCATTTTCGTTACTAAGGCTCAAACACAATTATAATCATTAGCATATTCGCCTTGGGACTTAGCCCGGTGGAATTCAAATACTCATACACACATAATCAATAATCATACACATCCATATTTCATCTCACATAATTCAAGTAAGGTCACTTCTTGAGGACTTACCTCGGATGTTGTCGAACGGCTTTTTCGGCTATTCGATCACCTTTTCCTTCCCTTGTCCAATTGTGGCCCTCTTAGCTCTTGAGCTAATTCAAACAAATTCGATTTATTAAAACCTCATTGTGCTTGCTTATGGCGAATATGACAAGGATTTTAAATGGTCATATGGCCACTCTTTAGCTTGAATACACAATGGTCATGCACATTTTATACTACATCAAGCAATTCAATACAATTTATTTGAGCATCAAGGAAATGCTAAGGCCTTCAATAGGCTACCCAAGGCGAATATTCATGTACATGTTGAGGTCAATTTTGCACTTAATACCTCACAAAAACAGCATGCCATTTACTAATTAATGCTTTGCACATTGTGGCTCAAAACTTATAATATAGCATCAAGCACTTATATGTGTGCTAGGCGAATTGTGCTTGCAATTTCACAAGCATTCTTCCACATTTTCTTCTTTAAACCAATATATTCATCACTTAGTTCATAACCAAACATAATGTGCAATCATATATATGCATATATGAGCATGGCGAATTTTCAAGGTGTCCATAGCCATCCAAAACACAAATTTTAACTAACATGCAAGAAGCATGAATCATGCTCAAGAATGCATCATGGCGAATATGACAATCATGCTCCTTTTCAATTTCAATCATGATAAAACAAAGAAAACTCAAAATCTTACTCAAGAGTAGACAATCCATCATTGCATGCATCATCATCAAGCTTCACACTTAGCATGCAATGGCTTTATCACCATAACAACTTTGGCCAAATACCATTTCCATGGCTTAACAAAGATTTGAGCCATGGCTAACATGCACATCAAGTTAGCAACCAAAGCATGCATGAAACTCCTAACACAACCTCATACATACCTTAATCTTGATGCAAACTTAGCCAAATCTCCTTCTAGATCTCTTCCAAACCAAGCATGAAGCAAAAATCCTCCTTCTTCCTTAGTTTTGGCTCAAAGAAAGGATGAACAAAATTTTTTCTTTCCTTCTCTACAACTCACGGCAATGGGGGATTACCACACACACATTTTTTTTTTCATTTTTTATCACCCATACACCTTTGTTTATTATTTCACCCTAATGCACCAACAAAACATGTTTCATGACATGTTTAGCCCATCCTCCTTGTCATGGCCGCCACCACCTATAAAGGGGAATTTGACATGCAAGTCCATTATTTTGCATGCATGCTTTAATTAGTCATCACACATTTCCTATCATACTTTCAAAGTTCATTACTAAGTCCTTTCTTGTGGAATACACCCTTATAACACTAAATCAATCATCATAAAATGTCATACATGAGCACACACATATTATAGGCATCAAAATAAATTTTAATTATTTTTATGCCTCGCTTTTGTGGTCCCGAGACCACCTTCCGACTAGGGTCAATTTTGGGCTGTCACAACTCTCCCCCACTTAAGAAATTTTCGTCCCCGAAAATCTTACCGGTAAATAGGTTTGGATATCGCTCTTTCATAGAGTTCTCGGTCTCCCAAGTAGCTTCTTCTATCCCATGCTTGAGCCATAACACTTTTACTAGCGGAACCCGCTTGTTTCACAACTCTTTCGCTTCTCGTGATAGGATACGAATCGGTTCTTCCTCATAACTCATATTGGCTTGAATTTCAATTTCTGATGGACTAATCACGTGCGATGGATCGGATCTATAGCGTCGAAGCATCGAAACGTGAAAGACATCGTGAACCTTTTCGAGTTCAGGGGGCAAAATCAAACGATATGCCACTGGGTCGACTCGCTTCGGATATCTCATATGGCCCAACGAACCTCGGGCTCAACTTGCCCTTTCGGTAGAATCGAGTATCTTTTTCCAAGGCGATACCTTGAGAAACACTTTATCACCCACGATACTCGATATCCTTACGCTTCAGTTGCGTCGACTTCGACGATCGGAGGCTATCTTCGACTTTCACGGATTACTTTCACTTTCGCTCAAAGATCCCTAATCAAATCCACCGAAAATCTTGCTTTCACCGAGCTCGATTCAAAACAATGGCGTCGGCATTTACGACCGTATAAGGCCTCGTAGGGTGCCATCTTAATACTTGATTGAAAGTCATTGTTGTAAGCAAATTCAATCAACGGCAAATACCGTTCCCATGAACCACTAAACTTGAGGACGCAACATCTTAACATATCCTCAAGTATCTGAATTATCCGCCGGATTGACCATCGGTTTGGGGTGAAAGGCGGTCTGAAATGCAACTTGGTACCCAAAGCCTCTTGCAATTTTTTTCCAAAATCGCGACGTAATCTTGGGTCTCTATCCGACACGATAGAAATAGGCACCCCATTCAATCGAATAATTTGGGAGACGATAATTCTACCAATTTATCGAGCGAAAAATCCGTGCGGACAGGATAAAATGAGCGGACTTGGTCGGTCTATCAACAATGACCCAAATCGCATCTTTCTTACTTGCCGACAACCGGTAATCCGGATATAAAATCCATTGTCACTCGATCCCATTTCTATTCGGTATCATGATTGGTCAAGTAATCCCGATGGCACTTGATGTTCCGCTTTCACTTGTTGACATATCGACACCTTGAAACAAATTCGAAATGTCTTATTTCATACCGCCACCAAAATTGGCGTTTGGTCATTGTACATTTTAGTACTACCCGGTGGATTGACATTCGACTACTGTGAGCCTCGCTCAAAATCATCGAAACAAGTTCCGAATCCCTTGGAATACATAATCGACCCTTGAACGTCAAGCAGTCATTGTCGTCAATCTGAAATTCCGATTCTTCATCCGAAACACATTCGGCTCGCTTAGCGACCAATTCAGCGTCGACCTTTTGAGATTCAAGTATTTGATGAATCAATAATGGTTTGGCCTCTAATTCGACTACTAGCACCTCCTCGGGTGATAATCAATGCTGAGTTCATAGTCTTTCAACAACTCAAGCCAACGTCTTTGTCGCAGGTTTAAATCTTTCTGAGTCATCAAATATTTTAGACTCTTGTGGTCCGAATAAATATGACACCTTTCTCCAAACAAGTAATGCCGCCATATCTTCAAGGCGAACACTATGGCTGCTAGTTCAAGGTCATGGGTCGGATATTTTCTCTCATGCGGCTTTAGTTGTCTCGACGCGTAAGCCACAACTCGACCTTCTTGCATCAACACACAACCTAACCCAAGCAAGGATGCGTCCATCAGATATGACAAACTCTTTACCGGACTCATTTGTACTAGCACTTGGGCCTCGGTTAAACAAGTTTTAGTCGATCGAAACTTTCTTGACAAGTGTTCCACCACTCGAACTCAACATCTTTTTGGAGTAGTTTCGTCATCGACGCAGCTATCATCGAAAAACCTTTCACAAATCGTCGATAGTATCCGCAAGCCCCAAAAGCTCCTAACTTCGGTAACATTCCTTGGAGGTTTCCAATTGACTATGGCGAAATTTTGTTCAGTCCACCGACACCGATCGGACACCACGTGCCCCAAAAAAACTAACCTCTTTCACCAAAATTCACATTTACCGAACTTTGCGTATAATCGCTTATCTCGTAAGATTTGCAACACTAGCCTCAGGTGTTCAGTTTCATCTCTCGAATTGACCTAAATGTCATCGATAAATACAACTACGAACCGATCCAAGTATGGTCTGAAAATTCTATTCATTAAATCCATAAACACCGCAGGGCATTAGTGAGCCCCAACGGCATCACCAAGAATTCAGTAGTGACCGTGCCGCGTTCTAAAAGCGGTTTTGGGTATGTCCGATTCTCGGACCCTCAACCGATAGTACCCGACCTTAAATCTATCTTTGAAAACACCGAGGCTCCCTTTAATTGATCAAACAAATCGTCAATTCGTGGCAACAGATATTTATTCTTTATCGTCACTTTATTGAGTTGACGATAGTCGATGCACAACCTCATGCTTCCGTCCTTCTTTTTCACAAACAATACTGGTGCGCCCATGGAGAAAAAAAACTTCGGTCGAGCGAAACCTCTATCCGTCAATTCTTGCAATTGGACCTTCAATTCCTTTAACTCCGTTAATGCCATACGATACGGAGCTATCGAAATTGGAATGGTACCAGTACCAATTCGATGCCAAATTCTACTTCCGAACAGTGGTAAGCCGGCAATTCTTGGGAAAACATCCGGTATTCACAAACCACGCACAGATTCGGGTTTCTTTTCGATTCCTTGTCATCGAAAGCACGTCACGCAAGGTACGCTTCGCCCCTTTTCTTACATATTTCGGGCCAACATCGCGATATTACGGTGGCAACTCCTTTAAGTCCGTAGACTCAACCCAGTATTATCTTGTTATTCGAGCTCCTCAAATCGATAGTCTTGCTCTTTCAATTTACAACCGCATCGTGCATGGTCAACCAATCCAGACCAAGAATAACGTCGAACTCATCGAACGGCAAAAGCATCGAGTTCGCGGAAAACAAGAACCTCGGAACACTAGGGACTTTTCTTGCACACTTTGTTGACAAGCACGTAATGACCCAAGGGTTTGATACCCGAATTACAAACTCGAGAAACTCGATAGGCAAGTCTTCTTTGGATGCTAAGGTTTCACATATATATGAATGAGTAGAACCGGGGTCAATCAAAGCAATCACATTTGTATTGAAAAGAGTGAAAGTACCGTAATGACATCCGGAGAGGCAAGATCCTCGCGTGCGCGTATGGCATAAGTCCTCGCAGAGCACGAGCCTCGGATCGATGGTAGCATCTCTAGATCCTCTCGACCGCCACTAACATTGCCCATATTTCTAGGTGGCCTACCTCGAGCGGCGGTAGTACCCGAGTTTCCACTCGACTCACATTCTGCTCAAGCATCCTCGGGCAATCCTTCCTAAAGTGGTCGGCCGATCCACACTTATAGCGAGAGTGATCACGAAACCAACAGCTCCACGAATGCCATTTGCCACAATGTTGACACTCCGGCCTCTCTCGGCGATCATTTCCACCACTGGCGATCGAAGTGACTCGTGTGGTCACAGGGGGTCGATCGCGTCCTCGTCTAGAAAAGCCCAAACGCCTCTAGACCGGCTCGCATCATCTCGAAATCCTTCGATGCTTGTTGAAGAGACTTTCCGAGGACCTCTTTCGAATTCTCCAGTTCCCACATCGCTTTTTGTTTCTCCTTTCTAAGCTCTTCGACTTTACAAGCTCGCTCAACGAGTACTCGAACTCTCGTATCTCGAGAATGCCAACAAACATCCTTATATCATCATTCAGCCCATCCTCGAGCGTTTACATAATAGCTTGGACGAAATGCATTCTCGCACGTCTGGCTAAGCCTCACAAACTTTCGTTCGTAGTCGATAACGGACATAGAACCTTGCTTAAGATCAAGAAATTCCCTCCACTTTTGGTCGATAAATCTCGATTGATATACTTTTTTGAACTCGGTTTGAAAGAATTCCCAAGTCACTTGCTCTCTAGGCACCACAAGTCGAGTACTCCACCAATAGTAGGCGGACTCGCGTAGCAAGGAGATGGTACACTTTAAGCACTCATCGGGTATGCAGGATAGCTCATCAAGCACCCGGATAGTGTTATCTAACCAAAAATTCAGCTCGCTCGGCATCATCATCATCCGTAGCCTTAAATTCAGTGGCCCCGTGTTTTCGAATCCTATCGACTGGGGGCTTACTTGACCTTATTTGGTCAGTCACCGGAGGTATTGTAGGTGCGAGGGTTGCATTTGTCGGGAACGGAGGTTGTGGAACAGCCGTGTTGGTTCAAATGTATTGATTGAACCATTCGTTCATCACACTATAAAAGGCTTGCCTAGCCTCGTCATTAGGATTGCTGGCCATAGGTTGAGAGTCCGCCGGCGCTGTCCCTTGCGTGGGAGCAGGCGCCACACTCTCCACACCATCAGCTATCGCTCGGTTGGGATCGGGATCCATTGCTAATAACAAACACAAAGTCAAATTGTCAGAAATCCCCACACTATCGATTCATCATTTAATGGCATGTATAGCTAGACCCCAAACACATCACGGTAGTCCTAGAATCGACTAAACCGTGGCTCGATACCAATAAAATTGTAACACCCGAACCCGAGACCATTGCCGGTGTCGGACACGAGGGGTTAACAAGCCAAGTTCACATGGTTTGCCCACCAATTTGACATTTCCAGTCAGGCTGGAAGACTGCATCACCGTCGCCTTAAAAATCATATCTCGAGTTTCACAACTCGGAAACTGGTTTCGTAAATTTTCCTGAATTTAGACTCATATATCCATCCATGGATTTATTTCTAGAATTTTGGTCGGGCCAACTAGTACAGTTTATTAGTTAAAGTCACCCATGTTACAGGGATCGACTGCTCTGACCTTCGCGCGGTATAACTTGAATATCTCTCTGTACAGGGCTTTAATGCTGGTGTCATTTGTTTCTAATGAAACTAGACTCAAAATGGAATCTGTACATATAAGGTATGTCTCCTAATTATTTTTGGATAATTTATAGTGAATTTTAAAGTTGCGACAGGGAACCCAGAAACCATTCTGGCCCTGTCTCACAATAGCTTTAATATCTCTTAACCTGTAACTCCTATGACCATTTCGTTTCTTCCATAAGAAAATAGACTCATCAAGGTTCATTTACATAGCTTATTCACTATTTAATTCCATTCCTATGAATTTTGGTGATTTTTCACATTCACGCCACTGCAGCTGGCAGCATCTGTTTTAAGGTAGGTCTTACCTATTTGGTAGTCTCCATGAACCAACTAGTCTTGCCATACATAGGTTCATATATGATCATTTTAACCATGCCAATGGCTGATCATATGACCAACATTCCCATTTCCAATCCATAGCCACATCATGACACCAAATATATACATACAAACCACAATCGGTCTAAGTTCATGCTTCCCTTTTCGAGCCATTTTCGCATGGCCGTACATACTTACATTACAACATATTTAACAAACAAGAGGTAGTCCTATACATGCCATCTCAAGTTCAACCAAAATTTATACCAAAATGGAGGCTTGATAGTGTGGATGACTTCGACTTCAACGATCCCGAATCCGATTGCTATCGAGCGAAATCTAGAAAACCGAGAGCCAAAGCAATGAGTAAGCATTTTTATGCTTAGTAAGTCTCAAGGAATATAATCAACTCTAATTACAGCAATACATTCACATAGTTAAATGCATCATTTCATTAATGCACATTCACATAATCATACTTACTTCACCATCTCAACTCTTATGTTCATACACAAATAACGGCTTCATTAAGGCCGATAACTCGCTCCATCATAGGAGCGGATATTCATACTCTTACTCCTAGCGCAAAGCACACACCGCACTTACCTTATCATTGGGAAATTTCACAAGTGCATTAGCTGAAATTTTCCAGCAAGCTCATAATTTTCAAATTACATACCTTCGAGTTTATCCGGATGTCGGTACTCGTTCAATCGCCTTCGGACATAGCCCGTTATGGTAACCCGCACCAAGGCCTACGGACTTTACCGGATATCACGATTTGCACAAATGCCTTCGGTCTTAGCCCGGATTTAACAACTTGCACGAATGCCTTGGTCTTAGCCCGGATATAGCTACTAGCACAATTGCCTTCGGTCTTAACCCGGATATAAATTTCAGCATAATTGTCTTCGGCTTAGCCCGGATATCATTCAATTTCTCATGCACACATACATCAATAATCATTGGACATACATATTTCATTTTCGTTACTAAGGCTCAAACACAATTATAATCATTAGCATATTCGCCTTGGGACTTAGCCCGGTGGAATTCAAATACTCATACACACATAATCAATAATCATACACATCCATATTTCATCTCACATAATTCAAGTAAGGTCACTTCTTGAGGACTTACCTCGGATGTTGTCGAACGGCTTTTTCGGCTATTCGATCACCTTTTCCTTCCCCTTGTCCAATTGTGGCCCTCTTAGCTCTTGAGCTAATTCAAACAAATTCGATTTATTAAAACCTCATTGTGCTTGCTTATGGCCGAATATGACAAGGATTTTAAATGGTCATATGGCCACTCTTTAGCTTGAATACACAATGGTCATGCACATTTTATACTACATCAAGCAATTCAATACAATTTATTTGAGCATCAAGGAAATGCTAAGGCCTTCAATAGGCTACCCAAGGCCGAATATTCATGTACATGTTGAGGTCAATTTTGCACTTAATACCTCACAAAAACAGCATGCCATTTACTAATTAATGCTTTGCACATTGTGGCTCAAAACTTATAATATAGCATCAAGCACTTATATGTGTGCTAGGCCGAATTGTGCTTGCAATTTCACAAGCATTCTTCCACATTTTCTTCTTTAAACCAATATATTCATCACTTAGTTCATAACCAAACATAATGTGCAATCATATATATGCATATATGAGCATGGCGAATTTTCAAGGTGTCCATAGCCATCCAAAACACAAATTTTAACTAACATGCAAGAAGCATGAATCATGCTCAAGAATGCATCATGGCGAATATGACAATCATGCTCCTTTTCAATTTCAATCATGATAAAACAAAGAGAAAACTCAAAATCTTACTCAAGAGTAGACAATCCATCATTGCATGCATCATCATCAAGCTTCACACTTAGCATGCAATGGCTTTATCACCATAACAACTTTGGCCAAATACCATTTCCATGGCTTAACAAAGATTTGAGCCATGGCTAACATGCACATCAAGTTAGCAACCAAAGCATGCATGAAACTCCTAACACAACCTCATACATACCTTAATCTTGATGCAAACTTAGCCAAATCTCCTTCTAGATCTCTTCCAAACCAAGCATGAAGCAAAAATCCTCCTTCTTCCTTAGTTTTGGCTCAAAGAAAGGATGAACAAAATTTTTTTCTTTCCTTCTCTACAACTCACTAAGCAATGGGGGATTACCACACACACACATTTTTTTTCATTTTTTATCACCCATACACCTTTGTTTATTATTTCACCCTAATGCACCAACAAAACATGTTTCATGACATGTTTAGCCCATCCTCCCTTGTCATGGCCGGCCACCACCTATAAAAGGGGGAATTTGACATGCAAGTCCATTATTTTGCATGCATGCTTTAATTAGTCATCACACATTTCCCTATCATACTTTCAAAGTTCATTACTAAGTCCTTTCTTGTGGAATACACCCTTATAACACTAAATCAATCATCATAAAATGTCATACATGAGCACACACATATTATAGGCATCAAAATAAATTTTTAATTATTTTTATGCCTCGGTTTTGTGGTCCCGAGACCACCTTCCGACTAGGGTCAATTTTGGGCTGTCACATGTATTGTCTTATAACATATGATACCTATGGGCTTAACAATTCTAATAGTATATGAAATGTTATGATACTATAGAATTATATGAATGCATATATGTAATTCACAATAAGAAAGTATATAAAAGATTATGCGATCTGTTCAAGATCGAGCCCTAGGTGCTGAATTGAACGATTGAATCAATAGACTCTAGAAAGAGATTCGAATGGTAAGTTAAATGGTTAAATGGTATTAATTGAACATGAAAATTGAATAACCTAATGTCAAAGGTATACATGTTAAGTACATTAATGGTTTTGATTGTTTAAATGGTATAAAGGTTGTCACTTGACAAATGGTATGATTTGGTCAATTCTATTGTACTGTTGAATGGTATGATATGATAAATTTAAATGTTAATATCAAATGGATTGATGTACAAAATGGTTATATGCATATTTCATATGATATTGGAAGCTTTTGGCATGTATGTGTGTGTGATATGGTTAAAGACTGGACTTGAATTGGTTATTTGTATTTGATTAATACTTATGTTATATTGACTTGAATCATGAAGGTGCCATTGAGCTTTATCACTCAGCGTTTGGTTTGTTTACTCCATGTGTAGGTTTAGGTAAATCTCGAAGTTTCGAGGTATGATTCAGCATCCAGTCAATGACCCTCAACTTAACAATGTTTGTACAACCTTTTGGTTTAACATATGACATATACCTAGGTTTGAGTCGGTTTTGTGTTATAAGTGGTAAAATCAAAAGTTTGAATAGCCATGTTACTTGAATTATTTATATATATGAATAATAGTGAATTAGAATGGAACATATGATGAGTTACCAATTGAAATGGAATTTAAATGGTTAGATGGATGAAATGATGAAAATATCATATGTTGAATGTGTTATATATAAGTAGTATTGATGCAACAAGATGAAATTTAGCATATGGACATAATTAGAATGCTAAATTGGTTGATTTGGTATACATATTGAATTGGAAGAATGTTTTGATTAGGCACCATGTGGATAATTTTGAAACAAACGGACACGTTGTAATGTTGAGCTCTTATCGTCGAGACGATAAATCTTTAGTGAGTTACATCGCGACGAGGAACCCTTGAAGTCACAACGTTAACCTGATATTTTGTAAACTTTACAACTTGATCCTAATTTGACCTTGAGTTAATAAAAGAGCTTTTGGAAGCTCATATAAAACTCGAAAATGATGGAAAATCCGAGATCGAATAATATTGTCAATAACATATATAAAAAGGTAAATTGAATCATAGTTGCTTCAGTGGCGAATGTAGGGTCAACATCCTGTAGCTCAAACCTGGTGATTAGATCGGGTATAAGGTGTTACAGAGAGAAAGAAATGCGAGTTAGATTAAGATTAGTGGTTAGTCTTTGATAGTCATTATTTTCAAATTTTAGTTAAAATGTTATTTTTTATACAAAAGATTCTAACTATTCGAAAACATTTTCTTTAACAAAATGTAGGCTGGATAAGGATTAGCAATCAGTCTATAACGATAATCTTTTTTCAAAATTTAGTTAAATGATTTCTTTTCTTGTAAAAGGTATAACCATTCGGGAATTTTTATTTACCATATGTTTGGATAATTAGTAATAAAGAAAAAGAAAGGAAGAGAAAAAGAAAGGAAAGGAAAGGATGGGAAGGTTAAAGAAGAAATGTTTATTTCTTTTTGGATAACTAAAATTGATAAAACAAAGTAAATGAAAGGAATTTTAACATTTTTTGTTTAGTTGAGAGATGGAAAGGAAAGTAAATGATTTACTTAAATAATGTTCCAATTATAATTGTACTTAGAGTAATTAAACTAAATTAAAACTTATTAAAATCGTTGTTCTTCATAAACAATAATTTTAGGTGTTAAACAAAAAAAGAGTTTAAATTAATTTAATAAAATTGTTTATTTGATAAAATTTTGAAAATAGTCTTGATAATTCAAAATCTTTTAAAAATAATAATTTTTTAGTTTGTTAATTTGTCACAAAATTTAAAAGTAAAAAGAATAGTTTAAAAATAATTAGAACCATTTACAACAAAGTAATAAACTATTAAAAATAGAAAAAAACTTTAATGTATTAATAGGAGAAATAGTAAAGAAAAAAAGTCATTAAAATAAACCAAGAATAATAATGACATTTAAAAACAAATTAGATTTCCTTTCCTTTCATTATCTCCTAATTTACAACATGTTTGGATTTCCTAAAAATAAAGAAAATTGAAGTAAAAGATAATACTTCCCTTGTTTGGATGACATATTTTGATTATGTAAGGGAGAGTAAAGGAAAACAATATGATTTGAAATGAAAGACAAAAAATATACAAGGTCAAATCTTCAAAGCCTATTCGTGGACATTGGAACTCTTTTGAGAGAAACCAAAGTAAGATCCAAGGTCAAGGGATTGAGGGGTTGTAATAGCCTGATTTAAGGCCTAAATGAAATAGTAATTTCGAAACCACAAATACGAAGTAGAAAAAATTATTTTATTATCATTTTAAGGTCTATGGCATGATTGCATGATTGTGTGAAAATTTCGTTTAGAAATTTTATCGATAGAGGGTCCAATTTGATATTTAGGACTAAATTGCAAAAGTTGTAAAATTTGTGTTCTAGTTCATAAAGGTACTAGGTACTTGTGAGTAATGAGTTTTTAAAGTGAAGGTCCTTGGATAGTAATTAGACCATTATACTAGTTTGGACAAAAATACCTAAAGGAAGATAAAACACCATAGTTTTTAATGAAGGGCAATTTAGTCATTTGATAAATAAAATAATAAAATGGGAAAAAAAGCCAACATTGGTATCATATTCACCAAGCTTGGCTAAAACTCTCAAAAACACCATAGCTAGGGTTTTTCCAACTTTCAAGCTCAATAGTAAGTGCATCCTAGCCTCGTTTTTAATATTCTTTACATTTTTGAGATCCTCGTAGCTCGGTTTACCTATTTCTACTAATATTTTGAGCTAGGGATTATATTTAAAAATTTAACAACGGATGACATGCATGTATTTTGATGTCTTATGGATGAATATGAATGTTTGGAGTGTGATAAACAACTTTTACTAAGTAATTTTTGATGAAATTGCATAAAAGGATTAGTTAGTAAAAGTTGTAAAATGTGTATAAGTGTGTGATTTAGTGCAAACTGGAGACTTCCATAGTTATGGAAATGGTTCAACTAGGCCTAAAATACAAGGAAATTGAATAAAAATTATTTTCCGAGCCTAGGGGAAAAATTGTAATTTTGTGAAATTTTAGGGGTAAAATCGTAAATTTTTCCATAGGATGTTTTTGGGCTAATTTAAATAATGTGAGCCATTAATAAGTCAAATGTGTTATTATAGATTAAGAAAGACGTGGAATCAACCTTGATGGGGGAAATGAAAAGATATCGAACTAAATTGCAAAATTACTATATTTTGTACCGAGGTAAGTTTGTATGTAAATAATATATCGATTCTTTTTATATTATTATATTTCATTATTATATGGGATGTGTCTGCCTATAGAATGATCATTTGATGTAAATTACGAATCGAAATAGACTATGAATGAATTTGTTAACTGTTGAAAAGTGAGGAATTTCCCAGTTGAACCTTCGGAATAGAAATGATACGAATGATCCATTGTGAGAACACATGTGTAGTACTATGTGCAACCTACAATGTGCTTAAGTTGGTTTTAGGTCACGTGTGTAGTACTAAGTACAGGCTATTACGTGTACCAAATAGTTAGGTCGCATGTGTAGTACTATGTGCAGGCTACTATACGTACCCGACAACTTCGATTACGTGTGTAGTACTAATTGCAGGCTACTACGTGTATCAGATGATTAGGTTAGATGGTTAGGTCACGTGTGTAGTACTAAGTGTAGGCTACTACGTGTACCATATTCTTGGTAGCATGTGTAGTACTAAGTGCAGGCTACTATGCGTACCAGATAGCTTCAGTTACAAGGGTGGTAATATGTGCAGGCAACCGTGTATCTGTTATTATTCCGATGAGTTCAACGGGAAATCGACTAAGTGAAAATACATGTGAACATGACCATGTGATGAATAAGTGCAGGTATATGTTTGTGGAAATTTATGAGCAATGTGTTCGGTAGTTGAGTGAACTTTCGGTAAGATGGAATGAAGTGGAATTTGTAATAAAATAGTTTTGGACAACAGTAGTTGTGTAAATTTAAAAAATCACCAAAAATCATGGAAATCGAATTAGAAGTTGAATAAGATAGGAAATTAAAGCTTATTGAGTCTATTTTTATATAAAGGAAACGATGTAAGCAAAAAAATTTCATATTATGAGATATTTAAATTTTTGTGAGACAGGGTCAGAATGATTTTGGAATCCCCTATTTTGACTTGGTAAAATAATTAAAAATTGTAAAAAAATAATTATGTTATATTTTTAAAATCCCTAATGAGTCTATTAAACGAAAGAAACAAACAAGAACATTATCCAAATCTTGTGCGAAGAGATAATTAATTTTTAGTACAGAGGGGTCGGAACTATTAGGCAGCAAAATAGGGGTGAATTTAAAGAATAAACTGTACTTATTGGCTAAACCAAAAATACTGAAAGTTTTATAGTAAGAAAATATGTGAGTCTAGTTTTTGGGAAAATTAGAGGATCTTAAATTGGAGTTCTGTAGCTCTAGATATAAATAATTTAGTGACTGTAACTCAAGAAAACAGCTTGACCTGAACATGTGTATTTATACTATTATGATTGTTTTATCTTGAGAAATATGTTGATAAATCGTTTATTATTTACGTACTTACTTACTAAGCTTTATGCTTACTCTCTTTTCTTTCCTTTGTCTTATAGTATCACCAAGCCAGTTCAGGATTCAGAGATCGTCGGAGATCCATCCACACTATCAATACTTTTTGGTATTTTGAAAACAATATTTTGGATTATGGCATGTATAGAGCACATGGTTATTTGGTTTTATTTCATAATTAATTTGGCCTAAAATGTTGGCCTTCAATATTTAACAGCTTATTTTGTATATGACCATTGATATTAATTAATATTTTTCAAGCTATAAGGTATGATGATGCATGATTAAGTATGAAAATTGAATTGTTTTAACTTGGATATAAAAAAAAAAACTATGTCATGGTTTCGTACGATTGCATGTGTTATGTTTCGATAATTTCTCGTACCCTGTTCCGGCATAGAACACGAGTAAGGGGCGTTACACAAATTGACCGATGCCATTTTTGAACTGAAAAATCATGCCAAACAACTTCATTGGTGACGAGGTAGCAATGAACGAGAAGGGAAGGTTGAGAGAAGCATAGACTTTTTGATGGAAAAGAAAATAAAAGGTTAATATTTTATTAGAAATAAATAATTTTTGGGTTTATTGTATTTTGTTCTCTAGAAACATAAATGATGGCCTTATTAATGTGTCAAAAACAACACGTGAAATATTTTATTAGCCAGCATGTCAAATCATTAAAACGTTAACACTATTAGAGGTCAAGTATTGCATTGATAGATTGAATGAAGCATCAAGTGCCAAAATTGACAATTTGAAATGTAGGGGTACCATATTGGAAGATTTGATAAAGTACAATTAATTACTCCCTTTTTATTCAAGAACAATTAGAAGTGTATTATAAGGATTTTTCTTTTCAAGTAAAGACATTCTATCCTATGAATAAAATTTATCACTTGTTCGAAAATGAAATAATTATTTTAAAGATAGTTTCTTGGAAATTCTTTAGCTTGCTTAATATTTTTTTGGACCTTATAATTTACATACAACAATCATGAAATATTATTCCTTTTTCCATAGTAAAAAACCCTCTAGTCGCTTAATTTTTCAAACCAAATCTTTGCTTTGCCAACAATGGTATTAACCTTCGAACTAGTTGTTTGGTATGGCTTCTTCAATGGTATTCTCTAGTTTTTTTGTCTTTTTTCTTTTAATTTTAACCTACATTATCACGGTTTTTATTTTGTTCATTTTTTATCGGAAAAAATGGTGGTTTTAGTTTTTAGTTTATAGTTATGTTCTAACGTATATATGAGAGTTACCAAGGTAAGGGTGTCACTTGATATATTGAGAACATTTCTTAGAAGGCCTTACCTTGAGAATAGTGATAATATTTGTAAAATTGGAACCAAAATGATGAGAAGAGGATAGGCTATTTAAGACTTGATCTTTTATGCATCATTGATGCAATGGGTCTCTTGGAGCTCTTGGTAGTGATTTCTTGGTTGACCAGAGTTCATTTTCAAGTTGGTCAAATGATTGCAGGCTAGGATGAAATTTTCAATAGTTTGGTCAAATTGATGCATCTATGGTTTGTTTCTGAATTCTTCTAGTGTTGCGGTTATAGTCTGCAACACCCTAAATTTTTTTGATACATTTTGTATTTTTTTCGTGATCATGTTTAGTGTAACACCCCATTTTGGCGAGGAAGCTTAGTACTTGATAACTCTTGAAAAAAGTTATATTTCAGGCCTCTAAGCTTGGTTAATTATTTGTACTTAAGTAAATTTATTTACGTTTAGGATATTATATCAGTATTTTAGGACATTGCATCATGAAGTTTGGATTGTGCTTAAATGTTATTATGTTACTTTTACTTGTGGGTGGAAAGGATTTGTTTGGATGGTAGGTGTAAAATGGGGGAAAAAAAATTAAGGAATGAAGTTTTGTTATAGCAAAAGGGTGGATAGATTGCCAACATTAATGCCATGGCAATTCTAGGAAGATACCGAGTCAACACTCAACTCGTGCCACTCTCAGCCAATTGTACTTGTACCAGAAAGATCTACCTGAAAAAGGGGGAGAAAAATTTGTGTGCTGAAAGGAAAGACCTGCCTATAAGAAGAGAGAGAAAAAAGAGAAGAAAAGAGAATCGATAGGAGGAAATAAAGGGTAGTAGTAGATGTAACGCCCCGTACCCGAGACCGTTGCCGGAGTCAAACACGAGGTGTTAATGGACTTAATTCATTACTTAAACAGCTCATACAATTCATTTTAAAATTTCCAGACAAGCTGGCTAACTGCATCATAGTCGCTTTAAAAATCATATATCGAGTTTCGAAACTCGAAATCCAATTCCGTAAATTTTTCCTGAAACTAGACTCATATATCTATCTACTAATTTTTTTCTAGAATTTTTGGTTGGGCCAATTAGTACAGTTTATTAGTTAAAGTCTCCCCTGTTTCAGGGTTTGACTACTCTGACCTCTATGTATTACGAATCAGATATCTCCCTGTACAGAGCTTCAATGACTATGCAGTTTATCTCTAATAAAACTAGACTGAATAAGGAATCTGTACATATAAATCATGACTTCTAATTATCTCTGTAAAATTTATGGTGAATTTCCAAAGTTAGAATAGGGGATCCAGAAATTGCTCTGGCCCTGTTTCACAAAAATTTAAACATCTCATAAAATATAGCTCATATACCTGTTTCGCTTCTTCCATATGAAAATAGATTCATCAAGATTTGATTCCATAACTTATTCATTATTTAATTCCATTTATACTATTTTTAGTGATTTTTCAAATTCACGTCACTACTGCTGTCTGAATCTATTTTATGGTAAATTTTACCTATTTCATGGTTTCCATGGATTAGCTAGCAATTTGACATGCATAACACCAAATATGATCATGATTAGCCATTCCAATGCCTAATCATTAACAAGCATTTCCATACCACTCAATAACCATATCATAAGACCATATATACAAAATGATTATAATGCTATACATGCCATACTCAAAATATACAAGCCATTATGCCAAGATGGTATACGGATAGTGTGAGCGAGCCTCCGACCGTTCCGGATTTCTAAGTTGGCTTGTCAAAACTACAAGGAATGAAAAGGAGGGAGTAAGCATAAATGCTTAATAAGTTCACATGCAAATAGCAAGTAACATAACCATATAAGAAAACATAAAACATCATTTGCATAATCATCACCAAGACATTCATATCACATTTTCATTTATCATCTTACCATATTGTTGTTATATCGAGTTTTCAACCTGAGGGTTAAGTACATACCTGTTCAAAGTATCCATTTCACAACACTTACCAATACGTCCCTTTCATCTTGAGTATTCCTCCATTTGAGTAGAACTTTACCCGTTGAACACATCGGAATATAATTCGGATACATGGAAAGTTTGCACATAAGTGCCACATATGTAGCCAAGCTACTATGTAACCCACCCATAAGCGAACTCGGACTCAACTCAACGAGCTCGGGCATTCGCATCCATGAGTGAACTCGGACTCAACTCAACGAGTTCGGATGCCTAGTTACATCTCACGAACTCGGACTCAACTCAACGAGTTCAGACATTTGCATCCATAAGTGAACTCGGACTCAACTCAACGAGTTCAGATGCTCAACCATCCTAGTGACATGTCACTTGTATCCTAATCCATTCCTAAGGTTCAACGGGACCTTTTTCCCAATCATGTGTCTCAACCATCTTCTACGGAATGTCGTTACCAATACTCGGTAATATTTCACATTTTCCAAGTATATCATATAATTTGACATATTATCAAACAATTGTCACAAGTATGATATTTCATAATAATTATCATATCATTTAAATAACATTAAAACATTTAAAATAATAACTATGTTACCAACATTTACATATGAACTTACCTCGTATGCGAAAATGGCTCCTTTTACCATTTCGTCCATAACTTGGTATTTTCCCCATTTTAGCCCGGATTTTAGTTTTCCTTGCTCTATCATTTAAAATATAGTCTAATTAGGACTCACATTATTCAAATTGACCCAAAATCATATTTTGGAAAAATTACAATTTTGCCCCTAAACTTTTGCATATTTACACTTTTGCCCCAAAGCTCGTAAATTAAAATTCAGCCTATTTTCTTATGTTTTATGACATGCTGATCATTTTTTCCTTCTATGGAAACATCAAATTCTCACTCTAACATGTACTTATGACTATTAGGTATTTTTACCGATTAAGCCCTTTTGCTTGTTTTCACTTAAAACCGAGTAGCACAAGTTGTCTAACATAATTTAAAACCTCATATTCTATCACAAAACCCTAGGTTAAATTATTGCTAGCATAAGCTTAATCGAGCTACCGGGACTCCAAAAACGTAAAGTACTTGAAAAACGAGGCTAGAATGGACTTACAATCGAGCTTGGAAGCTTGAAAAACCCTAGCCATGGTTTCTCCTTGCTATATTCAGCCATGGGGTTGAAGATGAGCAAAATTGGCTTTTAAATTTTGTATTTTAATTCATTTTACTCCTAAATGACCAAAATGCCCTTACTACTAAACTTTCCAAAAATTCCATCCATGTCCAATTTTTTTCCATAGACTTAGAAATTGGTAAAATTTCTATTTAAGACCTCCTAATTAATATTTCAAAACAATTTCATACTAGAAACTTCAAGAATGCAAGTTTTGCAAATTATTCGATTTAGTCCCTAATTTCAATTTAAGTACTTTATGCATAAAATTTCTTCACGAAATTTTCACACAATCATGCAATCATATCATAGACCTTAAAATAATCATAAAATAATTATTTCTATCTTGGATTTTGTGGTCACGAAACCACTATTCCGACTAGGCCCAAAATCAGGATATTACAGTAGAGGCTATGTAGCAGAGTAGAACACAAGGGAGAAGAATGCAGTCAACCTAATCTTTGCAAGATATTGGGCCATCGGAGTTGAGAGCTAGAACAGAGAAAGCTTCTTGAAATTCTTCCTTTATTTTCCTAAATTTCTTTTTTTGCAAAATTAATTATTGAAGATGTTGAATGATATTTTGAATTTGGATTTGATTAACCAAACTATGAGTTAAATCTCATTGGGTTGGGATTATTGGATGATGCTCTAATTTTCCATTAATGTTGAAGCTTGGATCTGATCTATTTTACTGTTTCATTCACTTTGTTCTTCTTGAATTGCATGCATGCAAACTTTAGTCATAGATGAATGTTTAGTATGCTTATAAACATAATCTAATTCTAAAAAGGTTAGGTTAGTTAGATCAAAATTGAATGATACAAGTGGTTGTTCGATAGAATACGCATAATATAGTTTCTAGACATACAACAGTGTTTGTACAAAACAAAGAGAAATCAGTGTTGGGAATCACACTTGAGGCGTATAGACATATAACGATTTAGGTGGGATAACTTGAGGTCCTACTCTCGAAAGAAGCAGACTATCTTAGATCCATTCTAAGCGATAAAATGGTTAAGATATTGCTGAGGCATTTTTGGTTTATAAGGGTAGATTCCTAGTAATCCCAACCTCTTCATTCAATAGATTTGTTCCTCTCATCCTTGACTTGATATCTTTGAAATAGCATATTTCTAAATATTTTTTTGTTTACATATTACGCATATCATTATTATTTTGATTACCATTGCATTTTTGACATTGTTTTGCCTTACCACAATTCACGTACTTCATAACTACAGCTTAACCAAGTTAATCATGTCTGATCCATATGGAGATGATCTTACTTATCATTATATTAATTGATTCGACGTGTATACTTGCACACTTGCAGATTATATTTATACGCAACAAGTTTTTGGCACCGTTGCTGAGGATTGGAAATTTGGTGAAATTTGGTTTTGTTACTGCTTACCTAATTCCATTAGTTTTATCTAACTTAGTTGTCTTTACTTTTTTCAGGTTTGTCATCAGTGCATGAGAATTGGGATTCCTATTAACAAAGAATATCTGTAACACCCCAAACCCGTGACCGTCACCGGATTCGACCACGAGGTGTTACCGGGCTTACTTCCTTATTTCCTCTTGGAAATTATGAAATTTTGTTTCAGCAAAGCTAGCTAATCTGCGTCCATGTTACCATAAAAATCATATCTCGAGTTCCATACTCGAAAACCAATTCCGTAAATTTTCCCTGAAACTATACTCATATATCTATCCATGGATTTATTTCTAGAATTTTTGGCCGGGCCAATTGGTACAGTTTATTAGTTAAATTCACCCATATTACAGGGGTCGACTACACTGACCTTCGCGTGTTACAACTTGAATATCTCTCTGTACAGGGCTTTAATACTGGTGCCGTTTGTTTATAATGAAACTAGACTAAAAATGGAATCTGCAAATATAAGGCATGACTTCTAATTCTTTCTGGATAATTTATAGTAAATTTTCAAAGTCGAGACAGGGGATCCAGAAACCGTTCTGGCCCTGTCTCACGAGAACTTTAATATCTCTCAGTATACTGCTCATATGGTCGTTTCGTTTCATCCATATGAAAATAGACCCATCAAGCTTCGAGTAAATAATTTTCTTAGCAATTAATTCCACTTATACTATTTTTGGTTATTTTTCGATCTCATATCACTGCTGCTGCCCGCAACAGTTACTGCAGTAGACTATGCCAATTTCATGAATCTTTCCTTGGCCTTACTAATCATTAATCATACATGGCACAACTATGGCCACCTTATCAAAATTAAGGTTTCTAAGACCCGTGGCTATAGGTTCTAGCATCCCATTCAAACGACCACATAGGCCATTTTCACATGGCTTAAAGTTTACAACCCAAAATTCAACAAAACAAAATAGCCCATACATGCCAAATGTTCTCCTAGGTTGACTAAGAAGACAATACCAAAATTGCTCGCCGGTGTGATGACTTCAACGACGGTTCCGAGCATGCAAACAATACGAGTCCAAGAGACCTAAAAGGGGTGACAAGAAAACACCGAGTGAGTTTATAACTCAGTAAGTCATAAGCATTCAACCACCATCCATTAATAAAGTTGTCACAACATGAAACAATAAACGAGGCTAGGTACTCATCCATACCGAAACTATACCATAATTCCTCGGACCTTTCGGTTCAATCTCATACCAAGTCATACATCCACATTTCATATTCTACACAATAAGAAATTTGAGGCATTTTCACACACTAACTCATTTTCACCACAATCATACAATTGCAATCATCACATAGATTTAAAGCTTACCAAGCTCAACCTCGAGCATGAACATATTGCCTATTCGTCATGAGCTCAAGGTACTTACCCGATCCGCTGTCCATACTCAACTCGATAGAGACACACCTCCATATAATTGTTCGATCGGAGATATTTATATATATATATAGAGTACGCACACACGAAGCTTAATACTCGATTTCGCACACTTAGTGCCATGCGATTTAAGCCCGCACACATAGTGCCATACCCTTCGAGCTCGCACACTTAGTGCCATATATTTCCAGCATGCACACTTAGTGCCATATATTTCCAACACGCACACTAAGTGCCAATCTCCACCGTACACACGTATTGCCAAGACACTTAGTGCCGAAAGCAAACTTTCTACACATTTCACTATTTCTTTTACATTCAACAATTGTCATCACTCCATACACATACAATTTCATTTATATATATATAGCATCCCATTAAACACAATTGCATAGATTTTACAATCATTTAAGCAATATCAAACATATATGCTTAATGACTTACCTCGGATGTTGTCGCACGTCTTCAACGGCTATTCAATTACTTTGTCTTTCCCCTTGTCCAACTTTGATCCTTTGAGTTCTTGAGCTAAATCAAACAAATTTACTTCTCAATCAAACACACACATACGGCAACCATATTTTGCTTTTAACACATTCGATCACTTGGGTGACCTATTTAACTTTCAAGCATTCATTTCAATTCTTAGTTAAATAATGCGAATACCATTAACTACTAATGCCACACACTCACATATGCATAAAATTAACCCTACATGACCTATAGCTCATTCGGTCATTCGTCTTTCAAGCTTATCAAGCTTCATATCATGCTTCCTTGGCGAATATACATATAAGCACAATGTAGCATTTTATTCACTTCATGATACATTCTACCTTGGCGTAATTTTCATTAAAAATCCTATTAGCCACTTTTTAATGCCAATGTTACAAGAAAGGTTACCCAAATTCACATTCGCAACTACACATACACAAGCCAATTTTTCTTCCTATCATCAAATTTAACACGAATCACAAACTTAAACCCTCAATAGCTACTATGGTAGAATAGATCCTTTCTATTCCATTTAACTACCATAAATTTAAAGTATTTAAATCAAGTTCATGAGTTTCTAATGCAAGAATTAGGCCAACCTACTAACCTTAACACCCACATTCGCAAGTGACCACATACACACTCTCATAGCCAATTTCCATATTACCAAAATCCTCAATACACATATTCCCTTATTCAACTTCAATTTAAGCTCCTCCTCACAAAACACAAGGAATAGAAATCATCTTCTAAGTTTCCTACCTTAGCCGAATGGCCAAATCACCACAAGGATCTAAATTCACACATGGGCTCAATCAAAGACCTATCCATCAACTAAATTTTATGAAATCTCAAAGAATTTACTTAAAACTTACCTCAATCAAACAAGTAGAAGACCGAATACCTAGCTTCTTCCCCCTTTTTCTCTTCCTTTAGTTCATGGCAAGAAGAACAAAACATAACCAAATTTCTCCTTTCTTTCTTTTATCAATTTCCTTCTTCTATTCGCCAAGACACCCAAGGATGAGCAACAAAAATTTTTTCTTTCTTTCTTTACTTAGTCACGAATGGGGCATCCACACACATTATTTCTTTTTTTTTTTTTTTTTTTTTCATTTCTTTATTTTCCTTCCATAATGCACTAGGCCAACATGTCTAGGACATGTTTTCTTTGCCCATCATCATGTCATGGCCGGCCACTAACCTTAGGAAATGGGTTATTTGACATGCAACTCCACCTTTGTGTTAACATGCACTAAGAAGCCATTTAAAATTAGCCTATCATATTTCACCATGTTTCACATTGATCCCTATTTAATAATTTCTCATAAAATTGGTAAAATTAGAGAATGAAACTTCCACATATGCATGCACACACATAGTAAGCATAGAATATAACAATTAATTATTTTATGACTCGGTTTAGTGGTCCCAAACCACTTTTCGACTAGGGTCAATTTAGGGTCACACAACTCCCCCCACTTAAGAAATTTTCGTCCGAAAATCTTACCCAGAATAGGCTCGGTATCGCTCTCTCATAGAGTCCTCAAGTTCTCAAGTGGCTTCTTCAATTCCATGTTTACGCCCACAACACCTTCACTAATGGGATTTTCTTATTAGCAACTCTTTTACTTGGCGCATCGAATCGCGAACCGCTCTTCTTCATAACTCAAATTAGGTGAACCTCGACCTCGGATGGAGTAATTACGTGTGTCGGGTCGACCTATATCGTCAAGCATCGAGACATAGAAAACGCCGTGAATCTTTTCAAGCTCGGGGTAACATTAATCGACGCCATCGCCCAACTCGTTCGGATACTTCATACGGACCGATGAACCTCGTACTCAATTTGGCCTTACGGCCAAATCTAAGCACCTTCTTCCGGGTGAGACTTTGAGAAATACCTTGTCTCCAACCCGATATTCAATGTCTTTTCTTCTCAAATCCGCATACGACTTTTGGCGATCCGGCGACTTTCAAACTTTCACGAATTACTCGAACTTTCGCTTCGGCATCCTTAATCAAATCAACCTCAAGACTTTACTTTCACTAAGTTTAGTCCGAATAATGGGTACGGCATTTACGACCGTATAAAGCCTCGTGAGGCGCCATCTTAATACTTGATTGAAAACTATTGTTGTAAGTGAATTCAATCAAAGGTAATTACTGCTCCCATGAACCACTAAACTCAAGGATGCAACATCTCAACATATCCTTGAGTATTTGAATTATCCGTTCGGATTGACCATCGGTTTGGTCTTTAATTCGACTACTAGCACCTCATCGGGTGAAACGGATAGATGAGCATCCATCGCTCTTAAAGCAAACGAAGGCCTTGCGACTTAAAGCATCAGCCACCACGTTGGCCTTTCCGGGTGATAATCAATGATGAGTTCATAGTCTTTCAACAACTCAAGCCAACGTCTTTGTCGCAGGTTTAAATCTCTCTGAGTCATCAAATATTTTAGACTCTTGTGGTCCGAATAAATGTGACACCTTTCTCCAAACAAGTAATGCCGCCATATCTTCAAGGCGAACACTATGGCTGCTAGTTCAAGGTCATGGGTCGGATAGTTTCTCTCATGCGGCTTTAGTTGTCTCGACGCATAAGCCACAACTCGACCTTCTTGCATCAACACACAACCTAACCCAAGCAAGGATGCGTCACTGTATATGACAAACTCTTTACCGGACTCCGGTTGTACTAGTACCGGGGCCTCGGTTAAACAGGTTTTTAGTCGATCGAAACTTTCTTGACAAATAGTTCGACCACTCGAACTTAACATCTTTTCAAGTAGTTTTGTCATCGGTGCAACTATCATCGAAAAACCTTTCACAAATCGTCGATAGTATCCGCAAGCCCCAAAAAGCTCCTAACCTCGGTAACATTCCTTGAGGTTTCCAATCGACTATGGTCGAAATTTTGTTCGGGTCCACCACGACACCGTCACGGACACCACGTGCCCCAAAAAGCTAACCTCTTTCAACCAAAATTCACATTTTGAACTTTGCGTATAATCGCTTATCTCGTAAAATTTGCAACATTAGCCTCGGTGCTCAAAGATGTTCGGTTTCATCTCTCGAATAGACCAAAATGTCATCGATAAATACAACTACGAACCGATCCAAGTATGGCCTGAAAATTCTATTCATTAAATCCATAAATACCGCAGGGGCATTAGTAAGCCCAAACGGCATCACCAAGAATTCGTAGTGACCGTACCTCGTTCTAAAAGCGATTTTAGGGTATGTCCGATTCTCGGACCCTCAACTGATAGTACCCCGACCTCAAATCTATCTTTGAAAACACTAAGGCTCCCTTTAATTGATCAAACAAATCGTCAATTCGTGGCAATGGATATTTATTCTTTATCATCACTTTATTGAGTTGACGATAGTCGATGCACAACCTCATGGTTCCGTCTTTCTTTTTCACAAACAATACAGGTGCGCCCCATGGAGAAAAACTCGGTCGAGCGAAACCTCTATCCGTCAATTCTTGCAATTGAACCTTCAATTCCTTTAATTCCGTTAATGCCATATGATACGGGCTATTGAAATCGGCGTAGTACCCAGTACAACTTCGATGCGAATTCCACTTCTCGAACCAATGGCAATCCGGTAACTCCTCGGAAAACATCCGAATACTCGCAAACCACCGTACCGATTCGAGTTTCCTTTCGTCTCTTTACTTTCCAACACATACGCAAGGTATGTTTCACACCCTTTTCACATACCTCCGAGCGGTCATAGAAGATATTATCATTGGCGCTCCTTTTAAATCGAGAGACTCGACTCGGACTACCTCATTATTTGCACTCCTCAAATCAATGGTTTTCCTTTGCGATCCACCATCGTGCATCATGTACGGTCACCAATCCATACCAAGAATAACATCGAATTCATTAAATGGTAGAAGCATCGATCGGTAAAAAAGATTCTCGAATTATTAGGGGCATCTCTTGCACACTTTATCAACGAGCACGTATTGACCCAAAGGGTTTGACACTCGAATTACGAACTCAGTAGACTCAACAGGTAGGGTCTTACTGGATGCTAAGGTTTCACATACATATGAATGAGTAGAGCCAGGTCAATCAATGCAATCACACTAGTATCAAATAGAGTGAAAGTACCGGTGATAACATCGGGAGGTTGCCTCCTCTTGTCTTGTGGATAGCATATGCTCTAGCAGAGCACGAGTCTCGGATCGAACAACCGTATCGAGGCCCTCTCGATTACCACCCCTACCTCCTGAAATCCTCGGGGTCTACCTCTAGCCGTCGTCCCACTAGATCTTGCACCTTGCATCTTATTCTTCTCATCTAGCTCTGCAATCTCTAATGAAGTGGTCCTTGAACCGCATCCATAACAGCCCTATTAATGAGACTTACCCCAACATTCACCTATGTGTAGTCTTCCACATTGGGGCATTCGGCTTTTCTTGACGATTATTGCCCACACTAGCTACCAAGTAGCTCGTGAGTCCATCGATGGTCGTGCTCTAATGGAAATCCCAGATTGCCCTCGACTTATTTGTGTCCTCTCGAACTTCTTTACAAAGAAAATAGAGCTTTACCCGTCGATCTTTTACGATAATCTCTAGCTTCAAATTCGCCTTCTTCTTCTCCTTCCGAGCTCTTCCGCCTTGCGTGCTCGTTCAACTAGTGTTACAAATTCTTTTATCTCCAAAATACCCACCAAGAGCTTTAAATCTTCATTCAATCCTCTTCAAATCTTTTGCACATAGCAACCTCATTAACCACACACTCCCGAGCATACCGACTAAGTCTTACGAACTCATGTTCAGATTCGAGACACCGCCATACTGGCCTTGCTTGAGTTCCAAGAATTCCTTACACTTTTGATCGATGAACCGTTGACTAATGTATTTCTTTCAAATTCGTTTGGAAGAAATCCCAAGTAACTTGTTCCTTTGGGACTATGGAAATTAAGGTCCTCCACCAATAGTAGGTGAGTCTCATAACAAAGATATAGCACACTTAAGACATTCATCGGTGTGCATGACAGTTCATCAAACACTCTAATGGTGTTATCAAGCCGAACTCGGCCCTTTCGGCATCATCAAGAACTATGGCCTTAAACTCCTTGGCCCCACGCTTCCTAATCAAGTCCACGGTGGTTTACTCAGCCTCACAGGATCAATGAATCGGAGGCATTACGGGCTCTTGGGGTGGAGTATTTAAATTCGGGAATGGTTGGACAGCCGGGTTGGTTCGGGCATATTGCGCGACCCACTCATTCATCATGGTGAAGAAGGCTTGTTTCGCCTTCATTTTGATTATTCGCGGATGATCGAGGCTCAACAGCGGTGTCCCTTGCGCGGAGCAGCCGCTACACTTTCAACGTCATCCGCCAAGGGTCTCTACCCCGGGTTCCATTGCTAATCAAAACAAAAATTTCAACCGTCAAGTCATCACATTATTAAGCACTAACAATTTGGCATGTATAACTAGACTCACACGCGCTATGGTAGTCCTAGAACCGACTAAACCATAGCTCGATACCAATTAAATGTAACACCCCAAACCCGTGACCGTCACGGATTCGACCACGAGGTGTTACTGGCTTACTTCCCTTATTTCCTCTTGGAAATTATGAAATTTTTGTTTCAGGCAGGCTAGCTAACTGCGTCACTGTTACCTTAAAAATCATATCTCCAGTTCCAGAACTCGAAAACCAATTCCGTAAATTTAACCTGAAACTATACTCAAATATCTATCCATGGATTTATTTCTAGAATTTTTGGTCGGGCCAATTGGTACAGTTTATTAGTTAAAGTCACCCATGTTACAGGGGTCAACTACACTGACCTTCGCGCGTTACAAGTTGAATATCTCTCTGTACAGGGATTTAATACTGGTTTCGTTTGTTTCTAATGAAACTAGACTCAAAATGGAATCTGCACATATAAGGCATGACTTCTAATTCTTTCTGGATAATTTATAGTAAATTTTCAAAGTCGAGATAGGGGATCCAGAAACCGTTCTGGTCCTGTCTCACGAGAACTTTAATATCTCTCAGTATACTGCTCATATGGTCGTTTCGTTTCGTCCATATGAAAATAGACCCATCAAGATTCGAGTAAATAATTTTCTTAGCAATTAATTCCACTTCTACTATTTTTGGTGATTTTTCGATCTCATATCACTGCTGCTGCCCGCAACAGTTACTGCAGTAGACTATGCCAATTTCATGAATCTTTCCTTGGCCTTACTAATCATTCATCATACATGGCACAACTATGGCCACCTTATCAAAATTAAGGTTTCTAAGACCCGTGGCTATAGGTTCTAGCATCCCATTCAAACGACCACATAGGCCATTTTCACATGGCTTAAAGTTTACAACCCAAAATTCAACAAAACAAAATAGCCCATACATGCCAAATGTTCTCCTTGGTTGACTAAGAAGACAATACCAAAATTGCTCATTGGTGTGATGACTTCAACGACGGTTCCGAAACACGCAAACAATACGAGTCCAAGAGACCTAAAAGGGTGACAAGAAAACACCGAGTGAGTTTATAACTCAAGAAGTCATAAGCATTCAACCACCATCCATTAATAAAGTTGTCACAACATGAAACAATAAACGAGGCTAGGTACTCATCCATACCGAAACTATACCATAATTCCTCGGACCTTTCGGTTCAATCTCATACCAAGTCATACATCCACATTTCATATTCTACACAATAAGATATTTGAGGCATTTTCACACACTAACTCATTTTCACCACAATCATACAATTGCAATCATCACATAGATTTAAAGCTTACCAAGCTCAACCCCGAGCATGAACATATTGCCTATTCGTCATGAGCTCAAGGTACTTACCCGATCCGCTGTCCATACTCAACTCGATAGAGACACACCCTCCATATAATTATTCGATCGGAGATATTTATATATATATATAGAGTACGCACACACAGTGCTTAATACTCGATTTCGCACACTTAGTGCCATGCGATTTAAGCCCGCACACATAGTGCCATACCCTTCGAGCTCGCACACTTAGTGCCATATATTTCCAGCATGCACACTTAGTGCCATATATTTCCAAAGACGCACACTTAGTGCCAATCTCGTCACCGTACACACGTATTGCCCAAGACACTTAGTGCCGAAAGCAAACTTTCTACACATTTCACTATTTCTTTTACATTCAACAATTGTCATCACTCCATACACATACAATTTCATTTATATATATATAGCATCCCATTAAACACAATTGCATAGATTTTACAATCATTTAAGCAATATCAAACATATGTGCTTAATGACTTACCTCGGATGTTGTCGCATCGCCTTCAACGGCTATTCAATTACTTTGTCTTTCCCTTGTCCAACTTTGATCCTTTGAGTTCTTGAGCTAAATCAAACAAATTTACTTCTCAATCAAACACACACATACGGCAACCATATTTTGCTTTTAACACATTCGATCACTTGGGTGACCTATTTAACTTTCAAGCATTCATTTCAATTCTTAGTTAAATAATGCCGAATACCATTAACTACTAATGCCACACACTCACATATGCATAAAATTAACCCTACATGACCTATAGCTCATTCGGTCATTCGTCTTTCAAGCTTATCAAGCTTCATATCATGCTTCCTTGGCCGAATATACATATAAGCACAATGTAGCATTTTTATTCACTTCATGATACATTCGGCCTTGGCGTAATTTTCATTAAAAATCCCTATTAGCCACTTTTTAATGCCAATGTTACAAGAAAGGTTACCCAAATTCACATTCGGCAACTACACATACACAAGCCAATTTTTCTTCCTATCATCAAATTTAACACGAATCACAAACTTAAACCCTCAATAGCTACTATGGCCGAATAGATCCTTTCTATTCCATTTAACTACCATAAATTTAAAGTATTTAAATCAAGTTCATGAGTTTCTAATGCAAGAATTAGGCCAACCTACTAACCTTAACACCCACATTCGGCAAGTGACCACATACACACTCTCATAGCCGAATTTCCATATTACCAAAATCCTCAATACACATATTCCCCTTATTCAACTTCAATTTAAGCTCCCTACTCACAAAACACAAGGAATAGAAATCATCTTCTAAGTTTCCTACCTTAGCCGAATGGCCAAATCACCACAAGGATCTAAATTCACACATGGGCTCAATCAAAGACCTATCCATCAACTAAATTTTTATGAAATCTCAAAGAATTTACTTAAAACTTACCTCAATCAAACAAGTAGAAGACCGAATACCTAGCTTCTTCCCCCCCTTTTTCTCTTCCTTTAGTTCATGGCAAGAAGAACAAAATATAACCAAATTTCTCCTTTCTTTCTTTTATCAATTTCCCTTCTTCTATTCGGCCAAGACACCCAAGGATGAGCAACAAAATTTTTTTTCTTTCTTTCTTTGCTTAGTCACGGCAATGGGGCATCCACACACATTATTTCTTTTTTTCTTTTTTTTTTTTCATTTCTTTATTTTCCTTCCATAATGCACTAGGCCAACATGTCTAGGACATGTTTTCTTTGCCCATCATCATGTCATGGCCGGCCACTAACCTTAGGAAACGGGTTATTTGACATGCAACTCCACCTTTGTGTTAACATGCACTAAGAAGCCATTTAAAATTAGCCTATCATATTTCACCATGTTTCACATTGATCCCTATTTAATAATTTCTCATAAAATTGGTAAAATTAGAGAATGAAACTTCCACATATGCATGCACACACATAGTAAGCATAGAATATAACAATTAATTATTTTTATGACTCGGTTTAGTGGTCCCGAAACCACTTTCCGACTAGGGTCAATTTAGGGCTGTCACAATATCCTTTTGACCTAGAGATTGAGAGAACATTGTGAAGAAGGAGAAAAGACTTGTAAGATGTAACACCCCTTACCCGGCCCCGACGCTGGAACAGGGTTCAAGGTGCTACCGAACACTTTTACACTATTTTAGGCTGTGGCATTCTAAAATTACCTTTACGGAATACATCTGATTTCAATTTTCTTATTTATTTATGTATCGAGCCCATATCGCACATATAAGTGGGTTTGGAGATAAACCGAGACCCTTCAGTCACTTAAGAAATTTAGTATTTAACTACGTCACACGCCCGTGTGACATTAGACACAGCCGTGTTACCAAAACAGAATAGGGGTTTAAGTTGTAGGGGACACATGTCCTGAGAAGGCACCCGTATGGTGTGACCGTGTATCACATACGGCCTAGACACACGCCCGTGTGTCTATCCATGTGGACACTTCTAAGCTATATGACAAGCCATTTTCCACCCTGAACAATCCTAAACACTCATACAATTATTCATACATTAAAAAATTTATAAACAATGAAATTATATCATATGATTACACATTATCATTATACATAACTCACACTCAGAAAAAATGAGTCCCCTATACATGCCTTAAACCTTAATGATTTACAATCCTTCTCACCTCACATGATAACTCGATAGTCTCCGGCCCTTCCAACTCAAGCTATTGTACTGACCTATAAGAAATGGGGAAAGAGAACGGGGAGTAAGCTTTAAAGCTTAGTAAGTTCATAAGAAAACAATTAGCAACTCATTAACAAGTTTTATCAATGTTTGCAACATAATCACAAATTCACTACAATCTATTTTCCTAAGCAACAGTCACTAAATTATTTATAACTAGAGGTACGAAACTCCAAATCAAGTGCTATTAATTTTCCTTGAAAATAGATCATATATCTTCTATCCATAAAATTTTCAGAATTTTTGGTTTGGCCATTCAATACCATATTTTCTTAAAGTTTCCCCTGTTTCACTGTTTGACTATTCTAACCACTCTTAGCTACGAATCAAATTTCTCATTGTACAGAATTCAAAATATCTTCTCATTTATTTTATTTGAAAGTAGATTCATTAAGGAGTCTAAGTATATAAATTTTATCTTATGACCATTTTTATAAAATTTATAATGATTTTATAAAAACAGAACAGGGATCTAGAAGTCATTTTGACTCTGTCCCACATCACTTCAAATATCTCATTATCGGCAATTCTTTTGCTTACACAGTTTCTTTTATAAGAAACTAGACTCATTAAGCTTTAATTAAATAATTTATTCAGTCTCTAGCTCAACTCCCAGAATTTATGGTGATTTTTAAAATTCACGTTACTACTGCTGTCCCAAGCAGATTTATTACAAATTTACTCTTTCACACATTCTTTGCATTCATATTATTTAAACATGTATATCACCATTCAATTTCATCACATTTTTATTCATCACAAGCATGGACCTATGATTACAAGGTCACTATAAATTCTATTTCAGATATATATAACATCTTCACATATACTTCTCATTTCACATCCATGATTCAATTTCGATCAATGTAACATATATAGGTATATAACATATACCTGGTCAACTTAATGTATTACACAAATTCAATTGCCGATCTAACACAAGGTCTCATAGTTGAACATGAAACCATTTCTCATATGTTCGATTCACATCAATCATCAAATTCACTTATTCACATGTACATAATTAGGTTGTTCGTACCTGAATAATTTACTTTACGGAACGAATCCACATATCGTATTAGCCCATAGTCTTATAGCACTACACTTTTAATAGTTCACCGGCAATTTGCCTGCTAGGTAATAACCTGATTTCATCATCGGCAATAAGCCTGCTAGACCTTTAAGTCTAATATCATTTCACCGGTATTATACCTGTTAGGCTCGAAGCCTGATAATATTCACCAGCTTAAAGCTTGCTAGACCTTTAAATCCGATATCATTTCACCGGCATTATGCCTGCTAGGATCAAAGCCTGAAATTCATCACCGGCATAAGGCCTGCTAGGTTTGAAACCCGAATATATATTACAATGTATACTAATATCATCGATCACTAACATTTACCTCATCGAAGGTCACATTTAATCACATTAGTACCAAGACACATTCGGCTACCACGTATGACTAATAATAATTTTATACATATCATGGTTTCCTTTAGATATTCAATAATCCCAAATCGAGATATCTCTTCCAGCACATATACGACATAGTTTATTCATTATAACACTCATTTAGTGCATCAAATTTCCAAATCCAATTCAACTTAAGCATAATAGCCATAATCGGCTTATAGCCTTAAATCATTATATATTTGGCACATTAACTAAATAAAATTAACATTCTCTTTGCCATATTAATTTAACTCTTAGGCATATAAAAAGAATCAAGCTTAAACACTTAAGAACTTACCTTGAATGTCATTGAATAATTACGGGTTGATTAATCAACTACTTTTGCTTTCCCCCTATCCGAATTTGGCTCCCTTTGTTCTTGAGCTTAATTCAAACAAACAAATAAACATTTATTCACCTTAATCCATCTCATGACTGAATGCCTTTAAGCTTAATAATAGCAATCCTTTAACGAAATAACACTCAACCAAAAAAAATTTAGTTATACAACTATATAATTAAAAGCATCAATCATGCTTAACTAAACGTTAAGCTATAATAGAAATCACTCAAACATATTTATGGTCAAATATAGCAAGAAAACTAAATAGGCTTTACTAGCCACACTTAGCTCAATTATAACATAACTTCACTTACTTATAAGCACATTCGGCAACTTGATAACTAAGTTAATATCATGGTACCATAACTCAACATTTATCAACATGTCATTAGCAAAATATGCTCATGTCAAATTTGCTCCCAATCACATCTCAAAATTCAACAAGCTTAGAGCTCATTTAATAATTAAATTCCATTTCAAAGCATCAAAACATTATCAAATGTATACTCATCCTAAATGACCAAATGCACATTAACTAATCACTTAACAATTTTCTTTAACCATTAAACTCATTCGGCAATGATAAGGACAAATTTAACAAACCTTAAATTCAACTTATAATTGTGCATTTCTCATTCAACGCATCCACACCAATTTATTATCCAATCATCCATAGCTGAATACAATTATTTCTTTCATTCATTTTTAACAAAATTTTATCAAGCTTAAATCTCCATTCCATCATTTTAAAATGCAAACATTACTCAAATGTTATCTAAATTCACATTCGGCAACTACACGTACACACAAGCCAATTTCCCCTTATCATCTAATCCACCTATATGAACATTTAACTAGCTCAAACTTCACCCATCCACAATTACTCATTAAAACATAAAGACAACAACCATTCCCTTCAAATTCTTCCATGGCCAATTGCTCATATCACTACAAAATTCAAAATTTTGACATGGGCTAAGTAAGGGACTTAGTAACTAGCTTAAAGTATGCTAAAATTTCAAGAACTAACATGAATTAGTTACCTTAATTCAAGCTTAAAGGTGACCAAATGGCTTAGCTCCCTTTTCTTTCTTTAAATTCGGCTAAGAAGAAACAAAGATGAGCACTTTGTTTTTTTCACCCTTTAGCTATCTTACTTATCTTTATTTTATATTATAAAACCATTTAGTTATTATAATACTAATATAAAATACATATATTTTGTATCAAATATCATCATGGCCGGCCACTATCTCAAAAGTGGGGAATTTGACATGCAAGTCCACATTTTTTTAAACCATGCATTATTTGACCACTACAATTTAACCTATCACATTTTCAAAGTTTCACACATAAGTCCTTTATAATAATTTCACATCCAAATGAAAAAAAATTAAGATATGATACTTTCACGAATGATACTTCACATATAATAAACATAGAAAAGAGCATTTAAATAATTTTGTGACTCGATTTTGTGGTCCAGCAACCACTTTTCGACTAGGGTCAAATTAGGGCTGTCACATGAGATATGGCTAGGATCGAAAATGATCCAGGTATGGAAAATCCATTGAATTTGAATGGCTAGAATGTTAACATTCCTCATGTGATAGATGACCGCGACAGGCCCATTTGTGAGCATGTAGTACCAATTCTGGATGATTTGAACCTAGGGATAGTGAGGCCACCTATTCAAGCTCAACATTTTGAATTGAAACCTGTAATGTTTCAGATGTTGCAAACTATAGAATAGTTCAGTGGGCTACCTACTGAAGATCCATGACTACATTTATGACCATTCCTAAAAGTATGCGACTCGTTTAGGCAACAAGGTATTCCTGAAGATGCCCTGCGACTTAACTGTTTCCATATTAATTGAGAGATAGTGCCAGAGCATGGTTGAATGGTTTTCCATTAGGGACGGTGGCATCATGGAATGATCTTTGCCAAAGGTTTTTGCTACGATATAATCCGTCTAATATGAATGCCAAGCTTAGAAATGAGATCAGGTCTTTTTGGCAATCAGAGGATGAGACATTGTATGAAGCTTCGAAAATATTTAAGGAATCACTTCGAAAATGTCCGATGCATGGATTCCAGCACCGGGCACAGATGGAAACATTCTATAATGGGTTAAACGCGCATACAAGAATGGCAGTTGATGCTTCTGCCAATGGTACATTGTTGGATAAATCCTATAATGAAACAAATGAAATTTTGGAAAAGATAGCCAAAAATGATTATCAATATCCTACCACGAGAGTTGGGATTGGCAGGAAAACTACTGGTACTATGGGGCTTGATGCAATCACTTCATTGACAGCCCAAGTATGATCTATGACTAACATGATCAAAATAGTGAAGAGTCTAGCTGCAGTTCAAGAGATGAAATCAGTCGAACTATCGGGTACCTATTGTGGGGAAGATCATGTATTTAATGAATGTCCATCAAACCTAGCTTCTGTGTATTACATGAGAAATTTCAACCGCAATAATAACCCTTATTCCAACACCTACAATCCAGGTGGAAGCAACACCCAAACTTTAGCTGGAATAATCAAGGAGTGGGAAATCCCAATAATGTTATTAGACAGAATGCCACAAGTGCAAAGCCTGGTTATAATTAGCTTATGCCGTGAAAAAATGTTCAACAAAATTTACATTATCTTCATCTATTGAAAATTTGCTAAAAGAATGCATTGCCAAGAATGACGCCATAATTCATAGTTAAGTTGAAAATCACGTGGGATAGATCGCAAATGCTCTAAATTCGAGACTTCAAGAAGCATTGAAGTGATACTGAGAATACAAGATCACAAGGGAAGGAGTATTGCAAGGTTATCACTCTCAAAAGTGGTACTTAGCTGAATGAAGTTATTAGAGATGCCACTGGTGAAGAGGAAAATCAAGGACAGATCGCAGAACCATCTGAAAAACAATCTACCACTGAAAGGCCAAACAAGTGAATGTTGCAGCAGAATCAGATCATGTGGTCAAACTGAATGCCACAGCAAAACAATACTAGTAGTCTGAAGAAAGGCCATCGCCACCATTTCCTTAGTTATTCCGAAAGTCCAAACAATATTTATAGTTCAAGGGATTTTTTGATGTCCTGAAGCAACTGTATATCAACATACTATTGGTGAAAGCTTTGGAGGAAATTCCCAATTACGTAAAATTCATGAAAGATATATTGTTAAAAAAGTGTAGATTGGGAGAATTTGAAACCTTTTCTCTTACTGAAGGGTGCACAGTGATATTGATGAATAAATTACCCCCAAAGTTGAAGGATCTAGGGAGTTTTAGTATCCCTTGTTCAATTGGAAATCATTATGTTGGTAAAGCATTATGTGATTTAGGAGAAAGTATAAATTTAATGACTATGTTTATCTTTAGGAAGCTGGGAATTGGGAAGGCAAAACCCACCACAGTCATGCTGTAGTTAACTGATCGATCTTACTCACATTCAGAAGGTAAATCTGAAGACGTACTAGTAAGAGTAGTAGAAATACAAAAATATATAGACTTTTTTAACACCTTTTGAGCTCTAATTCATACAGTTTTGTAGTAAGTTTTGTTGAAATTCATACTTTAATTATAAAATAATTAAATTTCACTTAAATTATTAGAATATTGAATTTTAATTATTTTATAATAAATTTTCACAAGTTTGGTTTAGTTTCTACAGTTTTACACAAAAGGTGAAAATTGGCTCGACAGACACCTCGAAAGGCTTGAACCGTTGGAGAAAATTTTGCATCAAGTGAACCAAGAGCAAGGCTTAATATTTTTTCAACCAAGGGCGGTCCAAATGATGGTTATTTTTTGTAATTTATATTTAATTTTTATCCAAATTTAATTGGGTTGAAAATATAAAGCCTGAAGGAGAAAGTGGCCTAGTATGCTAAGAAGAGAAGATTGATCCACCAAGCAAATTGGTAGCCCAAAACCATCCAACAAGCTGACCTAATCAGCTGATTTTTGATGATTTTTATGCTTGCAAAAAAGACCTAAAATTTTATTTAAACTCCATTCAAACCCCTCCACTTTTCGTGTCTTTGAATATTTGCCCTAAGCTAAATTTAACAAAGTTTGAATTATTCAAACTTGCTCCTTTTGTGGCCAGCCAAGGGAGAGTTCATGGCTGCTAATTATTTTCTATTTTTAGTATCCACTCCCACCTATAAATTCCCCCTTTACTACTTCATTCAACACACCTTCATTCCCACACATCTCTCTTTCTTTCACTCACTTTCTCTCTTCCATTCCCTTTCTTATTTTCCCATTTCCCTTGATGATTTCCCTCTTGAAAAATAGCCTTCTTCCACATTGGAATAGTAGCATTTAATTATCCATAGAGGTCTCAATTCAACAGAATGAGCAGAGAATAAGAGGAGCGCACTAGTCAGGCTTCAGAGAAATCCTAGATTTACTTCCTAGTTCCCTTCTCTTTAATTTTCTTGTTTATGTTGTGATTATGAATATAAATGATTGTTGTGTTGTTATTATTTTTCTAATTAAAATGGCTTAAATTTAATTCGTGCTGGATTGATTGCATTTCTGTCCACTTAAATGATTAAAATCATTTTTGTGTTATTATAGGCATTGGTATGTTGTTCAATTAAATAAAACCATGCTTATGTTATACTTTCTTTATAAAATTTAAGGTAATGAATGAATTAATTATTAAACATATGGAAATTTTAATTAATTGAAAAAAATTTTAATTGGTGCATGTTTAATCTTCTGAGGCAGTTGAGGGTTAAATTAGTGACGGTATTAAACGATACATTAGCCTTACATAACTTGTAAGACTATTGTGATTAAACTGTTTCAATATAGAAATATATTTTTACCTTAGTTAATCTTATATGTGCTTATGAAGATTGATTAATTGTTTGAATTACCATTAAGAAATGTTCAAAATATTGATTAATTTAATAAGTATGTATGTGCTGTAGTTAACAAATTACCAAGTTGCCGTGAAAATTTTAGTAACAACATGAATATGGGTTTAGTAATTCTAAGTCAAAGAATGAAATTGATCTAACACATTTATGTCATATTAATTAAAACTCATCTTTTTGAAATTGTGCATTGGAATTTTTACTTTTTATTTTATTTACTTAGTTAATTTTTAATTTTTAAATCACTTCTTCAAAATAACATATTTTTGCCATCACCAAAGTGTTTGATTTACATTTTATAAATAATTTTCTTTCACAGCCTTTGTGGGTACGATAACTAGACTTTTACTTGTCACTTTATTACTTGTTGCGATTATGTACATTTGCACATTTTCTGTCATTCTGAGTTTTTGGTGCCATTACTAGGGATTATTTTAAAAGTCATTATTTATGAATTTGTTAATTTTGCATTTTGTTTTATTTTTTTGTTTAATTTAAATTCCATTATTTTTTGTGATTATTCCAGGTGTTTTTGAGTATTGATAGAATTATTGACTTACTCCCCATAGACCTTGAGATTGAAAGGATATTTCGACAAAGAAGAAGTCAAGCAAATCAGAGAATGATCGAAGAGATGAACTTTGAAAATCTGAATCAAGGAAACGGAACAAACCATGCTCAAAATCCTCTCATTATTATTGATGATAGGGATACAACTCTAAGACAGTATGCCATGCCAGTGTTTCATGAGCTTAATCTAGGTAGTAAGAGACCCAAAATTGAGACACAACAATTTGAGCTGAAGCCAATCATGTTACAAATGCTTCAGACAGTGGGCCAATTCAGTGGAATGCCTACCGAAGATCCTTACCTTCACTTAAGATTGTTTATGGAGGTGGGTGATTCTTTCAAATTAGCCAGAGTACCCAAAGATGTATTATGATTAAATTTGTTCCCATATTCACTAAGGGACAGAGCTCAAGCTTGGTTGAACTTGTTGCCACCAAATTCCATTACCGCATGGTAAGAGTTAGCAAAATGATTCCTTATGAAGTACTTCCCACATAGCAAGAATGCTATGTTGAGGAATAATATCACTACCTTCCAACAAATGGTTGACGAGTCCTTATTTGAGGCTTGGGAAAGGTTTAGAGAACTATTATGTAGAGCCCTCATCATGGAAAATCCCTCATTGCATCCAATTAGAGACATTCTATAATGGTCTCAAAGCTCACATGAGGATGGTAGTGGACGCTTTTACTAATGACACTCTCTTCTCTAAGTCTTATAACAAGGCTTATGAAATCATCGATAGGATTTCCAACAATAATTACCAATGGCCAACCAATTGAGTAGCACTTCGAAGATGAGTCACTGGAGTACATGAAGTGGATGCTCTCACTTCACTTGCATCTCAGGTATCTTTGATATCCTCAATGCTTAAAAACTTTACTACTAATGGGTTTAATAATTTTAGAGTTGAGCCACCGAATCAATTTAAGATTGTAGCCTGTGTTTATTGTAGGGAAGGTCACTTGTTCCAAGAATGTCCATCAAACCCAGAATCTGTGTATTATATGGGTAACCAAAACCAAAACCGAGGAAGGAAATGACTACAACCCAATTTTTATAACCCATCTTGGCAAAACCACCCTAATTTTTCTTAGAGTAACCAAGGGGCTAGAACCAATAACACTTATGCACAACCGAGATCGACCCAGCCACCTGTTTTTACCCAACAAGTTTAGAAACGAGCTCAAGCTGAACCTTCCAATAGCTTAGAGAACCTATTGAGGGCATAAATATGGCAAATAATGATGCCACTTTAAGGAATTTGGAGAATCAAGTAGGTCAACTTTCTACTGAACTTAGGAACTAACCACAAGGTGCTCTACCAAGTGATATGAAAAATCCAAGAAATTCGAGGAAAGAGTATTGTAAAGCATTGACATTAAGAAGTGGAAAGACATTAGAGCCCAACACTGTCGAAGTTGAAGAAGAGCCAACTGACGCTCAAGATTCAATGGAAGTTCAGCAAGTGTTGAAATTCCACCTTCACCAGAACCAGAATATGCAAAATCTGATAACGTAAATTCTAAACCAGTCAAATTTGATAAACTAACAAATTCATTAGATGAAGGATTGCCACAAAAGATGAATCAACCAGTTGAAGTTAAAAATCCTCCACCACCTTACCCTCAGAGACTTCAAAAGTAGAAATAGGAAATCTAATTCAAGAAATTTTTAGATATACTCAAGCAACTTCATATCAACTTTCCGTTGGTAGAAGCACTTGAGTAGATGCCAAAATATGTAAAATTCATGAAGGATATCCTATCCAAGAAATAGAGACTTGGAGAATTTGAGACGGTAGCTTTGACAAAGGAATGTAATGCATATCTACAAGATAAACTACCTCCAAAGATGAAGGACCTTGGATGTTTTACCATATCTTGCAACATTGGAGAAGCTTATTATGGTAAGGCACTATGTGATTTGAGTGCGAGCATCAACTTGATTCCTATGTCCATATTTAGGAAGTTGGGGATAGGTGTAGTTAGACATACTACGCTTACACTTCAATTAACAGATCGATCTTTAGCACATCTAGAAGGAAAAATTGAGGATGTATTGGTACGTGTAGACAAATTTATTTTTCTTGATAAATTTATTATTTTAGACTTTGAAACAAACAATGAGATACCAATCATTTTAGTAAGGCCTTTCCTAGCAACTAGAAGGACCCTTACTGATGTGTAGAAAGGCGTGCTTACTATGCGTGTTTAGGACGATCAGGTAATTTTTAATGTTTTTAAGTCTATGCAATTCTCTGGCACAGTTGATGATTGTTCTGTAGTATCTGAGTTAGAAGATTTAGTGGTAGAATGGGAACTCAGCTCTATTGAGGACCCATGGGAACAAGTTTTGATGTCAAACCCTCCAAGTGATGAAGAGGGGTTAAAAAACCTAGCTTTTCTAGAAGCTAACGGGAAGGGATTTAATCTACAATCTCGTTTTGAATCTTTGGAATTAGAAAGTAGAGATTATGTTCAACCAAAAGCTTCAATTCAGGAGCCACCTCAATTAGAACTTAAGGTACTTCCCTCGCACTTAAAATATGTTTATTTAGGTAATGCTTCAACTTTGCTTGTGATTATTTTAGTAAAGTTAATTGAAGAGTAGGAAGAGTGTAACAACCCTAAATTGACCCTAGTCGGAAACTGGGTTCGGGACCACTAAACCAAGTCATAAAAATAATTAACTGTCATAGTTGATGCTCATTATATGTACATATGCATGTGTGAAAATTTCATGTTTGAATTTTGTTAATTATAAGTGAATTTTGTCAAATAGGACTTATGTGAGAAAATTTAGAAATGTGCTAGGCAAATGTAGGGTGGCCTATAAGTGCATGTTGTGAAAAAAGGTGGGTTTGCATGTCAATTTACCCAAATTTAAGCATGATGGCCGGCCATGCTATGGGTGGAAACATGTTGCAAACATGTTTAGTTAGTGGGTATGTAGAAAAAATAAAATAAGAAACATGGGTAATAAAGAAAAAAAAAAAGAGAATGGTGTGGTGTACCCCCATTGCCGTGAGTTGAGGGAGGAAGAAAGAAAAATGTTCATCATTTTCTTTCACTTCTTGTGGCATGAAAATGAGAGAGTTTGAATGCTTAATAAGGAGGGAAGAAGGAGTGCTCATGTTTTCTTTCTTTTGCAATTGTCGTAACTAGAGGAAGAAGAGGAAGCAAGATTCAGCCAAGGTGGTCCTTTAGATCAAGGTATGTTCAATGATTTTTTTTGAAGTTTACACAACCTTTGGGTGATGGGTCTAAATACTATCTATCCCAAGGTTGGATTTGGGGTTGTTGGAGAGTTGGAAGTTGACAAGAAGCTTAAAATTTTAGTTGATACCTTGATGCTATTAACATGTTAGTTGTATGGATGAACTAAGTTGCTTGTTATGTTAGCATGAAAGGGAAGATGTTAAGTCCTTTTGTTGGAGGTGCCAAGTTGGGACTAAAAGGAGGAGTATTCGCTAACATAGTTGAAAGGGATGTTGCCGATTTTAGAATTTGATTATGGGAGTGGCTATAATGGGCATAGAGATGTTGAACTTAAGAAATGTAGCAACATGCAAATTTATATGATATCACAAATGGAGGTGAAGTTATGCTAGATTGGGAAAAAGGTTGATCAAGTGTGCATGAGAAAAATTTAGGTGTTTAGATGATGTTGTAGATAACACTATACATGTATATATATTCGCCATCAAAGTGAGTATGTAGGTGATGTTGAGTCAAATTTTGGTGCACAATCGGTATGTATATATATATATAAGTATGCCCATTCATGATGTTACCTTTAATCATGTATATAATCGACTAAATGGGTAATTAGTAAGAGGGTTGCCGAATATGCAAATATACATGTGCATGTGTAATTGAATTATAAATGTACAGCAAGATGATTAAACTAGTTTATTTATCTATTAAGCCCGAGAAGTTAAAGAAGGAGAAACAAGCAAGGGCAAAGCCAAGGACATCGAGTAGCCGGGTGAACCGTTATACTCAACGCAAGGTAAGTCCTTAAGCACTTGTTGTGAGAACTCCTTGATAGATATTTTTCGAGTTATTCTCCTACTTGTTAATATGACCATATGTACAATTTGAATTTAGCAAATTGCTTTACCATGATGAATTGACATAGGGCACAATGTGTGCAAAATTAAGTGGCACTATGTGTGCGGTTGGGAGGTTGAAGCATGAGGGAATCTCAAATGCACTATGTGTGCGATTTATTATGGCACTATGTGTGCGATTTACTATAGCACTATGTGTGCGATTTACTATGGCACTATGTGTGCGAACATAATAAGTACTATGTGTGCAACGTTTGGTTGTTGGTATAAATTGTGATGAATGAGGTAAGTGATTGAGCTATTAACTAAATATCGAATTTGAGGTTGTGCGGTGTATGCATAGATTTATCTAGTGCATCGTTGTTCCAAACTTGAGGAAATGGGTCTACATTGATTGGGCTGACTTGGCATTGAATTAATTGAAGGACTTGGCATGAGATCGAACCAAGAATCTAAGAAACTGTAGCATAGTTGTTATGATTTGAAAGAAACAAAAAAATGATTATTAATGTTGGATGGTAGAGTAGTGCTTATGACTTACTGAGTTATGTACTCATTTGGTGTGCTTGTTTGTTGCTTACCTAGGTTCTTGATCCATTTTGGTGTGCTCGAGTCCGTCGTCAAAGTCATCACACCGGCTAGCAACTTTTGGTACTTTCTTCTTAGTGGGTCTAGGAGAGCATTTTGGCATGCATAGGCTAATATGTTTTGTTGAAAATTTGGTATGTAAACTTTTAGCCATGTGAAAATGGCTTGTATGCACCTTGGCATGGTATCATGATCATTTTGTATGTTGTTCATTAAGAGATGTGGTAATGTTTGGAATCGATTAGCCCTTGGAATGGTTAATCGTGATTATCTTTTGTGCCATGTATGTTAAAAGGGCTAGTTGAATCAAGGAAATTATGAAGTAGGTAAAATCTACCTTAATGACAGAGGTTGACAGCTGCAGTGAGGTGGATGTGAAAAATCACTAAAAATAGTAGGAATGGAATTAAATAGTGAATAAATTATGTAAATGAACCTTGATGAATCTACTTTCATATGGAAGAAACGAAACGGTCATGTGAGTTGTATGTTACGAGATAATTAGGATTTCATGAAACAGGGCCAGAACGGTTTCTGGATTCCCTGTTCTGACTTTGGAAATTCATTGTGAATTAACCAGAGATAATTAGGAGTCATGCTATATATGTATAGATTCCTCTTTGGGTCTAGTTTCTATAGAAACAAACGGCATCAGTATTGAATCCCTGTACAGGGAGATATCTAGGTCGTAATTCATGAAGGTCAGTGTAGTCGCACCCTGTAACAGTGGAGACTTTAACTAATGAACTGTACTAATTGGCCCGACCAAAAATTCTAGAAAAAAAATTTATAGATGCATATATGACTCTAGTTTCAGGAAAAAATTACGAAACTGATTTTCGAGTTGTAGAACTCAAGTTATAATTTTTAAAGTGACAGTAACGCAGTTAGCCGACTGCCTGGAAAAATTTTAAAATGGACTGTAAAAGTGAATGGTTTAAGCCGTTAGCCCCTCGTGTCCGATTCCGGCAGCGGACTCGGCACGGGGCGTTACAATTTTATTGGTATCGAGCTATGGTTTAGTCGGTTCTAGGACTACCATAGCACGTATGAGTCTAGCTATACATGCCTTAATGTTAATGTTTAAATGTGTGATGACTTCGACGGTTAAAATTTTTTGTTTTGATTAGTAAATGGATCCCGATGTAGAGAAACCTTGCGGATGACGTTGAAAGTGTAGCGGCTACTCCTGCACAAAGGACGCCGCTGTTGAACCTCACCATCTGCGAATAATCAAGGTGAGGGGCTAAACAAGCCTTCTTTACCATGATGAATGAGTGGGTCGCGCAATATGCCCGAACCAATCCGGCTATCCAACAATTCCGAATTTGAATAATCCACCCCAAGAGCCCGTAATGCCATCGATTCCATCGACCGTGAGGCTGAGTAAGCCACCAGAGACTTGATTAGGAAGCGGCGAGGAGGAGTTCAAGGCCATAGTTACCGATGATGCCGAAAGGGCCGAGTTCGCTTGATAACACCATTCGGTGTTTGATGAACTATCATGCACACCGATGAATGTCTAAAGTGTGCTATATCCTTGTTGCGTAGACTCACTTACTATTGGTGGAGGACTTTGATTTCCATAGTCCCAAACGAACGAGTTACTTGGGATTTCTTTCAAATAGAATTTCAAAGAAATATATCGATCAATGTTCATCGATCAAAAGCGTAAGGAATTCTTGGAGCTCAAGCAAGGCAGATATACAAGATGTCGAATACGAACATGAGTTCGTAAGACTCGATCGGTATGCCCGGAGTGTGTGGTGATGAGGTTGCTATGTGCAAGAGGTTTGAAGAAGGATTGAATGAAGATTTAAAGCTACTAGTGGGTATTTTGGAGATAAAAGAATTCGTAACACTAGTTGAATGAGCACGCAAGGCGGAGGAACTTGGAAAAGAGAAGAAGAAGGCTGAATTTGAAGCTAGAGATTATCGCAAAAGATCGACGGTAAAGCTCCGTTCTCTGCTGTAAAGAAGTTCGTGGAGGACACCAATAAATCGAGGACGATCATGGAATTTCCATAAGAGCACGACCATTGACGGACTCGAGCTACTTCGGTAGCTAGTGTGGGCAATAACCGTCAAGAGAAACCCAATGCCCCCAATGTGGGAGAAGACACATAGGTGAATGTTGGGGTAAGTCTACCAATAGGGATTGTTACAGATGCGGTTCAAGGACCACTTCATTAGAGATTGCACGAGCTTGATGAGAAGAATAGGATGCAAGGTGCAAGACCTAGTGGAATGATGACTAGAGGTAGACCACCAAGAATTTCAGGAGGTAGGGGTGGTAGTCAGAGAGGGGCCACTGATATGGCTGTTCGATCTGAGACCCGTACTCCTGCTAGGGCATATGCCATCCGTGCACGAGAGGAAGCATCCTCCCCTGATGTTATCACTGGTACTTTCACTCTCTTTAATACTAGTGTGATTGCGTTGATTGACCCTGGCTCTACTCATTCATATGTATGTGAAACCTTAGCATCCAGTAAGACTCTACCTGTTGAGTCTACTGAGTTCGTAATTCGAGGGTCAAACCCTTTGGGTCAATACGTGCTTGTCGAAAAAGTGTGCAAGAAATGTCCCCTAGTAATCCGAGGGTCCTGCTTTCCGGCGGACCTGATGCTTTTGCCGTTTGATGAATTTGATGTTATACTCGGTTTAGATTGGTTGACCGTGCATGATACGATTGTGAATTGCAAAAGCAAGACTATGGATTTGAGGTGCGCAAATAACGAGATGATCCGAGTTGAGTCTACGGACTTAAAGGGGTTGCCAGCTGTAATATCATCAATGTTGGCCCAGAAATATGTAAGAAAGGGGTGCGAAGCATACCTTGCGTATGTAATTGATGATAAGGAGTTAGAAATAAAACCCGAATCTGTGCCGGTGGTTTGTGAATACCCGGATGTTTTTCCCGAAGAATTACCGGGTTTGCCACTTGTTCGGGAGATAGAGTTTGGTATTGAGCTTGTACAGGGACCACACCGATTTCGATAGCTCCGTGATCGTATGGCACCAACGGAATTAAAGGAGTTGAAAGCTCGATTGCAAGAGTTGGTGGATAGAGGTTTTGCTCGCCGAGTTTTTCACCTTGGGGTGCACCTGTGTTGTTTGTGAAAAGAAGGACGAACCATGAGGTTGTGCGTCGACTATCGTCGACAATAAAGTGACAATAAAGAACAAATATCCGCTATCACAGATCGATGATTTGTTCGATCAACTGAAGGAGCCTCGGTGTTCTCAAAATAGATTTGAGATCGGGCTATTATCGATTCTTGAATTCGAGATTCGACATACCCAAAACGCCTTGAATCGAGATATGGTCACTACGAGTTCTTAGTGATGCCGTTTGGGCTCACTAATGCCCTGCGGTATTTATGGATTTGATGAATCGGATCTTGGACCATATTTGGATCGGTTCGTAGTTGTGTTCATTGACGACATCTTGGTCTATTCGAGAGATGAGACCGAACATGCGAGCACCCGAGATTAGTGTTGCAAATTTTATGGGACAAGCGGTTGTATGCTAAGTTCAAGCAAGTGTGAGTTCGGTTAAGAGAGGTTAGCTTCTTGGGTCATGTGGTATCTGATCGGTATTCGAGTCGACCGAGCAAAATTTCAGCCATACTTAACGGAAGCCTCCAAGAAATATTACTGAGGTTCGAGCTTTTTGGGATTTGCTTGGTTACTTACCGACGGTTTGTAAAAGGATTCTCGATGGTAGCCACACCCATGACGGCTACTTCAAAAGATGTTAAGTTCGAATGGACGGAAAAATGTCGAAAAGTTTTGATCAATCGAAAACTTATTTGACTAAGCTCAATTTTAGTGCGAAATTAATCGGGCAAAGAGTTTGTCATCTATAGTGACGCCTCCCTACTTGGGTTGGGTTACGATTGATGCAAGAAGGTCGAGTTGTGGCCTATGCGTCGAGACAATTAAAGCGGATGAGAAAAATTATCCGACCCATGATCTCGAACTAGCTGCCATTGTATTCGCTTTGAAAATATGGCGACACTACCTATTTGGGGAGAAGTGCCATGTGTATTCGGATCACAAAAGTCTCAAATATTTGATGACTCAAAGAGACTTGAATCTGCGACAAAGACGTTAGCTCGAGTTGCTGAAAGATTATGAGCTTGTCATTGACTATCACCCGGGAAAGGCTAATGTGGTTGCGGATGCCTTAAGTCGTAAATCACTGTTTGCCCTGCGAGCGATGAATGTACACTTGTCTGTTCTATCCGACAATGTACTAATGGCGGAATTAAAGAACAAACCCTTGTTGATTCGTCAAATTCGTGAAGCTCAGAAAGTCGATGATGAATTGGTTGCAAAACGGGCTGAATGTGTTCCGAATGTGGAATCAGAGTTTCAAGTTGATGATGACGATTGTTTGAGGTTCAGAAATCGTTTGTGTGTTCCAAGAAATTCAGAACTCATTTCGATGATTCTGAACGAAGCTCATTGTAGCCGAATGTCAATTCACCCGGGGAGTACGAAGATGTACAACGATTTGAAATGTCGATTTTGGTGGCATGGTATGAAATGAGACATCTCCGACTTTATTTCGAGATGTTTAATATGTCAACAAGTGAAAGCGAAACATCAAGTGCCTTCAGGGTTACTTCAACCGATCATGATACCCGAGTGGAAATGGGATCGAGTCACAATGGACTTTGTGTCCGGACTGCCATTGTCAGCGAGCAAGAAGGATGCGATTTGGGTTGTTGTTGATAGATGACTAAGTCACTCACCTTATCCCCGTCGTCTGATTTTTTCATTGGATAAACTAGCTGAATTGTACGCTTTCTCAGATTGTGAGATTACACGGGGTACCGATTTCTGTTGTGTCGGATAGAGATCCGAGATTCACCTCGCGATTTTGGAAGAAATTGCAAGAAGCTTTGGGTACCAAGCTGCATTTTAGCACCGCTTTTCATCCACAAACCGATGGTCAATCCGAGCGGATAATTCAGATACTTGAGGATATGTTGAGATGTTGCGTCCTCGAGTTCAGTGGTTCATGGGAACGGTATTTACCTTTGATTGAATTCGCTTACAACAATAGTTTTCAATCAAGTATTAAGATGGCGCCTTACGAGGCCTTGTACGGGCGTAAATGCCGTACACCATTGTTTTGGACCGAGCTCGTGAAAAGCAAAATTTTCGAGTGGATTTGATTAAAGATGCTGAATGAAAGTAAAGGTAATCCGTGAAAGTCCGGCGGCCACAGATCGTCGAAAATCGTATGCGGATTTGAAGCGAAAAGACATTGAGTATCAGGTGGGAGATAAAGTGTTTCTTAAAGTTTCGCCTTGGAAAAAGATACTCAGATTTGGCCGTAAAGGCAAATTGAGTCCGAGGTTCATCGGGCCATATGAGATATCCGAACGAGTACGTCCGGTTGCGTATCGTTTGATTTTGCCCCCTGAACTTGAAAGGATTCACAACGTCTTCCATGTTTCGATGCTTCGACGTTATAGATCTGATCCGTCACACGTAATTAGTCCATCAGAGGTCGAAATTCAAACCAATATGAGTTATGAAGAAGAACCGATTCGTATCCTAGCTCGTGAAGTGAAGGAGTTGCGAAACAAAAGGGTTCCGTTAGTAAAAGTGTTATGGCTCAAACACGGGATGGAAGAAGCTACTTGGGAACCCGAGAACTCTATGAAAGAGCGTTACCCAAACCTATTTACCGGTAAGATTTTCGGGGATGAAAATTCCTTATGTGGGGGAGAGTTGTAACAGCCCTAAATTGACCCTAGTCGGAAAGTGGGTTCGGGACCACTAAACCGAGTCATAAAAATAATTAATCATCATAGTTGATGCTCATTATATGTACATATACATGTGTGAAAATTTCATGTTTGAATTTTGTTAATTATAAGTGAATTTTGTCAAATAGGACTTATGTGAGAAAATTTAGAAATGTGCTAGGCAAATGTAGGGTGGCCTATAAGTGCATGTTGTGAAAAAGGTGGGTTTGCATGTCAATTTACCCAAATTTAAGCATGATGGCCGGCCATGCTATAGGTGGAAACATGTTGCAAACACGTTTAGTTAGTGGGTATGTAGAAAAAATAAAATAAGAAACATGGGTAATAAAGAAAAAAAAAAGAGAATGGTGTGGGTGTACCCCCATTGCCGTGAGTTGAGGGAGGAAGAAAGAAAAATGTTCATCATTTTCTTTCACTTCTTGTGGCATGAAAATGAGAGAGTTTGAATGCTTAATAAGGAGGGAAGAAGGAGTGCTCATGTTTTCTTTCTTTTGCAATTGTCGTAACTAGAGGAAGAAGAGGAAGCAAGATTCGCCAAGGTGGTCCTTTAGATCAAGGTATGTTCAATGATATTTTTTTGAAGTTTACACAACCTTTGGGTGATGGGTCTAAATACTATCTATCCCAAGGTTGGATTTGGGGTTGTTGGAGAGTTGGAAGTTGACAAGAAGCTTAAAATTTTAGTTGATACCTTGATGCTATTAACATGTTAGTTGTATGGATGAACTAAGTTGCTTGTTATGTTAGCATGAAAGGGAAGATGTTAAGTCCTTTTGTTGGAGGTGCCGGTTGGGACTAAGAAGGGAGGAGTATTCGCTAACATAGTTGAAAGGGGATGTTGCCGATTTTAGAATTTGATTATGGGAGTGGCTATAATGGGCATAGAGATGTTGAACTTAAGAAATGTAGCAACATGCAAATTTATATGATATCACAAATGGAGGTGAAGCTATGCTAGATTGGGAAAAAGGTTGATCAAGTGTGCATGAGAAAAATTTAGGTGTTTAGATGATGTTGTAGATAACACTATAAATGTATATATATATTCGGCCATCAAAGTGAGTATGTAGGTGATGTTGAGTCAAATTTTTGGTGCACAATCGGGTATGTATATATATATATAAGTATGCCCATTCATGATGTTACCTTTAATCATGTATATAATCGACTAAATGGGTAATTAGTAAGAGGGTTGCGAATATGCAAATATACATGTGCATGTGTAATTGAATTATAAATGTACAGCAAGATGATTAAACTAGTTTATTTATCTATTAAGCCCGAGAAGTTAAAGAAGGAGAAACAAGCAAGGGCAAAGCCAAGGACATCGAGTAGCCGGGTCGGAACCGTTATACTCAACGCAGGTAAGTCCTTAAGCACTTGTTGTGAGAACTCCTTGATAGATATTTTCGGAGTTATTCTCCTACTTGTTAATATGACCATATGTACAATTTGAATTTAGCAAATTGCTTTACCATGATGAATTGACATAGGGCACAATGTGTGCAAAATTAAGTGGCACTATGTGTGCCGATTGGGAGGTTGAAGCATGAGGGAATCTCAAATGCACTATGTGTGCGATTTACTATGGCACTATGTGTGCGATTTACTATAGCACTATGTGTGCGATTTACTATGGCACTATGTGTGCGAACATAATAAGCACTATGTGTGCAACGCTTGGTTGTTGGTATAAATTGTGATGAATGAGGTAAGTGATTGAGCTATTAACTAAATATCGAATTTGAGGTTGTGCGGTGTATGCATAGATTTATCTAGTGCATCGTTGTTCCAAACTTGAGGAAATGGGTCTACATTGATTGGGCTGACTTGGCATTGAATTAATTGAAGGACTTGGCATGAGATCGAACCAAGAATCTAAGAAACCAGAGCATAGTTGTTATGATTTGAAAGAAACAAAAAATGATTATTAATGTTGGATGGTAGAGTAGTGCTTATGACTTCATCGAGTTATGTACTCATTTGGTGTGCTTGTTTGTTGCTTACCTAGGTTCTTGATCCATTTTGGTGTGCTCGAGACCGTCGTCAAAGTCATCACACCGCTAGCAACTTTTGGTACTTTCTTCTTAGTGGGTCTAGGAGAGCATTTTGGCATGTATAGGCTAATATGTTTTGTTGAAAATTTGGTATGTAAACTTTTAGCCATGCGAAAATGGCTTGTATGCACCTTGGCATGGTATCATGATCATTTTGTATGTTGTTCATTAAGAGATGTGGTAATGTTTGGAATCGATTAGCCCTTGGAATGGTTAATCGTGATTATCTTTTGTGCCATGTATGTTAAAAGGGCTAGTTGAATCAAGGAAATTATGAAGTAGGTAAAATCTACCTTAATGACAGAGGTTGACAGCTGCAGTGAGGTGGATGTGAAAATCACTAAAATAGTAGGAATGGAATTAAATAGTGAATAAATTATGTAAATGAACCTTAATGAATCTACTTTCATATGGAAGAAACGAAACGGTCATGTGAGTTGTATGTTACGAGATAATTAGGTTTTCGTGAAACAGGGCCAGAATGGTTTCTGGATTCCCTATTCTGACTTTGGAAATTCATTGTGAATTAACCAGAGATAATTAGGAGTCATGCTATATATGTATAGATTCCTCTTTGGGTCTAGTTTCTATAGAAATAAACGGCATCAGTATTGAATCCCTGTACAGGGAGATATCCAGGTCGTAATGCATGAAGGTCAGTGTAGTTGCACCCTGTAACAGTGGATACTTTAACTAATAAACTGTACTAATTGGCCCGACCAAAAATTCTAGAAAAAAAATTTGTAGATGCATATATGAGTCTAGTTTCAGGGAAAATTACAAAACTGATTTTCAAGTTGTAGAACTCAAGTTATGATTTTTAAAGTGACAGTGACGCAGTTAGCCGACTGCCTGGAAAAATTTTAAAATGGACTGTAAAAGTGAATGGTTTAAGCCGTTAGCCCCTCGTGTCCGATTCTGGCAGCGGACTTGGGTACGGGGCATTACAAAGAGAAACTCATTTCAGTGTTGAAACAATTCAAGAAGGCTATCGGATGGACCATAGCCGATATTTGTTGTATTAGCCCATCCATTTGCATACATAAAATCATCCTATAAGATGACGATAAAGGTACGATTGATGGAAAACAAAGACTGAACCCTATTATGAAAGATGTGGTAAAGAAAGAGATCATAAAATGGTTAGATGCAGGTATAATTTATCCCATCTCAAATAGTTCATGGGTAAGTCCGGTTCAGTGCGTGCTAAAGCAATGAGGTATTACAGTCGTTGAAATTGAAAATAACGAGTTAATACCGACCATAACGATTACAGGATAGAGAATTTGCATAGATTACTTAAAGTTGAACAAGACGACTAGGAAAGATCATTTTCTTTTGTCGTTCTTGGACCAGATGCTGGATAGACTCATGGGGTGAGACTATTACTATTTTCTTGATGGTTACTCAGGATACAATCAAATCATAGTAGCACCAGAGGATCAACACAAAATAACATTCACATGCTCGTACGATAAATATCTATTTAGATGGATGTCATTTTGTTTATGTAATGTACCTGCTACATTTCAAAGATGTATCATGACTATTTTTATTTACATGGTTTAGAAGTATTTGAAAGTTTTTATGGATGATTTTTCAGTGTTTGGAGACACTTATAATGATTGCTTAGCTAATCTAGCCAAGGTACTAAGGCGGTGGGAAGAAACAAACGTCGTACTTAACTGGGAAAAGTGTCATTTCATGGTATGAGAAGGTATTGTTCTGGGGCACTACATAACAAGATATGGAGTCGAGGTAGATAAAGGAAAGGTAAATGTTATCGAGAAATTATCACCTCCAACATCTATAAAGGATTTTAGGAGCTTTTTGGGACATGTTGGATTCTATCAAAGATTTATCGAGGATTTCTCCAAAATCGCTAAACCATTATGCAAATTATTGGAGAAGGACACGATATTCAACTTTGATGAAGAATGTTTGAAAGCATTTAATGATTTGAAGCATCAGTTATTTTCAACACCCATTATCGTCACATCGGATTGGGATTTTCCATTTGAGTTGATGTGTGACACAAGTGACTTCACGATAGGAGTGTGATGGGCAAGCGAAGGAGCAAAGTTTTTCATCCCATCTATTATGCAAAATTACTTGCTATTGTATTTGCTTTTGACAAGTTCCTATATTATCTTGTAGGTACCAAAGTGGCTGTTTATATGGATCATTCGACACTTAAATATTTACCTTCCAAGAAAGATGCTAGGTCGAGATTGATCAAATGGCTACTTCTACTCCAAGAGTTTGATTTAGAAATTCAAGATCTAAAAGGGGTATAAAATCAAGTAGCAGATCACTTATCTAGATTGAAGTCGTAAGAAAGAAATTCTCCACTTATACCCATTCAGGAGACATTTCCAAATGAGCACATACTTAAGATAAATCATGTCCATAATACCCTTGGTTTGCTGATTTTGCTCACTATTTAGCTTGTGGTTTGATGCCGATTGATATTACTTATCAACAAAAGAAAATTTTCTTTAGGATGTGAAGTACTATTTCTAGGTAGAGCCATACTTGTTCAAAAAGTGTGTAGATCAAATGAGTAGGAGATGCACGGAAGAAAATGAGATATAAAAGATTTTATATCATTGTCACACAGCTCCAAGTGGGCGACACTTTGGAGGTACACGTATTGCGGCCAGAGTATTACAAGCCAGATTCTTTTGGCCAACACTATTCAAAGTGATGCGTATGCCTACGTAAATAGTTGTGATAGATGCCAGAATGTTAGAAACATCACCAACAGAAATGATATACCCCAAGCAAACATCATTGATGTAGAATTATTCGATGTTTAGGGTATTGACTTTCTTGGTCTATTGCCTCCTTCTTCTGGTCACAAGTATATATTGGTAGCAGTAGACTACATATCTATGTGGGTTGAGGATGAGGCATATCCAATTAACGATGCCAAGGTTGTGATGAAATTTTTATAGAAACATATGTTCAGAAGGTTTGGAACTCCTAGGGCTATCATTAATGATGAAAAGTCCCATTTTGTGAACAAATGGTTGAATTGGTTACTCAATAAGCATGGAGTGAAGCATAAGGTTGCCATGACTTACCATTAGTAGATGAATGGACAAGCTGAACTGGCAAACAAAAAGATAAAATGTATACTTACGAAGGTAGTTTGTCCAAACTGAAGAGACTGGTGGAAAAGACCAAATGACGCTTTATGAGTCTACAGGACAACATACAAGACACCTTTAGGGATGTCTCCCTATTGGTTGGACTTTCAAAAAGCCTGTCATTTGCCCTTGGAGTTAGAATATAAAGCTTACTGGGCTCTCCAATAGCTCAACTTAGATCCTAAGCTTGCAAAAGAGAAACAGATGCTTCAACTTAATGAGTTAGAAGAATTCCATACTTTCTCATATGAAAATTCCAAGCTATTCAAGGAGAGATTAAAGAGATGGCATGATAAGCACATTTGAGCCCGAGAATTTAAAGTAGGTTTGTAACACCCCTAGCCCATATTCATCACTGGATTAAGGCTACGAAGCGTTATTGAAAAATAACATCATACAATGAACATTTATTTATCATAATAAAATCACCACATAAAACATAGCAGTAATGTCCAAACTCATGCATATAGTCCCTTTTACGAGCCCTCGAGGGCCTAAAAAGACATTAGAAATGGATCGGGACTAAATCAGAAGTATATGGAATTTTATAGAAAAAGGTAAATTTTTTTATACTGTAAAGGTCATACAGCTGTGTGGCCAGGCTGTGTGGACATTCGAAGTACTGACACATAATTGTGTCCTAGCCAGTGTCCATGCCCGTGTAACTCACTGCCTTGGGTCACATGGCCAAGTGACACGTCCGTGTGCCAAGGCATGTATCTTGTGAAATGGCCTCACACGCTTGTGTGCCAGGCTGTGTGCTAGGCCGTGTAACTGCCTAACTTGCAACCCTTTGTAAACCACAGAGGACACATGGCCGTGTCGCATGGCCGTGTGTCACACACGGCTGAGACACACGTCTGTGTCTCTAGTCGTGTGGATGAAAAATATGTCATTTTCAAGCCATTTTTCTCACCCAAGTAATATCCACTTGCACATACTAAATGTACATATTTTCATGCATTCAAATGGCACTTAATATATGCATATATAAGCTAGAACATCATAGTAACTAACCATTCAACCAATATGCCAAAATGGAATCTCAATCTCAACAATCTAACTTGACTTAACACTTACCAAATTCATTCATAATTCAAAGCACCAATTGAACAACTTCAATGCCATAAATACCATAATGTTCACATATCATTATTATGCATATCAAATACCATTATGACCATTTCCACTTATACCATTAATATGAATAACTATACCAAATGCCAATATACATTCAAGGCAACCAAAACTAACCACTAGCAATTCAAGACACTATCTATATCATACCAAAACAACATCTCATAGCATACCTAAATGTTCATCCATTCAACTACCTTCACTAAGTACTTAGATGCCAAAACTAAAACTATTTTAAAATACCATATATACATAATGTCATCAACTTTACCATCAACCAAAATAATATATATACAAGCCACACATAACAGCTAATATCATTAAACAAAGACACCTATACATGCCATTATAACCATGACTCAAAATCATCAAAATCTATCAATATAGCCGATGGGTAGTGTGATAGATCTCTGACAAGCTTCCAAACTGAACCAGCTTCCGATTATCTAAAAACATAAGAGAAAAATGCACAAAGTAAGTATATAATGCTTTGTAAGTTTGTAATTCATAAACAAACTTACCACTTTAATATATATAAGCTTAAAAGCAATTTATGAGATAATCCAACATAGCTTGGCACAATCCTAAACAACAACAACCTTTAAAATTAAATAACTACATAGCTTAGCAACTTATTGCAAAACATCATAGCTTTTAATGCACATATCTTATAATCATTCATACTTTCATGAATATGGCTAAGTATATTTAAAGCATCATCATTTCATACTTGTTTCATACTTTCATAGCATTACTTATTGAAATATCTATCAATCCATCCCATTTGTATACTCGTTGAACCACTAAAATAGTATTGGATACGCGAAAATCTCACACACTATGTGCTAACACATGTTCGAAACCATTACTTTCTCTTATCTCATATAAATGCTCTCTCTCAAGCCATAAGTTGGTCTGCTCACACAAGTTGTCAGTCAAGACTTAGCTATGCGGTGCTGCTCACAGAAGCTATCAAGTAACCACAACACATGCCGGAAACTCAGCTACAAGTAGGACGTACAAGACTAGCACCCGAAACACGGTACCCCCTAATGACATGTCATTTGTATCCTATATATTCCTAAGGTTCAAACGAGAATCTAAAAGTCATCGAAACTTCGTAGGATTTTTCCGTAGAGATGTAATACCATAATATAAATTAAAAACATGTAAATCGATCATAATACAACTTTAATTAAATATATGAACTTACCTCAATCACAATCGAAGAAATACAACGGACTAATCCAAAACTTTTTCTTTTCCCTGATCTAAATCCGTACGTTGCTTTTCTTAATCTAAATAATCAAATTTAATTCATTCAAACTTCATTCTATCAATTAAGTCCAAAAATCATATTTTGAAAAAATTACATTTTTCTCCTAATGCTTTGATTTCTTTACAATTTAGTTCTTAAGCTTGTAATTAAAATTCATGCAATCTCATCCCTACCCAAGCTAGCCAAATTTCATAAACAACTAAAGCAACTCATACATTTCACTATTTCTTAATTTCACCGCATATTTTACACATTTTAAAAATAAATCCTTATTTAACATTTTCAAAAAAAAAAAATTACTTTACAAAAGTTGTTCAACTATCTTGAAACATTCATTTTCCTCTATCAATCATAAAAAACAACTAATATACATTCATGGTAAAACCCTAGACTTTTAACATTTTTACAAATTAGTCCCTAGGCTAGCAAGATTAAGCTACAACCACTCCAAAAACATAGAAATCATTAAAAATGGAACGAAAATGCACTTACATGCACAAGAGAGAGATGGCCGAATGTTAAAATGTCTTTAATGGCTTTTTTAAACCCTATATTCGGTTGGTGAAGAAGAAAGAAAGATGATATCTTTCTTTTACCTATTTTATTTTAAGTTATTTTATTAATTTACCTTAGTAACCTTACACATATACCTTTAAAATTACTTAATTAATGTCCAAATTTGTCCACTAATTATATTAATGGTCTAATTACCATTTAAGGCCACTCACATTCCAATTTCATAGCAATTTGACACCATCTACTTATAGAACTCAAAATTTGCACCTTATGTAATTTAGTCCTTTTTATCAAATTAAACAAGCAAATGATAAAATTTCTTAGCGAATTTTTTATACGACACTACTAACATTGTAACAGCTCGTTTTTGGGTCAAATCAGAATAATTATTTTGAGACCACAAATCTGAAGCAGAAATATTTATTTTATTTCTATTTCAAGGTCTACAGCATGATAGAATAATTGTGTGAAAATTTCGTTAAGAAATTTTATCATTTGAGTGCTCAATTTGACTAGAAGGGCTAAATTGCAATAGGTGCAAAATTTGAGTTCTATAAGTTAAAGCTGTCTAATTGATATGAAATTTTAAATTGGAGGTCCTTAAATGGTAATTAGACCATTATACTTTAGGATGGACAAAAATGGACATGGTTAGGTAAAAATTTAAAGTTATGCATGAAGGGTATTTTAGTAATTTGGTAAATAAAGACAAAATTAACAAATAAAAGTGTCCATCTTCTTCAATTTAGTCCTCTATAGCCGAAAATTTCAAGGGAAGACATAAGTAGGGTTTGGCCAAGCTTTCAAGCTCGATTGTAAGTCTGTTCTGCTCCGGTTTTCAATGATTTTTATATTTTTGAGATCATTGTAACTTGATTTAGCTATGTCAAGAACTAATTTGAAAGAAAGTCAAAGTCTAAAATTTTATACATATTGAATATGTTTGTGTTTTGATGTTTAATGGTAGAAAATGCATGTTCATTGTTAGTTAGACAACGTTTGGAAAGTGATTTTTGATAAAAAACGTTAAATAGGGACTTATTTGTAAAAGTCTATAAAATGTGTAGAAAAGTGTGAATAAATGAAAAATGTGGGCTGTTATGAGTACAAATAATATTCGGCTAGGCTTGGGTTGTGATGAAATTGAAAGAAATTCATTTTACGAGCCTAGGGACTAAATTATAAAATGTGGAAAAGTTAGAGGTAAAAATGTAAATTTTACCATAATGTGTTTTTGGTTTGAATTGAATAATGTGATGATTAAATAAGTTAAATATGATATTATAGATCAAGAAAGACGAAGTTCAGGTATAGATCGGGGGAAGAACAAAGTAATTAACGAATAGATCTCTTTGGCCGTTTTTGGAACAGAGGTAAGTTCGTATGTTAAATAAGCTTTATTATAATTGTATTTTAAATGCTTTAATGTATGCATGAATTGTGTAATCAACTTTATGGACACATTTGGTGGCGTTCTGACAAGTGAGAAATCCCAATCGAACCTTAGGAATAGATTAGGATACAAGTGAAATGTCACTAGGGTTTTATGTTATGTGATTCGGGTGCTGGTCTTGTACGTCCAACCGGTGCTTGAGTATATTGGCATATGTTGCGGTTACTTGATAGCTTGTATGAGCAGCACCGAGTAGCTACTTCTTGACTGACAGCTTGTGTGAGCAGGCCCATTGATGGCTCGAGTGAGAGGTTATATGTGTTATGAGATAAAGGTAGCAATGGCTGCATATGTGACACCTTGTGTGTAAGATTTCCTGAGTATCCGACATTATTATTCCGAGTGGTTCATTCGGTATGACAAAGATTAGAATGAGTATGAAGTTGTTACGATATGGTACAAGTATGTACCTAAAGCTTATAATTATTAATTTGTGAAATGACGATTTCAAGGTAAGTTTGTGATGGAAGTGAATTATGATCATGAGATTATGGTAAATTACATTATCTTATGTTATATTACTTGCATGTTAGTGTATGGTAAGGTTTCCTTATTTCATTCATATGAGCTTACTAAGCTATATAGCTTACTCCATTTTATTTTCCATGTTTTATAGTGTCACCAAGTTAGCTCGGATTGGAGATCGTCGGAGATCACATCACACTATCAAACTGTCATTTTGGGTACCAATGATCTTAAACATTTTGAGTATATGACAATTATAAGGACTTTGTCATTTTGTTATATGTGTCATCATGATTTTAGCCAAATGTATTGGCTTGTAATTGTTAAAGGCTTGATGTGGTATTTGGCCCTGTAACTTGGCTCATTTTGGTTAAATTGGTTGTAAGCTGATATATATATATTTATATATGCATGCATGTGCAATTATCTCTTGTGTGATGTGGTTTATAAATGCTTGGTAAATGGTTGAATGTGGCTTAATGGTTTTGTTGTTGAATGGTTAAGAGTGACTTATTGGTATGCTAAGGAAAATAAGTAAAATTATGCATGTTATTGGTAGCCATATTGGACTTGTAGAATGCGAGTTTGGTATGATTTGGTTTGGCAAAATATGATGTTGTAAATATGTTGAGTGTGGATGATGAAATTATATGTTCTCACCTTGATTATGGATGTTTTGGTTTCCTAAATATGTCATGATTTATGCCATTAAGATTGTAGGTGTGTATGCAAATGAGGGTGACAAATGGCTTGGTAAATAGCCTTTATTTTGTCCACACGGGTAAACAAATAGGCGTGTGTCTAGACCGTGTGTGACATACAGTCTACCCCATGCGCATTTGTTTTGGCCGTGTGTCCCCTGCACCTTAAATTTGAGAAACAGAATGCTCAGAATTGAGCACATGGGCAGAGAGAAGGGCATGTGTCTCAGCTGTGTAAGGGACACAGCGTCAAACACGAGCGTGTGTCCTGACCGTGTGAAGCCTGCACCTATTTTATGAAAATTAAATTAACCACAAGGCCTAGCACATGGGCATGTGACTTGACCGTGTGACTTCAATTTGTTCATGCTTTACAAAATAGAGAGTTACATGGGTTAGGGACACGAGCATGTGTGACCACACAACTTGATCACACGGGCGTGTCCCAAACCATACGGGCGTACGACCTTTATTCATAGAAAAAATTTCTAAGTTTTGTAAAAATTTCCTAAGTGCTCATTTTAGTCCCGAACCACTTCCAAAGCATGTTTTGGGCGTTGTAGGCTCGTATTAGGGACCTTTATGATTGAATACAAATGGGTTTAATTTGGATGCCAAGTTTATGACTCAATTTGTATGTTTTGTTGAGATGTAATTTTGATAATGCCTCGTATCCTATTCCGGCATTAAATACAAGTAAGGCATGTTACATTTAGTAATATCAGACCTACGGTTTAGTCGATTCTTAGACTAACGTAGTGTATATGAGAGTTTAGTTATACATGCCATATATAATTGATGATAGTGTGACGACTCCTGACAATTTAAATTGTATTTTCATATCCCAACCTAGACGTAGCTGATGATGTTAAAAGTAATACGCCGGCTCCCGCCCAAGGGACAGCGTCATCTGAAAGTAGACTAGTAAAGATTAGTCAGGGAAGAGAGGTTAGAGAAGCCTTCTTCCAAAGGATGAATGAGTGGTTTGTCGAGTTTGTTCTAATAAATCTGGCTTCCCAACATCCTCAACCCTCACCTAACCCCCACCTAACCCCCAACTGGTTCCCGTAGCTCCCCATGGTGTGGAATTGTTAAGACTAAACAAGTCTCCAGTTGATAAGATTTGGAAACAAGGGGCTGAAGAATTTAGAGCCAATGTTGACGATGATCTCGAGAGAGTAGAGTTTTGGCTTGAGAACTCTATCAGGGTATTTGATGAGCTTTCTTGCACACCAGATGAGTGCTTGAAATGTGTTATATCACTTTTGAGAGATTCAGTATATCGGTGGTGGAATACTCTTGTATCCGTGGTATCAAGAGAAAGAGTTACCTGAGAATTCTTTCAAGATGAGTTCAGAAGGAAATATGTTAGTGAACCGCCCATTGATCAGAAAGGCAAAGAAATTTTAGAGCTGAAACATGGCCGTATGTCTGTGACTGAATATGAGTGAGAGTTTGTTAGGCTCAGTAAGTATGGTCGGAAATGTGTTTCTACCGAGGCCATCATGTGCAAGAGATTCGAAGATGGGTTGAATGAGGATATTAGACTATTAGATGGGATTTTAGAGTTGAAAGAATTTGTTGTGCTAGTCAACCGAGCTTGTAAAGCCGAAAAGTTGAGCAAAGAAAAGAGAAAACTGAGTTTGAGGCTACAGATTCGAGAAAAAGGCTGATGAATTATTCATTTCAATCTTCGTCAAAAAAATTGAGGGATTTGTTTACTCGATCGAATGTTTCAGCTGGGTATCCCAACAGAGATCGTGGGAAGAAATATTCGGGTTCTAAGGCCCAAACTACGTCAAAAGTGATTGTTGGAAATGCTAGGTCTGATAGACTTGAATGTCAACACTGTGGTATACGACATCCCGGTGAATGTAGGATGAATAACCGAGATTGCTTTAAGTGTTGCTCCCTAGATCACTTTATTTGAGATTGCCCTGAAATGGCTGAGAAAATTTGCAGAATGCAAGACTGAGCAACACTGCCACTAGAGGGAGGCCACCCTGAAATACTGGCAATGGGAACAGTAGCAGAGGTGTAACAAAAGATTTAACTGCTAGGTCAGAAGTCAGAGCACCTACTAGAACCTACGCTATTCATGCTCACGTAGATGCGCCATCCCCTGATGTTATCACTGGTACATTTTCTCTCTATGATACTAATGTAGTTGCATTGATTGATCCTGGATTGACTCATTCTTATATTTGCATGAATTTGGTATCTAGTAAGAATTTGTCTGTTGAGTCTACTAAGTATGTGATCAAAGTGTCAAACCCCTTAGGAAAATATGTTTTAGTTGATAAAGTTTGCAAGAGTTGTCCTTTAATGATTCGGGGTCATTGTTTTTCGGTTGACATAATGCTTTTACAATTTGATGAGTTCGATGTAATTCTTGGAATGGATTTGTAACACTCCTAACCCGTATCCGTTGTTCAGAACATTTTACAATTAATTAATGCAAGTCACTATTCATTAGCCAAGATTATTCATAACGTCCCTTAATCAGAAACTCGAGTTCCGATACGAGAATTAGAGTCAAGTCAAGACTTAATTGGGACCTCTAAGAATTTTTCGTGACTTTTTGAAATTTTTCCAAGGTCCAGGGCTCACATGCCCGTGTGGTCCAAGGGACACGCCCATGTGACCCTGGTACAAGCCCGTGTTAGAGGCCATGTTCGACCCCGTATAACTCTCTGACTTGCACACACGGTCATGCCACACCCCCGTGTACTAGGCCATGAATTTTGAGCATTCTGTTTCTTAAAATTAAGGTGCAGGGGACACACGGCCTAACCACTTGCCCCTATTACCAGACCGTGTGTCACACAAGGTCTAGACACACGCCCGTGTGTCTGCCCGTGTGGACAAAATAAATTCATTCGTGCTTTATTTCTCACCCTAATCTTTGTCACAATCCTACACCACATCTTACATTCATAACCCAACAAATCCAAGAATTTTATTCAATTTAATTCTATCATTTAACGTGATATATCATCACATTCAATTACTAACCATTTCAAGCATTCTAATCAAGCATATTCCATCCATCATCATGGCATAACATTTCATGCATACATGTTTACAATCTTACCTTGGTCATGTTCTCATGTTAGACATAATTTGATCAACTACTTAACATATAAGTGGTTAACATAATATGAAATTACAAGTATATCAAAAAAATCATTACTAGCCATTCCAATGGCTAGATTACAAGCATCGTTTGCATTTACATGCCAATATGGCTAACATATCCTATACATGCCTTTACAACCGCAATTGAATTACCATACTCTACCAACATGGGCCGATGGATAGTGTGAGTGATCTCTGCCAAGCTTCCAATCTAACGAGCTTCTAATTACTCTAAAATAGGGAAAATAAAACGGAGTAACATAAAATGCTTAGTAAGTTTGTATAACTTGGTACTTAACTTACCATTCATTTTACTTTGAGGTAACTATGTAAGACATAATCAACCAATTTGACCTCAAGCCCTACACACATTCTCGTTGCCCTTGTTAGTCATATATTTCATAATAACATCAAAACATATAAGGGCTCAACAACAATCAAGTTTCCAAGCACATAAGCTTACCATAACATGTATTCGTTCACCATGCATAATTCATCTCATTATTTCAGGTATAATTTCATAATAGTTCATTTCGACTTCAGATCATTTCATATCATAACTTTACTCAAATATCAAGGTCACGATTAGTACACTCAAGGTGTAGAAGTCTAAAATCAAGGATGAACATATTCATCATATAAATTCCATGTACAATATCTTCATTTCATATTTCTATAAATCAATTATCATGTATCGACATTTTCATGTAATTCAGGTCGATATGTAAGAACTAATTTCTTTTTCATATCTTCACATGTCAAGAACTTTTAACCATTGAATTTATTCAAAATATCGATGGATACACAAGTGGTGCACTCGTGGTGTACAAATCAGGATCCATCAAGTCATGTCCAATGGTACCCATAAGGTACTATTTCAAGGAGTACACTCTAGAGCCACACATGTATACAATAGGATTACCAGTCCAGGCTAAATCCTTTTTATGACATATGCTTTAAAGAGCTTGATCAAGATTACTTGTTCGAGCTAAATCCAATCCATAATATATGCTCGAGAGGACTTATATCAAGATTACCTGTCCGGGCTAAATCCTATTAGAATTGAGGTCGAAGGATTACTCATCCGAGTTAAATCCTATTCGCAACAAATGCAGGACCTCTTTTGTTTTGGGAAATCACATAACCATCAATTTTCCATTTATTCAACCGGGATTTAAACACTTTTCAAACATTATCGGGCATTTGATTATTTCATACCTCCGTAACATTTATATAATTCGAGTAAATCACATTCCACATTCATGTCAAGCATACAAGTAACATTTTATTCATTTACCATTTTATCGGGCATTTTCATTTATAAGGCTATATCGAGTAGGTGATCATTTCACATATTTATGGCATTGATAAAATTCACAAACACAATATTTAAATCAAGCATAAAAAAAATACAATTTAGTTACACGAACTTACCTCGACGAAGGTTCGTGTACGTAAAATCTACTAATTCGATGTTTTCCTCATTCCTCGTTCTAACTCTGAATTTGGTCTATCTGGATGTATACGAGTAAATTTAACACCAATTTATCACATTCTATATTCATGTGGACTAAATTCTCATCTTAGGCAAAATTACCATTTTGCCCCTAACTTTTCCATAAATTACCATTTTATCCATAAGCTCAGAAAATGAAATTCATAAAATCCGACCCTCTACCTAAGCCTAGTAAAATTATACATACAACTTTTACAACACATACATTTCACAAATTTCAGCATTTTCCATGGATTTTCACCATTTTTCATTTTAGTCCCTAAATCAAGTTTTCATGAAAAATCACTTTGTAAAAGTTGTTTATCTTTCATAAATCTTTCATTTTTTACCATAAATTTCAAATTTCCAGCATATACATCCTTGACCCAATTTTTATACCATGATAACTTTTCAAATTGATCCCTAAATAGATAGTTTAGGCTATCCCGATTTTAAAAATATCAAAATTACTAAAAACGGGACAAGGAAACTTACCCAATTTGGCCATGAAAGTCTCTTCTATCTCTCCTAGGGTTTCCATGTTTATTTTGGGGAAGAAAATGATAAAATATGAATTTTATTTTCTTTTCATCTTTTTAATTAATTAATATTTTCACTTTCCAATTTAGTCCCCAACCTTTTTCTCATTTTCCATGGATGAATCATCCAAAAATATCTACGTACTTTTTATTAATGTTCTAATTATCATATAAGGACCTTAAATTTTGAATTCCATAGCTATTTGATCCTTCTAGCTACTAGAATCCAACTTTTGCATTTTATGCGATTTGGTCATTCTCGTAATTAAGCACATAATCGGTAAAATTTTCTTTTCAAAATTTTCACAAGACATTTCTAGTATAATATGAATCATATTATAAAATAAAAGTAAATTTTGTTTTTTGGCTCAGATTTGTGGTCCCGAGACCACTGTTCAGATTTCACCGAAATTGGGCTGTTACAGGATTGGTTGACTCCACATGATGTCGTAGTAAATTCTAGACGAAAGATTATTCAATTGAAATGTCAAAATAATGAAATTCTTTGGATTGAATCGGATGAGTTGGGTGAGTTGCTCATTGTGATTTTGTCAATGTCGGCTTAGAGGTATGTGAGAAAGGGTTGTGAAGCTTATCTTGCGTAGGTACTGAATACGAAAGTGTCAGAATTGAAGATCAAATTTGTGCAGGTAGTTTGTGAATACCCAGAGGTGTTTCCAAAGGAGTTGCCTGGATTACCACCGAATAGAGAAGTTGAATTTACAATTGATTTAGCACCAGAAACTTCACCGATATCGATAGCTCCGTATAAAATGGCTCCGACTGAATTGAAAGAATTGAAGTCTTAGTTGCAAGAGTTGACAGATAAGGGTTTTGCGAGACCAAGTTTTTTGCCTTGGGTTGCACCAATGTTATTCGTCAAGAAGAAAGACAGATCCATAAGGCTTTGTATTGATTATCGTCAACTTAACAAGGTTACGATAAAGAACAAGAATCCTTTTCTGCGAATTGATGACTTGTTCGATCAGTTGAGAGGGGCAACAGTATTCTCAAAGATAGACTTTAGATCGAGATATTATCAACTGAGAGTTAAGGGTTTGGATGTGCCAAAAATCGTGTTCAGAACGAGGTACGGGTATTATGAATTTCTTGTTATGCCTTTTGGATTAACAAATGCTCCTGCAGTTTTTATGGACTTGATGAATCGAATCTTCCATCGGAGTTAGATAAGTTTGTGGTTGTATTTATTGATGACATCCTGATTTATTCCCAAGATGAGGCTGAGCATGCCAAGCATTTAAGAATTGTATTACAGACTTTTAGAGATAAGAAATTGTTTGCTAAATTCAGCAAAAGTGAGTTTTGGCTCTAAGAAGTTGGATTTTTGGGACACATTGTTTTCAGTCGAAGGTATACGGGTTGATCGGGGTAAGATTTTGACAGTCGTTGATTGGAAACCACCGAGAAATGTATCTGAAGTTAGAAGTTTTTTGGGTTTGAATGGTTATTATCGATGTTTTGTTAAGGGATTTTCGATGATTGCTGCAGCGATGACTAGATTATTAAAAAAACATGTGAAATTCGAATGGTCTGAGAAATGTCAACAGCGTTTTGAGCAGTTGAAAGGTTGTTGACTGAGGCACCGGTGTTAGTGCAACCTGAGTCAGGAAAAGAGTTTATGATATTTAGCGACGCATCATTGAACGGTCTTGGTTGTGTGTTGATGCAAGAGGGTAAAGTGATAGCTTATGCCTCGAGACAGTTGAAACTGCACGAAAAGAATTATCCGACGCACGAATTGGAATTGGTTGCTATTGTGTTCACTCTAAAAATTTGGAGACACCATTTATTCGGTGAGAAGTGTCACATCTTTACCGATCACAAGAGTTTAAAGCATTTGATGACTCAGAAATATTTGAATTTACAACAACGAAGATGGCTCAAGCTATTGAAAGATTATGAATTAGTGATCGACTATCACCCGGGGAAAACAGATGTAGTCGTAGATGCTTTAAGTAGAAAGACTTTATTTGCTTTGAGGGCGATGAATATACGGTTAACCTTATCTGATGATGGATCAATTTTGGCCGAGTTGAAAGCTAGACCAATATTTCTTCAACAAATTTGTGAAGCGCAGAAAGATGATAATGAGTTGCAGGCTAAAAGAGTTCAGTGCCAATCAAATAGTGATTCAGAATATCAGATTGGATCCGATGATTGTTTGAGGTTTCGTGGTAGAATTTGTGTATCAAGAAATACTGAACTAATTCAGAAAATTCTTTATAAGGCACATAATGATTGTTTATCTATTAATCCTGGAAGTACAAAGATGCATAATGATTTGAAGGAATTGTATTGGTGGTTAGGCATGAAACGAGACATTTCAGAGTTTGTAACGAGATGTTTGATTTATCAACAAGTGAAAGCCGAACATCAAGTGCCTTCAGGTTTTCTTCAGCCTGTGACTATACCCGAGTGGAAATGGGATAGAGTTACACTGGATTTCATATTAGGGTTACCTCTGACTTTAAAGAAGAAAGATGTTGTTTGGGTCATTGTTGATAGATTGACAAAATCCGTAACAGCCCAATTTTGGGTCTTGCCGAAACAGTATTTTTGAGACAACAAATTTGACGTAAGAAAATTTATTTTTATTATATTTTTACGGTCTACAATTTCATGGAATGATTTCGTGAAAATTTCGTTTGAAAATTTTGACGTTTGAGCACTCAATTTAGTCAAAAGAACTAAATCGTAAAAAGTGCAAAACTTGAATTCTAGAAGCTAGAGGTGTCTAATTGCTATGAAATTTTAAATTGGAGGTCCTTAAATGGTAATTAGACCATTGGTTAATTTTTTGGACAAAAATAGATATGAAATAGGTGAAATAGAATATTTTTAAGTTAGGGGCATTTTGGTCATTTAGCACTTAAAATGAATTAAAAACAAAATTAAAAGCCAATTTTTCTCCATCTTCAACCCCATGGCCGAATGTCATAAGGAAAAACCATGGCTAGGGTTTTTCAAGCTTCCAAGCTCGATTGTAAGTCCGTTTTAGCCCCATTTTTAATGATTTTTACGTTTTTGAAATTTTCGTAACAAGATCTACTATCTCTACCATTTATTTGAGCTAGGGTTCATGTTCAAAAATTTACCGATGTGTTTCATGCATGCATTTTGATGTTTAATGGAGGAATATGTAAGTTTGATGTGTGATAATCTTTTACTAAGTGATTTTCGATAAAAATGCCTAATAGGACTAATTTGTAAAAGTTATGAAATATGTCATAAAAGTGTGATAAAATGAAAAATATGGGTTGCTGTAGTTATAAAAAGTGTTCATCTAGGCTAAAAGAATAAAGAAAGTGAATGGAAATTATTTTACGAGCCTAAGGGCAAAAGTATAAATATGAAAAAGTTTAGGGGCAAAAACATAATTTTTCCATAATATGATTTTTGGGTCACAATGAATAATGTGTCTAATAAATAAGCTAAATGTGATATTTTAGAAAGGAAAACGAGGTTTAGACTTAGAACAAGGGAAAAACACGTATTTGACGATTAGGTCTTTTTCACCATTTTTGATATCAAGGTAAGTTTGTATGCGAGTAATGCAATATGTACTCTATTTTAAATGCTTAAATATTGCATGTATGGTAAGTTCATATGTGATGTTATTTCTTATTTCTATTGCTTTGATAGCAAGTGAATTTTAATGCTTTATTGCTATTATGAGTATGACTTGATGATTCTATGAGAAAATGATGGATATTCTGTACATTGAGATCGACATTACGAATGATAAACCGTAATTCATACATATTTTTATCCCATGCTTAGCATATTTTATGGATGAGTTTTCCTTAAAATTGGTGAATTCGATGCTCCTAATGCCTTAATTTCATGCTTTATACTTATGTGAGCATAGGAGAGTGAAAAGAACAAGAAACAGACCAAAAACGGAGAAAATGGGCCGACGTACGAAATCAACATGGCCTGGACCTCCTCATACGGGTAGACCACACGGCCGTGCCAATTTGGCAGAATCAAAGCACAACTCACATGGGTGGACCACACGCCCGTGCCTATTTAACAGGCTTGACCACGACCTTAAGCAATCACACACGGACGTGTCACACTGGTGTGTTCCTGCCGAGCCCAAGTTTAGTCCAATTGGGAAAATGCTAATTTTGAGGGTTCTTAGGCATTCTAAAGCCTATAAATGCACCTAGAGGAGGAGGAAAAGGACATAAACAGAGGAGGAAGCAGGGTACTACTCAAGGAAAGCCGATTGATCCATCTCAGAAGCCAGATTCATCATCAATACTGAAGATCTCCCCTCAATTTCCCTTCAGGAGTTTTGGGTTTTTCTTTATGTTTTGTATTCATTATTCTTCTGAGATGTTTACCTTTTTAGTTATGAACTAAAACCCCTAAATACCTAAGGGGAATGAAACCTAAGACAGATCTTGTTATTATTATCTGAATTGTATGATAAATATTTGACTTATTCTTAATTATGTGTTCTTAATTCTTGTTTTGATGTTCCAGGTTATTGATTCAAGTTAAGCTCTTATTTAGAGGAGGAATAGACCTTATCTAAGAGTACATTTTCCATAATTAAGTGGAGTTGGTTGCGCGCCTAGAGATAGGGTGACAAGATTTTGCCGAATTAGGGTGAAACCTAATAAAGGGATCCATAGATCGAGTTAATGCAACCCTAGGGAGTTTGTGACAGCCCAAAATTGACCCTAGTCGGAAGGTGGTCTCGGGACCACAAAACCGAGGCATAAAAATAATTAAAAATTTATTTTGATGCCTATAACATGTGTGTGCTCATGTATGACATTTTATGATGATTGATTTAGTGTTATAAGGGTGAATTCCACAAGAAAGGACTTAGTAATGAACTTTGAAAGTATGATAGGAAATGTGTGATGACTAATTAAAGCATGCATGCAAAATAATGGACTTGCATGTCAAATTCCCCTTTATAGGTGGTGGCGGCCATGACAAGGAGGATGGGCTAAACATGTCATGAAACATGTTTTGTTGGTGCATTAGGGTGAAATAATAAACAAAGGTGTATGGGTGAAAAAAAATGAAAAAAAATGTGTGTGAGTGTGGTAATCCCCCATTGCCGTGAGTTGTAGAGAAGGAAAAAAAATTTTGTTCATCCTTTCTTTGAGCCAAAACTAAGGAAGAAGGAGGATTTTTGCTTCATGCTTGGTTTGGAAGAGATCTAGAAGGAGATTTGGCTAAGTTTGCATCAAGATTAAGGTATGTATGAGGTTGTGTTAGGAGTTTCATGCATGTTTTGGTTGCTAACTTGATGTGCATGTTAGCCATGGCTCAAATCTTTGTTAAGCCATGGAAATGGTATTTGGCCAAAGTTGTTATGGTGATAAAGCCATTGCATGCTAAGTGTGAAGCTTGATGATGATGCATGCAATGATGGATTGTCTACTCTTGAGTAAGATTTTGAGCTTTCTTTTGTTTTATCATGATTGAAGTTGAAAAGGAGCATGATTGTCATATTCGCCATGATGCATTCATGAGCATGGTTCATGCTTCTTGCATGTTAGTTAAAATTTGTGTTTTGGATGGCTATGGACACCTTGAAATTCGCCATGCTCATATATGTATATATATGTTTGCACATGATGTTTTGGTTATGAAGGAAGTGATGAATAAGTTTGTTTAAAGAAGAAGATGTTGAAGAATAATTGTGAAATTGTAAGCACATTCGGCCTAGCACACATATGAGTGCTTGATGCTATATTGTAAGTTTTGAGCTACAATATGCAAAGCATTAACTAGTAAAATGCATGTTGTTTTGTGTGGTATTAAGTGCATAATTGGCCTCAACATGGACAAGTATATTCGGCCTTGGGTAGCCTATTGAAGGCCTTAGCTTTTCCTTGATGCTCGAATAAATTGTATTGAATTGCTTGATGTAGTATAAAATATGCATGACCATTGTGTATTCAAGCTAAAGGGTGGCCATATGACCATTTAAATTCCTTGTCATATTCGCCATAAGCTAGCACAATGAGGTTTTGATAAATTGAATTTGTTTGAATTAGCTCAAGAGCTAAGAGGGCCACAATTGGACAAGGGAAGGAAAAAGTAATCGAATAGCCGTAAAAGCCGTTCGACAACATCCGAGGTAAGTCCTCAAGAAGTGACCTTACTTGAATTATGTGGAATGAAATATGGATGTATTGATTATTGATTTATGTGTGTATGAGTATTGAATGATACCCGGGCTAAGTCCCGGCGATTATGTTAGTGATTATAATTGTGTTTGAGCCTTAGTAACGAAAATAAATATGTATGTCCAATGATTATTGATGTATGTGTGCATGAGAAATTGAATGATATCCGGCTAAGCCCGAAGACAATTATGCTGGAAATTATAACCGGGTTAAGACCAAGGCAATTGTGCTAGTGGCTACATCCGGGCTAAGACCAAAGGCATTCGTATGCGAGTCATTCTATCCGGCTAAGACCAAGGCATTTGTGCAAATCGTGATATCCGGGTTAAGTCCCGAGGCCTTGGTGCGGGTTACCATAACCGGCTATGTCCCAAGGCGATTGATCGAGTAGCGACATCCGGTTAAACTCGAAGGTATGTGATTTGAAAATTATAAGCTTGCTGGAAAATTTCAGCTAATGCACTTGTGAAATTTCCCAATGACAAGGTAAGTGCGGTGTGTGCTTTGCTGCGCTAGGAGTAAGAGCGTGTGAATATCCGCTCCTATGATGGAACGAGTTATCGGCCTTAATGAAGCCGTTATTTGTGTATGAACATAAGAGTTGGGATGGTGAAGTAAGTATGATTATGTGAATGTGCATTAATGAAATGATGCATTTAACTATGTGAATGTATTGCTGTAATTAGAGTTGATTATATTCCTTGAGACTTACTAAGCATAAAAATGCTTACTCATTGCTTTGGCTCTCGGTTTTCTAGATTTCGCTCGATAGCAATCGGATTCGGGATCGTTGAAGTCGAAGTCATCCACACTATCAAGCCCCCATTTTGGTATAAATTCTTGGTTGAACTTGAAATGGCATGTATAGGACTACCCTTGTTGGTTTAAATATGTTATGATGTATATGTGTACGGCCATGCGAAAATGGCTCGTAATAGTGAAGTATCAACTTAAACTATTTGCGGTTTGTATATATATATATGGTGTCATGATGTGACTATGAATTGGAAATGGGAATGTTGGTCACATGATCAGCCATTGGCATGGTTAAAATGATCATATGTGGACCTATGTAAGGCAAGACTAGTTGGTTCATGGAGACTACAAAATAGGTAAGACCTACCTTAAAACAGATGCTGCCAGCTGCAGTAACGTGAATGTGAAAAATCACCAAAATTTGTAGGAATGGTATTAAATAGTGAATCAGCTATGTAAATGAACATTGATGAGTCTATTTTCATATGGAAGAAGCGAAATGGTCATAGGAGTTACATGTTAAGAGATATTAAAGCTATTGTGAGACAGGGCCAGAACGGTTTCTGGGTTCCCTGTCGCAACTTTAAAAATTTACTATAAATTATCCAGAAAGAATTAGAAGACATACCTTATATGTACAGATTCCATTTTGAGTCTAGTTTCATTAGAAACAAACGGCACCAGCATTAAAGCGCTGTACAGAGAGATATTCAAGTTATACCGCGCGAAGGTCAGAGCAGTCGATCCCTGTAACATGGGTGACTTTAACTAATAAACTGTACCAATTAGCCCGACCAAAAATTCTAGAAATAAATCCATGGATGGATATATGAGTCTAAATTCAGGGAAAATTTACGAAACTAGTTTCCGAGTTTTGAAACTCGAGATATGATTTTTAAGGCGACAGTGACGCAGTTTTTCCAGCCTGACTGGAAATGTCCAATGGATGGGCAAAACAAGTGAACTTGGCTTGCTAACCCCTCGTGTCCGACACCGGCGATGGTCTCGGGTTCGGGGTGTTACAATTTTATTGGTATCAGAGCCACGGTTTAGTCTATTCTAGGACTACCGTGAGGTGTTTGGGGTCTAGCTATACATGCCATTAAATGATGAATCGATAGTGTGGTGATTTCTGACAATTTGACTTTGAGTTTGTTTATAGCAATGGATCCCGATCCCAACCGAGCAATAGCTGATGATGTGGAGAGTGTGGCGCTGCTCCGCACAAGGGACAGCACCGGCGGACTCTCAACCTATGGCCAACAATCCGAATGATGAGGCTAGGCAAGCCTTTTATAGTGTGATGAACGAATGGTTTAATCAATACATTCGAACTAACACGGCCGTCCCACAACCTCCATTCCCGACAAATCAACCCCGCACCTACAATACCTCCGTAATCGACCAAATAAGGTCAAGTAAGCCCCAATCGATAGGATTCGAAAACATGGGGCCACTGAATTTAAAGCTACGGATGATGATGATGCCGAACGAGCTGAATTTTGGTTGGACAACACTATCCGGTGCTCGATGAGCTATCTTGTACACCCGATGAGTGCTTAAAGTGTACCATCTCCTTGCTACGTGATTCCACCTACTATTGGTGGAGTACTCGACTTCGTGGTACCTAGAGAGCAAGTGACTCGGGAATTCTTTCAAACCAAGTTCAAAAAAAAAAAAAAGTATATCACGATATTCATCGACCAAAAGCGAAGGGAATTTCTTGATCTTAAGCAAGGTTCTATGTCACATCGACTATGAACGAAAATTTGTGAGGCTTAGCCGATACACGCGAGAATGCATTTCGTCCGAAGCTATTATGTGTAAACGCTTCGAGGATGGGCTGAATGATGATATAAGGATGTTCGTTGGCATTCTCGAAATACGAGAGTTCGTAGTACTTGTTGAGCGAGCTTGTAAAGCCGAAGAGCTTAGAAAGGAGAAACAAAAGCTGATGTGGGAACCGGAGAATTCGAAGAGGTCCTCGAGAAAGTCTCTTCAACAGCAATCAAGAGATTTCGAGATGATGTGAACCGGTCTAGAGGCGCTTTGGGCTTTTCTAGACGAGGACGCGATCGACCCCCTGTGACCACACGAGTCACTTCGATCGCCAGTGGTGGAAATGATCGCCGAGAGAGGGCGGAGTGTCAACATTGTGGCAAATGGCATTCGGGGAGCTGTTGGTTTCGTGATCGCTCCTGCTATAAGTGTGGATCGGCCGACCACTTTAGGAAGGATTGCCCGAGGATGCTTGAACAGAATGTGAGTCAGAGTGGAAACTCGGGTGCTACCATCGCCGAGGTAGGCCACCTAGAAATATGGGCAATGTCGGTGGCGGTCGAGAGGATCTAGAGATGCTACCATCGATCGAGGCTCGTGCTCTGCGAGGACTTATGCCATCGCCGCACGCGAGGATGCCGCCTCTCGGATGTCATTACCGTGCTTTCACTCTTTTCAATACTAATGTGATTGCTTTGATTGACCCCGGTTCTACTCAATCTTATATATGTGAAACCTTAGCATCCAAGAAGACTTTGCCTATTGAGTCTCATCGAGTTTGTAATTCGGTGTCAAACCCTTGGGTCATTACGTGCTTGTCAACAAAGTGTGCAAGAAAAGTCCCCTAGTGTTCCGAGGTTCTTGTTTCCGGCGGACTTGATGCTTTTGCCGTTCGATGAATTGACGTTATTCTTGGTTTGGATGGGCTGACCATGCACGATGCAATCGTAAATTGCAAAAGCAAGACTATCGATTTGAGGTGCGCGAATAACGAGATAATTCGGGTTAAGTCTACGGACTTAAAGGGGTTGCCACCGTAATATCGCAATGTTGGCCCGAAAATATGTAAGAAAAGAGTGCGGCGTACCTTGCGTACGTGCTCGATGACAAGGAATCAGAAAAGAAACCCGAATCTGTGCCGTGGTTTGTGAATACCCGGATGTTTTCCCTGAAGAATTGCCGGGTTTACCACCTGTTCGGGAAATAGAATTTGGCATCGAATTGGTACCGGTACCACTCAATTTCGATAGCTCCGTATTGTATGGCACCAACGGAATTAAAGGAGTTGGAAGCTCAGTTGCAAGAATTGGTGGATAGAGGTTTTGCTCGCCCGAGTTTTTCGCCTTGGGGTGCGCCAGTGTTGTTCGTGAAAAAGAAGGATGGAACCATGCGGCTGTGCATCGATTATCGTCAGCTTAATAAAGCGACAATAAAGAACAAATATCCGTTGCCGCGTATCGATGACTTGTTCGATCAACTAAAGGGAGCCTCGGTGTTCTCGAAAATAGATTTGAGATCGGGCTATTATCAATTGCGAATCCGAGATTGGACGTACCCAAGACCGCCTTGAAGCGAGATATGGTCACTATGAGTTCCTAGTGATGCCGTTTGGGCTCACTAATGCCCTACGGTATTTATGGATTTAATGAATTGGATCTTTAGACCATATTTGGATCGATTCGTAGTTGTGTTCATTGATGACATCTTGGTCTATTCAAGAAATGAGACCGAACATCTTGAACACCGCGGTTAGTCTTTGCAAATTTTACGGGATAAGCAATTATATGCTAAGTTCAAGAAGTGTGAGTTACGGTTAAGAGAGGTTAGCTTCTTGGGTCATGTGGTATCTGCATCGGGTATTCGAGTCGATTCAATAAAATTTCAGCCATACTTAATTGGAAGCCTCAGAAATATTACTTGAGGTTTGGAGCTTTTTGGGGCTTGCTTGGTTATTACCGACGACTTGTAAAAGGCTTCTCAACGATAGCCACGCCGATGACGGCTTACTCCAAAAGGATGTTAAGTTCGAATGGACGAGAAATGCCAAAAAGTTTCGATCAATGAAAACTTATTTGACCGAAGCCCCAATTCTAGTGCAACCCGAGTCCGCAAAAGAGTTTGTCATCTATAGCGACGCCTCTCTACTTGGGTTAGGTTGCGTATTAATGCAAGAAGGTCGAGTTGTGGCCTGTCGTCGAGGCAATTAAAGCCACATGAGAAAAATTATCCGACTCATGATCTCGAATTGGCCGCCATCGTATTCGCCTTAAAGATTTGGCGACATTACTTATTTGGTGAAAGGTGCCATGTATACTCGGATCACAAAAGTCTCAAATATTTGATGATCCAAAGAGACTTAAATCTGCGACAAAGACGTTGGCTCGAGTGTTAAAAGATTACGAGCTGGTCATTGACTATCACACGGAAAGGCGAATGTGGTTGCGGATGCCTTGAGTCGTAAATCATTATTCGCTTTACTGACGATGAACGTGCACTTGTCTGTTTGATCCGATAGTGTGTTAGTAGCTGAATTGAAAGCCAAACCACTATTGATACATCAAATTCGAGAAGATCAGAAAGTCGACGACGAGTTGGCTGCAAAACGGGCTGAGTGTGTTCCGAACAAGGATTCGAGTTTCAAATCGATGATGACGATTGTTTGAGGTTCAAAAGTCGTCGTGTGTTCCAAAGAATTGAACTCATTTCGATAATTCGAATGAAGCCCATTGTAGCCGAATGGCAATCCACTCGGGAGTACGAAGATGTACAATGATTTGAAACGTCGGTTTTGGTGGCATGGTATGAAGCGAGACATCTCCGACTTTGTTTGAGATGTTTAATATGTCAACAAGTGAAAGCGGAACATCGGTGCCTTCAGATTACTTCACCAATCACGATACCCTAGTGGAAATGGGATCGAGTCACAATGGACTTTGTATCCGGACCGCCATTGTCGACAAGTAAGAAGGATGCGGTTTGGGTCGTGGTAGATCGATTGACTAAGTCGGCCCACTTTGTCCCCGACGTCGGATTTTTCAATTGACAAATTAGCTGAATTGTACGTTTCTCGATTGTGAGATTACACGGGTGCCTATTTCCATCGTGTCGGATAGAGATCCGAGATTTACCTCGCGATTTTGGAAAAAGTTGCAAGAAGCTTTGGGTACCAAGTTGCATTTCAAGATCGCCTTTCACCCCCAAACCGATGGTCAATCCGGCGGATAATTCGGATACTTGAGGATATGTTAAGATGTTGCGTCCTCGAGTTTAGTGGTTTATGGAACGGTATTTGCTGTTGATTGAATTCGCACAACAACAACTTTCAATCAAGTATTAAGATGGCACCCTACGAGGCCTTGTACGGTCGTAAATGCCGTACACCATTGTTTTGAACCGAGCTCGGTGAAAGCAAGATTTTCGGTGGATTTGATTAGGGATCTTTGAGCGTAAAGTGAAAATAATCCGTGAAAGTCGAAGATAGCCTCCGATCGTCGAAAGTCGTGCGCGGACTGAAGCGTAAGGATATCGAGTATCGTGGGTGATAAAGTGTTTCTCAAGGTATCTCCTTGGAAAAAGATACTCGATTCGTAGTAAGGGCAAGTTGAGCTCGAGGTTCGTTGGGCCATATGAGATATCCGACCGAGTCGATCCAAAGGCATATCGTTTGATTTTGCCCCGAACTCGAAAAGGTTCACGATGTCTTTCACGCTTCGATGCTTCGACGCTATAGATCCGATCCATCACACGTGATTAGTCCATCGAAATTGAAATTCAAGCTAATATGAGTTATGAGGAAGAACCGATTCGTATCCTATCACGAGAAATGAAAGAGTTGTGAAACAAGCGGGTTCCGCTAGTACAAGTGTTATGGCTCAAGCACGGGATAGAAGAAGCTACTTGGGAGACCGAGAACTCTATGAAAGAGCGATATCCAAACCTATTTACGGTAAGATTTTCGGGACGAAAATTTCTTAAGTGGGGAGAGTTGTGACAGCCCAAAATTGACCCTAGTCGGAAGGTGGTCTCGGGACCACAAAACCGAGGCATAAAAATAATTAAAATTTATTTTGATGCCTATAACATGTGTGTGCTCATGTATGACATTTTATGATGATTGATTTAGTGTTATAAGGGTGAATTCCACAAGAAAGGACTTAGTAATGAACTTTGAAAGTATGATAGGAAATGTGTGATGACTAATTAAAGCATGCATGCAAAATAATGGACTTGCATGTCAAATTCCCCTTTATAGGTGGTGGCGGCCATGACAAGGAAGATGGGCTAAACATGTCATGAAACATGTTTTGTTGGTGCATTAGGGTGAAATAATAAACAAAGGTGTATGGGTGAAAAAAATGAAAAAAAAATGTGTGTGAGTGTGGTAATCCCCCATTGCCGTGAGTTGTAGAGAAGGAAAAAAAATTTTGTTCATCCTTTCTTTGAGCCAAAACTAAGGAAGAAGGAGGATTTTTGCTTCATACTTGGTTTGGAAGAGATCTAGAAGGAGATTTGGCTAAGTTTGCATCAAGATTAAGGTATGTATGAGGTTGTGTTAGGAGTTTCATGCATGTTTTGGTTGCTAACTTGATGTGCATGTTAGCCATGGCTCAAATCTTTGTTAAGCCATGGAAATGGTATTTGGCCAAAGTTGTTATGGTGATAAAGCCATTGCATGCTAAGTGTGAAGCTTGATGATGATGCATGCAATGATGGATTGTCTACTCTTGAGTAAGATTTTGAGCTTTCTTTTGTTTTATCATGATTGAAGTTGAAAAGGAGCATGATTGTCATATTCGCCATGATGCATTCATGAGCATGGTTCATGCTTCTTGCATGTTAGTTAAAATTTGTGTTTTGGATGGCTATGGACACCTTGAAATTCGCCATGCTCATATATGTATATATATGTTTGCACATGATGTTTTGGTTATGAAGGAAGTGATGAATAAGTTTGTTTAAAGAAGAAGATGTTGAAGAATAATTGTGAAATTGTAAGCACATTCGGCCTAGCACACATATGAGTGCTTGATGCTATATTGTAAGTTTTGAGCTACAATATGCAAAGCATTAACTAGTAAAATGCATGCTGTTTTGTGTGGTATTAAGTGCATAATTGGCCTCAACATGGACAAGTATATTCGGCCTTGGGTAGCCTATTGAAGGCCTTAGCTTTTCCTTGATGCTCGAATAAATTGTATTGAATTGCTTGATGTAGTATAAAATATGCATGACCATTGTGTATTCAAGCTAAAGGGTGGCCATATGACCATTTAAATTCCTTGTCATATTCGCCATAAGCTAGCACAATGAGGTTTTGATAAATTGAATTTGTTTGAATTAGCTCAAGAGCTAAGAGGGCCACAATTGGACAAGGGGAAGGAAAAAGTAATCGAATAGCCGTAAAAGCCGTTCGACAACATCCGAGGTAAGTCCTCAAGAAGTGACCTTACTTGAATTATGTGGAATGAAATATGGATGTATTGATTATTGATTTATGTGTGTATGAGTATTCGAATGATACCCGGGCTAAGTCCCGGCGATTATGTTAGTGATTATAATTGTGTTTGAGCCTTAGTAACGAAAATAAATATGTATGTCCAATGATTATTGATGTATGTGTGCATGAGAAATTGAATGATATCCGGCTAAGCCCGAAGACAATTATGCTGGAAATTATAACCGGTTAAGACCAAGGCAATTGTGCTAGTGGCTATATCCGGCTAAGACCAAGGCATTCGTGCGAGTCATTCTATCCGGCTAAGACCAAGGCATTTGTGCAAATCGTGATATCCGGGTTAAGTCCCGTAGGCCTTGGTGCGGGTTACCATAACCGGCTATGTCCCAAGGCGATTGATCGAGTAGCGACATCCGGTTAAACTCGAAGGTATGTGATTTGAAAATTATAAGCTTGCTGGAAAATTTCAGCTAATGCACTTGTGAAATTTCCCAATGACAAGGTAAGTGCGGTGTGTGCTGCGGCTAGGAGTAAGAGCGTGTGAATATCCGCTCCTATGATGGAACGAGTTATCGGCCTTAATGAAGCCGTTATTTGTGTATGAACATAAGAGTTGGGATGGTGAAGTAAGTATGATTATGTGAATGTGCATTAATGAAATGATGCATTTAACTATGTGAATGTATTGCTGTAATTAGAGTTGATTATATTCCTTGAGACTTACTAAGCATAAAAATGCTTACTCCGCCGCTTTGGCTCTCGGTTTTCTAGATTTACTCGATAGCAATCGGATTCGGGATCGTTGAAGTCGAAGTCATCCACACTATCAAGCCCCCATTTTGGTATAAATTCTTGGTTGAACTTGAAATGGCATGTATAGGACTACCCTTGTTGGTTTAAATATGTTATGATGTATATGTATACGGCCATGCGAAAATGGCTCGTAATAGTGAAGTATCAACTTAAACTATTTGCGGTTTGTATATATATATATGGTGTCATGATGTGACTATGAATTGGAAATGGGAATGTTGGTCACATGATCAGCCATTGGCATGGTTAAAATGATCATATGTGGACCTATGTAAGGCAAGACTAGTTGGTTCATGGAGACTACAAAATAGGTAAGACCTACCTTAAAACAGATGCTGCCAGCTGCAGTAACGTGAATGTGAAAAATCACCAAAATTTGTAGGAATGGTATTAAATAGTGAATCAGCTATGTAAATGAACATTGATGAGTCTATTTTCATATGGAAGAAACGAAATGGTCATAGGAGTTACATGTTAAGAGATATTAAAGCTATTGTGAGACAGGGCCAGAACGGTTTCTGGGTTCCCTGTCGCAACTTTAAAAATTTACTATAAATTATCCAGAAAGAATTAGAAGACATACCTTATATGTACAGATTCCATTTTGAGTCTAGTTTCATTAGAAACAAACGGTACCAGCATTAAAGCCCTGTACAGAGAGATATTCAAGTTATACCGCGCGAAGGTCAGAGCAGTCGATCCCTGTAACATGGGTGACTTTAACTAATAAACTGTACCAATTGGCCCTACCAAAAATTCTAGAAATAAATCCATGGATGGATATATGAGTCTAAATTCAGGGAAAATTTACGAAACCAGTTTCCGAGTTTTGAAACTCGAGATATGATTTTTAAGGCGACAGTGACGCAGTTTTTCCAGCCTGACTGGAAATGTCAAATGGATGGGCAAAACAAGTGAACTTGGCTTGCTAACCCCTCGTGTCTGACACCGGCGATGGTCTCGGGTTCGGGGTGTTACAGAGTTAATTAGAAAGAGATTTCAATTATTCAACCTAGGGTTAGATGTTGTTAGTCTCGAGAGGGATAATAATATAACTTAGGGATTTCTACAGATCAAGTCAAATGAATAAATCGTCCGATTCAGAGTCAAATAACAAGTGAAGTCTAGGTGGATTTTTCCTTAGGTATTGTCTTAATTCAATCATTTTTCCAAAAGTAATTCCCCAATTTTATTTTCTGTGAATCCTTAGTTAGGTAATTAGTTAGTTAAAACAAACCCCATTATTCTTAGGCTAGATAATAGAAAGACAATCATTACTAGTACTTTTAGTTCCTTTGGGTTCGACAATCCGGTCTTGCTAAAACTATACTACTGTTCGATAGGTACACTTTCCTTCATCGTGATAATAGTTAGTTTCAAGAACAATTCATTATAAATTTTTAAAACCTGTCACGAATATCACGCATCAACGAACAAGTCCGACAGTGATGCGATAAGTATGGAAATCTCTTTTGAACCTTAGGAATATTTTAGGATACGAGGGACATGTCACTAGGAACTATGTGATCTGAGCTCTTGAGATATGTGGTCTGAGCTCATGAGATATGTGATATATGTTTATATGATTCCGGGTGCTAGTCTTGTACGTTCTACTGGTGGCTGGGTAGTCCGGCATGTGTTGCGGAACCTGACAGCTTGTGTGAGTAGCCCGAGTAGCTACGTCTTGAATTACAGCTTATGTGAGCAGACCCGTGAGTAACTAGATCTTGTATAAGACCATATTTGGGATATGACATCAACATTGAAATGGGTTCTACGAATAAGACCATGTCTTGGACATTGGCATCGTATGAGATTTCTTATAAGACCATATTTGAGATATGGTAATGAAATGAGATTTTTTGTGTATCCAATAGTATTCCAAGTGTTCAATGGGTGAATTATCGAGTAACTTGACAGAATACCCAAGGGGTAAGTCAATGAGAGGAATGAGTATGAGTTGTGTTTCGAGTTGGTACAAGTATGTACGTAAAGTTTATAAGCTATGGCATCGTGATATTATGAGTTCATGATCCCTTTGAAAGTAACTTTGAGTAAACCTTGTGATTATTGGTTTATGTGTAAGATGTATAAATACATGGTTAAGTTGATTGATGATTATGAAAAACGCTTGTAGGCCAAATTGATTGGAGATATTATTGTTGCTAGATTAAGTCAAGTTATGTGAAATTATGTTGGTAAATCAGAAGAATAAGCATTGGGAATTTATTTCATTACAACTTGAGATTTATGGCCACTTTATGTTAACTTGTGTTTATATTGTTAGACATGGTATATGATTAGTAAGAGTTACTATTATTTTCATACGGACTTACTAAGCGATGAAACTTACCCCCTTTCTTTCCCACCTCTTGTAGGTTTATTCAGCTAGCTGAGGTTGGAGATCATCGGAGATTCTACCACACTATCAAGCTATCATTTGGGGAATAAGAAAATGTAAGTATGTTAAGTCTATGGCATGTATAGGGACTTAGTCATTTTGTGTATGTGTCATTATGATATGGCCAAATGTATTGGCTTGTAATGAATAAGGATTTGATTTGGTATGTAGCCATATAAATTGGCTTATATTGGCTAATGGATTGCAAGTATATTAATTACTCATATGCCTATGCCAATGTCATTGTGTAATGTGGTTTGTAATGGTATGTTAATGAATGTTAGTACAAGGGAATCATGAAAGAGTAAAATTAGGATTAAAACAGTTTTGGATTGTAGCAGTAGTATAATTTTGAAATATCACCAAAAATTGTGGAAATCAAATTATAGGTTGAATAAAATATGAAGTTAAAGCCTATTGAGTCTAGTTTTACATAGAAAAAGAATTTCATTTTATGAGATATTTGAAATTTATGAGACAAGGTCAGAATGATTTGGGATTCCCTTGTTCTGACTTTGGAAAATAATTAAAAATTTTATAAAAATACTTTGGGGTTAAAATTTATATGTTTAAATTCTTAATGAGTCTATTTTCAAGATAAATAAATAAGAACATCATCCGGATCCCGTACTAAGAGATAATTAACTTTTAGTGAAGAAAGGTCGAAACTGTCAAACAACAAAATAGGGATGAATTTGAAGAATTAGCTATACTTATTGGCTAAACCATAAATTTTGAAAATTTTATGGCAGAAAGATATTTGAGTCTAGTTTCAGAAAAAAGCAAGAAGATCTTAATTTAGAGTTTTTTAGCTCAAGATATAAATAATTTAGTGACTATGACTCAAATGGATAGTTTTGTTATGAACAGTAAATAATTGTTTTGATATGTTTAAACCTTGATTATGGTTGTGTTGGTAGCTTAATTGTTCCATGTTAAGTGCCATTGAAAGTGGTATGTGAGTGTGCATATGAGGGTGGAAAATGGCTTGGTAAATAGCCATTTTCTTGGCCACCCAGGTAGAGACACGGCCGTGTGTCTCAGCAGTGTGAAGGACACGGCCCGAGGACACGGGCGTGTGACTTGGCCATGTGACCCTAAATCGTGCATGACGTCATAAATAGAAAGTTACATGGGCTGAAGATACGAGTGTGTATGACCACACGACCTACCCACATGGGCGTGTCCCAAGCTACATGGGCATGTGACCCATGTTTTGATGAAAAATTTTCTGAGTTTTCCAAAGTTCTTAGTTTAGTCTCGAACCACCTCCAATGTATGTTTTGGGCCTCGCAAGCCCGTAATAGGGACGATATGCATCTGCATGAATGGTTTTAAATTGGATGAAATTTTATGGCCTAGTTTTGTATGATTGGTTATTTTTAAATCCGGTAATGCCTCATACCCTGTCCCAGTGTCGGACAAGGGTAAGGGGTGTTACAAAATTGGCTCATTTCATTCTGGCACGTACCGATTATTCACTTGGTAAACTATCTAAATTGTACATTTCTGAGATTGTTAGATTCCACGGGGTGCCTACTTCTATTATTTCGGATAAAGATCTGAGGTTTACATCACGATTTTGGAAGAAATTGCAAGAAGCATTGGGTACGAAGTTGAATTTTAGTATCATATTCCATCCGCAAACTGATGGTCAATCTAAGAGAGTGATCAAATTCTCAAAGATATGCTTCGCTGTTGTGTTTTAGAGTTCGAAGGTAGTTGGGAGAAATATCTATCATTGGTTGAATTTACTTATAACAACAATTATCAATCGAGTATAAAGATGGCACCGTGTGAAGCATTGTATGGTCGTAAGTATCGAAATCCATTGTATTAGACCGAGCTAGTTAGAAACAGATTCACAGGGTTGATTTGGTTAGAGAAACTGAAGAGAAGGTGAAAGTAATTCGTGATTGTTTAAAAGCAGCTTCAGGTAGACAGAAATCGTACGTGGATTTGAAACAAAAGGATATCGAATTTTAGGTTGGTGATAAAGTGTTTTTGAAAGTGTCTCTGTGGAAGAAAATTCTTAGATTTGGTCACAAAGGCAAGTTGAGTCTGCATTTCATTGGGTCGTATGAGATTATTGAAAGAATAGGCCCAGTGGCATATCGACTAGCTTAGTCGTCGGAGTTAGAAAGGATCCATAATGTATTTCATGTGTCAATGTTGTGATGATATCGATTAGATCCATCGCATGTAATCTCACCATTAGAGATTGTAATTTGACCTGATATGACATACGGAGAAGAACTGATCAAAGTGTTAGCTCGAGAGGTTAAACAGTTGAGAAATAATAAGTATAGCTCTAGTGAAAGTTTTATGGCAACGGCACGGGGTCGAAGAGGCTACGTGGGAACTTGAGGAAGCTATGAGAAAATAGTACCCGAACCTCTTTTCTGGTAAGATTTTTGGGGACGAAAATCCTTAAAGGGGAAGAGTTATAACAACCCGTTTTTGGGTCAAATCAGAACAGTGGTTTTGAGACCACAAATCTGAAGTATAAATATTTATTTTATTTCTATTTCAAGGTCTACCGTATGATAGAATAATTGTGTGAAAATTTTATTAAGAAATTTTATCGTTTGAGTGCTCAATTTGACTAGAAGGACTAAATTGCAATAGATGCAAAATTTGAGTTCTATAAGTTAAAAGTGTCTAATTGCTACGAAATTTTAAATTGGACGTCCTTAAATGGTAATTAAACCATTATACTTTAGGATGGACAAAAATGGAGATAGTTAGGTAAAAATTTAAAGTTATGCATTAAGGGTATTTTAGTAATTTGGTAAATAAAGAAAAAATTAACAAATAAAAGTGTCCATCTTCTTCAATTTAGTCCCCCATAGCCGAAAATTTCAAGGGAAGACATAGCTAGGATTTGGCCAAGATTTCAAGCTTGATTGTAAGTCTGTTATCTCGTTTTCAATGATTTTTATATTTTCGAGATAGTTGTAACTTGATTTATAAATGTAAAGGACTAATTTGAAAGAAATTCAAATTCTAAAATTTTACCCATATTGATTATGTTTGTGTTTTGATGTTTGATGGTAGAATGTAACATCCCAAAATAGGGCCTAGTCGGAATAGTGGTTTCGGGACCACAAATCCGACATCAAAATATTTATTCTATGATTATTATGAGGCCTAGAATATGAGAATATGCATGTGTTAAAGTTTCATGAAGAAATTATTTGAGTTAGGTGAAATTAGGGACTAAATTGAATAAATTATAAAACTTGGATTATAGAAGCAATTTGTATGAAATTTATTTAGATTATAAATTAGAAGGCCTTGGATAGCAATTTTCCCAATTTCTAAGTTTTTGGACAAAAATGAGCTTGCATGGATGAAATTTTAACGAAAGGGCTTCAGGGCATTTTAGTCATTTGACATTTTAATGAAATAAAATGGGAAAAGTGAACAAAAAATCAGCCATTTTCTCCCTTGTACTAGCCGAAACTTTCAAGCCCTCCATAGCTAGGGTTTCTAAGTTTTTCAAGCTCAATAGTAGGTGCTCCCAAGCCCCGTTTTTAATGTTCTTTGTATTTTTGAAATCCCAGTGGCTTACTCTCTCCATTTCTACCCATTTTCATGCTAGGGTTCATGTTTAAAAATTTACCCATGCATGAGTTACTTGTTATTTTGATGGTTTATGGAGGAATATGAAAGTTGGAGGTGTGTTAAACATTTTTTCCTAGGCGATTTTCATGAAAAACCCTTAAAGGGACCTTTTTGCAAAAGTTGTAAAATGTGTGGTAGAAATGAGAAAATAATGGAAACTATGGGTTGCCATAAGAGGGAAAAGTGTTTGGATAGGCTTGGGTAAGTAGGAATTGCATGTATTTCATTATACGAGCCCAGGGACTAAATCATAAAAATATGAAAGGTTAAGGGTAAAACGGTCATTTGGACAGAGGGTGGAATTTAGACTTGAAAAGCATAATGTAGAGTTTTAATGATTTAATTTTGTTTTTATAGACCTCGAGGAATAAATTTCGGAGGTCGATCGAGGAAAGCAAAAGGTTTCGGAATAGCCTAAACACAGCACCGAAACGAATACCAGGTAAGTTTGGATAACTTAAAGTAAACTTATAATGTGTCTAATTATATGATTTATGAATGCATGATGATTGAATTTATTTATGGCATGAAATTACAAGAATTGCAACTTTGATAATGATATGTTGAAAAATCGTCTCGGTTGAGGTTAAAAAGGGAATTCAATGGATAAACCATGCTTGACATGTGAATTGAGATCCCGCATGTGTTGCAATAAGGATTTAGCCTGGACGGGTAATTCGTTGATCTCAATTATGAAAAGAATCTGGCCCAGATGGGTGTTCCTTTGGATGATCGAGCCTCCCGAAGAATATAAGTGCATTACGGATTTAGCCGGGATGGGTAATCCGATTAGGGTTTGAATTTAGCCTGGATTGGAAAGTCAGATCCAAACTCAATAAATGTGGTTGTCGCTATAAAGGATTTAGCCTGGACTGGTAATCCCGCATCACCTTACGAGTTAATCATATAGGTGATTTAGCCTGGACTGGTAATCCCGCCATAAGACGTGAGGTTCGCGGGAGTGCTTATCTGAAATGATCATTCGTACGAATTGACGAATTATGGATATTCCATCGAGATTTCCTAGAAACTTAACAAGATTAATATGAGATATATGTACAAAATGAGATGTTGAATGATGAGCTTATCTAAGATAAATTACATGGTGCTTTGTTATATGACTAATTCATTGATTTAGTGTATGTGATAGGGAAGCCATTTCATGCTTATTGATTTTATTACCCAATTTGGTTGCATGCTAATTACTTAGTAAGTTTTGCATGCTAATTACTTAGTAAGTTTACTTTCCGATTATTCGAGCTTACTAAGCATGTAAATGCTTACCCCTCTCTTCTCTTTGCTTTTCAGAGCTCAAGGACTCATAAGGATTGGAAGACAGTTGGAGAGCCAGCACACTATCAAATAGACCGGCTTTGGTATAAAGACATTTCTATTTTGTTCAATGGCATGTATAGGACTCTTGAGTTGTAACACCCCTCACCCGTATCCAACGTCGGAAGAGGGTTCGAGGCATTACCAGATTTACATCAAAATATTCATACAAAACCAGGCCATAAAATTTCATCTAAATTAAAACTTTTCATACACATGCATAACATCCCTTATACGAGCCTATGATGCCTAAAACATACATCAGGGGTGGTTCGGGACTAATCCGAGAACTTTGGAAACTTTTGGAAAACTTAGAAAATTTCATCATGAAATAAGGTCACACGCCCGTGTGGCTCAGGACACGATCGTGTCCTCAGCCCATGTAACTCTCTATTTATGACGTCATCACAAAAATAAAGGCACACGGCCAAGGCACATGCCCGTGCGTCCAGGCTATGTCCCTCACACAGCTGAGACACATGGCTGTGTCACAGCCCGTGTGGCCAATTTGAAACTAAAGTACATGATGTAGGGGCCACATAGCCCGTGCGGACAATTTTTAGGCTATTTTCCAAGCCAATTGCCACCCTCAATAACAAACTCACAAGCTTACTTTTATTGACCATTAACATGGCACATTTGAACACTCAATCATCCACAAACAATACAAGATCATGGTAACCTCATATCATATTTTACATACTTAAAACATCATACTTAGTCAAGCTCAAATTTACTAATTCTCATGCATCAAAGTTTATAAGATTACTCCCATATCACACATTTAAGCCTTAGTTATCAACACATCATCTCATCTCAATGAAACCATCAAGCATTCACCACCAACAATATAACTCATTACATACACACAATCACAAGCCTCATCTCCATGACATAGGCACATGCATAATCGTATAATCAACATAAGCCACCATTCATAGCTATACACAAATTGAACTATAACCATTATAAGCGAACATTTGGCCACATTATTAATGACATAATTACAAAAGATAAAGCCCCTATACATGCCATAGACTTAAGTATTTGAATACTTATATAGACTTAAGTATTTGAATACTTATACCCGAAACGGTAGCTTGATAGTATGATTGAAAATCTGGCGATCTCCAACCCGAGCTAGCTAAATAAACCTATAAGAGATGAAAAGGAAGGAGAGTAAGCTACAAAGCTTAGTAAGTTCATATGAAAATAATAAGCAATTTATTAACTTACTTCTCAAGGTAATACAACCATATTTGCATTTTTACTTATGTTCAGGTCAAGCTATTTTCTCGAGTAATAGTCACTAATTTATTTATATCTGGAGCTACAGAACTCCAAATTAAGTTCCTCTAATTTTCCTTGAAACTAGACTCACATATATTCTTACCATAAAATTTTCAGAATTTTTGGTTTAGCAAATAACTACAGTTTATTCTTTAAAGTCACCCCTGTTTCGCTCCCAACAGCTTCGACCTTTCTTCACTAAAATTTAATTATCTCATAGTATGAGACTCAGATAATGTTCTTGTATATTTTTATTGAAAATAAAATCATTAATAATTATATGCATATAAATTACAACCCATAAATATTTTTGTATAATTTTTAATGATTTTCTCAGATCAAAGCAGGGGATTTCAAAATCATTCTGACTCTGTCTCACACAACTTCAAATATCTCATAATATGAAATTCTTTTGCTTACACCATTTCTTTTATAAGAAACTAGACTCAATAATATTTAATTCCATCTTTTATTCAATCTCTAACTCACTTTCTACTATATTTGGTGTATTTTCAAAGTCGAACTGCTGTGGCTGTCCAAAACTGTTTTAGTAAGAAAATGATAATAACTAAATTTACCACACCTTTCTTTCTTTCAATTAGAAATCCATACATTTATAAACATATATCATTATTCACCAAATTAACACAACATCATTTCACAATGCTTATGGACTTACCATTCATGGATTTCATATTAAGTTGAGTTTCTATACATACCTGTACCGATCCTTACCATTTCATACATATACATAATGCCGTTGCATCTTCGATGTCTCGCACACTATGTACCATACTCGATACCTCGCATGCTAAGTGCTATTCTGGATGTTTCGTACACTAAGTTCCATCCTCGATACTTTGCATACTAAGTGTCATTTATATATATAGCCAAAGTTATCTCAAATTGCACACCATGTGCCACTTTTAGCTGAAGCTATTTCGAACTGCACACTAAGTGCCATTTTAGCCGATAAGTCGTTAATCATAAAAATAATCACGTATAGACAATTTATACAATATCAAGCATTAAAAACATAAATTTAACAATGCTTAATACATACAAACTTACCTCAATTGTCAAAACATTGAAATGGATCGACTAGTCCGAAACTCTGTTTTTCCCTCGATATAGACTCGTACGAGGCTTAACTTGATATGCATAAACAACCATGGCCGAACCTTCAAAGCTTTGAGAACATTATTTTCTTTCTCACATTCGGCTATTGATGAAGATGATAGCATGTAATTTGGCTTTTGTTTTATTTTATTTTATTATAATTACCAAATACCATATTTAACCTTAATATACATTAATAATTTCCATTATGCCAAGCCATGGAATTCCACTATCAAAAATTATGAAATAATTACCACTTAAGATCTCCCACTATTTAATTCCATAGCTATTTAATATCTTTAACTTATAGAACAGAACTTTTACGCTTTGCTCAATTAGTCCTTTTTGCTTTATTAACTATCAAAACGATAAAATTTTTCAACGAAACTTTAATACCATCTTATTGCCACTCTGTAAATATTTATAAAAATATTTATGACTCGGTTTATAGAAACGAGGTCTCGATTCCTCATTTTCTAAACCCACTTGACCTTAAGGTCATACCACTTGAACTTAATAAATCGCTTATAAAACAAAAATCACAATATCAAAAACCTTTTTTAAACTCAAAATTTGTAACACCCCGAACCCGAGACCATCGCCGGTGTCGGACACGAGGGGTTAACAAGCCAAGTTCACTTGTTTTGCCCATCCATTTGACATTTCCAGTCAGGCTGGAAAACTGCGTCACTGTCGCCTTAAAAATCATATCTCGAGTTTCAAAACTCAAAAACTGGTTTCGTAAATTTTCCCTGAATTTAGACTCATATATCCATCCATGGATTTATTTCTAGAATTTTTGGTCGGGCCAATTGGTACAGTTTATTAGTTAAAGTCACCCATGTTACAGGGATCGACTGCTCTGACCTTCGCGTGGTATAACTTGAATATCTCTCTGTACAGGGCTTTAATGCTGGTCCCGTTTGTCTCTAATGAAACTAGACTCAAACTGGAATCTGTACATATAAGGTATGTCTCCTAATTATTTTTGGATAATTTATAGTAAATTTTTAAAGTTGCGACAGGGAACCCAGAAACCATTCTGGCCCTGTCTCACAATAGCTTTAATATCTCTTAACATGTAACTCCTATGACCATTTCGTTTCTTCCATATGAAAATAGACTCATCAAGGTTCATTTACATAGCTTATTCACTATTTAATTCCATTCCTACGAATTTTGGTGATTTTTCACATTCACATCACTGCAGCTGGCAGCATCTGTTTTAAGGTAGGTCTTACCTATTTGGTAGTCTCCATGAACCAACTAGTCTTGCCATACATAGGTTCATATATGATCATTTTAACCATGCCAATGGCTGATCATATGACCAACATTCCCATTTCCAAGCCATAGCCACATCATGACACCAAATATATACATACAAACCACAATTAGTCTAAGTCGATACTTCACTTTTACGAGCCATTTTCGCATGGCCGTACATATATACATCACAACATATTCAACCAACAAGGGTAGTCCTATACATGCCATTTCAAAGTTCAACCAAAATTTATACCAAAATAGAGGCGTGGATAGTGTGGATGACTTCGACTTTATTGATCCCGAATCCGATTGCTATCGAGCGAAATCTATAAAACAGAGAGCCAAAGTAACGGGGTAAGCATTTTTTTATGCTTAGTAAGTCTCAAGGAATATAATCAGCTCTAATTACAGCAATACATTCACATAGCCAAATGTATCATTTCATTAATACACATTCTTACTTCACACTTCATCATTATATACTTTCACAAAGTATCAATCAATTCAATAACTGAAATTTATTAGTCGATTGAGCGAATGTTGCTCAAACATGTCGACTTTCCAATGCACATATAACGTACCTTATCCTTTGGGCTTTTCGAGTGTACTAATTGAATTCATTACAGCAACCAACACTCACCTCCAGCCCAAGATTCTTGAATATAACCGGATATAATCACGTGCACAAATGCCTTGGTCTTAGCCCGGATAGAATAACTTCGCATACGAATGCCTTGGTCTTAACCGGATATAGCCACTAGCACAATTGCCTTGGTCTTAACCGGATATAATTTCAACATAATTGCCTTGGGCTTAGCCCGGATATCATTCAATTTCTCATGTACACATACATCAATAATCATTGGACATACATATTTCATTTTCATTACTAAGGCTCAAAACGCAAATATAATCACAAGCATATTCGCCTTGGGACTTAGCCCGGGTAGAATTCAAATGCTCATACATACATAATCAATAATCAATACACATCCATACTTTATTTCACATAATTCAAGTAGGGTCACTTCTTGAGGACTTACTTGGATGTTGTCGAACGCTTTTTCGCAATTCGATCACCTTTTCCTTCCCTTGTCCAATTGTGGCCCTCTTAGCTCTTGAGCTAATTCAAACAAATTCAATTTATTAAAACCTCATTGTGCTTGCTTATGGCGAATATGACAAGGAGTTTAAATGGTCATATGGCCACTCTTTAGCTTGAATACACAATGGTCATGCACATTTTATACTACATCAAGCAATTCAATACAATTTATTTGAGCATCAAGGAAAAGCTAAGGCCTTCAATAGGCTACCCAAGGCGAATATTCATGTACATGTTGAGGTCAATTTTGCACTTAATACCTCACAAAAACAGCATGCATTTTACTAGTTAATGCTTTGCACATTGTGGCCCAAAACTTATAATATAACATCAAGCACTTATATGTGTGCTAGGCAATTGTGCTTGCAATTTCACAAGCATTCTTCCACATCTTCTTCTTTAAACCAATATATTCATCACTTACTTCATAGCCAAAACATCATGTGCAAACATATATATACAATATGAGCATGGCTGAATTTCAAGGTGTCCATAGCCATCCAAAAATACAAATTTTAACTAACATGCAAGAAGCATGAACCATGCTCATGAATGCATCATGGCCGAATATGACAATCATGCTCCATTCAACTTCAATCATGGTTAAACACAAAAAGAAAACTCAAAATCTTACTCAAGAGTAGACAATCCATCATTGCATGCATCATCATCAAGCTTCACACTTAGCATGCAATGGCTTTATTACCATAACAACTTTGGCCAAATACCATTTCCATGGCATAACAAGGATTTGAGCCATGGCTAACATGCACATCAAATTAGCAACCAAACCATGCATGAAACTCCCAACACAACCTCATACATACCTTAATCTTGATGCAAACTTAGCCAAATCTCCTTCTAGATCTCTTCTAAACAAAGGAAATGAAGCAAAAATCCTTCTTCCTCTTAGTATTTTCGGCCAAAAGGAGAGAGCAAGCATGAACAAATTTTTTGTTTTCTCTTCTTGGTTGCACGGCAATGGGGGATGCTACTCTCTCACACATTTTTTTTTCTTTTCTCACCCATGCTTAGTTGTTTATTATTTCTAACATCATCCATTAGTAAAACATGATGGGAACATGTTCCCTTGCCCATAACCTTGTCATGGCCGCCACTCCTCCTTAGGAAGGGATTATTTGACATGCAACTCCACCTTTTGTTAACATGTACTAACAAGCCATTTAAAATTAGCCTATCATATTTCACCATGTTTCACTTTGATCCCTATTTAATACTTTCTCATACAAATGGGTAAAATTAGAGAATGAAATTTCCACATATGCATGCACACACATAGTAAGCATAGAATATAACAATTAATTATTTTATGACTCGGTTTAGTGGTCCCAAACCACATTCCAGCTAGGGTCTATTTTGGGCTGTCACAACTCTCCCCACTTAAGAAATTTTCGTCCCGAAAATCTTACCGTAAATAGGTTTGGATATCGCTCTTTCATAGAATTCTCGGTCTCCCAAGTAGCTTCTTCTATCCCGTGCTTGAGCCATAACACTTTCACTAGCGGAACCCGCTTGTTTCGCAACTCTTTCACTTCTCGTGATAGGATACGAATCGGTTCTTCCTCATAACTCATATTAGCTTGAATTTCAATTTCGGATGGACTAATCACGTGCGATGGATCGGATCTATAGCGTCGAAGCATCGAAACGTGAAAGACATCGTGAACCTTTTTGAGTTCAGGGGGCAAAATCAAGCGATATGCCACTGGACCGACTCGCTCTGATATCTCATATGGCCCAATGAACCTCGGGCTCAACTTGCCCTTACTACCGAACACGAGTATCTTTTTCCAAGGCGATACCTTGAGAAACACTTTATCACCCACCTGATACTCGATATCCTTACGCTTCAGATCCGCGTACGACTTCTGACGATCGGAGGCTATCTTCAGACTTTCACGGATTACTTTCACTTTCTGCTCAAAGATCCCTAATCAAATCCACCGAAAATCTTGCTTTCACCGAGCTCGGTCCAAAACAATGGTGTACGGCATTTACGACCGTACAAGGCCTCGTAGGTGCCATCTTAATACTTGATTGAAAGCTATTGTTGTAAGCGAATTCAATCAACGGCAAATACCGCTTCCCATGAACCACTAAACTCGAGGACGCAACATCTTAACATATCCTCAAGTATCCGAATTATCCGCCGGATTGACCATCGGTTTGGGGGTGAAAGGCGGTCTGAAATGTAACTTGGTACCCAAAGCTTCTTGCAACTTTTTCCAAAATCGCGAGGTAAATCTCGGATCTCTATCGGACACGATGGAAATAGGCACCCGTGTAATCTCACAACGAGAAACGTACAATTCCGCTAATTTGTCCATTGAAAAATCCGTGCGTCGGGGACAAAGTGGGCCGACTTAGTCAATCGATCTACCACGACCCAAACCGCATCCTTCTTACTTCATCGACAATGGCGGTCCGGATACAAAGTCCATTGTGACTCGATCCCATTTCCACTCGGGTATCGTGATTGGTGAAGTAATCTTGAAGGCACCGATGTTCCGCTTTCACTTGTTGACATATTAAACATCTCAAAACAAAGTCGAGATGTCTCGCTTCATACCATGCCACCAAAACCGACGTTTCAAATCATTGTACATCTTCAGACTCCGGGTGGATTGCCATTCGGCTACAATGGGCTTCATTGAAATTATCGAAATGAGTTCAATTCTTTGGGACACACGACGACTTTTGAACCTCAAACAATCGTCATCGTCAATTTGAAACTCCGAGTCCTTGTTCGTAACACACGCACCCGTTTTGCAACCAACTCGTCGTCGACTTTCCGAGCTTCTCGAATTTGGTGTGTCAATAATGGTTTGGCTTTCAATTCAGCCACTAACACACCGCCGGATCGGACGGACAAGTGCACATTCATCACTCGTAAAGTGAATAACGATTTGCGACTCAAGGCATCCGCAACCACATTCGCCTTTCCCGGGTGATAGTCAATGATCACTCATAATCCTTTAACAGCTCGAGCCAACGTCTTTGTCACAGATTTAAGTCTCTTTGGGTCATCAAATATTTGAGACTTTTGTGATCCGAGTATACATGGCGCCTTTCACCCAATAAGTAATGTCGCCAAATCTTTAAGGCGAATACGATGGCGGCCAATTCGAGATCATGAGTCGGATAATTTTCTCATGTGGCTTTAATTGCCTCGACGCATAGGCCACAACTCGACCTTCTTGCATTAATACGCAACCTAACCCAAGTAGAGAGGCGTCGCTATAGATGACAAACTCCTTGCTTGGACTCGGGTTGCACTAGAATTGGGGCTTCATCAAATAAGTTTTCGTTGATCGAAACTTTTTGGCATTTCTCCGTCCATTCAACTTAACATCCTTTTGGAGTAACCGTCATCGGCGTGGCTATCGTTGAGAAGCCTTTTACAAATCGTCGGTAATAACCGCAAGCCCCAAAAAGCTCCGAACCTCGATAATATTTCTCGAGGCTTCCAATTAAGTATGGCTGAAATTTTATTGATCGACTCGAATACCCGTCGCGATACCACATGACCCAAGAAGCTAACCTCTCTTAACCGTAACTCACACTTGCTGAAGTTAGCATATAATTGCTTATCCCGTAAAATTTGTAGCACTAACCGCAGTGTTCAAGATGTTCGGTCTCATTTCTTGAATAGACCAAGATGTCATCAATGAACACAACTACGGATCGATCCAAGTATGGTCTAAAGATCCGATTCATTAAATCCATAAATACCGAGGGCATTAGTGAGCCCAAACGGCATCACTAGGAACTCATAGTGACCATATCTCGCTCAAGGCGCGGTTGGGTACGTCCGAATCTCGGATTCGCAATTGATAATAGCCCGATCTCAAATCTATTTTCGAGAACACCGAGGCTCCTTCAGCTTGATCGAACAAGTCATCAATACATGGCAACGGATATTTGTTCTTTATCGTCGCTTATTAAGTCGACGATAGTCGATCTACAACCGCATGGTTCCATCCTTCTTCTTCACGAACAATACTTGGCGCACCCAAGGCGAAAAACTCGGGCGAGCAAAACCTCTATCCACCAATTCTTGCAACTGAGCTTTCAACTCCTTTAATTCCGTTGGTGCCATACGATACGGAGCTATCGAAATTGGAGTGGTACCAGGTACCAATTCGATGCCAAATTCTATTTCCCGAACAGGTGGTAAACCCGCAATTTTTCGGAAAACATCCGGTATTCACAAACCACGGGCACAGATTCGGGTTTCTTTTCGATTCCTTGTCATCGAAAGCACGACGCAAGGTACGCCGCACCCTTTTCTTACATATTTCGGGCCAACATCGGCGATATTACGGTACCGGCAACCCTTTAAGTCCGTAGACTCAACCCGAATTATTTCATTATTCGCGCACCTCAAATCGATAGTCTTGCTCTTGCAATTTACAACCGCATCGTGCATGGTCAACCAATCCAAACCAAGAATAACGTCGAACTCATCGAACGGCAAAAGCATCAAGTCCGCCGGAAAACAAGAACCTCGGAACACTAGGGGACTTTTCTTGCACACTTTGTTGACAAGCACGTAATGACCCAAGGGTTTGACACCGAATTACAAACTCGAGACTCAATGGGCAAAGTCTTCTTGGATGCTAAGGTTTCACATATATATGAATGAGTAGAACCGGGGTCAATCAAAGCAATCACATTTGTATTGAAAAGAGTGAAAGTACCGTAATAACATCCGGAGAGGCAGATCCTCGCGTGCGCGTATAGCATAAGTCCTAGCAGAGCACGAGCCTCGGATCGATGGTAGCATCTCTAGATCCTCTCGACCGCCAACGACATTGCCCATATTTCTAGGTGGCCTACCTCGGCGATGGTAGCACCCGGGTTTCCACTCGACTCACATTCTTCAAGCATCCTCGGGCAATCCTTCATAAAGTGGTCGGCCGATCCACACATATAGCGAGAGCGATCACGAAACCAACAGCTCCCGAATGCCATTTGCCACAATGTGGACACTCCGCCTCTCTCGGCGATCATTTCCACCATCAGCGATCAAGTGACTCGTGTGGTCACAGGGGTCGATCGCGTCCTCGTCTAGAAAAGCCCAAACGCCTCTAGACCGGCTCGCATCATCTCGAAATCTCTTCGATGCTTGTTGAAGAGACTTTCCGAGGACCTCTTCGAATTCTCCGGTTCCCACATCAGCTTTTGTTTCTCCTTTCTAAGCTCTTGACTTTACAAGCTCGCTCAACAAGTACTACGAACTCTCGTATCTCGAGGATGCCAACAAACATCCTTATATCATCATTCAGCCCATCCTCGAAGCGTTTACATAATAGCTTCGGACGAAATGCATTCTCGCAGCATCGGCTAAGCCTCACAAATTTTCGTTCGTAGTCGGTAACTGACATCGAACCTTGCTTAAGATCAAGGAATTCCCTCCGCTTTTGGTCAATGAATCTTTGACTGATATACTTTTTTCGGACTCGGTTTGAAAGAATTCCCAAGTCACTTGCTCTCTAGGCACCACAGAAGTCAGAGTACTCCACCAATAGTAGGCGGACTCGCGTAGCAAGGAGATGGTACACTTTAAGCACTCATCGGGTGTACAGGATAGCTCATCAAGCACCTGGATAGTGTTATCTAACCAAAATTCAGCTCGCTCGGCATCATCATCATCCGTAGCCTTAAATTCAGTGGCCCCATGTTTTCGAATCCTATCGATTGGGGCTTACTTGACCTTATTTGGTCGATCCACCGGAGGTATTGTAGGTCTTGGGGTTGCATTTGTCGGGAATGGAGGTTGTGGAACAGTAGTGTTGGTTCGAATGTATTGATTAAACCATTCGCTCATCACACTATAAAAGGCTTGCCTAGCCTCGTCATTAGGATTGCTGGCCATAGGTTGAGAGTCCGCGGCGCTGTCCCTTCTTGCGGGAGCAGCGCCACACTCTCCACATCATCAGCTATCGCTTCGGTTGGGATCGGGATCCATTGCTATAAACAAACACAAAGTCAAATTGTCGAAATCACCACACTATCGATTCATCATTTAATGGCATGTATAGCTAGACCCCAAACACATCACGGTAGTCCTAGAATCGACTAAACCGTGGCTCGATACCAATAAAATTGTAACACCCTGAACCCGAGACCATCGCCGGTGTAGGGACACGAGGGTTAACAAGCCAAGTTCACTTGTTTTGCCCATCCATTTGACATTTCCAGTCAGGCTGAAAAACTGCATCACTGTCCCCTTAAAAATCATATCTCGAGTTTCAAAACTCAGAAACTGGTTTTGTAAATTTTCCCTGAATTTAGACTCATATATCCATCCATGGATTTATTTCTAGAATTTTTGGTCGGGCCAATTGGTACAGTTTATTAGTTAAAGTCACCCATGTTACAGGGATCGACTGCTCTGACCTTCGCGTAGTATAACTTGAATATCTCTCTGTACAGGGCTTTAATGCTGGTGCCGTTTGTCTCTAATGAAACTAGACTCAAAATGGAATCTGTACATATAAGGTATGTCTCCTAATTCTTTTTGGATAATTTATAGTAAATTTTTAAAGTTGCGACAGGGAACCCAGAAACCATTCTGGCCCTGTCTCACAATAGCTTTAATATCTCTTAACATGTAACTCCTATGACCATTTCGTTTCTTCCATATGAAAATAGACTCATCAAGGTTCATTTAAATAGCTTATTAACTATTTAATTCCATTCCTACGAATTTTGGTGATTTTTCACATTCACGTCACTGCAGCTGGCAGCATCTGTTTTTAAGGTAGGTCTTACCTATTTGGTTGTCTCCATGAACCAACTAGTCTTGCCATACATAGGTTCATATATGATCATTTTAACCATGCCAATGGCTGATCATATGACCAACATTCCCATTTCAAGCCATAGCCACATCATGACACCAAATATATACATACAAACCACAATTAGTCTAAGTCGATACTTCACTTTTACGAGCCATTTTCGCATGGCCGTACATATATACATCACAACATATTCAACCAACAAGGGGTAGTCCTATACATGCCATTTCAAAGTTCAACCAAAATTTATACCAAAATAGAGGCGTGGATAGTGTGGATGACTTCGACTTTATTGATCCCGAATCCGATTGCTATCGGCGATATCTATAAAACAGAGAGCCAAAGTAACGGGTAAGCATTTTTTTATGCTTAGTAAGTCTCAAGGAATATAATCAGCTCTAATTACAGCAATACATTCACATAGCCAAATGCATCATTTCATTAATACACATTCTTACTTCACACTTCATCATTATATACTTTCACAAAGTATCAATCAATTCAATAACTGAAATTTATTAGTCGATTGAGCGAATGTTGCTCAAACATGTCGACTTTCAATGCACATATAACGTACCTTATCCTTTGGGCTTTTCGAGTGTACTAATTGAATTCATTACAGCAACCAACACTCACCTCCAGCCCAAGATTCTTGAATATAACCGGATATAATCACGTGTACAAATGCCTTGGTCTTAGCCCGGATAGAATAACTTCGCATACGAATGCCTTGGTCTTAACCGGATATAGCCACTAGCACAATTGCCTTGGTCTTAACCGGATATAATTTCCAGCATAATTGCCTTCGGGCTTAGCCGGATATCATTCAATTTCTCATGTACACATACATCAATAATCATTGGACATACATATTTCATTTTCATTACTAAGGCTCAAAACGCAAACATAATCACAAGCATATTCGCCTTGGGACTTAGCCGGGTAGAATTCAAATGCTCATACATACATAATCAATAATCAATACACATCCATACTTTATTTCACATAATTCAAGTAGGGTCACTTCTTGAGGACTTACTTGGATGTTGTCGAACGGCTTTTTCGGCTATTCGATCACCTTTTCCTTCCCTTGTCCAATTGTGGCCCTCTTAGCTCTTGAGCTAATTCAAACAAATTCAATTTATTAAAACCTCATTGTGCTTGCTTATGGCGAATATGACAAGGAGTTTAAATGGTCATATGGCCACTCTTTAGCTTGAATACACAATGGTCATGCACATTTTATACTACATCAAGCAATTCAATACAATTTATTTGAGCATCAAGGAAAAGCTAAGGCCTTCAATAGGCTACCCAAGGCCGAATATTCATGTACATGTTGAGGTCAATTTTGCACTTAATACCTCACAAAAACAGCATGCATTTTACTAGTTAATGCTTTGCACATTGTGGCCCAAAACTTATAATATAGCATCAAGCACTTATATGTGTGCTAGGCCGAATTGTGCTTGCAATTTCACAAGCATTCTTCCACATCTTCTTCTTTAAACCAATATATTCATCACTTACTTCATAGCCAAAACATCATGTGCAAACATATATATACAATATGAGCATGGCGAATTTCAAGGTGTCCATAGCCATCCAAAATACAAATTTTAACTAACATGCAAGAAGCATGAACCATGCTCATGAATGCATCATGGCGAATATGACAATCATGCTCCATTCAACTTCAATCATGGTTAAACACAAAAGAAAACTCAAAATCTTACTCAAGAGTAGACAATCCATCATTGCATGCATCATCATCAAGCTTCACACTTAGCATGCAATGGCTTTATCACCATAACAACTTTGGCCAAATACCATTTCCATGGCATAACAAGGATTTGAGCCATGGCTAACATGCACATCAAATTAGCAACCAAACCATGCATGAAACTCCCAACACAACCTCATACATACCTTAATCTTGATGCAAACTTAGCCAAATCTCCTTCTAGATCTCTTCTAAACAAAGGAAATGAAGCAAAAATCCTTCTTCCTCTTAGTATTTTCGGCCAAAAAGGAGAGAGCAAGCATGAACAAATTTTTTGTTTTCTCTTCTTGGTTGCACGGCAATGGGGGATGCTACTCTCTCACACACATTTTTTTTTTTTTCTCACCCATGCTTAGTTGTTTATTATTTCTAACATCATCCATTAGTAAAACATGTTGGGAACATGTTCCTTGCCCATAACCTTGTCATGGCCGCCACTCCTCCTTAGGAAGGGATTATTTGACATGCAACTCCACCTTTTGTTAACATGTACTAACAAGCCATTTAAAATTAGCCTATCATATTTCACCATGTTTCACTTTGATCCCTATTTAATACTTTCTCATACAAATGGGTAAAATTAGAGAATGAAATTTCCACATATGCATGCACACACATAGTAAGCATAGAATATAACAATTAATTATTTTTATGACTCAGTTTAGTGGTCCCGAAACCACATTCCGGCTAGGGTCTATTTTGGGCTGTCACACAATTAACTCGTAAATATTAAATATAACATTTACAAACCTACTCGTCAGATTTGGTGGCCCCGAAACTACTGTTCCAATTAACCCTAAAAATGGGCTGTTACAACTCTCCCCCCTTTAGGGATTTTCGTCCCCGAAAATCTTACCAGATGAAGTTGCTTCCAAATCTTATGAATCACTTTCACTATTTTCTCAAGGTCACAAATCAATTTCAGCCTCGCATATCTTTTTCCCATAGCCTTTGAATTTTAACACACAGTGCCGGAGCATATTGTCAAAATTTTGAATTACTCACTCAGAACACATAGCTCAGTTGATCTCTCAAATAGGAACTCTGTATATACTAAAACTATCATGCGAATTTTTTTTCCATCATTAGATAAGATCAATCGAGTAGCCATTCTCACAAAAATAAGCAAATATCTTTCCATTCAGCATCTATAATTATATCTGCTTTCTCTATATTCTGTTAAAGAAACATATTCCAATCAGTTCACTAGTTCATTACTGAAAATCATAACTTCTTGACTTAATCTAGACTGAACTCAGCACTAAAACTTCAGTTAATAATACTTTCAACTATTCCCAACTTTGCTAACTCGCATCGATCATTCAACTTTCACGAACATGATAATGTCATTAACTAGAATAACTTTAACTCATAACAACATGATCCGGTTAGAATATTCCAATAAGCATAGTTCCGTATCATACTCTCGAGAACATAATTTCTTTATTCCAACTATCCGTCTATCTATATACTCATGATTGTACAAAAATTCATCACCATACTAGAGAATCATTTAAATACATATAACTCAATTCGCATCTCGACAAATTAGTTCGCGCTGATATAAACAACTGAGTTGATTTCCACTACTACAACCCAAGTACATGCACTCGTTCATAATTCTCTTATCATGCAAATCAAAGATCTCACAACTGTATTAGGACAAGGAAACAGAGATATTCCGATTAAACTCACTAACCTTAGTCAAGCTTACCCGAGAAAAGAAAACCACTACACATTTCAATCTTGAGTTTCCATCATTTATGCCTTTGCCGATGATAATTCTTTACACTGAAAATCAGAGAAATCCAGATACTAGAATTTTCCACATTCCTATTATCAAATCCAGAAATACCTTCAAATAAACATAATCATCACAGATCAAAGAATGCACTTTAAAGATGAGCCATGTTTGATAATCCACACAATGAGGATGATAAGAAAACGCCAGATACGATCTGGCAACAGAAACCCGAGAACATAACTCAGAAGAGAATAATAATGAAGACTCGAAAAATTTTCTTAGAGAAAACCAGAAGAAAAATAATACTTATCTATTCTGGAATTCCATTATGATAGAAATATCATATCTTTCGAGTATACACATAAGACAAACATCATTTGGCAGGAACAGAAGAATAGCCTCACACAAATTTTTACCATCGTCCTTATTCCAACTTAATAGAATAGAATTTTGAAGAGAATAAAGAAATGCAGATCATAAACCAACGGGTCCAAGAGTGCTTACGTCTAATATCATAGTTAGCTAATATTCTCACACAATAAGAATTTCATCAGAAAGAGAATGACCATATAAACCCCTGGGGACAATTGAATATTTAGAACACCCAGAAGAAGTCAACGTAATTTATTCAACTTTAACAGTTACACACAGACATCTTTACAACTCATTTATCCTTTCTCTGACTAATTCTGTCATCAAGGACCCCGTATTATCCCACTCACTAACGAAAACCAATTCGGAAGGAATCCCAGCAAACATATATTTAAACTTCATACCCAAATGAGTAAAATAGCCAAGAACAATTTTCTTCTTTAACTAAAACATTACATACTCTGTATGATCTGTTAAAACATCCCGATATTTCTTCTAAAATTGAGTTCATTTGCTACTCTGTACTCTACTCTGTTTGCATTACTAATTATCCCACCATTGTACTCTTTAATCTCATACTTGTGAGCTTATTCAACATAATTCTCGTAAATTTTTTTCGTCACAAAAGCAACACTGGTAAGGGGAAGTTGTAAAGCCTCTAACTTGACTCTCATAAATACACACTTATGACTCAACATTCACCATCAATATAATATCATCACAATCACATAGTTTACTCCAAGAAAATTAACATACTTATTTATTTTACAACTGTTTCTGTCATCCTCAATTTCAAACAGTAAATCTACTTACTCGAGCCCAATATCAGTATCTAATTAGATTTTAACATTTAACTTCAATTTTACTTACCAACATTTGTCAAATTAAAGAGCGTCTTACGAGTCTGAGTACGTCGTTTACTTAAAGCCATAGTCCAACTATGGTCTTACACATACATTGCCAAGGCCCCGCCGTGGTTTTTATTTCACTTGCCATAACCTGATTATGGTCTTATTAGTTGATTGTCATATGTATATTTAGTAAAAGCAACTATAATTTATATCTTACATAACATGTAATACATACTTCATTATAGTCAAATAAACACATTTTGACATGAAATATATCTATACACAATTCTTTCTTATTTAATATACATAATACAATATGAACTCACCAAATTTACTTTCATTTGATTCTCACATAAGTTCTGTATGTACCTATATTACTTACTTTGATCGTACTTTAATTCTCATCTTGAATATGTCCGTTGAACCATTCGAAATCATTACGGATACTCGATAATCACATATAGCTCGTACAATGCCATATCCTAGATATGGTCTTACATGTTATCACATATCGATGCTACTATCCCACACAAGGTCTTACACGAAATCACAATACAATGCCAATATCCCAGACATTGTCTTACATTTAATCACATATCGAGTTGATGCAATGTCCCAGACATGGTCTTACATTGGCTCTCCTCTTTCTATGCCGATGCCATGTCCCAAACATGGTCTTGCACTAGCTCACATGTATTGCCATGGTCCAACCATGGTCTTATCCGTCAATTCATCATCGAACGATTGTACTCATTTCCTGTGTTCTACTCAATTTGATCTTCCAATTCAATTTCATATTATCATATTATTTATGATTCCATATAAAAACCATAAAACATAACATTATAATACCTTTAATTTAGCAATTGAAACATAAGAGTTAATCATATAAACACACTGATTATACATCATTCGATAAGTGTACATAAACACACATTCCGTCATCTTGAGTAAATTAGCTTATCATATTCACTTAATCAAATAGATTAGGCACATAACATCATACGAATACCAACACACATAGATAAGCTTATCACCACATAAACTTTCATTTCATTCTACGTTTCCACATTTCTTAACTTATGATTATCACATTGCTTACGTTAGCACATAAATATCATGAACTTCTATTCACACCTTTCTCAATTTTGACACATCATAAGCATGTTTCAATCCTCTCAATATCATTTTTCCACATTACTGAAAATAACTCGGTTGGAAGTCACCTCTGTCTTAACAAAACAAATTCGTTAGAGTCGGGAGATATCACACTATCACAAGTAGTAATATGACATGTATAGCTAGACTCACATACGCTAGGTTAGTCTGAGAATTGAATAAACCATAGCTCTGATACCACTAAATATAACACCCCTTACTAGTCTGAGAATTGAATAAACCATAGCTCTGATACCACTAAATATAACACCCCTTACCCGTATCCAATGTTAGAAAAGGGTTAGAGGCATTACCGTACTTACATCAAAACATTCATACAAAACCAGGCCAAAAAATTCATCCAAATTAAAACTCTTCATACACATGCATAACATCCCTTATACGGGCCTATGATGCCTAAAACATACATCAGGGGTGGTTCGGGACTAAACCGAGAACTTTGGAAACTTTTGGAAAACTTAGAAAATTTCATCATGAAACAAGGTCACACGCCCGTGTGGCTCGGGACACGACCGTGTCCTCAGCCCATGTAACTCTCTATTTATGACGTCATCACAAAAATAAAGGCACACGCCCGTGCGTCCAGGCCATGTCCCTCACACAGTTGAGACACATGGCTGTGTCACAGCCCGTGTGGCCAATTTGAAACTAAAGTACATGATGTAGGGGCCACATAGCCTGTGTGGACAATTTTTAGGCTATTTTCCAAGCCAATTGCCACCCTCAATAACAAACTCACATGCTTACTTTTATTGACCATTAACATGGAACATTTGAACACTCAATCATCCACAAACAATACAAGATCATGGTAACCTCATATCATATTTTACATACTTAAAACATCATACTTAGTCAAGCTCAAATTTACTAATTCTCATGCATCAAAGTTTATAAGATTACTCCCATATCACACATTTAAGCCTTAGTTATCAACACATCATCTCATCTTAATGAAACCATCAAGCATTCACCACCAACAATATAACTCATTACATACACACAATCACAAGCCTCATCTCCATGACATAGGCACATGCATAATCATATAATCAACATAAGCCACCATTCATGGCTATACACAAATTGAACTATAACCATTATAGGCCAACACATTTGGCCACATTAGTAATGACATAATTACAAAAGATAAAGCCCCCATACATGCCATAGACTTAAGTATTTGAATACTTATACCCAAAATGGTAGCTTGATAGTATGATTGAATCTCCGGCGATCTCCAACCCGAGCTAGCTAAATAAACCTATAAGAGATGAAAAGGAAGGGTAGTAAGCTATAAAGCTTAGTAAGTTCATATGAAAATAATAAGTAATTTATTAACTTGCTTCTCAAGGTAATACAACCATATTTGCATTTTTACCTATGTTCAGGTCAAGTTTTTTTTTCGAGTTAGAGTCACTAATTTATTTATAGATGGAGATAAGGAACTCCAAATTAAGTTCCTATAATTTTCCCTGAAACTAGAGTCACTTATATTCTTACCATAAAAGTTTCAGAAATTTTGGTTTAGCCAATAAGTACAGTTTATTCTTTAAAGTCACCCCTATTTCACTACCCAATAGCTTCGACCTTTCTTCACTAAAAGTTATTTATCTCATAGTAAAAAACTCGGATAATGTTCTCATATATTTTTATTGAAAATAGACTTATTAATAATTATAGGCATATAAATTATAACCCATAAATATTTTTTTACAAGTTTTCATGATTTTCTCAAATCAGAGCAGGGGATGTAACACCCCGAACCCGAGACCGTCGCCGGAGTCGAACACGAGGTGTTAACAGACTTCAAACCACTTATTGAGAATTTCCCAGACAAGCTGCCAATCTGTGTACTAGTCGCTTCAAAAATCATAACTTGAGTTTTACAACTCGAAAATCAGTTTCGTAATTTTTCCCTGAAACTAGACTCATATGTCCATCTACAGATTTTTTTCTAGAATTTTTGGTCAAGCCAATTAGTACAGTTTATTAGTTAAAGTCTCCCCTGTTGCAGGGATCGACTACACTGACATTTGTGCGTTACGAATTGGCTATCTCCCTGTACAGGGCTTCAATACTGATGCCGTTTGTTTCTATAGAAACTAGACTCAGATAGTAATCTACACATATATGGCATGACTCATAATTATCTCTGGTTAATTTACAATGATTTTCCAAAGTCGGAATAGGGGATCCAGAAACCGTTCTGGCCCTGTTTCACGAGAACTTTAATATCTCTTAAAATACAGCTCATATGGTCGTTTCGTTTCATCCATATGAAAATAGACCCATCAAGCTTCGAGTACGTAATTTTTTTTAGCTATTAATTCCACTTCTACTATTTTTAGTGATTTTTCGATCTCATATTACTGCTGCTGTCCGCAACAGTTACTGCAGTAGACTATGCCAATTTCATGAATCCTTCCTTAGCCTTACTACTCATCCATCATACGTGACACAAATTATGGCCACCTTATCAAAATTAAGGTTTCTAAGACTCGTGGCTATAGATTCTAGCATCCCACTCAAACGACCACATAGGCCATTTTCACATGGCTTAAAGTTTACAACCCAAAATTTAACAAAACAAAATAGCTCATACATTTACATTTCATATACTATTCAATAGGATATTTGAAGCAATTTCCATACATCATTTCATTTCCGCAACAATCATGCAATTGAAATCATCACATAGATTTAAATCTTACCAACTCCACCCCGAGCATGAACATAGCATCTATTAGCCATGAACTCAAGGTACTTACTCTTTCCGCTGTCCATACTCATCTCGATAGAGTCACACCTCCATATAAATATTCAATCGGAGATATATGTAGAGTTCGCACACATAGTGCTTAATACTCAATCACGCACACTTAGTGCCACGTGATTCAAGCCCGCACACATAGTGCCATATAGTCCAAACTCGCACACTTAGTGCCGTACATTATAAGCTCGCACACTCGGTGCCAATCTAAATCACCGTACACATCTATTTCTCGCACACTTAGTGCCAAGCAAACTTCCTACACATTTCACTATCTCTTTTACGTTCAACATTATCATCTTTTCATACACATACATTTGTATATATTTCATCTCGTTAAACACAATTGCATAGATATTACAATCATTTAAGCAATATCAAATATATGCTTAATGACTTACCTTGTGTTGGGTAAAATAGTCCAAGTCGGCTACTCGATGACCTTCGCCTTTCCCTTGCTTGATTCTCCTTCTTTAACTCCTTGAGCTTAATCAATAAATCAACTAGTTTAACCATCTTGCTAAACATTCATAATTCAATTACACATGCATATGTATGTTTGTATATTCGCAACCATCCTCACTTATTACCCATTTAGTCAACAATCTAAGCCAAGATAAGGCTTCAATATGGTTGCCTCTAACCGAATACATGCACACCAATTTCCCTTCATGTGGCCGAATATGCATGTCCATGTTGAGGCCATTTATGCACTTATTACCACACAAAAAAGCATACATTTTACTAACTAATACCTTTCCATATTGTAACTCAATACACATCTATCATTTCCTTCATAACCAAAACATCATCATAAGTAAGTATATACCTTAAGATAGTATATACGTCATACCAATACATCATGCTCAAACATATATACATATATGTATGCTAGAGCCGAATCTCAAGTTGATTGTAACTAAACATGAACATGATTTGAAACACAAATCTTACTCTCCATGCAAAGAGCATAAATCACACTTGGGGATGTACCATGGCGAATACATCACAACACCATAATTTTGGTCACGATTACACAAAGAACTTAGTATATCATTCAAAATGCTCAAAGAAAATCTAAGAGTCCTCAATCCACCATCACATGTATCATCAAGCTTCATATTTAACATGCAATGGCATTAACTCAAAATCCACCTTGGCCAAATACCATCCCCATGATATAACAAAGATTTGAACCATGGGCTAATAAGAACATCAAGTTAGCAACCAAAACATGCATGAATCTCATGGCACAACATCAAACATACCTTAATCTTGATGCAAATATAGCCAAACCTCTTCCTAATCCTCTTCCAACCCAAGCATGAAGCAAAATTCCTCCCTTCCCTCTAGTATTTTCGGTCAAGAGAGAATGAAATGGATGAGCAAAATTTTTTCTTTTCTTTTCTTCCATGTACGGCAATGGGGGTTTCACTCACACACACATTTTTTTTCTTTCTTTACTACCATGCTTATTTGTTTATTGTTTCCCCTAATGCACCAACAAAACATGTTTCATGACATGTTTAGCCCATACTCCTTGTCATGGCGGCCATCACTTGTAAAAGGGGTATTTGACATGCAAGGCCATTGTTTTGCATGCATGCTTTAATTAGTCATCATACATTTCCCCATCATACTTTCAAAGTTTTCTACTAGGTCCTTTCTAGTGAAATTCACATTTATAACTCTAAATTAAAGCATCAAAATGTCACACATGAGTTAACACATATTATAGGCATCAAAATAAATATCAAGTTATTTTTATGCCTCGGTTTTGTGGTCCCGAAACCACATTCCGACTAGGGTCATTTTAAGGCTGTCACAGGGGATTTCAAAGTCGTTCTGACTCTATCTCACACAACTTCAAATATCTCATAATATGAATTTTTTTACTTACACCATTTCTTTTATAAGAAACTAGACTCAATAATATTTAATTCCATATTTTATTCAATATCTAACTCACTTTATACAATTTTTGGTGTATTTTCAAAGTCGAAATTTCATTGTTTGTCCAAAACCATTTTAGTAAGAAAATGATAATAACTAAATTTACCACACCTTCCTTTCTTTCAATTAGAAATCCATACATTTATAAACATATATCATTATTCACCAAATTAACACAACATCATTTCACAATGCTCATGGACTTACCATTCATGGATTTCATATTAATTTGAGTTTCTGTCCATACCTGTACCGATCCTTACCATTTCATACATATACATAATGCCGTTGCATCTTCTATGTGTCGAACACTATGTACCATACTCGAAACCTCGCACTCTAAGTGCTATTCTAGATGTTTCATACACTAAGTGCCATCCTTGATACTTTGCATGCTAAGTGCCATTTATATATATATAGCCAAAGCTATCTCAAATTGCACACCAAGTGCAACTTTTAGCCGAAGCTATTTTGAACTACACACTAAGTGCCATTTTAGCTGATAAGTCGTCAATCATAAAAATAATCACGTATAGACAATTTATACAATATCAAGCATTAAAAGCATAAATTTAATAATGCTTAATACATACGAACTTACCTCGATCATCAAAACGTTGAACTGGATCGACTAGTCTGAAACTTTGTTTTTCCCTTGATATAGACTCGTACAAGGCTTAACTTGATATGCATGAACAACCATGGCCGAACCTTCAAAGCTTTGAGAACATTATTTTCTTTCTCACATTCGGCCATTGATGAAGATGATAGCATGTAATTTGGCTTTTATTATATTTTATTTTATTATAATTACCAAATACCATATTTAACCTTAATATACATTAATAATTTCCATTATACCAAGCCATGGAATTCCACTATCAACAATTACGGAATAATTACCACTTAAGGACTACCACTATTTAATTCCATAGCCATTTACTATCTTTAACTTATAGAACAGAACTTTTACGCTTTGCGCGATTTAGTCCTTTTTGCTTAATTAACTATCAAAATGATAAAATATCTCAACGAAACTTTAATATCATCTTATTGCCACTCCTTAAATATTTATAAAAATATTTACGACTCGGTTTATAGAAACGAGGTCTCGATACCTCATTTTCTAAACTCACTTGACCTTAAGATCATACCACTTGAACTTAATAAATCGCTTATAAAACAAAAATCACAATATCAAAAACCTTTTTTAAACTCGCAATTAACTCGTAAATATTAAATATAATATTTACAAACCTACTCGTCAAATTTGGTAACCCTGAAACTATTGTTCCGATTAACCCTAAAAACGGGTTGTTATATGAGTATTTTGTTATATGTGTCAATTGATTTTCCAAATAAAGGCATGTAAAGATGTATCTTTTTTTTTTTTTTGTATATGACCATAGGAATTGGCTTATTTTGAAATAGGCTATGACCTACAAAATTTCCATGCATGTTTATATTCATATATGTTGGTTTGTTTCCAATTGGCAATAAGTCACAAGAACGAGCCAATCTTAAATGTGTTAAAGTGACATAGAAACCCATAAATACAAGATGGGGAATAACCTGGCATATGTGAAACCAATGATATGAGGTTTCTATGCAATAAGTTTTTCCAAGACCAGTTATAAGAATATAATCATGTTTTGCTTTGCATTTGATAATCATTAAGCATAAGTGTTGAAAAGGGTGACCAAAGGCTTGGAAAATAGCCTATTAGGGTCCATACGGTTGGGCACACGGGTGTGTGTCTAGGCTGTGTGTGACACACAGGCCACTCCCATAGGTGTGTGGTATGGTCATGCGTCCCCTGCACCTAAAATTTTAAGTCAGTGTTGTTCACGGGTAGGCCACACGGGCGTGTGTCTTGGTCATGTGCCCCTAATTGTATGATAAGGTTAAAGTTAGTGTTGCACACGGGCTGAGGGCATAGGCATGTCTCAAGCCAAACGGGCATGTGTGATCACACGGCCCCACCTACACGGGCGTGTGACACTCCAAAGTAAAGGAAATTTTCCAAGGTACCCAAAGTTTATCGAATGTCCCCAGTTTTGTCCCGAACTGCCCCTAGGTATGTTTTAGGCCTCGAAGGCCTGTTTAAGGGACGAGATGTTCATGTTTGAAAAGTTTTAAATTTGAGTGAAACTCAGTGACCTAATTTAATATGTTTGTGAATATAAAACCCCGGTAACGCCTTGAACCCTATCCCATCATCGGATACGGGTGAGGGGTGTTACATAGAAAATGCATGTTCGTTGTTAGTTAGACAACGTTTGTAAAGTGATTTTCAAGAAAAACGTTAAATAGTTACTTATACTTATTTGTAAAAGTCTATAAAATGTGTACAGAAGTGTGAATAAATGAAAAATGTGGGCTGTTATGAGTACAAATAATATTCGGCTATGCTTAGGTTGTGACAAAATTGAAAGAAATTCATTTTACGATCCTAGGGACTAAATTGTAAAATGTTGAAAAGTTAAGGGCAAAAATGTAAATTTTACCATAATGTGTTTTTGGGTTAAATTAAATAATGTGATGATTAAATAAGTTAAATATGGTATTATAGATCAAGAAAAACGAAGTTCGAGTATAGATTGGGGGAAAAAAAGTAGTTGACGAATAGATCTCTTTGGCCATTTTTAGAACCAAGGTAAGTTCATATGTTAAATAAGCTTTATTATAATTGTATTTTAAATGCTTTAATTTATATATAAATTGTGTAATCGACTTTACGGACACATTTGGTGACGTCCTGGCAAGCGAGAAATCTTAATTGAATTTTAGGAATAGATTAGTATACAAGTGACATGTCATTAGGGTTTTATGTTATGTGATTCGGGTGCTAGTCCTGTACGTCCTACTAGTGGCTGAGTATACTGGCATATTTTGCGGTTACTTGACAGCTTGTGTGAGCAGCACCGAGTAGCTACATCTTGACTGACAGCTTGTGTGAGCAAGTCCGTTAATGGCTCGAGAGCGAGCATATATATGTTATGAGATAGAGGTAGCAATGGCTACATATGTGACACCTTGTGTGTAAGATTTCCCGAGTATCCGACATTATTATTCTGAGTGGTTCATTGGGTATGACAAAGCTGAGAATGAGTATGAAGTTATTACTAGATGGTACAGGTATTTACTAAAAGCTTATGATTATTAATTCGTGAAATGACGATTTCAAGGTAGGTTTGTGATGGAAGTGAATTATGATCATTTGGTTATGGTCAATTACATTATCTTATGTTATATTACTTGCATGTTAATGTATGGTAAGGTTTGCTTATTTCTTTCATGCGAGCTTACTAAGCTATTTAGCTTACTCTATTTTATTTTCCATGTTTTATAGTGTCACCAAGCTAGCTCGGATTAGAGATCGTTGGAGATCGCATCACACTATCAAACTGTCATTTTGGGTATCGATGATCTTAAACATTTTGAGTATATGGCATGTATAGGGACTTGGTCATTTTGTTATATGTGTCATAATAATTTTAGCCAAATGTATTGGATTGTAATTATCAAAGGCTTTATGTGGTATTTGGCCATGTAACTTGGCTCATTTTGGTTGAATTGGTTACAAGCTTATATATATATATATGCATGCATGTGCAATTATTTCTTGTGTGATATGGTTTATAAACGCTTGGTAAATGGTGGAATGTGGCTTAATGGTTTTATTGTTGAATGGTTAAGATTGGCTCATTGGTGTGCTATGAAAAATAAGTAAAATTATGCATGTTATTGGTAGCCATATTGGAACATGTAGAATGCAAGTTTAGTATGATTTGGTTTGGCAAAATATGATGTTGTAAATATGTTAAGTGTGGATGATGAAATGATATGTTCTAACCTTGATTATGGATGTTTTGGTTGCCTAAATATGTCATGATTTATGCCATTAAGATTGTGGGTGTGTATGTGCAAATGAGGGTGAAAAATGGCTTGGTAAATAGCCTTTATTTTGTCCACACGGGTAGACACACAGGCGTGTGTCTAGACTGTGTGTAACACACGATCTACCCCATGGGCATGTGTTTTGGTTGTGTGTCCCCTGCACCTTAATTTTGAGAAACAAAATGCTCAGAATTGAGCACACGGGCATGTGTCTCAGCCGTGTGAAGGATACGGCCGTAAACACAAGCGTTTGTCCCGACCGTGTGAAGCCTGCACCTATTTTATGAAAATTAAATTAACCACACAGCCTAACACACGGGTGTGTGACTTGGCCGTGTGACTTCAATTTATTCATGATTTGCAAAACAGAGAGTTACACCGGTTAAGGACACGGACGTGTGTGACCACAACCCCTGTTCATAGCAAAAATTTTCTAAGTTTTGTAAAATTTTCCTAAGTGCTCGATTTAGTCCTGAACCACTTCCAAAGCATGTTTTGGGCTTCGTAGGCTCGTATTAGGGACCTTTATGATTGAATACAAATGGATTTAATTTGGATGCCAAATTTATGACTTGATTTGTATGTTTGCTTGCGATGTAAGTCCGGTAATGCCTCGTATGCTGTTCCAACGTTGAATAGGGGTAAGGGGCATTACAAACATGCTGTAAACCTTAAAATATTAATAAAATAAATGTCAAATTTATGGTCCCAAAACCACTGTTATGATTTTATTGAAAACATGTTGTTACAAGGTCAGCAAGGTTTGTTGTTCAATTCCAGATTAAAGTTCTTTTCAGATAAGTTAAAATCACGTTGGTCCAGTCCATTCACTATTCATCAAGTCTTCCCATACGTGGTTGTTGAACTTCACGGTAAGGGAGGTAACTTCCAAGTTAATCCTCAGTGCTTGAAACATTATTGGGGGGATAAAATTGAGCGGGATAAAGTATCGTTCATTTTATAGGATACTTAATTTTTCTCGTTTCTTTTTAAATAAATGACTTAAGTATATTTTTTGGATTAGTATGTTAAAATGAATTCTGTCTAGGAGATTGGAACTTAAGCGGGACCGCTTGTGACCACTCTAATCTTTCCTAGGAATTGATTTTAACATAATCTTTCAAGAAATTATTTCCTAAGTGGCAAAATAATTTTTTTATTTTTCAAATAAAAGGGTCAATTTTGATCCAAGTTTTAATTGCACCTCAATTTCCAAATTTTCTTTAAGTTTAGGTGCTTAATTGAATTATATGCAAAATTTGGTTTTTCTTTTTGTAAATATTGAAATTAGTTGTCTCTTTTTAATACATAAGATGATAATAACTAATATATAATTAAATTTTATATTATATATAATATATATTAATTGTTATCAACTTTACATAGGATTAAAATTGCTTTAATATTTTATTTAAGAGTTTTTATTTCAATAAATGAAGTCCCTACTGTTCACGCCACCATTGCGGCTACTGAAGAACACAAGTCCCTACTACTTCCTACCCCTAGCTGACGCACAAGCTCCAACCGTCGCACGTCACTACTGGCCTCAAGCCTTTGCGCGCTGGTACTGTTCCTCACCTCAAGTTGTGCGCACCCCTGCATTAGCCGCACGCCTCTTGTTACCCTTACACCACACCTTCGTTGTAATTTGCTATAACCTCAGGCCATAATTTGACCCACTTTTTCCACAAGCATTGCACCTCATAGATTCACCAACCAGTCACTCTCCAACCAACCCTCAATCAAAACCTTTTGCTTCAAATTTTATATTTTTATTCAGTCCTTAATTTTTATACAAAGGTGGTATGAAAATTTTTCTCCTAAATTTCAATTTTACTTAATTATTTGATCTTTCAATTTATTGAATTATTAATATTTTATACAAATTGAATTTTTGAAAAAATATTTGTTCCATATCATGTTCAGGTTAATCATGCCTCGTAAAAGAACTCATGCCTCTGTCCAAGTTGAAGAATCACAAAATAAATTCCACTACGAAAAAACCAAAGCAAGATATGATAGCATCTTCAAAAAGCAACAAATGCTCCCAGAAAAAGGCTTTACACTGAAAGAAAGAAACTATAATAATTTCATCGCGAGCATTCGAGAAGTTGCTGAAGCTTTAAATTGGGAAGTGTTTTGTGAGAAAAAAAACCAAGTGTAGATTAAGAGTTATTTCGTGAATTTTATGCGAATTTGACCTCAAGCGAATTAACAGAAGTCTCTGTCCGAGGAATCAAGGTACCAATAAATTCAAGCAATATTAATGAATTCTTTGATTTACCTGATTTTGAAGACAATGAATATAGAAAATATTGAGGCTAAAAAATTGCAAGAAATTTTCAAGGAACTTACAGTTCTGGGTTCTGAGTGGACTGTGTCAAAGCATGGAACTCACACTTGTCGTAGAGAATATTTGACAGCACTATCGAATGTATGGTTTTATTTCATTTGATTCAACCTTTTGCCACATAGGATCATAATTTCATTAGAGCGAATGATCTTGTTATACTCACTTTTAACAGCAAAGGCCATTGATATGGGAAAAATCATTCTAAGAGAAATTTACAATTGTGTCGCTAGACGTTCTAGATCAGCATACTTTCCTTTTACGATAACAATTTTGTGCTTGAAAGATAAAATTCTTACAAATGTAAAGAAGAAAGGTTATAGCCAAACCACAATCACAGATTTCTACCAAGTAGTCAGAGATTCTATTCTGCAGCAACGAGTTGAATTGAGTGAGGATCCCAAAGAAGAAGAGGAAGATCCCATATATATCGAACCAATGCAGTAACTGAAATCCCTGATAAGGCAGAACTAATTAAACCAATGACCGAGCCTGACATGCTGACCTCAACATTTAGAACTCATTCGCCTGACCTAGATCTTCGTGATGAGTCGTCAAAGTTGATGGACCTAATGCAACATATGTAGTGGTAGCAACAAGCTTACTGGAGATATTCAAAAGTATGGGATGACTCAACGAGTACGAAAATATTCCATCACCCGTTTATTTTTGTGCCTTAGTTTCTAGATTTTATATTTGAACCATGGAGACCAATATCAAAGAAGGAACGATGTGATTCATGCAAAACCTGCAAATAAATTAAATGGGGGGTCATTTACTTCATTTTATTTTCATTCTTAGGATACTAATGTTTTTAGGATTAGGTTCTATTAGGAAATTTATTTCTCGCATAATAAAATAAGAGGTGGAAATCATCAATAAAATTGAACAAATTGCAAAATAAGAAGTGTGGCAATAGATATGTAAATGTCTAGGATTGGATTTGCCTTGGAAAAGCTTGGTATTTAAGCAGTGAAATTTGACTCACCTCCTTTTCCTAGGGTCCTACCTGGTGTATACTATCTATTCACTTCTATATTGCCATTCTCTCTATTGTTTTTAACAATGGGGGCATGTTCATCTTAAGTAGGGGGACCAAAAATTGAAATTTTTTTCAAGATACATTATTCTTATAATTATGATTAAGTTATATTTTTGTACAAAAATTTGGATGTTTGTTCTAAGTATAAATAAAGTTCTGTTATCTCAATATTTGTTATGTTAGCTGAACTATGACATGATGTTCCTCTCAATAAAGTTTGCAAATCCTACCAAAAAAAATTTAATTCTTTAGGAGAGTTAGACGTGCATGAAAGTTTAAGTATCTAGAATTGACTTAGCAATTTCTTGAGGCAAAATCCTAGGAAACATGGAATGTTGAAATGATTTAAGCAAACTTTTGTTTGGACCGTTTGAGCCTTTCAAGTATTAATGAATATTTATCCCTTGAAACCAAACTTTGAGACCATATGGCCTAATTTTATTTAAACCTTTGCAATATTTAGCCATCACTTCTCTCACAATTTTCTTTAAATTGTCCCAAACTGTAACACCCGTTACCCGTGTCTGATGCCGGGACAGGGTTCGGGGCATTACCGGACTTAAACATAAACATTCATACAAAATCGAGCCATAAAATTTCATTCAATTTAAAACCATTCATACACATACATATCATCCCTTATACGGGCCTACGAGGCCGAAAACATACATCAGAGATGATTTGAGACTAAATCGAGAATTTTCGAAAATTTTACAACACTTAAGAAATTTTCCATTTTTAGAGAGTCACACGCCCGAGTGGAGTAGGCCGTGTGGTTACACACGCCCGTGTCCTCAGCCTGTGTAACTCTCTATTTAGGAAGTCATCATTTATTTAGGGGCACATGGCCAAGACACACGACCAAGACACACGCCCGTAGGGGGCGACCGTGCGTCACACACGGCCTAGACACACACCCGTGGGTCTACCCATGTGGACGATTGCAAGGCTATTTTCCAAGCCATTTTGTCACCCTTATTTGCACAATTTCATATCACATCACATGGCGCATTATCAAGCATATGAATGCAATTTAAACTAACCACATTCATGCAATAACATGTCATTTATATATGATTAAGCATATCATTATCATAAGCCATCATTTATGACTATGCATATTCAAATTGAATCACAACTCATTGTAGGCCAACACACTTTGCCTTAATAGTAATGAATAATATAACAAAAGACATAATTCCTATACATGCTATAAACTCGAGTGCTTGAATACTTATACCTCATATGGTAGCTTGATAGTGTGATAGCATCTCCGGCAATTCCAACCCGAGCTAGCTAAATAAACCTATAAGAGATGAAAAGAAAGGGGAGTAAGCTTAAAGCTTAGTAAGTTCATATGAAAACAATAAGCAATTTATTTACATGATTTTTCAAAATTCTTATAACATATTCTCAAGGTATCACAATCATATTTGCACATTATTCCACTATTTGCTCAAATTCTAGTTAAGTTGTCTACTCAAATCGTAGTCACTAAATTATTTATATCTTAAGATACAAAACTCCAAATTAATTTTCGCAAATTTTCCCTAAAACAAGACTCACATATCTCCTTACCATAAAATTTTCAAAATTTTTGGTTTAGCCAATTAGTACAGTTTATTCTTCAAATTCACCCCTGTTTTGCTGTTCGACAACTTCAACCTTTCTTTACTAAAAATTAATTATCTCCTCACATGGGATGCAAATGATGTTACCATTTGTTTCTTTTGAAAATAGACTTATTAAGGGTTCTAATAATATAAATTTTATCCCATAATTATTTTTTACAATTTTTTATGATTTTCCCAAATCAGAATAGGGGATGCCAAAAACATTCTGACTCTGTCTCACAAAAATTCAAATATCTGATAATATGATATTTTTTTCTTACACCGTTTCTTCTATGTAAAACTAAGCTCAATAAGAGTTAGTTTCATATTTTATTCAACCTCAAATTCAAATTCCAAAATTTTTGGTGAATTTTCAAAGTTGGACTACAGCTACTGTCCAAAACAATTTTAGTACAAAAATGATGATAACTAAGTTCATCACACCTTCATTTCTTTTAAATTAGAAATCTATGCATTTATAAACATATATCATAGTCCACCAAATTAATACAACATCATTTCACAATACTCATGGACTTACCATTCATGGATTTCATATTCAATTGAGTTTCTGTACATACTTGTACTCATTCGTAACATAACTCAAGTCCGTCCTCATCAATGACATACCTCATTGGGACCATCATCAAATCCTTCCTTGAATTACTCGTTGAACACTCGGAATACTAATAGATACACGAAAACTTCCACATAGTGCCATACGCAGCTAGAACCAACTCATATTGCATAACGTATGTAGCTAAAACTACCACATATTTTGTAATTTCTGTATTTGAGCTACTCACGGGTCTGTACACAAAGTCAGCACCCGGACCCCAAAGCATTATCATGTAATGACCACTCATTGAGCTACTCACGGGTTTATACACAAAGTCAGTACTGTACCACCCCTTACCCATGTCTGATGCCGGAACAGGATACAAGGCATTACCAAACTTAAACATACACATTCATGAGAAAATCGGGCCATAAAATCGCTTTTAATTCAAAACCTTTCAAACACATGCATATCATTCCTTATTTGGGTCTACAAAGCCCAAAACTTTCGTTGAAATTGATTCAGAACTAAATCGAGAACTTTGAAAAGTTTCAGGAAAACTTAGAAAATTTTCTCATAAAACATGGTCACACGCTCGTGTGGACATAGGGACACGCTCGTGTGCCTTTGGCACGCCCATGTCCTCAGGCCATGTAACTCTCTATTTATGACGTCAGCATGTAGATCGAACCACATGGCCAGGCCACATGCCCATGTCTCCAGGCCGTGTCCCTCACACAGTTGAGACACACGGTCGTGTCTCAGCCCGTCTGGCCAACACTTTGGCTATTTTCCAAGCCTTCATGTTACCCATAATCTCTTACAGCCTTTTGCACATCAAAATCGCAAATCATGGCATCATTTTAGTGATTAAACACTCTTTATTAAGACATATTCTTAACATTCACATGTCCTCTTACAAGTAATGCATCTACTCATGCAATACCAAGTCTAGATTCCTTATTTCACACGCATAAGACTTGTCATTTTGATGACCACTTTTACCATTATACTATGGTTACTAACTTATCCATCAAGCACTCATGTTCAATCTTTATCACGTTGTGTATATAACATGCGATTACTACATGGCTATGACCACCTCAATTGGTCATTGATCGTGATATTCGTGTGATAAGTTTTATAAATTTATAACGAATAGTTCTTGAAACTAACTATTATCACGATGAAGGAAAGTGCACCTATCGAACAGTAGTATAGCTCTAGCAAGACCGGATTGTCGAACCCAAAGGAACTAAAAGTACTAGTAATGACTGTCTTTTTATTATCTATCCTAAAAATAATGGGGTTTGTTTCAACTAACTAATTAACTAAACTAAGAATGCATAGGAAATAGAATTGAGGAATTACTTTTGGAAAACGATTGAATTAAGACAATACCTAAGGAATAATCCACCTAGACTTCACTTGTTATTTGACTCTGAATCGAACGATTTATTCATTTGACTTGATCCGTAGAAATCCCTAAGTTATATTATTATCCCTCTCGAGACTAACAACGTCTAACCCTAAGTTGAATAATTGAAATCTCTTTCTAATTAACTCCCTAGGGTTGCATTAACTCGATCTATGGATCCCCTTATTAGGTTTCACCCTAATCCGGAAAAATCTTGTCACCCTATCTCTAGGCGCGCAACCAACTCCGCTTAATTATGACAAATGTACTCTTAGAAAGGGTCTATTCCTCCTCTGAATAAGAGCTTATCTTGAATCAATATCCTGGAATATCAAAACAAGAATTAAGAACACATAATTAAGAACAAGCCAAATATTTATCATACAATTCAGAAAATAATAACAAGATTCGTCTTAGGTTTCATTCCCCTTAGGTATTTAGGGGATTTAGTTCATAACTAAAAAGGAAAACATCTCAGAAGAATAATGAATATAAAGCATAAAGAAAAGCCAAAAATCCTGAAGGGAAATTGAGGGTAGATCTTCAGTCTTGATGATGAATTCGACTTCTGAGATAGATCAATCGGCTTCCTTGAGCAGTTCCCTGCTTCCCTTTTTATATGTGTCCTTTTTCCTCCTCCTCTAGGGTGTATTTATAGTCTTTGCAATGCCTAAGAACCCTCAAAATTGGTATTTTCCAAATTAGACTAAACTTGGGCTCAACAGGGGCACGCCCGTGTGCGATTGCTTAAGGCCGTGGTCAAGCCTGTTAAATAGGCACAGGCGTGTGGTCCACCCGTGTGAGTCGTGTTTCAATTCTGCCAAATTGACACGGCTGTGTGGTCTACTCGTGTGAGGAGATCCAGGCCGTGTTGATTTCGTACATTGGCCAATTTTCTCCATTTTTGGCCCGTTTCTCGTTCCTTTCGTTCTCCTATGCTCGCCTAAGTATAAAACATGAAACTAAGGCATTAGGAGCATCGAATTCACCAATTCTAAGGAAAAATCACCCATAAAATGTGCTAAGCATGGGATAAAAATATGTATGAATTATGGTTTATCAAATACCCCCACACTTAAGCATTTACTTGTCCTCAAGCAAAATTCTCAACTCATAATCAAAATAAATTCTTCTCAACTTATAATCTCTATCAAAAATATCTCAAGCTAATTCATGAGTAATTGTACATTGAGAATTCAACTAAAAGAATATTGGAGCTTCAAACATTTCAAGTTGAGTATTTAATCATGCAAAACTTAGGCATATCATCTAGGTGGTTACCTCACTTCGAAATCTCATGGAGTTTAACATCCTCACTAAAGATTCACTCAAATCACTCAAAGTGTTTAAGGATAATGAAAGTAGCACTCATCAGTCAATATGAAAAGTTATTACCATAGGCTTGCATGAAAATCAAATCTCCACCACTATAAATTGAGATGATACATCAATCAAAAGGTCTTTAGAGGGTTGTAACGTGCCTTTGGTTAGGGGGTGTGGTCACAAGCTGAAAGAAACAGTTAGAATCGAGATTGAATTGAAAAATCACATAACTAGAAAAAGATTTAATCATCACTTGCGTACAACAGAGCTTCTTCTCAGAATATGAAATTTAAATACTTAAGCTCAAAAACAAAAGATTACTACTAATGTGTATACATTTTTTTTAAGAACAAGTCAAATAACATAGACTAACTATTACGAACAAGACATAGCTCAGCAACTATTTCAATCCAAATCTCGACAAAAATAGGGGTCGAATTAATTTAGGGGATTTCAACAATAATAGGTTAAGGGTTAATTTTAAGGGTAATACAAGAAATGGCTTGTTAGCTCAACGGGGTTTACTAAGGGTTAATCGTGGAGGTAAGCTTTTCATAGCATGAGTGGGTTAATCCTAAGTGCCTTTATCATTTTGACATATCAAATCAAATAGTATGGTCTTGACATGCATAATCAAGCAAGTTCCAGAATAACAATTCAATACTGACGCACTCATAATGAAAGTGAGAATGAAAGAATTAATAGATGCTCTTGAAGGCTCAAGATCTCACAAAAATTATGGATTTTTTATGTTTAAACTTGTGAATTTCAATTCAAGATAATACCCAGACTTGGGGAAACAACCTAACATTTTGAATTCTTAAAAATCAACTTATCATGCTTGATTTTCTAGTGTCTTAAAATTTAAATAATCAATGCATGAATGTCTATGTTTTAATTTAAGATATATCAATAAAAATCATAAATTAATCAAAATTTATCCAAAACATGATATGAAAGCTTTTCAAGAGAACGAGGCAAACATTCAGGGATTTTTCTGATATAAAAATGAATACCCCCCCACACTTAAGATGGACATTGCCCTCAATGTACAAAGATAGATATATAGAAATAAAAATAAGATAGGGAGAAAAGTGAAACTTCTTGAGTAATGAGTGAATTTCCTTAAACTGGAGTTTTGGAGAATAATCGGCGTGAGGGTGGAGGAGGATACTCCGGCAGTGGTAGAGGTTCATTAGTCCATAAGTCCTGCGCCAAAAGAATATTATATCTGAAGTTGGTTATGATCGTGGTCGAGCAGGACATGGCAGTCGTGGAGAACCTTTCCCAGTGGAGTTTCGAGTCCTTTAGTAATAGTGAGCTTTGGAGATCTTTATAACTGTGATAGAATCAAGAACTCTTTTAGGAAATATATAAGGAAGGGTAAGTACTCAATATGAATTAGCTAAAATTAAAAATTGTAAAATAATAATTATAAGTCCTAATAAAAATAAGGTGAAAGAAAAATTAAAAGTAGCCTTAAAATAAAATAAAAGAAAAAACATAAAATAATAAATAAAAGTTTTTAAACATATTCATCGCTAAATGGTTCGCGAGGTGGGGGTGGCGATAAGATGTGGAGGTGCTGACAAATCTAGTGTAGTGTAGCATCAATGTGATCAAAGCGTTGAAAGCACTGCTGCTCGAATCGAGTGAGGCGCTCAGAGATGTCAACATATAAAGCCGCCGTATGAATTGGACGATGGGAGCATGGTGGCTGAGACGCTAGGTCCTCATGCTGTGGAGGGACATCATCAGTAATGTCCTCGGGGGCCTCATCCTCGGTAGATTGGGTGAGATGATATTAGGGAGGGTAGGTTCCTCGGCACTTTTCGATCATCCTCATGCTTAGCATGCTCGAGATGCAGTGTGGAGACATTTGGCCAATGAGTGTCAAGGATGATTCTTCGGCCGCAGTGTGGAGGAGCCCGAAGTGTCACGCCAGTCGCGTCACATAGGGCCCAATGGAGATTACCCCTTTCCTATGTCGCTCCGTCTAGTGTTGAATAGTGAGGGCAACGAAATAAGCAAGGTCGATGACGTGCCCATGTGACATACACCATAGAAAGTAGGCATCGTGAGTGTTGACGACACCAGTGCTCTCTCGCCTCCCTGTTACCGTGTGAGCTAAAATAGCGTGTAGGTACCTCAGGGACGGAGGGATAACCGATGCCTTAGAGCGGCTAGGATTGTAGGAGGCAGCGCCAGGGGCCAGGGCATCCCAGCACTTCAAGGGAGAACGATAGATGTGGTAGTTGAGAGCATCTAAGTCATTCTACTCCTTGAACTCCTCTGTATATAAGCCCAGTGCAGTACCGAATTTTAGGACGCTTAGCTGGCAGACTAATCTACCTAGGCAAAATTAGACCATGCCGGGATCATCGTAGCTTGTCATTACGGTCTGAAGATGAAACGTTAAGCATAGTTCCATCGTGAGTTCAAGATATGTTGGCTCAATGATCCCAAAGAAAAGCTCCCAAGGGTCGGTAGTTACGTGGGCCCGGATTGCATAATCTAACTAAACTTGTTCTATTGTAGCCCAGTCGATGCAGTGGCCCGCAATTAAAGGTCGAGCCTGGAGTGTTTGGAAAAGTTCTTCTTGGGGCCCGATGGGGAATTGCAGGAAAGGGTGGCGAATTTTTACGGTAGGACCCGAGGAAGATGAAGCTCCCTTCTTTTTCTTTAAAGCAGGGATGGCAGCCTTTTTATCACGTGAAGAGGACATTGTATACCTACAATATAAAAAAGAACAATAGTAGGTAAACAAATTTAAAAAGGAAAAACTCATGAATTTGAACTAACAAAGTCAGCCAAAACTACTAATACTAACCAAACTCAACCAAAATAATCAATTTGATAGCATAATTTTGTGACATTAGCAGGGTAATAGCATGAGAATGAGCATTGTAATGGCATGGGTATGACAATAGAATGAGGCTTTCCTAACAACTAGATTCAACATGAGATGTATGATAAATAACCTAGTAATGCAAATTAAATGATAGAATAATTCACAAAATGAAAATATTATGAGAAAAATTAAGATTATTTTGATAATAAGCATTAGAAATAAGTAAAATAAAAGTGAAAAGATTAAACAAACACTAAGGAAGAGAGATTGGGCGTCAAAACTGGAGTGGGAAGTGGCGCACGGGCGTGGTAGGGAGGACGTGTGGACTTGCAGCGGCTAGGTTTAGGGTTTTTGGGTGAAGAAGACAATGAATAATGTAGCCTATTTATAGATTTTGGGGCACACGGCCATGGAACACGCCCGTATTCCCCAATTTTTGCCCGTGTGATTCTCGAATTTTAAATTTGGGCGCGACTGACAATTGGCCCACGCCCATGTTCCTTGGGCGTACGGGTGCACATGACCGTGTTGCACGGCCGTGTCTGTCTTCATTCGCTTCTCCCACGCCCGTGTTAATTTAACAGGTTTGGCCACGGGTAGTTGGCACGGGCGTGTCACACGCTTGTGTTAATTTGACAGGTTCGACCACGGTTTCCAGGCACAGGTGTGTCGCATCCTGTGTTGGGGAAATTTTTGCCCTATTTCCACACGGCCTAAGGCACACCCGTGTGCTAGGCCGTGTCTGTGTGGGAAACCTATATTCAAGAGCTCCGTTAGTAAGTTAGGTGTTTAAACACTAAAATTTAAAGAAGTTAATATAGTTAGTGCTCGAGTTGCCTCCCGAGAAGCACTTATTTATATTCTAAGCTCGACTTACCTCTCCATTGAATGGTCATGGTAGTTTGAGGAGTTTATACTCCTCATTCCTACTGTGAATCTCATCAAAATAAGGTTTTAGGTAAGTATTGTTTACCTTAAAAGTGCCGAACTTGGGATGACTTACCTTAACTGTACCGAATGGAAAAATGCTAAGTACCGTAAGAGGAATTTCTTCGTTCAGTTTGGCAGTGACAATGTGAGGATCTACAGCATCTAATAAAACTTTATCTCCAACCATAAGTTGATTTGGAAAGGCATTGAGCTCGTCCTGGCGTAGTTTTGGTTTATCGTGTGTTTTCGGTTTATGCATCCGCCATTCATCTAACTCCTCAATTTGTAGCCTTCGTTCTTCATGAATAAGTCCTCTACTATTGCTTTAGAATGGCTCATGTACTTCCTTCAGACTTATTTCCTACAAAGTAGGTTGCACCATATTGTCAGTTTCAGGAGAATGGTTGAGACGATCACCTTCAGTTTCCGTTGTGTTGCTAGAATTGCGAGCTTGAAGGGTGATTGTTTCTTCTCCCACACGAAGTGTGAGCTCACCTGTGCCAACATCAATAATTGTTTTAACAGTTGCTAAAAATGGCCTTCCTAAAATCAAAGGAGTGTTGCTATCCTCCTCTATGTCTAGAACAATAAAGTCAATGGGAAATATAAATTTATCGATTTTAACTAGCACATCTTAAATAATACCCCTAGGAAATCTTATAGTTTTATCTGCTAATTGAATGCTCATCCTAGTCTGTTTGGGTTTCCCAAGACCTAATTGTTTGAACATTTTGTAAGGCATGACGTTAATACTAGCACCTAAATCAGCTAAAGTATGATTAACATCTAAACTACCAATTAAGCAAGGAATTGTAAAACTCCCTGGATCTTTTAATTTGTTGGGTAGTTTATTCTATAGAATAGCTGAGCAAACTACGTTTAGGTCACATGCAAAGCCTCGTCCAACTTCCACTTATTTGCTAAAAGCTCCTTTAAAAATTTCATTGCGTTTCGCATCTGTGATAAAGCTTCAATAAACGGTAAGTTAATATGTAATTTTTTTAAGAGTTTAAGGAATTTATCAAATTTTTCATCTGAGTGATCTTTCCTTGTCGCATTAGGGTATGGCACACGAGGTTTGTATTCTGTACTTACTGGTTTTTGCTCATTGTGGTCTACCTCACCTTTACCTTTGCTTATTTCAGTTTCTTGCCTTGGTTCTGGTTCAAGTGTGGCTAACCCTTCCTCATCTTGACTAGTAATCACATTGATTTGCTCCCTTGGGTTAGATTCTGTGTTGCTTGACAGGCTACCTTGTGGTCGTTCAGAAATCAACTTGGCAAGCTGTCCAATCTGAGTCTTGAGCCCTTGGATCGATGCTTGTTGATTCTTAAGTGCTGTCTCAGTATTCTAAAAACGAGTTTCTGACACCAATATAAACTTTGAGAGCATCTCTTCAAGGTTCGGCTTCTTTTCCTATTGGTAGGGTGGTTGTTGGTAGCCTGGAGGTGGTCTTTGATTTCCTTGGCTTCCCCATGAGAAATTTGGGTCGTTCCTTCAACCTGTATTGTAAGTGTTACTATATGGATTTTTTTGAGATCGAGGATTATTACCCATGTAATTTAACTGCTCCCTTCGCACTGCATTACTGGGTGAACCTGTGAAGAACTAAGAAAACCATCAATCTTTTTATTTAGCAGCTCTACCTGGTTTGACAGCATAGAAACCAAATCGACGTTATAGACACCTGCTGTTTTAGTTGGCTTAGTCTTTATGCTTGCCACTGATAGGTATTCAGTGACATCTCTTCAATAAATTCATAAGCCTCTTCAGGTGTTTTATTATTGATTGTTCCCCCGGCTGCTGCATCAATCATTTGTCTTGTCGATGGGTTCACACCATTGTAGAATGTTTGAACCTGCAACCAGAGAGGTAATCCATGGTGAGGATACCTTCGCAGTAGGTCCTTGTATCTCTCCCATGCATCGTAGAGAGTTTCTAAGTCCATCTGCACAAATGAAGATATATCATTACGTAATTTGGTTGTTTTAGTTGGCGAAAAATATTTTAATAGAAATTTTTCGATCATTTGTTCCCAAGTAGTAATTGACCCTCGTGATAATGAGTTCAACCACTATTTAGCTTTGTTCCTTAATGAAAAAGGGAATAACTAAAGACGAATGGCATCGTCAGAAATGCCATTAATTTTAAATGTATCACAGAATTCCAGGAAATTTGCCAAGTGAGTGTTTGGATCCTCATCCTGCAAACCATCAAACTGAACAAATTATTGTATCATTTGAATAGTGTTAGGTTTTAGTTCAAAATTATTTGCAGCAATAGCAAGCCTAACTATACTTGACTCAGTTCCTGTTAAAGTAGGCTTAGCATAATCATACATAGTACGAGGAGCAGGATTCTGATTTGCTAGTTCAGCGGGTATCACAGGAGGTAGCTAATTGTCTTGATTTTAAGCCATCTCCTCAGTTAGGGTTTGAATATCATCCTCTTACTCGTTCTCTGTGTATCTTAAGCTTCGTCTTATTTCTCTTTGGTTTCTGCGAACTGTGCGATCGATTTCTTCATCAAAAAGTAGTGGTCCTGACGGTTTTCTTCTAGTCATAAACTAAAAAAACCTGCCAAGATAAAGAAAAAGTAAATTAATAAATAAAAATAAAAATAAAATAAAATTAACTTGCAAGAAAAATAAATGACGAAAGTAATAAAAATTGAGTGTTCCTAATATCTTAGCTCCCCGGCAATGGCGCCAAAAACTTGATCGTGATATTCGTGTGATAAGTTTTATAAATTTATAATGGATCATTCTTGGAACTAACTATTATCACGATGAAGGCAAGTGTACCTATCAAACAGTAGTATAGCTTTAGCAAGACCGGATTGTCAAATCCAAAGGAACTAAAAGTACTAGCAATGACTTTCTTTTTAGTACCTTGCCTAAAAATAATGGGGTTTGTTTTAACTAACTAATTAACTAAACTAAGAATGTACAGGAAATAGAATTGGGGAATTACTTTTGGAAAACGATTGAATTAAGACAATACCTAAGGAATAATCCACCTAGACTTCATTTGTTATTTGACTCTGAATTGGACGATTTATTCATTTGACTTGATCCGTAGAAATTCCTAAGTTATATTATTATCCCTCTCGAGACTAACACTGTCTAACCCTAAGTTGAATAATTGAAATCTCTTTCTAATTTAACTCTCTTGGGTTGCATTAACTCGATCTATGGATCCCCTTATTAGGTTTCACCCTAATCCGGCAAAATCTTGTCACCCTATCTCTAGGTGCGCAACCAACTTCGCTTAATTATGACAAATGTACTCTTAGAAAGGGTCTATTCCTCCTCCAAATAAGAGATTATCTTGAATCAATATCCTGGAATATCAAAACAAGAATTAAGAACACATAATTAAGAACAAGCCAAATATTTATCATACAATTCATAAAATAATAACAAGATTCGTCTTAGGTTTCATTCCCCTTAGGTATTTAGGGGATTTAGTTCATAACTAAAAAGGAAAGCATCTCAGAAGAATAATGAATACAATGCATAAAGAAAACCCAAAACTCCTAAAGGGAAATTGAGGGGAGATCTTCAGTCTTGATGATGAATCCGATTTCTGAGATGGATCAATCGGCTTCCTTGAGCAGTTCCCTGCTTCACTCTCTGTGTGTATCCTTTTTCCTCCTTCTCTAGGGTGTATTTATAGGCTTTGGAATGCCTAAGAACCCTCAAAATTGGTCTTTTCCGAATTGGAACAAACTTGGGCTCGATAGGGACACGCCCGTGTGCGATTGCTTAAGGCCGTGGTCAAGCCTGTTAAATAGGCACAGGCGTGTGGTCCACCCATGTGAGTCGTGCTTCAATTCTGCCAAATTGACACGGCCGTGTGGTATGCTCTTATGAGGAGGTCCAGGTCGTGTTGATTTTGTACGTTAGCCTATTTTCTCCATTTTTGGCCCGTTTCTCGTTCCTTTCGCTCTTCTATGCTCGCCTAAGTATAAAACATGAAATTGAGGCATTAGGAGCATCGAATTCACCAGTTCTAAGTAAAAATCACCCATAAAATGCGCTAAGCATGGGATAAAAATATGTATGAATTATGGTTTATCAGTAATAGAGCATACATCCAACACACATGTCATATTACTAACCATGCATGGCAAACAAACATAATCACATTATAAACATTAGACATGACATGAATAGCTAGGCTTACAAGCCATAATCAATATGAGCCACATCTCATGGCCATATACATATAACTCAATATAAGCCAACATATTTGGCCAAAGCAAAATAATACATGTCAATCAACTACATCTCTATACATACCACTCACTTGAAATTTCTAATATATACTTCATTATTCCAAAGATAGCGACTTGATAGTGTAATGCTGCCTCTGACAATCTCCAACTCCGAGCTAACCTGAAAACACTAAAGGAAAGGAAAGGAAGGGAATAAGCTTTATAGCTTAGTAAGACCGTCTGAAAATAATAGGGAATTTATCCACTTGCTTCTCATGGTAATACAACCCTATTTACATTTTTACTCATGTTCCAGTCAAGCTGTTTTCTCGAGTCACAGTCACTAAATTATTTATATCTAGAGCTACGAAACTCCAAATTAAGTTCCACTAATTTTCCCTGGAACTAGACTTAAATATCTTCTTATTATAAAATTTTCATAATTTTTGGTTCAGCCAATTAGTATTTTTATTCCTTAAAGTTACCTTTTTTCGCTATCTGATAGCTCTGATCCCTCTTCACTAAAAATTAATTATCTCATAATACGGGACTCGGATGATGTTCCTGTCTATTTCTCTTGAACATAGACTCATTAATAATTCTAAGCATATAAATTATAACTCATAAATATATTTTTTCAATTTTCAATAATTTTCTCAAATTAGAATAGGTTTTTCAAAGTCATTTTGACTCTGTCACACAACAATTAAAATATTTCATAATATGAAACTCTTTTGCTTACACCATTTCTTCCATGTGAAATTAGACTCATCAAACTTTTATTTAATATTTTATACAGCCTATAACTCAATTTCCACAATTTTTGGGGGATTTTTAAAGTCGGACTATGGCTACTGTCTAAAACTGTTTTAGTGTAAATTAATGATACTACGTTTATCACACCATATTAATTCATTTTCACCCTATTGGTAAGGTTACATATTCATACTTCATAAGTATAGACCTATAATCACAAGGTCATCAAAAAACAATTCTCATAAGCATGAATTACCTATTTACATCTTCACTAAATGTGCATCATAAACTAAAATCATTTCTCATGAGCTTGGCATACATACCTGTGTTACTCAACATGCTCATATTCATTCCTTACTAATCATATAACATGAATTAAATTCACATCTCATCAATTTCATGTAAATACCTGTACCACTCACAATATGGTCATAACCTTTCTCATTTAGCTTAAACCGTAACTCTCACCGTTGAACCATTCAAAATACTATCGGATATTCACTAAGCCTCAAACATAGGGTATAATGTCGATGCCATGTCCCAGACATGGTCTTACACTGGCTCATCCATCAAGTCGATGCCATGTCCCAGACATGGTCTTATACTGACTATCAAAATCAAGGCCGATACCATGTCCCTGACATGGTCTTACACTAGCTCTCACATATTCGTGCCGATGCCATGTCCCAGACATGGTCTTACACTGACACATCTCGTATCAGATGCATGTCTCAGACATGTCTTACACTGGCTTACATCTCGAGGCTGATGCATGCCCCAGACATGTCTTACACTAGCTCTTGTCTCAATGCCGATGCCATGTCCCAGACATGGTCTTACACTGGCTCTCAAGTAACCCGAATGTCATGGCATGAATATCCGAATTATTTCTTAAGGTTCAAACGAGAATTCTACTATCTCAATATTCATCAAACATAATCATTTCCACAACCAAGCAATTCATGCTATATCAATTTAAACACATATAATAACAACGTAGTTGTATTATTTACATACAACTTACTTGTTTCAATGGAATATCATATTCCATCAAATCTCCAAGCATTCAATCAACACATAAATGTTATTTACATTTGCAACCACTTTCTCATATACAATATCATCAACTTAAACTTTAACACAATCATAGCAAGATAGATTTTCAAGTATAATAACAATGGCATAAATATCATGCTCATTTAATCATACGGACTTACCTCAAATGCAACTTTGGCTAATTATTCTCTTTTAGTAATCACACGGACTTACCTCAAATGCAATTTCGGCTAATTATTCTCTTTTTGTCTTTAACCACGCACTTTCTCGATTTAAGCCCAAATCTCGATTTTCTTGATCTAACATGATAAAATTCACTCATTTAATCACTAAATAAATTTGGACAATCAAAATTCACATTTTTGGCAAAATGACCATTTTGCCCCTAGACTTTCACAAAAATGACCATTTTACCCTTAGGCCCAGAAATAGATTTTTATCAAATTTCCTTATTAGCCAAGCCCAATCGACTAATTATTACTCTTATGAAAACCCCAAACTTCCACTATTCCATACAATTACAACCTATTTTATAACTTTTACAAAATGACCCTTTTAGGTGTTTTCCATGAAAATCCCTTCACAAAAGTTTCCATAAAAATTCAGCAAACAACATAAATCCTTTCATGGAAAATCCCTGGACTATCAACTATTTCACAAAATAGTCCCCCCATTAGCTAGTTCATGCTACAAGGGTTCCAAAAGTACAAAAATTATCAAAAATAGGCATCTAAATCACTTACTTGCAAAGAATATAAGTGGCTGATATTTTGATCTTTCCAAGCCCCCTCCTTGCTGCCATTTTCAGTGGAAGAAGAAGAAAAAGATAAAAGGATGAGAACTGCTTCTTTTTGTTTTATTTCTAGTCAAAATTAAGCTACTAACTTCACCTAACTTTGACTTCTCAACCCCTATTTGTCTCTATGGCAGGCCAAGCTTATGAAAGTGGTCTACTTGCACTTTAAACACCCCCAACTATGGTTCTCTAGCAATTTAACATAGTTAGCTAGCAAATTACAACTTTTGCCCTTTATGCGATTTAGTCATTTTTCAAAATTAAGCTCACAAGCGCTAAAATTAATTCACCAAAATTTTCATGCACTCATATAATCATGCTATAACATATAAAATAATATTAAAAATAATTTCTTCGGCCTCAAAATAGTGGTTTTGAAACCACTGTTCCGACTAGGCCCAAAATCGGGTTGTTACAAGTACCCGGACCCCAAAGCATTAACATGATATGCTCGCTCAGGGAGTTACTCACAGGTTTATACACAAAGTCAGTACCCGAACCCACATTACATATATCACTTATCTCATGAATTCAGACACAACTCATGAGTTCAGACCACATTATTTCTCATGACATATCTCGTGTATCCTATACTATTCCTAAGGTTCAAACGGGATTTCTTGTCTAGCTCAATGTCATCACACTTGCTCATAATGCCATTTATTCTTTCATCATACATTTCATACTTTCATGATAGTAATAAAACATTTAAATGCATATATTATCAAAGCATTAAAATATGCTACAACATCTCATTATTTGCTTATGTACTTACTTGTCGAATCTTCATCAAGAATATCCGTATAATCAATCATACAATTTATATAATAATAACAAAGCATTTAATATTCAATTATAACATTGCATTATTATAATCACACGAACTTACGTTGACACAAAATCGACAATTGGACATAACCATCATATTCTTTAATTTCCCTCGTTCTAAGTTTGAATCGTGTTTTTCTTAATCTAAATTATCACATTTAGTCTAATTATTAGTCACATTATTCAATGTGATCTAAAAATCATATTTTGAGAAAATTATATTTTTGCCCCTAAACTTTGTCATAATTACACTTTTGCCCCTAGGCTCGTAAAATGAAATGCACTCAATTTCTTTGTACTTTAAGCCTAGCCAAACTGTCACACCCCTAACTCGTTACCGTCGCCGGTGTCGGACACGAGAGGTTAACGGCCAAATCCTCTCAAGGTACCAACCAATTTGTCATTTCCAGTCAGGCTGGAAAACTGCGTCACCGTCGCCTTAAAAATCATATCTCGAGTTTCAAAACTCGGAAACTGGTTTCGTAAATTTTACCTGAATTTAGACTCACATACCCATCCATGGATTTATTTCTAGAATTTTTGGTCGGGCCAATTGGTACAGTTTATTATTTAAAGTCACCCATGTTACAGGGATCGACTGCTCTGACCTTTGCGCGTTACAACTTGAATATCTCTCTGTACAGGGCTTTAATACTGGTGCCGTTTGTTTCTAATGAAACTAGACTCAAAATGGAATCTGTACATATAAGGCATGACTCCTAATTCTTTCTGTATAATTTATAGTAAATTTTCAAAGTCGCGTCAGGGGACCCAGAAACCGTTCTGGCCCTGTCTCACGAGAACTTTAATATTTCTCAGTATACTGCTCATATGGTCGTTTCGTTTCATCCATATGAAAATAGATTCATCAAGGTTCAATTTCATAATTTACTCACTATTTAATTCTACTTCTACTATTTTTAGTGATTTTTCAATCTCATCTCACTGCTGCTGTCCGCAACAGTTACTGCAGTAGACTATGCCAATTTCATGAATCTTTCCTTGGCCTTAATCATCCATCATACATGACACAAATTGTGGCCACCTTATCAAAATTAGAGTTTCTAAGACTCGTGGCTATAGGTTCTAGCATCCCACTCGGCGACCACATAGGCCATTTTCACATGGCTTAAAGTTTACAACCCACAATTCGACAAAATATAATAGCCTATACATGCCAAATGTTCTTCAACAACGAAAACAATACCACAAGATTTCAGCGGTGTGATGACTTCAACGACGGTCCCGATCACGCAAGCAATACGAATCCGAGAGACCTAAAATGGGTGACAAGAGAAAAAACACCGAGTGAGTTTACAACTCAGTAAGTCATAAGCATTCATCAATCCATCGATCAGTCACTACAACATGTACAGCAAAGCGAGGCTAGGTACTCATCCATATCGAATCTATACCATAATACCTCGGACCTTTCGGTCCAATCTCGTACCAAGTCATACATCCACATTTCATATTCTACACAACAAGATAATCAAGCATTTTTACACATTAACTCATTTTCCAGCACAACCATACAATTTCAATCATCACATAGATTTAAGGCTTACCAATTCATCCCCAAGCATGAGCGTATTCTCTATTCATCATGAGCTCGAGGTACTTACCCGATCCGCTGTCCGGGATTAACTCGATAATGTCGCACACTCAGTGCCAATTGTAATACAAGAGCATATAGTGAATCCGCACACTTAGTGCTATATATTTTCAGCTCGCACACTTAGTGCTATATAATTTTCAGCTCGCACACTTAGTGCTATATAATCAAACTCGCACACTTAGTGCTGTACAATTTTAAACCCGCACACTTAGTGCCAATCTTGTCACCGTGTCCATTTATACCCGCACACTTAGTGCCGAGACCAATACCTTATGCATTTTGCTGCCTTTATACATTCAACAATGGCATCATTCCATACACATACATTCCCATTTACACATCAATTCATTTAAACACAATTGTGTATATATTATGGTCATTTACATCAACACCAAATATATGCTAATGACTTACCTTATATTGGATGAAACGATTTCCAATCGACTACTCGATTATCTTTCCTTTGCCTTTGCTTGATTCTCCACCTCTAGCTTCTTGAGCTAAATTTAACAAATAAATTGGTTTTATCATTTGAGCATCGGAAGAGGAATTCAAGATGCCTAGCCAATATATAAATATCTACTCATTAGGCATCAAAGTCGCATATGTACAAAATCATGAATCGAACTCAACACCTTAGTTAGTATTCCTCTTAGCGAATTTTCTAAGCCAAGAATAGGCATCAATATGCTTGCCTCTAACCGAATGCATGCACACCAATTTCCCCTCATGTGGCGAATATGCATGTCCATGTTGAGGCCGATTATGCACTTAATACCACACAAAAACAGCATGCATTTTACTAACTAACGCATTACATATTGTAGCTCAATACACATCTCTCATGTACTACATAACCGAAAACATCATCCCAAGCAAATATATACCTTGAAATAGTATATATGTCATACCAATTCATCATGTGCAAACACATATTCAAAGCTCAAATCTTACCTACCATGCAACATGCATGAATCATACTTGTAGATATACCATGACCGAATACATCACAACACCATCATTTTGGTCATGATTAAGCAAAGAACTTAATGTCTCACTCAAAAATACTAAAAAGAAAGTCCAAGAGCCATCAATCCCCATCACGTACACCATTAACAAGCTTCATATTTAACATGCAATGGCATTAACACAAAATCCACCTTGGCCAAATACCATTTCCATGGCATAACAAGGATTTGAACCATGGCTAACATGCACATCAAGTTAGCAACCAAAACAAGCATGAATCTCATGACACAACCTCAAACATACCTTAATCTTGATGCAAGTATAGCCAAATCCCTTCTAGTTCTCTTCTAAACCAAGCATGAAGCAAAAATCCTCCCTTTTCCTTAGTATTTTCGGCCAAAGAAGAAAAATGGATGAACAAAATTTTTCTTTTCTCTTCCACAATGCACGCAAAGGGGGGTTTCACTCACACACACACATTTTTTTTTCTTTCTTTATTACCCATACTCATTTGTTTATTGTTTCTCCCTAGTGCACCAACAAAACATGTTTCATGACATGTTTAGCCCATGATTCCTTGTCATGGCGGCCACTTCATGTTAGGGGGATTTGACATGCAAATCCTTTATTTTTGCATGTATTATCAACTAGTCATCCCACATTTCCCCATCATACTTTCAATGTTTACTACTAGGCCCTTTCTAGTGAAATTCACATTTATAACTCTAAATCGAAACATCAAAATGTCACACATGAATTAACACATATTATAGGCATCAAAATAAATTATAAATTATTTTTATGCCTCGGTTTTGTGGTCCCGAAACCACATCCCGACTAGGGTCAATTTTGGGATGTCACAACTCTCCCCACTTAGAAATTTTCGTCCCAGAAAATCTTACTGAGTAAATAGGCTCGGTATCGCTCTCTCATAGAGTCCTCAAGTTCCCAAGTGGCTTCTTCAATTCCGTGTTTATGCCACAACACCTTCACTAATGGGATTTTCTTGTTTCGTAGCTCTTTTACTTCATGCATCAGAATGCGAACCGGCTCTTCTTCATAACTCAAATTAGGCTGAACCTCGACCTCAGATGGAGTAATTACGTGTGTCGGGTCAGACCTATATCGTCGAAGCATCGAAACATGGAAAACGTTGTGAATCTTTTCGAGCTCAGGGGGTAAAATTAATCGATGCGCTCTTGGCCCAACTCGTTCGAGATACTTCATACGGACCGATGAACCTCGGACTCAATTTGCCCTTATGGCCAAATCTAAGCACCTTCTTCCAGGGTGAGACTTTGAGAAATACCTTGTCTCCAACCTGATATTCAATGTCTTTCCTTTTTCAAATCCGCATACGACTTTTGGCGATCCGTAGCAACCTTCAAACTTTCACGAATCACTCGAACTTTTTGCTCGGCATCCTTAACCAAATCAACCCCGAAGAATTTACCTTCACTAAGTTCAGTCCAGAATAATGGGGTACGGCATTTACGACCGTATAAAGCCTCGTAAGGCGCCATCTTAATACTTGATTGAAAGCTATTATTGTAAGCGAATTCAATCAAAGGCGATACTGCTTCCATGAACCACTAAACTCAAGGATACAACATCTCAACATATCCTCGAGTATTTGAATTATCCGTTCGGATTGACCATCGGTTTGGGGGTGAAAGGCGGTGCTGAAATGCAACTTGGTACCCAAAGCTTCTTGAAATTTCTTCCAAAATCGCGAGGTAAATCTCGGATCTCTATCCGACACAAAAGAAATCGGTACCGTGTAATCTCACAATCGAGAAACGTACAATTGGCTAGTTTATCCAATGAAAATCCGTGAGACGCACGGGGATAAAGTGAGCCGACTTAGTCGATCTATCAACAACAACCCAAATCGCATCCTTCTTATTAGTCGACAATGGCGGCCGGACACAAAGTCCATTGTGACTCGATCCCATTTCTACTCGGGTATCGTGATCGGTGAAGCAATCTGAAGGCACTTGATGTTCCGCTTTCACTTGTTGACATATTAAACATCTCAAACAAAGTCGGAGATGTCCCGTTTCATACCATGCCACCAAAACCGACGTTTCAAATCGTTGTACATCTTCGTACTCCGGGTGGATTGCCATTCGGCTACAAAGGGGCTTCGTTCAAAATTATTGGAATAAGTTCAATTCTTTAGGACACACGACGACTTCGAACCTCAAACAATCATCATCATCGATTTGAAATTCCGAGTCCTTGTTCGAACACACTCATCCCGTTTTGCAACCAACTCATCGTCGACTTTACGAGCTTCACGAATTTGACGTATCAATAATGGTTTGGCTTTCAATTCAGCTACTAACACATTGTCGGGTAGGATAGACAAGTGTACATTCATCGCTTCATAAAGCAAATAGTGATTTCGGCTTAAGGCATCCGCGACCACATTAGCCCTTCGGGTGATAATCAATGACGAGCTCATAATCTTTTAACAACTCGAGCCATCGCCTTTGTCGCAGATTTAAGTCTCTTTGGGTCATCAAATATTTGAGACTTTTGTGATCCGAATACACATGACACTTCTCACCAAATAAGTAATGTCGCCATATCTTTAAAGGCGAATCGATGGCGACCAATTCGAGATCATGGGTGGGATAATTTTTCTCATGTGGCTTTAATTGCCTCGATGCATAGGCCACAACTCGCCCTTCTTGCATCAATCGCAACCCAACCCAAGTAGGGATACGTCACTATAAATGACAAACTCTTTGCCCGATTCGGGTTGCACTAGAATTGGGGCTTCACCAAATAAGCTTTCGAGTTGATCGAAACTTTTCGACATTTCTCCGTCCATTCGAACTTAACATCCCTTTGGAGTAAGCCGTCATTGGTGTGGCTATCGTCGAGAAACCTTTACAAATCGTCGAAGAATAACCGCAAGCCCCAAAAGCTCCTAACTTCGGTAACATTCCTTGGTGGTTTCCAATCGACTATGGCGAAATTTTGTTCGGTCCATCCGATACCGTCACGGACACCACGTGCCCCAAAAAGCTAACCTCTTTCAACCAAAATTCACATTTACTGAACTTTGCGTATAACTGCTTATCTCGTAAAATTTGCAACACTAGCGTCAAGTGTTCAGCATGCTCAGTTTCATCTCTCGAATAGACCAAAATGTCATCGATAAATACAACTACGAACCGATCCAAGTATGGCCTGAAAATTCTATTCATTAAATCCATAAACACCGCAGGGGCATTAGTGAGCCCAAACGGCATCACCAAGAATTCGTAGTGACCGTACCTCGTTCTAAAAGCGGTTTTGGGTATGTCCGATTCTCAGACCCTCAACCGATAGTACCCGACCTCAAATCTATCTTTGAAAACACCGAGGCTCCTTTAATTGATCAAACAAATCGTCAATTCGTGGCAATGGATATTTATTCTTTATCGTCACTTTATTGAGTTGACGATAGTCGATGCACAACCTCATGGTTCCGTCCTTCTTCTTCACAAACAATACAAAAGCGCCCATGGAGAAAAACTTCGGTCGAGCGAAACCTCTATCCGTCAATTCTTGCAATTGAACCTTCAATTCCTTTAATTCCGTTAATGCCATACGATACGGGTTATTGAAATCGGCGTAGTACCCAAGACAACCGATGCGAATTCCACTTCTCGAACCGTGGCAATCCGGTAACTCCTCGGAAAAACATCTGAATACTCACAAACCACTGGTACCGATTCGAGTTTCCTTTCCGTCTCTTTACTTCCAAACACATACGCAAGGTATGTTTCACACCCTTTTCACATACCTCCGGCGGTCATAGAAGATATTATCGCTGGCACTCCTTTTAAATCGAGAGACTCGACTCGGACTACCTCATTATTTGCACTCCTCAAATCAATGGTTTTCCTTTTGCGATCCACCATTGCATCATGTACTGTCACCAATCCATACCAAGAATAACATCGAATTCATTAAATGGTAGAAGCATCGGATCGGTAGGAAAGCAGATTCTCGAATTATTAGGGGCATCTCTTGCACACTTTATCAACGAAATGCGTGTCGACCCAAAGGGTTTGACACTCGAATTATGAACTCGATAGACTCAATAGGTAGAGTCTTACTGGATGCTAAGGTTTCACATACATATGAATGAGTAGAGCCGGGGTCAATCAATGCAATCACACTAGTATCAAAGAAAGTAAAAGTACCAAAGGTGATAACGTCGGGGAGGATGCCTCCTCTCGCGCGGATGGCATATGTTCTAGCGAGTACGGGTCTCGGATCGGACAGCCGTATTAGAGGCTCCTCTCGATTACCACCCCTACCTCCAGAGATTCTCGGGGCCTACCTCCACCGTCGTTCCACTAGGTCTTGCACCTTGCGTCTTATTCCTCTCATCTAGCTTCGTGCAATCTCTAATGAAGTGGTCCTTGAACCGCATCCATAACAGCCCTATTAATGCAGACTTACCCCAACATTCACCTAGGTGTCGTCTTCCACATTGGGGGCATTCAGGTCTCTCTTGACGATTATTGCCCACACTAGCTACTGAAGTAGCTCGGAGTCCGTCAATGGTCGGGCTCTAATGGAAATTCCCGATCGTCCTCGACTTCTTGGTGTCCTCCACGAACCTCTTTACAGCCGAGAACGGAGCTTTACTCGTCGATCTTTTACGGTAATCTCTTGCTTCAAATTCAGCCTTCTTCTTCTCCTTCCCAAGTTCTTCCGCCTTGCGGGCTCGTTCGACTAGTGTCACGAACTCCTTTATCTCCAAAATTCCCACTAGTAACTTTAACTCTTCATTCAATCCTTCTTCAAATATTTTGCACATCGCAACCTCATCAGCCACACACTCCGAGCATACCGACTAAGTCTTACGAACTCATGTTCAGTATTCGAGATCTGATCATACGGCCTTGCTTGAGTTCCAAGAACTCCTTACGCTTCGATCAATGAACCGTTGACTAATATATTTCTTCGAAATTCGTTTGAAAGAAATCCCAAGTAACTTGTTCCTTTGGGACTATGGAAATCAAGGTCCTCCACCAATAGTAGGTGAGTCTCGCAACAAAGATATAGCACACTTAAGACATTCATCGGTGTGCATGACAATTCATCAAACACTCTAATGGTGTTATCAAGCGAACTTCGGCCCTTTCGGCATAAATCGGTAACTATGGCCTTAAACTCCTCGCCCCACGCTTCCTAATCAAGTCCACAGGTGGTTTACTCAGCCTCACGGGATCGATGGCGATGGCATTACGGGCTCTTGGGGTGGAGTATTTAAATTCGAGAATGGTTGGACAGCCGGTCGGTTCGGGCATATTATGCGACCCACTCATTCATCATGGTGAAGAAGGCTTGTTTCGCCCTTCATTTTGATTATTCGCGGATGATGAGGCTCAACAGCGGTGTCCCTTGTGCGGAGCAGCCGCTACACCTTCAACGTCATCCGCCAAGGGTCTCTATCCGGGTTCCATTGCTATTTAAAACAAAAATTTCAACCGTCGAAGTCATCACATTATTCAGCACTAACAATTTGGCATGTATAGCTAGACTCACACGCGTTATGGTAGTCCTAGAACCGACTAAACCATAGCTCTGATACCAATAAAATTGTCACACCCTAACTTCGTGACCGTCGCGTGTCGGACACGAGAGGTTAACGCCAAATCCTCTCAAGGTACCAACCAATTTGTCATTTCCAGTCAGGCTGGAAAACTGCGTCACCGTCGCCTTAAAATCATATCTCGAGTTTCAAAACTCGGAAACTGGTTTCGTAAATTTTACCTGAATTTAGACTCACATACCCATCCATGGATTTATTTCTAGAATTTTTGGTCGGGCCAATTGGTACAGTTTATTAGTTAAAGTCACCCATGTTACAGGGATCGACTGCTCTGACCTTTGCGCGTTACAACTTGAATATCTCTCTGTACAGGGCTTTAATACTGGTGCCGTTTGTTTCTTATGAAACTAGACTCAAAATGGAATCTGTACATATAAGGCATGACTCCTAATTCTTTCTGGATAATTTATAGTAAATTTTCAAAGTCGCGTCAGGGGACCCAGAAACCGTTCTGGCCCTGTCTCACGAGAACTTTAATATTTCTCAGTATACTGCTCATATGGTCGTTTCGTTTCATCCATATGAAAATAGATTCATCAAGGTTCAATTTCATAATTTACTCACTATTTAATTCTACTTCTACTATTTTTAGTGATTTTTCAATCTCATCTCACTGCTGCTGTCCGCAACAGTTACTGCAGTAGACTATGCCAATTTCATGAATCTTTCCTTGGCCTTAATCATCCATCATACATGACACAAATTGTGGCCACCTTATCAAAATTAGAGTTTCTAAGACTCGTGGCTATAGGTTCTAGCATCCCACTCGACAACCACATAGGCCATTTTCACATGGCTTAAAGTTTACAACCCACAATTCGACAAAATATAATAGCCTATACATGCCAAATGTTCTTCAACAACGAAAACAATACCACAAGATTTCAGCCGGTGTGATGACTTCAACGACGGTCCCGATCACGCAAAGCAATACGAATCCGAGAGACCTAAAATGGGTGATAAGAGAAAAAACACCGAGTGAGTTTACAACTCAGTAAGTCATAAGCATTCATCAATCCACCGATCTGATCACTACAACATGTACAGCAAAGCGAGGCTAGGTACTCATCCATATCGAATCTATACCATAATACCTCGGACCTTTCGGTCCAATCTCGTACCAAGTCATACATCCACATTTCATATTCTACACAACAAGATAATCAAGCATTTTTACACATTAACTCATTTTCCAGCACAACCATACAATTTCAATCACCACATAGATTTAAGGCTTACCAATTCATCCCCAAGCATGAACGTATTCTCTATTCATCATGAGCTCGAGGTACTTACCCGATCCGCTGTCCGGATTAACTCGATAATGTCGCACACTCAGTGCCAATTGTAATACAAGAGCATATAGTGAATCCGCACACTTAGTGCTATATATTTTCAGCTCGCACACTTAGTGCTATATAATTTTCAGCTCGCACACTTAGTGCTATATAATCAAACTCGCACACTTAGTGCTGTACAATTTAAACCCGCACACTTAGTGCCAATCTTGTCACCGTGTCCATTTATACCCGCACACTTAGTGCGAGACCAATACCTTATGCATTTTGCTGCCTTTATACATTCAACAATGGCATCATTCCATACACATACATTCCCATTTACACATCAATTCATTTAAACACAATTGTGTATATATTATGGTCATTTACATCAACACCAAATATATGCTTAATGACTTACCTTATATTGGATGAAACGATTTCCAATCGACTACTCGATTATCTTTCCTTTGCCTTTGCTTGATTCTCCACCTCTAGCTTCTTGAGCTAAATTTAACAAATAAATTGGTTTTATCATTTGAGCATCGGAAGAGGAATTCAAGATGCCTAGCCAATATATAAATATCTACTCATTAGGCATCAAAGTCGCATATGTACAAAATCATGAATCGAACTCAACACCTTAGTTAGTATTCCTCTTAGCGAATTTTCTAAGCCAAGAATAGGCATCAATATGCTTGCCTCTAACCGAATGCATGCACACCAATTTCCCTCATGTGGCCGAATATGCATGTCCATGTTGAGGCCGATTATGCACTTAATACCACACAAAACAGCATGCATTTTACTAACTAACGCATTACATATTGTAGCTCAATACACATCTCTCATGTACTACATAACCGAAAACATCATCCCAAGCAAATATATACCTTGAAATAGTATATATGTCATACCAATTCATCATGTGCAAACACATATTCAAAGCTCAAATCTTACCTACCATGCAACATGCATGAATCATACTTGTGGATATACCATGACCGAATACATCACAACACCATCATTTTGGTCATGATTAAGCAAAGAACTTAATGTCTCACTCAAAAATACTAAAAAGAAAGTCCAAGAGCCATCAATCCCCATCACGTACACCATTAACAAGCTTCATATTTAACATGCAATGGCATTAACACAAAATCCACCTTGGCCAAATACCATTTCCATGGCATAACAAGGATTTGAACCATGGCTAACATGCACATCAAGTTAGCAACCAAAACAAGCATGAATCTCATGACACAACCTCAAACATACCTTAATCTTGATGCAAGTATAGCCAAATCCTTCTAGTTCTCTTCTAAACCAAGCATGAAGCAAAAATCCTCCCTTTTTCCTTAGTATTTTCGGCCAAAGAAGAGAAAATGGATGAACAAAATTTTTCTTTTTCTCTTCCACAATGCACGGCAAAGGGGGTTTCACTCACACACACACATTTTTTTTTCTTTCTTTATTACCCATACTCATTTGTTTATTGTTTCTCCTAGTGCACCAACAAAACATGTTTCATGACATGTTTAGCCCATGATTCCTTGTCATGGCGGCCACTTCATGTTAGGGGAAATTTGACATGCAAATCCCTTATTTTTGCATGTATTATCAACTAGTCATCCCACATTTCCCCATCATACTTTCAATGTTTACTACTAGGCCCTTTCTAGTGAAATTCACATTTATAACTCTAAATCGAAACATCAAAAATGTCACACATGAATTAACACATATTATAGGCATCAAAATAAATTATAAATTATTTTTATGCCTCAGTTTTGTGGTCCCGAAACCACATCCCGACTAGGGTCAATTTTGGGATGTCATACAAACCATTTTCATAACTATAGAAAACTACAATTCTCATCAAAACACACTTTTATGCCATTTTTACAACTTTTACAAAATGGTCGTTTCGGACGTTTTCACCAAAAATCACCTAGTAAAAGTCATTTATTTAACAACAATGATGCATTTTCCATCAGCAAGCATCAAAATACACATATATTTATCAATGGAAAAATTTACAAACTTTAACAGTTTTGAAAACAAAGGTACAAGATAGCTAAATTGAGTTACCACGATTCAAAAAATGTAGAAATAAATAAAAACGGGACAAAAACCGTACCTAGATGATCCATAGAAGCTTGGCCAAATGTTTTCTCATCTACCCATTTTCTTCATAAACGGTTGAAGAAGAAAGAAGAAAAGATGATAGCTTTTAAATTTTTGTCTTATTATGCCTTTATTAACTTAATTACCAATTTGCCCTTTTCTTTTCAAACAAATTTCAAAAATACCAAACAAATATCTTCCACTAACTTATTAATGGGATAATTATCACATAAGGACTTCTACTAAAAATTCTATAGCTATTTAATACCTCTAGCTTCTAGAACTCAAGTTTTGCACTTTTTACGATTTAGTCCTTTTTGCTAATTTGAGTACCCAAACATCAAAATTTTCAAACGAGATTTTCACAAAATCATTTCGTGAAATTGTAGACCATAAAAATATAATAAAAATATTTTTTTCCTAGTCAAATGTTTGGTCCCGAAACCACTGTTCTGACTAGGCCCAAAATCGGGTTGTTACACAAACACTAGACTCAGCCTATTTAGAATATGCTTTGAAAAAAAGTTTGGAAGAGTTCAAAATAATTATCAAATTCTCAAAAAAATTTAGTACATATAGTAATAAGCTCGAAAAAAAGAACAAAAAGAAAGAGCATATGTACTTGAAAGAAATAGATGTACAAAAGTGCAATGTAAAAGCAAAATGAGTTGGTGTATTGAAGGTACTTATTCTGAAGATCCGATACAAGCTAAGTCTAGGGATTTTAGCTTACATTTATCTATTTTTTATCTACCCCTAGCCTATACACGTTACAACCGATTTAAAAGACCTTTGAATTCAAATTTTTGTGTTGCCTGCATTAGTGGAGAGAAATTGCTAAGTTCAACATATGAAGTGATAAGTTAAACTTAGTGATTGCAGTTTAGTCTTAAATAAAGTAATAAAAATTAAGTGGTAAGAATCAGCATGCCTTTATTAAGAAAACATTTAGTCTATTCTTGCTAGCATGATAACAATTGAGAATAATTCGAACAACATGTATACTTCAGTTTCTTAATTGCAAAATTTTTGTTCTTGAGCATAATTACACTAAACTCATAATTGTGGGGGAAAATGTATTCTAAAGACATTTTCCAATGGTAATTTTAAACACTTCCTTTTTTTCAATTTGTGCATTACTTGGGATGAGTAATGAAAACAAAAATATGTAGACTTTTTCAACACCTTTTGAGCTCTAATGCATGCAATTTTGTAGTAAATTTTGTCAAAATTCATACTTTAATTGTAAAATAATTAAATTGCACTTAAATTATTAACATATTGAATTTTAATTTTTTATAATAAATTTTTACAAATATGGTTTATTTTCGACAGTTTTGCACAAAATGTGAAAATTGGCTCGGTAGACACCTTGACAATATTGAACTGTTGGAGAAATTTTTGCATCAAGCAAACCAAGTGTAAGACTGAATATTTTCCCAGCCAAGGATGATCCAAATAATGATTATTTTATGTACTTTATATTTAATTTTTACCCAAAGTTAATTAGGTTGAAATTTAATATAAAGCTTGAAGGAAAAAGTTGCCCAGTATGCTAAGAAGAGAAGACTGAGAAGCCCAAAACCATCCAATAAGCTGACCCAATCAGTGGGTTTTTTTTTATTTTTATGCTTGCAAAACAACCCTCAAAGTTTCTTTAAACTCCATTCAAACCTCTCCACTTTTCATGCCTTTGAATATTTGCCCCAAGCTAAATTTAGCAAAGTTTAAATTATTCAAACTTGCTCCTATTGTGTCCAGCCAAGGGAGAGTGCATGGCTACTAATTATTTTCTATTTTTAGCAGTCACTCCCACCTATAAATACCCCTGTTTGCTGCTTCATTCCCACTCATCTCTCTCTCTTGCACTCACTTTCTCTCTTCTATTCCCTTTCTTATTTCCCCATTTCTTTTGCTGATTTCCCTCTTGAAAAAGAGCCTTCTTCCACATTGGAATAGCAACATTAAATTATTCGTAGAGGTGTCAGTTCAACAGAACGAGCAAAGTAGAAGTTGAGCGCACTAGTCTGGCTTCAGAGAAATCCTGGATTTGATTCCTAGTTCCTTTCTTTTTAATTTTCTTGTTTATGTTGTGATTATGAATATGAATGATTTTTGTACTGTTGTTCTTATTCTAATTAATAAGGCTTAAATTTAATTCGTCTTGGATTGATTGCTTTTCTGTCCACTTAAATTATTAAAATAATGTTTGTATTGTTATAGGCATTTGTTAGTTGTTCAATTAAAGAAAACCATGCTTATGTTTTATTTGCTTTATAAAATGTAAGGTAACGAATAAATTAATTATTAAGCATATTGAAATAGTAATTAATTGACAAAATATTTAATTGCTGCATGTTTAATCTTCTAATGTAGTTGAGGGTTAAATTAGCGATGGTATTAAATGATATATTAGCCTTGCATAACTTGCAAGATTATTGTGATTAAACTATTTCAATATAGAAATATATTGTTACCTCAGTTAATCTTATATGCACTTATGAAGATTGATTAATTGTTAGAATTGGCATTGAGAAATGTTCAAAAGATTGATTAATTTAGAATGTATGTACAGTAGTTAACAAATTACCAAGTTGTCATGAAAATTTTCTTAACAACATGAACATGGGTTTAGTAATTCTAAGTTAAGGAATGTAATTGATCTAACACATAAAACTCATCTTTTTGAAACCATGCATTGGAATTTTTACTTTTTATTTTTATTACTTAGTTGATTTTTAATTTTTAAATCACTTCTTCAAAACAACATATTTTTCTCATCACCAAAGTGTTTGATTTACATTTCATAAATATTTTTCTTTCATAGTCCCTGTAGGTACAATAACTTGACATTTACTTATCACTTTATTACTTGTTGCGATTGTGTACACTTGCACATTTTCTGTCGTTCCAAGTAGATAAATTTATTTTTTTGAACAATTTTATTATTTTGGAATGTGAAATTGACAAAGATGTGACAGCTATTCTTGGAAGACCTTTTCTTGCTATAGGTAGACTGTTAATTGATGTACAAAAAGGAAAGCTAACAATGAGAGTAAATGATCAAAAAAATACTTTTAATGTATTTGATGCCTTGAAATGTGAAAATGAAAATAAAGAGTGTCACGCCATTGTGTTGAGCGAAACAATTGTGGAGGAGGAGTATACAAAATTTTATCACCATAATTTTGATAATGATGAAGATCTTAGCAGAAACGCTTGTAGAACTCGGTGAAATCATAGAGACCAAGCAATTAATGGATAGACCGGGAAAGAATTTTAAATCCTTGGATTTAGCAAATCATTTTTTAAAACCTTTTAAACTTTCTATAGAGGAACCTCCCACAGTGGAGTTAAAGCTTTTGTCGTTGCATTTAAAGTATGTGTACTTGGGAGACAATAGCACTCTGCTAGTAGTTATATCTGCAGAATTGACATCTGATCAAGACAAAAAGTTCCTAGACGTTCTAAGGAGATCTAAGAAGGCATTGGGATAGACAATTGTTGACATTAGGGGAATCAACCCTATTATTTGCATGCATAAGAGTTTGTTATAAGATTGCCATAACAATTCTATCGAACAATAGAGAAGGTTGAACCCAATCATGAAGGAAGTTGTCAAGAAGGAGATCCTCAAGTGGCTTGATGTTGGAATTATATACCCTATTTCAACTAGTTCGTGGGTGAGCCTTGTACAATATGTACCCAAGAAAGAAGGTGTCACAGTAGTTAGTAATGATAACAATGAGCTCATACCAACTCGTATAGTCATGGGATAGAGAGTATGCATGGACTATCGCAAGCTTCATGTGGCAGCCAAGAAGGACCATTTTCCCTTTTCGTTCATCGATCAAATATTGGACAGATTAGCTAGGAAAGCTTTCTACTGTTTCTTGAATGGTTTTTCAGGGTATAACCAGATTGCCATAGCTCCTAATGATAAAGAGAAGACCACTTTCACATGTCCATATAGAGTCTTTGCGTTTAGATAAATGCCATTTCGGTTGTGTAATGTCCAGCAATGTAACACCCCGAACCCGAGACCATCGCCGGTGTCGGACACGAGGGGTTAACAAGCCAAGTTCACTTGTTTTGCCCATCCATTTGACATTTCCAGTCAGGCTGGAAAACTGCGTCACTGTCGCCTTAAAAATCATATCTCGAGTTTCAAAACTCGGAAACTGGTTTCGTAAATTTTCCCTGAATTTAGACTCATATATCCATCCATGGATTTATTTCTAGAATTTTTGGTCGGGCCAATTGGTACAGTTTATTAGTTAAATTCACCCATGTTACAGGGATCGACTGCTCTGACCTTCGCGCGGTATAACTTGAATATCTCTCTGTACAGGGCTTTAATGCTGGTGCCGTTTGTTTCTAATGAAACTAGACTCAAAATGGAATCTGTACATATAAGTTATGTCTCCTAATTCTTTTGGATAATTTATAGTAAATTTTAAAGTTGCAACAGGAACCCAGAAACCGTTCTGGCCCTGTCTCACAATAGCTTTAATATCTCTTAACATGTAACTCCTATGACCATTTCGTTTCTTCCATATGAAAATAGACTCATCAAGGTTCATTTACATAGCTTATTCACTATTTAATTCCATTCCTACGAATTTTGGTGATTTTTCACATTCACGTCACTGCAGCTCGCAGCATCTGTTTTAAGGTAGGTCTTACCTATTTGGTAGTCTCCATGAACCAACTAGTCTTGCCATACATAGGTTCATATATGATCATTTTAACCATGCCAATGGCTGATCATATGACCAACATTCCCATTTCAAGCCATAGCCACATCATGACACCAAATATATACATACAAACCACAATTAGTCTAAGTCGATACTTCACTTTTACGAGCCATTTTCGCATGGCCGTACATAAATACATCACAACATATTCAACCAACAAGGGTAGTCCTATACATGCCATTTCAAAGTTCAACCAAAATTTATACCAAATAGAGGCGTGGATAGTGTGGATGACTTCGACTTTATTGATCCCGAATCCGATTGCTATCGAGCGAAATCTATAAAACAGAGAGCCAAAGTAACGGGTAAGCATTTTTTATGCTTAGTAAGTCTCAAGGAATATAATCAGCTCTAATTACAGCAATACATTCACATAGCCAAATGCATCATTTCATTAATACACATTCTTACTTCACACTTCATCATTATATACTTTCACAAAGTATCAATCAATTCAATAACTGAAATTCATTAGTCGATTGAGCGAATGTTGCTCAAACATGTCGACTTTCAATGCACATATAACGTACCTTATCCTTTGGGCTTTTCGAGTGTACTAATTGAATTCATTACAGCAACCAACACTCACCTCCAGCCCAAGATTCTTGAAATATAACCGGATATAATCACGTGCACAAATGCCTTGGTCTTAGCCGGATAGAATAACTTCATACGAATGCCTTGGGTCTTAGCCCGGATATAGCCACTAGCACAATTGCCTTCGGTCTTAACCGGATATAATTTCCAGCATAATTGTCTTGAGGCTTAGCCGGATATCATTCAATTTCTCATGTACACATACATCAATAATCATTGGACATACATATTTCATTTTCACACTAAGGCTCAAACGCATATATTCACAAGCATATTCGCCTTGGGACTTAGCCCGGTATCATTCAATTTCTCATACACATAAATCAATAATCATACACATCCATACTTCATCTCACATAATTCAAGTAAGGTCACTTCTTGAGGACTTACCTCGGATGTTGTCGAACGGCTTTTTCGGCTATTCGATCACCTTTTCCTTCCCTTGTCCAATTGTGGCCCTCTTAGCTCTTGAGCTAATTCAAACAAATTCAATTTATTAAAACCTCATTGTGCTTGCTTATGGCGAATATGACAAGGAGTTTAAATGGTCATATGGCCACTCTTTAGCTTGAATACACAATGGTCATGCACATTTTATACTACATCAAGCAATTCAATACAATTTATTTGAGCATCAAGGAAAAGCTAAGGCCTTCAATAGGCTACCCAAGGCGAATATTCATGTACATGTTGAGGTCAATTTTGCACTTAATACCTCACAAAACAGCATGCATTTTACTAGTTAATGCTTTGCACATTGTCGCCCAAAACTTATAATATAGCATCAAGCACTTATATGTGTGCTAGGCAATTGTGCTTGCAATTTCACAAGCATTCTTCCACATCTTCTTCTTTAAACCAATATATTCATCACTTACTTCATAGCCAAAACATCATGTGCAAACATATATATACAATATGAGCATGGCGAATTTCAAGGTGTCCATAGCCATCCAAAATACAAATTTTAACTAACATGCAAGAAGCATGAACCATGCTCATGAATGCATCATGGCGAATATGACAATCATGCTCCATTCAACTTCAATCATGGTTAAACACAAAAGAAAACTCAAAATCTTACTCAAGAGTAGACAATCCATCATTGCATGCATCATCATCAAGCTTCACACTTAGCATGCAATGGCTTTATCACCATAACAACTTTGGCCAAATACCATTTCCATGGCATAACAAGGATTTGAGCCATGGCTAACATGCACATCAAATTAGCAACCAAACCATGCATGAAACTCCCAACAAAACCTCATACATACCTTAATCTTGATGCAAACTTAGCCAAATCTCCTTCTAGGTCTCTTCCAACCCAAGCATGAAGCAAAAATCCTCCCCTTTTCCCTTAGTATTTTCGCCAAGAAGATGAGAAAGGATGAACAAATTTTTTTTCTTTCTTTAGGACATTCGCCAAAGTGTTTAGAATGGATGAACAAATTTTTTTTTTCTTTAATGCTAGTCTTTATTTTATGACTTCCTACATACACCACTAGCAAAACATGTTGGAAACATGTTCCCTTGCCGATAACCTTGTCATGGCCGCCACTCCTCCTTAGGAAGGGATTATTTGACATGCAACTCCACCTTTTGTTAACATGTACTAACAAGCCATTTAAAATTAGCCTATCATATTTCACCATGTTTCACTTTGATCCCTATTTAATACTTTCTCATACAAATGGGTAAAATTAGAGAATGAAATTTCCACATATGCATGCACACACATAGTAAGCATAGAATATAAAATTAATTATTTTATGACTCGGTTTAGTGGTCCCAAACCACATTCCGGCTAGGGTCTATTTTGGGTGTCACAACTCTCCCCACTTAAGAAATTTTCGTCCCAAAATCTTACCGTAAATAGGTTTGGATATCGCTCTTTCATAGAATTCTCGGTCTCCCAAGTAGCTTCTTCTATCCGTGCTTGAGCCATAACACTTTCACTAGCGGAACCCGCTTGTTTCGCAACTCTTTCACTTCTCGTGATAGGATACGAATCGGTTCTTCCTCATAACTCATATTAGCTTGAATTTCAATTTCGATGGACTAATCACGTGCGATGGATCGAATCTATAGCGTCGAAGCATCGAAGCGTGAAAGACATCGTGAACCTTTTGAGTTCGGGGGCAAAATCAAGCGATATGCCACCGACCGACTCGCTCGATATCTCATATGGCCCAATGAACCTCGGGCTCAACTTGCCCTTACGGCGAACACGAGTATCTTTTTCCAAGGTGATACCTTGAGAAACACTTTATCACCCACGATACTCGATATCCTTACGCTTGAGATCCGCGTCACGATTTACGACGATCGGAGGCTATCTTCAGACTTTCACGGATTACTTCACTTTCGCTCAGCATCCCTAATCAAATCCACCGAAAATCTTGCTTTCACCGAGCTCGGTCCAAAACAATGGTGTACGGCATTTACGACCGTACAAGGCCTCGTAGGGTGCCATCTTAATACTTGATTGAAAATTTGTTGTTGTGGCGAATTCAATCAACGACAAATACCGTTCCCATGAACCACTAAACTCGAGGACGCAACATCTTAACATATCCTCAAGTATCTGAATTATCCGCTCGGATTGACCATCGGTTTGGGGGTGAAAGGCGGTGCTGAAATGCAACTTGGTACCCAAAGCTTCTTGCAACTTTTTCCAAAATCGCGAGGTAAATCTCGGATCTCTATCCGACACGATGGAAATAGGCACCCCGTGTAATCTCACAATCTGAGAAACGTACAATTCCGCTAATTTGTCCATTGAAAAATCCATACGTACGGGGACAAAGTGGGCCGACTTAGTCAATCGATCTACCACGACCCAAACCGCATCCTTCTTACTTGCTGACAATGGCAGTCCGGATACAAAGTCCATTGTGACTCGATCCCATTTCCACTTGAGTATCGTGATTGGTGAAGTAATCTCAAGGCACTGATGTTCCGCTTTCACTTGTTGACATATTAAACATCTCAAACAAAGTCGGAGATGTCTCGCTTCATACCATGCCACCAAAACCGACGTTTCAAATCATTGTACATCTTCGTACTCCCGGGTGGATTGCCATTCGGCTACAATGGGCTTCATTCGAATTATCGAAATGAGTTCAATTCTTTGGGACACACAGACGACTTTTGAACCTCAAACAATCGTCATCGTCGATTTGAAACTCCGAGTCCTTGTTCGAACACACGCAGCCCATTTTGCAACCAACTCGTCGTCGACTTTACGAGCTTCTCGAATTTGGTGTGTCAATAATGGTTTGGCTTTCAATTCAGCCACTAACACACCGTCGGATCGGACGAGACAAGTGCACATTCATCGCTCGTAAAGTGAATAATGATTTACGACTCAAGGCATCCGCAACCACATTCGCCTTTCCGGGTGATAGTCAATGATCACTCATAATCCTTTAACACTCGAGCCAACGTCTTTGTCGCAGATTTAAGTCTCTTTGGGTTATCAAATATTTGAGACTTTTGTGATCCGAGTATACATGGCACCTTTCACCAAATAAGTAATGTCGCCAAATCTTTAAGGCGAATATGATGGCGCCAATTCGAGATCATGAGTCGGATAATTTTTCTCATGTGGCTTTAATTGCCTCGACGCATAGGCCACAACTCGACCTTCTTGCATTAATCGCAACCTAACCCAAGTAGAGAGGCGTCGCTATAGATGACAAACTCCTTGTTGGACTCGGGTTGCACTAGAATTGGGGCTTCATCAAATAAGTTTTCGTTGATCAAAACTTTTTGGCATTTCTCCGTCCATTCGAACTTAACATCCTTTTGGAGTAGCCGTCATCGGCGTGGCTATCGTTGAGAAGCCTTTTACAAATCCTCGGTAATAACCTAGGTAAGCCCAAAAAGCTCCGAACCTCGTAATATTTCTCGAGGCTTCCAATTAAGTATGGCTGAAATTTTATTGAATCGACTCGAATACCCGTCAGATACCACATGACCCAAGAAGCTAACCTCTCTTAACCGAACTCACACTTGTCAAGTTAGCATATAATTGCTTATCCCGTAAAATTTGCAAGCACTAACCGCGGTGTTCAGCATGTTCGGTCTCATTTCTTGAATAGACCAAGATGTCATCAATGAACACGACTACGAATCGATCCAAGTATGGTCTAAAGATCCGATTCATTAAATCCATAAATACCGCGAGGGCATTAGTGAGCCCAAACGGCATCACTAGGAACTCATAGTGACCATATCTCGCTTACAAGGCGGTCTTGGTACGTCCAATCTCGGATTCGCAATTGATAATAGCCCGATCTCAAATCTATTTTCGAGAACACCGAGGCTCCCTTCAGTTGATCGAACAAGTCATCAATACATGGCAACGGATATTTGTTCTTTATCGTCGCTTTATTAAGTCGACGATAGTCGATCTGCACACCGCATGGTTCCATCCTTCTTCTTCACGAACAATCTTGGCGTACCCCAAGGCGAAAAATTGAGGCGAGCAAAACCTCTATCCACCAATTCTTGCAACCGAGCTTTCAACTCCTTTAATTCCGTTGGTGCCATACGATACGGAGCTATCGAAATTGAGTGGTACCGGTACCAATTCGATGCCAAATTCTATTTCTCGAGCAATGGTAAACCCGGCAATTCTTCTGGAAAACATCCGGGTATTCACAAACCACGAGCGCAGATTCGGGTTTCTTTTACGATTCCTTGTCATCGAAAGCACGTCGCAAGGTACGCTTCGCACCCTTTTCTTACATATTTACGGGCCAACATCGGCGATATTACGGTGGCAACCCTTTAAGTCCGTAGACTCAACCCGAATTATTTCATTATCCGCGCACCTCAAATCGATAGTTTTGCTCTTGCAATTTACAACCGCATCGTGCATGGTCAACCAATCCAAACCAAGAATAACGTCGAACTCATCGAGCGGCAAAAGCATCAAGTCCGCGGAAAACAAGAACCTCGGAACACTAGGGACTTTTCTTGCACACTTTGTTGACAAGCACGTAATGACCCAAGGGTTTGACACCAATTACAAACTCAAGACACTCAATGGGAAAAGTCTTCTTTGGATGCTAAGGTTTCACATATATATGAATGAGTAGAACCAGGTCAATCAAAGCAATCACATTTGTATTGAAAAGAGTGAAAGTACCGGTAATAACATCCGGAGAGGCAGATCCTCGGCGTGCGCGTATGGCATAAGTCCTAGCAGAGCACGAGCCTCGGATCGATGGTAGCATCTCTAGATCCTCTCGACCGCCATGACATTGCCCATATTTCTAGGTGGCCTACCTCGGCGATGGTAGCACCCGGGTTTGCACTCGACTTACATTCTGCTCATGCATCCTCGGGCAATCCTTCATAAAGTGGTCGGCCGATCCACACTTATAGCGAGAGCGATCACGAAACCAACAGCTCCCGAATGCCATTTGCCACAATGTGGACACTCCGCCCTCTCTCGATCATTTCCACCACCAATGATCGAGGTGACTCGTGTGGTCACAGGGGGTCGATCGCGTCCTCGTCTAGAAAAGCCCAAACGCCTCTAGACCGGCTCACATCATCTCGAAATCTCTTCGATGCTTGTTGAAGAGACTTTCCGAGGACCTCTTCGAAATTCTCCGGTTCCCACATCGCTTTTGTTTCTCCTTTCTAAGCTCTTGACTTTACAAGCTCGCTCCACAAGTACTACGAACTCTCGTATCTCGAGGATGCCAACAAACATCCTTATATCATCATTCAGCCCATCCTCAAAGCGTTTACATAATAGCTTGGACGAAATGCATTCTCGCTGCGTCTGGCTAAGCCTCACAAATTTTCGTTCGTAGTCGATGGCGACATCGAACCTTGCTTAAGATCAAGGAATTCCCTCGCTTTTGGTCGATGAATCTCGATGATATACTTTTTGAACTCGGTTTGAAAGAATTCCCAAGTCACTTGCTCTCTAGGCACCACAGTCGAGTACTCCACCAATAGTAGGCGGACTCGCGTAGCAAGGAGATGGTACACTTTAAGCACTCATCGGTGTACAGGATAGCTCATCAAGCACCGGATAGTGTTATCTAGCCAAAATTCAGCTCGCTTCGGCATCATCATCATCCGTAGCCTTAAATTCAGTGGCCCCATGTTTTGAATCCTATCGATTGGGGCTTACTTGACCTTATTTGGTCAGTCACCGAAGGTATTGTAGGTCTTGGGGTTGCATTTGTCGGGAATGGAGGTTGTGGAACAGTAGTGTTGGTTCGAATGTATTGATTAAACCATTCGTTCATCACACTATAAAAGGCTTGCCTAGCCTCGTCATTAGGATTGGTGGCCATAGGTTGAGAGTCCGGCGCTGTCCCTTGCACGGAGCAGCGCCACACTCTCCACATCATCAGCTATCGCTTCGGTTGGGATCGGGATCCATTGCTATAAACAAACACAAAGTCAAATTGTCGAAATCACCACACTATCGATTCATCATTTAATGGCATGTATAGCTAGACCCCAAACACATCACGGTAGTCCTAGAATCGACTAAACCGTGGCTCGATACCAATAAAATTGTAACACGCCGAACCGAGACCATCGCGGTTATGGGACACGAGGGTTAACAAGCGAAGTTCACTTGTTTTGCCCATCCATTTGACATTTCAGTCAGGCTGGAAAACTGCGTCACTGTCGCCTTAAAATCATATCTCGAGTTTCAAAACTCGGAAACTGGTTTCGTAAATTTTCCTGAATTTAGACTCATATATCCATCCATGGATTTATTTCTAGAATTTTGGTCGGGCCAATTGGTACATTTTATTAGTTAAAGTCACCCATGTTACAGGGATCGACTGCTCTGACCTTCGCGCGGTATAACTTGAATATCTCTCTGTACAGGGCTTTAATGCTGGTGCCGTTTGTTTCTAATGAAACTAGACTCAAAATTTAATCTGTACATATAAGGTATGTCTCCTAATTCTTTTTGGATAATTTATAGTAAATTTTTAAAGTTGCGACAGGGAACCCAGAAACCGTTCTGGCCCTGTCTCACAATAGCTTTAATATCTCTTAACATGTAACTCCTATGACCATTTCGTTTCTTCCATATGAAAATAGACTCATCAAGGTTCATTTACATATCTTATTCACTATTTAATTCCATTCCTACGAATTTTGGTGATTTTTCACATTCACGTCACTGCAGCTCGCAGCATCTGTTTTAAGGTAGGTCTTACCTATTTGGTAGTCTCCATGAACCAACTAGTCTTGCCATACATAGGTTCATATATGATCATTTTAACCATGCCAATGGCTGATCATATGACCAACATTCCCATTTCAAGCCATAGCCACATCATGACACGAAATATATATATACAAACCACAATTAGTCTAAGTCGATACTTCACTTTTACGAGCCATTTTAGCATGGCCGTACATATATACATCACAACATATTCAACCAACAAGGGTAGTCCTATACATGCCATTTCAAAGTTCAACCAAAATTTATACCAAAATAGAGGCGTGGATAGTGTGGATGACTTCGACTTTATTGATCCCGAATCCGATTGCTATCGAGCGAAATCTATAAAACAGAGAGCCAAAGTAGCAGGGTAAGCATTTTTTATGCTTAGTAAGTCTCAAGGAATATAATCAGCTCTAATTACAGCAATACATTCACATAGCCAAATGCATCATTTCATTAATACACATTCTTACTTCACACTTCATCATTATATACTTTCACAAAGTATCAATCAATTCAATAACTGAAATTCATTAGTCGATTGAGCGAATGTTGCTCAAACATATCGACTTTCAATGCACATATAACGTACCTTATCCTTTGGGCTTTTCGAGTGTACTAATTGAATTCATTACAGCAACCAACACTCACCTCCAGCCCAAGATTCTTGAATATAACCGGATATAATCACGTGCACAAATGCCTTGGGTTTTAGCCCTGGATAGAATAACTTCATACGAATGCCTTGGTCTTAGCCCTGATATAGCCACTAGCACAATTGCCTTGGTCTTAACCGGATATAATTTCAGCATAATTGTCTTCGGGCTTAGCCCGGATATCATTCAATTTCTCATGTACACATACATCAATAATCATTGGACATACATATTTCATTTTCGTTACTAAGGCTCAAACGCACATATATTCACAAGCATATTCGCCGGGACTTAGCCGGGTATCATTCAATTTCTCATACACATAAATCAATAATCATACACATCCATACTTCATCTCACATAATTCAAGTAAGGTCACTTCTTGAGGACTTACCTCGGATGTTGTCGAACGGCTTTTTCGGCTATTCGATCACCTTTTCCTTCCCTTGTCCAATTGTGGCCCTCTTAGCTCTTGAGCTAATTCAAACAAATTCAATTTATTAAAACCTCATTGTGCTTGCTTATGGCGAATATGACAAGGAGTTTAAATGGTCATATGGCCACTCTTTAGCTTGAATACACAATGGTCATGCACATTTTATACTACATCAAGCAATTCAATACAATTTATTTGAGCATCAAGGAAAAGCTAAGGCCTTCAATAGGCTACCCAAGGCGAATATTCATGTACATGTTGAGGTCAATTTTGCACTTAATACCTCACAAAAACAGCATGCATTTTACTAGTTAATGCTTTGCACATTGTCGCCCAAAACTTATAATATAGCATCAAGCACTTATATGTGTGCTAGGCGAATTGTGCTTGCAATTTCACAAGCATTCTTCCACATCTTCTTCTTTAAACCAATATATTCATCACTTGCTTCATAGCCAAAACATCATGTGCAAACATATATATACAATATGAGCATGGCGAATTTCAAGGTGTCCATAGCCATCCAAAATACAAATTTTAACTAACATGCAAGAAGCATGAACCATGCTCATGAATGCATCATGGCGAATATGACAATCATGCTCCATTCAACTTCAATCATGGTTAAACACGAAAAGAAAACTCAAAATCTTACTCAAGAGTAGACAATCCATCATTGCATGCATCATCATCAAGCTTCACACTTAGCATGCAATGGCTTTATCACCATAACAACTTTGGCCAAATACCATTTCCATGGCATAACAAGGATTTGAGCCATGGCTAACATGCACATCAAATTAGCAACCAAACCATGCATGAAACTCCCAACACAACCTCATACATACCTTAATCTTGATGCAAACTTAGCCAAATCTCCTTCTAGGTCTCTTCCAACCCAAGCATGAAGCAAAAATCCTCCCCTTTTCCCTTAGTATTTTCGCCAAGAAGATGAGAAAGGATGAACAAATTTTCTTTTCTTTCTTTAGGACATTCGCCAAAGTGTTTAGAATGGATGAACAAATTTTTTTTTCTTTAATGCTAGTCTTTATTTTATGACTTCCTACATACACCACTAGCAAAACATGTTGGAAACCTGTTCCTTGCCCATAACCTTGTCATGGCCACCACTCCTCCTTAGGAAGGGATTATTTGACATGCAACTCCACCTTTTTGTTAACATGTACTAACAAGCCATTTAAAATTAGCCTATCATATTTCACCATGTTTCACTTTGATCCCTATTTCTCATACAAATGGGTAAAATTAGAGAATGAAATTTCCACATATGCATGCACACACATAGTAAGCATAGAATATAACAATTAATTATTTTTATGACTCGGTTTAGTGGTCCCGAAACCACATTCTGGCTAGGGTCTATTTTGGGCTGTCACAAGCAACATTTTAGCATTGCATGATGGCAGTATTATCGCAGGTGGAGGAAAACTTTCTGGAAGTTTTCATTGACGATTTCCTGTGTTTGGCAATACCTTCGAGAGCTGCTTGAAGAACTTATAATTGGTTCTTTTTCGCTGTAAAGAAACTAATCTTATTTTAAATTGAGAAAGAATTTCACTTTATAGTTTGTGAAGGCATTATTCTAGGACACAAAGTATCATAGTAATGGATTGCCATAGACAGAGCCAAAATTTAAGTGATAAAAAATTTGCCGCCTCCCACCAATGTAAAATGTATCAGAAGTTTCTTTGGCCACACAGGATTTTATAGAAGATTTATTAAAGATTTCTCGAAGATATCCAAACCTCTATGTGCCCTGTTAGAGTATAATAGACCCTTCAATTGTAATGAACCTTGCTTGTGAGCATTTGAAGAATTGAAGAAGCAATTGGTGACAACATCGATTATAATACCAACGGAGTGGACACTGCCATTTGAACTTATGTGTGACGCTAGTGACTTTGCTATAGGTGCAGTGTTGGGGTAAAGGAAAAACAAGGTATTTCATGCTATATACTACGTAACTAGCACCCTGACAGATGTGCATCTTAAGTACACCACTACTTAAAAAAGAGTTATTGGTTGTGGTATTCATATTTGATAAATTTAGATTTATTTAGTTGGTACCAAGGTCACAGTTTATACAGACCACTCTGCTATCAAGTATTTGGTGGCCAAAAATGATGCCAAACCAAGGTTGATCTAGTGGACACTTTTACTATAGAAATTTGATCTAAAAATTAGAGATAGAAAAGAGACTAAGAATCAAGTGGTTGATTACTTGTTGAGATTGGAAGCTGGACTTGAAGATGGCAATATTCAAACCATTAAGGAAGACTTCCTAGACATTTCCTTGGTATGTCGATATTGTGAACTTCTTAGTAAGTGGGTTGATGCCCCCTAACCTCACTAGCCAAAAAAGAAGGAAATTTCTTCACAATGCCAGGCATTATTATTGGGATGAGCCTTTCTCATTCAAACATTGTGCTGATCAAATAATTAGGAAATGTGTCCCTGATAGCGAATTCAAAGCATTTTGCAACATTGCCATTTAGCTCCTTACAGAGGAAATTTTAGAGGCATGAGAACGGTTGTTAAGGTTCTCCAATCTGGCTTTTATTGGCCGAGCATGTTCAAAGTTGCTTATGAATTTTACCGGGAATGTAACCGTTGTCAAAGGACGAGGTAACCTCTCTAGGAGGCATGAAATGCCACTGCAAAATATCTTAGAGATTAAGTTGTTTAATGTGTGAGGACTAGACTATATAGGTCCATTTCCACCCTCATGGGTAAATCTATACAAACTTATGGCAATCTGATAGATGATACGAGAGTGAGTTATCTCGAACACTAAAAACTTTGACATTCCAATAGGTCCAGGCGTGGATGAGACAGCTTACTTCTAGAATCTTAATTTGGTGCTGCATCATATCCTTCGAGCGATCCCGAGGGTTCAGCCTACCCCACCTACTCTACCACCATCTGTTGTTCTGCAGGAGACCCTGACAGAGAGATTTCACAAATGTAAGGCGGAGGACTTTTATGGCACCAGCGAGGATGACTCGATAGTTACTGATCAGTGGTTATGGGACAAGCTAAGAACTTTGAGGCCACTCCATTTGACCCCTAAGGGTAACCTAGAGTGCATCATCTTATTGTTGAAGGGTGATGCATATGATTGGTGGGAGACGGTCGAGATGGCTTTACAGCCTGAACAACCGATGTGGGATCAATTTTTGTCTAAGTTTCGAGGAAAGTACAATTGTTAGGCACATATTGATGACTTGAGGATGCAATTTTCATGACTAGTCCAGGGCAACCGATCGGTGTAAAAGTAAGAGAGGGACTTTCTGTGATTGAGTCGCTTCACCCTTGAGTTAGTGGCTTCTGAGAGTCTTAGGTGCAAGAGATTCTGTGCGGGGCTACACATTGATATTCACACTTATTTGGTAGTAGACCCACCCGAGGTATTTTCAGAATTGGTACGGTAAGCTAAAGCTGTAGAGAGGGTTCTAAGTACGAGATTGAGCTCATCAGACGAGTCTAGTATCCAGAGCAAGAGGACTTTTGACACTACAAATCTGTCTCAAATAGCAGCCAAGAGGATTCAGGATTCTAGAGGATTCAGAAGAGCTTCATCGACACAATCCCATAGATCAGGTCAAGGGTCAGGACTAGGGGATTGTAGGATACCATTGACTTCCTCATCGCTAGCGAGTTCAGAAGGATCAGTCAGGACCCTGACTTTTCCAGTTTGTAAGTTCTATGGTCGAAGACATCCTGGGGAGTGTTATCGAAGGACTAGAGCCTATTTTCAGTATGGGTCCACCAAGCATTTTGTCAAAGATTTCCTTAGAGCGAGTGGTGCATCGCCTGCTCAGACTCAGATATTAGCACCTTTTTTTCAACTTGGTAAAGGGTCAACTCATGGTGGTGATAATGTCGCTTCAGGCCAGCAGAGTAGATGTAACAGTCCAGTTTTAACCCTAGTCAGAATAGTGGTTTCGGGACCACAAATCCAAGTTTGAAAAATATTTTAATATATTTTCTGTGTCTGTGATATGTGAATTTACATCTATGAAATTTATGTGATTTAATTTGTCTGTTTCTGTGCTTAATTACGAAAAAAGATTAAATCACGTAAAGTGTAAAAGTTGAGTGCTAGATGCTAAAGCACCTATTTTTCTTGGCTTTTAAAATAAAAGTCCTTACATGTCAAATTTACCATTTGTTTTAATGGTGGACAAAAATGGTTATGTAGTTGGTGAATTTAATGTTATATCATTAAGGGCAAAATGGTAAAAGGTGATTATGATGCTTATTATAATAAAATGAAAACAAAAAGGTGGCTTATTGTCATGCATATTAGCTGAAAATCAGCCAAAGAAAGAAGGGTTTGAAGCTTTTGTACATTCGACACTTTGGTAGCTAAATTGAGGTATAAAATTTGTTCGATTTTTGATAATTTCTATGTTTCTGTGATCGTTGCTTCGTGTTCTTCAAAACCCATGTCTGAATTTTTGTTTCTGTTAAAGATTTCATGAAATGCCATTGTTGACATTATGAGTTTTGTGATGTTTTTGAATGAATTATGAAGGCTTGGTAGATGGTTCATAAGTTTTGTCTTTGACTTTTTAATGAAATTGAGCTATTTGGGTTAAATTTTGAAAATGAGGTCTTGAACAACTAAATTGTGAATTAAATAGGTTGTTTGGGCTTATATAGAAGCCATGAAAATTCGTCTAGCCCTTGTTTGGGCTTATATAGAAGCCATGAAAATTCGTCTAGCCCTTGTTGGAAAGAAATTTTGCATATTTGTGATTTTATGAAAAATGGACTAAATTGTAAAAGCGTGAAAATGTAAGGGCTAAAATGCAAAGTGCCCTAAATATGTGTATATGGATTATATTGAATGAAATAAATGATTGAATGGTTGAATTTGTATTGTATTAGATCAAGAACAAAGAAAATCATACTTAGATCGAGGGAAATCCAAAATAGTTGAATATACGACTCGTTTTATCCGAAATTCGTCCGAGGTAAGTCAAATTACAATTACATGTTAATTGAAATAAATTCTGCACATATAAATTGTAATCTATATTGGATGGCCTTGAGTGGATGATGAATATCTTTGGAGTAAAGTATGATAATATGATAATATTTGAAAAGCTCAGTATATTCCTAAGCAAAGTTGACATCGCTCTGAGACATCGTGTAAGACCGTTCTGGGACACAGGCCTCGATTGAGATTTACATATAAGACCATGTTTGGAACATCAGCATCGTATCTGATTTCGTGTAAAACCCTATCTGGGACAGAGGCATCGATATTGAATTACATGTAAGACAACGTCCAAAACATCGGCATTGTACTCTTTTGGTACTCTTTTAGTTGAACTCTGAAAATGGCATGTATAGGACTACCCTTTTGTTGTTGGTCATGTACCTTTCGGTAATGTATATATTTGGATAGCCATGCGAAAATGGCTTATATATATTTTGAGCATAGCGTTATAATCATTTTGTATGTTGTTCATGGAGTGTTATGGAAATGTTGGTAACGATTAGCCATTGGAATGGTTAATCACAATCATTTTGGTGCTATGTATGACAAAATTTTAGTTGATCCATGGAAAACCATGAAATAGGTAAAGTTTACCTTAAAAATAGATGCTGACAGCAGCAGTAATGTGGATTTGAAAAATCAGTAAAAATATTAGGAATGGAATTATATAGTGAATAAATTATGTAATCGAACCTTGATGAATCTATTTTCATATGAAAGTAACGAAACCATCATATGAGTCGTATTTTATGAGATGTTTAAGTTTTCGTGAAATAGGGCCAGAGCGATTTTTGGATCCCCTGTTCCAACTTTAGAAATTCACTATAAATTAACCAGAGATAATTAGAAGTCATGCCCTATATTTACAGATTCCTTTTTGAGTCTATTTTATTTAGAAACAAACGGTATAAGTATTGAAGCCCTGTACAGGGACATATCTAAGTGGTAATGCATGAAGGTCAGAGTAGTCGAACCCTGAAATAGGGGAGACTTTAACTAATAAACTGTACTAATTGGCTTGACCAAAAATTCTAGAAAAAAAATTTGTAGATGGACATATGAGTCTAGTTTCAGGAAAAATTTACGGAACTGGTTTTCGAGTTTTGGAACTCGAGATATGATTTTAAGGTGACAGTGTCACAGTTAGCCAACTTATGCGAAATTTTAAAATGGACTGTGCAAATAAATGAATTAAGTCTGTTAGCACCTCGTGTTCGACTCCAGCAACGGTATCGGGTACGGGGTGTTACATAGAAGCCATGAAAATTCGGCTAGCCCTTGTTGGAAAGAAATTTTTCATATTTTTGATTTTATGAAAAATAGACTAAATTGTCAAAGTGTGAAAATGTAAGGGCTAAAATGCAAAGTGCCCTAAATATGTGTATATGGATTCTATTGAATGAAATAAATGATTGAATGGTTGAATTTGTATTGTATTAGATCAAGAACAAAGAAAATCGAACTTAGATCGGGGGAAGTCCAAAATAGTTGAATAGGCGACTCGTTTTATCCAAATTACCGAGGTAAGTCAAATTACAATTACATGTTAATTGAAATAAATTCTGCACATATAAACTGTAAACTGTATTGGATGGCCTTGAGTGCCTGATGAATATCTTTGGAGTAAAGTATGATAATATGATAATATTTGAAAAGCTCTGTATGTTCCTAAGCAAAGTTGACATCGCTCTGAGACATCGTGTAAGATCGTGTCTAGGACACAGGCCCCGATTGAGATTTACGTATAAGACCATGTCTGGGACATCGACATCATATCTGATTTTGTGTAAGACCCTGTCTGGGACAGAGGCATCGATATTGAATTACATGTAAGACCACGTCTGAGATGTCGGCATTATACTTGTTTATGAGCATCTGTATTGTTTTTGACCCGTCTGATGATAGCGTATGAAATCTGAAGTTAAGTATATGAAATGTATAACCTATGCAGGTACGTTTGTATTGTACTAAATTTCTGACTATGAAAATTACATCTCTGTGAAATATGTATGGAATTGAAGCATGACATATATGCAAAAAAAGGAGCATGGTTAAGATTATGAATTATTCTATGAAATGGTTATGAATCTATATGGTTGAATGGTACTTATACGATTTAGTAGTTAGACCAATTGTATTTGGCTTACTAAGCTCTTTGTAGGTTACTCTGTGTATTTACTGTCTGTTTTACAATTATCGTAGCTACTGAAGGCTTGGGGATAGTCGAGGATCGTCACCACACTATCGATCTCATTTTGGTACATTTGAAAGTGTATATATTTTAAAGTATGGCATGTATAGGCTAGAAGGTCTATGTATATAAGTTTTGATGTATATATTATGCCATGGGAGTTGGCTAGCAAATGAAATATTGTATATAGTTTTGGTATTTGGTTGATGGTGCCAAATGATGTATGGTTGTAGTGTTTTATGAGCTAATATGTTTTTGTTATAATGAAGCATGTGTTGAGCATGGAATTGGTTGGAAATTTTGGTATGAATGTTGTATATTAGTGCTTGTAGGATTGGACCCAAAAAGGCGTGGCAAATTTGGCTTAAACCAAGCCTACTGGGTGCCACATATTCAGGGGACATGGGCGTGCCTTGTGGCCGTGTAAGAAAATCAATATTCTCCTAAGAACCACACGGTCTTGACACACGGGCGTGCAATATGGCCGTGGGCTAAAGTCAGTAGCTAGCTAAGTATCACACGGCCATAGTACACGGGCGTGACTATTGGTCGTGTGAAAAAGTCAGCATAGGACCTATTTTTGGCACGACTGGTTCACATGGGCGTGTCTAGTACCCATGTATGACACATGGCCTAGTCGCACGGGCGTGTGACTTTAACTGTTTGAAAGAATTGGTTAAGTTCTAAAAATTCTAAATGGGTTCGGTTTAGTTCTGACCTTTCCTTAAATGTATGTTTTAGGTCTCGTAGACTATATTTAGAGATGATTGCTTATGAAATGATGTTAAATAATATCTGTGATTTTGAATTTGGTCCGAAATGTTCTGTCTAATTGGTAATGCCTCGTAACCCTAATCCAATGTCGGTTACGGGTTAGGAGTGTTACATTTTATTGGTATCAAAGCTATGGTTTAGTCGATTCTAGGACTACCATAGTGTATATGAGTCTAGCTATACATGCCATATATCTGAATCTGTTATAGTGTGATGACTCCTAACTTTGAAATGTGCTTTTATATAGTAAATGGATCCCAATAGAGCTGTAGCTGACAATGTTGAAAGTAATGCGCCTGCTCCCACGCAAGGGATGGTGCAAGATGATTCACGATCGCCTATGAGTAGCAGTGAAAGCGAGGCTAAGCAAGCCTTCTATCAGATGATGAATGAATGGTTCACCCAACACATTGGAACCAATCCGACTGTACAACAACCTCACCCCCTGGTTCACCCAACACATTGGAACCAATCCGACTGTACAACAACCTCACCCCCCGGTTAATCCTTCTCAAACTCCTGATATGCCACGACTAAATCTGGTATAGTTGAGTAGACCACTGGTTGATAAGATTAGAAAGTATGGGGTAGAAGAGTTCCGAGCTACAACAAATGATGATGCTGAAAGAGCCGAATTCTGGTTGGAAAATACAATAAGAGTGCTTGATGAGATGTCTCTGAGTCTTGAGGAATGTGTTAAAAGTGTCGTTTCACTTTTGAGAGATACGGCGTATCATTGGTGGAAAACTTTAATATCTGTAGTCCCGAGTGAACGAGTTACTTGGGATTTTTTCAATCTGAATTTCGGAAGAAATATATCAGTCAGAGATTCATTGATCAGAAACGTAAAGAGTTTCTCAAGCTTAAATAGGGTCGTATGTCTGTTACTGAATACAAATGTGAATTTGTGAGATTGAGCCAGTGTGCTAGGGAATATGTATCAAATGAAGCAATAATGTGCAAAAGGTTTGAATATGGACTAAATGAAGATATCCGTCTATTAGTTGGGATTTTGGAGATTAAAGAAATGGTAGTGCTCGTTGAGCGAGCATGTAAAGCTGAAGAATTAAGTAAAGAGAAAAGAAAAGTTGATTCTGAAGCTAGAGATGTTAGAAAGAGATCTTCGAGTAGATCATTTCAGTCTATGTCAAAGAAATTCTGAGATGATCAAAGCCGTTCAAATGCTAATGTGGGACATTCAAACCGAGATCGACCTAGATCGCATTCAAACTTCAGAGTCCCTGCTACTTCTATTGCAAGTGTTGGGAATGTCTGATCTGAGAGATCTGAATGTAAAAACTATGGTAAAAGATATTAGGGAAATTGTAGATTGAATGACTGAGCCTGTTTTCGATGTGGATCTCTGGATCATTTTGTAAGAGATTGTTCTGAACCTGTTGAGTAAGAAAATGTACAGAATCTGATATCGAGTAACAACTCAGCTAGAGGTAGACCTTCCAAAAATGCAAGAAATGCAAGTAGTGGTCAAAGAGCTACTAGAGATACTATTGTTAGATCTGAGGCCAGAGCACCTGCCAGAACCTATGCTATCCTAGCTCGTGAGAAAGCCTCATCTCCTGACGTGATTATTGGTATTTTTACTCTCTATGATACTTCTGTGATTGCATTTATAGATCCTGGATCAACGCATTCTTATATTAGTATGAATTTAGTGTACAGTAAGACTTTGCCTGTAGAGTCTACTGAATTCGTAATTAGAGTATCGAACCCCTTAGGCAAAAATGTCTTGGTTGATAAAGTCTGCAAGAATTGCCCGTTAATGATTCGAGATGTTTATTTTCCTGTTGATCTGATGCTTTTGCCTTTTGACAAATTTGATATAATTCTAGGAATGGATTGGTTAACCCTGCACGATGCTATTGTGAATTGCAAACGAAAAGTCATTGATTTAAGGTGTAAGAATTATGAAATAATCTGAATTGAGTCTAGTGATCTGAATAGACTACCAACTATGGTATCTGCAATGAAAATACGAAAATATGTGAAGAAAGGTTGTGAAGCCTACTTAACTTATGTGTTAGATTCAAAAGTGAATGATAAGAAAGTTGAATCAATGCCTGTTGTCTGTGAATTCTCTAATGTGTTTCCTGAAGAATGACTTGGTTTGCCTCTGATTCGAGAAGTTGAGTTTGGCATCGAATTCATACCTGGTACTACTCCGATATCAATAGCTCCGTATAGAATGGCTCCGACCGAATTAAAGGAATTGAAATCTCAGTTGCAAGAATTGACTGATCGAGGATTTTCTAGACCGAGCTTTTCACCATGGGGTGCTCCTGTTCTATTTGTAAAAAAGAAAGATGGCACAATGAGAATGTGTATTGATTACCGTTAACTTAATAAAGTGATTGTAAAGAAAAATACCCTCTGCCTAGAATTGATGACTTATTCGATCGGTTGAAAGGTGCTACTATGTTTTCTAAGATAGATCTGAGATTGGGGTACTACCAGTTGCAAGTAAAGGATTCTGATATTCTGAAAACGGCTTTCAGAACAAGGTACGGGCATTATGAATTTTTAGTTATGCCTTTTGGATTAACGAATGCACCTGCTATCTTTATGGATTTGATGAATAGAATATTTAGACCGTATTTAGATAAATTTATTGTAGTATTCATTGATGACATATTGATTTATTCACGCGATAAATCTGAACATGCCAAGCATTTGAAAATAGTGCTACAGACTTTGTGAGATAAACAGTTGTATGCAAAGTTTAGTAAATGTGAATTCTGGTTGCGAAAAGTTAGTTTTTTGGGTCATATTGTATCAGCTTCCGGTATCAAATTTGATCCGAGCAAGATTTCAGATATTCTGGACTAGAAGCCTCTGAGGAATGTATCTGAAGTCCGCTGTTTTCTGGGACTTGCTGGTTACTACAGATGATTTGTAAAAGATTTCTCTACGATAGCAACTCCGTTGACAAAATTGCTTCAGAAAGATGTGAAATTTGAATGGTCTGAGAAATGCCAAAAAAGTTTTGATCGGTTAAAAGCTCTGTTAACTGAAGCTCCGGTGTTGGTACAACCTGATTCAAGTAAAGAATTCGTTGTTTACAGTGATGCTTCGTTGAATGGACTAGGTTGTGTTTTAATGCAAGAAGGAAAAGTTGTTACTTATGCTTCGAGATAGTTGAAGCTGCATGAGAAGAACTATCCGACACATGACCTTGAGTTAGCTGCCATTGTGTTTGCTTTGAAGATCTGGTGTCACTATCTGTTTGGTGAAAAATGTCACGTGTTTTCTAATCATAAAAGTCTGAAATATTTAATGACGCAAAAAGATTTGATTTTACGACAGAGAAGATGGTTAGAACTGCTAAAAGACTACGAACTTGTGATTGATTATCACCCGGGAAAAGCAAATGTGGTTGCTGATGCTTTGAGTCGAAAATCGTTATTTGCAATGAATGCTCATTTAGTTTTGTCTGACGATGGTTCAGTTTTAGCTGAATTAAAAGCAAGACCTTTGTTTTTACAACAGATTATCGAAAGTCAGAAGGTTGATAATGAGATTATGGTTAAACGAACTCAATGTAATTCTGATTCTGATTCTGAATTTCGAATAGATGATGATGATTGTCTGAGGTTTAGAAATAGACTTTGTGTTCCAAGAAATCCGGATTTGATTCAAACGATTTTGAGCGAAGCTCACAGTAGTAGATTTTCTGTACATCCGGGAAGTACGAAAATTTATAACGATTTGAAACAACTATATTGGTGGCCGAGAATGAAAATAGATATTTCTGACTTTGTTTTGAGATGTTTAATCTGTCAGCAAGTTAAAGCTGAGCATCAGGTGCCATCTGGTTTATTACAACCGACTATAATTCTGGAATGGAAATGGGATCGAGTGACCATGGATTTTGTTTCGGGTTTGCCTCTGTCTTCGAAAAAGAAAGACGTAATTTGGGTTGTAGTTGATCGTTTGATGAAATCAGCTCATTTTATTCCGATTCGGTTTGATTATTCACTTGATAAGTTAGCTGAGTTGTATATTTCTGATATTGTGAGATTGCATGGTGTGTCATTGTCAATAGTGTCCAACAGAGACCTGAGATTTACATCGCAATTCTGGAAGAAATTGCAAGATGCTTCGGGTACTAAATTGTATTTTAGCACTGCTTTTCATCCGCAAACAGATGGTCAATCAGAACGGATTATTCAGATACTCGAGGATATGTTGAGATGTTGTATTCTCGAGTTTGAAGGTGTGTAGGAACAATATCTACCTTTGATTTAATTAGCTTATAATAACAGTTTTCAATCGAGCATTAAAATGACACCATACGAAGCCTTATACGGTAGAAAGTGTAGAACTCCATTATACTGGACTAAGCTCAGTGAGAATAAAATTTACGGTATTGATCTGATAAAATAAACAGAATAAAAAGTGAAAGTAATCCAAGATAGTGTGAAAGCTGCCTCTGATCGTCAGAAATCATATGCAGATTTGAAAAGAAAAGATATCGAATTTAAGGTCGGTGATAAAGTGTTTCTGAAAGTATCTTCATGGAAGAAACTATTCCGATTTGGCAAAAATTGAAAATTGAGTCCGAGATTCATCGGACCATATGAAATCATTGAGCGAGTTGGGCTGGTTGCTTATAGATTGAGGCTACCATCTGAGTTGGAAAAGATACATAATGTATTTCACGTATTGATGCTTCGACGGTACAGATCTGATCCGTCCCATGTGATATCCCCTTCTGAAATTGAGATCCAATCTGATATGACTTACGAAGAAAACTGATCCGTATTTTAGCTCGCGAGATTAAAGAATTACGAAAAAATAAAATTCCTCTAGTTAAAGTGATGTGGCATTGTCACGGTGCTAAAGAAGCTACGTGGGAGCCTGAAGATTCAATGAGACAACAATATCCAAATCTATTTAACGGTAAGATTTTCAAGGACAAAATCCTTAAGGGGGAGAATTGTAACAGTCCGACTTTGACCCTAGTCGAAATAGTGCTTTTGGGACCACAAATCTGAGTCTAAAAAATATTTTAATATTATTTTCTGTGTCTGTGATATGTGAATTTACATCTGTGAAATTTCTGTGATTTAATTTGTCTGTTTCTATCCTTAATTACGAAAAAGGATTAAATCGCGTAAAGTGTAAAAGTTGAGTGCTAGATGCTAAAGCACCTATTTGGCTTGGCTTTTAAAATAAAAGTCCTTGCATGTCAAATTTACCATTTTTTTTAATGGTGGACAAAAATGGTCATGTTGTTGGTGAATTTAATGTTATATCATTAAGGGAAAAATGGTAAAAGGTGATTATAATGCTTATTATAATAAAATGAAAACAAAAAGGTGGCTTATTATCATGCATATTAGCTGAAAATTAGCCAAAGAAAGAAGGGTTTGAAGATTTTGTACATTTGGCACTTTGGTAGCTAAATTGAGGTATGAAATTTATTCGGTTTTTGATAATTTCTACATTTCTGTGATCGTTGCTTCGTGTTCTTCAAAACCCATGTCTGAATTTCTGTTTCTGTTAAAGATTTCATGAAATGCCATTGTTGATATCATGAGTTTTGTGATGTTTTTGAATGAATTATGAAGGCTTGGTAGATGGTTCATAAGTTTTGTCTTTGAGTTTTAGATAAAATTGAGCTATTTCGGGTTAAATTTTGAAAATGAGGTTTTGAAGGACTAAATTGTGAATTAAATAGGTTGTTTGGGCTTATATAGAATGTGATAGCCCTAAATTGACCCTAGTCGGAAAGTGGTTTCGGGACCGCTAAACCGAGTTACCGAAGTATTTGAATATAATATTTATTGTCTAAAATATGTGAATATGAGTGTGTGAAAGTTTTAAGCTTCGATTTAGTTAATTGCATGTGAATTTAGTTAATAGGACTTATGTGTGACACTTTTGAAATGTGATAGGTTAATCTATAAGGATCTATTAGTGCATGTAATCAAAAGGGTGGACTTGCATGTCAACTTCCCCACTTTGATAGTAGTGGCCGACCATGACAATGAGGATAGACAAAATGTGATGGGTAAAACATATTATAAACATTTTGTGATAACATGTTGTGTTAAGAACAATAAAATATGAGGGGAGTGGGAGGAGAAACCAAAGTTGTTTCATCCTTGTTCCCCCATTTTGCCGTAACTAGATGAAAAAAAAAAGTTGTATTCTTTGGTTCTTCTTGGCCGAAATGAAAAGAGGAAGAAGGGAGGAAAGCATTCGGTCATCTTAGGTTGATAGTAAGGTAAGGTGTTTATATTAGTTCTTGAAATTTTAGTTTATCTTGAGTGAGATATCAAGTTATTTTTGTAACCCATGTTGAAATTTTGATTTTGGAATGAGTAAGGTTTTCGACTATGGTAGTTAATAATGGTGAGTTTTGTTGTTTCATGTTAAAGTTAGGTGAATGATGATAGATGAGTGTCTGAACTATAAAAAGAATCATAGGTGAGCATTAGATACTAAGGGAAAAGAATCGGCTACCTTGTTATGAACTAGGGCCGAATGTGAGTTTGGTTGTGTTTGAATATTACATGCTTGGTAGAATGGTGGATGAAAGTGCCGAATGTGGTCTTTGGTTTGGGCATAAGGAATAATAGTAGGCATAGGTTTCGGCTTTGGTAGTACCTATGTAATTATAATTAGTTCATTTTGATGGTTTGGCATGAGGTGATAAGTAAAAGTTTGAAGGTAGCTTAAGTTAATTGATACTCACTAATGATTTCGAATTGAAGCTTTGTTAAGTTGTGAAATGAGTGGCCGAGAGAGCTATAGACTATTGCCGGATGTATGTTGGGTTAATAGAGTCTCCAAATTGATTATATGTGTGTATGCTATTAGAAATTCAAGGAATTCTCGGCAAAAATATGGTTAGGGGTTAAGTCATGGGAACTTGGGGGTATTCATATGTGGACCTTAAGATTTTGTACACTATGACTATGTGAGTTAGGTGTTAAATAACTTAATCATGTGTATGCATGACCGATAATAATCGGCCACATGAGTAAAGAAATGGGTTAATTGATATGTGGTAAATGTTAAGTGTTAAACGAAATGGAAATGATATCATATTGGAATATGTATACTCGACCACATGAATGAATACATAGATTGGTGTTGCATGTATTCGGCTATAAGTAAGCATATTGGTGGCTTAATCTTGACTTAGAAAATCGGCTAAAGGAGAATATTGGCTAATATGTTGAATTTGATTCATGATTTCATACATATATGACTCTAATGCCTAATATATATGGGCTAAGTACCTTGAATTCCTCTTTGATGTTCAAAATGATTAAATCGATTTATTTGTTAATATTAAGCTCAAGAGCAAAGGGGAACTAAATCCGATAAAGGAAAGGAAAAGGTGATCGAATAGCCGTTGAAATCGTTCAACAGCATCCGATGTAAGTTTTCGAGTAATGGAACTTAGATTATGATTCGATTAGATCATGTTATAAGCAAATCAAAATCATGCTCTTTGTATGTGGCTATTGAGCCGAAAATGATAATGCTTGATAAGTGACTTGTGTTTGAATTCTAGTTATGAAAATGAAATATAGATGTGTCATGATTTATTGATATGTGCATGAATATTGGGATGATAACCGGGCTAAGTCCCGAAGGCATTTGTGCTAGTGACTAATTCCGTGCTAAGCCCCGAAGGCATTTGTGTGAGTTACTATATCCGAGCTAAGTCCCGAAGGTATTTGTGCGAGTTACTATATCCGGGCTAAGTCCCAAAGGCATTTGTGCGAGTTACTATAACCGGGCTAAGTCCCGAAGGCATTTGAGCGAGTAGCTATATCCGGCTAAATCCCGAAGGTACTTAGTTTGGGAATGAGCAATCTTGCTGTAATAATTTCAATTAATACGCTTGTAAAACCCCAACGATGAGGTATGTTTTGTATTTGCATTGGAATAATTGATTCCTTTTAAATAGTATTCGCTCAATTGATTAACAAGCTTCCGGCCTTTAGTCAAGTTGATTCCTTATGTATGAATATAAGGGTTGGAAATGTGAAGTAGGTATGATTGTGAGAATATGTGTATATGAAATTATTCGTTTAGTCATATGAATGCTATACTTCAGTTGTGCATGATTTCATTACTCAAAACTTACTAAGCATTAAATGTTTATTCCGTTTCTTTGATTCTTTGTTTTATAGATTTTGGTTCGTCAGCTATCGGATTCGGGAGTGTCAAAGTCAAAGTCATCCACACTATCAAAGCCCTTTTGGTACTCTTTTAGTTGAACTCTGAAAATGGCATGTATAGGACTACCCTTTTGTTGTTGGTCATGTACCTTTCGGTAATGTATATATTTGGATAGCCATGCGAAAATGGCTTATATATATTTTGAGCATAGCGTTATAATCATTTTGTATGTTGTTCATGGAGTGTTATGGAAATGTTGGTAACGATTAGCCATTGGAATGGTTAATCACTATCATTTTGGTGCTATGTATGACAAAATTTTAGTTGATCCATGGAAAACCATGAAATAGGTAAAGTTTACCTTAAAAATAGATGCTGATAGCAGCAGTAATGTGGATTTGAAAAATCAGTAAAAATAGTAGGAATGGAATTAAATAGTGAATAAATTATGTAATCGAACCTTGATGAATCTATTTTCATATGAAAGTAACGAAACCATCATATGAGCCGTATTTTATGAGATGTTTAAGTTTTCGTGAAACAGGGCCAGAGCGATTTCTGGATCCCCTGTTCCAACTTTAGAAATTCACTATAAATTAACCAGAGATAATTAGAAGTCATGCCCTATATGTACAGATCCCTTTTCGAGTGTAGTTTCTTTAGAAACAAATGGAATAAGTATTGAAGCCCTGTACAGGAAGATATCTAAGTTGTAATACATGAAGGTCAGAGTAGTCGAACCCTGAAACAGGGGAGACTTTAACTAATAAAATGTACTAATTGGCTTGATCAAAAATTCTAGAAAAACATTTGTAGATGGAAATATGAGTTTAGTTTCAGGAAAAATTTATGAAACTGGTTTTCGAGTTTTGGAACTAGAGATATGATTTTTAAGGTGACAGTGACGCAGTTAGCCAGCTTGTCTGGAAATTTTAAAATGGACTGTGCAAATAAATGAATTAAGTCTGTTAGCACCTCGTGTTCGACTCCAGTAACGGTCTCGGGTACGGGGTGTTACAATTTTATTGGTATCAGAGCTACGATTTAGTCGATTCTAGGACTACCGTAATACGTTTGGGTCTAGCTATACATGCCATTATGTGTTTATTTGATAGTGTGGTGATTTCGACGCTTAAAAGTGTGTTTACTTATAGAAATGGATCCCGATCCCAACCGAAGCGGTAGTGATGATCTTGAGAGTGTAGCGCTGCTCAGCGCAAGGGGACAATGGCGGACTCTCAACCTATTGCTAGTAATCGAATGATGAAGCTAGACAAGCTTTTTATAGTGTGATGAATGATTGGTTCAACCAATACATTCAAACTAATCTGTTGTTCCACAACCTCCATTCCCGACTAATACAACCCCGCACCTATAATACCTCCGTGGCCGACCAAATAAGGTCAAATAAGCCCCAGTTGATGAATCCGAAAACACAGAGCTATGAATTTAAAGCTACGGACAATGATGATGCCGAGCAAGCTGAATTTTGTTGGACAACACTATTCGTACTCGATGAGCTATCTTGCACACCGATGAGTGCCTAAAGTGTACTATCTCCTTGCTACGTGATTACGCCTACTATTGGTGGAATACGTTGACTTCATTGTGCCCAGAGAGCAAGTAACTTGGGAGTTTTTCCAAACCGAGTTTCAAAAAAAGTATATCAGTCAGAGATTCATGGATCAAAAACGAAAGGAATTTCTTGAACTTAAACAAGGTTCCATGTCGGTTACTGATTATGAAAGAAAGTTTGTAAGGCTTAGCCGGTACGCTCGAGAATGCATTTCTTCAGAAGTTGTGATGTGTAAACGTTTCGAGGATGGACTGAACTATGATATAAAGCTGTATGTTGGCATTTTAGAAATCCGAGAATTTGTGGTACTTGTCGAACGAGCTTGCAAAGCCGAAGAGCTCAGTAAGGAGAAAAGAAAAGCTGATATAGGAGCAAAGGAGTTTCGTAAGAGATCTTCGGGAAAGCCTTTTCAACAGTCATCGAAGAAATTTAGAGATGACTTAGGTCGGTCTAGAGACACTTAGGGTTTTTCTAGACGAGATCGTGATCGACCCCCTGTGAGTACACGAGTCACTTCGGTCGCCAGTGTTGGAAATGATCGTCGAGACAAAATGGAGTGCCAGTATTGTGGTAAATGGCATTCGGGGAGTTGTAGATTCCATGACCGCTCCTGTTACAAGTGCGGATCAGTTGACCACTTTATTAAAGATTGCCCGAGATTGTCTGAACAGAATGTAAATCAGAGTGGGAAACCGGGTGCTACCACTGCTCGAGGAAGACCATCTAGAAACACGGGAAATGCTAGTGGCGGTCAGAGAGGATCTAGAGATGCTACAACCAGATCTGAGGCTCGTGCTCCTGCTAGAGCTTATGCTATACGCGCACGCGAGGATGCTTCCTCGCTAGATGTTATTACCGGTACTTTTACTCTCTTTGATACTAATGTGATTACTTTGATTGACCCTGGTTCTACTCATTCTTATATATGTGAAACCTTAGCATCCAGTAAGACTTTACTTGTTGAGTCTACTGAGTTTGTAATTCCAGTGTCGAATCCCTTGGGTCGTTATGTACTTGTTGACAAAGTGTGTAAGAAATGTCCCCTAGTAATCCGAGGTTCCTGTTTTCCGGTCGATTTGATGCTTTTACCGTTTGATGAATTTCATGTTATCCTCGGTATGGATTGGTTGACCGTACATGATGCAATTGTAAATTGCAAAAGAAAAACCATTGATTTGAGGTGTGTAAATAACGAGATAATTCGAGTTGAGTCTACGGACTTGAATGGGTTGCCAGCTGTAATATCATCGACATTGGCTCAGAAAAATGTAAGAAAGGGGTGTGAAGCATACCTTGCGCATGTACTTGATGACAAAGAGTTAGAAAAGAAACCTGAATCTGTGCCGGTGGTTTGTGAATACCCGGATGTTTTTCCCGAAGAATTACTAGGTTTACCATCTGTTCGGGAGGTAGAGTTTGGTATTGAGCTTGTACCTGGGACTACACCGATTTTGATAGCTCTGTATCGTATGGCACCAACCGAGTTAAAAGAGTTGAAAGCTCAGTTACAAGAGTTGATGGATAGAGGTTTCGCTCGACCAAGTTTCTCACCTTGGGGTGCACCAGTATTGTTTGTGAAAAAGAAGGACGGAACCATGAGGTTGTGCATCGACTATCGTCAGCTGAATAAAGTGACAATAAAGAATAAATATCCGTTACCGCGTATTGATGATTTGTTTGATCAACTAAAGGGAGCCTCGGTGTTTTCAAAGATAGATTTGAGATCGGGTTATTATCAGTTGCAAATTCGAGATTCAGATATACCCAAAACTGCTTTCAGAACGAGATACGGTCACTATGAGTTCTTAGTGATGTCGTTTGGACTCACTAATGCCGCTGTGGTATTTATGGATTTGATGAATCGGGTCTTCAGATAGTATTTGGACCGGTTTGTAGTTGTGTCTATTGATGACATCTTAGTCTATCCAAGAGATGAGACCGAACATGCTGAGCACCTGAGATTAGTGTTGCAGATTTTACGGGATAAACAGTTATATGCTAAGTTCGGTAAGTGTGAGTTCTGGTTAAGAGAGGTTAGCTTCTTGGGTCATGTGGTATCTGCATCGGGCATTCGAGTTGATCCGAGCAAAATTGTAGCCATACTTAACTGGAAGCCTCCGAGAAATATTACTGAGGTTCGGAGCTTTTTGGGACTAGCCGGTTACTACAGACGGTTTGTAAAGGGTTTCTCGATGATAGCCACACCAATGACGAAGCTACTTCAGAAAGATGTTAAGTTCGAATGGTCAGAAAAATGTCAGAAAAGTTTCGATCAACTAAAAACTTACTTGACTGAAGCTCCAGTGCTAGTGCAGCTCGAATCAGGCAAAGAGTTTGTCATTTATAGTGATGCATCCCTACTTGGGTTGGGTTGTGTATTGATGCAAGAGGGTCGAGTTGTGGCTTATGCGTCGAGACAATTGAAGCCACATGAGAAAAATTATCCGACCCATGATCTCGAACTAGCTGCCATCGTATTCGCTTTGAAAATATGGCGACATTACTTATTTGGTGAGAAGTGCCATGTATATTCGGATCACAAAAGTCTCAAATATTTGATGACTCAAAGAGACTTGAATCTGCGACAAAGACGTTGGCTCGAGTTGTTAAAAGATTATGAGCTTGTCATTGACTATCACCCGGGAAAGGCTAATGTGGTTGCGGATGCTTTAAGTTGTAAATCACTATTTGCTTTACGAGCGATGAATGTACACTTATCTCATTCTATCCGACAATGTGTTAGTAGCAGAATTAAAGGCCAAACCATTGTTGATTCATCAAATTCGTGAAGCTCAGAAAGTCGATGATGAATTGGTCGTAAGACGGGCTGAATGTGTTTCGAATATGGAATCAGAGTTTCAAATTGATGATGACGATTGTTTGAGGTTCAGAAGTCGTTTGTGTGTTCCAAGAAATTCAGAACTTATTTTGATGATTCTGAACGAAGCTCATTATAGCCGAATGTCAATTCACCCGGGGAGTACGAAAATGTACAACGATCTGAGATGTCAGTTTTGGTGGCATGGTATGAAACGAGACATTTTCGATTTTGTTTTGAAGTGTTTAATATGTCAGCAAGTGAAGGCGGAACATCAAGTGCCTATGGGTTTACTTCAGCCGATCATGATACCTGAATGGAAATGGGATCGAGTCACGATGGATTTTGTATCCGGGTTGCCGATGTCGGCAAGTAAGAAAGATGCGATTTGGGTTGTTGTTGATAGATGACTAAGTCATTTCGCTTTATCCCGTCGTCGGATTTTTCATTGGATAAACTAGCTGAATTGTATGTTTCTTAGATTCTGAGATTACACGAGGTACCTATTTCTATTGTGTCAGATAGAGATCCGAGATTCACCTCGCGATTTTGGAAGAAATTGCAAGAAGCTTTGGGTACCAAGCTGCATTTTAGCATTGCTTTTCATCCCCAAACCGATGGTCAATCCGAGCGGATAATTCAGATACTCGAGGATATATTGAGATGTTGCATCCTTGAGTTTAGTGGTTCATGGGAACGGTATTTACCTTTGATTGAATTCTCTTACAACAATAGTTTTCAATCAAGTATTAAGATGGCACCTTACGAGGCTTTGTACGGTCGTAAATGCCGCACACCATTGTTTTGGACGGAGCTCTGTGAAAGTAAGATTTTCGAAGTTGATTTGATTAAAGATGCCGAGCAGAAAGTAAGAATAATTCGTGAAAGTCTGAAGGCAGCATCCGATCGTCAGAAGTCGTATGCGGATTTAAAACGAAGAGATATTGAGTATCAGGTGGGAGACAAAGTGTTTCTTAAGGTTTCACCTTGGAAAAGATACTCGATTTGGCCGTAAGGGCAAACCGAGTCCGAGATTCATTGGGCGTATGAAATCTCCGAACGAGTTGGTCTAGTTGCATATAGGTTGCTTTTACCCCGAACTTGAAAGGATTCTAGCGTTTTCATGGTTCGATGCTTGACGTTCTGAATCGATCCTTCGCACATAATTAGTCCATCGAGGTTGAAATTCAATCGACTTGAGTTATGAAGAAGAACCGATTCGTATCCTAGCTCGTGAAGTGAAAGAGTTGCGAAACAAAAGGGTTCCGTTAGTAAAGGTGTTATGGCTCAAACACGGAATCGAAGAAGCTACTTAGGAAGCGAGAACTCTATGAAAGAACGATACCCAAACCTATTTACGGTAAGATTTTGGGGACGAAAATTTCTTAAGTGGGGAGAGTTGTGACACCCTAAATTGACCCTAGTCGGAAAGTGGTTTCGGGACCGCTAAACCGAAGTTACAAGTATTTGAGTATAATATTTATTGTCTAAAATATGTGAATATGAGTGTGTGAAAGTTTTAAGCTTGATTTAGTTAATTGCATGTGAATTTAGTTAATAGGACTTATGTGTGACACTTTTGAAATGTGATAGGTTAATCTATAAGGATCTATTAGTGCATGTAATCAAAAGGGTGGACTTGCATGTCAATTTCCCCACTTTGATAGTAGTGGCAGGCCATGACAATGAGGATAGACAAAATGTGATAGGTAAAACATATTATAAACATTTTGTGATAACATGTTGTGTTAAGAACAATAAAATATGAGGGGAGTGGGAGGAGAAACCAAAGTTGTTTCATCCTTGCTCCCCCATTTTGCCGTAACTAGATGAAAAAAAAAAGTTGTATTCTTTGGTTCTTCTTGGCCGAAATGAAAAGAGGAAGAAGGGAGGAAAGCATTCGGTCATCTTAGGTTGATAGTAAGGTAAGGTGTTTATATTAGTTCTTGAAATTTTAGTTTATCTTGAGTGAGATATCAAGTTATTTTTGTAACCCATGTTGAAATTTTGATTTTGGAATGAGTAAGGTTTTCGACTATGGTAGTTAATAATGGTGAGTTTTGTTGTTTCATGTTAAAGTTAGGTGAATGATGATAGATGAGTGTTTGAACTATAAAAAGAATCATAGGTGAGCATTAGATACTAAGGGAAAAGAATCGGCTACCTTGTTATGAACTAGGGCCGAATGTGAGTTTGGTTGTGTTTGAATATTACATGCTTGGTAGAATGGTGGATGAAAGTGCCGAATGTGGTCTTTGGTTTGGGCATAAGGAATAATAGTAGGCATAGGTTTCGGCTTTGGTAGTACCTATGTAATTATAATTAGTTCATTTTGATGGTTTGGCATGAGGTGATAAGTAAAAGTTTGAAGGTAGCTTAAGTTAATTGATACTCACTAATGATTTGAATTGAAGCTTTGTTAAGTTGTGAAATGAGTGGCGAGAGAGCTATAGACTATTGCGGATGTATGTTGGGTTAATAGAGTCTCCAAATTGATTATATGTGTGTATGCTATTAGAAATTCAAGGAATTCTCGGCAAAAATATGGTTAGGGGTTAAGTCATGGGAACTTGGGGGTATTCATATGTGGACCTTAAGATTTTGTACACTATGACTATGTGAGTTAGGTGTTAAATAACTTAATCATGTGTATGCATGACCGATAATAATCGGCCACATGAGTAAAGAAATGGGTTAATTGATATGTGGTAAATGTTAAGTGTTAAACGAAATGGAAATGATATCATATTGGAATATGTATACTCGACCACATGAATGAATACATAGATTGGTGTTGCATGTATTCGGCTATAAGTAAGCATATTGGTGGCTTAATCTTGACTTAGAAAATCGGCTAAAGGAGAACTAAATGATTAAATCGATTTATTTGTTAATATTAAGCTCAAGACCAAAGGGGAACTAAATCCGATAAAGGAAAGGAAAAGGTGATCGAATAGCCGTTGAAATCGTTCAACAGCATCCGAGGTAAGTTTTCGAGTAATGGAACTTAGATTATGATTCGATTAGATCATGTTATAAGCAAATCAAAATCATGCTCTTTGTATGTGGCTATTGAGCCGAAAATGATAATGCTTGATAAGTGACTTGTGTTTGAATTCTAGTTATGAAAATGAAATATAGATGTGTCATGATTTATTGATATGTGCATGAATATTCGGATGATAACCGGGCTAAGTCCCGAAGGCATTTGAGCGAGTAGCTATATCTGGCTAAATCCCAAAGGTACTTAGTTTGGGAATGAGCAATCTTGCTGTAATAATTTCAATTAATACGCTCGTAAAACCCCAATGATGAGGTATGTTTTGTATATGCATTGGAATAATTGATTCCTTTTAAATAGCATTCGCTCAATCGATTAGCAAGCTTCCGGCCTTTAGTCAAGTTGATTCCTTATGTATGAATATAAGGGTTGGAAATGTGAAGTAGGTATGATTGTGAGAATATGTGTATATGAAATTATTCGTTTAGTCATATGAATGCTATACTTCAGTTGTGCATGATTTCATTACTCAAAACTTACTAAGCATTAAATGCTTATTCCGTTTCTTTGATTCTTTGTTTTATAGATTTTGGTTAAATCACTATCGGATTCGGGAGTGTCAAAGTCGAAGTCATCCACACTATCAAAGCCCTTTTGGTACTCTTTTAGTTGAACTCTGAAAATGGCATGTATAGGACTACCCTTTTGTTGTTGGTCATGTACCTTTCGGTAATGTATATATTTGGATAGCCATGCGAAAATGGCTTATATATATTTTGAGCATAGCGTTATAATCATTTTGTATGTTGTTCATGGAGTGTTATGGAAATGTTGGTAACGATTAGCCATTGGAATGGTTAATCACGATCATTTTGGTGCTATGTATGACAAAATTTTAGTTGATCCATGGAAAACCATGAAATAGGTAAAGTTTACCTTAAAATAGATCTTGACAGCAGCAGTAATGTGGATTTGAAAAATCAGTAAAAATATTAGGAATGGAATTATATAGTGAATAAATTATGTAATCGAACCTTGATGAATCTATTTTCATATGAAATGTAACGAAACCATCATATGAGCCGTATTTTATGAGATGTTTAAGTTTTAGTGAAATAGGGCCAGAGCGATTTTGGATCCCTGTTCCAACTTTAGAAATTCACTATAAATTAACCAGAGATAATTAGAAGTCATGCCCTATATTTACAGATTCCTTTTGAGTCTATTTTATTTAGAAACAAACGGTATAAGTATTGAAGCCCTGTACAGGGACATATCTAAGTGGTAATGCATGAAGGTCAGAGTAGTCGAACCCTGAAATAGGGGAGACTTTAACTAATAAACTGTACTAATTGGCTTGACCAAAAATTCTAGAAAAAAAATTTGTAGATGGACATATGAGTCTAGTTTCAGGAAAAATTTACGGAACTAGTTTTCGAGTTTTGGAACTCGAGATATGATTTTTAAGGTGACAGTGTCACAGTTAGCCAGCTTGTCTGGAAATTTTAAAATGGACTGTGCAAATAAATGAATTAAGTCTGTTAGCACCTCGTGTTCGACTCCAGCAACGGTATCGGGTACGGGGTGTTACATAGAAGCCATGAAAATTCGGCTAGCCCTTGTTGGAAAGAAATTTTTCATATTTTTGATTTTATGAAAAATAGACTAAATTGTCAAAGTGTGAAAATGTAAGGGCTAAAATGCAAAGTGCCCTAAATATGTGTATATGGATTCTATTGAATGAAATAAATGATTGAATGGTTGAATTTGTATTGTATTAGATCAAGAACAAAGAAAATCGAACTTAGATCGGGGGAAGTCCAAAATAGTTGAATAGACGACTCGTTTTATCCGAAATTCGCCCGAGGTAAGTCAAATTACAATTACATGTTAATTGAAATAAATTCTGCACATATAAACTGTAAACTGTATTGGATGGCCTTGAGTGCCTGATGAATATCTTTGGAGTAAAGTATGATAATATGATAATATTTGAAAAGCTCTGTATGTTCCTAAGCAAAGTTGACATCGCTCTGAGACATCGTGTAAGATCGTGTCTAGGACACAGGCCCCGATTGAGATTTACGTATAAGACCATGTCTGGGACATCGGCATCATATCTGATTTTGTGTAAGACCCTGTCTGGGACAGAGGCATCGATATTGAATTACATGTAAGACCACGTCTGAGATGTCGGCATTGTACTTGTTTATGAGCATCTGTATTGTTTTTGACCCGTCTGATGATAGCGTATGAAATCTGAAGTTAAGTATATGAAATGTATAACCTATGCAGGTACGTTTGTATTGTACTAAATTTCTGACTATGAAAAATTCTGTCTCTGTGAAATATGTATGGAATTGAAGCATGACATATATGCAAAAAAAGGAGCATGGTTAAGATTATGAATTATTCTATGAAATGGTTATGAATCTATATGGTTGAATGGTACTTATACGATTTAGTAGTTAGACCAATTGTATTTGGCTTACTAAGCTCTTTGTAGGTTACTCTGTGTATTTACTGTCTGTTTTACAATTATCGTAGCTACTGAAGGCTTGGGGATAGTCGAGGATCGTCACCACACTATCGATCTCATTTTGGTACATTTGAAAGTGTATATATTTTAAAGTATGGCATGTATAGGCTAGAAGGTCTATGTATATAAGTTTTGATGTATATATTATGCCATGGGAGTTGGCTAGCAAATGAAATATTGTATATAGTTTTGGTATTTGGTTGATGGTGCCAAATGATGTATGGTTGTAGTGTTTTATGAGCTAATATGTTTTTGTTATAATGAAGCATGTGTTGAGCATGGAATTGGTTGGAAATTTTGGTATGAATGTTGTATATTAGTGCTTGTAGGATTGGACCCAAAAAGGCGTGGCAAATTTGGCTTAAACCAAGCCTACTGGGTGCCACATATTCAGGGGACATGGGCGTGCCTTGTGGCCGTGTAAGAAAATCAATATTCTCCTAAGAACCACACGGTCTTGACACACGGGCGTGTAATATGGCCGTGGGCTAAAATCAGTAGCTAGCTAAGTATCACACGGCCATAGTACACGGGCGTGACTATTGGTCGTGTAAAAAAGTCAGTATAGGACCTATTTTTGGCACGGCTAGTTCACATGGGCGTGTCTAGTAGTCGTGTATGACACATGGCCTAGTTGCACGGGCGTGTGACTTTAATAGTTTGAAAGAATTGGTTAAGTTCTGAAAATTTTGAATTGGTTCGGTTTAGTTTTGACCTTTCCTTAAATGTATGTTTTAGGTCTCATAGACTATATTTAGAGATGATTGCTTATGAAATGATGTTAAATAATATCGTGATTACGAATTTGATGCGAAATGTTACATCTATCTGGTAATGCCTCGTAACCTAATCTAATGTCGATTCTGAGTTAGGGGCATTCTGATGAAACACGATCGAATCTGCGATTGTATCGATATTCAAGTTCCATCTAGGCAGTATGCTGTGAAAGCTAAGGAAGACTGCGACGCTGCTGATATGATTACAGGTATTTTCACATTGTTCTCCATTCCCATTACTGCATTAGTGGACTCCGGGTCCACGCATTCATATATCTGCAGTGAGATCATCCGAGAGAAAGGTATTCTTGTTGAGGAGTTGGATGTTCGGATTCAAGTATCCAACCCGTTAGGACTTGATGTATTAGTGGATAAGGTGTATCGAAGATGTCTAGTTGAGATTCAGGGTCAACTATTTTCGGCAAACTTGATGGAGTTACCCTATCGAGAGTTTGATGTAATTTTGGGCATAGATTGGTTGACCGAGCATGATGCAAGTTTAAGATGTAGAATGAGATAGCTTAAGCTCCATGGGTTGGACGGAACCAGAGTCCTAGTGTAATAGCCCGATTTTTGGGCCTAGTCAAAATAGTGGTTTCGAGACCACAAATTTAACGTAAGAAAATTTTTTTTATTATATTTTTATGGTCTACAATTTCACGGAATAATTTTATAAAAATTTTGTTTGAAAATTTTGATATTTGAGCACTCAATTTAGTCAAAAGGACTAAATTATAAAAAGTGCAAAACTTGAGTTCTATGTACTAGAGGTGTCCAATTGTTATGAAATTTTAAATTGGAGGTCCTTAAATGGTAATTAGACCATGGTTAATTTTTTGGACAAAAATGGACATGAAATAGGTGAAATAGAATATTTTTAAGTTAGGGGCATTTTGGTCATTTAGTAATTAAAATGAATTAAAAACAAAATAAAAGCCAAAATTCCTTATTCATCTTCTTCCTTGGCCTAATTTTACATGAATAAATCATGGCTAGGGTTTTCCAAGCTTCCAAGCTCGATTTTAAGTCCGTTCTTGCCCCGTTTTTAATTATTTTGTACGTTTTTGAAATCCTTGTAACAAGATCTACCTATTTCTACCATTTATTTGAGTTATGATGAAGGTATAGGGTTTGACCCATGGAATAAATTTGTGCATTTTGGTGTTTAATTGTAAGTTATGCATGTTTATGGTTGGAGAAACAACTTTTACTAAGTAGGTTTCGGTAAAAATGCTTAAAAGGACTAATTTGTAAAAGTTATAAATTTTATCATAAAAGTGTGATTTAGTAGAAATTGTGGGCTACTATAGTTACGAAAATGGTTCAACTAGGCTTAAGGTAGAAAGAAATTGAATAAATTTCATTTTACGAGCCAAGGGGCAAAAATGTAAATATGATAAAGTTTAAGAGAAAAATGTAATTTTGCCATAATATGATTTTTGGGTCATAATGATTAATGTGACTAATAAGTAAGCTAAATGTGATATTATAGATCAAAGAAAACAAGGTTCAGACTAGAACGGGGGAAAAACGAGAAATTGACGGTTAGGTCCCTTTTTGCCATTTTGGTGTCGAGGTAAGTTCATTTGCAAATATTGCAACATGTACCATACTTTAAATGCTTTAATATTGCATGTATGATAAGTACTTAAATATTTGATATGTTGTTGTATCATGTGTTTATTGCCTAAATTTTATCATGAATTATACTTTGATTATTTCATGAATATGTGATTGGTGTTACGAGCATTGAAATCAACATTACGAGGAAGTTCAATAGAAATGTGATATCGAAGAATCCCGTTTGAACCTTAGGAATAGTTTAGGATACAAGTGACATGTCACTAGGAACTATGTGATCTGAACTCATTGAATTGTGGTCTGAGTTCATGATATATGTGATATCTGAGCTGATTGAGTTGTGGTCTGAGTTCATGATGTATGTGACACATGTTTTAGCATTCAGGTACTAGGCTCGCATATTCTACTGGTGGCTGGGTAGTCCAGCATGTGTTGTGGATACCTAACAGCCTATGTGAGTAGACCCATGAGTAGCTCAAAAGCAAACAACATGTGATATGTGATATGAGGTAGCATTGGCTACATACGAGGCACTTAGGTGAGTGATTCCAATGTATACGATAGTATTCCAAGTGTTCAATGGGTAGTTCTAAAGGAAGTTCAATGAGTAATCTTGATGAATACATCAAAGATGAGAAAGTAAGCTATTATGTGCAAGTGGGCACAGGTATGTACATCGAACTCATGAGAATGACATGAGATATGATGAACTTATGGTAAGAACATGTATATAATGAAGAATAAGTTTAAGAGATTTAATAAAGTGCAAGTTTATGTTCATTAAGTTAAATGTATGAATAATGCTTGTTTAAATTGCATTCTATTTGCATGTGAATTTACTAAGCTATGAAGCTTACCCCCTTTTCTTTCCCACCTCTCATAGGTTTATTCAGCTAGCTCGGGTTGGAGATTATTGGAGATTCTATCACACTATCAAGCTATCATGTTGGGTAAATGAATGCAAACCTTTGAGTCTATGGCATGTAGAGGGACTTAGTCATTTTGTGTATGTGTCATTATGATATGGCCAAATGTATTGGCTTGTAATGAATAAGGATTTAATTTGGTATGTAGCCATATAAATTGGCTTATATCGGCTAATAGGTTGCAAGTATATTAATTACTCATATGTCTATGCCAATATCATTGTGTGATGTGGTTTATAATGATATGTTAATGAAAGTTAGTACAAGGTAATCATGAAAGAGTAAAATTAGCATTAAAACAATTTTGGACAGCAGCAGTAGTATAAATTTGAAAAATCGCCAAAAATTGTGGAAATCAAATTAGAGGTTGAATAAAAGATGAAATTAAATTCAATTGAGTCTAGTTTTACATAGAGGAAACGGTGTAAGTAAAAGAATTTCATATTATGAGATATTTGAATTTTTATGAGACAAGGTCAAAATGATTTTGGGTTCCCCTATTCTGAATTTGGAAAATCATTAAATATTGTATAAAAATAACTGGGAGTTAAAATTTATATTTTTAATTTCTTATTGAGTTTATTTTCAAGATAAACAAAACAAAAACATCATCCAAATCCTGTACTAAGAGATAATTAATTTTTAGTGAAGAAAGGTCAAAACAGTCAAATAGCAAAATAGGGATGAATTTGAAGAAGTAATTGTACTTACTGGATTAACCATAATTTCTAAAAATTTTATGGCAAGAAGATGTTTGAGTCTAGTTTTGGAAAAATTAAGCGGATTTTAATTTAGAGTTCTGTAGCTCAAGATATAAATCATTTAGTTACTATGACTCAAGTGGACAGTTTTGTTAAGAACAGTAAAGAATTGTTTTGATATGTTTAAGCTTTGATTATGGCTGTGTTGGTAGCTTAATTGTGCCATGCTAAGTGCCATTGAAATTGTGTATGTGAGTGGCAAATGAGGGTGCCAAATGGCTTGGTAAATAACCATTTTCTTGGCCATATGGGTAGAGACACGGTCGCATGTCTCAGCCGTGTGAAGGACACGGTCCCCGGGACACAGGCGTGTGACTTAGCCATGTGACCCCAAATTGTGCATGCCATCATAAACAGAGAGTTACACGGGCTAAGGACACGGCGTGTCCCAAGCCATACGGGCATGTGTATGACCATATGACCTACCTACACGGGCTTGTGACTCTCTAAAGTATGAAAATTTTCTAAGTGTAGTAAAGTTCCAAAAGTTTTCTGTCTAGTCCTGAACCACTCCCAACGTATGTTTTGGGCCTCGTGGGCCCGTATAAGGTACGATATGCATGTGATTGGATGAATTTGATCTGTACCAAATTTTATGTATGAATGTTTATGTTTAAGTCCGGAAAATGCCTCGAACCTTGTCCCAGCGTCGAATACGGGTAAGGGGTGTTACACCTAGTGACTAATAAGATTAGTGAATGCTCTTCTTATGTCTTTTTTGCGAATATAGCTCAAAGGTTGATTAGTAGAGCCTACGAAGCCTTCTTAGTCATGTGGTGGATACAAGGGTCAAAATTCTGGCATTGGAGGACGTACGAACTGTGAAAGAGTTTTCAAATGTTTTTCCTGAGGAGTTGTCGGGATTACCCCCCAAAAAGAGAGTTAGAATTTGGGATCAAGGTGTTGCTTGGTACGACTCCAGTATCCATTACCCCATACTGGATGGCACCAACTGAATTGAAAGAATTGAAGACTCAGTTGCTAGAGTTACTTGAGCGCGGTTTTATAGGCCCTAGTGTGTTGCCATGGAGAGCACCAGTGTTATTCGTTCGAAAGAATGATCGGTCAATTAGATTGTGCATTGATTATTGTCAATTCAATAAGGTGATAGTGAAGAACAAATACCCACTTCCAAGAATTGATGACCTGGTTGACCAATTGAGACGTGCTTGTGTGTTTTCTAATATTGATTTGAGATCGGGGTTTCATCAGTTGAAATTTAAGAAGGGGGATATCTCGAAGATAGCTTTTAGGACTAGATATGGCCATTATGAGTTATTGGTGAGGCCAAATGCCATTTGGCCTCACAAATGCTCCTCTAGCCTTCATGGATTTAATGAACCATATTTTTTAGCCCTACTTATATCAATTTGTGGTGGTTTTCATTGATGATATATTGGTGTATTCGCGATCTGAGGATAAGCATGATCGCCATCTTCGAGATGTGCTTCAGACACTTCGAGAGAGACGACTTTTTTCCAAATTTGGTAAGTATGAATTTTGGCTTTCTGAGGTGGCCTTTTTGCGTCACATTGTCGCAGCGGATGGTATCCGAGTGGATCCACAGAAGATTCAGGTAGTGGTGGATTGGAAGCCACCGCTTAATATTTCTAAAGTTTGTAGTTTTTTAGGCCTCGTCGGGTATTAAGACGGTTTGTTAAAGGTTTTTCGATGATTGCTGCTCCGTTGACCAAGTTACTACATAAGAGAGTTCCATTTGAATGGAATGAGAAGCACCAACAGAGTTTTGATCAGCTTAGGATAATTCTGACATAGGCACCAATTTTGACCTAGCCAAAGTCAGGTAAGGACTATGTAGTGTTCAATGATGCGTCCTTGAATGGACTTGGTTGCGTTCTCATGCAGGAAGTTAAGGTAGTTACTTATGCATCTAGGCAGCTTAAGTCACATGAGCGTAACTACCCTACCATGATTTGGAGTTAGCAGTAGTGGTTTTCGCATTTAAGATTTGGAGGCAGTATCTCTTTGAGGAAAAAGGTTGTATATATACCGACCACAAGAGTCTTAAGTATCTGCTTACCCAAAAGGAGCTAAATTTGAGGCAACGTAGATGGATCGAGCAACTTAAAGACTATGACTACATCATTGACTACCATTCGGGTAAAGCTAATGTGGTAGCAGATGCATTGAATTGTAAATCAGTGGCAGTGTTACGAGCGATGTTTACAAATTTGAGCTTGTTAGAGCACAGTGGTTTATTAGTTGAGCTTCAGGTTAAATCGATGTTGGTGCTAGAGGTAAAAGAGGAGCAGAAGTCTGATGATAGTTTGGTTACCAGAGCAGATAGGGTGAGGCGAAGAGAAGCATCAGGCTTCAAATTACAAGATGGCGATGTATTGTATTTCAGCGGGCAACTTTGTGCTCCAGCAGGTGAACTGAGGGATAAGATCCTTTGTGAGGCACATAGTAGCTCGTTTACTATCCACCTAAGTAGTAACAAGATGTATTAGGAGCTTTATTCATTTTATTGGTGGCCAAGGATAAAGAAAGATGTGTCAAAGTTTGTGACTCGATGCTTAGCTTGTCAGCAAGAGAAGGCAGAGCATCAAGTTCCTTCAAGTCTTCTTTAGCCTATCTAGCATCAAGTTCCTTCAGGTCGTCTTTAGCCTATCTAGATTCCGCAGTGGAAATGGGACAGAGTCACTATGGATTTTGTGACTGGGTTACCTATGTCTTGGTGCAGACACGATGCAATTTGGGTAATCATGGACAAATTGACGAAGACTGCAAATTTCCTACCAGTGTGCATGGACTTCACTCTCGAGAAGTTGGCTAAATTGTATATTGGTGAGATAGTAGGCTTCACGGGGTGCCGCTTCGATTATTTTAGACAAAGATACGTGTTTCACTTCAAGATTTTGGCGTTGGGAACCCGTCTGCATTTCAATACAGCTTTTCACCCGCAAACTGATGGTCAATCAGACGATTCATTCAAATCCTTGAGATATGCTTTGTTGTCATATCATTGAGTTTCAGAGAGGTTAGAGGAGCACCTTCCCTTGGTGAGTTCGTATACAACAATAGTTATCAGTCTAACATTCAGATGGCTCATTTTAAGGCATTATATGGTCGTAAGTACAGGACTCCTTTGTGTTGGATAGAACTTAATGAGAGGAAGATTGTTGGTCCAGAGTTGGTCAGGAAGACTAAGGATAAGGTTCGGATGTCCAGAACAATCTAATAGTAGCTTTCGATTTCCAGAGGTTATATGCAGATTTGAAGCGCAAAAAGATAAAGTTTGCAATGGGTGACAAGGTCTTCCTTAATGTTTCACTTTCGAAGAAAGTTTTACGCGTCAAACGCAAAGGGAAATTGAGTCCCCCGTTTATTAGACCTTATGAAGTTCTAGAGAGAGTTGGACAAGTGGTTTATCGGTTAGCCTTGCCACCAGAGTTAGAACATATTCATAATGTGTTCCACTTGTCTATGCTTAGGAGGTATCATTCTAATCCTTCCCATATCTTACCGCTTGAGTAGATTGAGGTGAGCCCAGACTTGTCATATGAAGAAGAGCCGATTCAGATTTTGGCCCGAAACATTAGAGAACTTAGGAACAAGAAAATCCCCTTAGTGAAGGTCCTGTGGAGGAATGACGGAGTTGAGGAGGTGACATGGGAGCCAGAGGAGCCCATGAAATTACAGTATTTGCACCTTTTTTATTCAGGTAAATTTCAAGGACAAAATTTCTTTTAAAGAGGGGAGAGTTGTAACGGCCCCAAATTCTCGAGTCAACGTTCGAGTGTTGACCTAGGTTGGCAATGCATAAATTTATTTTGGGATTGGGTTTTGTTGGAATTAATTTGGGTGAATTTTGGACCTTTTTATAAGAAATTAATTATGTTGAGAAGCTTGTGTGAATTAAGAGGAAGATGGATGGCTAATATGGTGATTTTACCATTTTTAAATAAAAGTCTTCTCCCAATTAATGGGAAAAGATGGTTTGGTAGATTGATGTATGGGATAATGTAGATTTGTCCTTATTTTTCCTTATATTGTAATCACCCTTTTTTCTTTTTAGATTTCTTCATTTTTTTTCTTCTTTTCTCCATCTATTTTTCCTTAGCAAGTCATGTAGAGGGAGAGAGATTTGAATGAGTTCTCACCATTTTTTTTCATCCTCCAAATCTCAAAGAAGGTAAGGGTCTTGATCTAGTTTTTTTTTTTTTTAAGTTCCATGGAAGAAAAAATTATCTATGTTCATCAAGGATGAAGGTGATGTTTTTAGGTGTTTGGAAGGGTTTGAGTTTGAGGAAGTCTCTACCCATCTTCTCATATTTTATTTATTTATTTATTTAAAGTATGTATTTTTACTTCCTATCAACTCTTTTTTTTTTTTTGGAAATCTTGTGTGCTACATGGTTTTTAGTTAAAGAGGGTGGTGAATCTTCTAAAGCTAAGGGTAAAGGCAAAGTGGTGGAGAGCTAGACAAGAAACTTTGTTGGTGTTCTTCCATCAAGGTGGTACCCTCTAACTCTCCTATCCTTCTAGATAAGTCATACATATGATGCTTGTATGATAATGCATGCATGTTATATGTATTTGGGTGGAAATCATGTTTGGATGATCTAAAATGAAGCTAAAAACTTAGTTGTGAAATCTGCCAGTAACAAATTATTACATGAATAGTAAGTTTAAAAGTTTGCCATAAATTTTGTAGAAATAATTAAAATGTGATCTATACATCGTTGTAACCGTGAACTAGTCTAGTTTTGTTTAAAAGAAACAGAGATCAGTTTTGATTTGTATTTTAAAATATATGAATCTTTGAGTGTTGAAAGGTCATAAAAATTTGGCAACAAAATTTTTATAAAATAAATTTAGCAATGACTTTGAAAAATCACCAAAAATTTCACAAGACAAAATAGGAAATGAGCCTTATATCCCTATAGCCGTACAAAAGTCTAGTTTTGTTTAAAACAAACGGTGCTCAATTTAGAATTATATATTAAGAGTTATTAATTTTTGAATGAGAATGTAACACCCCAAACCCGACCTAGATGTTATGGCCTAATCCGGAGGTGTCACAAAGAATGTGTTTGAAACAAATTTCATATGATAAAACCATTTATGTTTCTTTCCAAATCTTACTTGCTTGTATCCAAGGTCAAAACATTATTCAATTAATTAATTTTTCTTTAAATGGGTTTTTACAGCGGAAGCTTTCGAAAACCATACTATTTTAGAAATTTAGTTCGCATTTTCAGAAAAATCGTTGTTTGCATAAAACTGTCGTTTTCATAAAATATTTTACCAAAGCAATCAAACTATCAAACAGTTCAAAATTAACAGTTTAAAACCAAAAAGTCCAAAGAGTCCCAAATATTACAAACTCTCAAAATAAATACCAAAACATAAATAAAACCATAAATTACTAAGTTTAATCAATTTACGGTCAAGCGGTCAACGTAGAGCCTCTGCCGTACTGATCTGCCTAAGTATGTGAATTACCTGACAAATCAGACACAGATGTGAGTTTACCAAAACTCAGTGTGTAACCCAACAGAATTAAGCATGCAAACATACAGAACTATATGCACAGTTAGATACAGATACAGATTCAGTTTCAGATATGTAGAATCCTACCCCCATCCTCTACAAACCAACTCTGTCCATCCCATCACACCATGTGGGGTTAAAAACACCCACCTATCCCTACGCACCATGTTGTGCCATTAAGACACATAACAGATAATATATGCCAGAATAAAGGCGATTAATGTCGAACAGAATACTTCCTCCTCATATACAAATCTCACCCCAATAACAGATGCAGATGTTCAAATACAGATATAACAAATTAAACAAGCTCAGCATGCTTTATGCAAATAACAGATATACATACATCAGTATAATCAGGCATACATTTAGTATCCTACTCCGATCAGTCTAACAGAATATCATAGCATGCAGATCAAGGTTTAATTGGCCCTTACCGACTTTAGAGTAGGCCCACAGTCAATCGGAGAGACATGTGTGACCCTAGGGAAATTTTCAAAATTATGGACCCACATGCCCATATGGCCCACAGGCCTAACATAGCCTAGCCTGTGTGGCCCACACAGCCACACTCATGCCATCAGGCGCTCGTGCTATGCATGGCCATACCTTCGTCAACCAACACTTGTGTCTCGCACACGACCTTCCACACGGACGACCACACCCTCGTGTGGTGTCGACAGAGTCATTTTTTAATTTTTTCAAAGCCTTGTTTTCTGCTGGTATCGATTTGATGCTACAACAAACACGAACCTTCTAGAACCCAACACCTCAAACAATTTTTGGACTACGATTCTGCAAGAGGCAAGTAACAAACTTCTCGATTCACCGCAAGCGAATAGACACAACGATTCAGAAAACCGCAACAAGGAGGCACAATTGTATTAAAACGAGGAAGGAAAAGGGGAAAATTTTGCCTAAAGGGAGACTTGAACCCAAGACCTCACACACACACCCAGAACACTTAACCACTGAAACAAACAAATATTTGTGTCAGATATTCACAGAAGCAAATATATATTAATTTTTGAATGAGAAAAGGTCAGAATGTCAAGGTAGTAGACAGTCACATCTCATTAGTTAATATTTTAGCTGGAATGATTAGCAAGTTGAAACGAGTATGAGACTCGATTGTCATGGTTGTATTTTTGTGATTATATGTTTGATGTTTTTCTTATGCTTAGCCTCTTGGCTCTAACCTAACTAGCTTCCATGAGTGGCGCTCGGGATAACCCTACGGACACTTAGGATTATTTGACTAGCAGCCATGAATGGCGCAGGACAATCCGAATACCCGATTATTTGAGCAGTATGTGCAATCTAACAAGTTTGACAAGTTTGATATGCAAGCGATTTGGTTATGTAGATTTAAAGACTCATGATTTAATTATTCGATACTCATGTCATGTTTCTATGTATACATTTGATTTGCATGCTTATATTTATAAATTGCTTGAAGTATGGTAGATTGTTGTGTACCACTAAGCCAGTAAAGTTCAGCCTTCGAATTGTCTTAATGTTTAGATTTGTATACTTTTGTTCGAGTTCGAGGAACATCATCGACGAGAGACTCCTAGCATCACGTATTCATAGTACAGTACCTTATCTATTAGTGGGCATTGTATTCCCAAGGCCTTACTTGTATTTTTTTTGTAGGTCCGTAACTCATTTATCATTTTTGTTATTTTGACTATTTTGACATACGATGATATTAGAGCTCCACATATTTTGTATAACTACTTTTATTACTATTTTCAATATAACTATGTATGGTATTTTCTCTTATATAAAATGTGTTTCAATATTTTAAAATTATTTAAAAATTTTGCTGGGTTACTCTGGTGACCTGATGTAGCGCCTTAGTATTCGAATACTCCGCATTCGCGATTAGGGTGTTACACCAAGCCTATTTTTCAATCCTAATTTTTTTTTTAAATTTTCCAAAATTTCAAGTAAACCTTTAACAAGTATTGAACAAATCTTTTTTGTCATTATTTCCATAATACCTTCCTTTCCTTATTAATTTGGAGAGGCTAAAAGTTAACAAACCTCTTAGCAATAATCACAAAATCAATTAGACTTTTATGAAATAAGTGCATCTAATTAAATTCTCAATAATTTAAAAAATCAATTGATTTTTTATTAATTTATTAATAAGTTTAATCATTAACAATTTCTAACATGATAAATGAAAGTAATAAAAATTGAGACATGATATACTATGTGAATAAATATAACGATACAGTATGCCACTTTAATAAAAATTAAAAATATTAAAAAATACTCTAAAAGATAATAAAATTAATATCCGTAATGAAATTGTACAACTATGCGTCCAAAAGCATCTGGATTTATGGACGAACAAAACTATAAAATATTATTTAATTATTATAAAATTCTAAAATAAATATAGATAAAACAACAGTTGATGGCATATAAATGCTAAAATATTATAGAAAATATTTTTATAACCTTACCCTTTAGCCAAATATTTATTATATCTAAAATAGATATACTTTGCAAATTACAGTTTAAATAGGAAAAGATTCCTGCATATATATATATATAAGGTAAAACCTTCTCTATCTTTTAGCCTAATATTTATTGTATCTCATTATAAAAGTAATAATACTTCAAATAGAGAATATTTTTCCACCGCATTTCAGATATATATATCATCAGTTGTTTTATTTTATAACAGTTGAAGCCATATTCATCTCACGTCGTTATATATATATAATTTTTTTAGTATTCTTACTTATGATTTTTATAGTTTTGTGCTGACCTAAAATAAATCTAAATAAATAAATGTTTAATTTCAAAAAAATTCATATCCATTTATTCAAATTCATTTTAGATGTATATTAATTAAAAATTAAAAATAATATTAATATTAATTATTTTATTAATTAAAAATAAAAATTTGTTAACATAACATGTTACGTATAGAGGTGCTAATGGGACGGGCTTGGTCCATGCAAAGTATCTAAATCAATTTTCTAAGCACGGGACTAATTTGGCCCGAAAAATGGCCGGCTTATTTTTTTGCCAAAGCCCTACCCAATTTAAAAAAGATAAACTCAGTCCTGACCCTTTTCACTCATATTTAATTTTTTAAGATTAATTTTTCTTTAAAAATATAATGCACTAAAAACCACAAATAAATTTAAAAAATATTTTATTGTACTAAACATATTTTTATATTTTGGGTTGGGTAATTTTTTTTCAAGTTTTGAGTAATGGGTTTAATTTTTATTGGGTTAGTGATTTAATATATATAATTATTATTTAACATATATAATTAATATAATTTTTTATAACATAATACATTTGGGTTAGGCCGGGCTCGAGCCAAAAGTTTTTTGCTCAAGGCCCATATAGAAAACGGGCCTTAAATTTTACCAAAGCTCATTTTTTGGGACTCGTATTTTCTTTTTTAAACCCTCTCATTTTTCAAGTGGGTCTTCAGACCTAGACAAGTTATCCGACACATGAGTAGTTCTTGTTACGTGCTAACTTCTCATTACTTTTGTCTTGTCTACTATATCAATGTTTGTTAAAATACAATATAAGCCACTTTGGAGGCATCCAGGGAGATCGCAATGTTGGACCATGCCTGCCTGCCTGTTTTTGTTGGAAGGAGCCTTAGGCTTTTAATTTAATGGAATTGGAAGTTTTGCATTAATATTAGTCTCAACTCAAGCCCTAGGACTGACCTAGAGAGGGCTGAGCTTGCAGAAAAAAAGGGGACCAAGAGAGGGAGAGGCAACCATCAAAATAAAATATAGAATTAGTGTTAAGGGTTGGTGCAAAAAGTCAAATTGAAGCAGCCTCTAATTCATTAGGTGATCAGTTATTATTTGTTCATTTAGGTGATCAGTTTATTGGGTATGAAAGCTTCAGATCAATAATGTTTGATTCATTCAAAACAACAACCACAGAAGCAGTCAATTGTTGACACAAACTTGAGAAGAATTATTGCGATGTAACGATTGGATGTGGTAGAGCTAAGACTGTGTGTATATTGGTAAATGCTTAACGGAACTCAAGTGTACGGCTAATTCTGAGAATGAAGCAATCTCTTTCTTATTGGTCAAGAAAGGCAGCTTCAACTTTCTGTCTGAAAAAAAAAAAAAAGAGTTAATTACCCAAATAATATGGGTTGAAAGTTATTTATCATAATAACATATTTCAGCATTCTCACACCAAAAGCGACGATTTGAGTAAAAAGCTTCTTTTTTTTTTTTCGTTTCGTTCAAATCTTTGAGTATGGGACTAAATGAGTTTTTTTTTCGAAGCAATGGCAACCCTTTTTAATTTTTTCAGAGAAAAAAGGTTTAATTCTGTCAATGGTCTGTATATTCTTCTGAAATTTAAAACTTAATCCGTATATTTTACATTTGAGACATTAAATTCCTATAATTTTTATTTAAAAATATTGGTCTCTCCATCAAATTTTCCATTAGAATCGTTGATGTGGGTGATATAAAAAGATAAAACAACTTTTTAGCCTAATTTTTTATCAATTTAGTCCTTACTCTTAAAAGATACATACACAATTACAATTTTTTACAATTTAATTTTTCATATTTTAAATATGAAAAAATCAAATTTTATTGAAAATATTATTATTGGAATTACAAACCAAAATCTGGTCAAACCAATATATCTCACGAATTAGCTTAGAAATTTTGTTATTTCATTAAAATTTTGGCTATACCAAAATATTTCAAGTTATGTTGTTAGAAATTTTGGAATTCTTTAAAAATTTTGTTATTGGTATTACAAACAAAAATTAGTCATATCCAAATTTTGACGAATTTACTTAGAAATTTTTGCATATCAAAATATCCACCAATATGAGAAGTTTTGGACTTCAATTAGAAATTTTGTTATTAGCATTACAAATAAAAATTTAGACATACCAAAACTCTTAACGAATTTGCTTAGAAATTTTGGTATACTAGAATAGCCTATGCCATGTTCTTAAAAAATTTGGTATTACGTTAGAAATTTTGTTATTGACATTACAAACCAAAATTTGATCATACTAAAATTCCTAGCTGAATTTACTTGGTTTCTTATAGAGGATGCCGCCAACCTCTATGAGAGAATCTCAAAACTGTCTTTTGTTTAATTTTTCAGATTAAGGTCCTCTCTATAAGCAATCATGAGTCGAAAAATTGATGAGAAAGCTAATCGAAAGAATGTTTGAAAAGATCATAATTCAGTTTGAGTTTATTGCAAAGCTCGAGGACCTTTCTAGAGGACTTTTGCCTTTTTAACTTCTTTTTGCGGCTTCGACAAACATGTGTTATATTTGATTAGATTTATTACTTTAGATATCATTAATAAGGTCCAATTTTAGAAAAAAATTATATTTTATTGTGCTACTTAACCATATTTTCAAAATCATTTTCTAATAGTTAAGAGGTCTAATTGTTAGGAAATGTGCCCATATTGTAGTAAGCATGTAACTGTTTTCTGTCTTTTTGAATGATGAATAAGTAAATAAAGTTAATTTCATATTTCACTATTATATCTTTTTGTATTTTTGTCTTTTATATTTTGCATGCATAGAAAAATTGTGACAAACAAATATTAGCTTATTGATTGTCTAAGTTCAAACTGAAGATAAGTGGCATTGTAAGAATGTTTAAATTGTGAGAAAGACAACTTACTTCAGTAGATAATCTAACTAAGTCTGTAACACCGTAAAAGAATCAAAGTGAACGTTTGATTCAAATACTAAGAAGGATTATTATGTCATCTACAATTCCAATTAGGGAGATGGCTAGTCTTGGATATCGGAGTAGTTGACTCCACGAGTAGAGACAGAGATATATTCATTGGTAGAATGATACATTGTTGTACCCAAGATGAATTAATTTTGAATTTGTTTGTGAATTAATTCACTTGTGATGTTCATGGTGTGATTTATCTGAATCCTGAGTTAGTCACTGACCATGTGTATGCAACTCATGTGCTTTGATATAAGTGGAGGCTTATGCTCTAAAGATGATCAAAGCTATAGCCAGTATGTTGGGTACATGACTTATGTCATGGTTTTACTAGCAATAATGAAATTCATAACTCAATTAAAGAGTTAATGATATCCTCTCATTGGCATTGTGTGGGATTGATAAATATGGAACGTGGCCACGAGTTGCTTGTTCTCGAACGAGCAATTTATCACGGTCATTTGTTGACAATGATCATATTAATCATTAAGAAGACACAATGGTGCCAATGAGATAAGATAGGATTGTATTGAGTGAACGAATTTAACTCAAAAGAATTAAGGATATCATATGAGGATAACACACACATGACAAGTTCATTGGACAAAGTAGTTGAATGAATTGCCTTCTTAAAGAGTATACAATAAGGTTTTACAATCATGGTACTTCTTGTGGACTGACTCCATGATTAAGTAATTGCGAATTATCAGAACGATACTTCTAGACATAATTATAATTACTAGAACATAATTGTATATGTTTGATTGATCCCTCCGCTAGCTCAACAAAAGCTTGATCAGACTGCATTTGAATCAGAAGAAAATTCTATAACTTTGAAAATAATTTAATCGAGTCAATTTATTCGATGTGGAATTAAATTAGGTGGTCGTGAGAATTGTTCAAGTAGAGAATTTGATTAAAGAATTTTCTTGAAAATTTAATTTGAAAAATCTAAGTGATTTTTGACAAAATTAATTATGATCGGGTAAAATTAAATTAATCAAATTAATTAAAATTAATATGATATTTTTGGAAATTAATTTTCAAGTCAGATAATTAGCCTAATAGGTAATTGAACTTGAAAATTGAACTTGAGATTGTAAATTGGGCCTGGGAGCCCAAAACCGAGACTAAGATCTAAAAACTGGTTGAACCTGGCTTAGTATATGAAACTGGGCCTACAGTCGAATCGGTGGCTAGACCGAACCAGTTGAGTTGTCACTAACCCGGACCCAATTGGCTCGGGGTGTCTTAAGGGTATCGCACCAGCACCACTGGACATGGCAGCGCTAGTAGTTGCGACGGCAGTGTCTCGGTGGCCGACGACAGTTGGTCTTCAGTGGTTGAGTAGTAGAAGAGTTACATTCCTACTGGGACTTTACCAGAGAATTTGATTACAGATTAACTATTCAAAAAATAATATTATTTTAATAGTTTAATATTAAAGTTAATTTAATACCTATCTTAATAGTATTTTATTATTTTAATAAGATTTAAGATTAAATTTAATCTAATATTTATCTTGATAAATATTAGATTAATTTAATATAAAAGTGATTAAATTTAATCATAGTCGAACTCTCGAAACTCTCCTTATATAAAGAGAGTATTGGGTCATTATTTTACACACACTTGAATTTTAAGAGAAAGTTGTAGAGAGAAAACTCTCCAAAGAGATTATTACAAACAATTTCTAGAGATATTTTTCTGATTTAAAACTTGACTGAAAAGTTTATAAAAATTGCAAAATTACCCTAGTGGTACTTTTTGTGAAATTTTTTTTTGTTCGAAGCGAGCCCACACTCAACAGACGTGAGCTTGAGGATAGCGGATAAGATTTCTCAATCAAAGCGCTCATCCTAAACGAATCAAAAAGGTACAATTTTGATTAAGTGTTTATTACTTTAGATATCACAATCAAGATCTCGTTTTGAAAAAAAAATTACAACTTTTTTCCCTAAATTTATTTTCCGTTGCGTTTTTAAACCTGCTTTTCCAACACTAATGGTTTTGGAGGTGAAAGTTTTTCCAATACTAAAAGTAAAGAGCTAGTAATTGAGGGTGCTTTAGGAGTGGGTAGTAATAGTGGTAAAGTATTGTGCCTAAAGGTATTCTTTAAACTTGATGAGATTGGATTTGATGTAGAGTTTTGTTTAGTGACAATAGTTAAGGTAGGTTTGGGTAGACTGACTCAATCTATTTTGCAAGATGTAAAGCTTCATTCATGGGTTTGGGTCATAACAACTTGATGAGTTTGGCTATTTCCTCTTTAAGATTACTCTAGAAAATACTCAGGGCATAAGCATCAAACAATCCACATGACTAATAACACTTAACTTCCAGAGAAAAATTAGGCATAAGATCTTCGAACTCCCCATGTGAAATTTTCTTCTCATTTCCTTCATGTAGTTGCTCCAAACTAGCTTATTTAAACATTCATTTGACATTAGTGTAGTGTTGGTAGCATTGAAGGGATTTTCCTTTCCAAACGCAACATAACTAGCCTAACCTTGAAGCCATCATGAACATTCTCAAATTAGGCATTCACATTTGTATGAATGATGATAAAAGTAATCAAAGTGATTTGTGTATCACTGACTAGGATTCCTTCATTTATCATCACTAGTTCTTTCCCAATTATACGATAAAATGAGCCATTAGGATCTGCTGAACCTATAGCTAGCCCTTTAGTGGTCATAAGTTAAAAAAATTCTTGAACTCCACTTTTATCTTAGATTGAAAGGAATTTACCTTCTCATCTAGTTTCTTGAGGTCTCCTTGTGTGTTATTCATAATATATGTTTAAGGTTTAATCCAAAAATTGGTGCCTAAACTATACTCTTTTTCCCATCTTAGCACCTAAACCTTTTCATGGTCACAAGTGATACCTAAACTATTTTTTTTCCCAAGTTGGTACCTCATTAATCAAATTATTAATCAAAATATTAAATCTAATCTATAAGTGGCTTAACTTACCAATTAGTAATTAAACTATACCCATTTTCCCAAGTTGGTACCTATTTTTTTTTGCTACGAATGATACCTAAATTATTCTTCTGTTATCCAAATTAGACCGAAATATTTTATCTATTGAAAAAATTCTAGCCAATAATAAACTATCGTATCATACAAACTTAAAAAAAATAAATTTTTTAATTTCCTCTTTTTTACATTAATCTTTCTTTATTTTTTCTATTTTTATTTCTTTTTCCTTCTTCTTTCTTTATAATGTTTGACAACGCCAACAATGCTTGAAATTTGCCCTTCTGTGCTGGAGACGTTAGCTATTAATTCTATTTTCAAAGTTCACCACATACTTGCTCTACTTGATGGGACTGAAAATGGTAATTCATTCAAAACCAATACTTTCATAATTGGATCAGGAATAAGTCGGGGTATCAGTCCAAAGATAGGGGTTAAACTAATTAACTCACAAACCAATACAAATTAATTAAACCAAGCTAAAATGTGAGTTGACCTCTATAGGACATTTTGAGTGCAATGGTCACGGTCCCCACCTATTCTCATAATGCCTGTAACAACCCACGTTTCAGTGGTGTCAAAAATAGTGGTTTCGGGGCCACCAAATTTGAAAAATAAGTTCGTAAACATTATTATTTAATATTTATGAGTCAAACATGGTTTTAAAAAGGTTTTCAATATAGTATTTTTTTTTATATATAAGCAATTTATTAAGTTCAAGTGGAATGACCCTAAAGGTCAAATGGTTTTAGAAAATGAGGTATTGGGACCTAATTTCTATAAAATAAGCCATAAATATTTTTATAAATATTTACAGAGTTCTATTAAGGTAGTATTCAAGTTTCGTTGATAAATTTCAACGTTTCCATAGCTAATTAATTAAAAAGGACTAGACTGTAAAGATGCAAAATTTGATCGCTATTTGATTTGAATGATTAAATGGCTTAATGAATGAAATTATATGGACTAATATGGTAAATATACCATATTTTATATGAGTGGGCGATCGGCTTTGTCTTATTATGAAAATATGTATGTTTTATTAATTAAAATAAATTAAATTGAAAGGAAATAAAATAAAGTTAAAAATATCATCTTTTTCCTTGTATTGTTTTGCTGACTTTGAGAAAGAAGAAAGCAATTGATAAACCTTCAAGCTTCGGCCAAGCTTCATAGGATGCATGTAAGTCTGTTTTAGCCCCGTTTCTAGTAATTTTTATGTTTTTAAAATCATTGCAACTAGGTCCAGCTAGCCCGTATCTCTGATTTTGAAACTGTTAAAGATTTTGAATGTTGCCATTTATGAACCTTGTGATTTTAGATGTTAAATGATGAATTTGAAATGTTGGTTGATATTTAAAAGTATTTTATTAAGTGATTTTTGATAAATTTTCTGATTCGGGACTAAATTGTTAAAATAGTAAAGTATCAGGATTTTATGTGAAATTGTTGTAAATATGGGATGATATAGGTTCCATGAATATTCGACTGTTATAAATTGGCATTAAAAATGGTTAATTTGCATGTTTTGGGCTTAAGGACTAAATTGCATAAAAGTAAAACTTTAGGGGCAATTTTATAAAAATATCAAAAAAATAAACTGCATAAAATACACTATTTACTGTATAAATTATTAATTTAGATCAAGATCGAGCGAAAAATTGAGGAGAATGAAAAATTACCAAAATGCCCCTATACTTTGACATTTCTACAATTTAGCCAGGTAAGTTCGTATGATATATATCTTGTATAAATTTGATTAGATTGAATGTTAATATCTGATTATATTATGATTAAATCAATATATATATATATATATATATATATGTTTGTATGCAATTTATCTCGTAATGAAACGATGGAAATCCAACGATGTTTCGGCGACTACCGAGCCTTGTTTGAACCTTAGAAATTCATAGGATAAAAATAATATGTCATTGAGGTTTACATGATTAAGGTGCTGGTCTTGAATGTCCTACGGATAAATGAGGTCCAACATATGTTGCAGATACTCCATAGCTCGTGTGAGCAGCATCATGTAGCTACGTTCCGACCCACAACTCGTGTGAGCAGGCCCATTTTCACAGCTTGTGTGAGCATTTTGATTCACATCTCATGTGAGCATACAGGTACAGGAATTGAGGGATTACAGTTATATGAGTTAGCACACTATGTGTAAGCTATCTCGGGTACCCAACGGTATTCTAAATGGTTCAACGGGCATGATTTGAAAGGAAATGGTTAGAGTTTGATACGAACTAAGAGATGTTCACATATGAATTGCATTAAATTGGTGATACATGGATAAATGTAAGTTGAGATGGATGATATATTCATATGTTACATGTTTAAATGTTGTGATCATCTATGAGTAAATTGCTTATGTCATATGCTTATATTGCTAAGTTTTGGTGTAAATGCTTAGGCTTTGGCCAAGCTATTGGATGGATTGTATTATGCTTACTTATAAGTTATGTATTGAAATGGTAAATGCCCAAATGAAAATATGCTTATGTTCATGAAAGAGTGGTAAGGTTTAAATTATGTAATTTCTTATGAAATAGTTTACCATGTGGTTAATTTCAAAAGAACTATGCTTAAATGCACTAGCTTGTGGCTACGTTAATGATATGCCTATGTCTTGTGTGTTAAGCATATGAAATGAGTGTGAAATGGTAATGAAATAGTAAGTTCATACTTGAAGTGTAAAATGATGAAAAAGGGAATGATAAGTTGAATTGATATTGTTATTTAAGCTAAAGAAAGTAAATGAAATGGAAAGTAATGAAATGCAAATGAAGGTGAGAAATTTTGAAAAGGTTTAAAGTTTTATAAAATCCTACCATGCCAGGGATGATATGTATATGCGATACTGCGGATTTATTCACTCTATGAGTTGTTGAATATGGTTTCATGAATCTTGCAGTATTGGTATAGGATTATTCTTGATATGTATAAATTTCATACTTGAAATGGATTGATATGACTAAAGTTTATACGAGCTTACTAAGTATTCATTGCTTACGTAGTTGTTTTTCATTTACTTTTCAGATTATCGGAAGCTCGATCGGGTTGGAAGCTTGTCGGAGATCTATCACACTATTCATCGTTTATATCGGTAGATTTTGATGTCTTGGTTAAGGTTATAATGGCATGTATAGGCTGACTTATTGTTAATGATTAGTTGATGAATTTGACATGTATATGTCATTTAGGGTGATGTAGCCTTGGTACATTTGGTGCCTTGTTGATATGTGTTAATTTGATAATGTGTTAAAACATGTTTGAATGACCAAAGTGATATATGATAAATTGACCTCAACATGGTCAAGATATGGTATGCTTTGGAAAGGTTTTGAATAGATATGCAGGATTGAAATATGGTTTGTATACATGTTGATTGTTGGAACCATCTGGATATGGTTACATTTGTATTTTTAAATGGCTAAAATGGTATGGTTATTATGTATCAATTATGTTATGTTTTGGCATGAAACCAAGTTAAGTGATAATTGTTTAAATATGCACATGTATAGGTGTTTTGGTTGATATTATAGCCATTATGTTTTGGCTTGTAATTATGGTATTTTGAGTGATTGAAATGGTTGTTAGGTTGATAATGTATGTGGCCTTATGATGGTTGATTTTGTAGTCTTTATTATGCTTAAATGATGGAATTTGAAATGGTATTTAAAATGTATGTTATGAGTTGTCCTTTGATATGCTTGAATTTGGTTATTTGGTGTAGGTAATGTAGTTGACATTTATGGCTATTTGTGCTAATGCTTGTTAATTAACATTGAATGGGAAAATTGGTATAATAAGTGTGATTATAATATATGAACATGGAGATAAATGTTGGCATGAAATTGATTACAAGTTAGTTGTTTTGTGCCTAAATTCCGCATCTATAAAGTACATGTTAGTTGTTGGGATTGAGGTGCCCTTTGGGCATATTGGTTGTATGAATATATGTCTTATTAATTTACCTTGGTTATGCATGTTTTAAGTGCAACTTGAAGGCTTATTTATATGTGGAAAATTGATTGTAGGTATGTGCATGAATAGGTGAGAAAACTGGCTTGGAAATGGCCTATTTTTCGTCCACACAGCCAGAGATACGGGCGTGCGTCTCAACTGTGTGTGACATACAGCCAGGCAACATAGCTGTGTGTCGCCTGTAACTTTCTAAGTGTTGTAAGTGAAGCAGTTACATAGCCTAGCACACGATCTGACACACGGGCATTTGAGGCCATTTCAAAGGGTACACAGCCTGGCCACATGGCTGTATGCCCCTACAGTTTGAAATTTTTCATTTTTTCCTGAAAAATTCTATGTTTTCAATTTAGTCTCGTTTTGTTTCTAATGTGTTTTTAAGGCCTCGAGGGCTCGTATAAGTGACAATATGTATGTTATTAATGGAGTTTGCTATCATTGATGTTGTGAAATATATGATTTAAATTTTTTATTGTTTTGAAATGTAATCTCTAGTAATACTCCGTAACCCTATTTTGGCAACGGATACGAGTTAGGGGTGTTACAATGCCTTCGTCACGTCCTCGGAATAATGTTGGTTTAACTCATCTTAGAACTGCCTCAATGACTCAATTGTAACAACCCGGTACAATGGTGTTGGACAATGTGAGTTCAGAACCCCATTTTCATTAACTGAAGCCAAAAATATTTTATTAAAGTATTTACGGAGTTATTATATAGGTGAATTGAATTTTGGGTAGGTAATTTTGCCAAAATAGTGATTAGATCATGATACAATGACTAAATTGTAAAAGTACAATTACTACGGGTTTGGGATTAGAAATGAATTGAGGGCTTAAAATGGCAATTAGAACATGTTTTTAAAGCTAGCGGACAGTTCCATTATGAACTGCTAAAATTTTATATTTTTTATATAAACCTTATTTTTATTATATACAAGTATAGTTTGTGGGGGAAAAAAGAAAGAAAGATAAAAGGTAAAAACTTGTTCATCTATTATTCTCCACAAGACAGGGAAAGAAAAAGAAAGGTTTTCAAGCTTTTTCAATCTTTAGTCATTGATTGGTAAGAAGTTTGTAGTCCGTTTCTTAAAAATTTATATTGTTGAGATCATGAGAGTTTAAATTAGTCAACCCATATGTTATTTTTCAAAATTGTTAAAGTTTCTAAAAGTTACCTTTGATGATTTCTTGAAACTTTTGGTGTTGAATTGAAGAATTAAAGATTTAGAGATGGAAAAGAACTAAAGTGCAAAGATTAATTGACAGTTTGCTATGTTAGGGACTAAATTGTTTAAAATAGAAAAGTTGTTAAAAGATTTCAATAGAAATAGAAAATAGGTTATTCCTATAGAGTAATGTGACATCAGATTCTAGTCTGAAAGTCTGGATTGAAAATTATACTTGTTTCAATTTTAGGAACTAAATTGAATAAATTTCAAAATTTGTATAAAATGATAATTGATTGTGAGTTTGATTGAATATTGACGATGTTGCATGTTTATGTTAATCTATAGCTATTATTGACTTGGATTCCTCAAGAGAAAATAGAAAAACAAAAGCCACCGACAAATAGCTTGAAAGTTTCAATTTGTATTTCTATAACTCAACTTATTAATTTTTTTTTTTGTTGGGAAATGTCCCCATATTGTGGTAAACATGTAACTATTTTCTATTTATTTGAGCGATAAATAAATAAATAAATAAAGTTAATTTCACATTTCACTATTTTGTCTTTTGTATTTATGTCTTTTATATTTTGCATGCATAGTGAAATTGTGACTAGAAAATATTAGCTCAATGATTGTCTAAAGTTCAAACTAAAAATAAGTGGCATTTTAAAAAACGTTTACATTGTGAAAAAAACAACTTACTTCAGTAGATAATCTAAATGAGTTCATAATCCTGGAAAAGAATCGAAGTGAGTATTTGATTCAAATACTAAGGAGGATTATTATGTCGTTTACAATTCCAATAGGGGAGATGACTAGTCTTGGCTATTAGAGTGGTTGACTTCACAAGTAGAGACATAGATGTATTCATTGGTAGAATGATACATTGGACTGGACCCAAGATAAATTAATTTTGAATCCATTTGTGAATTAATTCACTTGTGATGTTCATGGTGTGGTTTATCTAAATCCTGAGTTAGTCACTGACCATGTGTATGCAACTCATGTGCTTTGATACAAGTGGAGGCTTATGCTCGAAAAATGATCAAACCTATAGCCGGTATTTTGGGTACATGAATTTTGTCATGGTTTTATTAACAATAAAGGAATTCATAACTCAATTAAAGAGTTAATGATATCCTCTCATTGTCATTGTGTGGATTGAAAAATATGGAACGTGGTCACCGGTTACTTGTTCTCGAATGAGCAATTTATCACAGTCATTTGTTGATATTTATCATATTAATCATTAAGAAGAAACAACGGTGACAATGAGATAACATAAGAATGTATTGAGTGAACAGGTTTAACTAAAAGGAATCAAGGATATTATATGAGGGTAACACACACATGACGAGTTCATTGGACAAAGCAATTGGATGAATTGCTTTCGTAAAGGGTATACAATAAGGAGTTTTCAATCATGGTACTTCTTGTGGACTAACTCCATGATTAAGTAATTGTAAATTATCGGAACGTACTTCTGGACATAATTGCAATCATTAGAGCCTAATTGTATATGTTTGATTGGTCCCCTCGCTAGTTCAGCAAAAGCTCAATCGAACTACATTTGAATCAGAAGAAAATTCTATGACTTTGGGAACAATTTAATTGAGTCGATTTATTTGATGTGAAATTAAATTAGGTGGTTGTAAGAATTGTTCAACTAGAGAATTTGATTAAAGAATTTTCTTTAAAAATTAATTTAGAAAATCTAAGTGATTTTTGGATAAATTAATTTTGATTAAGTAAAATTAAATTAATCAAATAAATTAAAATTAATATGATATTTTTGGAAGTTAATTTTCAAGTTAGACAATTGGACCTGAGAACGTAAATTGGGCCCATAATCTTAAAATCGAGACTAAAACCCATAAAATTAGTTGAATCGGACCAAATATGTGAAACTGGGCCGACAATCCAACCAGTGGCTAGACCGAACCGGTCGGGTCATCATTGACCCAGGCCGAACTGGCAGCAAACGGGCCTACTCGGGGTGCTATGAGGGTGTCGCACCTGCATCATCGGGCACGACGGTGCCAGTGGCTATGATGGCGGCATCCCAATGGTCGTTGGCAGTTGGTCATTAGTGGTTGAGCAGTGGAAGGGTCACACTCCTACTAAGACTCTACTAGAGAATTTAATTTCAGATTAATTATTCCAAAAATAATATTATTTTAATAGTTTAATATTAAATTAAATTTAATACTTATCTTAATAGCATTTTATTAATTTAATATTAAAGTGATTATCTTAATGTTAAATTTAATTTTATGTTTATCTTATAGACAAACATTCAATTATTTTAATAAGATTTAATATTAAATTTAATCTTATATTTATCTTGATAAATATTATATTAGGTTAATATTAAAGTAATTAAGTTAAATAATAGTTGAACTCTCTATACTCTCCTTCTATTGGGTCATTATTTAAACACACTTGAATTCAAGAGAAAGTTATAGAGAGAAAATTCTCTAAAGATATTATTTCAAAAAATTTCTAGACGTATTTTTTTATTCACAACTTGACCCAAAAGTTTAGAGAAATTGCAAAATTACCCCACTGCTAATTTTTATGAAAAATTTTCTGATTCGAAGCGAGCCCACACTCAACAGACGTGAGCTTGAGGATAACAGAGAAGAATGCTCTATCGAAGCGCTCATCATAGATAAATCGAAAAGGTATAATTTTGATTAAGTGTTTATTACTTTAGATATCATAACCAAGATCTTGTTTTGGGAAAATTTTTAAAACTCTAGTTTTTCCCTAAATTTATTTTCCGTTGCGTTTTCCAACATTTTTCTCATCTATTTTCACTCTTAGGTATATTTGATGAAAAAAGAAGTTATGCATGAGTATTTGATTAGAAATATGATATTGAGATTGATTATTGTGATAGAAGGTTTTCTAAATGAAATTGGAAATAGTATAATTTAATGAAACTGCGAAATTGGCTTGAAAATGAGACGAATCATGCTATATTTTGTATGAAATGATGTTTGATTGAAGAATTGGTGAAGTTGAGAATAAATGGTATGTTATGAAACAAGTGAAAAATGATTGGTTCGACTATAAGTTGATGAGCACTAGGAGCATATTTCTTCGAACATCCCACTATAGCTTTTTGCAAGTATTACTTTGGTTCAGTCGATGAGCGCCAGGCACGAATTACTTACCTCGAATGTTCCAATATGGAATTACTTCGACTATAGGTTGATGAGCACTGGGTGCATTAACCATCGGACATTCCGACGAGTGCTGGGCATGACTATTGCTTTGGATGAACTGATAAGCACTGGGCATAATTTGTTTAGTTCGGGACGTACCGATGAAGCACTGGGTGTCGAATTACTATAGTAGTGGGGTCTGTGAATTAGTTTGAATCTAAATTATGTATTAGCGAATATAAATGTTGAATAGAAAGGATGGTTTGATTCAAATTGATAATGCAATACGATATGACGAATAAGATAAATCGAATAAGGTTATATACATCATTAGCTTAAAGTGTTAATAAGTTTATTAAAATAGATTGGTTAATTGAAATATCACATTTGGTTTATTTGAGATACATGTGTATATTAATGTATTGGATAAACTTTGATATGAATACAATTGAATTGGTTTAAAGAGGAAACAAATCAACTGAGTCTATCTAAATTTCATGCTATATTGAGTGAGTTATAGTAATCCCATTAGAATTATTACTCACCAAATGGCCTTGTTTTCATATGCAGGCTAGGTGTATTTTGAGATCTTGTAATCAGAGTTGTCAACATCCAACTGATAGATCCTAGACTTAATAAAGTTCGTATATTTTTTTTTTGTTTCCAGTTGGCAAGTTCTTCATTTCTAGTAGTCATTTGGCTATAGTTATGTATCTATGACATGAAAAATATAACTTTTGGTTGTGATAATTACAATGTTATTAGTCAATTATGTGGTTTTTGTGTGATGTGCTTAGTTTGTGTTATGTTTTGAAATATTGAGGTTCTGGGAATTAATTTGGGAGATAATTTGAATATGTATATATTGTGAAATTTGATTTTTGCAAAGGATTTTACATAAAATAAGTAAAAATGTTGCCGAAATTTTTAATAAAATAATTTTTACCACTATGCTTCCATTTTCATAAAGTGAGATAGAAAATTTGGTTGCTTCAACAACATAATATGACATTTTATATTCAAATCCACCAACTGGGTTGCATATAAGGTGTCACATCAGCTGATTCCCAACTAGTCTCTCTGTCAGGTAGTCTCGCCCCTCAGAACATTTGCCTCGACTTATGACTATGTCATCGCTTAACTCGAACCATTTTTCTCCTTCGTACATCTCATTCTCAAGAGCCCACGCTCTTAATTACCCATATTATGAATTGCCTCAATTGAGATCCCCTTAATCATCAAAAATAGGCTTCGATGCACTCACCTTAAACATCGGGTTAACCTTGAGTATTGCCACTAACTCTAGTTTGTAAGTCTCTTGGCTTATCCGCTTCATAACTCTGAAAGGACCCTTGTGACATTGCTAAGCTAATGGAAAGTCAAAATGTAAAACACTAGGAAAATGCTAAACTACCCAGTTTGCATCACTACTTTTTCCTCCAAAGTATGATGCAGAACCCACCTCTTTCATAGATGGTAGCTCCACTAAAAACTCAATAGGATTCCTATCGATTTGTCACACCTTTAGCATTTCCAAGAGGGTCTCTTTAGAACTCCGACCTACCAAGTGGATGTTCTTCTGAAAATGAACATTCTTAGCTAGTTGGATTGCTGACAATACCTTGGTTCCACCCTTCATGTCTCGTGTAACAGCCCAATTTAGGGCTTAGTCAGAACAGTGGTCTTGAGACCACAAATCCAAAGTTAACAAGACTATTTTATTATTATTTTGATGTTCTAACATTAATATATTAGTGCATGAAAATTTTGGTAAGCTAATTTTAACGTTTGTGAGCCCAATTGAGAAAAAGGACTAAATCGCATAAAGTGCAAAAGTTTTAAATTGATAGCTAGGGGTGTTAAATAGTTAAAGAACCAAAATTGGGGGTTTTTAAAGGGCAATTAATCCCTTTTTAAAAGTGCTTGGCCGGCCATAGAGTCAAAGAGGGGGACAAAATCTTTAAGTTTGGTATGTTAGGTGACTTAATTTTGACTAAAAATAAAGAAAAGTTGTCATATTTTCTATTCTTCTCCCATACACCACCGAAAATTTTAGCCATTGTTGGGGTTTAAGATCTTCAAAATTTTTAGCAACTTTGAGCCCTCTCAAGTAAGTGATTTTGATAGTTTCTCTTAATGATTTTTACATTTTTGGACTCCTTAAAGCGTAAGCTTTCAAATGAGGGGTCTATTTTGCAAAATGATTAAGATTTTAGGGCTTTGACATGAATAAATTTTTAGTGTTTGCTTTTTTTATAGAAGAAAATGAGTCCTAGTTGAGTTATAAACAACTTTTGTGAGAGGTGTTAGCATGAAAACACCTAAAGGGACTATTTTGCATAAGTTGCAAAATAGGAATAAGTGTGAGAAATAGTGGGATTTTGGAGTGGCTATAAGATTAAAAAGAGTTTGAATAGGCCTGAAATACAATGAAATTCGATAAAAATCGATTTTTGAGCATAGGGGCAAAATGGTCATTTTGCTAAGGTCTAGGGGCAAAATTGTCATTTTACCTAATACAAGAATTTTGGATTGTCTGATTTTATTTAGTGACTAAATGGGTGTATTTTGCTAATATAGATCAAGATTTTCCAAATTTGAACCTAGATTGGGGGAAAGCCAAGCAAAACAACTAAACCAACCAGTCGTGTACATTTTGTAATCCGAGTTAAGTTGTATATGAATAATGCAACTACATTGCTAATGTATGTGTCGAATTACATTTAAATTTAATATAGCATGGATTGCTTGATTGTGAACTTCAGAAAGTAGGATGATAATAGAGATAGTAGAGTTCCCGTTCAAAATAGGAAATAAACCGGATGTTCATGCCGTGACATTAGGGTCACTTGTGTGAGCTAGTGTAAGACATGTCTGGGACATGCATCGGCCACATTATGAGAGCCAGTGTAAAATCATGTCCGGGACATGGCATCAGCATTGAGACAAGGGCTAGTGTAAGACATGTCTGGGACATGTATCGGCCTCGAGGCGTAAGCCAGTGTAAGACATGTCTGGGACATGCATCGGCTAAGAGATGATAGTCAGTGTAAGACCATGTCTAGGACATGGCATATACTTAAGCTATGAGCCAGTGTAAGACTATGTCTAAGACATGGTATTGGCACTTAACCTATGTCTGAGGCTTAATGAATACCAGGTGATATTCCAAATGGTTTAATGGTGAGTGTTATGTTCTTGAGCTAATGAGGAAAGTATAATCGTGTTGTGAATGATACTGGCACCTCATTGGTACGTATGAGATATAAGCTCAATATATATATAATGTGACTTGTATGGATGGTAGTGAGTAAGTTACACCTATGCCTACTTTGGTGTTGTAAGCATGTTGATTATGAATAAATGTTGTGATATGCTTATTTATATGCGACTTACTAAGCTTTATGCTTACTTCCTTTTCTTTCATTTTCCTTTCAGTGCTGCCTACCTAGCTTAGGAATCACCAAAAGTCAGAGATATCGATCACACTATCAGCCGAAACAATCGGTATAGTTGGATTTATATTTTTGAATATGGCATGTATAGGGTTAAAACTTATTATTTTGAGTCTTTGAAAATTGGCCAAATGTGTTGGCTTGGGATAGATCCCACACTTAGTATTGAGCTATGAAAGATGGCTAATATTTATTTTGAGTTTATAAAAGATGCATCCTCATGGTTGAATTAATATCTATTGTGGTTGATTTGGTTGTGGAAATCATGCTTGATTTGGTTGGTTTGCATTTACATGAAAATAGGTATGCAAAGGTGGCAATGAGGCTTGGTAAATAGCCTTATATTGTCCACACGAGTAGGCACACGGACATGTGTCTAGGCTGTGTGTGACACACGGTCAGCCTCATGAGAGTTTGGTACGACCGTGTGTTCCCTGCACGTAAAAAAAATTCAAGTCAGTATGCATGATAATAAACACACGGGTAAAGACACGGCCGTGTGTCTCAGCCGTGTGGAGGACACGGCCTAGTATAGGGGAGTGTGCCATGGCCGTGTGATATTCTGGGGTTCCTGACGTCAGAAAAAGAATACCCAAGTTTTTGCACATGGGCTAAGACACAGGCGTGTCGTGGCCGTGCGAGGGACACTGGCGTCTGTCTGGCCGTGTGAAAACCCCTGTAGGTGTGATTTAGAATTTAATTCCACATGGGTGTGTGTGTTACCCTCCCACACGGGCGTGTTACCCTTCCATAGTGGCGTGTGCCCTGTTTTAAAAACAAATTTCTTAAGGTTGGTTTAAGGACCCAAAATGGTTCTGAATAGTTTTCAACGGTCGATTTGGGACTCGTAGACCCATAATAAGAAGTTTAAAGTAGAAATTGAAAAAGTTTTAACTTGGACCAAGTCTTGGTGACTTGAGATTATTCAAATGCATGAGATCAAGTTAGGTAATGCCTTGTACTCTGCCCCGGTGTGGATTACAGGTATAGGGTGTTACATTTAGTGGTATCATAGCTATAGTTTAGTCAGTTCTAGGACTAACCTAGCGAGAGTACGAGTCTAATTATACATGCCGTAGTTGTACATTGATAGTGTGACGAATTCTGACGATTATAAATTATATTTTTATATAGTAGATGGATCCTGATGGAGCCACGGCGGATGACTTGAAAAGTAATACGACGGCTCTAGCTGAGGGGACCGCGCCGATTGAGAGTGAGCCCGTGACTATGGGCCAAAGCGGAGGGGCTAGAGAAGTCTACCCCCTTATGATGGATGCTTGGTACACAAAGTTCGTTCGTGCGAACCCGAACACTCTACCCCCCCACCTCCTCCAATTCCTATATGCCCCAGTAGCTCCGCAAGGTGCGGATATGGTTAGGAGGGAGAAACCTCTAATAGACAAGATTTGAAAGCAAGGGGCAGAGGAATTTCGGGCTAATATAGATGATGAACCGAAGAGGGCAGAGTTTTGGCTCGAAAATCCCATAAGGGTATTCGATGAACTGTCATACGCACCTGAAGAGTGCGTGAAGTGTGTCGTGTCACTTCTACGAGACTCAGCTTATCAGTGGTGGAATACTCTCATGTCAGTTGTACCAAGAGAGAGAATAACATGAGAATTTTTCCAAGAAGAGTTCTGAAAAAAGTATATTAGTCAAAGATTCATAGATCAAAAGAGGAAGGAGTTTCTAGAGTTAAAGCAAGGTCGAGTGTCAGTGACGGAATATAAGCGGGAATTTGTGAGGCTCAGCAAGTATGCGCAGGAGTGCGTTTCTATAGAAGCCACCATGTGTAAGAGGTTTGAGGATGGCCTCAATGAAGACATCTGAGTGTTTGTTGGCATTTTAGAGCTACGGAAATTTGTAGCCCTTGTCGAAAGAGCCTGTAAGGCCGAAGAGTTTATTAAAGAAAAGAGGAAAACAGGTTTTAAGATGCGGGATTCGAAAAAGAGACAAATAGGGAAATCACATCAGCCCTCGTCCAAGAAATCAAAGGAATTCTCTACCTAATTGAATGCTTCGGTGGGGTATTCAAATAGAAACAAGAACCAACAGAACACGGCATCTAGAGCCCAAACCACTTCGGTAGTGAGTGTCGGTAGTGCTCGACCAAATAAATTAGAGTGTTTGCAATGTGGAAGACGCCACTTCAATGAGTGCCGAGGAAATGAAAAGGGCTGCTTCAAATGTGGGTCACTAGACCACTTTATCTGTGATTGTCCTAAAATAAAAGAGAGAGAAAAGAGGCAAGTAGTACACCATTGAGGGGCAGACCACAAAAGAATCCTGGGAGTAGAGCTAGCAGTAGGGGTATAGCAAGAGATACCGCAGTGAGGTCTGAGGGCAGAGCACCTGTAAGGACTTATGCTATACGAGCCCGGGAAGAGACAAAGTCTCTTGATGTGATCACAAGTACCTTTTCTATCTATGATATATTTTTTATTACTTTAATTGACTTGGGATCTACCCACTCTTATATTTGTATAGAATTGATACCTCATACGAGTATGTTAGTAAAGTCCACTGAATTCGTAATAAAGGTGTCCAATGCTTTAGGCAGGCATGTATTAATGGACCAAGTATGTAGAAATTGCCCTTTGACAATTAGAGGTCATTGTTTTCCGGCTAACTTGATGTTATTGTCGTTTAATGAATTTGATGTAACCCTTGGGATGGATTGGTTGACTTCTCATAGTGTTGTAGTGGATTGTGGGACAAAAGTTATTGAGTTGAAATGTGAAGACAGGAATGTTCTTCAGGTTGGACCAAATGAGTCGGATAAATTGCCCACAATAGTATCGTCTTTTATTGCTGAGAAATATTTGAGAGAAGGATATGAGGCTTACTTAGCATTTGTGCTGAATACTCAGGTGACTGAGTTGAAGATTGAGTCAGTGCCGATAGTTTGAGAGCTTTCAGATGTGTTCCCGGAGGAGTTACCCAGATTACCTCTAGTGAAGGAAGTTGAATTTGGAATTGAGTTGGTCCCCAGTACGGCACCCATCTCGATTGCTCCACATAGGATGGCTCCAACAGAGTTGAAAGACTTGAAAGCACAATTGCAAGAGCTAACGGATAAGGGCTTTGTGAGACCGAGTTTTTCACCGTGGGGTGCTCCGGTACTCTTTGTGAAGAAGAAAGATGAGTCGATGAGGTTATGCATCAATTATAGGCAACTCAACAAGGTAACAATGAAGAAAAAATATCCCTTGCCAAGGACCGATGACTTGTTTGATTAGTTAAAGGGAGCCACGGTATTTTCCAAGATTGACCTGTGGTCCGGATATTACCAATTCAGGGTTAAAGAGCAAGATGTGCCGAAGACTGCGTTTCAGACAAGATACAGACATTATGAGTTTCTCGTCATTCCTTTTGGTTTGACTAATGCCCCGGCGGTGTTTATGGATTTGATAAACCGTATTTTCCAACAGTATCTAAATAAGTTTTTCGTCGTCTTTATTGACGACATATTGGTTTATTCATGTGATGAGAGCAAGCACGCGGAGCATCTAAGAGTTATGTTACAAACCTTAAGAGATCAGCAGTTATACGCCAAGTTTAGTAAGAATAAATTTTGGCTTAAAGAGGTCGGATTTCTAGGGCACATTGTATCGGGTGATGGGATCAGAGTTGACCCAAACAAGATCTCCACTATTGTAGAGTGGAAACCACCGAAGAATGTAACTGAAGTTCAAAGCTTTTTGGGTTTGGCCGGATACTACAGACGGTTTGTAGACGAATTTTCTATGATAGCTACGTCGATGACAAAATTGCTGCAAAAAGATGTCAAGTTCGAATGAACAAAAAAATGCCAACAGAGTTCCGAGCAATTAAAGGCTTATTGACCGAAGCACCAGTATTAGTGCAACCGGAGTCAGGAAAGGAATTTGTGATATATAGCGACGCCTCTTTGAATGGTTTGGGGTGTGTACTCATGAAAGAAGGCAAGGTCATAGCCTATGCCTCGAGACAACTAAAGCTACACAAGAGAAATTACCCGACCCATGACTTGGAACTAGCGGCTGTAGTGTTTGCATTGAAGATTTGGAGACACCATTTGTATGGAGAGAAATGTCGGGTATTCACCGACCATAAGAGCTTAAAGTACTTGATGACTCAAAAAAAGTTGAATTTGCGGCAACGCTGATGGTTAGAGTTGTTAAAGCATTACGAGTTGATTATCGACTACTATATGGGGAAGGCGAATGTCATCGCAGATGCATTGAGTAGAAAATCATTATTTACGCTGAGAGCAATGAATGCCAATATGGCTTTTTCTGATGATGGTTTAGTTCTAACAAAGTTGAGACCTAGATCGACGTTTCTTCAAGAGATCCGAGAAACTCAAAAAGGTGATGAGAAATTGCAAGCCAAGAGAATTCAATGTGAGTCGGGAATTAAATCAGATTTTCGTATTAGTACCGATGGATGTATGATGTTCAAAGACAGAGTTTGTGTACCCAAGAACAATGAGCTTATTCAGAAGATCCTGAGAGAGGCACATAGTTGTTGTTTGTCCGTCCACCCAGGTAGTGTGAAAATGTATAACGACCTTAAGAAAATGTATTGGTGGTCGGGTATGAAAAGAGACATTTTTGAGTTCGTCTCCAAGTGCCTAGTATGTCAACAAGTAAAGGCTGAACATAAATTACCTTCGGGTCTACTTCAGCCTATCATGGTCCAGAGTGAAAGTGAGATCGAATCACTATGGATTTTTTGATGGGTTTGCCAGTAACCCCGAAAAAGAAAGATGCAGTATGGGTTATTGTGGATAGGCTAACAAAGTCATCACATTTCATACCAATCTGTACCGACTACTTCCTTGAGAGACTAGCCAACTTGTACATTTTCGAGATTGTGAAATTGCACAGGGTGCCCATATCATTATTTCAAATAGAGACCCGAGATTTACCTCGAGGTTTTGGAAAAAGTTACAAGAGGCATTGGGAACAAAGTTGAGTTTTAGCACAGCTTTTCATCCACAAACCGAAGGACAGTCAGAGAGAGTAAAACAGATATTAGAGGACATGTTACGGTGTTGCGTCCTTAAGTTCCAAGGCAATTGGGAAAAGTATCTACCAGTGGTTGAATTCACCTATAATAACAGTTATCAGAAAAGTCTTAAAATGGCACCCTATAAGGCTTTTTATGGACAAAAATGTCGGACGCCCTTATATTGGAATGAAATCAGAGAGAGTTAGATTCACGAGGTCGATTTAGTCAAAGAAACTAAAGAAAAAGTTAAAGTGATTCGTGACTGCTTGAAAGTCATCTCAGATAGACAGAAATCATATGTGAATTTGAAACGAAAGGAAATTGAGTTTTAAGTCGGTGATAAAGTATTTTTGAAAGTATCTCATTGGAGAAAAGTTCTCAGATTTGGTAGAAAAGGCAAGTTGAGTCCTCGTTTCATAGGACATTATGAGGTTACCGAAAAACTAGGACCAGTTGCCAACCGATTGGATTTGCCACCATAGTTGGAGAAGATTCACGATGTTTTTCATGTGTCCATGCTACATCGATATAGATCAGACCCTTCGCATGTGATTGAGCCGACAGAGGTTGAAATTCTTCCGGACATGACTTATGGCGAAGAGCCAGTCAGAATTTTAGCCTGAGAAGTCAAAAAATTGAGAAATAGGAGTATAGCACTTGTGAAATTTTTGTGGCATAGACATGGAGTCGAGGAAGCCACGTGGGAATCCGAAGAGTCTATGAGAGAGCAGTACCCGAACTTATTCGCCGGTAAGATTTTTGGGGATGAAAATCCCTAAGGGGGGAGAAATGTAATAATCTGATTTAGGGCTTAGTCAGAATAGTGGTTCGGGACAACAAATATGAAGTTAACAAGAGTATTTTACTATTATTTTGATGTTCTAACATTAATATATTAGTGCATGAAAAATTTGGTGAGCCAATTTTAACGTTTGTGAGCCCAATTGCGAAAAAGTACTAAATCGCATAAAGTACAAAAGTCTTAAATTGATAGCTAAGGGTGTTAAATAGTTAAAGAACCAAAATTGGGGGTTTTTAAAGGGCAATTAATCCCTTTTTAAAAGTAATTGGCTAGCCATAGAGTTAAAAAGAGGGGACAAAATCTTTAAGTTTGGTGTGTTAGGTGACTTAATTTTGACTAAAAATAAAGAAAAGTTGTCATCTTTTCTTTTCTTCTACCATACACCACCAAAACTTTCAGCCATTGTTGGGGTTTAAGAGCTTCAAAATTTTCAGCAACTTTGAGCCCCCTCAAGTAAGTGATTTTGATAGTTTCTCTTAATGATTTTTACATTTTTGGACTCCTTACAGCATAAGCTTTCAAATAAGGGGTCTATTTTGCAAAATAATTAAGAGTTTACGATTTTTCCATGAATGGATTTTTAGTGTTTGCTGAGTTTTTATAGAATAAAATGAGTCCTAGTTGAGTTACAAACAACTTTTGTGAGAGGTGTTAGCATGAAAACGCCTAAAGGGGACTATTTTGCATAAATTGCAAAATATGTGATAAGTGTGCAAAATAATGGGATTTTGGAGTGGCTATAAGAGTAAAAAGAGTTTGCCTAGGCCTGAAATACAATGAAATTCAATAAAAATTGATTTTTGAGCATACGGGCAAAATGGTTATTTTGCCAAGGTCTAAGGGCAAAATAGTCATTTACCTAATATGTGAATTTTGGATTGCATGATTTTATTTAGTGACTAAATGAGTGTATTTTTCTAATATAGATTAAGATTTTCCAAATCTGAACCTAGATCGGGGGAAAGCCAAGTAAAACGACTAAACCAACTAGTCGTGTACGTTTTGTAATCTGAGCTAAGTTGTATATGAATAATGCAACTACAATGCTAATGTATTTGTCAAATTACATTTAAATTATAGCATGAATTTCTTGATTGTGGACGTGAGAATGTAGGATGATAATAGAGATAGTAAAGTTCCCGTTGAACATAGGAAATAAATCGGATGTTCAAGTCGTGACATTAGGGTCACTTGTGTGAGCAAGTGTAAGACATGTCTGGGACATGCATCGGCCACATTATAAGAGTTAGTGTAAGACCATGTCCAGGACATGGCATCGGCATTGAGACGAGGGCTAGTGTAAGACATGTCTGGGACATGCATCGGCCTCCAGACGTAAGCCAATGTAAGACATGTCTGGGACATGCATTGGCTAAGAGATGATAGTCAGTGCAAGACCATGTCTGGGACATGGCATCTACTTGAGCTATGAGCCAGTGTAAGACCATGTCTGGGACATGACATCGACACTTAACCCATGTCTGAGGCTTAATGAATACCCGGTGATATTCCGAATGGTTTAACGGTGAGTGTTATGTTTTTGAGCTAACGAGGAAAGTATAATCGTGTTGTGAATGATACAGGTACCTAATTGGTACGTATGAAATATAAGCTCAATATATATATAATGTGACCTTTATGGATGGTAGTGAGTAAGTTACACCTATGGCTACTTTGGTGTTATGAGCATGTTGATTATGAATAAATGTTGTGGTATGCTTATTTATATGCGACCTACTAAGCTTTATGTTTGCTCCCTTTTCTTTCCTTTTCCTTTCAGTGCCGCCTAACTAGCTCAGGGATCACCAAAAGTCAGAGATACCAATCACACTATCAGCCAAAACAATCGGTATAGTTGGATTTATATTTTTGAATATGGCATGTATAGGGTTAAAACTTATTATTTTGAGTCTTTGAGAATTGGCCAAATGTGTTGGCTTGGGATAGATCCCATACTTAGTATTGAGCTATAAAAGATGGCTAATATTTATTTTGAGTTTATAAAAGATGCATCCTCATGGTTGAATGAATATCTATTGTGGTTGATTTGGTTGTGGAAATCATGCTTGATTTGGTTGGTTGGCATTTGCAGGAAAATAGGTATGCAAGGGTGGCAATGAGGCTTGGTAAATAGCTTTATATTGTCCACATGGGTAAGCACATGGCCGTGTGTCTAGACCGTGTGTGACACGCGGTCAACCCCATGGGCGTATGGTCCGGCCGTGTGTCCCCTGCACGTAAAAAAAAATTCAAGTCAGTATGCATGATAATAAACACACGGGCAGAGACACGGCTGTGTGTCTCAGCCGTGTGAAGGACACAGCCTAGTACACGGGCATGTGCCATGGCCGTGTGATATTCTGTGGTTGCTTACGTCAGAAACAGAATACCCAAGTTTTTGGACACGGGCTAAGACACGGGCATGTCGTGGCTGTGTGAAGGACACGGGCGTGTTACCCTTCCACACGGGCGTGTTACCCTTCCACACGGGCGTGTACCCTGTTTTAAAGGCAAATTTCTTAAGGTTGGTTTAAGGACCCAGAATGGTTCTGAATAGTTTTCAACGGTCGATTTAGGGCTCGTAAACCTATAATAAGAAGTTTAAGGTAGAAATTGAAAAAGTTTTAACTTGGACCAAGTCTCGGTGACTTGAGATTATTCCAATGCATCAGATCAAGTTAGGTAATGCCTTGTACTTTGCCCCGGCGTGGATTACGGGTATAGGATGTTACATCTCGACTTACAGGCACAACACATTATTGTTGTCAAGTATCTAAGATGCATATACAATCGTCAAAAGGAACCAACATATAGGGGTGAGCAAAACTCGATTCAACTCGAAAAAATTGAAAAAAAATCAAATTTCGAGTTAAACGAATCGAGTTATTTGAGTCAACTCGATTTTTTTTCAAATTCCGAGTTCAAGTTTAACTCGAGTTGAGTTTTCGAATTTGAATAACTCGAATAATTCGAATAAACTGAATATCAAACTATAATATTTTACATTTTTACCCCAAACCTTCAAACCTTTTTACTTTTTCCCCAAAACTTTTACTCATCCCACTTTCCCCCCAAAACATTTTCTCCCCTCCCATCCCAACCCCTCATCTACCCTAAATCCATTTCCCACCAATTTTTTTAATATTTTCTCTCCAAAATTGTACTCCCCCATTTACTTTCCCTCAAAATTTTACTCCCCCAAACCCTCAAAAATTTTTATTTTCCCCCAAAATTTTTACTCTCTCCCACTTTTCCCCTAAAACTTTTACTCCCCTATTATCCCATTTCCATCTACCCCAAACCCTCCCTTCCCCCCAATTTTTTTTTAATGTTTCCCCTCTAAAATTTTACTTCCCTTATTTATTTTCCTTCAATATTTTACTCCCCTAAAATTTTTTATTTTCCTTAAACTTTTACTTCTCACCCTTTACCCTAAATAAAAATCAAAATCTCCCAAAAATTCCTAAACCTAAATAGTAATAATTTTATTTATTTCTACTATTTATATTATTAAATTAAATTTCACATTTTTACTATTTATATTATTGAATTGTTTAACTATATTGAATATTTATATTAAAATTGAATTATTAATAATACCATAAAATATTCAGTATTAAACTTTTATGTTGGTATCAATTTCACATTTTATCTTTAAAATAATTTTATTAAAAAATAACATTTTACATTTAATATATTTTTAATTTCAAAATACATAGTGACAATAATTAGAAGATAATTGAAGCAACTAAGCAAGTAAAGGAGCTAACTTGTATATAAAAGATTAATAAATAAATTATGAGGTGATGAAAATTAATAACAAATTTGATTACACTGGAAAATTTTGATTACAGTCGGTGACAGTGGTTGCAAGGACCCAAAATTATTTTCTTAAATTTAACTCGAACAAATATATTCGATTCAATTCAAATTCCATATCACTCGACTCGATTTGAGAAAATTTCAAATCAAGTTAGGATGATAAAATATGATTAGTCAACTCAATTAACTCGAAATTTTTTCATTCGATTTGATCGAATGCTCATCCCTACCAACATAGCATAAATCTAGTTGAAGAAATTCAAGCCAAGAAAAAAACCGTAATCATTTAAATGAATTACCTCAAAGTCTTCTTTTCCTTTCCATTTGCTGATTTGTAGCTCCACTCCTTGTGCTACTCCCACAGTTGGGACCTCTTTGGAATTAACCGTTTCGATCTTCTTGGTCGATTTGCTAACTGAGAGACCAAGTTTACCTACAGTTTTCTACAGTATGAATAGATCAGATGCCCATGTATCAATAAGAGCACTCTTTATTCAACCTGTGATATCGATGTCCACAAACATCAACCCTTTCTACTTGTAGTCCCTCTTCGCTTTCGCATATAGTCCCTCTTCGCTTTCGCATAATTGAGTATCATTGACCCAAGCTTCAAAGCCTCACTCTCTGACTCCACTTCATTTCTTTTACTGTTCGTGGATATCTTGGATCACTATGGACAATCCCGCATCCTATGCGAACCACAACATAAGAACCACTCCACTAACTTTTTCTCACTCTCTCTGATCCTCCTAACTTTGACAGAACACAAGATCGAACCAAGCCTGATTGATGCTTTATCTGGCTCATCATCCCCTATGATGGCAAAAAGTATGAATCATTTTAGACAATCCCTCGCAATCTGCAGACCTTTACAAAGGAAGCATCTCACTAGCCCTTTTGGTTTGTTCTCATGCTTTCACTTCCCATTGTGCAATTCCCCATTACTATTATTTTCGTTTTCATTTTTAACTTGTCCTTCTCCATCTCTCGCACAATTGCCCTTCCCCTAGGGCTTGGAGAACTCGAACCTATTTTTCCTTAAAACAAGCTCAAATAAGAACTCCGCTATGGTCATTGCTTTGGAAAGTCCCTTGACTCCTTGGCATTGCAACTCTTACTTCACCCAAGGCTTCAGCCCATTCATGAAGGAGAAAATGTCTCTTTCTCACCAAATCAGAAATCTGAAGCATCAGCTCACTGAACTCCTTCACATACTCCCTAACTGTGCATTGTTACGCAAGATGACGCAACTTAGCTCAAGTCACATCCGTAACATGCTCTGGGTAAAATGCCTTTTAAATTCACTATGAAACTCATCCCAAGTCTTAATAGTGGTACCACCTCATCTCTCATCTGTAGACTTATGACGCACCATAACAACACGACATCAATAAAATACATATAGCAGTATTACCTTGATAGCATCATCCATGATGCTTTTGGCACGGAACTATTGCTCTATTCCCCACAAGAAATTGTTCACATCCTTTGCGGACCACGTCCCATTGAACTCTTTCAGTTTCAGGGCATCTACTTTAGGCCTGGATGCCGCAGCCAACACCCCAATACCCAAAGCAACTTTACAAATATTAAGCTCCCCTTTGAGCTTATCAATTTGTTCCTTCAAAACCGACACCATAGCCTCAAGACCATCATTTTTTCTTATTTAGCTCACCTGTAGCGATACTAAGGAACCTTTACATTGCATTCATTTTATCATTGAGGGCCTCTGCCATTTGGTTGTTAAGTTGATTCTGCTTCGATTCCAGCTTTGTAGTACACCCTTCAACTTCCTCGAAGGTCACATTCTCATAACCCATGGAGCCCTCAAGTTTGGCCACCTTGTTATCTAAAGCAGACAACATATCCTTCGATCAGCTAGCTTTCCTAGCCCTCCAATGGGTCTCCATTAGCTCAACCTGCTCACCTACTCATTTCGACATCTTAACTGACACCTTCAAACACTAACTCAAATATCGTTACGAGCTAGAAATTTAGTCTATCAAATCACATAGCCTTGGGTAATTTCTTTGCTTCAAATCTACCTAAGTCAACCTAACACTTGAAAAGTGAGAATTCTCCTGAAAACTCTCTAAGACACTGGAAAATATAGCGGAAGCGAACTCGAAACGAAAGAGCAACAAGAGAATTGAAAATGTCATATGAAAGCAATGCACACCAATTGTTTGAATAAATGCTCCAAAATATATTCTTTAACTATCAATGAGATTATCACAAATGAGGGAGAATGCCTCTATTTATAGTTGAGCTCTCCCAGATCCAACGATATAAATTTAATTACATCAATGGTCAAGGTTAGAGCCTATCTACAATTGAGAGTCTTAAAGGATTTAAACTTTATACATCTTTATCCCTTAATATTTACATTAATTACCCTAAAAACTTTAGTTTTACTAGAGTGTTTCAATGGGCCACTATGACTTTAAGTAGATTAGCTTCTTCATAGGTTTCATGAATCGGGTCAGTAAGTTCACCTTTATTGAACGTTTTGCGTGCAATAATCACGGGCTTTAATCCATGTCCCGTGACACTTGGATATACCTAAACAATGTTCTTAAATAGATGAATATAGGATAATTTCATCAATATTTCAGGTCGAATAATACCTTTTAGGATTTGGTCCAAATCCAAACCACCCCATAAATACATCCTTTATCGAAGGATTTAACTATTGGCTAGCAGATAGGGACATAACTTGCATGAGTTTGGAAACATAATCACCATTTGTTGTGCCTAAAAATACCCAATTAAACCTTATTTTTGGTGTTTTCTTTTCTTGGCTTGTCTAGCAAAAGTACAGCGCCTTAAATTGGTACCAAGAGTGCTTAATACTTTATCGAATCTTGAACGTGTAGCAAGCAATTAGAGTAGACAAGCTTTAATCATCATATACCCAGAAAATGGTTATTGAATAAACCTTTCAGTCCCGAATGACATTATGGTAGCAACTAAAATAAATGCTCCGATGGACTAAAAATCTATTAAGTTGTGGAGAAATACTATATATGCATTCACAATGACAAGGTAGCCTCGGAGCCAATGTTGTCATCTCTTGAAGTGCTTTGACCATAAGTAGATGATGGAGAAACATGTCAGACTGAAGATTATCACTTGCAAAATGTGATTCGATCTCTGCTGAGCAACAGTTCGATTCAACTTTGTCATCCCACTTTTTACTCCTGCCTGAGCTCTGCTCATTAGCATTTGCTGAAGCAAGAAACAAAAAAGTGAGTTGTTATAGTAAATATGGTATTTCTTAACTTCGTGGTAAGGGAATCAGATGCCTTAGTTCAAAGTTTGATTGTACAATGGATCATCATCTGTTTTGTAGTTCCCTTTTTGTTTTTGTTTTTGTTTTTGTTTCTTTTCTTTTCGATAAAACAAAAAATTATTTAAGGGGTCAAGTCAAGCGAGTATTTACCAGATCGGACACAAATTCATTCTGTATCCGTGCTTCAGTTTCAATCTCTTGAGCCACCTGTGGATCAACATTTTCAGCAAGAGTTCAAAGTACCAAAACAAAATCTCTTTTGAAACAGAAAACTGAAAGGAAAAGAAAATAATCAGATAAGGATAGTTATTTTCAACTCACCCAGGTAAACACAAGAAATAAAAGAGCAGTTTATGCCAGAAGCCAAATAGTAGCACTTATTTTTCATGTTACATGGAAATTCACAGTGAAAGTGAACAAAAATAGATGTTTCAATTATAATGCATATTGCACGTTACATTGCCAAAATCAAAACTTTCTCGATGCCCTTTTCTTATTCTCTGTGGCTACAGTATTTAAATATTTTTTGCATTATTGAGAAAGCACCTGACCAAACAAATGCAGCAATAGTTTTCATTGAATTCACAAGTGCTGATGCCAATCAAACAGGAAGATTCCTTAATGAAAGATGATAGGAGATCTCAACTTTAAAAAAAAAAAAAAAGACAAACAAAGTCAAGATACTTATTCACAGAACCATCTTTTATCTTTGATCTAGTAGTAATAGTGGGGCAAGTCAAGCAGAATGGAGCAGAGCCAGGAGTTCAAATGAAGTAGAAGCGGAAAAAGCATGACTTGACATCGAAGATAGCATGCAGTAAGCAAATAAGAGCAATAAATTTTATCCATGGTCAAGTAATGATAGATGATTTAGGACAGATTCAATGAACGTTGCTCAGATGCTTCAACAAAAAGACAAGCCGTAGGAGATAAGTAAACTCCTCACAAGATCAATAAGCTAGAGAAGGGTATAGATTAGACTATTATTGTGAAGCATATTTGCAGGGAAATTACTTTGGCTGACTTTGGCTCTAGATTTCATAAATATATGTGTTTAAAATTATCTCCTTGCAGTGCATTAAGAGTTGAATAGGGTGTCCAAAAGGATGCTACTTGTATTTCTGCAAATGTTTTTCTTCCTTCAGTTCAACTTATCCCCCACACGTAAACAATAATAATGACGACAAAAATAAGCAGAAAGAGAAAAGGCATTAAGAATTTGGTTTCAGCTCAGAAGTTCCATCTATATGCCAAACATGGAAGACAAAACCTGAGGAAACTGTAGTTTCAGTCATGTAAGAAAACGCATTACAATTATTCCATTGCTTAAACGATTAGTGGGCTTTCGAAAAGCACCAAAATGCTCAAATGTCAATTGGGTGCAACTAATTACATGAAAGCACAAATAGGAAGATCCAAAGATGCAGAATTTACAGTCCAACTCAACATACAGAGATATTAACAGAGTACAAACAAACATTATTAAATAGAAGCTGCAACCTAAAACATAGGACGAGCAACAGTTACGAGTAAGATAATGAAACATTCTGGATTTCTTCATATAAACAATCAAATAAATTATCCATTGAAATGCAGAAAATATATTTCTAAACCAATAATTTAAAATTGTGTTCTTCAATAAATTTCTCATATGTCTCCCATTTTCTAGAATCTAAGAACTATAAAAGATTCTAAATTTTAGAAGCCAAACCTAATTAATTCAAAAACAAAACCCAGATTTCATATCGTATCAGAATTATTGATCGACCAAAAATAGCCCCAAAAAAGCCTCAAACTCAATTTCTATTTAAAAAAAAAAAAAGAACTTACGTGTTTGAGTTGTGTAACTTGTTTGTGCAGACCCGAAATCTCTTCGTCTAAATCAGCATGAACTGGATCGATTCTCAGTTGGATTTCATCAGAATTTCCCACCGGTCTAGCGCTAAGGCCCTGGCTGTTATATTTGAAATTTTTTATCAAGTCATGTTTTAAATGGCGAAAAATACTGATGAGAAAAATGATAAAGAAAAAGAGGGGTAAAGAAATAAATTAAGAAACAGATGAGATTTGAGTACCTTGATCTGTAAGGATTCGCCATGGGGAAGAATTGCTTCGGGAACAGTAACGGTTCTGTCAAAATTCATCACATGCTTCACCGTAACGGTAAATCCGAATTTTAGGTTTTTTCTGAATTTTATATACTCAAATCATATTTTCTTTTATCATATTTTATTATTTATACTGTTAAAATATTTTTATTATATACTTTGCTTAAAATTTATATTATATTAATTAATTTTCTAATTGAGTTGGTGTGATGAGTAATTTATGTAAGTTGAGAAAATTATCAAAAACATGTTTTTGTAATTAAAATAAATTATGTTATTCGAAGTATTTTAATTTTTAATAAATTATTTTATTCAAAGATATTTTAATCTTTTTAATTTAAAAAATAATAAAAATATTCAAGTGATTGAATTTAAACTCATATTATTTACATCAATAAAACATTAATTTTATCACTAAACTAACATTTTATTTTAATTATATTATATATGTTTTATCATTTATATCAATTGTATATATATTGATAATGTTGTTAATTGAATCAATGTCACAAGTGAACTTAACACTAATTCAAAATCATGATAATACTATAATCAAATATTGCAATAAATTTAGTATTCTTAATATGATATATTTACTTATTTAAATTTTATTTTACTCACAATTTAATCTATTACTATTCATTCTAACATCATAATATGTCATTATTATTATTAATTAGTTTCAAACATTACCTTTCATTAAATATTGTTTTAAAGCTAATTTATATATTTTAAATACATAACTTCCATACACTTATATGTGTGATAAAATTTTTAGTATTAATTAAAACAATAATTTTTAATAAAAAATATAAAAACTGAATTAAAGATATTTAAAACAACATGTTGAACAGAATGTAGTTAGTCTGTCTTTTGACATGAGTTTTTGTCTGTCTGGTTGACACAAGGTTTTTTGTTGTGTTCTTGTCCTATTAAAATTTTTCGTTCATCTGTTTGTTTTTTCTTCTTAAAGTCTGGGATTTTAGTTTTCTAAGTAATAGAAGAGGGTTTGGCAAACTTGAATCTACTTGACGAGGAGGAAGAGGCTTTTCATGAAGAGGAATCGGTAGTGGACCGCAATTATCAATTTTGTTTGGTTGGTCGATGTTTGACAGACAGCGTCGTTCATTTCCCGTCTTTGCGCAACATTATGGTTGATCTCTGGCACCCCATTGGTGGGATCTGTATATCGGATTTGGGGGATAAAATGATCATGTTTCAATTTTTTCATGTTGTGGATATGCAACGGGTTCTTGCTGGTACACCATGGTTTTTTAACGAGCATCTGATTGTTTTACATGAACTTAAGCAGGGAGAAGATCCATTAGTAGTCCCGCTACTTTCATCAGAGTTTTGGGTCCAAGTTCACGACTTGCCGCCAGGGTTGATGACGAATTTACTGGCAAAACAGTTTAGAAATTTTTTGGGTCAGTTTCTCGAGTATAACACAACAATTCTGACTATGGGGATTAATAAATTCATGCGAGTTCGTGTCAGATTGGACGTGTCACTACCATTAAAAAGGAGGAAGAAAATTCAAATTGGTAAAGAAAGAATTGTATATGCTCGATTTCAATATGAGAAATTGAGTCTATTCTGTTTTATCTGTGGTAAATTGGGCCATGGGGAGAGTTTTGCCCATTTCGCACTCGTATTGATCCGTCTAAAATAGTTTTTGGTTGGGATATTTCGTTAAGGGCAGAGGGGCATTGTCGAAATTCCATGACAAGTAGGTGGCTCAGGGATCCAGACAGTTTAAAGTGCAATCAGTTAATTATGGAAAGGAATCTCACGAGCCAAAATTCAGGAGAAAAACACTATTCTGGGAGATACTTCAAGGGGAAATGGCGATTTTATCACGCAATCTCAATCTTAATGATTTGGAATCTGGCCAGAAGAGTTATTTGATGGGGGATAGTGATAGGCGTAATTTGGGCGGCAAAGTTTTTAATGGGATTGAAAATGATAGTGGGCCTATGGATTTGGTGTTGTTTGAGGAGAATGATCCGTTAGTTTCTTTGGAAGGAAAGAAAAGACAACAATTAGTTGGGGCACTCATTAACGAATCGGGGAATAATGTGGTAGATGGCTCATTTGTTTTAACGGCTAACTATGTTGGGCAGAGCAGCCGATCGCAATGAAAATCCTAAGCTGGAAAGTTTGTGGTTTGGGGATACCACAGACAGTTAGCAAGCTCAAGAATAAGTTGAGAGCAATTAATCCCCCGAATTTTGTTTCTTATAGAGACAAAATTGAGTTCCAAAAAAATGGAGTTGGTGCGGCTAAAATGTGGCTTTTATAATGGTATTGATATTGGTGTTGTTGGTTCGAAAGGTGGTCTGTCACTTGGTTGGAAAGGGAATTCTTTGATTGGGCTTAATACTTATTCTTCATATCACATTGACGTAGAGGTTCATGATAATGAATGTGAGGTACACTGGCGCTTCACGGGGTTTTATGGAAATCCAGATGAAAGGCAAAAAAATAAGTCTTGGGAGTTAATGCAGCAGCTCGGCCATGATCAAATGCTCCCTTGGTTGGTGATTGGTGATTTTAATGAGATAATAAATTATTTTGAAAAAAAAGGCGGACGGCTTTGATCAGAAAGTCAAATGTCTGCTTTTTGTGATGTGCTGGATAGGTGTAGACTTAATGACTTAAGGTTCGTTGGTAGGTGGTTCACGTGGGAGTGTGGTCGGTTCTTGTCGACTAATATTCGAGAACATCTTGACAGAGGAGTAGCATCTGCTGAATGGATTTCTACTTTTCCATGTTACCATTTGGAGCATCTTAGTCATTCATTCTCGGATCACTGCCCGATACTTTTAGACACGGGAGGAAGAGGCATTGATGCTCAATATTCTAGGCCTAAGGTTTTTCGGTTTGAGGCTTAATGGTGCTTAGATCCTGACTTTGAGGATCAGTTGAAATCGAGTTGGGGGGAGATTACTGGAAGTGTCCCAGTCAAACTTATGAAATTGGGGCAGCGTCTTCTTTATTGGAGTCATAAAAGAAAAAGGGATCGAAGCGTAGACCGTAGGGATCTTGAAGAACGGATGCGAGATCTTTATGGCAGAGATCCTTCTGATGAGGTTTTACCTGAATTAACTGAGTCCAAGTTAGCTTGAATTTGGAGATTGATAAGGAGGAATTATTTTGGGAACAACGAGCCTGTGCAAATTGGTTGCGAAATGAGGATTGAAACACTAGCTACTTTCACAAAGTTGCAGTTCAGCGATATCATCGTAATAAGATTTTAGGATTAGAAAGGAAGGACGGGAGTTGGGTTTCAACGAATAAAGAAATGCTTCAACTTGCATCGACTTATTTTGAGAGGTTATTTGCGGCTACTGATATAGGTGAAGATGATCATTTACTGAGACTAGTAGAGAAGCGGGTTATTAACAGCATGAATGAAAATCTGCTTAAACTGTTTATAGAGGAGGAGATCACATGTGCTGTAAAATCTATGTCTTCCTTAAAGGCTCTAGGTGTTGATGGTTTCCCAGCAATTTTTTACCTAAGGTATTGGCATATTATTAGTCCTGAAGTCTCAAAATATTGTTTATCAATCTTGAAAGATGAAATCGAAATAAGGGAAATCAATAAAACCCATATTTTTTTACTCCTTAAAATTGATAAGCTGAAAAGCCTCACCTAATTCTGACCTATAAGCCTGTGTAATGTGATTTATAAAATCATTGCGAAGGTGCTGGTGGATCGTATGAGCAACTTATTGGGAGTGTGTGTCAATGAATCTCAATGCACTTTTATTCCGGGAAGACACATTTTGGAATAGCTTATGAGATTTTACATTCTCTCGAAATGAAAAAAAAAGGCCTAAAAGGGAATTTTGCGCTCAAACTGGATATGAGTAAAGCTTATGATCGTGTCGAATGGGACTTTTTGGCTGGTATGATGAGTCGTATGGGATTTCATAATGATTGGATCATTCTTGTTATGAGGTGTGTGTGTTCTGTCTCGTATACGGTAGGACTTAATGGGGAAATGAGTGTGTAGTTTGAGCCATCAAGGGGTTTGAGGCAAGGGGATCCTCTTAGGCATTATCTCTTTCTGATTTGTACAGAGGGCTTTTCAACGTTGCTTCAGGAAGTCAAACAGAAAAACCTTATGCGGGGTGCGCCTATTGGAAGAGGAAAATTGTCGGTCAATCATCTATTTTTTGCAGATAATTGTATTCTATTTGGCGATGCGTCGAAAGAGGGAGCTAATATGGTGAGAAATGTTATTGCTGAATATGAACAAGCTTCGGGCCAAAGGGTGAATTTTGATAAATCACTTATCTATTTTGGTGCTGATCGTGTGATTCGTAACAAGTAATAAATATTTATAATGAAGATCAAACCTAGGCTAACAATTATCACGACGAAAAGGCAAGCGCACCTATCGAACAATAGTATAGTAATGGCAAGACCGAGATATCGTACCCAAGGGAACCAAAAGTACTAGTAATAACTATCTTTTTATTATCTAGCTTAAGAATAAAAGGGTTTGTTTATTAAACTAATTATTTAAACTAATTAACAGATTTAATTAAAGCAAAGAGAAAATTTGGAAAAAGATTTGAAGAAAAGTAATTGATAAAGACGACACCCAAGGAGGAATCCACCTAGATTTCACTTGTTATCTGACTCTAAATCGGACGATTTATTCACTTGACTTGTTCCGTAGAGATCCCTAAGTTAAGTTATTATCCCTATTCAAGACTAATAACGTCTAATCCCTAGATTGAATAACCGAGACTTTTTTCTAATTAACACTCTAGGGTTGCATTAACTCGATCTATGGATCCCCTTATTAGGTTTCACCTTAATCCGGCAAAATCTCGTAACCCTATTCCTAGGTGTTCGATCAACTCCGCTTAATTATGCCAAATCTACTCTTAGGCAGGGTCTATTCCTCCTCTGCAAAAGCACATCAAATCATGAATTAATACCCGGAATATTAACTCAAGCATTAAGAACACATAATTAAGAACAAATCAAGTATTTATCATACAGTTCAGATAATAATAACAAGATCCATTATAGGTTTTATCCCCCTTAGGTATCTAAGGGGTTTAGTTCATAATAAAATAAGAGTACATCTCAAAAGCATGAAAATAACAAAACATAAAGAAAACTCTAAAACCCTCAAGGAATTCGAGAGAGATCTTCATCTTGGAGTAGCTCCGGCTTTTGAGATGGATCGTCTGGCTTCCTTCAAGTAATTCCCGGCGTGTGGTACTGTATTCCAGAAAAGTTCTGGAAAGTGTGGCCCCCTTCTAGGTCACACTTAGGGTGTTTATATAGGCTTTGGATTGGCTTTCTTCCTTCCTAAGTACCTTTTTTCGTGTAAAATACAACTCTTTGAAAAAGGGACAAGCCCGTGTGCCACGACCATGTGACGTGATTACTAGGCCGTGTTCTATCCGTTGAATTGCACACGGCCGTGTGGGCTTAATGGCCAGGCAGTGTGGATCGTGAAAACCTTGGTCGACACCCCCGAAGGCCACGGGCATGTGAGATGCCCGTGTGGCAAGGCTTAGGCCGTGTCATCTTCTCGATTTGGTCTGTTTTTGTCCCTTTTTAGCTCGTTTTTGCTCATTTCGACTCTTGGTGCTTTCCTGAGTACAAAACATGAAATAACCGGATTAAGAGCACCAAAATCCACAAATCTAGTAATAAACATCCAAATATGCTAAGTATTTGGGGTGTAGATATGTATAATTTGACGTTTATCAAATATCCCCACACTTAAGCATTTGCTTGTCCTCAAGCAAAATTCTCATTTACTGCTACAATTCATTCCTCTTAATCACATAATCATTACTGATAATGTTACAAGTTATTCCACAGAAAATCATACAATGAGAATTCAACTATAGGGGCATTAAAAGCCTCAAACAATCTAAATCAAATACTTTGACAACAAAATTATAGGTAATCTCATTCCTTCAAGTAATTAACTTTAGTCCTAAATATACAAGAGATGACATCCTCACTAAAGATTCACTCAAATCACTCAAAGTGTTTAAGGTTCAAGATTAGGCACTCGATTGTCTGACATGAAAAGTTACTACCATAAGCTGGCATGAAAATTAAATCTCCACCACTTGTAAATGATATTATACACTAATCAAAAGATCTTTGTATAGTTGTAACAGGGTTTAGGTTACAGGTATGGATACAAGCTGAAGAGACAAAGGTTAGAATCGAGATGATTTCAATATATTACCCCACTATCAAAAACTTAATTACTGAACCACAAACAAATATCTAGAACTAGTTTACATGAGTTCATGACAACTTTAGCTTGTTGAGAATTACAATATAATACTGAGTTTTTTTTAAGAACAAATCAAGTCGATACAATATAGAAATCATACTTCATGATTCAGTAACAAAAAATGGTGAACATAGAGAGGTAATAATATTAAATTCAATCCCGATAAAAAGGGTCAAATTTAGTAGGAGGATTTCAACAATAATAGGTTAATGGGTTAATGATGAGGGTTAATTAATGAAAAAAGGTTAGTAGGCTCAAGGGGTTTCATTAAGGGTTTAATTCTGTGGAAAGGTTTTTTATGAAGTAAATGGGTTAAATCCTAAGTGCCTTTATCATCTCAGTATATCAAATCATACGTGTGATCTTGATATGTATAATCGAAGCAAGCTCTAGAATAACAGTTCAATGTTGACACACTCAAACCACAAAAGAAGTGAGCAAGAAAGAAAGCTATATGCTCAAAAGGCTCAAAAATTTCACCAAAAATTTGGGTTTTTGATGTCGTTCCTGTATACTTAAGATTTCAAGGTAATACCTCAATTTAGGAAAATAATCTAAAAAATTTTAGTTCTCAAAATATCAACTTATCATGCTCGATTCTTTAAGGTCCTGTAATCAAATAATCATGCATAATTCCCTTAGTCTAATTGACAACATATCAACAATAATTGTAAATCAATCAGAATTCATTCTATCAATATTATGAGAAAATCACTTAAGCACAAGACCAAATTCAGGGATTTGAGAATAATGCAAAAAGTTAGGTTTCATGTTCACCCCCCACACTTAAGATGTACATTGCCCTCAATGTACAAAGATATATTATTCAAAATAAAGAAAATTATAAGAGGAAAGGAGGTGAAACTCCCTGTTATATGGATGTGGAGCTTGATTCTGAGGATAGAGTGTTCGGGGAAAGTGGTGGCTGCCATTGTTCTTGGCTAGATGAAGAAATTGGGTCGTTGAGCATGGCACTCGTGAGGTTTTGTTTCCCTTTTGTTTCCTCATTCCGTAAAATATTCCTAGCAGCTTTCTTTGGAAGTCTGTAGAATCATGAAGAGTTGATTAAGAGTTAGTGTGGAAGAGAGCGTAGTAGAATTACTTGTTAGAAATACCAGAAAATGGAAAAAGTAAAATTTACTAATATAGATATGTCTTTCAAAATTGAAATGAAAATAAAAATCAAAAGAAAAATAAAAATAAAATAAAAATAAAACTAAATAAAAAAATAGGAGGATTCAATGATCCTCATTGGTGGGACCCTCAGGTGGTGGTGCCGGAGTGGAGATGTGGAAGTGTTGGCACAGCTACTGCATCATGGCCTGCATATCTTCCATTTGTCGGTCCCGTCGCCGATCTCGCTCGTGGGTCATCTCAAACTATATAGTACAATATTTGCTCGAAATGGGCTAGTCGGTCGGAAAGGTGTGCCAATGAAGCAGCCATATGAGCTAGTCGTTCCCTAGGTGGTGCGGTAGAAGGCTCCTCATACTGTGGGGGAACATCATCAGGGATGTCCTTAAGATCCTCCTCGTCAATGGCATACGAGAGACGGCACTAAAGAAGATCGGTCCCACGTCGGCGCTCGATCATCCTCATGTGTAACATAGTCGTGATGCCCTGTGGGGACATCTGACCTATCAGGGTAAGCGCTGATGACTAGGCCGCGGTGTTGAGGAGGCTGAACTGTCTGGCAAGGCACGTCACGTAGGGGCCAATGGAGATCACTCCCTTCCTATGCCACTCGGTCTGATGGCGAATGGCGAAAGCAATGAAGTATGCTAAGTCGGTCACGTGTGCATTCGCTATGCACCATAAATAGTAAGCGTCATGAGTGTTGACGACGCCGGTGCTCTCTCTTCTCCCGGTCAAGGTGTGTGCCAATATGTCATGGAGATATCGTAGGGAAGGGGAAAGAGCTGAGGCCTTCGAGCGGCTGGAGTCGTAGTTGGAAGAGAGTGGTGCCAAAGCCTTCCAGCACAAGGAGGGGGAGATGTAGATATTGCGTGGTAGTGCATTCATGTTCTCCTCCTCCATAAACTCATCGATGTAAAGTCCTAGAGCAACTCCAAACTCTGGGACACTCATCGCACGAACTAGACAACCTAATCGAAAGTGAATGATGCATGGGTCGTCATTGTTCGTCATCACCACCTGTAAATTGAAAGTAGAGCATAATTCTAAAGTTAGCTTTAAATAAGTGGGCTCGATAATAGCGAAGAACCGTTCCCATGGGTCTGTGGACAGGAGGGCGCAGATGGCATCAGCGAGCTAAACTTGCTTTACGGTAGCCCAGTCGATGCAGCGACCTGTGGTGATGGGTTGTGCGCGTAGTATTTGAAATAGCTCCTCCTGCGAAGCTTGTGGAAAGTCAAGGAGCGGGTGCTGAACTTCGACTGTAGCACGTATCGAGGAAGAACCCGGTCCCCTACATCTCTTTGAGGATGGGACTGTGGCATTCTTTCCTCTCGATGACGACATAATATACCTGAAAATATCGATGATACATCAGTAGTTAAGCAAGAGGCCCAAAACTAGTATATGCTATTTAGTGGCTTAAATAATTCAAATATAGAAAAATTTAAAGTAAATTCCTAACTTGTCTAAAGCAAAATAGTACAATATCTATGCAAAGCATGTAGAATACTAATGTAGCAATACAAATTGGAAAAATAAAGTTGAGAAAGTAAACCAAAGGCTGTTGTATGGCGGCACACGGGCGTGTTGATGTCGAGCACGGGCGTGTGACACAGGGGTATAGCCGTGTGGAGGAAAAATAGAGGGTATAGAGAGGGGAAAGTGGGGATTAATGCAAAGGGAATAGATTTCAGTGTGGTTTGAGGGTTGGGGAAGTGAGAATCGTAGGAATGGTGGCCAGAATAAGGATTAGGGAGTGGGGAGGATAAGTTTTCGGCTAGGGTTTTGAAAGAGGGAAGAATATGAACAGTGGTTTGTTTATATAGGGGAGGGTCACACGGCTTAGGGCCACGCCCATGTGCTTTGAGTGTGAGCCCGTGTTTTTCGAATTTTTCAATTTAGGTCTTACCCGGCTACTGTCTCACGCCTGTGTATCTTGGGTGTGCATGGCACACGGCCATGTCGCACGGTAATGCCTAGCTTTGTTTGCTTCTCCCACGCTCGTGTGTTATGGTAGCACGCCCGTGTATTGTTGTACACGGCTGAATGGCACGAGCGTGTCGCATGCTCGTGTCAAAGAAACAGAATCGAGCCTTGTCCCTAGCATCCCCGTGGGTTTTCATTCCCATGCCCTTGTGTTCCTATCAAGTTCACCCACTGCCATGTTGCACGGCCATGGGGATTTATCGCACCCCATGTTTTGGGGAAATCATGTCCTGCTTCAACACGGCCGTATCGCACGACCGTGGCTTCTTCCCTTGTTTGGCCACGGCTTTAGGCACGCCCGTGTACCTTGCCGTGCGGGCTGAAAAACTTTGCAATTCAAAGATTAAGTTAAGGATCCAAAGTGTTAGAAAATAAAAATAAAGAAATCAAGATGTTAGTGCTCGGGCTGCCTCCCGAGAAGCGCTTTTTTATAGTCTAAGCTCGACTTACCTCTCTGTTGATTTATCATGGTGTTTGAGGAGTGCCGAACTTGGGATGACTCACCTTCACTGTACCGAATGGAAAAATACTAAGTACCGTAAGAGGGATTTCCTCATTTGGTGCGGTAGTGACAATGTGAGGATCAATGGCATCTAGTAAGACTATATCGCTGACCTGAAGTTTATTAGGAGAGGTATCGGGCTTATGTCTACGTAGTTTCGGTTTATTATGTGTTCTCGGTTTGTGTTCTCGCTATTCGTCTAGCTCCTCTATCCGTAGTCTTCATTCTTCATGGACGTCTTTGTTCTCTTCATGATAGTAGCGAACTGTCTCTGTTGTCTTGGTTCGAGGAAGTTCCTGCAAGGACGATTGAATATTAGTTTTATCATTGACGGGTTTTATAGCATTAGTTTGAGTCTTAGAGGTTTTGATTGAGTCACGTACTTGGAGTGTTATTGCGTCGTCACTTGCACGAAGTGTTAGCTCTCCTGTGCCTACATTAATAATGGTTCTGGCAGTTGCTAAAAATGGTCGTCCTAAAATTGAAGGTACCTCGTTATCCTCATCCATATCTAAGACAACGAAGTTTATTGGGTAAATAAATTTATCAATTTTAACGAGAACGTCTTCAATAATACCCTTAGGAAATCTAACTGTTTTGTCAGCCAATTGTATGCTCATCCTAGTCTGTTTGGGTTTACCGAGACCTAGTCGTTTAAACATTTTATATGGCATAAACATTTATACTTACCCTTAGATCAGCTAAAGCATTATTCACAGATAGACTACCAATTAAATAAGGAATTGTAAAACTCCCTGGATCTTTCAATTTGCTAGGTAGCTCATTCTTTAGAATAGCTGAGAAGACTGCATTGAGTTCCACATGTGATGTAGCGTCTAATTTCCTTTTATTGCTCAGAAGTTTCTTTAAGAATTTTGCTGAGTTGGGCATCCGCGAAAGAACTTCAATAAAGGGTAAGTTAATATGTAATTTCTTTAAGAGTTTGACAAACTTACCGAATTGTTCTTCTGTTCTGTCTTTCATCATCGCTTTAGGATATGGCACACGAGGTTCATGATTCGTACTTACTTGTTTGGGATCATTATTTTTTACCTCTTCTCGTCCTTTGTTCATCGTGTTGTCTTACTGTAATTCTAGTTCAGGTGCAATGAATTCTTCCTTATCTTGAGTGCTAATTGCATTAAGGTGTTCCCTCGAATTAGGTTCAGTATTACTTGGTAGGCAACCTTGTAGTCATTCAGAGATTAGTTTGGATAGCTGGCCTATCTGAGTTTCAAGTCCTTGGATCGATGTTTGTTAATTCTTAGGTGCTGTCTCGGTATTTTAGAAATGGGTTTTTGACACCAAGATGGATTTGGAAAGCATCTCTTCAAGGTTTGGTTTCTTCTCTTATTGATAAGGTGGCTGTTGAAAACCTTGAGGATTTTGTGGCTTTTAATTTCCTTGACCTCCCTAGGAAAAATTTGGGTGGTTCCTCCAACCTACATTATAAGTATTACTGCATGGGTTATTTTGAGATCTAAAGTTATTGTTACCCATATAGTTGACTTGTTCCTCTTCGGATGTAGGATTGAAGGATTGGTATTCTGTATGTACACCTCCTCCACTTGAGTCACATCTCATTACTGGATGTAATTGCGTAGAACCAAGTAAACCGTCAATCTTTTTATTGAGAAGTTCTACCTGATTAGAGAGCATGGTGACTGAATCGATGTTATAGAAGCCGGCTGTTTTCGTTGGCTTTGTCCTCATAACTTGCCACTGATAGTTGTTCAGTGACATCTCCTCTATGAATTCATAGGCATCTTTCGGTGTTTTATTGTTAATGGTTCCGCCAGCAGCTGCGTCAATCATTTATCTTGTCGAGGGATTCACACCATTGTAGAACGTTTGAACTTACAGCCAAAGCGGTAACCCATGGTGAGGGCACCTTCTCAGTAAGTCCTTGTATCTCTCCCATGCATCGTAAAGTTTTTCTAAATCCATCTGTACAAAAGAAGAGATATCATTAAGCAATTTAGCCGTTTTAGCTGGCAGAAAATATTTTAGTAAAAACTTCTCGGTCATTTGTTCCCAAGTAGTGATAGACCCTCGTGGTAACGAGTTCAACCACTGTTTAGCTTTGTTTCTCAGTGAAAAGGGAAATAACCAAAGATGAATGGCATCATCAGAAACGCCATTGATTTTGAATGTATCGCAAAATTTAAGAAAATCCGCCAAATGCGTGTTGGGATCCTCATCCTGCAAACAACCAAATTAACAAACTACTGTATCATCTGAATTGTGTTAAGTTTTAGTTCGAAATTATTTGCAACAATAGCAGGTCTAACTATACTAGACTCAGTTCCTGTTAAAGAAGGTTTAGCACAGTCATACATAGTATGTGGAGCAGGATTTTGATTAGCTGCAATTGCAGGAGGCAGCTGATCATCTAGGTTTTCGGCCATCTCTTTGGTTGGGGTTTGAGTATCTTCTTCTCCCTCATTCTCCGTGTAGCGTAAATTACGCCTTATTTCTCTTTGATTTTTGCGAACTGTGCGATCTATTTTTTCGTCAAAAAGTAATGGTCCTGATGGGTTTCTTCTAGTCATAAACTATACCAAGAGAGAGAAAAAGTAAATTAATAAATAATAAAATAAAATAAAATAAAATTGCAAGAAAAATAAATGGCTAAAGTAATAAAAATTTAGTGTTCCTAATATTTCAGTTCCCCGGCAACAACGCCAAAAACTTGATCGCGTGATTTGTAACAAGTAATAAATATTTATAATGAAGATCAAACCTAGACTAACTATTATCATGAAAAAAAGACAAGACACCTATCGAACAATAGTATAGTAATGGCAAGACTGGGATATCGTACCCAAGGGAACCAAAAGTACTAGTAATAACTATCTTTTTATTATCTAGCCTAGGAATAAAAGGGTTTGTTTATTAAACTAATTATTTAAACTAATTAACAGATTTAATTAAAGCAAAGAGAAAATTTGGAAAAAGACTTGAAGAAAAGAAATTGATAAAGACGACACTCAAGGAGGAATCCACCTAGATTTCACTTTTTATCAGACTCTGAACCGGACAATTTATTCACTTGACTTGTTCTGTAGAGATCCCTAAGTTAAGTTATTATCCCTATTCAAGACTAATAACGTCTAATCCCTAGATTGAATAACTGAGACTTTTCTCTAATTAACACTTTAGGGTCACATTAACTCGATCTATGGATCCCCTTACTAGGTTTTATCCTAATCTGGCAAAATCTCGTAACCCTATTTCTAGGTGTTCGATCAACTCCGCTTAATTATGCCAAATCTACTCTTAGGCAAGGTCTATTCCTCCTCTGCAAAAGCACATCAAATCATGAATTAATACTCAGAATATTAACTCAAGCATTAAGAACACATAATTAAGAACAAATCAAGTATTTATCATACAGTTCAGATAATAATAACAAGATCCATTATAGGTTTTATCCCCCTTAGGTATCTAAGGGGTTTAGTTCATAATAAAATAAGAGTACATCTCAAAAGCATGAAAATAACAAAACATAAAGAAAACTCTAAAACCCTTGAAGGAATTCTGAGAGAGATCTTCAGTCTTGGAGTAGCTCCGGCTTTTGAGATGGATCGTCTGGCTTCCTTCAAGTAATTCCTGGCGTGTGGTACTGTATTCTAGAAAAGTTCTGGAAAGAGTGGCTCCCTTCTAGATCACACTTAGGGTGTTTATATAGGCTTTGGATTGGCTTTCTTCCTCCCTAAGTACCTTTTTCTGTGTAAAATACAACTCTTTGAAAAAGGGACACGCCGCTGTGCCACGGCCATATGACGTGATTACTAGGCTGTGTTCGATCTGTTGAATTGCACACGGCCGTGTGGGCTCAATGGCCAGGCCGTGTGAATCGTGAAAACCTTGGTCGACACCCGCGAAGGCCACGGGCGTGTGAGATGCCCGTGTGGCAAGGCTTAGGTCGTGTCGTCTTCTAGATTTGGTTCGTCTTTGTCCCTTTTTAGCTCGTTTTTGCTCCTTTCGACTCTTGGTGCTTTCCTGAGTACAAAACATGAAATAACAGGATTAAGAGCACCAAAATCCACAAATCTAGTAATAAACATCCATAAATATGCTAAGTATTTAGGGTGTAAATATGTATAATTTGGCGTTTATCAAGTGTTAATGTGGATTCTAAAGTTAGAGAGCTGGTGACGAGCATATTGGGTGTTCGAGTTACTTCTAATCCAAAAAAGTATTTAAGATTGCCTATGATGGTAGGAAGAAAGAAAAGGTGGGTTTTGCTCATTTTGTGGATCGGTTTAGGAAAAGTATGGATGGATGGGGCTTGCGTTATCTTTTAATGGAGGTAAATAAGTCTTTATCAAATCCGTTCTTCAATCCATTCCCTTTTATGTCATGTAGTGTTTTGCTTTACCAAAGTTTTTGTGTCGTAAATTGGAAGGTCTTTTAAACAAATTTTGGTGGTCTAACAACAAGACTGCAAAAGGAATCCATTGGAGTAAATTGGAATGCTTTGTGCAAACCTAAGTAGGCTAGTGGTATGGGTTTCAGGGATTTATTCTTGTTTAATCGGGCCTTATTAGCAAAAAAAAAATATGGCGCATTTTTACTCAGCCTAATTTCCTTTTATCAAAGGTATTAAAAGCACGTTATTTTACTCTCTCAGACATATTTTCAGCGAAAGGTGGGTCTTACCCTTCGTTTACCTGGAGAAGCTCGTGCAGTGTTCGAGAGTTGATTGCTGATGGGTTGGTTTGGCGTATTGGTATTGGAAGTAGCATGAATATCTGCAACAATCCTTGGTTGCCTGGGCATGGAAATAACCGATTAGTAGTTCAAAACATTAATACTTCTTGGACTACTATCAATTAATTGATTGACTCTGTGTCTCATACTTGGAGAAAGGAGGTTTTGTCCAGTTTGTTTGATGATGACCAAATGAACCGTATTCTTTCTATTCCGCTGGCTTGCCACAGAACGCATGATACGTTGGTCTGGAAGCATGAGGCTACTGGAGAATACTCCATCAAGAGCGGATATCATGTTTTGATTACAGAGCAGTTACAGTCTAATGATTCCAACTTTATGACTACTGCTAAATACAAAGAATTCTATCAGCAGCTTTGGGATTTACATATTCTAGCTAAAATCAAAATACATATGTGGCGCCTATTTATCAACTATGTGCCTCATTATACCAATCTGGTTCAATGTCGGTTGTTTGTTCAGGTTGAATGCCCACTTTGTAATGTTGCTCCGGAGGATTCTAATCATCTTATGTGGAATTATGGCGTTCTTCATCAGCTTTGGGCCTTTCTCAATATTAGGTTCCCTATGAATGGGAATACCTCAAGATGCAAAGACAGATTTGTTAATAATTTTCTTGCGGCTGATAACAAGACTAGACAGGTCTTAATTATTTCTATTTGGGCGTTATGGCACAGAAGAAACAAATTAGTTCATGAAGGGCAAAAATTTCATATGCAGGATCTAATTGGCTTTATTCAAGGTTATATTCAAGAGATTTCTTTGTGTCAAATGAAATTGACAGTCTCTTCTAATACTACTGTCCATCATCTTTGGCGTCCTCCTGAAACTGGTATGATTAAATTAAATTTTGATGCTTCATTCCAAAAAGAGTCTAAAATTTCTTGTGCAGCTATATTAGCAAGAAATAGTGATGGGCATTGTATGGGGGCATACACTTACCCTTTGAACGACGTGGTTGATGCCTTTGTTGCTGAAGCTCGAGCATGCAAAAGGGCAATGTCTTTTGCTGCTGAAATGGGTTTCACGAGGGTTCTATTGGAAGGGGATTCTCTGACTATTATCGAAAAGCTCAATTCAAACGGAGAGGATAGATCTTTACTGGGACCGATTATCAACAGTATTCATGTTATGGAGAGACAGTTTGAGAAAGTTTCTTACCTATTTGTACCGAGGGCAGGCAATAGGGCGGCTCATGCTCTAGTTATGGAAGGCTGGCGTCGTTTGTCCCCTAGCTTTTGGAATCTTGATCCGCCGGAATCGGTAAGGATGGTTCTGGCTGCGAATCGGAGAGCTTGGGTCCAACGAAGTTAAGAGGCCTTTGTTTTCTTAGAGGATGGCGAAGGTTCTGTTGAATCTCCATGAAAGGTTTTCCAAGTTTTCTTCCTTGCTCATTTCAAGTTTGTTTCGGTCTTTGGGGAGGACGATGCGGCTGGTATTCCTTGGGGTTTTTGTTTTTGGGGAGGATGAGGTGGTTTTGTTTTTTTCTATGTGCTTATTTGTTGTTTTGGTTTGCTTGTTTACTTTTTGTTGCTGCTTTTTTGTGTTTCGCTTTTTGGTCTGCTAGTTGTTTCTTTCTCTTTTCATTTTTTGCTGATGTTATTACCTGCCACCTCGAACTTTGGCCTTTATTTAATGAATATTAGTGCAAAAAAAAAAAAACAACAACATGTTGAACAAATTATAATAAAATTTATAATTTAATAGACTCTTTTTTTTGTGAATATAATTTAATGGACTTTAATATGCATATAAATCATAAAGACTACTACACAAAATAGTAAAAACTGTGGGCAGAGACATTTATGAAATGTTTTTAGCTTAAGTACAAGAGCAAAAACAAAACAAAACAAAACAAGAATAGGAAGACAGTTCGTGCCGAGGAATATCAGTTCTAGTTGGTGATGTTTGCATTGCTATTTCTAGATGAGCAAAAATAAGGGTGATTATTCCGAATACAAGTTAGAGGTTTTTTTAATTCTACAACTACAAGTTGGGTTCAATAAATGATATATGCTTGTATTTCATTTTGGTTCGTGGGTTTTTTCTTTTCTTTTCTTTTCTCCATATTTATTTTGTTGGTTGTTTTCTAAGTTCATGATTATCTCTCCTAACAATATTATTTTTAGTATTTAAATTTATTTTTAAATACAATATATCTTACAACTACCCTTAATACTTTTAGTTATTTGTCCAAATAATATTTCTTTTAATAATTATTTCAAAAATTATTTAAAAAATTAACAACTTATTTTAAAATTATTAATAATAACTTTTATACAAACAATGTATATAAGCTGTAAAAATGTAAATGAGGTTGGATATGAGGCTGTAAAGTAATATGGAGGCTTTTGATCGTACTCAATTTTTAAGGGTAATTATTCTATTCATTATTAGTGGAGTAAAAAGAAAAAAAACCTCCATAAATAGGTATAAGATGGTGGTAAATAATTTTAAATTTTTAATTATTATTTTATTATATTCTAAAAATAAATGATATCAATTCAAATCCGTTTATAAAATACTTTTTACTCTAGTAACACTTTGTAAGATAATAATATTTTTAAACGGTTTTTATATTCTTTTTATTAATGCTAAATATAAAAAAGTGAATTCTTTAAAAATATTTTAAATTAAACATCAATTAAAAGAAGTAAAACGTTTTACAATAATTAATTTAAAATAAATTTATATAATTAAATACAAAAATAAAAATTATCCAAATACAAAGATTGAATCATATTATGATAATGTAAAAAATTAAAGATTTTTTGTGAAATTTTCAAAAATATATATTAATATATTATTAAAACAATTTTTTTTACAATTTTGCTTAAATATGTTCTAAATTAACAATAACATTGTTCTAAATATCTATTCGATTTAAAAACTAAATTTTAAAAATAAATTTTCAACTCCTTTTTAAATCATTAAAAAAAATTTTGAAAATTTTTGCCGGTGCCGTTAATCGCCTTTTGCTTATAGTTCCTTTTTCGTGTTTTCAAGTGAAGAATCTCTTCCTTCCATTTTTGTTTTTAGGCTTTCATGAACTTGTCGTCCAGGGAAGAAATGTTTTTCCATTAAAATTTTCTTATGGCGGTTATGTATGCTTCTAAAACACAGTAGTCTGGGTTTCTATTTAGTTTTTTCAGTTTTCCAATCGTTTGGGAGAAAGATGGTAAAATCACAGTTCAGTGATTTGTTGAGTGGTTATGGTTGCGGTTTTGGCGGCGCTATCCCTAGAGGGTGGGGAAGTTGATGAGTGGCATATCAATTCCAGCGAGAGGGAGGAGTAAATCGAGCTAGAGGCAGTGTCGACGACAAAGGGATGGGTTACAGGAGAAGCCTTATCGTTAAGTGCCGTGGTGGGTCGGGTGGACTTCCAATCGTCAAGGATGTTGCCACTGGATCGGGGAGTGGACACGAAGTGGATGCTATCATTTTGGGGCAAAACAATGGCAGATTGGGGATGAACAAATAGTGGTAGATCTTGTTGGATTCGGGGTCTCTCATCATTCATTTTTCACGGGAGACGTGTGGTATCAAAAGAGCTTTTTACTTACCATTGTAAAAATGTCGGTTGCACGAACAACGACTGGATGCACACTGATCTTCCCTTTAATAGGATGCTAGTTAGCGAAAGGACCTTGATTGTTATCTTCTTGTAGAAGATGAACAACGAAAAGTGTCCACGAAGGTGGTGTGGTGGATAGGTCATGTCTAAGGGCGATGGTGGTGGGAGACGAAGGATTGGAATGGGTCTCAACTGTCAAGGCTCTTACCATTAGCTTGTGTACTACCGAATGCTTCTGCCACTGTCTACAACTAGCAACGGATGTGGACAACAGTAAATTTGGGAGCTTTTTAGTTTCTTGGTATTTTGGTTTTTAGACGAGGAAAGCTCAATTGCGACTGAAACCTAGGCTTCAATAAAGATGTTCAGCCTTTGTTTCAAAAAAAATTGAAAATTATTTTAAATAATATTAAAAAGTATTTTAAATTAAGGTAAATTGCTTGGTAAAAATTGTATCGAATTTAATTTTAAAAAGTTTATTAAAATGTTTTCAAAAACAATTAATTTTGAAAAAATTCTTGTTAAGCTAAATATTTTTTAAAAATAATGTAATTTAAACTTTAAATTTTATTTTAAAAGAGTTTATTAAACTGGCTTTAAAAGTACAATTCAATTTTGGTTGAAATTATTTTAGAACGGTTTTACTGTAATTTAAAATTTTAAAACTGTTTTCAAAATATTTTTAAAAATATAATGTAAAATTATTTTTAAATTTTCGTCTAATTAAAAAAATCAATTTGTAAAACATTTTAGAAAATATTTACATTACTTTAAGTGGTTGATTTAAAATGGGATAAACATCAGACCTACACATAAAATTTATTTCAATGTGTAATGTTATATATGAACTTTAATTTTATTGAATTTTATAGATGAAATTTTACTTTGATTCAAATTTTACAAAACCACTACCAACGTTATTTATAGGCGTAACACCATTTTACGTTTATATATTGCACGCACAAATAATTATGTTAATCTAATATGTATATAATTGAATCAAAATAAAAATTTAGTATGTATATTTGAACCAAAATTAAAGTTTCATGTATATAATTACACTAAATCAAAGGTCATGTATCAATTTGTACATTAAAATAATCTTTATGTATAGTTTTAATGTTTATCCCTTTTAAAATGAAGGGTAGATTCTACAAATTTTAAAAATATATTAATTCAATAAATAATTAAATTAAATGGATATATACATTTTTTCATATTAAAAATTATTATAAATTATTGTTAGTATAAATATTAATCTAGATTATATGTACTACTATTTATATATCTAAAAGAAATACTTATTAAATTTAGCTCTTAACGTTTACATCCTTTGTCAATTTGGTTATTATTCTTTATTTTTAAGCTAAATTTGATTTTCAACCTTTTAGAATAGAGTCAAAATGATTTTTTTAATGAGAATGCTAACTAAAATGTTAAAATTTTAAATATAGTGGCCTACATGATAATCGATGTGTACTCCATATTAATTTTTAAAATTTTTATGAACTTTTATATTTTTAAAATTTTTAATTTTGATTTATTTTTATTTTTAATTCTTATAATTTTTGAATTATATGTTGATGTGACATATAAGACAAATGGTGTTGTAACACCCCAAACCCGACGTAGACGTTATGGTTGAATCTGGGAATGTTATGAATAAGGGTTTCAAAACCAATCTTATCATGTTAAGAACCTCGTATAATATGTTACTAAAATAGTCCACTTTTTATAAAAACATATTATTATACACATTAATGAAACCATCTATTGTTTGCCCTTTCAAGTAAAACAATAATTTGCAGCGGAAATTTTTAGAGTCATTCGTTAAGTTTTACAAACCTAGTTTGTCTTTTTTAAAAACGTTTGTTTACGTAAAATCTTTATTTTCGTAAATTGTTTTGTTGAGTGTCGCGACAAACTTAAAACAAAATCAAATCTAAAAACAAAACCAGAAAATTCAGAGAGTCCCAAAATTATAAAACTCTCAAAAGAAAACCCGAAAACCAAATAAGCTATTAAGAAAATACAGCTTACGATCTAGTGGTCACAACTGAGCCTCCATCGCAGTGACCCACTTAAGCCTGAGGATTACCTGAACATAACAGACAAATGGATTTGAGTTTTAAAAACTCAGTGTGTAACTCAACGGAAACATATATATATATATATATATATATATATATATATAGATTTATCGTATAACAGAATAATTATGGGCATAAGTCCTTAACAGTATCAGATTATCAACAGAATCATACATATAAGCAAAACCCTACCCCCATCCTCTACACACCAACTCCGACCATCCCAACACATCACGTAGGGTCTAAAACACCCACCCAGCCCTACATACCATATAGTGTCTGTACGAAACTTATCAGAATAGTCGCAACAGTGCTGCCAGTGTATTAGCGATATAATGCCTCATAGAATACTCCCTCTAAATATCACATATCCCGCCCCACAACCAGATACATCAAATAAAACAGATTAATCAGATACCAGAATTATCATATCTAACATGCTCGTACAACAGATAACAGACATGCATATACAAAACAGATTACACATTTAGCATTACGTTACAGACCTTATGTTAAATATCAAACATATAGTTTATCAAACCTCATGCTTTAAGGCTTATCTAAGCCCATACTGATCCCACAGAAAGCATCCAGTCGATCGGAACGACGTGTACAATCCTAGGGAAAATTTTTGAAATTTGGGCCCACATGCCCATGTGGCTTACCCGCGTGGGGCCCATATGCCTAAAATGGCCCTGGACATGACCTGGCCCACGGCCTACACGCCTAATTTGGCTGGTCACAAGGCCACACCGTCACACGGAACACAGCCGAGCACACACCTATATGGTGTCAACAGACTAGACTTTCGACTTTCGCCGATCGATGTTGTAACACCCCTTACTCGTAGCCGACATCAGGACAGGGTACGAGGCATTACCGGACTCAAACGTAAACATCCATACAAAACTGGGCCATAAAATTTTGCCCAAATTAAGACCATTCATTAACATACATATCGTCCCTTATATGGGCCCACGAAGCCCAAAACATACATTGGGTGTGGTTCGGGACTAAACCGAGAACTTTCAAAACTTATACAACACTTAGAAAAAATTTCTTATTTTGGAGGGTTACACACCCGTCTGGGTAGGCCGTTTGGTCACACAAGCCCGTATGGCTCAGGACACGTCCGTGTCCTCAGCCCACGTAACTCTCTGTTTATGATGTCATCAACAAAATAGGGTCACACGGCCAAGTCACACGCCCGTGTGCTTGGGCCGTGTAGTGAATTAAATTATAAAAATCAGGTACAGACTTCACATGGCCAGGGCACACGCTCATGTCCTGAGGCCGTGTCCTTCACACGGCTAAGACACACCGCTGTATCTCTACCCGTGTGTTTACTATTGGGCATTATGTTTTACCTAATTAGGGTGCAGGGGACACATGGCCTAATCACATGCCCATGGGGCAGACCGTGTGACACACACGACCTAGACACATGCCCATGTGTCTACCCATGTGGACAACTTTGAGGCTATTTTCCAAGCCAATTGCCACCCTTATTTGTACAAACACATACATGACTTCAAGGGTACTTGACATGACATAATTGAACACTTAAACATACATAAACAAAACATGATTATGGCATTATCATGTTAGCTTATACATGCACAAGACACCATACTTTATCAAGCCCATCTTACCAATTCTCACTTAAGTCATGGTTATCGTCATATTAAACAAATCCTAATTAAATCTTCAAGCATTTATAGCCACAACACATCTCATCACATACACACAACCATTAACCACATCACAATTGCATGAGTGCATGAGTGCTTGAATAAATAGGCTTACAACCCAATAATCATTGTAAGCCATACCTCATGGACTTATACAAAATGAATCAAATATCATCATAAGCCAACACATTTGGCTAAAAAAATATGATATATAACAAAAAAAACCAAGTCCCTATACATGCCATACTCAAAATTTTAAGACTAAATATACCCATATGTCCAATTGATAGTGTGATCGAGTCTCCGACGTCCTTCGATTTCCGAGCTAGCTTGGCGATACTATAAAAAATGGAAAAGAGAGGGGAGAAAACATAAAGCTTAGTAAGTTCACATGCAAATAAATAGCAACATAATCATGAATATTATACAATTAACATAACAAAATTTACATATATGTCATCATAGTTTCATAGGCATAACTTACTCATTTTCAATCTTACCAAAAGTTCATCAAATACCGAGCTCATTCATATGAGTTTTTCGTACATACGTGTACCAACTCGTAACACATTCTTATATTTCTTCGTCATTGACTTAGTTTTCAAATAACACACTGATTTACCCGTTGAACACTTGGAATACTATCGGATACACGGAAAGCTTGCATATAGTGCTTCATACGTAGCGACATGCTACCTCATATCATATATCACACATTGCTCGCTCTCGAGCTAATCACGAGCTTGCTCACACAAGCTAACAGTCAGGACGTAACTACACGCACTGCTCACACAAGCTGACAGGTACTCACAACACATGCCGAGATACCCAGCCACCGGTAGACGTACAAGACTAGCACCGGATCACATTACATACATCACATAATATCATGAGCTCATAATCACATAATATCATGAGCTCATAATCACATAGTTCCTAGTGACATATCACTCGTATCCTAATCTATTCCTAAGGTTCAAATGGGATTTTCTCGACGTTACATCATCGTCGAACTCGTTCACAATGTCATTTTCATTGACCATAATATTGTTCATACGCTTATTATAACAATTAAACGTAGAAATTCATACATTAATAAAGCATTAAAACATGATACAACATCGCATTATTTACATATGAACTTACCTCGGTACAAAAATAGTAAAAATGGATCTAATCGTCATACACCTTATTTTTCCCCTGATCAAGGTCCGTTCCTCGTTTTTCTTGCTCTATAATACCAAATTTAGCTTATTTAATACATTATTATTCAATTCATCCCATAACCTTAGTCCTTAGGCTCATAAAATGAAATGTGTCCATTTTTTTTGTCACCCAAGCCTAGCTGAACTTATAACATGCTTATAGCAGCCCACATTTTCTTTCAAATTAGATTTTTACCACCTATTTTACAACTTTTACAAAAAGGTCCTTTTAGGTGTTTTCATAAAAAATCACTTAGAAAAATATGTTTATCACGCATCAAACTTTCATATTCCTCCATTAAACATCAAAATACATTATATCACACATGGGTCAATTTTTAAACTGAACCCTTACTCAAAATAAGGCTAGAAATAGGTAGATCATACTTTAAGGATCTCAAAAACATAAAGAACATTAAAAACAGGGTTAGGGTGAACTTACAATCGACCTTGAAAGTTGAAGAAAAACCCTAGCGATGGCCCTTATAATTTTTGGCACACACAAGAAGAAGATGAGCAAATTTTTTACTTATTTTCCCTTTTTATTCTTTTATTAACCAAATGACAAAAATACCATTAAGGCATTTCTTTCAAAATTTTCCTATTCATGCCCATTTTTGTCCATAAATATAGAAATTGAGAAAATTGCTATTTAAGGACCTCTAATTAATAATCCATGGCAATTTCATGCTTAAAGCTTCTAGAACTCACATTTTCCAACTTTTGCAATTTAGTCCTAAATGTCAACTTGAACACTTTATCAATAAAATTTCTTCATGAAATTTTCATACAAGTATGAAATCATATCATAGACCTCATAATAATCATAGAATAATTATTTCTACTCCAGATTTGTGGTCTCAAAACCACTGTTCTAATTAGACCCTAATTCGGGATGTTACAGATGTTTTCTCGCGTTTTCGTCACACACTTGGTTCGATTTCGAAGAAAAAGCAATCCTGAGACAACCGAAACCTAAAATTTGATTAAAAAATACTAATTCAATAACCAAAACGATTTATAGAACTAAAACCCAAATTCACCGAAATGCTCACCTTAGATGAATCGATTCTTCCCAACACCTAACTTGTCGAATGATTAAATGCTTCCTGTGATCCTTCTAAACCGTTAAGGAAAACCAAAAATTAATCCAACATTCGAGTAATTGTAATCAAACTTTCCATAATAGAAATTTCTGAAATGAACGTAAAGAGTAAGAATGCTACTTACGAAATAGCCCGACTGCAAAACAAACAATCCCAAGCACCCGCACGAAAAAACAAAATTAATAGACTAACAATGCTGCCGTTTGACCAAAAGAAAGAGAGAAGGGAAGAAAAAAGAAAGCGATATGGGAGATGGGAAAATGAAACATGAAACTGGGATGGGAAATTTTAGAAAGAGAAAATAAAATTAAAATCATATAAAATAAAAATCCCCAGCACAATCCCCCAAATTAAGCAATTATCTCATATTCAAACCAACTCCAACTAACCACTAAACCCCTAAAATTGACCTACTCACTCATCCTACCACAGATTTCAATTCCATCCAACTTCTACTACATAATCGGCACACGCGCACAAAATCAAAAATTATCATCCTCACTCACATGAGGATTCAAATGCGAGACCTCAGGGTAACCTAACACCTTGCAACTTGAACCAACAGCCTCATTCTAATATGATTTGACTGGAAATATAATATAAATCCAACCAACAGGGATAAGGCTAAGAATAAAAATAGTAAAATTCACAAAAATAAGAGTTGAACCCAAAACCTCAAACACACACTTAAATCACTTAACCATTGAAACAAACACTTATTTATGATTGAATTCATAAAAACAAAGTTAAATAAATCAGGGCGTTACAGGTGTTATGTTAGTAGAATGTGCACATAGACTGTCATGTGAGTTGTCACGCTAACAACGTTAAAAATTAATGTTTTAGTCAACATTTCTGTTAAAAAAATGATTTGACTCTTTTTTGAAAGGTTAAGAGCTAAATTTAACTAAAAAAATAAAGACAAAATAGATAAAAATGTAAACATTAAGAACTAAATTTATCATTATGCCTACCTAAAAAAGTATTTAAATTTATTTAGGGTTTAAAATTACATGGATTATGATATAAATTCTTTTAGATAATATGAATTACTTGAAAATATAATTCTAGCCCATTGGTTGTAATTATATAATGTAAAGTGAGATAAATTTTTATACTAAAATTCTATCACACGCTTATGCGTATGAAAATCATGTATTTAGAATATAGATGTGTGTTTAAAAATACCATATACTAAGATATAAAAATATACCATAAAAATGAAATGTATAGTTTGAAACCGATTAATAATAACACATTAAATAATAATATAGATATACAATGAATGTTTGAATAAATGCATAATAAAATTAAAATGTATAAATAAATATAAATAAAGCTTTAGTTGAGTGATAAATTTAAAGTTTTTCCAATGCAATTGACATGGGTTCAAATCCCACCATATACATAATTTTATTATTTTAATTAAAAAGACTAAAGTACTCTCGAATAATATAACTTATTTTAAATACGAAAGGATATTTTTATAATTTTTTAATTGTGTACGATTGACTCATGGCACTAATTCAAAGATTTAATTAATAGTATAGAAATACACAAATTTATTGAAAAAACATTTTATGTTAAAAGTTTTTTTTGTTTTATAGAAGAACCATTATTGGTCTAGTGGTAAAGAATTTGTTAATAAATCCATTAAATATGGGTTCAATATTTGATAAATTTAGTTTATTTATTTAAAAACTATATAAAAGTATGAACAGACAAAAGACCATCAAAATAATAATAGTAATCATTTAATAAAATGATATATTAATAATTTCTTAACCGAATTGATACCCGATTAATTGGTGACACCAACCTACGCTTTTATTAATAATATAAATTAAATAGATAATTTCAATATATATAATCAAAATATTAGAAATGTTTATATCTATTTAATTTTAATACTAATCTATACTATCTATATTATCACAATTCATGTAATCACAAGATTTTAAGAAAATAGTGAAGAAATTGAGTTAGACAAAACATGTTAGCTAATGAAATAAATTAATTATAAATAAACACATAAGAAATAAAATATAAATAGGATAATTCATAATCAATTTATTAAATACAAAAATTAAATAAAACTATAATAAAAAGTTGAAATAAAGAAGAATCGAGATTTTACGAAACGTTAAGGCCTATGAAACACAGTTTCCTTAAGACAGATTCGGCAGCTCCTACGGAGAGGTGCTCATGGGCCGAGCCGGGCGGGGCTCGACTAAAAATTTAGGCACGTTTACTATGCCCGAGCCCTGCCCGGCCCAAAAAATGGGCCTAAAATTTTGTCCAAGCCCGACTCGGATAAAAATGCTAAAACCAGAGCTCGACCCAACTCGCCCGTATTAATTTTTAATATTATTTTTATATAATTTTTAAATATATATAATACATCAAAATACTAAAAACATTAAAGTAAATAATTCCCAACAAATTGAAAATAAATTTTAAAAAATATGAAGACTTAAATAACACTAAGATAGATGCAACTTAACAAGAAAATGCCTATAAAATAATAAAAAATTAACAAATGGATTTAAAATAATAACAAAATTAGCAATAAAATAAGTTTTATACAATATCCAAATAATAACAACAAAATAATAGCAACATAATAGTAAAATGGTAGTAAAATAGGGAGAAAACAACAAGAAAATAACATTCAAAAACAAAACAAAAAAAAGAGCAGTTTTCTTTGTCATTTAATGAATTCGGGTAGGGCTGGGCCGAGTTTGGGCCAAAAATGCATTACTTGAGGCCTAACCTATTTTTTAAACGGACCTTATTTTTTTTGTCCAAGCCCATTTTTCGGGCCTATTTTTTGTCCAAACCCTCCCACATTTCGAGTGGGCCTTCAGGCCGGGCCGAGTGGCTTGACCCATGAGCAGGTTTCTCCTACAGTACTTGGAGAAATGTTGGTCGAGTGTCTCCCAGGATTCAACAACAACAGGATCAAAGTAGTAGCACCTCTATAACAATCAACGAACGAACTTTGCCTTTTTCTATCACTAGAAAGTTTGAAAAACTGAGACGAAAATGGAAGAGTTTTGAAATGAACATAATTTCAGTATAAGAAATTATATTCGAATGTAGGTTTAATCATCCAGAATACACAGTCTTTTATAGACATTTAGGATAGTGGAAAATTTTAGAAATAAACATAAAATCTGCCATTATGGAGCCAAAAATCAATTTGATTTAATAATAAAATAAAATCAGATACTGTCCATATATAAGCAGATTATGTCTGCTGAGGAAAAATAAATTCGTGTTAGGGTCTAAAATATTCACAAGCCCATTTAGGCTTGATCAGTCTAAACATTTTGTGTCACCCATATTGTGTGGGTGCAAATCCAAACACCCACACCCCCTTGTGCACGAGATAAGGTTACAAGCTTAATCATTTAATTATTTTTTAAGAGAGTTCACATATATAAACGCATCTCACACTTGGTATTTAACCAATGTGGTACCTAAGCTTTTACTTTTCCTCAACAATATTTCTAAGTAGCTTACTTTTAGCATCAATTTCTCATTAATCACTCAATTTTAAAAATGTTAATTAATTTAAAATATGAATAATTCATCTAAAATAAAATTAGATTGTCGCATTAGCTTGAATCTAAAACCTTATAATATAATATATATAATATTACTAGTATATACTAATATTTTAATATGAAAGAAGAAAACAAAGTATACATCCGTTTAAGTTAAGTTAATATTTTTAAAATTTTATGCTTAAAATAAATTCGTTAATATTAATATGTCAATAAGTTAGTGGTGCCACTTATCATAATATTATAAAGACTAGCATTAGATTGGTTTTAAAATACTTGTATGCCTCGTTATAATATATATATATATATATTATAGATGTTTTTATGTAAAAGTTATCGTTCATAGTATATATTGGACAATTACCTTAACACCAATGAGTATGGAGTCACATTGTAAAATCTATGTTGCAATATTTTCATCTTCCCAATGAATTATGAATAATAATTATGCAATGTTTAAGTTATATCAGCACCAGCAAGAGTCGAGTTTTGTATAATATATATAAGAAATGAAATTAAACTTTGCTGTTGGGAGTTGAACCCTAATAAATGCATAGAATTGAGCTAAATGCTTGTAGGTGTCAAATTTATGTGTTTAAGTGCAAAAATAGGTTTTTAGCGGCGTTTGAATAGAAAACGCCACTAAAAATCAAGCATTAGCGGTGTTTCTAAAAAAACGCCGCTAAAGATCGAGCATTAGCGGCTTTTTAAGAAAGTGTCGCTAAAGATCGAGCATTAGCGGCGTTTTTAAGAAAGTTCCGCTATGGGTTGACCTATAGCGGCATTTTTTTAAAAACCTCGCTAAAAGATTAAGTCGAATGACGTTTTCTATTTTGAGCTTTAGTGGCATTAGCAGCGCTTTCATAAAAACGCCGCTATATGTCGACCATTAGCGGCGCTTTTTTGAAAACGCCGCTAAAAGATTAAACAGAATGACGTCGTTTTACATCGAGCTTCAGTGGCATTAGCGGCACTTTGTGGAAAACTTCGCAATAGCTTGAGTTTTAGCGGCGCTTTTTTAAAAACGCCGTTATAGATCTAAAATATTTTAAGGTTTATGGATTATGAGTTTAAGGGTTGGGGTTTAAGGTTGATGGTTTATGTTTTATGATTTAGGGTTTGGATACTATAGTTAAGGGTTTAGGGTTTAGATTATTTAGTGTTTTTAATTTATATATTAAATAATCTCTTATATAATTATAAAAGAGATAATATTAATTTTAATATTTTAAAATTATAACAAATTATTTATTAAAAATAAATAAATAAAGTAATGATTGATATGAATAGGTAATTATCTATTTTGGATAGGACCAAATTATAACAAATTAAATAAGGTTTTATTTTTATTTTGATTTTGATTTTATTTTGATCATATCTAAAACAGACTTTATAAACAATACAAATTAACTACACCATTCACTTAGCTATGGGGAAGTTAATTTCATTTTAGTTACTTAATCATGAAAAGTTACACTTTGATAACTAAACTATTTAATTAGAAGTTTTCATTTAATTAAGTTACGAAGCTGTTAAAATCAATGTTATGACTTTCTCTAAACCCTAACCCTTAACCCCTTAATTAACAACCTTTTAACCCCCAGACCCTAAATCTCTAATCATAAACCCCTAAAACTATAAACACTGATCAATAACTCTTTAAACACCAGGCCCTAAATCTCAAATCATAAACCCTTAAAACTCCAAGCCCTAAACCCCAACCCTTAAACCCCAAGCCTTAAAACTAACCTTTAAACCCATAAACTATAGATCGTAAATCCCAAACCCTAAACTATAAACCATAAATCATAAACTCTTAAACTGTAAACCCTAAAATCTAAAAAATAAATTTCATATGGATATTAAGTATATATATACGTTCATGGTCTAGGATTTAGGGTTTATGGTTTAAGATTTGGGGTTCAATTTTTAGTGTTTAGGGGTAAATATGGTGAACTACTTAACTTGTGTATATTGGATTTTTTTATAATATAAATCTAAATAAGATAAATATAAATTATTATTTTTTAAAAAAAATATCGAAATGGGTTAAATCAAAGCATACATGAACAATGGTTTAGTGTGCAATTGTATACATGCATGAACTTTAATTTTATCCAGTTCTTCTAAATTATTAACACAATTATAATATTTATTCAATATAAAAATATATTGATGTATTTATACTTAAAAGAATTATACTTGTATTGCTTTGTCATTTTGTATTTTTTAATTCATCGATTCCATTTTATTTCTATTAAAGTTTCCTTTTGTATTTTATATGTTAATTTAAAAATTATAAAAATCTTCAAAAAAATTAAAATAAAAAATAAAAATTAAAAATTTTAAAATAAAAGCTTAAAAATTTAATATTTAATATTTTAATCCATGTTTCAGTTAAAAATTTAATATTCAAAATTTTAAAAAAAATTCCAAAAAATGATAAACTCAACACAAAAATTTTGAAAGAAAAAATAGAAAAAATATGTTAAAAATAAAAAAATTAAAATTGAACAATAGTGGCGTTTTTAGTAAAAACGCCGCAAAAGGTTGAGCTATAGTGGCGTTTTTGATGAAAACGCCACAAAAGACCAATAATTTTTGATTACCCGCTCATTATTCCCTCTTCTTCTCATTTGTCCTTAATTCTTTTTCCTTTTACTCTGAAAATTTCCCCCCAAATTTCCCATTTCCAACAACATCAAGTCAATACACCTACTCCAATCACACTTCATTTTCCTTTTCACCTACAAGCAAACATTTCCCTAAATATTTTTTAAAATCAGCATTTTCTGGCCATCTTTATTTCACCTTCTTCTTTTTCTTTGTTTACTCACCACTCAGTTGTAGATGAGTCAAAAATCTTGGTGCAAACTCGGTCTCGATCCATTTTTTTATTGGAGTTTTATCTATTGGGTTTCCTTACTTCTCTGTTTTTTTTAACGTTCTGCTTTTGGTTTTCTTGGGTTCTTTGTTTCGATTGAGTCAATTCGGCGTTTCGTTCTTTACCGACTGAGTGGACCCTTTGCGAAGTTCACGAGCCAACTCGTGAGTTGGGGGTCGGGAAGAAGAAGAACCGAATGGCGATGCCTTCAGTAGGGATAAAGCGATCAACAGTATTCCAATAACCCCCACTATGTTTTCAATGCAAGCCGACAACAATCATTTGAGGCGGCCCTTGATTCCCTTCACAAATATGATGTAGAGGTTCGTAGCAGTGGTGTTATTGGCATAGCTCACAGTGGCAACCCTAGTGACATCCTGAACTTGTCTTCAATGGATCCTCCACGTCCTTGGTTTGACATTTCCCCCTAATTTTAGCTTTATTATTACCTAGCATTAAGAAAAAAGAACTCAATAACAACAAAATATTATTTGTTTATTTATTTTTATTTTTGCTTCTCCCATTTTATGTTTTAGTTAATTGCTTTAAGTCCTCTGATTTCTAAAGAGAAAAGGAAAAAAAAGACTGAATGTGATGTAATAGGGATTTATGCTACTGATGTGCATTTTCTGATGTTCTTGTATCATTTTTCCCCTTTTTTTTCTTATTTTTACCTTTTGGGGTTAGTTTTAGTTTTTACCACTCTGTTGTTTTTTGTTGAAGAGATATGTAGAATATTATCCATTTGATTTGAGAGATGCCATTGTTAAAGCCCTGAGAATTGTACAAAAGGCAATAGGACTTTGTATTTATGTAGGGAAATACCATTTTTATTTACCCATTGTTAAATATTTGTCCATTGTTATCTTGGCTATCAAATTTCTCCAGTTCTTCAATTCAAATATTGTCAGCCTTGCTTATTGGCATCTTCTTCAATGTGTTTGATATTCTAGGTAGCATTTATGTGGTTGATAATCCTTAATTCCCATACAAGTTATAATGACTACTGAAGGGCATCAACTCCTCAATGAATTAACGGTTTTTTATTCTTGTTTGCCTTTATTTTTAATCTTCTCTTTGACACGATGTTTGATAGCCTAGTTCATTATTCTTCTTACTGATCTCTAGGATTTCGCCCGACATTGAAGAATTAGTCAAGAAGCTGAAGGCAAGGAATACTGATGTATATCTAATTTCCGGGGGCTTTCGCCAAATGATCAATGTATGCAACTATGCTACTAAATGCTTGAAAGACCATCTCTGTTTTACTTTGTTCTGTTAAGGCATTCATGTGGTTTCATTTGCCCTTCCGATAAATGCAGATCTGAAATCACTTGCAATATTTTGATGATATTGAAAATAGAAACTTGAATGTAGGAAACTGGAAAACACGAAATGGCAAACCTTACTTGACATTAGATATTACACATGCAGCAAATGGTGACTTCTGAAAAACCAATTAGATATAAAATTATGAAAGTGTGATATGGGTAATGTTGTCATCGGTAAGAGTCATTGTACAGTATGTAGGTTCGTTACTATTGAGAGAGCCATGTTATTGTATATTAATATAATCTTCCAATGGTTAACCATTGGCCAACTACTGCCAGAAAATAGTCAATTGAGAAGCGTTTTTGTAGCCTGTTGCATCAATCCTTGGAATTTCGCAAGAAAACATTTTTGCCAATTAGCTACTCTTTGGAAGTTCTGAGGAGTTTTTGGGATTCGATACTAATGAGCCCACTTCGAGGAGTGGAGGAAAACCTATTGCTGTTCAACAAATAAGAAAGGTGAGTCTTGTGGCTTTTTTTGTATTGGCCAGCTAAAAGTACATTTTCCAAGTCTAACCAAAAATAATTTTCCAGGTTAAGGGATACAAGGCATTTGTCATGATTGGTGATGGTGCTACAGATCTTGAGGTTAGTAAATTCATCTTAACTTTCTTTAGATATAGTTAATCTTTAAGGTTACCATATAAAGTAATTTTTCCTTCAATGCATTGGGAATCAATATATTAACGGTTAATGATTGCATTTAATATAAGAATATTGGGTAAAAGTATCATGGAGGCTTTTGTATTAAGAGCTAAATTGCATTTTGCCCTCTACTAAAAATAACTACTGAAGGGCATCAACTCTTCAATGAATTAACGATTTTTTATTCTTGTTTGCCTTTATTTTTAATCTTCTCTTTGACATGATGTTTGATAGCCTAGTTCATTATTCTTCTTACTGATCTCTAGGATTTCGCCCGGCATTGAAGAATTAGTCAAGAAGCTGAAGGCAAGGAATACCGAGGTTTATCTAATTTTCGGGGGCTTCCGCCAAATGATCAATGTATGCAACTATGCTACTAAATGCTTGAAAGACCATCTCTGTTTTACTTTGTTCTGTTAAGGCATTCATGTGGTTTCATTTGCCCTTTTGATAAATGCAGATCTGAAATCACTTGCAATATTTTGATGATATTGAAAATAGAAACTTGAATGTAGGAATTTGGAAAGCACGAATTTAGAGAGAACTTGCCATAAAATTATGAACAATCTTTTTCTCATGAATTTGCAGTAAGAAATTAGAGAACTTGTTTCTCAGTTTGGAGCTTGAAAGTATTAGTCAAGAAATTAACAACTCTTATTCCCAACTTCAAATTACTCGAGAGTAAAAATCCCATTAAATAAATCATGCGGAGAGTTATACTTTCATGATTAGGAATCATGAATAGGTAAAAGATGTTTATATCATATGATGTTAGTTCTAAAAAATCAAAAGTGTCTTTGAAGCTTAATCTTGTTTAAGTTATTAGCGATTAAGGATTGTAATATACCAATTTATGGTGGAAAAAAGGTTAGCAATTTATTACCGTTTATGCTAGTTTTAGTGTAAAGCAATTTGATTTTAATTTGTTTCATTTCTTTTTTATGTGGTGTAGGGGTATGTTGGAATTCACAGGTTTGGGATTCGAGACTTTCTCTGAAACCGGAGTCGCTTCGATCTATTGTGGATTCGGTTTTAAACATCTTTCCAAGGCAAAGTTTTAAACTCATGTCCGATGTTAACATTCGTGAATTCCATGAATTAAGTCATTTTGTTTTTCTTTCTTTTAGTGACTTATAATGGTGGGCAGTATACAAGTTTGGTGCTTTATTATTTTGATTTACTGTTTTGGATGAAGCATTTGTTGTTACAGGATATGCTTTGTAGTAATCTTTGAAATACTTTGCCTTCAAATTATAATTTTTCAACTTAATTTATCTAGGCATGAAAGTCTTCAAAATTATCATAGCTTTTCTTTTCTGTTGATTCAAACTGTTCATTTAAACTCTTTTTTTATTTTTATTTTTATATATACTTTTTTAATAAAATTTTTAATAATTCATTCATTCTAAGATAGTTGGACTTGCCTACAGTTGAACATATAGCTTATATATGAATATGCTTCATCTGCATTGCCTGATTCACTTGATCTAGTTTGGTTGTTCTTTGATTCTGACTTGTTCAAGCTTGTACTATTCAGGTAATATAGATATCTATATTCATCATTACGACACGATAACTGGTTTGGTAATCTTTCCGTTAAAGGATCAAGAAGAACATTTATAATTTATTGAGTGTTGTTTAGGTTCGCAAACAAGATATTGTATTTGGACTTGCTGTTAGTAAAAGACTTGTTGTATTTTATTTATATTTATATTTAATCTAATTTTTATTATATATTTTAGTTTTGATTCTATATTTTTATTTTTATTTTAATTTGATAATGAATTTTAATAGAAAATTTTTATATTTATATCATGGACATTATTCTTTTGATAATGAATTTTAAATTTTTTATATTTTCATAACCTTTATAATATATATTTTTTTAAAATTTTATGACCTTTAGCGGCGTTTGTGGAGAAAGCGCCGCTAAAGGTCATGACTTTTAGCGTTTTTTTCAAATAAACGCCGCAAAATTTAGCGACGTTATCTATAGCAGCGTTTTTTGCGGCGCTTGTAAAAACACTGAAAATAGTTTTAGCGGCGCTAAAGGCCTAAAAAATCGCCCCTAAAAGTCAGTTTTGTTAGAGTGCTAGAAATGTCTAAGTTTATATATATTTAAATTTTATCATTTACCATAAATCTAACGTTAATAAATACATTAGGTTAAAATTGAAATTTTATCATTTAACTTAACTGTCATAAATTAGTATGGACATCTATGGCATCAACTTATTTAGAATTTCTTTTACCATGTATATAAATACTCCCTCTCCCATTTTGTTTGTTTTTTTCAAAAATTAAAGTTATTTCCCATTATTATCGACTTCTTAAGCAAAGAAAGAAGAAGAATACTCTACATAACATTCTTTTTCACCTTAAATTTGATTTTTTAAACTCTATTATAACTCTATTGAGGAAGTGAATCATATAGTTCTAGTAGCTGTTGATATAGTATTTTTTTTAATTATTACTTAACCAATTTGTTGTTTATATTTAACTTTAGAGATAAATATTAAATTTATACATTAATTTTGATTTGGTGTAATTACAAATGAAACATGTATTATTATTCATGTGTATACATGAAACTATGATTTTAATTTAATTGTATACATTTAAAAACTGAATACTTACATTTATTTTCATATTGGTTTAATATTTTGTGTATGTATTAATCCAACATAAACCGGTTTTAACTTGATAATGTTGTTAGCGCTTTTTGAAAATTGAATCAAATCAAATGAAATTTTCATATATAAATCACACAAAAGAAAAGTTCATGTATAGTTTTGATATCTATCTCTTAATTTTAGTATTAAATCATATTTATATTGAAGTTAAAATATCTTTTTTTTTTCATTTACTTACTAGGTTGAGGAGTGAAACCTTCAAATTTAGAGTAATGTATATCATCCGATGCCGTACGAAGAACACGCTGACTTACAATGTAACACCCCAAACCTGGCCTAGATGTTATGGCTGAATCCGGAGTTGTCACAAGGTAGGGTTTTGAAAATGGGGTCTCTTCGTCAACTCATTCAAGATTCATGGTTCATACAAGTTTATAACCATTTTTGAAAGTGTTATTTGATTCATTTATTTGCCAAAACAGAATTTACAACAGAAGTCTTAAAACCGTTATATTTTAGAAATCCACTTCGTGTTTTCAAAAAAACCTTTGTTTTTGTAAAACTGTGTTTTCCATCGTACATCGCAATGAAAGAGTAAAAGAATGCATCCAAAAACAAAATATAAAAAAAAAACCAACAGTCCAGAGAGTCCCAAAAATTACAAACTCTCAAATGAAACAAAAATTATAATTAGAAAAAAAACGTAATTTTCTAAGTAAAATAATTCTCGATCAAGTTGTCATCGCTGAGCCTCCGTCATGCCATCCCGTCTAAGTCTGTGGATTACCTGAACCGAATAGACAAACAAACGTGAGTTTTCGTAAACTCAGTGTCAACCCAATAGAAATAGACATGCAATACATATAGTGAACTCATACACAGTCAGATACAGTTTTGGAACTAAGTCTTTTACAGATTCAGATAACAGAATAAATATGTAGATCAGAACTACAGAATCCTAACCCCATCCTCTACACACCAACTCCGACCATCCCATCACACCATGTGGGGTTAAACTCCCACCCATCCCTACACACCATATCGTGCCATTACGACACATGTTAGATAATGTGCAGCCAAGCTACCAGAATATAGGTGATGATTGCCATATAGAACACTTCCTCCACATATATAAATCCCACCCCAATTAGATATATATAATTAGAGATATCATACTCACATTCTCATATACACATATCAAATATATATATATATATATATATATATATATTAGACTAATCAGACGTGCATAGCAGTATCATATTCAAAACAAAATATTAGACTAACAGATCACATATTTTTAGGGTTTGGTTATGTAACACCCCAAACTCGGCCTAGACGTTATGGCCGAATCTAGCGATATTACATGGAATAGATTTGAAAATCGAACTTGTCAAGTTGAAAACCGTTCCAATTTAGTAGCTTTTATTTAATTTGAAAGAACGTGCTCTAGGTGATTTGCCTCAAAACTTGTCTTTTAAGCAGAAGCTTTTGTAACCAACTATTTTAGGAAAAACCATTTTCATTTATGAAAACCTTAGTTTTTAAAGAAAACCCGTGTTTTGTTAAGTTGCAGCTTAAAGACCCATAAGAACAGTATAAAGTCTCAACTTTAAAACCAAAAAGTCCAAGTCCAAAATTTACATCAAACCCCAAAATAAGTAAGAAAATCTAAAAATTTATGGAAAACAGTCTAAAATTTATATGTGGCCATCGTCGAGTCCTCTGTCATACTGATCCGTCAAGCTTGGGGATTACCTGTACAGATTAACCAGAAAGGGTGAGTTTTCTCAAACTCAGTGTGTAATCCCCATAGAAACATGCATATAGAACACCTCAGAATACAGTCAAATATAGGCTGGGCCTGACCCTATTACATATTCGGTTTGGGCCTTTGCTCTATCGGATATAGTTTCACAATTATATTAGGGCCTTGACCCATATCAGATACAGAATGTAGATACAGTAAATCAGAATCTTACCCACTAGCCTCTACACACCATCTCCGTCCAGCCCTACACACCATGTGGGGATTAAATCAACCCACCCATCCCTACACACCGTGCTATACTGAGATGCGGCACATAATTAGAAGGTTGTAGCTGAGCTGCCAGATAACAGGCTTAAAAGCCTTTCAGATACTTCCTCCAAATATCATCAACCCACCCCAATGCAATGCAACATACCATAAATGACATGCAAATATGCTAATAACAGAACATACTACAGATATCATGCTCAGTCAGGGACCCTACAATCAGATCAGATAACTAGGGTCTAAGTAAAGCTTACCGACCCTACAGTAGGTCCACAGTCAACTAGGGTGACCCGTGCAACCTTACAGAATATTTTAGGAAAATAGGCTCACATGCCCATGTGGCCTACCCGTGTGGGAACACACAACCTAAATTGGCATTGGCCGTATGGATCACATGGCCTGGCCTAGAATCCCACACACCCGTGTGGACTATTTGTGTGGGCCCACATGCCCGTGTGGCCCACACGACTCAATTTAGTCTAGCCCGTGTGTCGCACACGGCCTGCTTGGCCATCACACAGCCGTGTCATGCATGCACGGCCTGCCTCGTTGATCACACACTCGTGTTCTGTCACACGGCCTACCATACGGGCGACCACACGCCCGTGTGGCATCGATAGAATGCTTTTTTGGCTTTTCGTCAAATCTTATTTTCTGCGTTTCAGGTACAGACCTATACCGTTTTGATGCCTAAACACTCCTGAGCACTCCAAAGCCTAAAAACGAGATATTCAACATTGCCATTAGTCCTACTTTGCGATTAATCAAAATCCCAAAACCAAAATACTTATCCATAAAGCTATGAACACTTACCGCAAAGCCTCCAATTGATTCGCTATGGAACAGTACGAGGAGAGGCTTAAACCCCATGATTTGTTGTTGTCAAAACCTAAAAATTAGTCCAACAACAAGATGATAGCATCTAAGAATGATTCCAATGTTATTTCACTTACCTCACGTGCGACCTACGTTGCAATGACAAGACGAGGCAACACGAATATGAAAGAGGAAGAAAAAGAATACCAAAAAGAGAATCAATAGCAACTTAGGCAAAAAAAGAAGAAAGGGACGTCAGAAAATTTTAGGGAAATTCTAGAGGAAAGAGAAAATTTAGAAAAGAAAATAAAATTAAAATATCCCAATCCCTCCCCCTTTTTCTCCCACTAACCCACTAACACCTATAATCTCAAAATTCTTGTTTGACCAGAACTCTTTTGGTCAATCGAGTAAAAATAAATTTCATTGTTTACCCAGAGGCTCGAACACAAGACCTCCATCACACCAACACTCCACTTAATTACCAAACCAGCAGGCCCATTCTGATATATTCTTACTAACAATTAAACTTAAGCCTACTGAGCAAGGTTAAGGCTTAATTTAGAAAAATTCCAAAAATTTACCAAAGTCATGGCTTGAACCCAATACTTCTCAGACACTCCCAAAACACTTAACCACTGAAGCAGATACACATTTATATGTCATAATTTAACAGAACAACAATATAAGTTTTGGGGCGTTACAACTCTACCCGCTAAAAGAAAATTTCGTCCACGAGATTTACCTGATCAGAACAAATGAGGATACTGCTGGCGCATCGATCCTTAGGCTCCCACGTGGCCTCCTCAGTGCTATGATTCTACCACAGCACCTTCACTAAGGGGATAGATTTCCTTCTAAGGACCTTTACATCGTGATCCAGAATCTAAATCGACTCCTCCTCAAAGGTCAGATTTGGCTGAACCTCAATCTCCTCAACAGGGACAATGTGCATGAGATCAGAATGATAACACCTCAACATCGAGACGTGGAAAACATCGTGAATGTTGTCTAATTCTGGAGGTAGCTCCAACTGATAAGCAATTGGTCCAACTCATTTTAGAATCTGGTACGGCCTAATAAACCTAGGGCTCAACTTGCCCTTGCCATCGAACCTCAGAACTTTCATCCATGGTGAGACCTTCAGAAACACGAAGTCCCTCATAGAATACTCGATCTCACGTCTCTTCAGATCAGCATAAGACTTCTGCCTGTCAGAAGCTGCCTTTAGTCGATCCCTAATCAGTTGAACCTTATCTTTAGTCTCGGAGACCAACTCAGGACCCAGAACACGTCCTCGCCCAACTCAGTCCAACATAAAGGAGTGCGACACTTACGACCATACAGTGTCTCGTAAGGTGCCATCTGGATGCTAGATTGGAAGCTATTATTATAGGCAAACTCTGCCAATGACAAGTACTCCTCCCAACGTCCTCAGAAATCAATCACATGGCTCCTTAACATATCTTCCAGTATATGAATCACCCTCTCAGATTGGCCATCTGTCTGAGGATGGAAAGCAGTACTAAAATCCAACCTTGAACCTAGAGCCTCATGTAGCTTTTTCCAAAACTAAGACATGAAGCGAGGATCCCTATCGAAGATGATCAAAATCGATACCCCATGCAGTCTCACTATCTCAGAGATATAAAGCTTTTCCAGCTTCTACAGTGAATAGTCAGTACGAACCGGTATGAAGTGCGCTGACTTGGTCAATCGATCCACAATGACCCAAACAGAATCCTTCTTAGTGGATGTCAAGGGTAACCCACTAACGAAGTCTATCGTCACACGTTCCCACTTTTAAAGGGGAATCTTAATCTACTGTAGCAAACCCGAAGACAACTGATGCTCAGCCTTAACCTGCTGGCACGTCATACATCTAGCCACAAAATCAGTAACCTATTGTTTCAATCCCGATCACCAATACAACTCTCAAAGATATCGGTACATCTTATTCCCACTAGGATGCATAGCGTAAGGGCTATTATGCGCCTCTCTGAGAATAGACTGTCTCATATCAAAATCGTTCAGCACACATATCTGGCCTCGGAAGCACAACACACCCTCAGAGTTTAACTCAAAATCCGTTGTGCTACCACTCTCAACCTGCCAAAACCGAAGACCCAAAGACTTATCCTCCAACTGTTTACCCTTAATCTGCTCGATCCAAGTCGGCTGAACTTGAAGCTCTGCTAATAAGCTACCATCATCAAATAAACTAAGGAGAGCAAACATCGCCCTTAAATCAGTCATAGCCCTACGACTTAAAGCATCGGCCATTACATTGGCCTTGCCAAGATGGTACTCGATGGTGTAGTCGTAATCCTTATGCAGCTTGATCCATCTACGCTGCCTAAGATTTAGCTCCTTCTGGGTAAGGAGGTACTTGAGGCTTTTGTAATCAGTGTAGATGATACACTTCTCACCATACAGATAATGCCTCCAGATTTTCAGTGCAAATACCACGGTGGCCAACTCCAAATCATGCATTGGGTAATTTTCCTCATGAGTCTTGAGCTGGCAAGACACATACGCAACCATCTTACCATCTTGTATCAACACACAACCTAAACCGACGTGTGACGCATCACTATAAACGGTGAACTCCTTTCCAGACTCTGGCTGTATCAGAACAAAGGCCTCAGTCAGTACAGTCTTAAGCTTCTCAAAGCTCTCTTGCTGCGCATCAGTCTATACAAAAGAAACTCCCTTACATAGAAGCTTAGTCAACAGAGTTGCGATCAAGGAGAACCCTTCTACAAAACACCGATAGTAACCTGTAACACCCCTAACCCGTATCTGCCGCCGGATCAAGGTTAGGAGGCATTACCAAACAATTCACAGCTTAAGGGAGTCATTCTTTACTATTTATGTTTAAGGTAATATAAACTCAATTATACGAATCATGTGTACATTTTATTTATAACATTCAAATAATCAAATTATAACATAGATATTTACATGACAAATTCTAGGTACAAGCATTAAGACATTAAAACACATATATTTAATACATGCCAAAATATCTATTCAACTTGGCAAATATCAAACATATCATTTTCTTAATTCTACATTTGTGCATGTTAAAAATCTAACAAACTATTACATTAATTCTTATCCAAACACATATGCAACTTTAATATCATTACCATATAACCAAACATAACTTTAATACAATAGATATATAATGTACATTATAGCATATCATTATGAACCATTAAATGAGAAAAACATACAAATTATATTACACCCCATTCGCATACTAAAAATCATACATAAATAGAACTTACATAACCAAGTACACATGATTATACCATTGATATATACACTTACTTAATATTTTAATAATATGGCTAAATATACATTATACTTATTATTATCCCTTTATTGAATTATATAACAAACATAGCAAACATATATACTTTATATTAAGCTTACTAACTTGTACTAATTCATATCATAAATCATGCATTCCAAATAAAATAATATTAAGCCACAACTGAATTACATATATATATATATATATATATATATATATATACCTATCTATCAACCATGTTTGCCTCATTTAATCTAAATTATAAAATTCGACTAATGTAAAACATATCAATATGACAAGCTTACCACAATGAATGATCATAAGTCATATATATCATTACTTTAAACCATAAGCATATACCAAACACACCGCATATATATGACATGCATTTTACTAACTAATGCATTACATATTATAACTCAATAAACATCTATTATTTACTCCATAACCGAAACACATGACCAAACACGACCACATATATATATCATACCAACACATCATATGCATAAATATATATATGTGCAAGTACCGCATCATCAACCAAATATATTCATTACTATCAAACGTAAAACATAACCAAATCATTTTAACCAAAAGTAACATGACAAACATAATTCATACTCATGTATATACCAAAGCCAATTCAACCAAACCACATCCAAATTCAACAACCATTATTAATACATATAACACATATAAAACTTGACTAAAGTTTCATATACTCTCATAGCATATTAGCCAATTTTTGAATGGCTTAATATATACACAACTTCAACCTTAACCAAACATAACCTAGCTTATACATGCCATAGTATCAAGTTTAAACTTATAATGTGCAAAAACAACAATCGATAGTGTGATGGACTTTGCAGACGATCCCTGAGCTTGTAACCAATCTCCAAAATCTATAAAACAAAGGCAAACATAAACACACATAGTAAGCTATCATGGCTTAGTAAGTCATAAGCAAATAAACAACTAAATGTCATAATCAACTCATTTAAACCAAACCAAATTATACTATCATAATCACATTAAATCTCAAACTTATAATTTCATGTATAACATATACTTTCACAAATAAACTTATTCATGGCCGAATATACATGTATTTATTATCAATGATATTCAATTTCAAAACCATAGTACCATTATATAACCGAATATATATAAACCCACATACATATATCCATGAATCATTTCATAAATAGTCACATGATATAATCAAAAGACCGAATACACTTTTCATATGCACATACATTTTTCATTTACATTATACATGTTTTACAACACATATCAAGTAACCTACTTCCCTAATTTCAAATAGGAAATAAACTATCACATACCTGATCACTTTAGCTCATTTTACACATTCAATAACAACTATCATTGCCCGTCGAACCATTCGGAATTAAATAGGATACTCGGATAATCACATATATTATACAATGCCATCATCCCAGACAGGGTCTTACACGAATCAAATACGATGCCGATGTCCCAGACATGGTCTTACACGTAACTACATATACCGATGCCAACGTCCCAGACGTGGTCTTACACGAGAACACATATCAGAAATTCTATCTCATGACATATGTATCCTAGCTATTCCTAAGGTTCGTACGGGGCTTTCAGACGTCGTAACTCGGTCGAATCAAACTCGTGAACTTAATTCCCAAGCATACACAAATTCGATTATTATGTATATATAATCATAAAATTCAATTCAACATTTAAAACTTATATATATTCAAAATTAACAACACTTATTTGCTTATAAACTTACCTCGGATGATGAAAATCGAAACAGAACGACTAATCGACAACTTTAGTTTTCCCCCGATCCAAATCCAATTTCTTTGGTTCTTGATCTAAACATATTCAAATTAAACTCATTCAAACATATTTTCACTCAATTTAGTCCAAGAACACATAAATGGGCAAATTACCATTTTACCCCTGACATTTTACACTTTTTACAATTTAATCCAAATTGCACAAAACACAAAACATGCACATACCATGCTTAGGCCGAATAGTACCCATGTTCATACAAGTCCATACATTTCATTTATTTCATATTTTAGTCCCTCAATTTATTATTTTTGCAATTTAGCCCTAATTACTCAAAATCATCAAAAATTCCAATACAACACATATCAATCCAAAACATATCTTTCATAATTCATCAAATAACATCACAAAACTCAAATATTCATCAATGGCACAACTCAAAATATTCATCAAAATTAGAAATCCAAACATGGGCTTTGTACATTACACTGCAATGATCTCAAAAGCGTAAAAATTATCAAAAACCGAGCTAGTTACATACCTTGATTGAGCTTAACAAAGGGCTGGACCTCAAAGTCTTTATTTTCTTTTTCTTTTCTTTAGTTTCGGTCATGCAAAAAGTATGAGCACTTATGTTTTATTTTATGTTTTATATTATTATTACATCTTAATCATTTTACTTATTTAACCTTATAGTAAAATTTTAAACCTTTATAATTCATGGTTATAACCGTCCACTACATAATATTATGGTCAAATTTCATTTTAAAATCCTCCACTTATAAAGACACATTCATTTCGGCCCTTTTACAATTAACCATCAAATTTTCATTTTACGCGATTAAACCCTTTTATTAAATCGGGCACTCAAACGACAAAATTAAATCACGAAAATTTCACAGATATAAATTCACACATAATAAACATAGAAAATAATTTTAAAATATTTTTCTGACTTAGATTCGTGGTCCCGAAACCGCTGTTTCGAATAAGGTCTAAATCAGGCTGTTACACAACCCTCAACCCTAGAAAGCTGCGGATCTCAGACACATTCTTCGGCTGTTTCCAATCCAACACCATCTCAATCTTATGAGAATTGACTCGTATCCCCTCAGCAGAAACTACATGTCCCAAAAATGTTACTTCCTAGAGCCAGAACTCATACTTGTTGAACTTCGCATACAGATGGTTCTCACGAAGAGTCTGTAGTACCACTCTAAGATGCTCGTCGTGCTTGTCTGCAATCTTAGAATACACCAAGATATCATCAATAAACACCACCACAAACTGATCCAGATAGGGCTGGAACACTTGGTTCATCGAGTCCATAAATTTCGCTGGTGCATTAGTCAAACCAAAGGGCATAGCTAGGAACTCGTAATGTCCATATTGAGTCCTAAATGCCGTCTTATACACATCCGCCTCCTGAACCCCCAGTTGATGATAACCCAAAAGTAGATTAATCTTGGAAAACACAAAAGCCCCTCTGAATTGGTTGAATAAATCATCAATCCTTCGAAGTGGGTGCTTATTCTTAATCTTCAACTTGTTCAATTGCCAATAATCGATACACATCCTCATTGTCCCATCTTCTTTCTCACAAACAACACAGGTGCTCCCCACGGAGACACACTGGGACGAATGAACCCACGATCCAACAATTTTTGAATCTGAGCCTTAAACTCCGTAAGCTCCTTCGGTGCCATTCGGTAGGGGAAGATAGACATCGGAGCTGTACCAGGCAAAAGCTCAATCTCAAATTTCACTTCTTGGCTCGGAGGCAAACCCAGTAGTTTCTTAGGAAAGACATTCAGAAAATCCCTGATAGTTCTGATGTCCTTTACTGAAGAATCCCCAAAATCAGAAACACTTACATAGGCCAAATATGCCTCACATCCTTTCCGAACCAACTTTTCTGCCACCAATATAGAAATCCCATTAGTTAGAAAATCCTGATGTTCCCCAATCACAACTACCTCATCGTCCTCCTCGGTTCTCAAAACAACCCTTTTAATCGCACAGTTCAGACTTACTCGGGTCTTGACCAGCCAATCCATCCCCAGAATTAAATCGAACTCCCCGAACGGAAGCTCCATCAGATCAACAAAAAATACTGTCCCTTAGACCTCTAACGGAACGTCTCTATACAATTTGCTAACTCAGATAGATTACCCCAAAAGACTCACAATAGACACCTCACTAAAAGTATTCTTGACCGGAACCCTTAAAGTTTCAGACATAGTACTTGCTACGTAGGAGTGTGTAGAGCTTATGTCTATCAATGTAAGATAAGGTATATTATAAATTAAAAAAGTACCCGTAATGACGTCTGGAGCATCTTTGTCCTCTTGTCGACGAGAACCATAAACAAGAGTAGGCTGCCTCGCCTCAGTATGACCAGCACCTCTGTTCGATGCTCTCTATCTACAGCTATAATGCTCGGGTTTGTACAAGTGTACACATTCGTTATCAAGTAATAAGTAAGTATCAAGTTATCGTCTCCATAGGGATTGTATTTGTGCTAAGTCAATTAATTATAAAAATATTATTAACAACTTGGTAAATAGAGACACAATTTAATTTGGAAGTATTGATTAAAAATATGTAAAATTAATCTAGATGCAATGATCCCTAATGTGATTTATCTTGACATGCAACTATATGAATGAAATAGATTTTAGCAGAATTAACACAATAAGCAACAATTATAGCATAAATAAGCTAGGACAATTACTTTAATTAAACTCACTTTATTATCAACATGCTTAATAATATTTGGAAAAACATTCCATGGCAACTAGATCTTTCATGAGTTTGGAAACCACGTTAGGTCCTTTCGGAATCCTTTACTTAGTAAATACACATTTTACTAATTCTTATTTACTAAGGGTTTCTTAGTATTTGTGCGAGGTAATAGGGACGTGTTAGGTTTGAAACATTTTAATCACACAAATTTAAAAACTATGCAGATAACAGAGCCTGGTTAGGGTTGTTATGCAACCTACAATTTAATCGGGTTAGGATCTAAATTGAGCATGCACATTTCAATTATGTGTCTATTAGTCGTCGTCTGGTTAGGATCGCTCAGCTAATTTAAGTGCATTTCAATCACGTATGAATGAAATACAGACTTGATTTTAATTTAAAACATGATCGATTGAGGCACAAACATTATAAGCATGAATCAAATAAACATTATTCAATAAAAATAATCATTCTAGCTTAAATAAAATTAAGCGATCGTTGTTGTAAACAAGAACAGTAAACACATAACAAACATTCTTGAATTAAATTAAAGAAAATAAAGATTAAACCCAAATCAAAATGGCTGTCACCCAAGACTCTGACTGATGAGGGCTCCTTTGTTCCTTCGCTTCACTCTTTTGCTGATGGCTCTCTGAGGTGGTCGACCAAGGGCTCTTTAAGAGGCTAATTTGCTAAAAACTTTTATGCAAAGATGATGATAGGAGTGAGGGCAAAGAGAGTTGAGAGAGGAGAGAATGATGAATGAGCGAGGGATGATTGAGGGATGAGGGATGATTAGAAAAGGGAGAAATGGGGTCTTATTTATAGGTGAGGCAAGGGAGCTATTTTGCTAAAAATAGGAGTGTCCATCTTTTGCAAATTCATCCAAGGGTGGCCGGCCATGATTTGTGGAAATGTGGCTGATTTTTTCCTGATATAAGTGCCATAACATGATCAGGATCAGGACTCGGTCAATTGCAAATCTCCGGGCAAATCTCTGATTTCTTCAACTCTTCAAGGACCTAGTGTAATTAAACAAAAATTTGATTTATGAACATCCACATACAGCTGAATTTTGGGTTGACTTGGTCCTCCATTTGGATGATTTTGCAATCAGCATAAAGCTCTCAGACCTATCCAGCAATAGTAGATAATTTAGAGGACCAAAGAATGTAATTTAACCACTTTAATTAATTAATTTACTTAATTAATTAAAACCCAATTTATTAACGAAGCATATTAAAATAAATTATTAAATATAACTTTATATTTTATTATTTAATTTAATAATGCATGGTCCACTTTATAGCTTGACAATATAATATGCTCAAATTAATATAAAAGAAGCCATTTTCTGCATGAAAACTATATAATAAAGCATAAAATCACATTTTAATAATTTCTATGTCTCAATTTCATATTTTTATATATTTCATGTGACAACCCGAATTAGGGCCTAATCGGAATAGTGGTTTTGTGACCACAAATTCGAGATAGAAATAATTGTTTTATAATTATTTTGGGGTTTATGATATGATTGCATGATTGTGTGAAAATTTCGTGATGAAATTTTATGCCTAAAGTGCTTAAATTGAAAGTAGGGACTAAATCGAATAAGTTGCAAAATTTGCATCCCGGAAGTTTTTAGTATGAAATTGTTTTGGAATATTAATTAGGAGGTCTTAAATAGCAATTTGACCAATTTTAAGTTCATGGATAAAATTAGGACATGGAAGGAATTTTTGAAAGTTTAGTAAGGAGGGGCATTTTGGTCATTTGGATATTAAATGAAATAAAATGGGAAAAATAACACAAAATTGATCATCATCCTCCTTAGTTGCTGCCGAATTCTCCCTCTCTCCATATCTAGGGTTTCTTCAACTTTCAAGCTCCATAATAAGTGATTCCAAACCCCGTTTTTAATGTTCTTTACGTTTTTGGAATCCCGGAAGCTCGATTAAGTTTATGCTAGTAATAATTTAACCTAGGGTTCATATTTGGAAAAATACCCATAGGTGAAATTTTTGTATTTTGATGTTTTATGATAGAATATGAGGTTTTAAATTATGTTAGACAACTTGTGCTACTCGGTTTTAAGTGAAAACGAGTAAAACGGCATAATCGGTAAAAATACCTATTGTTCATAACTATATGATAGAGTGAGAATTTGATGTTGTTGTAGAAGAGAAAAATGTTCAGCATATCATAAAACATAAGAATAACGGCTGAAATTAAATTCCCGAGCCTAGGGGCAAAATTGTAATTTTGTAAAAGTTAGGGGGGCAAAAATGTAATTTTTCCATGATGTGATTTTTGGAATGGAATAAATAGTATGAGTATTAAATGAGCTAAATGTGTTATTATAGATCAAGAAAGGCGCGGAATTGATACGGGGAAAGGAAAAAGTTTTGGACTAAATTGCAAAATTTCCACATTTTGCACCAAGGTAAGTTTGTACGTAAATATTACAATAATTTCATGTACATTCTTATATTTCAGCCTATTATATAAATATACTAGCTGATGTTAAAATATAAATCGACTATTGGAAGAATGGAAATAAATATAGAGAGAGATCCGGTTGAACATTCTGGAGATCGAATGAAATAGAGGAAGCGTAGCTAGGTCACATGTATGATGCTGAGTGCACATCATGTGTACAAGAAAGCTACGAGACACCATGTAGTAGCTAGGTCACATGTGTTATACGGGATGTATCCCATGTAGACAAGAGAGCTACGTGAAAGATAAATGTAGCTAGGTCGCATGCGTAATTCCAAGTGAAGGACACCATGTAGATAAGAGAGCTACGAGACAAATCGGCTAGGTCGCATGAGTGGTACTAAGTGTTCACCATGTGTACAAGAGAGCCGAACTAAATGAAGTATGATGGTGGGGCTGTGTGCTGAAACCATTAAATATCGAGGATTGACCCGAATTGTTCAACGGGATGGTTTTGTGGTGATATTATGGTTTGGACCTACACTTATGGTGAATGAAATGTGGTGAAAATGATTTGTGGTATATACATTTATAAGATAAAATGAGGTTAGCATAAAGAATGTGTGAAAGAGTGAAATTAACATTAAAACTGTTTTTAGATGGTAGCAGTGACGTGATTTTGAAAATCACCAAAAATAGGAGGAATATAATTAGAGGTTGAATGAGATGTGAAATTAAAGTTTAATGAGTCTACTTTCATATAAAAGAAACAGAGCAAGCAAAGGAATTCTATATTTTGAGATATTTACAATTGTAAGTGACTTGCTCAGGATGAATACGTGATCCCCTGTTCCAACTTTGAAAAATCATTAAAAATTGTACAAAGCAAATTAAGAAATATAGTTTACATGCCTAAATTTCTTATTGAGACTAGTTTTAAATGAAAGAGACTTCAGGGTTGTTTGAATTGTGTACTGAGATAAATTCAATTCATAGTGAACAGAGGTCAGATCAGTCGAGTTGTGTAACAGGGGAAACTTTAACTAATAAACTGTACTAATCGGCTGAACCAAAAATTATAGAAAAAAATTAGCAAGAAGCTTTATGAGTCTAGGTTCAGGGAAATTTTAGGGATTTTAATTTTGAGTTTTGTAACTCGAGTTATGATTTATTTAGTGAATATGACGCAGCAGAGACAGCTTAATCAAAGTGGAATGAATAGTTAAGTTAAAGTAGATATACTTGAATTGTTGTGTAAACATGTTAGATTCTTTAATTAGTATTTACATACTTACTTACTAAGCTATAAGCTTACTTTGTTTTCTCTCTTTTGTCTTATAGTGTCCTCCAGCTTGCTCAGGAGTTAAGGATCGTGAAGATCTACCCGCACTATCATACTTTTGGGTATTTGAACTAAACGTTTTGAATTATGGCATGTATAGTAGGCTTAATTATTTTGTTACGTGTCATATTTGTCTAGGTTTAAAATATTAGTTACTGATTCGACCAGCTACTTTGTACAAGCCATTAAAGTTGGCTAATATTGTTCAAGACATATGTTATACGATGCACTATCAAATTGGATGACATATTTCTATCTCGGTTATGTTTAATGGTATGTGTTATGTTCGGTAATACCTTGTATCTGTTCCCATGACACAGTAGAAGGGTAAGGGTGTTACATTTAGTGGTATCGAGCTATGGTTTAGTTGGTTCTCGGACTAATAAAGTGTGTGTAAAAGTCTAGCTATACATGCCATAAAAATATTGTGATAGTGTGGTGACTCTGATTATTCTAAAGCGTGTTTTGTTTTAATATAGTAATGGATCTGAAGGAACTGAGGTGATGATGTTTGCTAGTAATGCGCCATGACTCCGCACAAGGATCGCGCTGTGGAAAGTAGACCTGAGACATTGAGACAAGGAGATGAGGCTCGGGATGCCTTTCTCCAAATGATGAATAATTGGTATCTTGAATTTATTCGAGCAAATCCAAATGCTCAACCTCCTCCACCCCTCCTATACCTCGGGCGATTCTGTAGTCTGCCAAGGTATAGATTTGGTAAGAATGAACAAGCCTCCGCTAACAAGATTCGAAAACAAGGGGTCAAGAGTTTAGAGCAAAGGTCGATGATGATCTGAGAAAGCGGAATTCGGCTTGAAAATTATACCCGTGTATTTGATGAGCTCTCATGTACACCGAGGAATGCTTAAAGTGTGCTTTATCACTTTTGAGAGATTGACCTACCACCGGTGGAAGACTTTGGTTGCAAGGTGCCAAAAGAAAAAAGTTACTTGGGATTTCTTCCAGGAAGAATTTAGAAAGAAATACATAAGTCAACGATTTATTGATAAAAAACGGAAGGAGTTCCTTGAATTGAAGCAGGGAAAAATGTCTATAGCAGAGTATGAACACGAATTTGTAAGACTCAGCAAGTATGCCCAGGAATGTGTGTCCACCGAGGCCATTATGTGTAGAAGATTTGAAGATGGGCTGAATGAGGACATTAAAGTGCTTGTAGGAATTTTGGAGTTGAAAGAATTTGTAGTATTGGTTGATCGAGCTCTTAAAGCCGAAGAATTGAACAAAGAAAGAAGAAAAGCTGCTATTGAGGCTCGAGATGTCAGAAAAAGACAGATAAGCAAGCCATTTCAATCTCAATCAAAGAGGTCCAAAGAGACAAACCCTCGAATGACAGTTTCAATTGGGGATTCACACAGAGATCGTGGTAGAGCATATTCGGGGTCTAAAGCTCAAGCTATTTCAGTGGCAAGTGTGGGTAATATGCAACCTAGAAAGCCTGAGTGTCAGCAATGTGGCAGGCAACATTATGGTGAGTGTTGGGGAACCGAGCGAGCTTGTTTCAGGTGGGGTTCTCGCGAGCATTTTATTAGAGATTGTCCGGAGAAAGTTAAAGAAGAAAGATTTCAGAGTGCTAGACAGAATACCACCGCTAGTAGAGGTAGACCACCGAGAAATACTAGAGGTGGGACTAGTAGTAAAACTGTGATGAAAGATTTAACGGCAAGATCAGAAGCTAGAGCACCTGCTAGAGCTTATGCTATACGTGCTCGAGAAGATGCATCATTTCCCGATGTCCTTACTGGTACATTTTCTCTCTATGATACTATTGTTATTGCATTGATTGATCCCGGGTCCACTCATTCCTATATTTGCATGAATTTAGTATCCAATAAAAAGTTGCCTGTTGAATTTACTGAGTTTACGATTAAAGTGTCGAACCCCTTAGGCCAATATGTGCTAGTTGACAAGGTTTGCAAGAATTGCCCATTAATGATTCAAGGTCACTGTTTTCCGGCCAACTTGATGTTATTACCATTTGGTGAGTTTGACGTTATCTTGGGAATGGACCGGTTAACATTGTATGATGCTAAGGTAGATTGTAAACAAAAGACACTAGAGTTGAAATGTGAAAATGGAGAAATTCTGTGGGTTGAAACAGATGAATCAAATAAATTGCCTATGGTGATTTCGCACATGTCTGCACTGAAATACATGAGAAAAGGGTGTGAAGCTTATCTGGCTTATGTAATGAATATTGAGTTGCCTCAACTGAAATTTGAATCGATCGATAGTCCGTGAGTTTCGGATGTATTTCGGAGGAATTGCCAGGTTGCCTCCGAACGAGAGATAGATTTTGCCATTGATTTGTTGCCTGCATCGCACCAATCTCTATTACTCCATATAGAATGGCTCATTGAATTAAAAGAATTGAAGGATCGATTGCAGGAGTTAACGGACAAAGGGATTTGTGAGATCGAGTTTCTCTCCACAGGGTGCTCTGTATTATTCGTAAAGAAGAAGGATGGTTCAATGAGACTTTGCATTGATTACCGTCGACAATAAGGTGACTATAAAGAACAAGTACCCATTGCCGAGGATTGATGATTTATTTGATCAATTAAAGGGGGCCACAGTGTTTTCAAAGATTGATTTGAGGTCTGGTTACTACCAGCTGAGAGTTAAGGAGTTAGATGTGCCGAAAACCGCCTTTAGGACAAGGTATGGACATTATGAGTTTCTTGTGATGCCTTTCGGCTTAACAAATGCTCCAGCTATGTAGTTGCTGACGCCTTGAGCAGAAAATTTCTTTTTACTTTGAGAGCCATGAACACGGGGTTAGTATTGTCTGATGATGGGTCAATCTTAGCAGAGATGAGAGCTAAACCGTTATTTCTCCAGTTGATTTGTGATGCTCAAAAGAATGATAGTGAGTTGCGGATCAAGAGAACTCAATGCGAATCGAAAGCTCGACTCGATTTTCGAGTTGGACCAGATGACTGTTTGATGTTTCGAGACGGGATATGTGTCGAAAAACGATAAATTGATTCGAAAATATTACATGAGGCGCACAATGGTCATTTATCGTTCATCCTGGTAGCACAAAATGTATAATGATTTAAAGAAGTCAGTATTGGTGGCGGTATGAAAAGGACATTTCGAATTTGTAACCAAGTGTTTGATCATCAACAAGTAAAAGCTGAACATCAAGTGCCTTGAGGATTACTTCAACCGGTAATGGTGCCCGAGTGGAAATGGGACAAGATTACCATGGATTTTGTAACCGGTTTGCCTTTAACTCCTAAAAGAAGGATCTTTGTTTGGGTAGTGGTTGATAGATTAACAAAGTCACCCACTTTATACCAAGACGCACCGATTACTCACTTGATAAATTAGCGAATTATATATTGTTGAAATTGTGAAGTTGCACGAGTACCTATGTCTATAATATCGATAGAGATCCAAGATTTACCTCGAGATTTTGGAAAAAGTTACAAGAAGCTTTGGGTACAAAATTGAACTTTAGTACCGCATTTCATCCACAAACAGATGGTCAAACGGAAAGAGTAATCCAGGTACTCGAAGATATGCTTAGATGCTGTGTTTTAGAATTTGGAGGTAGTTGGGAGAAATATCTATCTTTAATTGAGTTTGCCTACAATAACAGTTATCAATCAAGTATACAAATGGCACCGTACGAAGCCTTGTATGGTCGTAAGTGTCGGACTCCTTTATATTGGACCGAGCTTAGTGAGAAACAGATTCACGGAGTTGATCTAGTTAAAGAAACCGAAGAGAAAATAAAAGTAATTTGAGATTGCTTGAAAGCTGCTTCAGATCGACAAAAGTCATATGCAGATTTAAAAAGAAAAGAGATTGAATTTCAGGTGGGTGATAAAGTATTCTTGAAGGTGTCACCATGGAAAAGATTCGAGATTTAGTCGAAAAGGCAAGTTGAGTCCGCGTTTTATTGGGCGTCTGAGATTCTTGAGAGAATTGGACCAGTGGCATATCGGTTGGCCTTACTGGCAGAGTTAGAAAGAATTCATAACGTGTTTCATGTATCAATGTTGTGACATTATCGTTCTGATCCTTCACTGTCATTTCCCCAACAGAAATTGAGATCCGATCGGATATGACCTATGAGGAGGAACCAATAAAGATTTTGGCTCGAGAAGTTAAACAGTTAAGAAATAAAAGCATAGCCTTAGTGAAAGTATTGTGGCACAGACATGGGATAGAAGAGGCTACGTGGGAACCTGAGGAGGCTATGAGGAAATAGTACCCAAACCTCTTTACCGGTAAGATTTTCGGGGACGAAAATCTCTAAAGGGGGGGAGAATTGTGACAACCCAAATTAGGGCCTAATCGGAATAGTGGTTTCGTGACCACAAATCCGAGATAGAAATAATTGTTTTATAATTATTTTGGGGTTTATGATATGATTGCATGATTGTGTGAAAATTTCGTGATGAAATTCTATGCCTAAACTGCTTAAATTGAAAGTAGGGACTAAATCGAATAAGTTGCAAAATTTGCATCCTGGAAGTTTTTAGTATGAAATTGTTTTGGAATATTAATTAGGAGGTCTTAAATAGCAATTTGACCAATTTTAAGTTCATGGACAAAATTAGGACATGGAAGGAATTTTTGAAAGTTTAGTAAGGAGGGCATTTTGGTCATTTGGATATTAAATGAAATAAAATGGGAAAAATAACACAAAATTGATCATCATCCTCCTTAGTTGCTGCCGAATTCTCCCTCTCTCCATAGCTAGGGTTTCTTCAACTTTCAAGCTCCATAGTAAGTGATTCCAAACCCCGTTTTTAATGTTCTTTACGTTTTTGGAATCCCGGAAGCTCGATTAAGTTTATGCTAGTAATAATTTAACCTAGGGTTCATATTTGGAAAAATACCCATAGGTGAAATTTGTGTATTTTGATGTTTTATGATAGAATATGAGGTTTTAAATTATGTTAGACAACTTGTGCTACTCGGTTTTAAGTGAAAACGAGTAAAACGGCATAATCGGTAAAAATACCTATTGTTCATAACTATATGATAGAGTGAGAATTTGATGTTGTTGTAGAAGAGAAAAATGTTCAGCATATCATAAAACATAAGAATAACGGCTGAAATTAAATTCCCGAGCCTAGGGGCAAAATTGTAATTTTGTAAAAGTTAGGGGGCAAAATTGTAATTTTTCCATGATGTGATTTTTGGATTGAAATAAATAGTATGAGTATTAAATAAGCTAAATGTGTTATTATAGATCAAGAAAGGCGCGGAATTGACCTCGAACGGTGGAAGGAAAAAGTTTTGGACTAAATTGCAAAATTTCTACATTTTGCACCAAGGTAAGTTTGTATGTAAATATTACAATAATTTCATGTACATTCTTATATTTCAGCCTATTATATAAATATACTAGCTGATGTTAAAATATAAATCGACTATTGGAAGAATGGAAATAAATATAGAGAGAGATCCGGTTGAACATTCGGAGAGATCGAATGAAATAGAGGGCGTAGCTAGGTCACATGTATGATCTTGAGTGCACATCATGTGTACAAGAAAGCTACGAGACACCATGTAGTAGCTAGGTCACATGTGTGATACGGGATGTATCCCATGTAGACAAGAGAGCTACGTGAAAGATAAATGTAGCTAGGTCGCATGCGTGATTCCAAGTGAAGGACACCATGTAGACAAGAGAGCTACGAGACAAATCGGCTAGGTCGCATGAGTGGTACTAAGTGTTCACCATGTGTACAAGAGAGCCGAACTAAATGAAGTATGATGGTGGGGTGTGTCTTGAAACCATTAAATATCGAGATTGACCCGAATTGTTCAACGGGATGGTTTTGTGGTGATATTGTGGTTTGGACCTACACTTATGGTGAATGAAATGTGGTGAAAATGATTTGTGGTATATACATTTATAAGATAAAATGAGGTTAGCATAAAGAATGTGTGAAAGACTGAAATTAACATTAAAACTGTTTTTAGATGGTAGCAGTGACGTGATTTTGAAAAATCACCAAAAATAGGAGGAATATAATTAGAGGTTGAATGAGATGTGAAATTAAAGTTTAATGAGTCTACTTTCATATAAAAGAAACAAAGCAAGCAAAGGAATTCTATATTTTGAGATATTTACAATTGTAAGTGACTTGATCAGGATGAATACGTGATCCCCTGTTCCAACTTTGAAAAGTCATTAAAAATTGTACAAAGCAAATTAATAAATATAGTTTACATGCCTAAATTTCTTATTGAGACTAGTTTTAAATGAAATAGACTTCAGGGTTGTTTGAATTGTGTACTGAGAGAAATTCAATTCATAGTGAACAGAGGTTAGATCAGTCGAGCTATGTAACAGGGGAAACTTTAACTAATAAACTGTACTAATCGGCTGAACCAAAAATTATAGAAAAAAATTAGCAAGAAGCTTTATGAGTATAGGTTCAGGGAAATTTTACGGATTTTAATTTTGAGTTTTTTAACTCTAGTTATGATTTATTTAGTGAATATGACGCAGCAGAGACAGCTTAATCAAAGTGGAATGAATAGTTAAGTTAAAGTAGATATACTTGAATTGTTGTGTAAACATGTTAGATTCTTTAATTAGTATTTACATACTTACTTACTAAGCTATAAGCTTACTTTGTTTTCTCTCTTTTGTCTTATAGTGTCCTCCACTTGCTCGGAGTTAAGGATCGTGAAGATCTACCCGCACTATCATACTTTAGGGTATTTGAACTAAACGTTTTGAATTATGGCATGTATAGTAGGCTTAATTATTTTGTTACGTGTCATATTTGTCTAGGTTTAAAATATTAGTTACTGATTACTCGACCAGCTACTTTGTACAAGCCATTAAAGTTGGCTAATATTGTTCAAGACATATGTTATACGATGCACTATCAAATTGGATGACATATTTCTATCTCGGTTATGTTTAATGGTATGTGTTATGTTCGGTAATACCTTGTATCTGTTCCTATGACAGTAGCAGGTAAGGTGTTACATTTCATTAATTTATTAAGCAATTACTTGGTTTTAACAACAAATTTAAGTAAAAAGGTGACGAATTATATGGGAAAAATCCTATATATTTTTCAGTTTACACACCCCAAAACTTAAATCATTGCTCGTCCTGAGAAATGTTCATGCACAGCACAAGGTTTCGATAAAGCAAATTTTCTACAAGTGTAAGCAGCATCAATCCTTGCCCTATAATCATGTATTAATAAATTCATGCTCATAGATCTTCTTTATTAACAAGTAAATCATATGCAAATATTTTGAAAATTTTATACTAAGTTTCAAGATATGCCAACATGAATCATAGTATGTATATATGTCACAGCCAAAGATAATATTCTTCATTCAACATAATTTCTCTTCAATCAAGCAAAACAATCATAAGGCTTATTTATGATCTTCATATGTTGAACTTAGAACTCCCTCTCTACTAATGTAGGCGACATAATCATCAAATAAATTGGTCTTTTTAAGGTTTTAATGAGGCTCGGTTAAAGGTAGGGATTTTAAGAGATAAGACATTTCAGTTTCAAAATCTTAACCTTTAATTTTGTCTTGGATTTTTCAAAATACAGCCTTTTTCTTTAAGTGAACCTTTGGAATACCTCCAAACTTATTTTGAACTCATGCTCATACATTTTTCTTTGTGGAAATTGAGCAAAATTTTCTTCGCTATTTTTTTTTAAGCATGAACAATCCTTTGGAAATTTCCTCAAATGTCATTTACCAAGACAACTTTAGTTAAGACGGGTGCACAAAATTAGGATAACTTCAAAAGATGGAGATATGGCTTGTAATGTAGGTTCATTGCAATAAACAGGCCTTTTAAGCTCAAAATTATAGTTTCAAGGGTCTAATATTATAAGGTGGGCTTGAAAAGGCTTAAACGATCCAAACAAATAGTGTCTATATCATTTTAGATTTTTATGTCTCCTAGGATTTTGCCTCAAGAATGTTACTAAGTCAATTCTAAAGATATAAACCTTCATGCATCTCTAATCTCAAAAGAAACTAAGTTTTCATGGCAAACATTACCTAAGACTAAGATCATACAATCATTCCATTCTTTATGATAACATACAATCACTCAGATAAAATCATCATTCATGCTCGCATACAAGCTATCTCATTACAAAGAATTTCTCTAAACATTCAGTTATTAAAACATAATCATGAAAGAAATGATTGAAACATACTTGAAAATTTTAAAGATTTTGAGCAATTATTTGCCTTACCCCCTTCAAAAAGAAACAATGTCCTTATTGCAAGAACAAAGTAATGAATGAAAATTGAACACCAAGTAGGGTTAAAAAGAAAGAGAGGTGAGTCATTAAGACTGCTTAAATTCCAAGTCTTTCCTCATAATCCAATCCTAGACATGTTCATTCCCATTACCACATCACTTAGTCTTTTTCTTTTTAATGAAGCATTTATTCATGCTTGCTATGTTTTATTTTTCAGAAATTAAATCCTAGAAATAAATTCCTAAAGACCTAAAACAAATAAATAAAAAGACAAGAATCCCCATTTTTATTTTTCTGACTCATTCTCCTTGTCCTCTTTAGCTCCTTCTCCGCTTGTATAATCAGTATCTTCCATCCATGTCTCAAATTTAGCTGATAAACTGTAATTTATACATATTTTTATCCCATGCTTAGTACATTTATGGATGATTTCTCCTTAGATTTGGTGAATTCGATGCTCCTAATTCTTTAATTTCATGTTTTATACTAAGGTGACATAGGAGGGAAAAAAGAGTGAGAAACGGGCCAAAAACGGAGAAAACGGGTCAACGTGGGAAATCAACACGGCCTAAAGTTCCTTACACAGGTAGATCACACGCCCATGTAGGTTTAACAGGCTCTAACACGGCTTAGACCTCCTCACACGGGTAGATTACACACACGTGTTAATTTGAAAAAATTGACACATGACTTACATAGGTAGACCACACGCCCTTGCCTATTTAACAGCCATAACCACGGTCTTGAAGAAGTCGCACATGGGTGTGTCACACGGGCGTGTCCCTGTCGAGCCCAAGTTTAGTTCTATTCGAAAAAGACCACTTTTGAGGGCTTTTAGACATTTTAAAGCCTATTGAAACATTTGAGGAGGAAATTAGAACGGACACATGGAGTAAGAGGCAAGGAATTACTCAAGGAAAACCGATTGATCCATCTCAGAAGCTGGATTCATCGTTCAAGACTAAAGATCTCCCTTCAATTTCCTTCAGGAGTTTTGGGTTTTCTTTATGTTTTGTTATCTTTATTCTTTTGAGATGTTTTCTTTAATAATTATGAACTAAACCCCCTAAATACCTAAGGGGAATGAAACCTAAGACGGATCTTGTTATTATTATCTGAATTGTATGATAAATATTTGACTTGTTCTTAATTATGTGTTCTTAATTCTTTTTTTAATATTCCAGGATATTGATTCAAGTTAATGCGCTTATTCAGGGGAGCAAAAGTTCTTGTCTAAGAGTAAATTTGTCATAATTAAGCGGAGTTGATTGCACGCCTAAGGATAGGGTGACAAGATTTTGCAGGATTAGGGTGAAACCTAATAGGGGAGTCCATAGATCGAGTTAATGCAACACTAGGGTGTTAAATAGAAAGAGATTTCAATTAATCAACCCAGGGTTAGACGTTATTAGTCTCGAGAGAGATAATAATATAACTTAGGGATTTCTACGGATCAAGTCAAATGAATAAATCATCTTATTCAGAGTCAAATAACAAGTGAAGTCTAGGTGGGTTTTTCCTTAGGTATTGTCTTAATCAATCGAGTTTTCCCAAAAGCTTTTCCCTAATTTTCTCTCTGTGCACCCTTAGTTTAGTTAATTAGTTTAGATAAACAAATCCCTTAATTTTTAGGCTAGATAATAAAAAGAAAGTAATTACTAGTAGTCTTGGTTCCTTTGGGTTCGACAATCCGAACTTGCTAAAGCTATACTACTGTTCGATAGGTACACTTGCCTTCATTGTGATAATAGTTAGTTTTAAGAACGATTAATTATAAATTTTTAAAACCTGTCACGAATATCACATATCAAGTTTTTAGCACCGTTGCCGGGGAACTTAAGATATTAGGAACACTCAATTTTTATTACTTTAGCCATTTTACTTTTATTGCAATTTATTTTTTAGTTTAGTTTAATTCCACTTTTCTAACTTTTCTTTTATTTTCTGACAGATTTTTCTAGTTTATGACCAGAAGAAACCCATCAGGACCATTACTTTTTTATAGTGGGATCGATCGCACAGCTCGCAGAAACGGAAGAGAAATAAGGCGAAGCTTAATATACACAGAGGAAGAGCAAGAGGACGATATTCAAACCACAATCGAGGAGATGGTTGAAAATCAGGAAAATTTGCTACCTCCTGCGATTGCTGCTGATCCAGTAAATCAGAATCCTGCTCCGCGCACTATGTATGGTTATGCTAAACTGAATTTAACAGGAACTGATTCGAGTATAGTTAGGCCTGCTATTGCTGCAAATAATTTTGAACTGAAACCTAACACGATTCAAATGATACAACAATTTGTTCAGTTTGATGGTTTGTAGGATGAGGATTCAAACAATCACTTGGCAAATTTTTTGGAGTTTTGCGACACATTTAAAATCAATGGCTTTTCTGACGACGCCATACGCCTTCGGTTGTTTCCCTTTTCACTGAGAAACAAAGCTAAACGGTGGTTGAACTTGTTACCACGAGGGTCAATCACTACTTGGGAACAAATGACTGAAAAGTTTTTACTTAAATATTTTCCGCCGGTTAAAATGGCTAAGTTGAGGAATGACATCTCTTCTTTTATGCATATGGATCTAGAAACGCTCTATGATGCATGGGAGAGATACAAGGATCTTTTGAGAAGGTGTCCTAACCATGGGTTACCATTTTGGCTACAAGTTTAGACGTTTTACAACAGTGTGAACCCCTCAACGAGGCAACTCATCGACGTAGCCACCGGTGGAACTTTGAATAACAAAACACCTGAAGTGGCTTACGAATTTATTGAAAAAATGTTACTAAATAACTATCAGTGGCAAGTTATGAGGACAAAGCCGACGAAAGCGGCCGGTGTTTTCAACCTCGATGCTGTTACTATGCTATCTAACCAGGTAGAACTCTTAAATAAAAACATTGATGGTTTGTGTGGTTCTACTCAGGTACATCCAGTTATGAGGTGCGATTCAAATGAAGGAGGAACACACACGGAATATCAATCCTTCAACCCCAACACCGAGGAGGAACAAGTCCAATACATGGGTAACAATAATTCTAGATTTCAAAATAACCTATACAGTAATACCTATAATGCAAGTTGAAGGAACCATCCTAATTTCTCATGGGGTGGTCAAGGAAATCAAATGTCACAACATCCTCCGGCTTTTCAATAACCACCTTACCAACAAGAAAAGAAGTTGAACCTTGAGGAGATGCTCACAAAGTTTATCTCGGTGTCGAAAACTTGTTTCCAAAATACCGAAACAACACTTAAGAATCAAAAAGCGTCGATCCAAGGGCTCGAAACTCAGATAGGCCAACTCGCCAAATTGATTTCTGAATGACCACAAGGTAGCCTGCCGAGTAACACTGAATCTGACCCAAGGGAAGAACTCAACGCAATTACCATCCAAGACGAGGAAGGGTTAGTTGAACCTGAACCAGAACTGAGGCAAGGAATTATGGTAAATAAAGGTAAAGGTGAGGTAGACCACAGTGAGTTGAAACAGGTAAGTAAAGAGTAAAAACCACAAGTGTCATACCCCAATGCGACAAGGAAAGACCGCATAAATGAACAATTTGGTAAATTCCTTAAACTATTAAAGAAATTACACATTAACTTATAGTTTATTGAAGCTTTTTCGCGGATGCCAATCGCAGTCAAATTCTTCAAGGAGCTTTTAGCAAATAAACGGAAGTTGGATGAGGCAGCGCATGTGGAGTTAAATGTAGTTTGCTCAGCCATTCTACAGAACAAGCTGGCCAACAAATTGAAAGATTCAGGGAGTTTTACGATTCTTTGTTTAATTGGTAGCTTAAATGTTAAAAATGCTGTGAGCTCTATTCTCCAACTCTGATGGCAAATGACATGCCTTTCCAAAAACCAACCGATAAGGAGTCATTCCTAACGGGTGTCTTAAATGTTGTTCGATAGGCCCATAATGGATCATCGACTCTTCGAGACCAATCTTTTCTGCTGGAGCGTACTACCTTTTCATGGATACCTTTGATTTCACGGTTTACTCTTTCAACTTGCCCATTGGACTGGGGGTGATAAGCAGTAGCAATCTTGTGCTTCACATCATATTTGTCAAGCAACCACTTAAGCCACTTGTTCACAAAATGAGAACCTTCATCACTAATAATAGCTCTTGGTGTCCTAAATCGTGTAAACACATGTTTATGTAGGAATCGCATGACTACCTTAGCATCATTTGTAGGTACGCTTTAGCTTCAACCCACTTGGATACATAGTCCACAACAACTAAGATGTATTTGTTCCCATAAGAAGAAGGAAACGGTCCTAAGAAGTCAATGCCCTATACGTCGAATAATTCAATCTCTAAAATATTTGTTAAGGGCATTTCATTCCTCCTTGATATGTTTCCACTTCTTTGGCATCTATCACAGTTCTTCACATAGGCATAAGCATCTTTAAAAAATGTAGGCCAAAAGAAACCTGTTTGCAAAATCTTTGCTGCAATATGTGCACCACCAAAGAATCGCCCACTTGGAGATGAATGGCAATGATATAAGATCTCAGTAATCTCACTTTCTGCTACACACTTTCGGATTATATTATTTGCACACTATTTAAAAAAAACGGGCTTCCCAAAAATATTACCGACTATCATTGTAACAGCCCTAAATTGACCCTAGTCGGAAAGTGGGTTCGGGACCACTAAACCGAGTCATAAAAATAATTAACTGTCATAGTTGATGCTCATTATATGTACATATGCATGTGTGAAAATTTCATGTTTGAATTTTGTTAATTATAAGTGAATTTTGTCAAATAGGACTTATGTGAGAAAATTTAGAAATCTGCTAGGCAAATGTAGGGTGGCCTATAAGTGCATGTTGTGAAAAAGGTGGGTTTGCATGTCAATTTACCCAAATTTAAGCATGATGGCGGCCATTCTATGGGTGGAAACATGTTGCAAACATGTTTAGTTAGTGGGTATGTAGAAAAAATAAAATAAGAAATATGGGTAATAAAGAAAAAAAAGAGAATGGTGTGGGTGTACCCCCATTGCCGTGAGTTGAGGAGGAAGAAAAAAAATGTTCATCATTTTCTTTCACTTCTTGTGGCATGAAAATGAGAGAGTTTGAATGCTTAATAAGGAGGGAGAAGGAGTGCTCATGTTTTCTTTCTTTTGCAATTGTCGTAACTAGAGGAAGAAGAGGAAGCAAGATTCGGCCAAGGTGGTCCTTTAGATCAAGGTATGTTCAATGATATTTTTTTTTGGAAGTTTACACAACCTTTGGGTGATGGGTCTAAATACTATCTATCCCAAGGTTGGATTTGGGGTTGTTGGAGAGTTGGAAGTTGACAAGAAGCTTAAAAATTTTAGTTGATACCTTGATGCTATTAACATGTTAGTTGTATGGATGAACTAAGTTGCTTGTTATGTTAGCATGAAAGGGAAGATGTTAAGTCCTTTTTGTTGGAGGTGCCGAAGTTGGGACTAAGAAGGGGAGGAGTATTCGACTAACATAGTTGAAAGGGGATGTTGCCGATTTTTAGAATTTGATTATGGGAGTGGCTATAATGGGCATGGAGATGTTGAACTTAAGAAATGTAGCAACATGCAAATTTATATGATATCACAAATGGAGGTGAAGCTATGCTAGATTGGGAAAAAGGTTGATCAAGTGTGCATGAGAAAAATTTAGGTGTTTAGATGATGTTGTAGATAACACTATACATGTATATATATATTCGCCATCAAAGTGAGTATGTAGGTGATGTTGAGTCAAATTTTGGTGCACAATCGGGTATGTATATATATATATATAAGTATGCCCATTCATGATGTTACCTTTAATCATGTATATAATCGACTAAATGGGTAATTAGTAAGAGGGTTGCGAATATGCAAATATACATATGCATGTGTAATTGAATTATAAATGTACAGCAAGATGATTAAACTAGTTTTTATCTATTAAGCCGAGAAGTTAAAGAAGGAGAAACAAGCAAGGGCAAAGCCAAGGACATTGAGTAGCCGGGTCGAACCGTTATACTCAACGCAAGGTAAGTCCTTAAGCACTTGTTGTGAGAACTCCTTGGATAGATATTTTTCGAGTGATTCTCCTACTTGTTAATATGACCATATGTACAATTTGAATTTAGCAAATTGTTTTACCATGATGAATTGACATAGGGCACAATGTGTGCAAAAATTAAGTGGCACTATGTGTGCCGATTGGGAGGTTGAAGCATGAGGGAATCTCAAATGCACTATGTGTGCGATTTACTATGGCACTATGTGTGCGATTTACTATAGCACTATGTGTACGATTTACTATGGCACTATGTGTGCGAACATAATAAGCACTATGTGTGCAACGTTTGGTTGTTGGTATAAATTGTGATGAATGAGGTAAGTGATTGAGCTATTAACTAAATATCGAATTTGAGGTTGTGCGGTGTATGCATAGATTTATCTAGTGCATCGTTGTTCCAAACTTGAGGAAATGGGTCTACATTGATTGGGCTGACTTGGCATTGAATTAATTGAAGGACTTGGCATGAGGTCGAACCAAGAATTTAAGAAACTGTAGCATAGTTGTTATGATTTGAAAGAAACAAAAAAATGATTATTAATGTTGGATGGTAGAGTAGTGCTTATGACTTACTGAGTTATGTACTCATTTGGTGTGCTTGTTTGTTGCTTACCTAGGTTCTTGATCCATTTTGGTGTGCTCGAGACCGTCGTCAAAGTCATCACACCGGCTAGCAACTTTTGGTACTTTCTTCTTAGTGGGTCTAGGAGAGCATTTTGGCATGTATAGGCTAATATGTTTTGTTGAAAATTTGGTATGTAAACTTTTAGCCATGCGAAAATGGCTTGTATGCACCTTGGCATGGTATCATGATCATTTTGTATGTTGTTCATTAAGAGATGTGGTAATGTTTGGAATCGATTAGCCCTTGGAATGGTTAATCGTGATTATCTTTTGTGCCATGTATGTTAAAAGGGCTAGTTGAATCAAGGAAATTATGAAGTAGGTAAAATCTACCTTAATGACAGAGGTTGACAGCTGCAGTGAGGTGGATGTGAAAAATCACTAAAAATAGTAGAAATGGAATTAAATAGTGAATAAATTATGTAAATAAACCTTAATGAATCTACTTTCATATGGAAGAAACGAAACGGTCATGTGAGTTGTATGTTACGAGATAATTAGGTTTTCATGAAACAGGGCCAGAACGGTTTCTGGATTCCCTGTTCTGAATTTGGAAATTCATTGTGAATTAACCAGAGATAATTAGGAGTCATGCTATATATGTATAGATTCCTCTTTGGGTCTAGTTTCTATAGAAACAAACAGCATCAGTATTGAATCCCTGTACAGGGAGATATCCAGGTCGTAATGCATGAAGGTCAGTGTAGTCGCACCCTGTAACAGTGGAGACTTTAACTAATAAACTGTACTAATTGGCCCGACCAAAAATTCTAGAAAAAAATTTGTAGATGCATATATGAGTCTAGTTTCAGGGAAAAATTACGAAACTGGTTTTCGAGTTTTGGAACTCAAGATATGATTTTTAAAGTGACAGTGCCGCAGTTAGCCGACTGCCTGGAAAAATTTTAAAATGGACTGTAAAAGTGAATGGTTTAAGCCGTTAGCCCCTCGTGTCTGATTCCGACAGCGGACTCGGGTACGGGGCGTTACAATTTTATTGGTATCAGAGCTATAGTTTAGTCGGTTCTAGGACTACCATAGCACGTATGAGTCTAGCTATACATGCTTTAATGTTAATGTTTAAATGTGTGATGACTTCTGACGGTTAAATTTTTTTTTGTTTTGATTAGTAAATGGATCCCGCTGTAGAGAGAACCTTGGCGGATGACGTTGAAAGTGTAGCGGCTGCTCCTGCACAAGGGACGCCACTGTTGAACCTTAGTCATCTGCGAATAATCAAGGTGAGGGGCTAAACAAGCCTTCTTTACCATGATGAATGAGTGGGTCGCATAATATGCCCGAACCAATCCGGCTGTCCAACAATTCCAATTTGAATAATCCACCCCAAGAGCCCGTAAAGCCATCGCCATCTGACCACGTGAGGCTGAGTAAGCCACTGTAGACTTGATTAGGAAGCGGGGCTGAGGAGTTCAAGGTCATAGTTCTTGATGATGCCGAAAGGGCCGAGTTCTGGCTTGATAACACCATTCGGGTGTTTGATGAACTGTCATGCACACCCAATGAATGTCTAAAGTGTGCTATATCCTTGTTGCGAGACTCAGCTTACTATTGGTGGAGGACTTTGATTTCCATAGTCCCAAACGAACGAGTTACTTGGGATTTCTTTCAAATAGAAATTCGAAAGAAATATATTAGTCAACGGTTCATCGATCAAAAGCGTAAGGAATTCTTGGAACTTAAGCAAGGCCGTATGACAGTATCTGAATACGAACATGAGTTCGTAAGACTCAGTCGGTATGCCCGGGTGTGTGTGGCTGATGAGGTTGCTATGTGCAAGAGATTTGAAGAAGGATTGAATGAAGATTTAAAGCTACTAGTGGGTATTTTGGAGATAAAAGAATTCAGTAACACTAGTTGAACGAGCCACGCAAGGCGGAGGAACTTGGAAAGGAGAAGAAGAAGGCTGAATTTGAAGCTAGAGACTATCGCAAAAGATCGACGGGTAAAGCTCCGTTCTCGGTGTGAAGAAGTTCGGGAGGACACTAATAAATCGAGGACGACTACGGAATTTCCATTAGAGCACGACCATCGACGGACTCGAGCTACTTGGTAGCTAGTGCGGCAATAACCGTCAAGAGAAACGTGAATGCCCCAATGTGGGAGAAGACACATAGGTGAATGTTGGGGTAAGTCTACTAACAGGGCCTGTTACGGATGCGGTTCGAAGGACCACTTCATTAGAGATTGCACGGAGCTTGAAGAGAAGAATAGGATGCAAGGTGCAAGACCTAGTGGAATGATAGCTAGAGGTAGACCATCGAGAATTTCAGGAGGTAGGGGTGGTAGTCAGAAAGGGGCCACTGATGCGGTTGTTCGATCTGAGACTCGTACTCCTACTAGGGCATATGCCATCCGTGCACGAGAGGAGGCATCCTCCCCTGATGTTATCACTGGTACATTCACTCTCTTTGATACTAATGTGATTGCTTTGATTGACCCTGGTTCTACTCATTCTTATATATGCGAAACGTTAGCATCCGATAAGACTTTACCTATTGAGTCTCTCGAGTTCGTAATTCGGGTGTCAAATCCCTTGGGTCGTTACGTGCTTGTCGACAAAGTGTGTAAGAAATGCCCCCTAGTAATTCGAGGTTCCTGCTTTCCAGCAGACTTGATACTGTTGCCGTTTGACGAATTTGATGTTATCCTCGGTTTAGATTGGTTAACCGTGCATGATGCGGTTGTGAATTGCAAAAGCAAGACTATGGATTTGAGGTGCGCAAATAACGAGATGATCCGAGTTGAGTCTACGGACTTAAAGGGGTTGCCAGCTGTAATATCATCAATGTTGGCCTAGAAATATGTAAGAAAGGGGTGCGAAGCATACCTTGCGTATGTAATTGATGATAAGGAGTTAGAAATAAAACCCGAATCTGTGCCGGTGGTTTGTGAATACCAAGATGTTTTTCCCGAAGAATTACCGGGTTTGCCACCTGTTCGGGAGATAGAGTTTGGTATTGAGCTTGTACCTGGGACAACACTGATTTCGATAGCTCCGTATCGTATGGCACCAACGGAATTAAAGGAGTTGAAAGCTTAGTTGCAAGAGTTGGTGGATAGAGGTTTTGCTCGCCCGAGTTTTTCACCTTGGGGTGCACCTGTGTTGTTTGTGAAAAAGAAGGACGGAACCATGACTATCGTCAGCTTAATAAAGTGACAATAAAGAACAAATATCCGTTACCGCGTATCGATGATTTGTTCGATCAACTGAAGGAGCCTCGGTGTTCTCAAAATAGATTTGAGATCGGGCTATTATCGATTCATGAATTCGAGATTCGGACATACCTAAAAGCGCCTTGAGCGAGATATGGTCACTACGAGTTCTTAGTGATGCCGTTTGGGCTCACTAATGCCCCTGCGGTATTTATGGATTTGATGAATCGGATCTTCAGACCATATTTGGATCGGTTCGTAGTTGTGTTCATTGACGACATCTTGGTCTATTCGAGAGATGAGACCGAACATGCGGAGCACCTGAGATTAGTGTTGCAAATTTTACGGGATAAGCAGTTGTATGCTAAGTTCAGCAAGTGTGAGTTCTGGTTAAGAGAGGTTAGCTTCTTGGGTCATGTGGTATCTGCATCGGGTATTCGAGTCGACCCGAGCAAAATTTCAGCCATACTTAACTGGAAGCCTCCGAGAAATATTACGAGGTTCGAGTTTTTGGGACTTGCTTACTACCGACAGTTTGTAAAAGGATTCTCGATGATAGCCACACCCATGACGAAGATACTTCAAAAGATGTTAAGTTCGAATGGACGAAAAAATGTCGAAAAGTTTTGATCAACTGAAAACTTATTTGACTAAGCTCAATTTTAGTGCAGCCCGAATCGTGCAAAGAGTTTGTCATCTATAGTGACGCCTCCCTACTTGGGTTGGGTTGCGTATTGATGCAAGAAGGTCGAGTTGTGGCCTATCGTCGAGACAATTAAAGCCACATGAGAAAAATTATCCGACCCATGATCTCGAACTAGCTGCCATCGTATTCGCCTTGAAAATATGGCGACACTACCTATTTGGGGAGAAGTGCCATGTGTATTCGGATCACAAAAGTCTCAAATATTTGATGACTCAAAGAGACTTGAATCTGCGACAAAGACGTTGGCTCGAGTTCTTTGAAAGATTATGAGCTTGTCATTGACTATCACCCGGGAAAGGCTAATGTGGTTGCAGATGCCTTAAGTTGTAAATCACTGTTTGCCCTGCGAGCGATGAATGTACACTTGTCTGTTCTATCCGACAATGTACTAATGGCAGAATTAAAGGCCAAACCCTTGTTGATTCGTCAAATTCGTGAAGCTCAGAAAGTCGATGATGAATTGGTTGCAAAACGGGCTGAATGTGTTCCAAATGTGGAATCAGAGTTTCAAGTTGATAATGATGATTGTTTGAGGTTCAGAAATCGTTTGTGTGTTCCAAGAAATTCAGAACTCATTTCGATGATTCTGAACGAAGCTCATTGTAGCCGAATGTCAATTCACCCGGGGAGTACGAAGATGTACAACGATTTAAAATGTCGGTTTTGGTGGCATGGCATGAAATGAGACATCTCCGATTTTGTTTCGAAGTGTTTAATATGTCAGCAAGTGAAGGCGGAACATCAAGTGCCTCTGGGTCTACTCCAACCGATCATGATACACGAATGGAAATGGGATCGAGTAACGATGGATTTTGTATCCGGGTTGCCGTGTCGGCAAGTAAGAAAGATGCGATTTGGGTCGTTGTTGATAGATTGACTAAGTCGGCTCACTTTATCCCGTGCGTCACGGATTTTCAATGGATAAATTAGCTGAATTGTATGTTTCTCGATTGTGAGATTACACGGGTACCTATTTCTATCGTGTCGGATAGAGATCCGAGGTTCACCTCACGATTTTGGAAGAAATTGCAAGAAGCTTTGGGTACCAAGTTGCATTTCAAAGACCGCCTTTCACCCCCAAACCGATGGTCAATCCGAGCGGATAATTTAGATACTTGAGGATATGTTGAGATGTTGCATCCTCGAGTTTAGTGGTTCATGGGAACGGTATTTACCTTTGATTGAATTTGCTTACAACAATAGTTTTCAATCAAGTATTAAGATGGCACCTTACGAGGCTTTGTACGGTCGTAAATGCCGTACACCATTGTTTTGGACCGAGCTCGGTGAAAGTAAAATTTTCGGAGTTGATTTGATTAAAGATGCCGAACAAAAAGTAAAGGTAATCCATGAAAGTCTGAAGGCGGCCACAGATCGTCAGAAATCGTACGCGGATCTGAAACGAAAAGACATTGAGTATCAGGTAGGAGACAAAGTGTTTCTTAAAGTTTCACCTTGGAAAAGATACTCGATTTGGCCGCAAGGGCAAATTGAGTCCGAGGTTCATCGGGCCATATAAGATATCCGAACGAGTCGGTCCGGTTATGTGTCGTTTGATTTTGCCCCCGAACTTGAAAGGATTCACAACGTCTTCCATGTTTCGATGCTTGACGTTATAGATCGATCATCACACGTAATTAGTCCATCGAGGTCGAAATTCAAACCAATATGAGTTATGAAGAAGAACCGATTCAGTATCCTAGCTCGTGAAGTGAAGGACTTGCGAAACAAAAGGGTTCCGTTAGTAAAAGTGTTATGGCTCAAACACGGATGGAAGAAGCTACTTGGGAACCCGAGAACTCTATGAAAGATCGTTACCCAAACCTATTTACGGTAAGATTTTCGGGACGAAAATTCCTTATGTGGGGAGAGTTGTAACACCCTAAATTGACCCTAGTCGAAAAGTGGGTTCGGGACCACTAAACCGAGTCATAAAAATAATTAACTGTCATAGTTGATGCTCATTATATGTACATATGCATGTGTGAATATCTCATGTTTGAATTTTGTTAATTATAAGTGAATTTTGTCAAATAGGACTTATGTGAGAAAATTTAAAAATGTGCTAGGCAAATGTAGGGTGGCCTATAAGTGCATGTTGTGAAAAAGGTGGGTTTGCATGTCAATTTACCCAAATTTAAGCATGATGGCCGGCCATGCTATGGGTGGAAACATGTTGCAAACATGTTTAGTTAGTGGGTATGTAGAAAAAAATAAAATAAGAAATATGGGTAATAAAGAAAAAAAAAGAGAATGGTGTGGGTGTACCCCCCCATTGCCGTGAGTTGAGGGAGGAAGAAAAAAAAATGTTCATCATTTTCTTTCACTTCTTGTGGCATGAAAATGAGAGAGTTTGAATGCTTAATAAGGAGGGAAGAAGGAGTGCTCATGTTTTCTTTCTTTTGCAATTGTCGTAACTAGAGGAAGAAGAGGAAGCAAGATTCAGCCAAGGTGGTCCTTTAAATCAAGGTATGTTCAATGATATTTTTTTTTTTAGAAGTTTACACAACCTTTGGGTGATGGGTCTAAATACTATCTATCCCAAGGTTGGATTTGGGGTTGTTGGAGAGTTGGAAGTTGACAAGAAGCTTAAAAATTTTAGTTGATACCTTGATGTTATTAACATGTTAGTTGTATGGATGAACTAAGTTGCTTGTTATGCTAGCATGAAAGGGAAGATGTTAAGTCCTTTTTGTTGGAGGTGCCGAAGTTGGGACTAAGAAGGGAGGAGTATTCGCTAACATAGTTGAAAGGGATGTTGCCGATTTTAGAATTTGATTATGGGAGTGGCTATAATGGGCATAGAGATGTTGAACTTAAGAAATGTAGCAACATGCAAATTTATATGATATCACAAATGGAGGTGAAGCTATGCTAGATTGGGAAAAAGGTTGATCAAGTGTGCATGAGAAAAATTTAGGTGTTTAGATGATGTTGTAGATAACACTATACATGTATATATATATTCGACCATCAAAGTGAGTATGTAGGTGATGTTGAGTCAAATTTTTGGTGCACAATCGGGTATGTATATATATATATATATAAGTATGCCCATTCATGATGTTACCTTTAATCATGTATATAATCGACTAAATGGGTAATTAGTAAGAGGGTTGCGAATATGCAAATATACATATGCATGTGTAATTGAATTATAAATGTACAGCAAGATGATTAAACTAGTTTATTTATCTATTAAGCCCCGAAGTTAAAGAAGGAGAAACAAGCAAGGGCAAAGCCAAGGACATCGAGTAGCCGGGTCGGAACCGTTATACTCAACGCAAGGTAAGTCCTTAAGCACTTGTTGTGAGAACTCCTTGGATAGATATTTTTGAGTGATTCTCCTACTTGTTAATATGACCATATGTACAATTTGAATTTAGCAAATTGCTTTACCATGATGAATTGACATAGGGCACAATGTGTGCAAAAATTAAGTGGCACTATGTGTGCCGATTGGGAGGTTGAAGCATGAGGGAATCTCAAATGCACTATGTGTGCGATTTACTATGGAACTATGTGTGCGATTTACTATAGCACTATGTGTGCGATTTACTATGGCACTATGTGTGCGAACATAATAAGCACTATGTGTGCAACGTTTGGTTGTTGGTATAAATTGTGATGAATGAGGTAAGTGATTGAGCTATTACCTAAATATTGAATTTGAGGTTGTGCGGTGTATGCATAGATTTATCTAGTGCATCATTGTTCCAAACTTGAGGAAATGGGTCTACATTGATTGGGCTGACTTGGCATTGAATTAATTGAAGGACTTGGCATGAGATCGAACCAAGAATTTAAGAAACTGTAGCATAGTTGTTATGATTTGAAAGAAACAAAAAAATGATTATTAATGTTGGATGGTAGAGTAGTGCTTATGACTTACTGAGTTATGTACTCATTTGGTGTGCTTGTTTGTTGCTTACCTAGGTTCTTGATCCATTTTGGTGTGCTCGAGACCGTCGTCAAAGTCATCACACCGGCTAGCAACTTTTGGTACTTTCTTCTTAGTGGGTCTAGGAGAGCATTTTGGCATGTATAGGCTAATATGTTTTGTTGAAAATTTGGTATGTAAACTTTTAGCCATGCGAAAATGGCTTGTATGCACCTTGGCATGGTATCATGATCATTTTGTATGTTGTTCATTAAGATATGTGGTAATGTTTGGAATCGATTAGCCCTTGGAATGGTTAATCGTGATTATCTTTTGTGCCATGTATGTTAAAAGGGCTAGTTGAATCAAGGAAATTATGAAGTAGGTAAAATCTACCTTAATGACAGAGGTTGACAGCTGCAGTGAGGTGGATGTGAAAAATCACTAAAAATAGTAGGAATGGAATTAAATAGTGAATAAATTATGTAAATTAACCTTAATGAATCTACTTTCATATGGAAGAAATGAAACGGTCATGTAAGTTTTATGTTACGAGATAATTAGGTTTTCGTGAAACAGGGCCAGAACAGTTTCTGGATTCCCTGTTCTGAATTTGGAAATTCATTTTGAATTAACCAGAGATAATTAGGAGTCATGCTATATATGTATAGATTCCTCTTTGGGTCTAGTTTCTATAGAAACAAACAGCATCAGTATTGAATCCCTGTACAGGGAGATATCCAGGTCGTAATGCATGAAGGTCAGTGTAGTCGCACCCTGTAACAGTGGAGACTTTAACTAATAAACTGTACTAATTGGCCCGACCAAAAATTCTAGAAAAAAATTTGTAGATGCATATATGAGTCTAGTTTCAGGGAAAAATTACGAAACTGGTTTTCGAGTTTTGGAACTCAAGATATGATTTTTAAAGTGACAGTGATGCAGTTAGCCGACTGCCTGGAAAAATTTTAAAATGGACTGTAAAAGTGAATGGTTTAAGCCGTTAGCCCCTCGTGTCCGATTCCGGCAGCAGACTCGGGTACGGGGCGTTACAATCATGAAGGAATTTCTTCCTTTGTTGATATGTCATTTCTTGAGGTATTATTCCACATGCAAGATAATTGGCAAAATCAGTAAACCAAGGTGTTTCATGAATTCGACTCACCTCAAATAAGTGTTCATCTGGGAAATTCTCGTTGATAGGCACATGTGATCGAGTTACCTCATCTTGCTCCAACCTCCACAGATGATCAGCTACTTGATTTTCAACACATTTTCTATCTTGGATCTCAATGTCAAATTCTTGGAATAAAAGCATCCAACGAATTAGCCTCAGTTTTGCATCTTTCTTCGTGAGCAAGTATTTAATGGTCGCATGGTCAGTAGATACTGTAACTTTGGTACCTATAAGATATGAGTTGAATTTTTCAAAAGCAAAAACTATAGCAAATAGTTCCTTTTCAGTTATCGTATAATTGAGTTGGGCTCCCATCAAGGTCCTACTTGCATAGTAAATGGGGTGGAACATTTTATTTTTTCTTTGACCCATCACAGCTCCAACAACATAATCACTTGCATCGCACATCAACTCAAAAGGTGTGCTCCAATTGGGTGTAATGATTATGGGGGCTGAGATTAACCATTTTTTCAGCTCTGCAAAAGCTTCTAAACATGATTTGTTAAAATCAAACACTACATCTTTCTTTAAAAACAAACACAACGGTTGAGAAATTTTTGAAAAATCTTTGATAAACCTTCGGTAAAAACTGACATGACCTAAGAAACTTCTGACTCCTTTCACATTCATTGGGGCCGATAATCTTTCAATTACATCCACCTTTGCTTTGTCAACTTCAATTCCTTTCTTTAAAATTCTATGCCTTAAGACAATCCCTTTCTTAACCATAAAATGACATTTCTCCCAATTAAGGACAAGATTTGTCTATTCACATCTCTTCAGTACCTTAGCCAAAGTACTCAAACAAATATCATAAATGTTACCAAAAACAGAAAAATCATCCATGAAAACCTCAACAAAATTTTCAACCATATCAGTGAATATTGTCATCATGCATCGTTGAAAGGTTGCAGGTGCATTGCATAAAGCAAAAGGCATTCATCTAAAAGCAAGCGTACTGTACGGATAAGTAAAGGTTGTTTTATGTTGGTCTTCCGGGGCTACAACTATTTGGTTACATCCAGAATAACCATCTAAAAAATAATAAAATTCATTAACTGCCAGTCGATCTAACATTTGATCCATAAAAGGCAACGAAAAATGGTCCTTCCGAGTGGCTTTATTTAGCTTTCTGAAGCCAACACAAATTCTCCAATCGGTAACAGTTCTTGTTGGAATTGATTCGTTATGCTCATTTTCATCAATCTTGATTTCACCTTTCTTCGGTACACACTACACCGGACTTACCCACGAACTATCTGAAATAGGATTGATGATTCCTGCATCTAACCATTTGATCACTTCCTTTCTCACAACTTCTTTCATAATCAAATTGAGCCTCTTTTGCCTATCAATTCGATCTCTTTCACCTTTTTCCAAAGTAATTCTGTGCATGCAAATTGAAGGGCTTATACCTCAAATATCAACTATGGTCCAACCAATTGCTTTCTTAATTTTCTTTAGAGCAGAAATTAGTTACTCCTTTTGATCTTTTGTCAGTTCTACTGAAATAATCACAGGAAAAGTGGAATAATCACCTAAATAAACTATTTCAAATGGGAAGGATGTACCTTTAGTTCGAGTATAGGTGGTTCTTCGATTGACAATTTGGGTTGTACAAATTCTCTGACTTTCAACTCCAACGGTTCAAACCGTGTGGATTGAATAAAATTTCTCGGATTGGCTTTCATTGGAACCATGTTTTCTTCACTTCTCCATCCTCCAAAGGGTCAAACCATAAGGCTTTCTCCAATGAATCTTTTTCAAAATTGCTTTCCATAGAAATCAAGGTTTCTAACTCTTACATAACTGAACACTCTTCTGTCGGATCGGGAAATTTCATCGCTTTAAGAATGTTAAAAGTTACCTGATCATCTTGAACTCGCATGGTAAGTTCGCCTTTCTGTACATCAATTAACGTTCTTCCCGTCGCTAGGAAAGATCTTCCAAGGATAATTGACACTTCCTTATCTGCTTCAAAATCTAGAATAATGAAATCAGCCGAAAAAATAAATTTATCTACTCTTACCAAAACATCTTTGATCTTTCCTTTAGGGTATGCTAAAGATCGATCCGCTAGCTGAAACGTCATAGTTGTAGGTCTTACTTCTCCTATCCCTAGCATCTTGAAAATAGACTTAGGCATCAAGTTGATACTTGCTCCTAAGTCACAAAAAAGCTTTACCATAGTAAGATTCACCAATGTTACAGTGTATCGTAAAGCTTCCTAGATCCTTCAATTTCGGTGGCAGTTTGTTCTGCAGGAACACATTGCATTCCTTCGTCAAGGCGACAGTCTCATACTCACAAAGTCGTTTCTTATTGGATAGTACATCCTTCATAAACTTTACGTAATTTTAAATTTGTTCTAAAGTCTCCACCAACGGAATATTGCTGTGTAATTGCTTCAAAACATCCAAAAACTTCTTGAATTGCACCTCCTGTTTCTACTTGTGTTACTGCAATCTTTATGGATATAGAGGTGATAGAACTTTCGGTTGAACTGGACAACTCTTCTGAGTAGGTAAATCTGCATCCAAAGAAGATGTTACAGTATCTGAATTCACTAAGTTAGGATTTACCTTGTCAGTCTTTGCAGTTTCTGATTCCTTTGGTGTAGGAATTTTAATAGCTGGTTGACTTTCCACTTTTTCAACAGGCTCATCTTTTACATCAATCAATCGGGGTTCCAGAATTTTACCACTTCGCAATGCCACTGCCTTGATATGTTCTTTACCCAAGTTTCTTCGATTCTCAGTATTGCTCGGCAATATTCCTTGTGGTCTATTACGAAGCTCCGTAGCTAACTGGCCCATTTGGCTTTCCAAATTTTTTAGTGTTTTTTCTTATCTCTGGATCAAAGAATCATTCTTTTCCATGTACGCTTTCAACAAGTTCTCTAAACTATTTGATGATCCAGCTTGGGCTGGTTTTGGAGCTTGCTGATTAAACCCTTGAGATTGGTTGGGTCTATGCTGCATAAAGTTGTTGTTTGGTCCATTTCCTTAGTTGCTCCAAGAAAAGTTGAGATGATTACGCCATGAAGGATTATAAAAGTTGGACTAGGGTCCTTGTCCACTCCTATTTTGGTGTCGGTTCCCCACATAATACACTGACTCGAGATTTAATAGGCAATTCTCGAAAGAATGACCTTCCCCATAGTACACACGGAAACTACTTCAAACGGACTTGGTGGCTGAGCTGCACAATTATTAGCATTATTAGCGGTAAACTACTTTAACATAGAGGAAATAGACAATACCTGAGCTGATAACAAAGTGAGAGAATCAATTTCATGAACTTCGGCTACACGTCTTCCTAAAGCTGTTTGATTTGCTAGCCATTGATAGTTATTACTTGCAATCCTCTCGATGATCTCATAAGCCTCATTATAAGACTTAGACAAAATTGCACCATTTGCAGAAGCATCTACCATCAATCTTTTATATGCATTGAGACCATTATAGAATGTCTCCAACTGGATACAATGAGGAATCCCATGATGAGGACACTTACGAAATAACTCCTTGAATCGCTCTCAAGCCTCATACAAATACTCGTCATCCAATTGTTGGAAAGTTGTGATCTTGTTCCTCAACTTAGCATTCTTGCTAGGTGGGAAATACTTTACCAAAAATCTCTCTGCTAATTCTTGTCATGTAGATATGGAACTTGGTGGCAATGAATTGAGCCATGCTCATGCTCGATCTCGCAATTTGTACGGAAACAACTTCAACCTCAGTGCGTCTTCAGTCACACTAGCTATCTTGAATGAATCACTCACCTCCATAAACAATCGAAGGTGGATATGTGGATCTTTCGTGGGCATACCACTAAATTGGCTCACTGTTTGTAGCATTTGAAACATCACTGGTTTCAATTCGAATTGGGTTGCCTCAATATTTGGCCTTTTAATTCCTAGATTTAACTCATTGAAAAGCGGCATAGCATATTGTCTAATGCATTGATCCCTATCATCGGCAATGAGGATGGGATTTCGTACATGATCGGCTTCATTACCTTGGTCTTGATTCTGATTTCCAAGGTCCATCTGGACTTGTCTTTGAGCTATTCTGTAACAACCTAGTTTAGACCCTAGTCAGAACAATGGTTTCCGAACCAAAAAAAAAAAGTAATTGAATGTTATATTCTATGTTTGTTATATGTGAAATATTATATGTGAAAATATCGTGTTTTGATTTCTGGTATTTGGATGTGGAATTAGTTAAAAAGGACTTATTTAAGAAACCTTGGAAATGGGATAGGCAAATGTGTAGTGGCCAAATATTTTATGTTTAGGAGTTTGGGGGACTTGCATGTCAAATAGACCATTTTTGAATGTAAATGGCCTACCAACACACGCATGTAATAATGTGTTCTCTTATCTTCATTTTTAATTGGTGGGAATTATGTATAATAAAGATATAAATAAACATTTTATTATAAAATGATTTTTATATATTGAAATAATAAATTTATATTAGTAAGTGGTGATAAAACAAAGTTCCATCATCTTTTTTTCATCTTGCGAAACCATAAGGAAAAGAAAAGAAAAATGGAAGCTAGGACATTCGGCTATGTGAATTTATAGATTAAGGTATGATATCATGTGATTCTTTTGGAATTTTTTTGTGAAGTTGAGTTTGTTTTGATGCTCCTAACATGACCCATGTGTTAATTTTTGAGTTTGTGTTGCAAGAAACATTTGGTTATGTTCTTATATGTCAAATTGATGATGTTTTGTAGTATGTGATTTGAAATGGTTATAGATGAATATGAACTAAGTAAAAATTCTATAAATGGTTAAAATGGACAAAAATCCTAATTTGGCTATTATGGAGTAAGGTTAAGTTATGTTAAATTTTTCTTTTAACTTAATTGCTAGAGAGTGCTTTATGGATGCCGAATGTAGACTTGAAATGGGAGGTTAATAATTTGTTGTTATTGAGTTAGATATATATATATGTACATTCAGTCATGGAAGACTTGAAACAAACTTAATTATTGTTTTAGCTAGATAATAAGATAGACTTGGATAAACTCAATTAAGTAAATTTTAAGCTCTTGGATGTAGTTGGGAAAAATTGAAATATTTTAGGAGTATTCGGTTAAGGTATGGGAAGTGGAATGGGAGATAAGTCGGTTTGTGCCATTGCGGATGTACTAAATATTAAAACGTTGTTTAGTTAAATGTAAATTGACATGAAAGGAATTGAGTTGCCATGTATGTGATAGTAGTAAGAGAAAGTAAATTTTGCTTGACTAAAATTAGATGAATGTTCAATTGTTAATATGAAAATGTTGTAACAAGCTAGTCGAATGTAAGAACTAGGAGCAGTCAGCCATGTTACGCGTATAATTCATCAATGATGAAAGTGCCATATGTTATATGTGTTTAAAATAAATAGAAATTGAGTTATGATGAATTTATAAGATAATTGAAATTGTTTAATTGTTTAAATTAAGCTCAAAATCAAAGAGAATCAAGTTCGGATAAGAAGAAAGCGAAGGTCGTTAAGTAGCCAGTCAGAGCTGTTTGTTCGACAATAAGGTAAGTTCTAGGTAATTAACGCTTAGATTACTATGTATGTCTAGATTACACATAACTTCTGAATTGTGAATTTTTATATGTGAAATAATGTTGAATTGATATTTGTATTATTGAGTGATGGTATTGAATAAATATACTATGGGTATGTATATGCACGAATGAAAAGGGCAAGATGGTGTGTGTGAATGAATATATGCACTATGTGTGTGACATTATTAACCGAGCACAATGTGTGCGAGATCGGGTGTAAGGCACTATGTGTACGAAATGATTTAAAGAATATGATCAAGCGAGGATGAAATAGATTTCTAGTTTCTATCATAAGTAATTTAAGAAGACGAAATGTGTATGGAAATATATCCGCTAAAGACCCGAGCTTTGTCTTTGAAATATATCCGCCAAAGACCTGAGCTTCGTCTTTGAAATGTATCCGGCTAAAGACCCGAGCTTTGTGCTGAAATGTATCCGGCTAAAGTCCCGAGCTTTGTCTTTGAAATATATCCGCCAAAGACCCATGAGCTTCGTCTTTGAAATGTATCTGGCTAAAGTCCATAAGCTTTGTCTTTGTAATAAAATTTCGGGTTTTATACCTAGCCGTCCAAGTGCCAAAGAATTTGATAAAAGTATACAATTACAAGATCCTACACTAAGTTGACAAATTGAAAGTGCATTACATATTAAGTTGGCTGTGCACGATCATGTACTCGTATGTGATTTGATTTGAATTAAATTATAAATATATAAAGTGATGCATCTGTGAATAAGTGTTATGACTGTAAATGTGATCGTGATATATTCGGTAAATGTGTGAAGTTATGTGAAGTGATTCTATGTTTATATTCAAATATAAACACTTGGCCCTTGTGGAAAGGTTTGTGGAAGTATATGATTTATTTTTAGGTGATTACGATCATGGAAAATTAAATGTGAATATGATATTGAATTTTATTCGTTTCAATTGAACTAAAGCTGTTAGTGAATCATTTTAATGCCTATGTTATATGATTTCGATCTTGAATGACATGATATACATGTTTAGATAATTTTAATGCAAGGAATGTGTGAAAGAGCAAATTTGTAATAAATCTGCTTGGGACAGCAGTAGTAGTGTGATTTTGGAAAATTACCATAAATTGTGTAAATTGAATTAGAAGCTGAATAAATTATTTAATTAAATCTTAATGAGTCTAGTTTCTTATAAAAGAAACTGTATAAGCAAAAGAATTATAGATAATGAGATATTTGAAGTAGCGTGAGATACAGTCAAAATGACTTTGAAATCCCCTGTTCTGTTTTTAGAAAATCCTTGTAAATTGTACCATGATGATTATAAGATAAAATTTATATATTTAGACTCCTTAATGAGTCTAGTTTCAAATTAAATAAACGATAACATATTTTGAATTCTGCATAATGAGAAAATTGATTCGTAGTGAAGAGTGGTCAGAATAGTCAAACATTGAAACAGGGGAAACTTCAATAAAAATATGGTATTGATTGGTTAAACCAAAAATTCTGAAAATTTTATGGATGGAAGATATATGAGTCTATTTTTATGGAAAATTAACGGAACTTGAATTGGAGTTCCTTAGCTCTAGTTATAAATAATTTAGTGACTGTTGCTCAGGAAGACAGCTTGTAGTAAATTTGTGATTTTGTTGCAAACATGGTTAAAACTAGTTAATGAGATGCTTTTCGAGTTCTTGTGATCATATTTGTGATTTCAATATTTGGTTTTAATTGAGTTCAGATTCAAGTGAGGTGAATTTGCTAAATATGCATTATGTTCATGGATACTTGGCCAAGATGGCAATTATCTAGGAATGATTTCTTGATAATTTGAAATAATTGATCTATAAGTAAATTAATTGTTTGCATTGCTTAAAACTTACTAAGCGTTGAAGCTTACTCCGTGTTCTCTTTTCTATTTCTTATAGGTTTATACTTTAGTTCGAGTTGGAAGAGCCGGAGATATCATCACACTATCGAGTCATTATGTGAGTTGAGAAGATTGTATATCATCATGGTTTAAGGCATGTATAGGATAGACTATAGGTAGAATGATATTTCGACTTTGTATACATTATAGCCATGCGAAGATGGCTTGCTGATTTGGTTTAGTGAAACCTTATAATTGAACTAATGTGTTGAAATGTTTTAGTTATAACTTGATAGTAGTTAATTTTGTTATTAAATATTCGGCTATGTTTTGATAGTGAGTCATTTTAGAAATTTTATAAGAGCTCTTATGGAAAATCAATGAGACAGGTTTGCATTGTTGATAATTTTTGTCTGGTAAGTATCTTTGACCTTATAGAAGTTTTGTTAAGTCAAGTAATACCTCATAACCTTATTCCGGCAAAGGATAAGGGTTAAGAGTGTTACATATTCGTTCACGTCTTCTTTGTCTGAAAGTTCGCTCAATTTCAGGGTCTACTAGGAGTAAATCGATAACCCAATCTATGCTCATAAACACCTGGAAAAGAAATCACAAAATTAAAAAGAATAAGCTAGTACTGTTAGAAATAACCAAATTGAAAATAAATAATTTCACAAAAAATGACTATGGCAACAGTTGACAGTCCTCGGCAACGGCGCCAAAAACTTGTAGCGCTCGAGTTTGTGCAAGTGTACACAGTCATTATCAACTAATAAGTAAGTATCGAGTTATCGTCTCCACAGGGATTTTATTTGTGCTAAGTCAATTATTTATAAAATTATTATTAACAACTTGGTAAATAGAGACACAATTTAATTTGGAAGTATTGATTAAAAATAGGAAAAATCAATCTAGATACAATGATCCCTAATGTGATTTATCCTAACATGCAACTATATGAATGAAATAGATTTTAGCAGAATTAACATAATAAGCAACAATCATAACATAAATAAGCTAGGACAGTTACTTTAATTAAACTCAATTTATTATCAACATGCTTAATAATATTCGAAAAAACATTCCCTGGCAACTCGATCTTTCATGAGTTTAGAAACCACGTTAGGTCCTTTCGGAATCCTTTACTTAGTAAATACGCATTTTAGTGATCTTTATTTACTAAAGGTTTCTTAGTATTTGTGCGAGGTAACAGGGACGTGTTAGGTTTGAAATAGTTTAATCACACAAATCTAAAAACTATGCAGATAACAGAGCTTGGTTAGGGTTGTTATGCAACCTACAATTTAATCGGGTTAGGATCTAAATTGAACATGCACATTTCAATTATGTATTCATTAGCCGTCGTCCGGTTAGGATTGCTTAGCTAATTCAGGTACATTTTAATCACGTATGAATGAAATACATACTTGATTTTAATTGAAAACATGATCGATTGAGGCACAAACATTATAAGCATGAATCAAATAAATATTATTCAATCAAAATAACCATTCTAGCTTAAATAAAATTAAGCTATCATTGTTGTAAACAAGAACAGTAAACACATAGCAAACTTTCTTGAATTAAATTAAAGAAAAGAAAGATTAAACCCAAACCAAAATGGCTGTCACCTAAGACTCTGACTGACGAGGGCTCCTTCATTCCTTCGCTTCACTCCTTTGTTGATGGCTCTCCGGGGTGGCCGACCAAAGGCTATTTAAGAGGCTAATTTACTAAAAAAAATTATGCAAAGAAGATGATAGGCGTGAGGGCTAAGAGAGTTGAGAGAGGAGAGAATGATGAATGAGTGAGGGATGATTGAGGGATGATGGATGATTAGAAAAGGGAGAAATTGGGTCTTATTTATAGGTGAGGCAAAGGAGCTAGTTTGCTAAAAATAGGAGTGTCCATCTTTTTCAAATTCTTCCAAGGGTGGCCGACCATGATTTGTGGAAATGTGGTTGATTTTTGCTTGATTTAAGTGCCACAACATCATCAGGATCAGGACTCGATCAATTGTAAATCTCCGGGTAAATCTCCAATTTCTTCAACTCTTCAAGGACCTTGTGTAATTAAACCAAAATTTGATTTATGAACATCCACATGCAGCTGAATTTTGGGTTGACTTGGTCTTCCATTTGGATGGTTTTTTATTCAACGTAAAGCTCTCAGACCTGTCCAGCAATAGTAGATAATTTAGAGGACCAAAAAATCTAATTTAACCACTTTAATTAATAAAATTACTCAATTAATTAAAGACCAATTTATTAATGAAACATATTAAAATAAATTATTAAATATAACTTTATATTTTATTATTTAATTTAATCATGCATGGTCCACTTTATAGCTTGACAATATAATATGCTCAAATTAATATAAAAGAAGCCATTTTCTACGTGAAAACTATATAATAAAGCATAAAATCGCATTTTAATAATTTCTGTGTCCTAATTTCATATTTTCATATATTTCATTAATTTATTAAGTAATTACTTGGTTTTAACAACAAATTTAAGTAAAAAGGTGACGAATTATATAGGAAAAATCCTATATATTTTGCAGTTTACAACGGCCCATACCGTTACCACCCCTAGCCTGACCTCGGCCCCTAGGTGGCTGCTGAACTACCCTCGACGGCTGTGCAGTACTAGAACCTGGAGCTTGCATCTGATCGGCCCTCAACGGACACTCTCGGACACAATGCTCAGTAGACAGACATATTAAACATGCCCCAATCGTCCTCCAACATTGGCCCGGATGGCGTCTACCACAATGCCCACAAGGCAAGATCCTAGTAGGAGCAACTGGGGCCCTAACTCTAACTAGCCCATCAGGTCTGGCCTTTTTCTTAGGCCTCATATTAGAACTCAAGGGCTCTGAATCCCTCTTATTCTTACCCCTCTCCTTATCTTGGTTTTGATGCTCAACGCACTTTACCTCCTCAGTGATCTTTGCATTCTCTACTAGCGCTGAAAAGCCACGCTCTCTCTGCGAAGCTATCAGAACTCTCAAACTGTCCCTAAGTCCATCCTTGAAATAAACACAATACTCATATTCAGTCACCACCATGCCTCGCTCATAGCGGCTCAATCTCAAAAACTCAGCCTCATACTCAGCCACTAAACGATCCCTTTGCGTGAGATTCAGAAACTCACATCTCCTAGCATCGATGTAACTTGCCCCCACATATTTACCTTGGAAAGCAGATTTATAGAAATCCCATATCAGTCGTTCGGGTTGAGTGCCATCCTTAACGGTCAACCACCACTGGTGTGCTTCATCGCGAAGCAAAGAGACAGCACCCTTCAGCTTCTGCTCGGGGGTAAAAATCCAAGTCGTCCATGATTCTTTCGGTGGCCTCCATCCAATACTCGACCACGTTAGGGGCAACCCCGGTGAAACCCTTGAATAACACAGCCCCATTAGATCGGAATAGTTCTGTAATCGACCCTTGGCCCCCAGACCTAGCATTGGGCCCAGTAACCCTCTCCAATATCCTGAGCATAGTCTGGCACAGTGCGTCGTCCCTAACCATGAGATCTTGAGACCCATTCTCAGTCACAGGTGACATCGGCGTCTCACTTGTGTCTAAATTAGGCATGCTGTCAGATGCCAAGGACTTAGCTCGAGCCCCTCTACGGCCCCTTCCACGGCCTCTAATACCCTGTCCACAGATACCTTGTGCACTTATCGTAGATTCAAAACTTATTTGCCTTAACATTTTTATGAATCAGTTACAGTTTTGATATTTATTGGCAAATATTTTATGCAAACAGTAGCAGAAATTTAAAGTTTGTTATCGTGGATGACAGTCTCTATCAGTTTTCCCTACAGCCTCAGAGCACACTAACTATAGTATTTTCATAGTATACTAATAGTATTTTTAGATAAAACTTGTCAAAGTTTCAGAACACTTACAGAATCGGCGCCGGAATATAGGCAATGATCACTATACAGAACACTTCATTCATATATATAAATCTCACCCAAATAGATACTATATAATTAGAGATATCATACTCACATTCTCATATACAAATATCAGATATATATATATACATCAAACTAACCATACGTGCATAGCAGTATCATATTCAGAATAAAATATTAGACTAACAGATCACATAGTTTTAGGGTTTGGTTATGTAACACCCCAAACTCGGCCTAGACGTTATGGCTAAATCTAGCGATGTTACATGGAATGGATTTTGAAATCGAACTTGTCAAGTTGAAAATTATTCCAATTTAGTAGCTTTTATTTAGACTGAAAGAACGTGCTCTAGGTGATTTGCCTCAAAACTTGTTTTTTAAGAGAAAGCTTTTGTAACCAACTATTTTAGGAAAAACCATTTTCATTTACAAAAACCTTAGTTTTTAGAGAAAACTTGTGTTTTGTTGAGTTGCAGCTTAAAGACCCATAAGAATAGTATAAAGTCCCAAATTTAAAACCAAACAGTGCAAGTCTAAAATTTACATCAAACCCCCAAATAAGTGAGAAAATCTAAAAATTTACGGAAAATAGCAACTTAGGCAGAAAAAGAAAAAAAGGACGTCAGAAAATTTTGGGAAAATTCTGGAGGAAAGAGAAAATTTTGAAAAGAAAATAAAATTAGAATACCCTAATCCCTCCCCCTTTTTCTCCCACTAACCCACTAACACCCACAATCCCAAAATTTTTGTTTGACAGAAACTCTTTCGGTCAACCAAGCAAAAATAAATTCCATCGCTTACCCAGAGACTCGAACACAAGACCTCCATCACACCAACACTCCACTTCATCACCAGACCAGCAGGCCCATTCTGATATATTCTTACTAACAATTAAACTTAAGCCTATTGAGCAAGGTTAAGGCTTAATTTAAAAAAATTCCAAAAATTTACCAAAGATATGGCTTGAACCCAAGACTTCTCAGACACTCTCAGAACACTTAACCACTGAAGCAGATACACACTTATGTGTCACAATTTAACAGAACAACAATATAAGTTTTGAGGCATTATAGGTTAGCCCTTACTGACCCTGCGGTAGGCCCACAGTCGATCGAAACAACCCATACGACCTTAGGGAAAATTTTAGAATTTTGGGCCCATATGCCCGTGTTGCCCACACTCCCAAATTGGCCTTACCCATGTGGTCCACAAGGCGTGGCCAAAAACCCACACGCTCAACTTAGCCTAGCCTGTGTGGCCCACACGGCCACACCTACATCGTCACATGACCTGTCTTGCGTACGGCCATGCCCTCGTCAAACACACGACTGTGCTCATACATGGCCAACCACACGACCAGGCACACGCCCGTGTGGCGTTGACAGTAAGGTTTTTTGGCTTTCACCGAAGTGTAATTTTTTGCATTTCGGGTACACACCTGGTACGGTTTTAATGCGAAAACACTCCCAAGACCACCAGAACCTAAATTTAACACAACCATTCCCAAAAATAAATAATAATCCTCAATTTAACCGAACCAACGAAGATTGAAAATGAAGAAGCTTAAGCACTTGCTATTTACCCAACTTCACGAACAAACCCAACTACGTTCTTACAGGGGAAGAACTCTGTTCGTTACGATTCACTACCAAAACCCAGAATCATATAATCGAAAGGATCAAAATTGCTATAAACAGTTAAACTAACTACTCCCAATTTGAACAAATTCACAACCCCCACTTACCAGATACGAATAATTCAGAAAATTATAACGCTGCTATTTTGGATGAATAATGTTGGTAAATCAAAGAAAAGAATAGAAATTTTTGAATGGGAAGAAAGTCACAGAAAAAGAAAAACGTAAGAAACTTGGGAAAAAATTAGGAAAAGAATAAAAATGAAAATTATCAAAAGTGTTATCCCACTAACTACACAATCCCACAAAATCTCACTCAGTAATGACCTCAGACTTCTAACTCCATCGAACAACTGACAATTGACTGGAACAAAAATTAACTTCCATGCTCACACAAAGTCTCAAACATGAGAACTCTAACATAACAACCCCCTTACCACTCGAACCAACAGGCTCATTCTAATATAAATTAACAAACAATTTAATATAAACCCACTCGACAAGGGTAAGGTTAAGATCTGAAAAATAACAAAATTTGTTAAAGGTAGGACTTGAACCCAAAACCTTATACACATCCACAGAACATTTAACCACTGAAGCAGATACATAGTTGTGTTAGAATTCACAGATATAGAAATAAATTTATCAGGGTGTTACATACAAAACCATCTAGATGTATCTGATTTTTGAAAGTGACCTAAATACCTCTTAGTCATTTTAAAATTATAAATAATATATATTTGAAATAATATTATTTAAAAATTTCAAATACTTAATAGTTTTATAAAATTAAGTTTTAATCTATTAATATGATGTTGTTTTTAATTGTTAAATTTTATCAATTTTATACAACTCGTGTTTAGTAAAATGTGTAATTTAAGTATTTTAAGGGTCTGTTTGTTTACATGTAAAAGGTTTTACGAAAAATATTTTCTACATTTTCCTATGTTTGTTTCACAGAAAATAACTTGGTCAACGGAAAATGACTTATAGGTCAACGTAAAATAAGTCATTTTTCTTGTAAAATGACTTACCCTTTTAAAAAGCGTAAGTCTTTTTCTCGAAAAGAGCTCCTCTATAGGTAATTTTATTTTATATAAAATTAACTTAAATCAAATTTAATATTATTATATTAAAAATAATTTTTATTTTATTTTTAAAAATATTTAAAAATATTAAAATATTAATTTAAAATATTATATTTTTAATATTATTAAATATACATATTTAATTATTTATATTTAGTCATTTAATAAATTATTAATATAATTAATATAATTTATTATTTTAATAAATTATTTGATATTTCAATTTTATTTTAATAATAAATTTTAAAAATAATAATTTTAAATAATATTCTTCATGTTACAAATAAATGTAGATGTCCATATTCTAACCCCCTCTTTTATAAGGTAAAACCGCCCATTTATTATGCAAGCTGTCTAACGTGTTAATGAAACACTTAAATAAGCTTCATTTATTGTATTGCATTGAATGTCAATTAACTTATAAATAGAACTCTTTTGTAAATGAAAATAAGATACGAGAAAATTCTCTGTTTACTTTAATTGTTCTTTTATTTGATTATTTTAAACACCCTATCAGCACGAGCTTCTACAAGTTCATAGTGAAGTTCACGTCATTTCGAATTTATATAATTTGTCTGTATAACTTTCGTTAAACTATATACGGTATACGTATTTCATAATTCTTTTATTTTATTTCTAGATGAAATATTTGCTTTGGGTAACATTTGCACATTTATTTTTACAACTCAAATGTTATAATGATAATTATATATATATATGTTTTTTTACTAAAAGAAATGTCAATTAATGTAATTTGTGTTAAGTTATTATTATGACTATTTCTCTCTATGCCAATATTTGGCCTACATATTATTATTTAGCAAATTTGGTATGTATAATTGAATTATTTTACAATTAAGAATGCTTATTATTTTACTAATATTTTTTTTATTTTCATTCAAGTGATTATAATGTCAAATCTTGCCAAACTTGAATTTGCAGCCTTAGACATCTCAGGCAAGAATTATTTGTCATGGTTAGATGCTGAAATTCACCTAGATGCTAAAGGTCTAAGAAATACTATATTAGCAGATAAAGAAGCATCTAATCAAGACAAGACAAAAGTAATGATTTTCATCCTTCATCATCTACATGAAGGATTAAAAGTGGAATATCTCATAGTGAAAGACCCTCTTGAATTGTGGAAAAATTTGAAAGAATGATTTGACCATCAGAAAATGGTGATACTCCCTAAAGCTCGTTATGATTGGATGCACTTACGGTTGCAAGATTTTAAGACTGCAAGTGAATACAATTCAGAACTTTTCAAAGTTAATTCTTAAGTAAATTTATGTGGAGAAAGCATAACTGATGAGGACTTGTTAAAGAAAACATTTTCAACCTTTCATGCTACTAATGTGCTCTTGCAGTAGCAATACAGTGAAAAATGTTTTAAAAGGTATTCTGAATTGATTTCATGCCTTTTGGTGGTTGAACAAAATAATGAGCTATTGATGAAAAATCATGGAATTTGTCCCACTAGTTCTGCACCATTCCCTGAAGTGAATGTAGCAGTACACAATAATTATGAAAATAGAAAATATAGAGGTCACGGCCGTGGTCGTAGACGTAGTGGGGGACGTGGTCGAGGACGTACTAGTAATCGTTATCATGGTGGTCATAACAATGATACTTCTAACCACCAGAAAAAGAATAATAATGAAAGATAAAAAAGAAGTGGTCAAAATAATCCTTCAAAGATTGTTGAGAATATATGCTACCGATATGATTTGAAATGGAATTTGTCACGTACTTGTCGTATGTCTGAGCATTTAGTGAAACTTTATCAAGCTTCCATTAAAAAGAAGGGAAAGCATATGGAGACAAATTTTATATCCTAAAAATGATGAAATTGAGGCAAAAGATGAAGATATTCACTAGAATACTAAAACTGACCATGCCTACAAGGGTGATAAATTTAATGACCTTAATAATATAACTCACCTAGATGTGGCAGATTTCTTTGAGAATCATTAGAAAATTTGATGTTATTTTGACATTTTTATATTGTTTTAAGTATGCTTTATTTTCTTGCATAAAAGAATAATTTATATATTTAATAAATATTTTCAATGTTTCTCAAATTATATTTTGTTTGTTTTTATGAAGAATATGAATATTCAACAAAATTTTGGTGGACCTAAAATCAATAGAGACATGTGTCTTGCAGATAGTGCTACAACACATACAATACTCAAAGATAAAAAATATTTTTCTCATTTGACAATAAGTAATGCCCATGTTAATACAATATCGGGTAGTTCAAAATTTATTGAAGGCTCCGAAAGAGCTATTATATTATTACCTAAAGGTACAAAATTTTTCATTGATGATGCTTTATTTCCATTAAGTCTCAAAGAAATTTATTGAGCTTTAAAGATATTCGTCTTAATGGATATCATATTGAGACTATGAATGAGAAAAATATGGAATATTTATATATTACAAGTGGAAAGGAATATGTTTTGGAAAGGCTACTTACTTTTTCATCAGGTTTATATTATACACATTTTAGTGCAATTGAGTCACATGTTACTACAAACCAGAAGTTTGTAGAACAACATGCTTTTACTATTTGGCATGACCGATTAGGCCATCCCGGATCTATTATGATGCGAAGAATCATCAAGAATTCAATTAGACACCCATCAAAGAACCAGAAGATTCTTGAATTCAAGGATTTATCTTGTGTTGCTTGCTCTCAAGGAAAATTGATTATTAGACCATCACTAGCTAAAGTTGGGATTGAATCTCCTGCATTTCTAGAACGTATTTAAGGTGATATATGTGGGCCTATTCATCCACCATATCGGCCATTCAAATATTTTATGGTATTAATAGATGCATCTAGTAAGTGGTCATATGTGTGTTTATTATCAACTCGTAACCTGGCATTTGCGAGACTACTTGCTCAAATAATCTGATTAAGAGCACAGTTTCCAGATTATGCAATCAAAACTATTCATCTTGATAATATTAGTGAGTTTACATCCCAAGCTTTTAATGATTATTGTATGCCAATTGAGAAAAAAGTTGAACATCTTGTACCCCATGTTCACACACAAAACGGTTTAGCTAAAATGTTTATCAAACGCCTTCAACTAATAGCTCAGCCATTGCTTAAGAGAACAAAACTCCCTGTTATAGCTTGCGAATATGCTATTTTGTATGCAGTAGCACTTGTACACTTAAGGCCAACAAGTTATAATAAATACTCCTCATTACAATTGACGTTTGGTTAGGAGCCAAAAATTTCCCATATTAGAATTTTTGGATATGTAGTATATGTTCCAGTTGCTCCAAAACAATGCACAAAGATAGGTCTTCAGAAAAAGGTTTGGAATATATGTTGGTTATGAATCTCCTTCTATAATTTAATATGTTGAACCATTAACTAGAGATTTATTTCTTGCACAATTTATTGATTTTCATTTTGATGAAACAACATTCCTAACATTAGGGGGAGAGAAAATACAACTAGTAAAAGAAATTATATGGAATGGATCATCATTATCTCAATTAGATCCTCGCACAAGTCAATATGAATAAGAAGTTCAAAGGATCATACACTTGCAAAACATCTCCAATCAACTGCCAGATTCATTTATTGATGTAAAGAGAATTACAAAATCTCACATACCAGCTGAAAATGCTCTAATATGAATTGATATCCCAATAGGGCAAATTGTTAGTGTAAAAGAAAGTAACCCACGCCGAAAGCGTAAAAGGCTAATGGGTTCCAAAGATAAAAATCTCGTAAAAAGAAAGAAGCAGTTATTCAAGATGGTAATATTATAGAGGCAAGTCACCAAGAAGAGGCCAAAGATATAACTAATCAGAAAAGCTCAGAAGAGGTTGAGGTACTTGAAAATGGTGACAACGAAAAGATCTCAATAAGTTATGTTACTTCAAGAAAAAAATGAAATCTAAAAAATATAGTAGTTGTCGACAACAATTTTGTTTATAATGTTGTTATTGAAATAGAAAAAGAAAATAAAGATCCTGAGCCTAAATTTATTGAGGAATTTAGAAATAGAAAAAGATTGATCAAAATGGAAAGACGTAATTCAAGCAAAATTAAATTCACTTTCTAAACGTGAGGTTTTTAGACCTATAGTCCAAACACCTAAATATGTAAATACGGTAGGATATAAATGAATATTTGTGTGAAAATGAAATGAGAAAAATGAAGTCATAAAATATAAAGCACGACTTGTAGCACAAGGATTTTCGCAAAGGCCCGACATTGATTATGAATAGACATATTCTTTTGTGGTGGATGCAATCACATTTAGATACCATATTAGTCTAGCAGTACGTGAAAAACTTGACATGCATCTAATGGATGTTGTTACAACCTATATGTATGGTACATTTGATAGTGAAATTTATATGAAAATCCTTAAAATCCCTGAAGGATATAAAGTTTCCCAAGAAAATTGCTCAATTAGATTAAAGAAAAGTTTATATGGATTAAAACAATTTGGACATATGTGGTACAATTGTCTTAGTGAATATTTGTTAAAAGAAGGTTACAAAAACAATCCAATCTGCCTATGTGTTTTTATAAAAAGGTCTGGATCAAACTTGGTGATAATTGCTATTTATGTTGATGATCTAAAAATTATTAGAACTGCTGAAGAGCTTCAAAATGCAGTCAATTATTTAAAGAAATAATTTAAGATGAAAGATCTTGGAAAAACAAAGTTTTTTCTTGGCCTGCAGATCAAGCATTTAAAAGATAGAATTTATTTCCATCAGTCAACTTATACGAAAAAGATCTTAAAGAAATTTTATATGAATAAAGAACATCTATTGAGTACCCCAATGGTTGTATGATCGTTAGATGTGAATAAGATCAATTTCATCCTTGCGAGAATGATGAAGAGTTTCTTGGTCCTGAAGTACCATATCTAAGTGCCACAGGAGCATTGATGTATCTTGCAAATAACACAAGATCTGATATAGCTTTTGTTGTAAACTTGTTAGCAAGATTATGTCTTCTCCAACACGTAGACATTGGAATAGAATTAAACATGTATTTAGATATCTCAAAAGGACCATTGATATTGGGTTATTTTATTCAAATGATTCAAAATCCATATTAGTTAGCTATGTTGATGCTGGATATTTATTTGATCCATATAAAGGTCGATCTCAAAATGGGATATTTATTTACATGTGGAGGTACTGCCATATCATGGCATTCGACAAAGTAGACATTAGCTGCTGCCTCTTCAAATCATGTTGAAATAATTGCAATGCATGAGGCAAGCCGAGACTGTGTTTGGCTAAGGTTATTAACCCACATATCCAGAAGATATGTAATTTGTCTTTACAGGAAAAGATGCCAACTATCTTATACGACGATAATGCAACATGTATAGCTCAATTGAAGGGTGGTTATATCAAAGGTGACAGAACGAAACATATTTCACCAAAATTATTCTTCACTCATGATCTTGAGAAGAAATGTGACATAGAAGTTCAACAAATTCATTCTAGTGATAATTTAGCAAATCTTTTTACCGAGGATTACCAACTTCAACGTTTGAAAGACTACTACACAAGATTGGAATGCATCAACTAAAAAATGTAATACAATATTGTCATTAGGGGAGTCAAAAACACGTTGTACTCTTTTCCTTTAACTAAGGTTTTGTCCCACTAGGTTTTCCTGGTAAAGGTTTTTAACGAGGCAACTTGTGATAGGAGATTGCATACTCCTTTTCCTTCATTAGGTTTTTATCCCATAGGGTTTTTCCTAATAAATGTTTTAATGAGGCACAGTTTTCTCTAGTAGACATCCAATGGGGAGTGTTACAAATAAATGTGGATATCCATATTCTAACCCCCCTTATTTATAAGGTAAAACTGCCATTCATTATGCAAGTTGTTTAATGTGTTAATGAAGCACTTAAATAAGCTTCATTCATTGTATTGCATTGAATATCAATTTACTTATAAAGAACTCTTTGTATAAATGAAAATAAGATACGAGAAAATTCTCAGTTTACTTTAAGTGTTCTTTTATTTGATTATTTTATAACACTTAGCATATTATTGAAAATATTCAATATTAATATTTTAATAATAAATATTTATTACAATTATAAATATATTAATAATAAATGTTTTGTAGTATAAAAGTTATAATATGTGACAAGTCTATGTACTCTTCACAAATTTTCAATTTAGTCTCTATACTTTTATTTCAAGAATTTAGTCCTCTACTTTTTAGATTTGAAAATCAAATCCAATTGTTGACATTGCTAAATTTTTTGTCGATTTTGTTGATGTCACATTTTAAATAAAAATACTCACTTGGTAGTTATGTAACTAAAAATGACGTTTTAATGAACTCGAATAAAACAAAATATTTTTAATATATGCAAAAATAATGTAAAATATAAATTTATAGATATAAAATAAACTCAATTAAGCAATGAAAAGATAAGAAAAATCTCAAATATATGTTTGTTTCATTAAAAACAACTTTTATGAAATATTTTTAAGAAATATGTCAAGCAACATAAAATATTTTACACATATTCATCCAAACACTAGAAAATATTAACTTTTCCAGAAAAGTAAATCATTTTCCAGAAATCATTTTCCAGAAGCCATTTTCAGGGAAACAAACAGACCCTAAATTTTTAAATTATTTGTTATGAATATCCTATTAAGTGGACGTCCATCAAGATCAAAATAAGTTTTGAAGTAGTTTAAATTCTAATAGTCATTAGAAGTAGATCTCTACTTCATTTATACTTCTTATGCCTATAAATAGAGACTTTGGAGAAGCTTTGAAAATATTCCGATTGATCAATAAAATATGCTCTCTCTTTTGCTTTCATATTTTATTTGTTATTTACTTTTTGTCTCTTTATTTTATAACACCTTATCAGCACGATTCTCTTTTATTTTATAATACAGTTACTCCAAATATGCTACTCAAGTTGTTATAGATTTCCTTCTAGAGATTGCAATTTCAGTCTTCAATTGAGGCCTGTGCACTATGGGTATTCAGTATCTAAAGAAATTTATATAATCCTTACGTGGGTGATGAAGATGATGTTAAAGATCTTCAGGTATATTTTACTATGATTTATTTATTATATCATGTTTATTGTAATTGGAGACTAATCATGACAAACATGAATAGATAGATTCTAATTTGAAATCCACGTATGTTTGCGATGATGATTATGAAATAAATAATCAATGGAGGTGTTTAGAAGTCTATCCTACTAGATTTGTTGCATTCCCCGAAATGAATGCAAACATAAAGAAAATAAAAGATATAATCATGAACCACTAAAAGTTAGAACATAGTAATAAATAAGAGAACAATGAGAGTTCTCAAGATAACTCTTGAAAGGTTAAAGATAACTTATGTTATCAATTTGATATGAAAGATTATTGGCTACATATGTGGTGTATGCTCAAATATTTTATTTTTTTAATATTCTTTGAGGAAGGATATGAGAATGTAGTTATGAATTCTATCATTACAAATGGAAAATATTTATCTTATTTGGTACTGAAACAAACAAATATGTTAATATCAATATCTAAAAAGTACAAAATTTGTTATGATTAGTGCATTAGTTTTAAAAGAAATTTATTATAATGGATATCATATTGAGATTGTAAATAAATAAAATATTATATTTCTTATGAATCACTATTGCTATAAATATTTATTTTGAAAGGATGAAAAAAAAGGGGGGATTGAGTTATTGATTACTCTTGTTATTAAATTGAATTGACTGTGACCATTTTTGTGATATTCTTTTATCATCATCCCCATTAAGGGATTGAAAGCAAAATATTTGATTGTGAAAGATCTACTTGTGAGCAATATGATATGATAACTCTATCTAAAGCTCATTATTATTGGATGCACCTAAAGCTGCAAGTTTTCTTTTAAAATTGTGAGTATAACTCTATAGTATTCAGAATAAGTTGTCAATTAAATTATGTGGAAAAATATTACTGATGAGAACTTCCAAGAGAGAAAATTTATGTCTGAAAAGTCATTGGTTATGTACCTATTGCACACTTAGAAAATAGTGATTTAGACTTCATATTGATTTAGACATTTCCGATAGTAAATGTCACAATAGTACTTATATGTGGATACAAAGTAAAAGGAATGATAGTAAAATTATCAATTTATTACAATTTAGTACAATTAAAATGCATATTAAAGTGAACTAGAAGTTTAGTGATACAAATATATTTACTACTTGGCGTGACCAATTAGACCATCCTGAATCATATATGATGCGAAAATTAATTAAGAATTCATATGGACATTCATCAAAGAACCAGAAGATTCTTTAATTTAAAGAATTCTCATTTGTTTCTTATTCTCAATAAAAATTGATTGTTAGAAACTCACTAGCTAAAGTTGAGATTTAGTATCTTGCATTTCTGAAATGAATATGGGCCCGTTCATCCACCATGTGGATGGTTTTGATATCATATGATTTTGGTAGATGCATATACAAAAAAATCACATATGTGTTACCAACTTACAACCTGTCATTTGTAAGATTGCTTGTTTAAATAATTAATTTCAGATTATGCAATTAAGACAATTCATCTTGCTAATACTGATGAGTTTATATCTCAGTCTTGTATTGATTGAGTTTGAAAAACTTTTGTAAAAGTTTATTATTTATGCGCATAATGGTTTAGAGAAATTATTGGTTAAACGCTTCTAGTTAATGTCTAAACCATTACTTATAAGAACTAACCTTCCTATTTCAACATGAGCTTATGTTGATTTATGTGTTGTACACATAAAGCCAATAAGTTTAAATACTCCTCATTACAATTGATTTTTGGTCAAGAGTTAAATATTTCTCATCTTTGAATTTTTATATCTGCGTATATGTTCCAATTGCTCCTTCACAACAAAGATGAGTGAATACTTAAAGAAAGTTGGGAATATATATTAATTACAATCTCCTTATATTATTATATGTTTTAAATGTATTGGAGATTCAATTATGATATGATATATGATTCTTATTTTGATCTATAGATTTCTAGGCATTAGGGGGAGAGAAATAATAAGTTGTAATGAATTTGGGGCAAAGTAATTTGAACCAGAAGTTCAACAAGGATAACTCATTACAAATTTCATAAATGAGAATTCTCATAAAAAAAATAAATCTAGATGGTTATATAGTAGAGGTGGGTACTTTAGAATAGACCCAAGACATAACTAAAACTCCAAAAGAGATTGTAACACCCCAGAACGTGGCTTAAAAGTTTAGACCGAATCCCGGAGGTTACATTGATCACTGAAGTGATCATAGAAAAATTTTGGTTCAATAAGTGAGAAAACAGACAATATTTTGGTTACATAAAAATTTTCAGTTATTAAATCCCGATACTTCAAAGTACAGTTGTTTAATCTAGATAACGTTTACTTGCTTTTAACACAAAATTTCATAACACAGTATTTAAACAGAACTTACAGTCCAAAACCGTTTACATAAAACTCGAATTTACAGTAAACACTTTTTGAAACCAGTTTTTAAAAAAAAACGTGACACTATCGAGACCTCCGCATACAGAGCCCAGCATCATAACACGATCTGTACCTGAAAGGGGAAACACTAAAGAAGGTGAGCTATACTAGCTCAGTGTGAGTTTGATACGTGACTAAAAGCAGAATTACGAAACTCATTTCAATAGCTAAATAGACTTACAGATATACACAGATTTAGGAAGTAAACTTGGAACCAACATCCCAACAGAACGTAACAACTCAAGCACATCAAATCACACACAGACACTCAGTCACAAGTGTTATTTAGTAAAAAAGGATACAGTTAAACAATCTTACACCTAGAACACGCAACAGATGCGTATGAATGCAATCAAGTAATAAACACTCACCCATCTAGCCAAAACACCTCTTCGTCCCCCGATCACACCCCAAAAAAGCAGTTAAAGTTCATCCAACTAAACACACCACATAGGACCTCGAAAAGCCCATCCAACCCTACACACTATATATGTGGACTAAGCCACTCAGATAATAATACGCAACAAAGCTGTCATATATGCCGTATAGTTTATTGCGGTAAACCACTGTACAGATATGTTGCAATTTAAACTGCCAGATCAGATAATAATATGTAATACGGTAAACTACTGTACGAATAAGTTACAGTAAAACTGCCAGATCAGATCAGATTCAGTCTTCCTTCTCTTCACAACCAACCCCAAAATTTCTTTATGCTAGTGAATGTATGCTTACAACATTACAGAAACAATGAACACATTGATAGACAGTCAAACAGAAACAAATATGCATACACACCCAACTAATCGGGTTCAGAATCAAACATTTCACACAACAATCACAACATCACATAAGCCGAAGCCCAGATCAGAGTCTTACCTACCCTTACTAAAACCTAGCCAAGGGTCAGAGCACCTAGACACATTTTCCGATCAAAAACATACATAGAACCAAAGTTGATAACTTAGGACCACACAGCCGTGTGGAAATGCCTAGACCATGGGGGGTCAACACGTCCGTATGGGGGGTCAACACGGCCATGTGGGAGCAGGCACACGCCCGTGTGGTCCAGGGACATGGCCGTGCGACAGGCCGTGGAACTTTCTGTCTATTTGTGCTAAAATAGAGTATAGGGCAGACCTTGTCGTGTGAAGATCTCACATACCTGTGTGCCCACCAAACACGGTCGTGCGTCCAAAACACATGCCAGTATGGGATCCCTAAATTCCCAAATTAGCCACACGGCCGTGTGGCACCAAATTATTAAATCCCTAATTCCTAAACACACACGCCTGTATGCCCAAGGGACACAACCCTGTAAAAATCGACTATTTTCTCCAAATTAACCACACGGCTGTGTGGCACCAAATTTTATCCGGAAATCCTAATTCCTAAATGTGCATAGTCATGTGAACCGCCCACATGAGGGCAAACGCCCGCATGGCCACTCGTGTGGTCAAGGAAACCACATCAAAACTGGCCAAAATCTCAGTTTTACGACATCAGCATAAACCCCAGTTGTTAACCATTCTTAAAATAACAAAATTTTACAAAAATCCTCCAGATTCAACAATAATTTCATGTTGAAAATAGGCAATTTAGAACATACACAAGTTGTCAAATTTCACAGCAATTCGTTACCAATTACCTAGTTCAATACACACTCGAAATTATCAAATACTACAAAATTGAATTAACAAATCAAAGATAGAAGAAAAGAGGTTCGAAACCCACACCTTATTTTGCAATAAAAAAGCCCCAACAATCAGTGAACCACAAAGCCTTTACTCGCCGCGCAATTATATCTCCTTTAAGAACCCAAAACCAAATCAAAACGACGGGACCGCAATGAAGAAAGAGAAAAAAAATAGAAGAGAAGGAGAGAGGAGAAAAGAGGAATGTACCAAAAAACATTAGGAAACCCCCAAAAAATACGTGGAAAGAAAACTCATCTTTCCCCTTTTTTTTCCATATCACAAAATAATAAATAAAAAAATAAAAATAAAATCTAACCTTTTAAAACTAGAACAAAGCTAAATTAAAATAATTCCCTCAAAGCACACTTGAGGACTCGAACTCGGGACCCCCAGGCTAAACTAACACACAACCAACCACCAGACCAGTAGGCCCATTTTGACACTTGAACGTGAAAACAAGCTCAAATGCCCGATCTAACCACTGAACCTACCTACAAATCCCAAAACTTCTAACCCCAAAAACTAGGGCGTTATAGAGACTCAAGTACTTGAAACTGAAGATTAAAATAGTAAAAATAAGATATATCGATAAGTTATATCAATTCGAGAAAATGTCGAACCGATAATAAAAGCGGTTGACAATGGTTTTACATGTAATATTATTGTTGAAATAATGAAATAAAAGGAGGATCTTGAATAAATTATTGAGAAATATAGATATGGAATAAATTGGTCTAAATAGACAGACGCAACTCAAGTACAATTAAATTCGTAGAGTTTTTGGACCAATAGTCCAAATATATAAAGTTATAAAGCCAGTAAGGGTACAAATGAAATAGTTTTACAAAAGAGGAATAAAAACATGAAGTTTTTCGCTAAGTCCTAACATTGATTATGAAAAGATATAATATTCTTTTGTGGTGGATGCAATATTCTTTAGATATATTATTAAACTAACAGTTCATAAAAGATTTAACTTGTGTCTAATGATTGTTGTTACAACCTTTATAAATCACTATATAATAAAGTTTATATTAAAATCCTTGAAGGATTTAAAATGCTAGAAGCATATTGAAATTCTCAGGAAATTGTTCACTTATATGAATTGATTGAACATATGTGATAAATTTGACTAGGTGAATAGTAGTTGAAGAAGGATTATCAAATGATTCAAAATACCTATTTGTGTTTTTATAGAAGAATCATGATTAAAGTGTACTATGATTATTGTAGAAACTCCTGAAGAGATCAAAATATATTTCCCCAAAATTTCCTTTACTCATAACTTTCAAAAGAATGGTGATATAAATGCTTAGCAAATACATTCAAATAGTCATTTGAGAGACTAGTATTCATGACAAAGTATGTTATGTTTTCATGAGGGGGAGTAAATAAGCGTTGTACTCTTTTTCCCTTAACTGAGGTTCTGTCCTATTGGGTTTTCCTAATAAGGTTTTTAATGAGGCAGCATATTATGCATATTATAGATATGTGTACTCTTTTTCATTCATAGGATTTTTTTCCCACAGGGTTTTTATCTTAGTAAGGTTTTAACAGGGCACATTATCTACCAATGGACATCCAATGAGGAGTGTTATGAATATTTTATTAAGTGGATGTCTATCAAGATCAAGATAAATTTTGAGGTACTTTAAATTCTAATAGTCATTAGAAGTAGATCTCTATTTCATTTATACTTCTTATGCCTATAAATAAAAACTTTGGAGAAGCTTTGTAAATATTTCGATTGATCAATAAAATACACTCTCTTTTTGCTCTCCTATTCTATTTGTTATTTACTTTACATCTCTTTATTTTATAACATTATTAATATTATTTAAAAATTATATTTAATTTAAAATTATATTTCATTTTTAAAATAACAAAAAAGATAAATAATATATTTTCCAATAAATGAAACTTTCATCCAACCTGTGATTTGTCAGTAATAAAAAGGTAAGTACTACAAATAATGAATATTTTTGGAAAAAGTTTTTTAACGTAAAAAAGTAAGAGGAACAGTAAAATAGTTTTAACTAGATTATTTAATTAAGAAATAAATAATTTTATAATAATATATATTTTGAAGGCTGATTTACTCTAATAATAAAAAATATATTTTCTTAAATGGGTCATCAAGAGGATTATTTACTGAAAATAATATGTTTAGGAGGGTGGTACATTTCTCATAGGCGGCACTACCAATTTTTTTAATAAATTTTATTTTTTTAAATATTATTTTATTAGTGGTGCCATGTACATAGGCGGCACCACTTTTATATCGGGTCAAAATACGGGTCCAAATACCCATGACGGCCGCGTGTGATGCCACTTGGACTGGCGACACCAGTCGCGCCTATTTGACAGGCGGCACTGGTGTAGTGCCCAATCCTATCACCGCACCCTCATAAGGGAAAAATAATGAAAATGGGAGACCTTATAAGCATGGTCCCCCTTAAGATGAAGGGTGCGGAAGTGAGGAAAAAAAGAGGGAAAGAAAGGAGAAGAAGAAGAAAGAAAGAAAGAAAGAAATGTATGTATTATTTTAATAAATAATAATTTTTAATTTAAAGGGTTTAGTTATATTTTTATGTTGTGAAATTTTATTGTTATTAATTATTATAAATTGTTTATGTTTAGTGTTTATGGTTTAATGTTTTTTATGAATGTAATTTTTTATAATTATTTTAAAATTATTTTGTTAGTAATTTATGATTACGTTATAATTTGTTTGTGTTTTATTTAGTGTTTTGTGAATTTTTATTAATGTAAATTTTGTTTTTTAAAATTATTTTATAGTTATTTTGTTAATAACTTTTTATTAGGTTATAAATTATTGTGTTTGGTTTAGTATTTTTTTTATTAATGTAAAATTATTTTTAAAATTATTTTATAGTTATTTTGTTAGTAATTTATGATTAGGTTATAAATTGTTAGTATTTAGTTTAGTGTTTTGTGATTTTTATTGATGTAAATTTTTTATAATGTAATTTTATTTTATTTTTACTTATTTGAAAATTTTATTGATTTATTGAAATGTTGATTAATTTTTTTATATAAATTTATAGGTTGTTTGAAAGAAACTAAATGTAAGTTTCTATTTTTTATTTTTTATTCGTATTTTTTATGTTTAGATAGTTTTATTTATTTTAATTATATTATTATTATAAACTAACATAAAATTTTTATTGTAGGTAATGAGAGATTTTTATTTTTTTTTGTGTTTTTGTTACTCACATATTTCTTGTGTTTTTCTGCTTCTCAAATTCCAAATTATTTATTGTATTTTTGCAACAAATTAAATGAATTCATTTTTTTAATTGTAGATTTGCAACAACTGGGTTCTTTGATTAATAATGATAATCACATATCAAGTACTATTAATGAGATAGTAATGAAATTGTTATTTGTTACTTATGTCATTTGCAGAACTAAATTAGATTATATTAACTATTTTGCTAATTTAATAATGTTAGGGCCTGTACCTTGCATTGAGGGGTCGTGTTAATAGTGCAGGGTTTCTTCCAGATGAACGCCTAATGCCATACTTGGAGTTAGCTGGATTCAAATCAGCGACATTGATTCGAATCTTTGATCTGCAATACGACTTAATATCCACTTTAGTCGAGCGATGGCATTCGGAGACCCACATATTTCATTTACCGTTCGGGGAGTGCACCATCACTTTACAGGATGTTGCATTGTAGCTCAGGCTCCCCATTGACGGGAATGCGGTCATGAGTGTAAGTTCGATCTCTAGGCCGATTGCCCTTTGCCATGACTTACTTTGATGCTCGCCCAGTGAGGGAAAATTTACGGGTTCGAGGTTTTCATGGCTAAAGGCCAATTTCGAGCATTTGCCAAGTACTGCTAGTGAATGGGAGGTGATGCACGCTGTTCAAGCTTACATTATGCAACTTCTAGGGGGTGTACTCATGCTGGATACAAATGACAATAGGGTCCACTTGATGTACTTGCCCATATTATCTAATTTGCATAACATTCGTTCATATAGTTGGGCGTCCACTGCGTTAGCCATGTTGTATCGTGAACTTTTTTGAACGATAAATCCTTCTATGGTGGACATAGGTGGATGCCTCATATTGCTAGATTTGTGGGCGCTTTGCCGAATGTCCTTCTTGGCATCAATTAGTCACCAATCACATGTATTTCTACTCGTTAATAGGTGATGAATTTTTAGTTGACTTTTTTTTTCGGATTATATTATTTTAACAATTTGTTTTCGTAGATAGAGCACTAATCCAGGTATTGGGAGGTCATACACGGTTCTGATATACCGTTTAATGATTGAGAATCATACTAGAGAGGGGGTAAGTTTTTCTATTATTCATGACATTTTATTATTTTATCTCCCTCAACCCGAGTTAATATAACCATGTTATTAACTATGAAGTTCATTTGGATGCCATATTTTGTCCTAGAAATTATGGCGGTTATTTCCTCATCTGCCCATGTCCACTTAAACTTATGGTGCATTAACGCACCCGTTATCAATTTCTAGACAGTGGAGTGGTATCATAGGGATCGAGTACTCCAGCAGTTTGGTTGTATACAGTATATCCTGACACTTCCAGTACGATTGGGGGACATCCATGGGATTAACAAGAAGGGGAAACATGTAAATGATTGCGCAGAAGTGCATGAAGAATATATTGCAATGTGGAACAACTGGTTGGGGTAGGTACCTCAGATGGATTATGCTTTGCATCTGCAGCCATCGTTAGAGTACATACAGTGGTACTCTGAGATGGCGAAACCATTTTTGTTTGGTGGGCGGTTGATGGTAGTCCCCTCGCACATGGCAGGACTTGGGCAACCCTCTCATCCCCTTCCACATCTGCCTCCTACACCCGAGCCAAAGGCAAAGCCAGAGCTACACTCTGGAGATAGTTCTTACCATCTAGACTTAGAGGGTGATGGCTATTTCCCGGGCTCGGCAGGCCGCGGATAACATTCAGAGTTTGATATCTTTAGCCCACTACCACCGCAGTACTCCACTTCTCTCGGCCCATATCTACCTTAGTACTCCACTCCTTCTGGCTCAAGTTCATCAATGGCGTTTGAGGCATATGATTTTTCATCTTGTATCGCACACCTCCACACGCGGGTGAAAAGAACATTGATCGTCACAATCACTCGCAAAAATGTCGACCTCCACAAAAATATACCCCTAGGACCATACCATCAAACCATCAATTTTAGGGGTTTTTGCAGTTTAAATTGTCAAGTTTGTATTTATTTAATGGCTTTTTTTACCATTTCAGTTATTAATTTAAAGGGGTTTTTGTATTATTTACGTAAAAAAGTGTTATTTAATTTAACAAAAATATAAACATAACAAAATTTAGGCTAAATTTGTAATTCAAATTAGATTAATTGCAACAAATTTTATACAAATTTTAGATCCAGTCTTCTCTACATGTAATGAATGTAATTAATAGGGGTTGAACAACATCTTAACTCTTACTCGATCGTGATGATTGTCTAATATGGTAGTTTTGGTGCGGGCATTTACTCTGATTATGACTGGTTAATCTGTATATGTCACACAGTTTCCCGTCAAATTTCTCTCTAATGTTCATTTCATTATGAATTCTGGATGATTTGCGAATGACCTTTCAAATTCCTACGCAACCCTTTGTCTTGGACAAGCTCGAAAGTCATTAGAGGCACCTTCCATGTAGATAGGTCAGGCAGGATGGGGAACTTATTCTCCCATACATGCAACGTGCACTTGAGGGTGTACACCTCATCGATAAATTGTTCAACATTGAAAGAGATTTTAGCACAAGCTACCACGACATGTGCACAAGGATAATGAAGTGTCTGGAACCTCCTGCAATCGTATCGTCTATTTCAGAGATCAACTCTGTAGGACCTAGGTGGTATATTGGATCGATGGCCGATGGTTTCTATAACTCAAAATGTCTTATTACATCATGAATATACTTCTACATTTATCGACCTCGCCATCCGACGGATTGCAACTATTGCATATCTAACATTTTCGACAAACATGTGCCCCGCATCCATCTAGTTACCTTGTTGCTGCCCCATTCTTGGCATCAAGGTAGCCAACTTGTAGAATGTAGTCGAGAAGACAAATGAAATCGAAAGATGTCATGTTTTCATTAACACGGAGTTAACCCCCTCCACCAAATTAGTGGTCATATAACCATAGGAAAGCCCTCGTCGAAACTTTGAGCCCATTGCCATGGCTCTATGGTACCCAACCATTGTCAGAAAGGTGTGTTCGTGTGACCCTGCATGTCACTCTCAAGTTGAGTCATCCCTTACTGGAAAATGTGTGGATCTAGCTCGCATGCTATGTATGTATTAAGAAAATATAAGTTACAATCTCACCCTAAAACATTAGGTAATATATTGAAAAGGTAAGATTATCCTTTACACATTTTCACAACTTGTCTCCGTCAGTTTGCATTCTTATAATCTCAGTGAAAGTTAGCCGCGATGTGCTGGATACAGTAAAAGGATCTCCATGACACATTGGAACGCCTAATGGTGGTAATTAATCCTTTCCCTCTATCGGAGATGATGCAAATATTATCGTTACCAATAACATACCTCTGCAAGTTCGTAAGGAAGAATTCCTACGACTCTATGTTCTCCTTATCTATGATGGCAAACGCTATCGGGAGCACGTTCTTATTCCTGTCTTGAGCAACCGCAAGAAGTAGGACCTGTGTATATTTTCTATATAGCCAGGTCCCATCTACTTGCACAAACGGCTTACAGTAGGGAAATACATGCATGCATGGATCAAACGTCCAAAACATCCATTGGAAAAATATTTTTCCCGATTGTAATTGGTCATCCGGGTCATAATAAGGTCATATTTGCAACTCAATACAATCCCCGGCACGTATGACAGCATAGCCACTATCCATCCCTGTAGCTCATTGTACGACACATCGAAATCTCCGTACAATTGATCCCTTGCCATCTATTTAGCTATCCATGCCTTCCAGTATGATACTCGATATTAGAATTGTGCTTACATTTTGGCAATCAGTACCGAAACTTTAATGGTCGGCATGTCTTTTACCATTGGCATGATGCATGTAGAGATAGTTCTAGAATCAAGTTTTCGATGATTTTTTGTTATACGTGTTGAAGTGCATGTGTAAGGCCTAACAAAGTTTTGTATCTCCCACATCTGCGACTTCTAAATAAATACGTCTCGTACCCTCTAATTGCAGCCTTCTGCCGACCTCTAACAGTCCCCAATATATAATGTCGGTTTAGACACGACCACTTTGTAGTCCACTAATATATTCATGCTATATCGCTTAATGGCAAATATGCGCTCTTCCTTACTTTCAAATTTTTGGCCCACGAACAACTCCTCAGGATCTAAATTTACGACCAGTCAGGAAGCAGGTAGAATTTTAGGGTACTTTAAGAACTCGGCTGCGTGCGCCGTATCAGGGTCTATCTGCGACATGTGTGCCCCAGGATTATTGTGTATCACAATACGATAAATTTGGTTCCCGACTGAAGATGCGTTAATGTTTCCATAGCCGTTCATGCCTTCGTCGTCAATATCATCCGGGACCTTGTCCACGCCAGGATTACAATCACTATCGACCTCCTGATCAGAAGTACCACTACTATTGTATACATCATCATTAACCATATCAGCCTCAGGTGCAACATTAAGATCGATGTTAATCTCGCATACAGTTGATTGATTATCAACGTATGATATCGGAACCACCATACACTGCTCTTGAGCTCCATGTTCTTCACCTAATGAAGTGGGATCTTCAATTAGCTCCACACCAGCTAACTCAGCAAATAACTGAACCAGTACATTTTGGTTGCTCCGATTCCCACAATAAAGAGTGACCATTGTCTCCACGTTTTCATCGTCTACAAGTTCCATTTGGGTGAAATTTATTGGATCTGTTGAAACTGGAAACTTGAAGAAAAGTTTCGAGATCCTTTGCCCACTATATCTATCAATTTTTGCACTAATCCTTTCATTCATATCATCAAATGAGATATTTCTATTAAATCTCATTTCTATTTGTTGGTGACATTCAAATATACATCCCACAATTGTTTTCAAAACTACTCCATTGAAATAAACGCATACGAAAAATTGCTTATCCATATTCAATACTAAATCTATTAAAAAAACAAATCAAAATTCTCAAAGTAATTTGAACAATAAAAAAATACTTACATAAAAATTTTAATGAATAAAAGATACCAAAATTATAACAATATGCACAATTTTTCATTCATAAGCTAACAAAATTAATAACCCAACAAAATAACTTTCAAATAACATAATAACAAAATTACTAACAAAACTCTCCATTCTATTTAAAAAAGAAATAAACAAAAATACTTATCCTTCTTTTTTTATTTTCCTTCCTTTCTTTCTTTCTTCTCCCTATCTTATTCCTTCTCTTCTGCTAATTTTTTTAAAACTCTCCTACTCCTCTCATCTTCACCTGCAATTAAATAGGCCAAAAATTGGCGACTAATGTCAAGATAGGGGTCACCAGTGGCGCCTACCAGATAGGCACCACCCCTCTTATACCATTCCAGTATTTGTATACGGGCCATGTACCAGATTCAGAAAAATTGTATAAAGTGGTGCCACCAATGTACATGACACCACTAATAAAATAATATATTTAAAAAATAAAAAAATATTAAAAAATTGGTGGTGTCGCATATGAGAGAGGCACCGCCCGCCTAAACATACCAATTCCGTAAATAATCCTATTGATAGCCCATTTAAGAAAATAAATTTTATATTATTAGGGTAAATTAGTCTATTTTGAACAAAAAATAATCAAAAAACCATCATGTGACTTTTTATGATTGATGAAATTTTTTCTAATGTCTGTTAGGGGTGAGTAAAACTCGATTTGATTCGAAAATATCAAAAAAAAAATTGAAATTCGAGCTAGTCGAATTGAGTTATTTGAGTAAACTCAAATAAATAATTTGAGTTTTGAGTTTAAGTCAAGTTGAATTTTAAAATTTGAATTACTTGAATAATTGAATAACAAATTAGTCTAAATACCTTTTTATCTCTATAAATTATGAAAATAAGTAAATTTGTCTCTCTCAACAAAAATTAAAAAAATTCAAAATAATTTTTAAAATTTAAAATATTTATAAAAATTTCAAAATTATATTTTTAAAATATTATAAATTTTAAAAAAATTCTAAAAATATATAAAGAAAGTTAAAAATTTAAAATTTTCTAAAATAATAATTTTGGGACCTAAATAAGTTAATTGATGATCCAAGTTTATAATACTAAAGTATCTTTTTTTTTTTTTTGAAAAAGTTTTAAAATATATATGGTTTTAAATTTATGTGCTCTAACATGGAATTAGGTTGATAACATTGCCATGGGTTTCGTTGACCTTGACAATGTTCAAACCGATTCCTACCATATTACTCTATTAGATATTCTAAGTAACTTTGATGCTCAAGATGTAACACCCCGTACCCAAGACCGTTGCCGGAGTCGAACACGAGGTGTTAACGGACTTAATTCATTAATTAAACAGCTCATACAATTCATTTTAAAATTTCTAGACAAGCTGGCTAACTGCATCACAGTCGCTTTAAAAATCATATCTCGAGTTACGAAACTCGAAATCCAATTCCGTAAATTTTTCCTGAAACTAGACTCATATATATATCTACTAATTTTTTCTAGAATTTTGGTTGGGCCAATTAGTACAGTTTATTAGTTAAAGTCTCCCTGTTTCAGGGTTCAACTACTCTGACCTCTGTGTATTACGAATCAGATATCTCCTGTACAGAGCTTCAATGACTATGCCGTTTATCTCTAATAAAACTAGACTCAATAAGGAATCTGTACATATAAAGCATGGCTTCTAATTATCTTTGTAAAATTTATGGTGAATTTCCAAATTCAGAACAGGGATCCAGAAATCGCTCTGGCCCTGTTTCACAAAAATTTAAACATCTCATAAAATATAGCTCATATACCTGTTTTGCTTATTCCATATGAAAATAGACTCATCAAGCTTCGATTCCATAACTTATTCATTATTTAATTCCATTTCTACTATTTTTAGTGATTTTTCAAACTCACGTCACTGCTGTTGTCTGAATCTATTTTATGGTAAATTTTACCTATTTCATGGTTTCCATGGATTAGCTAGCAATTTGACATACATAATACCAAATATGATCATGATTAGCCATTCCAATGGCTAATCATTACCAAGCATTTCTATTTCCATACCACTCAATAACCATATCATAAGACCATACATATAAAATGATTATAATGCTATACATGCCATACTCAAAATATACAAGCCATTATGCCAAGATGGTATACGGATAGTGTGAGCGTGCCTCCGACCGTTTCCGATTTCGAGCTGGCTTGTCAACACTACAAGGAATGAAAAGGAGGAGTAAGCATAAATGCTTAGTAAGCTCACATGCAAATAGCAAGTAACATAACCATATAAGCAAACATAAAACATCATTTGCATAATCATCACCAAGACATTCATATCACCTTTTCATTTATCATCTTACCATATTGTTGTTATATCGAGTTTTCAACCCGAGGGTTAAGTACATACCTGTTCAAAGTATCCATTTCACAACACTTACCAATACGTCCCTTTCATCTTGAGTATTCCTCCATTTGAGTAGAACTTTACCCATTGAACACATCGGAATATAATTCGGATACATGGAAAGTTTGCACATAAGTGCCACATATGTAGCCAAGCTACCATGTAACCCGCCCATAAGTGAACTCGGACTCAACTCAATGAGCTCGGGCGTTCGCATCCATAAGTGAACTCGGACTCAACTCAACGAGTTCGGATGCCTAGTTACATCTCACGAACTCGGACTCAACTCAACGAGTTCGGACGCTCGCATCCATAAGTGAACTCGGACTCAACTCAACGAGTTCGGATGCCCAAATATCCCAGTGACATGTCACTTGTATCCTAATCCATTCCTAAGGTTCAACGGACCTTTTTCCCAATCATGTGTCTCAACCATCTTCTATGGAATGCCGATACGATACTCGGTAGTATTTCATATTTTCCAAGTATATCACATAATTTGACATATTATCAAACAATTATCACAAGTATAATATTTCATAATAATTATCATATCATTTAAAAAAACATTAAAACATTTAAAATAATAACTATGTTACCAACATTTACATATGAACTTACCTCGTATGCTAAAATGGCTATTTTACCATTTCGTCCACAACTTGGTATTTTCCCCATTTTAGCCCAATTTCAGTTTTCCTTGCTCTATCATTTAAAATATAGTCTAATTAGGACTCACATTATTCAAATTGACCCAAAATCATATTTTGGAAAAATTACAATTTTGCCCTAAACTTTTGCATATTTACACTTTTGCCCCAAAGCTCGTAAATTAAAATTCAGCCTATTTTCTTATGTTTTATGACATGCTGATCATTTTTCCTTCTATGGCAACATCAAATTCTCACTCTAACATGTACTTATGACTATTAGGTATTTTTACCGATTAAGCCCTTTGCTCGTTTTCACTTAAAACCGAGTAGCACAAGTTGTCTAACATAATTTAAAACCTCATATTCTATCATAAAACACCAAAATACACAAATTTCACCTATGGGTATTTTTCCAAATATAAACCCTAGGTTAAATTATTGCTAGCATAAGCTAAATCGAGCTAAGGGACTCCAAAAACGTAAAAATCATTAAAAGCGAGGCTAGAACGGACTTACAATCGAGATTGGAAGCTTGAAAACCCTAGCCATGGTTTCTCCTTGCTATATTCGGCCATGGGGTTGAAGATGAGCAAAATTGGCTTTTAATTTTGTATTTTAATTCATTTTACCCTAAATGACCAAAATGCCCTTACTACTAAACTTTCCAAAATTCCATCCATGTCCAATTTTGTCCAGACTTAGAAATTGGTAAAATTACTCTTTAAGGACCTCTAATTAATAATCTAATTCAATTTTATGCAAAATACTTCTAGAACACAAGTTTTGCAATTTATTCAATTTAGTCCCAAATTTCAAATTAAGCACTTTATGCATAAAATTTCTTCACGAAATTTTCACACAATCATGCAATCATATCATAGACCTTAAAATAATCATAAAATAATTATTTATATCTCGGATTTTGTGGTCACGAAACCACTATTCCGACTAGGCCCAAAATCGATATTACAACTCTCCCCTTCAGGATTTTCGTCCCGAAAATCTTACCGAAAAAGTGGTCTTCACTTTTAATCTCATATTTGGTGTCGAAGAACTTGCACTTAGACTGTACCTCAATACATCTCTTCAATTTCTCATATGATCTAAAAGCTTACAGTCTCAACTCTCAACTGTTCTTAAATTTTCAACCCTTCTCAATTTCCCATGATATCATGACATAAAACACGGATCTCGACTTGATTTAATGGAGACCGAATTCCAAGAAATCCAACAATCAAAGAGACCGAAATTCCATGAATCGATGAGTAGGAATTCATTCAATACAGATGTGATTTATAGATCTCGCCAAACATTTAACAATAGGATCCATCACATTTTCCTCTTTCCGTCATAGAAATAATTCTGATATGGCCTCAAGAATAATCCTTCTTATTTCCATCCCAATATCAACATTGACAAGGATAATTTTGATAGATCCCAATGCTCACTTTAACCCTTTAACAACTCCGATTTTATGTAACATCGGTTGCTCTAAACTATCACATTACCTCACCGTCTTGAAACACATCACAATTCATACAACAATACATTCTTGAAAGTCGAAGTCTTTGCTCAATGTAGACTAGTCTAGTTCGAGACGCTTGGTTACCAATATTCTCATCTATCCGAACTCTGTCAACATGTAATAAACTTTTCAGCTTTCACAAGATGGAAACCTTATCATTCGTAGTGACTTAAACTAATATTCAACTCTTTCTAATAAATATAGACTTCTCGTTCAAACTATTTACTCTTTGATCTGCATACAAAATGAAATTCTATTATCAAACTTGGGAAAAATAATCCCGACATAATTGTCACATGAAATCTTTCAAATAAATAATTTACCATACCGACTAAAACTCGCTTTTATCACCTATGCCTTTCTTGATGTCAAATCCTTACGAAATTAGAAAAAATCCCAATACTAAAATCACCACATTACCAAGATCAAATTAGAAGTATAGTCATATTTGACATGATTATCACGAAATGAAGAACGACTTGAACATGAGTCATAATTGACAAATTATGGAACAAAGATAACAAGAAAACCGAATAAAGAAATCCAAGATAGAGAAACCCGAATAAAGAAATCCGAATAAAGAGATCCGGGATAAAGAAACACAAGTTACGATACTATGCCGAGAATCGAAAACCAAATTCATAGAGAAAATACAGAATACCACGATAATTCTTCAAAGAAAGAAAGTCCAAAAGAAAACATTATTTAATCCCACTGAAATCAAATATAACAAGATCAATATATCTTCCCATACATATATATCGGATGAAGCATCAAGTAGAAAAACAGAATCATAATATCATATGAATTCTCTCATCAATTCTTATCGATTTAAATGAAATAGAATACCCGATGAAATAGAGCAATATAAATTATAAACCAGTCAGACTACCAATGCTTTCATCCAACACCAAATTAGAAGACATTCCCATATAACAAGAATTTCTTGAAGATCAATAGCCATAGAAATATTTACGAGAACGGGTGAACACATAGAACATCTCAAAAGAGATCGCTAAATCATCCGGTCATAAGCATCACACTCGGATAATTCACATTTGAAATATCATTTCCCCAACTAGTTCTGCGTCACAAATTTCATATTAAATCATTCACTAAAGAATGTCGGTTCTGAATAAATTTCGATTTACACTTTTCTCGACCTTGCACTTGAGTAATTCGATTTACCAAAGAGAATTCCTTCTCTAATCGGAGACAATGCATAATTCCAATAATCTTTATATCAATCGATACTTTCGACTCGACTTTACTTATCAGCTCATTTTCAATCTCGGATCATACTTATAATTATTCTATCACTTTGAACTCTTTGGGTTTTCAACAGAAACTTATTCAATACAAATCTCATGAAATTCCATTATAAGTACCACTTTGGTAAGGGGAGGGTTGTAGGACCTCGACTCGACTTTCTTATACATACACATATGACACAACTTCCATCATCATAGTAACATCATCAAAATCATGTCATTCATTCATGTTGGCTTACACCAATTTTCCTATTGTCCCATTTAGACAATATACTTATGCATACATTCTATGTTTTCTAGATAGCTTTACTTATCCATTCAATTAATTAAATTAATTCATGCTCATGACATTATATAAGGCCAAACAAACATAGATATTTGCATCACAATCACAACTTTCATTTCGTGCATCATCATGTACATATCATTACAATCATACAATTCAGGTCCAACAATTTAACATAGATAAGTTCATTTCATTATAATCCTTTATCTCATAAAAAATTGTATATCATTAACATTCATCAACATTCAACGTCCAATCAAGACAAGGACATTTTCATTCGTATTATGATATTATGACCTTTATTCATACCTCTACTACTTTTTATTTATTCCGTTCATCTTATCAAGTAAGCTACATACACTACATCGTATGAGCATTAAGCAAATATAGATATTTATCACAACATGAACTTTCATCTCACATATTATCACATATGTATCATAAACTTTTATTCATACTTTTTTGAACCGAGACTTATCATAATCATAATTTTACTCAAATATCTTCACATAACATTGAACATGGTCGGCACAGCTCGGTTGGAGAGTACCCTGTCTAAATAAGACGGTACTTATACGCGTCGGAAGACATCACACTATCACAGATCAGGGCATGTATAGCTAAACTTTTACACATGCTAGGTTAGTCCGAGAACCAACTAAACCTGCTCGATACCACTAAATGTAACACCCGCACCGAGACCGTTGCGAGTCGAACACGAGGTGTTAACGGACTTAATTCATTAATTAAACAGCTCATACAATTCATTTTAAAATTTCTAGACAAGCTGGCTAACTGCATCACAGTCGCTTTAAAAATCATATCTCGAGTTACGAAACTCGAAATTCAATTCCGTAAATTTTTCCTGAAACTAGACTCATATATATATCTACTAATTTTTTCTAGAATTTTGGTTGGGCCAATTAGTACAGTTTATTAGTTAAAGTCTCCCTGTTTCAGGGTTCAACTACTCTGACCTCTGTGTATTACGAATCAGATATCTCCCTGTACAGAGCTTCAATGACTATGCCGTTTATCTCTAATAAAACTAGACTCAATAAGGAATCTGTACATATAAAGCATGTCTTCTAATTATCTTTGTAAAATTTATGGTGAATTTCCAAATTCAGAACAGGGGATCCAGAAATCGCTCTGGCCCTGTTTCACAAAAATTTAAACATCTCATAAAATATAGCTCATATACCTGTTTTGCTTATTCCATATGAAAATAGACTCATCAAGCTTCGATTCCATAACTTATTCATTATTTAATTCCATTTCTACTATTTTTAGTGATTTTTCAAACTCACATCACTGCTGTTGTCTGAATCTATTTTATGGTAAATTTTACCTATTTCATGGTTTCCATGGATTAGCTAGCAATTTGACATACATAATACCAAATATGATCATGATTAGCCATTCCAATGGCTAATCATTACCAAGCATTTCTATTTCCATACCACTCAATAACCATATCATAAGACCATACATATAAAATGATTATAATGCTATACATGCCATACTCAAAATATACAAGCCATTATGCCAAGATGGTATACGGATAGTGTGAGCGTGCCTCCGACCGTTTCCGATTTCCGAGCTGGCTTGTCAACACTACAAGGAATGAAAAGGAGGGAGTAAGCATAAATGCTTAGTAAGCTCACATGCAAATAGCAAGTAACATAACCATATAAGCAAACATAAAACATCATTTGCATAATCATCACCAAGACATTCATATCACCTTTTCATTTATCATCTTACCATATTGTTGTTATATCGAGTTTTCAACCCGAGGGTTAAGTACATACCTGTTCAAAGTATCCATTTCACAACACTTACCAATACGTCCCTTTCATCTTGAGTATTCCTCCATTTGAGTAGAACTTTACCCGTTGAACACATCGAATATAATTCGGATACATGGAAAGTTTGCACATAAGTGCCACATATGTAGCCAAGCTACCATGTAACCCGCCCATAAGTGAACTCGGACTCAACTCAACGAGCTCGGGCATTCGCATCCATAAGTGAACTCGGACTCAACTCAACGAGTTCGGATGCCTAGTTACATCTCACGAACTCGGACTCAACTCAACGAGTTCGGACGCTCGCATCCATAAGTGAACTCGGACTCAACTCAACGAGTTCGGATGCCCAAATATCCCAGTGACATGTCACTTGTATCCTAATCCATTCCTAAGGTTCAACGGACCTTTTTCCCAATCATGTGTCTCAACCATCTTCTATGGAATGCCGATACTGATACTCTGTAGTATTTCATATTTTCCAAGTATATCACATAATTTGACATATTATCAAACAATTATCACAAGTATAATATTTCATAATAATTATCATATCATTTAAAAAAACATTAAAACATTTAAAATAATAACTATGTTACCAACATTTACATATGAACTTACCTCGTATGCTAAAATGGCTATTTTACCATTTCGTCCACAACTTGGTATTTTCCCCATTTTAGCCCGAATTTCAGTTTTCCTTGCTCTATCATTTAAAATATAGTCTAATTAGGACTCACATTATTCAAATTGACCCAAAATCATATTTTGGAAAAATTACAATTTTGCCCTAAACTTTTGCATATTTACACTTTTGCCCCAAAGCTCGTAAATTAAAATTCAGCCTATTTTCTTATGTTTTATGACATGTTGATCATTTTTCCTTCTATGGCAACATCAAATTCTCACTCTAACATGTACTTATGACTATTAGGTATTTTTACCGATTAAGCCCTTTTGCTCGTTTTCACTTAAAACCGAGTAGCACAAGTTGTCTAACATAATTTAAAATCTCATATTCTATCATAAAACACCAAAATACACAAATTTCACCTATGGGTATTTTTCCAAATATAAACCCTAGGTTAAATTATTGCTAGCATAAGCTAAATCGAAGCTAGGGACTCCAAAAACGTAAAAATCATTAAAAACGAGGCTAGAACGGACTTACAATCGAGATTGGAAGCTTGAAAAACCCTAGCCATGGTTTCTCCTTGCTATATTCGGCCATGGGGTTGAAGATGAGCAAAATTGGCTTTTAATTTTGTATTTTAATTCATTTTACCCCTAAATGACCAAAATGCCCTTACTACTAAACTTTCCAAAAATTCCATCCATGTCCAATTTTTGTCCAGACTTAGAAATTGGTAAAATTACTCTTTAAGGACCTCTAATTAATAATCTAATTCAATTTTATGCAAAATACTTCTAGAACACAAGTTTTGCAATTTATTCAATTTAGTCCCAAATTTCAAATTAAGCACTTTATGCATAAAATTTCTTCACGAAATTTTCACACAATCATGCAATCATATCATAGACCTTAAAATAATCATAAAATAATTATTTATATCTCGGATTTTGTGGTCACGAAACCACTATTCTGACTAGGCCCAAAATCAGGATATTACACAAGATGTTTATTGTGCTTTAACTCATTTTAGAAATCAACTTTATAATCCAAAGACTTCTAAGGACTTATTGGTGCATGAACCCGCTTTGAGATATATTCATCAATTTTTACCTTTTAGTTTTTCAGGTCAAAATGATTCGTCATCTGTTTTAACTAAAACTGAATTGTTTTTTTTTTTTGTGTGTGTGTGGTGTATGCATGCTAGTTTTAAAGTTAATTTAGGATATTGGTTTACACAAAACTTTCATGCTGTTTTAAGCTCTAATCGACCACTAATACTTGGGCCGTATATTACAAACTTAACCTCTCAACTTTTTCCCTCTAAAGTTGATTTCTTGTCCTTAACATGTGCATATACTATGGATAGTCTAGATAAATATTATTTGGATTCTATGAGTTTACTTGCCGGCAACCCTACTGCATATTATTTTGTTCCTCCAGGTACATGAACTACTCGTGGAAATAAGGTCTTTCGCCAACATCCACACTTCACTACTAGATAGCAAGAGGAGTAGCCTCCTTTATCTATAGAGGCACATTTAAGTCGGATCGAAACTCGACTCGAAGCAGTGGAAATCCAAGTCTCTACAATCCTTGACATCCTGCAAAGTCATTGCCCCCTAACACCAACAACATCGTTAAAAACACATGAGGAGTATGCATGATTGATCGATTTTTGTTGCATGCTTCTCTTTTGCATATGTTCAATCTTATGCTAGATTTATTCGATAGTTTATTTGACATTGAGCCTCTAATCTCATTACTTAGTTAATTTGGACAAATGGGTAGTTTTTGAATAAAGTGTTCAAGTATCTAGATTAATCGACATGTGTGTTTTAAAGTTGATATATGTAACTAGATTTTTCATAAAAATTGATTGTTTGGAAAAAAATATTTGCTTTTACATAAATAAATAAATGCTCAAGTTATGAGTGAAGGTTTCGAAAAAGTAACCAAATTTATTAATCAGGATGAAGTGCTGGGTTGTTATCTCATCTCGCGTAAAAGAGTTTGAGTGACAAATTGAAAACTTACAATAATTCTGCTAACTGAGATTTCAAAAAAACATGGAAGATTGTTTGAATTGAGTAACCGAGGTAGGGTGCTTAGGTTGTCACCTTAGTTCACGTAAAAAGGTTTGACCACGTTTAAAATTAAAAAAAATAATAAAAAATTATTACTGCATGATTAATTGAGAATAATACATTACAAATTTTGGTTCAAACTTAATTTAGTGAAATGATTTACTTCACATGTTTCAGTTTTATGACACTTGTTGATCAAACTAGGTATTTTAATATTTATTTATTTATTTATTGCCTATATTGTTGACATCGATTATGGATGCAAAAAAGAGACTTGATTTTTAATAAATTATTGAATAATTTCTAATGTATAAAAGTACAATATGCTTGAGGGTAAACATGAGCTAAGTATGGGGGATTTGATAACATGTTAAATTTGCATGATTTCTTGTGTTTAAATTGATTAATTCTTGAATTGATCCCTGTTGAATTAGTGATTTTATGTTTTAATCCTGTCAGGAATGCAATTGGGATGATATGAATTAAAAAATGAGTAGAAAATAACTAATTTGTAGCACAATCAGTAAAGTGAGGCCGAACCAAAAATGTGGAAATAGTCAAAGACTCATCAGATTTCTTTTGAATTTGTAAAAGCTAAAATTAGAAGAAAATATAAATTTATTTTTTTAATTTTAATTTTGTAGTGGATAGTTAGGTCAAATTTAGTAAATTATATATATATAAATATGGCCTTTATGGTAGCTTGAAAATACACTTGATTTCACTTGGAATTAAACAAGAATTATTTTATTTCTTATCCAAATTCATGCGTCAGTGGCTTACTACAACCCCATTTCCATTTTCTTGTTTTTGCAAAATTTGTTTAATTCCTTTCCAAGTCCCCTCCCTTTCCAACTTTCATCATTTTCATTCAAATCCACTCCATAGCTAACCAAAGCATGATTAAATCCATGCTTTGCTAAATCCTAACTTAGCTTTAGGCTGGTATTCTTTCCGGTCAAGAATCGTGAGATACGTATCCGTACTAAAAATCCTTTCAATCGGTATTCACTATTTTTTCTAAGTATCAGGATTGACAATTTCATCCATTAAAGTTGACTCGATTTCAAATCAAAAAGCGCATTGGGTTGGAGTCGTGTTTGCAGACAGTTAGAGAAACAAGTCGGCCATGCTATATTCGGATCTCTGAGAACAAATTAAGGGAGAAGTGATCGTGTTTAAACGACCCACGCGATTGAGGAAGTTAATCCGAGTTGGGTTTTTTAGAATGCAAGGTTGGCAGAATCTTGAATCGGGAACGCGTGTAACTCGGTTTGATAATCTGTAACGGTTGGTTTGCAAGTTGTATCGGGACCAACTACGAGAGGAAGAATTGGCGGTTAGGACGTTTTTAACTGCTATAACCAGCTTATTGTTTGGAGGAGAAAATTAATTTTTGAGGATCGATTCAAAATCCGGAATCCACTGAGTCTAAGGCTAAGGCTTATTATATCTGTTTACAAAATTTGAATTCATTTCCCAATTTAATTTAATTTCTAATTTATTTAATTATTTATTTATGTTGTTTCAATTATTTAATTTCTAAACATTTCAAAACTCTCCTGATTTATTTGTTTATTTTTCAGTAGGTCCGTTTGGAGTCGTTGGCAGAACTGTTGGCACGACTATTGCCACGATTATCGACACGACAGAAATTCTGATCACAAGTTAAACGCGAAAGTTAATTATAATACCAATCCCTGTGGACTCGACCCTACTACCACTCTTCACTACTATTTAGAGTTATTTTAATTGTAGAAATTATTTTTGGTGATTTCGACGCCCATCATAGGTATATTGTAACAATATTTTAATTTGACATGTTTTATTTTTTAATTTAATTCGAACAATTTCACTCGATTTGACTCGACTTGAATTTCATTTCACTTGATTTGATTCGAAAAAAATTTCAAATCGAATTAGAATGATAAAATATAACTCGTCAACTCGAAATTTTTTTACTCGACTAGATTGAGCACTCACCTCTAACGTCCATTTAAGAATTAGATTAAAGAACATAACATAAAAATATTTTAAATACCTAATTGAGTAAAAGAAATTGGATATCAAAGTGAGAAAACATATATACTTTAAGGGTCAAAATATGTATTAAGCCTAACATAAATTTAGCCACAATATATTTTAATATTAGGTTTATTGTAGATTATAGTAATTTATTATAATTATAGTAAAGATTATTTATAACTTTAAAATACATTTAAAATTTCTTCCTCCATAAATCTTATGTTGCAAAGAGTAAATACATTTAAAAAGAAAAGAAAAGGAAAAGTTAAAAAGAAGGATAAGAATCAGATTGGCGCTAAAAAAGGTCATCAGGTTGGACGGTTCCGCTACCATCGCAGGACCGTACTTCCCGCCAAACTCATCTTTCCCGAACTCCCAAATATTTTCTTCAAAAATGGAAATAAATAAAAAGCAATTTTCTTAAAAAATAATAAAAAATAATTTTCAAATGAGATTAATTCAAACCAAATCCCAAATAATAACAAAAGAAAGAAAAAGCAACAGTCAAAATCCTTCACGCGCCGCTTCACGCGCAGCTGTTTTTTTTTCTCGGAACGTTCTAAAAAAATGGAAAAAATGAAGAAGGAAACCGAGCCAAAGTCCAGCTCAACGCAATCTATGGCTCAAGAACCGAATGCCAAAGCGGACCCGAAAAACTCGGATCCCGAAATGGACGCGGAGGGCTTTGTTATTGTGCCAACAACAGAGCCAGAGAAAGAGAAAGAGAAAGAGAGTCAGATTCAAAGCGAGCAATCACCGAACCAAGCACAATCGGGATTGAGGAACTCGGTTCATCCATTGGATAGTGGATCGCCTGCTGCGGATCGCGACGCTAACATGTCCGCTCCTAACAGATACAATCCTAACCTTGCTCAGGCTCCCGCTATGGATTCTTCTTCGGCTTCTTTCAAAGGCAAGTCTTCATGCATTTATTTCTAACAATATCTTTTGTTTTAAATTTATAACTATTTGTATTTCTTTCCTTAAAATTGTAAACAGAGAAGATGGATATAGTGAGGGATGCCTTTTGGAGATGGAAGAGGATAATGGGAGAAGCGACGAAGAAAGCCGAGGATCTTGCCGGAAACACGTGGCAACACTGTATGTTATTTATTATTTTTTATATAAAAAAATCAATTGCCTTTTGTCTTAGTATGTATTTTTAAGTATTGGTAATTTTCCTGTTAATGAGAGATTAGATAGATTTGCTCGTATGTCTTAGGTTTCCATGATTGGAATTGATATTATTGTATGCTTGGTAATTTGATTTTGTTTTAGTTTGCAATGACATCATAATTGATTAATAATCAATTTTCGTTATCATTTATTTGTGATTGGGTTTAATAATCCACTTTTAAACATAATTTTAACATTTTTGATACGATGATTGGGCTTTCTTTTCTTCTCCTCCAGAAATAAGAAATCAAATCCGAGTCATGCTTTAAGAAATGAGAGATATTAGTTAGAATCATATACTATTTCTGATTTCTTATAATGCATGAACCCAATCCTCCCTCTTTCTTCTCAAAGCAGGTTCACATACATAAAATCACTTTAAATAACGTTTCCCTCATTTCTTAAATCAGTAAAAACAAGCCCAAGTCTTGCTGAGGCTGCCATGGGAAGAATTGCTCAGGGAACAAAGGTTTTGGCTGAAGGTGGCTATGAGAAGATTTTTAGACAAACTTTTGAAACAGTTCCTGAAGAGAAACTTCAGGATTGTTTTGCATGTTACTTATCTACATCAGCTGGTCCTGTCATGGGAGTTCTATATGTATCTACAGAAAAGCTTGCATATTGCAGTGACAGTCCTCTTTCATATAAAAATGGTACCCAGACTGAATGGAGCTATTATAAGGTTTTTTTTCTTCAACCCTTACATGCTTGCACTTAGAACATATTGGTTAGAGTGAGGTCCTTTTAGCTGTCTTCTCCATGATGTTACTGTTTTACGGTATAGAAACTTAATGTTGGGGACTGGACGGATAGGTTGAACCGATTGAATTAGGACAAGTGATTTGTTTAGTCTTGTGTCTATTAAACCAGAGAATCTAGAAAAACTGAAAGAAACCAGTTATGAATCCAGTAACTAGAGGTTTCACCGGTTTTACCACCGACATGATATTTTAAACCTTGTTACCGAGTTACGAATCTTGACATTCTTCTGTTTGATAAAACAGGTAATAATCCCATTACATCAACTAAAAGCAATTAATCCATCAACAAGCAAAGTGAATGCTTCTGAAAAGTACATCCAAGTTACCTCTGTTGATGCCCATGAATTTTGGTTCATGGGATTCTTAAACTACGAGGGTGCTGTTCAATGCCTAAAGGAAGTTTTGCAACTCAATAGTTTGCAATCCGTCTGAATACCCTGTTCTATCTGATATAAGCATTTCACTTTGGTCGCATGATGTTTTGTCATAAAAAAAGCATTTATATTTACTCCGCTGCCCGGAACCGTTTGATGATTTACATGCTCTTTGGGAAGCTATTCAATATAATTCTATGGAAATCAACATTAGTTAAATTGTAGAGTTGTTCTCCATTAAAGCTTATGTTGGAGCTTATGTTGGTTGTAAACTTTACTTGCTATAATTCATGAACTAAAAATCATATTGATTGTTTCAGTGAAACCTTTTGTATTCCTTCTCCCATTTGTTTTCCCTTTTTGCACCAGGGATTGGTATCAATATTTAAAATATTCTAGGATCAATTTTACTTAGTCATGAAGGTTTCAAAAATTTACCAACAACTATAAAATAATAATACAAAAAAACTTACCAAATAAATCTCATATTCGCACTTGTCCTATAAGTTTTAGAGCATCAGCTTCGGTTCAATCGTGCGTGCCTTATCAGGCACTTTGACGAAGCGCTCTCGCTTAGTAAATATGTCATTAATGTCTTTTCAGGTCGCTTTTTAAGCATTCAACCTCTTAGAAAAATATGGAAACAATTTTCATCAAAGACAATATTGATATGTTGAGGGCCCGTCGGATCCTAGTAAAGCAAACGACACTTCATAGATTTTTTTCTCCTCTACAATATTATTTACAAAATGTACAAATACTAATATTTTAAAACAATGCATTTTAAAATACTTTAATTTTAAATTTCTTTAAATTTTAGAGTTCTCGCTCCAAACGCATGGTTATAGCCACAGTTGTTTCAACTTATTTTAATTTTGGCATGCAATTGCGTTGTTGAATGAGCGTGGAGATTTTATATCAAGAGTTGGATTGTATTTAATCATTTATATTAAAAAATGGTAAATTAGTCTCTTACATTAGACCAGAGAGTAAAATTAGTCCTTTTATTAAAAATTCTATCCATTTATATTGTTAAGTGATGACATATTTGCTGGAGCAACTAGATAGCTACACATGGTGTCATCACTTAACAATATAACTAGATAGCTACGTATTTGTCCCTTATCTTGACGCATTTTACCATATAAACAAATATTTGGAAATAAAAATAAAAAATAAAATAAAAACTTTTAATAATTATTAAAAATTATTAAAATTATTAAAAATACTAAAAACAATGTTTGGATTGAACTTGGACAAATAGTTGTCTAAGCTTGAATGAGAACAATCAATTGTCTACGTTCATTTTGTAGTGATTTCTTAAATAATTATTAAATAATTATAAAACTTATACAATATCATAGAAAATTATTTAATAATTATCAAGAACTATAAAAATTATTAATTTTTAAAATTAATAATAAAAATATTATAAAAGATTACTATTATATATGTATATATATATTTGAATCATAAGAAATTATAAAAAATAAAATAAAATTCATTAACTTGATTAACTAATAATATCAACTCAATTAAGAAAATACATTGGTGTGTTTTTGAAGTTTTTAAATATATTAGTTATTAAAAGGCAGAGAAATTTGTAAGAAATGTATAGATATACGTGGAACACAATTTGCATAGTGGATAACTCCATGTATACAATGTTGGCGCAACGTACCAGCATAGTACACCCCTTACTAGATACATTAGTTCTTATACCAAAACATGGGATCGTGGATTAATCCGAGAGAAACTTGGAGACCGATGGCTTCAAGAATTGAAAGACAAGAAGTTTCCTTTGCTTGAGAAACCTGCTCATTTCATCTGGAAACTAACCTTCAACGGAGAGTTCAACATGTTTAGTATTTGCAAATTTTATGGGATGAAACTTCTCATCAATAGGTTTGCATTAAACATACTGGATGCATTTACCATATTGATCGAGGTGTTATCATTGTTACTAGGGATATAAATGTTTCTTGGAAAATAGTCGTTAGCATCTCCATGAATAGAACCAGTGGATCCTATGGCGTTGCAGCAATAGGTCTTGCTATCAATGAAGAGCAGATGGTATTTTGGCACACAAGGTAGTGCAACTCTAAGCTCCACTGTAATCTCTTTGAAGCTTAAACCTATTGCACATTATATTTTTCATCTATTACAGGGTATGAATTTTTAGAACAATGTTGCACCGGACCCCTGTTAACGACATGCGGTCCGTATGGCACGAGTGGCTGCTCATTATATGATTTTGTACCTGGCCTTAAGTATGCTTTGTTTACTTCGGTTGTTTGGTTAATTTGTTACATTATAAAAAATAATTTTTAAATAATTTTGTATAATTTTTTAATAATTATTTAAGAAATTCAAGTTGATTTGGATGTTATTTTTAATAATTTTAAATGATTTTATAATTTTTATAATTCTTAATAATTCTTAAATCATGTTCATCATAAACTTGGATGTGGTTTTAAAAAAATCATATCCAAGTTCATCTAGATTACCATTTGCTCAGGTTCATCTTGATGTGGTTTTTAAAAAATTATAGAATTTTTTTTATTTTTTAGATTTTTAAATTTTTTAAATATTACTATGTCAACATGAGATACACGTGGCATTTCACGTGTCATTACTTATTTACTTCATTAGCCACATCATCACTGAATAGTAATGATGAAAATTTTAACAAAAAGACCATTTTGCTCTTTGATCTAATGTATAGGGATTAATTTACTAATTTTTAAATAAATAAGATAAAATACAATTTGACTCATAATATAAGTACTTCCATAATACTTTTACTATTTAATTTACAAGGCAGAGACTAGAGTATTATAAATGGAATATTTTTGCTAACATGCTACACCGATTCAATTTAGGAAGAAAAAACTTGAACTAATTTACCCTATGTTTGGATTGAACAAAAGTAAGGGAAAGAAAATAAGGGAAACACTTGTTTTGATAACTTTTTTTCTTTTACGCAAAGGAAAGTTGAGGGAGTTGAATATCCTTTACTTTCCTTTGAATTATTTATTTTTTATCTACGTTAATTTGGAGGAAAAACTAAGGAAAGGAAAGGAAGTTTCTTTTATGATGTGAAATATCATTTTATCTTATTAATCTTTTATATAAAATATCTATAAGAAGGATATAATTGGAAAAAAATCATTATAAACAATTGTTTTCTTTAACTTTCGCAGTTTAACCAAACAAAAGTCGTGAAAAATTCTTCACTTCCCTTTACTAATTTTAACTATCAAAACAAAATAAACATATACTATTTCTTTTCATTAACCTTCATTTCTATTTCTTTTACTTTCATTTCCTTGATAATTATTAAATTTTATTACACTCACAAAGTGGTAAACAAAATATTTTATATTTAAAAATATACCAAAAATGATTATTAGTGGAATGGCAAGGGTTTTTTGATATAGATTTGTTGGTCTCATATTCAACTCCCAAATAATGTTTTTCAATTGTTTTATTTGAAAAATATATAAAAGTATGAAAATATGTAAATACCCTTATAATAATATTAATTACCTTTTAAAATAAAGGTATTTTAGTAATTTCTAACCGATTTGGTATCAAGTTGACTAGTGACAATAACTCAATCAATCACTTTATATATAATATAGATTTGCCTAGACATAGTGTAACACTCTATACCTAACTTGATTGCCGGGTCTAAGCTATGAGATGTCATATTCATTACGGAAGCAACTACAATCAACTATAACAAAATTTATGTTGATTCAATACATCATAACCACTAACATGATCCTTATATCATAATTTTATAATATATTACCCTATCCAGGGTTTATACGAGCTTACGAAAGCTCTTTCAATAACCTAAGACCAATGAAGGACCAAATTGTAAGGTTTTAAGACCTTTTAGGCTGGAGTTGCAACCCTTACGATACGGTGTTGCAACCTTAAGACAGTAGGCTAACTTCACACTTTTGAGGACTAAAATGTAAAGTTTCTAATACTTCATCAAGTTGACGTTGTGACATCAAATAGGGGAAGTTAAGATGATAATGGCTGGTGTCGCGAAAACCATAGGGCAGTGTTGTGATTGTAACACCCCTAACCCGTATCTGTTGCCGGAACAGGGTTACGAAGTATTATCTGAGCTTAGAGAGTAACTTCATGCAATTCATGTCATTTAATTTTCATATCCGAAATTAATCATATTGTCCCTTGAATGGACCTTTGAGGCCCAATTTAAATAGTAGAATCAAGTTGGGACTAAATCGGGAACTCAGAAAATTTTTCGTAAAATTTCAAAATTTTTCTTATATACAAGGGTCACACGCCCATGTGGGTAGGCCGTGTGTGTAACACCCCTAACTCCTATCCATCGCCAAACTAGAGTTATGAGATGTTAATGATCATACAATTGCTTAAATGAATATTTATTAACATAAATGTCTATACCGATTTCATTGATATATCAGGGTCATTTCATACAATAATATAAACTTTACACACGATTATCCCTATCAAGGTTTGAATCATTTTGAACATCTACAATAAAATGTAATAAAATAAAATGCACTTATACAATTAAATTACTTCAATTTTATTCAATCATTTTATACATCCATTATAAGTCATTAATGCGACGATAAACCGTAATTTATACATATTTTTATCCCATGCTTAGCGCATTTATGGATGATTTCTCCTTAGAATTGGTGAATTCGATGCTCCTAATTCTTTAATTTCATGTTTTATACTTAGGTGAGCATAAAAGAGTAATGAGAAACGGGCCAAAAATGGAGAAAATGGGCCAACGTGGGAAATCAACACGGCCTGGACTTCCTTACACGAGTAGGCCACACGCACGTGTATTTTTGGTAGAATCGAGCATGACTTACACGGGTAGACCACATGCCCATGCCTATTTAACAGCCTATTTAAATAGTATAAATCGCAAACGGGCGTGTCACACGGGCGTGTCCATGTCGAGCCCAAGTTTAGTTCTATTCGGAAAAGGCCACTCTTGAGGGCTTTTAGGTATTCTAAAGCCTATTTATACACCTGAGGAGGCACTTAGAAGGGACACACAGAGTAGGAGGCAAGGAGTTACTCAAGGAAAGCCGATTGATCCATCTTAGAAGCCGGATTCATCGTCAAGACTGAAGATCTCCCTTCAATTTCCTTCAGGAGTTTTGGGTTTTATTTATGTTTTGTTATCTTTATTCTTTTGAGATGTTTTCTTTCATAATTATGAACTAAACCCCCTAAATACCTAAGGGGAATGAAACCTAAGACGAATCTTGTTATTATTATCTGAATTGTATGATAAATAATTGACTTGATATTAATTATGTGTTCTTAATTCTTGTTTTAATATTCCAGGATATTGATTAAAGTTAATGTGCTTATTTAGAGGAGCAAAAGTCCCTGTCTAAGAGTAAATTTGTCGTAATTAAGCAGAGTTGATTGCACGCCTAGAGATAGGGTAACAAGATTTTTCCAGATTGGGGTGAAACCTAATAAGGGAGTCCATAGATCGAGTTAATGCAATACTAGGGTGTTAATTAGAAAGAGATTTCAATTAATCAACCTAGGGTTAGACGTTATTAGTCTCGAGAGAGATAATAATATAACTTAGGGATTTCTACGGATCAAGTCAAATGAATAAATCGTCTGATTTAGAGTCAATTAACAAGTGAAGTCCAGATGGATTTTTCCTTGGGTATTGACTTAATCAATCGAGTTTTCCCAAAAGCTTTTCCCTAACTTTCTCTCTGTGCACCTTTAGTTTAGTTAATTAGTTTAGATAAACAAATCCCTTAATTTTTAGGCTAGATAATAAAAAGAAAGTAATTATTAGTACTCTTGGTTCCTTTGGGTTTGACAATCCGGTCTTGCTAAAGCTATACTACTGTTTGATAGGTACACTTGCCTTCATCGTGATAATATATAGTTTCAAGAACGATTAATTATAAATTTTTAAAACCTGTCGCGAATATCACGTATCAAGTTTTTGGTGCCGTTTCCGGGGAGCTAAGATATTAGGAACACTCGATTTTTATTACTTTAGCCATTTTACTTTATTTGCAATTTAAATTTTTATTTCTTTTTCTAATTTTCTCTTTTATTTGTTTATGGTAGTTTTTTATAGTGTATGACTAGAAGAAACCCGTCGGGACCATTACTTTTTGATAGTGAGATCGATCGCACAGCTCGTAGAAATCGAAGAGAAATAAGGCGAAGCTTAAGATACACAGAGGAAGAGCAAGAGGATGATATTCAAACCATAACCGAGGAGATGGTTGAAAATTAGGAAAATCCGCTACCTCCTGTGATTGCTGCTGATCCAGTAAATCAGAATCCTACTTCGCACACTATATATGATTATGCTAAACCAAATTTAACAGGAACTGAGTCAAGTATAGTTAGGCCTGCTATTGCTATAAATAATTTTGAACTGAAACCTAACATGATTCAAATGATACAACAATTTGTTCAGTTTGATGATTTGCAGGATGAGGATCTAAACAATCACTTGGCGAATTTTCTGGAGTTTTGCGACACATTTAAAATCAATGGCGTTTCTGGTGACGTCATACACCTTTGGTTGTTTCCCTTTTCTCTGAGGAACAAAGCTAAACAGTGGTTGAAGTCATTACCACGAGGGTCAATCACTACTTGGGAACAAATGACCGAAAAGTTTTTACTTAAATCTTTTTCATTGGCTAAAACAGCTAAGTTGAGGAATGACATCTCTTCTTTTGTGCAGATGGATCTAGAAACGCTCTATGATGCATGAGAGAGATACAAGGATCTTTTGACAAGGTGCCCTCACCATGGGTTACCACTTTGGCTACAGGTTCAGACGTTCTACAATAGTGTGAACCCCTCAACGAGGGAACTCATCGACACAGCCGCCGGTGGAACTTTGAACAACAAAACACCTGAAGCAGCTTACAAATTTATTGAAGAAATGTCGCTGAATAACTATCAGTGGCAAGTTATGAGGATAAAGCCGATGAAAGCGACTGATGTTTTCAACCTCGATGTGGTTACTATGCTATCTAACCAGGTAGAACTCTTAAATAAAAAGATTGACGGTTTGTGTGGTTCTATTTATGTACATCCAGTTATGAGGTGTGATTCAAATGGAGGAGGAACACACACGGAATATCAATCATTCAACCCCAACAACGAGGAGGAACAAGTCCAATACATGGGTAACAATAATTCTAGATCTCAAAATAATACATATAGTAATACCTATAATGCAGGTTGGAGGAACCATCCCAATTTCTCGTGGGGTGTTCAAGGAAATCAAAGGCCACAACATCCTTTGGCTTTTCAACAACCACCTTACCAACAGGAAAAGAAACTGAACCTTGAGGAGATGCTAACAAAGTTTATCTCGGTGTCAGAAACTCGTTACCAAAATACTGAAACAACACTTAAGAATCAACAGGCATTGATCCAAGGGCTCGACACTCAGATAGGCCAACTCGCCAAATTAATTTCTGAATGACCATAAGGTAGCCTGCCGAGTAACACTAAATCTAACCCAAGGGAACAACCCAACGCAATTACTATCCAAGACGAGGAAGGGTTAGTTGAACCTGAACCAGAATTGAGGCAATGAATTGTGGTAAGTAAAGGTAATGGCGAGGTAGACCATAGTGAACAGAAACTGGTAAGTAAAGAGTACAAACCACGAGTGCCATACCTCAATGCGACAAGGAAAGACCGCATAGATGAACAATTTGGTAAATTCCTTAAACTATTAAAGAAATTACACATTAACTTACCGTTTATTGAAGCTCTTTCGCAGATGCCAAACGAAGTCAAATTCTTAAAGGAGCTTTTAGCAAATAAACGGAAGTTGGATGAGGCGTCTCATGTGGAGTTAAATGCAGTTTGCTTAGCCATTCTACAGAACAAGCTGGCTAACAAATTGAAAGATCTAGGGAGTTTTACGATTCCTTGTTTAATTGGCAGCTTAAATGTTAAAAATTCTTTGGCTGATTTAGGGGCTAGTATTAATGTCATGCCCTACAAAATGTTTAAACAACTAGGTCTTGAGAAACCCAAACAAACTAGGATGAGTATTCAGTTAGTCGATAAAACTATTAGATTTCTTAGAGGTATCATTGAAGATGTACTTGTAAAAATTGATAAATTTATATTCCTAATCGACTTTGTTGTTCTAGACATAGAAGAGGGTAGTGATGCACCTCCAATTCTAGTAAGGCCCTCTTTAGCAACTGCTAGAATCGTTATTGATGTTGGTACAGGTGAACTCACACTTCGTGTGGGTGATGACTTAGTTACTCTTCAAGCTCATAATCCTATTAATGCTGACCATGTGGTGCAACCTTCTTTACAGGAAACACATTCGAAGAACACACATGAGCCTTGTTCAAGTAACAACAAAAGAACTCATCTATGAAGAACGAAGGCTACAAATCGAGGAACTAGATGAATGGCGAACAGTAAACCAAGAACACATGATAAACCAAAACCACGCCATGACAAGTTCAATATTTCACCAAATCAACTTAAGGTTGGAGACAAAGTACTACTAGATGCAACAGACCCTCGTATTGCCACTTTTGAACCTAACGGAGCAATCCCTCTTACGGTACTCAGCATTTTTCCATACGGTACAGTCGAGGTAATTCATCCCAAATTCAGCCTTATTTTGATGAAATTGATAGCAGGGATGAGGAGTGTAAACTCCTCGCACCACCATGATCACGCAAAAGAGAGGTAACTCGAGCTTAGACTCTAAATAAGCGCTTCTCGAGAGGCAACCCGAGCACTAACAGTATTGATTTCTTTAAAATTTTAGTTTTTAACATCTAATCACTAATTGAGTCCTTGAAACACAGGTTTTCTAATCCACAGGGCCAGGCACACGGGCGTGCCTTAGGCCGTGCTTACACCACGGATGGAGATACGACTGTGCAATACGGCTATGTAAAAATAGGGCAAAATTTTTCCCCAACACGGGATATGATAAGTTGCCACGACCGTGCGACGTGGCCGTGGGCGAGTCTGTCAAAACAACACGGGCATGCAACACACCCGTGTCTAGAAACCGTGGTTGAAATTAAGAATTTAGCATGGGCGTGTGCATTTGAACACGGGCATGGGAGAAGCGAACGAAGTAAGACATGGCTGTGTGACACGGTCGTGTGAACCAACATGCCTGAAAGAACACGGGCGTGGGACGAATTTTAGACGTGTCCAAATTTAAAAATCACGAAACACATAGGCTAAAATTAGGGCACACGGGCGTGCCCCACGACCGCGTGCCCCAAAATCTATATAAACCCTTCACTATTCATCATCCGCTTCCCCAAAATCCCTAACCTAAGCCGCTGCAACTCCTTCATACGCTCTTCCTGCCACGCCCATGCGCCGACCACAACACAACCATCGATGACCCAAGCTCCTCCCTCTACTAAGCTCTTGCATTTGTTCATTATTTTCTCTTCATTTCATTTACTAATTTGATTTTTCATGTTTTGAGTGTTAATCTTCATAGTTCTAATAATAGCAATGCTTATACCCTTTGTTTCTTGCTAATCTAGTTGTTGAATTATGGTACATTCATTCTTGTATTACCACTGACTTCAATCTATTTCCCATATTATCATTCCCATATACATCCATTCACTAGGCATTATTCTCGTATTCCTATTTGTAGTAATGACTTAAAATATCTGATTGGGTTATCTTTCAGCATAATTGTTTTTAGTACATGACTTCTATGAAGTATCTCTACTTAGTTCTAACATGTATTGCATATTTGTTCATGCTATTGTTGGGGAGTAATTTTATGATTATTTCGTCTTGCCATTGTAGATATCATGTCAAATTGTAGTAAGAAAACCGCTGTTCCCACTTCAAAGAAGAGGAAAGGTGTGACAGCCTTAAATTGACCCTAGTCGAAAAGTGGTTTTGGGACCACGAAACCGAGTCTTATAAATAATTAAAGGTTATATTCTATGTTTATGATGTGCGTAAATGCTTGTGTGATAGTTCCATACTTTAATTTGGTCAGTGTATGTGAAATTTATTAGTAGGGACTTATGTGAGACAATTTAGAAATATGCTAGGCAACTGTTCAAGTGGCCCATTAATATATGTGGGAAAGTGTTTGTCCTTGCATGTCAAATTAGCCAAATTAAAGCATAGTGGCCGGCCATGCTATGGGTGGAAACATGTCACAAACATGTTATGTTAGTGATGTATGTTAGGAAAAATAAAATAAGGAGCATGGTAATTAAATAATGAAAGGGAGGAGTGATGAAAAAAAAATGGTCTCATCCATGCCCCCCCTTTGCCGTGAATGGAAGAAAGAAAACAAAGAAAAAAAAATCTGTTCATCCTTGAACATCTTTGGCCGAATAGAAGAAAGAAAGGAAGGGAATGAGCTTGGAGAAAAATCGGCTATGAAGGCTCACTAGATTAAGCCCAAGAGCTTAGAGGACCACAGTTGGATAAGGGAAAGGAAAAAGTTATCGAATAGCCGCCGAAATTGTTCGACCACATCCGAGGTAAGTTTTCGAGTAATGGAACTTAGATTATGATTTGATTAGATCATGTTTTAAGCAAATCAAAATCATACTCTTTGTATGTGGCTATTGAGCCGAAATTGCAAGTGTGACATCCCTAATTTGACCCTAGTCGGAAAGTGGTTTCGGGACCACTAAACCGAGTCTTATAAGTAATTAAAAGTTATATTCTATGTTTATGATGTTAGTAAATGCATGTGTGAAAGTTTCATGCATTAATTTGATCATTTCTATGTGAATTTATTAAAATGGACTTGTATGAAACATTGTTGAAAGGTGATAGGCTAATCTTACAATGGTCTAATAGTACATGCATGCAAAACAGTGGTTTTGCATGTCAATTTGCCCAAAAAAAGGGAAGAGTGGCCGGCCATGACAAGAATATGGGCAAGGGAACATGTTTCCAACATGTTTAGTTAGTGGATTATGTAGAAAAAATAAAGAAATGAAAAAAATGAGCATGGATGCCCCCCTTTTGTTGCCGTGAGTAGAGGAAAAGAAAGGAAAAATTTGTTCATCCATTCTCAAATCTTGGCTGAAAATACTAAGGGAAAAGGAAGGATTTTTGCTTCATGCTTGGTTTAGAAGAGAACTAGAAGGAGATTTGGTCATACTTGTGTCAAGATTAAGCTCAAGGAGTTAAAGAAGGAGAATCAAGCAAGGGAAAGACGAAGGTCATCGAGTAGCCGACTTGGAACTATTTTACCCAACACGAGGTAAGTCATTAAGCACGTATTTGATATTGCTTAAATGATTGTAAAATTTATGCAATTGTGTTTAATGGGATGATATATATATATAAATGAAAATGTATGTGTATGGAGTGATGACATTTGTTGAATGTAAAAGAAATAGTGAAATGTGTAGAAAGTTTGCTTTCGGCACTAAGTGTCTTGAAAATACGTGTGTACGGTGATTTAGATCGGCACTAAGTGTGCGTCTGGAAATATATGGCACTAAGTGTGCAAGCTGGAAAAATACTGACCTTTGGGTGTGCGAGCTCGGAGGGTATGGCACTGTGTGCGGGCTTAAATTACGTGGCACTAAGTGTGCGAAATCGAGTAGTAAGCACTGTGTGTGCGTACTCTATATATATGGAGGTGTGTCTCCATTGAATTGAGTATGGACAGCGGATCGGGTAAGTACCTCGAGCTCATGACGAATAGAGAATACGTTCATGCTTGGGGTTGAATTTGGTAAGCCTTAAATCGATGTGATGATTGAAATTGTATGGTTGTGCTGGAAAATGAGTTAATGTGTAAAATGCTTGATTATCTTGTTGTGTAGAATATGAAATGTGGATGTATGAATTAGTGCGAGATTGGACCGAAAGGTCCGAGGTATTATGGTATAGATTCGATATGGACGAGTACCTAGCCTCATTTGTTGTACATGTAGTAGTAACTTTATCGGTGGATTGATGAATGCTTATGACTTACTGAGTTGTAAACTCACTCGGTGTTTTCTTGTCACCCATTTTAGGTCTCTTGGACTCGTATTGTTATGTGTTTCGGAACCGTCGTTGAAGTCATCACACCGACTGAAATCTTGTGGTATTGTTTTTGTTGTTGAAGAACATTTGGCATGTATAGGCTATTATATTTTGTCGAATTGTGGGTTGTAAACTTTAAGCCATGTGAAAATGGCCTATGTGGTCGTCGAGTGGGATGCTAGAACCTATAGCCACGAGTCTTAGAAACTCAAATTTTGATAAGGTGGCCATAATTTGTGTCATGTATGATGGATGATTAAGGCCAAGGAAAAATTCATGAAATTGGCATAGTCTCTGCAGTAACTGTTGCGGACAACAGCAGTGAGATGAGATTGAAAAATTACTAAAATAGTAGAAGTAGAATTAAATAGTGAGTAAATTATGGAACTGAACCTTGATGAATATATTTTTATATGGACGAAACGAAACGACCATATGAGCAGTATACTGAGAAATATTAAAGTTCTCGTGAGACAGGGCCAGAACGGTTTCTGGGTCCCCTGTCGCGACTTTGAAAATTTACCATAAATTATCCAGAAAGAATTAGGAGTCATGCCTTATATGTACAGATTCCATTTTGAGTCTAGTTTCACTAGAAACAAACGGCACCAGTATTAAATCCCTGTACAGAGAGATATTCAAGTTGAAATGCGTGAAGGTCAGAGCAGTCGATCCCTGTAACATGGGTGACTTTAACTAATAAACTGTACCAATTGGCACAACCAAAAAATTATAAAAATAAATCCATGGATGGGTATATGAGTCTAAATTCAGGGAAAATTTACGAAACCAGTTTCCGAGTTTTGAAACTCGAGATATGATTTTTAAGGCGACGGTGACGCAGTTTTCCAGCCTGTCCAGAAATGCCAAATTGGTCGGTACTTTAAGAGGATTTGTCTCGTTAACCCCTCGTGTCCGACACCGGCGATGGTCTCGGGTTTGGGGTGTTACAATTTAATTGGTATCAGAGCTATGGTTTAGTCGATTCTAGGACTACCATAGCGCGTGTGAGTCTAGCTATACATGCCAAATTGTTAGTGCTTAAAAATGTGATGACTTCTGACGGTTGAAATTTTTGTTTTGATTAATAAATGGAACCCGGGGTAGAGAGACCCTTGGTGGATGACGTTGAAAGTGTAGCGGCTGCTCCGTGCAAGGGACACCGCTGTTGAGCCTCACCATCCGCGAATAATCAAAATGAAGGGCGAAACAAGCCTTCTTCACTATGATGAATGAGTGGGTCGCGAATATGCTGAACCAACCCGGCTGTCCAACCATTCCCGAATTTAAATACTCCACCCCAAGAGCCCGCAATGCCTCCAGTTATTGATCCTGTGAGGCTGAATAAACCACCTGTGGACTTGATTAGGAAGCGCGGGGCCGAGGAGTTCAAGGCCATAGTTACTGATGATGCCGAAAAGGCCGAGTTCTAGCTCGATAACACCATTAGAGTGTTAGATGAACTGTCATGCACACCCGATGAATGTCTTAAGTGTGCTATATCCTTGTTGCGAGACTCAGCTTACTATTGGTGGAGGACTTTAATTTCCATAGTCCCAAATGAACGAGTTACTTGGGATTTCTTTCAATCCAATTTCAAAGAAATACATTAGTCAACAGTTCATCGATCGAAGCGTAAGGAATTTTTGGAACTCAAGCAAGGCCGGATGATCAGATGTCTGAATACGAACATGAGTTCGTAAGACTTAGTCGGTATGCTCGGGAGTGTGTGGCTGATGAGGTTGCAATGTGCAAAAGATTTGAAGAAGGATTGAATGAAGAGTTAAAGTTACTAGTGGGAATTTTGGAGATAAAGGAGTTCGTGACACTAGTCGAACGAGCACGCAAGGCGGAAGAACTTGGGAAGGAGAAGAAGAAGGCTGAATTTGAAGCAAGAGATTACCGTAAAAGATCGACGAGTAAAGCTCCGTTCTCGGCTGTAAAGAGGTTCGGGGAGGACACCAATGAAGTCGAGGACGATCGCGGAATTTCCATTAGAGCCCGACCATTGACGGACTCGAGCTACTTCAGTAGCTAGTGTGGGCAATAATCGTCAAGAGAGACCTGAATGCCCCAATGTGGAAGACGACACCTAGGTGAATGTTGGGGTAAGTCATTAATAGGGCTCTGTTATGGATGCGGTTCAAGGACCACTTCATTAGAGATTGCATTGAGCTAGATGAGAGGAATAAGACGCAAGGTGCAAGACCTAGTGGAACGACGGTGGAGGTAGGCCCCGAGAATCTCTGGAGGTAGGGGTGGTAATCGAGAGGAGCCTCTAATCTGGCCGTCCGATCCGAGACCCGTGCTCTGCTAGAGCATATGCCATCCGCGCACGAGAGGAGGCATCCTCCCCGACGTTATCACCGGTACTTTTACTCCCTTTGATACTATTGTGATTGCATTGATTGACCCCGCTCTACTCACTCATATGTATGTGAAACCTTAGCATCCAAGAAGACTCTACCTATTGAGTCTCTTGAGTTCGTAATTCGAGTGTCAAACCCTTTGGGTCAATACGTGCTTGTTGATAAAGTGTGCAAGAGATGCCCCTAATAATTCGAGAATCTGTTTTCCTACCGATCGATGCTTCTACCATTTCATGAATTGATGTTATTCTTAGTATGGATTGGCTGACCGTACATGATGCAAAGGTGGATTGCAAAAGGAAAACCATTGATTTGAGGAGTGCAAATAATGAGGTAGTCCGAGTCGAGTCTCTTGATTTAAAAGGAGCGCCACGATAATATCTTCTATGACCGCTTCGGAGGTATGTGAAAAGGGTGTGAAACATACCTTGCGTATGTGTTTGGAAGTAAAGAGACGGAAAGGAAACTCGAATCGGTACAGTGGTTTGTGAGTATTCGGATGTTTTTCCGAGGAGTTACTGGATTGCCACCGGTTCGAGAAGTGGAATTCGACATCGGTTGTACCGGTACTACGCCGATTTCAATAGCCCGTGTCGTATGGCATTAACGTAATTAAAGGAATTAAAGGTTCAATTGCAAGAATTGACGGATAGAGGTTTCGCTCGACCGAGTTTTTCTCCATGGGGCGCTTTGTATTGTTTGTGAAGAAGAAGGACGGAACCATGAGGTTGTGCATCGACTATCGTCAACTCAATAAAGTGACGATAAAGAATAAATATCCATTGCCACGAATTGACGATTTGTTTGATCAATTAAAGGGAGCCTCGGTGTTTTCAAAGATAGATTTGAGGTCGGGTACTATCGGTTGAGGGTCCAAGAATCGGACATACCCAAAACCGCTTTTAGAACGAGGTACGGTCACTACTGAATTCTTGGTGATGCCGTTTGGGCTCACTAATGCCCTACGGTGTTTAAGGATTTAATGAATAGAATTTTCGTGCCATACTTGGATCGGTTCGTAGTTGTATTTATCGATGACATTTTGGTCTATTCGAGAGATGAAACCGAACATCTTGAACACCGAGGCTAGTGTTGCAAATCTTACGAGATAAGCGATTATACGCAAAGTTCAAGAAATGTGAATTTTGGTTGAAAGAGGTTAGCTTTTTGGGGCACGTGGTGTCCGTGACGGTGTCGGGTGGACCGAACAAAATTCAGCCATAATCGATTGAAACCACCAAGGAATGTTACCGGTTAGGAGCTTTTTGGGGCTTGCCGTTATTACCGACGATTTGTAAAGGTTTCTCGACGATAGCCACGCCAATGACGGCTTACTCCAAAAGATGTTAAGTTCGAATGGACGGAGAAATGTCGAAAAGTTTCGATCAACTGAAAGCTTATTTGACCGAAGCCCCAATTCTAGTGCAACCCGAATCGGGCAAAGAGTTGGTCATTTATAGTGACGCATCCCTACTTGGGTTGGGTTGCGTATTGATGCAAGAAGGGCGAGTTGTGGCCTGTCGTCAAGGCAATTAAAGCCACATGAGAAAAATTATCCGACCCATGATCTCGAATTGGTCGCCATCGTATTCGCCTTAAAGATATGGCGACATTACTTATTTGGTGAGAAGTGCCATGTGTATTCGGATCACAAAAGTCTCAAATATTTGATGACCCAAAGAGACTTAAATCTGCGACAAAGGCGATGGCTCGAGTTGTTAAAAGATTATGAGCTCGTCATTGATTATCACCGGGAAGGGCTAATGTGGTTGCGGATGCCTTAAGCGGAAATCACCGCTTGCTTTATGAGTGATGAATGTACACTTGTCTATCCTACCCGACAATGTGTTAGTAGCTGAATTGAAAGCCAAACCATTATTGATACGTCAAATTCGTGAAGCTCGTAAAGTCGACGATGAGTTGGTTGCAAAACGGGATGAGTGTGTTCGAACAAGGACTCGAATTTCAAATCGATGATGACGATTGTTTGAGGTTCGAAGTCGTCTGTGTGTTCCAAAGAATTGAACTTATTCCAATAATTTTGAACGAAGCCCATTGTAGCCGAATGGCAATCCACCCGGGGAGTACGAAGATGTACAACGATTTGAAACGTTGGTTTTGGTGGCATGGTATGAAACGAGACATCTCGATTTTGTTTCGAGATGTTTAATATGTCAACAAGTGAAAGCGGAACATCAAGTGCCTTCAGATTACTTCACCGATCACGATACCCGAGTGGAAATGGGATCGAGTCACAATGGACTTTGTATCCGGACCGCCATTGTCGATGAGTAAGAAGGATGCGATTTGGGTCGTTGTCGATAGACCGACTAAGTCGGCTCACTTTATCCCGTGACGTAAGGATTTTTCAATGGACAAACTAGCCGAATTGTATGTTTCTCGATTGTGAGATTACACGGGTGCCTATTTCCATCGTGTCGGATAGAGATCCGAGATTTACCTCACGATTTTGGAAGAAGTTGCAAGAAGCTTTGGGTACCAAGTTGCATTTCAAAGACCGCCTTTCACCCCCAAACCAATGGTCAATCTGAACGGATAATTCAAATACTCGAGGATATGTTGAGATATTGTATCCTTGAGTTTAGTGGTTCATGGAACAGTATCGCCTTTGATTGAATTCTCTTACAACAATAGCTTTCAATCAAGTATTAAGATGGCGCCTTACGAGGCTTTATACTGATCGTAAATGCCGTACCCCATTATTCTGGACTGAACTTAGTGAAGGTAAATTCTTCGGGGTTGATTTGGTTAAGGATGCCGAGCAAAGAGTTCGAGTAATTCGTGAAAGTTTGAAAGCTACTTCGGATCGCCAAAAGTCGTATGCGGATTTGAAAAGAAAAGATATTGAATATCAGGTTGGAGACAAGGTCTTTCTCAAAGTTTCACCTTGGAAGAAGGTGCTTAGATTTGGCCGTAAGGGAAAATTGAGTCCGAGGTTCATCGGTCCGTATGAAGTATCCGAACGAGTTGGACCAGTAGCGTACCGATTAATTTTACCCTCTGAGCTTGAAAGGATCCACAACGTTTTCCATGTCTCGATGCTTGGACGATATAGGTCTGATCCATCGCACGTAATCGCTCCGTCTGAGATTGAGATTCAGCCTAATTTGAGCTATGAAGAGGAACCGGTTCGCATTCTGATGCGTGAAGTAAAAGAGTTGCGCAATAAGAAAATCCCATTAGTGAAGGTGTTGTGGCATAAACACGAATTGAAGAAGCCACTTGGGAACTCGAGGACTCTATGAAAGAGCGATACCCAAACCTATTTACCGTAAGATTTTGGGGACGAAAATTTCGTAAGTGGGGAGAGTTGTGACATCCCTAATTTGACCCTAGTCGGAAAGTGGTTTCGGGACCACTAAACCGAGTCTTATAAGTAATTAAAAGTTATATTCTATGTTTATGATGTTAGTAAATGCATGTGTGAAAGTTTCATGCATTAATTTGATCATTTCTATGTGAATTTATTAAAATGGACTTGTATGAAACATTGTTGAAAGGTGATAGGCTAATCTTACAATGGTCTAATAGTACATGCATGCAAAAGAGTGGTTTTGCATGTCAATTTGCCCAAAAAGGGAAGAGTGGCCGCCATGACAAGAATATGGGCAAGGAACATGTTTCCAACATGTTTAGTTAGTGGATTATGTAGAAAAAATAAAGAAATGAAAAAAATGAGCATGGATGCCCCCCTTTTGTTGCCGTGAGTAGAGGAAAAGAAAGGAAAAATTTGTTCATCCATTCTCAAATCTTGGCTGAAAATACTAAGGAAAAAGGAAGGATTTTTGCTTCATGCTTGGTTTAGAAGAGAACTAGAAGGAGATTTGGTCATACTTGTGTCAAGATTAAGCTCAAGGAGTTAAAGAAGGAGAATCAAGCAAGGGAAAGACGAAGGTCATCGAGTAGCCGACTTGGAACTATTTTACCCAACACGAGGTAAGTCATTAAGCACGTATTTGATATTGCTTAAATGATTGTAAAATTTATGCAATTGTGTTTAATGGGATGATATATATATATAAATGAAAATGTATGTGTATGGAGTGATGACATTTGTTGAATGTAAAAGAAATAGTGAAATGTGTAGAAAGTTTGCTTTCGGCACTAAGTGTCTTGGGCAATACGTGTGTACGGTGATTTAGATCGGCACTAAGTGTGCGTGTTGGAAATATATGGCACTAAGTGTGCAAGCTGGAAAAATACTGACCTTGGGTGTGCGAGCTCGGAGGGTATGGCAATTGTGTGTGCGGGCTTAAATTACGTGGCACTAAGTGTGCGAAATCGAGTAGTAAGCACTGTAAAAGTGCGTACTCTATATATATGGAGGGTGTGTCTCCATTGAATTGAGTATGGACAGCGGATCGGGTAAGTACCTCGAGCTCATGACGAATAGAGAATACGTTCATGCTTGGGGTTGAATTTGGTAAGCCTTAAATCGATGTGATGATTGAAATTGTATGGTTGTGCTGGAAAATGAGTTAATGTGTAAAAATGCTTGATTATCTTGTTGTGTAGAATATGAAATGTGGATGTATGAATTGGTACGAGATTGGACCGAAAGGTCCGAGGTATTATGGTATAGATTCGATATGGACGAGTACCTAGCCTCATTTGTTGTACATGTAGTAGTAACTTTATCGGTGGATTGATGAATGCTTATGACTTACTGAGTTGTAAACTCACTCGGTGTTTTCTTGTCACCCATTTTAGGTCTCTTGGACTCGTATTGTTGCGTGCTTCGAACCGTCGTTGAAGTCATCACACCGGCTGAAATCTTGTGGTATTGTTTTTGTTGTTGAAGAACATTTGGCATGTATAGGCTATTATATTTTGTCGAATTGTGGGTTGTAAACTTTAAGCCATGTGAAAATGGCCTATGTGGTCGCCGAGTGGGATGCTAGAACCTATAGCCACGAGTTTTAGAAACTCAAATTTTGATAAGGTGGCCATAATTTGTGTCATGTATGATGGATGATTAAGGCCAAGGAAAAATTCATGAAATTGGCATAGTCTACTGCAGTAACTGTTGCGGACAGCAGCAGTGAGATGAGATTGAAAAATCACTAAAAATAGTAGAAGTAGAATTAAATAGTGAGTAAATTATGGAACTGAACCTTGATGAATATATTTTTATATGGACGAAACGAAACGACCATATGAGCAGTATACTGAGAAATATTAAAGTTCTCGTGAGACAGGGCCAGAACGGTTTCTGGGTCCCCTATCGCGACTTTGAAAATTTACCATAAATTATCCAGAAAGAATTAGGAGTCATGCCTTATATGTACAGATTCCATTTTGAGTCTAGTTTCACTAGAAACAAACGGCACCAGTATTAAATCCCTGTACAGAGAGATATTCAAGTTGAAATGCGTGAAGGTCAGAGCAGTCGATCCCTGTAACATGGGTGACTTTAACTAATAAACTGTACCAATTGGCACAACCAAAAAATTATAAAAATAAATCCATGGATGGGTATATGAGTCTAAATTCAGGGAAAATTTACGAAACCAGTTTCCGAGTTTTGAAACTCGAGATATGATTTTTAAGGCGACGGTGACGCAGTTTTCCAGCCTGTCCAGAAATGCCAAATTGGTCGGTACTTTAAGAGGATTTGTCTCGTTAACCCCTCGTGTCCGACACCGGCGATGGTCTCGGGTTTGGGGTGTTACAGCAAGTGTGATAAGTGTCTTATGTTTGAGCTTTGGTAATGAAAATGAAATACGGATGTGTCATGATTTATTGATAAATGTGCATGGTTATTCGAATGATGTCCGGGCTAAGTCCCGAAGGCTTTGTGCTAAGTGACTATATCCGGACTAAGATCCGAAGGCATTTGTGCGAGTTACTAATTCCGGGCTAAGACCGAAGGCATTGGTGCGAGTTATTAAATCTGGGTTAAGTCCCGAAGGCATTTGTACGAGTCACTAAATCCGGGTTCAGTCCCGAAGGCATTTGTGCGAGTTACTATAACCGGGCTATGTCCCGAAGGCATTTGAACGAGTAGCTATATCCGGTTAAATTCCGAAGGTACATGATTCGGGAATGAGCGATCTTGCTGCAAAATTTCAGTTAATACGCTTGTAAAATCCCAACAATGAGGTATGTTTCAGATGTGCATTGGAATAGTTGATTCCTTCGAACAATATTCGCCAATGAGTAATGAGCTTCCTAGTATTTGGCTAAGATGGTCCCTTATGTATGAATATAGGGGTTGGAATGTGAAGTAGGAATGATTTGAGAATATGTATATATGGAATTATCCGCTTAGTTATATGAATGCTATACTTGGATGTGCTTAAATTCTTTGCTCAAAACTTACTAAGCATTTAATGCTTACTCCGTTTATTTAATTCTCTGTTTTATAGATTTTGGTTCTTCAGCTATCGGACTAGGGATTTTGAAGTCGAAGTCGCCCACACTATCAAAGCTCCTTCTGGTATACTTTTGGTTGAACTTTGAAATGGCATGTATAGGACTACCCTTTTGTTGTTGGTCATGTACCCTTCGGTTTTGTGTAAATTTGGATAGCCATGCGAAAATGGCTTAAATATACTTTGATCATAGTATTATAATCGTTTTGTATGTTGTCCGTCGAGAGGTATGGAAATGTTGGTAACGGTTAGCCATGGGAATGGTTATTCATGATCACTTTTGGTATATGTATGACAAACTCTAGTTGATCCATGGAGGATCATGAAATAGGTAAAGTTTACCTTAAAAATAGATGCTGGCAGCAGCAGTGATGTGGATGTGAAAAATCACTAAAAATAGTAGGAATGGAATTAAATAGTGAATAAATTATGTATTCGAACCTTGATGAATCTATTTTCATAGGATAGTAACGAAACGTTCATATGAACAGTATATTATGAGATGTTAAGGTTTTCGTGAGACAGGGCCAGAACGGTTTCTGGATCCCCTGATCTTACTTTGGAAATTCATTATAAATTAACCAGAGACATTTAGAAGTCATTCCATATATGTATAGATTCCATTTTGAGTCTAGTTTCTATAGAAACAAATGGAATTATTATTGAAGCCCTGTACAGGGAGATATCCAAGTCGTAATGCATGAAGGTTAGTGTAGTTGCACCCTGTAATAGGGGAGATTTTAACTAATAAACTGTACTAATTGGCCTGACCAAAAATTCTAGAAAAAAATATGTAGATGGACATATGAGTCTAGTTTCAGGGAAAAATTACAAAACTAATTTTCGAGTTTTGGAACTCAAGATATGATTTTTGAGGTGACAGTAATGCAGTTAGCCAACTACCTGGAAATTTTTAAAATGGACTGTGAAAGCAAGTGATTTAAGTCTGCAAACCCCTCGTGTCCGACTCCGACAACGGTCTCGGGTACGGGGTGTTACAATTTTATTGGTATCAGAGCTACGGTTTAGTCGATTCTATGACTACCGTAATACGTTTGGGTCTTGCTATACATGCCATTATGTGATTATTTGATAGTGTGGTGATTTCTGACGTTTGCAAATGTGTTTACTTATAGTAATGGATCCCGATCCCGACCGAACGGTAGCTGATGATCTTGAGAGTGTAGCGCCTGCTCCCGCACAAGGGACAGCGCCGGCGGACTCTCAACCTAATGGTAGTAATCCGAATGATGAAGCTAGACAAACTTTCTATAGCGTGATGAATGATTGGTTCAACCAATACATTCGAACAAATACGGCTGTTCCACAACCTCCATTCCCGACAAATACCACCCCCTCACCTACAATACCTCCGGTAACTGACCAAATAAGGTCAAATAAGCCCCAGTTGACAGAATCCGAAAACACGGGGCTACTGAATTTAAAGCCACGGACAATGATGACGCCGAGCAAGCGGAATTTTGGTTGGACAACACTATCCGGTTCTAGATGAACTATCTTGCACACCGATGAGTGCCTAAAGTGTACTATCCCTTGCTACGTGATTACGCCTACTATTGGTGGAATACGTTGACTTCACAGTGCCAGAGAGCAAGTAACTTGGGAGTTTTTCCAAACCGAGTTTCAAAAGAAGTATATCAGTCAGAGATTCATTGACCAAAAACGAAAGGAATTTATTGAACTCAAACAAGGTTCCATGTCGGTTACCGACTATGAACGAAAATTTGTGAGGCTTAGCCGGTACGCGCGAGAATGCATTTCTTCTGAAGCCGTGATGTGTAAACGTTTCGAGGATGGGCTGAATGACGATATAAAGCTGTATGTTGGTATTTTGGAAATCCGAGAATTTGTGGTACTTGTCGAGCGAGCTTGCAAAGCCGAGGAGCTCAGTATGGAGAAAAGAAAAGCTGATATGGGAACAAAGGAGTTTCGTAAGAGGTCTTCGGGGAGGCCCTTTCAACAGTCATCGAAGAAATTTAGAGATGATTTGGGCGATCTAGAGACACATTGGGTTTTCTAGATGAGACCGTGATCGACCCCTTGTGAGTGCACGAGTCACTTGATCGCCAGATGTTGGAAATGATCGTCGAGACGAATCGAGTGTCGGTATTATGGTAAATGGCACTCGGGAGAGTCAGATTCCATGACCGCTCTCATTACAAGTGCGGGTCACCGACCACTTTATCAAATATTGCCCGAGATTGTCCGAATGAATGTAAATCGAGTGGGAAACCGGTTCTACCAACGCTCGGGGTAGACCATCTAGAAATACGGGCAATGCTAGTGGTGGTCGAGAGGATCTAGAGATCTCATGACCAGATCCGAGGCTCGTGCTCCTACTAGGGCTTATGTTATCTGCCAAGACGCCGAGGATGGTTCCTCGCCGGATGTTATTACCAGTACTTTTACTCTCTTTGATACTAATGTGATTGCTTTGATTGACCCCGGTTCTACTCATTCTTATATATTTGAAACCTTAGCATCCAAAGAAGACTTTACCTATTGAGTCTCTCGAGTTCGTAATTCGGTGTCAAATCCCTTGGGTCGTTACGTGCTTGTCGACAAAGTGTGTAAGAAATGTCCCTAGTAATTCGAGTTTCGCTTTTCCGCGGACTTGATGCTTTTGCCATTTGATGAATTTGATGTTATCCTCGGTTTAGATTGGTTGACCGTGCATGATGCGGTTGTGAATTACAAAAGCAAGACTATTGATTTAAGGTGCACAAATAAAGAGATAATCCGAGTTGAGTCTACGGACTTAAAGGGTTGCCAATTGTAATATCATCAATGTTGGCTCGAAATATGTAAGAAAGGGTGCGAAGCATACCTTGCGTATGTACTTGATGACAAAGAATTGGAAAAGAGACCGAATCATGCGGTGGTTTGTGAATACCGGATGTTTTTCCCAAGAATTACCGGGTTTACCACTGCTCGGAAGTAGAGTTTGGTATTGAGCTTGTACAGGACTACGCCGATTTCGATAGCTCCGTATCGTATGGCACCAACTGAGTTAAAAGAGTTGAAAGCTCAGTTGCAAGAATTGACAGATAGAGGTTTCGCTTGACCAAGTTTCTCACCTTGGGGTGCACCAGTATTGTTTGTGAAAAAGAAGGACGGAACCATGAGGTTGTGCATCGACTATCGTCAGCTGAATAAGGTGACAATAAAGAATAAATATCCGATGCCACGTATTGACGATTTGTTTGATCAACTAAAGGGAGCCTTAGTGTTTTCAAATATAGATTTGAGATCGGGTTATTACCAGTTGCAAATTCGAGATTCGGATATACCCAAAACTGCTTTCAGAACGAGATATGGTCACTACGAATTCTTAGTGATGCCGTTTGGGCTCACTAATGCCCCTGCGGTATTTATGGATTTGATGAATCGAATCTTTAGACCATATTTGGATCGGTTTGTAGTTGTGTTTATCGATGATATTTTGGTCTATTCGAGAAATGAAACCGATCATCTTGAACACCGGGATTAGTGTTGCAAATTTTACGGATAAGCGGTTATATGCTAAGTTCAAGAAGTGTGAGTTACGTTAAGAGAGGTTAGCTTCTTGGGCCATGTGGTATCCGCATCGGGTATTCGAGTTGACGAACAAGATTCGCCATACTTAACTGGAAGCCTCAGAAATATTATTGAGGTTCGAGCTTTTTGGGACTTGCTTACTACCGACGGTTTGTAAAAGGTTTCTCAATGATAGCCACACCCATGACGAAGCTACTTCAAAAGATGTTAAGTTCAAATGGACGGAAAATGTCGAAAAGTTTTGATCAATGAAAACTTATTTGATGAAGCTCAATTCTAGTGCAAACCGAATCGGGCAAAGAGTTTGTCATTTATAGTGATGCCTCCCTACTTGGGTTGGGTTGCGTATTGATGCAAGAAGGTCGAGTCGTGGCCTATGCGTCGAGACAATTAAACCCCCATGAGAAAAATTATCCGACCCATGATCTCGAACTAGCTGCCATCGTACTCGCTTTGAAAACATGGCGACACTACTTATTTGCTGAGAAGTGCCATGTATTTTCGGATCATAAAAGTCTCAAATATTTGATGACTCAAAGAGACTTGAATCTGTGACAAAGGCGTTGGCTTGAGTTGTTGAAAGATTATGAGCTTGTCATTGACTATCACCCGGGAAAGGCTAATGTGGTTGCGGATGCCTTAAGTCGTAAATCACTGTTTGCTTTACGAGCGATGAATGTACACTTGTCCGTTCTATCCGAAAATGTGTAAGTGGCAGAATTAAAGGCCAAACCATTGTTGTTTCATCAAATTCGTGAAGCTCAGAAAGTTGATGATGAATTGGTTGCAAAACGGGCTGAATGTGTTCCGAATGTGGAATCAGAGTTTCAAATTGATGATGACGATTGTTTGAGGTTCAGAAATCGGTTGTGTGTTCCAAGAAATTCAGAACTCATTTCGATGATTCTGAACGAAGCTCATTGTAGCTGAATGTCAATTCACCCGTGGAGTACGAAAATGTACCGCGACCTAAGACGTCAGTTTTGGTGGCATGGTATGAAACGAGACATTTTCGATTTTGTCTCGAAGTGCTTAGTATGTCAACAAGTGAAGGCGGAACATCAACTGCCTACGGGTTTACTCCACCGATCATGATACCGAATGAAAATGGGATCGAGTCACGATGGATTTCAGATTCGGGTTGCCGATGTCGGCAAGTAAGAAAGATGCGATTTGGGTTGTTGTGGATAGACTGACTAAGTCGGCTCACTTTATCCCCGTACGCACGGATTTTTCATTGGATAAACTAGCTGAATTGTATGTTTCTCAGATTGTGAGATTACACGGGGTTCCGATTTCTATTGTGTCGGATAGAGATCCGAGATTCACCTCGTGATTTTGGAAGAAATTGCAAGAAGCTTTGGGTACCAAGCTGCATTTTAGCACCGCTTTTCATCCACAAACCGATAGTCAGTCCGAGCGGATAATTTAGATACTTGAGGATATGTTGAGATGTTGCATCCTCGAGTTTAGTGGTTCATGGGAACGGTATTTACCCCTGATTGAATTCGCTTACAACAATAGTTTTCAATCAAGTATTAAGATGGCACCCTACGAGGCTTTGTATGGGCGTAAATGCCGTACGCCATTGTTTTGGACCGAGCTCGGTGAAAGCAAAATTTTCGGAGTGGATTTGATTAAAGATGTTGAACAGAAAGTAAAAATAATTTTTGAAAGTCTGAAGGCAGCATCAGATCGTCAGAAGTCGTACGTGGATTTAAAGCGAAGAGATATTGAGTATCAGGTGGGAGACAAAGTGTTTCTTAAGGTATCACCTTGGAAAAAGATACTCAGATTTGGCCGTAAGAGCAAATTGAGTCCGAGATTCATTGAGCCGTATGAGATCTCCGAATGAGTTGGCCCAGTTGCATATAGGTTGCTTTTACCCCCTGAACTCGAAAGAATCCACAACGTTTTTCATGTTTCGATGCTTCGACGTTACAGATCCGATCCTTCGCACGTAATAAACCCTTCCGAGGTCGAAATTCAAGCCGATATGAGTTATGAAGAAGAACTGATTCGTATCCTAACTCGTGAAGTGAAAGAGTTGCGAAACAAAAGGGTTCCATTAGTGAAAGTGTTATGGCTCAAACACGGGATCGAAGAAGCTACTTGGGAACCCGAGAACTCTATGAAAGAGCGATACCCAAACCTATTTACCGGTAAGATTTTCGGGGACGAAAATTTCTTAAGTGGGGGAGAGTTGTTACAGCCCTAAATTGACCCTAGTCGGAAAGTGGTTTCGGGACCACGAAACCGAGTCTTATAAATAATTAAAGGTTATATTCTGTGTTTATGATGTGCGTAAATGCTTGTGTGATAGTTCCATACTTTAATTTGGTCAGTGTATGTGAAATTTATTAGTAGGGACTTATGTGAGACAATTTAGAAATATGCTAGGCAACTGTTAAAGTGGCCCATTAATATATGTGGGAAAGTGCTTGTCCTTGCATGTCAAATTAGCCAAATTAAAGCATAGTGGCCGGCCATGCTATGGGTGGAAACATGTCACAAACATGTTATGTTAGTGATGTATGTTAGGAAAAATAAAATAAGGAGCATGGTAATTAAATAATGAAAGGGAGGAGTGATGAAAAAAAAAATGGTCTCATCCATGCCCCCCCTTTGCCGTGAATGGAAGAAAGAAAACAAAGAAAAAAAATGTGTTCATCCTTGAACATCTTTGGCCGAATAGAAGTAAGAAAGGAAGGGAATGAGCTTGGAGAAAAATCGGCTATGAAGGCTCACTAGATTAAGCTCAAGAGCTTAGAGGACCACAGTTGGATAAGGGAAAGGAAAAAGTTATCGAATAGCCGCCGAAATCGTTCGACCACATCCGAGGTAAGTTTTCGAGTAATGGAACTTAGATTATGATTTGATTAGATCATGTTTTAAGCAAATCAAAATCATGCTCTTTGTATGTGGCTATTGAGCCGAAATTGCAAGTGTGATAAGTGTCTTGTGTTTGAGCTTTGGTAATGAAAATGAAATACGGATGTGTCATGATTTATTGATAAATGTGCATGGTTATTCGAAAGATGTCCGGGCTAAGTCCCGAAGGCTTTGTGCTAAGTGACTATATCCGAACTAAGATCCGAAGGCATTTGTGCGAGTTACTAATTCCGGGCTAAGCCCAAAGGCATTGGTGCGAGTTATTAAATCCGGGTTAAGTCCCGAAGGCATTTGTACGAGTCACTAAATCCGGGTTCAGTCCTGAAGGCATTTGTGCGAGTTACTATAACCGGGCTATGTCCCGAAGGCATTTGAACGAGTAGCTATATCCGATTAAATTCCGAAGGTACGTGATTCGGGAATGAGCGATCTTGCTGTAAAAATTTCAGTTAATACGCTTGTAAAATCCCAACAATGAGGTATGTTTCAGATGTGCATTGGAATAGTTGATTCCTTGAACAATATTCGCTCGATCGAGTAATGAGCTTCCAGTATTTGGCTAAGATGATCCCTTATGTATGAATATAGGGTTGGAATGTGAAGTAGGAATGATTTGAGAATATGTATATATGGAATTATCCGTTTAGTTATATGAGTGCTATACTTGGATGTGCTTAAATTCTTTGCTCAAAACTTACTAAGCATTTAATGCTTACTCCGCTTATTTAATTCTCTGCTTTTATAGATTTTGGTTCTTCACTATCGGACTCGGGATTTTGAAGTCGAAGTCGCCCACACTATCAAAGCTCCTTTTGGTATACTTTTGGTTGAACTTTGAAATGGCATGTATAGGACTACCCTTTTGTTGTTGGTCATGTACCCTTCGGTTTTGTGTAAATTTGGATAGCCATGCCATCATAGCATTATAATCCTTTTGTATGTTGTCCATCGAGAGGTATGGAAATGTTGGTAACGGTTAGCCATGGGAATGGTTATTCATGATCACTTTTGGTATATGTATGACAAACTCTAGTTGATCCATGGAGGATCATGAAATAGGTAAAGTTTACCTTAAAAATAGATGCTGGCAGCAGCAGTGATGTGGATGTGAAAAATCACTAAAAATAGTAGGAATGGAATTAAATAGTGAATAAATTATGTATTCGAACCTTGATGAATCTATTTTCATAGGATAGTAACGAAACGTTCATATGAACAGTATATTATGAGATTTTAAGGTTTTCGTGAGATAGGGCCAGAACAGTTTCTGGATCCCATGATCTGACTTTGGAAATTCATTATAAATTAACCAGAGACATTTAGAAGTCATTCCATATATGTATAGATTCGTTTTTGAGTCTAGTTTCTATAGAAACAAATGGCATTAGTATTGAAGTCCTGTACAGGGAGATATCCAAGTCGTAATGCATGCAGGTCAGTTTAGTTGCACCCTGTAATAGGGGATATTTTAACTAATAAACTGTACTAATTGGCCCAACCAAAAATTCTAGAAAAAAATTATAGATGGAAATATGAGTCTAGTTTCAGGGAAAAATTACAAAACTGATTTTCGAGTTTTGGAATTCAAGATATGATTTTTGAGGTGATGAATGCGCTTAGCCAACCGCTGGAAATTTTAAAATGGACTGTGAAAGCAAGTGATTTAAGTCGCAAACCCCTCGTGTCCGACTCCAAGAACGGTCTCTGCACGGGTGTTACAATTTTATTGGTATTAGAGCTACAGTTTAGTCGATTTTAGGACTACCGTAATACGTTTGGGTCTAGCTATACATGCCATTATGTGATTATTTGATAGTGTGGTGATTTCTGACGTTTGCAAATGTGTTTACTTATAGTAATGGATCCCGATCCCGACCGAACGGTAGCTGATGATCTTGAGAGTGTAGCGCTGCTCCCTTTACAAGGGACAGCGCGGCGGACTCTCAACCTAATGGTAGTAATCCGAATGATGAAGCTAGACAAGCTTTCTATAGCGTGATGAATGATTGGTTCAACCAATACATTCGAACTAATACGGCTGCTCCACAACCTCCATTCCCGAAAAATACCACCCCCGCACTTACAACACCTCCGATAACTGACCAAATAAGGTCAAATAAGCCCCAGTTGACAGAATCCGAAAACACAGGGCTACTGAATTTAAAGCCACGGACAGCGATGACGCCGAGCAAGCGGAATTTTGGTTGGACAACACTATCCGGGTTCTAGATGAACTATCTTGCACACCCGATGAGTGCCTAAAGTGTACTATCTCCTTGCTACGTGATTCTGCCTACTATTGGTGGAATACGTTGACTTCACAGTGCCCAGAGAGCAAGTAACACGGGAGTTTTTCCAAACCGAAGTTTCAAAAGAAGTATATCATCAGAGATTCATTGACCAAAAACGAAAGGAATTTCTTGAACTCAAACAAGGTTCCATGTCGGTTACCGACTATGAACGAAAATTTGTGAGGCTTGGGCGGTACGCGCGAGAATGCATTTCTTCTGAAGCCGTGATGTGTAAACGTTTCGAGGATGGGCTGAATGACGATATAAAGCTGTATGTTGGTATTTTGGAAATCCGAGAATTTGTGGTACTTGTCGAGCGAGCTTGCAAAGCCGAGGAGCTCAGTATGGAGAAAAGAAAAGCTGATATGGGAGCAAAGGAGTTTCGTAAGAGGTCTTCGGGGAGGCCCTTTCAACAGTCATCGAAGAAATTTAGAGATGATTTGGGCCGATCTAGAGACACATTGGGTTTTTTTAGATGACATCGTGATCGACCCCCTGTGAGTGCACGAGTCACTTCGGTCGCCAGTGTTGAAAATGATCGTCGAGACGAATCGAGTGTCAGTATTACGTAAATGGCACTCGGGAGCTATAGATTCCATGACCGCCCTGTTACAAGTGCGGGTCACCGACCACTTTATCAAATATTGCCCGAGATTGTCCGAACAGAATGTAAATCGAGTGGGAAACCGGTGCTACCAACGCCGGGGTAGACCATCTAGAAATACGGCAATGCTAGTGGTGGTCGAGAGGATCTAGAGATGTCGCGACCAGATCCGAGGCTCGTGCTCTACTAGGGCTTATGCTATCGCCAAGCACGCCGAGGATGCTTCCTCGCCGATGTTATTACCGTACTTTTACTCTCCTTGATACTAATGTGATTGCTTTGATTGATCCCGGTTCTACTCATTCTTATATATTTGAAACCTTAGCATCCAAAGAAGACTTTACCTATTAAGTCTCATCGAGTTCGTAATTCGGTGTCAAATCCTTGGGTCGTTACGTGCTTGTCGACAAAGTGTGTAAGAAATGTCCCTAGTAATTCGAGTTTCGCTTTCCCACGGACTTGATGCTTTTGCCATTTGATGAATTTGATGTTATCCTCGGTTTAGATTGGTTGACCGTGCATGATGCGGTTGTGAATTGCAAAAGCAAGACTATTGATTTAAGGTGCGCAAATAAAGAGATAATCCGAGTTGAGTCTACGGACTTAAAGGGTTGCCACCGTAAATATCATCAATGTTGGCTCGAAATATGTAAGAAAGGGTGCGAAGCATACCTTGCGTATGTACTTGATGACAAAGAATTGGAAAAGAGACCGAATCTGTGCGGTGGTTTGTGAATACCCGGATGTTTTTCCCAAGAATTACCGGTTTACCACTGCTCGGAAGTAGAGTTTGGTATTGAGCTTGACACGGGACTACGCCGATTTCGATAGCTCCGTATCGTATGGCACCAACCGAGTTAAAAGAGTTGAAAGCTCGCTTGCAAGAATTGACGGATAGAGGTTTCGCCGACCAAGTTTCTCACCTTGGGGTGCACCAAAGATTGTTTGTGAAAAGAAGGACGGAACCATGAGGTTGTGCATCGACTATCGTCAGCTGAATAAGGTGACAATAAAGAATAAATATCCGATGCCACGTATTGACGATTTGTTTGATCAACTAAAGGGAGCCTTAGTGTTTTCAAAGATAGATTTGAGATCGGGTTATTACCAGTTGCGAAGTCGAGATTCGGATATACCCAAAACTGCTTTCAGAACGAGATATGGTCACTACGAATTCTTAGTGATGCCGTTTGGGCTCACTAATGCCCCTGCGGTATTTATGGATTTGATGAATCGAATCTTTATACCGTATTTGGATCGGTTTGTAGTTGTGTTTATCGATGATATTTTGGTCTATTCGAGAAATGAAACCGATCATGCTGAACACCTGGGATTAGTGTTGCAAATTTTACGGGATAAGCAGTTATATGCTAAGTTCAGTAAGTGTGAGTTCTGGTTAAGAGAGGTTAGCTTCTTGGGCCATGTGGTATCCGCATCGGGTATTCGAGTTGACCCGAACAAGATTTCGGCCATACTTAACTGGAAGCCTCCGAGAAATATTATTGAGGTTCGGAGCTTTTTGGGACTTGCCGGTTACTACCGACGGTTTGTAAAAGGTTTCTCAATGATAGCCACACCCATGATGAAGCTACTTCAAAAAGATGTTAAGTTCGAATGGACGGAAAAATGTCAGAAAAGTTTTGATCAACTGAAAACTTATTTGACTGAAGCTCCATGTAACACCCCGAACCCGAGACCATCGCCGGTGTCGGACACGAGGGGTTAACAAGCCAAGTTCACATGTTTTGCCCACCAATTTGGCATTTCCAGTCAGGCTGGAAGACTGCGTCACCGTCGCCTTAAAAATCATATCTCGAGTTTCAAAACTCGGAAACTGGTTTCGTAAATTTTCCCTGAATTTAGACTCATATATCCATCCATGGATTTATTTCTAGAATTTTTGGTCCGGCCAATTGGTACAGTTTATTAGTTAAAGTCACCCATGTTACAGGGATCGACTGCTCTGACCTTCTCGCGGTATAACTTGAATATCTCTCTGTACAGGGCTTTAATGCTGGTGCCGTTTGTTTCTAATGAAACTAGACTCAAAATGGAATCTGTACATATAAGGTATGTCTCCTAATTCTTTCTGGATAATTTATAGTTAATTTTTAAAGTTGCGACAGGGGACCCAGAAACCATTCTGGCCCTGTTTCACAATAGCTTCAATATCTCTTAACATGTAACTCCTATGATCATTTCGCTTCTTCCATATGAAAATAGACTCATCAAGGTTAATTTACATAGCTTATTCACTATTTAATACCATTCCTACAATTTTTGGTGATTTTTGACATTCACGTCACTGCAGCTGGCAGCATCTGTTTTAAGGTAGGTCTTATCTATTTTTGTAGTCTCCATCAACCAACTAGTCTTGCCATACATAGGTTCACATATGATCATTTTAACCATACCAATGGCTGATCATGTGACCAACACTCCCATTTCCGATCCATAATCACATCATGACACCATATATATACATTCAAACCATAAATAGTCTAAGTTCATGCTTCCTTTTACGAGCCATTTTCGCATGGCCGTATACATATACATCGCCACATTTTTAAACCAACAAGGGGTAGTCCTATACATGCCATTTCAAAGTTCAACCAAAATTTATACCAAAATAGAGGCGTGGATAGTGTGGATGACTTCGACTTTATTGATCCCGAGTCCGTTTGCTATCGAGCGAAATCTATAAAACAGAGGGCCAAAGCAACGGGGTAAGCATTTTTATGCTTAGTAAGTCTCAAGGAATATAATCAGCTTTAATTAAAGCAATACATTCACATAACCAAATGCATCATTTCATTAATGCACATTCACATAATCGTATTTACTTCACCATCCCAACACTTATGTTCATACACAAATAACGGCTTCATTAAGGCCGATAACTCGCTCCATCATAGGAGCGGATATTCATACGCTCTACTCCTAGCGCAGCAGCACACACCGCACTTACCTTGTCATTGGGAAATTTCACAAGTGCATTAGCTGAAATTTTCCAGCAAGCTTATAATTTTCAAATCACATACCTTTGGAGTTTAACCGACGTCGCTACTCGCTCAATCACCTTCGGGACATAGCCCGGTTATGGTAACCCGCACCAAGGCCTCACGGACTTAACCCGATATCACGATTTGCACAAATGCCTTCGGTCTTAGCCCGGATTTAACAACTTGCACGAATGCCTTCGGTCTTAGCCCGGATATAGCTACTAGCACAATTGCCTTCGGTCTTAACCCGATATAATTTTCAGCATAATTGTCTTCGGGGCTTAGCCCGGATATCATTCAATTTCTCGTGCACACATACATCAATAATCATTGGACATACATATTTCATTTTCGTTACTAAGGCTCAAACACAATTATAATCATTAGCATATTCGCCGGGGACTTAGCCCGGTGGAATTCAAATACTCATACACACATAATCAATAATCATACACATCCATATTTCATCTCACATAATTCAAGTAAGGTCACTTCTTGAGGACTTACCTCGGATGTTGTCGAACGGCTTTTACGGCTATTCGATCACTTTTTCCTTCCCTTGTCCAATTGTGGACCTCTTAGCTCTTGAGCTAATTCAAACAAATTCAATTTATTAAAACCTCATTGTGCTAGCTTATGGCCGAATATGACAAGGAATTTAAATGGTCATATGGCCACTCTTAGCTTGAATACACAATGGTCATGCACATTTTATACTACATCAAGCAATTCAATACAATTTATTTGAGCATCAAGGAAATGCTAAGGCCTTCAATAGGCTACCCAAGGCGAATATTCATGTACATGTTGAGGCCAATTATGCACTTAATACCTCACAAAAACAGCATGCATTTTACTAGTTAATGCTTTGCATATTGTGGCTCAAAACTTATAATATAGCATCAAGCACTTATATGTGTGCTAGGCAAATTGTGCTTGCAATTTCACAATTATTCTTCAACATCTTCTTCTTTAAACAAACTTATTCATCACTTCCTTCATAACCAAAACATCATGTGCAAACATATATATACATATATGAGCATGGCAATTTCAAGGTGTCCATAGCCATCCAAAACACAAATTTTAACTAACATGCAAGAAGCATGAACCATGCTCATGAATGCATCATGGCGAATATGGCAATCATGCTCCTTTTCAACTTCAATCATGATAAAACAACAAGAAAACTCAAAATCTTACTCAAGAGTAGACAATCCATCATTGCATGCATCATCATCAAGCTTCACACTTAGCATGCAATGGCTTTATCACCATAACAACTTTGGCCAAACACCATTTCCATGGCATAACAAAGATTTGAGCCATGGCTAACATGCACATCAAGTTAGCAACCAAAACATGCATGAAACTCCCAACACAACCTCATACATACCTTAATCTTGATGCAAATTTAGCCAAATCTCCTTCTTGTTCTCTTCCAAACCAAGCATGAAGCCAAAACTCCTATCTCCTCCCTTAGTATTTTCGGCCAAAAGGAAAGAACAAGGATGAACAATTTTTTCTTGTTTTTCTTTCACTTGCACGGCAATGGGGGAGGATGAGCTATTTTCTTGATTTTTTGTTTCTCCTCCAACATCATTAATTATTTTATCATTTAATTCATCATGCATTAACAAAACATGTTTCAACATGTTTTCTTTGCCCATAAACCATGTCATGGCCGCCACTAGCTTCTTTTGGGGAAATTTGACATGCAAATCCTTTATTTTGCATGCATGAGCAACTAGTCATCACACATTTCCCCATCATACTTTCAAAGTTCACTACTAGGTCCTTTCTAGTGAAATTCACCTTTATAACACTAAATCAATCATCAAAAATGTCATACATGGATACACACATATTATAGGCATCAAGTAAATTTTAAATTATTTTTATGCCTCGGTTTTGTGGTCCCGAGACCACCTTCCGACTAGGGTCAATTTTGGGTCATCACAACTCTCCCCACTTAAGAAATTTTCGTCCCGAAAATCTTACCGTAAATAGGTTTGGATATCGCTCTTTCATAGAGTTCTCGGTCTCCCAAGTAGCTTCTTCTATCCCGTGCTTGAGCCATAACACTTTTACTAGCGGAACCCGCTTGTTTCGCAACTCTTTCCTTCTCGTGATAGGATACGAATCGGTTCTTCCTCATAACTCATATTAGCTTGAATTTTAATTTCTGATGGACTAATCACGTGCGATGGATCGGATCTATAGCGTCGAAGCATCAAAACGTGAAAGACATCGTGAACCTTTTCGAGTTCGGGGAAAAATCAAACGATATGCCACCGGACCGACTCGCTCGATATCTCATATGGCCCAATGAACCTCGGGCTCAACTTGCCCTTACTACCAACTCGAGTATCTTTTTCCAAGGCGATACCTTGAGAAACACTTTATCACCCACGATACTCGATATCCTTACGCTTCATATCCGCTGCATTTACTTCTCGACGATCGAAGGCTATCTTCGACTTTCACGGATTACTTTCACTTTCGCTCAAATCCCTAATCAAATCCACCCGAAAATCTTGCTTTCACCAAGCTCACCCAAAACAATGGTGTACGGCATTTACGCCTGCACAAAGCCTCGTAGGGTGCCATCTTAATACTTGATTGAAAGTCGTTGTTGTGCGAATTCAATCAACGGCAAATACCGCTCCCATGAACCACTAAACTCGAGGACGCAACATCTTAACATATCCTCAAGTATCTCAATTATCCGCCGGATTGACCATCGGTTTGGGGGTGAAAGGCGGTCTTTGAAATGCAACTTGGTACCCAAAGCCTCTTGCAATTTCTTCCAAAATCGCGATGTAATCTTGGGTCTCTATCCGACACGATAGAAATAGGCACCCCATGCCATCGAATAATTTGGGAGACGATAATTACGCCAATTTATTGAGCGAAAAATCCGTATGACAGGATAAAATGAGCAGACTTGGTCGATCTATCAACAATGACCCAAATCGCATCTTTCTTACTTGCCGAAACCTTTGGTAATCCGGATATAAAATCCATTGTCACTCGATCCCATTTCTATTCGTATCATGATTGGTCAAGTAATCCCGATGGCACTTGATGTTCGCTTTCACTCGCTTGACATATCGGACACCTTGAAACAAATTCGAAATGTCTCACTTCATCTTGGGCCACCAAAATTGGCGTTTGGTCATTGTACATTTTAGTACTACCCGTGGATTGACATTCGACTCATCGTGAGCCTCGCTCAAAATCATCGAAACAAGTTCAATTCCTTGGAATACATAATCGACCCTTGAACGTCAAGCGCCATTGTCGTCAATCTGAAATTCGATTCTTCATCCGAAACACATTCGCTCGCTTAGCGACCAATTCAGCGTCGACCTTCCGAGATTCAAGTATTTGATGAATCAATAACGGTTTGGCCTCTAATTCGACTACTAGCACCTCCTGGGTGAAACGGATAAATGAGCATCCATCGCTCTCAAAGCGCATAAAGCCTTGCGACTTAAAGCATCGGCCACCACGTTGGCCTTTCCCGAGTGATAATCAATGATGAGTTCATAGTCTTTCAACAACTCAAGCCAACGCCTTTGTCGCAGTTTAAATCTTTCCGAGTCATCAAATATTTTAGACTCTTGTGGTCCGAATAAATATGACACCTTTCTCCAAACAAGTAATGCCGCCATATCTTCAAGGCGAACACTATGGTCGCTAGTTCAAGGTCATGGGTCGGATAGTTTCTCTCATGCGGCTTTAGTTGTCTCGACGCCGTGAGGCCACAACTCGACCTTCTTGCATCAACACACAACCTAACCCAAGCAAGGATGCGCCATCAGATATGACAAACTCTTTACGGACTTCGGTTGTACTAGCACCTGGGGCCTCGGTTAAACAAGTTTTAGTCGATCGAAACTTTCTTGACAAATGTTCGACCACTCGAACTCAACATCTTTTGGAGTAGTTTCGTCATCGGTATGCCTATCATCGAAAAACCTTCCACAAATCGTCGATAGTATCCGCAAGCCCCAAAAGCTCCTAACTTCGGTAACATTCCTTGGAGGTTTCCAATTGACTATGGTCAAATTTTGTTCGGGTCCACCGACACACCGATCACGGACACCACGTGCCCCAAAAAAGCTAACCTCTTTCGGTCAAAATTCACATTTACCGAACTTTGCGTATAATCGCTTATCTCGTAAGATTTGCAACACTAGCCTCGGTGTTCAAATGTTTAGTTTCATCTCTCGAATTGACCTAAATGTCATCGATAAATACAACTACTGAACCGATCCAAGTATGGCCTGAAAATTCTATTCATTAAATCCATAAACACCGCAGGGCATTAGTGAGCCCAAACGGCATCACCAAGAATTCAGTAGTGACCGTACCTCGCTCTAAAAGCGGTTTTGGGTATGTCCGATTCTCGGACCCTCAACCGATAGTACCCGACCTTAAATCTATCTTTGAAAACACCGAGGCTCCCTTTAATTGATCAAACAAATCGTCAATTTGTGGCAACAGATATTTATTCTTTATCGTCACTTTATTGAGTTGACGATAGTCGATGCAAAACCTCATGCTTCCGTCCTTCTTTTCACAAACAATCTTGGTGCGCCCCATGGAGAAAAACTCGGTCGAGCGAAACCTCTATCCGTCAATTCTTGCAATTGGACCTTCAATTCCTTTAACTCCGTTAATGCCATACGATACGGAGCTATCGAAATTGAGTGGTACCAGTACCAATTCGATGCCAAATTCTACTTCGAATAGGTGGTAAGCCCTGCAATTCTTGGGAAAACATCCGGTATTCACAAACCACGGCACGCAGATTCGGGTTTCTTTTACGATTCCTTGTCATCGAGCACGACGCAAGGTACGCCGCACCCTTTTCTTACATATTTACGGGCCAACATCGGCGATATTACGGTGGCAACTCCTTTAAGTCCGTAGACTCAACCCAGATTATCTTGTTATTCGCGCTCCTCAAATCGATAGTCTTGCTCTTGCAATTTACAACCGCATCGTGCATGGTCAACCAATCCGGACCAAGAATAACGTCGAACTCATCGAACGGAAAAGCATCAAGTCCGCCGGAAAACAAGAACCTCGGAACACTAGGGGACTTTTCTTGCACACTTTGTTGACAAGCACGTAATGACCCAAGGGGTTTGATACCGAATTACAAACTCGATGAGACTCAATAGGCAAGTCTTCTTGGATGCTAAGGTTTCACATATATATGAATGAGTAGAACCAGGGTCAATCAAAGCAATCACATTTGTATTGAAAAGAGTGAAAGTACCGTAATGACATCCGGAGAGGCAAAGATCCTCGCGTGCGCGTATGGCATAAGTCCTCGCAGGAGCACGAGCCTCGAGATCCGATGGTAGCATCTCTAGATCCTCTCGATGACCATGACATTGCCCATATTTCTAGGTGGCCTACCTCGAGCAATGCAGAGCACCCGGGTTTCCACTCGACTCACATTCTGCTCAAGCATCCTCGCAATCCTTCATAAAGTGGTCGGCCGTTCCACACTTATAACAGAGCGATCACGAAACCAACAGCTCCCGAATGCCATTTGCCACAATGTGGACACTCCGCCCTCTCTCGGCGATCATTTCCACCATCGGCGATCGAAGTGACTCGTGTGGTCACAAGGGTCGATCGCGTCCTCATCTAGAAAAGCCCAAACGCCTCTAGACCGGCTCACATCATCTCGAAATCTCTTCGATGCTTGTTGAAGAGACTTTCCCGAGGACCTCTTTCGGAATTCTCCGGTTCCCACATCAACTTTTTGTTTCTCCTTTCTAAGCTCTTCGCTTTACAAGCTCGCTCAACAAGTACTACGAACTCTCGATCTCGAGAATGCCAACGAACATCCTTATATCATCATTCAGCCCATCCTCGAAGCGTTTACATAATAGCTTCGGACGAAATGCATTCTCGCAGCATCGGCTAAGCCTCACAAACTTTCGTTCGTAGTCGAGAATCGGACATAGAACCTTGCTTAAGATCAAGAAATTCCCTTCGCTTTTGGTCGATGAATCTCTGACTAATATACTTTTTTCGGAACTCGGTTTGAAAGAATTCCCAAGTCACTTGCTCTCTAGGCACCACAGAAGTCAGAGTACTCCACCAATAGTAGGCGGACTCACGTAGCAAGGAGATGGTACACTTTAAGCACTCATCGGTGTACAGATAGCTCATCGAGCACCCGATAGTGTTATCCAACCAAAATTCAGCTCGCTTCGGCATCATCATCATCCGTAGCCTTAAATTCAGTGGCCCCATGTTTTGAATCCTATCGATTGGGGCTTACTTGACCTTATTTGGTCAGATCACGGAGGTATTGTGGGTGCGGGGTTGCATTTGTCGGGAATGGAGGTTGTGGAACAGTAGTGTTAGTTCGAATGTATTGATTAAACCATTCGCTCATCACACTATAAAAGGCTTGCCTAGCCTCATCATTCGGATTGCTGGCCATAGGTTGAGAGTCCGCGGCGCTGTCCCTTGCGCGAGCAGCGCCACACTCTCCACACCATCAGCTATCGCTCGGTTGGGATCGGGATCCATTGCTAATAACAAACACAAAGTCAAATTGTCGAAATCACCACACTATCGATTCATCATTTAATGGCATGTATAGCTAGACCCCAAACACATCACGGTAGTCCTAGAATCGACTAAACCGTGGCTCGATACCAATAAAATTGTAACACCCGAACCCGAGACCATCGCCGTGTCGGACACGAGGGGTTAACAAGCCAAGTTCACATGTTTTGCCCACCAATTTGGCATTTCCAGTCAGGCTGGAAGACTGCGTCACCGTCCGCCTTAAAAATCATATCTCGAGTTTCAAAACTCGGAAACTGGTTTCGTAAATTTTCCTGAATTTAGACTCATATATCCATCCATGGATTTATTTCTAGAATTTTGGTCCGGCCAATTGGTACAGTTTATTAGTTAAAGTCACCCATGTTACAGGGATCGACTGCTCTGACCTTCTCGCGGTATAACTTGAATATCTCTCTGTACAGGGCTTTAATGTTGGTGCCGTTTGTTTCTAATGAAACTAGACTCAAAATGGAATCTGTACATATAAGGTATGTCTCCTAATTCTTTCTGGATAATTTATAGTTAATTTTTAAAGTTGCGACAGGGGACCCAGAAACCATTCTGGCCCTGTTTCACAATAGCTTCAATATCTCTTAACATGTAACTCCTATGATCATTTCGCTTCTTCCATATGAAAATAGACTCATCAAGGTTAATTTACATAGCTTATTCACTATTTAATACCATTCCTACAATTTTGGTGATTTTTGACATTCACGTCACTGCAGCTGGCAGCATCTGTTTTAAGGTAGGTCTTATCTATTTTTGTAGTCTCCATCAACCAACTAGTCTTGCCATACATAGGTTCACATATGATCATTTTAACCATACCAATGGCTGATCATGTGACCAACACTCCCATTTCCGATCCATAATCACATCATGACACCATATATATACATTCAAACCATAAATAGTCTAAGTTCATGCTTCCTTTTACGAGCCATTTTCGCATGGCAGATACATATACATCGCCACATTTTTAAACCAACAAGGGTAGTCCTATACATGCCATTTCAAAGTTCAACCAAAATTTATACCAAAATAGAGGCGTGGATAGTGTGGATGACTTCGACTTTATTGATCCCGAGTCCGCTTGCTATCGAGCGAAATCTATAAAACAGAGGGCCAAAGCAACGGGTAAGCATTTTTATGCTTAGTAAGTCTCAAGGAATATAATCAGCTTTAATTAAAGCAATACATTCACATAACCAAATGCATCATTTCATTAATGCACATTCACATAATCGTATTTACTTCACCATCCCAACACTTATGTTCATACACAAATAACGGCTTCATTAAGGCCGATAACTCGCTCCATCATAGGAGCGGATATTCATACGCTCTTACTCCTAGCGCAAAGCACACACCGCACTTACCTTGTCATTGGGAAATTTCACAAGTGCATTAGCTGAAATTTTCCAGCAAGCTTATAATTTTCAAATCACATACCTTTGGAGTTTAACCGGACGTCGCTACTCGTTCAATCACCTTGGGACATAGCCCTGTTATGGTAACCCGCACCAAGGCCTCACGGGACTTAACCCGGATATCACGATTTGCACAAATGCCTTGGTCTTAGCCCGGATTTAACAACTTGCACGAATGCCTTGGTCTTAGCCCGGATATAGCTACTAGCACAATTGCCTTCGGGTCTTAACCCGGATATAATTTTCAGCATAATTGTCTTCGGGGCTTAGCCCGGATATCATTCAATTTCTCGTGCACACATACATCAATAATCATTGGACATACATATTTCATTTTCGTTACTAAGGCTCAAACACAATTATAATCATTAGCATATTCGCCGGGACTTAGCCCGGTGGAATTCAAATACTCATACACACATAATCAATAATCATACACATCCATATTTCATCTCACATAATTCAAGTAAGGTCACTTCTTGAGGACTTACCTCGGATGTTGTCGAACGGCTTTTACGGCTATTCGATCACTTTTTCCTTCCCCTTGTCCAATTGTGGACCTCTTAGCTCTTGAGCTAATTCAAACAAATTCAATTTATTAAAACCTCATTGTGCTAGCTTATGGCCGAATATGACAAGGAATTTAAATGGTCATATGGCCACTCTTTAGCTTGAATACACAATGGTCATGCACATTTTATACTACATCAAGCAATTCAATACAATTTATTTGAGCATCAAGGAAATGCTAAGGCCTTCAATAGGCTACCCAAGGCCAATATTCATGTACATGTTGAGGCCAATTATGCACTTAATACCTCACAAAAACAGCATGCATTTTACTAGTTAATGCTTTGCATATTGTGGCTCAAAACTTATAATATAGCATCAAGCACTTATATGTGTGCTAGGCGAATTGTGCTTGCAATTTCACAATTATTCTTCAACATCTTCTTCTTTAAACAAACTTATTCATCACTTCCTTCATAACCAAAACATCATGTGCAAACATATATATACATATATGAGCATGGCGAATTTCAAGGTGTCCATAGCCATCCAAAACACAAATTTTAACTAACATGCAAGAAGCATGAACCATGCTCATGAATGCATCATGGCGAATATGGCAATCATGCTCCTTTTCAACTTCAATCATGATAAAACAACAAGAAAACTCAAAATCTTACTCAAGAGTAGACAATCCATCATTGCATGCATCATCATCAAGCTTCACACTTAGCATGCAATGGCTTTATCACCATAACAACTTTGGCCAAACACCATTTCCATGGCATAACAAAGATTTGAGCCATGGCTAACATGCACATCAAGTTAGCAACCAAAACATGCATGAAACTCCCAACACAACCTCATACATACCTTAATCTTGATGCAAATTTAGCCAAATCTCCTTCTTGTTCTCTTCCAAACCAAGCATGAAGCCAAAACTCCTATCTCCTCCCTTAGTATTTTCGCCAAAAGGAAAGAACAAGGATGAACAATTTTTTCTTGTTTTTCTTTCACTTGCACGGCAATGGGGGAGGATGAGCTATTTTCTTGATTTTTTGTTTCTCCTCCAACATCATTAATTATTTTATCATTTAATTCATCATGCATTAACAAAACATGTTTCAACATGTTTTCTTTGCCCATAAACCATGTCATGGCGGCCACTAGCTTCTTTTGGGGAAATTTGACATGCAAATCCTTTATTTTTGCATGCATGAGCAACTAGTCATCACACATTTCCCCATCATACTTTCAAAGTTCACTACTAGGTCCTTTCTAGTGAAATTCACCTTTATAACACTAAATCAATCATCAAAAAATGTCATACATGGATACACACATATTATAGGCATCGAAGTAAATTTTAAATTATTTTTATGCCTCGGTTTTGTGGTCCCGAGACCACCTTCCGACTAGGGTCAATTTTGGGCTGTCACACTCCAATTCTAGTGCAGCCCGAATCAGGCAAAGAGTTTGTCATTTATAGTGATGCCTCCCTACTTGGGTTGGGTTGCGTATTGATGCAAGAAGGTCGAGTCGTGGCCTATGCGTCGAGACAATTAAAGCCACATGAGAAAAATTATCCGACCCATGATCTCGAACTAGCTGCCATCGTACTCGCTTTGAAAACATGGCGACACTACTTATTTGCTGAGAAGTGCCATGTATTTTCGGATCACAAAAGTCTCAAATATTTGATGACTCAAAGAGACTTGAATCTGTGACAAAGGCGTTGGCTTGAGTTGTTGAAAGATTATGAGCTTGTCATTGACTATCACTCGGGAAAGGCTAATGTGGTTGCGGATGCCTTAAGTCGTAAATCACTGTTTGCTTTACGAGCGATGAATGTACACTTGTCCGTTCTATCCGACAATGTGTAAGTGGCAGAATTAAAGGCCAAACCATTGTTGATTCATCAAATTCGTGAAGCTCAGAAAGTTGATGATGAATTGGTTGCAAAACGGGCTGAATGTGTTCCGAATGTGGAATCAGAGTTTCAAATTGATGATGACGATTGTTTGAGGTTCAGAAATCGGTTGTGTGTTCCAAGAAATTCAGAACTCATTTCGATGATTCTGAACGAAGCTCATTGTAGCCGAATGTCAATTCACTCGTGGAGTACGAAAATGTACCACGACCTAAGACGTCAGTTTTGGTGGCATGGTATGAAACGAGACATTTCCGATTTTGTCTCGAAGTGCTTAGTATGTCAACAAGTGAAGGCGGAACATCAACTGCCTACGGGTTTACTCCAGCTGATCATGATACCTGAATGGAAATAGGACCGAGTCACGATGGATTTGGTATCTGGGTTGCCAGTATCGGCAAGTAAGAAAGATGCGATTTTGGTTGTTGTGGATAGACTGACTAAGTCGGCTCACTTTATCCCCGTACGCACGGATTTTTCATTGGATAAACTAGCTGAATTGTATGTTTCTCAGATTGTGAGATTACACGGGGTACCGATTTCTATTGTGTCGGATAGAGATCCGAGATTCACCTCGTGATTTTGGAAGAAATTGCAAGAAGCTTTGGGTACCAAGCTGCATATTAGCACCGCTTTTCATCCACAAACCGATGGTCAATCCGAGCGGATAATTTAGATACTTGAGGATATGTTGAGATGTTGCATCCTCGAGTTTAGTGGTTCATGGGAACGGTATTTACCCTTGATTGAATTCGCTACAACAATAGTTTTCAATCAAGTGTTAAGATGGCACCCTACGAGGCTTTGTATGGGCGTAAATGCCGACGCCATTGTTTTGGACCGAGCTCGGTGAAAGCAAAATTTTGAGTGGATTTGATTAAAGATGTGAAAGTAAAGTAAAAATAATTTGTGAAAGTCTCAAGGCAAGATCGATCGTCGAAGTCGACGCGGATTTAAAGCGAAGAGATATTGAGTATCGTGGGAGACAAAGTGTTTCTTAAGGTATCACCCTGGAAAAAGATACTCAGATTTGGCCGTAAGGGCAAATTGAGTCCGAGATTCATTGGGCCGTATGAGATCTCCGAATGAGTTGGCCCGATTGCATATAGGTTGCTTTTACCCCGAACTCGAAAGAATCCACAACATTTTCATGTTTCGATGCTTGACGTTACGATCCGATCCTTCATGACGTAATAAACCCTCCGAGGTCGAAATTCAAGCCGATATGAGTTATAAAGAAGAACTGATTCGTATCCTAACTCGTTAAGCGAAAGAGTTGCGAAACAAAAGGGTTCCATTAGTGAAAGTGTTATGGCTCAAACACGGGATCGAAGAAGCTACTTGGGAACCCGAGAACTCTATGAAAGAGCGATACCCAAACCTATTTACGGTAAGATTTTCGGGACGAAAATTTCTTAAGTGGGGAGAGTTGTGACATTTCTAAATTGACCCTAGTCGGAAAGTGGTTTCGGTCCACGAAACCGAGTCTTATAAATAATTAAAGGTTATATTCTGTGTTTATGATGTGCGAAATGCTTGTGTGATAGTTCCATACTTTAATTTGGTCAGTGTATGTGAAATTTATTAGTAGGGACTTATGCGAGACAATTTACAAATATGCTAGGCAACTGTTAAAGTGGCCCATTAATATATGTGGGAAAGTGTTTGTCCTTGCATGTCAAATTAGCCAAATTAAAGCATAGTGGCCGGCCATGCTATGGGTGGAAACATGTCACAAACATGTTATGTTAGTGATGTATGTTAGGAAAATAAAATAAGGAGCATGGTAAATTAAATAATGAAAGGGAGGAGTGATGAAAAAAAAATGGTCTCATCCATGCCCCCCCTTTGCCGTGAATGGAAGAAAGAAAACAAAGAAAAAAAATGTGTTCATCCTTGAACATCTTTGGCCGAATAGAAGTAAGAAAGGAAGGGAATGAGCTTGGAGAAAAATTGGCTATGAAGGCTCACTAGATTAAGCTCAAGAGCTTAGAGGACCACAGTTGGATAAGGGAAAGGAAAAAGTTATCGAATAGCCGCCGAAATCGTTCGACCACATCCGAGGTAAGTTTTCGGGTAATGGAACTTAGATTATTATTTGATTAGATCATGTTTTAAGCAAATCAAAATCATGCTCTTTGTATGTGGCTATTGAGCCGAAATTGCAAGTGTGATAAGTGTCTTGTGTTTGAGCTTTGTGAATGAAAATGAAATACGGATGAGTCATGATTTATTGATAAATGTGCATGGTTATTCGAATGATGTCCGGGCTAAGTCCCGAAGGCTTTGTGCTAAGTGACTATATCCGAACTAAGATCCGAAGGCATTTGTGCGAGTTACTAATTTCGGGCTAAGCCCGAAGGCATTGGTGCGAGTTATTAAATCCGGGTTAAGTCCCGAAGGCATTTGTACGAGTCACTAAATCCGGGTTCAGTCCCAAAGGCATTTGTGCGAGTTACTATAACCGGGCTATGTCCCGAAGGCATCTGAACGAGTAGCTATATCCGGTTAAATTCCGAAGGTATGTGATTCGGGAATGAGCGATCTTGCTGCAAAAATTTCAGTTAATACGCTTGTAAAATCCAAACAATGAGGTTGTTTCATATGTGCATTGGAATAGTTGATTCCCTTCGAACAATATTCGCTCAGTCGAGTAATGAGCTTCCGGGATTTGGCTAAGATGATCCCTTATGTATGAATATAGGGGTTGGAATGTGAAGTAGGAATGATTTGAGAATATGTATATATGGAATTATCCATTTACTTATATGAATGCTATACTTGGATGTGCTTAAATTCTTTGCTCAAAACTTACTAAGCATTTAATGCTTACTCTGCTTATTTAATTCTCTGCTTTATAGATTTTGGTTCTTCACTATCGGACTCGGGATTTTGAAGTCGAAGTCGCCCACACTATCAAAGCTCCTTTTGGTATACTTTTGGTTGAACTTTGAAATGGCATGTATAGGACTACCCTTTGTTGTTGGTCATGTACCCTTGGTTTTGTGTAAATTTGGATAGCCATGCGAAAATGGCTTAAATATACTTTGATCATAGCATTATAATCGTTTTGTATGTTGTCCGTCGAGAGGTATGGAAATGTTGGTAACGGTTAGCCAAGGGAATGGTTATTCATGATCACTTTTGGTATATGTATGACAAACTCTAGTTGATCCATTGAGGATCATGAAATAGGTAAAGTTTACCTTAAAAATAGATGTTGGCAGCAACAGTGATGTGGATGTGAAAAATCACTAAAAATAGTAGGAATGGAATTAAATAGTGAATAAATTATGTATTCGAACCTTGATGAATGTATTTTCATAGGATAGTAACGAAACGTTCATATGAACAGGATATTATGAGATGTTAAGGTTTTCGTGAGACAGGGCCAGAACAGTTTCTGGATCCCATGATCTGAATTTGGAAATTCATTATAAATTAACCAAAGACATTTAGAAGTCATTCCATATATGTATAGATTCCTTTTTGACTCTAGTTTCTATAGAAACAAATGGCATTAGTATTGAAGCCCTGTACAGGGAGATATCCAAGTCGTAATGCATGAAGGTCAGTGTAGTTGCACCTCGCAACAGGGGAGACTTTAACTAATAAATTTTACTAATTGGCCCAACCAAAAATTCTAGAAAAAAATATGTAGATGGAAATATGAGTCTAGTTTCAGGGAAAAATTACAAAACTGATTTTCGAGTTTTGGAACTCAAGATATGATTTTTGAGGTGATAGTAATGCAGTTAGCCAACTACCTGGAAATTTTTAAAATGGACTGTGAAAGCAAGTGATTTAAGTCTGCAAACCCCTCGTGTCCGACTCGTGAACGGTCTCTGCACGGGTGTTACAATTTTATTGGTATCAGAGCTACGGTTTAGTCGATTCTAGGACTACCGTAATACGTTTGGGTCTAGCTATACATGCCATTATGTGATTATTTGATAGTGTGGTGATTTCTGACGTTTGCAAATGTGTTTACTTATAGTAATGGATCCCGATCCCGACCGAATGGTAGCTGATGATCTTGAGAGTGTAGCGCCTACTCCCGCACAAGGGACAGCGCCGGCGGACTCTCAACCTAATGGTAGTAATCTGAATGATGAAGCTAGACAAGCTTTCTATAGCGTGATGAATGATTGGTTCAACCAATACATTCGAACTAATACGGCTGTTCCACAACCTCCATTCCCGACAAATACCACCCCCGCACTTACAATACCTCCGTGAATCGACCAAATAAGGTCAAATAAGCCCCGCTTGATGTAATCCGAAAACACGGGCTATCAATTTAAAGCCACGGACAATGATGACGCCGAGGAAGCGGAATTTTGGTTGGACAACACTATCCGGGTTCTAGATGAACTATCTTGCACACCCGATGAGTGCCTAAAGTGTACTATCTCCTTGCTACGTGATTCTGCCTACTATTGGTGGAATACGTTGACTTCACAGCCCAGAGCTAGTAATTTGGGAGTTTTTCCAAACCGAGTTTCAAAAGAAGTATATCAGTCAGAGATTCATTGACCAAAAACGAAAGGAATTTCTTGAACTCAAACAAGGTTCCATGTCGGTTACCGACTATGAACGAAAATTTGTGAGGCTTAGCCGGTACGCGTGAGAATGCATTTCTTCTAAAGCCGTGATGTGTAAACGTTTCAAGGATGGGCTGAATGACAATATAAAGCTGTATGTTGGTATTTTGGAAATCCGAGAATCTGTGGTACTTGTCGAGCGAGCTTGCAAAGCCGAGGAGCTCAGTATGGAGAAAAGAAAAGCTGATATAGGAGCAAAGGAGTTTCGTAAGAGGTCTTCGGGGAGGCCCTTTCAACAGTCATCGACGAAATTTAGAGATGATTTGGGCCGATCTAGAGACACATTGGGTTTTTCTAGATGACATCGTGATCGACCCCCTGTGAGTGCACGAGTCACTTCGGTCACCAGTGTTGGAAATGATCGTCGAGACAGAACGGAGTGTCGGTATTACGGTAAATGGCACTCGGGGAGCTGTAGATTCCATGACCGCTCCTGTTACAAGTGTGGGTCAGCCGACCACTTTATCAAATATTGCCCGAGATTGTCTGAACAGAATGTAAATCAGAGTGGGAAATCGGGTGCTACCACTGCTCGGGGTAGACCATCTAGAAATACGGGCAATGCTAGTGGTGGTCGAGAGGATCTAGAGATGTCATGACCAGATCCGAGGCTCGTGCTCCTCCTAGGGCTTATGCTATACGCACACGCGAGGATGCTTCCTCGCCAGATGTTATTACTGGTACTTTTACTCTCTTTGATACTAATGTGATTGCATTGATTGACCCTGGTTCTACTCATTCTTATATATTTGAAACCTTAGCATCCAAAGAAGACTTTACCTATTGAGTCTCATCGAGTTCGTAATTCGGTGTCAAATCCCTTGGGTCGTTATGTGCTTGTCGACAAAGTGTGTAAAATGTCCCTAGTAATTCGAGTTTCTGCTTTTCCGGCGGACTTGATGCTTTTGCCATTTGATGAATTTGATGTTATCCTCGGTTTAGATTGGTTGACCGTGCATGATGCGGTTGTGAATTGCAAAAGCAAGACTATTGATTTAAGGCGCAAATAAAGAGATAATCCAAGTTGAGTCTACGGACTTAAAGGGTTGCCACCGTAATATCATCAATGTTGGCTCGTAAATATGTAAGAAAGGGTGCGAAGCATACCTTGCGTATGTACTTGATGACAAAGAATTGGAAAAGAGACCCAAATCATGCTTGGTTTGTGAATACCGGATGTTTTTCCCAAGAATTACCGGGTTTACCACCTGCTCGGAAGTAGAGTTTGGTATTGAGCTTGTACCGGACTACGCCGATTTTGTTAGCTCCGTGTCGTATGGCACCAACCGAGTTAAAAGAGTTGCAAGCTCGGTTGCAAGAATTGACGGATAGAGGTTTCGCCGACCAAGTTTCTCACCTTGGGTGCACCAAGATTGTTTGTGAAAAAGAAGGACGGAACCATGAGGTTGTGCATCGACTATCGTCAGCTGAATAAGGTGACAATAAAGAATAAATATCCGATGCCACGTATTGACGATTTGTTTGATCAACTAAAGGGAGCCTTAGTGTTTTCAAAGATAGATTTGAGATCGGGTTATTACCGATTCTGAATTCGAGATTCTGGATATACCCAAAACCGCTTTCGAACGAGATATGGTCACTACGAATTCTTAGTGATGCCGCTTTACTCACTAATGCCCTCATGGTATTTATGGATTTGATGAATCGAATCTTTAGACCGTATTTGGATTGGTTTGTAGTTGTGTTTATCGATGATATTTTGGTCTATTCGAGAAATGAAACCGATCATGTTGAACACCGGGATTAGTGTTACAAATTTTACGGATAAGCGCTTATATGCTAAGTTCAAGAAGTGTGAGTTCGGTTAAGAGGTTAGCTTCTTGGGCCATGTGGTATCCGTGATCGGGTATTCGAGTTGACCGAACAAGATTTCGCCATACTTAACTGGAAGCCTCAGAAATATTATTGAGGTTCGAGCTTTTTGGGACTTGCGGTTACTACCGACGGTTTGTAAAGGTTTCTCAATGATAGCCACACCCATGACGGCTACTTCAAAAAGATGTTAAGTTCGAATGGACGGAAAAATGTCGAAAAGTTTTGATCAACTGAAAACTTATTTGACCAAGCTCCAATTCTAGTGCAAATTAATCGGGCAAAGAGTTTGTCATTTATAGTGATGCCTCCCTACTTGGGTTGGGTTGCGATTGATGCAAGAAGGTCGAAGTCGTGGCCTATGCGCCGAGACAATTAAAGCCACATGAGAAAAATTATCCGACCCATGATCTCGAACTAGTCGCCATCGTATTCGCTTTGAAAACATGGCGACACTACTTATTTGTTTGAGAAGTGCCATGTATTTTGGATCACAAAAGTCTCGGATATTTGATGACTCAAAGAGACTTGAATCGTGACAAAGGCGTTGGCTTGAGTTGTTGAAAGATTATGAGCTTGTCATTGACTATCACCCGAAAGGCTAATATGGTTGCGGATGCCTTAAGTCGTAAATCACCGCTTGCTTTACTTCTGATGAATGTACACTTGTCCGCTCTATCCGACAATGTGTAAGTGGCGTAATTAAAGGCCAAACCATTGTTGATTCATCAAATTCGTGAAGCTCGAAAAGTTGATGATGAATTGGTTGCAAAACGGGCTGAATGTGTTCCGAATGTGGAATCAGAGTTTCAAATTGATGATGACGATTGTTTGAGGTTCAGAAATCGGTTGTGTGTTCCAAGAAATTTAGAACTCATTTTGATGATTCTGAACGAAGCTCATTGTAGCCGAATGTCAATTCACCCGGGGAGTACGAAATGTACCACGACCTAAGACGTCGCTTTGGTGGCATGGTATGAAACGAGACATTTCGATTTTGTCTTGAAGTGCTTAGTATGTCAACAAGTGAAGGCGAACATCAATCGCCTACGGGTTTACTCCAGCCGATCATGATACCTGAATGGAAATGGGGTCGAGTCACGATGGATTTCAGATCCGGGTTGCCGATGTCGGCAAGTAAGAAAGATGCGATTTGGGTTGTTGTGGATAGACTGACTAAGTCGGCTCACTTTATCCCGTACGCACGGATTTTTCATTGGATAAACTAGCTGAATTGTATGTTTCTCAGATTGTGAGATTACACGGGGTACCGATTTTTATTGTGTCGGATAGAGATCCGAGATTCACCTCGTGATTTTGGAAGAAATTGCAAGAAGCTTTGGGTACCAAGCTGCATTTTAGCACCGCTTTTCATCCACAAGCCGATGGTCAATCCGAGCGGATAATTTAGATACTTGAGGATATGTTGAGATGTTGCATCCTCGAGTTTAGTGGTTCATGGAACGGTATTTACCCTTGATTGAATTCGCCACAACAATAGTTTTCAATCAAGTATTAAGATGGCACCCTACGAGGCTTTGTATGGGCGTAAATGCCGACGCCATTGTTTTGGACCGAGCTCGGTGAAAGCAAAATTTTCGAGTGGATTTGATTAAAGATGCTGAATGTAGTAAAAATAATTTGTGAAAGTCTGAAGGCGACATCGATCGCCGGTCGACGCGATTTAAAGCGAAGAGATATTGAGTATCGTGGGAGACAAAGTGTTTCTTAAGGTATCACCTTGGAAAAGGATACTCAGATTTGGCCGTAAGGGCAAATTGAGTCCGAGATTCATTGGGCCGTATGAGATCTCCGAATGAGTTGGCCCAGTTGCATATAGGTTGCTTTTACCCCCTGAACTCGAAAGAATCCACAACGTTTTTCATGTTTCGATGCTTTGACGTTACAGATCCGGTCCTTCGCACGTAATAAACCCCTCCGAGGTCAAAATTCAAGCCGATATGAGTTATGAAGAAGAACCGATTCGTATCCTAACTCGTGAAGTGAAAGAGTTGCGAAACAAAAGGGTTCCGTTAGTGAAAGTGTTATGGCTCAAACACGGATCGAAGAAGCTACTTGGGAACCCGAGAACTCTATGAAAGAGCGATACCCAAACCTATTTACGGTAAGATTTTCGGGACGAAAATTTCTTAAGTGGGGAGAGTTGTGACAGCCTAAATTGACCCTAGTCGGAAAGTGGTTTCGGACCACGAAATCGAGTCTTATAAATAATTAAAGGTTATATTCGTGTTTGTGATGTGCGAAATGCTTGTATGATAGTTCCATACTTTAATTTGGTTAGTGTATGTGAAATTTGTTAGTAGGGACTTATGTGAGACAATTTAGAAATATGCTAGGCAACTGTTAAAGTGGCCCATTAATATATGTGGAAAGTGCTTGTCCTTGCATGTCAAATTAGCCAAATTAAAGCATAGTGGCCGCCATGCTATGGGTGGAAATATGTCACAAACATGTTATGTTAGTGATGTATGTTAGGAAAAATAAAATAAGGAGCATGGTAATTAAATAATGAAAGGGAGGAGTGATGAAAAAAATGGTCTCATCCATGCCCCCCTTTGCCGTGAATGGAAGAAAGAAAACAAAGAAAAAATGTGTTCATCCTTGAACATATTTGGCGAATAGAAGAAAGAAAGGAAGGGAATGAGCTTGGAGAAAATCGGCTATGAAGGCTCACTAGATTAAGCTCAAGAGCTTAGAGGACCACAGCTTGGATAAGGGAAAGGAAAAAGTTATCGAATAGCCACCAAATCGCTCGACCACATCCGAGGTAAGTTTTGAGTAATGGAACTTAGATTATGATTTGATTAGATCATGTTTTAAGCAAATCAAAATCATGCTCTTTGTATGTGGCTATTGAGCCGAAATTGCAAGTGTGATAAGTGTCTTGTGTTTGAGCTTTGGTAATGAAAATGAAATACGATGTGTCATGATTTATTGATAAATGTGCATGGTTATTCGAATGATGTCCGGGCTAAGTCCCAAGGCTTTGTGCTAAGTGACTATATCCGAACTAAGATCCAAGGCATTTGTGCGAAGTTACTAATTCCAGGCTAAGCCCGAAGGCATTGGTGCGAGTTATTAAATCCGGGTTAAGTCCCAAAGGCATTTGTACGAGTCACTAAATCCGGGTTCATCCGAAGGCATTTGTGCGAGTCACTAAATCGGGTTCATCCGAAGGCATTTGTGCGAAGTTACTATAACCGGCTATGTCCCAAGGCATTTGAACGAGTAGCTATATCCGGTTAAATTCCAAAGGTACGTGATTCGGGAATGAGCGATCTTGCTGCAAAATTTCAGTTAATACGCTTGTAAAATCCCAACAATGAGGTATGTTTCGTATGTGCATTGGAATAGTTGATTCCTTCAACAATATTCGCCATCGAGTAATGAGCTTCGGTATTTGGCTCAGATGATCCCTTATGTATGAATATAGTGGTTGGAATGTGAAGTAGGAATGATTTGAGAATATGTATATATGGAATTATCCGCTTAGTTATATGAATGCTATACTTGGATGTGCTTAAATTCTTTGCTCAAAACTTACTAAGCATTTAATGCTTACTCCGCTTATTTAATTCTCTGTTTTATAGATTTTGGTTCTTCAGCTATCGGACTCGGGATTTTGAAGTCGAAGTCGCCCACACTATCAAAGCTCCTTTTGGTATACTTTTGGTTGAACTTTGAAATGGCATGTATAGGACTACCCTTTTGTTGTTGGTCATGTACCCTTCGGTTTTGTGTAAATTTGGATAGCCATGCGAAAATGGCTTAAATATACTTTGATCATAGCATTATAATCGTTTTGTATGTTGTCCGTCAAGAGGTATGGAAATGTTGGTAACGGTTAGCCATGGGAATGGTTATTCATGATCACTTTTGGTATGTGTATGACAAACTCTAGTTGATCCATGGAGGATCATGAAATAGGTAAAGTTTACCTTAAAAATAGATGCTGGCAGCAGCAGTGATGTGGATGTGAAAAATCACTAAAAATAGTAGAAATAGAATTAAATAGTGAATAAATTATGTATTCGAACCTTGATGAATCTATTTTCATAGGATAGTAACGAAACGTTCATATGAATAGTATATTATGAGATGTTAAGGTTTTCGTGAGACAGGGCCAGAACGGTTTCTGGATCCCATGATCTGACTTTGGAAATTCATTATAAATTAACCAGAGACATTTAGAAGTCATTCCATATATGTATAGATTCGTTTTTGAGTATAGTTTCTATAGAAACAAATGGCATTAGTATTGAAGTCCTGTAGAGGGAGATATCCAAGTCGTAATGCATGCAGGTCAGTGTAGTTGCACCCTGTAATAGGGGAGAATTTAACTAATAAACTGTACTAATTGGCCCAACCAAAAATTCTAGAAAAAAATATGTAGATGGAAATATGAGTCTAGTTTCAGGGAAAAATTACAAAACTGATTTTCAAGTTTTGGAACTCAAGATATGATTTTTGAGGTGACAGTAATGCAGTTAGCCAACTGCCTGGAAATTTTTAAAATGGACTGTGAAAGCAAGTGATTTAAGTCGCAAACCCCTCGTGTCCGACTCGCAACGGTCTCTGCACGGGTGTTACAATTTTATTGGTATCGAGCTACGGTTTAGTCGATTCTAGGACTACCGTAATACGTTTGGGTCTAGCTATACATGCCATTATGTGATTATTTGATAGTGTGGTGATTTACGGCGTTTGCAAATGTGTTTACTTATAGTAATGGATCTCGATCCCGACCGAATGGTAGTGATGATCTTGAGAGTGTAGCGCCTACTCCCAAGACAAGGGACAACAACGGACTCTCAACCTAATGGTAGTAATCAATGATGAAGCTAGACAAGCTTTCTATAGCGTGATGAATGATTGGTTCAACCAATACATTCGAACTAATACTACTGCTCCACAACCTCCATTCCCGACAAATACCACCTCAAGACTTACAATACCTCCCAGAATCGACCAAATAAGGTCAAATAAGCCCCAGATTGATGTAATCAAAACACGGGCTATCAAATTAAAAGCCACGGACAGCGATGACGCCGAGGAAGCGGAATTTTGGTTGGACAACACTATCCGGTACTAGATGAACTATCTTGCACACCGATGAGTGCCTAAAGTGTACTATCTCCTTGCTACGTGATTACGCCTACTATTGGTGGAATACGTTGACTTCACAGCCCAGAGAGCAAGTAACTTGGGAGTTTTTCCAAACCGAGTTTCAAAAGAAGTATATCAGTCAGAGATTCATTGACCAAAAACGAAAGGAATTTCTTGAACTCAAACAAGGTTCCATGTCGGTTACCGACTATGAACGAAAATTTGTGAAGCTTAGCCGGTACGCGCGAGAATGCATTTCTTCTGAAGCCGTGATGTGTAAACGTTTCGAGGATGGGCTGAATGACGATATAAAGCTGTATGTTGGTATTTTGGAAATCCAAGAATTTGTGGTACTTGTTGAGCGAGCTTGCAAAGCCGAGGAGCTCAGTATGGAGAAAAGAAAAGCTGATATGGGAGCAAAGGAGTTTCATAAGAGGTCTTCGGGGAGGCCCTTTCAACAGTCATCGAAGAAATTTAAAGATGATTTGGGCCGATCTAGAGACACATTGGGTTTTTCTAGATGAGACCGTGATCGACCCCCTGTGAGTGCACGAGTCACTTCGGTCGCCAGTGTTGGAAATGATCGTCAAGATAGAACGAAGTGTCGGATTATGTAAATGGCACTCTGGGAGTCAGAGATTCCATGACCGCCTCTGTTATAAGTGCGGGTCACCGACCACTTTATCAAATATTGCCCGAGATTGTCTCGAACAGAATGTAAATCGAGTGGGAAACCGGTGCTACCACCGCTCGGGGTAGACCATCTAGAAATACGGCAATGCTAGTGGTGGTCGAGAGGATCTAGAGATGTCGCGACCAGATCCGAGGCTCGTGCTCCTACTAGGGCTTATGCTATACGCCAGACGCCGAGGATGCTTCCTCGCCAGATGTTATTACCGGTACTTTTACTCTCTTTGATACTAATGTGATTGCTTTGATTGACCCTGGTTCTACTCATTCTTATATATTTGAAACCTTAGCATCCAGTAAGACTTTACCTATTGAGTCTACTGAGTTCGTAATTCGGGTGTCAAATCCCTTGGGTCGTTACGTGCTTGTCGACAAAGTGTGTAAGAAATGTCCCCTAGTAATTCGAGTTTCCTATTTTCCGGCGGACTTGATGCTTTTGCCATTTGATGAATTTGATGTTATCCTCGGTTTAGATTGGTTGACCGTGCATGATGCGGTTGTGAATTGCAAAAGCAAGACTATTGATTTAAGGTGCGCAAATAAAGAGATAATCCGAGTTGAGTCTACGGACTTAAAGGGGTTGCCAGCTGTAATATCATCAATGTTGGCTCAGAAATATGTAAGAAAGGGGTGCGAAGCATACCTTGCGTATGTACTTGATGACAAAGAATTGGAAAAGAGACCCGAATCTGTGCCGGTGGTTTGTGAATACCCGGATGTTTTTCCCGAAGAATTACCGGGTTTACCACCTGTTCGGGAAGTAGAGTTTGGTATTGAGCTTGACCTGGGACTACGCCGATTTCGATAGCTCCGTATCGTATGGCACCAACCGAGTTAAAAGAGGTGAAAGCTCATTGCAAGAATTGACGGATAGAGGTTTCGCCGACCAAGTTTCTCACCTTGGGGTGCACCAAGATTGTTTGTGAAAAGAAGGACGGAACCATGAGGTTGTGCATCGACTATCGTCACCGAATAAGGTGACAATAAAGAATAAATATCCGATGCCACGTATTGACGATTTGTTTGATCAACTAAAGGAGCCTTAGTGTTTTCAAAGATAGATTTGAGATCGGGTTATTACCGATTCATAATTCGAGATTCGGATATACCCAAAACCGCTTTGAACGAGATATGGTCACTACGAATTCTTAGTGATGCCGTTTGGCTCACTAATGCCCTCGCGGTATTTATGGATTTGATGAATCGAATCTTTAGACCGTATTTGGATCGGTTTGTAGTTGTGTTTATCGATGATATTTTGGTCTATTCGAGAAATGAAACCGATCATGCTGAACACCGGGATTAGTGTTGCAAATTTTACGGATAAGCGCTTATATGCTAAGTTCAAGAAGTGTGAGTTCGTTAAGAGATTTGAAAAGTTTTTGGGGGGAAATTAAAAAATGGGAAAAATTATTTTAAGTTTTTAAAAGGAACCAAAAAAAAAATTTTCAAGTTTTTTTGGGAAAAAAAAAGAAGCAACCCCGAAAAGGGTGAAATTTAAAAAAACAAGGGGAATTCTGAAAAATTTTGGGGAATTATGGTTTAAACCAGGTTTTTATGGGGTTTAAAGTTGGGTGGGAAAATTTTGAATTTAACGTTTCGGGGTTTTTCCCTTGAAAAATTTTTTAAATTGGGGAAAATTTTTCTTTTGGGTTAATTTGGAAAAGGGGAAAGGGGTTTTGGTTTAAAAGTTTTTAAAAATGGCCCTTTTTGAAATTTTTAAAAAATTTTTTAAAAAGTTTTTTAAAAGTTTTTTTTTAAAAAGGGGGAAAAGGGGCCAAAATCCTTTCAAATTAACGGCTTATTTTTTAAAATTTGGTTAACTAAAAATCATGATTTGGAATTTTTTAAAAGTCGGTGTTAGAAGGCCATTTTGTCCCGAAAAAAATTGGGTTTTGGGAAAAAATTTGCCCGGGAAAGTTGGGGGAAAGCCAAACCCTTTTTTAAATAAAAGATTTTAATTAAAATTTTGTTGGGTTTTAAAACCAAAAGGAAAGGGGAAAAATGCGACGAAACCCAAAAAATCAAACCAAAATTTAAAATTATTGAAAAAAAATTTTTTTTTTTTTAGAAAAAAAGGGGGTTATTAGGAATTTTTTTGGGAAAAAGGTTGTTTAATTTTAAAATTTTTTTAAAAAAAGGGTTAAAGACTTTTGAAATTCATTTTAAACCCGTTTCAGGGAAAAACCCAAAAAGGTTCGGAAAAAAAAGGGGCCCCTTTGGGTAAATGGGTTTTTAAAATTTCTGGGTTTTTTAAAAATTTAAAATTCCAGGGATGGATTTGGCTTTAAAAATTTTTAAACTTCCCTAAACCTTTAATTTTAAGGGGGTTTTTTTTTAAAGGAAAAAATTTAAAATTTATTTAATTCTTTTAAAATTTTTCATTTAAAGGATTTTTCCTTTTTAAAAAAACCCTTTTTTAAAAATTTAAATTTCTACCCCAATCCTAAGGGCTCAAACCAAAAATCATTTAAAATTTTTTAACGTAAAATTTAAATTTTTTAAAACAAAGAATTTTGCAAAAAAAAGTAATTTAAGTTTCGGGTTTTAAAAATTTTTAAAAAAAAGGGATTTGCCAAAACCCCAAAAGGGGTAAAATTTAAACCTTTCAAAAAAGGGGGAACAAAAAAGGGTTTAATTTTTTCCCGGGGATGGGATTAAAAAACCCAAATTGGGTTTAAAAAAACTAAAACGAATTTTTGAAAAAAATTAAAAATTTTTTTTTTTGGGGAGAAGTTTTTTCCCCTAATTAATTTATTAAATTTAAAATGGAAATTTTATAACCCTTTTTAATTTCATTTAAAAACCCCAATAAACCCAAAAAGGAATTTAAAATAGGAAGTCAAATTTTTTTGGGGGAAAAAAATAAAACCAAAATTTTTAAAAAATTTTTAAAAATTAAATTTCTTTTTTTAAAAATTTTTTAAAAATTTTTTTTTAAAAAATTTTTTTGGAATTTTACCCCTTTCCCAAAAAGGGTTTTTTCAATTTCCCGGAAAGGGTTTTAAATAACCCTTTTCCGAATTCCCTTGGGTTAACCCCAACTCCTTTTCCAAGGAAACCAACAAAAATTTTCCTTGGTCAAAGATATTTAAATCCAGCCCAAAATTAAACAAACGGGGTTTCACCCAAAAACCATAAAAAAAAACCCAAAAACCAAAATTTAAACCCCTTTTCCCCCAAAGGGTTTTAAAAAAAATTTAAAAAAATTTAAGGGGGCCAAAAATTTTAGCCAAAATAAAATATTTTAAATTTTTAAACTAAATAATTCCAAAAATTTTCAAATTTTAAATTAACAATTTTTTTCCCCTTTCCCCCTATCGAAATTTTTTCAAAATCCAACTTTTTTTAAAAAAATTTACATTAAAAATTTAAAATTTTTTTTAATTTCCCCCGAATTTAAAAGAAGTTCTGGGCTTTCCCCTTTACCCTTAATACCAAAATTTCCCTTTTAAAAAATTTTAAATTTTACAATTTTTCCTAAAAAAAACTACCCAAATTTAATTTTACCCATAAGGCCCTTAAAAAATTTTTCAATCCATAAACAATTTTCTTTAAAAAATTATAAAAAAAGTAAAAAAAACCTTCCCTTCAACCAAATAAAAAATTTATTTTGGGAAAAAAATCAAAAAAAAGGGTTTTCAAAAACTCAAAATTTAATTTTTAAATGAAATTTTTTTTCCCTTCCAACCCTCCCCTAATTTCCAAAAACAAAACCAACTATTTTCAAAACAAATTTTCAATTCCCCTTTCCCAAATAAGTTGGGATTTTAACCAATTCTTTTAACCTTTCCCTTTGAAAAAAAAACCAAAATACCTTAAATTTGGATGGCCCAAAATTAAATCAAAAATCAAAAAAATTTTGGTCCCAAACCCCTTTAAAAAAAAAGCTTTTTTTTTTAAAAAAAAACCAAAAAAATTTTGCCAATTATTATTTAAATAATTTTTTTCAAAAATAAAACCATTTTCAATTAAAACCCTAAACAATAAAAACCTAAAAAATTTAAAAGTCTTCCCTTCAATTTTCCCAAAAACCCTTCCCCTTTTTTTTTTTTCAAGGGAACCAAAAAAAATTTTTTTTTTTTTAAAATTTTTCCCAAAAAGAAAAAAATTTTTTTTTTCAATCCCCTTTCCATTTTTATTCCAAAATTTTTAAATTCATAAAAAAAAAACCCAGGGTTTGAAACATTTTAACCATTGGGGAAATAGTAAATAAAATTTGCCAAAAATTTTAAAATAAAAAGCCTTTTAAATCCCAACTTTTCCCTTTTTCCCTTTAAATTTTAAATTTCCAAAAAGCCTTTTTTTTTTAAATTCCAAAAATTTAAACCAACAAAAAATTTTAAACCTAAATTTTTTTTAAATTTTCTTCCCTTTTTTTCAACTACCCCATTTAAATGGGAATTCCACCCTAAGATTTTTTTCAAAATTTCCGAAAAAGGTTTTTTTAAAAACCCATTTAAAATTTTTGTTTTAAACTCAAAAGGAAAATAAATTTTAACCCCAAAATTGTTTAACCCATTTAGAAAAACCCAAAAACCTTTATAAATATAAACCCTTGTTTCCCAAAACCCTTTTAACTTTTTCCCTTTTAAATTCCAATCCAAAAACTTGTTTTTTTTTGGGGGGAAAATTTTTTTCTTTTCCCAATTCTTTCTTTTCCCCAAATTTTTTCATCCTTTAAAAATTTTTTTCCCCTTTGGAATTTTCCCGGTTTAAAAAAACTTTCCCATATTTTTTTTTTTGATTTTAAATTAATCCCATTTTCCCCAAAAAAAGTTTTTTTTCCAAAATCTTTATAAAACCATCCAAAATTTTTTCCAAACCCTTTTCCCGGCCAAAAAATTTTCCAAAATTTTCCCCCCCCAAAATTTTTTTTAAATCTTTTCCCCTTTTTGGGGTTTTTAAAAAATTTTAAAATTTTTCCCAAAACCCAAAAAAACCCCCCAAAATTTTTCCCAAACCCGAAATTTTCTTTTGAAAATTTTTGGGAATAAAAGGGAAAAGCCCAAACCCAAAAAATTTTAAAACCCCCCTTTGGATTAATTTCCCGGACCTCTTTTAAAAAGAAATGGACCAAAACTTTTTCTCAAATTTTTTTTTCAGAAAAAAAATTTCTAATTTTTTACCCTTTTATTCTAAAAACGACCCAAAAAATCCGCTTTCCTTTAAATCCTTTTAAATTTTTTTGTTGTTTAGAAATTTGGTAAAAACCCTTAATTTTAAATTTTAAAAGAGAATTATTTTTGGCCCTTTTTGGGTAAAAGTTTAAAAACGCTGTAATTTCTTTAAAAAATTTTTAAAACCAAAAAAAAACCTTTTTTAAAAAAAATTTTTTTATTATTTAAAATTATAAATCAAGATAATTTTGCAACTTTATAAAATCAACAACAAATAAATGAATTTCAAAAATCAAAAAAACCTTATAAATATATCAAGAATATAAAACCATCCTTAATCAGGTCAATATAATCCATTGATATTAATTACCCAACTATTTTAAATTTTCCCCTTTATCAATTGATTTCCAACTCCTTCTCTTAAACTGAAAATATTAATTTATTAAAAAATTCTTAATTTAATTATAAATAAAAGGGAAAATAACTAGGGTACCTGTTTTTGTTTTACCTCTAAAGACCTTATTTCATAAAGTACATCCTTTAAACATAAATGTAAAAGTTAAACGTTTTTATTAAACAGTGAAAATTCAACCAATGGCATAAAGTAGGAAATACAACTTCATTTTTAGCCCAAATATAATACAATTAGCAACATGAAATAACAAAAAACAATATAAACTTAAACCGCTTAAATTTTTGGATAATTTGCCATTTTTATTTTTAACCAAAAATTAACATTTCCAAAACATATTTATAACATCTATAATTTTAAAACTTATAAAATACCCAAAATAGGGATATTATGACTTTGGGCCCCCATTTAACTTACCCAAAATTATAAAACAAAAACAAATATTTACCAATAACATTAAACTTATAATATCAAATAAACAACTAATAATTAATTCCATAAAAATTTAACCAACAATAAATAAGTACTTGTTATAAATTTTTCAGAACCTTTTAAAAATCCTACCTTACCAAATCTTTTCAACAAAGTATTCGTTTATTTCAAACCAAAATTATTAAAAATCAATTCCAATACATAACCTTTAAACATCAAATTATTTACATCATAATACTTATCCAAATCCAATATACTTGGACCATTAATAAACATTAACAATATTCAAACAAACAAAAATTTAGATATCCTTACAATTTGATTTTATAAAAAAATCCACATTTTCAAAATCTTGTATAAATCTAATTTTATTACCTTTTTATTTAAAAAAATTATACTTGGCACATTTTTTATATTCAAAATCTTATACAAACCATTAATTAAGGAACTTTATAACTATAAACCTATAAACCAACCCGATTTTACATTAAAATTCGACCCTTCCCAAAGGTCTTACTCAAAACACATTGAAATAAAAATTGTATGAATCCTCACTTATGAATCCTTTTAATACATAGTATTCATATTCCAATTAGCATTCATTTCCCAATATCAATTATAACTTTATTCAACACCAAATATATTTATTTCTAACATTTCAAAACGAATTATAAAATTAAACATAATAAACACCTATTTCAAAAAACCCAATAGTAAAATAAAGTTATAAATTTTATTTTTCCTCCAAACATTTATTTGGTTCTTGATCAAACAATTCAAATTAAGCTATTAAAAATTTTCATTCAATTTATCCAAAACAATAAATAGGTTACCATTTTCCCCGAAAACAATTTTAAATTTAGCCCTTTAATAAAACCAAAAACCAAATTTCAAAACCCCAGTTGGCAATGGTACCCACCTATCAAGCTTTTTTACTTTTACTTTTACCTCAAATTAATTTTTGCAATTAAGCCTAATTCTCAAAATATCAAAACTCCAATACAAAATATTTAATCTAAAAATATCTTTTTTTATTCAAAAACGTAAAGATCAATATAGCACAATAAAATATTCACAAAATAAAAATTAAAGTTCTTAATTCTAAACAAGATTAAAAATAAAATTATCAAAACCGCTAAACTATACCTTAATTAAGCTAAATTGGGGAAAGCCTTTTACCTTTTTTTTTCTTTTTCAAAAGAAAAATAAAATGTTTTTGACTTATTTTCAATAATATCAATATATTTCATTTTAATTTTCCAAACCCTTAATGAAAAATAAATTTTAAACCCAGCCAATTTTTAAATTTAGTTTATTAATTTACAAAAATCCAAATTAAAACCATAGCAATTGGCCCTTATTCAAATTCCATAAATTTTTATTTTACTTTAAGTCCTTTTATTTAATGCATAAAAAAATTAAATCAAAAATTTCAAAAATAAAATTACAAAAATAAAACCAAAAAATAATTTTAAAATTTTTCCATTAACGGGTCCCAAAACCACCTTGAATCAAATTTTAAAATTAAATGGCTGAGTTTATTGGGGCATTCAGTGAACAAGGGCTTACCCTTCCTTATTAACTCCATTGTGCCCAGGCTTTTTTCCCTTTAGGCCTTGGTTAAAATTTTAAAATTTGCTTTCAAGGAAACATATTTTATTCCTATACCCCGGGAAATTTTCCCACCTGGTCCAATTTTAAGTTTGTTTTAATTTTAAATGGGCAAAAAACACTATATTAAATCTTCACAAATACCAAAAATTTTATTTATGGAAAAATAAGGATTTTAGATTTCCAAAATTTAACCCAACCACAAAAATTTAATATTTTCCAACCAATTCGTCAAAAACAAGTTCATTAAATTTTAAAATGTTCAATATTATTAACAAGTTACCATTTATGTTTTAATTTTATTAAATCAATTTAACCAAACCTTATCTGTTTTTAAACTGTTAAACTTTTATTGTTCCCAAAATTTCTTGCCATTCCAATGGCTAGTTTATTTAATTTATATTGGTTTAGCAACATGCCTTATGTCAAAGTAAATTTTCATTTAACCAAAACCCTTGGGGTAGTGTGTTAATTTTATTATTCCAATTTTGACGAGACAAAAGAAACCCCCAACCCCATCCTTCCAAACGGGCAACCTACCGAAACATGTTTCCCTCCTTTTGAAATAAGCCTTTCAATTTTAAAATTTACTAACTTCCAATTGCCTTAATTCCAAACATTCATATAAAACCAATAAACCAATTTTTTTAATGAACCTTAAAATAAAACTAACCAGGGGGTTTAAATTAACATTCCTTTTCCCATTTACATGGTAAACATAAAAACCCAATGTCCTTTACCAATTAATTTCAAATTCAAAACCCAGGTTTTCAAACCCTTACAATTCCTGGTTCCCACAGCCATAACCCCGGTTTTTCCTATTTAAAAAACCACTTTATTTTAATGTAGAATTTTTGGGTCCCCCAAAAACCCGGTTGGGACCTTAAATTAACCACCCTTCTTAATGGAATACCATGATATGCTTCTTTAACCGGGGACCCCAAATACCCCTAACCTTTTCAAACCTGAAACCTCCCTTCAATAACATCACCAATTTTGCCCCCTAAACAAAAAAACAAAACCAAAATTCGGTTTAATTAAATTTTTCCCCAAAAATAATAAGCCTAAACATTAATAACAACCATGCCTTTCCTTATTAAATTAATTAACACAAAAATTTTCAAATTTACCACTTTCCATGGCCTTTAAAAATGAACTCTAAAGTAAAACATATTTCCAATTCAATGCACAAAACTTAAAAGGGTTTTCACCCTTCAAAAAAAAGTCTTTATCCCCCTTGGTTGAATGCAGGTGTCTCTAAGGGGAATCCTCAACTACTTGGCCTTTAAGAAAAGGAAAGAAATAGGGGAAGCTTGTAAGGCTGAAAATTTAACAAATCTTTACCACTTTTGCCAAAACAAAATACAAACACAACGTTACTTAAAAATTCACAACAAACTAATCAACTATCATTTTATTTATCCCAACACCACAAATTTTAACTTTTTGTTAACTTAAACTATAACTTCATTAACCATTTAAATGCTATGGAATTATCCCAAACTAGGGTTAAAGCATTGCCCAAACATGGCACCCTATTGTCATGCCATTCCCAAAAAGGTCTTAAAGGCCCCCGGTTGATGCCTGTTCCGAATGGTCTTTCGACACTATGGCCAATTAGGAAAATGAAAAAAATAAGAGGGTGCATGGAAAAATTTTAAATCTTCCTTCAATATCCCATGTTAACACCCCCATTCCCGGGACATGGTTCTTTACCACAATCACAACTATACAAAAGGGTTAAAATTTTATGATTTTAAAATTTTCTTTCATAACAATTGTTTCTTTGGGTTAACCCAAAACATAAATTCGGACATTTAACTTGGAAATTAAGAAAACTGTAAATTCATGCTTTGGGTTCCAAACCCGGGCTTTACGCCCACGTTAAACCAATGCACCGACTTTGGGCACGGCCTCCACGCCGTGGCCTCCCATGGCAATCTTGATTTAAAATTTAGTCGGGGCCATGCAATAAAACCAGAGGGGGTGGCGGGTCCACATGGTCTAAACACAGCCGTTCCGCCGTATGGAAAACTAGGCTATCTTCCGCCAATTTGTTCCCTTTCACCCTACCAAATATTTCAAAGCTTTTTAAAAAATTTTATAGAAAAACCTACTTTCCAAAAATAATTGATTTCAGAAACAAAATGAAGGGTTTTACTTAAGAAATTAAAAACAATTCTTTAAAACCCCCAGCTGCTCGAACATGCCATTAAAAAATAAATCCTTTCCGGTTTAAAAGGTTGACAAACGTTGCTTAAACCTGACAAAATGGATTTAAAAAGAAAAGGGGAAAAAAAAAGTGGGTTGTTAAAAATTCAAAACAACTTCCCTTTCTCAATTATGCCATAGCTAAATAAGAAAAGTTACCATTCCAAAACTCAAAATATTTTCAATCATCATTCCAGCCACCAAATATCCGAAACTTACAACATTTCAATTTTTATTAAATTCTTTTTAATCAAAATTGAACCTTTTAATTACCTATTAAAACCTCAAAATTTTTTTGCCTTCCGATTTTATTTCTATCAGGTCGTCTATGTCCCAAACTGGCTTAAACTCGGCAAGTGTTGAGAAAGAATAAAAAAACTTAGGTGCATTTAACCCAAAATCAACATTCATTATGCATGTCCCGAAGTTTAAACCGGATTACCTCCTTCCCATTCCATCTTAAATTTTTAATGGTTAATTTCCCAAAATGCTTCATAGCCCCCTTCAATTTCAATTCCTTCTTTAATTCTTTTTTCCAAAAAATTTGGATGAATATGGTTTTTTGGGGTTTTTGTCTTTCATTTCTAACATTCTATCTTGTTCCTTCATAAATTTATGCTATTCCAAAACAATTGTACATGCTTAATAAATTGTTGATTATTTCAACAACTTACCTTTAAAAAAATACTTGCAGCGTTTAAATTGCTTTTTCCCGAATTTAGACCTGAAATCTTACTTAATAACTTACCCCATTTAAAACTTTACAACTATAATATTTAGCTTTGGAAAATGCTTTTTACCCTAGCTTTGCAAAATCCATTTTCCCCATGCTCGAAAGTCAATTTTTCAATTTCTTTTTCTGGCCTAAAAATTTTTTCTTTGCCTTCTTTATTTCAATTTTCAACCAATTTACAACTTATCAAATATTATTTTGGTTTTTCCATAAAACCCTTTAAAATTGTTATAAAAATTGGTATTTTTTCCATAAAAACTAGTACAAAATCCTTTCATAAACACCCAAACTTTCTCTTTTGCAAAATAGACCCCTATTTGAAACCCATAAACAAATACAAAATTAAAAATACCAATAAAATCATAAATCCTTCTTTGGGGAAAAATTGCTAATTTTCAGCTTTCAAAATCCATTTTTGCTGATAATTTTGAAAAAAGGGATGGGGAAAAGGAAATTCAACTTTTAGGATTATTTTTCACCAAATCATAATATCACCAAATTTTACATTTTTTAAAATCCATAAGGGCCCCATTAAAAATTTTAATTTCCATTTAAAAGCCCTTAATTTTTTCCATTTTAACCAGGAAAATTAACTTTTCCTTTATGGAACCTTTTCCAAATCCCTTGAAAATAAAAATTAACCAAAACAGCATAATAAATTAATAACCCATAAAAATAATAAAAATATTTTTTGGAATAGTGGTCCCAGCCCATTTAACCCAAATGGTGAATTTCTTTAGGGAGTAAAACTTTGGAATAATTTTCCCTTTTTTCCCTCCTTCCTACTATTTATCCATTCATGCCCAAAAACCTTAAATGGTTATTTTTATTTTTAGGTTTTTATTTTCCAAATTTACATTTTTACTAAAGTATTAGAATTCTTTCGTTGGTGAATTAAAATAACAATTTAAGGGTAAATAACACAAACCTCTAATTTTTAATTGGGTTTCCAAATGGTTCCCGGCCCTATTCGAAACTAAGGCCCTTAAAAGGGACTTCTTCCCTTTTTAAAAGGGATTTCCTCTGAAATTTAAAATCCTTTCCTCGATTTTTTTCCTTCGTTTAAATCCCATAATTTTTCTATCCAACTTTCAAAAAAAATACCTTAATTTTCCTCCCTCTTTAATCAAATCTCCTGTAATTTGATTTCTCCTTTCCAAAATTTATCCGGGGTAATTGTGGTCTACCGGAAAAACCAACTTTAATGTGAACCCAAAATTGACCCTATGGAATTTTTGGCCCAAAAACGAGGCTAAAAATTTTTTATTTTGAGCCTTTTTGGGCCTTAAATTTTATTGATTATTTATTTTGGTAATTCCCAAAAAGGATTGTAGGAACTTTAAAACATAAAAAAACAAAAAATTTGTTCATCCTCGTTCTCTCCTTTTGGCCAAAAATACTAAGAGGAAGAAGAGATTTTGCTTCATTTCCTTTGTTTAGAAGAGATCTAGAAGGATATTTGGCTAAACTTGCATCAAGATTGAGGTATGTATGAGGTTGTGTCATGAGATTCATGCATGTTTTAGTTGCCAACTTGATGTTCATGTTAGCCATGGTTCAAATCCTTGTTATGCCATGGAAGTGGTATTTGGTCAAGGTTGGTATTGTGATAAAGCCATTGCATGTTAAGTGTGAAGCTTGATGATGATGCATGCAATGATGGATTGTCTACTCTTGAAATTTCTTTGTAGCCATCTTGAGTAAGACTTTGAGTTTTCTTTTGTTTAACCATGATTGAAGATAAAAGGGCATGATTATGATGTATTCGCCATGATGCATTCATGAGCATGGTTCATGCTTCTTGCATGTTAGTTAAAATTTGTGTTTTAGATGGCTATGGACACCTTGAAATTCGGCCATGCTCATATATGTATATATATGTTTGCACATGATGTTTTGGCTATGAAGTAAGTGATGAATATGTTTGTTTAAAGAAGAAGATGTTGAAGAATGCTTGTGAAATTGCAAGCACATTCGCCTAGCACACATATGAGTGCTTGATGCTATATTATAAGTTTTGAGCTACAACATGCAAAGCATTAACTAGTAAAATGCATGCTATTTTTGTGTGGTATTAAGTGCATAATTGGCCTCAACATGGACATGTATATTCGGCCTTAGGTAGCCTATTGAAGGCCTTAGCTTTTCCTTGATGCCCGAATGAATTGTATTGAATTGCTTGATGTAGTATAAAATGTGCATGACCATTGTGTATTCAAGCTAAAGGGTGGCCATTTGACCATTTAAACTCCTTGTCATATTCGCCATAAGCTAGCACAATGAGGTTTTAATAAATTGAATTTGTTTGAATTAGCTCAAGAGCTTAGAGGGCCACAATTGGACAAGGGAAGGAAAAAGTGATCGAATAGCCGTAAAAGCCGCTCGACAACATCCGAGGTAAGTCCTCAAGAAGTGACCTTAATTGAATTATGTGGAATGAAATATGGATGTATTGATTATTGATTTATGTGTGTATGAGTATTGAATGATACCCGGCTAAGTCCCAAGGCGATTATGCTAGTGATTATAAATGTGTTTGAGCCTTAGTAACGAAAATGAAATATGTATGTCCAATGATTATTGATGTATGTGTGCATGAGAAATTGAATGATACCCGGCTAAGCCCGAAGACAATTATGCTGGAAATTACATCCGGTTAAGACCAAGGCAATTGTGCTAGTGGCTACATCCGGCTAAGACCAAGGCATTCGTGCGAGTCATTCTATCCGGCTAAGACCAAGGCATTCGTGCGCGTGGTTATATCCGGTTGTATTCGAAGAAGCTTGGGCTGGAGGTGAGTGTTGGTTGCTGTAATAAATTCAATTAGTACGCTCGAAAAGCCCAAAGAATAAGGTACGTTTATATGTGCATTGGAAAGTCGACATATTTGAGCAACATTCGCTCAATCGACTAACAATTTCAGCTATTGGAATGGTTGATACTTTGTGAAAGTATATAATGATGAAGTGTGAAGTAAGAATGATTATGAGAATGTGTATTAATGAAATGATGCATTTGGTTATGTGAATGTATTGCTTAAATTAAAGCTGATTTTATTCCTTGAGACTTACTAAGCATAAAAATGCTTACCCGTTGCTTTGGCTCTCTGTTTATAGATTACGCCGATAGCAATCAGATTCGGGATCATTAAAGTCAAGTCATCCACACTATCAACGCCTCTATTTTGGTATAAATTTTGGTTGAACTTTGAAATGGCATGTATAGGACTACCCTTGTTGGTTTAAATATGCTGTGATGTATATGTGTACGGCCATGCGAAAATGGCTCGTAAAAGTGAAGTACTAACTTAGACTATTTGCGGTTTGTATATATATATATGGTGTCATGATGTGATTATGGATTGGAGATGGGAATGTTGGTCACATGATCAGCCATTGGTATGGTTAAAATTATCATATATGAACCTATGTATGGCAAGACTAGTTGGTTCATGGAGACTACAAAATAGGTAAGACCTACCTTAAAACAGATGCTGCCAGCTGCAGTGACGTGAATGTGAAAAATCACCAAAATTTGTAGGAATGGTATTAAATAGTGAATAAGCTATGTAAATGAACCTTGATGAGTCTATTTTCATATGGAAGAAACGAAATGGTCATAGGAGTTACATGTTAAGAGATATTAAAGCTATTGTGAGACAGGGCCAGAACGGTTTCTGGGTCCCCTGTCGCAACTTTAAAAATTTACTATAAATTATCCAGAAAGAATTAGGAGTCATTACTTATATGTACAGATTCCATTTTGAGTCTAGTTTCATTAGAAACAAACGGCACCAGTATTAAAGCCCTGTACAGAGAGATATTCAAGTTATAACGCGCGAAGGTCAGAGCAGTCAATCCCTGTAACATGGGTGACTTTAACTAATAAACTGTACCAATTGACCCGACCAAAAATTCTAGAAATAAATCCATGGATGGATATATGAGTCTAAATTCAGGGAAAATTTATGAAACCAGTTTCCGAGTTTTGAAACTCGAGATATGATTTTTAAGGCGACGGTGACGCAGTTTTCCAGCCTGACTGGAAATGTCAAATTGGGGGGCAAAATATGTGAACTTGGCTTGTTAACCCCTCGTGTCCGACACCGGCGATGGTCTCGGGTTCGGGGTGTTACAGTATAAAACTGGGCCATGAAATCTCAAACAATTTAAAAGCTTCTCTTTACACAAGCAATCAGTCTCATTACGGGCTTACGAGGCCCAAAACATACATCCGGAGTGGTTCAGAACTCAATCGAGAACTCATGAAGAACTTAGAAAATTTCATGCATCAAGGCTCCAAGAAAATTTCATGCATTAAGGCTCCACACGCCCGTATAGGTATAGAACACACGATCGTGTGTTAGGGACACGCCTATATCCCGATCCCGAGTATAAAAACCTGGGCATTCTGCCAAAACCACATGGCCCAAGCACACACCCGTTGTAACACCCCGTACCCGAGACCGTTGCCGGAGTCGGACACGAGGGGTTTGTAGACTTAAATCACTTGCTTTCACAGTCCATTTTAAAAATTTCCAGGCAGTTGGCTAACTGCGTCACTGTCACCTTAAAAATCATATCTGGAGTTCCAAAACTCGAAAATCATTTTTGTAAATTTTCCCTGAAACTAGACTCATATGTCCATCTACAGATATTTTTCTAGAATTTTTGGTCAGGCCAATTAGTACAGTTTATTAGTTAAAGTCTCCCCTGTTACAGGGTTCAACTACTCTGACCTTCCTGCAATGCGACTTGGATAACTCCTTGTACAGGACTTCAATACTTATGACGTTTGTTTCTAATGAAACTAGACTCAAAAAGGAATCTATACATATATGGTATGACTTCTAATTGTCTCTGGTTAATTTATAGAGAATTTCCAAAGTCAGATCAGGGGATCCAGAAGCCGTTCTGGGCCTGTCTCACAAAAACTTTAACATCTCATGATATACTGCTCATATGAACGTTTCGTTACTTTCCTATGAAAATAGATTCATCAAGGTTTGATTACATAATTTATTCACTATTTAATTACATTCCTACTATTTTTAGTGATTTTTCACATCCACATCACTGCTGCTGCCAGCATCTATTTTTAAGGTAAACTTTACCTATTTCATGATCCTCCATGGATCAACTAGAGTTTGTCATACATATACCAAAAGTGATCATGAATAACCATTCCCATGGTTAACCGTTACCAACATTTCCATACCTCTCAACGGACAACATACAAAACGATTATAATGCTATGATCAAAGTATATTTAAGCCATTTTCGCATGGCTATCCAAATTTACACAAAACCGAAGGGTTCATGACCAACAACAAAAGGGTAGTCCTATACATGCCATTTCAAAGTTCAACCAAAAGTATACCAAAAAGGAGCTTTGATAGTGTGGGCGACTTCGACTTCGACTTCAAAACCCCGAGTCCGATAGCTGAAGAACCAAAATCTATAAAACAGAGAATCAAAGAAACGGAGTAAGCATTAAATGCTTAGTAAGTTTTGAGCAAAGAATTTAAGCACATCAAAAGTATAGCATTCATATAACTAAATGGATAATTCCATATATACATATTCTCAAATCATTCCTACTTCACATTCCAACCCCTATATTCATACATAAGGGATCATCTTAGCCAAATACCGGAAGCTCATTACTCGACTGAGCGAATATTATTCGAAGGGAATCCACTATTCCAATGCACATACGAAACATACCTCATTGTTGGGATTTTGCAAGCGTATTAACTGAAATTTTTACAGCAAGATCGCTCATTCCCGAATCACGTACCTTCGGAATTTAACCAGATATAGCTACTCGTTCAAATGCCTTCGGGACATAGCCCGGTTATAGTAACTCACACAAATGCCTTCGGGACTTAACCCAGATTTAGTGACTCGCACCAATGCCTTCGGGCTTAGCCCGGAATTAGTAACTCACACAAATGCCTTCGGATCTTAGTCTGGATATAGTCACTTAGCACAAAAGCCTTCGGGACTTAGCCCGGATATCATTCGAATAACCAAGCACATATATCAATAAATCATGACACATCCGTATTTCATTTTCATTACCAAAGCTCAAACACAAGACACTTATCACACTTGCAATTTCGGCTCAATAGCCACATACAAAGAGCATGATTTTGATTTGCTTAAAACATGATCTAATCAAATCATAATCTAAGTTCCATTACTCAAAACTTACCTCGGATGTGGTAGAACGATTTCGTGCTATTCGATAACTTTTTCCTTTCCCTTATCCAACTGTGGTCCTCTAAGCTCTTGAGCTAATTCAAACAAATTTAACTTATTAAAGTCTCATTATGCTAGCTTTGTGGCCGAATATGACAAGGAGTTCAATAGGTCATATGGCCACCCTTTAGCTCAAATACACAATGGTCATGCGCATTTTTAATCACATTAAGCAATTTAACACAATTCATTTGAACATCAAAAGAGAACCTCAAGGTACTTAGCCCATATATACATTAGGCATTAGAGCCACATATATATGGAAATCATGAATCAAACTCAACATTTTAGCCCACACTCTCTTTTAGCCGATTATCGAAGCCAAGATAAAAGCATCAATATGCTTGCCTCTAACCGAACACACACATACAACACAAATCTATTTCATCTGGCCGAATATGCATGTCTAGGTTGAGGCCGATTATATGCTTAATACTTCCTACAAATATGGTTACTTGTATTGACTACATGCCATTTTGTTTCAAATTCAAAACTCGGCTAATACACACATACACACTAGTAAATCAAACACTAACATTTGCTCTTCACCTTACTACCATTTCTCATCCAAATAACGTGAATAACAACCATATTTCTCCTCTACTTTCTACCATGGCCGAATGCATCACAACACCATACCATTTTGATTTTGGTCATGGTTAAACAAAGAACTTAATGTCTCACTCAAAAATGCTAAAAAGAAGATTTAAGAGTCATCAATCCACCATCACATGCATCATTACAAAGCTTCATTTTTAGCATGTAAATGACATCAACACCAAGCAAGAATGATGCATCCATGGCTGAGTGTCATTTCCATCACATAGCAAGATTTAGACCATGGGCTAGGTAGAACTCAAGCTACCAACTAAAACATGCATGCATCTCATGGAACATCATCAAACATACCTTAGCCTAGTTACATGCATGGCCGAACCTTTTCAACCCTTCTTCTTCCTTCCTCCTTAAAATTTTCGGCCAAGGATGAACCAAAGGATGAAGCCTTCTTTTGTTTTTTTCTAGTTTCGGCAAAATGGGGGGGGGGGAACAACCACACACTTTTTTTTTTCTTTCTTTTCATCATATTCCCTTTCATTATTTTATTACCATGCCCCTTATTTTATTTTTCCTAACATACATCACTAACATAACATGTTTGTGACATGTTTCCACCCATAGCATGGCCGGCCACTATGCTTCAATTTGGCTAATTTGACATGCAAGGACAAGCACTTTCCTACATATATTAATAGGCCATTTTAACACTTGCTTAGCATATTTCTAAATTGTCTCACATAAGTCCCTACTAATAAATTTCACATACACTGACCAAATTAAAGTATGGAACTATCACACAAGCATTTACGCACATCATAAACACAGAATATAACCTTTAATTATTTATAAGACTCGGTTTCGTGGTCCCGAAACCACTTTTCGACTAGGGTCAATTTAGGGCTGTCTCAACTCTCCCCCACTTAAGAAATTTTCGTCCCCGAAAATCTTACTGGTAAATAGGTTTGGGTATCGTTCTTTCATAGAGTTCTCGGTTTCCCAAGTAGCTTCTTCGATTCCATGTTTGAGCCATAACACTTTTAGTAACGGAACCCTTTTGTTTCGCAACTCTTTCACTTTACGAGCTAGGATGCGAATCGGTTCTTCTTCATAACTCATATCGGGTTGAATTTCAACCTCTGATGGATTAATTACGTGTGATGGATCAGATCTATAACGTCGAAGCATCGAAACATGAAAGACGTCGTGAATCTTTTCAAGTTCAGGGGGCAAAATCAATCTATACGCAACTGGACCGACTCGTTCGGATATCTCATATGGCTCGATGAACCTCGGACTCAGTTTTCCCTTACGGCCAAATCTGAGTATCTTTTTCCAAGGTGAGACCTTAAGAAACACTTTGTCTCCCACCTGATACTCAATATCTCTTCGTTTTAAATCCGCATACGACTTCTGACGATCTGATGCTGCCTTCAGACTTTCACGAATTATTCTTGCTTTCTGTTCAGCATCTTTAATCAAATCCACTCCGAAAATTTTACTCTCACCGAGCTCGGACCAAAACAATGGCGTACGGCATTTACGCCCGTACAAAGCCTCGTAAGGTGCCATCTTAATACTTGATTGAAAACTATTGTTGTAAGCGAATTCAATCAAAGGCAAATACCGCTCCCACGAACCACTAAACTCGAGGATGCAACATCTCAACATGTCCTCAAGTATCTGAATTATCCGCTCGGATTGACCATCGGTTTGTGGATGAAAAGCGGTGCTAAAATGCAGCTTGGTACCCAAAGCTTCTTGTAATTTCTTCCAAAATCGCGAGGTGAATCTCGGATCTCTATCCGACACAATAGAAATCGGTACTCCGTGTAATCTCACAATCTGAGAAACATACACTTCACTAGTTTATCTAATGAAAAATTCGACGTCACGGGATAAAGTGAGCCGACTTAGTCGGTCTATCAACAATGACCCAAATCGCATCTTTCTTACTTGCGACATCGGCAACCCAGATACAAAATCCATCGTGACTCGTTCCCATTTCCATTCAGGTATCATGATCGGCTGAAGCAAACCCGTAGGCACTTGATGTTCCGCCTTCACTTGCTGACATACTAAGCACTTCGAAACAAAATCGGAAATGTCTCATTTCATACCATGCCACCAAAATCAAGCGTCTCGGATCGTTGTACATTTTCGACTCCCGGGTGAATTGACATTCGGCTATAATGAGCTTCGCTCGAATCATCGAAATGAGTTCTCAATTTCTTGGAACACACAACCGACTTCTGAACCTCAAACAATCGTCATCATCAATTTGAAATTCGGATTCCATATTCGGAACACATTCAGCCCGTTTTGCAACCAATTCATCGTCGACTTTCTGAGCTTCACGAATTTGATGAATCAATAATGGTTTGGCCTTTAATTCACTACTAACACATTGTCGGGTAGAATGACAAGTGTACATTCATCGTCAGAAATCAAACAGTGATTTACGCTTAAGGCGTCCGCAACCACATTAGCCTTTCCCGGTGATAATCAATGACAAGCTCATAATCTTTCAACAACTCAAGCCAACGCCTTTGTCGCAGATTCAAGTCTCTTTGAGTCATCAAATATTTGAGACTTTTGTGATCCGAAAATACATGGCACTTCTCACCAAATAAGTAATGTCGCCATATTTTCAAGGCGAATACGATGGCGACTAATTCGAGGTCATGGGTCGGATAATTTTTCTCATGTGGCTTTAATTGTCTCGACGATAGGCCACAACTCGACCTTCTTGCATCAATACGCAACCCAACCCGAGTAGGGAGGCGTCACTATAGATGACAAACTCTTTGCCCGATTCGGCTGCACTAAAATTGAGCTTCATCAAATAAGTTTTCGATTGATCAAAACTTTTCGACATTTTTCCGTCCATTCGAGCTTAACATCTTTTGAAGTAGCCGTCATTGGTGTGGCTATCATCGAGAAACCTTTACAAACGCGGTAGTAACCGACAAGTCCCAAAAAGCTCGAACCTCAGAATATTTCTGAGGCTTCCAGTTAAGTATGGCTGAAATTTTGCTCGGGTCAACTCGAATACCGATGCAGATACCACATGGCCCAAGAAGCTAACCTCTCTTAACCGAACTCACACTTCATGAATTTAGCATATAACCGCTTATCCCGTAAAATTTGCAACACTAATCTCGGTGCTCAAAGATGTTCGGTCTCATCTCTTGAATAGACCAAGATGTCATCAATGAACACAACTACGAACCGGTCCAACATCGTCTCAAGATTCGATTCATCAAATCCATAAATACCGTAGGGCATTAGTGAGCCCAAACGGCATCACTAAGAACTCGAGTGGCCGATCTCGCTCGAAAGTAGTTTTGGGTATATCCGAATCTCGAATTCGCAACTGGTAATAACCTGATCTCAAATCTATCTTTGAAAACACCGAGGCTCCCTTTAGTTGATCAAACAAATCGTCAATGCGTGGTAACAGATATTTATTCTTTATCGTCACTTTATTCAGCTGACGATAGTCAATGCACAACCTCATGGTTCCGTCCTTCTTTTTCACAAACAATACTGGTGCACCCCAAGGTGAGAAACTTGGTCGAGCGAAACCTCTATCCGTCAATTCTTGCAATTGAGCTTTCAACTCTTTTAACTCGGTTGGTGCCATACGATACGGAGCTATCGAAATCGGCGTAGTCCCAGGTACAAGCTCAATACCAAACTCTACTTCCCGAACAGGTGTAAACCCGGTAATTCTTCAGGAAAAACATCCGTGTATTCACAAACCACCGGCACCGATTCGGGTTTCTTTTCTAACTCTTTGTCATCAAGTACATACGCAAGGTATGCTTTGCACCCCTTCCTTACATATTTCTGAGCCAACATTGATGATATTACAGCTGGCAACCCCTTTAAGTCCGTAGACTCAACTCGGATTATCTCGTTATTTGCGCACCTCAAATCAATAGTCTTGCTTTTGCAATTCACAACCGCATCATGCATGGTCAACCAATCCAAACCAAGAATAACATCAAATTCATCAAACGGCAAAAGCATTAAGTTCGCCGGAAAACAGGAACCTCGAATTACTAGGGGGCATTTCTTACACACTTTGTCGACAAGCACGTAACGACCCAAGGATTTGACACCGAATTACGAACTCAAGAGACTCAATAGGTAAAGTCTTCTTGGATGCTAAGGTTTCACATATATAAGAATGAGTAGAACCAGGTCAATCAAAGCAATCACATTAGTATCAAAGAGAGTAAAAGTACCGGTAATAACATCTGGCGAGGAAGCATCCTCGCGTGCGCGTATAGCATAAGCTCTAGCAGGAGCACGAGCCTCAGATCTGGTCGTAGCATCTCTAGATCCTCTCTGACCACCACTAGTATTGCCCGTATTTCTAGATGATCTACCTCGAGCAGTGGTAGCACCCGGTTTCCCACTCTGATTTACATTCTGTTCAGACAACTTCGAGCAATCTTTAATAAAGTGGTCAACTGACCCGCACTTGTAACAGGAGCGGTCATGGAATCTACAACTTCCAGAATGCCATTTGCCACAATACTGGCACTCCGTTCTGTCTCGACGATCATTTCCAACACTGGCGATCGAAGTGACTCGTGTGCTCACAGGGGGTCGATCGCGATCTCGTCTAGAAAAGCCCGGCCTAAGCCATCTCTAAATTTCTTCGATGACTGTGGGAAGGGCTTCCCCGAAGACCTCTTACGAAACTCCTTTGCTCCCACCTCAGCTTTTCTTTTCTCCATACTGAGCTCTTCAGCTTTGCAAGCTCGCTCGACAAGTGCCACAAATTCTCGGATTTCCAAAATGCCAACATACAGCTTTATATCATCATTCAGCCCATCCTCGAAACGTTTACACATCACGGCTTCTGAAGAAATGCATTCTCGCGCGTACCGGCTAAGCCTTACAAATTTTCGTTCATAGTCGGTAACCGACATGAAACCTTGTTTGAGTTCAAGAAATTCCTTCCGTTTTTGGTCAATGAATTTCTGACTAATATACTTCTTTCGAAACTCGGTTTGGAAGAACTCCCAAGTTACTTGCTCTCTGGGCACGACAGAAGTCAACGTGTTCCACCAATAGTAGGCAGAATCACGTAGCAAGGAGATAATACACTTTAGGCACTCATCGGGTGTGCAAGATAGCTCATCGAGTACCCGGATAGTGTTGTCCAACCAAAATTCAGCTTGCTCGGCATCATCGCTGTCCGTAGCCTTAAATTTAGTAGCCCCATGTTTTCGGATTCTGTCAACTGGGGGCTTATTTGACCTTATTTGGTCAGTTACCGGAGGTATGGTAGGTGCGGGGGTGGTATTTGTCGGGAATGGAGGTTGTGGAACAGCCGTATTAGTTCGAATGTATTGGTTGAACCAATCATTCATCACGCTATAAAAAGCTTGTCTAGCTTCATCATTCGGATTACTAGCATTAGGTTGAGAGTCCGCAGCACCGCCCCTTATGCGGAGCAAAGCTACACTCTCAAGATCATCACTACCGCTTTCGGTCGGGATCGGATTCATTACTATAAGTAAACACATTTGCAAATGTCGAAATCACCACACTATCAAATAATCACATAATGGCATGTATAGCTAGACCCAAACGTATTACAGTAGAGTCCTAGAATCGACTAAACCTGGCTCGATACCAATCAATTGTAACACCCGTGCACCGAGACCGCTGTTGAGTCGGACACGAGGGTTTGCGACTTAAATCACTTGCTTTCACAGTCCATTTTAAAAATTTCCAGGCAGTTGGCTAACTGCATCACTGTCACCTTAAAAATCATATCTGGAGTTCCAAAACTCGAAAATCAGTTTCGTAATTTTTTCCTGAAACTAGATTCATATGTACATATACATATTTTTTTCTAGAATTTTTGGTCAAGCCAATTAGTACAGTTTATTAGTTAAAGTCTCCCCTGTTACAGGGTTTGACTACTCTGACCTTCCTGCAATGCCACTTGGATAACTCCTTGTACAGGGCTTCAATACTTATGCCGTTTGTTTCTAATGAAACTAGACTCAAAAAGGAATCTATACATATATGGTATGACTTCTAATTGTCTCTGGTTAATTTATAGAGAATTTCCAAAGTCAGATAAGGGGATCCAGAAACCGTTCTGGGCCTGTCTCACGAAAACTTTAACATCTCATGATATACTGCTCATATGAACGTTTCGTTACTTTCCAATGAAAATAGATTCATCAAGGTTCGATTACATAATTTATTCACTATTTAATTCCATTCCTACTATTTTTAGTGATTTTTCACATCCACATCACTGCTGCTGCCAGCATCTATTTTTAAGGTAACCTTTACCTATTTCATGATCCTCCATGGATCAACTAGAGTTTGTCATACATATACCAAAAGTGATCATGAATAACCATTCCCATGGCTAACCGTTACCAACATTTCCATACCTCTCAATGGACAACATACAAAACGATTATAATGCTATGATCAAAGTATATTTAAGCCATTTTCGCATGGCTATCCAAATTTACACAAAACCGAAGGGTTCATGACCAACAACAAAAGGGTAGTCCTATACATGCCATTTCAAAGTTCAACCAAAAGTATACCAAAAAGGAGCTTTGATAGTGTGGGCGACTTCGACTTCGACTTCAAAATCCCGAGTCCGATAGCTGAAGAACTAAAATCTATAAAACAGAGAATCAAAGAAACGGAGTAAGCATTAAATGCTTAGTAAGTTTTGAGCAAAGAATTTAAGCACATCAGAAGTATAGCATTCATATAACTAAACGGATAATTCCATATATACATATTCTCAAATCATTCCTACTTCACATTCCAACCCCTATATTCATACATAAGGGATCATCTTAGCCAAATACCGGAAGCTCATTACTCGACCGAGCGAATATTATTCGAAGGGAATCCACTATTCCAATGCACATACGAAACATACCTCATTGTTGGGATTTTGCAAGCGTATTAACTGAAATTTTTACAGCAAGATCGCTCATTCCCGAATCACCTACCTTCGGAATTTAACCGGATATAGCTACTCGTTCAAATGCCTTCGGGACATAGCCCGGTTATAGTAACTCGCACAAATGCCTTCGGGACTTAACCCGGATTTAGTGACTCGCACCAGTGCCTTCGGGCTTAGCCCGGAATTAGTAACTCGCACAAATGCCTGCGGATCTTAGTCCGGATATAGTCACTTAGCACAAAAGCCTTCGGGACTTAGCCCGGAATTAGTAACTCGCACAAATGCCTTTGGATCTTAGTCCGGATATATTCGAATAACCAAGCACATATATCAATAAATCATGACACATCCGTATTTCATTTTCATTACCAAAGCTCAAACACAAGACACTTATCACACTTGCAATTTCGGCTCAATAGCCACATACAAAGAGCATGATTTTGATTTGCTTAAAACATGATCTAATCAAATCATAATCTAAGTTCCATTACTTGAAAACTTACCTCGGATGTGGTAGAACGATTTCAGCGGCTATTCGATAACTTTTTCCTTTCCCTTATCCAACTGTGGTCCTCTAAGCTCTTGAGCTAATTCAAACAAATTTAACTTATTAAAGTCTCATTATGCTAGCTTATGGCCGAATATGACAAGGAGTTCAATAGGTCATATGGCCACCCTTTAGCTCAAATACACAATGGTCATGCGCATTTTTAATCACATTAAGCAATTTAACACAATTCATTTGAACATCAAAAGAGAACCTCAAGGTACTTAGCCCACATATACATTAGGCATTGGCACATGCCCGTGTGGCTTGCCCGTGTACTAAAATGACTTTAAAGTTTTAAGTGCAGGGGACGCACGACCATAACACACACCCATGGGCGTGAGCCGTGTGTCACACACGGGCTAGACACACGCCCGTGTATCTTACTCGTGTGGACAAACTAGGCTATTTCCCAAGCCATTTTGTCACCCATTTTGGACAACCTAAGTAAGATCAAGTCAATATACAAATTTCATCACAATGGACACCAATTCATCCATAGACAGAACATTATATGCATTCATCAAAATGAATAATAGCTATTATTCCAGACTTGATACAAAGTGAATGGCCTTTGAATTAAGCCAAAAATACATGAATAATTCTCTTAATAATACAACTTCCTAGTCTAGCCCTATACATGCCATAATAAAAAAATATAAATCCAACTATACCGAGTATTACGGCTGATAATGTGATCGATATCTCTGATTTCAAGGGATCCTCGAGCAAAATGGCAATACTGGAAGAAAAGGGAAAGGAAAGAGAGTAAGCATAAAGCTTAGTAAGTTGCATATAAATATACATATATACAACAATGACTTCACCATTTATCAATTATGCTCATAACTCAAAGGTAAGTATAAACTCGACTTACTCATTACCATCAACTCAAATCATATTTTCTAATCAAGCTCGTTACTCATGCATACCAAATAGGTACCTGTAACACTTACAACATCATCATACTTTCTTTATTAAAACTCATTCTTAACTCTTAAAGTTGAACCTTTTTGGAATACTACCGGATATTCTATAAGCCTTAAACATGGGTATTCTATAAGCCTCAAACATAGGTTAAATTTCTGCTGCCATATCCCAGACATGGTCTTACGCTGGCTATCTCTATCGAGGCCGATGCCATGTCCCAGACATGGTCTTACACTAGCTCTTGTGTATACGTGCTGATGCATGTCCCAGACATGTCTTATACTAGCACGAAAATTAGCCGATGCATGTCCCAGACACGTCTTACACTGGCTATCATCATCGAGGCCGATGCATGTCCCAAACATGTCTTACACTGGCACTCATCTCTACGCCGATGCCATGTCCCAGACATGGTCTTACACTGGCTATCTTAATGTGGATGATGCATGTCCCAGATATGTCTTACACTAGTCCTCGTCTCAATGTCGATGCCATGTCCCAAACATGGTATTATACTCACATAACCCAATGTCATGGCATGAATATCCAGTTTGTTTCCTAGGGTTCTTGCTGGATCTTTCGACTTTGTCAATCATAAATACATGTACTTAGTTCCAATTCAAGAAATTTATGCCATATCAAATCAATAACAATCGAATACATGCATTAATAATATAGTTGTATTATTTACATACAACTTACCTTGGTTTACAAAAAGTTCTTGACTAGTCGGCTTATTCGGATTGCTGGGCTTTGCCTCGGTCTAAGCTCAGTTTTGGAAAATATTGATCTATAATAACAATATGCATCCATTTAGCCACTAAACACAATTAGGCATTCATAAATTCACAACTTTGGTAAAATAATCATTTTGCCCCTAGGCCTTGGCAAAATGACCATTTTACCCTTATGCCCGAAAATTGATTTTTATCAAATTTCTTCGTATTTCAAGCCTAGATAAACTCTTTTTACTACTAGAACAATCCAAAATTCTCACTATTTCACAAACTAACCACCCATTTTGCAACTTATGCAAAATAGTCCCTTTATGTGTTTTCATGCTAACACTTTTCACAAAAGTTATTTATAACACAACTAGGACTCATATTCTTCCATAAAAACTTAGCATATATCACAAATACATCCATGGAAAAATCCTAAACTCTTGACTAATTTGTAAGATATCACCCTCATTTGAAAGCTCATGCTTCAAGGGTCTCAAAAATGTGAAAATCTTAAAGAAATCTCATTAAATCACTTACTTATGAGTGCTTCAAGTTGCTGTAGATTTTTAAGCTTTCAAACCTCTTCTATGGCTGGTAAAAAAATCAGTAGAGAAGAAGAAAATAAAGAAGAAATGGCCTTTGTTTTGTTTAATATAAAACTAGTCAAAATTGATGACCTAATCCTCACCTAACTTTGACCTTCTTCTCCAATTTGTCTCCCCATGGTCGGCCAAGCCATTGTACAAAGGTATAATTTCCCTTTTTGGACCTCCAATTTAAGTTCTCTATCTATCTAACACATTTGGGGTACTAAAATGCAACTTTTGCCTTTATGCGATTTAGTCCTTTTTCGCAATCGGGTCTGAAAACATTAAAATTAACTCCTCAAATTTTTCATGCACTAATATAATCGTACTATAACCTCGTAAAAATAATAAAAAATAATTTTTATATCTTTGAATTTGTGGCCCCGAGACCACTGTTCTGACTAGACCCTAAATCGAGGTGTTACAAACTCGGTCCAGAATAAGGGTGTTCGACACTTTTGCCCGTACAAAGCTTCATAAGGTGCAATTTTCAGACTCAAATGATAGCTGTTGTTGTAGGTGATGAATTCAACCAATGGTAAGTATTTTTCCCAACTTCCTTGAAATTCAAGAATGCAACACTTTAACATGTCTTCTAAGATCTGTATTACTCTTTTCGACTGTCCGTCAGTTTGCGAATGAAATGCCGTACTGAAACTCAACTTGGTTCCTAGAGCCTATTGTAACTTTTTTCCAAAACCTCGAGGTGAACCTCGGGTCTCTATCAGACATAATCGATAACGGCACACCATGAAGCCTCATAATCTCAGAAACATACAAGTCGACTAACTTTTCAAGGGAGTAGTCGACACGCACTGGTATGAAGTGTGCTGACTTAGTGAGTCTATCGATAATAACCCATACTGCATCTCTCTTTTTCAGGGTTAGAGGCAAACTGGTTAAGAAATCCATAGTGATACGACTTCATTTCCACTCGGGAATCATAATAGGCTAAAGTAAACCCGAAGGAACTTGATGTTCAGCCTTTACTTGTTGATACACTAGGCACTTGGAAATGAACTCTGAAATGTCTCTTTTCATACCCGACCACTAATATATTTTCTTAAGGTCGTGGTACATTTTCACGCTACCCGGGTGAACTGACGAACAACCACTATATGCCTCTCGTAAAATCTTCTGAATGAGCTCACTATCTTTGGGTACACAAACTCTATCTTTGAACATTATACACCCATCAGTACTAATACGAAAATCTGACTTAATCTCTGATTCACACTGAGTTCTCTTGGCTTGTAGTTTCTCGTCATCTTTCTGAGCTTCGCAGATTTCATGAAGAAAAGTTGGTTTGGCTCTCAACTCTGCTAGGACCGATCCATCATTAGATGTAGTCAATTGAGCGCTCAAGGCAAACAACGACTTCCTACTCAAAGCGTCAGCGACTACGTTCGCCTTTCCCGGATGATAGTCGATAATCAACTCATAATCTTTTATTAGCTCTAACCATCGTCGTTGCCTCAAATTCAACTCTTTCTGAGTCATTAGATATTTTAAACTCTTGTGATTGGTAAATACTCGGCATCTCTCACCATACAAATGGTGTCGCGAAATTTTCAGTGTGAACACCACAGCTGCTAGCTCTAAATCATGGGTCGGATAATTCCTCTCATAAGGCTTTAGCTATCTTGAGGCAGAGGCTAGAACCTTGCCTTCTGGCATTATCATACACCTTAAACCGTTCAGGGAGGCGTCACTAAAAACTAAAAATTCCTTGCCCGACTCAGGTTGCACCAAAATTGGGGCTTTGGTCAACAAAGCCTTTAATTTCTCGAAGCTCTGTTGGCACTCTTCTATCCATTCGAACTTGACATCTTTCTGTAGTAGCCTTGTTATCGGTGTAGCTATTTTGGAGAATCCATTTACAAATTGTCTATAGTATCCCACTAGCCCTAAAAAACTGCAAACCTCTGTCACATTCCTCGGCCGTTTCCACTCCACAATGGCAGAGATCTTATTTGGATCAACTCGGATTCCATCACCCGGCACTATATGTCCTAGAAACCCGACCTCCTTAAGCCAAAACTCACTCTTACTAAACTTGGCATAAAGTTGTTTATCCCTCAAGATTTGCAACACAGTTCCCAAATGCTCTGCGTGCTCATTCTCATTACGCAAATAAACCAAGATGTCATCAATAAAAACGACGATGAACCAATCCAAATACGAACAGAACATGCGGTGCATCAAGTCCATAAATACCGCTGGGGCATTTTCCAATCCAAAAGGCATAACAAGAAACTCGTAATGCCGGTATCTCATCCGAAAAGCAGTCTTCGGCACATCTTGTTCCTTGACTCTTAACTGGTAGTAACCCGACCTCAAATCTATTTTAAAAAATATAGTGGTTCCTCTCAATTGATCGAAGAGATCATCGATCCTCAGTAAAGGATACTTGTTCTTCACTGTCACCTTGTTAAGTTGTCTATAGTCGATACATAACCTCATCGACCCATCCTTCTTTTTCACAAAAAGCACTGGAGCACCCCATGGTGAGTAACTCAGTCTAGCAAAACCTTTATCTGTTAATTCTTGCAACTGTACCTTCAACTTCTTTAACTTGATGGAGGCCATTCTATAAGGTGCAATCGAGATTGGCGTCGTACTAGGAGCCAACTCGATACCAAACTCAACCTCTCTCTCTGGGGGTAACCCAGGCAACTCTTCTGAAAAAACATCTATAAACTCACAAACAACTGGTACTGACTTAATCTTCGACTAGGACACTTGGGTATTCAGCACAAAAGCTAAATAAGCTTCATAACCCTTTCTCAAATATTTTTTGGCGACTAAAAATGATATTACCACAGGCAGGTTATCTGATCCAACTTGAAGAACATCACCATTCTTACACCTTAACTGAATTTGTTTTCTTCCACAGTCTACTACAACACTATGAGAGGTTAGCCAATCCATCCCAAGAATTACATCGAATTCCTTAAACGGCAATAACATCAAGTTGACCAGAAAGCAATGACCTTTAATCATCAAAGGACAGTTTCTACATACTTGGTCTACTAATACATGCTTGCCTAACGGGTTAGACACTTTTATTACAAACTTAGTGGGCTCTACTAACATGTTTATATGTGGCATCAAATCCATACATATATAGGAGTGGGTAGACCCCGAGTCAATCAAAGCAACAACATAAAATGTCATGAATAGAAAAAGTACCCGTAATCACGTCAGGAGATTTTGCCTCCTCACGGGCACGGATAGCATAAGTCCTCGCAGGCACTCTGCCCTCGGACCTCGCCACTGCATCTCTAGTCGCGCCTCTACTGTTAGCTCCACTGCCCGTATTCCTTTGGGGTCTGCCCCTCAAAGGAGCACTACTCGCCCTCACCTCTTTATTTTTCTCTTTGTCATTTATTTGGGGACAATCTCGGATGAAGTGATCTAACAACCCACACTTGAAACAGCCCCTCTCATTTACTCGACATTCGCCTAAGTGACGTCTCCCACATTGTAGACACTCTTGCCATTTGGCCGTATACTGCTAACACTAGCAACCGAAGTGGTCTGGGCTTCAGACCTCTTGGAGAAGGATTGATGTGTCTTCCCCATCTGTCTTCTCTTTAAATCTCGCGACTCAATGGCTGCCTTCCTCCTCTCCTTCACCAGCTCTTCTGCTTTACATGCTCTCTCAACGAGCACCAAAAATTCTCTTAACACTAGGATGCCCACAAACACTCGAATGTCTTCATTGAGGCCATTCTCAAACCTCTTACACATAGTAGCTTCAGTGGATATGCATTCTCGTACATATTTGCTAAGCTTCACAAACTCATGCTCATACTTCGTCACAGTCTTACTACCTTGCTTCAACTCTAGAAATTCTGTAACAGCCCGATTTTGGGCCTAATCGGAACAGTAGTTTCGGGACCACTATTCTGAGGCCAGAGAAAATTATTTTAGTATTATTTTGTGTTATAATATAATTTTATAAGTGCATGTAAATTTTGGTAAGTTAATTTTAGCGATTTCTAGTCCAATTTCGAAAAAGGACTAAATCGCGTAAAAGGTAAAAGTTATGTTTTAATACCTAAAGGTGTTAAATTGCCTTGTATCTTAAATTGGGGGTATTTAAACTGAAATTAGGCCATGGGAGACAAAATTGTTGAAAAGTCAAAATTAGGTGAAATTTGGTCACCAATTTTGACTAGTTTTATTATTAACAAATCAAAAAGAAAAAGCTATCATTTTTCTCTTCTCCTTCATCGAAATATGCAGCAAAGAAAGGGTTTTGAAGCTGGAAAATTTCAGCAACATATTTCCCTTGCTTGTAAGTGATTTTAATGTCTTTGCTTGATGATTTTTACATTTTTGGAACCCCTAAAGCATGAGCTTTCATAAGAGGGGACTATTTTGCAAAATGATGGTTTTGCCATGAGAGTAAATGTGTTGTTTGCTGTGTTTTTATGGAAGATTATGAGTCCTAGTTGTCTAATAAACAACTTTTGTGAAAGAAATTGCATGAAAACACCTTAAAAAAGGGCTAGATTGCTAAGTTGTAAAATGAGTTATAATGTGTAAAATAGTTAAAATTATGAGTTGCTATAGTTATGAAAATGGTTCATCTAGACTCAAGGAGTAAAGAAATGTGATAAAAATTATTTTACGAGCATTGGGGCAAAAGTGAAAATATGCAAAAGTCTAGGGGTCAAAATGAAAATTTATAAAAATATGATTTTTAGACCCATATGAATATTGTGACTGATTGGTAGGCTAAATGTGGTATTATAGATCAAGGAAATCGAGATTTGGACCTAGAACAGAAAGAAATCGATTAAGGGATGATTATGTCCTTTTCACCTTTGTGGTATCGAGGTAAGTTCATGTGTAAATGTTGGTAACATAGTTATTATTTTAAATGTTTTGATGTTATTTAAATGATATGATAATTATTATGAGATATTATACTTGTGATAATTGTTTGATAATATGTTAAATTATATGATATACTTGGAAAATGTGAAATACTACCGAGTATTGGTATCGGCATTCCGTAGAAGATGGTTGAAACACATGATTGGGAAAAAGGTCCCGTTGAACCTTAGGAATAGATTACGATACAAGTGACATGTCACTGGGATATTTGGGCATCCGAGCTCGTTGAGTTGAGCCCGAGTTCACTTATGGATGCGAACGCCCGAGCTCGTTGAGTTGAGTCCGAGTTCACTTATGGGCGGGTTACATGGTAGCTTGGCTACATATGTGACACTTATGTGCAAATTTTCCATGTATCTGAATTATATTCCGATGTGTTCAATGGGTAAAATTCTACTCAAAAGAAGGAATACTCGAGATGAAAGGGACGTATTGATAAATGTTGTGAAATGGATACTTTGAACAGGTATGTACTTAACCCTTGGGTTGAAAACTCGACATAACAACAAAATTGTAAGATGGTAAATGAAAATGTGATATGAATGTCTCGGTGATGATTATACAAATGATGTATTAATTTTGTGAACAATGATCATGAATGAGTAATTTAGCCTTGACATATTTGAGTTACTGCAGTAGTGTAACTCTGAAAATACACTAAAAATAGTGAAAAATGAGTTAGAGGTAGAATAAAATATGGGATTAAAGCTTAATGAGTCTATTTTCACATGAAAGAAACAGGGAAGAAAAAGAATTCCATATTGTGTGATATTTGAATTCTTGTGAAACAGGGTCTGAATGAATTCAAAATCTCCTGTTCTAACTTTAGCAATTCACAAAAAATTGTAAAAAAATTATTAAGAGTCATACCTTACATTCATGGATTCCTTATTGAGTCTATTTTTAGGGGAAATAAACGGCATGGTAGTTGGAATTCTTTACAGAGAGAAATTCAGTTCGTAGTGCATAGGGGTCAGAGTGGTCATACCCTGAAATAGGGGAGACTTTAACTAATAAAGTGTACTAATTGGCCCAACCAAAAATTCTATAAAAAAATTATTAAGTAGAAATATGAGTCTAGTTTCAAGAGAAATAGACGAGAACATTATTCGAGTCTTGTACTATGAGATAATTGAACTTTAGTACAGAAGGGTCAGAACTGTCAGACAGTGAATCAGGGGTAAATTTGAGGAATAAACTGTACTATTTGGCTTAACCAAAAATTCTGAAAATTTTATGGAAGAAATGAAAATAAGTCTAGTTTCATGGAAAATTAACGGAACTTAATTTGGAGTTTTGTAGCTCCAGAGATAAATAATTTAGTGACTATTGCGCAGGAAGACAGCTTGTCGTGAACTTGAGAATATGTTGTAAACATTGATAAAACAAGTTAATGAGTTGCTTATTGTTTTCATATGAACTTACTAAGCGAAAGCTTACCCCCCCTTCTTTCCCATGTTTTCTAGAGTTTCCAGGTTAGCTCGGGTTGGAGGCCGTCAAAGATATTATCACACTGTCGAGTTAGCGCTATCGGCGTAAGTAAACTCAAGTGATTCTAGTCTATGGCATGTATAGGGTTTTAATGTGAGTATGTAATATTATAATTTAGCCAAAGGCATTGGATTGTTATTAAGGTAGTATTAGTCATGTAAATTGGCCTATGTCGGCTAATATCATTATGGGCCCATATGATTATTCTTATGCATGTATGTTATTATCTCTTGTGATGTGGCTTACAACATGTATGCCTAAAGATTGAATTGAGATTCATTGATGAGCTAATAACTAATTCAGGATTAAGTGATTGGTAAATACTTAATAATGCTTCATGAATGGTTTGTGGATATGATTATGCATGCTTTGTGATGGACATGAGGTTTGATGACATGTTGATAGCTATAGCATTAATATGGTAAAGATGAAAGAAAAACTTATTGTAATGGTTGCATGTGAAATTACCGTGGTCATGTCATGTTAGGAAGATTTAAGTGGCTAATTTTGCCATGTTGTATGCTATTGTATAAGTATGCGTGCATGTGTTGTGAGTGTGACAAAATGGCTTGGAAAATAGCCTTGTATTTGTCCAGGTTTTGGACATGGGTTCAGGACACGGGCGTGCCCTTAGCACCCGGGCGTGTGTTCTATACCTACACGGGCATGTGGAGCCTTGATACAAGAGATTTCCTAAGTTTTTCATGAGTTCTCGGTTGGGTCCTGAACCACCCCGAATGCATGTATTGGGCCTCGTAAGCTCGCATAAAGGACAGATTGCATGTGAAAAGAAAAGTTTTTAATTATTTGAGATTTCATGGCCCTGTTTAGTATGGAAGTGTTAGTAAAAGTCAGGTAGCACCTCGAACCCCGTCCCGGCGTCGGATGCGGGCGAGGGGTGTTACAAATTCCTTCCTTTTCTGATCCACAAACCTCTGGCTAATATACTTCTTTCGAAACTCTTCTTGGAAAAATTTCGAAGTGATCTTTTCTCTCTATATAATAGACACGAGAGTGTTCCACCACTGATAAGCTGAGTCTCGTAGGAGTGACATGGCACACTTCATGCACTCATCGTGTGTGCATGATAGCTCATCAAATACCCTCATGATATTTTCTATCCAGAACTCCTCTCTCTCTGGGTCATCATCTACACTAGCTCAAAATTCCTCGGCCCCTTGCTTCCGGATCTTGTCTACCAGAGGCTTTTCCCTCCTGAACATATCCGCACCTTGTGGAGCCACCGGGGCATAATGAGGAATCGAAGGAGGTGGGGGAGGTGGAGTGTTCGGGTGCGCACGAACGAACTCTGTGTACCAAGCATCCATCATTTGGAGGTAGGCTTCCCTAGCCCCTCCACCTTGGCCCATACTTACGGGCTCACTCTCTATCGGCGCAGTCCTTTATGCGGGAGCTGGCGCATTACTTTCTACGCCATCTGCTGTGGTTCTATCAGGATCCATTTACTATATAAGAAAAACACAATTTATGATTGTCAGGAATCGTCACACTATAAATATATGTATGGCATGTATAGCTAGACTCATACTTTAGTTAGGTTAGTCCTAGAACTGACTAAACCATACTTTGATACCACTAAATGTAACACCCCATTGCCCATATCCGACTCCGGGACATGGTTCGAGGTGTTACCGGACTTAACTCAATCAACTATACAAAATCGAGCGGTACAATTTTGATAAATTTTAAAACTTTAACTTTCATAAGCAATTAGTTTCTTGAATGGGCTTACGAGGCCCAAAACATACATTCAAGACGATTTAGACTTAATTGAGAATTTAAGAAAAACTTGGTGAAATTCATGCTTTAGGGTTCCACACGCCCGTGTGACTCGGGACACGCCCACGTCCTCAGCCCGTGTGCGAAATTGACTTTAGGGCACAGCCATGAGACACGATCGTGTGGCCTAACCGTGGACAATACTAATTTAAAAGTTTAAGTGCAGGGGGACACACGACCATAACACACACCCATAGGGGTGAGCCGTGTGTCACACACGGTTTAAACACATGCACGTGTGTCTTACCCATGTGGACAAACTAGGCTATCTTCCAAGCCATTTTATTACCCAATTTGCACAACCTATACAAGATCATTTCAATATGCTAATTCCATCCCAAAAGACATCAATTCATCCATAGAAGGAACATCATATACATTTTCCAAAATGAATAATAGTCATTATCTAGGCTTAATACAAAATGAAAGGCTTTTATCTTAAGCCAATATACTCCCTAGTCTAGCCCTATACATGCCATAATAAAAAATATAAATCCAACTATACCGAGTATTACGGCTGATAGTGTGATCGATATCTCTGACTTCAAGGGATCCTCGAGCAAAATGGAAGTACTAAAAGAAAAGGGAAAGGAAAGAGAGTAAGCATAAAGCTTAGTAAGTTGCCTATAAATATATATACAACAACAACTTCACCATTTATCAATTATTCTCATAGCTCAAAGGTAAGTATAAACTGGACTTACTCATTACCATCAACTCAAATCATATTTTCTAATCGAGCTCATTACCCATGCCTACCAAATAGGTACCTATAACACTTACAACATTATCATACTTTCCTTATTAAATCTCTTTCTTAACTCTTAAAGTTAAACCTTTTGGAATACTACCGGATATTTTATAAGCCTCAAACATAGGTTATGTTGCCGCTGCCATGTCCCAGACATGGTCTTATACTAGCTCTCATGCGTACATGCTGATGCATGTCCCAGACATGTCTTACACTAGCACAAAACTTACCGATGCATGTCCCAAGCAAACCCTTTGTGACAAAAAATTTTAAATTCAATTTAAGAGTTTAAAAATTTTTTTTCCAATTTAAAGAAAAGGGTAAATCAAAAATCCTGCGGGGAAAAGTTAAAAACCCCCGGAAAGGGAAACCGGTTTCCCAAATCTTATTAAAAACCCCCGGGAAACCCCTTCATACATTTTTCCCGGAAACCCAAATTTAAAATTTTGGGTCCTAGACTTTAACCGGGGAAATTAAATTCGTATTTCCCTTCCATTCCTTTTTCCAAACCCCAAAGGGCTCTGGCCCAGGGGGACCATTCCAGAAAACCCCCAACCATTCCAAATTTTTAAGGGGAACTTAAGCCTTTTTAAACTTTTTCCCCACCTCCCCTTTTTTTCCCATTTTTATTTGCCCCTTAAAAAAATTTTGGTTTCCAAAATCCAACATAATTTTATTAAAAAAACGTTTCCCCTTCAAGAAATATTTCCCCAAAAGAAAATTTTTAAAATTAAATAAACCTTGGAAAGTTCCTTCCCTTTTTGGTCAAAACGACTTTAAAACTTTTCAAACCTTTAAAACCCCAATTCTTGGCACCAACACGTTTCCCCAAATTCGTTAAAAATTCACTTTGGCCCTTCTTAAATATTAAAAGGAAGGTTTAACAAAATTCATTGGGAATCCCCCTTAAATTTAACCCCTTTTTCCTTTTAATCCTTTTCCCGGGGGGTTTTTGGGGATGGTTGGAGGGGGGTGGGTTTTAAATTTAACCAATTTTTTAAAAAATTTCTTTAAACTTCAAACCCTTTGGGATTTTGCCCCAAACCCTTTCTCCGAATTTGCCACCTTCGCCCTTCTTGAAAATTTTTTAAAACACAAAATATCAAATTTAAAAATAACAATCGCCCAAATTTAAAACCGAACCTTGGTCAAAATCTTGTTTAAAAGAACCCTTTAACCCTTTTTGGGAAAAATCATTCTTTCCCCATTTTAAAATTTCCAAGGGGGGCCAAACCTAAAAAAATTATTCCAAAATGAAAATTTCAAATTTTCTAAATTTTTGTCAAACAATTTTTAAATTTTTAAATTTTTTTTAAAGCCCCTGTTTGGGTTTGAATTTTTCCCCTTTAAGGGTTTGGATATTTGGGGTTTATTTGGGGGTTTTTAAAATTTTTTCAAAAATTAAATTTAAAAACTTCTATTGTTAAAAAATTTCCGTTAATAAGGATTTAAAAGGGGCCCAAAATTTCCCCAAATTTTCTTATGAATTTGTATTGAATTTTTTTTCCGAAAATAATTATTATATTTAAATTCATTTTTAAATTTTCCAAAATTTAAATTTAACCTAAAGGCTCCCTATTTAACCCTTTTTAAAACCCCTGCAAAAATTGGAATTACCCAAAATTTAAAAATTAAAATTTTCTTACAAATTTTCCTTTTTAAAAAAACAAAATTCAAAAAAAATTTGTTTTTAAAAAACAAAACCCGGGGGTTCAACCAAAAAGGGTCCTATTTTCCAAAACTAACAAAGTAAAAATTTTTTTGGGTTTTTTAAGCCAATAGTAAAATTTAAAACTAAAAGGTTTAAAAACTTCTAAATCTTTTTTTCAAATTAAACCCATCCTTTGCTTTTAAAAAATAATCCAAAAAAAAATTTCCCCCTTCATTATTTTATTTTTCCTTTGGAATTTAAGAAAGAAATTTCCTAATTGGGATCCCAAAAGAAAAAACCTTTTTGGGTTTGGGAAAAAAAAATTTAAACTTAAAAGATTTCCATTGTTCCCTTTTCAAATTTACATTTAATTTTCCATTTCCTTAAAAATTTTTAGGATTTTAAATCCCAGCGCCCATTAATTTAATACCAAACCCCAAATCTTTGGTTTTACATTACCAAAAAAGTTAAATTCCCAAAACCTTAAATCAATTAATTTGAAAACAAAACAAAAACATAAATCTATTTATTTTAAAATTTTTAAAACCAGCCTTTTCCCTTCCTTTCCAAACCAAGGGCTTTTGAAAAAAAAATTTAACAAAAATTAAGTTAACAAAATTTAAACCCAAAAGGGTTTATTTAGCTTTCCCTTTTCCAATTTCCCGCTTTTAAAAAACTTTAAAATTATTTAAAAAAAAAAAAGGAAACAAATTTTAATTTGAATTGGCTTTAACAAAATTAAAATTTTTAACAAAAAACCATAAAAAAATTCTTTAAAAAAACTTCCCCCTTTTTCCAAAACTTTAAAAAGCCCTTCACAAAAAAACCCAAGGTTTATTTCCCGAAAAACTAACCATTGGTTTTCTTTTTACAAAAAGTTTTCCCAAACATTTTCCCCTTTTAACCAATAAAAATTTAAAATAAATACCCTTTAAAAGGACAAACCTTATTTAAACCCGAAAATCTTTAAAAAAAAGGGGGAAAAAATTTAACAAAAAGGCTTTTAAAAAACCAAATCCCAAATAATTTTAAAAAAAAAACTTTAAATTACCCCTTTTAAATTTTAAAATTTAAATCCAAAAAAAAAAATTACAATTAAAATCCAAATATTTTAAAAAAAAAAAAAATTAAATTAACATTTTAAAACAAAAATTTAAAAAAACAAAGGAAATTTTAAATGCTTCTTATCCCCAAATCTTTCTTAAGCCTTCCTGCCCCTTCCTTTTAACTTTTTATTTATTCAAAACCTTTTTTACCTTTGGTCCCTTAAGGTTTCTAGCCTTTAAAAAATTTTTAACCCAAATTTAGTTTTTCCCTACCCAATGGTTGGTTCCCTTTTCCTTGGCCCATTTTATCCTTTAACATGGAAATCCCATTTAAAAATTCCATTCCCAAAACCCCCTTTTCATTTTAAACCAAAAACAAGTTTTTGCCCACTTCATAGGGAAAATTTGGTTTTTTAAATTTATTGGTTTTAAGTGAAGGATTCCCTTTTGGGTGTCCAACCCGGAAATTATTACTTAAAAACCATTTACCTTTTTCCTTTGGCCTAAATTTAAAATTTTAAATAAAATCATTTAAATTCCCAATTAATTTAATTAAAAATTAAAAACCAAATAATTTTATATAATCCAACTTTTTTAAAAACCCTTTTGAATTAAAAAATTAATTTTTTTTTTTTAAAACTTCCAAAAAAGTATAAAAATCCCTTTAATAAAAAATTAAATTTCCCCTAAACCAAATTTGGGAAAATAATTTTTTTAAAAAAATCATTTCCCGGGAAAATTTTTCAACCCTTTTTAAAAAAAAGAAAAAATTTTAAAAATTGAAAAAAACCAAAATTTAACCCAAAACTACCCTTTTCCCAATTTATTCCCAAATTTTAAATTAAATAAAATTTTTTAAACTATTTACCCTTTACATTTAACAAACAATTTTTTTAAAATCCCCCGGTTACTATTTCCCTCCAAAAAAATTAAACTTAAACTCAAAAATTTTAAATTAATTTATTCTTAATTTTTTAAAAACCTTTCAGGTTTTAAAAAGGGAAAAGGGGTTTTTTTTGAAAAATGTTTTAAAATTTTTTTTAATTTCCCCATGGTTTAAATTTTTTCCTTGGGAAAATAAATTTTCTTTAAAAACCTTTTTTTGGGTCTTGAATTCCGCATTTTTAATAGAATTCCAAAATATCCTTTTTTTTATAACGAACCCTGAAAAAAATTTTTAAACAAACCATTTTTCCCAAAATGTCCCGGGAAATTTTAAGGTTTTCTTAGTGATTTTTCAAATATTTTTATATTTTTCCCTGGGACCAAATTTTAAACAAAGGAAATTAAATTTTTCCAAATAACCCTTATGGGTTTTAATTTTTTTTTAAAATTTCTTTTTAAACCCCATTTTTTCCTTTTAAAAATCAAAACGCCCCAAAATTTCCCATATCCAAAAATTTAAAAAATAAATTAATAAAATTTTAATTGTTTAAATTTCTTCAAATTTTACTTTTTAAAAAATTTTTAAAATTAAATTATTTCGGATTTTTGGTTTCCCGGGCTTTACCCTTTTAAAAGGTCATAAATTAAATAGAAACCCAAAATCACAGTCGTGGCCAAGGTTGCGGTGGTAATGGCCATGGACGTGGGGCACTGGCAAGGGTCTTGTTAACACTTGAGGCTCGTCACCCGACTTTGGTATATCTTTGCTCGTCATGCGAGGAGGGTGACGCTTTTGATGTCAAAACTAGTACGTTTTTTATCTCTGACGTACCCTATACTGCTCTGATAGATGTGGGGTCAACTCATTCATTTGTAGCATATGATATTTCTAGGGCATTGGGTGTTCACTTTGAGGAGATTGTATGTGGGGTAACTGTGATAAGTCCGTTAGGTCACTCAGTTAAAGTAGAGAAACTCTTTAGGGAGGTGCCTTTAGAGACTCAAGGTAGGATTTTCTGTGGAGACTTAATGGAGTTACCATTCGGAGAATTCGATTTAACCTTAGGGATGGATTAGCTGACCAGGCATAGGGTAACGCTGGATTGTGTAGCTAAGAGGATGGTGTTAAGGACTATTGAGGATAAGGAGGTAATGATTATTGGGGAACGAAGAGATTATTTGTCCAATGTGGTATCGACTTTAAGGGCTGAGAAATTGATGCGTAAGGGATGCGAGGCGTACTTGGCCTTTGTAAATCAAGTTGAAACTGGGGATCTGGCAGTGGATAAGGTTAGGACCGTAAAGGAGTTCCAAGATGTTTTTTCGGAGGAGCTTCCTGGATTGCCTCCGAATCGGGAAGTGGAGTTTGGAATCGATTTGTTGCCTGGAACAGCTCCAGTAACCATTGCACCCTATAGAATGGCACCGAAGGAGTTAGTGGAACTGAAAGCTCAAATCCAAGAGTTGTTAGACAGAGGCTTCATTAGACCTAGTATGTCTCCATGGGGAGCACCGGTCCTGTTTGTGAAGAAAAAGGACGGGACAATACACATGTGCATCGATTATAGCCAGTTGAACAAACTGACGATAAAGAACAAATACCCACTTCCAAGGATTGATGATTTATTTGACCAACTTAGAGGAGCTTCAGTATTTTCCATGATTGACCTTCGATCTGGATACCATCAGTTAAGGGTAAAGGAAGTGGATATTCATAAGATAGCATTTAGGACTCGATATGGTCATTATGAGTTCCTGGTTATGCCATTTGGGTTGACGAACGTACCTGTCGCTTTTATGGATCTGATGAATCGAGTGTTCCAAACTTACTTGGACCGATTCATGGTAGTTTTCATCGATGATATTTTGGTATACTTGGAAATCGAGGAGAAACATGAGGAGCATCTACGTATTGTCCTGCAAGTGCTGAAAGAGAAGCAACTGTATGAAAAGTTTAGTAAGTGTGAATTTTGGTTGCGAGAAGTGGCTTTTCTAAGTCATGTGGTTTTTGCTGAAGGAATTAGAGTGGATCCTCGAAAAGTTAAGGCAGTTTTGGGATGGAAGCCACCAAAATCAGTATCGAAAATTCGGAGTTTTCTGGGTTTGGCAGGCTATTACCGAAGGTTCGTAGAAGGATTTTCTCTGATTGCTGCACCATTAACAAAACTGTTAAGGAAAGGGGTAGCATTTGTCTGGATTGAGAATCAGCAAAAAGCTTTTGACAATTTGAGAAAGGTATTGACTAAAGCACCAGTGTTGATTCAACCGGAGTCTGGGAAGGACTTCACTGTGTACAGCGATGCGTCGCATGTGGGGTTAGGATGTGTATTGATGTAAGAGGGTAAGGTGGTCGCTTATGCTTCGCGACAGCTTAAGCCTCATGAAGTGAACTACCCTACGCACGATTTAGAGCTAGCAGCAGTGAACTTCGCATTGAAAATCTGGAGACATTACTTATATGGAGAAAAGTGTATCTTATACATAGACCATAAGAGCCTAAAGTATCTGTTAATTCAGAAGGAGTTAAACCTTAGGCAATGAAGATGGGTAGAGTTGCTTAAGGATTACGACTGTTCGATTGAGTACCACCCAGGTAAGGCTAGCATGGTGGCTGATATGTTGAGTCGAAGGGTTGTTTCTGATTTGAGAGCCTTGTTTGCACGTTTGAGTCTGTTTGACGATGGAAGTCTGTTAGCAGAATTGCAAGTGAGGCCTACTTGGACTGAGCAGATTAAAGAAAAATAGATGAAGGATGATTCATTGGTTCTTCAGTTTTAGCAAGTTGAGAAGGGTGAGAATGAGGATTTTGGACTGAATATTGAAGGAGTTTTATGCTTCCGAGGAAGAATTTGTGTTCCGAAGGACTTTGACTTGAGATAGTCAATATTGAAGGAAGCTCATGGGGGACTTTGTGCCATGCATCCTAGAGGGAATAAGTTGTATCACGACTTGCGAGAGCTGTACTGGTGGCCTAGGCTTAAATGAGAAGTAACGGAATTCGTGGGGAAATGTCTAACATGCCAGCAAGTGAAAGCTGAGCATCAATTTTCTTCTGGATTACTGCAACCGTTGAAAATTCCATTGTTGAAGTGGGAGAGAGTCACTATGGACTTTGTGAGTGGGCTACCTTTGACACCCGCCAAGAAAGATTCTCTGTGGGTAGTGATGGATAGGTTAACAAAATCTGCCAATTTCATACAAGTTCGTACTGATTACTCCCTGCAAAAGTTGGCTAGGTTGTATGTGGTAGAGATAGTGCGACTACATGGAGTGCCAGTGTCGATTATTTTTGACCGAGACCCTAGGTTTACATCTCGGTTCTAGAAGAAGTTGCAGGAGGCATTGGATACACGCTTGGATTTCAGTACTGCCTTTCACCCACAGACAGATGGACAATCGGAGAGGGTTATTCAAATTTTGGAGGATATGTTAAGGGGTTGTATCATAGATTTTCGTGGGAGTTGGGAGGACTATTTGCCATTGGCGGAGTTTGCATACAATAAAAACTACCAAGCAAGTATTTAGATGGCTCTATATGAGGCACTTTAGGGGCGGTGATATCGTACGCCTACGTGTTGGACAGAGTTGGGTGAATGACAAGTGCTTGGACCAGAGTTGGTGACAGATACTGATAGTAAGGTTAAGTTGATAAGAGATCGATTAAAGGAGGCATCTGATAGACAGAAGTCGTATGCGGATCTAAAGCGCAAAGAGATAGAGTTCACTATTGGGGATATGGTTTTCTTGAAGGTTTCACCTTGGAAGAAGATCTTGAGATTCGGTAAGAACGGCAAATTGAGTCTGCGGTTTATAGGGCCTTATCGGGTTCTTAAGCGGGTAGGGCCAGTAGCGTATCAGTTAGAGTTACCACCAGAGTTGGACAGAATCCATGACGTCTTTCATGTGTCTATGTTAAGATGATATCGATCGGATCCCTCACATGTTGTGCCAGTGGAGGAGATTGAAGTAAGGACTGATTTGACCTTTGAGGAGGAGCTCGTGTAGATATTGGCACGATATGTTAAGGTTCTCAGAAGGAAATCTATTCCGTTAGTGAAAGTGCTTTGGCGTAATCATGGAAGGGAAGAAACTACTTGGGAGTCAGAAGAGACTATGCGTCAACAATACCCTCAACTATTTGGATCAGGTAAATTTCGAGGCTGAAATTTCTTTTAGGGGGTAGAGTTGTAACGCCCCAATTTTCGGGAATTTTGTGAGTGTTGGCAAATTTTAAATTTTGGTGTTCTGTCTGCTTGGCGGAGATTTAATCGGGTTAGTGGGTCTCTAGAAGGCCCAAATTTAAGTTAAAATCTGGTAATTTTAGTTAATTTTAATTCTATAGAAGAAGGGGTTCTAGTTAGCTGGGCTTTAAGGTATTAACTTTGTAAAATAAAACACAAGCAAGCCCGTGGTAAGTTGGCTTGTGGCGTCACTTGGGGGCTTGAGAGGTGGCGTGTGGATGACCAAGGAGAGCAAAGGTTCGAGTCGCAAGGTAAGCAAATTGGTGATATTAATTTTTATGTACAGAAAAGGTAAGCAATGGAACTAAAGTGAAAGGCTGTCAGGAGAAGATTTAGGAGCTAATAAGGGAGAGGATTTAGGAGCTGATAAGGGAGAGGATTTAAGAGCTGATAAAGGAGAAGATTTAGGTGTAATATCCTAATTTTGGGCCTAGTCAGAATAGTGGTTTCGTGACCACAAAGTCCGATATAGAAATAATTATTTTATGAATATTTTAAGGTCTATGATATGATTGCATGATTGTGTGAAAATTTCGTGAAGAAATTTTATGCATAAAGTGCTTAATTTGAAATTTAGGACTAAATTGAATAAATTGCAAAACTTGTGTTCTAGAAGTATTTTGCATAAAATTGAATTAGATTATTAATTAGAGGTCCTTAAAGAGTAATTTTACCAATTTCTAAGTCTATGGACAAAAATTGGACATGGATGGAATTTTGGAAAGTTTAGTAGTAAGGGTATTTTGGTCATTTAGGGTAAAATGAATTAAAATACAAAATTAAAAGCCAATTTTGCTCATCTTCAACCCCATGGCCGAATATAGCAAGGAGAAACCATGGCTAGGGTTTTCAAGCTTCCAAGCTTGATTGTAAGTCCGTTCTAGCCTCATTTTAATGATTTTTACGTTTTTGGAGTCCCTGAGCTCGATTTAGCTTATGCTAGCAATAATTTAACCTAGGGTTTATATTTGGAAAAATACCCATAGGTGAAATTTGTGTATTTTGGTGTTTTATGATAGAATATGAGGTTTTAAATTATGTTAGACAACTTGTGCTACTCGGTTTTAAGTGAAAACGAGCAAAAGGGCTTAATCGGTAAAAATACCTAATAGTCATAAGTACATGTTAGAGTGAGAATTTGATGTTGCCATAGAAGGAAAAATGATCAGCATGTCATAAAACATAAGAAAATAGGCTGAATTTTAATTTACGAGCTTTGGGGCAAAAGTGTAAATATGCAAAAGTTTAGGGGCAAAATTGTAATTTTTCCAAAATATGATTTTGGGTCAATTTGAATAATGTGAGTCCTAATTAGACTATATTTTAAATGATAGAGCAAGGAAAACTGAAATTGGGCTAAAATGGGAAAATACCAAGTTGTGGGCGAAATGGTAAAAATAACCATTTTAGCATACGAGGTAAGTTCATATGTAAATGTTGGTAACATAGTTATTATTTTAAATGTTTTAATGTTTTTAAATGATATGATAATTATTATGAAATATTATACTTGTGATAATTGTTTGATAATATGTCAAATTATGTGATATACTTGGAAAATGTGAAATACTACCGAGTATCGGTATCGGCATTCCGTAGAAGATGGTTGAGACACATGATTGGGAAAAGGTCCGTTGAACCTCGGGAATGGATTAGGATACAAGTGACATGTCACTTGGGATATTTGGGCATCCGAACTCGTTGAGTTGAGTCCGAGTTCACTTATTGATCGAGCGTCCGAACTCGTTGAGTTGAGTCCGGAGTTCGTGAGATGTAACTAGGCATCCGAACTCGTTGAGTTGAGTCCGAGTTCACTTATGGATCTGAACGCCCGAGCTCGTTGAGTTGAGTCCGAGTTCACTTATGGGCGGGTTACATGGTAGCTTGGCTACATATGTGGCACTTATGTGCAAGTTATCCATGTATCCGAATTATATTCGATGTGTTCAACGGGTAAAGTTCTACTCAAATGGAGGAATACTCAAGATGAAAGGGACGTATTGGTAAGTGTTGTGAAATGGATACTTTGAACAGGTATGTACTTAACCCTCGGGTTGAAAACTCGATATAACAACAATATGGTAAGATGATAAATGAAAAGGTGATATGAATGTCTTGGTGATGATTATGCAAATGATGTTTTATGTTTGCTTATATGGTTATGTTACTTGCTATTTGCATGTGAGCTTACTAAGCATTTATGCTTACTCCCTCCTTTTCATTCCTTGTAGTGTTGACAAGCCAGCTCGGAAATCGGAAACGGTCGGAGGCACGCTCACACTATCCGTATACCATCTTGGCATAATGGCTTGTATATTTTGAGTATGGCATGTATAGCATTATAATCATTTTATATGTATGGTCTTATGATATGGTTATTGAGTGGTATGGAAATAGAAATGCTTGGTAATGATTAGCCATTGGAATGGCTAATCATGATCATATTTGGTATTATGTATGTCAAATTGCTAGCTAATCCATGGAAACCATGAAATAGGTAAAATTTACCATAAAATAGATTCAGACAGCAGCAGTGACGTGAGTTTAAAAAATCACTAAAAATAGTAGAAATGGAATTAAGTAATGAATAAGTTATGGAATCGAATTTTGATGAGTCTATTTTCATATGGAGTAAGCGAAACAGGTATATGAGTTATATTTTATGAGATGTTTAAATTTTTGTGAAACAGGGCCAGAGCAATTTCTGGATCCCCTGTTCTGAATTTGGAAATTCACCATAAATTTTACAAAGATAATTAGAAGTCATGCTTTATATGTAAAGATTCCTTATTGAGTCTGGTTTTATTAGAGATAAACGGCATAGTCATTGAAGCTCTGTACAGGGAGATATCTGATTCGTAATACACAGAGGTCGAGTAGTTGAACCCTGAAACAGGGAGACTTTAACTAATAAACTGTACTAATTGGCCCAACTAAAATTCTAGAAAAAATTAGTAGATATATATATGAGTCTAGTTTCAGGAAATATTTACGGAATTGGATTTTGAGTTTCGTAACTCGAGATATGATTTTAAAGCGACTGTGATGCAGTTAGCCAACTTGTCTGGAAATTTTAAAATGAATTGTATGAAATGTTTAATTAATGAATTAAGTCCGTTAACACCTCGTGTTCGACTCGGAAACGGTCTCGAGTGCACGGGTGTTACATTTAGTGGTATCGAGCAGGTTTAGTCGGTTCTCGGACTAACCTAGCATGTGTAAAAGTTTAGCTATACATGCCAGCGATGCGTGATAGTGTGATGTCTTCCGACGCGTATGAGTACCGTCTTATTTAGGCAGGTACTCTCCAACCGAAATGTCCGACCATGTTCACGATTATGTGAAGGTATTTGAGTAAAGTTATGATTATGATAAGTCTCGGTTCAGAAAAGTATGAATAAAAGTTTATGATACATATGTGATAATATGTGAGATGAAAGTTCATGTTGTGATAAATATTCATATTTGCTTAATGCTCATATGATGTAGTGTATGTGGCTTACTTGATAAGATGAACGGAATAAATAGAAAGTAGTAGAGGTATGAATAAAGGTCATAATATTATGATACGAGTGAAAATGTCCTTGTCTTGATTGGACGTTGAATGTTGATGAATGTTAATGATATACAATTTTTATGAGATAAAGGATTATAATGAAATGAACTTATCTATGTTAAATTGTTGGACCGAATTATATGATTGTAATGATATGTACATGATGATGCACAAAATGAAAGTTGTGATTGTGATGCAAATATCTATGTTTGTTTGGCCTTATATAATGTCATGAGCATGAATTAATTTAATTAAATGAATGGATAAGTAAAGTGTCTAGAAAACATAGAATGTATGCATAAGTAAATTGTCTAAATGGGACAATAGGAAAATTGGTGTAAGCCAACATGAATGAATGACATGATTTTGATGATGTTACTATGATGATGGAAGTTGTGTCATATGTGTATGTATAAGAAAGTCGAGTCGGAGGTCCTACAACCCTCCCCTTACCAAAGTGGTACTTATAATGGAATTTCATGAGATATGTATTGAATAAGTTTCTGTTGAAAACCCAAAGAGTTCAAAGATAGAATAATTATAAGTATGATCCGAGATTGAAAATGAGCTGATAAGTAAAGTCGAGCGAAAGTATCGATTGATATAAAGATTATTGGAATTATGCCTTGTCCCGATTAGAGAAGGAATTCTCTTTGGTAAATCGAATTACTCAAGTGCAAGGTCGAGAAAAGTGTAAATCGAAATTTATTCGAATGACATTCTTTCGTGAATGATTTAATATGAAATTTGTGACGGCGAACTAGTTGGGGAAATGATATTTCAAATGTGAATTATCCGAGTGTGACAGTTATGACCGGACAGATTTATGATCTCTTTTGAGATGTTCTATGTGTTCACCCGTTCTCGAAATATTTCTATGGTTATTGATCTTCTGAAGAAATTCTTGTTATATGGGAATGTCTTCTAATTTGGTGTTGGATGAAAGCATTGGTAGTCTGACTGGTTTATAATTTATATTGCTCTATTTCATCGGGTATTCTATTTCATTTCGTCTGATAAGAATTGATGAGAGAATTCATATGATATTATGATTCTGCTTTCTTCTACTTGATGCTTCATCTGATATATATGTATGGGAAGATATATTGATCTTGTTATATTTGATTTCAGTGGGATTAAATAATGTTTTCTTTTGGACTTTCTTTCTTTGAAGAATTATCAGGGTATTCTGTATTTTCTCTATGAATTTGGTTTTCGATTCTCGGCATAGTATCGTATCTTGGGTTTCTTTATCCCGGATCTCTTTATTCGGATTTCTTTATTCGGTTTCTCTATCTTGGATTTCTTTATTCGATTTTCTTGTTATCTTTGTTCCATAATTTGTCAATTATGACTCATGTTCAAGAAATCGTTCTTCACTCGTGATAATCATGTCAAATATGACTATACTTCTAATTTGATCTTGGTAATGTGGTGATTTTAGTATTGGGATTTTTCTAATTTACGTGTAAGGATTTGACATCGAGAAAGGCATAGGTGATAAAAGCGAGTTTTAGTCGGTATGGTAAATTATTTATTTGAAAGATTTCATGTGACAATTATGTCGATTATTTTTCCCAAGTTTGATAATAGAATTTCATTTTGTACAGATCAAAGAGTAAATAGTTTGAACGAGAAGTCTATATTTATTAGAAAGAGTTGAATATTAGTTTAAGTCACTACGAATGATAAGGTTTCCATCTTGTGAAAGCTGAAAAGTTTATTACATGTTGACAGAGTTCGGATAGATGAGAATATTGGTAGCAAGCGTCTCGAACTAGACTAGTCTACATTGAGCAAAGACTTCGACTTTCAAGAATGTATTGTTGTATGAATTGTGATGTGTTTCAAGACGGTGAGGTAATGTGATAGTTTAAAGCATCCGATGTTACATAAAATCGGAGTTGTTAAAGGGTTAAAGCCGAGCATTGGGATCTATCAAAATTATCCTTGTCAATGTTGATATTGGGATGGAAATGAGAAGGATTATTCTTGAGGCCATATCGAATTATTTCTATGGCGGAAGAGGAAAATGTGATGTATCCTATTGTTAAATGTTTGGCGAGATCTATAAATCACATCTCGTATTGAATGAATTCCTAGTCATCGATTCATGGAATTTCGAGTCTCTTTGATTGTTGGATTTCTTGGAATTCGGTCTCCATTAAATCAAGTTGAGATACGGGTTTTATGTCATGATATCATGGGAAATTGAGAAGGGTTGAAAATTTAAGAACAGTTGAGAGTTGAGGCTGTAAGCTTTTAGATCATATGAGAAATTGAAGAGATGTATTGGAGGTACAGTCTAAGTGCAAGTTCTTCGGCACCAAATATGAGATTAAAGTGAAGACCACTTTTACGGTAAGATTTTCTGGGGCGAAAATCCTGAAGGGGAGAGTTGTAATATCGATTTTGGGCCTAGTCGAATAGTGGTTTCGTGACCACAAAATCCGATATAGAAATAATTATTTTATGAATATTTTAAGGTCTATGATATGATTGCATGATTGTGTGAAAATTTCGTGAAGAAATTTTATGCGAAAAGTGCTTAATTTGAAATTTGGGACTAAATTGAATAAATTGCAAAACTTGTGTTCTAGAAGTATTTTGCATAAAATTGAATTATATTATTAATTAGAGGTCCTTAAAGAGTAATTTTACCAATTTCTAAGTCTATGGACAAAATTGGACATGGATGGAATTTTGGAAAGTTTAGTAGTAAGGGTATTTTGGTCATTTAGGGTAAAATGAATTAAAATACAAAATTAAAAGCCAATTTTGCTCATCTTCAACCCCATGGCCGAATATAGCAAGGAGAAACCATGGCTAGGGTTTTCAAGCTTCCAAGCTCGATTGTAAGTCCGTTCTAGCCTCGTTTTAATGATTTTTACGTTTTTGGAGTCCCTTAGCTCGATTTAGCTTATGCTAGCAATAATTTAACCTAGGGTTTATATTTGGAAAAATACCCATAGGTGAAATTTGTGTATTTTGGTGTTTTATGATAGAATATGAGGTTTTAAATTATGTTAGACAACTTGTGCTACTCGGTTTTAAGTGAAAACGAGCAAAAGGGCTTAATCGGTAAAAATACCTAATAGTCATAAGTACATGTTAGAGTGAGAATTTGATGTTGCCATAGAAGGAAAAATGATCAGCATGTCATTAAACATAAGAAAATAGGCTGAATTTTAATTTACGAGCTTTGGGGAAAAAGTGTAAATATGCAAAAGTTTAGGGGTAAAATTGTAATTTTTCCAAAATATGATTTTGGGTCAATTTGAATAATGTGAGTCCTAATTAGACTATATTTTAAATGTAGAGCAAGGAAAACTGAAATTCGGGCTAAAATGGGGAAAATACCAAGTTGTGGACGAAATGGTAAAATAGCCATCTTCAGCATACGAGGTAAGTTCATATGTAAATGTTGGTAACATAGTTATTATTTTAAATGTTTTAATGTTTTTAAATGATATGATAATTATTATGAAATATTATACTTGTGATAATTGTTTGATAATATGTCAAATTATGTGATATACTTGGAAAATGTGAAATACTACCGAGTATCGGTATCGGCATTCCGTAGAAGATGGTTGAGACACATGATTGGGAAAAGGTCCCGTTGAACCTCGTGAATGGATTAGGATACAAGTGACATGTCACCGGGATATTTGGGCATCCGAACTCGTTGAGTTGAGTCCGAGTTCACTTATTGATCGAGCGTCCAACTCGTTGAGTTGAGTCCGAGTTCGTGAGATGTAACTAGGCATCCGAACTCGTTGAGTTGAGTCCGAGTTCACTTATGGATCTGAACGCCCGAGCTCGTTGAGTTGAGTCCGAGTTCACTTATGGGCGGGTTACATGGTAGCTTGGCTACATATGTGGCACTTATGTGCAAGTTATCCATGTATCCGAATTATATTCGATGTGTTCAACGGGTAAAGTTCTACTCAAATGGAGGAATACTCAAGATGAAAGGGACGTATTGGTAAGTGTTGTGAAATGGATACTTTGAACAGGTATGTACTTAACCCTCGGGTTGAAAACTCGATATAACAACAATATGGTAAGATGATAAATGAAAAGGTGATATGAATGTCTTGGTGATGATTATGCAAATGATGTTTTATGTTTGCTTATATGGTTATGTTACTTGCTATTTGCATGTGAGCTTACTAAGCATTTATGCTTACTCCTCCTTTTCATTCCTTGTAGTGTTGACAAGCCAGCTCGAAATCGGAAGCGGTGGGAGGCACGCTCACACTATCCGTATACCATCTTGGCATAATGGCTTGTATATTTTGAGTATGGCATGTATAGCATTATAATCATTTTATATGTATGGTCTTATGATATGGTTATTGAGTGGTATGGAAATAGAAATGCTTGGTAATGATTAGCCATTGGAATGGCTAATCATGATCATATTTGGTATTATGTATGTCAAATTGCTAGCTAATCCATGGAAACCATGAAATAGGTAAAATTTACCATAAAATAGATTCAGACAGCAGCAGTGACGTGAGTTTAAAAAATCACTAAAAATAGTAGAAATGGAATTAAATAATGAATAAGTTATGGAATCGAATTTTGATGAGTCTATTTTCATATGGAGTAAGCGAAACAGGTATATGAGTTATATTTTATGAGATGTTTAAATTTTTGTGAAACAGGGCCAGAGCAATTTCTGGATCCCCTGTTCTGAATTTGGAAATTCACCATAAATTTTACAAAGATAATTAGAAGTCATGCTTTATATGTAAAGATTCCTTATTGAGTCTAGTTTTATTAGAGATAAATGGCATAGTCATTGAAGCTCTGTACAGGGAGATATCTGATTCGTAATACACAGAGGTCAGAGTAGTTGAACCCTGAAACAGGGGAGACTTTAACTAATAAACTGTACTAATTGGCCCAACTAAAAATTCTAGAAAAAAATTATTAGATATATATATGAGTCTAGTTTCAGGAAAAATTTACGGAATTGGATTTTGAGTTTCGTAACTCGAGATATGATTTTTAAAGCGACTGTGATGCAGTTAGCCAGCTTGTCTGGAAATTTTAAAATGAATTGTATGAGCTGTTTAATTAATGAATTAAGTCCGTTAACACCTCGTGTTCGACTCCGGAAACGGTCTCGGGTACGGGGTGTTACATTAGGAGCTGATCAAGGAGCAGGAGTTGGCCGGCCAAAGGCCTCTAGCATGGGAAAATTCGACTAGGTTGAGTGCCAGTATAAATTCGGCATGAGGGGGAAAGTTGTGCCTTTTGCTGACCATTCTCCTCTTCTTTCTTTTCTCCTCTTCTCTTCAACTTTTTCTTTTTCTTGTTTTCCTCCATAGCCGAATCTCTCTAACCACCTGTGCATCTCCATCTTTTTCTTCAAACGTTTCTAAAACCTTCATAGCTATTGTCATAAAAAGCTAAAATCCCGAAAACTATACTTTCTTCTGTGCCAATTTCTCCTAGCCAATTTTATTATCTTTTCCACCATTCTTGATCGATTCTCTAGTTCTCTAAACCTCAAGGTTCTATCAACAAGACCATATCAAAACCCTCCTATTTCATCTTTTTTTACACAGCTTCAACAAAAGCCGAAAACCCCACTCTCTTAGGGACTTGGCCGAATAGTGAGATCACTGAAGGCTTGACTTTTGTTATCATTTGAGGGCTTAGATCGACATCAGAATTGATTAAAAATTAATTGGGATTATTGACCGAAGGAACTGGTGGTAAGTCTTTTCAATCTAGTCTTTATTTCATATTTTAGAAAAACCGAAACCCCTAAAGGTTAGGGAGGCTGTCGACTTGGACTTGTAGCCCTAAGGGGTTGTGATAACTATTTTGTCTTAATAATAATGTGATCTAGAGGCTGCTGATCAAGGGCTTGGACAAGTGGAGCAACGGGACCTAAGTTTAGTCGCAAACTTGGGCAAAGGTAGGATTGCTAGTGTCTAAGTTGTTATGGCCGAATAAGGTAAGGAGTTATTATGTAGTTCGTTTTGGTAGTAGATTAACGTGGTAGTAATATAATTGTAGGTAGTTCGAGCGTGGATCTCGTCAACGAATCGTCATAAAATAGGTGTGTAACTGACACCCTTTCTTAGTCTAGATCGGCAAAAGCAAAAAAGCTGAAATGCCGAAAACTGATATTTTGTAGATTTACGAGTGTGCGAATGCTTGTGTGGTAAGTCGATTAATGTTTTTGGTAAGCTGCAATGTTTGGACTGCAAAGTGCATGATTTTCGTGCCCTCGATATTTTTGGGCTTATTGGGCCAAAATTGGAATAAAGGGCCAACGGGCCCAATTCGGTAAGAACCCTCGGTAAGTGATTCTGTTAGTACGTGAAAGGTAGGAGTATGCATAAAAAAACCCTAAAATAGATAAATTACTGAAATACCTTTAAAAAGCAAAAAATTTACAGTTTTACCCCTAGGAGATAAAGTACCGAAATACCCCTAGGAGTAAATTGACCTAAATGCATGTTTGACTGTTGTTATTTACTGCATGCCATGTTGTTATTATCTGATGCATGGGACTGGGATATTGATGGAGGAAGTACTGAAAGTGGCTTGTCCACGTACTAGAGGCTTTGCCTCAATTCTTTCGTTAACTAGCGACAAGGTCAGAATCGTGGAGTGTAAGGCTAGGTGGGTTGAGTTATCCCCCACATGGAGTGTAGGGCTGGTACGGGTGGAGTGTAGCGGTTGGTGGGTTGAGTAGTCTCCCCAAATGGGCTTGCATATGTTTATTGATGTTGCATGTATTTCGAAATGGGCCTATGGGCCGTACTGTTATCTGAATAAGGGGCTAAGGCCCAGTTTCATGTAATATGAAAAGGGCTCTGGCCCAGTATCACTGTTATCTGAATGGGCTTAGGCCCGATGGGCTTGAGCTGACTTGGGATTTGAATGGGTTTTCCTTACACACTGAGTTTCCAAACTCACCCCTTCTTTAACCTTGCAGGTGGGCCTTGATGTGAGTGTCTTGGAGCCAGAGGGGATTCAGAGTGGCCATGGTGAACGCCTTTGGGTTTTAAAAAGAGACTGGTTTTCCAAAGCTATTTTTAATTACTATTTAATTTTTGGGTTGTAATAAGGCCATTTTAACTTTATTTTCTTCTTTGATTTTATGGGATTATATTATTTTAAATAACTTTAAATTGATGGATAATAATTCAAATGGGCTAGACTTAGGGTGCAATTTCAAAATGGTACTTGTTTTTAAAATAGCACGACGTCACGAATATTCGATTTACCAAAGATGACCACTCAAGGAAATTTTCAATTTGTTATAATCAAGTGTGGCAATAGATGTGGGCGTGTCTAGGATTGGATCCAATCGAAGAGCTTGGTACTTAAGTAGCCTTCATGGCTCACCTCCTCTGTTATGGATACCTACCTGGTGCCCAGCTTCCGTTCACTTGGTTAGCTTAACAAAAGTCGGCTTTTAAAACACTTAAAAGGGAACATGGGTTTTTAACTTCAATGTGGCACGTCAGATTCGGCCATAACGTCTGGGCCGGGTTTAGGGTGCTACACTATCCCGATCTTAAAAATATAAAAATTACTAAAAACAGGACAATAAAACATACCTAATTAAGCTTGATTAGTTTCTTCTCTCTCTCCTAGGGTTTCCATGAAATTTTTGGGGATGAAGATGGTATAAAATGATATTATTTCTATTTAATTATTTATCATCCATTAATTTTTCCACTTTCCATTTTAGTCCTTGCCTTTTTCTAATTTTCCATGGATGATTCATCAAAAATATCTACTGACTTTTCTTTAATAGTCTAATTACCATATAAGGACCTCAAGTTTTGAATTCCATAACTATTTGATACTTATAGCTATTAGAATTCAACTTTTTCATTTTATGCAATTTGGTCCTTTCCCTAATTAAACACATAATTGGTAAAACTTTCTTATCAGAATTTTCATATGACATTCCTATCATAATGCAAACCATGCAATAATATTAAAATAAATTTTCTTTTTGGCTCGGATTTGTGGTCTCGAAACCACTGTTCCTATTTCATTGAAAATGGGTTGTTATAGTGACTCCATAGGTAGAATACAATAATCCCATTTCCTTTTGGTTTCAACCTAACATATAATAACATATGTATTATACCAAGACTCAAATTGATAATTCAACACAACAAAAAATTTCAATATACAACTTAAACTCAATAAAGACCTTTTCTATGCATGATATATTACCATTTTCATTCATTCACAACTCAACTACACAAATTTACCATTTGCAACTTAGTAACCATTTGACATGTATACATATGCATATAAGTCACAAGCATTGCAACATCTCATGCACTTCAACTATGTGCCAACTTAATTATACAAACCAACCATTTGACCATTTCCAATTTACCATTTTTGGCTTCAAATATTGCTATGTTCACATGTTATCAAAAAATCGACTCAACCTAGGAACATGCCATATATTAAACAAAAAGGGGCTATACAAACACTATCGATTTAAGGACCACAGATTGGATGCTGAAATAACCTCTTGAAACTTCAAATTCTACTATACCTACGTACAGAATAAACAAACTATACGTTGAGTGATAAAGCTTAATGGTACTTTCATGATTCAAGATAATATAAATTTAGCATTGGTAAATTATCACAAGGAATTCATGCTTAATGTCTAACCAATTTACATCCTATCATGCCAAGTAATTCCATTATCATATATATAGTGTGTGTGTGTTCATACATATGGCAAATAGAAAAAAATAAAACCATTCAACATTTGCAGTAGAATTTACCAATACATTCTATCTTTTAAGTGCCAAACTTTATGGCATTTAAACATTCAACATAACACCCCTTACCCGTATTCAACACCAGAACAGGGTACGAGGCATTACCAGACTTATCACACAAACTTTCATACAAATCTGAGCCATCAATTTGCGTCCAAATGAAAACTTTTTGCATTCAATCTACGAGGCACAAAACATGCTTTGGAAGTGGTTCGGGACCAAATTGAGAACTTTAGAAATTTTTACAACACTTAAAATTTTTTCACTAAACAGGGGTCACATGCCAGTGTAGATATAGGGCATGCCTGTGTGGGCAGGCTATGTGGCCACACACACCCGCGTCCTGACCCCGTGTAACTCTCTTTTTGTCACCCAAGAACAAATCGAAGACACACACCAAGTCACACGCCCGTGTGCTAGGCTGTGTGGTCGAATTAAAATTTATGATTTTTTATAAAATAGGTGCAGACTACACACACCTAGGACACACGCCCGTGCCTGAGGTCGTGTCATCCACACGGCTGAGACACACGACCGTGTGGACAAAAATAAGGCTATTTACCAAGCCATTTTGCCACCCTTTGATGCACACACCTATACAACACAACATAGCACCAATTAAAGCATTTACATACAACCAAATCAGCCATAATCAAGACATCCATACGTCAATTACATGCTATCATCTTTTATACCCAAACATCACATACTCATCAACTCAAATCATACAAGTTTCCACATTCATGAAGGGCATCATCATATAAACTACTTATGCCAATAGCAGCCAATTTCAAGTGGCCTTATACAAAATGAACTTTCAACCAACATAAGCCAACACATTTGGCCAAATCAATTATGACACATAGCAAAATGACCAAGTCCCCTATACATGCCATAACTCAAAATATTAAGATCACACAAGTAGTAGTACATTCAAGGTGTATGGGTCTATGATCAAGGATGAACATTCTCACTAAGTAATTTCGATATACAAATATCATCTTCTTGTATTTCATGCAATAATCTTTTCATGTCATATTTCCTTATCATATGTATCATTCCATGTCAATTTGTTTTAAATTCATCTTTGCCCTTATCAAAACTTTACCCGTTGAACTTATTCGAAATACCGATGGATACATAGGTAGTACACCTAAGGTGTACAAATCAGAATCTCTCAATTCATGTCCAAAAGTGCCCTTAAGATACAATTTTCAGAAAGTACAGTCTCGAGCTACATATGTATACAACAGGATTACCAGTCCAGGCTAAATCCTTTTTATGTCTCTAAAGAGCTTGATCTGGATTACTTGTCTGGGCTGAATCCAGTCCATAACATATGTTCGAGAGGACTTATATCAGTTTACCCATCTGGGATAAATCCTTTCATAAATGAGGTCAATAGGATTACTCATCCGAGCTAAATCCCGTCAGCAACAAATGTAGGACCTCATTCATTTCGAGAAATCACGTATCCATCGATTTTCCATTTATTCAATCGAGATTTAAACACTTTGCAAGCATTCTCAGGCAAGTGGTCAATCTCATATATTCATGCATTTATGCAACTCAAACATTCACATTCAACTCAAGCATAAAATTTAACATTTTTATTGTTTATCGAGCATTATAATTGATCAGCACTTTCATTTATCGAGCTTTAACGAGTATGTGATCATTTTAGATTTTTATGGGATTTATACAATTCACAACACAGCATTTAATTCAAACATAAAAACATATACAATTCAGTTACACAAACTTACCTCGACAATTGTTCGTTTACGAAAAATCCACTAGTCCAACTTTTTCCTCTATTCCTTGTTCTAACTCAGAATTTGGTCTATCCGGATCTATATGAGTAAATTTAACATCAATTTACCACATTTCATATTCATGTGAACTAAATTTTCATCCTAGGAAAAATTACCATTTTGCCCCTAACTTTTCCATAAATTTCCATTTTATCCCTAGGCTCGGAAAATGAAATTCATGAAATCTGACCCTCTACCCAAGCGTAGCCGATATATACATACAACTTTTACAGCACATACATTTCACAAATTTTAGCATTTTCCATGGATTTTCACCAATTTTCATTTTAGTCCCTAAATTAAGTTTTCATCAAAAATCACTTTGTAAAAGTTGTTTTTCTGTCATGAATCTTTCATTTTCTACCATAAATTTCAAATTTCTAGCATATACATCCTTGACTCAATTTTTATACCTTGATAACTTTTCAAATTAGTCCCCCAAATAGATAGATTAAACTATGTCAGTTTCAAAAATATCAAAATTACTAAAAACGGGCCAATGAAACTTACCCAATTACGAAAGTTTCTTCTCTCTCTGTTAGAGTTTCCATGTTTATTTTGGGGAAGACGATGAGAAAATATGATGATATTATCTTTTCATCTTTTTAATTAATTAATTCAATAGAATTCTAATTTAGTCCCTATCCTTTTTCTCATTTTCCATGGATGAATCATCCAAAAATATCTACATACTTTTTATTAATGGTCTAATTACCATATAAGGACCATAAGTTTTGAATTCCATAGCTATTTGATCCTTCTAGCTACTAGAATACAACTTTCACATTTTATGCGATTTAGTCCTCGTAATTAAGCACATAATCGATAAAATTTCCTTATCAAAACTTTCACGTGACATTTCTAGTATAATATAGATCATTTAGTAAAATATAAATAAATCATATTTTTTGGCTCGAATTTGTGGTCCCGAGACCACTGTTCCGATTTCACCGAAATTGGGCTATTACAACTCCCCCTCCTGAAGAAATTTTCCTCCTCGAAAATTTTACCAGTAAAGAGATTCCAACTTTACTTTCTCATGTTTCCACCTAGTTTTTTTCCAGGCAGCTTTCTCTACATCATATCATTGTCAAAGAACTTTCAGTAAAGCTATCTTTATATTTTTCGTTTCTTTCACTTCACATGCCAAAATTTCAACCAATCACTCATTGTAAGTCATTGCAAGCTGAATTTCAATCTCTATCAGAGAAGTAACAGATGACGGGTCTGATCGATATTGTCATAACACATATACACAGAAAACATTGTGAATACTACAGAACTCTAATAATAATGCCAATTAATACGCAACAGGTCTAACTCTTTTCAATAATCTCATATGACCCGATAAATCATAGATTTAGTTTGCGTTTACAGCTAAATTGGAGAATTTTCTTCCTTGGCGAAACTTTCATAAATATTTTATTGCCAATTTGAAACACTATTTCTTTTCATTTTAGATTCGCATTAGATTTCTGACGATCAAATACTATTTTTATACTGTCTCAGATGACTTTCACCTTCCTTTGGTTTCAATGAATCAAATCAACTACATGTATCGTTTCTCACTGAGCTCAGTCCAAAACACCGGAGTTTTACATTATAACCATATAAAGCCTCGTACGGTAAAATTTTATATTTGATTGTTAACTGTTATAAGTAATTTCAACCTAAGCCAAATACTTTTCTCAATTACTTTCAAATTCAAGTACACAACATCGAACCACATCTTCCGAAATCTGAATCATATGTTTAGATTGATCATCCATATGAGGATGAAATACCGTACTAAAATGTAACCATGTACCCAGAGTTTCTTGTAACTTATTACAGAATCAGAATATAAATCGTAGATCTCTATCAGAAATAACAGAAACTAGCACATCATATAATCTGTCAATCTCAAAAACAGGTAATTCAAGTAATCTATCAAGCGAGAAATCCATTCATGTCAGAATAAAATGTGCAGGCTTTGTCAAACAATCAACAATTACTCAAATAGTATCTTTCTTTTTAATAGACAGGGATAATCCCAACATAAAGTTCATAGTAACTTTGTCCCATTTCCTCTTCGATATTTTCTCTGACTATAACCATCTTGAAATTTCATCCTTATCTTGTTGGTGCATCCATCATTTAAATACAGTTCAAGAAATACCTTATTTCATTTTCAAGCTACTATTACATATTTTTTGAATCATTATGTGTTTTATCATTCTCCTGATAAACAGGCATAGTACCACTTTGATCATTCATGTAAAATTTTCAGTACAAGCTCTAATTTCTTCAGCACACAGACTCTGTCTCTGAATAACAGACATTTATCGAATCTATTCTGAAATTCTGATTCAGAAATTATTTCACACTATACTCATTTAACTCAAAACTCATTATCACTTTTCTTAGTTTCCCTTATCTGTTGTAGCGACACCGGTTTAGCTCTATACTCAACTATAATTAAGTTATTATCAAACAATCATATTCGATATCCATGGCTTGCAAAATATACAGAGATTTTCTACTCAGAACATCTGTAACCACATTCATTCTTCCTAGTGATATACAATTATCAAGTCATAATCTTTCAACATTTCAAACCATATACGCTATCTCAGATTCAAATCTTTTAGCAACATCAGATACTTCAAAATTTTAAAATTACTGAGTATACAAAATTTTTCACCAAACAAGTAATGTTATCAGATTTCAATACAAAATCAATAGCTATCAATTCTAGATCATATATTGGTTTATTCTTTCCATGTGGTTTTAACTATTTGGAAGCATAGGCTATTACCTTGCCTTACTGCATCAAAACATAATCTAATCACATTCAATAATACATCAGTGTAATAACAAATTCCTTACTCAATTCAGGTTGAACAAGAATCAATACTTTGATCAACATAGTTCCCAACTGGTCAAAACTTTATTGACATTTATCAGTCCATTCAACTCTTACATCTTTTTGTAATAACTATGTCATCAATGTATCTATTTCAATTATTAATAGTGAAGCTTTGAGTCTTTTCCAAAACCACAACCATCAAGTATATTTATGACTATAGTGCATTAACATGACCGGCATTTCAATCGTATAGATAAAGCAACATTTCAATATCAATAGTGTACCTCAAATTAGAATAGGGAGAGCCGAAAGTGGCCACAATAATAACCAAGGAGTAAAACAGTTTCTATGTTTTGTGATCTCTATCACCATACCTTATGATCGAGTCAATATTTATAACGGTATTAAATGTAATTACTTCCGATCAAAGAATATCTTCCATAGGAAACCTATGTTTACATAATAAAGAGATCGTTGATATCTAAGAGAAAATTCAGTAGTGTAATGTCATGCATACTCAGTAGAAACAACTGTGATAAAGACAATATATCTTGCACATTCGCTATTCAGTGCTTCAATCAGTAGAAATAGAAAACATCATCATATGAACCTTATCATCAAATCTTATATCAATCATGATAAATTAGAAAGCCCAAGTGCGATAAAGCAATACCACTCATTAATCAACCAGATTTCACTAGTTCCATCTATCATAATTTACTAGCCTTTCAATACGATAATTATTGCATCTGAACATGCACAATTTCACATGCATCTGAGAATAACAGTACATATAGAATACCCATATAAAATATCCAGAAGGGATTGCAGTAACATATATACCCGATTATAATAGCAGTATTCAATATTGTTTTTTTTTTGCAATTTCATCACTATTCCACTAACATATATAGTCATCAATAATCTCACATTATTCAGTTCACTCGAAAAGCTTATTCGAAAGAAATTTTTTTTTAGTTAACCCATTCTGTGATACCATACCTGAATAAATCAATTTCTCATAAGTAACTTCTTTCTTTAACAGGCATTGTGTATCCTAAACAGTTTTCAGAAAAATTCAACATCTCTTTTTAGAACCCATCTTTATTTACTAACCTATTATCGATTCTAACTATATCATTAATTATTCAGCCTTTGAACTCTTTAGTTTCATATTCATGAGTTTAATCCATATAAATCTTATTAATTTCATTGCATAAAATTGTACCGGAAAGGGGGGTGGAGATCGTTAGCCTCAAAATTTAACTTTCGTATATATATGCTTATACTCATATAACATAACATTCATCATTCTCATGTACCATAAATCATTTGTCCGTACCTTTTTGAATTCTATTTCATCGTAAGTAACATTTTTACTTAGGCACATGAATATCACTTTCAGCAGTATCAGAATTATCTCGGATGGAAAGCATTTCTATCTATTTGTAAGACAATTTTCATCAGAGTCAAGAGATATCACACTATCACAGGTTATATAATGGCATGTATTATAGACTCCATATATGCTACGTTTAGTCCAAGAATTGACTAAACGATAGCTTTGATACCACTAAATGTAACACCCCTAACCCGTATCCATCACTAGAATAGGGTTACGAAGCTTTACCAAAAATTTTTAGAACATTTACAGGAATTTCATGTTAGTCACTATTCATTAATCAAGATTATTTCAAACATCCCTTAAATGGACCCTCGAGGCCCAATACGAGCTTTAGAAACGAGTTGAGACTTAATCGAGACCTCTAAGAATTTTTCGCGACTTTTCAAAATTTTTCCAGGGCGTAGGGCTCACACGCCCATGTGGTCCAAGGGACACGCCCGTGTGACTCTAGGACATGCCCGTGTTGAAGGCCGTGTTCGACCCTGTGTAACTTTCTGACTTGCACAACGACCATGCCACACACTTGTATATTAGCCACACGGCTGAGACACACGCCCGTGTCTCTGTCTGTGTGCTCAATTCTAAGCATTCTGTTTCTCAAAATTAAGGTGCGGGGGACACACGGCCTAACCACATGCCTGTTTTACCAGGCCGTGTGTCACACACAGTCTAGACACACACCCGTGTGGACAAAATAAAGCCATTTATAGCTTTATTACTCGCCCAAAATTTCACTTATGACCTGCACTTGAATCACACATACTAATACCAATCATTTCAAGCATTCAAGATAAGCAAACTCTATCATTTAACATTATATCATCACAAGCATTCATATTTACAATCTTACTCTTTAATAAGCATACTTGTTTCCCCTTTCTTAATCAAACAATAAATAGTACCTATGTTATCACCATAACATGAACTTAAATACATATATACATGTACCAAAACATAATCATCACTAGCCATTTCAATGGCTAGATTACAATAATCATTTACATTTTCATGCTACTATGGCCAACATAACCTATACTTGCCATTACAACCATAATTGATTTACCATATATATATCGCCATAGGCCGATGGATAGTGTGAGTGTTCTCTGCCAAACTTCCAATTCAACAAGCTTCTGATTTACTCTAAAACAAGGGAAAATAGAATAGAGTAAGCATAAAATGCTTAGTAAGTTCGTATAACATGGTATTAATTTACCATTCATCCTATTTGAGGTAACTAAGTAATGCATATTCAACCACTTTGATCTCAAGCCCTACACATCTCCTCATTTCCCTTGTTAGTCAAATATTCCATAGTAACATCAAGACATGTATGTGCTCAACAACAATTAGGTTCCCGTGCACGTATGCTTTCCACAACATGTATTCATTTAACATGTATAGACTATCTTTTATTATTACAAGTATAGCTTCGTAGTAGTTCATTTTAAGTTTAGATCATTTCATGTCAAGACTTTACTCATTTTATTCTAGTATTAAGATCACACAAGTAATAGTACAATTAAGGTGTATGGGTCTATGTTGAATTATGAACATTCTCGCCTAGTAATTTCCATATACAAATATCATCTTCTTGTATTTCATGTGATATTCTTTTCTTCTCATATTTCCTTATCATATGTATCATTCCATGTCCATTTGTTTTAAATTCATCTTTGCCCTTGTCATAACTTTACCCGTTGAATTTATTCGAAATATCGATGGATACACAGGTAGTACACCCAAGGTGTACCAATAAGAATCCATCAATTCATGTCTAATAGTACCCTTAAGGTACAATTTTTAGAGAGTACACTCTCGAGCTACATATGTATACAAAAGGATTACCAGTTCAGACTAAATCCTTTTTCTGTCATATGCTCTAAAGAGCTTGATCTAGATTACCCGTCCAGGCTGAATCCAGTCCATAACATATGCTCAAGAGGACTTATGTAACACACCTATCCCGTAACCGTTGTCGGAATAGGAAAGGGGTATTACCAGACTTGTAACTCATGTCAGAATAGTAAATTTTTTTTTTTACTTTTTCTTCAAAAAAAGATCATTCATTTAGATAAATGCTAAAAACAGCCAGGGATAAAATTAAACTTCTATAAGTACACATTCAAAAGATGTCATTTTTGCATGGCTTAAATACATTAACCAGAATATTATTCCGCTACTAGTTTATTCTATACATGCTATAAAATAATCCAAAATATAGCAGTACCAAACAGTGGATAGTGATAGTGTGACGAGTTGTTGACGATCCTCGAGCAAAGGCCAAATTTGATAATCTATAAAACAAAGAAACATAACAACAGAGTAAGCTTTCAACGCTTAGTAAGTATTAAGTAAAACAATTAACTTTGCTGGATTAAATACATTTATAACTTACACAAAATCCAAGTGAAGTCTCAATGGGCTTAATAAGCCTACACAAGTACATAATATATACCTGGCCAACTTAATGTACTGATCATCCGTAATTGTTGATTTATTACTAAGTCGCTTAAGATTAGGCCTTACACAAATCACGTTTTGAAATGTCAAGATATATCACCATTCGGTCAAATAGATTAAACCCTATGTATGCACATGCAATTCATCTATTTCATCCAAATTTAAGAGTATATACTCTTTCGCATTTAAAAACATCAATGCTACTTTTAGTTTAATCAGTCGAACTAAAGCATAACACTATAATCACATTCGGTTTCCATATTTGGAAGCACATATTCATGTTTTCATCTTACATAAACAATTTGATAGAGTCAATACTCGTTGAATATAACTTATAACCATCTCATAAGTGATTCCCCAAGTGCATTTGTAATACAAACGAAATCGAGTTCACATAGCAAGTAAGTATCACTTACCATATACTTAACCTTTGTACACTTACCGTTTCCATAGTTACCAATTACCAATTCAATCTTTCAATACCTCTAGCCACTTAATCATATGCACTCATTTCGTGCACATACATAATTGTATATATGTATTTAGGAGCTTAGTTCTTTAGTTCATATTCACATTAATATTTCAAATAATCAAATCATGACAAGTATTAAAGTTTCGTATACGTATATAAAGGGCCAAACATATTCCTTATCACATATACATAAATGACCAAACGCAATCCATACCTCGTATTTTCACATCCTGCCGAATACAACTCAAATTAGTAAATTTTTATGAAACTAATTAAATCCTTATCTTAAAGATATACAAATGGTCTTCGGTTTGAAATAATTCAAGGCACTTAGCCATGGCCTGCTAGGTTTTAAAAAAAAATCCAAATCCAGTTACCAGTACCAAGCCTGCGGGACTTTAAGCCCGGATATATCATCATAGTTAATTCACAAAGTTGTATACACATCAATTCACATACCTTCGATTTTTCCAACACGGAAACACATTAATAAGGTATCACTTCATTCGAACTTATTCGTATCTCAATATAGCTAGTCTCATTTCACAAGAGCCATTAGGCCACATCACGTAGTCAGCGAGTCTTAACCCGGATACTTTCCAAATTCCATGTATATTTAATCACATGTTACCACATTTCACACAACTATCACCATTGTAATTCACTAACCTCATTCGAATATAAGCATATAGCATGTACCTTAACTTCATGTCATAATATCATTTGACTTTAACACACACATATACATATATATATATATATATATATCCTTTACAATAAACTTCCAACTAAATAAGAAAATACACACATGACTTACATTCTTCTCATGACAACCATTCGGCTAAACAACATATAAGTCACCACACCTTCAATTTATAAAACTATCAACACATATTACATATACATTGCTTACGTTTATAAAATAGCCATTCGGATAACTTGCACACATTTAAATTTTAGCCATTTTGGCCTCACCACCTATATATTTATCTTGTACATCAATTCAGCAATAGCTTATAAGCAACTCAATTAGTTTCATCAATGCTTACAACAAAATCACAGATTCACTACAAGCTGTTTTCTTGAGCAACAATCATTAAATTATTTGTAAATGGAGCTATGAAACTCCAAATGAAGTGCCGTAAATTTTCCCCGAAATTAGACTCATATATCTTCTATCCATAAAGTTTTCAGGATTTTTGGTTTGGTCAATCAAAACCAGAATTTTCTTAAAGTTTCCCCTATTTCACTGTTTGGCTATACTGACCACTCTTCACTACGAATCAAAGTTCTCATTGTAAAGATTTCAAAATATGTTCTTGTTTATTTCATTTGAAACTAGACTCATTAAGGAGTCTAAGAATATAAATTTTATCTTATAACAATTTTTGTACTATTTATAATTATTTTCTAAAAACAGAAAAGGGGATTTCAGATTCATTCTGACACTGTCACACACAACTTTAAATATCTCTCTATAGGAAATTCCTTTGCTTGCACTGTTTATTTTATAAAAAACTAGACTCATTGATCTTTGATTTCATATTTTATTCAGTCTCTAATTCCACTCCAACAATTTATGGTGATTTTCAATAATCACGCTACTGCTGCTGTCCTAAGCAGATTATTACAATTTGCTCTAAAATTTCCAAGTCCAAACACTTAAAAGAGCTTACCATTTGAGTTTAAAACATATCATCATATATAAGTACTTCTTATTATCACATACAAATCATAATTTAAATATCACTTTTCTAATAACCAATCGGCTAAGGCTCATAGAAGTAACTTATTCCTTATCATTTTACTATAGGTAATTACACCAATTCATAGTCCCATCTTTACCCGTATTCCATATCATTCTTCATTATAATTAAACTTATATGCTAGAAACTTATTTATTTCAATATGTAATTCAAGTAGAACCATTGGGTCACATTTTATTTGTAACACCCCTAACTCGTGACCGACGCCGGTGTCGGACACGAGGGGTTAACGAGACAAATCCTCTTAAAGTACCGACCAATTTGGCATTTCTGGACAGGCTGGAAAACTGCGTCACCGTCGCCTTAAAAATCATATCTCGAGTTCCAAAACTCGGAAACTGGTTTCGTAAATTTTCCCTGAATTTAGACTCATATATCCATCCATGGATTTATTTTTAGAATTTTGGTTGGGCCAATTGGTACAGTTTATTAGTTAAAGTCACCCATGTTACAGGGATCGACTGCTCTGACCTCCGCGCGTTACAACTTGAATATCTTTCTGTACAGGGCTTTAATACTGGTGCCGTTTGTTTCTAATGAAACTAGACTCAAAATGGAATCTGTACATATAAGGCATGACTCCTAATTCCTTCTGGATAATTTATGGTAAATTTTCAAAGTCACGACAGGGGACCCAGAAATCGTTCTGGCCCTGTCTCATGAGAACTTTAATATCTCCCAGTATACTGCTCATATGGTCGTTTCGTTTCGTCCATATAAAATAGATTCATCAAGGATCAGTTCCATAATTTACTCACTATTTAATTCTACTTATACTATTTTTAGTGATTTTTCAATCTCATCTCACTGCTGCTGTCCGCAACAGTTACTGCAGTAGACTATGCCAATTTCATGAATTTTTCCTTGGCCTTAATCATCCATCATACATGACACAAATTATGGCCACCTTAACAAAATTTGAGTTTCTAAGACTCGTGGCTATAGGTTCTAGCATCCCACTCGACGACCACATAGGCCATTTTCACATGGCTTAAAGTTTACAATCCCACAAATCGACAAAATATAATAGCCTATACATGCCAAATGTTCTTCAACAACAAAAAAGTAATACCACAAGATTTCAGCCGGTGTGATGACTTCAACGACGGTTCGAGCACACAACAAGACGAGTCCCAAGTGACCTAAAATGGGTGACAAGAAAACACTGAGTGAGTTTACAACTCAGTAAGTCATAAGCATTCGTCAATCCATCGATAAAATTACTACTACATGTACAACAAATGAAACTAGGTACTCGTCCATATCGAATCCATACCATAATACCTCGAACCTTTCGGTCCAATCTCGTACCAGTTCATACATCCACATTTCATATTCTACACAACAAGATAATCGAAGCATTTTTTTTTTACACATTAACTCATTTTCCAGCGCAACCATACAATTTCAATCATCACATAGATTTAAGGCTTACCAATTCAACCCCAAGCATGGACGTATTTTCTATTCATCATGAGCTCGAGGTACTTACCCGATCCGCTGTCCGTGATCAACTCGATAATATCGCACACTCAGTGCCAATAGTGATGCAAAAGCATATAATAAGTCCGCACACTTAGTGCTATATAATCAGCTCGCACACATAGTGCTATATAATCAAATTCGCACACTTAGTGCTGTACAAATTTTAAATCCGCACACTTAGTGCCAATCTTGTCACCGTGTCCATTTATACCCGCACACTTAGTGCCAAGACCAATACGTTATGCATTTTACTACCTTTATACATTCAACAATGGCATCATTCCATACACATACATTTCCACTTACACATCAATTCATTAAACACAATTGCATATATATATTATGATCATTTAAATCAATGCCAAATATATGCTTTATGACTTACCTTATATTGGATGAAACGATTTCCAATCGACTACTCGATTATCTTTCCTTTGCCTTTGCTTGATTCTCCACCTCTAGCTTCTTGAGCTAAATTTAACAAATAAATTGGTTTTATCATTTGAGCATCGGAAGAGGAATTCAAGATGCCTAGCCAATATATAAATATCTACTCATTAGGCATCAAAGTCGCATATGTACAAAATCATGAATCGAACTCAACACCTTAGTTAGTATTCCTCTTAGCGAATTTTCTAAGCCAAGAATAGGCATCAATATGCTTGCCTCTAACCGAATGCATGCACACCAATTTCCCCTCATGTGGCCGAATATGCATGCCCATGTTGAGGCCGATTATGCACTTAATACCACACAAAACAGCATGCATTTTACTAACTAACGCATTACATATTGTAGCTCAATACACATCTCTCATGTACTACATAACCGAAAACATCATCCCAAGCAAATATATACCTTGAAATAGTATATATGTCATACCAATTCATCATGTGCAAACACATATTCAAAGCTCAAATCTTACCTACCATGCAACATGCATGAATCATACTTGTGGATATACCATGACCGAATACATCACAACACCATCATTTTGGTCATGATTAAGCAAAGAACTTAATGTCTCACTCAAAATACTAAAAAGAAAGTTCAAGAGCCATCAATCCCCATCACATACACCATTAACAAGCTTCATATTTAACATGCAATGGCATTAACACAAAATCCACCTTGGCCAAATACCATTTCCATGGCATAACAAGGATTTGAACCATGGCTAACATGCACATCAAGTTAGCAACCAAAACAAGCATGAATCTCATGACACAACCTCAAACATACCTTAATCTTGATGCAAGTATAGCCAAATCTCCTTCTAGTTCTCTTCTAAACCAAGCATGAAGCAAAAATCCTCCCTTTTTCCTTAGTATTTTCGGCCAAAGAAGAGAAAATGGATGAACAAAATTTTTCTTTTCTCTTCCACAATGCACGGCAAGGGGGGTTTCACTCACACACACACATTTTTTTTCTTTCTTTATTACCCATACTCATTTGTTTATTGTTTCTCCTAGTGCACCAACAAAACATGTTTCATGACATGTTTAGCCCATGATTCCTTGTCATGGCCGGCCACTTCATGTTAAGGGGAAATTTGACATGCAAATCCTTATTTTTGCATGCATTATCAACTAGTCATCCCACATTTCCCCATCATACTTTCAATGTTTACTACTAGGCCCTTTCTAGTGAAATTCACATTTATAACTCTAAATCGAAACATCAAAATGTCACACATGAATTAACACATATTATAGGCATCAAAATAAATTATAAATTATTTTTATGCCTCGGTTTTGTGGTCCCGAAACCACATCCCGACTAGGGTCAATTTTGGGATGTCACAACTCTCCCCACTTAAGAAATTTTCGTCCCGAAAATCTTACCGATAAATAGGCTCGGTATCGCTCTTTCATAGAGTCCTCAAGTTCCCAAGTGGCTTCTTCAATTCGTGTTTATGCCATAACACCTTCACTAACGGATTTTCTTATTGCGTAACTCTTTTACTTCACGCATCATAATGCGAACCGGTTCCTCTTCATAGCTCAAATTAGGTGAATCTCAATCTCGGATGGAGCAATTACGTGCGATGGATCAGACCTATATCGTCAAGCATCGAGACATGAAAACGTTGTGAATCCTTTCGAGCTCGGGGGCAAAATTAATCGATATGCGATCGCCCAACTCGTTCGGATACTTCATATGGCCCGATAAACCTCGGACTCAATTTGCCCTTACGACCAAATCTAAGCACCTTCTTCCAAGGTGAAACTTTGAGAAAGACCTTGTCTCCAACCCGATATTCAATATCTTTTCTTTTCAAATCCGCATACGACTTTTGGCGATCCGGCGACTTTCAAACTTTCACGAATTACTCGAACTTTTTGCTCGGCATCCTTAACCAAATCAACCCGAAGAATTTACCTTCACTAAGTTCAGTCAGAATAATGGGGTACGGCATTTACGATCGTATAAAGCCTCGTAGGCGCCATCTTAATGCTTGATTGAAAGCTATTGTTGTAGGCGAATTCAATCAAAGGTAAATACCGTTCCATGAACCACTAAACTCAAGGATGCAACATCTCAACATATCCTCGAGTATTTGAATTATCCGTTCGGATTGACCATCGGTTTGGGGATGAAAAGCGGTGCTAAAATGCAGCTTGGTACCCAAAGCATCTTGCAATTTCTTCCAAAATCGCGACGTAAATCTTGGGTCTCTATCCGACACGATAGAAATAGGCACCCGTGTAATCTCACAATCGAGAAACGTACAATTCGCTAATTTGTCCATTGAAAAATCCGTGCGTGCGGGGATAAAGTGAGCCGACTTAGTTAGTCTATCGACAACGACCCAAATCGCATCCTTCTTACTCATCGACAATGGCGGTCCGGATACAAAGTCCATTGTGACTCGATCCCATTTCCATTCGGGTATCATGATCGGTGAAGTAATCCCGATGGCACTTGATGTTCCGCTTTCACTTGTTGACATATCGACACCTTGAAACAAATTGAAATGTCTCGTTTCATACCGGCCACCAAAATTGGCGTTTCGGTCATTGTACATTTTAGTACTACCCGGGTGGATTGACATTCGACTACAATGGGCTTCATTTAGAATTATCGAAATAAGTTCAATTCTTTGGAACACACAGACGACTTCGAACCTCAAACAATCGTCATCATCAATTTGAAACTCGATTCCTTGTTCGAACACACTCGGCCCGTTTTGCAAGCAACTCCTCATCAACTTTCTCGAGCTTCCCGAATTTGATGAGCCAACAATGGTTTGGCCTTCAATTGGCTACTAACACATTGTCGGGTAGAATAGACAAGTGTACATTCATCGTCATAAAGCAAATAGTGATTTCGGCTTAAGGCATCCGCAACCACATTAGCCCTTCCGGTGATAATCAATGACGAGCTCATAATCCTTTAACAACTCGAGCCATCGCCTTTGTCGCAGTTCAAGTCTCTTTGGGTCATCAAATATTTGAGACTTTTGTGATCCGAATACACATGGCACTTCTCACCAAATAAGTAATGTCGCCATATCTTTAAGGCGAATCGATGGCGACCAATTCGAGATCATGGGTCGGATAATTTTTCTCATGTGGCTTTAGTTGCCTCGACGCATAGGCCACAACTCGCCCTTCTTGCATCAATACGCAACCCAACCCAAGTAGGGATGCGTCACTATAAATGACAAACTCTTTGCCCGATTCGGGTTGCACTAGAATTGGGGCTTCATCAAATAAGCTTTCAGTTGATCGAAACTTTTCGACATTTCTCCGTCCATTCAAACTTAACATCCTTTTGGAGTAGCTTTGTCATTGGCGTGGCTATTGTCGAAAACCTTTACAAATCGTCGGTAATAACCGCAAGCCCCAAAAAGCTCCTAACTTCGGTAACATTCCTTGGTGGTTTCCAATCGACTATGGCGAATTTTGTTCGGTCCACCTCGACACCGTCACGGACACCACGTGCCCCAAAAGCTAACCTCTTTCAACCAAAATTCACATTTCTGAACTTTGCGTATAATCGCTTATCTCGTAAGATTTGCAACACTAGCCTCGGTGTTCAAGATGCTCGGTTTCATCTCTCGAATAGACCGAATGTCATCGATAAATACAACTACGAACCGATCCAAGTATGGCCTGAAAATTCTATTCATTAAATCCATAAACACCGCAGGGCATTAGTGAGCCCAAACGGCATCACCAAGAATTCGTAGTGACCATACCTCGTTCTAAAAGCGGTTTTGGGTATGTCCGATTCTCGGACCCTCAACCGATAGTACCCGACCTCAAATCTATCTTTGAAAACACCGAGGCTCCCTTTAATTGATCAAACAAATCGTCAATTCGTGGCAATGGATATTTATTCTTTATCGTCACTTTATTGAGTTGACGATAGTCGATGCACAACCTCATGGTTCCGTCCTTCTTCTTCACAAACAATACAGTGCGCCCATGGAGAAAAACTCGGTCGAGCGAAACCTCTATCCGTCGGTTCTTGCAATTGAACCTTCAATTCCTTTAATTCCGTTAATGCCATACGATACGGGGCTATTGAAATCGGCGTAGTACCGGTACAACCGATGCGAATTCCACTTCTCGAACCGGTGGCAATCCGGTAACTCCTCGGAAAAACATCGAATACTCACAAACCACTGGTACCGATTCGAGTTTCCTTTCCGTCTCTTTACTTCCAAACACATACGCAAGGTATGTTTCACACCCTTTTCACGCATACCTCCGGCGGTCATAGAAGATATTATCATGGCGCTCCTTTTAAATCGATGAGACTCGACTCGGACTACCTCATTATTTGTACTCCTCAAATCAATGGTTTTCCTTTGCGATCCACCACCGCATCATGTACGGTCACCAATCCATACCAAGAATAACATCGAATTCATTAAATGGTAAAAGCATCGATCGGTAGGAAAAGCAGTTCTCGAATTATTAGGGGCATCTCTTGCACACTTTATCAACGAAATGCGTATTGACCCAAAGGGTTTGACACTCGAATTACGAACTCAGAGACTCAACGGTAGAGTCTTCTTGGATGCTAAAGTTTCACATACATATGAATGAGTAGAGCGGGGTCAATCAATGCAATCACACTAGTATCAAAGAGAGTAAAAGTACCGGTGATAACGTCGGGGAGGATGCCTCCTCTCGTGCGCGGATGGCATATGCTCTAGCAGAGCACGGGTCTCGGATCGAACAGTAGTATCGAGGCTCCTCTCTGATTACCACCCCTACCTCCAGAAATTCTCGGGGGCCTACCTCTAGCCGTCGTTCCACTAGGTCTTGCACCTTGCATCTTATTCTTCTCATCTAGCTTCGTGCAATCCCTAATGAAGTGGTCCTTGAACCGCATCCATAACAGCCCTATTAATGACTTACCCCAACATTCACCTAGGTGTCGTCTTCCACATTGGGGGCATTCAGGTCTCTCTTGACGATTATTGCCCACACTAGCTACTGAAGTAGCTCGGGAGTCCGTCAGTGGTCGGGTTCTAATGGAAATTCCCGCAGTCGTCCTCGACTTACTGGTGTCCTCCCTGAACCTCTTTATAGCCGAGAACGGAGCTTTACTCGTCGATCTTTTACGGTAATCTCTTGCTTCAAATTCAGCCTTCTTCTTCTCCTTCCCAAGTTCTTCCGCCTTGCAGGCTCGTTCGACTAGTGTCACGAACTCCTTTATCTCCAAAATTCCCACTAGTAACTTTAACTCTTCATTCAATCCTTCTTCAAATCTTTTGCACATCGCAACCTCATCAGCCACACACTCCCGAGCATACCGACTAAGTCTTACGAACTCATGTTCAGATTCGAGATCTGATCATCCGCCTTGCTTGAGTTCCAAGAATTCCTTACGCTTCGATCGATGAACCGTTGACTAATGTATTTCTTTGAAATTCGGATTGGAAGAAATCCCAAGTAACTCGTTCATTTGGGACTATGGAAATTAAAGTCCTCCACCAATAGTAAGTGAGTCTCATAACAAGGATATAGCACACTTAAGACATTCGTCGGGTGTGCATGACATTCATCTAACACTCTAATGGTGTTATCGAGCGAACTCGGCCTTTTCGGCATCATCAAGAACTATGGCCTTGAACTCCTCGCCCCACGCTTCCTAATCAAGTCCACAGTGGTTTACTCAGCCTCACAGGATCGATGAATCGGAGGCATTGCGGGCTCTTGGGGTGGAGTGTTTAAATTCGGGAATGGTTGGACAGTAGGGTTGGTTCGGGCATATTGCGACCCACTCATTCATCATAGTGAAGAAGGCTTGTTTCGCCTTCATTTTGATTATTCGCGGATGATGAGGCTCAACAGGCGGTGTCCCTTGCGCAGAGCAGCCGCTACACTTTCAACGTCATCCGCCAAGGGTCTCTCTACCGGGTTCCATCGCTAATTAAAACAAAAATTTCAACCGTCAGAAGTCATCACATTATTAAGCACTATCAATTTGGCATGTATAGCTAGACTCACACGCGCTATGGTAGTCCTAGAACCGACTAAACCATAGCTCTGATACCAATAAAATTGTAACACCCTAACTCGTGACCGGCGCCGGTGTCGGACACGAGGGGTTAACAGACAAATCCTCTTAAAGTACCGACCAATTTGGCATTTCTGGACAGGCTGGAAAACTGCGTCACCGTCGCCTTAAAAATCATATCTCGAGTTCCAAAACTCGGAAACTGGTTTCGTAAATTTTCCCTGAATTTAGACTCATATATCCATCCATGGATTTATTTTTAGAATTTTTGGTTGGGCCAATTGGTACAGTTTATTAGTTAAAGTCACCCATGTTACAGGGATCGACTGCTCTGACCTCCGCGCGTTACAACTTGAATATCTTTCTGTACAGGGCTTTAATACTGGTGCCGTTTGTTTCTAATGAAACTAGACTCAAAATGGAATCTGTACATATAAGGCATGACTCCTAATTCCTTCTGGATAATTTATGGTAAATTTTCAAAGTCACGACAGGGGACCCAGAAATCGTTCTGGCCCTGTCTCATGAGAACTTTAATATCTCCCAGTATACTGCTCATATGGTCGTTTCGTTTCGTCCATATAAAAATAGATTCATCAAGGATCAGTTCCATAATTTACTCACTATTTAATTCTACTTATACTATTTTTAGTGATTTTTCAATCTCATCTCACTGCTGCTGTCCGCAACAGTTACTGCAGTAGACTATGCCAATTTCATGAATTTTTCCTTGGCCTTAATCATCCATCATACATGACACAAATTATGGCCACCTTAACAAAATTTGAGTTTCTAAGACTCGTGGCTATAGGTTCTAGCATCCCACTCGGCGACCACATAGGCCATTTTCACATGGCTTAAAGTTTACAATCCCACAAATCGACAAAATATAATAGCCTATACATGCCAAATGTTCTTCAACAACAAAAAAAGTAATACCACAAGATTTCAGCCGGTGTGATGACTTCAACGACGGTTCCGAGCACACAACAGTACGAGTCCCAGTGACCTAAAATGGGTGACAAGAAAACACTGAGTGAGTTTACAACTCAGTAAGTCATAAGCATTCGTCAATCCACTGATAAAATTACTACTACATGTACAACAAATGAAACTAGGTACTCGTCCATATCGAATCCATACCATAATACCTCGAACCTTTCGGTCCAATCTCGTACCAGTTCATACATCCACATTTCATATTCTACACAACAAGATAATCGAAGCATTTTTTTTTTACACATTAACTCATTTTCCAGCGCAACCATACAATTTCAATCATCACATAGATTTAAGGCTTACCAATTCAACCCCAAGCATGGACGTATTTTCTATTCATCATGAGCTCGAGGTACTTACCCGATCCGCTGTCCGTGATCAACTCGATAATATCGCACACTCAGTGCCAATAGTGATGCAAAAGCATATAATAAGTCCGCACACTTAGTGCTATATAATCAGCTCGCACACATAGTGCTATATAATCAAATTCGCACACTTAGTGCTGTACAAATTTTAAATCCGCACACTTAGTGCCAATCTTGTCACCGTGTCCATTTATACCCGCACACTTAGTGCCAAGACCAATACGTTATGCATTTTACTACCTTTATACATTCAACAATGGCATCATTCCATACACATACATTTCCACTTACACATCAATTCATTAAACACAATTGCATATATATATTATGATCATTTAAATCAATGCCAAATATATGCTTTATGACTTACCTTATATTGGATGAAACGATTTCCAATCGACTACTCGATTATCTTTCCTTTGCCTTTGCTTGATTCTCCACCTCTAGCTTCTTGAGCTAAATTTAACAAATAAATTGGTTTTATCATTTGAGCATCGGAAGAGGAATTCAAGATGCCTAGCCAATATATAAATATCTACTCATTAGGCATCAAAGTCGCATATGTACAAAATCATGAATCGAACTCAACACCTTAGTTAGTATTCCTCTTAGCGAATTTTCTAAGCCAAGAATAGGCATCAATATGCTTGCCTCTAACCGAATGCATGCACACCAATTTCCCTCATGTGGCCGAATATGCATGCCCATGTTGAGGCCGATTATGCACTTAATACCACACAAAAACAGCATGCATTTTACTAACTAACGCATTACATATTGTAGCTCAATACACATCTCTCATGTACTACATAACCGAAAACATCATCCCAAGCAAATATATACCTTGAAATAGTATATATGTCATACCAATTCATCATGTGCAAACACATATTCAAAGCTCAAATCTTACCTACCATGCAACATGCATGAATCATACTTATGGATATACCATGACCGAATACATCACAACACCATCATTTTGGTCATGATTAAGCAAAGAACTTAATGTCTCACTCAAAATACTAAAAAGAAAGTTCAAGAGCCATCAATCCCCATCACATACACCATTAACAAGCTTCATATTTAACATGCAATGGCATTAACACAAAATCCACCTTGGCCAAATACCATTTCCATGGCATAACAAGGATTTGAACCATGGCTAACATGCACATCAAGTTAGCAACCAAAACAAGCATGAATCTCATGACACAACCTCAAACATACCTTAATCTTGATGCAAGTATAGCCAAATCTCCTTCTAGTTCTCTTCTAAACCAAGCATGAAGCAAAAATCCTCCCTTTTTCCTTAGTATTTTCGGCCAGAAGAGAAAAATGGATGAACAAAATTTTTCTTTTCTCTTCCACAATGCACGGCAAGGGGGGTTTCACTCACACACACACATTTTTTTTTCTTTCTTTATTACCCATACTCATTTGTTTATTGTTTCTCCCTAGTGCACCAACAAAACATGTTTCATGACATGTTTAGCCCATGATTCCTTGTCATGGCCGCCACTTCATGTTAAGGGGAAATTTGACATGCAAATCCTTATTTTTGCATGCATTATCAACTAGTCATCCCACATTTCCCCATCATACTTTCAATGTTTACTACTAGGCCCTTTCTAGTGAAATTCACATTTATAACTCTAAATCGAAACATCAAAATGTCACACATGAATTAACACATATTATAGGCATCAAAATAAATTATAAATTATTTTTATGCCTCGCTTTTGTGGTCCCGAAACCACATCCCGACTAGGGTCAATTTTGGGATGTCACATTATTTATTATGTTCATATAAATATATATCATCGTTTATCAAATCTTAAGCTAAGTTCCATTACTCAAAGACTTACCTCGGATTTATTTGAACAACTGCGGATAGGCTACTCGATTGCTTTCTCCTTTCTCTTATCTGATTTAGATCCTCTTTGCTCATGAGCTTAATTAAAACAAATGAATTTGTTTAATTACTTATTCAACATTACTTCTTTAATAGTCACATTTGACAATCATATAACTTCAATGCATAATATGTTTATAAAATATGCCATGACTAACTTTTATGCTTATTATACCAATACCTAATTCGCATGCACAAACAAAAATTCACATTACTTACCACGCTTTCATATACACAAATTTAACTATATATATATATATATAGCATACCTTTAACTTATAAACCCTATCCGGCCCTAACCAAACAAATTTAACCTCCAATTAAAATTTTCATTCCAAGATCAAAGTAGCAATTTCATAATGGTTTCACCTATGCCAAACAATGACCGAATCACTCCAATACCTAAATAGCCGATTCTATCTTGCTCCTATAAGATCACAACTCACTTACCATAATTCCTAATCTTATACATTATTATAAGAAATGCCGAATGCTTTAACATTTGCTAAACTAAAATTTCCCCAACAACATCTTAATTAACCATTTACTATCCTTCAAAATGCATCTAATACAAGGCAATTTACAACAATACAATATACCAAATTTGCTAGCACACATAATACTTAACCGAATGTTATAACCTCAATTACTCATTTTATTCATTAAAACATTCGGCACCTCCCTCTAAACATACACTAATCTCAACCTTCAAGTTAAAAAAAACAATTTATCACTAATCATATCCTATAATACCATCCATTTTAATGACATAAAAAAAAATTTATCAAAAGTTTGAAACTACTTGGCCGAATATCAAACCTCCAAACAACCAAAAATTTAATCCATGGAATGAATAGAATTTGAACAAATCACCTAAATTATACATAAATTTTCAAGAATTTCAAAGTACTTACCTCTTTCTAAACATTATCCAAGCCGAATATCAAACAAGGATTTTTTTCTTCTTCCTCACCTCAAGTTTCGGCAAATGGTGGAGCAAGGATGAACCAACTTTGGTTTCTCCTCCCACTCACCCAATATTTTATTACTCTTTATTCAATAATACAATTTGTAAACTAAAAATATTAATAGAAAAATACATATTATCATTATTTATCTATATCATGGCGTACCACTATCCCAAAAAGGGTATTTTGGCATGCAAGTCCACATTTTTTTGAATATATGCATTAATGGACCACTTTTAAAATTACCTATCACATCTCACAATTGTCTCACATAAGTCCTATTAAATAAATTCACATTCAAATGAACAAATTAAAGATTGAAATTTTCACACATGCATGTTCATGCACAATAAGCATAGAAAATAACGGTTAATTATTTTTATGACTCGGTTTTGTGGTCCCGAAACCACTTTCCAACTAGGGTCAATTTAGGGATGTCATAACTCTCCCCCTCTTTAGGGATTTTTGTCCCTGAAAATCTTACTAGCGACTACGTTAGGATAACGTCCTCTTGTTTTAAAACAAATACATAACATCAACTCAGATATTCATAACCCACATTTTCATTCATATATATATATAAGCCGTAACATGGCCGAAAGTATGCATGTTCTTAAACATCCTAATGAATATCCTTTATAACATTATCATATCTAAATATTCAGCTTAACTTATTTCCAAAAGAAGATCAACTTCCACGTACCTGAACATTTAGTTCATTCAATACATCCAATCATATTTAAAGTTACCCGTATATAGTCAAATAGGCATAAAGCTTAACACAAGTGATGCTGGTGTACTAAACACGGTCTTACACACTATCACAAATCAATGCCGTTGTCTTAGACGAGATCTTACATGAAACGAAATCCGCACACACAGTGCCCACTGACCGATCTCGCACACATAGTGCTCAGTTAAAGAATTCGCACACACAGTGCCTCAATTCATTCGCACACATAGTGCCTATATTCATTCGTTATTACACATTGAAATAACTTAACCAAGTCTATAAAACATCATATAAGTACACTTTAAACGTGTCCTTTCATTTAACTTTGAATTCATATAGTAATGAACACTTAAACTTTGCTCGAATCACCGGCATTAAGCCTGCTAGGCACGAAGACCCAAATACACATCACCGGCACGAAGCCTGCTAGGAACGAAGGCCCAAATACATATCACCAGCACAAAGCCTGCTAGGCATGAAGGCCTGATTTCACATCACCGGCACGAATGCCCTTCAGGACTTAGCCCGGATGTAACACCAGCACGAATGCTCTTCGGGCCTTGGCCCTGATATAACACCAGCACGAATACTCTTCGGGACTTAGCCCAGATATAACTCTCAATTCTAATGCACACACATATATATATATAACATAACACATTAGTATATCATTTACATTACTCGAATACAAGCACTACATGCTTATCAACCATTCAAATTTCGGTTCAATAGCCACATACAAAGATCACATTTTCATTTCACTATCCAACTTAATTTCTATAATTTCAATGATCGAATCACATGGGTGCCACATACACTTCTATGAATATAAATTTCTATGGAAACTGAACATATAGATATATCATCATTTCCCATACGCATTTCGTAAATAACAATCACATACCTGAACAAACTTAATTTAGTGAACGAATTCGGATACCGTATAGCATAAGCTTCATAGTTCTAGTCTCTTTAATAGTTTTCCAACATTCAGCCCACTAGGTATAACCTGAACTCGTCACTGGCACAAGCCTGTTGAACTTTGAGTCTGAAACACATTACAAACCATCATGCTTGTTACAGCTCGATAGGGATAGAGATTCATTACAATATGAAAAATACATTTTTTTCTGTCAGAAATCATCACACTATCTTTTTATCATTATATGACATGTATAACTAGACTCGCACGTCCTACGTTAGTCCTAGAATCGACTAAACCGTAGCTCTGATACCAAAATAAAATATAACACCCTTATCCCGTAACCGTTGTCGGAATAGGAAAGGGGTATTACCAGACTTGTAACTCATGTCAGAACAGTAAATTTTTTTTTTACTTTTTCTTCAAATAAAGATCATTCATTTAGATAAATGCTAAATACAGCCAGGGATAAAATTAAACTTCTATAAGTACACATTCAAAAGATGCCATTTTTGCATGGCTTAAATACATTAACCAGAATATTATTCCGCTACTAGTTTATTCTATACATGCCATAAAATAATCTAAAATATAGCAGTTCCAAACAGTGGATAGTGATAGTGTGACGAGTTGTTGACGATCCCCGAGCAAAGGCCAAATTTGATAATCTATAAAGCAGAAACGTAACAACGAGTAAGCTTTCAAGGCTTAGTAAGTCTTAAGTAAAACAATTAACTTTGCTGGATTAAATACATTTATAACTTACACAAAATCCAAGTGAAGTCTCGATGGGCTTAATAAGCCTACACAAGTACATAATACATACCTGGCCAACTTAATGTGCTGATCATCCGTAATTGTTGATTTATTACTAAGTCGCTTAAGATTAGGACTTACACAAATCACGTTTTGAAATGTCAAGATATATCACCATTCGGTCAAATAGATTAAACCCTATGTATGCACATGCAATTCATCTATTTCATCCAAATTTAAGAGTATATACTCTTTCGCATTTAAAAACATCAATGCTACTTTTAGTTTAATTAGTCGAACTAAAACATAACACTATAATCACATTCGGTTTCCATATTTGGAAGCACATATTCATGTTTTCATCTTACATAAACAATTTGATAGAGTCAATACTCGTTGAATATAACTTATAACCATCTCATAAGTGATTCCCCAAGTGCATTTGTAATACAAACGAAATCGAGTTCACATAGCAAGTAAGTATCACTTACCATATACTTAACCTTTGTACACTTACCGTTTCCATAGTTACCAATTACCAATGCAATCTTTCAATACCTCTAACCACTTAATCATATGCACTCATTTTGTGCACATACATAATTGTATATATGTATTTAAGAGCTTAGTTCTTTAGTTCATATTCACATTAATATTTCAAATAATCAAATCATGACAAGTATTAAAGTTTCGTATACGTATATAAAGGGCCAAACATATTCCTTATCACATATACATAAATGACCAAACGCAATCCATACCTTGTATTTGCACATCCTGCCGAATACAACTCAAATTAGTAAATTTTTATGAAACTAATTAAATCCTTATCTTAAAGATATACAAATGGTCTTCGGTTTGAAATAATTCAAGGCACTTAGCCATGGCCTGCTAGGTTTTAAAAAAAAGTCCTAATCCAGTTACCAGTACCAAGCCTGCGGGACTTTAAGCCCGGATATATCATCATAGTTAATTCACAAAGTTGTATACACATCAATTCACATACCTTCGATTTTTCCAACACGGAAACACATTAATAAGGTATCACTTCATTCGAACTTATTCGTATCTCAATATAGCTAGTCTCATTTCACAAGAGCCATTAGGCCACATCACGTAGTCAGCGAGTCTTAACCCGGATACTTTCCAAATTCCATGTATACTTAATCATATGTTACCACATTTCACACAAACTATCACCATTGTAATTCATTAATCTCATTCGAATATAAGCATATAGCATGTACCTTAACTTCATGTCATAATATCATTTGACTTTAACACACACATATACATATATATATATATATATATCCTTTTCAATAAACTTCCAACTAAATAAGAAAATACACACATGACTTACATTCTTCTCATGACAACCATTCGGCTAAACAACATATAGGTCACCACACCTTCAATTTATAAAACTATCAACACATATTACATATACATTGCTTACGTTTATAAACTAGCCATTCGGATAACCTGCACACATTTAAATTTTAGCCATTTTGGCCTCACCACCTATATATTTATCTTGTACATCAATTCAGCAATAGCTTATAAGCAACTCAATTAGTTTCATCAATGCTTACAACAAAATCACAGATTCACTACAAGCTATTTTCTTGAGCAACAATCATTAAATTATTTTTAAATGGAGCTACAAAACTCCAAATCAAGTGCCATAAATTTTCCCTGAAATTAGACTCATATATCTTCTATCCATAAAATTTTCAGGATTTTTGGTTTGGCCAATCAAAACCAGAATTTTCTTAAAGTTTCCCCTATTTCACTGTTTGACTATACTGACCACTCTTCACTACGAATCAAATTTCTCATTGTAAAGATTTCAAAATATGTTCTTGTTTATTTCATTTGAAACTAGACTCATTAAGGAGTCTAAGAATATAAATTTTATCTTATAACAATTTTTGTACTATTTATAATCATTTTCTAAAAACAGAACAGGGGATTTCAGATTCATTCTGACACTGTCACACACAACTTTAAATATCTCTCTATAGGAAATTCCTTTGCTTGCACTGTTTATTTTATAAGAAACTAGACTCATTGATCTTTGATTTCATATTTTATTCAGTCTCTAATTCCACTCCAACAATTTATGGTGATTTTCAATAATCACGCTACTGCTGCTGTCCTAAGCAGATTATTACAATTTGCTCTAAAATTTCCAAGTCCAAACACTTAAAGGAGCTTACCATTTGAGTTTAAAACATATCATCATATATAAGTACTTCTTATTATCACATACAAATCATAATTTAAATATCACTTTTCTAATAACCAATCGGCTAAGGCTCATAGAAGTAACTTATTCCTTATCATTTTACTATAGGTAATTACACCAACTCATAGTCCCATCTTTACCCGTATTCCATATCATTCTTCATTAAAACTAAACTTATATGCTAGAAACTTATTTATTTCAATATGTAATTCAAGTAGAACCATTGGGTCACATTTTATTTATTATGTTCATATAAATATATATCATCGTTTATCAAATCTTAAGCTAAGTTCCATTACTCAAAGACTTACCTCGGATTTATTTGAACAACTGCGGATAGGCTACTCGATTGCTTTCTCCTTTCTCTTATCTGATTTAGATCCTCTTTGCTCATGAGCTTAATTAAAACAAATGAATTTGTTTAATTACTTATTCAACATTACTTCTTTAATAGTCACATTTGACAATCATATAACTTCAATGCATAATATGTTTATAAAATATGCCATGACTAACTTTTATGCTTATTATACCAATACCTAATTCGCATGCACAAACAAAAATTCACATTACTTACCACGCTTTCATATACACAAATTTAACTATATATATATATATATATATATATATAGCATACCATTAACTTATAAACCCTATTCGGACCTAACCAAACAAATTTAACCTCCAATTAAAATTTTCATTCCAAGATCAAAGTAGCAATTTCATAATGGTTTCACCTATGCCAAACAATGACCGAGTCACTCCAATACCTAAATAGCCGATTCTATCTTGCTCCTATAAGATCACAACTCACTTACCATAATTCCTAATCTTATACATTATTATAAGTAATGTCGAATGCTTTAACATTTGCTAAACTAAAATTTCCCCAACAACATCTTAATTAACCATTTACTATCCTTCAAAAAGCATCTAATACAAGGCAATTTACAACTATACAATATACCAAATTTGCTAGCACACATAATACTTAACCGAATGTTATAACCTCAATTACTCATTTTATTCATTAAAACATTCGGCACCTCCCTCTACACATACACTAATCTCAACCTTCAAGTTAAAAAAAACAATTTATCACTCATCATATCTTATAATACCATCCATTTTAATGACATAAAAAAAAATTTATCAAGAGTTTCAAACTACTTGGCTGAATATCAAACCTCCAAACAACCAAAAATTTAATCCATGGAATGAATAGAATTTGAACAAATCACCTAAATTATATATAAATTTTCAAGAATTTCAAAGTACTTACCTCTTTCTAAACATTATCCAAGCCGAATATCAAACAAGGATTTTTTTCTTCTTCCTCACCTTAAGTTTCGGCAAATGGTGGAGCAAGGATGAGCCAACTTTGGTTTCTCCTCCCACTCACCCAATATTTTATTACTCTTTATTCAATAATACAATTTGTAAACTAAAAATGTTAATAGAAAAATACATATTATCATTATTAATCTATATCATGGCCGGCCACTATCCCAAAAAGGGTATTTTGGCATGCAAGTCCACATTTTTTTGAATATGTGCATTAGTGGACCACTTTTAAAATTACCTATCACATTTCACAATTGTCTCACATAAGTCCTATTAAATAAATTCACATTCAAATGAACAAATTAAAGATTGAAATTTTCACACATGCATGTTCATGCACAATAAGCATAGAAAATAATGGTTAATTATTTTTATGACTCGGTTTTGTGGTCCCGAAACCACTTTCCAACTAGGGTCAATTTAGGGATGTCACAACGTATGTCAGGATTACCCATTTGGACTAAATCCTTTCATAAATGAGGTCAATAGGATTACTCTTCTGAGCTAAATCCCGTCAGCAATAAATGCCGAACCTCATTCATTTCGAGAAATCATGTATCCATCGATTTTCCATTTATTCAAGCAAGATTTAAACACTTTTCAAGCATTACCAGGAAAGTGGTCAATCTCATATATTCATGAATTTATGCAACTCAAATGTTCACATTCAACTCAAGCATAAAATTTAACATTTTTATCGTTTATCGAGCATTATAATTTATTGACACTTTCATTTATCGGGCTTTAACGAGTATGTGATCATTTCATATTTTTATGGCATTTATACAATTCACAACACAACGTTTAATTCAAACATAAAAACATATACAATTCAGTTACACGAATTTACCTCGACAATTGTTCGTGTACGAAAAATTCACTAGTCCAATTTTTTCCTCTATCCCTCGTTCTTACTCCAAATTTGGTCTATCCAGATCTATACGAGTAAATTTGACATCAACTTATCACATTTTATATTCATGAAATAAATTTTCATCCTATGCAAAACTACCATTTTGCCCTTAACTTTTCCATAAATTCCTATTTCGTCCATAGGCTCGGAAAATAAAATTCATGAAATCCGACCCTCTACCCAAGCCTAGCGAAAATATACATACAAATTTTACACCACATACATTTCAAAAATTTTAGCATTTTCCATGGATTTTCACCATTTTTCATTTTAGTCCCTAAATCAAGTCTTCATGAAAAATCACTTTGTAAAAGTTATTTATCTATCACCAATATTTCATTTTCTACCATAAATTTCAAATTTCCAGCATATACATCCTTGAACCTATTTTTATACTTTGATAACTTTTCAAATTAGTCCCCTAAATAGATAGATTAAACTATCCCGGTTTAAAAAATATCAAAATTACTAAAAACGGGCCAAGGAAACTTATCCAATTTGGTCATGAAAGTTTCTTCTCTCTCTGTTAGGGTTTCCATGTTTATTTTAGGGAAGAAGATGAGAAAATATGATGATATTTTCTTTTCATCTTTTAATTAATTAATTTAATGGAATTTTAATTTAGTCCCTAGCCTTTTTCTCATTTTCCACGGATGAATTATCCAAAAATATCTACCTAATTTTTATTAATGGTGTAATTACCATATAAGGACCTTAAGTTTTGAATTCCATAGCTATTTGATCCTTCTAGCTACTAGAATTCAACTTTTGCATTTTATGCGATTTAGTCCTTCTCGTAATTAAGCACATAATCGATAAAATTTTCTTTTCAAAATTTTCACGTGACTTTTCTTGTATAATATGAATCATTTAATAAAATAAAAATAAATTATATTTTTCGGCTCGGATTTGTGGTCCCGAGACCACTGTTCCGATTTCACTGAAATTGGGCTGTTACATTCCTCGTAAGAATTGATGGTAAGGAGCTTTTAATAGCTCATTTATAGTGGTATCAGAAATAGTGGTTTTAGAACCACAATTTCGAATAGCGAGTTAGTAAATATTATTTATTTAATATTTATGAGTTTATATTAGTGTAGTTACTCTGTTCGAATGTTTGTTCCACACTCCTTCAAGAATGTGGATTGTTTGACCTGTACTTAAAAAGAACAAAGACGATAAGAAAGATTGTAGCAAAATAAAGAGAAAATAGAAGAAATCAGATTTTAAGGTTTAAGGGTTTTGAGAGGTTGTTGAAAGGTTTTGAGGTTAATGAATGGTTAAACTATTTAAAATTATTTTTAGGTTTAATTTCTTTTTGTATTTTATCCTTAAAAATTAGGTTAAAATAATGGTTAAGCTGTCAGATTGTGTGACGGGTTAGGTCAACCCTGTAGAAAATTGTAGCGATGTTGTGACATAAGGGTTCTGTGTCGCGACACCCATGGTAGGATACCGATGTTGCGACATCGGGGTTTGATGTTGCAACACACTTTGAAATTTCAAACTTTGGGGTACACTGATTACTTTTTCGAGACATAAAGGTGCTATTTTGCGACATCGAGCTAAATTACTCAATTTCTTGAACTTCTTAGTGGTGTCGTGAGATGAAGGTTCTATGTTGCGACACCGACTCTATTTTCGCCCCTCTTTTTGAATTTTAAAGTGTGAGGAACAAATATAACCTACTTTGAAAAAAATAAATCCTAATATAAATGAGTCCTAGTGTACTTAACCCTACACTTTAAAGCACACAATGCCCTTACTATAAAATGATTAAGGTGCGAATAAGAAAACTTCCTTGAGAAGGTCGAATCCTTATTGATGTATTGCCATCGGGATTTGGTTGCTCCAAGTGGACAGGCAGTACCTATAAGAAAATACTATGAAAAGAAATATGAAATATGAAATATAATATAAAAGAAAATAAATAAAATAAAATAAAATAAAATAAAATAAAATAAAATAAAATAAAACAAACACTATAGTAATACAATAAACTAAACAAAATTTACAACAAGAAATAAAATTTCTTTAAAAATTGGGATGATCCGTGTCACCAACATAGAAGAACTTCCAACTGGTTCTCAACACTTTGATTTGATGTTTGTCCATCTGTTGATGTATATGAACCAACCTGTCTGGTTGATTCCATTGATGATGCCTTATTTTCGACTAACGTGACATCCACATTGTGAGCCATTTAGTACCAAAATTCGAGCCAATTCCAAATTATTTTCTGGGGTATTATTACTTTGAGTTTTCTCCTCTCCCTATTGCATAAGGCTTTGGTTACTCGAGCCTTGCTGCCGTTGTTGAATTAGAATGAATCAAACTCCTCAACCTTATCAGTCGGCATCTTCTCCGCTATAGCCAGAAAGTGTATTGGCTCTTCTAAACTTTCATTCAATATCGGCTTAGGCTACATGTTAGTGGTTAGTTCATCTTTCACTTCTACATTTATGATTAGTTTTACTGCTATGTCAATTGGATCAGAGACTGTTTCAACTATGTTCAACTTATCCACATGATCTTCAATTACTAGCTCTGATTGAATCTCACCATAAATCTCATTATGGCCATCAATAGTACAAGGGTTCTCGTGATCCGAGTTGTGAATGTCAGACATGTTCTCTTTCCATAGAGGTAGCGCTTCGAATATTTCTTGCATCAGTTTCAACATTTACACCATCATGTTTGACATATTTGATAATACCTCAGAGTAGTTCGGCCTGGTGGTTTCACATGAATGCATCTCATACAAATCACAGGGATGTTTGTCTTGTTCATTACTCCACTGGTACGTTGAGCCTTCGTTTCCACGTTGGTTAGCTCTATCATGAACAATTTTTGATTTTCCATGATCTTCCATTCTTCATATACTCCCTCATCGTATATTTCTTCATCAAAGATCATCTCATCGTTAAACCACATTTAATCAGTTTCATCCATGTTTAAATGATTTTGCTTGGATAAAATCTATGGATTAGTGATTAACTTAAATAGGTGTTCCTCTCCTTTGAGGCATATAATGAGATCAAAAAAAAAAAAGTAAACGTGAATTAATAAAAATAAAATAAAACAAATAGTTAAACGTAAAAATTAAAATTAATCTAGTAACGTTACCTCATCGGCAACAACGCCAATGAATTGACAGCCTCCGGATGTACTGACGTCCAAAGTGCGAATACTATAGTTTTCAGGTGGTGTGTGCAAGTATATGGGCCATGTTGTAATATAGTTTTACAACAAAGTGGGTAACTTCTCTGAGGATCGTACCCAAGGGAGGCAAGTACTAAGTTAAAGTTAACCTAAACATAAATAGAATTAATTAGTAGTTTAAATAAATTATATTACGATAAAACATAAATGAAAGATTTTTGGGGGTTTTTATAAATAAAAAATTAAAAACTCAATAAATAAAAGGGACTTCAGAGAACTAATTTCTAAAGTCAATCAAATGAAGATATGGGTGATTAGCTTGCTTTGGTGATCATAACTAATTCCTATTTCAGATTTCTATTCAATCAACTAGTCGTTACCCTAGTAGGATCTCTCAATCTTCCACTAAACTAATGATGTGACAGCCCAAAATTGACCCTAGTCGGGATGTGGTTTCGGGACCACAAAACCGAGGCATAAAAATAATTTAAAAATTTATTTTGATGCCTATGATATGTGTTAATTTGTGTGTGACATTTTGATGATTTGATTTAGAGTTATAAAGGTGAATTTCACTAGAAAGGGCCTAGTAGTAAACTTTGAAAGTATGATAGGGAAATGTGTGATGACTAATTAAAGCATGCATGCAAAATAATGGACTTGCATGTCAAATACCCCCTTTTTATAGGTGGTGGCCGGCCATGGCAAGAGTGGATGGGCAAAACATGTCATGAAACATGTTTTGTTGGTGCATTAGGGTGAAATAATAAAATAAAGAGCATGGGCAAAGAAAGAAAAAAAAAATGGTCTCATCCATGCTTCCCCCCCTTGGCCGTGAGTTGAGAGAAAGGAAAAGAAAAAAATTTGTTCATCCTTTCTTTGAGCCAAAACTAAGGAAGAAGGAGGGATTTTTGCTCCATTTTTTGGTTTAGAAGAGATCTAGAAGGAGATTTGGCTATACTTGCATCAAAATTAAGGTATGTTTAAGGTTGTGTCATGAGATTCATGCATGTTTTAGTTGCTAACTTGATGTTCATGTTAGCCCATGGTTCAAATCCTTGTTGTGCCATGGAAATGGTATTTGGCCAAGGTTGATATTGTGTTAAAGCCATTGCATGCTAAATGTGAAGCTTGTTGATGATGCATGCAATGATGGATTGACTACTCTTGAAATTTCTTTTAGCATTCTTGAGTAAGACATTGAGTCCTTTGTTTAACCATGACCAAAAATTAAAAGGAGTATGGTGTGTGATGTATTCGGCCATGGTATGCTCATGAGCATGGTTTATGCTTCTTGCATGATAGTTAAAATTTGTGGTTTAGATGGTTGTGAACACCTTGAAATTCGGCCTTGCATCTATATGTGTATATATGTTTGCACACGATGTATTGGTATGACATATATGCTATTTCAAGGTGTATATTTGCTTGTGATGATGTCTCGATTATGAAGTAAATGAGAGATGTGCATTGAGCTACGATATGTAATGTGTTAGTAGTAGAATGTATGCTGTTTTTGTGTGGTATTAAGTGTATAATTGGCCTCAACATGGACATGTATGTTCGGCCACATGAGGGGAAATTGGTGTGCATGCATTCGGTTAGAGGCAAGCATATTGATGCCTATTCTTGGCTTAGAAAATTCGGCTAAGAGGAATATTAACTAATGTGTTGAGTTCGATTCATGATTTCGTACATATGCGACTTTGATGCCTAATAAGTATATATATTGGTTAGGTATCTTGAATTCCTCTTTCGATGCTCAAATGATAAAATCAAATTATTTGTTAAATTAAGCTCAAGAGCGAAGGGGGACCAAATCCGATAAAGGGAAGGAAAAAGTAGTCGAATAGCCATCGGAATCGTTCGACAACATCCGAGGTAGGTTTTCGAGTATCGAAACTTAGATTTTGATTCGATTGAACGAAGTAATAAGCAATCGAAATTGTGCCCTTGTATGTGGCCATTGAGCCGAAATGATATTCTTGATTAAGTAAATTGTGCATAAAAGTTTGTTATGAAATTGAAACAAAGATGTGTATGAATGTGCGAGTTGTGATATCCGGGCTATGCCCGAAGGCAATGGTGCGAGCTATGATATCTGGGCTAAGCCCGAAGGCAATTGTGCGAGTTGTGATATCCGGGCTAAGCCCGAAGGCAATGGTGCGAGCTATGATATCGGGCTAAGCCCAAGGCAATTGTGCGAGTTGTGATATCCGGGTTAAGTCCGGAGGCATTTGTCTTGGTTACCATAACGGGCTATGTCCCAAGGCGTTTGAACGAGTAGCTATATCCGGTTAAACTCGAAGGTATGTGATTTGAAAATTATAAGCTTGCTGTAAAATTTTCAGTTAATGCACTTGTGAAGTTCCCAACAACAAGGTATGTTTTGTGTGTGCTTTGCACACTATGAGTAAGTGCGTATGAATATTCGCTCCAATGATAAATGAGCTATCGGCATTAACTAAGCCGTTATTTGTGTATGAACATGAGAGTTGGGATTGTGAAGTAAGCATGTCTTTGAGAAATTGTGCATATGAATTATTGTTTAGCTACTTGAATGCTATGCTTTGGTTGTGTGTATATTATGGCTCGAAACTTACTAAGCATAAATTGCTTACTCCATTTCTTTGTTTCTCTGTTTATAGATTTTGCTCGTTAGCGATCGGATTCGGGATCATAGAAGTTGAAGTCAACCACACTATCAAAGCCCTTTTTGGTACTCCTTTAGTTGAGTTTTGGATATGGCATGTATAGGATTACCCTCGGTTGTTTTCAAGTGTTTTTGTGATGTATATGTGTACGGCCATGCGAAAATGGTTCGTAAAAGTGGAGTATAGAATTAGACCATTTGTGGTTTGTAATTTATATGGTTTCATGATGATATTATGGATTGGAATGGGAGTGTTGGCCACATGATCAGCCATTGGAATGGCTAAACATGATCATAGGTGGACCTATGTATGACTGGACTATAGTTGGTCCATGGAAACTACAAAATAGGTAAGGCCTACCTTAAAAACAGATGCTGCCAATTGCAATGACGTGGATGTGAAAAATCACCAAAACTTGTACAAAGGGTATTAAATTGTGAATAAGTTATTTAAACGAACCTTGACGAGTCTATTTTCATATGAAAGTAACGAAACAATCATATGAACAGTATACCGAGAGATATTAAAGTTCCTGTGAGACAGGGCCAGAAAGGTTTCTGGGACCCCTGTCGCGACTTTGAAAATTTACTATAAATTATCCAGAAAGAATTAGAAGTCATGCCTTATATTTTCAGATTCCATTTTGAGTCTAGTTTCATTAGAAATAAACGGAACCAGTATTAAAGCCCTGTACAGAGAGATATTCAAGTTGTAACGCACAAAGGTCAGTGTAGTCGACCCCTGTAACATGGGTGACTTTAACTAATAAACTGTACTAATTGGCCTGACCAAAAATTCTAGAAATAAATCCATGGATGGATATATGAGTATAAATTCAGGGAAAATTTACGGAATCAGTTTCCGAATTTTGAAACTCGAGATATGATTTTTAAGGCGACAGTGATGCAGTTCTCCACACTGTCTGAAATGTCAAATTGGTTGGTGCTATAAGTGGTTTTGGCTCGTTAACCCCTCGTGTCCGACACGCCATGACGGTCTCGGGTTTGGGGTGTTACAATTTTATTGGTATCAGAGCTACGGTTTAGTCGATCCTAGGACTACCGTGATATGTTTGGGGTCTAGCTATACATGCCATTAAGTGATAAATTGATAGTGTGGTGATTTCTGACAATTTGAGTTTGTGTTTGTTTATAGCAATGGATCCCGATCCCAACCTAGCAATAGCTGATGATGTGGAGAGTGCGGCGCCTGCTCCCGCGCAAGGGACAGCACCGGCGAACTCTCAATCTATGGCCAGCAATCCGAATGATGAGGCTAGGCAAGCCTTTTATAGCGTGATGAATGATTGGTTCAACCAATACATTCGAACTAACACGGCTGTTCCACAACCTCCATTCCCGACTAATGCAACCCCGCACCTACAATACCTCCGTGAATCGACCAAATAAGGTCAAGCAAGCCCCGGTCGATGTAATTCGTAAACATGGGGCTACTGAATTTAAAGCTATGGATAGCGGCGATGCCGAGCAAGCTGAATTTTGGTTGGACAACACTATCCGGTGCTCGATGAGCTATCTTGTACACCCGATGAATGCTTAAAGTGTACTATCTCCTTGCTACGCGATTCCGCCTACTATTGGTGGAGTACTCTGACTACGGTTGTGCCTAGAGAGCAAGTAACTTGGGAGTTCTTTCTAACCGAGTTCCGAAAGAAGTATATCAGTCAGAGATTTATGGATCAAAAAACGGAAGGAATTTCTTGAACTTAAACAAGATTCCATGTCGGTTACCGACTACGAACGAAAATTTGTGAGGCTTAGCCGGTACGCGCGCGAATGCATTTCTTCAGAAGCTGTGATGTGTAAACGCTCAAGATGGACTGAATGATGATATAAAGTCGTATGTTGGCATTTTGGAAATCCGAGAGTTTGTGGCTCTTGTCGAAGCGAGCGTGCAAAGTCGAGGAGCTCAAGATGGAGAAAAGAAAAGTGAAGTGGGAGTAAGGGAGTTTCAGTAAGAGGTCTTGGGAAGCCCTTCCCACATCATCAAAGAAATTTAGAGATGGCTTAGGCCGATCTAGAGACACTTCGGGCTTTTCTAGACGAGACCGCGATCGACCCCCTATGGGCACGCGAGTCACTTCGATCGCCAGTGTTGGCAATGAACGTCGAGACAGAACGGAGTGCCAATATTGTGGCAAATGGCATTCTGGGAGTTGTAGATTCCGTGATAACTCCTGTTACAAGTGCGGATCAGTCTATCATTTCATTAAGGATTGCCCGAGCTTATTTGAACACAACGTAAATCAAAGTGGGAACCCGGGTGCTACCACAACTCGAGGTAGGCCGTCTAGAAACACGGGCAATGCTAGTGGCGGTCAGAGAGGATCTAGAGATGCCACCATCAGATCTGGGGCTCGTGCTCCTGCTAGGACTTATGCCATACGCGCACGCGAGGATGCTGCCTCACCAGATGTCATTACCGGTACATTCACTCTTTTCGATACTAATGTGATTGCTTTGATTGACCCTGGTTCTACTCATTCTTATATATGCGAAACCTTAGCATCCAGTAAGACTTTGCCTATTGAGTCTACTGAGTTTGTAATTCGGGTGTCAAACCCCTTGGGTCATTACGTGCTTGTCAACAAAGTGTGTAAGAAAAGTCCCCTAGTATTTCGAGGTTCTTGTTTTCCGGCGGACTTGATGCTTTTGCCATTCGACGAATTCGACGTTATTCTTGGTTTGGATTGGTTGACCATGCACGATGCGGTTGTAAATTGCAAAAGCAAGACTATTGATCTGAGGTGCACGAATAACGAGATAATTCGGGTTGAGTCTACGGACTTAAAGGGATTGCCAGCTGTGATATCAGCAATGTTGGCCCAGAAATATGTAAGAAAAGGGTGCGAAGCGTACCTTGCGTATGTGCTCGATGACAAGGAGTCAGAAAAGAAACCCGAATCTATGCCAGTGGTTTGTAAATACCGGATGTTTTCCTGAAGAATTGCGGGTTTACCACTGTTCGGAAATAGAGTTTGGCATCGAATTGGTACCGGTACCACTCGATTCGATAGCTCCGTGTCGTATGGCACCAACGGAATTAAAGGAGTTGAAAGCTCAGTTGCAAGAATTGGTGGATAGAGGTTTTGCTCGTCCGAGTTTTCACCTTGGGGTGCGCCAGTGTTGTTTGTGAAAAAGAGGGATGGAACCATGAGGCTATGCATCAACTATCGTCAGCTTAATAAAGCGACGATAAAGAACAAATATCCGTTACCGCGTATCGACGATTTGTTCGATCAATTGAAGGGAGCCTCAGTTTTCTCGGAAATAGATTTGAGATCGGGCTATTATCGATTCTGAATTCGAGATTCGGACGTACCCAAGACTGCCTTCGAAGCGAGATATGGTCACTACGAGTTCCTAGTGATGCCGTTTGGGCTTACTAATGGCCCTGCGGTATTTATGGATTTCATGAATCGGATCTTCGACCATATTTGGATCGGTTCGTTGTTGTGTTCATTGATGACATCTTGGTCTATTCAAGAAATGAGACCGAACATCTTTGAACACCGAGGTTAGTCTTTGCAAATTTTACGGGATAAGCAATTATATGCTAAGTTCAGCAAGTGTGAGTTCGGTTAAGAGAGGTTAGCTTCTTGGGGCATGTGGTATCGCATCGGTATTCGAGTCGACCGAACAAAATTTCAGCCATACTTAACTGGAAGCCTCAGAAATATTATCGAGGTTCGAGCTTTTGGGGCTTGCGGTTATTACCGACGATTTGTAAAGGTTTCTCAACGATAGCCACGCCAATGACGGCTACTCCAAAAGGATGTTAAGTTCGAATGGACGGAGAAATGTCAGAAAAGTTTCGATCAACTGAAAACTTATTTGACTGAAGCCCAATTCTAGTGCAACCCGAATCGGGCAAAGAGTTTGTCGTTTATAGTGACGCATCCCTACTTGGGTTGGGTTGCGTATTGATGCAAGAAGGGCGAGTTGTGGCCTATCGTCGAGACAATTAAAGCCACATGAGAAAATTATCCGACCCATGATCTCGAATTGGCGCCATCGATTCGCCTTAAGGATATGGCGACATTACTTATTTGGTGAAAAGTGCCATGTGTATTCGGACCACAAAAGTCTCAAATATTTGATGACTCAAAGAGACTTAAATCTGCGACAAAGACGTTGGCTCGAGCTGTTAAAGGATTATGAGATGGTCATTGACTATCACCCGGAAAGGCGAATGTGGTTGCGGATGCCTTAAGTCGTAAATCATTATTCGCTTCTGAGCGATGAATGTGCACTTGTCCGTTCGATCCGACAATGTGTTAGTAGCTGAATTTGTGACAGCCTTAAAACGACCCTAGTCGAAATGTGGTTTCGGGACCACAAAACCAAGGCATAAAAAAATAATTTAATATTTATTTTATTGCCTATAATGTGTGTTAACTCATGTGTGATATTTTTATGCTTTGATTTAGAATTATATATGTGAATTTCACTAGAAAGGACCTAGTAATAAACTTTGAAAGTATGAGGGAAAATGTGTGATGACTAATTAAACGATGCATGCAAAACAATGGACTTGCATGTCAAATTTCCCCATAGCTAGTGGCCGCCATGACAAGGATTTATGGGCAAAATCATGTCATGAAACATGTTTGGTAAATGGGTTATGATGGAAAGAATAAAATAAGGGTATGGAATAAACAATTAATGTTAGTAGATGAGAAACAAAAAAAAAGTGTCCATCTTCTTCCTCCATAGCTTGGCGAATGTCCTAAAGGAAGAAAGAAAAAATTTTGTTCATCTCTTTTCACTCTCTTGTTGGCGAAAATACTAAGGATAAGGAAGGAGTTTTGCTTCATACTTGGTTTGGAAGAGGATTAGGAAGAGGTTGGCTAAACTTGCATCAAGATTAAGGTATGTTTGAGGTTCATGCATGTTTTTAGTTGCTAGCTTAATGTTCTTGTTAGCCCATGGTTCAAATCCTTGTTATGTCATGGGAATGAAATTCGGCCAAAGTGAATGTGGTGTTAATGCCATTGCATGTTAAATAACAAGCTTGAAAGTGATACATGTGATGGAGGATTGAAGATTCTTAGATTTTCTTTTAGCATTCTTTTTTTTTAATGAGATACTAAGTTCTTTGTTTCACCATGACCAAATTGAAATGGTGTGGTGTTGTGGTATTCGGCCATGATATATCCATAAGTATAATTCATGCATGTTGCATGGTGAGTAAGATTTAAGCTTTGGAAATGTGTATATATTTGGATATAAGCCACTTGAGAATTCGGCCCTTGCACTTACATGAATATATGTTTGCACATGATGGATTGGTATGACATATATACTAATTCAAAGTGTATATTTGCTTGTGATGATGTGTTGATTATGAAGTAAATAAGAGATGTGCAATGAATTATGATATGTAATGTGTTAGTAGTAAAATGTATGCTGTTTTTTTTGTGGTATTAAGTGTATATTCGGCCACATGAGGGGTAATTAGTGTGCATGCATTCGGTTTGAGGCAAGCATATTGATGCCTATTCTTGGCTTAGAAAATTCGGCTAAGAGGAATATTAACTAATGTGTTGAGTTCGATTTATGATTTCGTACATATGCAACTTTGATGCCTAATGTATATAAGGGCCAAGTACTTTGAACTTCACGTTGATGTTTGAATGTATTGAATTGCTTGTTGTGATGTAAAAATGTGCATGACCATTGTGTATTTGAGCTAAAGGATGGCCATATGACCATTTACACTCCTTGTCATATTCGGCCATAAGCTATCATGATGAGATTTTAATAAGTTAAATTTGTGTGAATTAGCTCAAGAGCAAAGGGAGCTAAATCCGATAAAGGGAAGGAAAAGTAGTTGAATAGCCGTCGAAATCGCCGACAACATCCGAGGTAAGTCTTGAGTGATGACCCTACTTGAATTATATCAAAATTATGCTCCTTGTTTGTGTGGCCATTGAGCCAAATAGTAAAGGTTGATAGATATTTTGTGTTAGAGCTTTAGTAACGAAAATGAACTATGGACGTGTCTTGAATATTGATATATATGTAAGTGAACATTGGAAATATATCCGGCTAAGACCAAGGCATTCGTGCGAGTTGATATACCGGGCTAAGACCAAGGCATTCGTGCGAGTTGATATATCCGGCTAAGACCAAGGCATTCGTGCGAGTTGATATATCCGGGCTAAGACCAAGGCATTCGTGCGAGTTGATATATCCGGGCTAAGACCAAGGCCTTTGTGCAAGTCACCAAATCCGGGTTATGACCAAGGCAATCGTGCGAGTCGCTATATCCGGCTAAATCCCGAAGGTATGTGACTCGAAGTGAGCAATCTTGCTGTGAAAATTTCAGCTTATACACTTGTGAAAATTCCAGCAATGAGGTATGTTTGTATGTGCTTGTACTAATTGAATTCTTACAAGTAAGTATCGCCAAGTTGATAAGCGAGCTACCGCCTTGGGCCAAGTTGTTCCTTTGTGTATGAACATAAGGGTCGGTGATGTGAAATAAGTATGAGTATGGGAATGTGAATTAGTAAAGTGGTTTAATTAGCCATGTGAATAAAATATCTTAGTCAAAGCTGATTTCATTGCTTGAGACTTACTAAGCATTAAAATGCTTACCCGTTGCTTTGGCTCTCTGTTTTATAGGTTTCGCTTTCGTTAGCTGTCGGATTCGGGATCAAAGAAGTCAAGTCATCCACACTATCGAAGCCCCATTTTGGTACAAATTTTGGTTGAACTTTGAAATGGCATGTATAGGACCATCCTTTGTTGAAGGTCATGTACCTTCCGGTTTGTGTAAACTTAGATAGCCATGCGAAAATGGCTTATATCGTTTTAGCATAGAGCTATAATCGTTTGTATGTTGACCCTTATGAGGTATGGAATTATTTTGAAACGATTAGCCATTGGAATGGTTAATCATGATCACGCTTTGTGCTATGTATGTAAAAAGGGCCAATTGAATCATGGAAAGTATGAAATAGGTAAAGCCTACTAAAGGCAGATGCTGACAGCAGCAGTGACGTGGATGTGAAAAATCACTAAAAATAGTAGGAATGGTATTAAATAGCAAATAAATTATGTAAGTGTACCTTGATGAATCTACTTTCATATGGAAGAAACGAAATGGTCATATGAGTTATAAGTTAACAGATTTTAAAGTTCTTGTGGAATAGGGCCAGAACGGTTTCTGGATCCCCTGTTCCAACTTTGGAAAATCATTGTAAATTAACCAGAGATAATTAGGAGTCATTCCATATATGTGTAGATTCCTCTCTGAGTCTAGTTTCTACAGAAACAAACGGCATTAGTATTGAAGCCCTGTACAGGGAGATATCCAATTCGTAACGCACAAAGGTCAGTGTAGTCGATCCCTACAACAGGCGAGACTTTAACTAATAAACTGTACTAATTGGCTCGACCAAAAATTCTAGAAAAAAATATGTAGATGGACATATGAGTCTAGTTTCAGGAAAAATTTACGGAACTGATTTTCGAGTTGTAAAACTCAAGTTATGAATTTTGGAGCGACTAGTACTCAGATTGGCAGCTTGTCTGAAAATTGTCAATAAGTGGGTTGAAGTCTGTTAACACCTCGCGTTCGACTCCGGCGACGGTCTCGGGTTCGGGGTGTTACAATTTTATTGGTATCAGAGCCACGGTTTAGTCGATTCTAGGACTACCGTAATGCGTTTGGGGTCTAGCTATACATGCCATTTTATGTGATTATATGATAGTGTGGTGATTTCTGACGTTTGAACTTGTGTTTATTTATAGTAATGGATCCCGATCCCAACCGAAGCGATAGCTGATGATGTGGAGAGTGTGGCGCTGCTCCGACAAGGGACAGCGCCATGGGACTCTCAACCTGTTGCTAGCAATCCGAATGACGAGGCTAGACAAGCCTTTTATAGCGTGATGAATGATTGGTTCAACCAATACATTCGAACTAATACTACTGTTCCACAACCTCCATTCCCAACAAACACAAATTTCAGACCTACAATGCCTCCGGTAATTGACCAAATAAGGTCGAATAAGCCCCAGTTGATAGAATCCGAAAACATGGGGCTACTGAATTTAAAGCTACGGATAGTGATGATGCCGAGCAAGCGAATTTTGGTTGGACAACACGATCCGCACTCGATGAGCTATCTTGTACACCGATGAATGCCTAAAGTGTACCATCTCCTTGCTACGTGATTACGCCTACTATTGGTGGAGTACTCGACTTACAGTTGTGCCCGCGAACAAGTAACTTGGGAGTTCTTTCAAACCGAGTTTGGAAAAAGTATATCGATCGAGATTTATGGACCAAAACGAAAGGAATTTCTCGAACTTAAACAAGGTTCCATGTCGGTTACCGACTATGAACGAAAATTCGTGAGGCTTAGCCAGATGCTGCGAGAATGCATTTCTTCGTGGTGATGTGTAAACGCTCAAGATGGACTGAATGATGAGATAAAGCTGTATGTTGGCATTTTGGAAATCCGAGAGTTTGTGACTCTCGTCGAGCGAGCGATGCAAAGCCGAGGAGCTTAGTATGGAAAAAAGGAAAGCGAAGCGGGAGCAAGGGAGTTTCAGAAGAGGTATTCGGGAAGCCCTTCCAACAATCATCAAAGAAACTTAGAGATGGCTTAGGCCGATCTAGAGACACTTCGGCTTTTCTAGACGAGATCGCGATCGACCCCAGTGACCACACGGATCACTTGATCGCCAGAGTGGGAATGATCGACGAGAGAGGACGGAGTGCCGATGATTGTGGCAAATGGCATTTTGAAGTCAGAGATTCCGTGACCGCTCTGTTACAAGTGTGGATCAGTTGACCACTTCATTAAAGATTGCCCGAGGTTGTCTCGAATGAATGTAGATCGGAGTGGGAAACCGGTACTACCACCGCCGAGGTAGACCATCCGGAAATACGGCAAGGCTAGTGGTGGTCGAGAGGATCTAGAGATGTCGCGACCAGATCCGAGGCTCGCGCTCCAGCTAGGACTTATGCTATACGTGCACGTGAGGATGCCTCCTCGCCGGATGTTATTACGGTACTTTCACTCTCTTTGATACTAATGTGATTGCTTTGATTGACCTGGTTCTACTCATTCTTATATATGCGAAACCTTAGCATCCAAGAAGACTTTGCCTATTGAGTCTCTTGAGTTCGTAATTCGGTGTCAAATCCTTTGGGTCGTTATGTGCTGGTCGACAAAGTGTGTAAGAAATGCCCCTAGTAATTGAGGTACCTGCTTTTCCGCGGACTTGATGCTTTTGCCGTTCGATGAATTTGATGTTATTCTTGGGTTGGATTGGTTGACCGTGCATGATGCGGTTGTGAATTGCAAAAGCAAGACTATTGATTTGAGATGCAAACAACGAGATGATCCGAGTTGAGTCTACGAACTTGAAGGGTTGCCACTGTAATATCATCAATGTTGGCCCGTAAATATGTAAGAAAAGGGTGTGAAGCATACCTTGCGTATGTACTTGATGATAAGGAGTTAGAATAGAACCCAAATCAGTGCGGTGGTTTGTGAATACCGGACGTTTTCAGAAGAATTGCGGGTTTGCCACATGCTCGGGAGATAGAGTTTGGCATTGAGCTTGTACAGGACCACACCGATTTCGATAGCTCCATATCGTATGGCACCAACGGAATTAAAGGAGTTGAAAGCTCGGTTGCAAGAGTTGATGGATAGAGGTTTTGCTCGCCTGAGTTTTTCACCTTGGGGTGCACCGGTGTTGTTTGTGAAAAGAAGGACGGAACCATGAGGTTGTGCATCGACTATCGTCGACTTAATAAAGTGACAATAAAGAACAAGTATCCGTTACCACGTATCGATGATTTGTTCGATCAACTGAAGGAGCCTCGGTGTTCTCAAAAATAGATTTGAGATCGGGCTATTATCGATTCTTGAATCCGAGATTCGGACATACCCAAAACCGCCTTGAGCGAGATATGGTCACTCGAGTTCTTAGTGATGCCGTTTGGGCTCACTAATGCCCTACGGTATTTATGGATTTGATGAATCGGATCTTGAGATCATATTTGGATCGGTTCGTAGTTGTGTTCATCGACGACATCTTGGTCTATTCAAGAGATGAGACCGAACATGCGGAGCACCCGAGATTAGTGTTGCAAATTTTACGGGATAAGCGGTTATATGCTAAGTTTAGCAAGTGTGAGTTACGGTTAAGAGAGGTTAGCTTCTTGGGTCACGTGGTATCTCAGCATCGGGTATTCGAGTCGACCCAAGCAAAATTTCAGCCATACTTAACTGAAACCTCCAAGAAATATTCTTGAGGTTCGAGCTTTTTGGGACTTGCGGTTACTTACCGACGGTTTGTAAAAGGATTCTCGATGATAGCCACACCCATGACGTAAACCGCTTGTAAAGATGTCAAGTTTGAATGGACGGAAAAGTGTCGGAAAAGTTTTGACCAATTAAAACTCATTTGACTAAGCTCGATACTAGTACAAATTAATCGGCAAAGAGTTTGTCATCTATAGTGACGCCTCCTACTTGGGTTAGGTTGCGTATTGATGCAAGAAGGTCGAGTTGTGGCCTATCGCGTCGAGACAATTAAAGCCACATGAGAAAAATTATCCGACCCATGATCTCGAATTGGTCGCCATCGTATTCGCCTTAAAGATATGGCGACATTACTTATTTGGTGAGAAGTGCCATGTGTATTCGGATCACAAAAGTCTCAAATATTTGATGACTCAAAGAGACTTAAATCTGCGACAAAGACGTTGGCTCGAGTGTTAAAGGATTATGAGCTGGTCATTGACTATCACCCGGAAAGGCTAATGTGGTTGCGGATGCCTTAAGCGGAAATCACTTTGTTTGCTTTACTGACGATGAATGTACACTTGTCTATCCTACCCGACAATGTGTTAGTAGCGAATTAAAGGCCAAACCATTGTTGACTCATCAAATTCGTGAAGCTCGGAAAATTGATGAGGAGTTGCGTGCAAAACGGGCCGAGTGTGTTCGAACAAGGAATCGGAGTTTCAAATTGATGATGACGATTGTTTGAGGTTCGAAGTCGTTTGTGTGTTCCAAAGAATTGAACTTATTTCGATAATTCGAACGAAGCTCATTGTAGCCGAATGGCAATCCACCCGGGAGTACGAAGATGTACAATGAGTTGAAACGTCGGTTTTGGTGGCATGGTATGAAACGAGACATCTCCGACTTTGTTGCAAGATGTTTAATATGTCAACAAGTGAAAGCGGAGCATCAAGTGCCTTCGAGGTTACTTCACCGATCACGATACCCGAGTGGAAATGGGATCGAGTCACAATGGACTTTGTGTCCGGACCGCCGTTGTCGACAAGTAAGAAGGATGCAATTTGGGTTATTATTGATAGATGACTAAGTCGGCTCACTTTATCCTGTGCGTATGGATTTTTCATTGGATAAACTAGCTGAATTGTACGTTTCTCAGTTGTGAGATTACACGGGTACCGATTTACATTGTGTCGGATAGAGATCCGAGGTTCACCTCGCGATTTTGGAAGAAATTACAAGAAGCATTGGGCACCAAGTTGCATTTCAGACCGCCTTTCACCCCAAACCGATGGTCAATCCGAGCGTATAATTCGGATACTTGAGGATATGTTGAGATGTTGCATCCTCGAGTTCGATGGTTCGTGGGAACGGTACCTACCTTTGATTGAATTCGCACAACAATAGTTTTCAATCAAGTATTAAGATGGCGCTTACGAGGCTTTGTGCGGCGTAAATGCCGTACACCATTGTTTTGGACCGAGCTCGGTGAGAACAAAATTTTGGAGTGGATTTGATTAAAGATGCGAACGAAAGTAAAAGTAATCCGTGAAAATCAAGATAGCCTCCGATCGTCGAAATCGTATGCGGATCTGAAACGAAAGGACATTGAGTATCGTGGGAGATAAAGTGTTTCTTAAAGTTTCGCCGTGGAAAAGATACTCAGATTCTACCGTAAGGGCAAGTTGAGCCGAGATTCATTGGGCGTCTGAAATCTCCGAACGAGTTGGCCCGATTATGTATCGTTTGATCTTGCCCCTGAACTTGAAAAGATTCACAACGTCTTCCAAGTTTCAATGCTTCGACGCTATAGATCTGATCCGTCGCACGTAATTAGTCCATCGAGGTTGAAATTCAAGCCGATATGAGATATGAAGAAGAACCGATTCGTATCCTAGCTCGTGAAATGAAAGAGTTGCGAAACAAAAGGGTTCCGCTAGTGAAAGTGTTATGGCTCAAACACGGGATAGAAGAAGCTACTTGGGAACCCGAGAACTCTATGAAAGAGCAATATCCAAACCTATTTACGGTAAGATTTTCGGGACGAAAATTTCTAAAGTGGGGAGAGTTGTGACACCTTAAAACGACCCTAGTCGAAATGTGGTTTCGGGACCACAAAACCAAGGCATAAAAAAATAATTTAATATTTATTTTATTGCCTATAATGTGTGTTAACTCATGTGTGATATTTTTTATGCTTTGATTTAGAATTATATATGTGAATTTCACTAGAAAGGACCTAGTAATAAACTTTGAAAGTATGAGGGGAAAATGTGTGATGACTAATTAAACGATGCATGCAAAACAATGGACTTGCATGTCAAATTTCCCCCCCCATAGCTAGTGGCCGGCCATGACAAGGATTTATGGGCAAAAATCATGTCATGAAACATGTTTGGTAAATGGGTTATGATGGAAAGAATAAAATAAGGGGTATGGAATAAACAATTAATGTTAGTAGATGAGAAACAAAAAAAAGTGTCCATCTTCTTCCTCCATAGCTTGGCGAATGTCCTAAAGGAAGAAAGAAAAAATTTTGTTCATCTCTTTTCACTCTCTTGTTGGCCGAAAATACTAAGGATAAGGAAGGAGTTTTGCTTCATACTTGGTTTGGAAGAGGATTAGGAAGAGGTTGGCTAAACTTGCATCAAGATTAAGGTATGTTTGAGGTTCATGCATGTTTTTAGTTGCTAGCTTAATGTTCTTGTTAGCCCATGGTTCAAATCCTTGTTATGTCATGGGAATGAAATTCGCCAAAGTGAATGTGGTGTTAATGCCATTGCATGTTAAATAACAAGCTTGAAAGTGATACATGTGATGGAGGATTGAAGATTCTTAGATTTTCTTTTAGCATTCTTTTTTTAATGAGATACTAAGTTCTTTGTTTCACCATGACCAAATTGAAATGGTGTGGTGTTGTGGTATTCGCCATGATATATCCATAAGTATAATTCATGCATGTTGCATGGTGAGTAAGATTTAAGCTTTGGAAATGTGTATATATTTGGATATAAGCCACTTGAGAATTCGCCCTTGCACTTACATGAATATATGTTTGCACATGATGGATTGGTATGACATATACACTAATTCAAAGTGTATATTTGCTTGTGATGATGTGTTGATTATGAAGTAAATAAGAGATGTGCAATGAATTATGATATGTAATGTGTTAGTAGTAAAATGTATGCTGTTTTTTTGTGGTATTAAGTGTATATTCGGCCACATGAGGGTAATTAGTGTGCATGCATTCGGTTTGAGGCAAGCATATTGATGCCTATTCTTGGCTTAGAAAATTCGCTAAGAGGAATATTAACTAATGTGTTGAGTTCGATTTATGATTTCGTACATATGCAACTTTGATGCCTAATGTATATAAGGGCCAAGTACTTTGAACTTCACGTTGATGTTTGAATGTATTGAATTGCTTGTTGTGATGTAAAATGTGCATGACCATTGTGTATTTGAGCTAAAGGATGGCCATATGACCATTTACACTCCTTGTCATATTCGCCATAAGCTATCATGATGAGATTTTAATAAGTTAAATTTGTGTGAATTAGCTCAAGAGCAAAGGGAGCTAAATCCGATAAAGGAAGGAAAAAGTAGTTGAATAGCCGTCGAAATCGCCGACAACATCCGAGGTAAGTCTTGAGTGATGACCCTACTTGAATTATATCAAAATTATGCTCCTTGTTTGTGTGGCCATTGAGCGAAATAGTAAAGGTTGATAGATATTTTGTGTTAGAGCTTTAGTAACGAAAATGAACTATGGACGTGTCTTGAATATTGATATATATGTAAGTGAACATTGGAAATATATCCGGCTAAGACCGAAGGCATTCGTGCGAGTTGATATACCGGCTAAGACCAAGGCATTCGTATGTTGATATATCCGGGCTAAGACCGAAGGCATTCGTGCGAAGTTGATATATCCGGCTAAGACCAAGGCCTTTGTGCAAGTCACCAAATCCGGTTATGACCGAAGGCAATCGTGCGAGTCGCTATATCCGGCTAAATCCCGAAGGTATGTGACTCGGAAGTGAGCAATCTTGCTGTGAAAATTTCAGCTTATACACTTGTGAAAATTCCAGCAATGAGGTATGTTTGTATGTGCTTGTACTAATTGAATTCTTACAAGTAAGTATGCGCCAAGTTGATAAACGAGCTACCGGCCTTGGGCCAAGTTGTTCCTTTGTGTATGAACATAAGGGTCGGTGATGTGAAATAAGTATGAGTATGGGAATGTGAATTAGTAAAGTGGTTTAATTAGCCATGTGAATAAAATATCTTAGTCAAAGCTGATTTCATTGCTTGAGACTTACTAAGCATTAAAATGCTTACCCCGTTGCTTTGGCTCTCTGTTTTATAGGTTTCGCTCGTTAGCTGTCGGATTCGGGATCAAAGAAGTCGAAGTCATCCACACTATCGAAGCCCCATTTTGGTACAAATTTTGGTTGAACTTTGAAATGGCATGTATAGGACCATCCTTTGTTGAAGGTCATGTACCTTCCGGTTTGTGTAAACTTAGATAGCCATGCGAAAATGGCTTATATACGTTTTTAGCATAGAGCTATAATCGTTTGTATGTTGACCCTTATGAGGTATGGAATTATTTTGAAACGATTAGCCATTGGAATGGTTAATCATGATCACGCTTTGTGCTATGTATGTAAAAAGGGCCAATTGAATCATGGAAAGTATGAAATAGGTAAAGCCTACTAAAGGCAGATGCTGACAGCAGCAGTGACGTGGATGTGAAAAATCACTAAAAATAGTAGGAATGGTATTAAATAGCAAATAAATTATGTAAGTGTACCTTGATGAATCTACTTTCATATGGAAGAAACGAAATGGTCATATGAGTTATAAGTTAACAGATTTTAAAGTTCTTGTGGAATAGGGCCAGAACGGTTTCTGGATCCCCTGTTCCAACTTTGGAAAATCATTGTAAATTAACCAGAGATAATTAGGAGTCATTCCATATATGTGTAGATTCCTCTCTGAGTCTAGTTTCTACAGAAACAAACGGCATTAGTATTGAAGCCCTGTACAGGAGATATCCAATTCGTAACGCACAAAGGTCAGTGTAGTCGATCCCTACAACAGGCGAGACTTTAACTAATAAACTGTACTAATTGGCTCGACCAAAATTCTAGAAAAAATATGTAGATGGACATATGAGTCTAGTTTCAGGAAAAATTTACGGAACTGATTTTCGAGTTGTAAAACTCAAGTTATGAATTTTGGAGCGACTAGTACTCAGATTGGCAGCTTGTCTGAAAATTGTCAATAAGTGGGTTGAAGTCTGTTAACACCTCGCGTTCGACTCCGGCGACGGTCTCGGGTTCGGGGTGTTACAGAATTGAAAGCCAAACCATTATTGATACATCAAATTCGTGAAGCTCAGAAAGTCGACGATGAGTTGGCTGCAAAACGGGCTGAGTGTGTTCCGAACAAGGACTCGGAATTTCAAATCGATGATGACGATTGTTTGAGGTTCAGAAGTCGTCTGTGTGTTCCAAAGAATTCGAAACTTATTTCGATAATTCTGAACGAAGCCCATTGTAGCCGAATGGCAGTCCACCTGGAGAGTACAAAGATGTACAACGATTTGAAACGTCGGTTTTGGTGGCATGGTATGAAACGAGACATCTTCGACTTTGTTTCGAGATGTTTAATATGTTAACAAGTAAGCGGAACATCAAGTGCCTTCAGGATTACTTCAGTCGATCATGATACCCGAGTGGAAATGGGATCGAGTCACAATGGACTTTGTATCCGGACTGCCATTGTCAGCGAATAAGAAGGATGCGATTTGGGTCGTGGTAGATAGATTGGCTAAGTCGGCTCACTTTGTCCCCGTACGTACAGATTTTTCATGGACAAACTAGCCGAATTGTACGTTTCTCAGATTGTGAGTTTACATGGGGTGCCTATTTCCATCGTGTCGGATAAAGATCTGAGATTTACCTCGCGATTTTGGAAGAAGTTGCAAGAAGCTTTGGGTACCAAGTTGCATTTCAAGACCGCCTTTCACCCCAAACCGATGGTCAATCCAAGCGGGTAATTCAAATACTTGAGGATATGTTGAGATGTTGCATCCTCGAGTTCGATGGTTCATGGGAACGGTATTTGCCTTTGATCGAATTCGCACAACAATAGTTTTCAATCAAGTATTAAGATGGCTCCTTACGAGGCTTTGTACGGTCGTAAATGCCGTACACCATTGTTTTGGACCGAGCTCGGTGAAAGCAAAATTTTCGGTGGATTTGATTAAAGATGTTTGAATGAAAATGAAAGTGATCCGTGAAAGTCTGAAGATAGCCTCCGATTGTCAGAAGTCGTACGCAGATCTGAAACGAAAAGACATCGAGTATCAGGTGGGAGATAAAGTGTTTCTTAAGGTTTCACCTTGGAAAAAGATACTCAGATTCGGCCGTAAGGGCAAGTTGAGCCCGAGGTTCATTGGGCCATATGAGATATCCGAAGCGAGTCGGTCCGATTGCATATCGCTTGATTTTGCCCCGAACTTGAAAAGATTCACGATGTCTTTCATGTTTCGATGCTTCGACGCTATAGATCTGATCCATCGCACGTGATTAGTCCATCAGAGGTTGAAATTCAAGCCAATATGAGTTATGAGGAAGAACCGATTCGTATCCTATCACGTGAAGTGAAAGAGTTATGAAACAAGCGGGTTCCGCTAGTGAAAGTGTTATGGCTCAAACACGGGATAGAAGAAGCTACTTGGGAAACCGAGAACTCTATGAAAGAGCGATACCCAACCCTATTTACGGTAAGATTTTCGGGACGAAAATTTCTTAAGTGGGGAGAGTTGTGACAGCCCAAAATTGACCCTAGTCGAATGTGGTTTCGGGACCACAAAACCGAGGCATAAAAATAATTTAAAATTTATTTTGATGCCTATGATATGTGTTAATTTGTGTGTGACATTTTGATGATTTGATTTAGAGTTATAAAGGTGAATTTCACTAGAAAGGGCCTAGTAGTAAACTTTGAAAGTATGATAGGAAATGTGTGATGACTAATTAAAGCATGCATGCAAAATAATGGACTTGCATGTCAAATACCCCTTTTTATAGGTGGTGGCGGCCATGGCAAGAGGATGGGCAAAACATGTCATGAAACATGTTTTGTTGGTGCATTAGGGTGAAATAATAAAATAAAGAGCATGGGCAAAGAAAGAAAAAAAAAAGGGTCTCATCCATGCTTCCCCCCCCTTGGCCGTGAGTTGAGAGTAAGGAAAAGAAAAAAATTTGTTCATCCTTTCTTTGAGCCAAAACTAAGGAAGAAGGAGGGATTTTTGCTCCATTTTTTGGTTTAGAAGAGATCTAGAAGGAGATTTGGCTATACTTGCATCAAGATTAAGGTATGTTTAAGGTTGTGTCATGAGATTCATGCATGTTTTAGTTGCTAACTTGATGTTCATGTTAGCCCATGGTTCAAATCCTTGTTGTGCCATGGAAATGGTATTTGGCCAAGGTTGATATTGTGTTAAAGCCATTGCATGCTAAATGTGAAGCTTGTTGATGATGCATGCAATGATGGATTGACTACTCTTGAAATTTCTTTTAGCATTCTTGAGTAAGACATTGAGTCCTTTGTTTAACCATGACCAAAAATTAAAAGGAGTATGGTGTGTGATGTATTCGGCCATGGTATGCTCATGAGCATGGTTTATGCTTCTTGCATGATAGGTAAAATTTGTGTTTTGGATGGTTGTGAACACCTTGAAATTCGGCCTTGCATCTATATGTGTATATATGTTTGCACACGATGTATTGGTATGACATATATGCTATTTCAAGGTGTATATTTGCTTGTGATGATGTCTCGATTATGAAGTAAATGAGAGATGTGCATTGAGCTACGATATGTAATGTGTTAGTAGTAAAATGTATGCTGTTTTTGTGTGGTATTAAGTGTATAATTGGCCTCAACATGGACATGTATGTTCGGCCACATGAGGGGAAATTGGTGTGCATGCATTCGGTTAGAGGCAAGCATATTGATGCCTATTCTTGGCTTAGAAAATTCGCTAAGAGGAATATTAACTAATGTGTTGAGTTCGATTCATGATTTCGTATATATGCGACTTTGATGCCTAATGAGTATATATATTGGTTAGGTATCTTGAATTCCTCTTTCGATGCTCAAATGATAAAATCAAATTATTTGTTAAATTAAGCTCAAGAGCGAAGGGGGACCAAATCCGATAAAGGGAAGTAAAAAGTAGTCGAATAGCCATCGGAATCGTTCGACAACATCCGAGGTAAGTTTTCGAGTATCGAAACTTAGATTTTGATTCGATTGAACGAAGTAATAAGCAATCGAAATTGTGCCCTTGTATGTGGCCATTGAGCCGAAATGATATTCTTGATTAAGTAAATTGTGCATAAAAGTTTGTTATGAAATTGAAACAAAGATGTGTATGAATGTGCGAGTTGTGATATCCGGGCTAAGCCCGAAGGCAATGGTGCGAGCTATGATATCCGGGCTAAGCCCGAAGGCAATTGTGTGAGTTGTGATATCCGGGCTAAGCCCAAGGCAATGGTGCGAAGCTATGATATCGGGCTAAGCCCAAGGCAATTGTGCGAAGTGATATCCGAGTTAAGTCCCAAAGGCATTTGTGCGGGTTACCATAACCGGCTATGTCCCAAGGCGTTTGAACGAGTAGCTATATCCGGTTAAACTCCGAAGGTATGTGATTTGAAAATTATAAGCTTGCTGTAAAATTTTCAGTTAATGCACTTGTGAAGTTCCCAACAACAAGGTATGTTTTGTGTGTGCTTTGCACACTATGAGTAAGTGCGTATGAATATTCGCTCCAATGATAAATGAGCTATCGGCATTAACTAAGCCGTTATTTGTGTATGAACATGAGAGTTGGGATTGTGAAGTAAGCATGTCTTTGAGAAATTGTGCATATGAATTATTGTTTAGCTACTTGAATGCTATGCTTTGGTTGTGTGTATATTATGGCTCAAACTTACTAAGCATAAATTGCTTACTCCGCTTTCTTTGTTTCTCTGTTTATAGATTTTGCTCGTTAGCGATCGGATTCGGGATCATAGAAGTTGAATTCAACCACACTATCAAAGCCCTTTTTGGTACTCCTTTAGTTGAGTTTTGGATATGGCATGTATAGGATTACCCTCGGTTGTTTTCAAGTGTTTTTGTGATGTATATGTGTACGGCCATGCGAAAATGGTTCGTAAAAGTGGAGTATAGAATTAGACCATTTGTGGTTTGTAATTTATATGGTTTCATGATGATATTATGGATTGGAATGGGAGTGTTGGCCACATGATCAGCCATTGGAATGGCTAAACATGATCATAGGTGGACCTATGTATGACTGGACTATAGTTGGTCCATGGAAACTACAAAATAGGTAAGGCCTACCTTAAAAACAGATGCTGCCAGTTGCAGTGATGTGGATGTGAAAAATCACCAAAATTTGTAGGAAGGGTATTAAATTGTGAATAAGTTATGTAAACGAACCTTGACGAGTCTATTTTCATATGAAAGTAACGAAACGATCATATGAACAGTATACCGAGAGATATTAAGGTTCCCGTGAGACAGGGCCAGAAAGGTTTCTGGGACCCCTGTCGCGACTTTGAAAATTTACTATAAATTATACAGAAAGAATTAGAAGTCATGCCTTACATGTTCAGATTCTATTTTGAGTCTAGTTTCATTAGAAACAAACGGAACCAGTATTAAAGCCCTGTACAGAGAGATATTCAAGTTGTAACGCGTGAAGGTCAGTGTTGTCGACCCCTGTAACATGGGTGACTTTAACTAATAAACTGTACTAATTGGCCCGACCAAAAATTCTAGAAATAAATCCATGGATGGATATATGAGTCTGAATTCAGGGAAAATTTACGGAATCAGTTTCTGAGTTTTGAAACTCGAGATATGATTTTTAAGGCGACAGTGATGCAGTTCTCCAGCCTGTCTGGAAATGTCAAATTGGTCGGTGCTATAAGTGGTTTTGGCTCGTTAACCCCTCGTGTCTGACACCGGCGACGGTCTCGGGTTCGGGGTGTTACAAATGAGTCAACAAGAACTACTTATTTCTCAGCCTCACAGTTTAGACCGATTTGGGGGTAAGGTGCTCACGAATAGGCCATACCAATTTTTGGTTAATTCCTACCTAAATGATTTTCTAGGCTCGTCAATCCTATGGTTTAAGATTTTCCTCTCCTGAGTAGCTGATCCGCTAGGTAAACCCTACATAGCAATTAATCAATCACACCTTCACTTGCTAATCCGCCATAAGAGGATTAGTTCCTCACAGAATCCATAAAAATAATAAACTCCGCCATAAGAGGATTAGTTCCTCACAGAATCCATAAAAATAATAAACTTGATGATAAATATATGCATGGAAAATAAATGAAGAATAACATTTGTAGAATCCTGAATATATTCAATTGATGAAGGGCAAAAATCCTCAAATGTTTGATTGTGTCTACGAATAAATTTCTACGAAGAACACGATTGAAAAGAATTGAAAAGAAATCTAAACCCTACGAGAAAGAAAAAAAAACTAAAACTAAAAACTAAATTACAAAGAAAAAATTAGAATATCAAAAGATGTACTTTAAAAAGTGTTTAGGATCCTATTTATAGAGTTAGGGTTGCCGTCGTCCTCACCCTAAGGTTAGCTGACGTTCTTGTGTTTAACTTTTGACTGTGCAGACCAAAATTCCCCTGGCTCATATTTATCTCTCATACAGGGCTAGTGTTGCAAACCTTAGTTCTTGTGTCGTGGCATCGAGGGCAGTATGTGTAGTTCAGGGATGGATTTAGGGGTGTGTCGCAACATTCTATGGCTGTGTCACGGCACCAAAGGTAGTACGACAATTTTTACATTCTGCTACCTATGTCGTGACCTCGAACTCCCCGTATTGCAACACAACAACTAGTATTAAGTTCCTATGCCCTTGTATGGTCTCTTGCACACTAACTAAGTACGTTATCTAACCTTTAGGCATCATTCGGCCCTTAAGGTCAATAAAAGATTCAAAATACAATTTTTTATTGAATGTAAACTAAACTATAAAAAATTGACTAAAATATAATAAAAGTGCTTGTATTCAATCTCCTCAAGTGCAAAAACTAGTGTAATCTGCTACACTGTATTATGGAAGATTACCACTCTCTCCGCTGAAGGAGACACTTGGACAAAGCTTACTTTGCCAATCATATTTCCTTAGGACTACATGACAAACCTTGTATACGCCAGAATCGAGGTGTTACAACTCTCCTCCCTTTAACAAAATATCATCCTTGAAATTTTGATCTCTCCTAGAATCCAATTTCCTACATTGAATTGGTTTTACATGCCAAACACATATCAACGACGGTACAAATTGCCTTTCATACATTTCAAAGTTTCCTTCTCATTGACATACTCCTCAAATGTCTTATTATGAAGATGTTATTTGATTGCTTCTTTGAACAAAATCAAAATTTTGACGGTTAAACACTCGAGTGCAGACGTCACACTCATACCTTTTAACAGATGTCAAACCTGAGTTAGAGAATTCAAATAATTTCTCATAGAATGACTTCCTGAGCATGTTTATCTATAAAATAATGACTTTAACCCCTCTTTTAACACTTTTTCCACCCTTTTGATTTCTTAACAGCTTTTCTGATTCCTCAATTTGCCTTTGTAACGCCCCAAACCCAATCCTTAAGGAGGACCCAAGATTGGTTCTTCATTGCCTTAAAATCTTTTCCTTTAAAATTTTTTACAGGCGTGGTCTTCATAAAAAAATATAGTTCAATAAATATAAATTGTAAATCCTTTACTAAATCAAAAAATATAGGGTTATACATTTACAAGGAAAAATAAAAAACATAGAGGCATTAAAATCCGTATTTTGTGTAAACCTATATTTAACTACATCGTCATATGCATATATATAATTAGACTAACATTAATAATTCAAAGTAAATAATTTGATACTTTGCAAAAATATAATCACCTCACTACGTCTCATCGAATTAATAGTTTCAAAATAATAGTTTTAAAATACAAAATTCATTCTTCGGAATGACACCATCTTGACACCACCCCCATGCCATGCATAATACAAAATACTTATAAATCTCATAAAACAAATGTCATCTAGCGTAGTTTTCGAGAAGTCCTTTACTTTGTCAATGATCTTGAGAAAGAAAGGTAACTAAATAAGTTCAAAGAAGTTAGTGAGTTATATAGCGAACATCTCAATAGCTATATATAATACCAATAAACCTTTCCAAATCAACAAGTCATACAATTCACTCATTGGCGAATACCATTCACAAACAGCCTTTACTATAGACATTATTCCTTTGGCAGATACTATAACACCCTTAACCCATATCCGTCACCAGAACAGGGTTATAGAGCATTACTGGAATTTACAAGACTAATACAATTAATTTTATGTCATTGATGCTTGATATTCGTAATAGGTTTTAAAAATTTATAAATGAATCATTTTTGAGTCTAACTTATTATCACGATTAAGGCAAGTGTACCTATCGAACAATAGTATAGTTCAGCAAGACCAGATTGTCAAACCCAAAGGAACTACGAGTACTAGTATTTACTTCCTTTTTATTACCTAGCCTAAAAATTAAGAGGTTTGGTTATCTAAACTAATTACTAACTAAGAATGCACAAAAAGAAATCTTAGGAAAATACTTTTGGGAAAATTCGATTGATTGAGACAATACATAAGGAAAAATCCACCTAGACTTCACTTGTTATTTGACTCTGAATCAGACGATTTATTCATTTGGCATAATCCGTAGAAATCCCTAAGTTATATTATTATCTCTCTCAAGACTAATAATGTCTAACCCTAGGTTGAATAATTGAAATCTCTTTCTAATTAACACCCTAGAATTGCATTAACTCGATCTATGGATTCCCCGATTAGGTTTCACCCTAATCCAGCAAAATCTTGTCACCCTATCTCTAGGCGTGCAATCAACTCCGCTTAATTACGACAAATTTACTCTTAGATAGGGTCTATTCCTCCTCTGAATAAGAGCGTTAACTTGAATCAATATCCTAGAATATTAAAACTAGAATTAAGAACACATAATTAAGAACTCAAATATTTATCATACAATTCAGATAATAATAACAAGATCCGTCTTAGGTTTCATTCCCCTTAGGTATTTAGGGGGTTTAATTCATACTTATGAAAGAAAACATCTCAAAACCATAAAGATAACAAAACATAAGAAAACCCAAAAACTCCTGAAGGAACTTGAAGGGAGATCTTCAGTCTTGATGATGAATTCAACTTCTAAGATGGATCAATTGACTTTCCTTGAGTAATTCCTTGATTCCTTCTCTGTGTTCGCCTTCTAAGTGCCTCCTCAAGTGTTTAAATAGGCTTTAGAATGCCTAAGAGCCCCTAAAATTGGCCTTTTTCGAATAGGGTTATACTTGGGCTCGACAGGGACACGCCCATATGCGATTACTCTAGCCCGTGGTCAAGGCTGTTGAACAGGCACGGGCGTGTAGTCTACTGGTGTAAGTCATGCTTTGATCCTGGCAAAGGGACACTGCCGTGTGACACGCCTGTGTGAGAAAGTCCAGGCCGTGTTGATTTCCTACGCGGGTCCATTTTCTCCGTTTTCGGCCTGTTTCTTGCTCTTTTTACTCTCCTATTCTCACCTAAGTATAAAACATGAAATTAAAGGATTAGGAGCATCAAATTCACCAAATCTAAGGAGAAGTCATCCATAAATGTGCTAAGCATGGGATAAAAATATGTATAATTTATGGTTTATCAAATACCCCCACACTTAAGCATTTGCTTGTCCTCAAGCAAAATCCTTAACTCAAAATCAAAATAAAATTTTCTCAATTTATAATCCCTATCAATAATATCTCAAAATAATCCATAAGTATCCATACATTGAAAAGTCAACTAAAAGTACATCAGAGTTTCAAACATTCCAAGTTGAGTATTTTATCATGAAAGCATAGGTGTCTCCCTTTATCTAAGTGATTACCTTTGATCAAAATATCCCAGAGTTTAACATCCTCACTAAAGATTCACTCAAATCACTCAAGGTGTTTAAGGACATCAATAAAGGCCCTCATTAGCCAATATGAAAAGTTATCACCATAGGCTTGCTTGAAAATCAAATCTCCACCACTATACATTGAGCTGATACATCAATCAAAAAGGTCTTTTTAGAGGGTTGTAACGTGGCTTTGGTTAGGGGGTGTGGTCACAAGCTAAAAGAAAAGGTTAGAATCGAGATTGAATTGAAAAATTACCTGCTAGAAAAATGACTAGTCATCAGTTGAATAAAAATGAGCTTCTTCTCAGAATATGGAATTGACACTTAAGCTAAAAAATGACGAATTACAACTAATATGTATTGAAGTACACTTTTTTTCAAGAACAAATCAAAAACATAGAAGAGAAAAACATAGCTAAGCAATTAGTTTAAATCAAATCTTAACAAAAATAGGGATCAAATTAAGGGATTTCAACAATAATGGGTTATAGGTTTATAGTAAGGGTAAATCAATTAATGGCTTGTTAGGCTCAAAGGGGTTCACAAGGGTTAATTATGAAGGTAGGCTTTTGTAGAGTGAGTGGGTTAAACCTAGGTGCCTTTATCATCTTGGCATATCAAATCAAATGGTGTGGTCTTGACATGTATAATCAAGCAAGTTCTAGAATAACAAATCAATACTAACGCACTCATAATAAAAGTGAGCATGAAAGGAGTAAAATATCCTTTAAATGCTCAAGATTTCACAAAAATTATGGCTTTTTGATGTTCAAACTTGTGAATTTCAACTCAAGATAATACTTAAACTTAGGGAAACAACCTAAAAGTTTTTAATTCTTCAAAAATCAACTTATCATGCTTGATTCCCTAATGTCTTAAAGTTTAAATAATCAATGCATAAATGCCTATGTTTTAATTCAAGACATATCAATAAAAATCATAAATTATTTAACATTCATTCTAATAGTGATATAAGTGATTCACGTGAGAATAAGACACAATTCAGGGATTTCTAATGATGTATAAAAGACCCCCCACACTTAAGATATACATTGCCCTCAATGTACAAAGATAGATATATTGATAAAAATAATCATAAAATAGGGAGAGAAGTGAAACTTCCTAAATGATGAATGAACTCCTTGAATTGGAGTGATAGAGAGTAATCGACCAAAGCAATGATGAGAGTGGAGGAGGATACTCCAGTGGTGGTAGAAGTTCATTAATCCATAAATCCTGCGCCAAAAGAATATTAAATCTGGTGGTAGCTATAGTCGTGGTTGAGCAGGACATGGCAGTCGTGGAGAACCTTTCCCGGTGGAGTTTTTAGTTCCTATACGATGATGAGCTTTGGATCTCTTTATAACTGTGATAGAATTAGTAACTTTTTAGAGAATATAAAGAAGCATAATTACTCGTAATGAAATAGCCGAAATTAAAAATTGTAAAATAATAATTATAAAACCAAATAAAAATAAGCTTAAAGAAAAATAAAAAGTAGTCTTAAAATAGAATAAAAGTAAAAACATAAAATAATAAATAAAATTTTTAAACATCTTCATCGCTAGATGGTTCGCGAGGTGGGGGTGGCGATGAGATGTGAAGGTGCTAACAAATCTGGTGAAGTGTAGCATCAATGTGATCAAAAGGCTGAAAACACTGCTGCTCAAATCATGTAAGGCACCCAGAGATGTCAGGATATGAAGCCGCCGCATGAACTAGACGATGAGAAGGTGGTGGCTGAGTCGGTAGATCCTTTTGATGTGGAGGGACATCATCAGTAATGTCCTTTAGGTCCTCCTCCTTGGTGGACTGGGCAAGGCGGTACTGAGGAGGGTATGTGCCACATCGTTTCTCGATCATCCTCATACTTAGCATGCTTGAGATGCCCTGTGGGGACATCTAGCTTATGAGAGTGAGGGAAGATGATTGTGCTTCTATGTTGAGGAGCCCAAAGTACCAAGCCAATCTAGTCTCATAGGGCCCGATACAATGACCCCTCTCCTGTGCTGCTCCGTTTGGTGGCGAATGGCGAGGGCAATAAAGTAGGTGAGGTCGATGACGTGCCCATTCTCTATACTCCATAAGAAATAGGCGTCGTGGATGGTGACGACGCCGGTGCTCTCTCATCTCCCTGTCAGAGTGTGAGCCAAGATGGCGTGTAGATACCTCAAGGATGGAGGAAGAGCTGATACCTTGGAGCGGGTAGGATTGTAGGTGGCCGCGGTAAGGACGAGGTCCTTCCAGCATTTTGAGGGGGAGTAGTGGATGTGGCGGTGGAGGGTGTCGAGTTTATTGTCGTCCATGAACTTCTCTGTGTACAGCCCTAGTGCAATCCCAAATTCTGGTATGCTCAATTGGCTTACTAGACCACCGAGGCGAAACTGGACTATTCCAGGATCGTCGAAGTTGGTCATGATGGTCTGAAGATGGAACATCAAGCAGAGTTCCAATATGAACTCCAGATACGTTCGCTCGACGATCTCAAAGAAAAGCCCCCACGGGTCAGTCATCAGGAGGGCTCAGATCGCGTCAACCAATTGAATCTGTTCAAGTGTGGCCTAGTCAATGCAGCGGCCCACACCTAGGGGTCAGGCCCGTAATATCTGATATAATTCCTCTTGGAGTTCCAAGGGAACCTGGAGGAATGGGTGCCTAATCTCCATGGTAAGACCCAAGGATGACGCTGCTCCTTTTCTTTTCTTCGAGGCGAGAACAGCGGTCTTCTTACAGCGTGAGGACGGCATTGTACCTGCATTAAAAAATCGAAGTTCAAGCAATACGCCCCAAGAATAGTATGGAAATTCAAGACTAAATATGAATATTTCATGAGATTTATGTACTACATGATACAAACTAAAACAACTAAATATATCAAGTTATAAGATTATGGGAATAATGAATGAATGCATGTGGGTAAGCATAAATTTCATAGAAACAAGGAAAAATGAAAGAGTATAACATAATGTAGTAACTAAAATGACAAAATTTTTATAAAACAAGCATGAGTATTTTAATATTCTATTTATGAATATTCATTCAAACAAACGCAAATAAGCAACATATTTAAAGAAAATAGAGAGAAAAGAGTAAACAAACGCAAAAGGAAGGAGCTTGAGGCGTCGGAATCGGTGCTGTAGGCGGCGCACGGGCGTGGGGGGTAGGGCGTGTGGAGTTGCAGCGGCTAGGGTTAGGGATTTTTGGGGAAGGGGATGATGAATAGTGAGGGGTTTATATAGATTTTGGGGCACACGGGAGGGCGTCTGACATTCAGCCCACGCCCGTGTTGCTTGGGCGTGTGGGTGCTCACGGCCGTGTCGCATGGCCAACACGACCGTATCTTGCTTCATTCGCTTCTCCCACGCCCGTGTACATAGGTCTACGTGTGTGCTCGTTTTGACAGTGTCAACCATGGGTGGATGGCACGGGCGTGTCGCATGCCCGTGTTACATTATCAGTTTTAACTATGGTTTCAAGGCACGGGCGTGTCTCACGCCTGTGTTGTTTTGGAAGTTTCACCCATGACCATGTCGCACGGCCGTGGCAACTTATCGGATCCCATGTTGGGTAAAAAATCTTGCCCTGTGTTCACACGGCCTAATGCACGCCCGTGTGCCTGGCCGTGTGGTCTTTAGAAAGCCTGCGTTCTATGATCCAGTTAGTATGTTAGATGTTAAAAACTAAAATTTCAAGAAATTAACACTGTTAGTGCTCGGGTTACCTCCTGAGAAGCGCTTATTTATAGTCTAAGCTCGACTTACCTCTTTTCTGCATGGTCAAGGTGGTGCGAGGAGTTTACACTCCTCATCCCTGCTATCAGCTTTATCAACATAAGGTTTAAGACGAGTATTGTTTACCTTAAATGTTTCGAATTTGGGATGAATTACCTCAATTGTACCATTTGGGATCAGAAGTGGCAATACGAGGATCTGCTGCATCTAGTAGTACTTTGTCTCCAACCTTAAGTTGATTTGGTGAGGTATTAAGCTCGTCCTGGCTCAGTTTCGGTTTATTGGGTATTCGCAATTTCTGTGTTCGCCATTCATCTAACTCCTTGATTTGTAGTCTTCGTTCTTCATAGATAGGTCCTTTTTTGTTGTTTGAACACGGCTTATATGCGTTTTTTGTATCTGTTTCCTGCACAGAGTGTTTCACCACATGATCAGTACTAGTAGAATGATTTATACAACCACCTTCAATTTTCAATGTGTTACTCGAATTACGAGCTTGAAGGGTGATTGTTTTGTCTCCCACACGAAGTGTGAGTTCACCTATACCAACATCAATAATGATTCTAGCAGTCGCTAAAAAGGGTCGTCCTAAAATTAAAGGTGCGTTACTATCCTCTTCCATGTCTAGAACAACAAAGTCTACTGGGTATATAAATTTATCGATCTTAACAAGAACATCTTCAATGATACCCCTAGGAAATCTAATGGTTTTATCAGCCAATGGAATGCTCATTCTAGTTTGTTTGGGTTTCCCAAGACCTAGCTGTTTAAACATTTTATAAAGCATAACATTAATGCTTGCCTGTAAGTCAGCCAATGCATTATGAACATCTAAACTACCAATTAAACAAGGAATCATAAAACTCCCTAGATCTTTCAATTTGTTGGGTAGCTTATTCTATAGAATGGCTGAGCAAACTGCATTCAACTCCACATGCGATGCTTCATCCAACTTTCGTTTATTTGTTAAAAGCTCCTTTATGAATTTGACTGTGTTTGGCATTTGCGAAAGAGCTTCAATAAACAGTAAGTTAATATGTAATTTTTTTAATAATTTAAGGAATTTATCCAATTGTTCTTCTATGCGGTCTTTCCTTAATGCGTTTGGTATGGCACAAGAGGTTTGGATTCTTTACTTATCAGTTTCTGGTCATTGTGGTCCACCTCACCTTTACCTTTTCTTATCATAGTTTCTTGCTTCGGTTCTGGTTCAGGTGCAACTAACCCTTCTGCATCTTGAATGGTAATTGCATTGATTTGCTCCCTTGGGTTAGATTCAGTGTTACTCGGCAAACTACCTTGTGGTCGATCAGAAATCAGTTTGGTGAGTTGGCCTATCTAATTTTCGAGCCCTTAGATTGACGTTGTTGATTCTTAAGGGCTGTCTCGGTATTCTGGAAATGAGTTTCTGACACTGAGATGAATTTTGTTAACATCTCCTCAAGGTTCGGCTTATTTTCTTGCTAGTAAGGTGGTTGTTGGAAACCCGGAGGATGTTATGGCCTTTGATTTCCTTGACTGCCCCACGAGAAATTGGGATGGTTCCTCCAACTTGCATTATAAGTGTTACTATACGGGTTATTTTGGGGTCTAGAGTTATTGTTACCCATATATTGGACTTGTTCCTCTTCAATGCTAGGGTTGAAGGGTTGATATTCTGTGCATGCTCCTCTTCCATTCAAATTGCACCTCATCACTGGTTGTACCTGAGTAGAACCACACAAACCGTCAATCTTTTTATTTAAGAGTTCTACTTGGTTAGATAGCATAGTAACTACGTCGAGGTTGAAAACACTAGCTGCTTTCGTCGGCTTTGTCCTCATAACTTGCCACTGATAGTTATTCATAGACATCTCCTCAATAAATTCGTAAGCCGCCTTAGGTGTCTTATTATTGATAGTTCCACCAGCAGCTGCGTCAATCATCTGCCAAGTTGAAAGGTTCAGGCCATTGTGAAATGTTTGGACCTGTAGCCAGAGTGGTAACCCATGGTGAGGGAATCTTCGCAAAAGGTCCTTGTATCTCTCCCATGCATCGTAGACTGTTTCTAAATACATCTGCACAAAAGAGGAGATATCATTACGTAATTTGGTTGTTTTAGCTGGCGAAAAATATTTTAATAAAAACTTTTTGGTCATTTTTTCCCAAGTAGTAATTGATCCTCGTGGCAACGAGTTCAACCACTGTTTATCCTTATTCCTCAACGAAAAGGGAAACAACCGAAGGCGAATGGCTTCATCAGAAACGCCATTAATTTTAAAAGTGTCGCTGAATTCTAAGAAATTTTCCAAATGAGCGTTGGGATCCTCGTCCTGCAAACCATCAAACTGAACAAACTGTTAGATCATTTGAATTGTGTTAGGTTTCAGTTCAAAATTATTTGTAGCAACAGCAGGCCTAACTATACTTGATTCAGCTCCTGTTAATGAGGGTTTAGCATAATCATACATAGTAAGTGGATCATGATCCTGATTAGTAGCAATCGCAGGAGGTAGCGGATTTTCTTAGTTTTAGCCATCTCCTCGGTTGTGTTTGAAGTATCGTCCTCTTGCTCTTCCTATGTGTATCGTAAGCTTCGCCTTATTTCTCTTTGATTTCTGCGAACTGTGCGGTCGATCTCACCGTCAAAAAGTAGTGGTCCTGACGGGTTTCTTCTAGTCATAAACTAGAAAAACCTGTTAGAGGAAAATAAATGAAGAATTAGAAAAGAAAATAAAAATTTAAATTGCAATAAAGTAAAATGGCTAAAGTAATAAAAATTAAGTGTTTCTAATATCCTAGTTCCCCGACAACAGCACCAAAAACTTGATGCGTGATATTCGTAACAGGTTTTAAAAATTTATAAATGAATCGTTCTTGACCCTAACTTATTATCAAGATTAAGGCAAGTGTACCTATTGAATAGTAGTATAGTTTAGCAAGACCGGATTGTCGAACCCAAAGGAACTACTAGTACTAGTATTTACTTCCTTTTTATTATCTAGCCTAAAAATTAAGAGGTTTGGTTATCTAAACTAATTACTAACTAAGAATGCACAGAAAGAAAACTTGGGAAAATAGTTTTGGGAAAATTCGATTGATTAAGACAAGACCTAAGGAAAAATCCACCTAAACTTCCTTGTTATTTGACTCTGAATCAAACAATTTATTCATTTGACTTGATCTGTAGAAATCCCTAAGTTATATTATTATCTCTCTCGAGACTAATAACGTCTAACCCTAGGTTGAATAATTGAAATCTCTTTCTAATTAACACCCTAGAATTGCATTAACTCAATCTATAGATTCCCCTATTAGGATTCACCCTAATCTAGCAAAATCTTGTCACCCTATCTCTAGGTGCATAATCAACTCCGATTAATTATGACAAATTTACTCTTAGGCAGGGTCTATTCCTCCTCTGAATCAGAGCGTTAACTTGAATCAATATCCTGGAATATTAAAATAAGAATTAAGAACAAATCAAATATTTATCATACAATTCAGATAATAATAACAAGATCCGTCTTAGGTTTCATTCCCCTTAGGCTTATGAAAGAAAACATCTCAAAACCATAAAGATAAAAAAACATAAGAAAACCCAAAAACTTCTGAAGGAATATGAAGGGAGATCTTCAATCTTGATGATGAATCTGGCTTCTAAGATGGATCAATCGGCTTTCCATGAGTAATTCCTTGCTTCCTACTCTGCGTTCCCCTTCTAAGTGCCTCCTCAGGTGTTTAAATAGGCTTTAAAATGTCTAAGAGCCCCCAAAATTGGCCTTTTTCGAATAGGGTTATACTTGGGCTCGAGAGGGACACGCCCGTGTGACACGCTCGTGTGCGATTACTCCAGCCCATGGTCAAGCTGTTGAACAGGAACGGGCGTGTAGTCTACCCGTGTAAGTCATGCTTTGATCCTGCCAAAAGGACATGACTGTGTGACACGCCCGTGTGAGGAAGTCCAGGCCATCTTGATTTCCCATGTGGGTCCATTTTATCCATTTTCGACCCGTTTCTCGTTCTTTTTACTCTCCTATGCTCACCTAAGTATAAAACATGAAATTAAAGGATTAGGAGCATCGAATTCACCAAATCTAAGGAGAAATCATCCATAAATGTGCTAAGCATGGGATAAAAATATGTATAATTTACAGTTTATCAGTCATTTACTATTCATATCCAAAACCAATCATATTTAATCATAGTGTCCTTTAATTGGACCCTTGAGACCCAATTTATACATTAGAAACAAGTCGGGAATAAATTGGAAACTTAGAGAATTTTTTGCAGAATTCCAATTTTTTTCTTAAATACAGGGGTCACTTGGCCGTAGGGGTAGGCCTTGTGGCTCACATGGCCAATTGACACTCCCGTGTCCTAGGCCGTGTGGGCATTCAATGTAAGGCAAACGACCGTGTCCCAGCCCATGTTCATACCTATGTAACTCTTTAACTTGGGTCAAATGGCCACCCATACGCCCGTGTGCTAGGCCATGTGGACAATTTAATTTTCAAAAATAGGTGCAGGATTCACATGGCCAAGACACATGCCTGTGTGTTGGGCCGTGTGTTTTACACTGCTGAGACACATGCCCCTGTGACCAATTCTGAGCATTCTGTTTCTCAGTTTTTAAGATGCAGTGGACACACAACTAAACCACACGCCCGTACGCATGGCCGTGTGTCACACACGACTGAGACACACGCTTGTATCTTTGCCTATGTGGACAAAATAAGGATTTTTCTAAGCCTTATTTCTCACCCAAACTTGTCTTCTAGCTATATAAATATTCCAATACACATGCACCAACTAATCCAAGACATTAAAACCAAGCCAAAACCAATCTTATGTATGATATACTACTACATATGTTTAAGTATCCATCTTACCTTTTTGATCAAACACCTATTATACCACTTCATGCATAATCATATCAACATAATACTGTAACACCCCTTACCCGTATCCGTCGTCGGAACAGGGTACGAGGTATTAACAAATTATAGTATATACTATTAAATAAAACCCAATAAAAATATGGCGTGCAATTTGATCATTATAACATATGCCATTAACAATACAAACCAACTTCAAAGGCTTCATACAAAATGATTAGTTTGATACTATAAGTTGTAATTTGAACCTAGACAATTATGACACGTAACAAAATAACTAAGTCTACTATACATGCCATATTTCAAAATGTTGAGTTCAGATACCAAGAGTATTGATAGTGCGGGCGGATCTTCTACGATCTCTGACTCCTGTGCTAGCTGGATGACACTATAAGACAAAGGAGAGAAAAGAAAGTAAGCTTATAGTTTAGTAAGTAAGTATATAAATAACAAATAAGAAATCTAATATGTTTACAACATAACTCAATTATATCATATTTTTTATTTTATTGTTTACTCCAATTTGATCAAGCTGTCCCTCCTGCATCATGATCACTAAATAAATCATAACTCGAGTTATGAAACTCAAAATTCAAATCCGTAAAATTTCCCTGAATCTAGACTAATAAAAATTCTTACTAATTTTTTTCTAGAATTTTTGGTTCAGCCAATTAGTACAGTTTATCAGTTAAGGTTTCCCCTGTTACACAGCTCAACTGATCTGACCTCTGTTCATTACAAATTGAATTTCTCTCAGTAAAAAATTCAAATAACCATGAAACCTATTTCATTTAAAACTAGACTAAATAAGGAATTTAGGCATATCAACTATATTTCTTAATTTGTTTTGTACAATGTTTAATGATTTTTCAAAGTTGAAACAGGGGATTACATAGACATCCTGAGCAAGTCTCACACAATTGTAAATATCTCAAAATATAGAATTCCTTTTCTTGATCTATTTCTTTTATATGAAAATAGACTCATTAAGCTTTAATTTCACATCTCAATAAACCTCTAATTAAATTCCTTCTATTTTTGGTGAATTTTCAAAATCACGTTACTGCTACTGTCTAAAACAGTTTTAATGCTAATTTCATTCTTTCACACATTCTTTATACTAACCTCATTTTAACTTACATATATATATACCACAAATCATTTTCACCACATTGCATACATCACAAGTGTAGGTCCATGACTACAAATGTCACCACAAAACCATCCCGTTGAACAATTCGGAATAATCCTCGATACTTGATGGTTTCAGCACACAGCCCCACCATCATATTCCATTTAATTCGGCTCTCTTGTACACATGGTGAACACTTAGTACCACTCATGCGACCTAGTTGATTTGTCTCGTAGCTCTCTTGTCTACATGGTGTCCTTCACTTGGAATCACGCATGCAACCTAGCTACATTTATCTCTCACGTAGCTCTCTTATCTACATGGGATACATCCCGTATCACACATGTGACCTAGCTACTATATAGTATCTCGTAGCTTTCTTGTACACATGATGTGCACTCGGCACCATACATGTGACCTAGCTACGCTCCCTCTATTTTATTTGATTTTTCCGAATGTTCAACCGGGATCTCTCTCTCTATTACTTATTTCCATTCTTTCAATAGTCGATTTATACTTCAACATCAGCTAATATATATATAATAGGCTGAAATATAAAAATGTAAATGAAATTAATGTATTATTTACATACAAACTTACCTCGGTGCAAAATATGAGAATTTTGCAATTTAGTCCAAAACTTTCTCCTTTCCCCGTTCGAGGTCGATTCCACGCCTTTCTTGATCTATAACAACATATTGAGCTCATTTAACACTCAAACTATTTATTTTAATCCAAAAGTCACATTATAAAAAAATTACATTTTTCCCCCTAACTTTTACAAAATTACGATTTTACCCCAAGGCTCGGAAATTTAATTTCAGCCCTTATTCTTATGTTTAATGACCTAATGATCATTTTTCTCTTCTATGGCAACATCAAATTCTCACTTTAACACATAGTTATGAACAATAGGTATTTTTATCGATTATGCCGTTTTGCTCGTTTTCGTTAAAAATCGCTTAGAAAAGATCATTTCCCTAACTTCAAACATTCATATTCTACCATCAAACAACAAAATACATGCCTATCATTCATGGGTAAATTTTTAAACATAAACCCTAATTCGAACTAATGGTAGAAATAAGTAAACCGAGCTACGAGGATTTCAAAAATGTGAAGAACATTAAAAACGGGGCTTGAATTCACTTACTATGAAGCTTGAAAGTTGAAGAAACCCTAGCTATGGAGGAGAGCAATTTTCGGCAGCAACTAATGAAGATGATAACCAATTTTGTGTTATTTTTCCCATTTTATTTCATTTAATATACAAATGACCAAAATGCGTTTACTACTAAACTTTCAAAAAAATTCCCTCCATGTCCAACTTTTGTCCATAACTTAAGAATGGGTCAAATTTCTATTTAAGACCTCCTAATTAATATCCCAAATCAATTTCATACTAAAAACTTCTAAAACACGAGTTTTACAATTTATTCGATTTAGTCCCTATTCTCAACTTAAGCGCGAAATGCACAGAATTTCATCACGAAATTTTCATGAAATCATGAAATCATATCATAAACCCCAAAATAATTATAAAACGATTATTTCTATCTCGGATTTGTGGTCACGAAACCACTATTCCGATTAGGCCCTAATTCGGGTTGCCACAAATACAGCCTCATGTATATATATACACAAAATATATCATCACTAGCTATTCCAATGGCTGTTTACAACCAAAATATTTCATCATTTGATCTAAATTAGCCTATACATGCCATTATACCAAAAGTAGTTTTGTTAATTATACCAAATTAAGCTAAGGATAGTTTGATCTTGCTCTGACCTGCTCCAACCTTTACGAGCTTCTGAGTACTATAAAACAGAGAAAATAAATAGAGTAAGCATTTAATGCTTAGTAAGTTTGTATAACAAGAATTTAACTTACCAATCATGTTCATTCAATGTAAGTATACATACATGCATCCAAAAACATTTTGGCCAATTGCCTAAACCCATGATTTCATCAAACAAGTTAGTCATGAACTTTATATGAATATAAAGAAAACAAAGATGAGCTCATCATGCAATCATTTCCAAGTATTTCAAGGATAATCAAAATATACTTTATTTAATTCTCATATTTTCTCACAACAGCAGTTTTGTCTGTTGAATCTTTGAAATATCGATGAATACTTGGGTAGTACACACAATGTGTACTTATCACTGATCTGTCAATTCATATACAGTGGTGCTCACTAGAGCACATATCTGGGAATTACACTCGCGAGCCTTATAATGGGAAGCTCACAAAGAGCCATATCGAGAAGTTAACAAAAAGCCTATCGCGAAGCTTATCCAGGCTATATAACGGGAAGCTCATAAGAGCCATAATCGGGAAGTTCACAAAGAACCATATTAGGAAGCTCATGAAGAGCCTATAATCATGGTGCTTATAAAAGTTAAGGTGTGTCCACAACAAATGTAAGATCACAGCCTATAGGGATGCTCCAAAGAGCTATAATGAGAAGCTAGTAAGAACCTTATACAAGAAGCTCAAGAGGGCTAATAATAGGATGCTCTTTTGAGCTATGGTGTGTCCACAACATATGCAAGACCACAACCAATTTGGGAAAACTTGTATCCATCGGATTTAATCTATTCTAATGAAACTTAACAATTCTCGAGCATGTCAGACATATAATTAATTTCATATACCTAACAAATTCATAATTCAGATATATAATATTCAGTTCAAACATGAAAATATACACAATTTAGTTACACGAACTTACCTCGATACTTGTTTGTATATGAAAATCTACTAATCCGAAACTTTTTCTTTTCCTCGATCTAACTTCTTATTTGGTATTTCTAGATCTATACAAATAATATAATCATCAATTTATTACATTTCACATTCAAATCAATCCAATTCACATCATTGGCAAAAGTACCATTTTGCCCTTATACTTTTCATTAATTCTAATTTCGTCCCTAGGCTCGGAAAATAAAATTCATGCAATTTAATCCTTAATCCAAGCCTAGCTGAATTTTTCATATAACATTTACAGCTCATGTATTTCACAAAAATCAAATTTTTTCATAAATTTTACATCTTTACAATTTAGTCCCTAAATCACAATTTCATCAAAATTTCCTTTACAAAAGTTGTTTATCTGTCAACAACCTCTCATTTTCTAACATAAATTTCAAAATTTCAGCATAATCATCCATGGGAAAATTTTAATACTTTGATAACTTCACAAATTGATCCCCAAAATAACTAGATTAGGTTATTCAGATCTCAAAAATATAAAAATTACTAAAAATAGGACAAGATTACTTACCCAATTAGGCTTGCTTGATTTTCTTTCTCTTTCCTAGGGTTTCCATAGAAAATATTTGGGGAAGATGATGATATAAGATGATATTAAGTTATTATCATCTTTATTTATTTCTATTTCCAATTTAGTCCTTTTTTTTTCTAAATTTCCATGGATGAATCATCAAAAATATCTATTAACTTTTCTTAATGGTCTAATTGCCATATAAGGACCTCAAATTTTGAATTCCATAGCTATTTGATACTTATATCTACTAGAACTCAACTTTTTCATTTTATGCAATTTGGTCCTTTCTATAATTAAATATGTAATCAGTAAAATTTTCTTATCAAAATTTTCATACATCTTTCCTATCATAATGCAGACAATGCAACATTATTAAAATAAACTTTCTTTCTGATTCGGATTTGTGGTCCCAAAACCACTGTTTCGATTTCACTGAAAACGGGCTATTACAGATACACTAAGCCCATGCAACCATGTAGACAACCTCTTTTGTGCTAGCCACACCTAAGTTCATGATCAATCCTTAACATTCATTTCATTCATTTCATCATGATTTGCCAATCTGGTTTGCAATAACTCGTGCCCTAGCAGAGGCTACATGATCCCTTTTCATGTATCGCGATCAGCCAGTTCAATGCTCATTTCATTCAAGGCATCACCATGATTTCATTTTCATAACTCAATTCATATTGTTGATTCTAGACCAATGGGCGATGGCTTAAACACGAAGAAAGACCCTTACAACATTTACACAGACAACTAACTCAGACTTATAATCATGAACCTTTATTACACATACATGCAAAGCTCGGGTTTGTGCAAGTGTACATAGTCATTATCAAGTAATAAGTAAGTATCGAGTTATCGTATCCATAAGGATTGTATTTGTGCTAAGTCAATTAATTATAAAAATATTATTAACAACTTGGTAAATAGAGACACAATTTAATTTGGAAGTATTGATTAAAAATATGTAAAATTAATCTAGATGCAATGATCCCTAATATGACTTATCCTAACATGCAACTATATGAATGAAATAGATTTTAGCAGAATTAACATAATACGAAACAATTATAACATAAATAAGCTAGGACAATTACTTTAATAAAACTCAATTTATTATCAACATGCTTAATAATATTCGGAAAAACATTCCATGGCAACTTGATATTTCATGAGTTTGGAAACCACATTAGGTCCTTCCAGAATCCTTTACTTAGTAAATATGCATTTTACTGATCCTTATATACTAAAGGTTTCTTAGTATTTGTGGGAGGTAACAGGGACATGTTAGGTTTGAAACAATTTAATTACACAAATCTAAAAACTATGCAGATAACAGAGCCTGGTTAGGGTTGTTATGCAACCTGCAATTTAATCGGGTTAGGATCTAAATTGAGCATGCATATTTCAATTATGTGTCCATTACCCATCGTCTGGTTAGGATTGCTCTGCTAATTTAGGTGCATTTCAATCACGTATGAACGAAATACAGACTTGATTTTAATTGTCAACATGATCGATTGAGGCACAAACTTTATAAGCATGAATCAAATAAATATTATTCAATCAAAATAATCATCCTAGCTTAAATAAAATTAAGCTATCATTGTTGTAAACAAGAATAGTAAAAACATAGAAAACATTCTTGAATTAGATTAAAGAAAAGAAAGATTAAACCCAAATCAAAGTGGCTGTCACCCAAGACTCTGACTGACGACGGCTCCTTCGCTCTTTCGCTTCACTCCTTTGCTAATGGCTCTCTGAAGTGGCCGACCAAGGGCTCTTTAAGAGGCTAATTTGCTAAAAATCTTTATGCAAAAATGATGATAGGCGTGAGGGCTAAGAGAGTTGAGAGAGGAGAGAATGATGAATGAGTGAGGGATGAGGGATGATTAGAAAAGTAAAAAATAGGGTCTTATTTATAGGTGAGGCAAGGGAGCTAGTTTGCTAAAAATAGGAGTGTCCATATTTTTCAAATTCATCCAAGGGTGGCCGGCCATGATTTGTTGAAATATGGCTGATTTTTGCTTAATTTAAGCGCCACAACATCATCAAGATCAGGACTCGGTCAATTGCAAATGTCCGGGTAAATCTCCGATTTTTCAACTCTACAAGGACCTTGTGTAATTAAACCAAAATTTGATTATGAACATCCACATGCAGCCGAATTTTGGGTTGACTTGTTCCTCCATTTGGATGGTTTTGTAATCAACATAAAGCTCTCAGACTTGTCTATCAATAGTAGATAATTTAGAAGACCAAAGAATGTAATTTGACCACTTTAATTAATCAATTTACTTAATTAATTAAAATCCAATTTATTAATGAAACATATTAAAATAAATTATTAAATATAACTTTATTTAATTTAATCATGCATGGCCCAGTTTATATCTTGAAAATATAATATGCTCAAATTTTCTGCATGAAAACTATATAATAAAGCATAAAATCACATTTTAATAATTTCTATGTCCCAATTTCATATTTTCATATATTTCATTAATTTATTAAGCAATTACTTGGTTTTAACAACAAATTTAAGTAAAAAGGTGACGAATTATATAGGAAAAATCCTATATATTTTTCAGTTTACACACCTCCAAACTTAAATCATTGCTCGTCCCGAGTAATGTTCATGCACATCACAAGGTTTCGCTAAAGCAAAATTGCTACAAATGTGAGCAGCATCAATCCTTGCCCCATAATCATGTATTAATAAATTCATGCTCATAAATCTTCTTTATTAACAAGTAAATCATACGCAAATATCTTGAAAATTTTATACTAAGTTTCAAGGTATGTCAACATGAATCATAGTATGTATATATTTCACAGCCATAGATAATATTATTCATTCAACATAATTTCTCCTCAATTAAGCAAAACAATCATAAGGCTTATTTATGATCTTCATATGTTGAACTTAGAACTCCTTCTCTACTAATGTAGGCGACATAATCATCAAATCAATAGGTCTTTTATAAGGTTGTAATAGGGCTCGATTAAAGGTAGGGATTTTAAGAGATAAGACATTTCGGTTTCAAAACCTTAACCTTTAATTTTGTCTTGAATTTTTTGAAATACAACCTTTTTCTTTAAGTGAACTTTTGAAATACCCCCAAACTTATTTTGAACTCATGCGCATACATTTTTCTTAGTAGAAACTGAGCAAACCTTTTTTTAAGCATGAACATGTACATCCTTTGAAAATTTCCTCAAATGTCATTTACCAAGACAACTTTAGTTAAGACGGGTGCACAAAATTAGGATAACTTCAAAAGATGGAGATATGGCTTGTAATGTAGGTTCATTGTAATAAACAGACCTTTTAAGCTCAAAATTATAGTTCAAGGGTCTAATATCATAAGGTGGGCTTGTAAAGGCTTAAACGATCCAAAGAAATAGTGCCTATATCATTTTAGATTTTTATGTCTCCTAGGATTTCGCCTCAAGAAAGTTACTAAGTCAATTCTAAAGATATAAACCTTCATGCATGTCTAATCTCAAAAGAAACTAAGTTTTCATGGAAAACATTACCTAAGACTAAGATCATACAATCATTCCATTCTTCATGATAACATACAATCACTCAGATAAAATCATCATTCATGCTCGCATACAAGCTATCTCATTACAAAGAATTTCTCTAAACATTCATTTATTAAAATATACTCATGAAAGAAATGATTGAAACATACTTGAAAATTTTAAAGATTTTGAGAAATTATTTGCCTTACTCCCTTTAAAAAGAAGCAATGTTCTCATTGCAAGAACAAAGTAATGAATGAAAACTGAACACTAGGTAGGGTTAAAAAGAAAGGGAGGTGAGTCATTAAGACTGCTTAAATACCAAGTGTTTCCTCATAATCCGATCCTAGACATGTTCATTCCCATTAACACATCACTTAGTGTTTTTCTTTTTAAAGAAGCATTTATCCACACTTGCTATGTTTTATTTTTCAGAAATTATATCCTAGATACTAAAGAAACAAATTCCTAAAGACCTAAAATAAATGAATAAATAAATAAAAAGACAAGAATCCCCCATTTTATTTTTTTGACTCAATCCCCTTGTCTTCTTTAGCTTCTTCTCCACTTGTATAATCAGTATCTTCCGTCCATGTCTCAAAGATAGTATTTGGGAACTCAGGAACAAAAGTGTTAGAGATATTCTTAAAAGAATTTTGAATCGAATCATCTCTAATTTTTTTTCATATTTCCAGTAAATTTGTTGTTGATTGTGCATGAACTTGCACATATCCATCAACATTGACAACTCTGATTTCCTTGAAGTACTTGCAGAAGTTGGCATGGGAGTTTTATATTCAGGTTCAACACTTAGCTTGACTAGTTCTTTTTCTGGCTCAACCCTTGGTTCAGGGTTTTCAGATCCTTCAACTAGTTTAAGACTGTTTGGTTCCTTATCAGATTCTTCTTCTTCAGTGTTTGTAACTGATTTAGTTTTAGTTTTATTTATTGATGTAACGCCCCCACGCCCGAGACCGTCGTCGGAGTCGAGTATGAGGTGTTACTAAGCTTAATTTAACATATTTAGAACTTTGGATTATTTATTTCTACATTCGCAGCTTTTAAGCTACTTGCATCACAGTCACAAGAAAAATCATATCTCAAGTTACGAAACTCGAAATCAAGATCCATAAATTTTCCCTGAATCTAGACTCATATACCTATCTACTAATTTTTTTCTAGAATTTTTGGTTAGGCCATTTAGTACAGTTTATTAGTTAAAGTTACCCCTGTTTCAGGACTTGACTGGTCTGATCTCTGTTTACTACGAACCATATTTCTCTCTGTACAAACTTCATATGAATATGAGGTTTATTTCTCCTGAAAATAGACTCAATAAGGATTCTGAGAATATAAAATACACTACCTAATTATATCTTTAAAATTTATGGTGAATTTTTAAAGTTGGAATAGGGGATTCAGAAACTGCTATGACCCTGTTTCACTAAAATTATAATATCTTCTAACATATAATTCCTTTTCTTGTTTCATTTTTTTCATGTGAAACTAGACATAATAATATTCAATTTGATATGTATTCCATCACCAAATTAAATTTCTATGATTTTTAGTAAATTTTAAAACTCGCGTTAGTGTTGCTGCAGTATCCTGTTTATGGCAAATTTCATCCCTTTTGATGAGTTTTTATACACTAAGTATCTTATTAATTTTTCCTTATCATCAAACATAATCTAAACTAACCATTTTCATAATTTATCATTATCAAACATTTCCTCAACCATTCCATTACCATACCATAAGATCATTTACACAAAATAGATATATTGCTATACATGCCATACGTAAATTTACAAGCCTTTACCAAAAGTCTTCCGGATAGTGTGACTGAGCCTTCGACCTATCCCGACTCCTGAGATGGCTTGGCCAAAACTACAATGAGTAAGAAGGAGGGAGTAAGCATAAATGCTTAGTAAGTTCATATGCAAATAATAAGTAACATAACAAACAGTCATACCAATCGACATTAGCATGCATCACTAAAACACATGTCACATTTCTAATCATTTTTCATCATCTTATTACCTTATCGTGGTTGTATCAATACTCAACCCGAGGGTTAAATACATACCTGTTCAAAATATCCATTTCACATCACTTACCAATACGTCTCTTTACATCTCAAATATTCCTCCATTTGAGTAGAGCTTTACCCGTTGAACACATCGGAATATAATTCGGATACATGGATAACTTGTACATAAGTGCCATATATGCAATCAAGCAATCATGTAACCCGCCCATAAGCGAACTCGGACTCAACTCAACGAGCTCAAGCGTTCGCATCCATAAGTGAACTCGGACTCAACTCAACGAGTTCGGATGCCTAGTTACATCTCACGAACTCGGACTCAACTCAACGAGTTCGGACATTCGCATCCATAAGTGAACTCGGACTCAACTCAACGAGTTCGGATGCTCAACCATCCTAGTGACATGTCACTTGTATCCTAATCTATTCCTAAGGTTCAAACGGGCTTTTTCCTCGAACACTTATCCTTGCCGTCTTCCGTAGAATGCCGAAATCAATACTCGGTAACAATTATATTTAACAAGTAGTTCACATAATTTATATATTATTTGAAATTAACCACAAAGCATACATTTCATAATAAAATTCAGCATAACATATAATTAACATCAATAACTTAAAAATAACCATTATTCTACATTATTTACACATGAACTTACCTTGGTACCAAAATACAAGGATTTTGCAATCTAGTCCACAATCTTTTCTTTTCCTCTATTGAGGTCGATTCCACGTATTTCTTGATCTAAAATAACACATTTAGCTTATTTAATACTCACATTATCAAATTAATCCTTAACTCAAATTTTGGCAAAATTACAATTTTACCCCTAAACTTTTGCATATTTACATTTTTGCCCCTAGGCTTGGGATTAAACTTTATTCCTTATTCTTATGTTTTACAACATGCTGATCACTTTTCTCTTCTATGGCAACATCAAATTCTCACTCTAACATGTACTTGTGACTATTAGGTATTTTTACCGATTAAGCCCTTTTACTCGTTTTTGCTTAAAATCGAGTAGTACAAGTTGTCTAACATAATTTAAAACTTCATATTCTATCATAAAACATCAAAATACACAAATTTCACCTATGGGTATTTTTCCAAATATAAACCCTAGGTTAAATTATTGCTAATATAAGCTTTATCGAGTTACCGGATCTCAAAACGTAAAAATCATTAAAAGCGGGCTTGGAGTCACTTACTATGGAGCTTGGAAGCTTGAAACAAACCCTAGCTATGGAGAACCCTTGAAATTTCGGACTAATGAAGAAGATGGACAAAATTGGCTTTTAATTTTGTTTTTAATTCATTTTAATAACTAAATGACCAAAATACCCTTACTACTAAACTTTCCAAAAATTCCTTCCATGTCCTAATTTTGTCCATGAACTTAAAATTGGTAAAATTGCTATTTAAGACCTCCTAATTAATATTTCAAAGTAATTTCATACTAAAAACTTCTAGAATGCAAATTTTGCAACTTATTCAATTTAGTCCCTAACTTTAAATTAAACTCGTTATGCCCAAAATTTCTTCACGAAATCTTCACACAATTATGCATTCATATCATAAACCTCAAAATAATTATAAAATAATTATTTCTATCTCGGATTTGTGGTCACGAAACCACTATTCCGATTAGGCCCTAATTCGGGATATTACAACTCTCCCCCCCTTTAAGGATTTTCATCCTCGAAAATCTTACCGGTAAACAGATGTGGGTATTGATTTCTCATGGTTTCTTCGGATTCCCATGTAGCTTCTTCTACTCCATGCCTTTGCCACAACACCTTCACAAGTGCAACATTTTTATTCCTTAGTTGTTTGACCTCTCGAGCTAAAATCTTAATCGGTTCTTCTTTGTAGGTCATATCTGGTTGTAGTTCAATTTCTGTCGGTGAAACTACATGTGAAGGATCCGAACGATACCGACGTAACATAGATACGTGGAACACATCATGAATCTTCTCTAATTCAGGTGGTAATGCTAGCCGATATGCTACCGGTCCAACTTTTTCAATTACTTCATACGGCCCAACAAAACGCGGACTTAATTTGCCCTTCCGTCCAAATCTAAGGACTTTCTTCCACGGAGACACCTTTAAAAATACTTTATCACCAACTTGAAATTCAATGTCCTTTCGTTTTAGATCTGCATAAGATTTACATCTATCTGAAGCGACTTTCAAACAATCTCAATTATTTTCACTTTTTTTCAGCTTTTATTAGATCAACTCCATAAATCTGATTTTCCTTGAGTTCAGTCCAATACAATGGCGTTCGACACTTACGACCATATAATGTTTCATAAGGTGCCATTTTCAAGCTCGTCTGATAACTATTATTGTAAGCAAATTCCACCAACGGTAAGTATCTTTCCCAACTTCCTTGAAATTCCAATACACAACATCTAAGCATATCTTCAAGAATCAATTATTCTTTCGATTGTCCATCAGTTTGTGGATGAAAAGCAGTACTGAAATTTAACTTTGTACCTAACGTGTCTTACAACTTTTTCCAAAACCGCGAGGTAAACTTGGATCTCTATCTGAAATAATCGATAATTGTATTCCGTGTAATCTAACAATTTCTTTAATATACAGTTCAGCCAACTTGTTAAGAGAATAATTAAATGCGTCATCGGATAAAATGAGCCGACTTAGTTAATCATCAACTATTACCCGGATGGCATCTTTCTTTCCGAGTCAATGGCAATCTGAAACAAAATCCATAGTAATCCGATCCTATTTCCATTCAGGAACCATAATAGGCTGAAGTAATCCCGAAGGAACTTGGTGTTCAGCTTTCACCTGTTGACAGATTAAGCATTTGGACACAAACTCTGATATATCTCTTTTCATTCCATTCCACCAATACATTTTCTTCAAGTCATTATACATTTTCGTACTACCCGGATGAATCGAGAAATTACCACTATGTGCTTCCTGTAGGATCTTTTGAATTAGTTCCTCATTCTTCGGTACACAAATCCGATTTTTAAACATTAAACACCCATCAGAACCAATTTTGAAATCTGACTCTGTATCAACTTCACACTGCTTTCTCTTGGCTTGCAAATCTTGATCATCTTTCTGAGCTTCAGAAATCTCTTGTAAAAACTTCGGTTTTACTCTTAGCTCTGCTAGAATCGAACCATCATCTGACACTTTCAACTGAGTGTTCATAACTCTCAAAGAAAACAACAACTTTCTGCTCAAAGCATCAGCAACCACATTCACTTTTCCCGGATGATAATCAATAACAAGCTTTTAATCTTTCAATAACTCCAACCATCTTCGCTGTCTTAAATTCAAGTCTTTTTGAGACATCAAGTACTTAAGACTTTTATGATCGGTATATACCCGGCACTTTTCACCATACAAATAATGTCGCCAAATTTTCAAAGCAAACACCACCGCAGCCAATTCCAAATCGTGAGTAGGATAATTCCTCTCATGGGGTTTTAACTGCCTCGAAGCATATGCCACCACTTTTCCTTCTTGCATGAGCACACATCCCAAACCATTTAGAGAAGCATCACTATACACCACAAATTCTTTACCTGATTCGGGTTGTATCAACACTGGTGCTTCAGTTAATAACTTTTTCAATTCTTCAAACTCATTGACATTCTTCCGTCCATTCAAATTTAACATCCTTTCAGAGTAGTCTAGTCATAGGAGCCGCAATTATAGAAAATCCATTTACAAACCGCCGATAATACCCAACTAGCCCCAAGAAACTTCTAACTTCAGTTACATTTTTCGGTGGTTTCCAATCAACAATGGCTGAAATTTTACTAGGATCAACCCGTATACCATCACCTGAAACAATATGACCCAAAAATCCAACTTCCCGTAGCCAAAATTCACTTTTACTAAACTTAGCATACAGCTGTTTATCTCTCAAAGTTTGCAAAACTATCCTCAAATGCTCAGCATGCTCTGTATCATCTTTTGAATAAATTAAAATATCATCTATAAACACCACAACAAATTTGTCCAAATATGGTCGAAATATGTGATTCATTAAATCCATAAACACAGCAGGAGCATTTGTCAACCCGAATGGCATAACTAAAATTCATAATGACCATACCTTGTTCTAAAAGCGCTTTTAGGTACATCCGACTCCTTTACCCGCAGCTTGGTAATACCTGTGTCTCAAGTCAATCTTTGAAAACCATGTCGCTCCTTTTAGCTGATCAAACAAATCATCAATTCTTGGCAACAGATACTTGTTTTTGATTGTCACCTTGTTTAACTGGCGATAATCAACACATAACCTCATAGAACCATCCTTCTTTTTCACAAATAACACGGGAGCACCCCAAGGTGAAAAACTTGGTCTCACAAAACCTTTATCACCAACTCTTGCAATCTGCGACTTTAATTCCTTCAACTCTGCTGGTGCCATTCTATACGAAGCAATCGAAATCGGAGTTGTTCCGGTATCAAATCAATACCAAATTCTACTTCCACGACCGAGGCAAACCCGCAATTCTTCTAGAAATACGTCCAAAATTCACACACAACCGCAATCGATTCAACTTTCTTTTCAACTTCTTTTGTAATAATTACATACGCCAAATAAGCTTCATAACCCTTTCTCGATATCTTTGAGCCGACATTGAAGAAATCACACTAGGCAATGCCTCGATTTATCCGATTCAACCCGCAGAGTTTCACCATTTTCACACTTTAATTCTATAACCTTTTCTTTGCAATTTATTTTAGCATCATGTAATGTCAACCAATCCATACCCAAAATAACATCAAACTCATCAAACGGCAACAACATCAAGTCGGTAGGAAAGTAATGATCCCGAATAATTAAAGGACATTTCTTACATACTTTATCAACAATACACATTTGCCTAACGGATTCGACACTCTAATCATAAATTCAGATTCTCAACAGTATATTCATACTAGACACCAATTTCATGCACACATATGAATGAGTAGAACCGGATCAATCAAAGCAATAACATTAACATTATAGAGAGAAATGTACCGGTAATCACATCGGTGAGGAAGCATCTTCACGCTTTAATAGCATAAGTTCTAGCCGAGCCCTTCCTTCAGTCTAACCGGTGCATCCTCGGCTACATTCTTCTTGCTTGCTTCGCTCCACTTTTCTTGGATATCTTCCTCTAGAATCCATCCCACTTGTTTTTGTATTCTGAAATTTTTCTTTTTCACTCTCTCAGGCGATCTCTAATAAAATGATCCGGAGAACCACATCGAAAACATTCATTTGCTCTACACGGACCAAAATGATTTCTACCACACACGCACTCGGGTTTAACAAATCTCGAGTTCCCTACATTGGGTCAGCCAAGTAGTCCGGGATTTAGGACCCATATTTTGCTTCTTATAATTCCCATATGATTGCCCAATGAAGCTTGGGAACGAGGATTCATATTCCTTGACTTTCCAGTTCTTGTGAAAATGAACTACTCATCGGACTTTTCTTCCAATTTCTAGTTTCACCTCTACCTTTTTCTTTTCTTTAAGTAATTCTTCTACCTTACAAGCTCGATCAACCAATACTACCATTTCTTTTAATTCAAGAATTCCAACAAATACCTTGATGTCTTCGTTGAGCCCGTCTTCAAATCGTCGGCACATCTTGGCCTCTGAGGAACATACTCTCGGCATACTTACTTAATCGAACAAACTCTCTTTCATACTCAGAATCATTCATATTACCTTGTTTCACTCAAGAAATTCTTTACGCTTCGATCAATAAATCTTTCACTAATATATTTCTTCCAAACTCTTCTTGAAAAATTCCCAAGTTATTTTCTCTTTCGTACCACCAAATCAAAGTCTTCCACCAATTATAAGTGAATCCTCAACAAAGATATAGCGCATTTTAAACATTCTTCAGGTGTACAAGATAATTCATCAAATACCCGAATAGAATTCTCAAGCCAGAACTCTGCTTTCTTGGCATCATCATCAATATTTGCTTTAAATTCTTCGGCCCCTTGCTTGCGAATTCTATCAACTGGAGTTCTGTGAAATTTCATCAGATCCATACCTTGAGGCATCGGGGGTACAGGTTGAGGAATTGGGGGAGGTGGGGGAGGTCGTACATTTGGGTTCGTACGAATGAACTCAGTGTACCATGCACTCATCATTTGGAGAAAGGCTTCTCGATCCCTTTCTCCTCCTCCCTGACCAACAATAGGAGGTGGATTTTCAGTCGGCGCTGCTCCTTCAGCCGGAGCTGGCGCATTGCTCTCTACTTCATCTGCCACAACTGGATCGGGATCCATTTACTATAAAAAAAATCATTTAAAAAGGTCAGAAGTCGTCACACTATCACAATTTATACATATGGCATGTATAGCAAAATCCGTACATACAACACGTAGTCCAAGAACCGACTAAACCTGCTCTGATACCACTAAATGTAACGCCCCCATGCCCGAGACCGTCGTCGGAGTCGAGTATGAGGTGTTACTAAGCTTAATTTAACATATTTAGAACTTTGGATTATTTATTTCTACATTCGCAGCTTTTAAGCTACTTGCATCACAGTCACAAGAAAAATCATATCTCAAGTTACAAAACTCGAAATCAAGATCCATAAATTTTCCCTGAATCTAGACTCATATATCTATCTACTAATTTTTTTCTAGAATTTTTTGTTAGGCCATTTAGTACAGTTTATTAGTTAAAGTTACCCCTGTTTCAGGACTTGACTGGTCTGATCTCTGTTTACTACGAACCATATTTCTCTCTGTACAAACTTCATATGAATATGAGGTTTATTTCTCCTGAAAATAGACTCAATAAGGATTCTTAGAATATAAAATACACTACCTAATTATATCTTTAAAATTTATGGTGAATTTCTAAAGTTGGAACAGGGGATTCAGAAACTACTATGACCCTGTTTCACTAAAATTATAATATCTTCTAACATATAATTCCTTTTCTTGTTTCATTTATTTCATGTGAAACTAGACATAATAAGCTTCAATTTGATATGTATTCCATCACCAAATTAAATTTCTATGATTTTTAGTAAATTTTCAAACTCGCGTCGTTGTTGCTGCAGATCCTGTTTATGGCAAATTTCATCCCTTTTGATGAGTTTTTATACACTAAGTATCTTATTAATTTTTCCTTATCATCAAACATAATCTAAACTAACCATTTTCATAATTTATCATTATCAAACATTTCCTCAACCATTCCATTACCATACCATAAGATCATTTACACAAAATAGATATATTGCTATACATGCCATACTTAAATTTACAAGCCTTTACCAAAAGTCTTCCGGATAGTGTGACTGAGTCTTCGACCTATCCCGACTCCTGAGCTGGCTTGGCCAAAACTACAATGAGTAAGAAGGAGGGAGTAAGCATAAATGCTTAGTAAGTTCATATGCAAATAATAAGTAACATAACAAACAGTCATACCAATCAACATTAGCATGCATCACTAAAACACATGTCACATTTCTAATCATTTTTCATCATCTTATTACCTTATCGTGGTTGTATCAATACTCAACCCGAGGGTTAAATACATACCTGTTCAAAATATCCATTTCACATCACTTACCAATACGTCTCTTTACATCTCAACTATTCCTCCATTTGAGTAGAGCTTTACCCGTTGGACACATCGGAATATAATTCGGATACATGGATAACTTGCACATAAGTGCCATATATGCAATCAAGCAATCATGTAACCCGCCCATAGCGAACTCGGACTCAACTCAACGAGCTCAGCGTTCGCATCCATAAGTGAACTCGGACTCAACTCAACGAGTTCGGATGCCTAGTTACATCTCACGAACTCGGACTCAACTCAACGAGTTCGGACATTCGCATCCATAAGTGAACTCGGACTCAACTCAACGAGTTCGGATGCTCAACCATCCTAGTGACATGTCACTTGTATCCTAATCTATTCCTAAGGTTCAAACGGGCTTTTCCTCGAACACTTATCCTTGCCGTCTTCCGTAGAATGCCAAATCAATACTCGGTAACAATTATATTTAACAAGTAGTTCACATAATTTATATATTATTTGAAATTAACCACAAAGCATACATTTCATAATAAAATTCAGCATAACATATAATTAACATCAATAACTTAAAATAACCATTATTCTACATTATTTACACATGAACTTACCTTGGTACCAAAATACAAGGATTTTGCAATCTAGTCCACAATCTTTTCTTTTCCTCGATTGAGGTCGATTCCACGTCTTTCTTGATCTAAAATAACACATTTAGCTTATTTAATACTCACATTATCAAATTAATCCTTAACTCAAATTTTGGCAAAATTACAATTTTACCCCTAAACTTTTGCATATTTACATTTTTGCCCCTAGGTACGGGATTAAACTTTATTCCTTATTCTTATGTTTTACAACATGCTGATCACTTTTCTCTTCTATGGCAACATCAAATTCTCACTCTAACATGTACTTGTGACTATTAGGTATTTTTACCGATTAAGCCCTTTTACTCGTTTTTGCTTAAAATCGAGTAGTACAAGTTGTCTAACATAATTTAAAACTTCATATTCTATCATAAAACATCAAAATACACAAATTTCACCTATGGGTATTTTTCCAAATATAAACCCTAGGTTAAATTATTGCTAACATAAGCTTTATCGAGTTACCGGGATCTCAAAAACGTAAAAATCATTAAAAACGGGGCTTGGAGTCACTTACTATGGAGCTTGGAAGCTTGAAACAAACCCTAGCTATGGAGAACCCTTGAAATTTCGGCCTAATGAAGAAGATGGACAAAAATTGGCTTTTAATTTTATTTTTAATTCATTTTAATAACTAAATGACCAAAATACCCTCACTACTAAACTTTCCAAAAATTCCTTCCATGTCCTAATTTTGTCCATGAACTTAAAATTGGTAAAATTGCTATTTAAGACCTCCTAATTAATATTTCAAAGTAATTTCATACTAAAAACTTCTAGAATGCAAATTTTGCAACTTATTCAATTTAGTCCCTAACTTTAAATTAAACTCGTTATGCCCAAAATTTCTTCACGAAATCTTCACACAATTATGCATTCATATCATAAACCTCAAAATAATTATAAAATAATTATTTCTATCTCGGATTTGTGGTCACGAAACCACTATTCCGATTAGGCCCTAATTCGGGATATTACAATTGACTCCTCAGTATCTGGCTTAGTTGGTTCTTCTTGCTCACCTTGATTCAGCTCGTGCACCTTCTCTAATAACCTTTCAAGATCATGACTTGTAATGCACCCTTGGACATACTGCCCCTTCAAATTTGCTTGTGTTTTAACATGGGCCCTTAAGCAAAGTGAAGTAATTAATGATGGGAAATAAGCACTTTCTGTCTTCTTTTTAGCACAGTCATAAATTCCTTGAGAATAATTTTCCCAACATTAATGGACTTTTCTATCAAGATGGCATATAACAAGAGCATTCGTTCCATCGAGATGGTGGAACTATGTGAGATAGGCATAAAACTATAGCGAACAAAATAAAACCATACCTTTGCTATTGGTTTTAGGTATTCCTTTCGGCAAGAATGGCTTCCATACTTTCTTATAATCCATTGGGATCCTGGATTTGTCACAACATCCAACACTTGTTGAAGAAAATCCCAATTCATGTTGTTCATCATAGGGTAGTATTCATCTTTTTCAACATCAGGTAGGTTAAACAAATCATTGATGGACTTAGAAGTAAGAGGTACCTTTTTCTTCCCAATGATGACCTCAATAGCATCTTGTATGGTCAAACTTGCATAGAACTCTCGAACTAGTTCATCATCAGGAGGCGGACGAGTATCATAAAATCGTTCCCACTTGAAAGCATTGATTGTCTTTCTAATTGGCATAGAGACAACCATCGAATCATTACTCTTCAAATTAAAACCTTTTTTCAGCATTATAGGTTGATGCTTGAAAATTGAATCAAATCTCTCTTTCACTTCTTCATTGATCACAATCGAGTTTTCAGGAGTAGTCTTTGACGATTTAGTTCTTTTGCAAGACATGGTGTTTTCCCAAAAATTTGGCAAATTTCTGCTTACAAGAGAAGAAGAAAAATTGGAAAGTGGATAGAAATGCTATAGCAAAAATTTTGTCACGGCAAAGAGGTTGTAGCGAAAAAGGCAACATACGGCAGTAATGGTGGTGTGCGGCGATAATAGTGGCTATGTGCGGCAGTGACATTGATGCTTCGGTGATCTCTTTGTGACAGTTATAGGAGATTTTGACAAAAGGGGAGGAGAACTAGGGTTTCTTTCGGGATTTGAGGTTGACGGCACAAGAGAGAAGTTTAAGGATTTTTGGGGTTTACGCAAATAGCTTGGAGGGATATGAAAAATAGTATAATGAAGAGGGATTTATATAGGGAAAAATTAGGGCAACATATAGCTAAAACTTAGCTACATTAGAGTTACTTGGGCAGCAAGCAATGGTAGTGGTAGCAATAGGTGTGGAGTTTTCCCTCTTTTTGCTATCTTTGGCTTCAAATTCAGACTGTATCTTATTAAAAGAATTGATTAGTACTTGGGCCAAATTTGACCCCCTTTATTAACATAAAAATTTAAAATTTAAAGAAACAAATGAAACTAAAAAATTTAAATCTTACTTAGAAAATTTATTCTCAATAAATTACATTAAATTAATTCCTAGGAAAGGTTGGAGAGGTCACAGTGGTCCTGCTTAAGTTCTAATATCCTTAGACAAAATTAATTAAATGTAATAAATTAAGAAAATAAATCCTAATTATTTATTTATTTACTGAAACAAGTTTATGAAAAATCAAGGTTCTGTTAATTAGAACGAGGATTCAACTCGTTCAACGCCACCATCCCAATAATATTTGAGATGTTGACCATTGACTTTAAACGTACCTCCGTAATTATCGTATAATTCAACAGATCCATAAGGATAAACTCGATCGATGGTATAAAGTCCTTTCCATCAGGATTTCAGCTTCCCAGGAAATAACTTCAGCCTTGAATTAAACAACAAAACCTTTTAACCTTCTTTAAACTCGCGAGGTTGTATATGACTATCATGCCATCTTTTTTATCTTTCTTTATACATTTTGGCACTCTCATAGGAAAACAAGCTCAGCTCTTCCAACTCATCCAGTTGTAACATCCTTCTCTCACCGGCTTGCTTAAGATCAAAATTCAACTTCTTCAAAGCCCAGTGAGCTCTATTCTCCAACTTTAATGGAAAATGACATGCCTTCCCAAAAACCAACTGATAAGGAGTCATTCCTAACAGTGTCTTGAATGCTGTTCGATAGGCCCATAATAGATCATCAAGCTTTTGAGACCAATCTTTTCTGCTGGGGCGTACTACCTTTTCAAGGATACCTTTGATTTCATGATTCACTCTTTCAACTTGCTCATTGGACTGGGGGTGATAAGCAGTAGCAATCTTGTGCTTCACATCATATTTGTTAAGCAACCACTTAAGCCACTTGTTCACAAAATGAGAACCTTCATCACTAATAATAGCTTTTGGTGTCTTAAATCGTGTAAACACATTCTTATGTAGGAATCACATGACTACTTTAGCATCATGTAGGGTACGCTTCAGCTTCAACCCATTTGGGCACATAGTCCACAGCAACTAAGATGTATTTGTTCCCATACAAAGAAGGAAACAGTCCTAAGAAGTCAATGCCCCATATGTCAAATAATTCAATATCCAAAATATTTGTTAAGGGCATTTTGTTCCTCCTTAATATGTTTTCGCTCCTTTGGCATCTATCACAGTTCTCCACATAGGCATAAGCATCTTTAAATATTGTAGGCCAAAAGAAACTTGCTTGCAAAATCTTTGCTGTAATACGTGCACCACCAAAGTGTCCCCCAGTTGGAGATGAATAACAATGATATAAAATCTCAGCAATCTCACTTTTCAGCTATACACTTTCTGATTATATTATCTGCACACTATTTAAACAAAAATGGGTCTTCCCAGAAATAGTACCGACTATCATGAAGGAATTTCTTCCTTTGTTGGTATGTCATTCTTGAGGTATTACTCCATATACAAGGTAATTGGAAAAATCAAAAAACCAAGGTGTTTCATGAATTCGAATCACCTCAAATAAGTGTTCATCTGGGAAATTCTCATTGATAGGCACATGTGATTGAGTTACCTCATCTTGCTCCAACCTCCACAGATAATCAGCTACTTGATTTTCAACACCTTTTCTATCTTGGATCTCAAGGTCAAATTCTTGGAGTAAAAGTATCCAAAGAATTAGCCTCAGTTTTGCATCTTTCTTCATAAGCAAGTATTTAATGGGAGCATGGTCAGTAAATACTGTAACTTTGGTACCTGTAAAATATGAGCGGAATTTGTCAAAAGCAAAAACTATAGCAAATAGTTCATTTTTAGTTACCGTATAATTGAGTTGGGCTTCTGTCAAGGTTTTACTTGCATAGTAAATGGGATGGAACACTTTGTTTTTTCTTTGACCCATCACAACTCCAACAACATAATCATTTGTATTGCACATCAACTCAAAAAGTATGCTCCAATCGGGTGTAATGATTATTGGGGCTGAGATTAACCATTTTTTCAGCTCTTCAAAAGCTTCTAAACATGCTTTGTTAAAATCAAACACTACATCTTTCTCTAACAACAAACACAACGGTTTAGAAATTTTCAAAAAATCTTTAATAAACCTTTGGTAAAAACCGGCATGGCCTAAGAAACTTCTGACTCCTTTCACATTCATTGGGGCTGGTAATCTTTCAATTACGTCCACCTTTGTTTTGTCAACTTTTATTCCTTTCTTTGAAGTTCTATGCCCTAAGGTAATCCTTTCTTTAACCATAAAATGGCATTCCTCCAAGTTAAGGACAAGATTCGTCTCTTCGTATCTCTTCAGTACCTTAGCCATATTACTCAAAAAAATATCATAAGTGTTACCAAAAATAGAAAAAATCATCCATGAAAACTTTAACAAAATTTTCAACCATATCAGTGAATATTGCCATCATGCATCATTGAAAGGTTGAAGGTGCATTGCATAAACCAAAAGTCATTTTCCTAAAAGCAAACATACCGTACGAACAAGTAAAGGTTGTTTTATGTTTGTCTTCTAGGGCTACAACTATTTGGTTATATCCCAAATATCCATCTAAAAAATAATAGAAGTCATTACCTGCCAGTCGATCTAACATCTTATCCATAAAATGCAACGAAAGATGGTCCTTTCGAGTGGCTTTATTTAGCTTTTTGTAGTCAACAAAATACTCTAACCGATAATAGTTCTCGTTGGAATTAACACGTTACGCTCATTTTCAACAATCGTGATTCCACCTTTCTTCGGTACACACTGTACTGAACTTACCCACGAACTATCTAAAATAGGATAGATGATTCCTGCATCTAACCATTTGATCACTTCCTTTCTCACAACTTCCTTCATAATAGGATTGAGCCTTCTTTGCCCATCAATTCGAGCTCTTTCACCTTCCTCTAGAATAATTTTGTGCATGCAAAGTGAAGGGCTTATACCTTGAATATCAGCTATGGTCCAACCAATTTCTTTCTTAAATTTCTTTAGAACAGAATTAGTTGCTCTTCTTGATCTTTTGTCAGTTCTGCTGAAATAATCACAGGAAAAGTGGAACAGTCACCTAAACGTATTTCAAATAGGAAGGAAGTACCTTTAGTTTGACTGTAGGTGGTTCTTCGATTGACAATTTGGGTTGTACAAATTCTCTGACTTCCAACTCCAATGGTTCAAACTATATGGATTGAATAAAATTTCTCGGATTGGCTTCCACCAGAACCATGTTTTCTTCACTTTTTTCATCCTCCAAAGGGTCAAACCCTAAGGCTTTCTCCAATGGATCTTCTTCAAAATTACTTTCCATAGAAATCAAGGTTTCTAACTCTTCCATAACTGAACACTTTTCTGTCGGATCGGGAAATTTCATCTCTTTAAGAATGCTAAAAGTTACCTGATCATCTTGAACTCCCATGGTGAGTTCGCCTTTTCGCACATTAATTAACGTTCTTCCCGTGGCTAGGAAAGGTTTCCCAAGGATAATTGGCACTTTCTTATCTTCTTCAAAATCTAGAATAATGAAATCAGTAGGAAAATAAATTTATCGACTCTTATTAAAACATCTTCGATCTTTGCTTCAGGGTATGCTAAAGATCAATCTGCTAGCTGGAGTGTCACAGTTGTAGGTCTTACTTCTCCTATCCCTGGCATCTTCAAAATAAACTTAGGCATCAAGTTAATACTTGCTCCTAAGTCACATAAAGCTTTACCACAGTAAGATTCACCAATGTTACAAGGTATCGTAAAACTTCCTGGATCCTTCAATTTCGGTGGCAGTTTGTTCTATAGGAATGCACTGCATTCCTTCGTCAAGGTGACAGTCTCATGCTCACTCAGTCATTTCTTCTTGGATAGTACATCATTCATAAACTTCACGTAATTCGGCATTTGTTCCAAGGCCTCCACCAATGGAATAATGATGTGTAATTGCTTCAAAATATCTAAAAACTTCTTGAATTGCACCTCCTATTTCTGCTTGTGTTGCTACAGTATTTGTGGATATGAAGGTGATGGAATTTTCGGTTGAATCGAACAACTATTCTGGGTAGTTAAATCTGCATCCAAAGAAGATGTTAAAGTATCTGAATTTATTAAGTTATGATTTACCTTGTTAGTCTTTGCAGTTTTTGATTCTTTTGGTGTAGGAATTTCAATAGCTGGTTGACTTTCCTCCTTTTCAACAGGCTCGTCTTCGACATCAATCAATCGAGATTCTAGAATTTTACCACTTCGCAATGCCACTGCCTTGATATGTTCTTTACCCAAGTTTTTTGGATTCTCAGTATTTCTCGACAATGTTCCTTACGGTCTATTACGAAGCACCGTAGCTAACTGGCCCATTTGGTTTTCCAAATTTTTCAATGTTGCTGCTTGACTCTGGATCAAAGTGTCATTCTTTGCCATGTACGCTTTCAACAAGTTCTCCAAACTATTTGATGATTCAGCTTAGGCTGGTTTTGGAGCTTGCTGATTAAACCCTTGAGATTGGTTGGGTCTATGCTGCATAAAGTTGTTGTTTGGTCCATTTCCTTGGTTGTTCCAAGAAAAGTTGGGATGATTACGCCATGAAGGATTATAGAAGTTGGACTGGGGTTCTTGTCCACTCCTATTTTTGTGTTGGTTCCCCATATAATACACTGACTCGGGATTTAATGGGTAATTCTCAAAAGAATGAACTTCCCCACAGTACACACAGGAAACTACTTCAAACGGACTTAGTGTTTAAGCTGTAAAATTATTAGCACTATTAACGGTAAACTGCTTTAACATAGAGGAAATAGACGATACCTTAGCTGATAACGAAATGAGAGCATCAACTTCATGTACTCCGGCTACACGACTTCCTGAAGCTGTTTGATTTCTTGGCCATTGATAGTTATTACTTGCGATCCTCTCTATGATCTCATAAGCCTCATTATAAGACTCAAACAAAATTGCACCATTCGTAAAAGCATCTACCATCAATCTTGTATGTGCATTGAGACCATTATAGAATTTCTCAAACTGGATACAATGAGGAATCCCATGATGAGGACACTTACGAAGTAACTCCTTGAATTGCTCCCAAGCCTCATACAAACACTTGTCATCCAATTTTGGAAAGTTGTGATCTCGTTCCTCAACTTAGCGTTCTTGCTAAGTGGGAAATACTTTACCAAAAATCTCTCTGCTACTTCTTGCCATGTAGATATGGAACTTGAAGGCAATGAATTGAGCTATGATCGTGATCGATCTCACAACGAGTATGAAACCAACTTCAACCTCAGTGCATCTTTAGTCACACCGACTATCTTAAATGAATCACTCACCTCTAGAAACAATCAAAGATGGAGTTGTGGATCTTCCGTGGGCATACCACTAAATTGGCCCACCATTCGTAGCATTTGAAACATCACTGGTTTCAATTCGAATTTGGTTGCCTCAATATCTGGCCTTCTTATTCCTAGATTTAACTCATTGAAAAACGGCACAACATATTGTCTGATGCATCGATCCCTATCATCGGCAATGAGGATGGGATTTTGTACATGATTGGCTTCATTACATTGGTCTTGATTCTGATTTCTAAGGTCCATCTCGACTTGACTTTGAGCTTTTGTTCACGTCTTCTTTGTCTGAAAGTTCACTCAGTTTCAGGGTTTACTAAAAGTAAATCGATAATCCGATCTATGCTCATAAACACCTTGAAAAAAATCACAAAATTAAAAAGAATAAGTTAGTACTGTTATAAATAACCAAATTGAAAATAAATAATTTCACAAAAAATGATTATGGCAACAGTTGACAATCCCCGGCAACAGCGCCAAAAACTTGTAATGCTTGGGTTTGTGCAAGTGTACATAGTCGTTATTAAGTAATAAGTAAGTATGGAGTTATCGTCTCTACAGGGATTGTATTTGTGTTAAGTCAATTAATTATAAAAATATTATTAACAACTTGGTAAATAGAGACACAATTTAATTTGGAAGTATTTATTAAAAATATGTAAAATTAATCTAGATGCAATGATCCCTAATGCGATTTATCCTAACATGCAACTATATGAATGAAATAGATTTTAGCAAAATTGACACAATAAGAAATAATTATAACATAAATAAGCTAGTAAAATTAATTTAATTAAACTCAATTTGTTATCAACATGCTGAATAATATTCGGAAAAACATTCCATGACAACTCGATCTTTCATGGTTTGGAAACCACGTTAGGTCCTTTTGGAATCCTTTATGTAGTAAATACGCATTTTACTGATCCTTATCTACTAAGGGTTTCTTAGTATTTGTGGGAGGTAACAGGGACGCGTTAGGTTTGAAACAGTTTAATCACACAAATCTAAAAACTATGCAGATAACAGAGCCTGGTTTGGTTTGTTATGCAACTTGCAATTTAATCGGGTTAGGATCTAAATTGAGAATGGACATTTCAATTATGTGTCCATTAGCCGTCGTCTGGTTAGGATCGCTCAGCTAATTCAGGTGCATTTCAATCATGTATGAACGAAGTACAAACTTGATTTCAATTGAAAACATGATCGATTGAGGCACAAACATTATTAGCATGAATCAAATAAATATTATTCAATCAAAATAATCACCTAAGCTATCATTGTTGTAAAAAACAATTGTAAACACATAGCAAACATTCTTGAATTAAATGAAAGAAAAGAAAGATTAAACCCAAATCAAAGTGGCTGTCACCCAGGACTCTGATTGACGAGGGCTCCTTCGTTCCTTCGCTTTACTCCTTTGCTGATGGCTCTTCGAGGTGGCCGACCAAGGTCTCTTTAAGAGGCTAATTTGCTAAAAGTCTTTATGCAAAGATGATGATAAGTATGAGGGCTAAGAGAGTTGAGTGAGGAGAGAATGATGAATGAGTGAGGGATGATTAGAAAAGTGAGAAATGGGGTCTTATTTATAAGTGAGGCAAGGGAGCTAGTTTGCTAAAAATAGGGGTGTCCATCTTTTCAAATTCATCCAAGGGTGTCCGGCCATGATTTTTGGAAATGTGGCTGAGTTTTTCTTGATTTAAGTACCACAACATCATCAGGATCAAGACTCGGTCAATTACAAATCTCTGGGTAAATCTCCTATTTCTTCAACTCTTCAAGGACCTTGTGTAATTAAACCAAAATTTGATTTATGAAGATCCACATGCAGCCAAATTTTGGGTTGACTTGCTCCTCCATTTGGATGGTTTTGTAATCAACATAAAGCTCTCAGACCTGTCCAGCAATAGTAGATAATTTAGAGGACCAAAGAATGTAATTTAACCACTTTAATTAATCAATTTACTTAATTAATTAAAACCCAATTTATTAATGAAACATATTAAAATAAATTATTAAATATAACTTTATATTTTATTATTTAATTTAATCATGCATGGCCCACTTTATAGGTTGAAAATATAATATGCTCAAATTAATATAAAAGAAGCCGGTTTACGCATGAAAACTATATAATAAAGCATAAAATCACATTTTAATAATTTATATGTCCCAATTTCATATTTTCATATATTTCATTAATTAATTAAGCAATTACTTGGTTTTAACAACAAATTTAAGTAAAAGGTGATGAATTATATAGGAAAAATCCTATATATTTTTCAGTTTACAATACACGAACATATCATATTAAGGGATAAGAGTGCTTACCTTAATCAAACATAAATGAAAACATAATACACACATGGAAGTAAGATAGAACTCACCAGAAAATGTATCAAGATCAGAAAGTAGGACTCTTGCCCTTATCACGAGAGTCTTCTAGAGTTTCTTGAGCTATAATATGAAGAGTTAACTTATCAGATCATTTTACCAGCAAAACTAAACAAATTAAATATGAACATTAACAGGAAACCCAAAAACTGGAAGTTTTCTCCCTTACACCTCAAACCGACCCTAAAACATAAAACCCTACCGCCCTGTAAGTAACCATGAATATAACTTAAGTTTCATCGATATTTACCAGGTACCAAATGATGGTGGGGTTGGATGAGTACAATGAACTTGAATTTTCAAGCAATTCTTAAGTTTAGGGTTTTCTGAGAAAAAAATTCAAAGAAAGTTTAGGAAGAAAATATGGTTGCAAAAGAAAGCATAAAACTTGCTCAAGAAGCCAAAGCTTACTTTATACAAATATACACGGAAGGAAAAACTTAGCGGATAAGTATGATTTCCCTCCAAATCCCTCGTTCCTTGTGACTAAGCACTTCTCTCTTCATAAATGCGGTTCTAACAAGGTACAAAACTTTAGTCCTATACTAACCAAATTCTCGTTCGTCCAACCAAATTGTTCAACCAGGATAAATAAAATAATAAAAAAGCATATTAATTTTTTCAAAATAAGGTCTTAACACTAAGGGCTTAATGTTTTGTCTAACAATTAGGGTGGTGTGTTGACCGCCTCCAGACGTACCAATGTCTAGAGTAGAAATCCTGCACAAAATATGTTAAAAAAGAGGTGTCCAGAAGTATACAGGTTAGGTTGTATTATAGTTACAATGAAGTAGGTGAGTACTTCAAGTATCTTACCCAAGAGAGGTGAACACTAAATTAATCCTAATCTAAACACAAATAGATCTAATTAGTACTTTAAATAAATTATATTACGACTAAACATAAACATAGATTTTTGGGGTTTTATAATAATAAAGACAATAATATAAATAAATAAGCATTGGGGAAAATCAATAAGTAAACAGTCTCAAATATGAGAATGGGTGATTAGCTTGCTTCAGTAATCATAACCAACTATTGCTTTAGGGCTTCTTGTTCAATCAACTAGTTGTTACCCTAGCAGGATCTTCTGATCTTCCACTAGAATAACTAGTCATCAAGAACTACTTATCTATCGACCTCACAGTTTAGACCAGTTTGGGGCTAAGGTGATCATGGATAGGCCATACGAATTTTGGGTTAATTCCCACATTAATGACTTCCTAGGGTCATCAAGCCTAGGGTTTGTGTTCTTCCTCTCCCAAACAACTGATCCGTTAATAGAACCTTACAAAATAGTTAATTTATCATACCTCGACTCACTAATCATCCACCAAAGATTAGTTCCTCGTGGATCTCATAAATATACTAAACTCAAGATAGAAAATAGAAATGAATAACGAGTCAAGAAAATAAAGTTTAGGAGAAGCCTGAATCGTATTGAAGATAATGTTGAATCAACATAGAATTGATTGAGTTCCACAGTTTGGATCTACCAACAAAAGCAAATAACAAAACTGAAAATAATCCTAAAGCTTAAGAAAAGAGAAAACTAAAGACTAAAACTAAGAAAAAAACTATACAATATGAAAAGCTGCCCATAACATGTGCTAAATGGTCCTATTTATAGAATTAGAGTGGTTGTCATCCTTAACCCTAGGTTAGTTGTCATTCTCATGCTTAATGTTTGATTGTGTAGATTAAAATAGCCCTGGCTCATAATTATTTCCCCTACAGAGTTGATGTCGTGACACACTAGGTCCTGTATCGTAACATCGAAGGCATTATACTTATTCCTTAGGGTATGTTCAAGGGCATGTTGTGAGATCCTTAGGCTATGTCATGACTGTAACACCCCGTACCCGAGTCCGTTACCGGAGTCGAATACAAGGTGCACACAGACTTAACTTAATTGTTTTCACAGTCCATAAAAAAAAATTTCCAGACAAGCTGGTTACTGCATCACTGTCGTCTTAAAAATCATATCTGGAGTTTCAAAACTCAAAAATCAGTTTCGTAATTTTTCCCTGAAAATAGACTCATATGTTCATCTACAGATTTTTTTCTAGAATTTTTGGTTGAGTCAATTAATACAGTTTATTAGTTAAACTCTCCCATGTTACAGGGGTCGACTACACTGACATTCGTGCGTTACAACTTGAATATCTCCCTGTGCAGGGCTTCAATACTGATGCCGTTTATTTCTATAGAAACTAGACTCAAAGAGGAATCTATACATATATGGTATGACTCCTAATTATCTCTGGTTAATTTATAATGAATTTCCAAAGTTGGAACAGGGAATCCAGGAACCATTCTGGCCCTGTTTCACGAATACTTAAATATCTCTCAATATACAACTCATATGACCGTTTCGTTTCTTCCATATGAAAGTAGATTCATCAAGGCTCATTACATAATTTATTCACTATTTAATTCCACTCCTGCTATTTTTAGTGATTTTTCACATCCACACCACTGCTGCTGTCAGCATCTATTACTAAAACAAACTATGCCTATTTCATGACTTTTCCTTGATTTAACTAATAATTCATCATGCATGTCCCAAATTATAACCATGATTTGTGTCCAAACATCACAAAACCAATTCCAACCGAACATTTATGCCATTTTCGCATGGCTAAAAGTTTACATACCAAATTTCAACAAAGCATAACAGCCTATACATGCCGAAATATACTCCTAGACCAACTACGAAGAAAATACCAAAAGTTGTTAGCCGTTGTGATGACTTCGATGACGGTCCCGAATCGCAAAAAGTCGAGTCCAAGAAACCTAAAATAGGTGACAAGCAAACACCGAATGATTATATAACTCAGTAAGTCATAAGCAATGCACTACCAACCATTAATAACATTATCGCAAGAGGAAACAAAATGGAACGAGGCTAATTACTCCATTCAAACCAAACTATACCATAGTTCCGTAGACCTTTCGATTCAATCTCATACCAAGTTACACATTCACATTCCATATACTAATCAATAAGATATTTAAAGCATTTTTATACACCATTTTGTTTTCGTTACAATCATACATCTACATGACTTTTCACTTATTCCACGATAATTCTTATGTACGTGACTTCAATTTAAATTGTCACATAGGTTCGAAACTTACCAAGCTCAACTCCAAATATAAACATAGCGCCTATTAGCCATGAACTCAAGGTACTTACCCGATCCGCTGTCCGTGATCGACTCAATAATGTCGCACACTCAGTGTCAATAGTGATTCAACAGCATATAGTGAGTCCGCACACTTAGTGCTATATAATCAACTCGCACACTTAGTGCTATATGATCAAACTCGCACACTTAGTGCTGTACAAATTTTAAACCCGCACACTTAGTGCCATTCTCATGATCACAAATGTTTATACCCGCACACTTAGTGCCAAAATCAACAACTCAATACATCTCACCTCTTTTCTTTTCATTCAATACTTTCATCACCACATACATACATGTATATAAATTTATCATTCCTTTCGCATAATTACATAGACATTATGCCTATTTAAATCAATACAAAATATATGCTTAGTGACCTACCTTGTGTGGTGTAAAATAATTCCAAGTCGGCTACTCGATGACCTTCGATTTCCCCTTGTTGGACGCCTCTCCTTTAGGATCTTGAGCTTAAACAAATAAATTAACTCATTCAACCGCTTTGCTACACATATTGATATTCACAATTTAATGATTTTATGACATACGGAACGGCATGGTAAAATTTTTTATCTTGCTACCTCATGCTTTTAGCTATTCGGCTCATAACCATATGCTATAGCCCTACTATCAATAATCCAATCACACATGCATATATATATATATATATGGCCGAATGTACAAAGCATAGACTCATCATCACCTATGCTCTTAATGTGATGGCCGAATATGCATACATGTATATACACTATTAATCAATCACTAACATTGCACTTCACCTTAATAGCTAGCTTAGCAAACCTCGATTTGACACATAGTTGTTCATAACACAACTTAAGCATACTCTCCATTCCATCAATTCCACCATCACATGTATCATTAACAAGCTTCATATTTAGCATGCAATGACATTAACACAAAATCTACCTTGGCCGAATATCATCCCCATGATATAGCAAAGTTTTGAACCATGGACTAATTAGAACTCAAGCTAGCAACTAAGAACATGCATGAATCTCATGGCACAACCTCAAACATACCTTAATCTAGACACAAGTATGGCCAAACCTCCTCCTAATCCTCTTCCAAACCAAGCATGAAGCAAGAACCCCTTCCTTCTTCCTTAGAATTTCAGCTCAAAGAAATGAAAAAAAGGATGAACAACAAATTTTTTTCTTCTCTTTTCTTCAACTCACGGCAAAGGGGGGACACTCACCATTCTCTTTTTTTTTTTGTTCCCTTTCATTATTAAATTCCCATGCTCATTATTTTATTTTTTCAGACATACACCATTGTCCCAACATGTTTTATGACATGTTTTTACCCATAATCCTTGTCATGGCGGCCACTAGCTATTAGGGGAAATTTGACATGCAAGTCCCCTTTGATTACATGCACTATTAGGTCCTTATAGATTAGCCTATCACATTTCAAAAGTGTCACACAAGTCCTAATAATTGAATTCACATGCAATCGACTAAATCGGAGCTTGAAAATTTCACACATTCATAAATACATATTCTAGACAATAAATATTACGTTCAAACATTTCGGTGACTCGGTTTAGCGGTCCCGAAACCACTTCCCGACTAGAGTCAATTTTGGGCTGTCACAACTCTCCCCCACTTAAGAAATTTTCGTCCCCGAAAATCTTACCGGTAAATAGGTTTGGGTATCGCTCTTTTATAGAATTCTCAGGTTCCCAAGTAGCTTCTTCCGTCCCGTGTTTGAGCCATAACACTTTTACTAACGGAACCCTTTTGTTTCGCAACTCCTTCACTTCACGAGCTAGGATACGAATCGGTTCTTCTTCATAACTCATATCGGCTTGAATTTCAACCTCTGATGGACTAATTACGTGTGACGGATCAGATCTATAACGTCGAAGCATCGAAACATGGAAGAAAATGTGAATCTTTTCAAGTTCGGGGGCAAAATCAAACGATACGAATCGGACCGACTCGTTCGGATATCTCATATGGCCCGATGAACCTCGGACTCAATTTGCCTTTACTACCAAATCGAGTATCTTTTTCCAAGGTGAAACTTTAAGAAACACTTTGTCTCCCACGATACTCAATGTCTTTTCGTTTGAGCTCAGCGTCACGATTTACGACGATCTGTGCCGCCTTCGGACTTTCACGAATTACCTTTACTTTACATTCAGCATCTTTAATCAAATCAACTCCGAAAATTTTACTTTCACCGAGCTCGGTCCAAAACAATGGTGTACGGCATTTACGACCATACAAAGCCTCATAAGGTGCCATCTTAATACTTGATTGAAAACTATTGTTGTAAGCGAATTCAATCAAAGGTAAGTACCGTTCCCATGAACCACTGAACTCGAGGATGCAACATCTCAACATATCCTCAAGTATCTGAATTATCCGCTCGGATTGACCATCGGTTTGGGGGTGAAAGGCGGTGCTGAAATGTAACTTGGTACCCAAAGCTTCTTGCAATTTCTTCCAAAATCGCTAGGTGAATCTCGGATCTCTATCCGACACAACAGAAATCGGTACCCCGTGTAATCTCACAATCTGAGAAACGTACAATTCAGCTAGTTTATCCAATGAAAAATCCGTGCGACGGGATAAAGTGAGCCGACTTAGTCGGTCTATCAACAACAACCCAAATCGCATCCTTCTTACTTGCGGACAATGGCAGTCCGGACACAAAGTCCATTGTGACTCGATCCCATTTCCACTCAGGTATCTTGATCGGCTGAAGTAATCCTCAAGGCACTTGATGTTTCGCTTTCACTTGTTGACATACTAAACATCTCAAACAAAGTCGGAGATGTCTCGTTTCATACCATGCCACCAAACCGGCGTTTCAAATCGTTGTACATCTTCGTACTCCTGGGTGAATTGACATTCGGCTACAATGAGCTTCGTTCGTAATCATCGAAATGAGTTCGAATTTCTTGGAACACACAAACGATTTCTGAACCTCAAACAATCGTCATCATCAACTTGAAACTCTGATTCCACATTCGGAACACATTCAGCCCGTTTTGCAACCAATTCATCATCGACTTTCTGAGCTTCATGAATTTGACGAATCAACAAGGGTTTGTCCTTTAATTCCGCCACTAGTACATTGTCGGATAGAACAGACGTGTACATTCATCGCTCGCAAGGCAAACAGTGATTTACGACTTAAGGCATCCGCAACCACATTAGCCTTTCCCGGGTGATAGTCAATGACAAGCTCATATTCTTTCAACAACTCGAGCCAACGTCTTTGTCGCAGATTCAAGTCTCTTTGAGTCATCAAATATTTGAGACTTTTTGTGATCCGAATACACATGGCACTTCTCCCCAAATAGGTAGTGTCGCCATATTTTCAAAGCGAATACGATGGCAGCTAGATCGAGATCATAGGTCGGATAATTTTTCTCATGTGGCTTTAATTGTCTCGATGCATAGGCCACAACTCGACCTTCTTGCATCAATACGCAACCCAACCCAAGTAGGGAGGCGTCACTATAGATGACAAACTCTTTGCCCGATTAATTTGCACTAAAATTGGAACTTCCGTCAAATAAGTTTTCGATTGATCAAAACTTTTCGACATTTTTCCGTCCATTCAACTTAACATCTTTTGAAGTAGCCGTCATGGGTGTGGCTATCATCGAGAAACCTTTCACAAACCGTCGGTAGTAACCAAGTCCCAAAAAGCTCGAACCTCAAGAATATTTCTGAGGCTTCCAATTAAGTATGGCTGAAATTTTGCTCGAATCGACTCGAATACCGTCGAGATACCACATGACCGAAGAAGCTAACCTCTCTTAACGAACTCACACTTGCTGAACTTAGCATATAACTGCTTATCCTGTAAAATTTGCAACACTAATCCCAGGTGCTCCACATGTTCGATCTCATCTCTTGAATAGACCAAGATGTCGTCAATGAACACAACTACGAACCGATCCAAATATGGTCGAAGATTCGATTCATCAAATCCATAAATACCGCAGGGCATTAGTGAGCCCAAACGGCATCACTAAGAACTCGTAGTGACCATATCTCGCTCAAGGCGCTTTGGGTATGTCCGAATCTCGAATTATGAATCGATAATAGCCCGATCTCAAATCTATTTTTGAGAACACCGAGGCTCCTTCATTGATCGAACAAATCATCGATCTGCATAATGGATATTTGTTCTTTATTGTCACTTTATTAAGCTGACGATAGTCGATGCACAACCTCGTGGTTCCGTCCTTCTTTTTCACAAACAACACAGGTGCACCCCAAGGTGAAAAACTTGGTAGATCGAAACCTCTATCCGTCAACTCTTGCAACTGAGCTTTCAACTCCTTCAACTCGGTTGGTGCCATACGATACGGAGCTATCGAAATTGGCGTAGTCCTAGGTACAAGCTCAATACCAAACTCTACTTCCCGAACAGGTGGTAAACCCGGTAATTCTTCGGGAAAAACATCCGGGTATTCACAAACCACCGGCACAGATTCAGGTTTCTTTTCTAACTCTTTGTCATCAAGTACATACGCAAGGTATGCTTTGCACCCCTTTCTTACATATTTCTGAGTCAACATTGATGATATTATAGCTGGCAACCCCTTTAAGTCCGTAGACTCAACTCGGATTATCTCGTTATTTGCGCACCTTAAATCAATGGTTTTTCTTTTGCAACTCACCACTGCGTCATATACGGTCAACCAGTCCATACCAAGAATAACATCAAATTCATCAAATGGTAAAAGCATCAAATCGGCCGGAAAATAGGATTCTCGGATCATTAGAGGGCATCTATTACACACTTTGTCAACAAGCGCATATTGACCCAAGGGATTTGACACTCGAATTACGAATTTAGTAGACTCAACAGGTAGAGTCTTACTGGATGCTAAGGTTTCACATACATATGAATGTGTAGAACCAGGGTCAATCAACGCAATCACACTAGTATCAAAGAGAGTGAAAGTACCAGTGATAACATCAGGGGAGGATGCCTCCTCTCGTGCGCGAATGGCGTATGCTCTAGCAGGAGTACGGGTCTCGGACCGAACAGCCATATCAGAGGCCCTCTCGACTACCACCCCTACCTCCCGAAATTCTCGGTGGTCTACCTCTAGTCATCATTCCACTAGGTCTTGCACCTTGCATCCTATTCTTCTCATCAAGCTCGTGCAATCTCTAATGAAGTGGTCCTTGAACCGCATCCGTAATGAGCCCTGTTGGTAGACTTACCCCAACATTCGCCTATGTGTCTTCTCCCACATTGGGGCATTCAGGTTTCTCTTGACGGTTATTGCCCACACTAGCTACCAAAATAGCCCGGGAGTCCGTCGATGGTCGTGCTCTAATGGAAATTCCCGCAGTCGTCCTCGATTTATTAGTGTCCTCCACGAACTTCTTTACACCGAGAACGGAGCTTTACCCGTCGATCTTTTGCGATAGTCTCTAGCTTCAAATTCATCTTCTTCTTCTCCTTTCCAAGTTCCTCCGCCTTGCGTGCTCGTTCAACTAGTGTTACTGAATTCTTTTATCTCTAAAATACCCACTAGTAGCTTTAAATATTCATTCAATCCTTCTTCAAATCTCTTGCACATAGCAACCTCATCAGCCACACACTTACGGGCATAACGATCGAGTCTTACGAACTCATGTTCAGATTCAGATATCTTGTCATACTGGCCTTGCTTGAGTTCCAAGAATTCCTTATGCTTTTGATCGATGAACTGTTGACTAATATATTTCTTTGAAATTCTATTTGAAAGAAATCCCAAGTAACTCGTTCGTTTGGGACTATGGAAATCAAAGTCCTCCACCAATAGTAAGTCGAGTCTCGCAACAAGGATATAGCACACTTTAGACATTCATCGGGTGTGCATGATAGTTCATCAAACACCGAATGGTGTTATCAAGCGTAACTTCGGCCCTTTCGGCATCATCGGTAACTATGGCCTTGAACTCCTCAGCCCGCGCTTCCTAATCAAGTCTACGGTGGCTTACTCAACCTCACAGATCGATGGCATGGCATTACGGGCTCTTGGGTGGATTATTCAAATTCGGAATTCTTGGACAGCCGGATTGGTTCGGGCATATTATGCGACCCATTCATTCATCATGGTAAAGAAGGCTTGTTTAGCCCCTCACCTTGATTATTCGCAGATGACTGAGGTTCAAAAGGCGGCATCCCTTGCGCAGGAGCAGCCGCTACACTTTCAACGTCATCCGCCAAGGTTCTCTCTACACCGGGATCCATTTACTAATCAAAACAAAAATTTTAACCGTCAGAAGTCATCACACATTTAAACATTAACATTAAGGCATGTATACCTAGACTCATACGTGCTATGGTAGTCCTAGAACCGACTAAACCATAGCTCGATACCAATAAAATTGTAACACCCGTGCACCGAGTCCGTTACCGGAGTCGAATACAAGGTGCACACAGACTTAACTTAATTGTTTTCACAGTCCATAAAAAAAATTTCCAGACAAGCTAGTTACTACATCACTGTTGCCTTAAAAATCATATCTGGAGTTTCAAAACTCTAAAATAAGTTTCGTAATTTTTCCATCAAACTAGACTCATATTTCCATCTACAGATTTTTTTCTAGAATTTTTCGTCGAGCCAATTAGTACAGTTTATTAGTTAAATTCTCCCAAGTTACAGGGGCCAACTACACTGACCTTCATGCGTTACAACTTGAATATCTCCCTGTGCAAGGCTTCAATACTGATGCCGTTTATTTCTATAGAAACTAGACTCAAAGAGGAATCTATAAATATATGGTATGACTCCTAATTATCTCTGGTTAATTTATAATGAATTTACAAATTCGGAACAGGGAATCCAGGAACCGTTCTGGCCCTGTTTCACGAATACTTAAATATCTCTCAATATACAACTCATATGACCGTTTCGTTTCTTCCATATGAAAGTAGATTCATCAAGGCTAATTTACATAATTTAATCACTATTTAATTCCACTCATTCTATTTTTAGTGATTTTTCACATCCACACCACTGCTGCTGTCAGCATCTATTACTAAAACAAACTATGCCTATTTCATGACTTTTCCTTGATTTAACTAATAATTCATCATGCATGTCCCAAATTATAACCATGATTTGTGTCCAAACATCACAAAACCAATTCCAACCGAACATTTACGCCATTTTCGCATGGCTAAAAGTTTACATACCAAATTTCAACAAAGCATAACAGCTATACATGCCGAAATGTACTCCTAGACCAACTACGAAGAAAATACCAAAAGTTGTTAGCGGTGTGATGACTTCGATGACGGTCCCGAATACGCAAAAAGTCGAGTCCAAGAAACCTAAAATAGGTGACAAGCAAACACCGAATGAGTATATAACTCAAGAAGTCATAAGCAATGCACTACCAACCATTAATAACATTATCGCAAGAGGAAACAAAATGGAACGAGGCTAATTACTCCATTCAAACCGAACTATACCATAGTTCCTTAGACCTTTCGATTCAATCTCATACCAAGTTACAAATTCACATTCCATATACTAATCAATAGGATATTTGAAGCATTTTTATACACCATTTTGTTTTTGTTACAATCATACATCTACAAGACCTTTCACTTATTCCACGATAATTCTTATGTACGTGACTTCAATTTAAATTGTCACATAGGTTCGAAACTTACCAAGCTCAACTCCAAATATAAACATAGCGCCTATTAGCCATGAACTCAAGGTACTTACCCGATCCGCTATCCGTGATCGACTCAATAATGTCACACACTCAGTGTCAATAGTGATTCAAAAGCATATAGTGAGTCCGCACACTTAGTGCTATATAATCAACTCGCACACTTAGTGCTATATGATCAAACTCAAGCTAGCAACTAAGAACATGCATGAATCTCATGGCACAACCTCAAACATACCTTAATCTAGACACAAGTATGGCCAAACCTCCTCCTAATCCTCTTCCAAACCAAGCATGAAGCAAGAACCCCTTCCTTCTTCCTTAGAATTTCAGCTCAAAGAAATGAAAAAAAGGATGAACAACAAATTTTTTTCTTCTCTTTTCTTCAACTCACGGCAAAGGGGGGGACACTCACCATTCTCTTTTTTTTTTTTTGTTCCCTTTCATTATTAAATTCCCATGCTCATTATTTTATTTTTTTCTTACATACACCATTGTTCCAACATGTTTTATGACATGTTTTTACCCATAATCCCTTGTCATGGCCGGCCACTAGCTATTAGGGGGGAAATTTGACATGCAAGTTCCCCCTTTTGATTACATGCACTATTAGGTCCTTATAGATTAGCCTATCACATTTCAAAAGTGTCACACAAGTCCTAATAACTGAATTCACATGCAATCGACTAAATCAAAGCTTGAAATTTTCACACATTCATAAATACATATTCTAGACAATAAATATTACGTTCAAACATTTCGGTGACTCGGTTTAGCGGTCCCGAAACCACTTCCCGACTAGGGTCAATTTTGGGCTGTCACAATGACACCGAAGGCAGTCTTGGAACCCTAAGTTACAACATCTAACTTTTCGTGTTGCAACACAGTGACTAGTATCAAGTTAACACACCTTTTAATAGTCTCTTGGACACTCACAAAGCATATTAGCTCACCCTTGGGCCTCGTTCGGTCCCTAAGGTCAATAAAAGGCTCAAATTACACAATTTATTGAATTTAAATAAAGTAATGAAAACTTAACTAAAATCTAAATAAAGTACTTGTACTCAAGCTCCTCAAATGCATAAATTAGTTTAATTTGCTACACCAAATTATAATAGGTCAAACTCCACCACACTTAAGTCATAGCTTGTCCTCAAGTAAGGCTAACAAACACATCAAATGAAAAGTTGACCCTTGAGCAAGTATGGTACAAATGTTAGCTTTGGAGTACATAACTAAGCATTTCATTTTCACACAGAATCTTGGCATGATATATAGCTGACTTACCACTTTTAATATTAGCAAACATTACCCGCTCGCTGCCTTATTTCTCCTTCTCTCAGCTTCTTTATTTCTCCATAGGAAGTCACAATGTAATATAACAACTAGGGCTAGCGTACTAGTTTTTGTGCACCAATGAATATGTCTTTCTATTTTTGGTGACTTTGTCACTTTTCTTTCTTTTTTTTTTCTTTACATTTCTCATTGATGAATGCTTTTACTATCAATAACTTTTTCTACTCATTTTTTTCTTTTTCTTTTGCTACACGTATTGTCTAACCTATAATTACTTTATCACACTAATCTTTCCTATTTCCCTTTATTTTTACAAAATTATGCTATAATGTATCTACTTAACCCTCTATATGTATGGCTAGATGTCTATAGTCATTCAATTCAGGACCAAAGAAAAATGGTAAATATAATTTAACATTTTTTGCTCAGATTTTGCATGAAGGTTCATCAAGAAGTGTTTTCAAGCTCAAATATTGGTACTAAGGATGAATAAACAAGGTTAGCTTATCACGTGTGAATATGATAAGAGAATTGTGCAAGTATACACATTGGATCAAGTAATAAAGTGATAAGTAAGATCGTCTCCATAGGGATCAGATTAGGTATAAAACTGATCAAGTTATTATAATGAATTATGATTACTGTGACAGCCCAAAATTGACCCTAGTCGGAAGGTGGTCTCGGGACCACAAAATCGAGGCATAAAAATAATTAAAAATTTATTTTGATGCCTATAATATGTGTGTGCTCATGTATGACATTTTATGATGATTGATTTAGTGTTATAAGGGTGAATTCCACAAGAAAGGACTTAGTAATGAACTTTGAAAGTATGATAGGAAATGTGTGATGACTAATTAAAGCATGCATGCAAAATAATGGACTTGCATGTCAAATTCCCCTTTATAGGTGGTGCCCGCCATGACAAGGGAGGATGGGCTAAACATGTCATGAAACATGTTTTGTTGGTGCATTAGGGTGAAATAATAAACAAAGGTGTATGGGTGATAAAAAATGAAAAAAAATGTGTGTGAGTGTGGTAATCCCCCATTGCCGTGAGTTGTAGAGAAGGAAAGAAAAAATTTTGTTCATCCTTTCTTTGAGCCAAAACTAAGGAAGAAGGAGGATTTTTGCTTCATGCTTGGTTTGGAAGAGATCTAGAAGGAGATTTGGCTAAGTTTGCATCAAGATTAAGGTATGTATGAGGTTGTGTTAGGAGTTTCATGCATGTTTTGGTTGCTAACTTGATGTGCATGTTAGCCATGGCTCAAATCTTTGTTAAGCCATGGAAATGGTATTTGGCCAAAGTTGTTATGGTGATAAAGCCATTGCATGCTAAGTGTGAAGCTTGATGATGATGCATGCAATGATGGATTGTCTACTCTTGAGTAAGATTTTGAGCTTTCTTTTGTTTTATCATGATTGAAGTTGAAAAGGAGCATGATTGTCATATTCGCCATGATGCATTCATGAGCATGGTTCATGCTTCTTGCATGTTAGTTAAAATTTGTGTTTTGGATGGCTATGGACACCTTGAAATTCGCCATGCTCATATATGTATATATATGTTTGCACATGATGTTTTGGTTATGAAGGAAGTGATGAATAAGTTTGTTTAAAGAAGAAGATGTTGAAGAATAATTGTGAAATTGCAAGCACAAATCGGCCTAGCACACATATAAGTGCTTGATGCTACATTATAAGTTTTGAGCCACAATATGCAAAGCATTAACTAGTAAAATGCATGCTGTTTTTGTGAGGTATTAAGTGCATAATTGGCCTCAACATGTACATGAATATTCGGCCTTGGGTAGCCTATTGAAGGCCTTAGCATTTCCTTGATGCTCAAATAAATTGTATTGAATTGCTTGATGTAGTATAAAATGTGCATGACCATTGTGTATTCAAGCTAAAGAGTGGCCATATGACCATTTAAATTCCTTGTCATATTCGCCATAAGCTAGCACAATGAGGTTTTAATAAATTGAATTTGTTTGAATTAGCTCAAGAGCTAAGAGGTCCACAATTGGACAAGGGAAGGAAAAAGTGATCGAATAGCCGTAAAAGCCGTTCGACAACATCCGAGGTAAGTCCTCAAGAAGTGACCTTACTTGAATTATGTGAGATGAAATATGGATGTGTATGATTATTGATTATGTGTGTATGAGTATTTGAATTCCACCCGGCTAAGTCTCAAGGCGAATATGCTAATGATTATAATTGTGTTTGAGCCTTAGTAAGGAAAATGAAATATGTATGTCCAATGATTATTGATGTATGTGTGCATGAGAAATTGAATGATATCCTGCTAAGCCTCAAGACAATTATGCTGAAAATTATATCCGGTTAAGACCAAGGCAATTGTGCTAGTAGCTATATCCGGGCTAAGACCAAGGCATTCGTGCAAGTTGTTAAATCCGGGCTAAGACCAAGGCATTTGTGCAAATCGTGATATCCGGGTTAAGTCCCGTAGGCCTTGGTGCGGGTTACCATAACCGGCTATGTCCCGGGCGATTGAGCGAGTAGCGACGTCGGTTAAACTCCGAAGGTATGTGATTTGAAAATTATAAGCTTGCTGGAAAATTTCAGCTAATGCACTTGTGAAATTTCCCAATGACAAGGTAAGTGCGGTGTGTGCTTTGCGCTAGGAGTAAGAGCGTATGAATATCCGCTCCTATGATGGAGCGAGTTATCGGCCTTAATGAAGCCGTTATTTGTGTATGACCATAAGTGTTGGGATGGTGAAGTAAATACGATTATGTGAATGTGCATTAATGAAATGATGCATTTGGTTATGTGAATGTATTGCTTTAATTAAAGCTGATTATATTCCTTGAGACTTACTAAGCATAAAAATGCTTACCCCGTTGCTTTGGCTCTCTGTTTTATAGATTTCGCTCGATAGCAAACGGATTCGGGATCAATAAAGTCGAAGTCATCCACACTATCCACGCCTCTATTTTGGTATAAATTTTGGTTGAACTTTGAAATGGCATGTATAGGACTACCCCTTGTTGGTTTAAAAATGTGGCGATGTATATGTATACGGCCATGCGAAAATGGCTCGTAAAAGGAAGCATGAACTTAGACTATTTGTGGTTTGAATGTATATATATGGTGTCATGATGTGATTATTGATCGGAAATGGGAGTGTTGGTCACATGATCAGCCATTGGTATGGTTAAAATGATCATATGTGAACCTATGTATGGCAAGACTAGTTGGTTGATGGAGACTACAAAAAAATAGATAAGACCTACCTTAAAACAGATGCTGCCAGCTGCAGTGACGTGAATGTGAAAAATCACCAAAAATTGTAGGAATGGTATTAAATAGTGAATAAGCTATGTAAATGAACCTTAATGAGTCTATTTTCATATGGAAGAAGCGAAATGATCATAGGAGTTACATGTTAAGAGATATTGAAGCTATTGTGAAACAGGGCCAGAACGGTTTCTGGGTCCCCTGTCGCAACTTTAAAAATTCACTATAAATTATCCAGAAAGAATTAGGAGACATACCTTATATTTACAGATTCCATTTTCAGTCTAGTTTCATTAGAAACAAACGGCACCAGCATTAAAGCCCTTTACAGAGAGATATTCAAGTTATACCGCGAGAAGGTCAGAGCAGTCGATCCCTGTAACATGGGTGACTTTAACTAATAAACTGTACCAATTGGCCGACCAAAAATTCTAGAAATAAATCCATGGATGGATATATGAGTCTAAATTCAGGAAAATTTACGAAACCAGTTTCGAATTTTGAAACTCGAGATATGATTTTTAAATGACGGTGACGCAGATCTTCCACTGACCGAAATGCCAAATTGGTGGGCAAAACATGTGAACTTGGCTTGTTAACCCTCGTGTCCGACACGGCGATGGTCTCGGGTTCGGGTGTTTCAATTTTATTGGTATCGAGCCACGGTTTAGTCGATTCTAGGACTACCGTGATGTGTTTGGGGTCTAGCTATACATGCCATTAAATGATGAATCGATAGTGTGGTGATTTCGACAATTTGACTTTGTGTTTGTTATTAGAATGGATCCGATCCCAACCGAAGCGATAGCTGATGGTGTGAGAGTGTGGCGCTGCTCCGCGCAAGGGACAGCGCCGGACTCTCAACCTATGGCCAACAATCCGAATGATGAGGCTAGGCAAGCCTTTTATAGTGTGATGAACGAATGGTTTAATCAATACATTCGAACTAACACTACTGTTCCACAACCTCCATTCCCGACAAATGCAACCCCAAAGACCCACAATACCTAAGGTGATGACCAAATAAGGTCAAGTAAGCCCCGATCGATAGGATTCAAAACATGGGGCCACCTGAATTTAAGGCTACGGATGATGATGATGCCGAAGCGAGCTGAATTTTGGTTGGATAACACTATCCGGTGCTCGATGAGCTATCCTGTACACCGATGAGTGCTTAAAGTGTACCATCTCCTTGCTACGTGAGTCCGCCTACTATTGGTGGAGTACTCGACTTCGTGGTGCCTAGAGAGCAAGTGACTTGGGAATTCTTTCAAACCGAGTTCAAAAAGTATATTAGTCGAGATTCATCGACCAAAAGCGAAGGGAATTTCTTGATCTTAAGCAAGGTTCTATGTGCATTCGACTACAAACGAAAGTTTGTGAGGCTTAGCCAGACGCACGAGAATGCATTTCGTCCGAAGCTATTATGTAAACGCAACGAGGATGGGCTGAATGATGATATAAGGATGTTCGTTGGCATTCTCGAGATACGAGAGTTCAGTAGTACTTGTTGAGCGAGCTTGTAAAGTCAAGAGCTTAGAAAGGAGAAACAAAAAGTTGATGTGGGAACTGGAGAATTTCGAAGAGGTCCTCGGAAAGTCTCTTCAACAAGCATCAAGAGATTTCGAGATGATGTGAGCCGGTCTAGAGGCGTTTGGGCTTTTCTAGACGAGGACGCGATCGACCCCCGTGACCACACGAGTCACTTGATCGCCCGATGGTGGAAATGATCGCCGAGAGAGGCGGAGTGTCCACATTGTGGCAAATGGCATTCGGGAGCTGTTGGTTTCGTGATCGCTCTGTTATAAGTGTGGAACGGTGACCACTTTATGAAGGATTGCCCGAGGATGCTTGAAAGAATGTGAGTCGAGTGGAAACCCGGTGCTACCATTTGCTCGAGGTAGGCCACCTAGAAATATGGGCAATGTCGATGGCGGTCGAGAGGATCTAGAGATGCTACCATCGATCCGAGGCTCGTGCTCCTGCGAGGACTTATGCCATCTGCGCACGCGAGGATCTTGCCTCTCGGATGTCATTACTGGTACTTTCACTCTTTTCAATACAAATGTGATTGCTTTGATTGACCCCGGTTCTACTCATTCATATATATGTGAAACCTTAGCATCCAAAGAAGACTTGCCTATTGAGTCTACTGAGTTTGTAATTCGGGTATCAAACCCCTTGGGTCATTACGTGCTTGTCAACAAAGTGTGCAAGAAAAGTCCCCTAGTGTTCCGAGGTTCTTATTTTCCGGCGGACTTGATGCTTTTGCCGTTCGATGAGATCGACGTTATTCTTGGTCTGGATTGGTTGACCATGCACGATGCGGTTGTAAATTGCAAGAGCAAGACTATCGATTTGAGGAGCGCGAATAACAAGATAATCTGGTTGAGTCTACCGACTTAAAGGAGTTGCCAGCTGTAATATCGGTGATGTTGGCCCGAAATATGTAAGAAAAGGGTGCGGCGTACCTTGCGTCGTGCTCGATGACAAGGAATCGAAAAGAAACCCGAATCTGTGCCCGTGGTTTGTGAATACCGGATGTTTTCCCAAAGAATTGCCGACTTACCACTGTTCGGAAGTAGAATTTGGCATCGAATTGGTACCGGTACCACTCCAATTTCGATAGCTCCGTGATCGTATGGCATTAACTGAGTTAAAGGAATTGAAGGTCCAATTGCAAGAATTGACGGATAGAGGTTTCGCTCGACCGAGTTTTTCTCCATGGGCGCACCAAGTATTGTTTGTGAAAAGAAGGACGGAAGCATGAGGTTTTGCATCGACTATCGTCAACTCAATAAAGTGACGATAAAGAATAAATATTTGTTGCCACGAATTGACGATTTGTTTGATCAATTAAAGGGAGCCTTGGTGTTTTCAAAGATAGATTTAAGGTCGGGGTACTATCAGTTGAGGGTCCGAGAATCGGACATACCCAAAACCGCTTTTAGAACGAGGTATGGTCACTACGAATTCTTGGTGATGTCGTTTGGGCTCACTAATGCCCCTGCGGTGTTTATGGATTTAATGAATAGAATTTTCAGGCCATACTTGGATCGGTTCGTAGTTGTATTTATCGATGACATTTAGGTCAATTCGAGAGATGAAACTGAACATGCTGAACACCTGAGGCTAGTGTTGCAAATCTTACGAGATAAGCAGTTATACGCAAAGTTTGGTAAATGTGAATTTTGGCTGAAAGAGGTTAGCTTTTTTTTGGGGCACGTGGTGTCCGCATCGGGTGTCAGGGTGGACCTGAACAAAATTTCGGCCATAGTCAATTGGAAACCTCCAAGGAATGTTACCGGTTAGGAGCTTTTGGGGCTTGCCGAATACTATCGACGATTTGTGAAAGGTTTTTCGATAATAGTGCTACCGATGACTGAAACTACTCCAAAAAGATGTTGAGTTCGAGTGGTCGAACTGTCAAGAAAGTTTCGATCGACTAAAAACTTGTTTAACCGAGGCCCCAAGCTAGTACAAATGAGTCCGGTAAAGAGTTTGTCATATCTGATGACACATCCTTGCTTGGGTTAGGTTGTGTGTTGATGCAAGAAGGTCGAGTTGTGGCTTACGCGTCGAGACAACTAAAGCCGCATGAGAGAAACTATCCGACCCATGACCTTGAACTAGCGACCATAGTGTTCGCCTTGAAGATATGGCGGCATTACTTGTTTGGAGAAAGGTGTCATATTTATTCGGACCACAAGAGTCTAAAATATTTGATGACTCGAAAGATTTAAACCTGCGACAAAGACGTTGGCTTGAGTTGTTGAAAGACTATGAACTCATCATTGATTATCACCGGGAAAGGCCAACGTGGTGGCCGATGCTTTAAGTCGCAAGGCACTGTCTGCTTTGAGAGCGATGGATGCTCATTTATCCTTTTCACCCGATGAGGTGCTAGTAGTCGAATTAGAGGCCAAACCGTTATTGATTCATCAAATACTTGAATCTCGGAAGGTCGACGCTGAATTGGTCGCTAAGCGAGCGAATGTGTTTGGATGAAGAATCGAATTTCAGATTGACGACAATGACCGCTTGACGTTCAAGGGTCGATTATGTATTCCAAGGAATTGAACTTGTTTCGATGATTTTGAGCGAGGCTCACGGAGTCGAATGTCAATCCACCGGTAGTACTAAAATGTACAATGACCAAACGCCAATTTTGGTGGCGGTATGAAATGAGACATTTCAATTTGTTTCAAGGTGTCGATATGTCAACAAGTGAAAGCGGAACATCAAGTGCCATTGGGATTACTTGACCAATCATGATACACGAATAGAAATGGGATCGAGTGACAATGGATTTTATATCGGATTACCGGTGTCGGCAAGTAAGAAAGATGCGATTTGGGTCATTGTTGATAGATGACCAAGTCTGCTCATTTTATCCTGTCCGCACGGATTTTTTTTTTGCTCGATAAATTGGCGAATTATCGTCTCCCAAATTATTCGATTGCATGGGGTGCCTATTTCTATCGTGTCGGATAGAGACCCAAGATTACATCGCGATTTTGGAAGAAATTGCAAGAGGCTTTGGGTACCAAGTTGCATTTCAAAGACCGCCTTTCACCCCCAAACCGATGGTCAATCCGAGCGGATAATTCGAGATACTTGAGGATATGTTAAGATGTTGTGTCCTCGAGTTTAGTGGTTCATGGGAACGGTATTTGCCGTTGATTGAATTCGCTTACAACAACAGCTTTCAATCAAGTATTAAGATGGCACCCTACGAGGCCTTGTACGGTCGTAAATGCCGTACACCATTGTTTTGGACCGAGCTTGGTGAAAGCAAGATTTTCGGGTGGATTTGATTAGAGATGCTGAATGAAAGTGAAAGTAATCCGTGAAAGTCTCAAGATAGCCTCCGATCGTCGAGAAGTCGTGCAGCGGGCTGAAGCGTAAGGATATCGAGTATCGTGGGTGATAAAGTGTTTCTCAAGGTATCGCCTTGGAAAAAGATACTCGATTCAGCCGTAAGGGCAAGTTGAGCCCGAGGTTCATTGGGCCATACGAGATATCCGAAAGAGTCGATCCAATGGCATATCGTTTGATTTTGCCCCCTGAACTCGAAAAGGTTCACGATGTCTTTCACGTTTCGATGCTTCGACGCTATAGATCCGATCCATCGCACGTGATTAGTCCATCAGAAATTGAAATTCAAGCTAATATGAGTTATGAGGAAGAACCGATTCGTATCCTATCACGAGAAGTGAAAGAGTTGCGAAACAAGCGGGTTCCGCTAGTAAAAGTGTTATGGCTCAAGCACGGGATAGAAGAAGCTACTTGGGAGACCGAGAACTCTATGAAAGAGCGATATCCAAACCTATTTACGGTAAGATTTTCGGGACGAAAATTTCTTAAGTGGGGAGAGTTGTGACAGCCCAAAATTGACCCTAGTCGGAAGGTGGTCTCGGGACCACAAAACCGAGGCATAAAAATAATTAAAATTTATTTTGATGCCTATAATATGTGTGTGCTCATGTATGACATTTTATGATGATTGATTTAGTGTTATAAGGGTGAATTCCACAAGAAAGGACTTAGTAATGAACTTTGAAAGTATGATAGGAAATGTGTGATGACTAATTAAAGCATGCATGCAAAATAATGGACTTGCATGTCAAATTCCCCTTTTATAGGTGGTGGCCGGCCATGACAAGGAGGATGGGCTAAACATGTCATGAACCATGTTTTGTTGGTGCATTAGGGTGAAATAATAAACAAAGGTGTATGGGTGATAAAAAATGAAAAAAAATGTGTGTGAGTGTGGTAATCCCCCCATTGCCGTGAGTTGTAGAGAAGGAAAGAAAAAATTTTGTTCATCCTTTCTTTGAGCCAAAACTAAGGAAGAAGGAGGATTTTTGCTTCATGCTTGGTTTGGAAGAGATCTAGAAGGAGATTTGGCTAAGTTTGCATCAAGATTAAGGTATGTATGAGGTTGTGTTAGGAGTTTCATGCATGTTTTGGTTGCTAACTTGATGTGCATGTTAGCCATGGCTCAAATCTTTGTTAAGCCATGGAAATGGTATTTGGCCAAAGTTGTTATGGTGATAAAGCCATTGCATGCTAAGTGTGAAGCTTGATGATGATGCATGCAATGATGGATTGTCTACTCTTGAGTAAGATTTTGAGCTTTCTTTTGTTTTATCATGATTGAAGTTGAAAAGGAGCATGATTGTCATATTCGCCATGATGCATTCATGAGCATGGTTCATGCTTCTTGCATGTTAGTTAAAATTTGTGTTTTGGATGGCTATGGACACCTTGAAATTGACCATGCTCATATATGTATATATATGTTTGCACATGATGTTTTGGTTATGAAGGAAGTGATGAATAAGTTTGTTTAAAGAAGAAGATGTTGAAGAATAATTGTGAAATTGCAAGCACAAATCGGCCTAGCACACATATAAGTGCTTGATGCTACATTATAAGTTTTGAGCCACAATATGCAAAGCATTAACTAGTAAAATGCATGCTGTTTTTGTGAGGTATTAAGTGCATAATTGGCCTCAACATGTACATGAATATTCGCCTTGGGTAGCCTATTGAAGGCCTTAGCATTTCCTTGATGCTCAAATAAATTGTATTGAATTGCTTGATGTAGTATAAAATGTGCATGACCATTGTGTATTCAAGCTAAAGAGTGGCCATATGACCATTTAAATTCCTTGTCATATTCGCCATAAGCTAGCACAATGAGGTTTTAATAAATTGAATTTGTTTGAATTAGCTCAAGAGCTAAGAGGTCCACAATTGGACAAGGGAAGGAAAAAGTGATCGAATAGCCGTAAAAGCCGTTCGACAACATCCGAGGTAAGTCCTCAAGAAGTGACCTTACTTGAATTATGTGAGATGAAATATGGATGTGTATGATTATTGATTATGTGTGTATGAGTATTTGAATTCCACCGGGCTAAGTCTCGGGCGAATATGCTAATGATTATAATTGTGTTTGAGCCTTAGTAAGGAAAATGAAATATGTATGTCCAATGATTATTGATGTATGTGTGCATGAGAAATTGAATGATATCCGGCTAAGCCCCAAGACAATTATGCTGAAAATTATATCCGGGTTAAGACCCGAAGGCAATTGTGCTAGTAGCTATATCCGGGCTAAGACCCGAAGGCATTCGTGCAAGTTGTTAAATCCGGGCTAAGACCCGAAGGCATTTGTGCAAATCGTGATATCCGGGTTAAGTCCCGTAGGCCTTGGTGCGGGTTACCATAACCGGGCTATGTCCCGAAGGCGATTGAACGAGTAGCGACGTCCGGTTAAACTCCGAAGGTATGTGATTTGAAAATTATAAGCTTGCTGGAAAATTTCAGCTAATGCACTTGTGAAATTTCCCAATGACAAGGTAAGTGCGGTGTGTGCTTTGCGCTAGGAGTAAGAGTATGAATATCCGCTCCTATGATGGAGCGAGTTATCGGCCTTAATGAAGCCGTTATTTGTGTATGAACATAAGTGTTGGGATGGTGAAGTAAATACGATTATGTGAATGTGCATTAATGAAATGATGCATTTGGTTATGTGAATGTATTGCTTTAATTAAAGCTGATTATATTCCTTGAGACTTACTAAGCATAAAATGCTTACCCGTTGCTTTGGCTCTCTGTTTTATAGATTTCGCCGATAGCAAACGGATTCGGGATCAATAAAGTCGAAGTCATCCACACTATCCACGCCTCTATTTTGGTATAAATTTTGGTTGAACTTTGAAATGGCATGTATAGGACTACCCTTGTTGGTTTAAAAATGTGGCGATGTATATGTATACGCCATGCGAAAATGGCTCGTAAAAGGAAGCATGAACTTAGACTATTTGTGGTTTGAATGTATATATATGGTGTCATGATGTGATTATGGATCGGAAATGGGAGTGTTGGTCACATGATCAGCCATTGGTATGGTTAAAATGATCATATGTGAACCTATGTATGGCAAGACTAGTTGGTTGATGGAGACTACAAAAAATAGATAAGACCTACCTTAAAACAGATGCTGCCAGCTGCAGTGACGTGAATGTGAAAATCACCAAAATTGTAGGAATGGTATTAAATAGTGAATAAGCTATGTAAATGAACCTTAATGAGTCTATTTTCATATGGAAGAAGCGAAATGATCATAGGAGTTACATGTTAAGAGATATTGAAGCTATTGTGAAACAGGGCCAGAACGGTTTCTGGGTCCCCTGTCGCAACTTTAAAAATTCACTATAAATTATCCAGAAAGAATTAGGAGACATACCTTATATGTACAGATTCCATTTTGAGTCTAGTTTCATTAGAAAGAAACGACACCAGCATTAAAGCCCTTTACAGAGAGATATTCAAGTTATACCGCGAGAAGGTCAGAGCAGTCGATCCCTGTAACATGGGTGACTTTAACTAATAAACTGTACCAATTGGCCCGACCAAAAATTCTAGAAATAAATCCATGGATGGATATATGAGTCTAAATTCAGGGAAAATTTACGAAACCAGTTTCCGAGTTTTGAAACTCGAGATATGATTTTTAAGACGACAGTGACGCAGTCTTCCAGCCTGACTGGAAATGCCAAATTGGTGGGCAAAACATGTGAACTTGGCTTGTTAACCCCTCGTGTCTGACACCGGCGATGGTCTCGGGTTCGGGGTGTTACAATTACTGCTATGGCAAATAAAGATAAGTATGCAGTGGTAATTTAGAGGGATAATAATGTTTGCTCAATGTGTATTGCTTAATACTAGAAAATGCTCAGGTAAAGCAAGAGTAAAAATACAATGGCAATTATAAGAATAACTATGTGAATAATATGTAACGAACAAGTAAACAACTAAATATGTTATGGCAAGACGCTACGATAAAGAATAGAGGATATACGAAGTTGATTTGGTAGGTCAAGGTTACTAATAATCTACCCTTCTTATCAATAATTCCTCGGTAAAATCATACTCAATCTACTACTCAAAAGAGCTCTAAAGTAGTCTGCTTCTTTCGAGAGCAAACCTCAAGTTACCTTGCCTTAAGTGATATATGTCTATACAAACGTTATTCTATGTCTTGAGTCTACTACAAGTATTGGTCGAGTACTTGCTCATATCATTCAATTTTAGTCCAACTAATCCAACCTTTTCTAAATTAGATTAGTTTATGGGCATGCTGCACTATTGTCTATGTCTAGGGATTGGACGCATACAATTTAGAAATAAAACAGTTGAATGAAATAGTAAATTAATTAATATTTATGATTTAATAATTAAAGAAAGTAAATGTTTCATTATGGAATCCCAACCCTATGAGACTTAGTTCCTAGGTTGGCAAGTAAAATTCAAAACCAAAATATCAACCAACATCGTTTCAATCAAATTAATTCACGGGAGAACAAATTAAGAACTAATGGAAGAACTGTGGGAAAATGGCTTCCGCCAAAGCAATCCACAATCCAGCAGTAAAGTGTCATGTGGTGGCTGAGAGGGATTGCCTTTGGTTTCCTCTTTTTGTCTCTACTCAGCCGCTACCCTCTGTTTGTGCCTACAGATCTCCCTCATTAGGGTTTCCTCCTTTGGATTTTTATAAGCTTTTCTTCCTAGGATAAATCCAACAACCCATGATATTTTTTTCATTTTTTTTAGGTAGATTTCTCTAGTACAAGTAGAGTTGGTCTGAGACTAGTATGCATTGAGTGTTGACTCGATCATCTTTATGGAATTGCCGCAGCATACAAGGTCACAAACTGTCCCATCTTTTACCCCTTCATTCCTTTATTTCTTTTTCCACACCCTACACCTACCAAACCACCAAACACAACCTTTCTACACACAATTAAAAGTACCTAGCATTTAAACACAATCCAAGCTCTTATTGTAATGATAATAATACTAATGAAATGTCCTAAAATGCCACTAAATTTACCCAAGTACAAGCAATTCGTTAGGTCAAAAGGCATGTATAACTCTTTTCTAGAGTTATCACACCCCCAAACCTAAGTTATTGCTTGTCCTTAAGTAAAATATGCATGAGTGCATGTATGCAGCAATATTGCCACAGCATATACCCATCTTGTACTGTCAATCTAATTAAAGATCAATATATACATCAATTCTTAGCCATTTTCTTTCTCTAAAAACTTGTTCGAGTTTCAAAGGTTCAATTTAACAAAAGTAGTGCAAAAACATGCTCCCTAAAAAGAAAGTTTCCTAAGTTCCATGTATGTTCTGGCCATAGCAAATATCTCCTAATTTACTTAGTTCATTGGTTACCTAAATTCAAGTTACTTTTTCTTTAAGCATACTTGAAATGTATAAACCATTTATAATTTTTTATTTTTTTCAAAAAATAGTATTATTTTTAGGGAATTTAGCATGTCACAGAATTCTCTGACTTGACAATTACAATGAAGCATGCAATGAATTACTGAGTACTCAATCATGTCATAATTTAAATAAAAATCTCTCTTGAAGCTAAGACTTCTAACTTGGAAGATGGATGGAGCAAACAACTACCTCCTTAGCTACTCAGCCTGTTACTATAGTGGAGTGCCCCTAATTTATTTACTTTTTATTACACATACTTACTTAATCTCACCTTTCTAGTCAGCAACACGATGGAGCAAACAAAGTGGTGCTAACTTACTCGATAATTCTAAGCATTAGAGTGCCTATTGTCCTTTATTTAATAATGCCAAGGATATATGACTAAATTTGGCTTTCAAGACTCCCTAAGTTCATTTGAAGATACTCACTATAATCCCCCCCCCCAAAAAAAATGAGTATAGGAAATCTCTTTTTTAGAAATTAATCTTGAAGCAACCAATCCTAAGCTAAATTCACCTAATCAACTATCACATGTTCTAGGTGTATTGAATAATGTAAGCTCATCATTGAACATCATAAGTTCAAATTGCACTCCTTATAGGAAAACAATATTTAATAGTTACATTATAGTGAGAAAATGGATTTACCTATACTAAAATGATCATACATACTAAATATAAATGCAGCCTAAATGCACACATGCCCAAACCTAAGGGATGCATTATCCTCAGTGCATGACCAAATATATAAAAGAACAACCAAAAGAGAATTTTACAACAAGCGTTATGGAAAAAGAAATGAAATGCAAGATGCATGAAAGAAATACAAAACTTAGCGGGCTTGGACTAGTATTGTAACACCCCAAACCCGGCCTAGACGTTATGACCGGATCTGATGCGCCACGTCGAATCGTTCAAAACATTCCGTATTACTTAGTTGGAAAACTTAGTTGGTGTTGTAAAAGACACTTTTAAAAGTAGGTTAAAGTGAATGGAAGCATGCACCGGTAGGAAACCGGGAAGGAGAGGAGGTGAGTCCGTCGATCGCTTAAGTACCAAGCTCCTTCGGATCCAATCCTAGACATGCACACCGCCATTGCCACACTCTAACATCTCGTATGTTTTGGAAAAAACCGTTTGGTTATGTCTCATTTTAAGAAACTGATTAAGGTTGTAAAACGTTTGCTGAAAATATTTATTTTCTTAAAAAAAACAATTACTTTGCGCATCATCGTGATCTTTTAAAAAAAGTAGGTTTTATAAAAACGAACCCTAGTGCTAACCAGTTTAATAATCCCCAAAATAAAATTAATTAAAAAGAGCGGCCTTATTACAACTTTGAGCATAATAAAAATAATCCAAATTAAATGTTAAACTTATTTAAAATCGGCAATCAATCTTCATGGCCATTCCGAATCTCGCCACTCCAAGTCCACCAACTAGGGCTCACCGCAAGGATGGAAGAGGAAGGGGTGAGTTTGGGAAAACTCTGTATATCTGAAAAACCCATCCAAAGCCCAAATCAGCTCGAGCCCATTGGGCCTAAGCCCTATTCAGATAACGATTACACAAGTGGACGAAGCCCTTTTAGAATCTGATAGCAAGGCCTTAGCCCTTTTTAACATAACAAGATGGCCCATAGGCCCGATTCGATAACATAGGTAACAATAGTAATAATGCATGCAAGCGAACTGGGAGACTATTCAACCCACCAACCGCAACACGGTCCGTACCATTTCTACACTCCATGTGGGAATATCTCAACCCACCCAAATTTACACTTCACGAAGGCGAAGAATCTTTGCTCAAATATCGAAAGTTGAGGCAAAGCCTCCGATCGTGGATGAACCACATTCAAGACTTCCTCCATCAATACCCCAATCCCATGCAATGATATTATTAAAAGCATAATATGCAAAATACAAGATCAATTATTCATGCATTTCAGTCATTTTAAACCCTAAGGGTATTTCGGTGATTATGCTCTTCAGGGGTAATTTCGTAACTTACGTAACTACATAAGCTATTCCAATAATTCTTAACAATTTTATGCAGTTTGATTCTACCATCTAACTGACAGGCTACTTTGCCCATCTCTTACCCATATTGGTCCGTAAGCCCATTGGGCCCAGTTTTGGCCCATCGAGGCCTCTTTTTCTGAAATACGCTAAAATGTCACACGAACTTACTTACCACTTCGTGGTGCTAGATCTAACAATTACTCTATGTCTTAAGAGCATTCGCATACTCACAAGCCTATGAAATGCCGAAATTTTGGCATTTCGGCTTTTGCCGAATTGAACTAAGGAAGGGGGGTTCAGTACACACCTGATTCGCGATGACTGCTACTGAGATCACTTTCGATGTCCTACAATTGATTAGCACAGTTCTTAATTACAAACCATAATCACCAAACCCCCAAAACTTACTTATCTATGATCGAACCATATCCCTAAAAAGCCTTTGAACCCTTACCTTTTGCCAAAATCGATAGCTAGCTCCGAATCTGATTGTTCCAATGATTCACGCTTTCAATCCAACACTTAAGAAGGCACTAATCATTGACAGAAAACGTCAGTTAAAAACCCTTAGAGCCACATGCCCAAATCGATAGCCTCCCTAATTTTAGGGACTTCGGCTTTTCTTAACTTTGCAAAATAAGAACAGATCTGAGATGATAAGTACTTACCCCTTACTCCTACTTGATTTCCTCGCAATCCGGTGTAGATTTAACCTTAGAACAATGGTAAAACCCGAATCCAAGGGTTGATGAAATTTCGGCTATAAGCCCCTAAACTAGTAGTACTTCGGCTTTTGGGTGGTGAAGGAGATGGAGATATGAGGCTATGACCTTGAAGAAGAATTGCCGTCAGGTATCTAGGATTAAGATAAGATAATCGTAGATTTAATAAAAACAAAGAACATAGAAGAACACGGCTTTGAAGAAATCGGCAAGCGGTGATCACAGATTTCGGCTTTTATGGATTCAGCAAAAGTATTGATGAATAGCAGGTATGATGAATGGTTTTGAAGAAGAAAAATAGAAAAAATAAGAATAGGGGAGGTGGTAGTTTCGACTAGAGAGGAAGAAGTGAGAAAAGAAAAACCCTAAGGTGTTTCAGGAAAAGAAAACGGCACCACTTAACACCCTAAGTGCCGAAATACTAACCTCAAAACCCTCTGCCGATTTTTCCCTCTTCAATTCCCAAAATTCGCCAACTCTTAGCCTCTCTCTAATCCCTTAAATCTCTCCCTTATCCCTCCTTAATCCAAGCGTTTGGGTGATCCAAACTCTCCTTTAGCGGAATCCACTTGGACTCCAACACTTACCCCTCCTGCACTTAAAATAAATGCATCTATTTGCCAACACAGGGAATCGATCCCATGCCTTCCCCACTGCTCCACACGCCACTTTTCTAGAAGCCTAGTGGCGTCACCCTTGCCACTTTACCAAGGCTCTTTTTGTGATGCAATTTACCCACAACTCTACTTAAGGGCCACTTAGCCAGAACCCCTAACTCCTAAGTCTAAAATTCCAAAAATTCAACTAGGTTTTGGCCAACTCATGGGCCTTCCATAAGCCTATTTACTTACTCAAAATATTAATTCCATATCCAAATAAAAAATTTTAAAATCTTTACAAAATATTGAAAACCGCGAATAAATCCGAAAATCAGGATGTTACAACTCTACCCTCCTTAAAGGAATTTCGGCCTCGGAATTTTACCTTATTAGAACAGTTGAGGGTACTGTTGACGCATAGCCTCCTCGCCTCTCTAAGTAGCTTCTTCTTTGCCATGGTTTCTCCAAAGTACTTTCACTAGTGGAACCGATTTCCTTCTCAACATCTTGACGTCACGATCAAGTATTTGCCTGAGTTCCTCTTGAAAGTTAAATCGACCATACCTCGATTTACGAATCGGTATGATATGAGTTGGGTCGATCGATACCGCCTTAGCATGGATACATGAAAACATCGTGGATACGATCGATTCGATGGCAACTCTAGCTGATATGCCACCGGTCCAACCCGCTTAACAATTCGGTAAGGCCCAATAAACCGTGGGCTCAACTTACCCTTCTTACCAAATCTCAAAATTTTCTTCCAAGGGAAACCTTCAAGAAAACCATATCCCCAACAATGAACTCCATCTCTTTGCGCTTCAGATCCGCATCGACTTCTATCTATCGGATGCCTCCTTTAATCGATCCCTTATCACCTAACCTTGCTCTCGATTATGCGCCACCAACTCGGTCCAAGCACTCGTCGTTAAGCCCAACTCGTCCAACACGTCAACGTCGACATCTTAGCCCATAGGCGCTTCATATGGAGCCATCTCAATACTTGCTTGATAGTCATTCGTAGGCAAACTCCGCCAATGGCGGTAGTCCTCCCAACTTCCACGAAAATCAATGATACAACCTCTCAACATATCCTCCGAACTCGAATAACCCTTTCCGATTGTCCATCATGCGTGGGTGAAAAGATGCTAAAATCAATCGTGTACCCAACGCTTCGCAACTTCCGCCAAAATCGAGATGTAAACCTAGGGTCTCGATCGAAATTATCGACATCGGCACCCCATACAATCGCACTACCTCCGCCACATATAACTTGGCCAACTTTTGCGTTGAGTAGTCGGTGCGAGCGGTATGAAATGAGCGATTTTGTTAACCTATCCACCACTACCCACACCGAATCTTTCTTGGTGGGTGTCAAAGGTAACCCACTCACAAAGTCCATTGTTACTCTTTCCCACTTCCATAGCGGGATTTTCACGAGTTGCGATAATCCGAAGGCAATTGGTGCTCACCTTAACTCGCTTGCACGTCGACATTTCCCAACAAATTCGGTCACCTCTCGTTTTAATTCGGGCCACCATTACATCTCTCGCAAGTCTCGATATAACTTATTCCCTCCAGGATGCATGGCACAGAGTCCACCATGTGCCTCTTTCAGAATTAACTGCCTCAATTCAGGGTCCTTTGGAATACAAACCCTTCCACGAAAGCACGAACTCCTTCGGTGTTCAACCCAAAATCCTCGTTCTCACCACTCTTAACTTGTTTGGAACCGAAGAGCTAATGAATCGTCTTTCAAGCTGTTTTTCCTTAATCTTTCGGTCCAAGTAGGCCTTACTTGCGCTTACGCCAACAAGCTTCTATCGTCAATGCAGACTTAATCGTGCGAACAAGGCTCTCAAATCAAGAACAACCCTTCGACTCAACGCATCCGCCACCACATTAGCCTTTCTTGGGTGGTACTCTATCGAACAGTCGTAGTCTTTAAGCAACTCCACCCATCTTCGTTGCCTAAGATTCAACTCCTTCTGAGTCAACAAATACTTTAAGCTCTTATGATCTGTGTAAATAATGCACTTCTCCCCATATAAGTAATGTCTCCAAATTTTTAATGCAAAAATCACCGCTGCTAGCTCCAAATCATGCGTAGGGTAATTCACCTCATGAGCCTTAAGCTGTCGCGATGCATAAGCGACCACCTTGCCCTCTTACATCAAGACGCAACCTAACCCCACATGCGATTTAATCGTCAGTATCTGATAAAGTCCTTCCCAGACACCGGTTGAATCAACACTAGCGCTTCGGTCAATACCTTTTTCAACCGATCAAAAGCTTTTTGCTGTTTCTCGGTCCAGACAAATGGTACTTATTTCCTTATGAGTTTTGTCAAAGGTGCCGCCATTACCGAGAAACCCTCCACAAACCTTCTGTAGTAACCTGCCAACCCTAGGAAACTCCGAATTTCCGATACTGACCTAGGTGGCTTCCATTCCGAGAATCGCTTCAATTTTACGAGGATCCACCTTAATCCCTCGAGAGACCACATGCCCTAGGAAAGTTACCTCCTCAACCGAATTCGCACTTCTTGAATTTCGCATAGAGCTCCTTTTCCTTAACACTTGCAAACAGTACTGGAGATGCTCATCATGCTTCGCCTAAGTTTGAGTATACCAGATATCGTCGATAAAGACGACTACGAACCGATCCAAGTAAGGTTGGAATACTCGACCATCGATCCATAAAAATCTGCAGTGCGTTAAATCATTAAGCGGCATGACCACAAACTCATAATGTCCATATCAAGTTCGAAATGCTATTTTGTGAATATCCCTTCTTTTACCCTTAGGCGATGGTATCCGAGCGAAGATCGATTTTGGAGAATAAAGAAGCTCCCTAAGCGATCAAACAGATCGTCAATTCTTGGTAATGGATACTTATTCTTAATCGTCGGTTTGTTCAATGGCGATAATCGATCACATGCGCATCGTTTAGTCCTTTTCTTCACAAGCAGGACTGGTGCTCCCCAAGGAGACACACTAGGCCTAATGAAGCCTCTATCTAACAACTCTTGAATTTGAGCCTTCACTCCACTAACTCCTTGATGCCATCCTATAGGGTGCAATAGATCTGGAGCTGTTCGAGCAACAAATTGATTCCAAACTCAACTTCCCGATTCGGAGGTAATCCGAAGCTCTTAGGAAAAACATGCCGAATTCCCTAAGATTCGATGGTCTCCACGATCGATCCTCGATTTCACTTGGCTTACCAAAGCCGATATGCCTCGCATCCCTTATGATCGATTCTCAACCCTCAACGCCGATACTACATTGGATAAGTAATCCTTTGTTCTCCAATAATCATTACCTCTTCATCATTGATGATCCTTAACACCATCCTCTTAGTTGCACAATCCAAAGTTGCCTTATGCTTGGTCAACCAATCCATCCTTAGTATCAAATCGAATTCTTCAAGCGGTAACTCCATCAAATCCCCACAGAAAACCCTGCCTCGAATCTCCAGAGGCACCTCCTTGAAGAGTTTCTCTACCTTAACCGAATGACCCAAAGGACTTATCACAGACACCCCACATACAGTCTCCTCGGAATGCACACCCAGTACCCCAGAAATGTTATATGCCACATATGAATGGGTTGATCCCACATCAATCAGAGCAGTATAAGGTACACCATAGATAAAGAACGTACCAGTTATGACATCAGGTGCGTCACCCTTCTCGCGACGACGAGCAGCATACACCAAAGCTGGCTGACGAGTATCCGTGTTACCAATACCCCTGCCGGGTGCCCCACGTCCACGGCCATTACCACCGCGACCTTGTCCACGACCTCTTGGCAGTGGCGGTCTATCCCTAACAGGTTGAGCCGGTCGCACAGCCCCTTGCTCGGCCCCCTGAGCCTGAGTGGCCCTCCTAGGACAATCCTTAATCCTATGCTTCTTAGACCCACAACGAAGACAAGCCCTAGAACGCTTCCAAAGCACTCTCCTTGATGCATTCGCGCCGCAATCCCCACATGCTTGCGGTCTACACATGTTCACCAAGACTTTGCGAACCGGTTCCTCCATCCTAGCTCTCTTAACATTTCGATTTGCAGCACCCGCCGGTCCAGCATCCCTCTTGAACCAATTCCGATCCCTATCACGATTCTTCCGTTCGGTTTGTTTCACCTCCTCGGCTATCTTAGCCTTCTCTACCAGTGCAGCGAAATCTCGCTCTCTCTGCGGAGCTATGAGCACCCTTAACTCATCTCTGAGACCATCCTCAAAACGAACGCTGTGCTCGTATTCGGTGGAAACGATGCCATTAGCATACCGGCTCAATCGTAGAAACTCCGCCTCATATTCAGCAATGGTCTTATTTCCCTGAGTCAGATTCAAGAACTCCTTTCTGCGTGCATCCACATAGCTAGCTCTAACATATTTTGCCTTAAAGGTCTGTTTGAACAGCTCCCATGTTACCCTCTCAGCTGGGGTACCCTCTCTCACAGTAATCCACCACTGATACGCTTCATCCCGCAGCAACGACACCGCCCCTTTCAACTTCTGTTCTACTGAGCAGTCCAGGTCATCCATGATCCGCTCTGTGGCTTCCAACCAGTACTCCGCCACATTTGGGGCCACTCTAGATATGCCTCTAAAAATCTCAGCTCTGTTGGCCCGAAGTCATTCAAAAATGGACCCCCTATTCATGGCCCCGACGTTAGCTCCGGCCACCCTTTCCAAAACCCTCAACATGGCCTGAGACAGAGCGTTATCCCCTGCGGCCCGATCATACGGCCCATTTTCATTAACCGGTGGTGGACGTACCTTACCAGCTGGCATGTGTTCAGATGACGCAGATCCAGCTTGAGTGCTACCTCGGCCTCGACCACGGCCTCTTCCTCGAGTAGCCCTTGTACTCATAACGATTTATCTGATTACGAATTTTATGACATTAGTTTACTGGTTTCACTATTTATTACAGAATGTATTATGAACAGATAGAGTTTCAGAGTTATTTTCGCGCAATCACAATTTAGCTACGGTCTCAGTTTTGTAGCCCTAATACTACCTTATCAATAGATCTATCTCTAAGGCTCAGTACTATCTATAGTATTATTTCCAGTCTAGTCCCATATAAATATGTAAAGCAGAAAAAGAACACTTACAGACTTGGTGCCGGGGATTCAGTGTGCCACTTCTTTATCAGTCTATAAAAAACCCATGTTTTTATTTACCGAAAATAAAAAGATTTGATTTGAGAACACTTTTATTTTAAAACTATTGATTTAACCCTGTTTAACAATAGAAAAACTTGAACATTCTATGAAGAACTTACCATTTCCAAAAATACCCTTCTTAGGCCTAAGTTTTTGAAAAGATTTTCGGACCCGATCCACAGCCAAGTTGTTGCAACCAGGCTCTGATACCACTAAATGTAACACCCTAAACCCGGCCTAGATGTTATGACCGGATCTGATACGTCACATCGAAGCGTTCAAAACATTCCGTATTACTTAGTTGGAAAACTTAGTTGGTGTTGTAAAAGACACTTTTAAAAGTAGGTTAAAGTGAATGGAAGTCATGCACCGGTAGGAAACCGGAAGGAGAGGAGGTGAGTCCGTCGATCGCTTAAGTACCAAGCTCCCTTCGGATCCAATCCTAGACATGCACACCGCCATTGCCACACTCTAACATCTCGTATGTTTTGGAAAAACCGTTTGGTTATGTCTCATTTTAAGAAATTAAGGTTGTAAAGCGTTTGTTGAAAATATTTATTTTCTTGAAAAAAACATTTACTTTGCGCGTCATCGTGATCTTTTAAAACAAGTAGTTTTTATAAAACGAACCCTAGTGCTAACCAGTTTAATAATCCCCAAAATAAAATTAATTAAAAAGAGCGGCCTTATTACAACTTTGAGCATAATAAAAATAATCCAAATTAAATGTTAAACTTATTTAAAATCGGCAATCAATCTTCATGGCCACTCTGAATCACCTTGACTCCAAGTCCACCAACTAGGGCTCACCTGCAAGGATGGAAAAGGAAGGGGTGAGTTTGGGAAAACTCAGTGTATGCAGAAAACCTATCCAAAGCCCAAATCAGCTCGAGCCCATTGGGCCTAAGCCCTATTCAGATAACGATACACGATGGACCGAAGCCCTTTTCGAATCACAAGAGCAAGGCCTTAGCCTTTTTAACATAACAAGATGGCCCATAGGCCCGATTCAAGAACATAGGTAACAATAGTAATAATGCATGCACGCCTGGCCGGGAGACTACTCAACCTACCAACCACTACACGGTCCCGTACCAGCCCTACACTCCATGTGGGAATATCTCAACCCACCCAAATTTACACTCCACAATGGCGACAACGCACTCAAATATCGAAAAGTTGAGGCAAAGCCTCCAATACGTGGATGAACCACATTCAAGATTTCCTCCATCAATACCCCAATCCCATGCAGAGATATTATTAAAAGCATAATATGCAAAATACAGTATCAATTATTCATGCATTTCAGTCATTTTAAACCCTAAGGGTATTTCGGTGATTATGCTCTTCAGGGGTAATTTCGTAACTTACGTAACTACATAAGCTATTCTAGTAATTCTTAACAATTTTATGCAATTTGATTCTACCATCTAACTAACAGGCTACTTTGCCCATCTCTTACCCATATTGGTCCGTAAGCCCATTGGGCCCAGTTTTGGCCCATCGAGGCCTCTTTTTTCAAAATACGCTAAAATGTCACACGAACTTACTTACCACTTTGCGGTGCTAGATCTAACAATTACTCTATGTCTTAAGAGCATTCGCATACTCACAAGCCTATGAAATGCCGGAATTTCAGCATTTCGGCTTTTGCCGAATTGAACTAAGGAAGGGGGGTTCGGTACACACCTGATTCGCGACGACTGCTACTGAGATCACTTTCGATGTCCTACAATTGATTAGCACAGTTCTAAATTACAAACCATAATCACTAAACCCCCAAAACTTACTTATCTATGATCGAACCATATCCCTAAAAAGCCTTTGAACCCTTACCTTTTGCCAAAATCGATAGCTAGCTCTGAATCTGATTGTTCCAATGATTCACGCTTTCAATCCAACACTTAAGAAGGCACTAATCATTGACAGAAAACGTCAGTTAAAAACCCTTAGAGCCACATGCCCAAATCGATAGCCTCCCTAATTTTAGGGACTTCGGCTTTTCTTAACTTTGCAAAATAAGAACAGATCTGAGATGATAAGTACTTACCCCTTACTCCTACTTGATTTCCTCGCAATCCGGTGCAGATTTAACCTTAGAACAATGGTAAAACCCAAATCCAAGGGTTGATGAAATTTCGGCTATAAGCCCCTAAACTAGTGGTACTTCGGCTTTTGGGTGGTGAAGGAGATGGAGATATGAGGCTATGACCTTGAAGAAGAATTGCCGTCAGGTATCTAGGATTAAGATAAGATAATCGTAGATTTAATAAAAACAAAGAACATAGAAGAACCTGGCTTTGAAGAAATCGGCACAAGCAGTGATCACAGGATTTCGGCTTTTATGGATTCAGCAAAAGTATTGATGAATAGCAGGTATGATGAATGGTTTTGAAGAAGAAAAATAGAAAAAATAAGAATAGGGGAGGTGGTAGTTTCGACTAGAGAGGAAGAAGAGAGAAAAGAAAAACCCTAAGGTGTTTCAGCAAAAGAAAACGGCACCACTTAACACCCTAAGTGCCGAAATACTAACCTCAAAACTCTCTGCCGATTTTTCCCTCTTCAATTCCCAAAATTCGGCCAACTCTTAGCCTCTCTCCTAATCCCTTAAATCTCTCCCCTTATCCCTCCTTAATCCAAGCGTTTGGACTCATCCAAACTCTCCTTTAGCAGAATCCACTTGGACTCCAACACTTACCCCTCCTGCACTTAAAAATAAATGCATCTATTTGCCAACACGGGGAATCGATCCCATGCCTTCCCCACTGCTCCACAGGCCACTTTTCTAGGAGCCTAGTGGCGTCACCCTTGCCACTTTACCAAGGCTCTTTTTGTGATGCAATTTACCCATAACTCTACTTAAAGGCCACTTAGCCAGAACCCCTAACTCCTAAGTCTAAAATTCCAAAAATTCAACTGGGTTTTGGCCAACTCATGGGCCTTCCATAAGCCCATTTACTTACTCAAAATATTAATTCCACATCCAAATACAAAATTTTAAAATCTTTACAAAATATTGAAAACCGCGAATAAATCCGAAAATCAGGATGTTACAAGTATGTAGGTACTTCATTCTACCCGACGAGTGGATTTATGGGCACTAACTTTATATTGCCACTTCCTCTTATTGGGGTTCATTTCTTCCCCCTTATTATTATTTTTTGTAAGCTCATCAATCAGACGATCAGTGTCAAGGTCCGGTGTAATAACGGAAGTTGGTGGTGAAGGTGGAATAGGGTCCTTACCTTTGGTGGTGGCAGTGTCATCTTCTTCTTCTTCTTCTTCTTCTTCATCATCATCTTTCTCAATATTTAATAATTTCAACTTTTTGGGCTCTTCAATAGTAGTTTGAGTGGGCTCTTTGACAGCATCAAAAAATGAGAGCAAAGTGGTGAGGAAAACATGATATTCTGGTGTTGGCTTTGTAAAATTCTTTCGCAGGGATATCCTAAGAGCCAAATCCCTACTCCTCACATAAGTCCAATATGAGCTTGCTACTGCTTAATAACAATGTAGTTGTATTATTTGCATACAACTTACCTCGGATTACAAAATGTAGATGACTAGTTCGGCTTAGTCCACTGGCTTCGCTTTTCCCTGGTCTAAGCCCGGATTATGTAATTCTTGATCTAGAATGATGAAATTCACAAGAAGTCACTTTATCGATCTAGGTACTCAACAATTTATAATTGGGCAAAATGACCATTTTTCCCCTAAGCTTTCATAAAATGACCATTTTACCCCTAGACCCGAAAATCAATTTTTATCGAATTTCTTCATATCTTAAGTCCAGTTGATTACTTTTTACACTAAAAGCAATCCAAAATTCTCACACTAAAAGCAATCCAAAATTCTCACTATTTCACACCTGTATCACCTATTTTACAACTTATGCAAAATGGTCCCTTTTTAGGGTTTTCATAAGAAATCTCTTCACAAAAGTTGTTTATTTCACAACCATGGTTTATTTTCTTCTATAAAATTTCAAAAAACAACATGTACACTATCATGGCAAAACCCTAGACTTTCAACTAATTTGCAAAATAGTTCCCTCATTTGAAAGCTCATACTATAAGTGTTCTAAAAATACAAAAATCATTAAGAAAGACCATCAAAATCACTTACTTGAGAGGGTTATAAGTTGCTAAAATTTTCAAGCTTTCAAACCCCTACAATGTTTGAATTTTCAGTGGAGAAGAAATGGTGAAAAGGGATGATATCATCTTTCTTTTATTTTATTCCTTTTTGGTCAAATAAGTTACCAAACTTCACGTAATATTTGACTATGTTAATTTCCTTGTCTCATGGCCGGCCAAGCACTATTTTAGGGCCTAATTTCCCTTTAAAGACCCTCAATTTATGATACATGGCAATTTATGAATATGCATCTTTATAAACATGCCATCACACATAAAGTAATATAAAAATAATTTTTCTAGCCCCGGTTTAGTGGTCTCGAAACCACTGTTCTGACTAGGCCCAAAAATTAGGTTGTTACAATTCTCCCCCTTATGGATTTTCGTCCGCGAAAATCTTACCCGCGAATAAGTTCAGGTTTTGATCTCTCATAGTCTCTTCAGGTTCCCGCATGGCTTCCTCGACACCATGTCTATGCTATAAAGCCTTTACGAGTGTTACACTTTTATTCCTTAACTTCTTGACCTCTCAATCCAAAATCTTAATCGGTTCTTCACTATAGGTCATATCCGGGCTTATTTTAATTTCTTCCGGTGAAATTACATGTGAGTGGTCAGATCGGTAGCAGCGCAACATCAATACATGGAATACATCATGAATTTTCTCTAGTTCATGAGGCAAGGCCAATTGGTATGCTACCGGCCCAATTCTTTCAGTCACCTCATAAGGTCTAATAAACCGTGGACTCAACTTGCCTTTTCTACGAATCTAAGGACTTTTTTCCACGAGGATACTTTCAAAAACACTTTATCCCCGACTTGGAACTCGATCTCTTTCTGTTTTAAGTCCACATAAGATTTCTGTCTATCCGATGCGGCTCTCAAGTAATCACGAATCACCTTAACCTTTTCCTCAGTTTCTTTGACCAAATTGACCCCGTGAATCTGATTCTCTCTCAACTCGGTCCAATATAAAGGCATTCGGCACTTACGTCCATATAAAGCCTCATAAGGCGCCATTTTCAGATTTGACTGATAACTGTTATTGTAGGCGAATTTGACTAGCGGTAAATACTTTTCCAAACTGTCTTGAAACTCGAGAACACAACACCGTAACATGTCCTTTAATATCTAAATTACTCTTTCTGACTGACCATCGGTTTGCGGATGAAAAGCTGTGGTAAAATTCAACCTTGTCCCTAAAGCTTCTTGCAACTTCTTCCCTATCCGAGATAATCAACAAGGGCACCCCATGAAGTCTCCTATCTTTGAAACATACAAATCAGCCAATTTCTCAAGGGAGTAGTCGGTATGCACCGATATAAATGTGCCGACTTGGTAAGTCTATCAACAATGACCCGCATTGAATCCTTTTTAGTTGGTGTCAAAGGTAACCTTGATGCAAAATCCATGGTTACTCGGTCCCATTTCCCCTCGAGAACCATTATAGGCTAGAGCAAACCCGAGGGTACTTGGTGTTCAGCCTTCACTTGTTGACAAACTGGACATTTAGAAACAAACTTAGAAATGTCTCTTTTCATACCTGGCCACCAATACATTTTCTTCAGGTCATTGTTTATTTTTACGCTACCCGGATGGATAGACAAGCAACCACTATGTGCCTCTCGTAAAATCTTCTGAATGAGCTCATTATCCTTGGGTATACAAACCCTATCTTGGAACTTCAAATAGCCTTCGGTATTAATTTGAAAATCCGATTCATTACCTAACTCACACTGAGCCATTTTAGCTTGTAAATCATTGTCACCCTTCTGGGCTTCATAAATCTCTTGCAGGAATATCGGTTTAGCTCTCAACTCTGCCAGAACCGAACCATCATCAGTCACAGAAACCTGAGCATTCATAGCCCTCAAGGCGAACAATGATTTCCTACTCAAAGCATCGGCTACTACATTAGCCTTTCCGGGGTGGTAGTTAATCACCAATTCGTAGTCTTTTATCAACTCATAACACTGCCTTTGCCATAAGTTCGACTCCTTCTGAGTCATCAAATACTTTAGACTTTTATGGTCAGTGAATGCTATACGTCTTCCACCATACAAATGGTGTCTCCAAATCTTTAATGCTAATACTATAGTTGCTTGCTCCAAATCATGGGTCGGGTACTTTCTCTTGTGTGGCTTTAGCTGTTTCGAGGCATAGGCTATAACCTTGCCTTCTTGCATGAGCAGACATCCTAACCCATTTAAGGATGCATCACTATACACCAAAACTCTTTTCTCGGTTTTGGTTGCACTAAAACTGGGGCTTCGGTCAACAAAGCCTTTAGTTTCTCGAAACTCTGTTGGCACTTCACTGACCATTCAAACATGACATCCTTTTGTAACAACCTTGTCATCAGAGTGGCTATCATAGAGAATCTATTCACAAACCTTCTAAAGTATCCAGATAAACCTAGAAAGCTTCGAACCTCTGTCACATTCCTCAGTAGTTTCCATTCAACAATAGCCGAGATCTTACTTGGGTCGACTCTGATCCCATCACCAAACACGAAGTGTCCTAGGAATCCGACCTCTTTAAGCGCAAATTCGCTCTTACTAAACTTGACGTATAACTGCTTATCTCTCAAGGTTTGTAAAATTGTCCTCAAATGCTTTACGTGCTCACTCTCATCACGCGAATAAATCAATATGCCATCGATAAAAATGACGACAAACTTATCCAAATATGGTCAGAAAATACGGTTCATTAAGTCCATATAAATTGTCGGGGCATTCGTTAAGCCATTGGGTATAACAAGAAACTTGTAGTAACCATACCTCATCCTAAACTCGATTTTTGGTACATCTTGTTCCTTAACCCTTAACTGGTAGTAGCCAGACCTTAGGTCGATCTTAGAAAACACGGTGGCTCCCTTCAACTGATCGAACAAATCATTGATCCTGAGTAAGGGATACTTGTTTATCATAGTCACCTTGTTTAGTTGTCGGTAGTCTATGCACAACCTCATCGACCCGTCTTTCTTTTTCACAAAAAGTACCAGAGCACCCCATGGTGAATAGCTCGGTCTTGCAAAGCCCTTGTCAGTTAATTCTTGCAACTGTACCTTCAACTCTTTAATTTTGTTAGAGCCATCCTATACGGAGCGATCGAGATAGGCACCATACTAGAGATCAACTTGATACCAAACTCAACTTCTCTGGTTGGAGGCAACCCAGTCAACTCTTCCGGGAATACATCTGTGTACTCGCATACCACAGGCACTGTCTCAATTTTCACTTCAGAATCTTTGGTGTTCAACACAAATGCTAGGTAGGACTCATTTCCTTTTCTCAAATTTTTCTCGGTAGTCAAAGACGAGATCAATATTGTGAGTTATCCAATTCACCTGATTCAACCCGAATAATATCCCCATCCTCATATTTCATTTCAATGAACTTGCTACCACAATTAACTATCACATTATGTGCAGTTAACCAATCCACGCCAAGAATTAGGTCAATTTCATCAAACGGTAGTAGTATGAGGTCAGCCAGAAAACAATAACCTCTAATCATCAAAGGACAATCTCTACACACTTTATCAACTATCACATGCCTGCCTAACAGATTTGACACTTTCATCACAAATTCGGTGGAATCAACAGACATATTCATAATGCGTACTAATTTCATGCATACATAGGAATGAGTAAACCTTGGATCAATCAAAGCAATAACAGAAATATCGTGAAGAGAAAAAGTACTCGTAATCACATTTGGGGAAGATGCCTCTTCGTGAGCGCGAATGGCATAAGTCCTTGCAGGCGGACGACCCTTAGATCTCATAGCTGAATCTCTAGGGGTACCTCTACTGCTAGCCCCACTACCCAAGTTCTTCTGTGGTCTACCCTTCGTAGGAGCACTACTCACCCTCACGTCTTGCTTTTTCTCTTTCTCATCTAATTCAGGGCAGTCTTGGATGAAGTGGTTTAGCGACCCACATTTGAAGTACCCCCTCTCATTCCCTCAGTACTCACCAAAATAACGCCTACCACGCTGCGAACACTCCATCCTATTTGGCCGAGCACTACCAACAGTCGCGACAGAAGTGGTCTGAGCTTTAGAAGCCGTGTTCTACTTGTTCTTATTCCTATTTGAGAACCCCACTGATGTGTTCATTCGGGTAGGAAACTCTCTCGATCTCTTAGATGAGGTCTGCTATGATTTCCCCATTTGTCTTTTCCTTGAGTCTCGGGACAGATGTCAGCTCTTCTCTTCTCTTTGGCCAATTCCTTAGCCTTACATGCTCTCTCCACAAGTACCACAAATTCCCTCAATTCTAAAATACCAACTAATAGACGGATATCTTTGTTTAGACCATCTTCAAACCTCTTGCACATTACGGCTTTTGTAGATACGCACTTCCATGCATATTTACTGAGTCTCACAAAATCACGCTCGTACTCCGTCACTTTCTACGACCTTGCTTTAGCTCTAAAAATTCTTTCCTCTTTCGGTCTATAAATCTTTGACTAATGTACTTCTTCCGGAACACTTCTTGGAAGAATTCCCATGTTATCCTCTCTCTCGGTACAACGAACAGGAGACTATTCCACCACTGGTATGCCGAGTCTCGTAGGAGTGACACTGAGTACTTCACATATTCCTCAAGCGTGCATGATAGCTCATCAAATACCCTAATGGTATTTTCCAACCAGAACTCTGCTCTTTCTGGGTCATCATCAATTTTAGCCCAAAATTCCTCGACCCCTTGCTTTCATATTTCGTTATTGGGGGTTTCTCTCTCCTAGTCATATCCACTCCTTGCGGAGCTATAGGGGCATATTGAGGAATCGGAGGAGGTGGGGGATGTGGAGTATTCGAATTTGCACGAATGAACTCTCAATACCACGTGTCCATCATGTGGAAGTAAGCTTCTCTAGCTCCTCCGCCCTGACTCATTGTCACGGGCCCATTATCTACTGGTGCGGTCCCTTTAACGGAGCTGGCACATTACTTTTCACATTATCTACCGTAACTACGTCAGGATTCATTTACAATATGAAAATACAATTTATAATCGCCAAGAGTCATCACATTATCAATATACAACTATGGCATGTATAGCTAGACTCGTACTTCATGCTAGGTTAGTCCTAGAACCGACTAAACCATAGCTCTGATACCATTAAATGTAACATCCCACACTCGAGTCCTACACCAAGATGGGATACGAGGCATTACCTCACTTCAGCACATGCATTCCAACATTTTCGAACCATTAAGACTTAATCAAACTAAAAAAAAAATTCAAACTTTGTTTAAAATTCCTTAACATGGGCCTACGTGGCCTTAAACGTCCATACGAAACCATTCGGGATCAGTTCAGGTCCTTAACCAACTTTAGAAATATAACTCTTGAAATAGGGCACACGCCTTGTGGTCATTATAACATGGCCGTGCTGATGGCCCGTGTGACACACACAGCCTAAGCATCTAGAGACACGCCCGTGTCCTATACCCATGTGAATTTATTTTCAAATTTGAACCTACAGGGGTTTTCACACGGCATGACACACGCTCGTGTTTATGGCCCGTGTCCCTCACACGGCCATGACACATCCGTGTCCTAGCCCATGTCTAAAAACCTTGGCATTCTATTTCTGACGCCAGCATCCAAGAAGGGGCACACGGCCAAGGCACATACCTGTGGCTAGAGGCCGTATCCGCTACACGGCTGAGACACATGGTCGTGTCTCTACCCGTGTGTTTACTACCATGCGTACTGACTTACAAATTTTACATGCAGGGGACCCACGGTTGGATAACACGCCCATGGGGTCGACCGTGTGCCACACACGGCCTAGACACACGCTCGTGTGCCTAACCATGTGGACAATATAAGGCTATCTACCAAGCCTTTTCCACCCTGTAACACAATCTAACACCAACGAACATATCAAAGTCTAACTTAATATGATTTCTCAACCAAACAACCATAGCTAAGGCCTACATATATTTCATAAATTCAACTATGCCAACAATTTCACATTCATGGAAGACTAGGTTGTATTCATATAATAACTTTCAACATTAGCCATTTTCTATGGCCTTATACAAAATAAATCAAATATTAGATTGGGCCAACACATTTGGCTAAAATTAACAGTGACACAAACTCAAAAGTCAGGGTCGTATACATGCCATAATCAAAATAAAAGATCTAACTATACCAAGTGCTTCGGATGATAGTGTGATCGATGCCTCTGACGTCCGATGATCCTCGAGCTAATTAGGCGGCACTAAAAGAAAATGGAAAGGAGGGGAAGTAAGTATAAAGCTTAGTAAGTTGCATGCAAATAAATATAACAACAACTTTACCATTTATCATCATGCTCATAAAACAAAAGTAAGCATAAGCACAACTTACTCGTCCCTATCCAAAAATTCACATAGCATGTACTAAGCTCACATCTCATACATTTCAAATAGGTACCTATACCTCTCACAACACAGTTATACTTTTCTCGTTTAACTTAAACTATAATTCTCGCCATTGAACTATTTGAAATATTATCGGATATTAACTAAGCCTTAGACACAAGGTATAATGCCAATGACATGTCCCATACATGATCTTACACTGGCTCATCCATCAAGTCGATGCCATGTCCCAAACATGGTCTTACATTGACTATCGAAATCGAAGCCGACGCCATGTCCCAGACATGGTCTTACACTGGCTCTCACATATCCGTGCTGATGCCATGTCCCAGACACGGTTTTATACTGACACATCTTGTAGCTGAGGCATGTCCCAGACATGTCTTACACTGGCTTACATCACAAGGCCGATGCATGTCATAGACATGTCTTGCACTAGCTCTCGTCTCAATACCGATGTCATGTCCCAGACATGGCCTTACACTGGCTCTTACAATATGGCCGATGCATGTCACAGACATGTCTTACACTAGCATACAATAATCTCGAGTGTCATGGCCTGAATATCCGATTTATTTCCTAAGGTTCAAACGAGGGTCTTACTATCTCAATATTCATCATACATGATTATTTCCACAACAAGAAATTCATGGTATTTCAATTCAAGCACATATAATAACAATGTAATTGTATTATTTACATACAACTCACCTCGGATTACAAAATGTAGATGACTAGTTCGGCTTAGTCCACTTGCTTCGCTTTTCCCCGGTCTAGGCCCAAATTTTGTAATTCTTAATCTAGAATGATAAAAATTCACAAGTTGAAGTCACTTTATCGATCTAGGTACTCAACAATTTATAATTGGGAAAAATGACCATTTTCCCCTAGGCTTTCACAAAATGACCATTTTACCTCTAGACCCGAAAATCAATTTTTATCAAATTTTTTCATATCTTAAGCCCAGTTGATTACTTTTTACACTAGAAGTAGTCCAAAATTCTCACTATTTTACACTTTTATCACCTATTTTACAACTTATACAAAATGGTCCCTTTTTAGTGTTTCCATGAGAAATCTCTTCACAAAATTTGTTTATTCACAACCATTGTAATATCCCGAATTATGGCCTAGTCAGAACAGTGGTTTCGGGACCACGAATCTGACACAATAAAATTTGTTTTTATTATATTTTTATGGTCTAAACTTTCGTGGGATGATTTCGTGAAAATTTCGTTCGAAAATTTTGACGTTTGGGCACTCAATTTGGTCAAAAGGACTAACATGTAAAAAGTACAAAAGTTGAGTTCTACCTATTAGAGGTGTCTAATTGTTATGAAATTTTAAATTGGAGGCCCTTAAATGGTAATTAGACCAATGGATAATTTGTTGGATAAAACTGGACATGAAATGTGTGAAATAGACTATTTTTAAGTTAGGGGCATTTTGGTAATCTAGTAATTAAAATGAATTAAAAACAAAATTAAAAGCCAATTTTTGTCCATCTTCTACCCCATGGCCGAAACTTGCATGGAGAAGACATAGCTAGGGTTTTTCAAGCTTTCAAGCTCGATTGTAAGTCCGTTCTAGCCCCGTTTTTAATGAATTTTACTTTTTTGAAATCCTCGTAACAAGATCTACTCATTTCTACCCACATTTTGAGCTAGGGATTGTGTTTAAAAATTTACCCATGGATGACATGCATGTGTTTTGATGTCTAATGGTAGAATATGAATGCTCGGTGTGTAATAAATGACTTTTACTAAGTGATTTTTGTTGAAACTGTCAAAAAGGACCTTTATGTAAAAGTTACAAAATTTGTCATAAAAGTGTGATTTAGTGGAAATTAGGGACTGATACTGTTATGAAAATGATTTCGCTAGGCTTAAAATGCAAGGAAATTGAATAAAAATCATTTTACCAACCTAGGGATCAAATTGCAAATATGTGAATGTTTAAGGGTCAAAATGCAAATTTGTAAAAGTATGATTTTTGGACTCATATGAATAATGTGACTAATTAATAAGCTAAATGTAGTATTATAGATAAGGAAAATGAGATTCGGGCATAGATTGGAAATGTATGAGATTATGGACTAAATCATAATATATAGTCGTATTCGAAACCGAGGTAAGTTCATGTGATTTTAATAATGCGATATTGTATTTGAATGCTAATGCTTTGATATTACATGAGTTGTAAGTGTGAATAATTTGATATTATGTGATTATTTTGATGATATAACATGTTCTTGATATTTTGCTATTATGATGAAAATGTAGCAATGCCATGTGATTATGAGATATTACTATGTGAATGAAGCCACAATTCGAGTAAGTCCGGTAAAGTTTTGGAAGTTTGATGGAATATGATGTTTCTTTGAAACGAGAAAGTTTGTATGTAAATAATATGTCAATTCTTTTTATGTTATTATCTTTTGTTATTATATGAGATGTGGCTGCCTATAGAATGATCAATTGATGTAAACTACAAATTGGGATTGACTAAGAACGAGTTAGTAAAATGTTGAAAAGTGAAGAATTTCCTGATTGAACCTTCAAAATAGAAGAGATACAAATGATTCATTGTGAGAACACATGTGTAGTACTATGTGCGGGCTACTATGTGTTTAAGACAGTTTTAGGTCACGTGTGTAGTACTAAGTGCAGGCTACTATGTGTACCAGATTGTTAGGTCGCATGTGTAGTACTAAGTGCAGGCTACTATGCGTACCCAATAGTTTCGATCACGTGTGTAGTACTACATGTATCAGATGGTTAGGTCACGTGTGTAGTACTAAGTGCAGGCTGTTATGTGTACCGGATTGATAGGTCACATGTGTAGTACTAAGTGCAGGCTACTATGCATACCCAATAGTTTCGATTACGTGTGTAGTACTAAGTGTAGGCTACTACGTGCATCAGATGGATAAGTCACGTGTGTAGCACTAAGTGCAAGCTACTATGTGTACGAGATTGATAGGTCGCATGTGTAGTACTAAGTGTAGGCTCCTATGCGTACCAGAGGGCTTCGGTTACAAGGGTGGTTTTTGCACAGGCCACCGGGTATCTGTAATTATTCCGATGAGTTCAACGGGAAGTTTACTAAGTGAAAATACATATATACATGACTATGTGATGAATAAGTGCAAGTATATCTAAGTGAAAAGTTGTGAGCAATGTGCTCAATAGTTGAGTGAATCTCTTGGTAAGATAGAATGGAGTAAGTGAAATTATGTAAAAGTGAAATTTTGTAATAAAACAATTTTGGACAGCAGCAGTTATGTGACTTTGAAAAATCACCAAAAATGGTAGAAATTGAATTAGAGGTTGAATATGATATGAATTTAAGTCTCAATGAGTATATTTTCTCATAAAAGAAATGATGAAGGCAAAAGAATTTCATATTCTGTGATAATTGGATTTTTGTGAGATAGGGTTAGAATGATTTTAGAATCCCCTATTCTGATTTGGTAAAATCATTGAAAATTATACAAAAATAATTATGGGCCATAATTTCTATGGTTAAAATCCTTAATGAGTCTAGTTTCTGGAAAAATTAGTGGTTCTCAATTTGGAATCTCATGCCATGAGATAAATAAATTTTAGTGAAGAGAGATCGAAACTATCAGATAGTGAAATAGGGGTATATTTAATGAATAAAATGTATGTATTGGCTAGACCAAAAATTCTAAACATTTAATGGTAAGAAGATACATGAGTCTAGTTTAATATAAAATTAACGGATCATAATTTGGAGTTTCGTAGCTCCAGATATAAATAAATTAGTAATTATGACTCAAGAAAACAACATGACCAGAAAATCAGCAAAAGTGTAATTATGATTGCATTTTCATGGAATCATGTTGATAATTTGCTTATTATTTTCATATGGACTTTCTAAGCTTTAAGCTTACTCCCTCCTCTCCATTTCCTTAGTGTTCTCAGGTCAGCTTGGGGTTGGAGACCGTCGGAAGCAGCATCACACTATCAAGCCAACAACTTTGGAGTATTGTCATATTGTATTAAATACTTTCAAGTGAGTGGCATGTATAAGGACTAATTTTTATGTTAGATGTTGTTATGATTAGCCAAATGTATCGGCTTATATTGATTTATTGTATATGGTCATGAGATGTGGCTTAAATGGTTATGGCTTGTAAGCCTAATTATTTTTGCTATGTGTTAAAGTTTGTGATGTGTTTATAATTGGTTGTCATGAACGATTAGTATAACACATGTACATGATGAATGCTCTAAGACCATTTGAGGTGGTCATGTTCGTGGAATGAATGTGTGGCATGGTAGTAAGTTGATAATGATTGAATATGGACAATTGTAGAATGTGAATTGAAATGTCTAACTTGGTGTAACATGAGTATAGTTAATAAACACATGTATGACAACATGTAAATGCCTTAAAATAATTTTACTAAAGGATGATTAACCATAAAATTGATGCTATATTGTGTGTCTATAATGTGTATAAGTATGGGAGAGAATTAAGGATAACATAAGGCTTGGAAAATAGCCTAAGTGTTGGCTACACGGGCAAAGACACGGCCATGTGTCTCAGCCGTGTGGAGGACATGGCCTAGCACACGGGCATCTAGCTTGACCGTGTGGATCAATTGGTTTTGCTGACGTCATAAACAGAGAGTTACACAGCCTGAGGACGCGGGCGTATTGAAGACACACGAGCGTGTCCCTGTGTCCACACGGACGTGTGACCCTATTTCATGAAAATTTCTCTAAGTTTTCCCAGAGCTTTCTAAAGTCCTTGGTGTAGTCCCAAACTACCCCGTATAAGAGACTATTTACATGTGTTTGAAAAGTTTTAATTTGGATGAAATTTTATGACCCAGTTTTGCATGTTTGTGAATGTTTAAGTCCGGTAACGCCTCGAACCCTATCCCAGCTCAGATACAGGTAAGGGATGTTACATTTAGTGGTATCAGAGCTATGGTTTGTCAGTTCTCGGACTAACCTAGCATGAATGAGAGTCTAGCTATACACGCCACCAATCTGTGATAGTGTGATGTCTCCCAACGTGAATGAGAACCATTTTGTTTAGACAGAGGTACTCTCCAACCGAGCTACACCGTCCATGTTAAATGTGAAGCTAAGGTATTCGGGTAAAGTACTGTTATGATAAGCCTAAACTCAGAAAAGTATGAATAAAAGTTCATGATATGTATGTGATAACATGTGAGTTAAAACTTTATGTTACGAGGAGTACTCATGCTTGTTTGATATTCATATGATGTTGTGCACTTGACTTGTTTGATTAAGTGAATGTGATAAAAAGAAATTCATAAAGGTATGAATAAAGGTTTATAATATCATGTTACGGATAAAAATGTCATTTTCTTGATTAGATGTTGAATGTTGATGAATTTTAATGATATCTTTAAATGAGACAAATGATTATAATGTAATGAACTTATTGACATTAAATTGATGGATTGATTCATATGAATGAAATGATATGTATATGATGAAGTACCAAATAAAAGTTTTGATTGTGACATACTTATTCATGTTTGTTTGGCCCTCGTAAGATGTTATATGCATGACTTGTTTGATTGAATGAATGGGATAAGTAAAGTTATTCAGAATCCATAGAATGCATGCATAAATGCACTGGTTTAAATAAGATAACTAAAAAGTTCGTGTCATATGAACGTGAATAATAGTTTGCCTGAAGTGGATGATATGCTTGTGAAAATGTTACTATGATGATGAAATAGTGTTATATGTATATGTGTATGAGAGACGAGTTAGAGACCTTACGACCCCACCCCCTTACTAGAGTGGTGTTTTGTAAAGGATTTTATAAGATCAATGTTGAATAAGCTCACAAGTATGAGACCAAAGAGTTCAGCTGTAGAATGATTATAACTATGATTAGAGATTAATTGGATTGATAAGTAAAGACAGAGCTATTAACGTGTGATTTCAAGAAACATATTAACTGGAATTTCTTCAAAACCAATCTTCTTCAATGAAAATCATAATGTGGGATTTGTAATAATAGAAATAGTTGGAGGAATAAATCTTGACATGTAAGATATTAGAATGTGGTAATTATAGTAAGTAGATTATAACTGTCTCTCTTGAGGTACTCTATGAGTACATTTACTCTCGAAAGTATTATTAGGGCTATCTATTTTGAGATAAATTGTTATCTTATGAAAATGTTTTCTAATCTTGGAATAAGACGAAAGTATTGATTGTCTGACTGGTATATAATCTGTATTGCTTTATTTTCCCTCTAGCATTCTATTACGTTTCGTCTGTTGGGATTTTATGAGATAATGTACCTGATGTTATGATTATATTTCTTCTAATGGATGCTCTGTTCGATATATATATATATATATGGGAAGGTACATTATCCTTGTTGCATTTAGTTCTAGTGGGCTTGAATGATGTATTCTTCTGGACTTCTTTCTTCTGGGAAATTATTGAAATCTTCCATATTTTCTTATGAGCTTTGTTCTGGGTCTTTCATTATGATATTGTATCTTGGTTTTCCTTATCTTGGATTTCTCTGTCTTGGAGATCTTGGTTTTCTTGTTATCTATATCCAAAATTTACAAATCACGGCTCATAACTACAGTGTGTTCTTCAGTTGTGATAATCATGTCAAGTGTGACTATGTTTCTGCTTTGATCATAGTAATGTGGTAATTCTAGTATCTAGATTTCATTAAATCTTCGTGAAGGATTTAACATCGGCAAAGACATAAGTGGTGAAATTACTAGTATCAGCTTGTATGATGGATTTCTTTTCTTAAGAAAGTTAATGAAGTTAATGCATTCGATTGGGAACATTTATACTACCTTGAGCTAATGCAATTGAAATAAACTTTGATTAGTATGATGAGTGAATTTTGCATGATTACATGTTAAATCGTTTTGACAACTAAAAGGAAGGATTTCTTGAAACTTTATCAAGTAATAATTAAGACCGACTTGGTTGTTCAGTTTGTATGGGTTATTGTTTGAAAGATTTAATGGGATATTTATGTCTAAATTTTTTTTCTCAAGTGTAAGAATAAGATTTTATCTCTTCGGGTAAAAGACAGATAGTCTGAATGAAAGTGTATATATCTTAGAAGACTTTGATACGATTTAAAGTTGCTTTGAATGATAGAGTTTTTGGCTTGTGAAAGTTGAGTGGTCTACTACATGTTGGTAACAATTTGAATATACGAGAATATTGTTAACCGAAGCCTTGAAACTAGTTTAGTCTGCATTGAGCAAAGACTTCTCGATTTTCAGTGATGTGTTTTAAGACAAGAAGGGCAGTGTGATAGCTTAAAGTATCTGTTGTCATAGAAAGACTTAAGTTGAGATAGTGTAGCTGACTTGAATTGTTAAAGGATGATAAGACAGTTATGGTATATCTTTGACAATGAGATTACTATAGATTTCATATTAGAATTATTCCTATCTTTGAAAGAGAAAGAAGTCATATGACTTGTTGTTAAGTAATTGATGAATCTGCAAATCATGTTAGTAAGTACTGAATTTTCGCTCATTAGACTTATGGGATTAAGTATCTTTGTGTAACACCCCAAACCCGGCCCAGACGCTATGACCGAATCCAGCGTCACATTGAAGCGTTACTAGAAAAGTCATGTTTTATTTAAAGTCTTTCTTAGTGTTTAAAGAATATCTTCGTTATAGATTAAACTGAATGAAAGCTGTGCACCAGGTAGGATGCTAGAAAAGAGAGGTGAGTCAATTAGACTGCTTCAGTACCCAGCTCTCCACGAATCCAATCCTAGACATGCACACAACCATTACCACACTTTAACTAAGAGATTGTTCAGGGAAAACCAATTCGTTTAAAACCATTTGAAAAGGTTATTAATTTTGAAAATGTTTTCATTGTGGAAGCTTTGTTTTGTTAACGCGATATTTTGAAATCAAGTAACCTTTTTAAAACGCACCCTAGAGCTATCCAATTTCAAACAATTAAAACAATATCATATCTAAGCTAACAAAACATACTAAAAATAATTAAAGTGGCCTTGTTACAACTTAAAACCCAAAACAATTAAAGTAAGTAAATGTTGTTCAAAACAGATGAAGAAAACCTAATTTGCAGAACATGTGACCACTCCGAATCCCTCACAACTCCAAGTCCACTATGGTTGGGGATTTCCTGCATGGATGAAATTAAGGGGTGAGTTTGGAAAACTCAGTGTGTAAAATAACCCGACCATAGTCCAAATCAGATCAAACCGCAGAAACAGATTAAGTTAGGCCTTAGCCCTATACAGAAATCAGTGTGGCCCTTAAAGCCCATTACATAACAGAACATATATTATGCATGTATGCAGAAAACCCAACCCATATCCATCCGTATACACCCCCGTACCAACCTTACACCATGTAGGGAGACAAATCAACCCACCCATCCGCTACACACCACAAAATTTGCAACATGGCTGCTAGAACAGATATTGTAATAGAGTCACCAGATACAGATAATGTGGCAGAGCCACCAGAACAGATATTTGTGGCGTAGCCACCAAAAATAGATATTTGTGGCATAGCCACCAGAACTCTTCCTCCATTAATATAACCCATATTCCATGCAACAGATATACATGTCATGGCATACAACATACAGAATCAGAATATCATGTATTTCAGTCAAAATTAACCCTAGGGGTATAATGGTCATTTTGCACCTAGGGGTATGATGGTAATTTTTATACTTAGGGGTATTTTAGTAAATTTACTATTTTAGGGTTTTCATGCATGTTACAGCCATTAACATATTAACAGAAAACTTACCAAGCGTTTTTACCGAATTGGGCCTATTAGCCCATTAACCCGATTTCGGCCCATTAAGCCCAAATATACCGAAGTGCACGAAATTGCGCACTCGGCAATCTTACCACTTGAGATTACCAAGATTAACAAAAAACTATCCCACGAGCGCTCGCACACTCGTAAGTCCACAAAATGCCAGCTCTTCGGCATTTCAGCTTTTCAGCTTTTGCCGATCTAGTCTATAAGTGGGTATCGTTTACACACCTTTTTTACGACGAAACGCTGATGAGTTCCACACACGAGTTGCCTACAATCAGTTACTAACACGTTAAACTATGATCCATAACAACTTATATAAAAATCCCCTTACCAATAATCGACCATTAACACCTTAGGCACTAAAGTTCTTACCTTTGCCGGAATATGGACTAGATCTAAATCTAGTCGTTCCAATTATCCAAGCCCTTGATCAGTAGCCTTTAATCCACACTAGAGCAAAACAAATCAAATAACACCACTAAACCCTTTTAGTTTAGTCGACAGGCACCCTTTGCATATAGGGGTTTTCGGCTTTTCTTTAAATCACCAAATAATGGATAGAGAAGGGATTCCGAGCACTTACCAAAGATTTACTTCCCAAAAACGCTCCCAAGTATCTTCCTATTCCCGATTTGTTATAGATCTAACCCAAAATACGAATAGAGAATAGATCTAGGTGATTCGGCTTTTGAAGAAACGAGATGGAGAATAGAAGTTTGTAAAGTAGAGGGGAGATGTCGACAGAAGGATAAGAGAGTTGTGAGGTTCGACTTTTTTTGGCACGGAGAAAAGTCTCTATATTTGGCAATAATGAGAAGAGAATCAAAGAGAAAGGACTTATGAGTAGGAGTAGAAGATTAAGCTTGGTGAAAAAAAGATGAACAAAAAGAATTAAGGTCAATCTCAAAAATAATAATAGATGTGAATGGCCCCAACCTAAATCGACTAACACTTAAAAATACCCAAAACTAAATAAAAGAGAAAAACAACTCATACAAGCCAAAATTTTAAGAGCTTTTTTGGCATTTAATTGCCCAAAGCCGAATGAGTTCTATTTTGGCACCACCGTCCTTCCCATATTCAAATTCCTTGTTTTGCTCCTTAATTTTAGCCCTTAGCACAGTTTGAATTTCATCCAAACTCCTTCCCACCGTTTAGCAGCCTTATCAACCCCTTGCATCGCGTCGGTACACTGCTAAGAGAGTCCTGGTCAGACTCCAACTCCTTCCCCACACGAGCAGCAAAATTGGTCCTTCGCACGCACAGCAGCTCGAACTCCAGACCTCCTCTTGTCCCTGCGCTCCACATCCTGCTGCTGGCCACTGCACCAAAGTTCCTTTCATGACATAATCTTCTCACAATTAATTTTAAGGGTTAACTGCTGCAGTCACGGCTACTTAAAAATAAATCAAAATTTTGCCTCCCCCTAAGCCACATCCTCTCGACATGCCTAGCACGCTGTTGCCACTAAGCCACAGGTGCTCCTTGTGGCATACTCCGTTCGTAAATTATTTTAAAGCCTATTTTAGTGCAACCCGTTTACTTAAAAAAAATAAACGTCTCACGTGCCTCGTGCCTCGAACTGGGGTCCCCTTCAGCCTTCTAATGTCGCTTGCCACTGGGTTGAGTTCCTTATTGTGACATGAGTTAGCCCCAACAACTCTTAAGGCCTGCCTGCGACAGCCCTTGACTTAAAAACATGTTTACGCACACTGGGAATCGAACCCCATCCTTCCTTTCTGCTGCCTAGTGTGCCTAACCACTGGGCCAGGCGTTCCTTTATGCCCAGCTTCTGTCCAACTTATTTTTAAGGCCTTATGCCCAGGTTTCCTTAAGAGGCAAAAGTTAAGAATGTTGCTAAAGTTATGGGCCAAGCCCCAGACTTTTTCCCACACCATAAACCCTTCGTAATTTATTTAATTACTAACTAAACATACTAAATAATAATAATAATAATTAAATCATCCCATTTATTCGGGCCGTCTTGTACCTGAACTCGGACTCCAAACCCAATATTTTTAGGCCTACTTTTTGGGGCGTTACACTTTAAGATTGTTGAATTTCTTAAAATGCTGGTTTTTGTTAATCAGATTGAGATCTGGGATTTATATCATGAATTATTGAAAAAGCTAATTGAGGCCCTGAATTTTAATGATGACCAGAGGTCGAACTAGTGAACTGTCGGGCTATATAAAATCATAGAGAACTTAAGGCCATGATGATTGGCTTGGCTATGCCATTTGAATCCGAGAGGATTCAAGTATGATGTGTATATACATATTCTATGACAGTATGGGTTTGACCCTTGTATACATGAGTTCTCTGATAGAAGTCAAGATTCGATTGAAGCGTCGTATAACACAGAATTGTTCATGACTTTAGTATGAGAAATTAAAGAGCTAAGTATTAAACATAGCCTGAGTAAAGGTTCTTCAACAATGATTATGAGATAGCGGAGTTTATGTGAAAACAGAACCACTCTTCTGGTAAGATTTTCGGGGACGAAAATACCTAAAGGGGGGAGGGTTGTAACATCTCGAATTAGGGCCTAGTCGGAGCAGTCATTTCGGGACCAAAAATCTGACACAATAAAATTTTTTTATTATATTTTTATGGTCTAAAATTTCATGGGATGATTTCGTGAAAATTTCGTTCGAAAATTTTGACGTTTGGGTACTCAATTTGGTCAAAAAGACTAAATTGTAAAAAAATGCAAAAGTTGAATTCTACATGTTAAAGGTGTCTAATTGTTATGAAAATTTAAATTGGAGGCCCTTAAATGGTAATTATACCAATGGATAATTTTTTGGACAAAAATGAACATGGAATGGGTGAAATAGAATATTTTTAAGTTAGGGGCATTTTGGTAATCTAGTAATTAAAATGAACTAGAAACAAAATTAAAAGCCAATTTTTGTCCATCTTCTACGGCATGGCCAAAACTTGCATGGAGAAGACATAGCTAGGGTTTTTCAAGCTTCCAATCTTAATTGTAAGTCCGTTCTAGCCCCGTTTTTAATGATTTTTACTTTTTTGAAATCATCGTAACAAGATCTACTCATTTCTACCCATATTTTGAGCTAGGGTTTGTGTTTAAAAATTTACCCATGGATGGCATGCATGTGTTTTGATGTCTAATGGTAGAATATGAATTCTCTGTGTGTAATAAACTACTTTTACAAAGTGATTTTCAGTGAAATTGTCAAAAATGACAGTTTTGTAAAAGTTAAAAATTTTGTCATAAAAGTGTGATTTAGTGGAAATTTGCGGCTGCTATAGCTATGAAAATGTTTCAGCTAGGCTTAAAATGAAAGGAAATTGAATAAAAATCATTTTACGAGCTGAAGGGCCAAAGTGCAAATATGTGAATGTTTAGGGGTCAAAATACAAATTTGTAAAAGTATGATTTTTGGACCCATATGAAAAATGTGACTACTTATAAGCTAAATGTGGTATTATAGATCAAGGAAAATGAGATTCGGGCATAGATTGGAAATGAATGAGATTATGGACTAAATCAGAATATATAGTCGTACTCGAACCCGAGGTAAGCTCATGTGGTTTTAATAATGCAATATTGTATTTGAATGCTAATGCTTCGATATTACACGAGTTGTAAGTATATATATGTGAATAATTTGATATTATGTGATTATTTTGATGATATAACATGTTCTTGATGTTTTGCTATTATGATGAAAATGTTGCAATGCCATGTGATTATGAGATATTGCTATGTGAATGAAGCCACAATTCGAGTACGTCCGGTAAAGGTTTGGAAGTTTGATAGAATATGATGTTTCTTTGAAATGAGTAAGTTTGTATGCATATAATATTTCAATTCTTTTTATGTTATTATCTTTTGTTATTATATGAGATGTGGCTGCCTATAGAATGATCAATTGATGTAAACTACGAATTGGGATTGACTAAGAACGAGTTAGTAAAATGTTGAAAAGTGAAGAATTTCCCGATTGAACCTTCGGAATAGAAGAGATACGAATGATTCGTTGTGAGAACACATGTGTAGTACTATGTGTTTAAGACAATTTTAGGTCACGTGTGTAGTACTAAGTGCAGGCTACTAATTGTACCAGATTGTTAGGTTGCATGTGTAGTACTAAGTGCAGGCTACTATGCGTACCCGATAGTTTCGATCACGTGTGTAGTACTAAGTGTAGGCTATTACATGTATCAAATGGTTAGGTCACGTGTGTAGTACTAAGTGCAGGCTACTACCTGTACCGGATTGATAGGTCGCATGTGTAGTACTAAGTGCAGGCTACTACGCGTACCCGATAGTTTTGATCACGTGTGATAAATGCCAAATTATACATATCTACACCCAAAATACTTAGCATATTTATGGATGTTTATTACTAGATTTGTGGATTTTGGTGCTCTTAATCGAATTATTTCATGTTTTGTACTCAAAAGCACCAAGAGTCGAAAGGAGCAAAAACAAGCTAAAAAGGGACAAAAACGGACCAAATCCAGAAGATGACATGGCCTAAGCCTTGCCACACGGGCATCTCACACACCCGTGGCATTTGGGGGTGTCGACCAAGGTTTTCACGATTCACACGGCCTGGCCATTGAGCTTACACGGCCGTGTCCAATTCAACGGATCGAACACGGCCTGGTAATCACGTCACACGGCTGTGGCACACGGGCGTGGCACACGGGCGTGTCTCTTTTTCGAAGAGTTTTATTTTAAACGGAAAAAGGTACTTAGGGAGGAAGAAAGATAATCCAAAGATATATAAACAACCTAAGTGTGACCTAGAAGGGGGCCGCTCTTTCCAAAACTTTTCTGGAATACAGTACCACACGCCGGGAATTACTTGAAGGAAGCAAGACGGTCCATCTCAAAAGCCGGAGCTACTCCAAGACTGAAGATCTCTCTCAGAATTCCTTCAAGGGTTTTAGACTTTTCTTTATGTTTTGTTATTTTCATACTTTTGAGATGTACTCTTATTTTATTATGAACTAAACCCCTTAGATACCTAAGGGGGGATAAAACCTAGGATGGATCTTGTTATTATTATCTGAACTGTATAATAAATACTTGATTTGTTCTTTATGCTTGAGTTAATATTTCGGGTATTAATTCATGATTTGATGTGCTTTTGCAGAGGAGGAATAGACTTTGCCTAAGAGTAGATTTGGCATAATTAAGCGGAGTTGATCGAACGCCTAGAAATAGGGTTACGAGATTTTGGCACATTAGGGCGAAACCTAATAAGGGGATCCATAGATCGAGTTAATGCAACCCTAGAGTGTTAATTAGAGAAAAGTCTCGGTTATTCAATCTAGGGATTAGACGTTATTAGTCTTGAATAGGGATAATAACTTAACTTAAGGATCTCTACGGAATAAGTCAAGTGAATAAATCGTCCGGTTCAGAGTAAGATTACAAGTGAAATCTAGGTGGATTCCTCCTTGGGTGTCGTCTTTATCAATTCCTTTTCTTTAAGTCTTTTTCCAAATTTTCTCTCTGCTTTAATTAAATTAGTTACTTAGTTTAAATAATAAGTTTAATAAACAAACCCTTTTATTCTTAGGCTAGATAATAAAAAGATAGTTATTACTAGTACTTTTGGTTCCCTTGGGTATGATATCCAGTCTTGCCATTACTATACTATTATTGGATAGGTGCGCTTGCCTTTTCGTCGTGATAGTAGTTAGTCTAGGTTTGATCTTCATTGTAAATATTTATTACTTGTTACGAATCACGCAATCAAATTTTTGGCGCTGTTCTTGAACCTAAATATTAGGAACACTAAATTTTTATTACTTTAGCCATTTATTTTTCTTGCAATTTTATTTTATTTTATTTTATTATTTATTAATTTACTTTTTTTCTCTCTTGGCAGGTTTTTATAGTTTATGACTAGAAGAAACCCATCAGGACCACTACTTTTTGACGAAGAAATCGATCGTACAATTCACAAAAATCAAAAAGAAATAAGGCTACACGAAGAACGAGCGAAAAGACAATACTTAAACCCCAACCGAAGAGATGGCTGAAAACCCAGGCGATCAGCTGCCTCCTGCAATTGCACCTAATCAAAATCCTGCTCCACGTACTATGTATGACTATGCTAAACCTTCTTTAATAGGAACTGAATCTAGTATAGTTAGACCTGCTATTTCTGTAAATAATTTTGAACTAAAACCTAACACAATTTAGATGATACAGCAGTTTGTTCAGTTTGATGGTTTGCAGGATGAGGATCCTAACACGCATTTGGAAAATTTTCTTGAATTTTGGATACATTCAAAATCAATGGCATTTATGATGATGCCATTCGTCTTCGGTTATTTCCCTTTTCACTGAGAAACAAAGCTAAACAGTGGTTGAACTCGTTACCATGAGGGTCTATCACTACTTAGGAACAAATGACTGAGAAGTTTTTACTAAAATATTTTTCATCGGCTAAAACGACTAAATTACTTAATGATATCTCTTCTTTTGTGCAGATGGATTTAGAAACACTTTACGATGCTTGGGAGAGATACAAGGACTTACTAAGAAGGTGCCCTCACCATGGGTTACCACTTTGGCTGCAAGTTGAAACATTCTACAATGGTGTGAATCCCTCGACAAGACAAATGATTAACGCAGTCGTTGGCAGAACCGTCAACAATAAAACACCAAAAGATGCCTATGAATTCATAGAGGAGATGTCACTGAACAACTATCAGTGGCAAGTTATGAGGACAAAGCCAGCGAAAACAACTGGCGTCTATAACATCGATTCAGTCACCATGCTCTCTAATCAGGTAGAACTTCTAAATAAAAAGATTGATAGTTTTCTTGGTTCTACGCAGGTACATCCAGTAATGAGGTGTGACTCAAGCGGAGGAGGTGTACATACAGAATACCAATCCTTCAATCCTACAACTGAAGAGGAACAAGTCAAATATATGGGTAATAATAACTTTGGATCTCAAAATAACCCATAAAATAATACTTATAATCAGGTTGGAGGAACCACCCAAATTTCTCCTGGGGTGGTCAAGGAAATCAAAAACCACAAAATCCTCAGGGGTTTCAACAGCCACCTTATCAACAGGAGAAAAAACCAAACCTTGAGGAGATGCTTTCTAAATTTATCTCGGTGTCAGAAACCCATTTCTAAAATACCAAGACAGCACTTAAGAATCAACAAGCATCGATCCAAGGACTCGAAACTCAGAGAGGCCAGCTGTCCAAACTAATCTCTGAACAACCATAAGGTAGCCTACCAAGTAATACTGAACCTAATCCGAGGGAACACCTCAATGCAATTAGCAGTCAAGATAGGGAAGGATTCATTGCACCTGAACCAAAATTACAGCAAGACAACACGATGAGCAAAGGACGAAAAGAGGTAAACAATAATGATCCCAAACAAGTAAGTACGAATCATGAACCTCGTGCGCCATATCCTAAAGCGATGGCGAAAGACAGAACAAAAGAACAATTCGGTAAGTTTGTCAAACTCTTAAAGAAATACATATTAACTTACCCTTTATTGAAGTTCTTTCGCAGATGCCCAACTCAGCAAATTTCTTAAAGGAACTTCTGAGCAATAAAAGGAAATTAGATGCTACATCATATGTGGAACTCAATGCAGTCTACTCAACTATTCTAAAGAATGAGCTATCTAACAAATTGAAAGATCCAGGGAGTTTTACAATTCCTTGCTTAATTGGTAGTCTATCTGTGAATAATGCTTTAGCTGATCTAGGGGAAAGTATAAATGTTATGCCATATAAAATGTTTAAACGACTAGGTCTCGGTAAACCCAAACCAACTAGGATGAGCATTCAATTGGCTAACAAAACAGTTAGATTTCCTAAGCGTATTATTGAAGACATTCTCGTTGAAATTGATAAATTTATTTACCCAGTAGACTTCGTTGTCTTAGATATGGATAAGGATAATGAGGTACCTCTAATTTTAGGATGACCATTTTTAGCAACTGTCAGAACCATTATTAATGTAGGCACAGGAGAGCTAACACTTCGTGCAGGTGACGACGCAGTAACACTCCAAGCACGCGACTCAGTCAAAACCTCTAAGACTCAAGATACTACTATAAAAACTGTCGATGATAAAACTAATATTCAATCATCCTTGCAGGAACTTCCTCGAAAAAAGACAACAGAGATAGTGCACTACTATCATGAAGAGAACAAAGACGTCCATGAAGAACGAAGACTACGAATAGAGGAGCTAGAAGAATGGCGAGAACACATGATAAACTGAAACTACGCAGAAACAAGCCCGATACCTTTCCTAATCAACTTAAGGTTGGCGATACAGTCTTATTAGATGCCGTTGATCCTCACATTGTCACTACCACACTAAATAAGGAAATCCCTCTTACGGTATTTAGCATTTTTCCATTTGGTACAGTGGAGGTAAGTCATCCCAAGTTCGACACTTTTAAGGTAAACAAAACCCGTTTAAAACCTTATTTTAAAATTGACAATAGGAATGAGGAGTATGAACTCCTCGAACCACCCTGACCATTCAACGGAGAGGTAAGTCAAGCTTAGACTATAAATAAAAGCTTCTTGGGAGGCAACCCGAGCACTAACATATTTTGATTTCTTTATTTTTATTTTCTCACACTTCGAACCAATTAACTTAATCTTTGAATTGCAAAGTTTTTCAGCACACACGGCCAGGCGCACGGGCGTGCCTAAAGCCATGGCCAAACAAGGGAAGAGACACGGCCGTTCGATACGGCCTTGTTGAAGTAGGACATGATTTCTACAAAATACGGGATGCGATAAATCCCCACGGGCGTGTAACATGGCTGTAGGTGAACTTGATAGGAACACACGGGCGTGGGAATGAAAACCCACGGGTGTGCCAGGGACAAGGCTTGATTTTATTTCTTCGACATGGGTGTGCGACACGTCTGTGCCATTCAGCCATGTACAATAATACACGGGAATGCTACCATAACACACGGGCATGGGAGAATCGAACAAAGCTAGGCACGGCCGTGTGACATGGCTATGTGCCACACACGCCTAAGACACACGGGCGTGGGACAGTAGCTGGGCACGACCTAAATTGAAAAATTCAAAAAACACGGGCTCACACTCAAAACACATAGGCGTGGCCTTAGGCCGTGTAACACCCCAAACCCGACCTAGATGTTATGACCGAATCTGACGTGCCACATCGAAACGTTAAAAACATTTTTCTATTCTTAGTCCAGGAAATCGTACTTGATGTTCAAAGGATTAATTCATTAAGGGTTAAAGTGAATGGAAGCTGTGCACTAGGTAGGAAACCGGAAAAGAGGAGGTGAGTCCATCGGACTGCTTAAGTACCAAGCTCCCTTCGGATCCAATCCTAGACATGCACACCGCCATTGCCACGCTCTAACTTCGTGTATAATTTTAAGTTACAAATGTAATTATGTTCGTTTTTAGAAAAAAAATATTTGATTTTGGAAAATGTTATCATAGCGAAAGCCTTGCTTGTAATCCTGTTACTTTGAAATCAATTTATGTTTTTGAAAGCGCGCCCTAGACCTACCCAATTCTGATAGTTAATATAAATTAAGTTCATCATAATAAAATATAAATCAAAACCATAAAATAATTGAGCGGCCTTATTGCATTTGAAAAACATAAAACCATAAATGAAAATAAAAGGACATCCAGTTCATCAGAAAGAAACCGAATTTTCAGACTCGCGTGGCCACTCCGAATCCCTCACAGCTCCAAGCCCACTATGGTTGGGGAGTACCTGCGTGGATGAAGAATAAATGGGTGAATTTGGGGAAACTCAGTATGCAAATTAACCCAACCATAGCCCATATCAGCTCAAACCACAGAAACAGAATAAATTGGCCTTAGCCCAGAACAGAATACGGAATTAAGCCCATAGGCCCCTAACAGATCAGATCAGATATTTCATGTATATGCAGAACCCAACCCATAACCAACCATATACACCCCCTTACCAACATTTAACCATGTGAGGAGACTACTCGACCCACCCAACCGCTACACGCCTCAGAAATATGCAGCATGGCTACCAGAACAGATAATGTGACAGAGTCACCAGATACAGATAATAGTGGCAGAGCCACCAGAACAGATATATGTGGTAGAGCCACCAAATTAGATAATTTGTGGCATAGCCACCAGGACGCTTCCTCCATAATATAACCCATGTCCCCATGCAACAGATTCACAATCATGGCATCCATCATACAGAATCAAGTCATCATGCTTTTTAGTCAAAAATAACCCTAAGGGTATAATGGTCAATTTACATCTAGGGGTATAATGGTAATTTTGCATGCATAAGGGTATTTCAGTAATTATTACCTATGGCTAGGGTTTCATGCTCGTTTTAGAGTTTACCAAGTATTCAGAAACACTTACCTCGTCTTTTAACCAAAGTGGGCCTGTTGGCCCATTGGCTCGGTTTAGGCCCATTAAGCCCAAACCGTCATAATGCACAAAATATCGCATTCTATAGTCTTAACACTTGAATTTACCAAATATGTTAATCAGTCTTTCTTACGAGCATTCGCACACTCGTAAGCCCACCAAAATATCGACTTTTTGGTATTTCGGCATTTCGGCATTTCGGCTTTTGCCGATCTAGTCTATGAGAGGGTGTCAGTTACACACCTGATTTGTGATGATATGCTGACGAGATCCACACACGAACTGCCTACAATTAGATTACTAACACATTAATCTAACTACTAAAAACGAACTATAACTAACCCCTTACCATATTCGGCTCAAAGCACCTTAGGCACTAGCGAACCTACCTTTTCCAAAATTAGCGATTGCGTTAAGATTTAGTCGTTTCCCCTTGTCCAAGCCTCTGAATCGCACTATCATCATAATAAACAATTTTCACAACCCTTAGAGCCTTAAAGCCCAATCGACAGCCTCCCTAAGCCTTTAGGGATTTCGGCTTTTCTAACTCCCGTAATAAAGAATAGATTCGAAAACTTACCACTAGTTTCTTCAGCCAACGATTTCATTTAAGCTCTTATTTGATTCCAATGTAGATCTAACCCTCAAATCCTAGCAGAAGTCGATCCTTTAATGATCTAAGAATTCAGCTATGCCCCTAAAATATGGGGTTTTCAGCTTTTAGTATCAGTGAAGAAGAGATAAAGGTTTTGTAGTGGCTTTGTCGACAAAGGTTTGGGGTTCAGAAAAATAAAGAGTTGATCACCAAGGATGAAGAAAGATGAAAAAGAAATTAATAGGTTTGCAAGGAGAATTCGGCACAGACAATATGAACCTTCGGGTTTTTGGCTTTTGTGATATTCGGCTGTAAGGCTTAAAAAATAAAAAAGAATAAGGAAGTGGTGAAGAGTAAAGTGGTAGAAGGATTCGGATATGGAGAAAAGAAGAGGAGAAGGTTGATGGAGAGAAAAAAAGTAAAGAAAGAAGGAGGAGGAAAGATGGTCAGGGAAACGGCACAACACACCCAAATGCCGAAATTCCCACTCCTACAGTACCTAGCCGAATTTCCCATGCTAAAGTCCCTTGGCCGGCCACCTCTTGCTCCTTGATCAACTCCTAGATTTCCTCCTCTATCTTTATCCTTACCCAATCCCCTTATCATCTTAAACTCTCCCTAACAGAGTTCCCCTTAAGTTCCATCACCTCCCCTTTTTGTGCACAAAAAAACAAACACCTTATTTGCTTGTCTTGTGGCCCGAACCTAGGCTCTTCCTACACTTCTACACGCCACTGTTATAGCCTTCCCAGTGGCGCCACATGCCACTTTGCCACTTGCTTCCTTACGTCTTGTTTTGCCCAAATAATACTTAAGACCCCAGTTAACCAGAACCCCCTTTTTCTCTTATGGATTAAAATTAATTAAACCCCGGGTTTAATCTTAAACTTGGGCCTTCTAGAGGCCCACTAACATACTTAGACCTACGCCAAGCAGTTACAACACAAAAATTCTAAAATTCACCAAAATTCACAGAAGTCCTGAAAATTGGGGCGTTACAGGCTGTGTGACCCTATCCTATATAAACAAACCATTGTTCATCTTCATCCCCCTTTCAAAACCCTAGCCGAAAACTTCTCCTCCCCACTCCCTAATCCTTATTCCTGCCACCATTCCCACGATTCTCACTTCCACATCGCCACTCCAGCACCACCACCTGAGGGCCCCACCGACGAGGATCATTGAATCCTCCTATTTTATTTTATTTATTCTTATTTTTATTTTTCTTTTTATTTTTATTTTCATTTCAATTTTATTATTATTTTATTTTGAAAGACATATCTATATTAGTTCTTTTTCCATTTTCTGGTATTTCTAACAAGTAATCCCATTACGCTCTCTTCCACACCAACTCTTAATAAACTCTTCATGATTCTACAGACTTCCAAGCAAAGCTGCTAGGAATATTTTACGGAATTAGGAAACAAAAGGGAAACAATACCTCATGAGTGCCATGTTCAACGACCTAATTTCTTCATCTAGCCAAGAACAATGGTAGCCACCACTTTCCCCGAACACTCCATCCTCAGAATCAAGCTCCACATCCATATAACAGGGAGTTTTACCTCCTTTCCTCTTATGATTTTCTTTATTTTGAATAATATATCTCTGTATATTGAGGGCAATGTACATCTTAAGTGTGGGGGTAAACACGAAACCTAACTTTTTGCATTATTCTCAAATCCCTGAAGTTGGTTTTGTGCTTAAGTGATTTTCTCATAATCTTGATCGAATAAATTCTGATTGATCTATAATTATTGTTGGTATGTCATGAATTAGACCAAGGGAATTATGCATGATTATTTGATTATACGACATTAGAAAATCTAACATGATGAGTTGATATTTTGAGAACTAAAATTTTTAGATTATTCTTCTCAATTGAGGTATTATCTTGAAATCTTAAGTATACAGGAATGACATCAAAAACCCAAATTTTTGGTGAGATTTTTGAGCCTTTTGAGCATATAGCTTTCTTTCTTGCTCACTTATTTTGTCATTTGAGTGTGTCAACATTGAACTGTTATTCTAGAACTTGCTTCGATTATACATATCGAGATCACACATATGATTTGATATATTGAGATGATAAAGGCACTTAGGATTTAACACATTTACTCCATAAAAAACCTTCCCACATGATTAAACCCTTAGTGCAACCCCTTGAGCCTAATAACCCTTTTTCAATGATTAACCCTCATCATTAACCCACTATTGTTGAAATCTTCTTACTGAATTTGACCCTTTTTATCGAGATTGAATTTAATATTTTTACCTCGCCATGTTCACCAGTTTTTGTTACTGAATCATGAAGTATGATTTCTATATTGTATCGACTTGGTTTGTTCTTAAAAAGAACTCAATATTATATTGTAATTCTCAGCAAGCTAAAGTTGTCATGAACTCATGTAAACCAGTTCTAGATATTTGTTTGTGGTTCAATAATTAAGTTTTTGATAGTGGGGTAATATATTGAAATTATCTCGATTCTAACCTTTATCTCTTCAGCTTGTATCCATACCTGTAACCTAAACCCCGTTACAACCATGCAAAGACCTTTTAATTAGTGTATCATATCATTTACAAGTGGTGGAGATTTGATTTTCATGCAAGCCTATGGTAATAACTTTTCATGTTAGACAATCGAGTGCCTAATCTTGAACCTTAAACACTTTGAGTGATTTGAGTGAATCTTTAGTGAGGAGGTCATCTCTTGTATAGTTAGGACTAAAGTTAATTACTTGAACGAAGGAGATTACCTATAATTTTGTTGTCAAAGTATTCGATTTAGATTGTTTGAGGCTTTTAATGCCCCTATAGTTGAATTCTCACTGTATGATTTTTTGTGGAATAACTTGTAACGTTATCAGTAATGATTATGTGATTGAGAGGAATGAATTCTAGCAGTAAATGAGAATTTTGCTTGAGGACAAGCAAATGCTTAAGTGTGGGGGTATTTGATAAATGCCAAATTATACATATCTACACGCCAAATACTTAGCATATTTATGGATGTTTATTACTAGATTTGTGGATTTTGGTGCTCTTAATCTTGTTATTTCATGTTTTGTACTCAGGAAAGCACCAAAAGTCAAAAGGAGAAAAAACGAGCTAAAAAGGGACAAAAATGGACCAAATCGAGAATATGACACAGCCTAAGCCTTGCCACACGGGCATCTCACACGCCCGTGGCCTTCGAGGGTGTCGACCAAGGTTTTCATGATTCACACGGCCTAGCCATTGAGCCCACACGGCCGTGTGAAATTTAACGGATCGAACATAGCCTGGTAATCATGTCACACGGTTGTGGCACACGGGCGTGTCCCTTTTTCAAAGAGTTGTATTTTGCACGGAAAAAGGTACTTAGGGAGGAAGAGAGCCAATCCAAAGCCTATATAAACACCCTAAGTGTGAACTACAAGGGGGCCGCTCTTTCCAAAACTTTTCTGGAATACAGTACCACACCGTGGGAATTACTTGAAGGAAGCCAGACGATCCATCTCAAAAGTCGAAGCTACTCCAAGACTGAAGATCTCTCTCAGAATTCCTTCAGGGGTTTTAGAGTTTTCTTTATGTTTTGCTATTTTCATACTTTTGAGATGTACTCTTATTTTATTATGAACTAAACCCCTTAGATACCTAAGGGGGATAAAACCTATGATGGATCTTGTTATTATTATTTGAACTGTATGTAACACCCCGAACCCGAGACCGTCGCCGGAGTCGAACACGAGGTGTTAACAGACTTCAACCCACTTATTGAGAGTTTCCAGACAGGCTGCCAATCTGTGTACTAGTCGCTCCAAAATTTATAACTTGAGTTTTACAACTCGAAAATCAGTTTTGCAATTTTTCCCTGAAACTAGACTCATATTTCCATCTACATATTTTTTTCTAGAATTTTTGGTCGAGCAAATTAGTACAGTTTATTAGTTAAAGTCTCCCCTGTTGCAGGGATCGACTACACTGACCTTTGTGCATTACGAAAGGATATCTCCCTGTACGGGGCTTCCATACTGATGCCGTTTGTTTCTATAGAAACTAGACTCAGAGAGGAATCTACAAATATATGGCATGACTCCTAATTATCTCTGGTTAATTTAAAATGATTTTCCAAAGTCGGGACAGGGGATCCAGAAACCGTTCTGGCCCTGTTTCACAAGAACTTTAATATCTGTTAACTTATAATTCATATGACCATTTCGTTTCTTCTATATAAAAGTAGATTCATCAAGGTACATTTACATAATTTATTTACTATTTAATACCATTCCTACTATTTTTAGTGATTTTTCAATCTCACGTTACTGCTGCTGCCAGCACCTGTCACTAAAGCAACTATGCCTATTTCATGATTTCCCTTTTGATCTAGCTAGTGATTCATCATACATGTCACAAATCATGATCATGACTAGCCATACCGGAGGCTAATCATTATCCAACATCTCCTTACTACACTATTGCCATAACATGCATTTTAACACCAAAATAATCAACCATGGCATAAGGCATGGAAATCGAATTACCAAGACTTGTGACTTAACATTGGAGAACTAAATCCAACCGAGCATTTATGACATTTTCGCATGGCTAAAAGTTTACATACCAAAGTTCAACAAAGCATATTAGCCTATACATGCCAAAATGTTCTCCTAAACCGACTACACAAAAAATACCAAAAGTTGCTAGCGGTGTGATGACTCCAATGACGATCACGAGCACGCAAAAAAGGACGAGTCCGAGAAACCTAAAATGGCAACAAGCAAACACCGGTGAGTATATAACTCAGTAAGCCATAAGCATTATATTGTCGTTTAGTAATAATATACCATAAAAGAAAATAATTAATGCGGATTAAAATCCTCCATCCACACCCCAAACGGTACTATAATTCTTTAGGCATTTCGGTTTGGTCACATACCAAGCCCTACTTGATATTTCATACATTACGCCATATGACATTGCATGCATTTATTTTCGAGCATAATCACCACATAGATCAAGACTTACCAAACCAAAATTCCAAATATAAATAAAATGTCCATTCCTCATGAGCTCAAGGTGTTTACTCATACCGCTGTCCATGATTGACTTGGTAAGGCCGCGCACATAGAACATGTACGTTTATTAGAGGATGTGCAATAAGCCCGCACACTTAGTGCTTAATAGTCGAACTCGCACACTTAGTGCTATATAATCAAACTTGCACACTTAGTGCTGTATAATTTGAACCCGCACACTTAGTGCAAATTTGTGATTATAAATGTTTACACCCGCACACTTAGTGCCGAAACCGATCATTCAATACATCTCACCTCTTTTCTTTCAATTCAATATTTTTATCACCACATACATACATGTTTATATATATATTCTACCATTCCATTCAGCATCATTACTTGGACATTACGACCCTTTAAATTAGTACAAAATAAGTGCTTAATGACTTACCTTATATCGGATGAAATGATTCCCAATCTACTACTCGATTATCTTTGCTTTGCCTTTGCTTGGTTCTCCTCTTTGATGTCTTGATCTAAAATGAATACATTTAGTAGTTTAATCTTCTTGCTGGATTTTTATGTGTATAACTTAATGGTTTTCACCCCATTTCACAACTATCTTTGTTCAAAATATCAAAATCTCAACCAACATTTGTTTAATGCTTCAAGGTCAATGCATGGTCACCATTAAGCTAATCTAGTCTCAAGTATTTTAATCCTAACATACAACATCATGAATCAACTCAACCTTATAAGCCAATATTACTCCTACAACCGATTGTAAGTAGTTAACAAAGAAAATATATTTTTACAAACATATACACCCATATGGCCGATTTTACCAAATCAAATTTAACCTTACTTATCTCAAATTTTCATTTCATACTATCATCCCCATGACATAGCAAGGTTTTGAATCATGGACTAATTAGAACTAAAACTAGCAACTAAGAACATGCATGAATTTCATGGCACCATATTAAACATACCTTAATCTAGCTACAAGGATGGCCAACCTATTCCAAACCAACCATGAGCAAGGACCCTTTCTTCTCCCTTGAGATTTTCGGCCAAAGGATGAAAAAAAAAGATGAACAAAGCTTTTTTTTTTTTTTTTCTCACTTGCACGGCAATGGGGAGGGAGGGAAAGCCTTCACACACACTTTTTTTTTTTATTACTCATGCACCTTATTTTATTTATTTCAACATAAAACACTCACCCAACATGTTTCATGACATGTCTTGCCCATGCTTCCTTGTCATGGCGGCCACTAGCACTTGGGGGATTTTGACATGCAAGTCCTCCTTTTGACTACATGTACTATTAGGTCCTTATAGATTAGCCTATCATTTTTCAAAAGTGACATACAAGTCCTACTAACTGAATTCACATGCAATCGACTAAACCAAGCTTGAAATTTTCACACATTCAGTAAATACATATTCTAGACAATAAATATTACGTTCAAACATTTCGGTGACTCGGTTTAGTGGTCCCGAAACCACTTCCCGACTAGGGTCAATTTTGGGCTGTCACACTGTATGATAAATACTTGATTTGTTCTTAATGCTTGAGTTAATATTCCGGGTATTAATTCATGATTTGATGTGCTTTTGCAGAGGAAGAATAGACCTTGCCTAAGAGTAGATTTGGCATAATTAAGCGGAGTTGATCGAACGCCTAGAAATAGGGTTACGAGATTTTGGCACATTAGGGCGAAACCTAATAAGGGGATCCATAGATCGAGTTAATGCAACCCTAGAGTGTTAATTAGAAAAAAGTCTCGGTTATTCAATCTAGGGATTAGACGTTATTAGTCTTGAATAGGGATAATAACTTAACTTAGAGATCTCTACGGAACAAGTCAAGTGAATAAATCGTCCGGTTCAGAGTCAAATAACAAGTGAAATCTAGGTGGATTCCTCCTTGGGTGTCGTCTTTATCAATTGCTTTTCTTCAAGTCTTTTTTCAAATTTTCTCTCTACTTTAATTAAATTAGTTACTTAGTTTAAATAATAAGTTTAATAAACAAACCCTTTTATTCTGAGGCTAGATAATAAAAATATAGTTATTCTTGCCATTACTATACTATTGTTTGATAGGTGCACTTGCCTTTTCGTCGTGATAATAGTTAGTCTAGGTTTGATCTTCATTATAAATATTTATTACTAGTTACGAATCACACGATCAACGTGTATTGTACTAAGTGTAGGCTACTACGTGTATCAGATGGATAAGTCACGTGTGTAGTACTAAGTGCAGGCTTCTACGTGTACCAGATTGATTGGTCGCATGCATAGTACTAAGTGCAGGCTACTATGCATACCAGAGAGCTTCAGTTACAAGGGTGGTATATGCACAGGCCACTGGGTATCTGTTATTATTCCGATGAGTTCAACGGGAAATTTACTAAGTGAAAATACATATGTACATGACTATGTGCTGAATAAGTGCAAGTATATCTATGTGAAAAGTTGTGAGCAATGTGCTCGATAGTTGAGCGAATCTTTTAGTAAGATAGAATGGAGTAAGTGAAATTATGTAGAAGTGAAATTTTGTAATAAAACAATTTTGGATAGAAGTTGTTGTGTGCCTTTGAAAAATCACCAAAAATGATAGAAATTGAATTAGAGGTTGAATAAGATATAAAATTAAAGCTTAATGAGGATATTTTCTCATAAAAGAAACGGTGAAGGCAAAAGAATTTCATATTCTGTTATAATTGGAATTTTGTGAGACAGGGTCAGAATGATTTTGGAATCCCCGATTTTGATTTTGGAAAATCATTGAAAATTGTAGAAAATAATTATTGGTCATAATTTGTATGCATAAAATCATTAATGAGTCTAGTTTCTAGGAAAATTAGCGGTTCTTAATTTGGAGTCTCGTACCATGAGATAATAATCTTTAGGGAAGAAAGGTCGGAATTGTCAGGCAGTGAAATAGGGGTATATTTAATGAATAAACTGTACTTATTGGTTAGACCAAAAATTCTGAAAATTTTATGGTAAGAAGATATATGAGTCAAGTTTCATAAAAAAAAATTAACGGATCTTAATTTGGAGCATCGTAGCTCTGGATATAGATAAATTTGTAACTATGTCTTGAGAAAATAGCATGACCAGAAAATCAGCAAAAGTGTAATTATTACATTTTCATGGAATCATGTTGATAATTTGCTTATTATTTTCATATGGACTTACTAAGCTTTAAGCTTACTCTGTCCTCTCTATTTCCTTAGTGTTCTCAAGTCAGCTCGGAGTTGGAGACCATTGGAGGCAGCATCACACAATCAAGCCAACAACTCCGGAGTATTGTCATATGTGTATTAAATACTTTCAAGTGAGTGGCATGTATAAAGACTAGTTTTTATGTTAGATGTTGTTATGATTAGCCAAATGTATCGGCTTATATTGATTTATTGTATATGGTCATGAGATGTGGCTTAAATGGTTATGACTTGTAAGCTTAATTATTCTTGCTATGTGTTAATGTTTGTGATGTGTTTATAATTGGTTTTTATGACTGATTAGTATAACACATGTACATGATGAATGCTCTAAGACCATTTGAGGTGGTCATGGCCATGGAATGAATGTGTGGCATGGTAGTAAGTTGATAATGATTGAATATGAGCAATTGTAGATTGTGAATTGGAATGTCTAACTTGGTGTAACATGAGTATAGGTAACAAACACATGTATGACAACATGTAAATGCCTTAACAGAATTTTACTAAAGGAGGATTAACCATTAAATTGATGTTATAATGTGTGTCTATAGTATGTATAAGTATAGGAGAGAATTAAGGACAACATATGGCTTGGAAAATAGCCTAAGTGTTGGCTACACGGGCAGAGGCATGGCCATGTGTCTCAGCCGTGTGGAGGACATGGCCTAGCACATGGGCATGTGGCTTGGCCGTGTGGATCAATTGGTTTTGCTGACGTCATAAATAGAGAGTTACACGGCCTGAGGACACGGGCGTATTGAAGACACACGAACGTGTCCCTGTGTCCACACGGGCGTGTGACCCTATTTCATGAGAATTTCTCTAAGTTTTCCCAGAGCTTTCTAAAGTCCTCGGTTTAGTCCCGAACCACCCCGATGTATGTTTTAGGCCTCGAAGGCCTGTATAAGGGATGATTTACATGTGTTTGAAAAGTTTTATTTTGGATGGAATTTTATGGCTCGGTTTTGCATGTTTGTGAATGTTTAAGTCTGGTAACGCCTCGAACCCTATCCCGGCTTCTGATACGGGTAAGGGATGTTACAACCATGGTTTATTTTCTTCCATAAAATTTTAGAAAACAACATGTTCACTATCATGGCAAAACCCTAGACATTCAACCATTTTGCAAAATAGTTCCCTCATTCAAAAGCTCATGCTATAAGAGTTCTAAAAATGGCAAAATCATTAAGAAAGACCATCAAAATCACTTACTTGAGAGGGTTATAAGTTGCTAAAATTTTCAAGCTTTCAAACCCCTATAATGGCTGAATTTTTGGTGAAGAAGAAATGGTGAAAAGGGATGATATCATATTTATTTTATTTTATTTCGTTTTGGTCAAAGAAGTCAACAAACTTCACCTAATATTTGACTATGTTAATTTCCTTGTCTCATGGCCGGCCAAGCACTATTTTAGGGCCTAATTTCACTTTAAAGACGCCCAATTTATGATACATGGTAATTTAACTCCCTTAGCTATCAAATTAAAACTTTTGAACTTTATACGATTTAGTTCTTTTCCGCGATTAAGCTCACAAGTGCTAAAATTAATTCACCAAAAATTTCATGCATCTTTATAAACATGCCATGTAACAGCCGGATTTAGACCCTAATCAGAATAGTGGTTTTGGGACCACGAATTCGAGTTCGAAAAATATTTAAAAATTATTTTCTGTGTTTATTTTGTATGAATTTATATCTGTGAAATTTTCGTGATTTAATTTTGTCGTTTGAGTGTCCGATTAAATAAAAGGACTTAATCACGTAAATAAAAAATTGGGTAGTTTAATCTATAAGGGCCAAAAAGCTATTGGCTTTTAAAATGGAAGCCCTGATGTTGTAATTAGCCCATAAATTATTAAATGGACGGAAATAGGTTAAATTATAAGGTTTTGATATGTATTAAATAAGGTCACTTTAATAAATTAATATTATAAACTATTATAATATAATATATATCATAAAAGTAAAATAAGAAGCCAATTCATATTATGTTCTTTGACCGAAACCAAAATAAGAAAGAAAAAAGAGAGAAGAAAACCTAGTTCGGCCATTCTCAAGCTCAATCAAGATCAAGAATCAAAGAAATTGAATTTGGATCGAGGGAAAACGAAAGTCGTCGACTAGCTATCCCGTTCTGTTTTATATCGTCCGAGGTAAGTTTATAAGTAAATAGAAGTTGTTAAATTTCAATATATGTGATTAATAGATAGTTATATTTATTAAAAGTAAATTATAAATGTAACACCCCTTACTCATACCCGAGGCCGGGATAAGGTACGAGGCATTACCGGACAAACATACAAACATTAAACTAAAATACGGGCCATAAAATTTCATTCATATTTCAAAACGTTCATTCACTCACACATAGTCCCTTATTTGAGTCTACGAAACCCAAAACATACTTTAGAAAGGGTTCGGGACTAAACCAAGAACTTACGAAAATCTTGGAAATTTCATGCTTTAAGGCTCCACACGCCCGTTTCCCAAAGTCGTGTTCCATACACGGTTGAGACACATGGTCGTGTCTCTGCCTGTGTGGAATATACCTAGGCTATTTTCCAAGCTTTGGTCAACCTTAATCTCTTACACACTTATACAAAATCAAAAGCATATAACATGGTATTCATTTAAGGATTAAATATTCTCAATTAGACCACAAACATAGCATTTGTATGTCATCATACATGTGTCTCTCATACTCATTTTACCTTGTTTATTATAGTACCACTTATACATTTATACCAAGATGATCATCTTACAAAATATCTTCAGCTTAATCATCAAGCATTCATATTTAAAACTAGATCATATCTTTATAAAAAACCACAATTCAGATAAGCAAAATAACATGTTTGCCTGAAACATTTCAATTCAACTCCATACCCAACAAGCATTACATTGAGACTAGTCATATATATATATATACATGTCATGATACATATCATTCTCTTTCTGTTTTCATGTAAACACATATCATTTATTTCATTATATCAATATTTCATATACCATAGTTTCCATGCATTCCACATATATTTATTTTCCTCCTCCTCCTCTCCATTCCACATCCTTAATATATATAGCATTCTTGTAAGTACGATTTCACAATTTACTAATAAATGCTCACATCAAACTGTCCACACGAGTCATAGTCACTTACTTATTTATAATTCAAGCTACAAAGCTCCAAATTATGATCCGTAAATTTCCCCTAAAACTAGACTCACATATATTTCCACCATAAAATTTTCATAATTTTTTATTTAGCCAATTAGTACAGTTTATTCATTAAAATTTTCCCTATTTCACTTTCTGATAGTTCTGACCTCTCTTCACTAAAAATTAATTATCTCACAGTATAGAACTCGGATAATGTTCTTGTTGATTTATCTTGAAAATAGACTCATTAGGATTTTAAAAATATAAGTTTAATCCTATAATTATTTTATCCAAAATTTTGTGATTTTCTAAAGTTAGAACAGGGGATCACGTAATCATTCTGAACCAGTCTCACAAAAACATAAATATCTCAAAATATAGAACTCCTTTTCTTGCTCTGTTTCTTTTATATGAAAATAGACTCATTGAGCTTTAAATTTATATCTCATTAAGTCTCTGATTAAATTTCTACTATTTTTGGTGATGTTTCAAAATTACATCACTGGTACTGTCCAAAACAGTTTTATTGCTAATTCACTCTTTCACACTTTCTTTGTATTAACCTCATTTTAACATACATATCACAAATCATTTTCACCACATTTCATACATCACAAGTATAGGCCCATGATCACAAGGTCACCATAAAATCATCCTCATTTATAACTTACTTTTTTATAACCTCACCACATCCTGGTCACTTAATGAACACATCATTCATATAATCAAGTTCCTGCACTTATTCATCACAAAACTCACAAAGCAATACATAGAGAGTCTCCCGTTGAACACTTCGGATCAATCCTCGATACTTGGTGGTTTCAACACATAGCTCCACCCATCATATAGTTCGGCTCACTTGTACACATGGTGAACACTCAGTACCACCCATGTGACCTAGCCAATTTATCTCGTAGCTCTCTTGTCTACATGGTGTCCTTCACCTAGAACCACGCATACGACCTAGCTACATATATCCCGTAGCTCTCTTATCTACATGGTGTACACATAGTATCACCCATGCGACCTAGCTACATCATAATGTCTTGTAGCTCTCTTGTACACATGATGTGCACTCAGCACCATACATGTGACCTAGCTACATACTATCTCAGATCATCCAATCTTTCCAAGGTTCAACCGGATTTCTCTCTTTTCCAACAATTTCACCAATCAAGTAATTATCCACAAACATATTTCCAATATTATTATAAAATATCATAATACAAGTAATATTGATGTATTACTTACATATAAACTTACATCTCATTTAATATCAAGGCAATAACATTAAATTACACATTGCCTTATTAAAAATCATATGAACTTACAATTTCCCATAATATCCATAATCATAGAAATCACATTTATGTATAATAATTCAATGCACTTCATCTACCATAGACATATTTTTAAATCAATTCATAAACTTGGCACCATAATCATTTAATTTAATATAATTCAATTAATTCACTAAATTTAACTTTCAAATATAAATTACGACTTTCTTCACAGTATTATTATCATACCAACTTACATACTTTCAACACCTCGAAATCATAATGAATATATCAATTTTACATTGAAACATGCATAAATTAATGCTTATTATACATATGAACTTACCTCGATACTAAAACGGCCATTTTACCAATTTTCCCAATTTTCGATTTTTCTCTCATTCTAGGTTCAAATCTTGTTTTTCGGGATCTAAAACATCATATTTTACTTATTTAATTAATTTACTATTCAAAACACTCCTTAACTCAAACTTTGGAAAAATTACAATTTTGCCCCTAAACTTTTGCATATTTACACTTTTTCCCCTAGGCTCGGGAATTAAACTTCATCCCTTATTATTATGTTTTATGACATGCTGATCACTTTTCCCTTCTATGGCAACATCAAATTCTCACTCTAACATATACTTATGATTATTAGGTATTTTTACTGATTAAGCCCTTTTACTCGTTTTCACTCAAAACCGAGTAGCACAAGTTTTCTAACATAATTTAAAACCTCATATTCTATTATAAAACAGCAAAATAAACACATTTCACCTATGGGTATTTTTCCAAATATGAACCCTAGCTTAAATTATTGCTAGAATAAGCTTAATCAAATTACCGGGATTCCAAAAACATGATGAACTTGAAAAACGGGGTTATAACGGAATTACTATTGAGCTCGGAAAGCTTGAAAACCCTAGCCATGGCTTCCCCCATGCTAATTTCGGCCTCCATGAGAAAGATGAGTCAATTTTGGCTTTATTTTCCCTTTTTATTTCTTTTAATTATCAAATGACCAAATAGCCCTTCCTTATTAAACTTTCAAAAATTCCATCTATGTCCAATTCTTGTCCATCACTTAGAAATTGGTCAAATTTCTATTTAATACCTCCTAATTAATATTTCAAAGCAATTTCATACTAGAAACTTCTAGAATGCAAGTTTTGCAACTTATTCAATTTAGTCCATAACTTCAAATTGAGCACTTTATGCATAGAATTTCTTCACGAAATTTTCACACAATCATGCAATCATATCATAGACCTCAAAATAATAATAAAATAATTATTTCTATCTCGAATTTTGTGGTCCCGAAACCTCTGTTCCAACTAGACCCAATTTTGGGCTATTACAACAAATCGAAATTGAAAATGGAAATAATCTATGTTTGATAATAAGTGATGAATAAGTTTAATATTAAAAGTGATGACATGAATTATATATGCTAAAATGTTAGTTATTTGTATATTTATTACATGTCTATATTCGCTAAATGAAATATGTAAGTGACATTTAAATGTGAATCATGATTAAATGTGTATATATATATTAGATTATTTAATGATAATGTGATTTTGGTTATAAATGATAATTTTGCTAATGAACTTATGTACAATTTGGTCGATTTTAAAGTTGATACCTGGAAGTATGTGGCATCGATATGCGACTCCTATATATATGTGCGAGTAAGTCCACGTTTAATACGTTAGCATCGATATGTGACTCCGATATATGTGTGCAAGTAAGACCACATTTAATACATTGGCATCAATATATGACTCCAATATATGTGTACGAGTAAGATGATATGTGATTACATGTAAGACCACGTCTGGGACATTGGCAATGTACGGTATATGTGATTATCCGAGTGTCCTATCCAATTCCGAATGGTTCAACAAGCAATATTAAGTTAAGATTGAATGAAAAATCGAGTTAAAAGGTTCAGGTATCTATTCATACTAAGTTATGAAATTATGGTAAGTTAGATACTTGAATCGTTGATATAAATGTTATATGTCATTGTGAATTACATATATGCATATGTATAAGTATACATTCGGTTTAATAATGTATTCATGATGCAAATAAAAGTATATGTGTATATGAAAATTATAATTGGTTAAATGTTTAGTATATTGATCTTGTAAATGTGATTTATGTATATTCGTATATGAATGAGTATATTCGCCAAGGGTTTATATGTGACCTTAGAAGTGAAAAAAATAATTATGAAATTAATTACATGTGTATTTATTCTATTTAGATTTGATGCATAATTATATGTTTGATAAATGCATATTTTTGCAAGTTTGAAAATGTATCTGAATATAATATAATGATTCCATTTTGTTATAATGAAATATAAATGTTATTGAGTTACTTAATTGCTTATGACTTACTAAGCTATGAAAGCTTACTGTGTGTGTTTATGTTCGTCTTTGTTTTATAGATTTTGGAATCCAATTACGAGCTCAGGGATTTTCAAAAAAAGTCCATCACACTATCGACTGTTTTTGGTATTTTTAAGTTTAAACTTGGATCTATGGCATGTATAGGCTAGATTACATTTAGTTAAGTTTGAATTTGAATATGTATTAAGCCATGTGAATATGGCTTGTTTATTTTATTAGGTTCGATTTTAAGTTTTGATCAAATTTTGGTTATAATTAATATGGTTGGAGTTTATTTTGGTATGACGTTTAAGTATAAACAAGTTTCAGTTTTGATTTATATATGTGAAGTGGCTGGCACTTTTGGTGAGGGTTGTCTAAGTATGGTTTTGGTTTAAATCTATTTTGAAAACATCGAGCATGCTATACGTGAATGATATATTTAATATATTAATGATGATATAGTCATATGATTTAATATGATTAAATAGGTGAAATATTGTGTTAAGTATGTATGGTGAGATTTAATATGTTTGTTCGAGTATGATTTAAATTAATATAATTATATGAGTATGGATTTGTGATAAGTAAAAGGAATTTTTGATTTTAATATATTGCTTGTTATGTGATATAAATATGAATGTATATTTAACATGTCGTGTCGATGCTATAATATAGAATAATATATATATATATATATATGTGTAAAATATGATTGATACATATAGTAATGGGGTGAGGTTATGTAACACCCCAAACCCGGCCTAGACGTTATGGTCGAATCTGGTGCGTCACATCAAACCATTTTTCAAATTTGATCTTTCCGGTGAAAATCCATTACTGAATCTAAATTCCTTTATTATATTAAACTAAAGTTATCATCAAAACATTTACCAATTTGTTTGCCTTTGGTATATTACCTCATTTAAAATCGCGGAAGCATTTTGAAAACTTTGTTGTTGGAAGCTCGTGTTCCTTAGAAGAATCATGCCATTTTGAAATCTCGAGTTTTCCTAGACTAGCAGTTTAGTATAAGAAATCACAATCCAAATTAAAACTTAAAACTCACCAACGGCCTTATTACATAAATTAAAAACCCAAAACAAAATCTAATTGCAATTAAAAGAAACAGAAACAGTAGTGTGGCCATCTTCGAGTCCCTTACAGCTCCAAACCATCTAAGCTTAGGAATTACCTGCAAAGTTAGAAACGGGGTGAGTTTACGAAAACTCAGTGTGTAATCCCAATAACAAACAAATAGTGAATAACACGGTATCAGTACAATCTGGGCCAAAACCCTATTCATTCTCCACATATACTGGGCCGAAGCCTTTCGTTTAACGGTTACTGGGCCGAAGCCTTTTCATAAATCATATCACTGGGCCGAATCCTTTACTGTAAAAGATATGGCCCATAGGTCCATTTCACTATCACATGAAATACAATGAATGTATGCAAGCCCATTTGGGGAGACTACTCAACCCACCATCCGCTACTCTCCACCCGTACCAACCAAGCTCTCCATGTGGGGAATAACTCAACCCACCCAACCAAACTCTCCACTGGCAGCATAGCTACTTTATCATATAACTGGAGCGCTAGCCTCTTTTAATAACTGGGGCAAAGCCCTTTTTGATAAACTGGGGCAAAGCCCTTTTCGGTAAATTGGGGCAAAGCCCTTTTAGCACTTCCTCCATTTTTATAAAACCCAGCCCATGCAACATGTCATGTATGCAGAATGTCATGCCCATATTTGAATCAAACAATCACAGTCAAGTCATTCATATCACCAACATATATTCACAATCAAATCCGTCAACCACATAGTCCAAGTCAGTCACTTGCCCACAAGGGCAAAACAGTCATTTAACACCCTAAGGGCAAAATTGTAATTTTACCCCACAAGGGTATCTCGGTAATTCTACCCTTCAGGGGTATTTTGGTATTTCTACCCTACAAGGGTATTTCGATAATTCTACCCTACAGGGGTATTTTAGTAATTCTACCCTATAGGGGTATTTCGGTAATTCTACCCTACAGGGGTATTTTAGTAATTTTACAAACCAGGGGTATTTTAGTAATTTACTGATCGAGGGTATTTTGGTAATTTTGTAAACCAAAGGTATTTTAGTAATTTTGTAAATTGAGGGTAAAACGGTAATTCTATAAATCGAGGGTAAAATGATAATTCTATAAATCGAGGGTAAAATGGTAATTCTGTAAATCGTGGGTAAAATGGTAATTCTATAAATCGAAGGTAAAATGGTAATTCTGTAAATCGAGGGTAAAATGATAATTCTATAAATCGGGGGTACTTTGATAATTTTACAAGTTGAGGGTATTTCAGTAATTTTACAATCGACGATATTTTGATAATTTTATAAATCGGGGGTACTTTGGTAATTTTACAAGTTGAAGGTATTTTAGTAATTTTACAAATCGAGGGTATTTCGGTAATTTTACAAGCTGAGGGTATTTCGGTAATTTTAGTAAACTAAATATTCTAAACAGGGATAACAATACGAATAGGCCTAAAGCCTATTCTTGGCCCAAATGGGCCCACACGCTCGTGTGGGCCTTTTAGCCCAAATCTAGCCACAAATATGAGATTTACCTAGCCTAGTCCAATATTTACTACACAATCAAACAACTTATCCAATTGGACCCGTAGGTCCATTGGGCCCACATGATCCCTTTCGGCCCATCGCAGCCCGAAGTAACCATCCTATAGCTATAGTAGTAAGAAATACACACCTGATAGGAGGCTGGAGTTAATGCACGCTCTGAGCACTCTTAGCCAACGCCCAACCCAAACGAGCACGCCATAAAGCGAAAAGGATCAGCCAAGAAAGGTACCCTTACTCTCCTCATGGTTCTCTCTATTTAAAGCCAGCTTCGCAACCACTCTTATGTTAGCTTCCCGATGTGGGATCCCTCCACCATCAGAGTTTAAATTCAACACCAACTCTTGCCGCCCCCTGTTAGCAAAATAAATGCTCTTTGATTGCCATGAGTTTCGAACCCTGGACCTCCTTGCCAACTCTATGACGCCACCTTCCTGCCTCTTATGTGATGCTACTTTTCCATTAGACCACAAGGCTTTTTGTGGCATATTTTATCCCTAATTAATTATAAGGTCTAAAGGCCAAAGTCCAGGTTCCCTTAAAAAAAACCAGAATAAATTGCAAGAGCCAAGGCTTGAACCCAGGCTCCCATACAACCTTAATGACGCCACAACCACTAGACCACATGCTTCTTTGTGTCATTTATTTAACACAATAATTTAAAAGGCCCTCATCCAAGCATCCAGGTTTTTTTTCACTTAATACCAAAATTTTTGCTAAAGCCCAGGTTTGAACCCAAGATTTCTCCAACACTTCTCAGGGCCATTAACCACTAAAGCAGACATTTAATTGTGTCATTTCATTGCACAATTAAATACCTATATACAACCTCCTTACGGACCCACACTCAAGGCTCAATACTTCTAGGCCCAAATTCGGGGTGTTACAAGTTATGCAAAAGAATATGTAAATGGTATATTTGGTTTGAATGAAATTATGAATGTATATTTTTGAAGAGTGGATGTTGGGCTGTGTAATGGAATAGATATAAATATAAGTTTATTTCCTTTAATCATTGTTTATAAATAAGATGTTAAGCATAATGAATAGTTTGTGAAATGACTATGTTTAGATTTGGCAAACAAGGTGAAACTAACTTTCGGTGGTTGTATAATAATTGAGGTATCATGTATTTGATGAAAAGTTGGATTGCTTTGGTTATATGGATTTATATATAAACTTAGCCGAAAATGTGGCTATTAAATTAGTTTGAGTATGATATTTGTTAATTTAATTGATATGTGCTAGTAGCATGTTAAAATTTGAGTTGGTATGCTATACATATGCTAGATGAATAATTAATATATTATATATATAAAATGATGTATTGGTGTGAAGGATAAAATAAAATGTTTGATTATTCAGTCAGGTAATTTGGCAAATGTTTCATATGTATAAAGTGATAGAGCATAATAAAAGTAGACAGCAAACAAGGCATGTGTGTTTGCATGTTACATATATGTGTTTGGTTAAAAATTTAACAAAAGACCATATGAATAGTAACTTTGTTTTTAATAAAGTTTCATGTATGTCTGATCTAAGTAATTAATAATGAGATGTGTCTATATCCGGCCATTTGATAATGATTATAGTTATATGTTATCTAATTTATGTGTAACCTATAAATTTGGTTTGATTTAATATATATCTGGTTGTAATTAAGATGAATAATTTCTATGTGTATTTGTAATTATCCGAAAGTTGTGTTTAGTTAGTAATACTTCGTAACCCTTTCCGGTGACGGTTACAGGTTAGGGGTGTTACATGCCATCACACATAAAGTAATATAAAAATAATATAAAAATAATTTCTCCAACCCTGGTTTATTGGTCTTGAAACCACAGTTCCAACTAGGCCCAAAAATCAGGTTGTTACAGACCAGCCCTTGATGGTTCAACAGTTTTGGAGGTAGTTTTGGCGTGAGCCATTGAAGACTAATGAAAGAAATCTTGGAGAATGTAGTGGAAGAAAATATAGAAGATTTTGAAGAGAAAGAACAGAAAAAATGGAAACTTTAGGAGAAACTTAAGAGATGTGAATAGTTGAGAAGGGGAACATAAAGGAGTTAGTGATGATAGTTAAGCAAAAATGAAATGTGCTAAGGAAGCTGCGTGACTTGGAGGAGGAAAGAAAGAAATTAAGAAGACTTTTTTTTGGGGGGGGGGGGGGAGGGAATTTGAAGTGACCTAGTCCTCAAACAAAAAGTTTAGCTTCTCTTCTGTAGGCTCGCCAAGTAACAGAATTGGCCCAGCTATCCAAAAAAACAAATCTCTCCCTTGGAGTTTTCTACTCGGTCAACCTATATTACCTCGTACCACGTTATCCATTTACCGATTTTGTTGCAATGCTATGACAAACTCCTCTTAAAACCACAATTGCTAAGTTCACATTCTTTATTTTGTCTCTGGAAATCATAGAAAACTTTTCAAAAATAAAAACAGAAATGGAAACAATATTAAATGAATACTAGAAATGAAATTAAAGTACATCAATTAAAGAAAAAAAATTGTTAGCTCAAACATCTCGGAGGTCAATGAAGTGCTTGTCTCGATCCACATGGGAACCCCAGTAGTGCTATAAGTGTTGCCCATTAATTTTAAAAGTGAACCCCGTCTTCAAGTCTTTGATTTTAATAGCTCCATGAGGATATACCTAGGCTACTTTAAAAGGACCTAACCAGCGGCGTTTTAATTTACCAGGGAACAATTTGAGCCTATATTTGAATAACAACACCTTTTGTCATTATTCTTTTATCATGCCTTGGCATTATTCTTTTATCATGCCAACACTTAGTCTTCTCCTTGTACAGCTTAGCATTCTCATATGCTTGTGCTCAAAACTCCTCCATTTCATTAAATTCTAACAACCATTTCATGGTCAGCAGTGACTCAATCCATGTTTAGCTTCTTAATAGCCTAAAATGCTTTGTGCTCAAGTTCAACAAGAAGGTGACATGGCTTGTCATAGACAAGCTTAAAATGTAACATCCCTAACGGTGTTTTGTATGCGGTATTATAGGCCCACAAAGCTTCATCCAATCTGGTAGACCAATCCTTACGAGTATGATTCATCACTTTTTCTATTTTTTTTTAATTTCTCTGTTAGAAATTTCAACTTGTCCATTTGTTTGGGGGGTGATATGTTGTGGCAATCTTATGTTTCACCCCATATCGATGCAAAGGATTAGCTACCAACTTACAATCAAAATGAGACCCCTTATCACTAATAATTGCTCTAAGTGTACAAATCTTGTAAAAATGTTCTTGTGTAAAAACTTTATTACTCACTTTGCATCATTAGTAGGAAGGACAACAACCACGACCCACTTAGAGCATAGTCCACTGCTAACAATATGTACAATTTGCCCACTAATGGTGGAAATAGACCCATAAAGTATATTCCCCATAAATCAAACAAGTCAATCTCTAGTATACTTTGCAATGATGTTTCGCGTCTCTTAGATAGATTTCCTATTCTCTGACAAAGATCACATGACTGATAGAATTCATGAGCATCCTTGAACAGACTTGGCCAATAAAATCCTGACTAAAGTACTTTGGCAGCAGTTTTCATCCTTCCAAAATGTCCTCCATATGAATCTGAATGACAATGCTATAGAATGCTAAGTATTTCGTCATTAGGAGCACACTTCCTAATTATCTATTCAGGACAATTTTTAAACAAGAAAGGTTCATCCCAATAATAGTGCTTGTATCATAAAGAAATTTTTGTCTTCTTTGACTATTGAGATTAGGTGGCAACACACCATTCACTAAAAAGTTCACTATATCGACATACTAAGGTAATCCAGTGGCAACTAACAACTTTTCGTCTAGAAAATCTTTTTTAATAAGTGTGTCATGACCATCTTCATTTCCAGCTTCCAACCTTAACAAGTGATCAACCACTTGATTCTTAGTCCTTTTTTCGATCTCTTATTTCCAAGTCAAACTCTTGCAACAAAAGTATCCACTTAATCAACCTTGACATAGCATCTTTCTTGCTTGTTAGATACTTAATAGTAGAGTGATCTGTGTATACTATGACCTTTATACCAACTAGATAAGAATGAAATTTATCGAACGTGAACACCACATCCAATAATTTCTTTTCCATGGTGGTGTAATTAAGCCGCGCATCTGGTAAAGTTCTACTAGCATAATATATTACACGTAGTATTTTGTCTTTCCTTTTCTCCAATATGGCTCTCATAACATAATCGCTGGCTTCACACATAAGTTCAAAAGTCAGTGTCCCTTCCGAAGCTACTATAATTGGTGTTGCTATAAATTTTTTCTTTAACTCTTCAAAGGCTACCAAACAATGTTCATCAAAATTGAAAGGTTTATTTTTCTCTAACAAAGTGCACAAGGGTTTAGATATCCATAGAAAATCCTTAATGAACCTTCTATAAAAACCTAGATGACCTAAAAAACTCCTAATACCCTTAAACTGGTGGGAGCTGGCAATTTTTATATCACTTTGGTTTTTTCCCTGTCCACTTCAATTCCTATTTGCGATATCCTATGCCCCAGAACAATTCCTTCACAAACCATGAAGTGGTATTTTCCCTAATTTAAAACAAGATCCGTTTCTTCACAGCGTCACAGAACCAACTCCATATTTTTCAAACAATCCTTAAATCATTGCCAAACACAAAAAAATCATCCATGTAGACTTAAATTTTATTTCCACCATGTCAGAGAATATGAACATCATACAACGTTGAAAAGTTTCTGGGGCATTACATAACCTGAATGACATTCATTTGAACACAAAAGTACCATATGGACATGTGAAAGTTGTCTTATCTTAGTCATTGAGAGCTATGTCAATCTAATTATATCATGAATAACCATCCAAAAAATAGTAGAAAGCTTTCTTAGCTAATCTATCCAACAACTGATCAATGAATGGTAGGGGAAAATGGTCCTTTCTAGTTGCCTTGTTAAGCTTGCGGTAATCCATACATACTCTCCATCTTGTGATAGTGCGAATTGGTATGAGCTCATTGTTATCATTACTTACCACTGTAACACCTCCTTTCTTGGGTACACATTGTAGAGGACTCATCCATGAGCTATCTAAAATTGGGTAAATGATGCCAGCATCAACTCACTTAATAATCTCTTTCTTGACAACTTCTTTCATAATCAGATTCAATCTTCGCTGCTGCTCAATGGAATTGCTAGGGCAATCCTCCAACAAAATTTTATGCATGCAGAATACAGGGCTAATTCACTTTATATTAGCTAGGGTCTATCCTAATGCTTTATTAAATCCCTAAAGAACTTTTAACAACCTTGCCTCTTCCTCAAGTGTTAGCTCCGTAGAAATTACAACCAGTAAATACTATTGTCGCCCAAATATGCATTTTTCAAATGTTGTGGCAAAGGATTTTACTCCAGTGTAGGAGGTTCCTCCATAGAATGTTTAGGAGGATGAAAATATCGATTTGATAAATCCAAATATTTAAACTTCTTTATTCGTCTATCCACTATTTTCTTGGCTTCAATAAGTTCATCGAGTTCCTCAAAACTTACTGTATCATTCATCTCAAGTGATCTTTGTGACTAGAGAAATTGCTGTGGAAAAATTTGGTGAACTCCTCCACTGTTGTTTGTATCAACCCAATGGCAAAGCATTAAATACTTTGAAGGTACATGCTGATCATTTACCCTAATAGTCAGCTTGCCTTTCTGCACATCAATTAACATCCTGCCTGTAGTTAGAAATGGTCTTCCAAGAATAATTAGCATATCTTGGTCAGCTTTACATTCTAAACTAAGGAAATCCATAGGAAAGATAAATTTGTCTACTCTTACCAGCACATCTTCAATTTTACCTTTTGGATGCGCGTATAATTGGCCAGCTAGTTGCAATGTAACTGTAGTAGGTCTTGTTTTTCCAATTCCTAGTTTCTTGAAAATAGACGTATGCATTAGATTTAAACTCGCTCCTAGATCACATAATGCCTTACAAACATAATTATTTCCAATTGAAGATGGGACAGTGAAACTCCCTAGGTCCTTCAACTTTAGAGGTAATTTATTCATCAACATTGCTGTGCACCTTTCAATGAGAGCAACAGTCTCAAATTCTCCCATTTTGCACTTTTTTGACAATATATCTTTCATAAATTTCACGTAATTGGGCATTTTCTCCAAAGCTTCTTCCAGTAGTATGTTGATATGGATTTGCTTTAGTACATCCGAAAATCTTTAAAACTGAATATCCTGCCTAGAATTATAAAATCACTGAGGAAAGGTAGAGGTGGTTATCCTTTAGGTTGTTGATATTGTTTTTTCCGTGGCATGATTGTTGACAACATGGTCTGATTCTACCACAACATTTTATTACTTACCATTTTTAGGTGTAGCATATTTTTTAGATGAGTTTAAATTCTTTCCCTGGTTGAGTCTATAGTTGTCTTCTTCTACAGTGGTATCTTGAACAATGCCTTCTAGCTGAGTCCCACTTCTAAGAGTAATTTCTTTGTATTGTTCCTTGTCTTGTGTTCTTGAATTTTCTGTATCTCTTGGCAATGCTTCTTGTGGTCTCAAATTCAAATCATTCACTATTTGCCCCACTTGATTCTCAAGAGCTTAGAGAGACGTAGTCTGACTTTAAATTACAGTAGCCTTATTCTAAATTATAGCATTGTTTTTAGCCATATATTCCTTCAGCAAGGCTTCAATGGATTCGAGGATGATGATGTTTGACCATATTGAATATTTTGTATCAGCAAAAGATGATTATAACCAGGTGATGCATTCTGTCTTAAAACATTCTTTGAATTCTCCACACCTTGATTGTTCTAACTAAAATTTGGATGTTGCTTACACCCTGAATTATAGGTGTTAGAATAGAGATTACTATTCCAGTTAAAATTACCCATGTAGTACCAGATGTTGGGTTTGATGGGTATTCATCAAACACATGATCTTTACCACAATAAACATAGGATAGCTCGGCCGCTTTCATTTCCTAAACTATAGTAGGTTTCTTCATTGTTTTGATGATACAAACCAAAGAAGATACCTGGGCTGTCAACAAAGTGATTGCATCAAGCTCTATAGTACTAGTAGCTCTTTTGCTCGTCCCAACTCTTATGGTCAGAAATTGATAATCATTGTTGGCAATCTTTTCCAAAATTTCATATGATTCATTATAAGATTTATCCAACAAAGTACCATTGGTAGAAGCATTAAATACCATACTTGTAAGTGTATTCAACCCATTCTAGAATATCTCCATCTGAGTCCAATGTTAAAATCCATGCATCGAAAATTTCTGAATTAAGTCTTTAAATCGTTCCCAAGCTTCATATAATGTTTCATCCTCTGAGTGCTGAAAATGTGTGATTTCATTTCTAAGCTTGGCATTCATATTTGGTGTATTATACTGCAACAAAATTCTCTGGCAAAGATCATTCCATGATGCCACTATTCCCGACGGCAAAGCATTCAACCATGTTCTCGCACGATCTCTTAAAGAATATGGAAACAATTTAAGTCTTAGGGTGTCTTCAGGAACACCCCATTGTCTAAACGAGTCACAAACTTCTAAAAGAGTCTTAAATGCAATCTTGGATCTACAAGTGGTAATGTAAGAAACTATCCTACCGTTGTAACATCTGGAACATTACCGGTTTCAACTCGAATTGTTGAGCTTGAATTTGTGGTCTGACTATCCCTGGATTCAGATCATCCAGAATTGGCACAGTATGCTCTCGGATTGGTCTGTATCAGTCGTCTATCACCCTACAAATAGGAGGATTAGTGTTCTGACCATTCAAATTATCATTCAGACCAGGTATCACCCTACGAATAGGAGGATTAACGTTCTAACCATTCAGATTATCAATGAGATTAGGATCATTAAGACCAAGCCATTTTTGCAGTTATTTCTATCTTCTTCGTGAAGTTTTTTCGTCCTCTTGGTCAAAAGGATATTGTTTGTTAGCAGGACTGCCTCTTCTCTTACACTGATGACAAACCTGTAGAAATTAAATTAAACTAAGTTAAATAAAACTAATGGAATTAAGTAAAATAACCAAACCAAATTACACCAATTTGCCGATCCCCAAAAACGGTGCCAAAAACATGTCGCGTGTGAATATGATATGCAGATTGTGCAAGTATACACGTCAGATCAAGTAATAAAGTGATAAGTAAGATCATCTCTACAGTGATCGAATTAGGTATAAAAGTAATCAAGTTATTATAATGAGTTATGATTACTGCTGTGGCAAATAAAGATAAGTATGCAGTGGTAATTTAAAGGGATAATAATGTGTGCTAAATGTGTACTACCTAATACTGGAAAATGCTTAGGCAAAGCAAGAGTAAAAATGGAAAGGCAATTATAAGAATAACTATGTGAATAATATGTAACAAACAAGTAAACAACTAAATATGTTATGGTAAGATGCTACGACAAAGGATAGAGGATATAAGATGTTGATTTGGAAGGTCGAGATTACTAAGAATCTACCTTTCCTATCAAAAATGCTTCGGCAAAATCATACTCAATCTACTGCTCATAAGAGTTTAGTAACACCTTTCACCCGTATTCAACGCCGGAACAAGGTTCGAGGCATTACCAGACTTACATCACAAACAATCATACAAATCGAGTCATAAATTTGCATCCAAATTAAAACCATTCACATTCAATCATAAAGTCCCTAGTACGAGCCTACGAGGCCTAAAACATGCTTTGGAAGTGGTTCGTGACTAAAATGACAACTGGGAAAATTTTACAAAACTGAGAAAATTTTTCCACTAAAGAAGGTCACATGCCCATGTAGATATGGGACACGCCTGTGTAGGCAGGCCGTGTGGTTACACACGCAACTCTTTGTTTTGTACTGCATGAACAAATTGATGCCACACGGCCAAGTCACATGCCCGTGTGCTAGGCCGTGTGGATAATTATATTTTCACAAAATAAGTGTAGACTTCACACGCCTAGGACACACGCTTGTGCCTGAGGTCATGCCATCCACATGGCTGAGACACAAGCCCGTATCTCCACCTGTGTGCTCAATTCTGAGCATTCTGTTTCTCAAAATTAAGGTGCAAGGGACACACGGCCAAGACGCATGCCCATGGGGCAGACCGTGTGTCATACACGGCCTAGATGCACGTCCGTATGTCTACCTGTGTGGACAAAATAAAGGCTATTTACCAATCCATTTGTCACCCTCATTTACACCTTTACACACAAGTTCAATGGCATAAACCATGGCATGTTTAAACAACAACAACATCCATAATCAAAACTAAATCATGTCATTCATTACCAACACTTAACATATTTACTATAGCATGTTTTACCAAATCAAATCTTACCAAACTCACATTCACAAGTGTCAGCATGAATACTTCCATCATGCATAATTCTACTTAGATTTCCTAGCACACCAAAGGACTAATCTTATCCATTTCAAAACAAATCCTTTAACCATAATAAACATATAGCAACCCAATGCAAAACACATAAACAAAAGGCATTATCACATATACTTATATAAATGGGCTTACAACCATTTTAGCCAAAATAAGCCAATTACATGGCTAAATACTAAATCACCTTAAACAAATATAAGCCAATACATTTGGCCAAATCAAATGACACATATAAAAAAATGACCAAATCCCTATACATGTCATACTTTCAAATACTAAGATCATCAATACCCAAAATAAGAGTTTGATAGTGTGATTCGAATCTCTGACTATCTTCGATCCAAGTTAGCTTAGCAACACTATAAAACATGAAAAATAAACGGAGAAAGCTATATAGCTTAGTAAGCTTGTATGCAAGAAATAAACAACCTTACCATGCATATAACATTCAAATAATATAACATAATTAAATATAAATTTATCATAGTATCATAAATCATTCCATCACAACACTTACCTCATTTTCATCATTTCAAGCATTTAGTATGTAACATCCTGAATTTGGGGCCTAGAAGAGTTGGGTTTTGAGTGCAGGATTGAATAGAAGAAAACACGCATAATTAGGAAGTTTTAAATATTATCGTTTCAGAAAAAAAATTTATTTTATTAAATTACCACTAGAAAATTTTCTTGTATTTATTATTACGGATATTTTAAATTTTATAAAATTTTAATTAGTATTATGAGATAAAATTATTATTATTAGAAAAATATTATCAGATGTATGTTTGAAAATTTTATGAAAATTTTTATTATTTATCTTGTATTATTGATATTTGAAATTTTTATTATTAGATATATTTATAAAATTATTATTATTATCGGAAAGGAAAAAAAATATTAGTTGTAACGCCCTGATTTTCGGGTTTATTCGCAATTTTCAATATTTTGTAAAGATTTTTAAAATTTTGTATTTGGATGTGGAATTAGTATTTTGAGTAGGTAAATGGGCTTATAAAAGGCCCATGAGTTGGCCAAAATCCAGTTGAATTTTTGGAATTTTAGACTTAGGAGTTAGGGGTTCTGGCTAAGTGGCCTTAAGTGGAGTGATGGGTAAATTGCATCACAAATGAGCCTTTGGTAAAGTGGCTAAGTGACGCCACTAGGGAGCTATGAAGGTGGTGTGTAAGTGTTGGGGGAAGACTTGGGATCGATTCCCTTTGTTGGCAAATAGGTGCATTTATTTTTTTAGTGCAGGAGGGGTAAGTGCTAGAGTTCAGGTGGATTCTGCTAGAGGAGAGTTGGATCGGTTTAACTGCTTGGATTAAGGAGTGATAAGGGAGAGATTTAAGGATTGGGATGAGGCTAGGAGTTAGCCGAATGGGGGAATTGAAGAGGAAATCGGCGGGGATTATGAGGTAGTATTTCGCACTTAGGGTATTGTTGGTGCCGCTTTCTTCCTTTTACACCTTAGGATCGTTCTTTTCTCTTTTTCCTCTCTAGCCGAAACTACCACCTCCCCTATTCTTTTTCTTCTATTTTTTCTTTCTTCTTCTTCAAAACTATTCATCATACCTGCTATTTATCAATACTTTTGCGAATCCATAAAAGCCGAAATCCTGTGATCATTGCTTGTGCCGATTTCTTCAAAGCCGTGTTCTCCTATGTTCTTTTGTTTTTATTAATTTGCAATTATCTTTTCTTAATCCTAGATCTCGACCGCAATTCTACTTCAAGGTTGTAGCCCCACATTATCATCTTCTTCATCACACAAAGCCGAAAAACCATAGATTTGGGGCTTATAGCGAACTTCAAGACTTTGGGGAATCGAGTTCTCTGTCGTTTGATAGATAAATCTACACTAGATTGCGTGGAAATCAAGTGGGAGTAAGGGGTAAGTACGTATCATCTCGGATCTATTTTTATTTTGCAAAGTTAAGAAAAGTCAAGTCCCTAAAATTAGGGAGGTCATCGATTTGGGCATATGGCTCTAAGAGTCTTTAACGATGTTTTCTTTCGGTGACTAGAGTCTTCTTAAGCGTTGAATCTAAGGCGTGGTTCATTGGAGCAATCGGATTCGGAGGTAACTATCGATTTTGGCAAAAGGTAAGGTTTCAAAGGTTTTAGGGATATGGTTTGATCATGGATAAGTAAGTTTTGGGGGTTTAGTGATTATGGTTTGTAAATAAGAACTGTGCTAATAAATTGTAGGACATCGAAGGGATCTCGAAGCGATCGTCATGAATCGGTGTGTCTAAACACCCTTTCTTAGTTCAATTCGGCAAAAGAAATGCCAAATTCCGGCATTTCATGGTCATGTGATTATCTGAATGCTCTCAAGGCATAGAGTAATTGTTAGATCCGCACCGCAAGGTGGTAAGCAAGTTCGTGTGACGTTTAGCATATTTCGGAAAAAGGGCTCGATGGGCCAAAATTGGGCCCAATGGGCTTACTGGACCAACATGGGTAAGAGATGGGCAAATTAGCCTATTAGGTAGATGGTGGAGTCAAATTGCATAAAACCAATAAAATTACTGAATTAGCTTGTGCAGATGCGTAGATCACGAAATTACCCCTAAAGAGTAAAATTACCAAATTACCCTAAAGAGCAAAATTACCGATATACCTCTAGGGTTTTAAATTGGTGAACGCTTGATTGATTACTACTGTATTTTGCATGATATGCATTTATTAATATCATTGCATGGGATTGGGGTATTAATGGAAGAAGTATTGAAAGTGGTTCATCCACGTCTTGGAGGCTTTGCCTCAATCGATGAATTTGAGTGCTTCTTTTAAGCTGTGGTGTGTAAATTTGGGTGGGTTGAGATATTCCCCACATGGTGTGTAGGGCTGGTGCAGGCGGTGTAGCGGTTGGTGGGTTGAGTAGTCTCCCAGTTGGGCTTGCATTCATTATTCTTGTTGTTACTCATGCTCTTGAACGGGCCTATGGGCCACATTGTTATGTAAAGGGGCTAAGGCCTTGCTATCAGATTCGAAAAGGGCTTGACCTCTTGTATCTTGTTATCCGAATAGGGCTTAGGCCCAATGGGCTCGAGCTGAATTGGGCTTTGGATGGGTTTCAGATACACTCGAGTTTTCCCAAACTCACCCCTTCCTCTTCCATCCTTGCGGTGAGCCCTAGAATTGGTGGACTTGGAGTCAAGGGATTCAGAGTGGCCATGAAGATTGATTGACGATTTTAAATAAGTTTAGCCTTCAATTTGGATTATTTTATTTTTATTATGCTTAAGGTTGTAATAAGGCGCTCTTTTTAATTACTTTTATTTTGGGGATTATTAAACTGGCTAGCACTAGGGTTCATTTTATAAAAACTACTTGTTTTTAAAAGATCACGATGACGCGCAAAGTTTCCATAAAGTAAATGTTTTCCCAAGAAAAATAAATATTTTAAGCAAACGATTTGCAACCTTAATCATTTTCTTAAGTGGTCATAATCAAACGGTTTTCTCAAAATTATACGAGATGTTAGAGTGTGGCAATGGCGGTGTGCATGTCTAGGATTGGATCCAGAAGAGAGCTTGGTACTTAAGCGGTCAACGGACTCACCTCCTCTTCTTCCCGGTTTCCTACCAGTGCGCTTCCATTCACTTTAACTTACTTTTAAAAGTGTCTTTACAACACCAACTCAGCTTTTCCAAACTAAGTGTTTTGAACGCACCAATGTGGCGCATCAGATCCGGTCATAACATCCAGGCTGGGTTTGGGGTGTTACATAATAAACATGAGCTTAACATGAGCTTTACGTACATACCTGAACCATCTCGAAATGAACTTACACATATTCTCATCTTTGACATACCCATGAACCACTTGGAATAATAATGTCGGATACTCAGGATTTTTGCACACTAAGATCCACATACGTAGCTAATGCTACCTCAATCTCATATCACATAATCGCTCGCTCGCGAGCTATAGACGGGCCTACTCACAGAAGCTGTCAGTCTAGACGTAGCTACACATTGTTGCTCACACAAGCTATCAAGTATTCGCAACATATGCCGGTATACTTAGCCACCGGTAGGACGTACAAGACTAGCACCCGGATCACATGATCACGTAACACATAATGACCCTAGTGGCATGTCACTTGTATCCTAATCTATTCCTAAGGTTCAACGAGACTTCTCACTTGCCGAATTGTCGTCGAACTCGTTCGTAGAATTATACTCATTCACATAATCAAACATACAATTCATGCAATATTAAATCATTTAAGTACAATTATTCTAAAGCTTATTTTTTTAACATACGAACTTACCCCGGTACAAAATGGCTAATAGTTTAGTTTAGTCTACAACCTTGTTCTTTCACCGGTGTAGGTCAAAACCTCTTCTTTCTTGATCTATAATATCAAATTTAACTCATTCAATCATCACATTATTCAATTTGATGCGAAAAACACCTTATGGCAAAAATTACATTTTTGCCTCTTACTTTTCAACCTTTTACATTTTAGTCCTTTGGCTTGTAAAATGATTTTCATTCAATTTCATCACACCCAAGCCTACCCGAACCTATTCCTTGCTCATAACAGCCCACATTTTTCATTTATTTACATTTTGACACACATTTTACAACTTTTATAAATAGGTTCTTATTTGACATTTTTATCAAAAATCACTTGGTAATTGTTGTTTATCTAACACCAAACATACATTTTCTACCATTAAACATCAAAATACACAAATATTCAACATAGGAAAAATTTTAGACTTTGATTTTCTTTCAAATTAGTCTTTAGAATAGCTAAATCAAGTTACAACATTCACAAAATCTCAAAAATCATTAAAACGGGACAAGGACGGACTTAAAATCGAGCTTGGAAGCTTGGCCAAAAACCCTAGCTATGGTTGCTTGAGAAATTCAACTATGGGGGACTAAATTGGAGAAGATGACATCTTTTTATTAGTTAATTTATCTTTATTAACCAAATGACCAAAATGCTCTTAATGCCAAACTTTGAAATTTCACCTAACCATGCTCATTTTTGTCCAACTTAAAGTATAATGGTCTAATTACCATTTAAGGACCTCCAATTTAAAATTTCATAGAAATTAAACACTTCTAGCTTCTAGAACACATATTTTGCACCTATTGTAATTTTGTCCTATTAGTCAAATTGGACACTATAGATAAAATTTCTTAACGAAATTTTCAGACAATCATTCAATCATACTGTAAACCTTAAAGAAATAATAAAATTAATTATTTCTACTTTGGATTTGTGGTCCCGAAGCCACTGTTCCAATTTGACCCTAAAACGGGCTGTTACAAGTTCTAATTATTTCTAATTATTTCTACACGGCCAATCCATATGCCCATGTGCCAGGTCGTGTGTCACATACGGTCAATACACACGCCTATGTGTCTACCCGTGTGGACAAAATAAGGCCATTTTCTAGCCTTATTTCTCACTCAAATTTAACCTTCAACCTACAAAAACATTTGCATATATTTGCCAACCAATTCAAGTCATATAAATCAAGCAAACATCAATAACATATATGAAATAACATCACATACATTCATATGATCAAACTTACCTTTTAGTAAAGACTTATATTTTACCCTAATTTAATCTAACCAACCACATACATATATGTTAAACATGATATATATAACCTTATAACAATATACCAAAACAAACCATTATTAGTCTGTAACACCCCCTACCCGTATCCATTGCCGGAATAGGGTACGAGGCATTACCGGAGTTTACTGAACATTTTTAGATAATTCTGAGTCATTTATTATTCATATTTTAGAAATAATCATAACGTCTCTCTATTGGGTCCTCGAAGCCCCAAACATACATTAGAAACCAACCGGAATTAAATCGAGATTATAAAAAAAAATTTGCAAAATCTCAAATTTTATTTTCATCTAAGTACTTACTATTTCAATGCTCCTTATAATTAAACATGTTACCGTTCAATCAATAGTTTGGCACTTGTCTAAGCGTCAAACAACATCATTGTTAGTATATTTGCACACATTTCATCTAAATTCAACATTGATATACTTATTTTCTCTACATATCGCACTTGAGTTTAATAATAGTCTCAACTTACATAATTTCCTTGTATCAACATATCAAAGATAATTATATATGTACATGTCATGAAACATATCATGCTCTTACCGTTTCTTCATAAGCATATATCATTCATTTCATTATATCAATATTTCATGCTCCATCATTTCCATATATTTTATGTATATTTATTCGGTAATAGTTTATATCAAACTTGACATAAATTATATTCCATGTACTTATACTTATTTCATTTATTTATTTTCATAATTATTTCATACAACTATTTTGTACATATATTTCCATATGACCAGTTCTTGTAAACGTTTCACACAACCATTTCATATAACCATTCGTCATCTGATAAGTATTACCTGAATATCAATTGTTCAATAGATGTCATAGCGTCTCCCATCCACGGTCTTATTTATCTTTGACATGATGCCATAGTGTCTTTCAACTATGGTCTTACTCATTCATTTTCTGTCACGTTGCCATGGTATCTTTCAACCATGGTCTTATTCTTTTCATGTCACGTTGCCATAGTGTCTTTCAACTATGGTCTTACTGATTCATTTTCTGTCATGTTTCCATGGTATCTTTCAACCATGGTCTTATTCTTTTCATGTCACGTTGCCATGGTATCTTTCAACCATGGTCATACACATTTCATATCAGGTTGCCATGGTATCTTTCAACCATGGTCTTACACATTTCATATCAGGTTGCCATGGTATCTTTCAACCATTGTAACACCCCTAACTCGTGACCGACGCCGGTGTCGGACACGAGGGGTTAACGAGACAAATCCTCTTAGAGTACCGACCAATTTGGCATTTCTGGACAGGCTGGAAAACTGCGTCACCGTCGCCTTAAAAATCATATCTCGAGTTCCAAAACTCGGAAACTGATTTCGTAAATTTTCCCTGAATTTAGACTCATATACCCATCCATGGATTTATTTTTAGAATTTTTGGTTGGGCCAATTGGTACAGTTTATTAGTTAAAGTCACCCATGTTACAGGGATCGACTGCTCTGACCTCCGCGCGTTACAACTTGAATATCTTTCTGTACAGGGCTTTAATACTGGTGCCGTTTGTTTCTAATGAAACTAGACTCAAAATGGAATCTGTACATATAAGGAATGACTCCTAATTCTTTCTGGATAATTTATGGTAAATTTTCAAAGTCGCGACAGGGGACCCAGAAATCGTTCTGGCCCTGTCTCACGAGAACTTTAATATTTCCCAGTATACTGCTCATATGGTCGTTTCGTTTCGTCCATATAAAATAGATTCATCAAGGTTCAGTTCCATAATTTACTCACTATTTAATTCTACTTCTACTATTTTTAGTGATTTTTCAATCTCATCTCACTGCTGCTGTCCGCAACAGTTACTGCAGTAGACTATGCCAATTTCATGAATTTTTCCTTGGCCTTAATCATCCATCATACATGACACAAATTATGGCCACCTTAACAAAATTTGAGTTTCTAAGACTCGTGGCTATAGGTTCTAGCATCCCACTCGACGACCACATAGGCCATTTTCACATGGCTTAAAGTTTACAACCCACAATTCGACAAAATATAATAGCCTATACATGCCAAATGTTCTTCAACAACAAAAACAATACCACAAGATTTCAGCCGGTGTGATGACTTCAACGACGGTTCCGAAAGCACGCAACAATCGAGTCCAAGAGACCTAAAATGGGTGACAAGAAAACACCGAGTGAGTTTACAACTCAGTAAGTCATAAGCATTCGTCAATCCACCGATAAAGTTACTACTACATGTACAACAAATGAGGCTAGGTACTCGTCCATATCGAATCTATACCATAATACCTCGGACCTTTCGGTCCAATCTCGCACCAATTCATACATCCACATTTCATATTCTACACAACAAGATAATCGAAGCATTTTACACATTAACTCAATTTCCAGCACAACCATACAATTTCAATCATCACATAGATTTAAGGCTTACCAAATTCAACCCCGAGCATGAACATATTTTCTATTCGTCAAGAGCTCGAGGTACTTACCCGATCCGCTGTCCGGATTAGCTCGATAATGTCGCACACTCGGTGCCAATTGTAATGCAAGAACATATAGTGAATCTGCACACTTAGTGCTATATGTATTCAACTCGCACACTTAGTGCTATATAATCAAACTCGCACACTTAGTGCTGTACAATTTTAAACCCGCACACTTAGTGCCAATCTTGTCACCGTGTCCATTTATACCCGCACACTTAGTGCCGAGACCAATACCTTATGTATTTTGCTGCCTTTATACATTCAACAATGGCATCATTCCATACACATACATTTCCATTTACACACCAACTCATTTAAACACATTTGCATATATATATATTGATCATTTAAATCAACACCAAATATACGCTTAATGACTTACCTTGTGTTGGGTAAAACAGTCCAAGTCGGCTACTCGATGACCTTCGTCTTTCCCTTGCTTGATTCTCCTTCTTTAACTCCTTGAGCTTAATCAATAAATCAACTAGTTTAACCCTCTTGCTAAACATTCATAATTCAATTACACATGCATATGTATGTTTGTATATTCGCAACCATCCTCACTTATTACCCATTTGGTCAACAATCTAAGCCAAGATAAGGCTTCAATATGGTTGCCTCTAACCGAATACATGCACACCAATCTACTTCCTTTGGCGAATATGCATGTCTATGTGGAGGCTAATCTTACACTTAATACTACACAAAAAAACAGCATACATTTTCCTAATTAACGCATTACATATTGTAGTTCTATACACATCTCTCATTTATTTCATAACCAAACAACATCACAAGCAAATAGACACCTTAAAATAGTATACATGTCATACCAATTCATCATGTGCAAACATATATTCATGTAGGTGCAATGGCGAATTCTCAAGTGGCTTATATCCAAATATACACACATATCCAAAGCTTAAATCTTACTTACCATGCAACATGCATGAATCATACTTATGGATACAACATGGCGAATACCACAACACCATACCGCTTCAATTTGGTCATGGTTAAACAAAGAACTTAGTATCTCATTCAAAATGCTAAAAGAAAATCTAAGAATCCTCAATCTACCATCACATGAATCATTATCAAGCTTGATATTTAGCATGCAATGGCATTAACACCATATTCACTTTGGCGGATTTCATTCCCATGACATAACAAAGATTTGAACCATGGGCTAACAAGAACATCATGCTAGCAACTAAAATATACATGAATCTCATGGCAAAACATCAAACTTACCTTAATCTAGGTACAAGTATGGCCAAACCTCCTCCTAAACCTCTTCCAAACCAACATGAAACAAGAATTCCTTCCTTCCTCCTTAGAATTTTCAGCCCAAAGGAAATGAAAATGATGAACAAAAATTCTTCTTTCTTTCTCCGCACTCACGGCAACAAGGGCATCCAAGCTCATCTTTCTCTTTTTTTTCATTTTTATGCTTATTTTTATTATAATACTTCCTACATAACTCACTAGCCAAACATGTTGGAAACATGTTTTCCTTGCCCATCATGCCCACCTTGGCCGGCCACTATAGTCAAATTTGGGGAATTTGACATGCAAGGACAACATTTCCTAGTGTGCATCAATAGACCACTTCCACATTTGCCTATCTCAATTCTAAATTTTCTCACACAAGTCCTTTCTAGTGAAATTCACCTTTATAACACTAAATCAATCATCATAAAATGTCATACATGAGCACACACATATTATAGGCATCAAAATAAATTTTAATTATTTTTATGCCTCGGTTTTGTGGTCCCGAAACCACATTCCGACTAGGGTCAATTTTGGGTCATACAACTCTCCCCACTTAAGAAATTTTCGTCCCGAAAATCTTACCGTAAATAGGTTTGGATATCGTTCTTTCATAGAGTTCTCGGTCTCCCAAGTAGCTTCTTCTATCCCGTGCTTGAGCCATAACACTTTCACTAGCGGAACCCGCTTGTTTCATAACTCTTTCACTTCTCGTGATAGGATACGAATCGGTTCTTCCTCATAACTCATATTAGCTTGAATTTCAATTTCGATGGACTAATCACGTGCGATGGATCGGATCTATAGCGTCAAGCATCGAAACATGGAAGACGTTGTGAATCCTTTCAAGTTCGGGGCAAAATCAAACGATACGCCGATCGACCGACTCGTTCAGATATTTCATATGGCCCGATGAACCTCGGGCTCAATTTTCCTTACGGCCAAATCTAAGCACCTTCTTCCAAGGTGAAACTTTGAGAAAGACCTTGTCTCCAACCCGATATTCAATATCTTTTCTTTTCAAATCCGATACGACTTTTGGCGATCCGGCGACTTTCAAACTTTCACGAATTACTCGAACTCTTTGCTCGGCATCCTTAACCAAATCAACCTCAAGAATTTACCTTCACTAAGTTCACCCGAATAATGGGTACGGCATTTACGATCGTATAAAGCCTCGTAAGGCGCCATCTTAATACTTGATTGAAAGCTATTGTTGTGCTTAATTCAATCAAAGGCGATACCGCTTCCCATGAACCACTAAACTCAAGGATACAACATCTCAACATATCCTCGAGTATTTGAATTATCCGTTCGGATTGACCATCGGTTTGGGGGTGAAAGGCGGTCTGAAATGCAACTTGGTACCCAAAGCTTCTTGCAACTTTTTCCAAAATCGCGAGGTAAATCTCGGATCTCTATCCGACACGATAGAAATAGGCACCCGTGTAATCTCACAACTGAGAAACGTACAATTCCGCTAATTTGTCCATTGAAAAATCCGTGCGTCGGGGACAAAGTGGGCCGACTTAGTCAATCGATCTACCACGACCCAAACCGCATCCTTCTTACTTGCGACAATGGCGGTCCGGATACAAAGTCCATTGTGACTCGATCCCATTTCCACTCGGGTATCGTGATTGGTCAAGTAATCTCAAGGCACCGATGTTCCGCTTTCACTTGTTGACATATTAGACATCTCAAACAAAGTCGGAGATGTCTCGCTTCATACCATGCCACCAAAACCGACGCTTTCAATTCATTGTACATCTTCGTACTCCCGGGTGGATTGCCATTCGGCTACAATGGGCTTCATTCGAATTATCGAAATGAGTTCAATTCTTTGGGACACAGACGACTTTTGAACCTCAAACAATCGTCATCGCCGATTTGAAACTCCGAGTCCTTGTTCGAACACATGCAGCCCATTTTGCAACCAACTCGTCGTCGACTTTCTCGAGCTTCTCGAATTTGGTGTGTCAATAATGGTTTGGCTTTCAATTCAGCCACTAACACACCGTCGGATCGGACGGAGACAAGTGCACATTCATCGCTCGTAAAGTGAATAACGATTTACGACTCAAGGCATCCGCAACCACATTCGCCTTTCCCGGTGATAGTCAATGATCACTCATAATCCTTTAATGTTCTCGAGCCAACGTCTTTGTCGCAGATTTAAGTCTCTTTGGGTCATCAAATATTTGAGACTTTTGTGATCCGAGTATACATGGCACCTTTCACCAAATAAGTAATGTCGCCAAATCTTTAAGGCGAATACGATGGCGCCAATTCGAGATCATGAGTTAGATAATTTTTCTCATGTGGCTTTAATTGCCTCGACGATAGGCCACAACTCGACCTTCTTGCATTAATACGCAACCTAACCCAAGTAGAGATGCGTCACTATAAATGACAAACTCTTTGCCCGATTCGGGTTGCACTAGAATTGGGGCTTCATCAAATAAGCTTTCAGTTGATCGAAACTTTTCGACATTTCTCCGTCCATTCAACTTAACATCCTTTTGGAGTAGCCGTCATTGGCGTGGCTATCGTCGAGAAACCTTTACAAATCGTCGGTAATAACCGCAAGCCCCAAAAGCTCCTAACTTCGGTAACATTCCTTGGTGGTTTCCAATCGACTATGGCGAATTTTGTTCGGGTCCACCGACACCGTCGCGACACCACGTGCCCCAAAAAGCTAACCTCTTTCAACCAAAATTCACATTTATTGAACTTTGCGTATAACGCTTATCTCGTAAGATTTGCAACACTAGCCTCGGTGTTCAAGATGCTCGCCATCTCTCGAATAGACCAAAATGTCATTGATAAATACAACTACGAACCGATCCAAGTATGGCCTGAAAATTCTATTCATTAAATCCATAAACACCGCAGGGGCATTAGTGAGCCCAAACGGCATCACCAAGAATTCGTAGTGACCGTACCTCGTTCTAAAAGCGGTTTTGGGTATGTCCGATTCTTGGACCCTCAACTGATAGTACCCCGACCTCAAATCTATCTTTGAAAACACCGAGGCTCCCTTTAATTGATCAAACAAATCGTCAATTCGTGGCAATGGATATTTATTCTTTATCGTCACTTTATTGAGTTGACGATAGTCGATGCACAACCTCATGGTTCCGTCCTTCTTCTTCACAAACAATACAAAGCGCCCATGGAGAAAAACTCGATCGAGCGAAACCTCTATCCGTCAATTCTTGCAATTGAACCTTCAATTCCTTTAATTCCGTTAATGCCATACGATACGGGCTATTGAAATCGGCGTAGTACCCACAACCGATGCGAATTCCACTTCTCGAACCGGTGGCAATCCCAAGAACTCCTCGGAAAAACATCCGAATACTCACAAACCACTGTACCGATTCGAGTTTCCTTTCCGCTCTTTACTTCCAAATACATACGCAAGGTATGTTTCACACCCTTTTCACATACCTCCGAGCGGTCATAGAAGATATTATCGCGGCGCTCCTTTTAAATCAAGAGACTCGACTCGGACTACCTCATTATTTGCACTCCTCAAATCAATGGTTTTCCTTTTGCGATCCACCACCGCATCATGTACGGTCACCAATCCATACCAAGAATAACATCGAATTCATTAAATGGTAGAAGCATCGATCGGTAGGAAAACAGATTCTCGAATTGTTAGGGGCATCTCTTGCACACTTTATCAACGAGCACGTATTGACCCAAAGGGTTTGACACTCGAATTACGAACTCAAGAGACTCAACAGTAGAGTCTTATCGGATGCTAAGGTTTCACATACATATGAGTGAGTAGAGCCGGTCAATCAATGCAATCACAATAGTATCAAAGAGAGTAAAAGTACCAGTGATAACGTCGGGGAGGATGCCTCCTCTCGTGCGCGGATGGCATATGCTCTAGCAGAGTACGGGTCTCGGATCGGACAGCCGTATTAGAGGCTCCTCTCGATTACCACCCCTACCTCCAGAGATTCTCGGGGCCTACCTCCACCCGTCGTTCCACTAGGTCTTGCACCTTGCGTCTTATTCCTCTCATCTAGCTCGTGCAATCTCTAATGAAGTGGTCCTTCAACCGCATCCATAACAGCCCTATTAATGACTTACCCCAACATTCACCTAGGTGTCGTCTTCCACATTGGGGGCATTCAGGTCTCTCTTGACGATTATTGCCCACACTAGCTATCAAGTAGCTCGGGAGTCCGTCAATGGTCTGCTCTAATGGAAATTCCCGCATCGTCCTCGACTTCATGGTGTCCTCCCGAACCTCTTTACAGCCGAGAACGGAGCTTTACTCGTCGATCTTTTACGGTAATCTCTTGCTTCAAATTCAGCCTTCTTCTTCTCCTTCCCAAGTTCTTCCGCTTTGCGTGCTCGTTCGACTAGTGTCACGAACTACTTTATCTCCAAAATTCCCACTAGTAACTTTAACTCTTCATTCAATCCTTCTTCAAATCTTTTGCACATCGCAACCTCATCAGCCACACACTCCCGAGCATACCGACTAAGTCTTACGAACTCATGTTCAGATTCGATATCTGATCATCCGGCCTTGCTTGAGTTCCAAGAATTCCTTACGCTTCGATCGATGAACCGTTGACTAATGTATTTCTTTCAAATTGGATTGGAAGAAATCCCAAGTAACTCGTTCATTTGGGACTATGGAAATTAAAGTCCTCCACCAATAGTAAGTGAGTCTCATAACAAGGATATAGCACACTTAAGACATTCGTCGGTGTGCATGACGATCATCTAACACTCTAATGGTGTTATCGAGCGAACTCGGCCTTTTCGGCATCATCAAGAACTATGGCCTTGAACTCCTCGCCCCACGCTTCCTAATCAAGTCCACAGTGGTTTACTCACCTCACAGGATCGATGAATCGGAGGCATTGCGGGCTCTTGGGGTGGAGTATTTAAATTCGGAATGGTTGGACAGCCGGGTTGGTTCGGGCATATTGCGCGACCCACTCATTCATCATGGTGAAGAAGGCTTGTTTCGCCCTTCATTTTGATTATTCGCGGATGATCGAGGCTCAACAGGCGGTGTCCCTTGCGCAGAGCAGCCGCTACACTTTCAACGTCATCCGCCAAGGGTCTCTCTACCCGGGTTCCATTGCTAATCAAAACAAAAATTCCAACCGTCAAGTCATCACATTATTAAGCGCTAACAATTTGGCATGTATAGCTAGACTCACACGCGCTATGGTAGTCCTAGAACCGACTAAACCATAGCTCTGATACCAATAAAATTGTAACACCTAACTCGTGACCGACGCCGTGTCGGACACGAGGGGTTAACGAGACAAATCCTCTTAAAGTACCGACCAATTTGGCATTTCTGGACAGGCTGGAAAACTGCGTCACCGTCGCCTTAAAAATCATATCTCGAGTTCCAAAACTCGAAACTGGTTTCGTAAATTTTCCTGAATTTAGACTCATATACCCATCCATGGATTTATTTTTAGAATTTTGGTTGGGCCAATTGGTACAGTTTATTAGTTAAAGTCACCCATGTTACAGGGATCGACTGCTCTGACCTCCGCGCGTTACAACTTGAATATCTTTCTGTACAGGGATTTAATACTGGTGCCGTTTGTTTCTAATGAAACTAGACTCAAAATGGAATCTGTACATATAAGGCATGACTCCTAATTCTTTCTGGATAATTTATGGTAAATTTTCAAAGTCGCGACAGGGGACCCAGAAATCGTTCTGGCCCTGTCTCACGAGAACTTTAATATTTCCCAGTATACTGCTCATATGGTCGTTTCGTTTCGTCCATATAAAATAGATTCATCAAGGTTCAGTTCCATAATTTACTCACTATTTAATTCTACTTCTACTATTTTTAGTGATTTTTCAATCTCATCTCACTGCTGCTGTCCGCAACAGTTACTGCAGTAGACTATGCCAATTTCATGAATTTTTCCTTGGCCTTAATCATCCATCATACATGACACAAATTATGGCCACCTTAACAAAATTTGAGTTTCTAAGACTCGTGGCTATAGGTTCTAGCATCCCACTCGACGACCACATAGGCCATTTTCACATGGCTTAAAGTTTACAACCCACAATTCGACAAAATATAATAGCCTATACATGCCAAATGTTCTTCAACAACAAAAACAATACCACAAGATTTCAGCCGGTGTGATGACTTCAACGACGGTTCCGAGCACGCAACAATACGAGTCCAAGAGACCTAAAATGGGTGACAAGAAAACACCAAGTGAGTTTACAACTCAGTAAGTCATAAGCATTCGTCAATCCACTGATAAAGTTACTACTACATGTACAACAAATGAGGCTAGGTACTCGTCCATATCGAATCTATACCATAATACCTCGGACCTTTCGGTCCAATCTCGCACCAATTCATACATCCACATTTCATATTCTACACAACAAGATAATCAAGCATTTTTACACATTAACTCAATTTCCAGCACAACCATACAATTTCAATCATCACATAGATTTAAGGCTTACCAAATTCAACCCCGAGCATGAACATATTTTCTATTCGTCAAGAGCTCGAGGTACTTACCCGATCCGCTGTCCGGGATTAGCTCGATAATGTCGCACACTCAGTGCCAATTGTAATGCAAGAACATATAGTGAATCCGCACACTTAGTGCTATATGTATTCAACTCGCACACTTAGTGCTATATAATCAAACTCGCACACTTAGTGCTGTACAATTTTAAACCCGCACACTTAGTGCCAATCTTGTCACCGTGTCCATTTATACCCGCACACTTAGTGCCGAGACCAATACCTTATGTATTTTGCTGCCTTTATACATTCAACAATGGCATCATTCCATACACATACATTTCCATTTACACACCAACTCATTTAAACACATTTGCATATATATATTGATCATTTAAATCAACACCAAATATACGCTTAATGACTTACCTTGTGTTGGGTAAAACAGTCCAAGTCGGCTACTCGATGACCTTCGTCTTTCCCTTGCTTGATTCTCCTTCTTTAACTCCTTGAGCTTAATCAATAAATCAACTAGTTTAACCCTCTTGCTAAACATTCATAATTCAATTACACATGCATATGTATGTTTGTATATTCGCAACCATCCTCACTTATTACCCATTTGGTCAACAATCTAAGCCAAGATAAGGCTTCAATATGGTTGCCTCTAACCGAATACATGCACACCAATCTACTTCCTTTGGCGAATATGCATGTCTATGTGGAGGCTAATCTTACACTTAATACTACACAAAAAAACAGCATACATTTTCCTAATTAACGCATTACATATTGTAGTTCTATACACATCTCTCATTTATTTCATAACCAAACAACATCACAAGCAAATAGACACCTTAAAATAGTATACATGTCATACCAATTCATCATGTGCAAACATATATTCATGTAGGTGCAATGGCGAATTCTCAAGTGGCTTATATCCAAATATACACACATATCCAAAGCTTAAATCTTACTTACCATGCAACATGCATGAATCATACTTATGGATACAACATGGCGAATACCACAACACCATACCGTTTCAATTTGGTCATGGTTAAACAAAGAACTTAGTATCTCATTCAAAATGCTAAAAGAAAATCTAAGAATCCTCAATCTACCATCACATGAATCATTATCAAGCTTGATATTTAGCATGCAATGGCATTAACACCATATTCACTTTGGCCGAATTTCATTCCATGACATAACAAAGATTTGAACCATGGGCTAACAAGAACATCATGCTAGCAACTAAAATATACATGAATCTCATGGCAAAACATCAAACTTACCTTAATCTAGGTACAAGTATGGCCAAACCTCCTCCTAAACCTCTTCCAAACCAACATGAAACAAGAATTCCTTCCTTCCTCCTTAGAATTTTCAGCCCAAAGGAAATGAAAATGATGAACAAAATTCTCCTTTCTTTCTCCACACTCACGGCAACAAGGGCATCCAAGCTCATCTTTCTCTTTTTTTTTTCATTTTTTATGCTTATTTTTATTATAATACTTCCTACATAACTCACTAGCCAAACATGTTGGAAACATGTTTTCCTTGCCCATCATGCCCACCTTGGCCGGCCACTATAGTCAAATTTGGGGAATTTGACATGCAAGGACAACATTTCCTAGTGTGCATCAATAGACCACTTCCACATTTGCCTATCTCAATTCTAAATTTTCTCACACAAGTCCTTTCTAGTGAAATTCACCTTTATAACACTAAATCAATCATCATAAAATGTCATACATGAGCACACACATATTATAGGCATCAAAATAAATTTTTAATTATTTTTATGCCTCGGTTTTGTGGCCCCGAAACCACATTCCGACTAGGGTCAATTTTGGGCTATTACAACCATGGTCTTACACATTTCATATCAGAGAGCACACTCCCACGAACCTCATCCTTACAGTGGGATTACCAGTTTAGGCTAAATCCCCTGTAATATAAACTCATGGAGTATTGTCGGGATTACCAGTCCAGGCTAAATCCCCTGCAATGACAATTACTCTAATGAGCTTGGATCTGAATTACCAATCCAGGCTAAATTCAGACCGTAATTCGAATTACCTGTCCGGACGTATTCTTCGGGAGGGCTGTGTCAGAATAGGATCACCCGTTCGGGCTATATCCTTTTTACCGTCAATTTCTTTTCAGAGATCCATCAAATTTTCCTTTCATTCAACCAGGCTTTATTTTCAATTTATATCGAGTATTAGCAATATTTCATCAATTATCATGAATTGAACATTCAAATCATATTTTCATCACATAACCACATATTTCAAGTATTTAAAATACAATTCAAGTTACACAAACTTACCTCATTACTTGTTTGTGTTTATAATTTCATTAATTCGATATCTTTTATTTTCCACGATCAAGTCTCATTTTTGAGTCGTCCGGATCTTTATAAATAAATTTGATCATCATTTTCATTCATTTCATATTCTAATGCATTTAATTAATGCTCTAGGAAAAATTTACCATTTTGCCCCTAAGCTTTTAATTAATGATGATTTCATCCTTAGGGTCAGGAAAATAAAATTCTTGCAATTTAATCCTTATTTCTAGATATTATTCTCATACATATTGATAACAATCCATGAATTCTATAAAATATCAGAATTTTCCATAATTTCAACACTTTTCAATTTAATCCCTAAAACATGTTTTCCCCCGATCTTGAACTAAATTAATAATTTCATTCAATTTTGTAATTTAAATAATAAAATAATTCATTTCATGCAATTTGGTCATTTCTGACATTTTTACAAAATTACCCATAAAGTTTTACTTTTATTCAATTTAGTCCCTGAGCCTAAAACATGCAAATTACCCATGCTAGATGAATATTCATACATATTTTTCCTCCTCCTTCTCTCCATTCCACATCCTTAGTGTATATAACACACTTGTAAGTAACATTATCTATAATTTTTATTATTTACTTTTATGAATATTCAAGCTGTCCATCTGTGTCATAGTCACTAAATTATTTATAACTCGAGCTACGGAACTCCATATTAAGATCCGTTAATTTTCCCTAAAACTAGACTCATACATCTTCTTACCATAAGAGTGTCAAAATTTTTTAGTTTAGCCATAAGGTACAGTTTATTCTTTAAATTCACCCCTATTCTGCTGTCTGACAGTTCCAACCCTTCTTCACTAAAAACTAATTATCTCACAGTACAGAACTCAGATAATATTTCCGTTGATTTCTCCTGAAAATAGACTCATTTTGGATTCTAAAAATATGACTTTAAGCCTCTAATTATTTTTCTTAACTTTTTGGTGATTTTTCAAAGTCAGAACAGGGGAACCCGAATTCATTTTGAACTTGTCTCAGAAAATTCATTATATCTCATAATTTACTATTCAATTGCTTACATCGTTTCTTCTATAAGAAACTAGACTCAATAATATTTAATTACATATTTTATTAATCCTCTAATTCAATTTCTACAATTTTTGGTGATTTTTCAAACTTAGACTACTGCTGCTGTCCAAAATAGTCTTAGTGCAAAATGTTGATTTTCTACTTTTAATTTCAATTTAATCCTAACTAAATTCACTTACTTTTCTATCTTAATTCATACTTTATTTCTACTCAATTTTTAACTAAACTCATACTTAACTATTAAATTTCCAGCATATTTTCCTAATTTCGAAATTTCATCAATTTAGCCCCTACAACATAAAACTTATGAATTAATTTACAATTCAATCCTTATTTCATTTCTAACTTGAATTCCTATCAATCTAACCCCTAATTCATCTTTTTATTCAACATGAACAATATTTAAAAATCTAAGAACTTTCAAAATATTCACTTAATTTCATCAAAACCTTATCCCAAAGCTTCCAAAACATAAAAATTAAGTAAAAAGGGCTAAATTGACTTACCTATTTAACTTTCAAGCGTTGAAATCCAATTTTTCCCTTTTTCCTTCTTTCTTTCCCCTGCTCTCTGTTTCGTTTCATCCTTTCTTTCTTTTTCTATTCTTTTTATTTATTTCTTTTACTTTATATATATATATTATAATAACTTAATAATAGCTATAATAAAATATCTATTTAATATCCAATATCTATTTTAGATTTGTAAACACATATATTATTACATTTGTCTTTCTTTAATCTATTTATTATATAAATATCTTTTACTTAATAATAATATATAATTTAATAATATACTTATATAATAAGTAAATATACATGTATTTTACAAATGTATGTATATTAATATCACACATGTCACTATACATGCCATACATTTGTCAACTTTTTATTTATTTATTTATCATATAATATTAATTTAATAATAATAAATACATTAATATTTACTTAAATAATAAGCAAATAAATATATATATATATATATATATATATTACAAATGTGTGTATTATATTTATTATACTTGTATTTTATTTTTGCCATACACTTGGCACTCTTTTTGGTTTATTTACTTATTTAGTCCTTTTAATTTTCTTTATTCTATAATTAAACTTTCACACTTCATTCAATTTAATCCTTTTATCTAATTATCCATTATTTAAGCTAATTTGCTTCATTAAACTTTAATTAATCACTCTCTTAATTTCGTAAATATTTTTAATAAATATTTACAAATCTATTTTTCAGAAATGAAGACCCGAAAATGCACTTTTTTGATAACTGTAAAAATTCGGGTCATTACATAGTCATTCCAATGGCTAAATTACAATCAACCATGTACTTGCCAACATTGGCCAAGTTAACCTATACATGCCATTATATCAAAATAAGATTACTTTTTATACCAAAACAAGCTGGAGGATAGTGTGATGATTCTTTGACCATTCTCCAACCTTAATAAGCTTTCGCACACTATAAAATAGAAAAAATAAAACCTAGTAAGCATTTAATGCTTAGTAAGTTTGTATAACATGAATTAAACTTACCAATTGCATTCAATAAAATAAGTATATAATAACATACTTCCAACAAATTGGCTATTTACCTAATCACATACACTCAAGTAAGCAAGTTAGTCACATATTTCATTTATGCATTAGATAAACATGGATGAGCTCATCATACTACACTCCTTTTAGGTATTTCATAAGTATTCAGGACATAACTCTTTTAATCTCATAATTTCTCATGTCAGAAGTTTTGTCTGTTGAATTATTAAAATATCAATGGATACTCAGGTAGTACACACAAGATGTACAAAACTGTAAACCATCAATTCATAGTCAGGGGTACCCATTAGGGAACATAATCAGGGAGCGCACTCTCGAGCCACATATTAGGATGCTCAGATGAGCCATGTAATAGGATGCTTATCCGGCCTAAATAGGAAAACTCATAAGAGTTTTAATCAGAGAGCTCATAGAGCTTTACAGGTAACTCCAAAGAGTTATTATCAGGGAGCACCGAATAGGGTAATAGAGAGTTCAAGCGAGCCATGTCAAGAAGCCGCATTATATGCTAGATCACAACTGATCGAATCATGCAATAGGATACTCACTCAGAGCTGCAGTAGTGCGCAACACATGCAAAATCACTACCGATCAGGATGCTCCCAAAAACAATTAACAAGATGCTCGAGAGAACTTTAACAAGATTTCTCGTCTGAGCTATATTCTGTCCGCAACATATGCAGGACCACATGTAATAAGGGAAATCACATATATCCATCGAATTTCATTATTCAAACAGAACTTAATATTTTCCGAATATGATTGAACATATGATTATTTAATTTATTTTTAACATTTATATAATTCATAAAATCACATACCATATTCAATTGAAACATATAAATAAACACAATCAGTTATACGAACTTACCTCGACACTTGTTTGTGTATGAAAATCTACTAATTGGAAACTTTTTCTTTTCCTTGATCTAGCTTCGAATTTGAGTTGTCTGGATCTATATAAATGAATTTAATCATAAATTTCTCACATTTCATGTTCAATTGGATACAATTTGTATTCTAGGTAAAATTACCATTTTACCCCCATACTTTTCATAAATGACAATTTCGTCCCTAGGCTCGAAAAATAAAATTCATGTAATTTAATCCTTATTCCAAGCCTAACCAAAATTTTCATATAACATTTACAGCACTTGTATTTCACAAAATTTATAATTTTTCCATGGGTTTTAGCACTTTTCAATATAGTCCCTAAATCATGATTTCATCAAAATTCTCTTTGTAAAAGTTGTTTATCTATCAACAACCATTCAATTTCTACCATAAATTTAAAATTTTCAACATATTCATCCATGGAAAAATTTCTATACTTTGATATCTTTACAATTTAATCCCGAAAATAGATAAATTAAGCTATTCCGATCTCAAAAATATAAAAATTACTAAAAATGAGGCAAGAATACTTACCCAATTAAGTCAAGAAAGTTTACTTTCTCTTTTAGGGTTTCCATGTATATCTTAAGGAAGAAGATGATATAAAATGATATTATTTCTTTTTAATTCATTTATCATCTTTTAATTATTTTAGTTTCCAATTTAGTCCTTGCCTGTTTCTAATTTTCATGGATGAATCACCAAAAATATCTACTAACTTTTCTTTAATGGTCTAATTACCATATAAGGAACTCTTATTTTGAATTCCATAGCTAATCGATCCTTTTAGCTATTAGAACTCAACTTTTTCATTTTATGCAATTTGGTCATTTCCATAATTAAACACATAATCGGTAAAATTTTCTTATCAAAATTTCATATAACATTCTTATCATAATACGGACCATGCAAACAGATTAAAATAAAATTTCTTTCTAGCTTAGATTTGTGGTCCCGAAACTACTATTCCGATTTCACTGAAAATGAGCTGTTACAAGTGAAGCCTAAACTGTGTATGTAGCAGCCCTCTTTCAGTTAAATCAAAACAGTGGTTTCGGGACCACAAATCTTAAGTTGAAATATTTTTTTATTATTATTATAGTGTTTACAGCATGTTAATAGAGTCATATGAAAATTTCGTTAAGAAATTTTATCATTTGCCTACTTAATTTGATAAAAAGGACTAAATCATGTAAAGTGTAAAAGTTGCGTTCTATTAGCTAAAGGTATTAAATAGCTATAGAATTTTAATGTAAGGGTTCTTATAAGGTAATTAAACCATTTAAATGGATAGTGGACATCCATTACATGGTTTTATGGAAATTTTAATAAATCATAAGGTTAATTTTATAATTAAGTAAAATAAGTTAAATTAATAAAAGAAAAGGATGAAATTAAAACATCATCTTCTTCAAATTACCTAGGGAGAACTGACCACCATTGTTAAACTAAGGAGGAAGTTTCGGCTAAGCAATTTGCTTGCATTGTAAGTGATTTTTGCCCCGTTTTAATGATTTCTATATTTTTGGAGTCATTGTAGCTTAATCTAGCTAGCTCAGGGACTAATTTGTGAAACTGTTAAAGTATTAGGGTTTTACCATTGATGAATGTGAATGTGTTTTGAAGTTTATTGGTAGAAAATGAATGGTTGTTTTTAGATAAACAACTTTTGTAAAGTGATTTTGGTTGAAAATGTTAAATAGGGATTAAATTGATAAAATGTGAAAATTATATGGTAAATGTGTGAAATGATGAAATATATGAGATACTAAGGGCTTAGATGAAATTCGGCTAGCATGGGTATGTACCAAATTGCATGAATTTGCATTGTTATGAGCTAGGGACTAAATTATAAATAAGTCAAAAGTCTAGGGGCAAAATAGTAATTTTTCCAAAACCTGAATTTTGATTGAATTGAATAAAATATGAATTAAAATAATTAAATCTGATTATAGATCAAGAAAATCAACGTACAAAACTAGATCGGGGGAAAGATAAAGTACTAAAGTACTAAAGTACTAAAGTAATTGTGTTTTAAATAACTTTATTATTGCATTCTTGATGAATACGACTTCATGGAAATACTAGATGAAGATTTGGCGACGTATGGAATCCTGGTCAAACCTTAGGAATAGATAGGATACGAATGACAAGTCATTAGGGGTTACCTTGTTTTGGGTGCTGGTCCTGTACATTCTACATGTGGCTGAGTTTTACAGTTACTCATCAGCTTGTGTGAGCAACATCGTGTAGCTACGTCTTGGCCGTCAGCTTTTGTGAGCAGATCCAGTAGTAGCTCGAGAGTGAGCATCTATATGAGATATGAGATATGAGATAGAGATGGTTTCGACCATTTATTGGCTATTAGTGTGTGAAATAGCCAAGTATCTGATATTATTCCAAATGGTTCAATGGGCACAGTGATGTTACGAGAGTTTTTGATTTCAAAATGAATTAGTACAGGTACGTACGTGAATCATATGAGAATTGAATCTATTAGATTTGTGAAGTCATGTCCAACTTGGTGAATGAATATGTGTTCGGCTTCTGAATCAAATTGAGTTGTATTATGCTATTTTTAATTACTTAAATTGTGATTAAATGGTAAGTTGAGTTTTATGCTATACGAACTTACTAAGCTTAATTAGTTACTTCGTTTAATTTTCTGTGTTTTATAGTGATTCGGAAGCTCACTTAGTTTGAAAGTTGTCGAAGATTGCATCACACTATCAAGCTCTCATTTTGGTACTTTTGGACTTAATGTATTTTGGTTATATGGCATTTATAGGTCATCTGGGTAATGGAAACCTATATGTTTTGTTATGTAACTAGCCATTTAATGTTGCTTGATTTGGTATATGTTGGTATGTATATATATGTGTGACTAGCCTCATCTTGTATGATTTATGATTGCTATGGGAATGCTTTGATTGTGTATTGGTAGATTGGTACTTAATAGGTGAACTTGATAAATGGTATACATGTTATATTTAGGCAAGATAATGTATATATGTAATTGACCATTTAAGTAGTTTTTAGAGGTGATTCTGGCATGTTTTTAAAATGATCATTTAGGATACCTAAGAGCTTAGGATTGTTGGTAATGAGATTTCATGATACAGACTTGTTTATGATTGGTTTGAATGCCTATTGATGATATGATCATATGCTATTTCGTATGTGTAGGTTGGTACCACATTGGGTGGGAAATAAGGCTTGGAAAATTACCTATTTTTGTCCACATGGGCATGTGTCTCGGCCGTGTGTCCCCTGATACTTATTTAGAAACCAAGTCAGTAGCTTCACACGGCCTAGCAGACGGGCGTGTGGCTTGGCCGTGTGGCACTAGTCAGTATAGCTATGTGGCCCAAGTCAATGAGTTACATGAGATCGAACACGGGCTGGGACACGGCCGTGTGATCCCATTTCAAATGTCTACACAGCCTCTGACACGGGCATGTGTCCCCTGCACTTTGAAAATTTTCCATGTTTTTCTAAAAATCTCTTAAGTACTCAGTTTAGTCCTAAACCACTTCTAATGTTTGTTTTAGGCCTCGAGGATTCGTGTTAAGAACTATATGACTGAATTTGAATGACTTGTGTTTGGATATGAGAAATGTATATGAAAGGTATGATTGTTTAAGTGATTAGTCCGGTAATGCTCTGTAACCCTATTTCAGTAATGGATACGGGTTAGAGGTGTTACAGTATCAAAGATAAAGTCGAATCTACATAGAATTGATTGAGTTCAACAGATCAGATCTCCCGACAAAAGTAAAAAAACAAAACCAAAAATAATCCTAAAGCCTAAGAAAAGAGAAAACTAAATACTAAAACTAAGAAGAAAATTATACAATATGAAAAGCTGTCCACAACACATGTTAAATGAGCCTATTTTTAGAATTAAAGTGGTCGCCATCCTTAACCTAGGTCAGTTTTTGTTCTCGTGCTTAATTTTTTATTGTTCTTAACCCGTAATTTTTATGTTATAAAATTTAAATAATTTAAACATATTATAAAACATAAACGAATTTAATAAAATAAAACTTACTTAGTGGGAAGGAAAAACAAAACATTTTCATTCCTTCTTCATGTAAGCCGAAACCATTTAGGGAGATTAAGAAAATATTTGGTTTTAGGGTTCAAGAATTTCAAGCTTCATTTGGTTAGTCAATTTAGTCCATTTTCTTGTAATTTTTATGTTTTTGGAATCCTGATAGCTTAAGCTAGTTGACCCATGCTATATTTTTTGATACTGTTAAAGATTGAAAAAGTCGACGTTGATGGATAGTTGAAGTTCTAGGGGGTTAATTTGATAAATTTTAAGTTTAAAGTTGAAAAAAGACTGAATTGTAAAGTCAATTGATGATTTTGTACAGTAAGGACTAAAATGCACCAATTTCAAAATTTGTGATGGGATTGAGAAATAGAAGATCTTATAGGGACTCTATTGAATTCAAATTTAAAATTTGAGGATAAATTTGAAAGTTAAGTTAGTCTCAGTTTTAAGGACTAAATTGAATAAAATCAAAACGCTACATTAATTGGAAATTGAATGTGAATTTGGCAATTTATTGATAATATTGTATGTTTGTTTTAATTAGTAGCTAATGTCAACCCAAATCCCTTGAAAAAGAAAGGAAAAGATAATTTTTTTAACGAATAGATTGGAGTTTACGGTTTGTGTTTCAATAATCTGAACTATCTCAAATGTTGGATTTTTCATTGCATTGTATGTTAAGTTTATAAGTTGAGCTATAATTGATTCAATGAGTTGGAATGATGTGTTTGAATTGTTTACATGTATTAAGGATTAAATTGAATAGATTCAGAAATATTAAATGTTATTTGAAACGTGAAATTGGACTAATGTTATGATGAACTATGCTGTTATATTTATATATATATGAGAATTATCGATTTGGTTGATTGAGATTTTGATATTTAAATGAAGAATTGATTAAAAATAATTGTGAGAAATTTTACCCTATTAATTGCTAGGGCAGGGTCGGGTATAATTGGCATGCCATAGGATAGCATGCGTTTAAGGTTATACGACTACGTGTTAGGGAGTGCTGGGCACCCCATTTGTTGGTTACACCAACCAGTGCTAGCCAAATCTATTTGTCAATTTATACTGACCATCATAAGGCGCAACTTATTATTTCAAATTTATCCGACAGGCACTGGGTGCCAAATTGGTGTGTATGTTGGATTTGTGTATCTGTCCGACTTCGAGCCCAAGTTTGAGTCATGTTAATAGGAAAATAAAAATAGGAATTGGAACTACGATATGTGAAACAAATTGAAATAAAATGATTATGATTTTTGGAATGCATATAAATGCAAATGGTTAGAAAATGGAAGTGATATGTGAAAAGGAATGTTTATTTGTGAAATGTGTTAGAATAATGATAGATATGTTCATTGACTACATAAAATTAGAAATTGAAATAGAGTGTGCCATCTTATGAATTGAAATTGTCAAACACTATGTGAAGTTGTTTTGTCATGGTTTAATATTGGTAAATTGTGTTAGTTTTGATTAAGGAATGTAAGAAATGGTTTAGATGACATGTTAATTGCATATCATCATTCATTTTAGCTTATGCATTTCAAATGACTTATGTTGTACTTAAATGTTTGGATAATAGAAATACCACTACGTATGCTCAGTGTACAATTTTGTTTTCCTTACCCAGGTTAAGTATTTTGTATTCTATCGTCAACTTTAGCATCCAACATCAATCCCGAACTCAAGTGTTGGTGATAGTTTATTTTGTCATAGCATGTACATATGGAGTCTTTGGTTAAACAATGTTTATCTTGGATTTTGATGGCATTTTGAGAACCTTATATATTGATCTGCTGTAATTCAATGTAGCAAATTAAACTAGTTTTCGCACATTAAGAGCTTGAAATTAAGCATTATCATTAGGATGTAATTATGTTTTAGTAACTTTTGTTAAATTCAATAAAATGTGCCAATTGAGTCTTTTATTAACCTTAGGGGCTGAATGTGGACTAAAGGTGAGATAATGGACTTTATAAGTGTGCAGGAGACTATTAGAAGGCATGTTAAATAGAGATTGGCCGCTATGTCACAACACGGAATGATTAATGTCACAACATAGGGAGTAGAATGGAGAAATCACAAAACTGCCTTCGTTTTCACTTCATAGACTAAGGGAGTCACAGCATACCCTTGATGAAGTCCCAAAAGGAGTATAATGACTCCTATGTCGCGACACAGGTCCTAGTGTGTCGCAACATTGACTTTGGATAAGAATTAAATATAAGCTAAGGGGTGTTTTGCTCTGTACAATATAACTTAAAGCTCGGGAACATCAGCTAACCTAGATTTAAGGACAACAACCACTTGAAATATATAGATAGGCTCCTTTGTCATATATTATGGGGACCAATTACTTAGTTTAAAATTTCACTTTAGTTTTCTTTCTTCTTAGGTTTTAGGTTTATTTGCAGTTTGTTCTTGTTTTATATTGAAAGATCTGATTTGTGAAGATAGTTAACTCTGTAGATTCATATTTAATTTTAATACAAATCAAACATTTTCTTGAACTCTACACTTCAATACATTTATCATATTTTCTCTTTACATCAAATCCATATTGTTTATGAAAGCTGTGAGGAACTAATCCTTCTATGAGGGATCAGTGAGTAGAAGTATGATCTATTAATTGTTTTGTATGGTTATTTAACAAATCAATTGTTTGGGAAAGGAAGAACTTAAAACCCTAGGTCTGAAAACCCTAGGAAGTCATCAAGGTGGGAATTAACCCAAAATTGGTATGGCCTATCCGTGAGCACCTTCACCCCAAGCCAATCTAGATTGTTAGGGCAAAAGATAATTAGTCCTTGTTGACTCATTATTTGAGTGGAAGATTGGAATATCCTATTGGGATAGCGACTGGTTGATTGACGAGGACCTCAAAGTGACAGTTGATGGGGATTACCGAAGCGACTTAGTCACCCATAATTAGATTTGATTTATTCCATAATCTCTTGAATTTTTATTTCTTTAAGTTATTTTATTTTATTATTATAAAAACCCTAAAAACTCTTTTTATTTTTCTTTCATACTATAACTAAATTAAAGTACTAATTAGATCTTTAGGTGCTTAGGTTAAAATTAATCTAGCACTTGCCTTCCTTGGGTACGATCCTCGGAGTAATCATCTACTCTGTTATAACTACATTACAACTGAACTTGTATACTTGCAAATAGCACCTAATTGATATATATTTCATTGTAGTATTCACATTCTGGACATTAGTATGTCTGGTGGTAGTCAATCATTGAATCCAATTTAGCATGACTAATCTTACCAACTTCTTATTGAGCTCATGTCAACCTTTGTGATGAAGCTAGTGTAGTCGTTGCTTGTTGTCATTGGTTCCAATCTTTTATTTGTTTGGCTCGTAGCTATGTGTACTATTGGAATAAATTATTATCAATAATACTTTGAGATGGTTTCAAAGACTGCTCAGTGCATGCCATGGAAATGCATGCTCTTTTACATAAAGTCGTCACTAAGTGGGGAAAGAAAACTCCCACTTTATGGCCACAAATACATCTATTCATGTTTTGATAGATCCACTTGCCAATACACACCTTCTTTTTCTACAAAATAGCATAAAGTAAAACTGCTCAAAACCTATTAACTTTAGATACATTTAAAGCAGGGACTATTTGTGTACACACAAATTGAATCCACATTTTAGCCTCTAGGAACATGATAGCTTGATTGAAGGAATTTGGGATACTAGTACCTGGACAGTATTTCCATTCACCCTTTCCCTCTGTTAAGTAATTTATCATATTGTCCATATCTATGTCCCTAAAGTATTCCAAATAGGTTTCATTGATAAAATCTTGGTCATAGAATAGAGCATTGTAAATATCACAAATAATTTGAGGGGTTACTTTAACTTCTATCCCCTGTACAGATGCAATATCCCATATATGGCCGTTAGTATTTCTAGACTCATGATCTCGCAAAAATGCATAAAACTCTTAAACTATCGGGGCTACAGTAATATCTTTCAGGATTGTCCAAAAATGTTCCCACCTATGGTACCAAACCAAAGGCCATATCTCTTTACAAACGACCACCGACGAATCAAATCCCCTCTCTTGAATGAATGTTTTCCCTTGAAGTTCATTAAAATATTTTTCAACACTCAAGTTCCCAAAACTAGAGGGATTTTGAACTGTCGGTGGCTCTGGTTCATTAGTTCGTCCAACTTTTCTATGAGCATTATCATTAAACTAAGAATTAAAGAAAAATATCAAGCAAAGTGTAACACACCTTACCCGTATCCCACACCAGAACAGGGTATGAGGCATTACTGGACTTCAACTCACACAATCATACAAGACCGAGTCATGAATTTTCATCCAAATTTAAAACTTTTCATTCATGTGCTTAAAGTCCCTTATACGGCCGTGTGGGTAGGCCATGTGGCTTGGGACACACCCGTGTCTTTAGCCCATGTAACTCTCTATTTATAACGTCGTCACCAAATTAAAGACACACGACAAAGGCGCATGCCCATGTCCTAAAGCCGTGTCCTCCACACAGCTGTGTCTCTACCTGTGTGTTTACTACTGGGCATTCTGTTTTGCATTTATTAGGGTACAGAGGACACACGGCCAGACTACACGCCCATGGGGCGAACCGTGTGTCTAACTGTGTGGACAATTATAAGGCCATTTTTCAAGCCTTGTTTCACCTTTAGACACTATCATACTTAAACATATCTCATGGCACACACCATTGTCACACTTTTGACAATCATTCATGCCTATGCAATGTCACCATTTCTCATGCTCAAATTAATAAACTTACTTAAGGCATTCCAAACTAATTTCATATCCAATTAATATCATTATTAATCTATTCTCAATTCACACATTTAAACCATGGTCACAGCCATACCAATTTGTCATCATTCATTCTTTGTACTTACGTGCCATATCATATCATCCATTATCATTAGTCATTCACATCACCACGACTTCGACACATGCATACATAAACAATTAGGTTTACAACCTAATGATCAACATGAGCAACATATCATGGCCTTATACAAATTGGACCATAAGCTATTCTAGGCCAACACATTTGGTCACATGAACAATGTCATCATTACTCAAAAAACAAGGTCCCTATACATGCCATAGACTCAAACTACTTGAATTTATCTATACCCATAGTGATAGCTTGGTAGTGTGATGGCATATCCGGCGGTTTCCAACCTGACCTTGCTAACTTAACCTATAAGAGATGGGAAAAGAAAGGGAGTAAGCTAATAAGCTTAGTAAGTTCATATGCAAAAAATGAACAGCTAACAGTGTTCACTTATTCTACCCATCTATAAGAATATTGTTGTTACAGTTTGCATTTAGTCTCATGATTACCACATACTCATTCATAATGTTTACTCTTTAATCTTATGAACACTAATTGCATGTCTTAGCATTAGACTAGCAGCCATAATCCCACATAAATGCTTGTCACCTTATTTAACAAGTTACTTCAATTCTCTTAGCAACATGCATGTCATTTACGAGTAAAAATAATCTTAACAAATAGCTTATCAATCTTTCACTTATCCATAACTCATATAACTTGATGTTTTCGTAATGACTTAAGTTGACAATTACGCTTGTCTTTTCTTTTGCTCATGTCTAATGAGTAAAAATTTAGGTATATACATTATACCATTTCACAACCTATTTAGGCTCACATGCCTAACATGTGACCATTTCAAATCTTACCATGCATCTCTTCATCAAAGGTGTAAATCAATAATTACATGGTTATCAATATCTCACAAACATAACTTATGCTTACACATTCATACCGAGAACTCATCACATGTCGGTTTCACTTCACATGAGTTCTGTGTGCATACCTGTATCACTCGTATATAGTCACATACTTTTCATTTTGAACATACCATTGAATCACTCAAAATATCAATGGATACTTGGAAATCTCATACATGCATATATGGTACCGTATCAATGCCACATTCCTGCTGTAGCCTTACATGAACTATTATATCGACGCCATGTCCCTGACATGGTCGTATACGATATCACATACCGAGACCATATCCCAGATATGGTCTTATACGGAATCTCAATATCCTCATTGTCATGATATTTGTATCCTATCCATCTCTAAGGTTCAATAGAAATTTTCTCATTCATTGAAACTTCATTGAATAGTCATTATTAAATTTCATAGGAACACATACAATTCATGTAATATCGAAATATTAAATTCATAACAAAAGTGTGCATTATTTGCGTATGAACTTACCATGACACCCAAAATGGCAAAAAGGGAACTAACTGTCAATTACTTGTTTTCCCTTATTTTAGGCCCGAATCTCGTTTTCTTTGACATATAACATCACATTTAACTTATTATTAGTCACATTACACAATGGGACCCAAAAATCATATTATGGAAAAATTATGTTTCTGCCCCTAAACTCTTTACATATTTACACTTTTGCCCTTAGGCTCGTAAAATGCTTTTCATCCAATTTATTTGTTCTTTAAGCCTAGCTGAACCATTATCATAACTATAGCAACCCATATTTTGTAATATCCTGATTTTGGGCCTAGTCAGAATAGTGGTTTCGTGACCACAAAATCCGAGATAGAAATAATTATTTTATGATTATTTTAAGGTCTATGATATGATTGCATGATTGTGTGAAAATTTCGTGAAGAAATTTTATGCATAAAGTGCTTAAATTGAAATTAGGGACTAAATCAAATAATTTGCAAAACTTGTATTCTAGAAGTTTCTAGTATGAAATTGTTTTGAAATATTAATTAGGAGGTCTTAAATAGAATTTTACCAATGTCTAAGTCTATGGACAAAAATTGGACATGGATGGAATTTTTGGAAAGTTTAGTAGTAAGGGCATTTTGGTCATTTAGGGGTAAAATGAATTAAAATACAAAATTAAGAGCCAATTTTGCTCATCTTCAACCCCATGGCCGAATATAGCAAGGAGAAACCATGGATAGGGTTTTTCAAGCTTCCAAGCTCGATTGTAAGTCCGTTCTAGCCTCGTTTTTAATGATTTTTACGTTTTTGGAGTCCCAGTAGCTCGATTTAGCTTATGCTAGCAATAATTTAACCTAGGGTTTATATTTGGAAAAATACCCATAGGTGAAATTTGTGTATTTTGGTGTTTTATGATAGAATATGAGGTTTTAAATTATGTTAGAGAACTTGTGCTACTCGGTTTTAAGTGAAAACGAGCAAAAGGGCTTAATCGGTAAAAATACCTAATAGTCATAAGTACATGTTAGAGTGAGAATTTGATGTTGCCATAGAAGGGAAAAAATGATCAGCATGTCATAAAATATAAGAAAATAGGCTGAAGTTTAATTTACGAGCTTTGGGGAAAAAGTGTAAATATGCAAAAGTTTAGGGGCAAAATTGTAATTTTTCCAAAATATGATTTTGGGTCAATTTGAATAATGGGAGTCCTAATTATACTATATTTTAAATGATAGAGCAAGGAAAACTGAAATTCGGGCTAAAATGGGGAAAATACCAAGTTGTGGACGAAATGGTAAAAGTAGCCATTTTCGCATACGAGGTAAGTTCATGTGTAAATGTAGTAACATAATTGTCATTTTAAGCAATTTAATGTTGTTTATATGATATGATGCTGATTATTATCGTGAAATATTATGCTTTGTGGTTATTGTTGAATAATATGTAATTATGTGAATTACTTGATGAGTATGAACTATCACCGAAGTATCAATTTCGATATTCCGTGGAAGATGGAAAAGATGTGTGATCGAGAAAAACGCCCGTTTGAACCTTAGGAATGGATTAGGATACAAGTGACATGTCACTGGGATATTTGGGCATCCGAACTCGTTGAGTTGAGTCCGAGTTGACTTATGGATGCGAGCGTCCGAACTCGTTGAGTTGAGTCCGAGTTCACTTATGGGCGGGTAACATGGTAGCTTGGTTACATATGTGGCACTTATGTGCAAACTTTCCATGTATCCGAATTATATTCCGATGTGTTGAACGGGTAAAGTTCTACTGAAATGGAGGAATACTCAAGATGAAAGGGACGTATTGGTAAGTGTTGTGAAATGGGTACTTTGAACAGGTATGTACTTAACCCTCGGGTTGAAAAATCGATATAACAACAATATGGTAAGATGATAAATGAAAATGTGATATGAATGTCTTGGTGATGATTATGCAAATGATGTTTTATGTTTGCTTATATGGTTATTTTACTTGCTATTTGCATGTGAATTTATTAAGCATTTATGCTTACTCCTCCTTTTCATTCCTTGTAGTTTTGACAAGCCATTTCGAAATCAAGAACGGTCGGAGGCTTGCTCACACTATCCGTATACCATCTTGGCATAATGGCTTGTATATTTTGAGAATGGCATGTATAGCATTATAATCATTTTGTATATATGGTCTTATGATATGGTTATTGAGTGGTATGGAAATGCTTGGTAATGATTAGCCATTGGAATGGCTAATCATGATCATATTTGGTGTTATGTATGTCAAATTGCTAGCTAATCCATGGAAACCATGAAATAGGTAAAATTTACCATAAAATAGATTCAGACAACAGTAGTGACGTGAATTTGAAAAATCACTAAAAATAGTATAAATGAAATTAAATAATGAATAAGTTATGGAATCGAATCTTGATGAGTCTATTTTCATATGGAAGAAGCTAAACAGGTATATGAGCTATATTTTATGAGATGTTTAAATTTTTGTGAAATAGGGCCAGAGCGATTTCTGGATCCCCTGTTCTGACTTTGGAAATTCACCATAAATTTTAAAAAGATAATTAGAAGTCATGATTTATATTTACAGATTTCTTATTGAGTCTAGTTTTATTAGAGACAAACGGAATAGTCATTGAAGCTCTGTACAGGGAGATATCTGATTCATAATACACAGAGGTTAGAGTAGTCGAACCCTGAAACAGGGGAGACTTTAACTAATAAAATATACTAATTGACCTGACCAAAAATTCTAGAAAAAAATTAGTAGATAGATATATGAGTCTAGTTTCAGGAAAAATTTACGGAATTGGATTCTGAGTTTCGGAACTCGAGATATGATTTTTAAAGCGACTGTGATGCTGTTAGCCAGCTTGTCTGGAAATTTTAAAATGAATTGTATGAGCTGTTTAAGTAATGAATTAAGTCCGTTAACACCTCGTGTTCGACTCCGGAAACGGTCTCGGGTATGGGGCGTTACACATTTCTCATTAAATAATACTTTTATTCTTTTTCCCAAAATGGTCCTTTTTGACATTTTCACCGAAAATCTCTTAGTAAAAGTTGTTTCTCCAACCTCAAACATGCATAATCTACCATTAGACATCGAAATACATGCTTGTTACACATGGGTAAATTCTTAATCATGAACCCTAATTCAAAATAAGACTAGAAATAGGTAGATCATGCTCCAAGGATCTCAAAAATGTGAAAATCATTAAAAACGGGGCAAGAATGTACTTACTATGGAGCTTGGAAAGCTTGAACAAAACCCTAGCCATGGATTCCATTGTATTTTCGGTTGGAGGTAGAAGATAGACAACAATTTTGGCTTACTTTCCTTTTCTAATTCATTTATTTACAAAATGACCAAAATGCCCTTAATACCTTTCTTTGAAATTTTACCTAGCCATGTCCATTTTTGTCCATCAAATTATCCAATGGTCTAATTACCATATAAGGACCTCTAATTTAAAGTTTGATGACAATTGGATACCTCTAGCATGTAGAACTCAACTTTTGTACTTTTTCCAATTTAGTCCTTTTGACCAAATTGAATGCCCAAATGTCAAAATTTTCAAACAAAATTTTCACGAAATAATTTCGTGAAATCAGAGACCATAAGAATATAATAAAAAAATTTTCCTCGTCGAATTTGGGGTCCCGAACCACTGCTCTGACTAGGCCCAAAATTAGGCTGTCAGAATTCTCCCCCTTTAGGGATTTTCATCCCAGAAAATCTCATCAGACAAGAGATTAGAGCATTCTTTCTTATAGTACTTTTATGCCTCATCGAAGAATCTTCTTCAAGGTAGTACATTCCAGAGACATTCTATCATAGGATTTGATATCCAAAGTCCTGAACTTTCGAATCTGTATGTTAGTCATGTCGGTCTAAAATTTCTTTCGACTTTCATAAATCACTTCCACTAATTCTTCAGAATCACAAACCAAATTAACCTTGTATATGCATTTCTAACCATCTTTGAGCTTTAATACACAGTGTCGAAATATACCGTCAAAATCTAAACTACTTTCTTAAATTTATCATTGATATAGAAACAAATTACTGTGTTAAAATGCAACTACAGACTCAGGGTTTCCTATAGCTTATCCCATAATTGCGATGTAACCTCCAGACCTCTATCCGACATAATGGAACTAGCACTCCGCATAACTGAACAATCTCAGAAGCATATAGCTCCGTTTATCTATCCAATAAGAATTTTGTACATACTGAAATGATCATGCGTATCCTTTGCCAAACAATCAACCACGATCCAAATAACCTTTCCTTTTTTTTGGGAGATTATGACAATCCCGATGTGAAATCTATAGTAATGCTATTTCGTTAACACTCTCTCACAATTACTGACAGTATTAGTCGTGAATACACTTGATGTTCAACTTTTATCTGTTAACATATCATTGTTTGAGTGCGAATCCAAAAATATCATATAACATATTCAATCGCTAACACATCTACTTACTATAACAGCGCATTTTATTACTCTTGGATGAACAGACTTGTTACTACTGAGTCTCATACAAAAATCTTTGCATACATTCTAAATTCATCAATACGCATATTTCTATCTCGACATAACAATAATACCAGGAATCATGTCTGTCCTGAAATTCAACCTCAGAACTAAACTCGCCTTCAACTTACTTAGATTACTTTTCACTATCACATTTCTAAACTTCTCCGTTGCATAAACAAAATTTCACTTTAGCATTTACTAAAGTCATAACTAGACCATCATCAAATAAAGTAAATCAAGTATTCAACTATCACAAAATAAACAAATTTTTTCATTCAAATATCTGTAATCATGCTTGCTTTCCAAAAGACAAATCGATAATTTCTCGAAATCTTTCAATACCTAAATCCATTTACAATGTCTTAGACTTCAGATCTTTTTCTGTAACCTTAGATACTTTATACCATTGGAACCAGGAAACATACAACATTTTCCATTGAACACACTATATCATCGGATCCATAATATTGACATAAAATTTGTAGTCTTTAAACCACCAGTCGAATAATTCTTTTTGATGTAATTTTAACCATCTAACGGTACAAATTACCTCCTTACATTCTTTTATTAAGGCACTTACCAATTCGTCCAATAGCGTATCGCTGACAATCATAAATTTCTTACTTAATTCAAACTGAACTCAGAATTAGAACCTTCAGTTAATAATACCCTTTTCTGTTTTCAACTTTGTGAACATGCAACAGACTATTCAAACTTTCACGAATGCAATAACTTATCATTCAAATCAGCTTTCATTTGCAATAACATCATTTGATTAGAACAAATCTAATTGGCACATTGATATACTCGTGAATACACAAAATCCATTTTCTTATCTGAGGATACACTTGACACATATAATTCACATCACATTTCAATTGACTAGTTTTCTTTAACAAAAAAATAATGTATTAAAATGCTCCCTTCTTCAAGTTATTAAAACAACTTAAACACACAATCTTTCAAAGTTCTCTTATCATGCTATCGAAGACCTTACCATCACATTAGTTCAAAGAGAGAAAATATCCAATTTAACTTGTTGACTGTAGTCAACCACATTCTTCCACAATTGTGTTTCTTACCACCATACTATTCTAGTTTGAGCTTCTATCATCTATACCTTTATTGATAACCATTTCTTACGTAAGATTACAGAAATCCAAAACTAGAATCTCCACATTCCTATTATTGAATCCAGAAATATAATCATAATAAGTATAGACATCACAGACTAAAGAACATACTTGAGCGTTAAGCCATGTCTAATAGTTTATACAATAAGGATGATAAGAAAAGCCAACTATGATATTTTAGCAGAATTCCAAGAGTATAACTCACAATAAGATAATAAATTCCTAATAATTCCTCAGAGAAAACCAGAAGAAATACTGCTCGTAAACCGATCAGACTAACAACGCTCTTATCTAGTATTAGAGTTAGCTTACATTCTCACGCAATAGGATTTTCATCGGAAAACAAACAATCACATATATCACTGAGGATAACAATTTCATAAACTATTCAAAGGGGTCGTCGTAGTTTATTCAACTATAACTGTCATACACAGATATCTTTACAGCTAAAATATCATATCTCTGACCAATTTTCTCATCATAAATACCTTATCATCCCACTCAATAATAAACATCAATTCGAGAGAAATTTCAGTAAATACATAGTTTAGTCCTTATTCTTGAATGAGTTGAATAGTTGAGACTAACTTCTTCTTTGTACGTGACACTGCCTAATATGTACAATCTTTAAAACATTATGATGTCCTTCACAAGACTATTTTCACTTTCCTTACTGTAACACCCCTAACCCGTATCCGTCACAGGACTAAGGTTAGTGACATTACCAGACAAAATGAAACAAATAACATACATTTCATAAACTTTAAAGCATCAGAGATTAAACATCAATATAGAGTCTCGGCCATAAACACGTATTAGAAAAGGGTCAAGACTAAACAGAACACATACAAAATTTTCCAAAACTTAAACATTTTTCAAACAAGTACAGGTCACACGCCCGTGTGTTTAGGCCGTTCCAAAACAGGGCATACATAATGACTTGCTCACATTGGCACAAGACACGCCCGTGTGCCTTGGCTGTGGTCGAGTCTGACTTGAGCCACACAACTAGCCGCACGCCCGTGTGCCTTGGCCTTGCTCGAACCTGACTTTCAATTGTAGGGTATCCCAGGGAACACACGACCGTGCCACATAGCCGTGTGTTGCACACGGCTGAGACACACGCCTATGTCTCTACCCGTGTGGACAAAAATAGGCCATTTGAATAGCCAATTTGCCACCCCAATTTGGGTCTACCTACAAACACCAAACCAAATATATATGCACAACCCTTTCAGCCAATATCTATACCAAATCATACATAATTCATGCTATAACATTATCAATCAATTCATAAGCAAAACTTAAACAAAAATCATATCAAAATTTGCCAAACTTACCATTTCTCTTAACCATTCAAGAACACATCAAATAGATCATTTTGTATCACATTTCATATACCAAAATCAAAACATAAACACAAACTAGCCATATCATATGGCTATAAATGTACAATACAAAACATAATTCCATAAATTCTAGCCTATACATGCCATACTTTAATATATACATTTTCAAAGTACCAAAATAAGGTTCGATAGTGTTGTGACGATCCTCAACGATCCCCGAGCTCACAATAGCTTTGATATCTATAAAACAATGCAAACACACACAAAGTAAGCTTTCAAAAGCTTAGTAAGCCATATACAAATAAACATATCATTCAAAACAAATAAGTATCATCAAATCCTTTATACTTAGTATACCAATGGTTACACAAATCTCATATTCAAATACTTATTTTTCATTCTCAAATAAGCTATACAAAGTAAACATACCTAAATCCGATATGATTTCACAAATTTATTCATTTTCTTGGAATGCCCGTTTGAACCGTTCGGAAACATAAGGATATGCGGATAGCTCAGAGGACATATGCAATGCCAACGTCCCAGACGTGGTCTTACATGTAATCAAACATCGATCCCACTGTCCTAGACAGGGTCTTACACGAAATCGATACGATTGCAATGTCCCAGACATGGTCTTACACGTAAAACAGAAGTCGATGCCAACGTCTCAGATGTAGTCTTACACGAAATCAGATAACGAAATCTTATGTCATGACATATGTATCCTAACTATTCCTAATGTAACACCCCGTACCCGAGACCGTCGCCGGAGTCAGACACGAGGGGTTAACGGCTTAATCCATTTACTTACATAGTCCACTTTTTAAAAATTTCCAGGCAGTTGGCTAACTACATCACTGTCACCTTAAAAATCATATCTTGAGTTCCACAACTCGAAAATCAGTTTCGTGATTTTTTCCTGAAACTAGACTCATATATGCATCTACAAATTTTTTTCTAGAATTTTCAATCGGGCCAATTAGTACAGTTTATTAGTTAAAGTCTCCCCTGTTACAGGGTTCGACTACACTGACCTTCCTGCAATGCGACTTAGATAACTCCTTGTACAGGGCTTCAATACTTATGCCGCTCACTTCTAAGGAAACTAGACTTAAAAAGGATTCTGTACATATATGGCATAACTTCTAATTATCTCTGGTTAATTTATAATGAATTTCCAAAGTCGGAACAGGGAATCCAGAAACTGTTCTGGCCCTGTCTCACGAAAACTAAAATATCTCTTAACATACTGTTCATATGATCGTTTCGTTACTTTCCTATGAAAATAGATTCATCAAGGTTCGGTTACATAATTTATTCACTATTTAATTCCATTCCTACTATTTTTAGAGATTTTTTACATCCACATCACTGCTGCTGCCAGCATCTATTTTTAAGGTAAACTTTACCTATTTCATGATCCTCCATGGATCAACTAGAGTTTGTCATACATATACCAAAGGTGATCATGAATAACCATTCCCATGACTAACCGTTACCAACATTTCCATACCTCTCGACGGACGACATACAAAACGATTATAATGCTATGATCAAGTATACTTAAGCCATTTTCGCATGGCTATCCAAATTTACACAAAACTGAAAGGTACATGACCTACAACGAAAGGGTAGTCCTATACATTGACCAAAATATCCTCTCACTACTAGTCTATTCTATACATGCCATAAGATATTCCAAAACGTAGTAGTACCAAACAGTGGGTAGTGATAGTGTGACTAGTTGCTGACGATCCCCGAGCCTGTAGCTTCCAAATGAGATCTATAAAACAGAGGAAACAAAGTAAACGGAGTAAGCATTACAATGCTTAGTAAGTTTTAAGTAGTGTCAACAGATAACAACCAAATTATAACATAGTTGTTCGTATTTTATTTCACTCTTCCTTCGGCATACCATCCCCTTTTCCTAATATGCACGTCTCATCATATGTAATAGGCGGATAAATTCTCACTTGATGGTGACCTCTTATGATCATAGGTACATTACATATTTTACCGACTTCCCACATTGACCAAATGCACAATAATCATAGAAACAGTCTTATTGCTTTACTCACATATGCATCACATAACGACCTTGTGATTTAGTCTAAATCAAACTTAAATATAATCTCAAATACATACCTGACCAACTTAACGCATTGAACGTATTTATTACTAATTGTCACTGTGAAGTCGCATAATCTTACGCTTTACTTGAATCTTCAGCAAAACCTTTATTTCGGGGCTTACCCGGACAAAATCTCCACACGTAGTCATTGGGTCATGAGAGCTCGGATATAGTACGAGCACGAAGCCTACTGTCATTAATCAATAATAATATAGCACGAGCTCGGATATAGTACGAGCACATAATGCACATTTAGCATTTTTTTTATTTACTTCATGATACATTCGGCCTTGGCAAAATTTCATTAGAAATCCCTATTAGCCACTTCATCAATCAATTATATCATCTACTTAATATTTCATAACTTATCATGCTAGCTGAATATTATTTATTCAAGTTCATCATCTTCATATTCGGCATTAGCATCAAATATAATAGCCCATTTCTTCCCACTTTGAATCTATGCATCCATTTAATCATAGTTTGTTCAAGCACTTATACAACAAGATTCATCCAATTTAACAAGAAACAAAAACTTTATTCCTCCATAGCTACAATGGCCGAAAGATCTAGACATCTCAATACCGAAATTTCTAACATGGGTTGCCTAAAGAATTTGGTAGGGAGTTCAAATTTATCTAACATTTCAAGTAACTTAACACATCCATATAGCTAACATGCTAGTAGTATCAAGGCATCAACTAAAATTTTGAAGCCTCTTAGCCGAATCCTAACTCTCCAACAACTCCAATTTCATCCATGAGATAAATTGAAGTAGGCTAACCCTCCAAAGGATGTGTAAACCTCCAAAAGCAGCATTGAACATACCTTAATCTCAAGAACCACCTTGGCCGAACTTCCCCTCTTCTTCTTCCTTCAATTCACGGCAATGGAGGAGCAACCTAGCTCATTTTTGTTTCTCCCTACTAACCACTATTATTTTATTACCCATGTTCTTTATTTTATTAATTCTAACATAAAACACTAACATAAAATGTTTATAATACATTTTAACCCATAGCATGGCCGGCCACTAGTCCATCTTTTGGGTATTTTGACATGCAAGGACAACATTTTCCAAGATGCATCAATAGGCCACTTTAACATTTGCCTAGCACATTTCTAATTTTTCTCACACAAATCCTATTTAGCAAAATTCACTTACAATTAACAAAATTCAAACATGAAATTTTCACACATGCCTATATACATATAATAAGCATTAAATATAATGGTTAATTATTATTTTATGACTCGGTTTTGTGGTCCCGAAACCACTTTCCGACTAGGGTCACTTTAGGGGTGTCACAACTCTCCCCCCTTTAGGGATTTTCGTCCCCGAAAACTTCTACCGATGCATAGTTTAGGATAACGTCCTCTTATTGAATTATATTCATATAAACATTAGCTCATCGATAGCAATTGTAATTCATTATTGATTTCGCATTGATCTATAAAATCATTTTCTTATCTTAAAACAAATACATAAACATTTCTACAAGTATGCACATATATCTCATTTTCTTGATTTCATAAGCAATAATCACTTAATTTAATTCACAATTGCATTTCAAACACATATCAAGCACATATTAACATGTATAATTCACATCATCAACCCACATATTTGTAACCCACATTTTCATCCATGTATAAGTCGTAACTTTGATCGAAAGTACACATATACTCAAACATCCCATAGACTAAATCCAGTAACACATTTATAACATGAATTCATTTCATAACAACATATCCACCATCTTTTACGTATTCACTTACTTAGTATACATAACATAATATAATATGAACTCACAAATTTTTACTTCCATTTGATTTTCACATACCTTCCGTGCGTGCATTATCACTTATTCGATCTTACTTTATTTATCATCTTAAATATACCCGTTGAATCATTCAAATCATTACGGGTACTCATTAAGCACATATAGCTCCTACAATGCCATATCCTAGATATGGTCTTACATATTCTCACATATCGAGCAGATGCCATGTCCCAGACATGGTCTTACACACTATCTCAAATCAATGCCTTCGTCCCAGACGAGGTCTTACATGAATTCCACTTCACACACTTAGTGCCCACTGACCGATCTCACACTCATAGTGCTCGGTTAAAGGAATTCGCACACACACAGTGCCTCTAATCATTCACACACATAGTGCTCTTATTCATTTGTTATTATACATTGACATGACTTAACCAAGTCGATAAACATCATGTATGTACACTTTTAAACATATCATCTCATTTAAATTTGAATTCGTATAGTAATGAACACTTAAACTTTGCTCAAATTACTGGCACGAAGCCTACTAGGCACGAAGGCCCGAATACACGTCACCAGCATGATTGCTCTTCAGGACCTAGCCCGGATACATCACTAGCAAGAATGCTCTTCGGGACTTAGTCCGGATACATCACTAGCACGAATGCTCTTCGGAACTTAGTCCGGATACATCACTAGCACGAATGCTCTTCGGAACTTAGTCCGGATACATCACTAGCACGAATGCTCTTCGGAACTTAGTCCGGATATATCACTCTCAATTCTCATGGTCATATACACATATAGCAATACACATTAGTATATCATTTACATTACTTGAATACAAACACAACATGCTTATCAACCATTCAACTTCCAGTTCCATAGCCACATACAAAAATCACATTTATAGTCATAACACTCTTTCAAAATTGCATCACTTATACCCTTATAATTTAATCCAAATCAAAATTCAAACACGAGTATATGACACGTACCTGATTAACTTAATAATTTAAGCATATCCAAGTGAAGTTATATCGCAAATTCTCATAGTTGGAAGCTTGCTACAGCTCGGTCGGGATCAAAATTCATTACAATACAACAAACACATTTTAATAGTCAAAAATCATCACACTATCATTTTATCACTTTATGGCATGTATAAATAGACTCACGCGTGCTACGTTAGTCCTAGAATCGACTAAACCGTAGCTCTGATACCAATAAAACTGTAACACCCCGTACCCGAGACCGTCGCCGGAGTCGGACACGAGGGGTTAATGGCTTAATCCATTTACTTACACAGTCCACTTTTTAAAAATTTCCAGGCAGTTGGCTAACTGCGTCACTGTCACCTTAAAAATCATATCATGAGTTCCAAAACTCGAAAATCAGTTTTGTGATTTTTCCCTGAAACTAGACTCAAATATGCATCTACAAATTTTTTTTTAGAATTTTCGGTCGGGCCAATTAGTACAGTTTATTAGTTAAAGTCTCCCCTGTTACAGGGTTCGACTACACTGACCTTCCTGCAATGCGACTTAGATAACTCCTTGTATAGGGCTTCAATCTTATGTCGCTTGCTTCTAAAGAAACTAGACTCAAAAAGGATTCTGTACATATATGGCATGACTTCTAATTATCTCTGGTTAATTTATAATGAATTTCCAAAGTCGGAACAGGGAATCCAGAAACCGTTCTGGCCCTGTCTCACGAAAACTTAAATATCTCTTAACATACTATTCATATGATCGTTTCGTTACTTTCCTATGAAAATAGATTCATCAAGATTCGGTTACATAATTTATTCGCTATTTAATTCCATTCCTACTATTTTTAGAGATTTTTCACATCCACATCACTGCTGCTGCCAGCATCTATTTTTAAGGTAAACTTTACCTATTTCATGATCCTCCATGGATCAACTAGAGTTTGTCATACATATACCAAAGGTGATCATGAATAACCATTCCATGACTAACCGTTACCAACATTTCCATACCTCTCGACGGACGACATACAAAACGATTATAATGCTATGATCAAGTATACTTAAGCCATTTTCGCATGGCTATCCAAATTTACACAAAACCGAAAGGTACATGACCTACAACGAAAGGGTAGTCGTATACATTGACCAAAATATCCTCTCACTACTAGTCTATTCTATACATGCCATAAGATATTCCAAAACGTAGCAGTACCAAACAGTGGGTAGTGATAGTGTGACTAGTTCTTGACGATCCCCGAGCACTGTAGCTTCCAAATGAGATCTATAAAACGGAGGAAACAAAGTAAGCGGAGTAAGCATTACAATGCTTAGTAAGTTTTAAGCAGTGTCAACAGATAACAACCAAATTATAACATAGTTGTTCGTATTTTTATTTCACTCTTCCTTCGGGCATACCATCCCCTTTTCCGAATATGCACGTCTCATCATATGTAATAGGCGATAAATTCTCACTTGATGGTGACCTCTTATGATCATAGGTACATTACATATTTTACCGACTTCCACATTGACCAAATGCACAATAATCATAAAACAGTCTTATTGCTTTACTCACATGTGCATCACATAACGACCTTGTGATTTAGTCTAAATCAAACTTAAATATAATCTCAAATACATACCGACCAACTTAACGCATTGAGCGTATTTATTACTAATTGTCACCGTGAAGTCGCATAATCTTACGCTTTACTTGAATCTTCACAAAACCTTTATTTCGGGCTTACCGGACAAAATCTCCACACGTAGTCATCGGGTCATTAGAGCTCGGATATAGTACGAGCACGAAGCCTCTGGTCATTAATCGATAATAATATTCTCGCATAAAGCTGCGGGTTTTAACGGATATAATCTTGACACAAATGCCCTTCGGGACTTATCACATTTATACACTTTCACATCCATCACGTTGGCCACTCGGCCCTATCACATATATACACTTTCACATTCATCACATTGGCCATTAGGCCTTATCACATATATACACTTTCACATTCATCACATCGGCCATTAGGCCTTATCACATATGTATACGCTTTCACATTCATCACATCGGCCATTAGGCCTTATCACATATGTATACGCTTTCACATTCATCACATCGGCCATTAGGCCTTATCACATATATATATACACTTTCACATTCATCGCGTAGAATCTTAAATCAAAATATAAATTTTCATGTATTCACATCACAATTATTCAAATATACTTCACATACCACATATACTATCATGTACAGACTTGGTCTTGGCCGAATCTACATCAATCATTTTCCAATGAATAATTCAATTTCACGCCATACTATCATTTCATATTCGAATACTCATAAACTTACAATCTCACAAATTTTAATATCAAAGATCCATCCAACACTCATATATCATTTTACAATATCACGAATTAGAATTCAAGTATGGGTTTAAGCAATAGCTTATGAGCAGCTAAAACAAGTTTTATCCATGTTTACAACAAAATCACATATTCGCTACGAGCTGTTTTCCTGAGCAATGGTTACTAAATTATTTATAACTGGAGCTACAAGGCTCCAAATCACTTGCCGTTAATTTTCCCCGAATATAGACTCGTATATCTTCCATCCATAAATTTTTCAGAATTTTAGGTTTGGCCAATCAATACCAGATTTTTCTTAAAGTTTCCCCTGTTTCACTGTTTGACTAACCTGACCAGTCTTCACTACGAATCAAAATTCTCATCGTACAGAATTCGAAGTATGTTCTATTTGATTTCATTTGAAACTAGACTCATTAAGGAGTCTAAGCATATAAATTTTATCTTGTAACCATTTTTGTACAAATTATAGTAATTTTCTTAAAACCGAACAGGAGATTTCGGAGTCATTCTGACACCGTCTCACACAACTTTAAATATCTCTTTATAGGAAATTTCTTTGCTTACACGGTCTCTTTTATAAGAAACTAGACTAATTAAGCTTTGATTTCATATTTTATTCAGCCTATAATTCCACACCAAACATTTATAGTGATTTTCTAAAATCACGTTACTGCTGGTGTCTTGAGCAAATTATTACAATTTGCTCTTAAATTTCCAAGTCCAAACACTTAGGAACTTACCATTTGAGTTTAAGACATATCATGGCCACATCATATCTTATTAAATCAACTCATTATATACTATTATAGTTGAATTTACTCAACATTTAATCACTTAAAACTTACCTCGGAAGTTGCTTAACGATTCTGACGGCTCTTGATCACTTTTTCCTTTCCCTTATCCAACTTTGATCCTCTAGGCTCTTGAGCTAAATCAAACAAATTTACTTCTCAATCAAACACATACATACGGCAACCATATACATTTCAAAAACCAATTCATTCGTATCATTTGTCCATATATTAGCTTTTAGCATATTTGGTCATTAGAGCGACCTATTTAACTTTCAAGCATTCATTTCTAATTTTAATTAAACAATGCCGAATGCCATTAGCTACTAATGCCACACACACACATGTGCATAAAATTCATCCATACATAACCTCTAGCTCATTCGGTCATTCATCTCTCAAACCTATCAAAGTTTCATGTCAAACTTCCACGGCGAATACACATATAAGCACATAATGCACATTTAGCATTTTTTTATTTACTTCATGATACATTCGGCCTTGGCAAAATTTCATTAGAAATCCCTATTAGCCACTTCATCAATCAACTATATCATCTACTTAATATTTCATAACTTATCATGCTAGCTGAATATTATTTATTCAAGTTCATCATCTTCATATTCGCATTAGCATCAAATATAATAGCCCATTTCTTCCCACTTTGAATCTATCGTCCATTTAATCATAGTTTGTTCAAGCACTCATACAACAAGATTCATCCAATTTAACAAGAAACAAAAACTTTATTCCTCCATAGCTACAATGGCGAAAGATCTAGACATCTCAATACCGAAATTTCTAACATGGATTGCCTAAAGAATTTGGTAGGAGTTCAAATTTATCTAACATTTCAAGTAACTTAACACATCCATATAGCTAACATGCTAGTAGTATCAAGGCATCAACTAAAATTTTGAAGCCTCTTAGCCGAATCCTAACTCTCCAACAACTCCAATTTCATCCATGAGATAAATAGAAGTAGGCTAACCCTCCAAAGGATGTGTAAACCTCCAAAAGCAGCATTGAACATACCTTAATCTCAAGAACCACCTTGGCCGAACTTCCCTTCTTCTTCTTCCTTCAATTCACTGCAATGGAGGAGCAACCTAGCTCATTTTTTGTTTCTCCCCTACTAACCACTATTATTTTATTACCCATGTTCTTTATTTTATTAATTCTAACATAAAACACTAACATAAAATGTTTATAATACATTTTAACCCATAGCATGGCCGGCCACTAGTCCATCTTTTGGGTATTTTGACATGCAAGGACAACATTTTTCCAAGATGCATCAATAGTCCACTTTAACATTTGCCTAGCACATTTCTAATTTTTCTCACACAAATCCTATTTAGCAAAATTCACTTACAATTAACAAAATTCAAACGTGAAATTTTCACACATGCCTATATACATATAATAAGCATCAACTATAATGGTTAATTATTATTTTATGACTCGGTTTTGTGGTCCCGAAACCACTTTCCGACTAGGGTCACTTTAGGGGTGTCACACCTAAGGTTCGCACGGGGCTTTTCAGACGTCGGAACTTTGTCGATACTTTCTCGAATAGCATATATTTTGCTCAGACATTCAATCATCACAATTCAATATCAATTAAATAATAACTCAATTTAAACAAGCTTATTTGTATATCGACTTACCTCGTAAAGATTCCAATGAATGAAATCAGTTACTCGACAACTTTCGACTTTCCCCTATCTAACTCAGTATTCTTTAATTATCGATCTATATAAAGTTAAATTTAACTAATTCAATCACAAATTCATTCAAAACTATCCACAAACACACATTTAGGGCATTTTGCAAACTAGCCCTCATATTTTCACATTTTGACACTTAATTTGCTTGTACACAGGCTTAGCCGAATTTCTATAAGGTTCATATAAGTCCACGTAATTTATTTGCTTCATATTTTAGTCCCTCAATTTACAAATTTCACAATTTAGCCCATTTTACTCAAAATCGTCAAAAATCCGAAGACAAAACATATAAACCCAACATCACACTTTCATATTGCATCAATTAACAGCATAAAGCTCATGAATTCATCCATGGCACATTTCAAAATCATCATTAAAATTAGAAATTGAGGCATGGGCTTGATAGTATACGCAGCAACGATTATAAAAATGTAGAAATTATTAAAAACGGAACAAAAACGAACCTTCAATTGAACTTTAGTATGGCCGAACCCTAGCTAACTCTTTTTCTTTTCTTTTATTATGATTTTTGGTTGAATATGAACACAAATGACTTGATTTTCATGCCTTTGTTTTATTTTAATCAACATTAATAATTCTTTTACAATTTTAACCTTTAATAATCCATTACAAATTCACTTAATGGATGGTTATTTATGTCCATTCAAACTTCCAATGGTCAAATAACCATATAAGGACCTCACAATTATAAAGCCAAATCAAATAGGCACTTTAACAATTAGAAGGCCACTTTAACATTTTACGCGATTAGGTCCTTTTTCAAAATTAAGCACACAAACATTTACATTTTCATATAAGACTTCCACACATGCTCAAAATAATATTTAAATATTTTTTGACTCAGATATGTGGTCTCGAAACCACTATTCCAGCTAGGGTCAAAACTGGACTATTGCAATTCTTCGCCTTAGGAATTTTCGTCCCCGAAAATCTTACCGTTAAACAGATTTGGATATTGTCATCTCATAGCATCTTCAGACTCCCACGTGCCCTCTTCAACACTGTGTCGATGCCACGTCACTTTTACAAATGGAATTTTCTTATTTCGCAGTTCTTTAACCTCTCGAGCTAAAATACAGATCGACTTTTCTTCGTAAGTCATATCAGACTGAATTTCAATCTCAGACGGAGGAATCACATGTGAAGGATCGGATCTGTAACGTCGAAGCATCGATACATGTAACTCTGGTGGCAACAACAATCTATATGCTATCGACCCAATACACTTGATAATCTCATACGACCCAATGAACCTCAAACTTAATTTGCCTTTTCTACTGAAGCGAAGTAATTTCTTCCACGGAGACACCTTCAAAAACACTATGTCACCGATCTCAAACTCAATATCTTTTCTTTTCAGATCCTCATAAGATTTCTAACGATCAGAAGCTGATTTCAAACTATCTCGGATCACTTTTACTTTCTGTTCAGTTTCTTTTATTAAATCAATTCTGTGAATCTTATTTTCACTGAGCTCAGTTCAATACAAAGGTGTACGACATTTCGACCATATAAAGCTTCGTATGGTGCCATTTTAATGCTAGATTGAAAACTATTATTATAAGCGAATTCAATCAAAGGCAAATACTGTTCCCACATACCTTCAAACTTGAGAATGCAACATCTCAACATAACCTCAAGCATCTAAATGATTCGCTCAGACTGACCATCTGTTTGTGGATGGAAAGCAGTGCTAAAATGTAATTTAGTATCCAGAGCATCTAGCAGTTTCTTCCAAAACCGCGATGTAAACATCGGATCTCTATCCGAAACAATAGAAATAGGTACGCCATGTAACCTCACAATATGAGAAACATATAAGTCAGCAAGCTTGTCAAGCGAATAAGCTGTACGGACAGGAACAAAATAAGGTGATTTAGTCAATCTATCCCCAATAACCTAGATTGTATCTTTCTTGCTCGGTATCAACGATAGACCAAATACAAAATCCATTATGACTCTATCCCACTTCCACTCAGGTATCATGACTGGTTGAAGCAACCTAAAAGGTACCTGATGCTCAGCTTTTATTTTCTAACAGACTAAACAATTTGAAACAAAGTTAGAAATGTCTTGTTTCATACCTTGCCACCAATAAAGCTATTTCAGATCATTATACATTTTTGTACTACCAAGGTGAACAGATAACCGACTGCTGTGAGCTTTATTCAAAATCATCTGAATTAACTCTGGATTTCTTGGAACACAAATTCTATCTCGGAATCTTAGACAATCATCTTTATCAACTCTGAATTCTAAATCAGTCTCTACATTACACTGAGCTCATTTAGCTAAAATCTCATTATCAATCTTCTGAGCCTCGATAATCTGCTGTAAGAACAAAGGTCTGGCTTTCAATTCATCCAAAACTGAAACACCATCAGACAAAACCAAATGAGCATTCATCGCAAGCAAAGCAAACAACGAATTTCGACTCAAGGCATCAGCAACAACATTTTCTTTTCCCGAATGATAATCTATCATAAGTTCATAGTCTTTAAGCAATTCAAGACACCTTCTCTATCGTAGATTCAAATCTTTCTGAGTCATCAGATACTTCAAACTCTTGTGATCAGAATAAACATGACATCTCTCATCGAACAAGTAATGATGCCAAATCTTTAGAGCAAACACAATCGCAGCTAACTCAAGATCGTGTGTCAGATAGTTCTTTTCGTGCGGCTTTAACTGTCTTGAAGCATAAGTAATGACTTTGCCTTGTTGCATCAAAACACATTCCAGTCTGATCAACGAAGCATCACTGTGGATCACAAATTCTTTACCCGATTCTAGTTGTACCAATACTAGAGCTCCAGTCAATTAAGTTTTCAACTGATTAAAACTGTTCTAACACTTTTCAAACCATTCAAATTTCACATCTTTCTGAAGTAGCTTCGTTAACGGAGTTGCAATCATAGAAAAGCCTTTTACAAGCCTTCTGTAATAATCGGTAAGTCCTAGAAAACTACAGACTTCAGAGACATTCCTTAGATGTTTCCAATTCAAAATAGCCAAAATCTTACTCCGTCAACTCGAATACCAGATGCTAATACAATATGACCCAGAAAACCAACTTCTCGCAACCAGAATTCACATTTACTGAACTTTGCATATAATTATTTATCTCGTAGAATCTGTAGCACTAATCTTAGATGCTCGGCATGTTCGGATTCATCATGTGAATAAATCAATATGTCATCAATGAAATCAACAACAAATTGATCTAGATACGGTCTGAAAATTCCATTCATCAAATCCATAAAGATAGCAGGTGCGTTAGTTAATCCAAAAGGCATAACTAAGAATTCATATGATTTATTAACCAAATTACATATATAACCTTTATATTAAAATATAGAACCATTATAATTCATGGTTTCTACCATCCATCACTTATAAAATGGCATAATTGCAACATAAATGCTCCATATTATAAAGACACATTTAATTTGGTCATCACATTTTAAACTATTAAATTTTCATTTTACGCGATTAAGCCCTTTTATCAAATCGGACACTCAAACAACAAAATTAAATCACGAAAATTTCACAGATATAAATTCACACAAAATAAACACAGAAAATAATTTTTAAATATTTTTCTGACTCGGATTCGTGGTCCCAAAACCACTGTTCCGACTAAGGTCTATATCGGGCTGTTACAACCATGCTATACGGAACCATCAAAATCGGAGTAGTACCAAGTTCCAATTCAATGCGAAATTCAACTTCTCTAACCGGAGGTAAACCCGAAAGTTCTTCAGGAAACACATCAGGGAACTCACAGACAACAGACACATATTCAACTCTCTTTTCTGACATTCTCGAATCAATCGCATATGCAAAATAGGCTTTACAAGCCTTTCTCACAATATTCAAAGCTTTCATCGAAGATATTACAGCAGGCAATCCATTCAAATCACTAGATTCAATTCTAACTATTTCATCACTCTTGCATCTCAAATTAATAGTTTTCCATTTGCAGTTCACAATAGCATCATGCAAAGTTAACCAATCCATACCCAGAATTATATCAAATTCATCGAAAGGTAACATCATCAGATTAGCCGGAAAACAAATGTCTCAAAACATTAACGGACAATTCTTGCAGACTTTATCAACCAAAACACATCTACCTAGGGGGTTCGAAACTCTAATTACAAATTCTATAGACTCTACAGGAAAAGTCTTGTTGTTCACTAAGTTCATGCATATATACGAATGTGTTGATCTAGGATCTATCAAAGCAATCACAAAAGTATCATAAAGAGTAAATGTACCCGTAATCACATTTGGAGACAAAACTTCCTCATGAACTCGAAAAGCATAAGCTCTGGCAGGTGCACGAGCCTCGGATCTAACAGCTGTATCTTTTGTCCCTTTCTGACTGCAACTTATATTTCCCGTATTTCTGGGAGGTCTACCACGAGAAACATTGCCACTCAGTCTCAAATTTTGTATACTTTCTTGCTCGACAGATTCAAGGCAATCATGGATAAAATGGTCTAACGATCCACATCTAAAACAAGCTCGATCGTACAGTCTACAATTACCAGGAGGTCTTTTACCACAATGCTTGCATTCAAGGCAATCGAACTTAGCATTTCCAAAACTAGCAACAAATGTAGCTAGAGCTTTGAAGCTCGAATGCGATCTTGTACGATCTCTATTTGAATGTCCCACATTAGCCTTTGAACGACTACTATCATCTCCAAATTTCTTTGATGTAGATTGATATGACTTGCCCAATGATCTATTTCACACTTCTCTAGCTTCATAATCAGCTTTTCTTTTCTATTTCCCAAGATCTTCAGCTTTACATGCTCGTTCAACAAGCATAACGAATTCTTTAATTTCAAGAATCCCAACTAGCAAACGGATATCCTCGTTCAAACCATCTTCAAACCTTTTGCACATTATTGCTTCCGTATATACACATTCACGACCATACTGACTCAGTCTTACAAATTTCTACTCGTATTCTGTGACAGACATACGACCTTGTTTAACCTCAAGAAACTCTTTACATTTTTGGTCGATAAATCTCTGAATGATGTACTTCTTTCGAAATTCAGCTTGGAAGAAATCCCAAGTAACCCGCTCACTTAGAACCATGGATATTAAAGTTTTCCACCAATGATACGTCGTATCTCTCAAAAGTGAAACGGCATATTTTATGCATTCTTCAGGATTCAAAGATAATTCATCAAATACTCTTATCATGTTCTCTAACTAGAACTCGACCCTTTCAGCATCATTAGTTGTTGTAGTTCGAAACTCTTCGGCCCCATACTTTCTAATCTTATCTACCGGAGGCTTACTTGTCTGAACCGAATTCACTGATGGCATATTAATAGCTTGTGGCAAATTAATCGGGGCTGGAGGTTTTTTAATAGCCGGATTGGTTCTAATATATTGGCTAAACCAATTGTTCATCATCTGATAGAAAGCTTGTCTAGGCTCACCATCACGGCTACTCGTAGCCGGTCTAGAATAGGATGGTGCTGTCCGTTACGCGGGAGCAGGCGCATTGCTTTCGACATCATCTGCTACGGCTCGATCAGGATCCATTTGCTATATAAAAGCACATCTCAATGTCAGGATTCATCACACTATCGTAGTTCATAAATATGGCATGTATAACTAAACTCACATACATTATGGTAGTCCTAGAACCGACTAAACCATAGCTCTAATACCAATAAAATGTAACACCCCTAACCCGTATCCGTCATAGGACTAGGGTTAGTTGCATTACCGGACAAAATGGAACAAATAACATACATTTCATTAAATTCAAAGCATTAGAGATTAAACATCAATATAGAGTCCCTTATATAGGTCATCGAGACTATAAACATGCATTAGAAAAGGGTCGGGACTAAACTGAACACATACAAAATTTTTCCAAAAATTAAAACATTTTTCAAACAAGTACAGGTCACACGTCCGTGTGAATAGGCCTTGTACCTCACACGGCATTAGACACGTCCGTGTGTCTAGGCCATGTCAAAATAAGGCATACATATTGACTTATTCACATGGCCACAAGACGTGCCCGCGTGCCTTGGCCATGGTTGAGTCTGACTTGAGCCACATAGCTAGCCACACGCCCGTGTGCCTTGGCCGTGCTCGAACTTGACTTACAATTGTAGGGTACCCCATGTAACACCCCGATCCCGAGACCATCACCGGTGTCGGACACGAGGGGTTAACAAGTCAAGTCCACATATGAAAATAGACTCATCAAGGTTTATTTACATAGCTTATTCACTATTTAATTCCAATCCTACGAATTTTGGTGATTTTTCACATTCACGCCACTGCAATTGGCAAGATCTGCTTTCTAAGGTAGGTCTTACCTATTTGGTAGTCTCCATGAACCAACTAGTCTTGCCATACATAGGTTCATATGATCATTTTAACCATGCCAATGGCTGATCATGTGACCAACATTCCCATTTCCAAGCCATAGCCACATCATGACACCAAATATATATACATACAAACCACAATTAGTCTAAGTCGATACTTCACTTTTACGAGCCATTTTCGCATGGCCGTACATATATACATCACAACATATTTAACCAACAAGGGTAGTCCTATACATGCCATTTCAAGTTCAACCAAGAATTTATACCAAAATGGGGCTTGATAGTGTGGATGACTTCGACTTCAACGATCCCGAATCTGATTGCTATCGAGCGAAATCTAGAAAACTGAGAGCCAAAGCAACGGAGTAAGCATTTTTATGCTTAGTAAGTCTCAAGGAATATAATCAACTCTAATTACAGCAATACATTCACATAGTCAAATGCATCATTTCATTAATACACATTCTTACTTCACACTTCATCATTATATACTTTCACAAAGTATCAATCAATTCAATAACTGAAATTCATTAGTCGATTGAGCGAATGTTGCTCAAACATGTCGACTTTCAATGCACATATAACGTACCTTATCCTTTGGGCCTTTCGAGTGTACTAATTGAATTCATTACGAAACCAACACTCACCTCCAGCCCAAGATTCTTGAATATAACCGGATATAATCACGTGCACAAATGCCTTGGTCTTAGCCCGGATAGAATAACTTCGCATACGAATGCCTTGGTCTTAGCCGGATATAGCCACTAGCACAATTGCCTTGGTCTTAACCGGATATAATTTCCAACATAATTGTCTTGAGGCTTAGCCCGGATATCATTCGATTTCTCATGTACACATACATCAATAATCATTGGACATACATATTTCATTTTCGTTACTAAGGCTCAAACGCACATATATTCACAAGCATATTCGCCTTCGGGACTTAGCCCGGGTATCATTCAATTTCTCATACACACATAAATCAATAATCATACACATCCATACTTCATCTCACATAATTCAAGTAAGGTCACTTCTTGAGGACTTACCTCGGATGTTGTCGAACGACTTTTTCGGCTATTCGATCACTTTTTCCTTCCCCTTGTCCAATTGTGGCCCTCTTAGCTCTTGAGCTTAATCTTGATGCCAATTTAGCCAAATCGCCTTCTAGATCTCTTCTAAACCAAGCATGAAGCAAAAATCCTCTTTCTTCCTCTTTATGATTTTCGGCCAAAAAGATGAGAAAGGATGAACACAACAAATTTTTTTCTTCCTTCTTTCTCAACTCAAGGCAAGGGGGGGATTACCACACTCACACACATTTTTTTTTCATTCTTTTCTTACCCATGCTTATTTGTTTATTATTTCTCCCTAATGCCCAACAAAACATGTTTCATGACATGTTTAGCCCATATCTCTTTGTCATGGCCGGCCATCACTTGTACAAAGGGGAATTTGACATGCAAGTCCATTATTTTGCATGCATGCTTTAATTAGTCATCACACATTTCCCCATCATACTTTCAAAGTTCACTACTAGGTCCTTTCTAGTGAAATTCACCTTTATAACACTAAATCAATCATCAAAAAATGTCATACATGAATACACACATATTATAGGCATCAAAATAAATTTTAAATTATTTTTATGCCTCGGTTTTGTGGTCCCGAGACCACCTTTCGACTAGGGTCAATTTTGGGTGTCACAACTCTCTCCCACTTAAGAAATTTTCGTCCCGAAAATCTTACCGTAAATAGGTTTGGATATCACTCTTTCATAGAGTTCTCGGTCTCCCAAGTAGCTTCTTCTATCCCGTGCTTGAGCCATAACACTTTTACTAGCGGAACCCGCTTGTTTCACAACTCTTTCACTTCTCGTGATAGGATACGAATCGGTTCTTCCTCATAACTCATATTAGCTTGAATTTCGATTTCTGATGGACTAATCACGTGCGATGGATCGGATCTATAGCGTCGAAGCATCGAAGCGTGAAAGACATCGTGAACCTTTTCGAGTTCGGGGCAAAATCAAACGATATGCCACCGGGACCGACTCGCTTCGGATATCTCATATGGCCCAACGAACCTCGGGCTCAACTTGCCCTTACGGCCAACTCGAGTATCTTTTTCCAAGGCGATACCTTGAGAAACACTTTATCACCCACCTGATACTCGATATCCTTACGCTTCAGATCCGCGTACGACTTTTGACGATCGGAGGCTATCTTTAGACTTTCACGGATTACTTTCACTTTCATTCAGCATCCCTAATCAAATCTACCCGAAAATCTTGCTTTCACCGAGCTCGGTCAAAACAATGGTGTACGGCATTTACAACCGTACAAGGCCTCGTAGGGTGCCATCTTAATACTTGATCGAAAGTTTGTTGTTGTAAGCGAATTCAATCAACGGCAAATACCGCTTCCCATGAACCACTAAACTCGAGGACGCAACATCTTAACATATCCTCAAGTATCTGAATTATCCGCTCGGATTGACCATCGGTTTGGGGGTGAAAGGCGGTGCTGAAATGCAACTTGGTACCCAAAGCTTCTTGCAACTTTTTCCAAAATCGCAAGGTAAATCTCGAATCTCTATCCGACACGATGGAAATAGGCACCCCGTGTAATCTCACAATCTGAGAAACGTACAATTCAGCTAATTTGTCCATTGAAAAATCCGTACGTACGGGGACAAAGTGGGCCGACTTAGTCAATCGATCTACCACGACCCAAACCGCATCCTTCTTACTTGCTGACAATGGCAGTCCGGATACAAAGTCCATTGTGACTCGATCCCATTTCCACTCGGGTATCGTGATTGGTGAAGTAATCTCAAGGCACTGATGTTCCGCTTTCACTTGTTGACATATTAAACATCTCAAACAAAGTCGGAGATGTCTCGCTTCATACCATGCCACCAAAACCGACGTTTCAAATCATTGTACATCTTCGTACTCCGGGTGGATTGCCATTCGGCTACAATGGGCTTCATTCGAATTATCGGAATGAGTTCAATTCTTTGGAACACACAGACGACTTTTGAACCTCCAACAATCGTCATCATCGATTTGAAATTCCGAGTCCTTGTTCGAACACACTCACCCGCTTTGCGACCAACTCGTCGTCGACTTTACGAGCTTCTCGAATTTGAGGTATCAATAGTGGTTTGGCTTTCAATTCAGCTACTAACACACTATCGGATCGAATAGACAAGTGCACGTTCATCGCTCGTAAAGCGAATAATGATTTACGACTCAAGGCATCCGCAACCACATTCGCCTTTCCGGGGTGATAGTCAATGACCAGCTCATAATCCTTTAACAATTCAAGCCAACGTCTTTGTCGCAGATTTAAGTCTCTTTGGGTCATCAAATATTTGAGACTTTTGTGATCCGAGTACACAAGGCACCTTTCACCAAATAAGTAATGTCGCCAAATCTTTAAGGCGAACACGATGGCAGCCAATTCGAGATCATGGGTCGGATAATTTTTTTCTCGTGTGGCTTCAATTGCCTCGACGCATAGGCCACAACTCGACCTTCTTGCATCAATACGCAACCTAACCCAAGGAGGGAGGCGTCACTATAGATGACAAACTCTTTGCCGATTCGGGTTGCACTAGAATTGGGGCTTCATCAAATAAGTCTTGATTGATCGAAACTTTTTGGCATTTCTCCGTCCATTCGAACTTAACCTCCTTTTGGAGTAACCCGTCATCGGCGTGGCTATCGTTGAGAAGCCTTTACAAATCGTCGGTAATAACCGCAAGCCCCAAAAAGCTCGAACCTCGGTAATATTTCTGAGGCTTCCAATTAAGTATGGCTGAAATTTTATTTGGGTCGACTCGAATACCGTCTGCAGATACCACATGACCCAAGAAGCTAACCTCTCTAACCGAACTCACACTTGCTTGAACTTAGCATATAATTGCTTATCCGTAAAATTTGCAGACTAACCGCAGGTGTTCAAAGATGTTCGGTCTCATTTCTTGAATAGACCAAGATGTCATCAATGAACACGACTACAAATCGATCCAAATATGGTCTGAAGATCCGATTTATTAAATCCATAAATAACGCAGGGGCATTAGTGAGCCCAAACGGCATCACTAGGAACTCATAGTGACCATATCTCGTTCTGAAGGCAGCCTTGGGTACGTCTGAATCTCGGATTCGCAATTGATAATAGCCCGATCTCAAATCTATTTTCGAGAATACCGAGGCTCCCTTCAGTTGATCGAACAAGTCATCAATACGTGGCAACGGATATTTGTTCTTTATCGTCGCTTTATTAAGTCGACGATAGTCGATGCTGCACCGCATGGTTCCATCCTTCTTCTTCACGAACAATCTTGGCGTACCCCAAGGCAAAAACTCAAGCGAGCAAAACCTCTATCCACCAATTCTTGTAATCGAGCTTTCAACTCCTTTAATTTCGTTGGTGCCATACGATACGGAGCTATCGAAATTGAGTGGTACCGTATCAATTCGATGCCAAATTCTATTTCCGAACAGTGGTAAACCCGGCAATTCTTGGGAAAACATCCGGTATTCACAAACCACGGCACAGATTCGGGTTTCTTTTACGATTCCTTGTCATCGAAAGCACGACGCAAGGTACGCCGCACCCTTTTCTTACATATTTACGGGCCAACATCGCGATATTACGGTGGCAACCCTTTAAGTCTGTAGACTCAACCCGAATTATTTCATTATTTGCGCACCTCAAATCGATAGTCTTGCTCTTGCAATTTACAACCGCATCATGCATGGTCAACCAATCCAAACCAAGAATAACGTCGAATTCATCGAACGGCAAAAGCATCAAGTCCGCCGGGAAACAAGAACCTTGGAACACTAGGGGACTTTTCTTGCACACTTTGTTGACAAGCACGTAATGACCCAAGGGTTTGACACCGAATTACAAACTCGAGAGACTCAATAGGCAAAGTCTTCTTGGATGCTAAGGTTTCACATATATAAGATTGATTAGAACCGGGTCAATCAAAGCAATCACATTAGTATTGAAAAGAGTGAAAGCACCGTAATGACATCCGGAGAGGCAAGATCCTCGCGTCGCGTATGGCATAAGTCCTCGCAGAGCACGAGCCTCGGATCGATGGTAGCATCTCTAAATCCTCTCGACCGCCAATCGACATTGCCCATATTTCTAGGTGGCCTACCTCGGCGATGGTAGCACCGGGTTTCCACTCGACTCACATTCTTCAAGCATCCTCGGGCAATCCTTCATAAAGTGGTCGGCCGATCCACACTTATAGCGAGAGCGATCACGAAACCAACAGCTCCCGAATGCCATTTGCCACAATGTTGACACTCCGCCCTCTCTCGGCGATCATTTCCACCATCAGGCGATCGAAGTGACTCGTGTGGTCACAGGGGGTCGATCGCGTCCTCGTCTAGAAAAGCCCAAAGCGCCTCTAGACCGGTTCACATCATCTCGAAATCTCTTCGATGCCTGTTAAAGAGACTTTCCCGAGGACCTCTTTCGAATTTTCCAGTTCCCACATCACTTTTTGTTTCTCCTTCCTAAGCTCTTGACTTTACAAGCTCGCTCAACAAGTACTACGAACTCTCGTATTTCGAGAATGCCAACGAACATCCTTATATCATCATTCAGCCCATCCTCGAAGCGTTTACACATAATAGCTTGGACGAAATGCATTCTCGCAGTGTCGCCTAAGCCTCACAAATTTTCGTTCATAGTCGTGAACCGACATAGAACCTTGCTTAAGATCAAGAAATTCCTTCGCTTTTGGTCGATGAATCTCGATGATATACTTTTTTAGGAACTCGGTTTGAAAGAATTCCCAAGTCACTTGCTCTCTAGGCACCACGAAGTCGAGTACTCCACCAATAGTAGGCGGAATCACGTAGCAAGGAGATGGTACACTTTAAGCACTCATCGGTGTACAAGATAGCTCATCGAGCACCGGATAGTGTTGTCCAACCAAAGTTCAGCTCGTTCGCATCATTATCATCCGTAGCTTTAAATTCAGTGGCCCCATGTTTTCGAACCCTATCGACTGGGGGCTTACTTGACCTTATTTGGTCACTTACCAGAGGTATTGTAGGTGCGGGGGTTGCATTTGTCGGGAATAGAGGTTGTGGAACAGCCGTGTTAGTTCGAATGTATTGATTAAACCATTCGCTTCATCACACTATAAAAGGCTTGCCTAGCCTCATCATTCAATTGTCGGCCATAGGTTGAGAGTCCGCCGCATTGTCCCTTGTGTGGGAGCAGCGCCACACTCTCCCCATCATCGACTATTGCTCGGTTGGGATCGGGATCCATTGCTATAAACAAACTCAAAGTCAAATTGTCAGAAATCACCACACTATCGATTCATCATTTAATGGCATGTATAGCTAGACCCCAAACACCTCACGGTAGTCCTAGAATCGACTAAACCGTGGCTCTGATACCAATAAAATTGTAACACCCCGATCCCGAGACCATCACCGGTGTCGGACACGAGGGGTTAACAAGTCAAGTCCACATATGAAAATAGACTCATCAAGGTTTATTTACATAGCTTATTCACTATTTAATTCCAATCCTACGAATTTTGGTGATTTTTCACATTCACGTCACTGCAGCTGGTAGCATCTGTTTTCTAAGGTAGGTCTTACCTATTTGGTAGTCTCCATGAACCAACTAGTCTTGCCATACATAGGTTCATATGATCATTTTAACCATGCCAATGGCTGATCATGTGACCAACATTCCCATTTCTAAGCCATAGCCACATCATGACACCAAATATATATACATACAAACCACAATTAGTCTAAGTCGATACTTCACTTTTACGAGCCATTTTCGCATGGCCGTACATATATACATCACAACATATTTAACCAACAAGGGGTAGTCCTATACATGCCATTTCAAGTTCAACCAAGAATTTATACCAAAATGGGGGCTTGATAGTGTGGATGACTTCGACTTCAACGATCCCGAATCCGATTGCTATCGAGCGAAATCTAGAAAACTGAGAGTCAAAGCAACGGAGTAAGCATTTTTATGCTTAGTAAGTCTCAAGGAATATAATCAACTCTAATTACAGCAATACATTCACATAGTCAAATGCATCATTTCATTAATACACATTCTTACTTCACACTTTATCATTATATACTTTCACAAAGTATCAATCAATTCAATAACTGAAATTCATTAGTCGATTGAGCGAATGTTGCTCAAACATGTCGACTTTCCAATGCACATATAACGTACCTTATCCTTTGGGCCTTTCGAGTGTACTAATTGAATTCATTACAGCAACCAACACTCACCTCCAGCCCAAGATTCTTGAATATAATCGGATATAATCACGTGCACAAATGCCTTGGTCTTAGCCCAGATAGAATAACTTCACGAATGCCTTGGTCTTAGCCCTGATATAGCCACTAGCACAATTGCCTTGGTCTTAACCCGGATATAATTTCAACATAATTGTCTTGGGCTTAGCCCTGATATCATTCGATTTCTCATGTACACATACATCAATAATCATTGGACATACATATTTCATTTTCGTTACTAAGGCTCAAACGCACATATATTCACAAGCATATTCGCCTTGGGACTTAGCCCGGTATCATTCAATTTCTCATACACACATAAATCAATAATCATACACATCCATACTTCATCTCACATAATTCAAGTAAGGTCACTTCTTGAGGACTTACCTCGGATGTTGTCGAACGGCTTTTTCGGCTATTCGATCACTTTTTCCTTCCCCTTGTCCAATTGTGGCCCTCTTAGCTCTTGAGCTTAATCTTGATGCCAATTTAGCCAAATCGCCTTCTAGATCTCTTCTAAACCAAGCATGAAACAAAAATCCTCTTTCTTCCTCTTTATGATTTTCGGCCAAAAAGATGAGAAAGGATGAACACAACAAATTTTTTTCTTCCTTCTTTCTCAACTCACGGCAAGGGGGGGATTACCACACTCACACACATTTTTTTTTCATTCTTTTCTTACCCATGCTTATTTGTTTATTATTTCTCCCTAATGCCCAACAAAACATGTTTCATGACATGTTTAGCCCATATCTCTTTGTCATGGCCGGCCATCACTTGTACAAAGGGGAATTTGACATGCAAGTCCATTATTTTGCATGCATGCTTTAATTAGTCATCACACATTTCCCCATCATACTTTCAAAGTTCACTACTAGGTCCTTTCTAGTGAAATTCACCTTTATAACACTAAATCAATCATCAAAAAATGTCATACATGAATACACACATATTATAGGCATCGAAATAAATTTTAAATTATTTTTATGCCTCGGTTTTGTGGTCCCGAGACCACCTTCCGACTAGGGTCAATTTTGGGCTGTCACACCCCAAGGGACACACGATCGTGCCACATAGTCGTGTGTTGAACACGGCTGAGACACATGCCTATGTCTCTACCCGTGTGGACAAAAATAGTCCATTTGAATAGCCAATTTGCCACCCTAATTTGGGTCTACCTACAAACACCAAACCAAATATATATGCAGAACCATTTCAGCCAATATCTATACCAAATCATACATAATTCATGCCATAACATTATCAATAAATTCATAAGCAAAACTTAAACTAAAATCGTATCAAAACTTGCCAAACTTACATTTCTCTTAACTATTCATGAACACATCAAATAGATCATTTTGCATCAGATTTCATATACCAAAATCAAAACATAAACACAAACTAGCCATATCATATGGCTATATATGTACAATACAAAACATAATTCCACAACTTCTAGCTTATACATGCCATACTTTAATATATACATTTTCAAAGTACCAAAATAAGGTTCGATAGTATGGTGACAATCATCGACGATCCCCGAGCTCATAATAGCTTCGATATCTATAAAATAATGGAAACACACACAAAGTAAGCTTTCAAAAGCTTAGTAAGCCATATACAAATAAACATATCATTCAAAGCAAATAAGTATCATCAAATCCTTTATACTTTGTATACCAATGCTTACACAAATCTCATATTCAAATGCTTAATTTTCATTCTCAAATAAGCTATACAAAGTAAACATACCTGAATCCGATATGATTTCACAAAGTTATTCATTTTCTCAAAATGCCCATTTGAACCGTTCAGAAACATAAGGATATGTGGATAGCTCAGAGAACATATACAATGCCAATGTCCCAGACGTGGTCTTACATGTAATCAAACATCAATGCCACTGTCCCAGACAGGGTCTTACACAAAATCAGATATGATGCCAATGTCCCAAGCATGGTCTTACACGTAAAACAGAAGTTGATGCCAACATCCCAGATGTGGTCTTACATGAAATCAGATAACGGAATCCTATGTCATGGCATATGTATCCTAACTATTCCTAAAGTTCGTACGGGGCTTTTCAGACATCGGAACTTTGTCAATACTTTCTTGAATAGCATATATTTAGCTCAGACATTCATTCATCACAATTCAATATCAATTAAATAATAACTCAATTTAAACAAGCTAATTTGTATATCGACTTACCTTGTAAGGATTCAGATGAATGAAAACGGTTACTCGACAACTTTCGACTTTTCCCGATCTAACTCCGTATTCTTTAATTATCGGTCTATATAAATTCAAATTTAACTAATTCAATCACAAATTCATTCAAAACTATCCATAAACACACATTTAGGGCATTTTGCAAACTAGCCCTCATATTTTCATATTTTGACACTTTAGTCCCTAATTCACAAAATCACAAAATACATATAATTTGCTTGTACACAAGCTTAGCTGAATTTCTATAAGGTTCATATAAGTCCATGTAGTTCATTTATTTCACATTTTAGTCCATTAATTTACAAATTTCATAATTTAGCCCATTTTACTCAAAATCATCAAAAATCCAAAAACAAAACATATAAACCCAACATCAAACTTTCATATTTCATCAATTAACAACATAAAGCTCATGAATTCATCCGTGGCACATTTCAAAATCATCATTAAAATTAGAAATTGAGGCATGGGCTTGATAGTATACGAAGCAATGATTACAAAAACGTAGAAATGATCAAAAACAGAACAAAAATGAACCTTCAATTTGGTCTGGTCGAACCCTAGCTAACTCTTTTTCTTTTCTTTTATTATGATTTTCGATTGAGATGAACACAAATGACTTGATTTTCATGCCTTTGTTTTATTTTGATTAACATTAATAATTCTTTTACAATTTTAACCTTTATTAATCCTTTACAAATTCAGTTAATGGATGGTTATTTATGTCCATTCAAACTTCCAATGGTCAAATAGCCACATAAGGACCTCACAATTATAAAGCCAAATCAAATAGGCACTTTAACATTTTACTCGGTTAAGTCCTTTTTCAAAATTAAGCACAGAAACATTTAAATTTTCATTCGAGACTTCCACACATGCTCATTCACATATCATAAACACGAAAAATAATATTTAAATATTTTTTGACTCGGATATGTGGTCCGGAAATCACTATTCTGACTAGTTTCAAAATCAGACTATTACACCTACTATTCTCATCTCTATTCATATTACTAAATATGTCGCCATTGAACTCCTAAATATCACACTCATAGGCTCATTCAACAAGATTCTTATGAGTTTCATCGTAAAGAAACTCTGATAAGGGGGTGAGGTTGTAAAGCCTCTACTTGACTCTCATAATTACACACTTATAACTTAGCATTCAGTATTAACGAATATCATCATGATCACGTAGTTCATTCCAAGCAAATCAACACACTTATTTATTATACAATTATTTTCTATCATTCACAATTTCAGGTAGTGAATTTACTTACTCAAGCTCAATATTAATGTCTAATTAAATTCCAACACTTAGCTTCAATTTCACTTATCATCACTTGTCAAATTAGAGAACGTCTTATGAACTTTGAGTACATTGTTTACTTGATGCTGTAGTCCAGCTATGGTCTTACTCATATCTCAATGCCATAGCCCAGTTATGGTCTTACATGATGTCTCATATTGATGCCAATGCCATGTCCCAGACATGGTCTTACATGGGATCTCAACTCGATGCCGATGCCATATCCCATATATGGTCTTATACGGGACCTCATACGACGTGATGCTAGGTCCCAAACGTGGTCTTATATGAGGTCTCATAATGATGCTGATGCCATGTCCTAAACATGGTCTTATACAGGATCTCATATCAACTCCATATCCCAAATATGGTTTTGCACGATAACACATATCGATGCCAATGCCATGTCCCAAACATGGTCTTACACGGACCACACATGTTGATGCCAATGCCATATTCCAGATATGGTCTTACATGGGATCACACGTACTGCCATGGTCCAACCATAGTCTTATCTGTCAATTCATTATTGAACGATAGTATTCATCTCCTGCGTCCTACTCAATTGGATCTTCCTATTCAATTTTCATACTATCATAATATTCGTGGTTCCATATCAAAATCTTACCACAAAACATCATATTATCTCTAATTTAACAATTAAACATGAGATTCAACTATATTGGCATGCTGTTTACGCATTATTCAAGCAAGTGTACATACACACACATTCCATCCATTGGGTATGTTCACTTATCATATTCACTTAGTCAAAAAGTTGAGCACATAACATCATGTGAATACTAACATACATGGATAAGCTTATCACAATAAAACTTTCATTTCATTTCACTCTTCATCATTTCTCAACCAATGATCATTTCTTTTCATATAAGAATGCATGCATATCACAAATTTCTATTCATACCTTTCCAAATTTGAACATAACGTAAGCACATTTCATCCATCTCAAGATCATTTTCAACATTCTTAAGAATAGCTCAGTTGGAAGTCGTCTCTGTCTTAAAAAAATAATTTTGTTAGAGCCGGAAGATGTCACCCTATCACGGGTAGTAATATGGAATGTATAGCTAGACTCACATACGCTAGGTTAGTTTGAGAATCAACTACACCATAGCTCTGATACCACTAAATGTAACACCGCTTACTCGTATTCGATGCCGGAATAAGGTACGAGGCATTACTTAACTTAAACTCACACAATCATACAAGAACAAGTCATAAATTTCTGTCCAAATTTGAAAACTTTCATTCATGTGCTTAAAGTCCCTTATACGGGCTCACGAGGCCTAAAACATACATTGGGATTGGTCAAGACAAAACCGAGGACTTCTGGAACTTTTATCTCACTTAGAATTTTTTTCTTCAAAACAAGAGTTACACGCCCATGTGGGTAGGCCATGTGGTCACACACATCCGTGTCCTCAGCCCGTGTAACTCTCTACTTATGACTTCACCACCAAATTAGGGACACATGACAAAAACACACGCCTATTTCCTCCACATAGGTAAGACACACAGCTGTGTCTCTACCTGTGTGTTTACTACTGGAGATTCTGTTTTGCATATATTAGGGTACAGGGGACACACGGCCAGACTATACGCCCATGGGGCTGACCGTGTGTCACACACAGTCTAGACACATGCTCGCGTGTGTAACCGTGTGGACAATTATAAGGTTATTTTCCAAGCCTTGTTTCACCTTTAGACACCCTCATACTTAAACATATCTTATGGCACACACCATTGTTACACTTTTGACAATCATTCATTCCCAATCTATATTAATTCATGCCTATGAAATGTCACCATTTCTCTTGCTCAAATTAATAAACTTACTTAAGGCATTCCACACTAATTCCATATCCAATTAATATTATTATTAATCTATTCTCAATTCATACATTTAAATCATGGTCACAGCGATACCAATTTTTCATCATTCATTCTTTGTACTTACATGCCATATCATATCATCTATTATCATTAACCATTCACATCACCACGAATTCGAGACATGCATACATAAACAATCAGGTTTACAACCCAATGATCAACATGAGCCACATCTCATGGCCATATAAAAATTGGACCATAAGCTATTCTAGGCCAACACATTTGGCCACATGAACAATGTCATCATTACTCAAAAGACAAGGTCCCTATACATGCCATAGACTCAAACTACTTGAATTTAACCATTAATGATAGCTTGGTAGTGTGATGGAATCTCTAGCAGTCTCCAACCCGAGCTTGCTAACTTAACCTATAAGAGATGGGAAAAGAAAGGGACCAAACTAATAAGCCTAGTAAGGTCATATGCAAATAATGAATAGCTAACAGTGTTCACTTATTCTACCCATCTATAAGAACATTGTTGTTACAGTTTGCATTTAGTCTCATGATTACCATATACTCATTCATAATGTTTACTCTTTTATCTTACGAACATTAATTGCATGTCTTAGCATTAGACTGGCAGCCATAATCCCCCATAAATGCTTGTCACCTTATTTAACAAGTTACTTCAATTCTCTTAGCAACATGCATGTCATTTACGAGTAAACATAATCTCAACAAATAGCTTATCAATCTTTCACTTATCTATAACTCATGTAACTTGATGTCTTCATAATGACTTAAGTTGACAATTACGCTTGTCTTTTCTTTTGCTCATGTCTAATGAGTCAAAATTTATGTATATACATTACACCATTTCACAACCTATTGAGGCTTACAATCCTAACATGCGACCATTTCAAATCTTACCATGCATGGTTATCAATATCTCACAAACATAACTTATTCTTACACATTCATACCGAGAACTCATCACACATTAGTTTCACTTCACATGAGTTCTATGAACATACTGGTATCACTCGTATATAGTCACATACTTTTTGTTCTGAACATACCGTTGAATTACTCGGAATATCAATGGATACTTGGAAATCTCATACATGCATATATGGTACCGTATCAATGCCACATTCCCACTGTGGTCTTACATGAAATATCATATCGACGCCATACGATATCACATACCGAGGCCATATCCCAGATATGGTCTTATACGGAATCTCAATAACCTCACTGTCATGATATTTGTATCCTATCCATCTCTAAGGTTCAATAGAAATTTTCTCATTCATTGAAACTTCATTGAATCGTCAATATTAATCTTCATAGGAATACATATACAATTCATGCAATATCAAAATATTAAATTCATAACATAAGTTTGCATTATTTACGTATGAACTTACCACGACACCCAAAATGGCAAAAAGGGATCTAACCGTCAATTACTCATTTTCCCTTGTTCTAGGCTCGAATCTCATTTTCTTTGATCTATAACATCACATTTAACTTATTATTAGTCACATTACTCAATGGGACCCAAAAATCATATTATGGCAAAATTAAGTTTTTGCCCCTAGGCTCGTAAAATGATTTTCATCCAATTTCTTTGTTCTTTAAGCCTAGCTGAACCATTTTCATAACTATAGCAACCCATATTTGTAACGCCCCAAAAATCCCAAAATCCTAAACTTTCAATTTTTTTCGGTTTTGATAAAACTTGTGCTTAACATTCCTAGTCAAGTGTTAATTATGTGATAATAGGTCTTGGTTAAGGTTTTAGTTCAAACTTAGGGGTAAAGGAAATTATGGTTTAATTATTAAAAGAACCTTGTTGGCAAGTAGGTTGGCTTTCAAATAAATGAAGGAAGAATTGGACACAAGAAAGCCTTGAAGCGGAGTGGCAAGTGGTGTCACATACAAAGCAAAGAAGTAAGGGGTTCGAATCCCTCCTTGCTCAAAGGAAGGATTTAATTTTGCTTAAGGGATGGACAGTGGGGATGTTGAGTGTGAACTCTGTAGGGAGTGATAAGAAGAGAAATTTGAGGAGGGGATTAGGGAGTTATCAGAGAGAAAAATTAGGAGATGAGGAGTGAAGAAGAGGTGGAGCCGAATTGGGAATTTGGGTATAGAAAATTCGGCCATAGAGGCTATATATAGGTTCTGGATGTGAGGTTGCCAGGCTAATGCCTAATTCTCCCTCACCTTGTTGCCAGAAAGCACTTTTTTTCTCCAAAGATCTAAAAGCCGAAAATCCCTTGTTCTTCCTTATTTTTTTTTATGCCGATTCTCCATTCTTCCCTACTCAAAGTTTTCTTTTTGATTCACATCTGGTTTTAAATGATTTCTACTTTTCCTCATTTTTTATTCACCTCTGGTTTTAAACGATTTCTACTTTTCTTTGTGTCGAATAACCATTTTCACCATATAAGTTTCAAGAGCTGAATATCCTTTGTGCCGCCACAACACTTTCCACTCGGTCAATTCTAGTGTTAATGTTTTTCTCTCTCAATCAATTTTTCTAGTATAGACCACTCTGTCCCTCACTTCTTTTAATCGATTTTGGTATGATTAGTATCGAATCCCAGTCTTTTGGATCCCTACCGATTTGCTCCTTAGGTGTGAGATATTGGTAAGTGTTCTTTACTTCAGTAATGGTCGGCCGAATAGGCTTTAGTAGTAAAGGGTGACAGATGATGGATACAAGTCACCCAATATGGTTTTAACGATAAAGATTAATGCAGATCTAGGAAGAACTCACGATTAGTGATCAAGGAAAAGCTATTAAGACTTGGCGTTTTAGGTAAGGTTAAGGTGAGACTTCAGCTTTTGGTAAAGTATTTGATAAGTATATGTAAGTAATCATTAAGTAATATCGATTGTAGGTTCATAGTAAGGGGGAGTGCAGCACGCTTTATTACTAGGTGTGTACATACACTGCACACGCACAAGTAGATCGGCAAATCCAGAAATGCCGAAAAGCCAAAATGCCAAAAACCTAAAAGTTTGGCTACGGTAGTCTTGCGAGTGTGAGGAAAATCGTAAGGGAAAAATCGATAGGTTATCTGAGGCCTCATGAGCAATTCTATGAACTTGGGCCATGTTTTGGCCAACCGGGCCAGGATGGGCTAAGTAGGCCCGATGAGCTGTTGGGCCCATAATAGGCAAAATTGGCAACTTGATGTTAAGTGATGGAAATTATATGAAAGCATGTATATGAATGTGATTTCAGCCTAATGGGCCATATGAATGCGATTTCGGCCTAATGGGCCATATGAATGAGATTGGGCCTAGTGGGCCATATGCATGTATTGTTTGGGCTCTATAAAGGGTTTTGGGCCTAGTATCTGATAACTGTTTAATTGACACAAAACTTAATTAATTAATTGTGACCGTGGACGACTCATAAGGTTAAGGTGTGGTAATGGGTATATGCATATCTAAGATTGGAACTAGGGAGAGCTTGGTACTTAAACGGTCTTAATGACTCACCTCCTCTTCTCTGGAATCCTACCTGGTGCATAGTACCTGTTCACTTTAGCAAACTAGGACTTGTTAACGGGCCAAGGTAAGTAATAAACCTAATAAAGAAAAATTATCGAAATGCCCCTAAGGGTGAAAATGACCAAAATACCCTTATGTGTTGAATGTAAGATTTATGGATGTTATATGTATATCTGCTGCATACATATGATATTCTGTTTAGGTTGCATATGGGTTGGGAATTATGGAACGGAGGAAGTATATGAGGATCGCATGGTTGCTTAACAACCGTGAGTCCACCGACGTCTTTTAAGCCCAATATGTGATTGGCAGCTTGCTGCAATGAAGGTAGTTCGCAACCCGGCTACCCTTGATGTGTATCGGATTGGTGGGTCAATAATTATATCTCCACATGATGTGTATCGGGGGGCAGAGTAGATATGTAACGGTTGGATTATTGGGGTGGGTTGCACTGGATTGCATTGCATGTATGATTTTATGGATTAATGAATGCTTATTACTTATCGAGGGTTGGACACACTGAGTTTTCGAAAACTCACTCTCTCTTTTATTTTTCTCAAGTGATGCTCAGTAGAAGGTTCGGTGTTTGGAGGGACTCGGAGGTGGCCAGCTAGCAATACGACTTGGACTTGTTTTTTTTAAAAAGAAAGCGTATAGTTGCTAGCTTATTAAGTTATTTTAGACTGGAATGAAATAAGGCCTTCGCTTTTTATTATTATTTGGATTGTTATATTTATGCGTTGTAGTTATGAGAAGGTGAACATGGGTTCCCTAAATCATAGATTGTTTTTCTATGTTTCCGAAACTAAATTTTTAAATGACAGGCTTTCATAAATCATATGTTTTAAATAAGCTTTTGCGATTGAAAGAGACTTTTTATAAGTTAATTAAGGTTTCTCATTTTAAGAAAGGATTTCAATGAAAACAAGGTTTTTGCTAAAACATTTCAATGTGACGCATCAGATTCGGCCATAACGTCCGAGCTGGATTTGGGTGTTACATTTAGTGGTATCAAAGCCCGATTGCAAAACTTGGGCTGTGAATTGGGCCTTATTATTTCGATTTTGTTTTAAAAAAATTTTGGATCATAATGTTTTAGAAGAAAAAAATCTTGCTAGGCGGCATACCGAGTCTCCGATGTTAAACCAAGTATGTTCCTTTATTCTTAAGTTTGTTTAATTTGATATACTTTTGGTAGTTAGTGGGCTACTTTAGGTGATTATGATAAGGTTTTTAGATTGGAACTGAAGCCCGTAGGACTTTGAAATTGTAGAGGATTTACAAAAAAAACCTTCTTTTAATATTGGCATAAAACATCAATTTAATTATTAAAACTAACTAAAACTTCATAAAATTTATAATCCAGATAATACGTGAGACAACGATGAGTGCTAGAAGAGGTGCAAGAGGCCGTGACCGAGGCCGGAAAGTGTTAGGGCTGAATCATTTGCATCAGGCCATATGCCCGATGTTGGAGTAGAAGAGGCTCCGGCCTCACCCGTAGCTAGGACTGGGCTATATGATTGGGCTGTGGGGGAAGATGCATTGTCGCAAGCAATGCTGAAGATTTTGAAAAGGGTCGCAGGGCCTAATAATGGCACGGGAAATCGGGGGTCTATTCCAGAGCGACTTCGATCAAATGAGGCTGAGATCTTTAAAAGCGTGGCTGTTGTGGCTCCTAACATGGTACAATACTGGTTAGAGGCCACCGAAAGGATAATGAAGGACTTGGACTATTCTCCTGAACAAAAGTTGAAAGGGGCAGTGTCACTACTTAGGGAAGAAGCTTACTAGTGGTGGCTAACAGTGAAAGAGGGCACCCAACCTGAGCAGGTCACTTGGGAGTTTTTCAGAGCTCCGTTCCAAGGGAAGTATGTGGGTGCGAATTATGTGGATTCTAGAAGGAAAGAGTTCCTGAACTTGACCCAGGGAAACAAATCTGTGGCAGAATGTGAGGCGAAATTTCTACTCCTTAGTAGGTATGCAAGAGTTATGGTGGCAACAGACTATGAGCATTGCGTTAGGTTTGAGGATAGTTTTAGGGATAACCTCAGAGTATTGATAGCTCCACAAAGGGAGTGAGTCTTCTCGAAGTTGGTAGAGAAAGCAAAGATAGTGAAGGAGGTGAAACGCACTGAGCGCTTACATCGAGAAAAAGAAAAGGGTAGGAATAAAAGGGAGGCTGAGACTCCTGGTGTTGGACAGAGGCCCAGCGCTAGGGCTAGAGATAATGGGCCGATTAGAGCAGGGCCTCCTACTGTGAATCCAGGGATGCCACCTTGTGCTGATTGTGGGAAAGGTCATGTAGGCGAGTGTTGGAATAGGATGGGAGCTTGTCTGGCTTGTGGATCTATGGAGCATAGGACCAGGAATTGCCCTAGGATGCCAAATCAGGTGCCAAACGTGGGTAGAGGTGATGTACAGCCACTGAGGGGTGGTCAGCAGCCACCCAGAGGCCATGGTCAGGCCAAGGGTCGAATCAGTTTGGGCCGTAGAGCACCAGGTAGAGGTGCTAGTCATGTTGAGGCGAGACAGCCAGCGTTGGTCTATGCAGCACATTGTCGAGAGGACAGAGACGCTCCAGAGGTGAATATTGGTACGTACGTTAACCATAATATGCTATTTATTTAGTTTGGAATCAGAGTAGGCAACGGGAGTGTGGAGTGGTAGCCTATGCTATGCAGTTGTACTAATAGTTGGGAATTTCGAGGATAAATTTCTTTTAGGGGGTAGAGTTGTTATGCCCCAAAAATCCTGAAATCCCGAACTTTCATTTTTTCGGTTTCAATAAAAATTGTAATTAACATTACTAGTCAAGTGTTAATTATGTGATAGTAGGTCTTGGTTAAGGTTTGAGTTCGAACTTAGGGGTGAACGAAATTATGGTTTAATTGTTAAAAGAACCTTGTTGGCAAGTAGGTTGGCTTTTAAATAAATGAAAGAAGAATTGGACACAAGAAAGCCTTGTAGTGGAGTGGCAAGTGGCGTCACATACAAGGCAAGGAGGTAAGGGGTTCGAATCCCTCCTTGCTCGAAGGAAGGATTTATTTCTGCTTAAGGGATGGACAGTGGTGGCATTGAATATGAACTCTGTAGGGAGTGATAAGAGGAGAAATTTGAGGAGGGGATTAGGGAGTTATCAGGCAGAAAAATTAGGAGATAAGGAGTGAAGAAGAGGTGGAGCTGAATTGGGAATTTGGGCATAGGAAATTCAACCATCGAGGCTATATATAGGTGCCGAATGTGAGCTTGCCAGGGTAATACCAAATTCTCCCTCACCTTGTTGCCAGAAAGCACTTTTTTTTTCTCCAAAGATCTAAAAGCCGAAAATCCCTTGTTCTTCCTTCTTTTTCTTTGTGTCGATTCTCCATTCTTCCCTACTCAAAGTTTTCTTTTTGATTCACCTCTGGTTTTACACGATTTCTACTTTTCTGTGTGCCAAATAACCTTTTTCACCATATAGGTTTCAATAGCCGAATATCCTCTGTGCCCTCACTACCTTTTCCACTCGGTCAATTCTAGTGTAAGTGTTTTGCTCTCTTAATCGGTTTTGCTAGTATAGATCACTCTGTCCCTCACTTCTTATAATCGGTTTTGGTAAGATTAGTATCAAATCCCAGTCTTTTGGATCCCTGCCGATTTGCTCCTTAGGTGTGAGATATTGGTAAGTGTTCTTCACTTCGGTAAAGGTTGGCCAAATAGGCTTTAGTAGTAAAGGGTGACATATGATGGATACAAGTCACCCAATATGTTTTTAACGATAAAGGTTAATGTAGATCTGGGAAGTACTCGCGATTAGTGATCAAGGAAAAGCTATTAAGACTTGGCGTTTCAGGTAAGGTTAAGGTGAGACTTCGGCTTTTGGTAAAGTATTCGATAAGTATATGTGAGTAATAATTGAGTGATATCAATTGTAGGTTCGTGGTAAGGGGGAGCACAGCACGTTTTATTACTAGGTGTGTACATACACTGCACACACACAAGTAGATCGGCAAATCCCGAAATGTCGAAAAGCCGAAATGCCGAAAAGCCAAAAGTTTTGCTACGGTAGTCTTGCAGTGCGTAGACACTCGTAAGGGGGAAAACGATAGGTTATCTGAGGCCCCATGGGCGATTCCATGAACTTGGGTTGTGTTTTGCCAACCGGGCCAGGATTGGCTAAGTGGGCCCGATGGGCTATTGGGCCCATAATAGGTAAAATTGGTAACTTGATGTTAAGTGATGGAAATTATATGAAAGCACATATATGAATGTGATTTGGGCCTAATGGGCCATAGGAATGTGATTTCGGCCTAATGGGCCATATGAATGAGATTGGGTCTAGTGGGCCATATGCATGTATGTAGACTTGTTTGGGCTCTGTAAGAGGTTTTGGGCCTAGTATCTGATGACTGTTTAACTGACACAAAACTTAATTAATTATCTGTGACCATGGATGAGTCATAAGGTTAAGGTGTGGTAATGGGTATATCCATGTCTAGGATTGGATCTAGGGAGAGCTTGGTACTTAAGCGGTCTTAATGACTCACCTCCTCTTCTCTGGAATCCTGCCTGGTGCATAGTACCTGTTCACTTTAGCCAACGAGGACTTCTTAACGGGCCAAGGTAAGTAATAAACCTAATAAAGAGAAATTACCAAAATGCCCCTAAGGGCGAAAATGACCAAAATACCCCGATGTGTTGAATGTAAGATTTATGTATGTTACATGTATATCTGTTGCATACATACGATATTCTGTTTAGGTTGCATATGGGTTGGGAATTATGGAACGGAGGAAGTATATGAGTATCGCATGGTTACTTGACAATCCTGGGTCCACCGACGGCTTTTAAGCCCAATATGTGATTGGCAGCTTGCTGCAATGAAAGTAGTTCCGCAACCGGGCTACCCTTGATGTGTATCGGATGGGTGGGTCGATATTTATATCCCCATATGATGTGTATCAGGGGACGAAGTTGATGTGTAACTATTGGATTATTGGGGTGGGTTGCACTGCATTGCATTGCATGTATGATTTTATGGATTGATGAATGCTTATTACTCGTCGAGGGTTGTACACACTGAGTTTTCAAAAACTCACTCCCTCTTTTATTTTTCTCAGGTGATGCTCAGTAAAAGGTTCGACGTTTGGAGGGACTCGGAGGTGGCCAGCTAGCAAGACGACTTGTACTTTTTTTTAAAAAAGAAAGCATATAGTTTCTAGCTTATTAAGTAATTTCATACTGGAATGAAATATGGCCTTCCCTTTTATTATTATTTGGATTGTTATTTTTATGCGTTGTAGTTATGAGAAGGAGAACATAGGTTTCCTAAATCATAGATTATTTTTCTACGTTTCCGCAACTAAATTTTTAAGTGACAGGCATTCATAAATCATATGTTTTAAACAAGCTTTCGCGATTGAAAGAAAGTTTTTATAAGTTAATTAATGTTTCTCATTTTAAGAAGGGTTTTCAATGAAAACAAGGTTTTCGCTAAAACACTTCAATGTGACGCGCCAAATTCGGCCATAACGTCTGAGCCGAGTTTAGGGTGTTACAATATTTCTCATTTAATCACACTTTTACAACACTTTTATACTTTTTTTCCAAAATGGTCCTTTTTGTCATTTTCACCGAAAATCACTTAGTAAAAGTTGTTTCTCCAACCTCAAACATGCATAATATACCATTAGACATCAAAATACATGCTTGTTACACATGGTTAAATTCTTAATCATGAACCCTAATTCAAAATAAGAATAGAAATAGGTAGATCATGCTCCAAGGATCTCAAAAATGTGAAAATCATTAAAAACGGGGCAAGAACGGACTTACTATGGAGCTTGGAAAGCTTGAACAAAACCATATCCATGGATTCCATGGTATTTTTGGCTGGAGGTAGAAGATGAACAACAATTTTGGCTTATTTTCCTTTTTTAATTCATTTATTTACCAAATGACCAAAATGTCCTTCATGCCTTTCTTTGAAATTTAACCTAAACATGTCCAGTTTTGTCCATCAAATTATCCAATGGTCTAATTACCATACAAGGACCTCTAATTTAAAGTTTCATGACAATTGGATACCTCTAGCATGTAGAACTCAACTTTTGCACTTTTAACAATTTAGTCCTTTTGACAAAATTGAGTGCCCAAACATTAAAATTTTCAAACGAAATTTTCATGAAATCGTTTTTTGAAATCATAGACCATGAAATTATAATAAAAATAAAGTTTTCCTCATCGAATTTGAGGTCCTGAAACCACTGTTCGACTGGGCCCAAAATCGGGCTGTTACACAAAGAAATTTAATAAAACAATAAAAGTCTAAGTTAGGAACCCTTAACCTCGTAGAAGTTGTTGAATTCCTCATTTTGTGCAATGCCTATTGTTCCTTTAGGTATTCTCGTTTTCTGTTGCACCAAATATGATTGAGAGATGGAGGTTTCAAATAAAAGATGTGGAATTGAAGTTTAGAGTTAAGAAGTTTTAAGAGATTTTGAGAGGGTTGAAAGAATTAAGGGGTTAAGATGTGTTTAAGAAGAAGGATAATGTGTTTTTAGGTTAAAAATTGACTAAAATAGGTTATAAAACTAGCGGGTTATGCTTATTGGGTCAGGTCACCTGTAGAAAATTGCAACGACGTCATGACATAAGGGTTCCATGTCGCGACTTCCCTGCGAGTATACCATTGTCTCGACATTGAGGTGCTATGTTGTGACACACCTTGTAGCTTGGAAAACTTGGTGAAATTTTCTTCTATGTTGTGACTCGGAAGTGCCATGTTGCGACATCAAGGCATTTTTTTCAATTCCTGCATTTAGTACGGGATGTTGTGACACCAACTCTATTTCAACCCATTTTCCATCGTGAGGATGTCTTGGTCTAAAAGTAAACATATATCAAATATATGTTAGAATCTAAATTATATGTTTAGTTAAATATACAATTATATACAAGAAAATTGAATTTTAAATTTCATCATGTTTTACTGCCAGATTCATCCAGCAGTTCCACCGTCGTGTTCCCACTTGTGTCTCTTTTTGCATTTTTCCACCAGTCGTCATGTTCCTTTATCCTTTTATGCTTGTATCTTTCTTTATACCTGCTTTTTAATCTTGCATTAATCACATTAGGCGTATCCCTAGATTTAGAGCAATTAAATTCAATGGTAAATATGGAATGACACTGTTCTGTTAGTTTTGCTATGGTTTTTCTCACTTTGGTGATATCCACATCTGAACATTTTAGTTTCACCATTAATTCTCATTGTTAATTCACTTTTCTCTAAATCAATGGTGGCTCTGTATGTAACTAGAAAAGGTCTTCCCAAGAAAATGGGTATCGCCTGATCCTCTTCAAAATCTAACACTACAAAATCTATCAGGACAATAAAACTACGCACCTTAACTAACACATCCTCTAACACTCTATTATTGGACAGTAGATCTGTTAGCTAATTCTAATGTAATTTAATTAGTTTTTAGGACCCCTATCCAGAGTTTTTCATAAATAGATAAGGGCATTAAGTTTATACTAGCTCATAAATCGCATAGAGCCTTCTTAAAATAAATGATCCTTATCTTTCTTAGAATCGTAAAACTTCCTAGATCTTTCAGTTTCTAGGGTACCTATTTGGAAATAATAGCACTATAGGACGCATTGATATTGACTTGCTCTCCTACCCTACCTTTTCTATGTCTAAACATGATTTCTTTTAAAAATTTGGCATACTTTGGGACTTTCTTGTTTAATTCAATTAATGGTAGGTTGACATTCAATGTTTTGAACTAGTTTAGAAAACTTACAAAGTTGTCCTCAACCCATTTTTGTTTCTCTTTTAATTTGAAAGGAAACAGTACCTATATGCTATTCGTCGTGCATTTTACCCTCTTTTCTGGTTTGACTGTTGGTTCGATGACCTCCTCTAGTTCTGGCTCTTGATCCACTTCTTGGGGTTTTCTATAAGGCCTTTTGCATTTCCATTTGCATCCTCTTGTACCAAGGTTGTCAGGTTGCTGAAGATTTTGCCTGACCAGAGTGCAATTGTTTTTACTTGCTCCTTCCCTTCTCTCCGAGGATTATTCTCAATATTGTTGGGTATGATTGTGCCAATTTGACTTTTAATATCTCCCATCATACTCATCAATTGGCTTATCCCCTAGTTTAGTCAATGTCTTCGATGAATTAGTGCACTCATATTGCACTTGTAATAGCCTATTTTTAAGTCAAACTGAAACAATGGTTTCGGGACCACAAATCCAAAGTAAAAATATTTATTTTATTATTTTATTAAGGTTTACAGGATGATAGATTAATTACGTGAAATTTTTGTAAAGAAATTTTACTATTTGAATGCTTAATTTGACAAAAGGACTAAATCGCATAAAATGAAAAAGTTGCATTCTATTTTTTAAAAGTGTTTAATTGCTATGATTCATTAAAGCAAAGGTCCTTATGATGATATTAGACCATTGATAGTGGAATATGACATAAAAGGGCATTAAATGAATGTTTAAAATGGTTTTTATTCAAGGTTAATATAGTAATTTATGTATTAAGTTAATAATAATAAAATAAAACCAAAACTATGTTATTTTCATTCATCTTTAGCCAAAAATTAGAAGTAAAAGAAGCCAAAATAGGGTTCCTCATCCAGCATTGATAAATTACTCAATTAAGATATGTGTTTTAGCTCAGTTTTTAACAATTTTTACGTTTTTGAGATCGTTGCTTTATATTCTAGCTAGTCCATGCCTTAATTTTTGAATTTGTTAATGATTTTGTGAAGTGCCATTATTTAATATTTTAGTTATTTGATGTTTGATGATGAATTTTGAATATTTGTTAATAGTTAAACTAGTTTTGTAAAGTGATTTTTTGACAAAAATGTCAAAAAGGGATTAATTTGTAAAAATGTAAAATGTGGTGATTAAAAGTGTGAAATAATGAAAGATATGGGCTGTTAGGAGTCCCTATGAAATTTTTCTAGGCATGGGTATGTACTAAATTACATGAATTTACAATTTTATGTGATAAGGACTAAATTGTAAAAATTGAAAAGTATAGGGGCAAAGCTATAAATTTTCCAAAATATGAACTATGGACTAATTGAATAGATTGAATCTGAATGCATATATATAGATCAAGATAAGCCGAGATCGAGTTTAGATCAGGGGAAAGGAAAGATCGACGAATAGTCGATAGTTTTTTTTATCCGAGCAATATGAGGAAAGTTCGTATAATTAGAATCGAACTTTTATATATTTGTAAATATTTGAAATGAATGTTTGTGATTGAGTTATTGATATACTTGAAATACAAATGTATTATGGATATAGTTTAATTATTATCGAGCCCCGTTTGAACTGTATGAATTCATAGGATACGAGTGACATGTCACTAGGGTTACCGTTTTAGTCGAGCTCCTGCATTTGTTACGGACTCACCACACTCGTATGAGCTTACCGATATATCAGCTCGTAAGAGCTTACTATTTTCAGCTCATTGGAGCTTACTGTTTCAGCTCATATAAGCTTACTGTTCAGCTCGATAGAGCTTACAGTTTCAGCTCAATAGAGCTTATTGTTCATCAGCTCAAGAGGAGCTTACCTATCATGGCTCAAAAGTGTATAAATGATAATGAATTGACGGATTACTGATGTTTATCACCAGAGTATCCTTTGAAGTTCGAATAGGTTCAACGAGCATAAATTACGTTTATATGGATGAGTACTGTTATAAAAGGAATTACTGATTATATGATTGAGAATGAAATGTTACAAATGATGTACATGATATATGTGAATCTGGTATGATGTAATGTATTGAATTAATGGATGATTTCATGTATTTTAAATGACTAACAAGTGATTAATTCTTTAGGCATTTTGTAATCGAATTGATTACATTTGAATTGTTGCCTTGATTATGTATAATTGGTAAGTTTAATTTTGAATTATACAGGCTTACTAAGCTATAAAGCTTACTCTGTTTCTTTTTCTATGTTTTATAGAGGTTTTTTAGCTCATTCATTTTGGACAAGTCGGAGTTGCACATTAAACTATCAAATTTTCGATTGGCACTTTTGAAGTTGTGGATATATGTAAATATGGCATGTATAGGCTAGTTTAAAAAATGTTAAATATGGTTACTTGATATCATGGTTTTGGTATATTTTTGTTTATAAGTAAGCTATGTGATTTGGATTATTTTGGTATAATGTTTTGTTTATGTATAAGTGTTCAATTATGGTATGTTTTGGTAAGAAATAGATGGAATGTAATGTACAAATGATATTGATTTAGGTAGGTAAATGTTAGGTTTTGAAATGGCATATAATTTTTATTAAAATGGTTATTTTGGCTACTGAACTGAGTGTATTTTTGGTGTCATATGAATGGGTATAAATGATTGAGTGTAGGTGTAACACCCTAAAAATCCTGAAACCCAAAAATCTCAAAATCTCAAATTTTTCTTTTTTTGTGCTTAGCATTTCCAGTTAAGTGTTAATTATGTGATGGTAGGTCTTGGTCAAGGTTTGAGTTCGAACCTAGGGGTAAAAGAAATTATAGTTAAATTATTAAAAGAAACCTGATGGTAAGTAGGTGGGTTTTTGAATAAATGCAGGGAAATTTGGACAGAAAAGAGCCTGCTAGCCCAGGGGATAAGTGGCGTGTGGCTAGTGTCAGAGGTCTGGGGTTCGAATCCCACTTTACTCAAATAAGGGATTTATTTTTGCTTAAAGGGTGGATAGAGGTGGCATTGGATTGAACTCTGTAGGGAGTGATAAGAGGAGAAATTTGAGGAAAAAATCAAAGGGTTATCAGGGAGAAAAACAAAGAGATGATGAGTAAGGATGGGGTGGAGCCGAATTGGGAACTTGGGCTTGAGAAATTCGGCTATAGGGGCTATAAATAGGTGTCGAATGGGAGGTGGCCAGTCTAATGCTGAATTCCCTTCACCTTATTGCCAGAAACCTTTTTCCCTAAAAGCCGAAAACCCTTTGCTTTACTTTCTTTTTCTTGTGTCGATTTCCTTTACTTCCTCTACACAATTTTCTTTGTTTCGTTTTTGGCTTAGCCGACTTCTTCATTCTTTTTCCCTTGGTACCGAATAATCATTTGTTTGCCATATAAATCTCAAGGGATCGAACACCTCTTTGGCCAAATACCTTTGGTGCCGCCACTACCCTTTCCACTCAGTCGATTCTAGTGTAAGTGTTCTTCCAATCGGTTTGTTTTGCTAAGTATCAATTATTTCCCCTCACTTTTTCTAATTGGTTTTAGGTAGGAATAGGTATCAAATCTCATCATTTGGATCTCTGTCGATTTGCTCCTCAAGAGAGAGACCTTGGTAAGTGTTCCTGATCTTAGTTGGTTGAATGGCCGTAGTTAAGGTAAAGAGGACTTGTGTTGGATACAAGTCACCTATTATTTTGGTGTTAATAGTGAAGATTGGTGCAGATTTAGGAGGTGATCGTGGTTAGTGCTTAAAGAAGAGGTTGTTATAATTTGTCGAGCAAGGTAAGGTGAAAGGTGAGGTTTCGGTTTTGGTAAAGATATGTATTAAGCATACGATTAATTGAAGGGTGATATCAATTGTAGGTTCGGGGCTAAGGAAATCATAGCACGTTTTATTACCAGGTGTGTACATACACTGCACACACAAGTAGATCGACAAATCCCGAAAAGCTGAAATGCCGAAAAGCCGAAAGTTTGGCTACGGTAGTCTTGAGAGTGCGTGAACACTCGTAAGGGGGAAATCGATAGGTTGCCTGAGGCCATGGGCGATTCCATGGACTTGGGTTGTGAATTGGCCAAACAGGCCAGAATGGGCTAAATGGGCCCGATGGGCTATTGGGCCCATAATAGGCAAAAATTGATAATTGATGCTATGTGATGAAAGATTGTATGTGAGCATGACTTTAAATGCAATTTGGGCCTAGTGGCCATATGAATGTGATTTGGGCCTAATGGGCCACATGAAAGAAATTGGGCCTAGTGGGCCATATATAGGTATGAGGATTTGTTTGGGCTTTGTAAGAGGTTGTAGGCCTAGTATATGATGACTGCATAAAACTTAATTAATTTATTAAGGACTGTGGACAAGTTATAGGGTTAAGGTGTGGCAACGAGTCTGTGCATGTCTAGGATTGGATCTAAGGAGAGCTTGGTACTTAAGCGGTCTTAATGACCCACCTCCTCTTCTCTGGAATCCTACCTGGTGCATAGTATTTGTTCATCTTAGCTCACGAGATTTGTTAACAGGCCAATGTAATTAAGACTCGTAATAAAGAAAAATTACGAAAATACCCCTAAGGGCGAAAATGACCAAAATACCCCTAAAGTGTTGAATGTAAGATTTATGGATGTTACATGTATAACTGCTACATACATACGATATTCTGTTTAGGTTGCATAAGGGTTGGGAATTATGGAACGGAGGAAGTATATGAGGGTCGCATGGTTGCTTGACAACCATGGATCCACCGACGGCTTTTAAGCCCAATATGTGATTGGTAGCTTGCTGTAATGAAGGTAGTTTCACAACTGGGCTACCATTGGAGTGTATCGGATGGGTAGGTCGATATTTATATCCCTGTAATTGTGACACCCCGAATGTGACCCTAGTCGGAGAGTGGTTTCGGGACCACGAAACCGAGTCACAAGAATAATTAAGTGTTATATTCCGTACTTATTGTATGTGGAATTGGTATGCGTAAATATTTCGTGTCTCGATTTTTATTAATTAGGTGCTAATTTATAAGAAAGGACTTAGTAGTGAACTTTGAAAGTACGATAGGGAAATAGGTGATGACTAATTAAAGCATGCATGCAAAATAATGGACTTGCATGTCAAATTCCCCTTTCTACAAGTAATGGCCGCCATGACAAAGAATATGGGTCAAACATGTCATGAAACATGTTTTGTTGGGCATTAGGGAGAAATAGTAAACAAATAAGCATGGGTAAGAAAAGAATGAAAAAAAAAATGTGTGTGAGAGTGGCATACCCCATTGTTGTGCAACCAAGAAGAGAGAAAAAAAAAAAAATTTGTTCATGCTTGCTCTCTCCTTTTGGCCGAAAATACTAAGAGGAAGAAGGATTTTGCTTCATTTCCTTTGTTTAGAAGAGATCTAGAAGGTGATTTGGCTAAATTTGCATCAAGATTAAGGTATGTATGAGGTTGTGTTGGGAGTTTCATGCATGTTTTGGTTGCTAACTTGATGTGCATGTTAGCCATGGCTCAAATCTTTGGTATGCCATGGAAATGGTATTTGGCCAAAGTTGTTATAGTGATAAAGCCATTGCATGCTAAGTGTGAAGCTTGATGATGATGCATGCAATGATGGATTTTCTACTCATGAGTAAGATTTTGAGTTTTCTCTTTGTTTTATCATGATTAAAGTTAAAAAGGAGCATGATTGTCATACTTGGCCATGATGCATTCTTGAGCTTGATTCATGCTTCTTGCATGTTAGTTAAAAGTTTGTGTTTTGAATGGCTATGGACACCTTGAAAATTCGGCCATGCTCATATATGCATATATATGATTGCACATTATGTTTGGTTATGAACTAAGTGATGAATATATTGATTTAAAGAAGAAAATGTGGAAGAATGCTTGTGAAATTGCAAGCACAATTCGGCCTAGCACACATATAAGTGCTTGATGCTATATTATAAGTTTTGGGCCACAATGTGCAAAGCATAAATTAGTAGATTGCATGCTGTTTTTGTGAGGTATTAAGTGCAAAATTGACCTCAACATGTACATGAATATTCGCCTTGGGTAGCCTATTGAAGGCCTTAGCATTTCCTTGATGCTCAAATAAATTGTATTGAATTGCTTGATGTAGTATAAAATGTGCATGACCATTGTGTATTCAAGCTAAAGAGTGGCCATATGACCATTTAAAATCCTTGTCATATTCGGCCATAAGCAAGCACAATGAGGTTTTAATAAATTGAATTTGTTTGAATTAGCTCAAGAGCTAAGAGGGCCACAATTGGACAAGGGAAGGAAAAGGTGATCGAATAGCCGAAAAAGCCGTTCGACAACATCCGAGGTAAGTCCTCAAGAAGTGACCTTACTTGAATTATGTGAGATGAAATATGGATGTATATGATTATTGATTATGTGTGTATGAGTATTTGAATTCCACCGGGCTAAGTCCCGGCGAATATGCTAATGATATTAATTGTGTTTGAGCCTTAGTAACGAAAATGAAATATGTATGTCCAATGATTATTGATGTATGTGTGCATGAGAAATTGAATGATATCGGGCTAAGCCGAAGACAATTATGCTGGAAATTATATCCGGGTTAAGACCAAGGCAATTGTGCTAGTGGTTATATCCGGGCTAAGGCCGAAGGCATTCGTCGAGTTATCCTATCCGGGCTAAGACCAAGGCATTTGTGCACGTGATTATATCCGGTTATATTCGAAGAATCTTGGGCTGGAGGTGAGTGTTGGTTGCTGAAATGAATTTAATTAGTACACTCGGACAGCCCAAAGGATAAGGTACGTTATATGTGCATTGGAAAGTCGGCGTGTTTGAGCAACATTCGCTCAATCGACTAATGAATTTCAGTTATTGAATTGATTGATGCTTTACGAACTTATACAATGATGAAGTATGAAGTAAGAATGTGTATTAATGAAATGATGCATTTGGCTATGTGAATGTATTGCTGTAAATTATAGTTCATTATATTCCTTGAGACTTACTAAGCATAAAAATGCTTACCCGTTGCTTTGGCTCTTAGTTTTCTAGATTTCGCTCGAGGCAATCGGATTTGGGATCGTTGAAGTCAAGTCATCCACACTATCAAGCCTCCATTTTGGTATAAATTTTGGTTGAACTTGAGATGGCATGTATAGGACTACCTCTTGTTTGTTAAATACGTTGTAATGTAAGTATGTATGGCCATGCGAAAATGGCTCGAAAAGGGAGCATGAACTTAGACTTATTGTGGGTTGTATGTATATATATTTGGGGTCATGATGTGGCTATGGTTTGGAAATGGGAATGTTGGTCATATGATCAGCCATTGGCATGGTTAAAATGATCATATATGAACCTATGTATGGCAAGATTAGTTGAATCATGGAGACTACCAAATAGGTAAGTCCTACCTTAAAACAGATGCTGCCAGCTGCAGTGGCGTGAATGTGAAAATCACCATAATTCATAGGAATGGAATCAAATAGTGAATAAGCTATGTAAATGAACCTTGATGAGTCTATTTTCATATGGAAGAAACGAAACGGTCATAGGAGTTACAGGTTAAGAGATATTAAAGCTATTGTGAGACAGGGCCAGAATGGTTTCTGGGTTCCCTGTCGCAACTTTAAAATTCACTATAAATTATCCAAAAGAATTAGGAGATATACCTTATATGTACAGATTCCATTTTGAGTCTAGTTTCATTAGAAACAAACGACACCAGCATTAAAGCCCTGTGCAGAGAGATATTCAAGTTATACCGCGCGAAGGTCAGAGCAGTCGATCCCTGTAACTTGGGTAACTTTAACTAATAAACTGTACCAATTGGCCCGACCAAAATCCTAGAAATAAATCCATGGATGTATATATGAGTCTAAATTCAGGAAAATTTACGAAACCAGTTTCCGAGTTTTGAAACTCGAGATATGATTTTAAAGGCGACAGTGACGCAGTTTTCCAGCCTGACTGGAAATGTCAAATTGGTGGGCAAAAACATGTGAACTTGGTTTGTTAACCCTCGGGTCCGACACCGGCGATGGTCTCGGGTTTGGGGTGTTACAATTTTATTGGTATCAGAGCCACGGTTTAGTCGATTCTAGGACTACCGTGATGTGTTTGAGGTCTAGCTATACATGCCATTAAATGATGAATCGATAGTGTGATGAATTCGACAATTTGACTTCATGTTTGTTTATAGCAATGGATCCCGATCCCAACCGAAGCGATAGTGACGATGTGGAGAGTGTGGCGCCTGCTCCCGCGCAAGGGACAGCGCCGGCGGACTCTCAACCTATGGCCAGCAATCCTAATGACGAGGCTAAGCAAGCCTTTTATAGTGTGATGAACGAATGGTTTAATCAATACATTCGAACCAACACGGCTGTTCCACCACCTCCATTCCCGATTTAATGCAACCCCGCACCTACAATACCTCCGGTGATGACCCAATAAGGTCGAGTAAGCCCCAGTCGATAGGATTCAAAACATGGGGCCACTGAATTTAAGGCTACGGATGATGATGATGCCGAAGCGAGCTGAATTATGGTTAGATAACACTATCCGGTGCTTGATGAGCTATCCTGTACACCCGATGAGTGCTTAAAGTGTACCATCTCCTTGCTACGAGTCCGCCTACTATTGGTGGAGTACTCGACTTGTGGTGCCTAGAGAGCAAGTGACTTGGGAATTCTTTCTAACCGAGTTCAGAAAAAAGTATATCGATCGAGATTCATCGACCAAAAGCGGAGGGAGTTCCTTGATCTTAAGCAAGGTTCTATGTCCGTTACCGACTCTGAACGGAAGTTTGTGAGGCTTAGCCGATCTGTGCGAGAATGCATTTCGTCCGAAGCTATTATGTGCAAACGCTTGAGGATGGGCTGAATGATGATATAAGGATGTTTGTTGGCATTCTCGAGATACGAGAGTTCGTAGTACTTGTTGAGCGAGCTTGTAAAGTCAAAGAGCTTAGAAAGGAGAAACAAAAAGCTGATGTGGGGATTGGAGAATTCGAAGAGGTCCTCGGGAAAGTCTCTTCAACAAGCATCGAAGAGATTTCGAGATGATCGAGCCGGTCTAGAGGCGTTTGGGATTTTCTAGACGAGGACGCGATCGACCCCTGTGACCACACGAGTCACCTCGATTGCGGTGGCGGAAATGATCGCCGAGAGAGGACGGAGTGTCCACATTGTGGCAAATGGCATTCGGGGAGCTGTTGGTTTCGTGATCGCTCCTGCTATAAGTGTGGATCGGCCGACCATTTTATGAAGGATTGCCCGAGGATGCATGAACAGAATGCAAGTCGAGTGCAAACCGGGTGCTACCATCGCTCGAGGTAGGCCACCTAGAAATATGGGCAATGTCGTTGGCGGTCGAGAGGATCTAGAGATGCTACCATCGGATCCGAGGCTCGTGCTCTGCTAGGACTTATGCCATCGCCGCACGCCGAGGATCTTGCCTCTCCGGATGTTATTACCGGTACTTTCACTCTTTTCAATACAAATGTAATTGCTTTGATTGACCTGGTTCTACTCATTCTTATATATGTGAAACCTTAGCATCCAAGAAGACTTTGCCCATTGAGTCTACTGAGTTTGTAATTCGGGTGTCAAACCCCTTGGGTCATTACGTGCTTGTTAACAAAGTGTGCAAGAAAAGTCCCCTAGTGTTCCGAGGTTCTTGTTTTCCGGCGGACTTAATGCTTTTGCCATTCGATGAGTTCGATGTTATTCTTGGTTTGGATTGGTTGACCATGCACGATCACGGTTGTAAATTGCAAGAGCAAGACTATCGATTTGAGGTGCGCGAATAATGAAATAATTCGGGTTGAGTCCACGGACTTAAAGGGGTTGCCACCGTAATATCGCGATGTTGGCCCGAAATATGTAAGAAAAGGGTGCGGCGCGTACCTTGCGTCGTACTCGATGACAAGGAATCGAGAAGAAACTCGAATCTGTGCCGTGGTTTGTGAATACCGGATGTTTTCCTCAAGAATTGCCGGTTTACCACTGTTCGAGAAATAGAATTTGGCATCGAATTGGTACCGGTACCACCCCAATTTCGATAGCTCCGTATCGTATGGCACCAACGGAATTGAATGAGTTGAAAACTCGGTTGCAAGAATTGGTGGATAGAGGTTTTGCTCGCCGAGTTTTTCGCCTTGGGGTGCGCCGTGTTGTTCGTGAAGAAGAAGGATGGAACCATGCGACTATGCATCGACTATCGTCGACAACAAAGCGACGATAAAGAACAAATATCCGTTGCCACGTATTGATGACTTGTTCGATCAATCAAGGGAGCCTCGGTGTTCTCGAAAATAGATTTGAGATCGGGCTACTATCAATTGCGAATCCGAGATTCGGGCGTGCCCAAGGCGCCTTGAGCGAGATATGGTCACTATGAGTTCTGGTGATGCCGTTTGGGCTCACTAATGCCCTACGGTATTTATGGATTTAATGAATCGAATCTTTAAACCATATTTGGATCGATTCGTAGTCGTGTTCATTGATGACATCTTGGTCTATTCAAGAAATGAGACCGAACATCTTTGAACACTGCGGTTAGTCTTTGCAAATTTTACGGGACAAGCAATTATATGCTAAGTTCAAGAAGTGTGAGTTACGGTTAAGAGAGGTAAGCTTCTTGGGTCATGTGGTATCTGCAGATCGGGTATTCGAGTCGACCGAATAAAATTTCAGCCATACTAAATTGGAAGCCTCAGAAATATTCTTGAGGTTCAAGCTTTTTGGGGCTTGCTTGGTTACTACCGACGATTTGTAAAGGCTTCTCAACGATAGCCACGCCGATGACGGCTTACTCCAAAAGGATGTTAAGTTCGAATGGACGGAGAAATGCCAAAAAGCTTGATCAATGAAAACTTATTTGATGAAGCCCCAATTCTAGTGCAACCCGAGTCCGCAAGGAGTTTGTCATCTATAGCGACGCCTCTCTACTTGGGTTGGGTTGCGTATTAATGCAAGAAGGTCGAGTTGTGGCCTATCGTCGAGGCAATTAAAGCCACATGAGAAAAATTATCCGACTCATGATCTCGAATTGGCCGCCATCGTATTCGCCTTAAAGATTTGGCGACATTACTTATTTGGTGAAAGGTGCCATGTATACTCGGATCACAAAAGTCTCAAGTATTTGATGACCCAACGAGACTTAAATCTGCGACAAAGACGTTGGCTCGAGCTGTTAAAGGATTATGAGTGATCATTGACTATCACCCGAAAGGCGAATGTAGTTGCGGATGCCTTGAGTCGTAAATCGTTATTCACTTTACGACGATGAATGTGCACTTGTCTATCCGATCCGACAAAGTGTTAGTGGCTGAAATGAAAGCCAAACCATTATTGACACACCAAATTCGAGAAGCTCGGAAAGTCGATGACGAGTTGGTTGCAAAAGCGGGCTGCGTGTGTTCGAACAAGGACTCGGAGTTTCAAATCGACGATGACGATTGTTTGAGGTTCAAAAGTCGTCTGTGTGTCCCAAAGAATTGAACTCATTTCGATAATTCAGAATGAAGCCCATTGTAGCCGAATGGCAATCCACCCGGAGTACGAAGATGTACAATGATTTGAAACGTCGATTTTGGTGGCATGGTATGAAGCGAGACATCTCCGACTTTGTTTCAAGATGTTTAATATGTCAACAAGTGAAAGCGGAACATCGGTGCCTTGAGGATTACTTGACCAATCACGATACCCGAGTGGAAATGGGATCGAGTCACAATGGACTTTGTATCCGGACCGCCATTGTCGCAAAGTAAGAAGGATGCGGTTTGGGTCGTGGTAGATCGATTGACTAAGTCGGCCCACTTTGTCCCCGTCGTCACGGATTTTTCAATGGACAAATTAGCGGAATTGTCGTTTCTCGATTGTGAAATTACACGGGTGCCTATTTCTATCGTGTCGGATAGAGATCCGAGATTTACCTCGCGGTTTTGGAAAAAGTTGCAAGAAGCTTTGGGTACCAAGTTGCATTTCAGCACCGCCTTTCACCCCCAAACCGATGGTCAATCCGGCGGGTAATTCAGATACTTGAAGATATGTTAAGATGTTGCGTCCTCGAGTTTAGTGGTTCATGGGAGCGGTATTTGCCGTTGATTGAATTTGCTTACAACAACACTTTCAATCGAGTATTAAGATGGCACCTACGAGGCTTTGTGCGGGCGTAAATGCCGTACACCATTGTTTTGGACCGAGCTTGGTGAAAGCAAGATTTTCGGTGGATTTGATTAGGGATGCGAGCGAAAGTGAAAGTAATCCGTGAAAGTTTGAAGATAGCCTTCGATCGTCGAAGTCGTGCGCGGATATGAAGCGTAAGGATATCGAGTATCGTGGGTGATAAAGTGTTCCTCAAGGTATCGCCTTGGAAAAAATACTCGAGTTCGGTAGTAAGGGCAAGTTGAGCCCGAGGTTCATTGGGCCATATGAGATATCGAGCGAGTCGGTCCGGTGGCATATCGTTTGATTTTGCCCCCGAACTCAAAAGGTTCACGATGTCTTCCACGTTTCGATGCTTGACGTTATAGATCCGATCCATCGCACGTGATTAGTCCATCGAAATTGAAATTCAAGCTAATATGAGTTATGAGGAAGAACCAATTCGTATCCTATCACGAGAAGTGAAAGAGTTGCGAAACAAGCGGGTTCCGCTAGTGAAAGTGTTATGGCTCAAGCACGGGATAGAAGAAGCTACTTGGGAGACCGAGAACTCTATGAGAGAGCGATATCCGAACCTATTTACCGTAAGCTTTTGGGACGAAAACCTCTTGAGTGGGGAGAGTTGTGACACCCGAATGTGACCCTAGTCGGAGAGTGGTTTCGGACCACGAAACCGAGTCACAAGAATAATTAAGTGTTATATTCCGTACTTATTGTATGTGGAATTGGTATGCGTAAATATTTCGTGTCTCGATTTTTATTAATTAGGTGCTAATTTATAAGAAAGGACTTAGTAGTGAACTTTGAAAGTACGATAGGGAAATAGGTGATGACTAATTAAAGCATGCATGCAAAAAATAATGGACTTGCATGTCAAATTCCCCTTTCTACAAGTAATGGCCGGCCATGACAAAGAAATATGGGTCAAACATGTCATGAAACATGTTTTGTTGGGCATTAGGGAGAAATAGTAAACAAATAAGCATGGGTAAGAAAAGAATGAAAAAAAAAATGTGTGTGAGAGAGTGGCATACCCCATTGCCGTGCAACCAAGAAGAGAGAAACAAAAAAAAAAATTTGTTCATGCTTGCTCTCTCCCTTTTTGGCCGAAAATACTAAGAGGAAGAAGGATTTTGCTTCATTTCCTTTGTTTAGAAGAGATCTAGAAGGTGATTTGGCTAAATTTGCATCAAGATTAAGGTATGTATGAGGTTGTGTTGGGAGTTTCATGCATGTTTTGGTTGCTAACTTGATGTGCATGTTAGCCATGGCTCAAATCTTTGGTATGCCATGGAAATGGTATTTGGCCAAAGTTGTTATAGTGATAAAGCCATTGCATGCTAAGTGTGAAGCTTGATGATGATGCATGCAATGATGGATTTTCTACTCATGAGTAAGATTTTGAGTTTTCTCTTTGTTTTATCATGATTAAAGTTAAAAGGAGCATGATTGTCATACTTGGCCATGATGCATTCTTGAGCTTGATTCATGCTTCTTGCATGTTAGTTAAAAGTTTGTGTTTTGAATGGCTATGGACACCTTGAAAATTCGCCATGCTCATATATGCATATATATGATTGCACATTATGTTTGGTTATGAACTAAGTGATGAATATATTGATTTAAAGAAGAAAATGTGGAAGAATGCTTGTGAAATTGCAAGCACAATTCGCCTAGCACACATATAAGTGCTTGATGCTATATTATAAGTTTTGGGCCACAATGTGCAAAGCATAAATTAGTAGATTGCATGCTGTTTTTGTGAGGTATTAAGTGCAAAATTGACCTCAACATGTACATGAATATTCGCCTTGGGTAGCCTATTGAAGGCCTTAGCATTTCCTTGATGCTCAAATAAATTGTATTGAATTGCTTGATGTAGTATAAAATGTGCATGACCATTGTGTATTCAAGCTAAAGAGTGGCCATATGACCATTTAAAATCCTTGTCATATTCGGCCATAAGCAAGCACAATGAGGTTTTAATAAATTGAATTTGTTTGAATTAGCTCAAGAGCTAAGAGGGCCACAATTGGACAAGGGGAAGGAAAAGGTGATCGAATAGCCGAAAAAGCCGTTCGACAACATCCGAGGTAAGTCCTCAAGAAGTGACCTTACTTGAATTATGTGAGATGAAATATGGATGTGTATGATTATTGATTATGTGTGTATGAGTATTTGAATTCCACCCGGGCTAAGTCCCGAAGGCGAATATGCTAATGATATTAATTGTGTTTGAGCCTTAGTAACGAAAATGAAATATGTATGTCCAATGATTATTGATGTATGTGTGCATGAGAAATTGAATGATATCGGGCTAAGCCGAAGACAATTATGCTGGAAATTATATCCGGGTTAAGACCAAAGGCAATTGTGCTAGTGGTTATATCCGGCTAAGGCCGAAGGCATTCGTGCGAGTTATCCTATCCGGGCTAAGACCGAAGGCATTTGTGCACGTGATTATATCCGGTTATATTCGAAGAATCTTGGGCTGGAGGTGAGTGTTGGTTGCTGAAATGAATTTAATTAGTACACTCGGACAGCCCAAAGGATAAGGTACGTTATATGTGCATTGGAAAGTCGGCGTGTTTGAGCAACATTCGCTCAATCGACTAATGAATTTCAGTTATTGAATTGATTGATGCTTTGCGAACTTATACAATGATGAAGTATGAAGTAAGAATGTGTATTAATGAAATGATGCATTTGGCTATGTGAATGTATTGCTGTAAATTATAGTTCATTATATTCCTTGAGACTTACTAAGCATAAAATGCTTACCCGTTGCTTTGGCTCTTAGTTTTCTAGATTTCGCTCGAGGCAATCGGATTTGGGATCGTTGAAGTCAAAGTCATCCACACTATCAAGCCTCCATTTTGGTATAAATTTTGGTTGAACTTGAGATGGCATGTATAGGACTACCTCTTGTTTGTTAAATACGTTGTAATGTAAGTATGTATGGCCATGCGAAAATGGCTCGAAAGGGAGCATGAACTTAGACTTATTGTGGGTTGTATGTATATATATTTGGGGTCATGATGTGGCTATGGTTTGGAAATGGGAATGTTGGTCATATGATCAGCCATTGGCATGGTTAAAATGATCATATATGAACCTATGTATGGCAAGATTAGTTGAATCATGGAGACTACCAAATAGGTAAGTCCTACCTTAAAACAGATGCTGCCAGCTGCAGTGGCGTGAATGTGAAAAATCACCATAATTCATAGGAATGGAATCAAATAGTGAATAAGCTATGTAAATGAACCTTGATGAGTCTATTTTCATATGGAAGAAACGAAACGGTCATAGGAGTTACAGGTTAAGAGATATTAAAGCTATTGTGAGACAGGGCCAGAATGGTTTCTGGGTTCCCTGTCGCAACTTTAAAATTCACTATAAATTATCCAAAAAGAATTAGGAGATATACCTTATATGTACAGATTCCATTTTGAGTCTAGTTTCATTAGAAACAAACGACACCAGCATTAAAGCCCTGTGCAGAGAGATATTCAAGTTATACCGCGCGAAGGTCAGAGCAGTCGATCCCTGTAACTTGGGTAACTTTAACTAATAAACTGTACCAATTGGCCCGACCAAAATCCTAGAAATAAATCCATGGATGTATATATGAGTCTAAATTCAGGGAAAATTTACGAAACCAGTTTCCGAGTTTTGAAACTCGAGATATGATTTTTAAGGCGACAGTGACGCAGTTTTCCAGCCTGACTGGAAATGTCAAATTGGTGGGCAAAAACATGTGAACTTGGTTTGTTAACCCTCGGGTCCGACACCGGCGATGGTCTCGGGTTTGGGGTGTTACAGTAATAGCTTGAAATAGGGCCTAGTCAGAACAGTGGTTACGACACCACAAATTCGAGGTAGAAATATTTATTTTATTATTATTTTAGAGTCCATGATATGTTTGAGTGATTGTGTGAAAATTTTGTTAAGTAATTTTATTGATAAAGTGCCCAATCTTATTATTGGGATTAAATTGCATTAATTGCAAAATATGAGTTCAAAAATATAAGTCCTTGTTTGAAATTGGGGCTTAAACTAGAAGTCTTTAAATGGCTTGTTTGAAAATGGGGTTTAAACTAGAAGTCTTTAAATGGCAAATAGATCATCATATTTTGGTATGGACAATGTAACACCCTGAATTTGGGCCGAGAAGTATTGAGCCTTGAGTGTGGGTCCGTAAGGAGATTATATATAGATATTTAATTGTGCAATGAAATGACACAATTAAATGTCTGCTTTAGTGGTTAATGGCTCTCAGAAGTGTTGGAGAAATCTTGGGTTCAAACCTGGGCTTTAGCAAAAATTTTGGTATTAAGTGAAAAAAAAACCTGGATGCTTGGATAAGGGCCTTTTAAATTATTGTGTTAAATAAATGACACAAGGAAGCTTGTGGTCTAGTGGTTGTGGTATCATTAAGGTTGTATGGGAGCCTAGGTTCAAGCCTTGGCTCTTGCAATTTATTCTGGTTCTTTTTAAGGGAACCTGGACTTTGGCCTTTAGACCTTATAATTAATTGGGGATAAAATATGACACAAAAAGAGCCTGTGGTGAAGTGGCAAGGTGGTGTCATAGAGTTGGCAAGAAGGTCCAGGGTTCGAAACTCATGGCAATCAAAGAGCATTTATTTTGCTAACAGGGGGCGGCAAGAGTTGGTGTTGAATTTAAACTCTGATGTTGGAGGGATCCCACATCGGGAAGCTAACATAAGAGGGGATGCGAAGGTGGCTTTAAATAGAGAGAATTATGAGGAGAGTAGACGTACCTTTCTTGGCTGATCCCTTTCGCTTTATGGCGTGTTCGTTTGGGTTGGGCGTTGGCTTAGAGTGCTCAGAGCGTGGATTAACTCCAGTCTCCAATCAGGTGTGTATTTCTCACTACTCTAGTTGTAGGATGGCTACTTCGGGCCGCGATGGGCCGAAAGGGGCCATGTGGGCCCAATGGGCCTATGAGCCCATTTGGATAAGTTGTTTGATTGTGTAGTAAATATTGGACTAGACTACGTGAATCTCATATCTGTGGCTAGATTTGGGCTAAAAGAGCCACACGAGCGTATGGGCCCATTTGGGCCGAGAAGGGCTTTAAGCCTATTCGTATTGTTATCCCTGTTTAGAATACTTTAGTTTACCAAATTACTGAAATACCCCCAGTTGTAAAATTACCAAAGTACCCCCGGTTTATAAAACTACCCAAATATCCTCGATTTATAGAATTACCGTTTTACCCTCGATTTATAGAATTACCGTTTTACCCTCGATTTATAGAATTATCATTTTACCCACAATTTATAGAATTATCATTTTACCCTCGATTTATAAAATTATCGTTTTACCCTCAATTTACAGAATTACCGTTTTACCTTCGATTTACAAAATTACTAAAATACTCTTGGTTTACAAAATTACCAAAATACCCTCGATCAGTAAAATTACCAAAATACCCCTGGTTTGTAAAATGACTAAAATACCCCCTGGTTTGTAAAATTACCAAAATACCCTTGATTTGTAAAATATCGAAATGCCCCTGTAGGGTAGAATTACTAAAATACCCTTGTAGGGTAGAAATACCGAAATACCCCTGTAGGGTAGAATTACTAAAATACCCCTATAAGGTAGAATTACCGAAATACCCCTATAGGGTAGAATTACTGAAATACCCCGTAGGGTAGAATTACCGAAATACCCTTGTAGGGAAGAAATACCAAAATACCCCTGTAGGGTAGAATTAACAAGATACCCATATGGGGTAAAATTATCATGTTTTCCCTAGGGTGTCAAATGATTGTTTTGCCCTTGTGGGCAAGTGACTGACTTGGACTGTGTGGTTGACGGATTTGATTGTGAATATATGTTGGTGATATGAATGACTTGACTGTGATTGTTTGATTCAAATATGGGCATGACATTCTGCATACATGACATGTTGCATGGGTTGGGTTTGATATAAATGGAGGAAGTGCTAAAAGGGCTTTGCCCGGTTCTTGAAAAGGGCTTTGCCCGGCCATCAAAAGGGCTTTGCCCATTTATCAAAAAGGGTTTGCCCAGTTATTAAAAAAGGCTAGGCCTCCAGTTATATGATAAAACAGTTATGCTGCCAGTGGAGAGTTTGGTTGGGTGGGTTGAGTTATTCCTCACATGGAGAGCTTGGTTGGTACAGGTGGAGAGTAGCGGATGGTGGGTTGAGTAGTCTCCCCAAATGGGTTTGCATACATCCATTGGTGTTACAAGTGATATTGAAATGGGCCTATGGGCCATACCGTTTACAGTAAAGGCTTCGGCCCAGTGATATGATTTATGAAAAGGCTTCGGCCCAGAACCGTTAAACGAAAGGCTTCGGCCTAGTATATGTCAACATTGAATAGGGCTTTGGCCCAGATTGTACTGATACTGTGTTATTAACTATTTATTTGTTATTGGGATTACACACTGAGTTTTCCTAAACTCACCCTGTTTCTAACTGTGCAGGTACTCCTTAAGCTTAGATGGTTTGGAGCTGCGAGGGACTCGGAGATGGCCACACACTGTTTCTGTTTCTTGTAATTGCAATTAAATTTCATTTTGGGTTTTTTTATGTAATAAGGCCGTTGGTGGGTTTTAAGTTTTAATTTGGATTGTGATTTCTTATACTAAACTGCCAGTCTAGGAAAACTCAAAATTTTAAAATGGCATGATTTTTCTAAGGAATACGAGCTTCCAACAACAAAGTTTTCAAAATGCTTCGGCGATTTTAAATTAGGTAATATACCAAAGGCAAACAAATTGGTAAACATTTTGATGAGAACTTTAGTTTAATAATAATAAAGGAATTTAGATTCAGTAATGGATTTTCACCGGAACGGTCAAATTTTAAAAACGGTTTGATGTGACACGCCAGATTCGGCCATAACGTCTAGGTCGGGTTTGGGGTGTTACATTTAATGGTATCAGAGCCAGGTTACAAAACTTGGCTGTTGTATGGGTAGCAGAAAATTATTGTTATTTTTCTTTGTTTTCGAAATTGGGGTTTGAAAAGGGTTTTTCTAAAATTTTGTTTTGAAATTTATCAATGAAACTTGACTTGTTTCTGAAAAGATGTTACTGGAAATGTGGCACACCGAGTCTCCGGCACCAAATCTGTAAGTTCTCTAACTTTGTTTACTGTTATAGGTTGAAATGCTATATTGAGAAACTACTATAGATAGTAGCACTATACTGGAACTCTCTAGTTAGAGTAAACTGTAACGCTTGAATTTAGATTTAGTATTTATTTGGTGTGGTACTTAAGCAGCCTTCATGGCTCACCTCCTCTGTTTCGGATACCTACCTGGTGCACAGCTTCCATTCACTTTATTAACTTAGCAAAGACTATCTTTTAAAACATTAAGAAAGACGTTGAAAGAGGCATGGGTTTTCTTAAAAACTTCAATGTGACACGTCGGATCCGGCCATAACGTCTGGGCCGGGTTTGGGGTGTTACATTTAATGGTATCAAAGCCAGGTTACAAAACTCGGCTGTGGTATGGGTAGCAGAAAATTATTGTTATTTTTTTTCGAAATTGGGGTTTGAAAAGGGTTTTTCTAAAATTTTGTTTTGAAATTTATCAATGAAACTTGACTTGTTTCTAAAAAGATGTTACTGGAAGTGTGGCACACCAAGTCTCCAGCACCACATCTGTAAGTTCTCTAACTCTGTTTATGTTATAGATTGAAATGCTATATTGAGAAACTACTATAGATAGTAGCACTATACTGGAACTCTCTAGTTAGAGTAAACTGTAACGCTTGAATTTAGATTTAGTATTTATTTGGTGTGTGTTCTAGAAATGTAGAAATTGTCTGCATGTGAAATCTATCTGCTCCGATGGATAAATGCTTTGGGTGTATGCTAGTATTATTAGTATCAGAGTGCACAGCGGAGGTGTGGTGGTGTAGTCTGAAAGTGGAAAATTTAGAGGACGAAATTTCTTTAAGGGGGTAGAATTGTAACACCCTGAATTTGGGCCTAGAAGTATTGAGCCTAGAGTGTGGGTCTGTAAGAAGGTTATATATAGGTATTTAATTGTGCAATGAAAAGACACAATTAAATGCCTGCTTTAGTGGTTAATGGCTCTCAGAAGTGTTGGAGAAATCTTGGGTTCAAACCTGGGCTTTAGCAAAAATTTTGGTATTAAGTGAAAAAAAACCTGGATGCTTGGATGAGGGCCTTTTAAATTATTGTGTTAAATAAATGACACAAGGAAGCTTGTGGTCTAGTGGTTGTGGCGTCATTAAGGTTGTATGGGAGCCTAGGTTCAAGCCTTGGCTCTTGCAATTTATTTTGGTTTTTTTTAAGGGAACCTGGACTTTGGCCTTTAGACTTTATAATTGATTGGGGATAAAATATGACACAAAAAGAGCCTGTGGTGAAGTGGCGAGGTGGCGTCATAGAGTTGGCAAGGAGGTCTAGGGTTCGAAACTCATGGCAATCAAAGAGCATTTATTTTGCTAACAGGGGGCGGCAAGAGTTGGTGTTGAATTTAAACTCTGATGTTAGAGAGATCCCACATCGGAAAGCTAACATAAGAGGGGATGCGAAGCTGGCTTTAAATAGAGAGAACCATGAGGAGAGTATAGGTACCTTTCTTGGCTGATCCCTTTCGCTTTATGGCGTGTTCGTTTGGGTTGGGCGTCGGCTTAGAGTGCTCTGAGCATGGATTAACTCCAGTCTCCAATCAGGTGTGTATTTCTCACTACTCTAACTGTAGGATGGCTACTTCGGGCCGCGATGGGCCGAAAGGGGCCATGTGGGCTCAATGGGCCTACGGGCCCAATTGGATAAGTTGTTTGATTGTGTAGTAAATATTGGACTAGGCTAGGTGAATCTTATATCTGTGGCTAGATTTGGGCTAAAAGGGCCACACGAGCGTATGGGCCCATTTGGGCCGAGAAGGGCTTTAGGCCCATTCGTATTGTTATCCCTGTTTAGAATACTTTAGTTTACCAAATTACTGAAATACCCCCAGTTGTAAATTACCAAAGTACCCCTGGTTTATAAAACTACCAAAATATCCTCGATTTATAGAATTACCGTTTTACCCTCAATTTACAAAATTATCGTTTTACACTCGATTTATAGAATTACCATTTTACCCTCGATTTATATAATTATCGTTTTACCCTCGATTTACAGAATTACCGTTTTACCCTCGATTTACAAAATTACCGTTTTACCCTCCTTTACAAAATTACTAAAATACCCTTGGTTTACAAAATTACCAAAATACCCCTGGTTTATAAAATTACTAAAATACCCCTAGTTTGTAAAATTTCCAAAATACCCTTGATTTGTAAAATACCGAAATACCCCTGTAGGGTAGAATTAATGAAATACCCCTATAGGGTAGAATTACCAAAATACCCTTGTAGGGTAGAAATACCGAAATACTCCTGTAGGGTAGAATTACCAAGATACCCATTTGGGGTAAAATCATCATTTTTCCCCTAGGGTGTTAAATGACTGTTTTGCCCTTGTGGGCAAGTGACTGACTTGGACTGTGTGGTTGACGGATTTGATTGTGAATATATGTTGGTGATATGAATGACTTGACTGTGATTGTTTGATTCAAATATGGGCATGACATTCTGCAGACATGACATGTTGCATGGGTTGGGTTTGATATAAATGGAGGAAGTGCTAAAAGGGCTTTGCCCTAGTTTACCTAAAAGGGCTTTGCCCCAGTTTACCGAAAAGGGCTTTGCCCTAGTTTACCGAAAAGGGCTTTGCCCCAGTTTATCAAAAAGGGGTTTGCCCCAGTTATTAAAAGAGGCTAGGCCTCCAGTTATATGATAAAGTAGCTATGCTGCCAGTGGAGAGTTTGGTTGGGTGGGTTGAGTTATTCCCCACATGGAGAGCTTGGTTGGTACAGGTGGAGAGTAGCGGATGGTGGGTTGAGTAGTCTCCCCAAATGGGCTTGCATACATCCATTGGTGTTACATGTGATATTGAAATGGGCTTATGGACCATACCATTTACAGTAAAGGCTTCAACCCAGTGATATGATTTATGAAAAGGCTTCGGCCCAGAACCGTTAAACGAAAGGCTTCGGCCTAGTATATGTCAAGACTGAATAGGGCTTTGGCCCAGATTGTACTGATACTATGTTATTCACTGTTTGCTTGTTATTGGGATTACACACTGAGTTTTCGTAAACTCACCCCGTTTCTAATCGTGCAGGTAATCCCTAAGCTTAGATGGTTTGGAGTTGCGAGGGACTCGGAGATGGCCACACACTGTTTTCTATTTCTTGTAATTGCAATTAGATTTCATTTTGGGTTTTTTTATGTAATAAGGCCGTTGGTGGGTTTTAAGTTTTAATTTGGATTGTGATTTCTTATACTAAACTGCCAGTCTAGGAAAACTCAAAATTTTAAAATGGCATGATTTTTCTAAGGAATACGAGCTTCCAACAACAAAGTTTTCAAAATGCTTCCGCGATTTTAAATGAGGTAATATACCAAAGGCAAACAAATTGGTAAACGTTTTGATGAGAACTTTAGTTTAATAATAATAAAGGAATTTAGATTCAGTAATGGATTTTCACCGAAACAGTCAAATTTGAAAAACGATTTGATGTGACACGCCAGATTCAGCCATAACGTCTAGGTCGGGTTTGGGGTGTTACATTTAATGGTATCAGAGCCAGGTTACAAAACTTGGCTGTTGTATGGGTAGCAGAAAATTATTGTTATTTTTCTTTGTTTTCGAAATTGGGGTTTGAAAAGGGTTTTTCTAAAATTTTGTTCTGAAATTTATCAATGAAACTTGACTTTTTTCTGAAAAGATGTTACTGGAAGTGTGGCACACCGAGTCTCCGGCACCAAATCTGTAAGTTCTCTAACTTTGTTTACTGTTATAGATTGAAATGCTATATTGAGAAACTACTATAGATAGTAGCACTATACTGGAACTCTCTAGTTAGAGTGAACTGTAATGCTTGAATTTAGATTTAGTATTTATTTGGTGTGGTACTTAAACAGCCTTCATGGCTCACCTCCTTTGTTTCAGATACCTACCTGGTGCACAGCTTCCATTCACTTTATTAACTTAGCAAAGACTATCTTTTAAAACATTGAGAAGGACATTGAAAGAGGCATGGGATTTCTTAAAAACTTCAATGTGACACGTCGAATCCGGCCATAACGTCTGGGCCGGGTTTGGGGTGTTACATTTAATGGTATCAGAGCCAGGTCACAAAACTCGACTGTGGTATGGGTAGCAGAAAATTATTGTTATTTTTCTTTCTTTTTCGAAATTGGGGTTTGAAAAGGGTTTTTCTAAAATTTTGTTTTGAAATTTATCAATGAAACTTGACTTGTTTCTAAAAAGATGTTACTGGAAGTGTGGCACACTAAGTCTCCGGCACCACATCTGTAAGTTCTCTAACTCTGTTTACTGTTATAGATTGAAATGCTATATTGAGAAACTACTATAGATAGTAGCACTATACTGGAACTCTCTAGTTAGAGTAAACTATAACGCTTGAATTTAGATTTAGTATTTATTTGGTGTGTATTCTGGAATGTAGAAATTGTTTGCGTGTGAAATCTATCTGCTCCGATGGATAAATGTTTTGGGTGTATGTTAGTATTATTAGTATCAGAGTGCACAGCGGAGGTGTGGTGGTCTAGTCTAAGTGTGGGAAATTTCGAGGACGAAATTTTTTTAAGGGGGTAGAATTGTAACACCCTGAATTTGGGCCTAAAAATATTGAGCCTTGAGTGTGGGTCCGTAAGGAGGTTATATATAGGTATTTAATTGTGCAATGAAATGAAACAATTAAATGTCTGCTTTAGTGGTTAATGGCTCTCAGAAGTGTTGGAGAAATCTTGGGTTCAAACCTGGGCTTTAGCAAAAATTTTGGTATTAAGTGAAAAAAAACCTGGATGCTTGGATGAGGGCCTTTTAAATTATTGTGTTAAATAAATGACACAAGGAAGCTTGTGGTCTAGTGGTTGTGGCGTCATTAAGGTTGTATGGGAGCTTAGGTTCAAGCCTTGGCTCTTGCAATTTATTCTGGTTTTTTTTAAGGGAACCTGGACTTTGGCCTTTAGACCTTATAATTAATTGGGGATAAAATATGACACAAAAAGAGCCTGTGGTGAAGTGGCAAGGTGGCGACATAGAGTTGGCAAGGAGGTCCAGGGTTCGAAACTCATGGCAATCAAAGAGCATTTATTTTGCTAACAGGGGGCGGCAATAGTTGGTGTTGAATTTAAACTCTGATGTTAGAGGGATCCCACATCGGGAAGCTAACATAAGAGGGGATGCGAAGGTGGCTTTAAATAAAGAGAACCATGAGGAGAGTAGAGGTACCTTTCTTGGCTGATCCCTTTCGCTTTATGGCGTGTTCATCTGGGTTGGGCGTCGGCTTAGAGTGCCCGGAGCGTGGATTAACTCCAGTCTCCAATCAGGTGTGTATTTCTCACTACTCTAGCTGTAGGATGGCTACTTCGGGCCGCGATGGGCCGAAATTGGCCATATGGGCCCAATAGGCCTACGAGCCCAATTGGATAAGTTGTTTGATTGTGTAGTAAATATTGGACTAGGTTAGGTGAATCTCATATCTGTGGCTAGATTTGGGCTAAAAGGGCCACACGAGCGTATGGGCCCATTTGGGCCGAGAAGGGCTTTAGGCCCATTCGTATTGTTATCCCTATTTAGAATACTGTAGTTTACCAAATTACTGAAATACCCCCAGTTGTAAAATTACCAAAGCACCCCCGGTTTATAAAACTACGCAAATATCCTCGATTTATAGAATTACCGTTTTACCCTCAATTTATAGAATTACTGTTTTACTTTCGATTTATAGAATTACATTTTACTCTTGATTTATAGAATTATTGTTTTACCCCCGATTTACAGAATTATCATTTTACCCTCGATTTACAGAGTTGCCGTTTTACCCTCGATTTACAAAATTACTAAAATACCCTTGGTTTACAAAATTACCAAAATACCCTTGATCAGTAAAATTACCAAAATACCCCTGGTTTGTAAAATTACTAAAATACCCCTAGTTTGTAAAATTACCAAAACACTCTTGATTTGTAAAATACTGAAATACCCCTGTAGGGTAGAATTACTAAAATACCCTTGTAAGGTAGAAATACCGGAATACCCCTGTAGGGTAGAATTACTGAAATACCCTTATAAGGTAGAATTACCGAAATACCCCTGTAGGGTAGAATTACTGAAATACCCTATAGGGTAGAATTACCGAAATACCCGGTAGAAATACCGAATACCCCCGTAGGGTAGAATTACTGAGATACCCATGTGGGGTAAAATTATATTTTGCCCCTAGGGTGTTAAATGATTGTTTTTCCCTTGTGGGCAAGTGACTGACTTGGACTATGTTGTTGACGGATTTGATTGTGAATATATGTTGGTGATATGAATGACTTGACTGTGATTGTTTGATTCAAATATGGGCATGACATTCTGCATACATGACATGTTGCATGGGTTGGGTTTGATATAAATAGAGGAAGTGCTAAAACGGCTTTGCCCCAGTTTACCGAAAGGGGCTTTGCCCCAGTTTACCGAAAAGGGGTTTGCCTCAATTATTAAAAGAGGCTAGGCCTCCAGTTATATGATAAAGCAGCTATGCTGCCAGTGGAGAGTTTGGTCGGGTGGGTTGAGTTATTCCCCACATGGAAAGCTTGATTGGTACATGTGGAGAGTAGCGGATAGTGGGTTGAGTAGTCTCCCCAAATGGGCTTGCATACATCCATTGGTGTTACATGTTATATTGAAATGGGCCTATGGGCCATACCGTTTATAGTAAAGGCTTCGGCCTAGTGATATGATTTAGGAAAAGGCTTCGGCCCAGAACTGTTAAACGAAAGGCTTCGGCCCAGTATTTGTCAAGACTAAATAGGGCTACTTTGGCCCAGATTGTACTGATACTGTGTTATTCACTGTTTGTTTGTTATTGGGATTACACACTGAGTTTTCGTAAACTCACCCCGTTTCTAACTGTGCAGGTAATCCCTAAGCTTAGATGGTTTGGAGCTGCGAGGGACTCAGAGATGGCCACACACTGTTTCTGTTTCTTGTAATTGCAATTAGATTTCGTTTTGGGTTTTTTTATGTAATAAGGCCGTTGGTGGGTTTTAAGTTTTAATTTGGATTGTGATTTCTTATACTAAACTGCCAGTCTAGGAAAACACGAAATTTTAAAATGGCATGATTTTTCTAAGGAATACGAGCTTCCAACAACAAAGTTTTCAAAATGTTTCCGCAATTTTAAATGGGGTAATATACCAAAGGCAAACAAATTGGTAAACGTTTTGATGAGAACTTTAGTTTAATAATAATAAAGGAATTTAGATTCAGTAATGGATTTTCACAGGAACGGTCAAATTCGAAAAATGGTTTGATGTGACACATCAGATACGGCCATAACGTCTAGGTCGGGTTTGGGGTGTTACAGACAAAATTAGACATGGAAGGGTAAAATTGAAGGTTTAGTAAAAAGGGGCATTTTGGTCATTTGGACGTATTACGGCATAAAAGACAAAATTTAAAACCCAAAAATTAGCTCATTCTATTCCCCATGCTACTGAAATTTTCAAAAAGCCATGGTTAGGGTTTCAAGCTTTTCAAAGCTCAATTGTAAGTGCATTTGAGCCCTGTTTTTAATGTTCATCGTATTTTTGAAATCCAGGTAACTCGGTTTAGCTATTTCTACCATTATTTTGAGTTAGACTTTGATTTTAAAAATTGACCCATGTTGAATAATTGTGTATTTTGATGAATTATAATAGATTATGCATGTCTATGATTAGAGAAACGAGTTTTATTAGATGATTTTTGATGAAATCGTATAAAAGGGGTTAAATTGTAAAAGTTATAAATTGGTCATAAGTGTGTGAATTAGTGAGAATTTGAAGTTTCCATAGAAGAGAAAAATGGAAAATTTAATAAAAATTATTTTACGAGCTTAGGGGTAAAAGTGTAATTTTGAAAAGTTAAGGGCAAAATAGTAAATTTTCCAAAATTTGATATGTGAATTGAATTGATTAGTGTGTTGATAAAAGGTGTTAAATGAGTGCTATTTGGCATGTTAGATCAAGAAAACATGTAATTTGGACTAAGATCGGGGAAGAACGAAGTTGTGGGCTAAGTCGGGAAAATTAGTCGTTTCGGCATTTGAGGTAAGTTGATGTGATAATAATAATGTAATAACATTGTAATTTATATCTGAAAGTTAAATTAATGAATTAATTGAATTGTGTTGAATTAAATATTTAATATGCCAAGTTTATAAATCGATTTAAAAATATGTCTATGGTATAAGAAAGTGCATTGAAATACTGTATTTAAATGTGATTTCTATGATTATGCATATTATAAAAAAATTGTGAATTAGTGTTGTTACGACAAAAGTGATTAAGTGAATGTTGAATAAGTGTTAATGAGTGAAACCGAAACAAATCCTGATTGAACTTTAGGAATCTATAGGCTACATTTCAGTGGTAGCTTCGGCTACAGTATAATGGTAGCTCTAGCTACATCTCAGTGGTAGCTTCGGCTACAATACAGTGCTAGCTTCGGCTACAATATAGTGGTAGCTTCGGCTACATATCAGTGGTAGCTTCAGCTAAAATACAGTGGTAGCTTCGGCTAAATCTTAGTGGTAGCTTCGACTACATCTCAGTGGTAGCTTCGGCGACAATACAGTGGTAGCTTTGGCTACAATATAGTGGTAGCTTCGGCTGCGTTACAGTGATAGCTTCGGCTATATTACAGTGTGGCACTTTGTGCCTTATTCCGTTATCCTTTAGTATTTCATAGGGTTCAACGGGTATTGAATTGATATAATGAAAACTGATTAAATGTGAAAAGGTTTTAATCATGTGATAATAATGTGCAAGTGAACATTGTTTTTGAGGCATTTATATGTGTAAGTGTGAATATGAATCCTGTGAATAAGAGTAGGTATATATGTGTAAACTATGAGCAATAAGCTCGTTTTATGATTGTACTTTGGTAAGGTTGATAAGAGGTAAGTGTTACCATTAATGCAATTATAGAGAAAGCATGAAATAGTGAGTTTTAAAAGTAAAGCAGATTTGGACAGTACCAGTCATGTACATTTGAAAAATCACCAAAAATGATAGGAATTGAATTAATAATTGAATGAGATATTAAATTAAAGGTCATTGAGTCTATTTTCATAGAAAGAAAGTGATGTGAGAAATGGATTATACTTTATGAGATATTTAAATTCTTGTGAGACTAATTTAGAATGATTACATGATCTCCTATTTTGACTTGGAAAACTTATTATAAATTGTATAAAAATAATTATGATGTATCGTTTATATGCTTAGAATCCTTATTGAGTCTATTTTATATTGAGACAAATGAGAACATTATTTGAATTTTGTATAATGAAATATCTTATTTTTTGTGAAGAGATGTCAGAACCGTCAAATAGTGAAATAGGGGAAAATTTAATGAATAAACTTTATTAATTGGCTCAGCCAAAAATTCTGGAAATTTTATGGCAAGAAGATATATGAGTCTGATTTTAGGGAACATTTAAAAAACTTAATTACAAGTTCTATAGCTTATGAAATAATTAAATTAGTGACTATGACTTGGGAAAACAATTTAAACTAAATTTGAGTAAAAAGGTGAAATCATGTGAATATTGATTCTATTTTCTTGAGCATACTTATTGAGGAATGGGTTAATATTGTTAATTAAATTGCTTATTATTATATGCCAACTTACTAAGTTATAAAACTTACACTACTTTCCCATTTCTCTCAGTGTTTTTCAGGATTGACTCGGGGTTGGAGATCATTGGAGGTATCATCACACTATCAATTTGTCAGGTTGAAATAACGAAAATTCTTATTTATCTATAAGTGAGTGGCATGTATAGAGATTTAGTTTTTGGTATTATGTAATGTTATGATTTAGCCAAATGTATAGGCTTATACTGTCCCATTGTATAAAGCCATGATGTATGGCTCATAATGGCTATAAGTAAGTAAACCTATTTTATGTATACATGAGTAATGTCTTAATGTGGTTAAGATAAATATAAATAAGAGTATGACAAAGGTCGATATATCGTATATTAGTACAAAGAGTTAAGAACATAAAAAGGGCTTGGAAAATAGCCTAATGTTGCCACATGGGCTAGAGGCACGACCGTGTGTCTTAGCTGTGGGTTAAGACACGGCCACTGCATGGGCGTGTGGTTTGGCTGTGGTGCATAAACAGAATGGTCGATGTTTTTAACACGGGCGTGTGTGACCACACGGCCTGCCCACACGAGCATGACCCATGTCACATGGGTGTACGACCCCTATTTTAGTGAAAAATGTATAAGTGTTCAAAAAGTTTTGGTTTGGTTCCGAACCAACTTCAATGATTGTTTTGGGTCTCATAAAGCCCATAATAGGGACATAGAGGGTACTCATGAAAGGTTTTAATATATAATTGAAATGTATGTATCAGAAAAGTGAATAAGAGTGTAGTAATGCCTCATACCCTGATCTGGCGGCGGTTAGAGGTAAGGGTTGTTACAATCCCCACATGGTGTGTACCGGGGGACGGAGTTGGTGTGTAGCGGATGGATTTTTGGGGTGGGTTGCACTGCATTGCATGTATGATTTTATGATGAATGATGAATGCTTATTACTCGTCGAAGGTTGTACACGCTGAGTTTTCAAAAACTCAACCCCTCTTTTATTTTTCTCAGGTGATGCTCAGTAGGAGGTTCGATGTCTAGAGGGACTCTGGGTGGCCAGCAAGCAAGACAATTTGTATTTGTTTTAAAAGTATATAAGTTACTCGTTTATTAAGTAATTTTCATTTAGTATGGATTTTAATAAGGCCTTCCCATTTTATTATTGTTTGGATTATTAAATTCATGCGTTGTAATTATAAGAAGTGGAACCTATATTTTCTAAGCTATTATTTTCCTTTAATATTACGTTTCCTCAACTAAAGTTTTAAAGGATAAGTTTTCTTAAGTCAAATGTTTTAAGCAAAGCTTCGCAACAAAAAGGAGATTTTACTAAGTAATTGAGATGTAACTTTTTAAGGAAGGGTTTCCAATGAAAACAAGGTTTTCGCTAAAACACTTTAATGTGACACGCGAGATTCGGCCATAACGTCTGGGCTAGGTTTGGGGTGTTACAGTATGTGAGGAGAAATGGCTTATAACAAGCCTAATTTCACCCCACACGGTTGAGCACATAGGCGTGTGAGTCGACCGTGTGTCCACTGTAGCTTAATTAATAAAGTCAGTGAGTTACACAGCCTAGACACATGGGCATGTCTACTGGTCGTGGATTACACACGGGCTGGCAAATGGGCGTGTGGTCGGTCGTGTGACCCAAGTCAGTATACTCTCCAGTTTTCACATGGCCCAACACACGGGCGTCTCTTTAACTGTGTGATACAAGTCAGTATATATGCCCTCTCTCCATACGGTTTAAGACACAGGCGTGTCTACAAGCTGTGTGAGGCATTTGGCCTGTTCACACGGGCGTGTGACCCTTGAGATGTGAAAATTTTTCTAAGTTTCCAAAATTTTAATATGTTGCCGATTTAGTCCTGAATGCATGTTTTAAGCTTTGTATGCCCGATTTAAGTACGTATTGAATGTGAATGAATGATATTTATTGAAATGAGATGCTATTTGATAAATGATTGTTCTGAGCTGGGATATAAGATCGGTAATGCCTCTTAACCTATTCCAGCGATGGCTACGGGTTAGGGGTGTTATAGCACTTGCTTTACTTCTATTCTCATTAACTACATCTTCCTTTCAATTCAATCCAAACATTGACCACATACAGTATGGTCACTTGGATTGGCCCTATCTTGAGGTTTTTGTAAATATGGAGGTTGGTAATTAGTGGTTTTTAGCTTGGTTTGAATAATTATTACCTCCTACTTGATTTCCTCCCCATCTCAAGTTTGGGTGACCTTTCCAACCAGGATTGTAGGTAATTTAATAAGGATTTCCACCTTTATTTCTAATATAATTCACATCCTCAGTAGGATTTTTTATGTAATGGAAGAGCTATTAGTCTCCTCCATACATAGATGGTGCATTATTACAGATTCAATACGGTTAAGTCTATCCACTAACTATTGGTATTTGTCATGTTCTTGAATAACCTTTACTGCAGCGGATTTCTAGCCATATATGAATTGTTCAATAGGCCACTAGCAGGAGTTCAATGCCATGTTCTCTATTAATTCATACTCATCCTTGTACATTCGATTTATAAGAGCTCCTTCTTCTACTCCATTTAATCTGAATCTTGCATTTGCGTCCAACCCGTTGTAAAACACCTACAATCGCATCCACTCAGGAAATCCATGGTACGGGTATTTCTGGATCAATGTTTTAAAATGTTCCCAGGCCTTGTGAAAACTTTCCCCTTCAATTTGTCTGAAAACAAAAATTTCTCTTCATAGTTGAACTACTTTGCTAATAGGGAAAAACTTCTATAAAAACTTTCTAGCGAGCTCATCCCATGTCATGATAGATCTTAATACCTATGAATCTAACCAAGAAAAGGTGTTATAAATCAAAGAAAAGGGAACAACCGAAGATGAATAACATCATTAGTGACCCTATTGTATTTGAAAGTATCACAAAGTTGGAGAAACCGTTTTAAATGTTGATTCGGACCCTCTCTCATTGTGCCCGTAAATTGCAAATTATGTTGGATAATCTAAATCATTGTTAGCTTGATCACAAAATTGTTAGCTATAACTAGCCTCGTTATGCTTTCCTAAACCATGTTTAGACTTGGTAATGCTTAATCTCTTAAGGTTATCTTGTTACGTGCCATAAGGAAATGTGCAAGTAGTTGTGGTTGTGCTGGTGGGTCTCCTAAATCATTGTCGTTAGCTTCGTCGAATAGCAAATTCTCACGTGGTACGTTTTCTATAGCAGCTGGTTGCGGATCTTGCATTTATTGTTGTTTTTGTTGTTGCTATTGATGATTTCTATGAATTTATTCTCTCTAGATCTTTAACTGACTCTATAGGTGGTCCCCTACTACGAGTCATGCACTAAACCCAAAAAAATAAAATTAGTAAAAATAAAAATTAAAATCGTATCTATAACCTAAAAAAAAACTTCCTAATTATTCTTACTGAAGTGCAAAAATTAAAATTAAACTAGTGTTGCTGCCTTCCCGGCAATGATATGAACAACTTGACCGCACCTAATGTACTAACGTCTAGAGTGTGAGTACTACAATAAAAGATATATAAATGAGGCGGTATCTGCAAGTATATGGGTCCAGTTGTAATATAGTTACAACGAAGGAGGTGAGTGAATGGAGGCTAGTGCTAGATCAATTTTAAACTAACCTCTAAAAGATCTAATTAGTACTATAAATAAGTTATAGTTCGAATATATAAATAAAATAGATTTTTATGGTTTTTATAATAGTAAAATATAATAAAGAAGCAAATATTGAGAGATTGAAACGTGGAATTAATCAAATTTGGTTATAGATGATTAGCTCATTTTGATAATCTTCATCAACTGTCTCTTTGGGTTCCTCGTCAATCAACTAGTTGATACCCTAGTAGGATCTTCTGATTCGTCCACTGGAATAACGAGTTACCAAGGACTACTTATCTTCTGACCTCACAGTCCAGACTGGCTTGGGGTGAAGTTGTTCACAGATTGGCCACACCAATTTTGGGTTAATTCCCACATTGATGACTTCCTAGGGTTATCAAGCTTAGGGTTTAGGTTCTTCCTTTCCCAAATAGTTGATCCATCGAGTAACCCTACAAAACAATTAATAGATCATACCTCCACTCGTTAATCCACCATAGAGGGATTAGTCCCTCATGGTTTCTGTAAACAATATAGAATCAATAAAAAGCGTGAACATGATAAGGAATCGAAAGTATAGATTTTAAGAAAAAGCCTTATTCGTAATATGAATAAAAGTGAATCCACAAGGTTTGATTGTATCCACAAATCAAATCTCCTGAAATAAAGCAAAGAACAATCTGAAAAGAAATCTAAAACCTAAGAATTGAGAAAAACTAAACAAAAATTAAAAGAGAAATTCTAAGCTTAGTTATTGGGGTCCATAATGTGTGACAAATGAGCCTATTTATAGATTTCAGGTGATTGTTGTCCTTAGCCCTAGGTTAGCTGATGTTCCCAAGCTTTAAGTTTGATTGTGCGGACCAAAATGCCTCTGGCTTGTATTAATTCCCATCTAAAGTCGATGTTGCGACATATCAAGACCTGTGTCATGACATAGAAGTCAGTATACTCCTCTTCAAGATATCTTTAGGGGTATGTCACAACATCCTTTAGTTTGTGTCGCGACGTCGAAGGCAGTCTTTGAATTTCTCCATTCTGCTCCCTATGTTGCCACATTGAACCTTCTGTGTTGCGACATAGTCACCAATATCAGTTTAGCACGCCTTCTAATGGTCTCCTGCACACTTACAAAGTTCATTAGCTTACCCTTAGAACTCATTTGACCCTTAAGGTCAATAAAAGACTCAACTTGCACATTTTATTGACTTTAAATAAACTTACTAAAACATAATTAAAACCTAATTATAATGCTTGTTTTCAAACTCCAAAAGTACAAAAATTAGTTTAATCTACTACACCAGATTACGATAGATCAGCTACTTAGAACTTACTCTATATGACTTACTTCTATAAACAATATTCCAACATTAAAGCTTCATCAGGTGAGATGTTAGAACCTTTATCTTCTACAATTCCTGTAACACCCCTTAGCCATATCCGACGCTGGAACAGAGTACGACGCATTACCGGATGTAAACACAAACAATCATACAAAATTTGAGGCTTAAATTTCCATCCAAATTTAAAAAATTTTCATATACATTCATATCGTCCCTATAAAGAGCCCATGAGCCCCAAAACATGCATTGGAAGTGGTTCGGGACTAAACCAAGAACTTTGGAAAATTTCTCAAAACTTAGAATGTTTTTCATGTTTTAAGAGCCACACGCCCGTGTCCCTAACCCGTGTAACTCTCTGTTTGTCACCTATAAACAAATTAAAGTCACAAAGCCAAGGTACACGCCCGTGTGCTTAGGCTGTGTGGTCGACTTAATTTTTATGATTTTTCATAAAATAGGTGTAGACTTCACACGGCCAGGGCACACTCCCGTGCCTGAGGTCGTGTCATCCATACAGCTGAGACACAAGCCCGTGTCTCTGTCTGTGTGCTTAATTCTGAGCATTCTATTTTCCAACAATTAAGGTGCAGGGGATACATAGCCAGAACACACGCCCATGGGGCAAGCCGTGTGTCACACACGGCCTAGACACACACTCTTGTGTCTACCCATATGGACAAAAACAAGGCTATTTACTAAGCCATTTTGTCACCCTTATATACACACACCTGCACAACAAAACATAACACCAATCCAAGCAATTAAATTCAACCAATTCAGCCACAATCAAGACATCCACACATCATTCACATGCTACCATTTCCCACACACAAACATCACATACTTAACAACTTAAACCATGCAAATTTCCACATCCATGAAAAAAACATCATCACATGTATATATACTTAAACCAATATTAGCCAATTTCAATGGCCATTTACAAAATGAATTATCAACCACATAAGCCAACACATTAGGCCAATTCAATTATGACATATAACAAAATAACTAAGCCCCTATACATGCCGTAACTCAAAATGTCAAATTCATTGGTATCCAAAAATAATCAGTTGATAGTGTGAGTGGATCTTCTACAGTCTCCGATCCCCGAGCTAGCTTGATGACACCATAAGACAAGGGAAAAGAAAAGGGGAGTAAGCTATATAACTTAGTAAGTTCCCATGCAAATAATAAGCATCATAAACCAACATTTAATATACAATTAACATGATGATAACCGGCATAAATATTATTAAGATCTTATAACCATAACTTACTCAATCATAACCTTACCGAGGGTTCAACACATAACGATGCTTATCACATATGAGTTTTTTGTACATACCTAAGTCATCTCAAATTGGATTTACACACAATTTGTCTTTGACATACTCATTAAATTACCCGTTGAACCACTTGGAATACTAAAGGATACTCGGGAGTTCCATACACATGGTACTATAACAATGCCATATCCCAGATATGGCCTTACATGGGATCTCGTATCGATGCCAATAGCCCAGCTATGGTCTTACATGAAGTATCATATCGATGCCATATCCTAGATATGGTCTTACACGAAGTCCCATATAGATGCCATATCCTAGATATGGTATTACACATAGTCTTAGTAACCCTAATATCATGACATCTGTATCCTATCTATTCCTAAGGTTCAATCGGGATTTCACTCTTGTTATAAATTTGTCGAACACGCTCAATGGTCAATCATAATTCATAAATAGTCAAGTATTTAGAACATAATTTAAAACAATGCATTATTTACATAAGAACTTACCTCGGTACAAAAATAGTAAAAATAGGACCTAATCGTCAAACACTTTGTTTTTCCCCCGATTTAGGTCCGAACCTCATTTCTCTTGATCTATAATAGAAAATTTAACTCATTTATTATTCACATTACTCAATTCAGTTCAAAAATCACATTAGGGTAAAATTACATTTTTGCCCCTAAACTTTGATATTTTTACACTTTGGTCCCTAGGTTTGTAAATTGAAATAGATTTAATTTCTTCGATTCCTAAGCCTAGCCAAACCTCTTTTATGCTTAAAACAGCCCACATTTTTCATTTAATCACACTTTTACACACATTTTATAACCTTTTTACAAATAAGTGCTTTTAGGTATTTTCATCGAAAATCACTTAGCAAAAGTCGTTTATCGAACATTAAACTTGCATAATTTACCATTAAACATCAAAATACACACATTTCTAACATGAATCAAACCCTATACCTTAATCATATCTCAAATAAATGGTAGAAATAGATAGATCGAGTGATAACGACTTCAAAAATGTAAAGAGCATTAAAAATAGGGCAAGAACGGACTTACAATCGAGCTTGAAAAGTGGCAAAACCCTAGCTATGCCTTCCTTGAAAGTTTCAGCCAAGCATGAAGAAGATGGACTAAATTTTGGCTTGATTTTTGGTTTTTGATTCATTTAATTACTAAATGACTAAAATGCCATTTTCTCAAAACACTAAAATTCTCTTACCACATGTCTAGTTTTGTCCAACTTAAAGTAAAATGGTCTAATTACCATCCAAGGACCTTCAATTTAAAATTAAATAATAATTAGACACCTCTAGCATTAGAACTCAACTTTTTCACTTTTTACAATTTAGTCCTTTTTGCTAAATTGAGTGCTCAAATGTCAAAATTTTCAAACAAAATTTTCACGAAATCATTCCATAAAATTGTAGACCATAAAAATGTAATAAAAACAAGTTTTACTACGTCAAATCCGTGGTCCTGAAACCACTATTTCGACTTGGCCTTAAATCAGGTTGTTACAATTCCAAATTTCTTAAAGGTAATCTTATTTTCATACAAGAATGTTGAGAATGAATGTTCACGATAAAGGTCATACCCAAAGTAGCCGAGTTTAAACCACCAAAAATATCACCATTTTCGAACCCTTTGAACTTGAAAACACTCTTCCATGAGTTTCCATCCTATTTATGAGTGTAGGACCACCAAAGTAGAATTAGACTGATTCTTAGTAGCCCTAGGCTTCTATCGTCCAAACTTTGCTTACAACATTGGAAAACCACCAAGGTGTCGTCAAAGTGGCAACACCCAAGGTTTTATCCTTCCCTTACCTTTCACCTCTTCTTTTGCTCAATTTTGATTGAGTATGGTATTGCATCGGGATAATTGTCAACATTATCTTGGAGGACTTTAGTAGCTTATTTCATTGATTGTTGCTAGAGAAATGAACCACCCTTCTTAGGAGTTTTCTAACTATTTTATCAACTAAAGATTACAAGATAAGGGGCAAATATTGGATATACCCACTTTAGTGTTTGACAATGATGTGAGTCAATGATCCAAAATAGCATTTCTAATCTTCACTAGAGGAGGGAAAAATTAATAACGGACTTTTGTAACTAGAAAATGGGTTTGGTTTTCCCACCTCTTGATCTGTTCCCAAAGAATTCATTTGCCCACAAAGTCTACTTGTTGATTCTAAGGTTATAAATAAGCAATTCAAATGTTTGAGTAGGGGGCGCAATCTCGAGTTTGTGGAATCAATTACAATTAGCAATGTCTTCCAATATTGTTTGCTAAATCAGTGTCCCAATAGCCGTAGAAGTACTAACTAAATCAATTGGCTAGACAACTACAATGTGCCTTCAACTTCGACAGCTTGCCATTATGATGGTGACACAGTTCTAACACAGATCTTAACCGGGCGTGCAGGATAAACTGTATTCTATTTTTATAATTTTGTGGGATTCATTCCCATAATTAGCTTATTACTCTTGGTATTCACCCTCTTACTTCTTATTTTTCAAGTGAAGCTAACACTTACAATGATGGTACATGTAATAGCTCGGTTTTAGCTAAATCGAAACAGTGGTTTCAGAACAACAAATCTGAGGTTAGAAAAAAAATATTTTAATATTACTTTTGATGTTTACAACATGTGATTATATATTTTTGAAATTTTAGTATGCTAATTTTATCGTTTAAGTGGTTAATTTGACTAAAGGACTAAATCGTATAAAATGAAAAAGTTGCATTTCACTTGTTAAAAGTGCTTAATTGCCATGGCTTATTACATGAAAGGTCCTTATGTTGTAATTAGACCATGGTTAGTGGAGATGGAAATAAATGGCCTTGAATTATATGAATTATAATGTTTTAAACAAAGGTTAAAATGGTAATAATAGAATTAATGTATAATTAAAATAAAACAAACATGAAATTAGTCCATTATCATCTTCTTTGCACTGAATTTGAAGAAGAAAAGAAAGCTTGAATGTGTTTAATGTTTTGGCAACTTGAAGCTTTGACTAAGGCATTGTTTTAGCTCGATTTTTGATGATTTTTATGTTGTTGTGATCGTTGCTTTAAGTACTAGCTAGCTCGTATCTTAATTTTTGAGTTTGTTAGTGATTTTTAAAAATTCCATTGATGAATCCATGAGTTTTATGATGTTTGATGATGAATTATGCAAGCTTGTTGTTTGATATACATGTTTTATAAAGTAATTTTTTGACAAAAATGTCAATTAGGGATTAAATTGAGAACAGTGTAACTTGAGGGTTTAAATGGTTAAATAAATGAAAAATATGGGTTGCTAGGGACCTATAGAGAATTCTACTAAGCATGGGTCATATTGAATTTTTTGAATTTTGTGTATTTATGAAATAGGGACTAAATTGAATAAATTGTAACTTTAGGGGCCAAAGTGAAAAAATGCCCAAATATGTGTTTGTGGATGAAATTTAATAAGTTGGTGATTAAATGGATTAACTTTGAATGTATATAGATCAAGAAAGAAATAAAACAAATTTAGATTGGGGAAAATCGAAAGTTGACGAATAGTCGGTCCAGTCCGTTTATCCCGAATACGAGGTAAGTTCATACGCAAATAAATGTCTTTAAATTGAATTATGTGTGTTTACTTGTCATTGAAATGTTATAAATGTGGAATGAGCAAATACGAGCAAGAAATAATGAAGTTTCAATAGCCGAAAGTCCCGTACAAACCTTAGGAATAGTATAGGATACGAATGTCACGGCATTAGGTTATCAAGTTGTGATTACATGTAAGACCATGTCTGGGACATTGGCATTGTATTGAGATTACGTGTAAGACAATGTCTGGGACATTGGCATCATATTATGATTTCGTGTAAGACCTTGTCTAGGACAGTGGCATCGATATGTGATAACATGTAAGACCATATCTAGGATACGTCATTGTATGAGCTTATGTGATTTTTGAGTATCCTTATTGATTTTGAATGGTTCAACAGGAAAAGTTAAGTCGAGAAAGAATGTGTGAATGAGTTAAATGACTCAGGTATGTATATGATTCATACAAGTATTGGAAAGTGCAGTAAATGATGAATTTGATTAAGATATTGAATATGTGTTCAATAAGAAAGGTTTGTGAACTTGTATGTGATTAGTTATGTTTAGCATTTTTAAATTGATATGCAAATGATCATGTGATGATTTTATTTGTATATGGCTTACTAAGCTTTTAAAGCTCACTTTTTATGCTCTTTTCATGTTTTATAGATTTTCGAAGCTAGCTAAGACATCAGTGATCATCGGGAACCATCATCACACTATCAACTACTTGTTGGTACTTTTGGAGCTATATATATATGGTATATGGTATATATGTGAAATATATAAGTTACCATGTGTTTTGGCATGTTTACCATAGTTGTTGATATGGCTAAGTGGTTGCTCATTTGGTTAGTTATTAGTTAATGTATTAATGCTTGAGGAATGGTATAATTTTTGTATGATTTATGGATGATAAATTGGTATGTTTGAGAAGTATGATTTGTTTGATAGAAAGGTGAGAAAATTCATTTAGGTTTTATGCGAGTTTGATGATTGTGACATGTTGATTTGGTATGTTTTGAATTTGAAATTGAGTAATTGAAATGGTTGATAATAGATGGCATGATATGGTGTAATTTGGCATGTTTTGGTTGCCTATATATGCATTGAAACGGTACCATTTTTGTTGCTAGGTGTGCTTTTGGAAAAGGTGGCAAATTGGCTTTACAAATGACCTATTTTTTTCCACATGAGCAGAGACAACAGCGTGTGTCTGAGTAGTGTGTAACACACGGTCATGTTACATGCCCATGTGTCCCCTAGGGTACCCTTTCAAATTAAGGTAGTATACCCTACAGTTTTGACATGGCCTAGACACACGGACGTGTTATTGGTCATGTGTGGCACACGGGCTAGCACATGGGCGTTTGGTCGGCCGTGTGACCCAAGTCTGTAACCCCTCCAGTTTTCCCACGACCATGGCACACTGGCGTGTCTCTGACCATGTGGTACGAGTTAGTATATATGCCCTATTTTCACACGGCCTGTGACATAGGAGTGTCTGGTGGCCGTGTGAGGCACACGGCCTGTTCACACAGGCGTGTGACCCTTAAATCAAAGAAAATTGTCTAGGTTTCCCAAAGTTTGCAAATATTATTGGTTTAGTCTCGAACCACTTCTAAGCATGTTTTAAGGTCTCTTAGGACGTTATAAGGGACAAAGTGATTGAGATGAATGGATTTTAATTATGATTGCACAAATGTATGATTTATGTTTTGGTTGATCGGTAATGCCTCGTAACCCTATTCTGGTGATAGATACTGGTTAAGGGTGTTACAGTGCAGGACCTAATTTAAAATCTCACACTTCAATCATCCCAACACTGAATATAAATATCAAAGCTATCTTGGAGAAATCTCGTGTTAAGGAGAGTGCTTCAGTTGCTCTTTTTAAAAATCTAGTTACAGAGAAGTACCGAAAGATGCCTAAAGCAAGTGAAGATGCTTTAGCTGCTAAGAAGTGTGAGCCCCCTAAGCCAAAGTAGCATAGAATTAAGAAGGGACTTCCAAACCTAAATGTTCCTTCTCCTATTGTTCTATCATTGTCTGTTGTGCCATCAGTCCCAGTGGAGTCTGCGCACCCTACAAACTCACATGTTGACACCCTAACATAGACATTTCCATTAGATCCACCTGCAATCTCTATAAACCCTAAACCACAACCTTTTTCGTCTGTTGAGAGTGATGAACTCTTCCCTTGGCGTAACCTTTATGCTTCAGGGTCATCAACTATTTCCTTAATTTACATTTTTCAAAGCCAATACATCATGATCCCTCAGTAAATGAAAGAGGCCCTATGATTTTACATTGTTCCCAAATCAGACTCATCTGCTATCTTGTAGATAGCCAAATTTTCCCAAACTCTACCTTTGGAATATAGGCTATTGAGTGGAACTCTTCAGGAGTTCAACAATTACTAAGCCAAGGTTACCAGCTTAGAGGTGTAAAGTAAATCAAAAAGTGAGACAATAGAAGAGTTATGTTGCAATGAGTAGGTCCTTAAAAGTATAGTTGAGTGTCTCGACCCATGCAACATGGATTGGAAGCTCAAAGATAGGGACTCAGAAAATAAGTGAAAACCATTAGAGAGTAAGGTTGAGTCTTTAGAGAAGGGCAAGTACCCCAAGCACAGAAGCTACACTACGAGGCCAAATTGGGTAGCCTTCACCAATCCAATGATGAATTCTTCTAAGAAAATAGCAAGAGGACATAACCAAGAACTTGAATGAGGCACTACCAAAATTAAAAGCTAACTTGGTTCTCCATGCCCAAGTGGTCGTTGATCTCATGGGCTTGAGTCAGGCAAACTTTTTCTTCCTAAAGGACATCTCTATCCATTCATTACGTTTCGATGTTTACAATCACAAGGGTAAAGTCCGCGAAGGCTTCCAGTCAAAATGGAAACAAATTGCTAGTTTTTTCATCCATAACTCACTCAAAATAAAGGGTGAAAAAAGTCTCGAGAAGCTTAATGACTCAGAGCAAACTCTAAGGTAGGTGGAGTAAATAGAGGAGGTCACCTTAGTAGAGAAGGTTCCCGCTGCATCCACTGAGCATCACGTCGAGGGAAAGGACTAAATTTCTCTTTATTCTGTTTTTCCTTTTATTGTCCTCAATCTCATGTAACATCTATTTTTTTCATATTAATGAATCGATCCTTTATCTCTCTTTTATCTTTTTGTTTCATTGTTATTTCTTTTAATTAAGCCATTTTTAATACATCAATCTCATGATCAAATAATTGTCAACATACCTGAGGAACTCTACCAGGTTTGAAGTATTATGCATACAGGGGTTCTTGATCTTCGTAATCCATAGGCCGGCTAAACTGAGCTTTGATACCAAACTTGTAACACCCTCAACCCGATCCGATTAACCGAATTTGGATCTTTGGTATTACCACACGCATACAGACGCAAGCTTAATCTAAGTATTCAGTTTACAGATAACTACAACTTAATTACAAATTTCAAACTAAAATCTATAAATAAGTACAATAAGTAAAATACAGATACAACATGAGGTAATTAAACTACAATGATACCCAAATTGAAACTCTAATTTAGTACATATACCCCAAGTGAAATTTTAAGGAGTGATTTAGTCTTTGAACATGCCATCAAACTTGTTCTGTATGCATAATAGCCTAATATGCCATTCCTTAGGTGTCGCCCTAGCATCATTCCTCCTGGCGCAAACTCATATCCATTCACCTGTAAGAAAACACACACCCATATAAGTTCGTAAGAATTTAGTGAGGAAAACATCATTTATCTATGTCATTTTTGCACATATCAACTGGTAACTTATTTAGATGATCATATCATCCTGAACCTTTCACTTAATTACTGGCAAATACTCCTACAATTTCTAACCTTATTTACATGTCAGATATCATGTCTTGCTCAAAAGTAATTTTTTACCTATCAACATCTTCGGCATGCCATTGGCCTCTTTCAATCTGATCTCTCATGAGTCTTTACCCATTTCCTTTACAAAGGTCCTTACGACCGAATCACCCTTACTCTTGTATATGTGACTTTAAGTCATCGTTCAACAACCCATGTTTGATCACCTATACATAGCAGGTACATTCCTTCTAATATACAGTTAAAAAAATCCTTATTCAGAATACGCTTCTTTTACGTTTACCCATCACTTCTTTTATATCACATCATTTCATTATTCACAGTCGAATCATGGTCTTGTATAACACTTTATCATAGCCTATAAGGACATTGTGCCTTTTTGATCTTTCTAATCACACTTACAAGCCATGCTGAACACACCAAAGCAATTTGATACAGAACACGCCCAAATCATTCCTATAGGTTACGCCATTGTAAGCTTTACTAGGATATGCCATAAATACATTACTTTTAGGTTTTGCCATGTACACCGTTCTTTTAGGTTTTCATCATAAAGGCTATCACGTCAGAATTTGTCACATAGACTATTGACTCATTGTTTGCCACAAGGGTGGTTATAAAGAGTGTGCCACAACAAGTGCGTTCATTACGGAGTTTGCCACAAAGGCATTCATTTCATGTTTCGCCACAAGGGCTTTTTTTCATATTATGCCACAAAGGCTATCATTGCAGGGTTCGTTGTAGATGCTATCCTTTCATGATTTACCATCAAGTCATTCATTTCATATTGTGCCATATAGTCTTTCCTTTCCTAACGTGCTTACAATATGAATTTGCCTAAACTCATTCTATGTGAGGTTTTCCTATCTTCATCCTAGGACACGCAAAGAATCCCATTAGGTAATCACTGTCTTTTAGTTCCTTTCAAAGATCATGTTTAAAGTCCCAACAGACCCCTTTAGACTCCATCGCAGTGAGCAAACACAAACACACTTGACCAACTCTTCATGTACTGATAACATTTAGAACTTCACACTTTGATCCATTAACAGCACCTGACTAACTCACATCTCATCACATACATTCTATTTGTGCTCATACAATCATATTTCATCATCAGAATACTTATCACATGCTTAACTTGTCAAATTCCATATAGACCACACATGCAAGACCCAACAAACATTCATACAATAGTATAACTTTCATATTATACTTTTTAGATGTCGATTTCATAGTTCATTTAATTTCCATAGAAACATCTCATATATACGGTATACATGCAGGAGTTAGTTTAGGGACTCACTTAACAACCATGAACAGCAGCCTGAACTATTGATCCAACAAGGAACTATATTAACCCACCGCTTATAAATCAGAAGAACACCGTTAAAACTCATTCGTAACCTTTATCATCATCACAAACCCAGATAACCCTTATACTAAGCATTAATTCTTCATCTTACTGTTTATGCACTTTTACAGACCTACTCTTTCATAGCACCACATGCAAAGTCATAAAACTTACCTTGGCATGGAGTAATCACTGATAAAATTTGAGATCTCAACTTCAACTTAGAAAAATTCCTTCGGTTCCTTAGGCCTCAAATAACTTTATCTTAGAAGGAAGAGAAAGAAAACTCTATTTTCCCAAACTTGAATATCTATTATTATAATCTAAGTCCTTATTAGAACTTGACAAATGTCACATTATTATTGAATTATCTTATCAAAAGTTTACAACTTTCAAGAAACCTAATTGAGTATTCCATTATCTTTTAATTATTATGGTTCACATTCAGTTGGTTCTTAACTAGCCTCTCTCACAACGTAACTTGCAAAATACCACAGTTAATTGGATGCACCATATCCTTTTCGTGAACTCAAACTATCAATACCATTTTACTCATTCATTAGTCTTATACCAACTAATATAGCCCCCTGACAATGAACCTTTGTTAAGTTAACCACATAATTGTATACGCCCACTGTTTTCGCCGAGAGAGACACTTGGGGAAAGCTTACTCCGCTAGTCATATTGCCGTAGGACTACACGCCAAACCTTGTACCCACCAAAACTAGGGTTTTACATGGCGGTAACTCAATCCATACTTACTCTTTATCACATAACACAAACACCTACTTAACATAGTAGAATATCTTGGTATAAAATCTTTACTTACTGATGTAGCGGTCACAATACGCCCACACGTATATGCCATAATAAGTCATTGGACGGATTACACTTTGCCAGACAAACTATGTTACTACTATACGCCAAAACCTTAGACCCACTAAATGTGAGGTGTTACAATATGCCTAATAATATCACCTAACAGCCAAACCTGAAAAAGATCCATATTCCACGAACCTTCTTCTATAACAAATCTCTAATGAGACAATCCATATCAAGGTCGGCATGAGAACAAAGGTCCAATTTCCAGTTATTTCCAACATCGAATACTATTTCCATTCCCCATTGACAAGAAGATGTTATCTCGAAGCAAGGGCTGAATCTTAGAGAGAGATCTCCGAAGGAATGAACACTTACCATAAGAGATGGCTTTGGGGATACCTTTCTTAATCCCATACTTTGATTTGAGGATGTGAATCCACAAAGAGCTAGTGTTAGCCACAATATTGAATCCCAATTTTAGCATAAAAGAAGTATTTTGGCCCCCCAATTGATGAAACCTGAGACCACCATAGGCCTTTTTTTGATAAACCGCCTGCCAACTAACTAAATATATCTTCTTATTCCCCCCGAACGATCCCCAAATAAACTTTCACACCAAGTGTTTGATCTCTTCGCAAAGCTTTTGCGGGATTATTAAAAACTTCATGAAAAAACTAGGGATTGATAATAGAATTGATTGGGGTAGAGTAACTCTACTAATTAAAAACAGTTGCCTCGTATCCCATATTCGCAACCTGTTTCGAACCTTGTCCACAACAAACCTCAAGAAACTATTAGTGATCCTTTCATGAAAAAGAGGAATTCCTAAACGTACCTAGGTTTTGAACTTTACGAAATCCGAGGATATCACATAGTCTTCCCCCATACTCGACATCCACCCCTTTAGAGAAAAAAAACATTGGTTTTATGTGCATTAATCCAATGCCTAGAAAAAGCACAAAAATTATCCAGTATTTGCTTAATCAAACTAGCCTGTTGAATATTGGCTTGGCAAAAAATGACTAGGTCATCTACAAAGAACAAGTGTGAAAGCATCGGGCTTCATCGAGACAAATGTATAGGGAGCCACTTTCCGAAGCTACTACTAGAGCGAATTATAAAAAGTGAATTCTTAACATGCTATCACATTCGAGATTCTATTCTATTGTTATTGAATGTATGTTGTTTAAACTCTTTTTTTTTTTAAGATTGTCATGCATTAAATTATTTGGTTTCTTCGAAAAGAAAGTTAAAACTATAATTATTTTTTAATTTGAATTATAAAAAATTACAAAATGACCACCTAATAAATCATATTTGTTTCTATTGATTCAATTATGTTAATTTCCTATAACTTTGTGACAGAAAGATGACATGACAGTTTTAAATTCAATATCATTCTAAAATAACCCTCCAAACTTTGTGAACCTGAGAAGCATGAAATGAAAGGGTAAGGATGGTTGTATTCACTAAAGGATGAATTTTGTTGCATTGTGTTTAATGCAGATGGCGAAGTTTGATATGTAAACCAAAATGGAATGTTGTTATGCACTCACGTATTTCATAATTAGTGTCTCAAGGAGTGTGATGTTCTTTGTGCGGCTTCAAGGTTGCCCAGATTGTGGTATGGAGATTGTTACGAACCTGAATTGTTTGGTGGTAAGGTAATGATCCAGGCCCAAACTCACCATCTACATCTCTAATTCCTCTCATACGAAAGCATTTAATTTCATCTATTAATCGAGAGGGGACTCTTCATGTGAGCTTCAGAGGCATTGGCCCAAAGATTTTCAAATTTTTTACTATAATTTCTTTATATTAAAATTGTTAAGTTTATTTCTTCTAAAACTTTTATTTATTTTTATTTCATAATATAATATAATTTATTTATTTATAATGTAAAATAAGTTCAAATAATATTATAAATTTTTTAAAATTTTGTAACCATCAGTTATTGCGATTTTTATTATTAGTTTTAAATTATAAGCATGTAAACTTAATCAAAACTAAATTTACTTTTTGGCTTTCAACAAGATTTTTAATTTGCTACTAATTACCAAGTGTTTATTTCTCCTCTTTCTAGCTGTTTACTTTATCCTCAGATGATTTTTTACTATTAATTTCACCTTAGGTTTCTATTCCATGTTGATCTTGTCATAAAGTTTTCATTTAAAAAAAAGAATCTTTTGAGATGAAAATTTATATTTCTTAAAGTTTTTGTCTCATCTTTTTTCTGTTCATTTTAAATTTTTAAGTTGTTAAAATTGTATTATTTACCTAATATAAGCTAAAATAAAGTAAAATAATAATTGACCCTTTCAAAATTACCACCACCATGTCTAGTCATGAAAGGTCCCAACCACAAACTTGAGAGATTCATGGATAACCTAAACATCCCTGTCTTATTGTAGTATGTGCAGCATTACTTCGAATGTCCCAATATTTGTTAAAGACATGCTTTTCTGTAATGCAAATGTTTCATAATCTTTATTGTAATGATGATTGTATAGCTTGATTAGAACTTTAATAAAGATTTAGTAAAGAATAAATGATGTCGCAAGCTGGCTTCGCTAATGGATTACTACTTTCTTCCATCTCGGTAGGTCATGATGAGATCCCACAATAAAGTCGTCTCACACATCTATTTTTTTTTCACCTAGTCTATAAGATCGGTTGTTAAAAGAAAATTTCTATATTCCTAGTTTAGAAGTAAAAGTATCTAGACTCTGTGTGTGTGTTTCTTTTTTAATACTAATAGAGTAGTAGGTATTTAATTATTGGGTATCATATTTCATGTTTGGTATGCAAAAATTATTTTCATGGGAATGTAACTTTGTTTGAGAATTACTTTCTCTTGAAAACTGAAATGTGATTTTCTTTAGGTGCATTTGATTTAAGGTATATGAGATTCCATTTTAATATTCTCATGTTTGGATTTATTAATGATTACCTTAATTCAATAATTATATATCTTTACTAGTATTTAGATTTCAAAAATAATGAGTAATCTCAATATCACATTTTCTTAAGATAATATTAGATTTTGAGCAAAATATAATGGAAAATTATTTATAATATATTAGAGTTGGCATAACCAAAATTTAAAATTTTTAAAATGAAAAGTTGACATAGTGTCTAAAGTAATAAATTTGATAAAAATTACTTGTGCATCAAGGCTTAGGAGATAATCCTTGTCGCATATGAGAGCTCTCTGAAGGTGCTAGACTTTTCGGTCAACCTGGTTTGAAGTCTAGTGTCTTCAAGCATTTAACTAATTGATCTTCTCTATTATTCAAGAACTCTCGAATCGAACTTTAGCTCAAAAAACCGAAAACAAAACAAAAATTCGTAGCTGCTTGAGAGAGTCTTTGCACCAACCCCTTGGTATTCTACAAATCAAAAATCAACTTTTAAATTTAAATTATAATTACTGAATGATTGCAATTATAATTACTTCTCATATTTAAATTCCAAAATAAAGAGGACTCTATTTGAGCATAAAAAAAGTTACTCAAATAAACTTTCACTAAATTTTTGCAGAGTTTTCCCTAATTTTTTTATACTATATTTACTTATTCTTTTTACTTTACATGTAAAAAAATTTTAAGACAATTTTATAAAAATATTAAATAAACATATGGTAATTTTATTTATTTAATTAGTTTAAAATTTTATAAGTACACAATAATAAAGTTTATTACACTTATATCACAAATCCCAACATAATCTTCATTTTACGAGAATTTAATCCTTCCTTTTTATACTTACGATCAATTTTATACATTAAAGAAAATATCATTGCTTTATTAAAAAAAAGAAGAGAGAGAGACTTGTGTTTTCTTATCTTCTAGTAGATAAATATTAGATTTTTTTAATAATTCAGATAAAATTTAAAACAACTATGTAATGTAATTACAATAAGTGGTTGCATTTGATTTCTTAATACTAAATCATCAGTGCTAAATATTTGATTTCATTAAGTCACCTAGCATTATCCTTAGGTACTTGGTTTCATTTTTAACAGATATATTTATTTTTCTAAGGTTAAATTTTCTTGAATTATTTTTATTTTGACAATCTCAAAATAATGTATCACATACGTAGTTCTTATATCTTGAGTTCATATTATTTATAATGATTTTCGTTTGATCCTTTTAATTTCTATTAAAAATAATAAATTTATTTAATTCAGATGCAATTTATACCTGATAATGTATAATATGTATGCAAGATCCTTTTTATGTTAATATTTTCTAAAATTATTTAAATTTTTATACACACTAAAATAACAAAAATAATTTATCAAAAGGATAATTTAATAAATATATTTTTAGAAAATTTTTCATTCCATCAACCATGCAACAAATTCTTACATTTCAACTAAATGAATCAAATATATTAAGATAATATGCTCCTTAATATATAAATTAATTTTATAATTTGGTAATCTTATTATTAGATGTACTTTTACATTTTGTAAACTAAACCTCTCTTAATATAGGTGAGAAAGTAACTTTTCTATCTAGTTGCTAAATTTAAAAAATAACTACAAGATAAAATGATCCATTTTAATATATACTTTTTCTAACTACAAAATCATAAAAATAATTAATTTTAATTTTATTTTGGTTACTATCAAATTTGATTTTATTAGAATATTAATTCACATACAAATTTTAATTTTAGCACATATATTTTATTTTTAAATATATATTATATATTTATTATTGAATAAAAATGTTTTGCTATTGGAGACATCAAATCCAAATATTTCACACAAATTTTAACCTAAAAGCAAAATAGATTTATGCTATATTATAAATTCTGTATTATTCTTACATGGAAATTTATCTTAGCATCGTAAAAATTACTGAACATGTAACACCCCAAACCCGGCCTAGACGTTATGATCGGATCCGACATGCCACATCGAAGCGTTCAAAACATTTTATATTATTGATCCAGAAAAACTTACTTAGTGTTTTAAAAGATGATTTCATTATAGGTTAAAGTAAATGGAAGATGTGCACCAGGTAGGAAACCGGAAAAGAGGTGGTGAGTCCATCGGACTGCTTAAGTACCAAGCTCCCTTTGGATCCAATCCTAGACATGCATACCGCCATTGCCACACCTTAACGTCATGGATATTTCTAGGAAACCGATTTGATTAAGTCATTTTTAGGAAAAGTGATTAATTTTGGAAAATACTTTCATTGCGGAAGCTTTGCTTGTTGTCGTGTTATTTTGAAATCAATTGTTGTTTTTGAAAACGCGCCCTAAAGCTATCCAATTTCAATAGTTAAAATAAGTAATACCTATCTTAGTAATACATATTAAAACCATCAAAAATAATTAAGCGGCCTTATTACATTTAAAAACCCAAAACTTCAAACGTAAATAAAAGGATGTCCAGTTCACGGAAGAAAATCAAACTTTGAGCGGGTGGCCACTCAAAATTCCCTCACGACTCCAAGCCCACTATGGTTGGGGATTTCTGCGTGGATGAAAATAAAAGGGTGAGTTTAGGGAAACTCAATGTGTAAGGAAAACCCATTCAAAGCCCAAGTCAGCTCAAGCCTATTGGGCCTAAGCCCATTCGAGTTCTGATGGTCTTGGACGAGCCCTTTTCAAATTACAATAAGCGGGCCTTAGCCCTTATTCAGATAATGATGATGGCCCATAGGCCCATTTCAAATACATGCAACATCAATAACATATGCAAGCCCATTTGGGAGACTACTCAACCCACCAACCACTACACTCCACCCGTACCAGCCCTACACTCCATGAGGGAATAGCTCAACCCACCCAACCCAACACTCCACGATTGCGACCTTGCTGCTCGATTAACAATAAATTGAGACAAAGCCTCCGATGCGTGGACAAGCCACTTTCAGTACTTCCTCCGTCAATATCCCAATCTCATGCATCGATAATAACAACATGGCATGCGATAAATAACAACGATCAAACGTGCATTTAGGTCAATTTAACCCTAGGGTATTTGGTAATTTATCTACTAGGGGTAAAGCGTAAATTTTCCACTTTTAAAGGTATTTTAGTAATTTATCTATTTTAGGGTTTTTCATGCATATTCCTACCTTTCACGTACTACGAATCACGTGCGAAGGTTCTCACCGAATTAGGCCGTTGGCCCATCATTCAATTTTGGCCCATTAAGCCCAAAAATATCGAGACGAAATCATGCACTTTGCGGTCCAAATTTTGCAGCTTACCAAAAACATTAATTGATTTACCTCACGAGCATTCGCACACTCACAAATCTACAAAATACGGTTTTGACATTTGACTTTTCGACTTTTACCGATCCGGACTAAGAAAGAGGTGTTAGTTACACACTGTTTGCAACGATATCTTGTGAGATCCACACACGAACTGCCTACAATTGGATTACTAACACATTAATCTAACTATTAAAATACGAACTACATATTAACCCCTTACAATATTCGGCCAACCACACCTACAGATCATAGTAAGCTTATAAGAAATCAATAAGCAACTCATTAACAAATTTTCGTCAATGTTTACCACATAATCATAATCTCACTGCAAGCTGTCTTCCTGAACAACAGTCACTAAATCATTTATAACTGGAGCTACGAAACTCCAAATCAAGTGCTGTTAATTTTACCTGAAAATAGACTCATATATATTCTATCCATAAAATTTTCAAAATTTTTGGTTTAGCCAATCAATACCAGATTTTTCTTAAAGTTTCCCATGTTTCACTATTTGACTAATTTGACCACTCTCATTACGAATCAAATTTCTCATTGTGCAGAATTCAAAATATGTTCTTGTTTATTTCATTTGAAAATAGACTCATTAAGCTTTAATTACATAATTTATTCAGCTTCTAACTCATCTCCCACAATTTATGGTGATTTTCCAAAGTCACATTACTGTTGCTATCCCAAGCAGATTTATTACCAAATCACTCTTTCACACCTAACTTGCATGCTTGTTATTTAAACATGTATATCACCAATCAATCATCACATATCTATGATTTCACTTAAGTATAATCTCCATTTCATCATTTTAAAGCACAACATGTTAGCCGATTTTTCCCCTTAGCATCTAAGGCACATGCATGCTCATTTGTTTGGCTCAACTTCACCTATCTTCCATTTTTCATCAAAAGAACATGAAACAACAACCATTTCCTTCATTTTAATTCATGACTAAATGCTCACAACACAACTAAAACCAAAATATGCTTCAAGAGTTAAGGTAGAATCAAGAAGAACTCATGAACATCAAGATAGAAGCAAACTACCATGAACTTACCTTCAATTTTCTTCCCCAAGTGACCGAACATTCAAGAGCTTTCTCCTCTCCTTTCTCTTCTCTAACTTTCGGCTATGATGAACAAAGATGGACAAAACTTTGTTCTTTTCACCCTTTTCTTTTAATAAAATTTCATATTTCATCCATTTAATTCTTTAATACAAAAACATGAAATGCCCATCATGGAACATTTACCTAAACCATTATCATGGAACATTTACCTAACCCATTATCATGGAATATTTACCTAATCCATTATCATGGAACATTTACCTAACCCATTATCAATTTGTACCATGAATTATGGATATCAAGTGCTCATATTGTCTACGACAACATGATGGCTGACCACTTCATGTAAAATGGGAGGTTTGTCATGCAAATCCTCCTATTTTGCACTCCTATTTATTTGGCCACTTCAATTTAGCCTATAACATTTTCAAACATTTTCACATAGGTTCTATTTCATAATTTCACCCCTTTTTTCTTATGGAACAAAAATTAACTAAAATTACCGGGTTCTATCTTAAGCTTGGGCCTTCTAGAGGCCCACAAACATAATTAAACCTATGCCAACATTCACAGAATTCCTGAAAATTGGGGCGTTACAGAACACTTTAGGAAACCATTTTTATAAAAGCTATTATATAAACTGTATATTATCTTGACCTAATTTGTGTGGAATAATAGAAATCAAAATATTATAAAAAGGACACGATATTATTATAGAGAATGAAGCTAGATACAAGTACTAGAGACGGTTTGCAAACTATTTAGTTTGAGGCATCTAAAACTTTAAAATATGGTTGATAGGATATTTGTTGTTTTAAAAAAAAAATTCTCAAATTAATAACACCACCTTTGTATAGTACAAAAAGAAAACATCTGGTTGTGCTAGAATGTTGTATATTTCATAACTTCATTTGTAGGTGGAATTAAGATGATCTATTCCTTGCAGAGTACATAGAAGAAAAAGATCTTGATAATCTTAATTATATAGTATCAAATGCAGATAATGAACTTGGTTAAAGACCTATATATATTGATAAAGAGTATTTGTTAAATGGTAGAGATAGAATAACCCAACAAATATAGAATGCTAGAGCAATTAGATTGTAACGCCCCGAATTTTGAGCCTAGAAGTTTTGGGTTTTGAGTGTAGGGAAAGTGGGAAGGTTGCACACATAAGTTAAGTTGTGCAGTTTAGTGATAGAATGGGCCTGCTGGTCTAGTGGTTGTGAGTGTGTTGGTTTGTCTTAGGGTTCTGAGTTCGAGTCCCTGTGTGGGCGTTTTAGAAAACATTTTAGTTATTTCTGATTTCAGTTAAAATAATCATTTTATTTATTTGTCTTTAGTGTTATTATTAATTATTTTTATTTTTATTTTTATTTGCTTTTACTTGGCACGTTATTTTTTGTTCTGTTTCTTCTTGGTTTTTGTTCTTGTGTTCTTCTTTTTGCTTTTTGGAATCGGTGGTGTTGTGGGGTTGAAGGACCTTGATTTTCTGCTCCTTTGTCGTCTTCTTCGTTATTGAAACAGTTGTGGGACTCAACTCTGACTAATCTACTAATCTTTTGTTTTTTACAAGTGTTGTTTCAGTTTTTCATGAGAATGCTTTGATTCTCTAGTTTCAGAGCTTTGAAGGCTGAAAGGGAGTGCGATACTCCGTTTTCTAATGTGGTTTTTATAGTACCAAAGTTGGGGGATGGTTTGGTGGCCAAAGTGGTGTTTTCGGGGCTATTCTGGGGTGGTTTCATGGCTTCCCTGACGGCCACACGGCCGTGTGGCTGCTTTGGGGATTTTTGTTGGAAATCACAAGGTTGTGTCCCTTGGTCTACACGGGCATGTGAGTTTGGGAATTAGGGATTGAGATTTGGGGTCACATGGCCTGGACACACGGCCGTGTGACTGATTTGGGAATTAGGGATTCTACACGGGCGTGTGTTCTGGAACACACGGTCGTGTCTGGTGGCCACACGGGTGTGTGAGACCCTCACACGGCCGTGTCTACTCTGCACTTGAGCTTAGTGAAATAAGACAGTGTCTTATACGGCCTGATCACACGGCCGTGCCTCTGCACCACACGGGCGTGTGCCTCTATCACATGGTCGTGTGCTACCCTTCACACAGGCGTTTGGACCTCCACACGGCTTGGAGTGCTCCACACGGCCAGAGCACAAGGGTGTGTGGCCCTATCTCGCCAAACTTTGGGTTTTAGGTCAAATGCAAGTGCAAATGTGACTCTGTGTGTTCCAACCCCCAACTAAGCCTTACTGGGGGTAATTATGACTTTGATTTAGGCTTGATATGTGCGCATTTGTGATTGTTTGTTAGATAAGTCCATACTGGATTCGAGATACGAAGGTACACATGTTTGATTCTATAACTGATTGACCGGATGTGTGTGTCTCCTTTTGGTTGACTATCTAAATTTGTATTCTGAATTGTGTACATCTGACTGCATACATACATACATATGCTTAAATCGTTTTGGGTGGGATGTTGAAGAGAAGGGAGATTTATGATTTGGCAGTTTGTCTGCATTCTGAAAGCCCTTAATAATACCCAGAAGGTCATGGGCGGTCCCAATACCTTGAGGATCGTGGACATTACTGATAATGGTATAGAGGTTTGCCGCCTTACACTATACTGTATGTCCATTAGCTACGCTACGTACCATTATCTGATATGGCAGTTATACTGCACATCTGTACCACGGTTCACTGCATTACACAGTACAGCTTATACGCTAGCCTTGCTGCGTAGCACATCTGATCTGGCAGTTATACTGCATGTCTGTATCGCGGTCTTTCGCATGGCACCGTACAACTTACTGATAGCCCTAATACCCAGAGGGTCGTGGGCGGTCCTAATTCCATAAGGGTTGAGGATAATATTGATGATCATCATTGCTTGGCAACCCGGGATGACGTTCTGTGGAGTATAAGGTTGGATGGGTTTTTCGAGGTCCTACTCGGAGTGCAGGGATGGGTGGGTTGATTAAATCCCCACAGGATGTGTCGGGTTGGAAGGAGATGGTGTGTTGGTTAGATGGGTGGGTTATTTTATAATTCATTTGCACTCATATGCGTCTGTGTGATTTTGTGACTGCAATATCTATTTGACTATTTGATTGAATTATTTGACTGTCTGATTGATTAAGGAGTCAAATTGTATTATTTAACTGAACGGCACTCGTGTCTAAAGAAACCTTGAGTGATGGGCTAAGGTTCAACCGATTCTGATTCTGGAAAAAGGGCTTAGGCCAGTTTGTGACTTTTGAGAATTTCTGATATTGTGTCTAACAGAGCCATATGACTGTAAAGTTACATATCGTCTATTTTGTTATAGTCGCTTTGTAAATATGTTCTGCTGCTGAACTATTTTCAGGTTTACTTTATCTATTTTTATTTCAGTAGCTAGTTAATTTAATCTCACACTAAGATCGTATAGCTTACCCCCTCTTTTGTTTCCCTTTTTAGGTACATTTTGGGATTTTGGATGCTAGACTCGGTATGCGGAGGACTCAGACAGTTTTGAGGCTAATAAGTTATTAGTTTGTGGTATCAAACTTTTATTGGTTATTCAGTTTTGAATATAAGGTTTTTAACACTGTGGTATAATTTTGTTTTACGGTTTAATCATTTTATTATTCTGGTTTTTTTTTAATACTCGATATTAATTATTTCAGGAATCGAATTAAGAATAACTAGTTGTGTAAGATTTACTCACGATCACTTCAGTGGTCAATGTAGCATTTTGAATTCGGTCTAGACTTTTAGGCCAGGTTTGGGGTGTTACATAGATAAAATTACATATGATGTTTATTTTTCTTGTTATTTTTATTAGTAACCATATTGTCGGCTACTTTTTGGGACTAACATATTATGTGCAATTATTTGATTTCAATTTTTGTCACTTGCTAAGATTTTTTCTCAAATACTATTGATTACTTTTTATAGTAATTAATATATTTTAAAATTTAAATTATGTAACTATGTAGTTAATATTTATACTATTAAACACGATATCTGAAATTACAATGTAATTACACTCAATCGATTAAACACATTTAGGAAATTACAATTCTTAGTAATTATAAGAGGTGTAATTACTATCCTAATATGTAGTAATTATACTTTCATCCAATTATTGTGTGGTATTATAATTTTATATAATTAGAAGAGAATGTAATTGCTACAATGATAATTATACTTTCATGTATCCAAACAAATTAAAAAAAATTAGTGGTAAAATTTGATTCTAACATCATATTGTCATGAAAGATATATATATTTTCACAACAGATTGAAAATAAAAGAAAAGGTAGTTATTGTTGTTGTTTTTTAAATTCCTTATTTAGAATTAAGATACCTAAAGTGATTTATTTTCATAAAGGATTTTGCAACTTGAAAAATAAGAAGAATGATTTTAAATATTGTATTAAATTTTAAAAAAAATTAAGGGTGAATATTCGGTCGAATTGAGTCGAACTGAATCAAAAATTTCGAGTTAGTCGAGTTGGCGAATCCTATTTTAGCAACCAAATTCAAATTGAATTTTTTTTCGAATCAAGTAAAAAAATTCAAGTCAAGTCGGGTCAAGTTAATGAATCTTATTATTTATACTCAATGTTGCGTTTACATGGACCGATTATTTAACTAGTAGATAAAGTACAAGATTATTTAACTACATAAACAATATAATAGTTTTGCCTTTAAACTTTAGAAAATGTAAATGATGTCCAAAAAACCAACTAAAAATTCGACAAAAGCGTGTGCACCCATCAATTAATAGTATAGCTACGGGTGAGCACAGATATTACTTCCACTAAGGCTCAAAGTACTAGTAATTACTGTCTTTCTATTATTTAACCGAAAAATTGGAGTGATTAATTAAAAATAAAATTAACTAAATTAATTAACTAAAGAACACGACAAAGAACAAATCAGGAAAACAAACGATTAACAACCAAGAAGAGAAAAAAAATACCCAGGAAAGAATCCACCTAGATTTCATCTGTCATTATCAATCTGAATTAAACAATTTCTTTACTTAGTATCTTAATCAGTAGAAATCCCTAAATTATGCTAATATATCTGTCGAGAGTAAGACCAACTAACCCTAAGTTGATTAGTTGAAATTTCTTTCTAATTAAAACCTCTATTGTCGCATTAACTCGATCTATGGATCTCACTATTAGATTTTACTCTAATCTGGTGGATTTATGTTGTCATATTTCTAGGATTGCATGCAACTCCACTCTATTATGCTAGATCTACTCTTAAACAGAGATTTTTCCTCCGCTATTCAAGCACATCAAACATGGATTAATAGTTCAGAAATATTAAACCAAGAATTGAGCACACAAAATTGAGAACAAGATCCAAGTATTTATTGCGTAAAATAGAAATCAAAAGACAGAATTCATCATAGGATTCATCTCCCCTAGGTATTTAAAAATTTAGTTCATAATCGCAAATAAAAAAATCTCAAATAAAGTATAACCAAAATAAATAAATAAAGTCATAATAAACTTCAAAGAAATCAAAAGGAGATAATCAATCTTAATGAAAATCTACTTCAAAGTCGGCTTCAATGGTGTTTTCTGAGTTGTTTTCTTCAATATACTATGATAACTTACTCCCCTCTTCTTATATTTGGTATATATAGGTCTTAGAATGCCCGAAAAACCTAAAAATTGTGTTTTTCTGCATTTTCAGAGTGCAGTTAATGAAATCCACACAGTTTGGCATGCCGTACGGCAACCCGTGTGACTTACACGACAATGTACCCAGCCCGTATTAGGGGGTCTAGCTCGTATGGCTCCTGAAACTTGCTAAGATTTTCTGATTTTCGCTCGTGTTTCGCTATTTTTGCTTCCAAATGCCCTCTCAAGTATAGAAACATTAAACTAAATGATTAGAATGTAACACCTTCACCCATATTCAACGCCAGAATAGGGTTACAGAGCATTAACGGACTTATAAAACAATTAAACCACTACTTAGCATACATTTCCACAATTCATGCATTCATCATTCAATCTCAATCAATTTGTCCCTAATACAAGCCTACGAGGACCTAAACATACATTGAGAGTCGTTCGAGACCAAACCGATAACTTTGGAAACATTTGGAACACTTATAAAATTTTTCTCAAAATAGGGGATACACGCCTGTGTGGCCAGGCCGTGTGTCTCACACGGGCATAAACACGCTCGTGTCATAGGCCGTGTGGACATTCGAAATAGGAGCACATGGTCGTGTCCCAGCCCATGTCCGGCCCTATGAAACTCTCTAACTTGGGTCAAACAGCCAACATACACGCCCATGTAGCTAACCAAAATATAAACATTTACAATGTCAATTCATATGGCCAAAAGCATTACCAAGTCATAACCAAAATGACCAAGGTCCCTATACATGTCATATACTTAAAATACCAAAGTTCATAGGTACCAAGAGATAGGTAGATAGTGTGAAATGATCTCCGAGAATTCCCGAATCTGAGCTAGCTTTGATAACACTATAAAACACGGGAAAAATAAACAAAGTAAACTATAAAGCTTTGTAAGCTTGTATGAAATAAACTCAATGCAATCTCATAAATACATTCAATAATTTGAATATACCAACATATAGCTTACATTAATTAACAAACCTTTCAAATACTCAATTATGAGAGTATACACTTCCTTCACAAGTTTCCTTGATTTGAAACTTATATAATTCATGTATGTACCTGTATCATCTAACATCAATCTCAAAGTCATCCACATCTATCGTTTACCTGTTGAACCATTCGGAATAGAGGTCAAATACTCAGGAGTCTCGCAAACTAAGTACCTATACCATGGCCCGAAGCCAAATCAAGGTACCTTATGTCCGAAATACTGACATCATGGCTCGAAGCAAATATCAACCAATACTCATGGCCCGAAGCCAAATCGGTGGAACTCACACCCGAAGTGATAATATCATGGCCCGAAGCCAAATACATGTATGCACTAATGACATATCACTAGTATCCTAAACTATTCCTAAAGTTCAACCGGCATTTCAAATGTTGAATTTCTATCGAGTCAATGTTAAACTTATCCGAAGTCATGTATTCACAACTTATACAGTATCAAAGCATTTAAAATACATTTATAATGAAATTTATCACATACGAACTTCCCTCGAGTTCGAAAATGATGAAATTGGTCAATTAATCGAGTACTTTATCTTTTCCCCAATCTAATTCCAAATTCTGATTTTCTTTATCTATATAATATCAAATTCAGCTCATCTATTCAATTTAGACCAAAACACAGATTTAAGCACATTTACACATTTGCCCCTAATATTACACCACTTTTACAATTTAGTTGTAACATTCTGAATTAGGGCCTAATTGGAACAGTGGTTTCAGGACCACAAATCTGACAGAATAAATTTTTTTGTTATATTTTTATGGTCTAAAATTTCATGGGATGATTTCATGCAAATTTCGTTCGAAAATTTTAACGTTTGGGCACTTAATTTGGTCAAAAGGACTAAATTGTAAAAAGTATAAAAGTTGAGTTCTACATGTTAGAGGTGTCTAATTGTTATGAAATTTTAAATTGGAGGCCCTTAAATGGTAGTTAGACCATTGGATAATTTTTTGGACAAAAATGAACATGAAATGGGTGAAATAGAATTTTTTAAGTTAGGGGCATTTTGGTAATCTAGTAATTAAAATGAATTAAAAACAAAATTAAAAGCCAATTTTTGTCCATCTTCTACCCCATAGTCAAAACTTGAATGGAGAAGACAAATCTAGGGTTTTTAAAGGTTCCAAGCTCGATTGTAAGTCCGTTCTAGCCTCGTTTTTAATGATTTTTACATTTTTGAAATCCTCGTAACAAGATCTACTCATTTCTACCCATATTTTGAGCTAGGGTTTGTGTTTAAAAATTTACCCATGGATGACATGCATGTTTTTTTATATCTAATGGTAGAATATGAATGCTCGGTGTGTAATAAATAACTTTTACTATGTGATTTTCAGTGAAATTGTCAAAAAGGACCGTTTTGTAAAAGTTACAAAATTTGTCATAACAGTGTGATTTAGTGGAAATTAGGGACTGCTACAGTTATGAAAATGATTTAGCTAGGCTTAAAATGCAAGGAAATTGAATAAACATCATTTTACGAGCCTAGGGGCCAAGGTACAAATATGTGAAAGTTTATAGGTCAAAATGAAAATTTGTAAAAGTATGATTTTTGGACCCATATGAATAATGTGACTAATTATTAAGGTAACTTTGGTATTATAGATCAAGGAAAATGTGATTCGGGCATAGATTGGAAATGAATGAGATTATGGACTAAATCAGAATATATAGTCGTACTCGAATCCGAGGTAAGTTCATGTGATTTTAATAATGCAATATTATATTTGAATGCTAATGCTTCGCTATCACACGAGTTGTAAGTATATATATGTGAATAATTTGATATTATGTGATTATTTTGATGATATAACATGTTCTTGATGTTTTTCTATTATGATGAAAATGTTGCAATGCCATGTGATTATGAGATATTGCTATGTGAATGAAGCCACAATTCGAGTACGTCCGGTAAAGGTTTGGAAGTTTAATGGAATATGATGTTTCTTTGAAATGAGTAAGTTTGTATGTAAATAATACTTTGATTCTTTTTATGTTATTATTTTTTGTTATTATATGAGATGTGGCTGCCTATAGAATGATCAATTGATGTAAACTACGAATCGGAATAAAGTAAGAACGAATTAGTAAAATGTTGAAAAGTGAAGAATTTCCCGATTGAACCTTCAGAATAGAAGAGATACAAATGATCCATTGTGAGTCGTGTGTGCAGTACTAAGTGCAGGCTACTACGTGTACCAGATTGATAGGTCGCATGTGTAGTACTAAGTGCAGGCTACTATGCGTTCCCGTTAACTTCGATCACGTGTGTAGTACTAAGTGTAGGCTAATACGTGTATCAAATGGTCAAGTCACATGTGTAGTACTAGTACAGGAAACTACCTGTACTAGATTGATAGGTCACATGTGTAGTACTAAGTGCAGGCTACTATGCATACCAGAGAGCTTCGGTTACAAGGGTGGTATATGTACAGGCCACTAAGCATCTGCTATTATTCCGATGAGTTCAACGGGAAATCTACTGAGTGAAAATACATATGTACATGACTATGTGATGAATAAGTGCAAATATATCTATGTGAAAAGTTGTGAGCAATGTGCTCAATAGTTGAGCGAATCTTTTGGTAAGATAGAATGGAGTAAGTGAAATTATGTAACAGTGAAATTTTGTAATAAAACAATTTTGGACAGCAGCAGTTGTGTGACTTTGAAAAACCCCAAAAATGGTAGAAATTTAATTAGAGATTGAATAAGATACGAAATTAAATCTTAATGAGTCTATTTTCTCATAAAAGAAACAGTGAAGGCAAAAGAATTTCATATTCTGTGATAATTGGATTTTTGTGAGACAGGGTCAGAATGATTTTGGAACCCCTTGTTCTGCTTTTGGAAAATCATTAAAAATTGTAAAAAAAAATAATTATGGGTCATAATATGTAATGGTTAAAATACTTAATTAGTATAGTTTCTGGGAAAATTAGCAGTTCCCAATTTGGAGACCCGTACCTTGAGATAAAAAATTTTTAGTGAAGAGAGATTGGAACTGTCACACAATTAAACAGGGGTAAATTTAATGAATAAAATGTACTTATTGGATAGACCAAAAATTCTGAAAATTTTATGGTAAGAATATATATGAGTCTAGTTTCAGAGAAAATTAATGGATCTTAATTTTGAGTTTTGTAGGTCTAGATATAAATAAATTAGTAACTATGACTCGAGAAAATAGCATGACTAGAAAATCAGCAAAAGTGTAATTATGATTACATTTTCATGGAATCATGTTGATAATTTGCTTATTATTTTCATATGGACTTACTAAGATTTAAGCTTACTCCCTCCTTTTCATTTCCTTAGTGTTCTTAGGTCAGCTCGAGGTTGGAGACCGTCGGAGACAGCATCACACTATCAAGCCAACAACTCCAGAGTATTGTCATATGTGTATTAAACACTTTCAAGTGAGTGGCATGTATAAGGACTAGTTTTTATGTTAGATGTTGTTATGATTAGCCAAACGTATCGGCTTATATTGATTTATTGTATATGGCCATGAGATGTGGTTTAAATGGTTATGGCTTGTAAGCTTAATTATTCTTGCTATGTGTTAATGTTTGTGATGTGTTTATATAGTTGTTATGAATTATTAGTATAACACATGTACATGATGAATGCTCTAAGACCATTCGAGGTGGTCGTGGCCATGGAATGAATGTGTGGCATGGTAGTAAGTTGATAATGATTGAATATGGAAAATTTTAGAATGTGAATTGGAATGTCTAACTTGGTGTAACATGAGTATAGGTAATAAACACATGTATGAGAACATGTAAATGCTTTAACGGAATTTTACTAAAGGATGATTAACCATTAAATTGATGTTATAATTAAGGACAACATAAGGCTTGGAAAAAAGCCTAAGATTTGGCTACACGGACAGAGACATGACCATGTGTCTCAGCCGTGTAGAGGACACGGCCTAACACACGAGCGTGTGGCTTGGCCGTGTGGATCAATTTGTTTTGCTGACGTCATAAACAGAAAGTTACACGGCCTGAAGACATGAGCGTGTCCCTGTGTCCACACGGGCGTGTGACCCTGTTTCATGAAAATTTCTCTAAGTTTTTCCAGAGCTTCCTAAAGTCCTCAGTTTAGTCCTGAACCACCCCGATGTATGTTTTAGGCCTCAAAGGCTTGTATAAGAGACGATCTACATGTGTTTGAAAAGTTTTAATTTGGATGAAATTTTATGGTCTGGTTTTGCATGTTTGTAATTGTTTAAGTCCGGTAACGCCTCGAACCCTGTCCCGACTTCAGATACGGGTAAGGGGTGTTACATTAGTCCTTATTCCACAAAATTTCAAATTCATGAAATTCAGTACCAACCCATGCTAGCCGATTTACCAATTAGTCCTTAGCAACTCATATTTTTCAACTTTTCACACATTTAACCACACATTTTCACAAATAAATCCCTATTTTGTATTTTTACTCAAGATCACTTTACAAAATATGTAAATATAATAACAAGATTTCATATTTCATCATCAAACATCAAAGAACACATACTTTCATCAATGGAAACTTTCAAAATCTTTAATAGTTTTGCAAAATAGTCCTTGGGCTAGCTAAAACTAATTGCAACGATCACAAAAACATAGAAATCATTAAAAACGGGGCAACAACAGACTTACAATTGCACAAATAAACTTGGCCGAATGAAAGGAAAATAAATGGCTTCCTCTGTGATAGCCTTAAAACGACCCTAGTCGGAATGTGGTTTCGGGACCACAAAACCGAGGCATAAAAATAATTTGATATTTATTTTGATGCCTATAATATGTGTTAACTCATGTGTGACATTTTGATGCTTTAATTTAGAGTTATAAATGTGAATTTCACTAGAAAGGACCTAGTAGAAAACTTTGAAAGTATGATGGGGAAATGTATGATGACTGATTAAAGCATGCATGCAAAACAATGGCCTTGCATGTCAAATACCCCCTTTTTACAAGTGATGGCCGGCCATGACAAGGGAGTATGGGCTAAACATGTCATGAAACATGTTTTGTTGGTGCATTAGGGGGAAACAATAAACAAATAAGCATGGGTAGTAAAGAAAGAAAAAAAAAATGTGTGTGAGTGAAACCCCCCATTGCCGTACATGGAAGAAAAGAAAAGAAAAAAATTTTGCTCATCCATTTCATTCTCTCTTGACCGAAAATACTAGAGGGGAAGGGAGGAATTTTGCTTCATGCTTGGGTTGGAAGAGGATTAGGAAGAGGTTTGGCTATATTTGCATCAAGATTAAGGTATGTTTGATGTTGTGCCATGAGATTCATGCATGTTTTTGGTTGCTAACTTGATGTTCTTATTAGCCCATGGTTCAAATCTTTGTTATATCATGGGGATGGTATTTGGCCAAGGTGGATTTTGAGTTAATGCCATTGCATGTTAAATATGAAGCTTGATGATGATACATGTGATGGTGGATTGAGGACTCTTAGATTTTCTTTGAGCATTTTTGAATGATATACTAAGTTCTTTGTGTAATCGTGACCAAAATTATGGTGTTGTGATGTATTCGGCCATGGTACATCCCCAAGTGTGATTTATGCTCTTTGCATGGAGAGTAAGATTTGTGTTTCGAAATCATGTTCATGTTTAGTTACAATCAACTTGAGATTCGGCTCTAGCATACAAATATGTATATATGTTTGAGCATGATGTATTGGTATGACGTATATACTATCTTAAGGTATATACTTACTTATGATGATGTTTTGGTTATGAAGGAAATGATAGATGTGTATTGAGTTACAATATGGAAAGGTATTAGTTAGTAAAATGTATGCTGTTTTGTGTGGTAATAAGTGCATAAATGGCCTCAACATGGACATGCATATTCGGCCACATGAAGGGAAATTGGTGTGCATGTATTCATTAGAGGCAACCATATTGAAGCCTTATCTTGGCTTAGATTGTTGACTAAATGGGTAATAAGTGAGGATGGTTGCGAATATACAAACATACATATGCATGTGTAATTGAATTATGAATGTTTAGCAAGATGGTTAAACTAGTTGATTTATTGATTAAGCTCAAGGAGTTAAAGAAGGAGAATCAAGCAAGGGAAAGGCGAAGGTCATCGAGTAGCCGACTTGGACTATTTTACCCAACACAAGGTAAGTCATTAAGCATATATTTGATATTGCTTAAATGATTGTAATATCTATGCAATTGTGTTTAATGAGATGAAATATATACAAATGTATGTGTATGAAAAGATGATAATGTTGAGCGTAAAAGAGATAGTGAAATGTGTAGGAAGTTTGCTTGACACTAAGTGTGCGAGAAATAGATGTGTACGGTGGCGAGATTGGCACTGAGTGTGCGAGCTTGTAATGTACGGCACTAAGTGTGCGAGTTTAGACTATATGGCACTATGTGTGCGGGCTTGAATCACGTGGCACTGAGTGTGCGTGATTGAGTATTAAGCACTATGTGTGCGAACTCTACATATATCTCCGATTGAATATTTATATGGAGGTGTGACTCTATCGAGATGAGTATGGACAGCGGAAAGAGTAAGTACCTTGAGTTCATGGCTAATAGATGCTATGTTCATGCTCGAGGTGGAGTTGGTAAGATTTAAATCTATGTGATGATTTCAATTGCATGATTGTTGCGGAAATGAAATGATGTATGGAAATTGCTTCAAATATCCTATTGAATAGTATATGAAATGTAAATGTATGACTTGGTATGAGATTGATCCGAAGGATCTAAGGAACTATGGTATAGTTCGATGCGGCTAGAACACTTGGCCTTGTTTCATTATTTCATTTTATGATAATGTTATTAATGGATGGTTGTGGAATGCTTATGACTTCTTGAGTTATAAACTCACTCGGTGTTTTCTTGTCACCCATTTTAGGTTCCTTGGGCTCGTCTCCTTTTGGGTGTTCAGTGAATCACAACGAAGTCATCACACCGTGAGCAATTTTTGGTATTGTCTTCTTAGTCGACTTAGGAGAACATTTGGCATGTATGAGCTATTTTGTTTTGTTAAATTTTGGGTTGTAAACTTTAAGCCATGTGAAAATGGCCTATGTGGTCGTTTGAGTGGGATGCTAGAATCTATAGCCACGAGTCTTAGAAACCTTAATTTTGATAAGGTGGCCATAATTTGTGTCACGTATGATGGATGAGTAGTAAGGCTAAGGAAGGATTCATGAAATTGGCATAGTCTACTGCAGTAACTGTTGCGGACAGCAGCAGTGATATGAGATCGAAAAATCACTAAAAATAGTATAAGTGGAATTAATAGCTAAAAAAAATTATTTACTCAAAGCTTGATGGGTCTATTTTCATATGGATGAAACGAAACGACCATATGAGCTGTATTTTAAGAGATATTAAAGTTCTCGTGAAACAGGGCCAGAACGGTTTCTGGATCCCCTGTTCCGACTTTGGAAAATCATTGTAAATTAACCAGAGATAATTAGGAGTCATGCCATATATGTGTAGATTCCTCTCTGAGTCTAGTTTCTATAGAAACAAACGATATCAGTATTGAAGCCCTGTATAGGGAGATATCCAATTCTTAACGCACAAAGGTCAGTGTAGTCGATCCCTGCAACAGGGGAGACTTTAACTAATAAAATGTACTAATTGGCTCAACCAAAAATTCTAGAAAAAAATCTGTAGATGTACATATGAGTCTAGTTTCAGGGAAAAATTACAAAACTGATTTTAGAGTTGTAAAACTCAAGTTATGATTTTTGAAGCGACTAGTACACAGATTGGCAGCTTGTCTGGAAAATTCTCAATAAGTGGTTTGAAGTCTGTTAACACCTCGTGTTCGACTCCGGCGACGGTCTCGGGTTCGGGGTGTTACATCCTCTAGCCCTAATTTTAGTGGTGATCACTTAACGAAGATGATGATATTATGTTATTATGTTTTTAACTTATTAATTAACCAAATTACTAAATTAACCTTAGTTATATTCATGAAAACCATATAATGCATGCCTATCTTTGTTCACTCACAACTAAAATGGTCTAATTACAACATAATGACTTTTAATTTAAGGTTCTATAGCTATTAGACACCTTTAGCTATTAGAACTCAAGTTTTACGCTTTACGCGATTTAGTGCTTTTTATCAAATTGACCATTGAAACGATAAAATTTCTTAACAAAATTTTCACACAATCACTCAATCATGCTGAAAAAATTAGGATAATAATAATAAAATAATTATTCTGACCTTGGATTTATGGTTCTGAAACCACTATTTCGATTTAACTAAAAATAGGCTGTTACAACTCTCCCCCCTTAGGGATTTTCGTCCTTGAAAATCTTACCAGTGAATAGGTTAGGATACTATTTTGTCATAGCTTTCTCGGGTTCCCATGTAGCCTCTTCGACCTCGTGACGTTGCCACAATACTTTCACCAAAGCTATGCGTTCATTTCTCAACTCTTTAATCTCTCGAGCTAGAATTCTGTTTGGTTCTTCATTGTACGTCATATCAGGTTGAATTTCAATCTTTGACGGAGAAATCACATGTGATGGATTAGATCTATATTGACATAACATCAACACATGAAACACATTGTGAATCTTTTCTAATTCTGACAGTAAAGCTAGTTGATATGCTACTGGTCCTATTCTTTCAATGATCTCATACGGGTCGATGAATCACAGACTCAATTTGGCTTTGCGACTGAAACAAAGTATTTTCTTCCACGAAGATACTTTCAAGAACACTGTCACTAATCTGAAATTCAATGTCTTTTCATTTTAAATCCGCATATGATTTCTGACGATCTGAAGCTGCTTTCAAATAGTCGTGAATTACTTTCACATTCTCTTCGGTTTTTCTAACCAATTCAACCCCGTGAATCTGTTTCTCACTAAGCTCGGTCCAATACGACGGAGTCGACATTTGCGGCCATACAAAGCTTCGTAAGGTGTCATCTTTATACTTGAATGAAAACTGTTGTTATATGCAAATTCAACCAACGGAAAATATTTCTCCCAATTGCCTTCAAACTCTGAAACATAACATCAGAGCATATCTTTGAGAATCTGAATTGCTCTCTCAGACAAACCATCAGTTTGCAGATGAAATGCTATACTAAAATTCAACCTCATACCCAGAGTTTCTTGTAATTTCCTTCAAGACCGCGATGTAAATCTTGAATCTCTATCCGAAATAATCAAGATTAGAACCCCGTGCAATCTAACAATCTAAAAAATTTACAACTCAGCCAATTTATCAAGCGAATAGTCAATACGTACCAGGATGAAATGTGTTGTTTTGGTTAATCAATCAACGACAACCCAAATAGCATCTTTCTTTTTCAAAGACAAAGGCAATCCCGATACAAAATCCATTGTAACTCTGTCCCATTTCCACTCTAGTATCATCACAGACTTAAGCAAACCTGAAGGTACTTGGTGCTTGGCTTTCATTTGCTGACAAATCAAACACCTCAATACAAATTCAAATATGTCTCACTTCATACCCGACCTCCAATATAATAGTTTCAAATCATTATACATCTTAGTACTTCCAGGATGAACGGATAAACAACCACTATGTGCCACGTGCAAAATTTTCTGAATGAACTCAGAATTCTTTGATACACAGATTCTATTTCAAAACATTAAACAATCATCGGCTCTGATCTGAAAGCCTGAATCACTATTCGATTCACATTTCACTCTTTTAGTTTGTAACTTAGTATCACACTTTTGAGCTTCACAAATTCGCTGAAGAAAAACTGGTTTATCTTTCAACTCTGCTATTATCGAACCATCATCAGACAAGCTTAGCTGAGTGTTCATCATTCTCAAAGCAAATAGAGATTTTCTACTCAAAACATCTGCGACTACATTTGCTTTCCCCAGTTGATAATCAATTACTAACTCATAATCTTTCAATAGCTCGAGCAATCTCTGTTGTCGCAAATTTAAATCTTTCTTAGTCATTAAATACTTTAAACTTTTGTGATCAGTGAAGATATGACACTTCTCGCCATATAAATGATGTCGTCAAATTTTCAATGCGAAAATAATAGCGGCTAACTCTAAATCATACATCGGATAACTCTTTTCATGCAGTTTCAATTGTTTGGAGGCATAAACTATCACTTTTCCCTCTTGCATCAACACGCAACCTAAATCATTCAATGACGTATTGCTATAAATTACAAATTCTTTACTCGGTTTAGGTTGAACCAAAACTGGTGTTTTGGTTAACAGAGCTTTTAATTGATCAAAACTTTGTTGACACTTCTCGAGCCACTCAAACTTCACATCTTTTTGTAACAATCTGGTCATCGGTTTAGCAATCATCGAGAACCCTTTTACAAAACTTCAATAATAGCCAGCTAACCCCAGAAAGCTTCTGACTTCAAATACATTTCTCGGTGGTTTCCAATCAACAATTGCAGATCTTGCTCTGGTTAACTCGTATGCCTTCAACTGAAACAATTGGCCCTAAAAATCTGACTTCTTTGAGCCAAAACTCACATTTACTGAATTTACCGTACAGTTGCTTATCTCTCAAAGTTTGCAACATAATCCTCAAATGCTTTGCATGTTCAAACTCATCTCAAGAATAGATCATAATGTCATCAATGAACACAACAACAAATCTATCTAAATACGGTCTAAAGATCCGATTCATCAAATCCATAAAAATGGCAGGAGCATTAGTTAAACCAAAAGGCAAAACAAGGAATTTATAATCTCCGTACCTCATTCTAAATGCAATGTTTAGCACATCTGAGTCTTTAACTTGCAACTAATAATAACCAAATCTCAAATTAATCTTCGAAAACACTATTGCCCCTTTCAGCTGATCAAACAAATCGTCTATTCTCGAAAACGGATACTTGTTCATTATCATCACCTTGTTGAGCTGACGATAGTCAATACACATTTTCATTGACTCGTCTTTCTTCTTTACGAACAAAACTGGCACACCCCAGGGCAAAAAACTTGGTCATGCAAAACCTCTATCTGGTAACTCTTGCAACTAAGATTTCAACTCTTTTAATTCTGTTAAGCTATAGATATTGGTGATGTTCTCAGTACCAGTTCAATAGCAAACACAACCTCTCTGATCGGTGGTAATCCAGGAAACTTTTTTTGGAAATACATCCGGATACTCGCAAACTACTGGCACTGATTCAATCTTCGTTTCAGAAACTTTTGTATCTAGTATATAAGCAAGATAAGCTTTACAACCTTTTCTCACATATCTCTGAGCTGACGTAAATGAAATCACAGCAGGCAATCCCCTAGACTTATCCAATTCAATTCGAAGAATTTCACTGTTCTGACATTTCAATTCAATGATTTTTCATCTACAATTCACAACGACATCGTGCAGAGTCAACAAATCCATTCCTAAAATCACATCGAACTTAGCAAATGGCAACAGCATTAAGTCAGTCAAAAAATAGTAAGCCCGAGTCATTAAAGGACAGTTCTTGCATACTTTATCAACTAGAACATACTTACCTAAGGGGTTCAATACTTTAATCACAAATTCATTAGACTCAATAGGCAAACTCTTACTAAACACTAAATTCATACAGATATACGAATGAGTCAATCTAGGATCAATCAATGCAATCACATTAGTGTTGTAAAGAGAGAATGTACCGGTAATAACATCAGGGGACGATGCTTCTTCGCGAGCACGAATAGTGTAGGCTATATCAGGTGTTCTAGCCTCGGATCTCACAGCTGAGTCATTTGTCACTCCTTTTCCAGTAGACACATTTCCAACATTCCTCGGTTGTTTCCCTCTCGCACTCATGTTGCTCTGTCTTGCATTCTAAAATTTATCTTTCTCGGACAACTCTAGGCAATCTCAAATAAAGTGATCTGGCGAACAACATTTGAAACAAGCTTAATTACTCTTATTCCAGCACTCTACAAAATGTCGTCTTCCACACTGTTGACACTCGGGTTTATTATTTCTCACATTGCCAATGCTTGAAATAAAAGTTGCTTGAGCTTTAGAAGTCACTTGTTGATTTCCACGATCTCTATTCTGGTATCCCACTTATGCATTCTATCGACTATACAAATCTTGGGATTTCTTTGACGAAGAATGATAAGGTTTATTCATCGGTCTTTTCTTTGAATCTCTAGCCTCTGAATCAGCTTTCCTCTTTTCTCTGCTAAAGACTTCGGCTTCACAAGCCCGGTGAACTAATACAACAAATTCTTTCAAATCTAAAATTTTGACCAGAAGTTTAATGTCTTCATTCAGCCCGTCAACAAATAGCTTGCACATGATCTCTTTGGTAGGAACATACTCTCGAGTATATTTACTCAACCGCACAAATTCTCTCTCCTACTAAATTACAATCATACGGTCCTATTTCAATTCTAAAAACTCTTTGTGCTTTTGTTCCAAAAACTGTTGACTTATGTATTTCTTTCGAAACTCAATCTGAAAGAACCTCCAAGTGATCTTCTCTCTCGACACCACTGATACTAATATGTTCCACCATTATTGGTATGCGGTGTCCCTTAGAAGTGATATAGCACATTTTAAATACTCAGCCACTATGCAAGAAAGTTCATCAAATACTCTGATAGTGTTTTCAAGCCAAAACTCAACTCTCTCAGGATCATCGTCAACATTAACTTTAAACTCTTCAGCCCCATCTTTACAAATCTTATCAACTGGAGGCTTGTTCAATCTTAAAATTTTGACACTTTGAGGAGCTATGGGAACTGGTTGGGAAATAGGAAGGGGTGGAGGTTGTTAAGCAGCCAAATTTATCCTAATATACTGCATGAATCATTCATTCATCATTTGGAAAAAGGCTTCTTTAGCCTCTCCTCCCTGGCCACCCGATACGGATCTAGACTCAGAAGGCGATGTCCCTTGAGTGGGAGCTGGCACATTATTTTCAACCTTATCAGCTATGGATTGATTGGGATCCATTTACTATATAAAAACACATTTTAAAATGTCAGGAGTCATCACACTATCATAGTTTATATATGGCATGTATAGCTAGACTCTCACATACGCTGCGTTAGTCCTAAAATCTACTAAACCGTAGCTCTGATACCAATAAATGTAACACCCTTCACCCATATTCAACACCGAAATAGGGTTACAAAACGTTAACGGACATATAAAATAATTAAACTACTACTTAGCATACATTTCCATAATTTATGCATTCATTATTCAATCTCAACCAAAATTTCCCTAATACAAGCCTACGAGGCCCTAAACATACATTGAGAGTGGTTCGGGACCAAACCGATAACTTTGGAAACATATGGAACACATATAAAATTTTTCTCAAAATAAGGGACACATGTCTGTGTGGCCAGGTCTTGTGTCTCACACAGCCACAGACACGCCCGTGTCACAAGCCATGTGGACATTCAAAATGGGAGCTCATGGCCTTGTCCCAGCCCGTGTCTAAACCCATGTAACTCTCTAACTTGGGTCACATGGCCAACACACACGCCTATAGGGCTAACCCGTGTGCCCTAAAATTGGCCAAACACACCCGTGCGCCAGGCTGTATTCTAGGCCGAACCAAACTTGTAGACTTGTAGGCTATACTAACGTATGCCACACGGCCAAGTCACATGCTCATGTGTGAGGCCATGTGGAGCATACTGACTTGGTTTCAATTTCAGCACCAAAAGACACACGGTCGTGTACTTGACCATGTGTCACACACGCCTGAGACACATGCCCGTGTCTCTACCCGTGTGGACAAAAATAGGCTATTTACCAAGCCGTTTTGCCGCCCAAATTGAGGCACACCTATACAACTCATATGGCATAAAACATAGCATCAAAAAGCATATAGTTCAATTTCAAATCAAACATGATTTATACCATTTCCAACACAAATCAATACAAAACATAAATACCACATTATGCCATCTAAATTCATACCAATTCTTATTTTCTCAAATCATCAAAATGACCATTAACAAATATACATTATTTGGCCTAATTTCACAAGCATACCAATAACCACAAATCATCCATTTGACACTCATAGCACATATTACCATCAATCATCACACAACCATTAACCAACTCAATTCACAAGACATAATCATATATATATACACATGATTCAAACATACCAAATATACCAAAATAAGCCATCACTCATAACTATATATACATACCAAAATATAAACATTTACAATGCAAATTCATATGGCCAAAATCATTATCAAGTCAAAACCAAAATGACTAAAGTCCCTATACACGTCATGTACTTAAAATAACAAAGTTCATAGGTACCAAGAGATAGGTAGATAGTGTGAAACGATCTCCGACGATCCCCGAATCTGAGCTAGCTTTGATAATAGTATAAAACACGAGAAAAATAAACAAAGTAAGCTATAAAGTTTAGTAAGCTCGTATGAGATAAACTTAATACAATCTCTTAAATATATTCAATAATTTGAATATACCAACATATAGCTTACATTAATTAACAAACCTTTCAAATACTCAATTATGAGAGTATACACTTCCTTCACAAGTTTCCACGATTTGAAACTTATATAATTCATATACGTACTTGTATCATCTAACATCAATCTCAAACTCATCCACATCTATTGTTTACCCGTTGAACCATTCAGAATAGAGGTCGGATGCTCAGGAATCTTGCAAACTAAGTACCTATATCATGGCCCAAAGCCAAATCAATATAACTTATGTCTGAAATACTGATATCATGGCCCGAAGCTAAATCAGCTGATATTCATGGCCCAAAGCCAAATTGATACAACTCGCACTCGAAGTGCTAATACCATGGCCCGAAGCCAAATACATGTATGCCCTAGTGACAAGTCTCTAGTATCCTAAACTATTCCAAATGTTCAACCAGGATTTTGAATGCCGAATTTCTATCGAGTCAATGTCGAACTTTTCCGAAGTATTATATTCACAACTTATATAGTATCAAAGCATTTAAAATACATTTATAACAAAATTTATCACATATGCACCTACCTCGGGTTTGAAAACAATGAAATTGGTCGATTAATCGAGTACTTTGTCTTTTCCCCAATCTAATTCCAAATTCCACTTTTCTTGATCTATATAATATTAAATTTAGCTCATTTAATTATCCCTCTATTCAATTTAGTCCAAAACACACATTTAAGCACATTTCCACATTTGCTCTTAATGTTTCACCACTTTTACAATTTAGTCCTTATTCCACAAAATCTCAAATTAATGAAATTCAATACCAACCCATGCTAGCCGATTTACCAATTAGTCACTAGCAACCCATATTTTTCAAATTTTAAAAAATTTAACACACATTTTCACAAATAAATCTTTGTTTTGCATTTTTACTCAAAATCACTTTAAAAAATATGTAAATATAACAACAAGATTTCATATTTCATCATCAAACATCAAAGAACACATACTTTCATCAATGGAAACTTTCAAAATCTTTAACAGATTTGCAAAATAGTCCTTGGGCTAGATAGACCTAGTTGCAACAATCACAAAAACATAAAAATCATTAAAAACGATGCAAAACGAACTTATAATTGCACAAATGAACTTGGCCAAATGAAAGGAATAAAAATGGATTCTCTATCCTTAGTTTTCGATGTTGATCACTTAATCAAGATGATGATATTATGTTATTATGTTTTTAACTTATTAATTAATCAAATTACTAAATTAACCTTAGCTATAATTCATGAAAACCATATAATGCATGCCCATCTTTGTCCACTCACAAATAAAATGGTATAATTACAACATAAGGACCTTAACTTTAAGTTCTATAGCTATTAGGCACCTTTAGCTATTAGAACTCAAGTTTTACACTTTACATGATTTAGTCCTTTTTATCAAATTGACCATTGAAACGATAAAATTTCTTAATGAAATTTTCACACAATCACTCAATCATGATGAAAACATTAAAATAATAATAAAATAATTATTCTGACCTCAGATTTGTGATTTCTATTCTGATTTGACTAAAAATGGGTTGTTACATAGGAGCATAAAAGTCACCATTTTACATCGAATAATCATCTAAAAACACATTAAGAACGGGATTAAAACATGTTACTTTTATCACTTATCAAATATCCCTACACTTAAGCGTTTGCTTGTCCTCAAGAAAATCCTCTACCCATATTCAAGTTAACTTTCTCAATTTGTCATTTTCATCAGTAATGTTTCAAGATATTCGAAGCAATCACGCATTGGAAATTCAACCAAAAGGGTACTAAAGATTCAAGCAGTTCAAGCTAAAAAATTTAAAGTACAAAAGTATAGGTGTCTCTCCCCTTATTGAAATAATTACCTTAAATTCGAAATCAATAAGAATTGACATCCTCACAGAGATTCACTCATGCACTCAAAGTGTTTAAGGTTCATAAAATATGCACTTAACAGTCAAATGAGAAATGTCATTACCATAAGCTTGCTTGAAAATCAAATCTTCACCACTAGAAAATGAGATGACACACCAATCAAGAGGTCTTTAAATTTTTGTAATAGGGCTTAGGTTAAGGGTATGGAAAAGGCCAGAAATGTTTGTTATAATCGAGATCGAATTAATAAGTTACCAAACTAGAAAAACAATCAATTGCTGAATCAAGAGAAATTACAAACTAACTATTCAAGCTCACTCAAATATTTTTTTTCTTCATTTTCATTTTGTATTTATTTTTTATTTTGTCTTTCTCTTCTTTTTTTAGAACAAAAATAAAATTCAGCAATTCACAAAAAAAAAAAGAAACAAATTTAGACAACTAACCAAATCCAATCTTGACAAAAAGGGAGTCAATAAAAATGATAGTTTTACAACATACATATGGGTCACAGGTTAATAAAAAATGGGTTAGAGAAAAAAATGTGTTAGGATCAACGGGGTTTACTAAGGGTTAATTCAATAAGTGAGATTTTTACAGGTTATTTGGGTTAAATCCTAAGTACCTCTATCATCTTAGTGTACCAAATCAATAATGTGGTCTCGACATGCATAATCGAAACAAGTTCTAGAATAACAAATCAAGTTAAAACACTCATAACCAATAATAAAATGAACAAGAAAATATATGCTCATAGGTTCAAAAGCTCACAAAAAAATTATGGTTTTGATGTCAAACTTGCAATTTCAAAATTTAAAGATAATAATTTAATTTAGGGAGACAGCCTAAAATATAATTTTTGAAAAACAACTTATCATGCTTGACTCTCTCATGTGTAAAAGTATAAATCAACCAATACATAACAATCCACAAATTAATCTAAAACAACATAAATAAAATTTCCAAATAAAAAAAATAATCACACTAATGGAGGGTATGAGAAAATTACTTAAATACAACAACTAATTCAGGGATTTTATCACAGATATACAAACAACCTCCCCACACTTAAAATGTACATTGTCCTCATTGTACAAACAGATATAAACACAAAATAAGTACAATATCAAAAGAGAGGGACAGAACTGAAACTGTTCTGAATTTTGATAAATTCTCGAGAATAGGATGAAGTGCATGTTTTCTATCAAACTAATAAAAAGATAAACACAAATAAATAAGAAGAGAAAGATATTACAAACTTGAATAAAAACAACCACCAAAATAATAAAAATCCATATAGTTCAAAATAAAAACAAATAAAATTAAAGAAGGGTCACAAACCAAAATAAAACAACTAAAAATAGAAATAAAAGTAGAATCACAAATAATATAAATAAATCAAATAAAATGAAAAAGATTACTGATCAGCGTCATGAGAGACGTCGGGATCATGAGGTGCATAATTGCAGAGAGAGATCCTCAAGTGTAACAGTGCGAGCAGCGCTAGGATGAATCGGTGGTGGAGAACAAGGTGGGTCCATATGGTGAGGAGGATCATCATCGAAAAAATCCTCATGATCATCCTGAGGATCAGAATGAGATAATCTAAATCGACGAAAACGCACTCCAAGTTGTCGCTCTATCATCCTCATATGACTCATAATTAATAATCCCTGCGGGATCATCTGTTCAACCAGTGTAAAGGAGGATGTCTGCTCCAGAGTATCAATGAGGCCAAAATACCTTGCTAGGTGAGTCACATAATGGTCCAAACAGATAGGACCCTTCATACTGAGGTTAGATTAATGGTGAAAAGATAGGGCAATGAAGTATGCAAGATCGAAGGGTCGTCGCGTCGCTATGCTCCACAGAAATTAAGCATCATATGTACACATAATAGAGGTGCTCTCCCTTTGACCGGTCAAAATGTATGCCAAAATAGCATAGATGTAGCGTAGTTCCAGAGGTAAATAGGTCGTCTTCGACTGACTTGGGTTATATAGTGTTGTAGTTGCAGTAATGTCAATCCAATAAAAAGAAGGTGACTGATGAATGTGGTGGTGTAATATGAGGAACCCCTCGGTACTCATGAACTCCTCGAATTAAAGTCCAAGGGTAGCTCCGAAACCTGAGACACTCGGATAAGGCATCGTATCACTGAGTCTAAAGAAAATAGTGTGTGCCTCATCCCACTACGACATAACTTGCTGTAGGGAAAATGTCAAATAGAACTCTTGTGTGAGCTCTAAATAAGTCAGCTCAACGATGGTGAAATATCAGTCCTATAGAGCTATATCGATGCGAGCCCAAACCCAGTCAACTAAATAGATTGCCTCTAATGCCTCCCAATCTATGTAACAACCTAAACCCAAGTTTCACTATCTAAGATGCTGATATTGGTCCTCGTGAAGACCTAGTGGAAATTGTATACATGGATGGCATGCGACGGGGGTGGGGCTCGAAGATGAGATTGCGCCCGATGTCTTCTGCTTTTTCAAAATGAAAACAACAACCTTAGATTTACTGTGAGTATTCATCATATGTTCTTGAAATGAAAGATAGAAGCAAATATCATATAACCAGGAAGAGTAGTGTCACCAATAGGTAATCGAACAAATAGATAAATTAATATAGTGGATAACACAATTCAACATGCAATCTATCTCAACACGAACATCCAAATCACATAATTAAAACTAATAACTATGCCTAAAACAAAAGACAAAACAAAAGTAATTAAATAAAGTAATAACAGAAACTAAATAATATAATAAACAACTATCTAAGTCTAATAGTAGTACTAAAATAAATAAATAAAATAATAACAAGAATGATAGTAATAGGTATAATAATACTAAATAATAACAATAATAGTAATAAAAAAACTAATACTAAAATTCAAAAAAAAAAATAATAATAAATAAATAAATCAACAAACAGGAAATAGGGAACCAAATGGCAGAGGGTGCGACGGTGGTGATAGAGGTGCATATGATGGAGGTCAACGAAGGTGGGTTGAATGGTCAGCGACACGCAGGACAAGAGGAATGAAGGAAAAACTAAAATAGTGTGAGGATCAGTAGAGGAGGGGGTGGAGGTGCGACGAACAGTGGATGAACGGGGCAGGGGAAAGTGAAGGAAAAGGACGAGGAAAAAAACTGAAGTCGTGGACAACGGTGGAAGATAATGATGGTGGTGTGCATGTGTAGTGGTTAGAACGATGACGGGGGAAAAGGATTTGGGTCGACGAAGAGAAGAGGGGAAAGAGAAAAAAAGAAGAGAGCTGGTGTGTAAGGCTTAGCTAAAGGGGGTGTTGCAACAAAGGGAACGACGGTGCGTGGTGATCGGACTGGCAAAAGTGATAAGTGATCGGTGGCGCGAATGGATTGAGGGAGATGGTTAACGGCACGTAAAGGGAGGGAAGTAAAAACATGTAAAAAAAGAAATTAAAACCCTAGAATTTAATAAAGGACACGGTCATGTGTTGGCCCGTGTTGCCTATATGTACCTTTTAACCCATGTGTAACACGACATTTTTTTAAAAAATAAGCCTAGTTTTAACAAGGCTTGGGACACGCCTGTGTGTCCAGGCCATGTAAGATCACTCTTCGCTTCTCCCACACCCTTGTGATAAGCCGTATGAGTTACATGATCTCACCACGCCCGTGTAATAAGCATTGTGTCTCACATGGCCATGTCTCTAGCCCGTGTAACTCTCTGTGTCCATGTAGGGAAAATTAAAATTGAAAAAAATTAGCTCTAGTATCCACATAGCCTGAGACATGCCCGTGTGTCTAGGTCATGTGCCCTCACACGGCCATGTCTCCAAGCCATGTGACCCCCCTTTTTTTCAAATCTTTTCAAAAAAAAATTCAAATTTTTTTAATTTTTTCTTCATTTTTTCAAAAAAAAAAAGAATAATAATAACATGAAATTAAAATAAATAAATAAATAAAAATAAAAGCACTCGGGTTGCCTCCTGAGAAGCACTTATTTTAAGTCTAAGCTCAACTTCCCTTTTCAAGCTAACAGTTACGGTGGATCTTGGAGCTAAAGCTCCTTTCTTTCGTTGTCAATATTACCACAAAAATAAGGTTTGAGACGATTACTGTTTATCTTGAATGTGCTAAATTCAGGATGTGTTGCCTCAATTGTACCGTATAGAAAAATGGTTTTTTACCACACATGGCTTAGACACTCTTGACTTAAACTCTGAAGGAAAAAGTCATGGATCCGATTTATCTAACATCACTTTGTCCTCAACTTTGAATATGTTAATTCTCTTCAAATGCACATCTTGGTGTTGCTTTTTTTCTTCTTTTTGTTTTCTCAGTTTCTCGTCAACCTTCGTTCGCCATTCATCTAGTTCGTCGAGCTGCACCATTCACTCTTCACTTGTCTCTCGAGTTCTATCACTTTGAATAAAATATGACTCCAACATGTTTTCATGAGGGATTTCTTACAAAGAATGTTGAGCCACATGGTTACTAACATTAACAGAACAATAGTATCATCTCGCTCACTAGGTACTCTCACAAAATCAAGTGCTTGAAGAGTAATTTTTTCATCACCTACACGATGCACAAGGTCACCAATACCCACATTAATAACAGTTCTAGCAGTGACTAAAAATGGTTGACCCAAGATCATAGGTACATCAATATCCCCATGCATGTCCAATACAAAAAAATCAATGGGGAATATAAATTTATCAACTTTCACAAGTACATCTTCAATAATACCCCTAGGATACCTAATTGATCTATTAGCTAATTGAATACTTATCCTAGTAGGTTTGGGTTCCCTAAGACCAAGTTGTTTAAACATCTTATAAGGCATAACATTTATACTAGTTCCCAAATCAGCTAAAGCACTTTCAACATTTAAACTACCAATGAGACAATGAATAGTAAAACTCCCTGGATTTTTAAGTTTGTTGGGTAGTTTGTTTTGGAGAATGGCTGAGCAAACTGCATTGAGCTCCACAATCAACAAGTCATCTATCTTCCTTTTATTTTTTAATAGCTTCTTTAAACATTTTACATATTTTTTCATTTGTAAAAGGGATTCAACAAAAGGTAAGTTAATATGCAATTTTTTAAAAAGTTTAATGAATTTACCATATTGTTCTTTTGTGTGTTCTCTCTTTAATGTTGCTGGTTAAAGGATTCATAGTTTGTATTCTCTATTTATTGGCTTATTCTCCTTTTTACTTTCATCAACCTCATCATTTTTCATAACAGCTTCTAGCTTCGACTTCTTTTTAGGCTCGACTAACCCTTCCACGTTTCGAACAGTGATTGCGTGGATTTGCTCCCTTGGGTTAGTTTCAATGTTGTTAGGTAAGCTCCCTTGTGGTCTTTCCAAAACAAGTTTGGCAAGCTATCCAATTTGAGTTTTGAGCCCTTAAATCGATGCTTGCTAATTTTTTAGAGTTGTCTCAGTGTTTTGAAATCGAGTTTCTAACACCGAAATAAATTTAGCCAACAACTCCTCAAGGTTTAGCTTATTCTTTTGCTGATAAGGTTGCTAAAAACTTGGAGGGGATTGTGACATTTGATTTCCTTAACCACCCCAAGAGAATTTTGGATGGTACCTCCAACTTGCATTGTAGTTACTGCTATAGAGGTTATTTTGAGGTTTAGAATTATTACCCATAAAATCGACTTGCTCATGCTCTATGCTAGAATTAAAAAGTAAACAATCTAAATTGATCATCCCCTTTCCATTCGCATCATATTGCACTATCGGATTCACCTGCTTAGTAAAATTCAAACCATCAATTTTGTTACCAAGAGCTTCAATATGATTTGCTAAAATAGAAACTGCATCAATATTAAAAGCACCTGTTGTTTTAATCAGTTTCATTCTTATGACTTGCCGCTGATAGTTATTCAGTGCTATTTTCCCAATAAACACTTGAGCTGCCTCGGGTGTTTTATTATTCAGTGTTCCACAAGTTGTTGCATCAATTAATTGCCTAGTCAAGGGATTCAAATCGTTGTAGAAAGTTTGGACTTGCAACCACAAAGGTAACCCATAATGAGGGCACATTCTCAAAAGATTTGTAAATCTCTCCTGTGCATCATATAATGTCTCCAATTCAATTTGAGCAAAAGAAGAGATATCATTCCTCAACTTAGTTGTTTTAACCGGTGAAAAGTACTTCAACAGAAACTTTCTTAGTCACTTGATCCCAAGTCGTGATAGAACCTTGTGGCAATGAATTCAACCATATTTTTGCCTTACTCCTCAAAGAGAATGAAAATAACCATAAGCGTATGGCATCATCAGAAACCCCATTTATCTTGAATGTGTTGCAAATCTCTAGAAAGTTAGCCAAATGAGTATTCGGATCTTTATCTTGCAAACCATCAAACTAAACATATTGTTGTACCATCTGAATTGTGTCCGGCTTCAGCTCGAAATTGTTTGCAGCAATGGTAGGTCTCACAATACTCAATTCAGTCCCAATCAGAGTAGGTTTAGCATAGTCAAACATAGTACGAGGCTATTGATATTTTGATTTTCTGCCATCCCCACAATAGTATCTTTTTCCTCGTGATCGACTATTAAATCCTATTGACTTTGTCTTGCTTCTCTAACCTCTCTACGATTTCTACAAGCAGTCTTTTCAATCTCACTGTCAAAAAGCAATGGACCCAACAGGTTTCCTATAGTCATAAACCAAAATAACCTGTCAGAAGCAAATAAATAAATAAATTAAAATGTAAAAACTAAATAAAAAACAAAAATATTGAAATAAAAATAAAAATGACTAAATTAATATAAATAAAGTTTTCCTAATATTTTAATCCACGGCAACGGTGCCAAAAATTTAATGTCCACAAAACCAACTATAAATTCAACAAAGACTAAAAGTACTAGTAATTATTGTCTTTCTATTATTTAACCAAAAAATTGGAGTGATTAATTAAAACTAAAATTAACTTTATTAATTAATTAAAGAAAACGACAAAGAACAAATCAAGAAAACAAATGATTAACAACCAAGAAGTGAAACAATACCCAGGAAAGAATCCACCTAGATTTCATCTATCATTATCAATCTGAATTAAACAGTTTCTTCACTTAGTATTTTGATCCATAGAAATCCCTAAATTATACTAATATGTTTTTAGAGAGTAAGAGCAACTAACCCTAAGTTGATTAATTGAAATTTCTTTCTAATTAAAACCCCTATTGTCGCATTAACTCGATCTATGGATCTCCTTATTAGATTTGAATTTAATTCGGTAGATTTATGCTGTCCTATTTTTAAGATTGCATGCAACTCCACTCAATTATGCTAGATCTACTCTTAAACAGGGACTTTTTCTCCTCTATCCAAGCACATCAAACACGGATTAGTAGTCTGAAAATATTAAACCAAGAATTAAGCACACAAAATTGAGAACAAGATCCAAGTATTTATTACGTAAAACATAAATCAAAAGGCAGAACTTACCATATCGTTCATCTCCCTTAGGTATTTAGAAAATTAGTTCATAATTGCAAATAAGAACATCTCAAATACAGTATAACCACAATAAATAAAGAAACTCATAATAAACTTCAAAAAAATCAAAAGGAGATCTTCAACCTTGATAGAAATCTGCTTTAGAGTCGGCTTCAATGGTTTAGAGTTGTTTTCTTCAATATTCTATGACGATTTACTCCCTTATTTTTATATTTAGTATATATAGGTCTTGGAATACCCGAAAAAACTAAAAATTGTGTTCTTCCAAGTTTCTGGATTGCAATTCGCAAAATCCACACGGTCTGGCACATGGCCGTGCGACAGCCCGTGTGGCTCCTGAAACATGATCCGATTTTCTGATTTTCACTCCTTTTGCTCTCAAATACCCTCCCAAGTATAGAAACATGAATTTAAAGGATTAGGATCATAAAATTCACTATTTTACATCGAATAATCATCCAAAAACGATTAAGAACGTGATTAAAACATGCTAATTTTATTAGTTATCAGTAAACATTTATCAAAACGACGTAGTCTTGCCTTTTCTTATTTGAATTTTCAGGTAACTCGACTTGTGTAATTCATATTCGAGTTAAACCGAAAGACTTGATTTTTTTTATTCGAGTTGATCTGAATAACTCGATTAACTCAAATAACTCAAACTATTTAATTCAAAATTTAAATTTTTATCAATTTTTTTAAATCGAATCGAATTTTACTCACTCTTAATATGAGTCTTTGTTTACAAACTTTCACTGACACGAAGTATTTTTGTTTGAGAATGCCACTAATTGAAACTAAGCAGTCATTTCGATGATGTTGGGGCATGAAAATATCAAAGGTTATTAGAGCAAAATTAGTCTTTTAGGAACCAACTAATAATGCTTCTATAAAATAAGTGAGGATTGTAATTATGACCCTAATCACAAAGACAATGATTAAGCTAATGACTATCGAAAATGGGTCATTGTCCTTAATTTCCATAGCATTTTGGCCCCTCCCTCGTTGCGCTATATAAATCAACAACAGATGGTTTTGTTTTTTAAAAAGAAAAGAAAAGAAAAAGTGGAAAAACATTCCTTAAAAAGGAAGTTTAATAAAGGCAAAATTATCGGTTACATGTTTCCTGGGCCCAAAACTTGTAGAATCTCCTTTTACAAATAGGCCGGTGATTGTATTTGTAGCACAAAAATTCATTGCATAAACTATGGGAAATGGTGATCAAAGCTGGGTTATTGCCTATGTGGTCGAATCTGGGCCCTGAGATTTTTTAAAAAAAATTAAAAATCATTGTCGGTGCTTAATCTTTAATTAGATTATCGTAATTATGACTCGATAATCATTTCAAAATCAGTGAGGTCTATAAAGAAGGGAAAAAGGGTTGATTTGGTGAAACATATAGCTATAGGGAGAAGGAATCTGTATATGCATGTATGTATTAATTTGCACGCTTTGATGTCATTTCACATAGATATAATGATTTCTTTATTCTTTAATCACATTCTAAAAGTGAAGATCCAGAATACTCTCCACCCTTTTATTGGGGAAGAGGTTCGGTTTAGGTTAAGCAGAACACCATAATTCTTACAAAAATTTGCCTAAGCAAAATAATGGGAACCATCTTAATTCTCGTTTGGGAAACATTAACTTAATTATGTCATTGCCATCTCATAAAAACAAAGTCATTTCTGTGTAAATTCTTTGCATTATGCAAGCGAACCCAATAACAATATTATTAACATAACCATAAGGTGTTATATATTACCACCAAATATTAAGGGTAAGTTTTGATAGCCTCACTTATTCTAAAATTTGTATGATAAAAAATATTGGTGAATTAAGATTTACTTACTATATTTTATTGGATAAATTCTATATTTTGTAGCTAAAATTAAGAATAATTAGTTTTTCCAGCAAACTATGAAAAGTTATGATTGGTAGAGTGGGAGATGAGGTGTAAGTGGTTGCTAGCTTAGAGTTGTAATTAGTGTAGTCATTTTATTTAAGGTTTGGACATTGTTCGGAGGTGTGCCCATGACCTCGACAATTGTAACAAGTGGGAGTGGAAGGCTCAGTATTGAGGGGAGTTGAACGCCTACGACCATAATTAGATTGATAGCACCTACGTCTATTTTCACGACCTTTGCCTCATATACAACCAACAACATTTTGGAGAGTAGTGTAGAGCACAACGGTAGGAGGATGGAGAGTCATTTAAACTTTTTAGTTGTAGTTCTTAATAAAGGAGTAAGCCAAATAAATCATCAAAAGAAATAAAAGTTAAGCTTGCTTCAATATTGCAGGTAAAGAAAAAAATTTGCGGGTAAAGGGTTTGTAATCTAGGCTAAGACCGCGCAAGATATAATCAATAAGATCATACTCAGAAATGGCAGCATCAAGTGCAACAAATTAACCAACTAGTCGCTTGGCATGATTCGTATAGGTGCCAACAGGGTTATTGTTTCAAGGCAAAGCATAAAAGAGCATTTTCTAGAATACGAACTTGAGGTTTTTTTTTTTTTTTTATTAATCCTGAGGCATAAGTAGCCTGCAGTCGAAACCAAGTAGCATAGGCAGTGATGACACCAACAACTCGAGAGAGCATAATTTGTGGAAAATTTCTTTCCACTAAGATGCTTTAATTTCACGCTTAAATCTCCGTATCTGATCAATTTAGAAAATTGAGATATGTATATATAAATTGGAAGTCATAATTGTTACGAGTTTTATTGCCTGTTATTCTCACAAGTATACCTGTTTTTTTGGTAAATAAAGAGAAAACTTTAAGTCATTACAAAGATAAAACAAACTAGATAGCCATAGCCCCTACCATATATTTCTGCGAAATCTCCAAAGCATTTACTGGAACCTCTCCAAACCGCATCAGGCCAATTGGTGCATTGATCCACTTGTTGGCCATCAAGTCAGCTACCTTATTCGCCTCACGTGGAATAAATCCAACAACATCACTTTTTTAGACCTTATTTTTAGCCTAGGCCATCATGTATTCATGTCCCTCATATTTTAAAAATATATAATTAATGAATTATTTTATTAATTTTATAAAAATAAATCATTGTCTAACCAATGAATTCTATTTTGGTGTTGCTTTAATTAGTAATTGCAAAAAAGAAAAAGAAAAACTCCATAAGTATTAAAAAGTAAGAACGTAATGTAATGATAAAAAATAAAGCACTAACTACATAATTATTATTTTTAAATAAACCAATTTATAATTATCCATTAATTTGAAGTTAAATAATTAGATGAGTAATAAATCTAAATAGCCATAAATTTCTTAATACGAATCGATTGCCTTTTACAAAAAACAGTAATTATGCACCTAGATAATAATGAACATAATTGCTTGCTCGCTCATTCTTTCAGTTTCTAACAGTCTAAATTTTACTTTTCAACAGGTACTTAGTTAACTAACATTCTAGATGTAAATATTAAGCATAATAATAGCACATCAAGTATGCATATAAAATTTTCACATTGTGATCAACATTGCTTTTTTAATTTTTTTCCAAATTCATGGATTTATTAGATGTATATATTTATAATCTATAATATATAAAAAAAACTATGAAATCCATTTTTTTTGAATAGACAAGAATGCTCTTTATTTTCAACTATATTAGTAAATTAACATGTAAAAATATTTATAATTTAATTTAAAATTATTAGTTATAACTCTATTTAAAAATTCGATAATTTTATTAACTTTTAAAATAGAGTTATAACTTGAATAAAAGTCTAAGCATACTCACTACCAATAAATTAAAATAATTAATAATTAAGGTTAAAATATTATTTTAAAAATTCTGAATTATTTTATTTTTTAAGTAATTTTTATTTTCATATTTATTAACGTAATAAAATAACGTTATACTTGAATAGAAATCTAAGTATATAAATAGAGATTGATTTTATCTTTTAGTTATCATCTAATTACTGTTAGAGTTAGATATCAATTAAAAATTAAGTTTAGATCTATAAATAGCATCCGTTAGTAGCCTCCGAGAAAATCATAGGTAAAAAGAATAAAAATTATTAATATTAATAAGTTAAAAGTATTTCAAGAAGAAATATTAATGGCATCGAAGAGTACCAAAGAGACATGCAAGATCATTTTCATTGATGATGACATTATATAATATTATGTTATTTTTAAAAAAATTATAAGTTTTTATTTTGTTCCAAGCAAATACTCTTTTATACTCTCATTTTATCTTCTTCTTATTATTGTTGTTTGTTTGTTGTTGTTATTATACATGAAGGTGTAAATGGATGAGAGAGATTTTAAAATAGTAAAAATATTTACCATATAAAATTTCAATAATTATTTTTAATTATCATTATCAAATTTATTTATTAATTTAATGTTATCTCCCGTATTAATCATGAATTATTATTATAATTCATGTTTGTTGTTTTACTTTTTTTAATTTAATTTAATATTATATACTTTATAATATAGTTCTAATAGTTTGCATTCCCGTTTTAAATTAATTATAATGTAAAAATATTTAGCGTATAATATATTTTAGTTTTGTAAAATTGTATTTATTATTTCATATAAAAATAAAATAATCAATCTGTAATGAATTAGTAGAATATTATTTTGATATAAAAACAAAAGGTTTTCTTTTTCATCCTTAGTAAAATTATGTAATATAAAGTTATATATATATATATATATAATTGGACGGAATGAGATTATTTGGGATCAAACCAAAGCTCTCATGCCTACAAATGTAATGCTCTTCCTATTGAGCCAAGAGATTGATGGCTATGTAATATCAAGTTAATTGTGAAAATTATGCGTATTTATGAAATAATTAAATATTACATTCTATATAAATTTTAAAAATTATGGAAAATATTAAATGTATAATGATATTTTTATTTTTAAATAATTATATTTTAACATATTAAGATTTAATGAAAGTTTTTAATATAATTAAATTTCATAATTATTTTGTACACTTTTAATTCAAATATTATAATTATTTTTGTACACTTTTAATTCAAATATTATAACATTTTTATTAGTTTTAATTTTAAAAATTAGGTGAAATTTAGAAATAATAATAATTAATAAAATTAAATCGTGAGATATGTGAAATACAAAGGACTTATAGTGTAAATTAAAAAAAGGCAAATGAATCCATTATATAAATTGATTTGGACTAAGGGACTTTGTAACGCCCCAAAAATATCTGTATATGTTTCTGCGTTAATTTGACACAATTGAGTATCTGCTTGGGTATGTGTATGAGGTCCCAAGTTCAAGCTTGACTTGGACAGATTTTGGCATATTTTTAATAAAGCGCAACCCTTGGTTAATAGGCTTATAAATAATTATTAGTAAAAATGTATCAGAATGGGCCTACTGATCTGGTGGTTAAGATGTGTGTTGGTGTGTTAGAGGTCTAGGATTCGAATCTTTGTTGTAGCAGGGTATTATTTTAGCTACAAAATCTTTGCTAGAGTTTGTATTTGACCGAAAATCTAAGTAGTGGGTAGTTGGTGGAGAGAATTAAGGAGAAATAGATTAGGGGTTAACAATTTCGTTGAATGCGTACTTTCTTTTTAGAAAAATTCAGCTACCCTTCTCCCTTTCCTCTCTTTTTGCTGTCGATTCCCCCTTTTACTCCTTGTGCTGCCGAAATTCCTTTGTTTCCCTCTTTGTTCGACTTTACATTCTTTCTTGCTTGCAATCGTCGTGCTTTTTCACTGTTGGGGCGCATATGGTAAGTTTTCGGTTCACTCACTTATATGTTACTCTGGTTAAGTGTTTAATGGGGTTTTGGTTGCTGTTTAGGAGTCACTCGTGAGGCTGGTATCAACGGTTCGTCGAGTTGACTTGAAGTGGTTAACGTTCTGCTAGTGGTAAGTCGACTTTTCATTTCGGGATTAGTTAAGGCTCGTTTTTGGGTTTCTAAAGGGTTGAATATTCTGATTATAGGTGCTGGTGTTCTCAGGATTTTGTAAACAACGAATTTGAACCAGGTGTGTACCCAAAAACACAAAAAACGAGAATCGACGAAAGCCAAAAAATGAAACTATCGATGCCACACGGGCGTGTGGTCGCCAGTGTGGTAGGTCGTGTGCCAGTACACTGGGGTGTGATTGACGAGGCCAAGCCTTGCGTGAAGGACATGGCCATGTCACACACGGCCTCAACCAGCTGAGGCGTGTGGGCCACACGGGCCTTATGGAATTCTGGGCCAGGCCATGCAATCTACACAGCCAAGGCCAATTTGGGCTATGTAGGCCACACAAGTGTGTGGGCCCACATGGGCAGGCTATATGGGTGTGTGAGCCCAATTTTCTAAAATACTTTGAATGGTTGCTCGGCTTGCCCAAGTCGACTGGGACCTATCGTAGGGTCGGTGAGAGTTACTTGACCCCTGATTTCATAATTTGACTATGTTTTATATGTGCTTTAGCATGCTCACTGATTTGTACATATGGTCTGCTAATTGCATATTTGCATGTCATGTATTGTACGCTGCATTGCATCGAGATTGGGTTAATATATATGGAGGAAGTATTCTGAATGGATCCTAAGCTTGATATCTGGCAGCACAGCCGCAATTATCTGATTATGTAACGCATTCAGTACTGCATGGTGTGTAGGGATGGGTGGGTCGATTTTATCCCCACATGGTGTGTAGGGTTAGACAGAGTTGGTGTGTAGAGGCTGGTGGGTAGGACTCTGTTTAATCTGTTCTGTTCTGCATATTGTAACTGAAATGGGCCAATGCCCTAATAAATATGTATCTGACTCTGCATTTGGGTGGGCTAAGGCCTACACTGATTCTGTAAGGGGCTCCAGCCCAGATTGATTGTGATTATGATCTGATGTATGTCTGTATGCACGTTTTCTGAGAGGATTAAACACTGCGTTACGAAAACTCACTCTTTTCTATTTAATCTGTTCAGGTACTCCCCAACATTAGCGGATCGGTGTATTGGAGAAGTCGACGGTGGCCACACGTAATAACTTTAGACTATTTTCATTGGCTTTTGCGGTTTTGGATTACTTGTTTATTTGGGGTTTTATTGTAATTTTTAGACTTTAGACTTTTTGGCTTTTAATTTCAGATTTTGAACAATTGGTGTTTTTATTACTAATAAGCACGATTAAAATTCAATTTTCTCTAAAGCAAACAGATTTCCTGAATTTGAAGATTTTCTAAAGCTTCTACGTAAAAGAGATATGTTTTAAAGCAAATTAGTGAGAACACGTTTTTTTGGACTAAGTAAAAGATAATAACTGAAACAATTTTAATGTATCGATGCATTTTCAAAAATACTCTCATATTACATCGCCAGATTCGGCCACAACGTCCAGGCCGGGTTTGGGGTGTTACATTTAGTGGCATCGGAGCCAGGTTGCAAAACTCGATTGTGGATTTGGGTTTTAAAGATTGGTTTTAAAGAATGATTTGTAAATAATTTGAAATATTTTTTAAATAAGTATGTTGTATACCGAGTCTCCGGTGCCGATCCTGTAAGTTTTTAAAACTCTGTTTAGAATTTTTTGAAAGTATGATTAGAATATACTAAAACTACTTTAGGTAGTATACCATACTGAAAACACTCTAGGAAGTGTAAACTAAAACCAGTAGTGAGACTATGATTCATGATAACAGACTCTAAACTTCTGATACTGTATTGCATAAAATATTTGTTAATAAAATATCGAAACTGTTAACTAATGCATAAAACTGTTAATACAGATAAATTCTAAAAATTTACGATGAGCGCACGTGGTACTCGTGGACGGGATACTAGAGGCTGTGGTAGGGACCATAGAGGGGCTCGAGCTGAGTCCTTGGCATCTGATACTATCCTAAATCTGGATACTAGCGAGACACCAGTATCACCTGCAACAAAGATTGGGTCTGGGAGTCATGATCGTGCGGCTGGGGACGACGCACTATCCCAAGCTATACTACAGATTTTGGAGAGGGTCACTGGGCACAACACTGAATCTGGGGGCTGTAGGTAGGTTACGGAATAACTCCTGTCCAATGGGGCTGAGTTATTCAGAGGTGTTGCTGGAGTTTCCCCTAACGTGGCTGAGTATTGGATGGAGACCATGGAGAGAATTATGGATGACCTGGATTTTACTGTTGAGCAGAAGCTTAAGAGGGATGTTTCTCTATTGCGTGATAAAGCATACCAGTGATGGCTCACAATTAAGGAGGGCACTTAGCCCGACTGATTAACCTAGGATTATTTTAAGGCTACGCTCCAGGGTAAGTATGTGGGGGCCAGCTACATTGATGCCAGGAGGTGTAAATTCCTTAATCTCACCCAGGAAGACCGTTCAGTAGCCGAGTATGAGGCCGAGTTCCTGAGGTTGAGCCATTATGTGAGAGGCATGATGGTGACTGATTATGAGCACTGTGTTCGGTTTGAGGATAGTCTCAAGGACAATTTTCGAGTTTTGACAACTCCGCAGAGGGAGCGTGATTTCTTTGTTCTACTTGAGAAGGTGAAGATTGTCGAGGAGGTTAAGCGCGCTGAGTGCCAAAACTGAGAGAAAGGAAAGAAAAAGAGGGAATTAAAGCCCTCGAGTTCTGCGTTGAGGCCTAAGAAAAAGGCCAGGCTTAATAGGCTCGTGAGAGTTAGGCCTCCTGTTGTACCTATTGGTGTGACAGCCTTAAAATGACCCTAGTCGGAATGTGGTTTCGGGACCACAAAAACCGAGGCATAAAAATAATTTGATATTTATTTTGATGCCTATAATATGTGTTAACTCATGTGTGACATTTTTTATGCTTTAATTTAGAGTTATAAATGTGAATTTCACTAGAAAAGACCTAGTAGAAAACTTTGAAAGTATGATGGGGGAATGTGTGATGACTAATTAAAGCATGCATGCAAAACAATGGCCTTGCATGTCAAATACCCTCTTTTACAAGTGATGGCCGGCCATGAAAAAGAATATGGGCAAAACATGTCATAGACATGTTTTGTTGGTGAATCATGGGTGAAAAAATAAATTAATGAGCATGGGTAATAAAGAAATGGAAAAAGAAAAAATGGTCTCATGCATGCCCCATTGCTGTGTATTGAGGAAGAGAAAAGAAAAAATTTTGTTCATCCATTTTTCATTCTCTCTTGACCGAAAATACTAGAGGGAAGGAGGAATTTTGCTTCATGCTTGGTTTGGAAGAGGATTAGGAAGAGGTTTGGCTATACTTGCATCAAGATTAAGGTATGTTTGAGGTTGTGCCATGAGATTCATGCATGTTTTTAGTTGATAGCTTGATGCTCTTGTTAGCCCATGGTTCAAACCTTTGTTATATCATGGGGATGGTATTTGGCCAAGGTGGATTTTGTGTTAATGCCATTGCATGTTAAATATGAAGCTTGCTAATGATATATGTGATGGTGGATTGATGGCTCTTGGACTTTCTTTTTAGTATTTTGAGTAAGACATTAAGTTCTTTGTTTAATCATGACCAAAATTATGGTGTTGTGATGTATTCCGCCATGGTACATCCAAAAGTGTGATTTATGCTCATTGCATGGAAAGTAAGATTTGTGTTTTGAAATTATGTTCATGTTTAGTTACAATCAACTTGAGATTCGGCACTAGCATATATATATGTATATATGTTTGTACATGATGTATTGGTATGACATATATACTATTTCAAGGTGTATATTTGCTTGTGATGATGTTTCGGTTATGAAGTAAATGAGAGATGTGTATTGAGCTACGATATGTAATGCGTTAGTTAGTAAAATGTATGCTGTTTTTGTGTGATATTAAGTGTATAATTGGCCTCAACATGGACATGCATATTCGGCCACATGAGGGGAAATTGGTGTACATGCATTCGGTTGGAGGCAAGCATATTGATGCCTATTCTTGCCTTAGAAAATTCGGCTAAGAGGAATATTAACTAATGTGTTGAGTTCGATTCATGATTTCGTACACATGCGACTTTGATGCCTAATGGGTATATATATTGGCTAAGTACCTTGTATTCCTCTTTCGATGCTCAAATGATTAAATCGATTTATTTGTTAAATTAAGCTCAAGAGCAAAGGGGAACTAGATCCGACAAAGGGAAGGAAAAAGTGGTCGAATAGCCATTGAAATCGCTCGACGACATCCTAGGTAAGTTCTTGAGTAATAGAGCTTAAATTCGAATTGATTAGATCATGTTTAAAGCAAATTAAAATCATGCTCTTTGTGTGTGGCTATTGAGCCGAAATTGCAAGTGTGAAAAGTGCCTTGTGTTTGAGTTTTGCTAATGAAAATGAAATACAAATGTGTCATAATTTATTGATAATTGTGCTCGGTTCTTGAATGATGTCCGGCTAAGTCCCAAGGCTTTGTGCTAAGTGACTATATTCGGACTAGGATCCAAGGCATTCGTGCGAGTTAATAAATCCGGCTAAGCCAAGGCATTTGTGCAAGTTACTAAACCGGGTTAAGTCCCAAGGCATTCGTGCGAAGTCACTATAACCGGCTTCGTCCGAAGGCATTTGAGCGAGTCGTTATATCCGGTTAAATTCGAAGGTACGTGATTCGAGAATGAGCGATCTTGCTGTAAAATTTTCAGTTAATACGCTTGAAAAATTCCAGCAATGAGGTATGTTCGTATGTGCTTGAATTAGTTGATTCCTTGAATAATATTCGCTCGATCGAGTAATGAGTTTCGGTATTTGGCTAAGATGATCCCTTATGTATGAACATAGGGGTTGGAATGTGAAATGAGTAGGATATTGAGAATTTGTGCATATGAAATTATCCGTTAGCTTTATGAATGCTATGCTTTTGTTGTGTTGGAATTTCTTGCTCAAACTTACTAAGCATAAATTGCTTATTCCGCTTTTCTCTGTTTCTTTGTTTATAGATTTTGGCTCGTCACTATCGGACTCGGGATTTTTGGAAGTCAAGTCTCCCACACTATCAAAGCCCCCATTTTGGTACAATTTTGGTTGAACTTTGAAATGGCATGTATAGGACTACCCTTTTGTTGAAGGTCATGTACCTTTCGGTTTTGTGTAAACTTGGATAGCCATGCGAAAATGGCTTATATAATGCTTTTAGCATAGTACCATAATCGTTTGTATGTTGATCATTATGAGGTATGGAATTGTTTTGAAACGATTAGCCATTGGAATGGTTAATCATGATCACACTTTGTGCTATGTATGCAAAAAGGGCCAATTGAATCATGGAAATCATGAAATAGGTAAAGCCTACCTTAAAGGCAGATGCTGACAGCAGCAGTGATGTAGATGTGAAAAATCACTAAAAATAGTAGGAATGGTATTAAATAGTGAATAAATTATGTAAATGAACTTTGATGAATTTACTTTCATATGGAAGAAACGAAACGGTCATATGAGTTATATGTTAAGAGATATTAAAGTTCTCGTGAAACAGGGTCAGAACGGTTTCTGGATCCCCTGTTCCGACTTTGGAAATTTATTATAAATTAACCAGAGATATTTAGGAGTCATTCCATATATGTATAGATTCCTCTCTTAGTCTAGTTTCTATAGAAATAAACGGCATCAGTATTAAAGCCCTGTACAAGGAGATATTCAATTCGTAACGCACGAAGGTCAGTGTAGTCGAACCCTGGAATAGGGGAGACTTTAACTAATAAACTGTACTAATTGGCTTGCCAAAAAATTCTAGAAAAAAATCTGTAGATCGAAATATGAGTCTAGTTTCAGGGAAAAATTACGAAATAAATTTTCGAGCTTTGAAACTCAAGATATGATTTTTAAGGCGACAGTGACACAGTGACCAGCTAGTCTGGAAATTTCTAAATGGACTGTGAAAATAGTTAAGTCTGTGTGCATTTTGTGTCCGATTCCGTAACGGACTCGGTGCGGGTGTTACAATTTATTGGTATCAGAGTTACGGTTTAGTCGATTCTAGGACTACCGTAATACGCTTTGGGTCTAGCTATACATGCCATTATGTGATTAATTGATAGTGTGGTGATTTCGACGCTTGAATTTGTGTTTAATTATAGTAATGGATCCAGATCCCAACCGAGCGATAGGCGATGATGTGGAGAGTGTGGCGCTGCTCCCTGACAAGGGACAGCGCCGGTGGACTCTCAACCTGTTGGTAGCAATCCGAATGATGAGGCTAGGCAAGCTTTCTATAGCGTGATGAATGATTGGTTCAACCAATACATTCGAACTAACACTACTGTTCCACAACCTCCATTCCCGACTCATACGACCCCGCACCTACAATGCCTCCGATGAATCGACCAAATAAGGTCGAATAAGCCCCAGCTGATGAATCAAAACATGGTGCTATGAATTTAAAGCTACGGATAGCGACAATGCCGAGCAAGCTGAATTTTGGTTGGACAACACTATCCGCACTCGATGAGCTATCTTGTACACCGATGAATGCCTAAAGTGTACTATCTCCTTGCTACGTGATTACGCCTACTATTGGTGGTGTACTCGACTTCACAGTGCCCGAGAGCAAGTAACTTGGGAGTTTTTCCAAACCGAGTTTGGAAAAAGTATATCATCGAGATTTATGGATCAAAATGGAAGGAATTTCTCGAACTTAAACAAGGTTCCATGTCGGTTCATGACTATGAACGAAAATTTGTGAGGCTCACCCGTTCTGCTGGAATGCATTTCTTCGTAAGTCGTGATGTAAACGCTCAAGATGGATGAATGATGATATAAAGTCAGTATGTTGGCATTTTGGAAATCAGAGTTTGTGGCTCTTGTCGAGCGAAGCGTGCAAAGCCGAGGAGCTCAAGATGGAGAAAAGAAAAGTGAAGTGGGAGCAAGGGAGTTTCAGAAGAGGTCTTCGGGGAAGCCCTTCCCACAGTCATCAAAGAAATTTAGAGATGGCTTAGGCCGGTCTAGAGACACTTCAGGCTTTTCTAGACGAGATCGCGATCGACCCCCTGTGACCACACGAGTCACTTCGATCGCCAGTGGTGGAAATGATCGTCGAGAGAGAACGGAGTGCCAGTATTGTGGCAAATGGCATTCTAGAAGTTGTAGATTCCGTGACCGCTCCTGTTACAAGTGCGGATCAGTTGACCACTTCATTAAAGATTGCCCGAGGTTGTCTCGAAGAATGTAGATCGAGTGGGAAACCGGTGCTACCATCGCCGAGGTAGACCATCTAGAAATACGGGCAATGCTAGTGGTGGTCAGAGAGGATCTAGAGATGTTACGACTAGATCCGAGGCTCGCGCTCCTGCTAGGGCTTATGCTATACGCGCACGCGAGGATGCTTCCTCTCCAGATGTTATTACCAGTACTTTCACTCTCTTTGATACTAATGTGATTGCTTTGATTGACCCTGGTTCTACTCATTCTTATATATGCGAAACCTTAGCATCCAAAGAAGACTTTACCTATTGAGTCTCTCGAGTTCGTAATTCGGTGTCAAATCCTTGGGTCGTTACGTCTTTGGTCGACAAAGTGTGTAAGAAATGTCCCTAGTAATTTGAGGTTCCTGTTTTCCGACGGACTTGATGCTTTTGCCGTTCGATGAATTTGATGTTATTCTTAGGTTGGATTGGTTGACCGTGCATGATGCGGTTGTGAATTGCAAAAGCAAGACTATTGATTTGAGGTGCGCAAATAACGAGATGATCTGAGTTGAGTCTACGGACTTAAAGGGGTTGCCAGTTGTAATATCATCAATGTTGGCCCAAAAATATGTAAGAAAGGGGTGTGAAGCATACCTTGCGTATGTACTTGATGATAAGGAGTTAGAAATAAAACCCAAATCTGTGCCGGTGGTTTGTGATTACCCGGATGTTTTTCCCGAAGAATTACCGGGTTTGCCACCTGTTCGGGAGATAGAGTTTGGTATTGAGCTTGTACCTGGGACCACACCGATTTCGATAGCTCCGCATCGTATGGCACCAACGGAATTAAAGGAGTTGAAAGCTCAGTTGCAAGAGTTGGTGGATAGAGGTATTGCTCGCCCGAGTTTTTCACCTTGGGGTGCACCAGTGTTGTTTGTGAAAAAGAAAGACGGAACCATGAGGTTGTGCATCGACTATCATCAGCTTAATAATGTGACAGCCCTAAAGTGACCCTAGTCGGAAAGCGGTTTCGGGACCGCTAAACCGAGTCACCAAATTATTTGGATGTGATATTTATGGTATAAAATATGTGAATATGAATGTGCGAAAATCTTAAGCTTCGATTTAGTAAATTGCATGTGAATTTAGTCAAAAGGACTTGTGTGACACTTTTGAAATGTGATAGGCTAATCTACAAGGATCTAATAGTGCATGTAAACAAAAAGGAGGACTTGCATGTCAAATTCCCCTTTCTAATTGCTAGTGGTGGCCATGACAAAGGATGATGGGCAAAACATGTCATAGACATGTTTTGTTGGTGCATCATGGGTGGAAAAATAAATTAAAGAGCATGGGCAAAGAAAGAAAAAAATGGTCTCATCCAGTGCTCCCCCTCCCTTGCCGTGAATGGAAAAAAGAAAACAAAGAAGAAAAAAAATGTTCATCCTTTGATTCATCTTTTGGCCAAATTTTGAAGGAAAAAGGGAAGAAGGAGTGAAGCATTCGGCTATCCTAGGTCACTATTAAGGTAAGTTTGATGTTTTGCCATGAGATTCATGTATATTTTAGTAGTTAGCTTGAGTTCTAACTAGCCATGGTTCCAATCCTTACTATGTCATGGAGATGATATTCGCTAAGGTAAGATTGTGTTGATATCATTTGCATGCTAAAAGTGAAGCTTTGTAATGGTGCATGTGATGGTGTATTGATGATGAATGTGCTATGGAAAGAAATCGGTCTTCCTAAGAATATATTTGTGAATGTTTATATTAGTAATAGCCGAAATTAAAGAGGTTTGATGTCTTGAACAAATGTTGATTATATGATTCAAAACGAGATATGTCAATGATGAAGTATAATCGGCCATGGAGGTAGCTCATTTTGGAAGTGTGATTGTGGTATATTTTCTTTGTGATTGATTATAAAAAATTTGGCTTAAGTGAGGTAATTGGTAAAAGATGTGTTTATGATGTAATACATATGTTCTCATAAGCTAAGTTATGTATATGTGATATCTTGCATATTGGTTGTTATGGTAAGGTTTGAGATATTGACGTATGAATATGTTTTGTTTGTGGTTCGAAGAACTAATGGTTAAGTTGTTAAGTTACATGCTTGAGTAGTAAATATGTTAAGAATGGTTCTAAAATGCATATGGATGCCGTGTGATGGTGTTTGATTGGGAAGTAAATTGTTTGATTTAGCTCAAGAGCCTAGAGGATCAAAGTCGGATAAGGGAAAAGAGGAAGTAAACGAATAGCCGTGGATATCTAGTCGTCGACCACTTTCGAGGTAAGTTTTAAGCGATAAATCGTTGAGTAAATTCAATCATAATAGGGCATAATGAGTTGATTTGATAAGATATGATGTGGCCATGATATGTCTTAAACCCAAATGGTAAGTTCATAAGTGTTTGGACTTGGAAATTTAAGAGCAAATTGTAATAAATTGCTTGGACAGCAGCGATAAGGTGATTTTAGAAAATCACTATAAATTGTTGGTGTGGAATTATAGGCTGAATAAAATATGTAATCAAAGCTTAGTTGGTCTAGTTTCTTATAAAAGAGACCGTGGAAGCAAAGAAATTTCCTATAAAGAGATATTTAATGTTGTGCGGGACGGTTGTCGGAATGACTCAAATCCCATGTTCTGCTTTTTGGAAAATCATTATAATTCGTACAAAAATGGTTATAAGATAAGATTTATATGCTTAGACTCCTTAACGAGTCTAGTTTCAAATGGAGTCAAATAGAACACATTATGAATTCTGTACAATGAAAAATTTGATTCGTAGTGAAGAGTGGTAACAGGGGAAACTTTAAGAAAAATCTGGTATTGATTGGCCAAACCTAAAATTCTGAAAATTTTATGGGTGGAAGATACATGAGTCTAAATTCGGGGAAAATTAACGGCAATTGATTTTGAGTTTTGTAGCTCCAGTTATAAACAACTTAGTGACTGTTGGTCAGAAAAACTGCTTGTAGTGAATATGTGATTTTGTTGTAAACTTTGATGAAACTATTTGAGTTGCTTATAAGCTATTGCTGAAATTGATGTACAAGAAAATATGAAATATGTATGATATACATATATGTGTGATAAGGCCGAATGGCCAATGCGATGAATGTGAAAGTGTATGTATATGTGATAAGGCCTAATGGCCGATGTGATGAATGTGAAAGTGTATGTATATGTGATAAGGCCTAATGGTCGATGTGGTGAATGTGAAAGTGTATGTATATGTGATAAGGCCTAATGGCCGATGTGGTGAATGTGAAAGTGTATGTATATGTGATAAGGCCTAATGGCTAATGTAAAATATATGTGTGATATGCATATGTGGTAAAGCCGAATGGCTAATGTGAATGTTGTAACATGTGATTAAATGTACATGAAACTTGAATATGTTCCGTGAGACCCGATGACTACGTGTGGAGATTATGACCGGTAAGACCCGATGACTACGTGTGGAGATTATGACCGGTAAGACCCGATGACTACGTGTGGAGATTATGTCCGGTAAGACTTCTTTTATAAGAATTGCTTATAAAAAATACGCAATGCTAAAGGTTAAACAGTATGTACTCCAAGCTTATATGTGAGCTTGATTTAAACTAAACCATAAGGTAGTTATGTGATGTATACGAGAGCAATCTATGAGACTATTCCTATGATTATGATGAGATGTGCATATCTGGATAAAGGGGGTGGTATGCCCGAAGGAAGAGTGAAATAAAAATACGAACAACTATGTTATAACTTGATTGTTATCTGCTGACACCGCTTGAAACTTACTAAGTATTGTAATGCTTACTCCGTGTACTTTGTTTCCTCTGTTTTATAGATCTCATTTGGAAGCTACAGGGCTCGGGGATCGTCAAAGAACTAGTCACACTATCACTATCCACTGCTTGGTACTGCTATGTTTTGGAATATCTTATGGCATGTATAGAATAGACTAGTAGTGAGAGGATATCTTGGTTAATGTATAGGACTACCCTTTTGGTGTAGGTCATGTACCCTTCGGTTTTGTGTAAATTCGGATAGCCATGCGAAAATGGCTTAGATATACTTTGATCATAGCATTATAATCATTGTATGTTGTTTGTCAAGAGGTATGGAAATGTTGGTAACGGTTAGCCATGGGAATTGTCATTCATGATCACTTTTGGTATATGTATGACAAACTCTAGTTGATCCATGGAGGATCATGAAATAGGTAAAGTTTACCTTAAAAATAGATGCTAGTAGCAGCAGTGACGTGAATGTGAAAAATCACTAAAAATAGTAGAAAGGGAATTAAATAGTGAATAAATTATGTAGTCGAACCTTGATGAATCTATTTTCGTAGGAAAGTAACGAAACAATCATTTGAATAGTATGTTAAGAGATATTTAAGTTTTCGTGAGATAGGGCCAGAACGATTTCTGGATTCCCTGTTCCGACTTTCGAAATTCATTGTAAATTATCCAAAGATAATTAGGAGTCATGCCATATATGTATAGATTCCTATTTGAGTCTAGTTTCTATAGAAACAAACGGCATCAGTATTGAAGCCCTGTACAGGGAGATATCCAATTTCTAACGCACGAAGGTCAGTGTAGTCGATCCCTGCAACAGGGGAGAATTTAACTAATAAACTGTACTAATTGGCCTGACCAATAATTCTAGAAAAAAAAATTTGTAGATGCATATATGAGTCTAGTTTCAGGGAAAAATTACAAAACTAGTTTTCGAGTTTTGGAACTCAAGATATGATTTTTAAAGTGATAGTGACGCAGTTAGCTAACTGCCTGGAAAATTTTTAAAATGGACTGTGAAAGTGAGTGGTTTAAGCCGTTAACCCCTCGTGTCCGATTCCGGCAGCGGACTCGGGTACGGGGTGTTACAAATAAGGTGACAATAAAGAACAAATATCCGTTACCGCGTATCGATGATTTGTTCGATCAACTGAAGGGAGCCTCAGTGTTCTCAAAAATAGATTTGAGATCGGGCTATTATCAGTTGCAAATCCGAGATTCGAATATACCCAAAACTCCTTCAGAACAAGATATGGTCACTACGAGTTCTTAGTGATGCCGTTTGGGCTCATTAATGCCCCTGCGGTATTTATGGATTTGATGAATCGGATCTTCAGACCGTATTTGGATCGGTTCGTAGTTGTGTTCATTTACGACATCTTGGTCTATTCAAGAGATGAGACCGAACATGCGGAGCACCTGAGATTAGTGTTGCAAATTTTACGAGATAAGCGACTATATGCTAAGTTCAAGCAAGTGTGAGTTCGGTTAGCGAGGTTAGCTTCTTGGGCCATGTGGTATCTCAGATCGGTATTCGAGTCGACCCGAGTAAAATTTCAGCCATACTTAACTGGAAGCCTCCGAGAAATATTACCGAGGTTCGAGCTTTTGGGACTTGCTTACACTACCGACGGTTTGTAAAAGGATTCTCGATGATAGCCACACCCATGACGAAACCGCTTGTAAAGATGTCAAGTTTGAATGGACGGAAAAGTGTCGAAAAAGTTTCACCAATTGAAAACTCATTTGACGGAAGCTCCAAGACTAGTACAAATTTAATCGGCAAAGAGTTTGTCATCTATAGTGACGCCTCCCTACTTGGGTTAGGTTGCGTCTCGATGCAAGAAGGTCGAGTTGTGGCCTATGTGTCGAGACAATTAAAGCCACATGAGAAAAATTATCCCACCCATGATCTCGAATTGGTCGCCATCGTATTCGCCTTAAAGATATGGCGACATTACTTATTTGGTGAGAAGTGCCATGTATTCGGATCACAAAAGTCTCAAATATTTGATGACTCAAAGAGACTTAAATCTGCGACAAAGACGTTGGCTCGAGTTGTTAAAAGATTATGAGCTTGTCATTGATTATCACCCGGGAAAGGCTAATGTGGTTGCGGACGCCTTGAGCCGAAATCACCGTTTGCTTTACGAGCAATGAATGTACACTTGTCTATTCTACCCGACAATGTGTTAGTAGCCGAATTAAAGGCCAAACCATTATTGACTCATCAAATTCGTGAAGCTCAGAAAGTCGACGATGAGTTGGTTGCAAAACGGGCTGAGTGTGTTCCGAACAAGGAATCAGAGTTTCAAATTGATGATGACGATTGTTTGAGGTTTAGAAGCCGTCTGTGTGTTCCAAAGAATTCGGAACTTATTTCGATAATTCTGAACGAAGCCCATTGTAGCCGAATGGCAATCCACCCAGGGAGTACGAAGATGTACAACGATTTGAAACATCGATTTTGGTGGCATGGTATGAAACGAGACATCTCCGACTTTGTTTCGAGATGTTTAATATGTCAACAAGTGAAAGCGGAACATCAAGTGCCTTCAGGATTACTTCACCGATTACGATACCCGAGTGGAAATGGGATCGAGTCACAATGGACTTTGTGTCCGGACCGCCATTGTCGACAAGTAAGAAGGATGCGATTTGGGTTGTTGTTGATAGACTAACTAAGTCGGCTCACTTTATCCTGTATGCGTCGGATTTTCATTGGATAAACTAGCTGAATTGTACGCTTCTCGATTGTGAGATTACACGGGTACCGATTTACATTGTGTCGGATAGAGATCCGAGGTTCACCTCGCGATTTTGGAAGAAATTGCAAGAAGCTTTGGGTACCAAGTTGCATTTCAGACCGCTTTTCACCTCAAACCGATGGTCAATCCGAGCGGATAATTCGGATACTTAAGGATATGTTGAGATGTTGCATCCTCGAATTCAATGGTTCATGGGAACGGTATCTACCTTTGATTGAATTCGCCACAACAATAGTTTTCAATCAAGTATTAAGATGGCGCTTACGAGGCTTTGTACGGCGTAAATGCCGTACACCATTGTTTTGGACCGAGCTCGGTGAAAATAAAATTTTGGAGTGGATTTGATTAAAGATGTTTGAATGAAGGTAAAGGTAATCCGTGAAAGTCCGAAGGCGCCACAGATCGTCAAAGAATCGTGACGCGGATTTGAAACGAAAGGACATTGAGTATCGTGGGAGATAAAGTGTTTCTTAAAGTTTCGCCTTGGATAAAGATACTCAGATTCGGCCGTAAGGGCAAGTTGAGCCCGAGATTCATTGGGCCGTACGAAATCTCTGAATGAGTTGGCCTAGTTGCGTATCGTTTGATTTTGCCCCCTGAACTCGAAAAGATTCACAACATCTTCCATGTTTCAATGCTTCGACGCTATAGATCTGATCCATCGCACGTAATTAGTCCATCAGAGGTTGAAATTCAAGCCGATATGAGTTACGAAGAAGAACCGATTCGTATCTTAGCTCGTGAAGTAAAAGAGTTGCGAAACAAAAGGGTTCCGCTAGTGAAAGTATTATGGCTCAAACACGGAATAGAAGAAGCTACTTGGGAACCCGAGAACTCTATGAAAGAGCGATACCCAAATCTATTTACCGGTAAGATTTTCGGGACGAAAATTTCTTAAGTGGGGAGAGTTGTGACACCTTAAAACGACCCTAGTCGGAATGTGGTTTCGGGACCACAAAACCGAGGCATAAAAATAATTTGATATTTATTTTGATGCCTATAATATGTGTTAACTCATGTGTGACATTTTGATGCTTTAATTTAGAGTTATAAATGTGAATTTCACTAGAAAGGACCTAGTAGAAAACTTTGAAAGTATGATGGGGAATGTGTGATGACTAATTAAAGCATGCATGCAAAACAATGGCCTTGCATGTCAAATACCCTCTTTTATAAGTGATGGCCGCCATGACAAAGAATATGGGCAAAACATGTCATAGACATGTTTTGTTGGTGAATCATGGGTGAAAAAATAAATTAATGAGCATGGGTAATAAAGAAATGGAAAAAGAAAAAATGGTCTCATGCATGCCCCATTGCTGTGTATTGAGGAAGAGAAAAGAAAAAATTTTGTTCATCCATTTTCATTCTCTCTTGACCGAAAATACTAGAGGGAAGGAGGAATTTTGCTTCATGCTTGGTTTGGAAGAGGATTAGGAAGAGGTTTGGCTATACTTGCATCAAGATTAAGGTATGTTTGAGGTTGTGCCATGAGATTCATGCATGTTTTTAGTTGATAGCTTGATGCTCTTGTTAGCCCATGGTTCAAACCTTTGTTATATCATGGGGATGGTATTTGGCCAAGGTGGATTTTGTGTTAATGCCATTGCATGTTAAATATGAAGCTTGCTAATGATATATGTGATGGTGGATTGATGGCTCTTGGACTTTCTTTTTAGTATTTTTGAGTAAGACATTAAGTTCTTTGTTTAATCATGACCAAAATTATGGTGTTGTGATGTATTCCGCCATGGTACATCCAAAAGTGTGATTTATGCTCATTGCATGGAAAGTAAGATTTGTGTTTTGAAATTATGTTCATGTTTAGTTACAATCAACTTGAGATTCGGCTCTAGCATATATATATATGTATATATGTTTGTACATGATGTATTGGTATGACATATATACTATTTCAAGGTGTATATTTGCTTGTGATGATGTTTCGGTTATGAAGTAAATGAGAGATGTGTATTGAGCTACGATATGTAATGCGTTAGTTAGTAAAATGTATGCTGTTTTGTGTGATATTATGTATAATTGGCCTCAACATGGACATGCATATTCGCCACATGAGGGAAATTGGTGTGCATGCATTCGGTTGGAGGCAAGCATATTGATGCCTATTCTTGCCTTAGAAAATTCGCTAAGAGGAATATTAACTAATGTGTTGAGTTCGATTCATGATTTCGCATACATGCGACTTTGATGCCTAATGGGTATATATATTGGCTAAGTACCTTGTATTCCTCTTCGATGCTCAAATGATTAAATCGATTTATTTGTTAAATTAAGCTCAAGAGCAAAGGGAACTAGATCCGACAAAGGGAAGGAAAAAGTGGTCGAATAGCCATTGAAATCGTTCGACGACATCCTAGGTAAGTTCTTGAGTAATAGAGCTTAAATTCAATTGATTAGATCATGTTTAAAGCAAATTAAAATCATGCTCTTTGTGTGTGGCTATTGAGCGAAATTGCAAGTGTGAAAAGTGCCTTGTGTTTGAGTTTTGCTAATGAAAATGAAATACTGAATGTGTCATAATTTATTGATAATTGTGCTCGGTTATTGAATGATGTCCTGCTAAGTCCCAAGGCTTTGTGCTAAGTGACTATATCCGGACTAGGATCCAAGGCATTCGTATGAAGTTAATAAATCGGGCTAAGCCCAAGGCATTTGTGCAAGTTACTAAACCCGGTTAAGTCCCGAAGGCATTCGTGCGAAGTCACTATAACCGGCTTCGTCCGAAGGCATTTGAGCGAGTCGTTATATCCGGTTAAATTCTGAAGGTACGTGATTCGAGAATGAGCGATCTTGCTGTAAAATTTTCAGTTAATACGCTTGAAAAATTCCAGCAATGAGGTATGTTCGTATGTGCTTGAATTAGTTGATTCCTTGAATAATATTCACTCAATGAGTAATGAGTTTCCAGGTATTTGGCTAAGATGATCCCTTATGTATGAACATAGGGGTTGGAATGTGAAATGAGTAGGATATTGAGAATTTGTGCATATGAAATTATCCGTTAGCTTTATGAATGCTATGCTTTTGTTGTGTTGAATTTCTTGCTCAAACTTACTAAGCATAAATTGCTTATTCCGCTTTCTCTGTTTCTTTGTTTATAGATTTTGGCTCGTCACCATCGGACTCGGGATTTTTGGAAGTCGAAGTCTCCCACACTATCAAAGCCCCATTTTGGTACAATTTTGGTTGAACTTTGAAATGGCATGTATAGGACTACCCTTTTGTTGAAGGTCATGTACCTTTCGGTTTTGTGTAAACTTGGATAGCCATGCGAAAATGGCTTATATAATGCTTTTAGCATAGTACCATAATCGTTTGTATGTTGATCATTATGAGGTATGGAATTGTTTTGAAACGATTAGCCATTGGAATGGTTAATCATGATCACACTTTGTGCTATGTATGCAAAAGGCCAATTGAATCATGGAAATCATGAAATAGGTAAAGCCTACCTTAAAGGCGAGATGCTGACAGCAGCAGTGATGTGGATGTGAAAATCACTAAAATAGTAGGAATGGTATTAAATAGTGAATAGATTATGTAAATGAACTTTGATGAATCTACTTTCATATGGAAGAAACGAAACGGTCATATGAGTTATATGTTAAGGGATATTAAAGTTCTCGCGAAACAGGGTCAGAACGGTTTCTGGATCCCCTATTCCGACTTTGGAAATTCATTTTAAATTAACCAGAGATATTTAGGAGTCATGCCATATATGTATAGATTCCTCTCTGAGTCTAGTTTCTATAGAAACAAACTGCATCAGTATTAAATCCCTGTACAAGGAGATATTCAATTTGTAACGAACGAAGGTCAGTGTAGTCGAACCCTGGAATAGGGGAGACTTTAACTAATAAACTGTACTAATTGGATCGACCAAAAATTCTAGAAAAAAATCTGTAGATGGACATATGAGTCTAGTTTCAGGGAAAAATTATGAAATAAATTTTCAAGCTTTGAAACTCAAGATATGATTTTTAAGGCGACAGTGATGCAGTGACTAGCTAGTCTGGAAATTTCTAAATGGACTGTGAAAATAGTTAAGTCTGTGTGCACCTTGTGTCCGATTCCGGTAACGGACTCGGGTACGGGGTGTTACAACTGGGGTGGCGCTATATGGGCACTGTAGTAGACGTTATCCGAGCGAGTGTTAGAGGACTACTGGGACGTGCTTAAGATATGGGTCGACTAAACACGGTGTTTAAGATTATCCGTTAAGAACCAATCAGATGCAAGCTTCGGGTTCTATTACTACACAACCGCTAAGGGTAGTTCAGTAGCCACCTAGGGGTTGTGGTCAGGCTAGGGGTAGTAACGGCATGGGTCGAGGATAGAGAGCACCAGACAGAGGTGCTAGACCGACTGAGGCGAGGCAGCCATCTTTGGTTTATGCTGCTCGTCGCCGTGAGGACCGAGATGTTTCAGACGTCATTACGGGTATGTTTTTTGTAACACCCCAAACCCGGCCTAGACGTTATGGCCGAATCTGTAATGGCACATTGGAGTTAATTTTGGAAAAAAACATAGTTTTATCGACTAAAGATCATTTGTGTTAAAACCTCGATGTGTCCTTTTAGAAAAGCTACTTATCTTACTCATTTGACGAATTTCAGGATTGTTAAGCAAAACCATATGTCTTACTAATATTCTTACTACATTTTGAAAATAGTTTGTAGTGGATGTTTTTAAAACAGGTTACGTGGCATGGTATTGGAAAAACATTTGCCTTTTAAAATCCGAGTCTTAGTGCTAACAGATTAAAGTCAATTTAAATAAAATCCCAAATAATAATAAAAACTTAAAACAGCCTCATTACATAAATTTACCGAATAAATTTACTTTTACAAGAATCAAAATGAAAGCATTAACAGTGGTGTAGCCATCTCCAAGTCCCTCACAGCACCGGCTCATCTAAGGATTACCTGCACAGATAAGAAGCGAAAGGTGAGTTTATGGAACTCAGTGTGCAATCCCTACTTATCAAGAAATCAACATACAATGTTACACAATTGGGCCTAAGCCCATATCAGTCGCAATATCAATGTGGCCTTAGCCCAATACAGTATCAGTATCAGTATGGGCCTTAGCCCATCTCAATACAGTATCATAAATGCATACAAAGATCCTACCCATCCATCCTCTACACTCCACTCCGTCCAGCCCTACACTCCACGTGGGGATAAAATCGACCCACCCATCCCTACACTCCAGAATAGTACCGGCCTTGGCACAAACAGTATTTGTAGCAGAGCTGCCAGTATAGGCTTATAGCCTTTCAGTACACTTCCTCCAATATCATATATCCCACCCCATGCAATGCAATATAATATAAATTTACATAAATAAGATGGCATGCTCAAACATTCATATATCATATAGGGGTGTTTTCGTCATTTACCTCATAGGGGTATAACAATCATAACATAAATTAGGGTCTAGGTGTACTTACTGACCCAATAGTAGGTCCATAGTCGTCTCGTACGACCTGTGCCACCTTAACGATTAAACAGTGAAAATGGGCCCAAGCCCATAATACGGCCCACGTAGGCCCACACACTCGTATAGCCCAATAAGCCCAAATAATGGCCTTGGCAGTGTAGACACACAACCGGCCCAATAATCTCCACACATCTGTGCTGTTTACCCATGTGGGGCCCACGAGCACATTGGGCCCACACGGCCCATTTCGGCCCAACGTGGCTTAAAATTACCTAAGCCCACGAAATCGCTCGTGGTGGTCTCCACATTCCCATGCTTGCGCTTTACCTTTTAGGTGACCACACGAGCGAGCACACGCCCGTGTGGCATCAATGATACTAGTTTTTCGGCTTTAGCCGTTTCACAATAGAGATAGTATGATTACACACCTTATGCGATTGGAGTTAATCCACGCTCCATATATTTTCTCTACCTGAAGATAAATCAGTATAAACCTATTTAGTTACTTTACTCAAATATCAAAAGAACTTAACGGAGTTTCAAAACAAACACCGACTTCTTACCCCAACAATAGTAATCACACCTTCAACTTCCGGAAAAGAATAACAACCGCCTTCAATGACCCCCTACACATAAAAATCACCCTCTTTTTAGAAAAATCTAGGTAGTGGGTAGTCAGTGGGTAGAACTAAGGAGAAATAGATTGAAGGGGTTAACAGTTTCGTTGAATACTACTTTCTTTTTAGAAAAATTCTGCTACCCTTCTCCCATTCCTCTCCTTTTGATGCCGATTACCCCTTTTACTCCTTGTGCTGCCGAAATTCCATTGTTTCCCTCCTTGTTTGAATTTACATTCTTCCTTGCTTGCAATTGTCCTGCTTTTTAACTGTTGGGGCACGTGTGGTAAGTTTTTGATTCACTCATTCGTATGTTACTCTGTTAAGTGTTTAATGGGGTTTTGGTTGCTATTTAGGAGTCACTCGTGAAGTTGGTATCAATAGTTCATCAAGTTAACTTGAAGTGGTTAACGTTCTCTTAGTGGTAAATTGAGTTTTTGTTTCGGGATTAGTTTAAGGCTCTTTTTTGGGTTTCTAAAGGAGTTGAATATTCTAATTATAGGTGTTGGTGTTCTCAGGATTCTGTAAATAGTGAATTCGAACCAAGTGTGTACCTGAAAACACAGAAAACGAGAATCGGCGAAAGCCGAAAAATGAAACTGCTGACGCCACACGGGTGTGTGGTCGTCTGTGTGGTAGTACACGGGGGTGTGATTGACGAGGCCAAACTGTGCGCGAAGGACACAGTCGTGTAATGGTCAGGTAAGGCTGTGTGTGACACATGGGCTCAACCAACTGGGCCGTGTGGGCCACACGGCCGTGTGGAATTCTAAGCCAGGCCGTGTGGGTCCAATTTGGGTCGTGTGAGCCCAATTTTTTAAGATACTCTGAATTGTTGCTCGGGTCGCCCAAGTCGATGTGACCTATCATAGGGTCGCTGAGAGTTACTGGAACCCTAATTTCGTGATTTGACTATGTTTTTGCGTGCTTTAGCATGCTCACCGATTTGTACAAATGATCTGCTAATTGCATATTTGCATGTCATGTACTGTATGCTACATTGCATTGGGGTTGGGTTAATGTATATGGAGGAAGTATTCTAAAAGGCTCTTAAGTCTGATATCTACCAACACAACTGCAATTATCTAATTATGTGCCGCATTAGGTACCGCATAGTGTGTAGGGATAGGTGGGTCGATTTTATCCCCACATGATGTATAGGGTTGGACGGAGCTGGTGTGTAGAGGCTGATGGGTAAGACTGCTTAACTGCTGCTCGTCGACATCAGAATCGAGATGGGCCAAAGCCCTAATAAATATGTTTCTGACTCTGCATCTAGGTGGGCTAAGGCCTACATTGATTCTGTAAGGGGCTCCGGTCCAGACTGATTATGATTATGATCTGATGTATGTCTATATGCACGCTTTCTGTGGGGGTTACACACTGAGTTTCGAAAACTCACTCTTTTTTATTTAATCTTTTCAAGTACTCCCTAGCATTAGCAGATTGGTGTATCGGAGGACTCGACGGTGGTCACACGTAATAACTTTAAACTATTTTCATTGGCTTTTCTGGTTTTGGATTACTTGTTTATTTGGGGTTTTGTTGTAATTTTTGGGCTTTGGACTTTTTGGCTTTTGAATTGTTGGTGTTTTTATTACTGATAAGCACGATTCAGATTTAGTTTTCTCTAAAGCAAATAGATTTCTTAAAATAAAAGATTTTCTAAAGCTTCTGCGTAAGAGAGATATGTTTTAAAGCAAATCAGTGAGAACATGTTTTTTTGGACTAAGTAAAATATAATAATTGAAATGTTTTTAATGTATCGATGCATTTTCAAAAACACTCTCATGTGACATCGCCAGATTCGGCCATAACGTCCAGGCCGGGTTTAGGATGTTACAGACTTATTATGGAAATATGCCATCAACAAATGGTATAAATGTTATATATTTTTTCTCATTTATTGAGTCCTTTTTCGAAAAGAAATATATGCTTAATAAAGTAGCTATACACCGTCAACTCAAAAAATTTACAATAATGAAGTTAATTGAAAATACAATACACTATACATGCAAAAACATTAGTAATTAGAAGTGATACAAAATATTAGCTAAATTCAATAACAGTAATAAATCATATTAGAAATAAATATTAAATTGAGTAAAAGAAAACTGTAAAGAAATAATTAAATTAGTTTAAGAAAAATATAGCTTCTTATTTCTTGTGGCATATATGTGCCTTGAGGTGATCCCTACTCCATCTATGAAGTAGAAGAACAATAATAAATATTTTATTATTTCTTGGTAATTTTTTTATTGAAATTACTGTAATTTTGGACTAAAAAGAACCATTAGACGATATAACCTATGTATAATGCTTTAATATCTAATCTTTGACTATATCTCTGAATTTCAGGGAATAATTATTAAAGATTTATTTAATCTTATGTATTTCGAAAAGAATTGTTTATGATAAGTCTTTTAAATGAATTCTTTTTAAAATTAAGTTTGATTTTATTAAAATACATTGCAGGTTTACTATTTGTCATTTTACCATGTCTTTTTTCTTTTGCAAACGTAAATTACAATTTGTTAATATATAAATTACATAATTTGCTAGATAATTATGACACCCAAAAATGAAAATTGAAGCTATAAATATCAACAACATAAATAATATAATTTGTTAAGATAATATTCATTATTTTTCACCTACATAATTCTTTTTAAAAGCATTATCGTTAATAATTAAATATTTACGTTATTTTATATTATTAGTTTAACTATTTTTAGTCAATTTTAAAGATTTATTTATTATAATGTATTCTATCAAAATGTTTATGGTAATATTTTTAATCAAATATTTAAAATTAAGTATATTAACATATTCTTTTTATGCAAACGTAAATTACTTAAAATACATGTTTAAGGTTTTTAAATATCAGCAAATATGTATTAATAAATAATTAAAATTATTTAATATTGAGTCTTCAAAATTGGAATATAGATACACATGGCAAATTATTAGAGTGCCAATTGGCTATATATAAATGGTGCCACATTGGATTGTTTCTCAATATCTAACTTCATATTACTATAGTATATATATTTTATATTATTTTCAATTTTTTATTTAAAAATTTTTTTTAAAAGATTTACTTACATCAAATATGCAACCTTTTGAATATAAGTAAAATTTTGAAAATTTCATATTTAAATAAAATTTTGACTTTCAAATTTAAATTCTTGTTCATCTCCACAAAATTCTCAAATGAAGAGATCGAGGTGCAAATCCAAACTATCCAAAAAAATTCTCAACCAAATTCATCACCAAAACAGACCATCACCCATGTTTTACATACTGAGACTATTAAACAGCCTAGTACAATGCCTTTCTTAACAAAAGCCAACATATGAGACACTCTTGGCTCATATATTTCAAGTATGACACCCAATACAAATTCTCAAATTGGTTTCAAGAATGGTGGAACTAATATAGATCATCTACTTTTAATATCCTACTAGAAAAAATCCAAAATTTGTGGCTCAATTTTTTTGAGAAATTTCAACTAGAACCAGACCAAAAACACAAATACAAAACAATCTATTTCTTTTCAAAATTGTGTATTTCTTAGATTGTTTCCTAGAATTATGCTTATGAATAGGACCAATACATGGGACTCCCATTATTAGTTCGAAATTTAAGAACAAAATTGTGGGACAAAGTCAATGGCGAAAAATATGATTCCAAGTATCTAGATAAAATTTTCAATAAAAATCCAAGATTATGTAAGTCCGCTAACCTAACCCAAACTACTGCAAAATTTCTTCAAGCCAAATCGACATACAGTACATTGTTGGCTCAAGGCAAAAAAAAAAAAAAAAAGAATACAAAAAGCTTATGGCTAAAATGCTCAACTCAATGGATTTTAACTTAGAAGATAAAAAATCCTTGACATCTTTAATCAAAACAATTGATCTTGTAGATGGTACCACAACAATGACAACCAGCAAAACTAGAAAAAAAGGGAAGAAGAAAAAGAAGATAATTGTTTTGAAGTAATTGTCTGCAACCTTCAAAGATTCCCTACATGCCTAGAGATATTGTTCCAAAAGAAGATAAGAAAGTCAAATAATAAAGATTCCCTGGAAGACAAGAGACAGAAATGAACAATAATGATTCTCTGTAAAGAAAAAATGAAGATTAATGAAGATTAATATTAACGAATTTTTGCAAAAATTCTTTAAAAAACAACGAAGATAGACACTAGAGATTCCTTGCAAAAGTTTTGTAATTTAGGGAATATGTCCTCTGCAATTATAATAATAGTCTAGAAAATGATGATAAAAGTATTTGTAATAATGTAAGGGATTAAATTCCCCAACAAGGACATTGTAAAGTGGCAAGAACCTTGTAACATCCTGAATTAGGGTCTAGTCGGAACAATTGTTTTGAGACCACAAATTTGAAATAAAAATAATTATTTTATGATAAATTGATGATCCATGATATGATTGCATGTTTGTATGAAATTTTCATGAAGAAATTTATGCCTAAAGTGTCCAATTTGAAGTTAGGGACTAAATTGAATAAGTTGCAAAACTTGAGTTCTAGAAGCTTTAAGCATGAAATTGCTATGGATTATTAATTAGAGGTCCTTAAATAGTAATTTGACCAAGCTCTAAAATTTTGGACAAAAATGGGCATGAATAGGAAAATTTTGAAAGAAAAGCCTTGAGGGCATTTTGGTCATTTAGTAATTAAAAGAATAAAAAGGGAAAAATCAAGCAAAATTTGCTCATCTTCTCCATGCCATTGCCGAAATTCCTAAGGGTTCCATAGGTAAGGTTTTTCAACATTTCAAGCTTGATAGTAAGTGCACCTTAGCTCTGTTTTTAATGTTCTTTACATTTTTAAGATCCTTGAAGCATGACCTATCCATTTCTACCCTTATTTTGAAGTAGGGTTTATGTTCAAAAATATACCCATGTATGACATGCATGTATTTTGATGTTTAATGGAAGAATATGAAATTTGATGTGTGATAAACATCTTTTACAAAGTGATTTTGCATGAAAACACCTAAAAAGGACTTATTTGTAAAAGTTATAAAATGGGTAGTAAATATGTGAAATAAAGAAAAATGTGGGCTGCTAGGAGTAAGAATATGAATCGACTAGTCTTGGGTAACAAATAAAATGCATGTACTTCATTTTACGAGCCTAAAGACCAATTTATAAATAAGTGAAAAGTTAAAGGTAAAAAGGTAATTTTACTAAAGTATGTATTATGGGTCGATTCGAACAATGTATGTATTAAATAAGTTAAATTTGGCATTATAGATCAAGAAAAACGTGATTCGGGTCTTGATCAGGGGAAAAGCAAGGTTTATGAAGAATATGCTCGTTTTCATCATTTTGTACCGAGGTAAGTTCATATACAAATAATGTGATGTTGTAACACCCCTCACCGAAATAGGGTTACAAGGCATTACCGGATATTACACATCAATCACATACATTTATGCGATTATTATCGTAAACTATATACAGACATTCACATTTATCCCTTACAAGGTAATACGAAACCTTAAAACATGTATAAGAGTGGTCCGAGACTAAACCAATCACATATAAAAGCTTACTTACACTTAGAAAAAAAATTTGCAATCACAGGTCACACGCCCGCGTGAACAGGTCGTGTGACTTACACAGTTATCAAACACGCCCATCTCATAGGCCGTGTGAAAACAGAGCATACATACTGACTTGTACCACACGGCTAGAGACATGCCAGTGTGCCTTGGCCGTGGTCGAAACTGATTTGGGTCACAAGGCTAACCACACGCCCGTGTACCCTTTGAAATGGCCACACACTCCCATATGCCAAGGTTGTGTGCCTCACACGGCCAACAAACACACCTGTGTATCTAGGCCGTTCTCAAGATTGACTTTTAATTGTAGGACTACCCCAAGGGACACACAACCGTGTAACATGACCGTGTGTCGCACACAGATGAGACACATGCCTATGTCTCTGGCAGTGTGGACAAAAATAGGCCATTTGCAAAGCCAATTTGCCACCCATTTGGGTCCTCCCTACAAGTCCAAAATCAAGCATTATATATGCAACATTTTCAACCAAATTTAACTCCAAACATGTATCAATCAATCCATAATATCATCAACCAATTTCATGTTCATTCTTTATCCCAAAACATACCAAAATCACATGTCAAACATTACCAAATTCTCAACTATAAACATACCAAAATGACTATTTCACTTGGCCATATATATATATAACTCAAAACATATCACATTATTTACCATTTCAAATCGTATTCAAATAACTAATTTACTATCAATGTTATACTCATCATTTTACCTATAGGAATATGAACCATAAGTCAAAAATACATCTAATATTTACCTCAATGTTCAAACCAGATCATGTAACCAATTACACCATACATATAAAACATGAAACATGCTTCCCAAAATGAGCTTAATACATAACCGAATATACACAATATTAGCATCATGATTAAGCCATTTTTGCATGGCTATATATATACTCAAATCAAAATGAACCATATCAAAACTAGCCTATACATGCCACATAACTGAAATTCAAAGCTTTTATTTACTGAAGTGATAACCGGATAGTGTGATGACGTCTCCTACAACTTCCAACCCAAGCAAGTCTCTGAAACTCTATAGACATAGGAAAAACACACAAAGTAAGCTTTGGAAGCATAGTAAGCCATAAGCAAATAAATCATTTCAATGATATTTATAAACCAATATCACTAAACCGAATTTAACAAATCTCAATCACATATACATTCATTGTACTCGTAAATTCGTATAACCACATTAAATAACTTCACTTAACTTATTTATTAATGAATGTATAACCATGCTTTCAAATTTGAATAAAAATCGTTAGCTCAATCATATAAATCAAGCTCGCACATATTCATTACATTGCCAACCAAACCATGGTCATTTATTACAATTCATACATAAAGTTATATCAACTTCTTTATAAACACTTCCAAACTGGAACATCCATAATTCCTTATTCACATAACCAAATCCGCATTTACGAATCATATAGCCAACCAAGATCAACTTTATGTTACTAATTATATATTACATACATAGCATACACCAACTCAAACATTTTAATTTTCTATCTGTTCAAGTTTTCGAACCAAGCAATCATACATCAAAGCCATGTTTCATGTTTCATAAATTTCATGTCCGAAACATAGGACCATAATTTCATATAACAAGCGTGTATAACACATCATTCACTTATATACATTCATATTATTTCTTTTCAAATTTCTCATATGGTCATATGATACATACTCACCTTTCATTTCTAAATTTCATAAAAAAAAAAAATCACACGTACCTGAATCGGATACAATTTCACATAATTATTCATTTCTTGAAATACCCGTTGAACCATTCAGAATCAATAAGGATACTCGGATAGCTCATAAGCTTGTACAATGCCAACGTCCCAGACGTGGTCTTTCATGTAATCAAATATCGATGCCACTGTCCCAGATAGGGTCTTACATGAAATCATATACGATGCCAATGTCCCAGACATGGTCTTACACGTAAATCACAAATCGATGCCAATGTCCCAAATGTGGTCTTACATGATAACACATATCAGAATCCTATGTCATGACATATGTATCCTAACTATTCCTATGGTTCGTAAGGGGCTTTTCAGACGTCGTCACCTTATCGGAACTTTCTCAATTTTACATATTCAATCATTCCACGCTCGAAACAGATTCTCCAAAGCTCAATTCAATTCGAAAACATAAATATATTTATTTAAAACTCAATTCGGCACATATAACGCACATACATTTCAATTTAACAACATTTATTTACTTATGAACTTACCTCGGATGAAGACGAAAGAACTAGGATGACTATTCGACAACTTTAAATTTCCCCCGATCCAATTTTGATTTCCTCTTTTCTTGATCTAAATTAATATAAATTAAACTTATTTAATCACACATGTACTCAAATTCACCCAAAAAACATAAAAGGGAAATTTGCACTTTAGCCCCTAACATTTTACATTTTTCACAATTTAGCCATTATTTCACAAAACACAAAATACACATAATTTCACTAAACTCTAGTATAGCCGAATTTTAATAAGATTCATAGTAGCCCATTTCTTTCAATTATTCCACATTTAGACCACTCAATTTACAAAATTCACAATTTAATCCCAAATAGATATTTTTACTAAAAATCACTTAATTAAACATGGTAATCTATCAACACATATTTATTTTCATCATCAAACCACAAAAACAACAAGCTATCAACAATGGTAAATCTCAAAATCATCATCGAATCCGAAAATCAAGGCATGGGCTAGCTAAAACACGAAGCAATGATCTCAAAAACGTAAAAATTATAAAAAATCGAACAAAATCCATACCTCAATTTTAACTTCAAAGTGCCGAACCGTTGAAAAAAGTAAATGGCTTCCTTTTCTTTTCATATCCAGTCATAAAAGATGAACACCAACTTACTTATTGATTTGTTTTATTTATTTCTTATTAATATACCTTTTACTATATTAACCTTTGTAATTTAATTAGAAAACCATATAACATAAGCCCATAACCGTCCATCCCATGGTATAATGGCCAAATTACAACATAAGGATCCCATGTTTAATTAATCAAAGCAATTAAACACTTTTACATTTTACGCGATTAAGCCTTTTTATCAAATTAGACAACTAATCGGTAAAATTAAATCACAAAATTTTCACACATATCAAATAACGTGTTGTAATTACCAAAAATAAGATTAAAAATATTTTTTTGACTTTGATTGTGGTTCCGAAACTACTGTTCTGACTAGGGTCTAAACCGGGCTGTTACAACTCCCCCCCGTTAGGGATTTTCGTCCCCGAAAATCTTACAAAAAAAATAGATTAAGAATTTGCTTCCACACAGTACATTTCAAATTCACACAAAGCTTTGGATTTCAATCTCACAACTAAAATTCCGATCTGTCTTTCACTATACGTCATATCAAGCTGAAACTGCTTCTAACTGTATTAAATTACTCTCATCTTTTGCTCAAAATTTTTGATGGCATTAATCCCCTGAATCATTTTCTCACAAAGATTGGTCCAGAAACAACGGATAACTACAACCATACGATCCATCATACAATGTTGGTTTTTATAATCACATGATAGCTTAACAAACAACAATAATATTTCTTAATTGCTTTCAAACTCTAAAACATAGGGACAAATAAATATTTTGAGAATTTTCAAAACAACCTCGTACTCACAGCTTACTGTAGTTTCTCCTAGAATTACCATATAAATTTTTAGATCTTAATCTGAAACAATGATGACTAGCACCATGTGAAACTGACAGTCTCTAAAATGAATAACTCGGCTAATTTATCAAAAGAGAAATCTATACGTACGGTAAGACTTATTTAGATAGTTAACAATAATTCAGATAACATCTATCTTTTTCAATGATAAGGGATAATCCCGATAAAAAATTCATCAAAATTCTATTTCATCATTACTCAGATATCAAAACATGCTGAAATAGTCCTGAAGACGCTTAATAATTAACTTTAACCTGTTGATAGCTCAAACATTTAAATGCAAGGTCAGAAATATTTCGTTTTATGCTCATTTATCAATACTACTTTCTCAGATTATCATGCATCTTGTTACTCTTATTTGAACAGACTAATTGACACTATGAGCCACCTGCAACAATGGTTATACAATCTCAGAGCTTCTTGGTATAGACACTCTATCTCGAAGCAACAAACAATCATTGATTCCACATCTGAAGTTCTGAATCAGAAAAAAATTTATGCTGAACCCCTTTTTAACTTATAATTTGATAATACATTTCTAAGTTTCATGAATTCACTTAATAAGCATCAATTTTAACTTCTAATCCAGCTAACCTATATCATCCATTGATAAGATCAATCATGTATTCATCATTCGTAAAGCACACAAAAGTTTCTTATTTAGATCATTCGAAACTATAATCATTTCTCTCGGATAATAATATTTACTTACAGACTCAAAATTTTTTCAACAATTCGAGTTAGCTTTGCTGTGCCAAGTTCGGGTCTCACCCTACAATGTCAAACCTTTTAAACTCTTGTAATCATCAAATATGTCACATAACTCTTTTCATACAAGTTTAACTGTATAGAATCACAAGATATCTCTATACACTCTATTACTAGAACACACTTCAAATCGTTCATTGACACATGACTGAAAATTTTAAACTTTTTCTTCAATCTAAACTGAACTAGTACTGATGTTTCGGTTGACAATATCTCCATGAAAAAGGAAAACTTCAACAATCGAACTAACTTTAATTTATCACAACATTTCTTGGTTAGAGTTGTTCCGATATATATAATTCTATATCAAGTCTTCAAGAATACGAATTCTTCTTCCAGACCATCCCTCAATTCACACGTGTACGTTTAAAGTTTATTTCCAATCCGGTGAATAGATTCAAACACATATAACCCAGTTAAATTTTCAATCAAATAATTTCAGATTAGATTAAACTACTGAATTTGTATTTTCGAAGGGATCTTTTCTTCTCATTAAAAAGGATAACCCAAACATATCATTATACAGATGCCACAATTATCAAATAGAAATCATGATGTCATAATAAGACCAACGTCTTACTCGTAACAATATATAATATCCCAGCTGTTAATAAAGCATTTGAACCCAGAAGAAAATCAAATATGATTTGAACAGCAGCCAATGCAGAAGCACAACTTTTATAATGACAATGGTACTGCAGTACTCCAAATTTCAGAATAGAAATTATGACTACAATAGATATAGCCATTTTCGTCAAATAGATATCTCTTATAGATAATCACATAGAATCATAAGAAAACCAGAATAACGAAATTTTCAACATCTAAATCTACACAGAATATTAGAAAATTATATAGAATGATATCAACCCCGATGATATCCCAGAAAATGTTTGGAAAGAACAATATCACTCATAAATACTGGAATCCACAGTAACAGAAGTAATATAATCTTCACGTATTTTCAACAAAACAATAGCCAGTAGAAATAGAGTATTAGCATCATACATATTTTACCATCGATTTTCATATCCACACAAGGGAATAAATAACAAAGAAATACATAGCAATGTCGAATATAACCCAAACAAACCAACGAAACTTTCATCTATTAATATGTTTAGCTAATGTTCTCATACGATAATAATTCTTAAAACTTATCTGTAACACCCCTAACCCGTATCTGTCACCGAAATAGGGTTACAAGGCATTATCAGATATTACACATCAATCACATACATTTATGCAATCATTATCGTAAACTATACATAGACATTCACATTTATCCCTTACAAGGTAATACCAAACCTTAAAACATGTATAAGAGTGGTCTGGAACTAAACCAATCACATATAAAAGCTTCCTGACACTTACAAAAAAAATTTTCAATCACAGGTCACACGCCTGTGTGAATAGGTTGTGTGACTCACACGGTTATCAAACACGCCTGTGTCATAGGCCGTGTGAAAATAGGGCATACATACTAACTTCTACCACACAGCCGGAGACATGTCCGTGTGCCTTGGCCATGGTCGAAACTGACTTGGGTCACATGGCTAACCATACGCCTATGTGTTTAGCCCGTATACCCTTCGAAATGGCCACAAACGCCCATACGCCAAGGCTGTGTGCCTCACACGACCACCAGACGTGCCCGTGTGTCTAGGTCGTGCTCAAGATTGACTTTTAATTGTAGGACTACCCCAGGGGACTCACGACCGTGTGTCGCATGTAACATCCCTTACCCGTACCCGAGACCGGGATAGGATACAAGGCATTACCAAACACATACACAGTCATTCATGCAAAAATCGAGTCATAAAATTTTCATCCAAATTAAAACTTTTCAAACACATGTATATCGTCCCTTATATAGGCCTTCGAGGCCTAAAACATATATCGGGGTGGTTCGGGACTAAACTAAGAACTTTCGATAAACTTTTGACAACTTAGCAAATTTCTTGCTTTGGAGAATCGCATGCCCGTGTGTGTTAAACTGTTTGGTCACACAAGCCCGTGTGGCTTGGGAAACGCCCGTATCCTTAGCCCGTGTAACTCTTTGTTTGTAACATCAGCAAAACGATTTGAACCACACGGCCAGGCCACACGCTCGTGTGCTAGGCTGTGTCCTCCACACGACTGAGACACATGACTGCGTCTCTGCCCATGTGGCTAACACTTAGGCTATTTTCCAAGCCTTCATGTTTCCCATAAACCCTTACAACCTTATACACATCAAACTCAAAACTCATGGCATCATTTTAGTGATTAAACACCCTTTATTAAGAAACATTCAACACTAGCTCGTCATTATACATATGTTCCACCTACTCATGATAAACTAGTCTAGCCACATTATTACACATTTATTTGACCTTGTCATCTCATTAATCACTTATACCATTAAACTATAGTTACTAACTTATACATCAAACATCCATGTTCAAGGCGTTATCATCTTATTACCATATTACATGTTTACTTCATGGTTATGACCACCTCTATTGGTCATAAAACTTGCATTCAACACATATGACATATTACCAACCATGCATGGCAAACAAACATATTCATATCATCACATCATACGCATTAAAATTTAACATGATTAGCTAGACTTACAAATCATAATCAATATGAGCCACCTCTCATGGCCATATACAACAGCTCGATATAGGGCAATACATTTAGCCAAATAATAATAACACATGTCATAGAACTAAGTCCCTATACATGCCACTCACTTGATATTTCTAACATATGTATCACTACTCCAAAGGTATTGGCTTGATAGTGTGATGCTGTCTTTAACGATCTCCAACCCCAAGCCGACCTGACAATACTAAAAGAAATGAAAAGGAGGGAGTAAGTTTTACGCTTAGTAAGCTCGCATGAAAAGCAATAAGCAATGTATTAACATGCTATTTTTCAATTCCTCTCTATTTATTCAAAGTTTAGTTAAAGCTATTATCTCGAATCATGATCACTAAATTATTTATATCTGGAGCTATGGGACTCCAAATTGAGAATTGTTAATTTTACCAGAAACTAGACTCACATATCTTCTTACCACAAAATTTTCAAAATTTTTCATCCAGTCAATAAGTATAGTTTATTCTTTAAAGTCACCCTTATTTTGCTATCTGATAGTTCTGACCCCTCTTCACTAAAAATTAATTATCTCTTCGTACAAGATTTGGATAATGTTCCTATTTGTTTCTTTCGAAAATAGACTCAATAATAATTTTAGGCATATAAATTATAACCCATAATTCTTTTTGTACAATGTTTAATGATTTTCCCAAATCAGAACAGGGGATTTCAAAATCATTCTGACTCTGTCTCACAAAAATTCAAATATCTCAAATTACGAAATTATTTTGCTTACACCGTTTCCTTTATATAAAAATAGACTCAACAAGCTCTAATTTCATATATTATTCAACCTCTAATTCAATTTTCATGATGTTTTTTTTTATTTTTCAAAGTTACAAAACTGCTACTGTCTAAAACTATTTTATTACAAATTTCACCTACTCGATTCCACCTTACCGAAAGTTCTCTCAACTATCGAGCACATTGCTCATAAATTTCCACAAACATATACCTGCACTTATTCATCACATGGTTATGTTCACATGTATTTTCACTTAGTCGATTTCTTGTTGAACTCATCGAAATAATAACAGATACACAATTGCCTGCACATATTACCACCCCTGTAACCGAAGCTATCTAGTACGCAGAGTAGCCAGCACTTAGTACTACACATGCGACCAACAATCCGGTACACGTAGTAGCCTGCACTTAGTACCATACACGTGACCTAACCATCTGATACACGTAGTAGCCTGCACTTAGTACTACACACGTGATTGAAGTTGTCGGGTACGCATAGTAGCCTGCACTTAGTACTACACATGCGACCTAACTATCTGCTACACCTAGTAGCCTGCACTTAGTACTACACACGTGACCTAAAACCATCTTAAACACATAGTAGCCTGCACATAGTTCTACACATGTGTTCTTACAATGGATTATTCGTATCATTTCTATTCCTAAGGTTCAACCGGGAAATTCCTCACTTTTCAATAGTTAACAAATTCATTCATAGTTTATTTCGATTCGTAATCTACACCAAATGATCATTCTATAGGCATCCACATCTAATATAATAATGAAATATAAGAACATAAAAAGAATCAATATATTATTTATATACAAACTTACCTTCCTTTTCACTCTTTCACAAGTTATCCAACTTAATAAAACATCATATTATATCAAATTCTCAATATATTCAACTATTACATAGCAAGTCATTAATGATTGAACCATCAAACATTTCATGTGCTACTAGTCATATATCATTGTTCTCACAAATTTTATATACCATTCTTTCATAACTTTTCAATATATTAGATCATGCAATTTGTCCCATAATAATATATAATTTTCAATTCAAATATAGCATTGAAATATTATTAACACACGAACTTACCTCGCCACCAAAATAGCAAAAAGGAACCTAACAGTCGATTTTCCATTTTTCACCCAATCTAGGTCCAATCCTCATTTTCCTTGATCTATAATATCACATTTAGTCCAAATATTAGTCACATTATTTAATGTGATCCAAAAATCACATTTTAAAAAAATTACATTTTTGCCCCTAAACTTTGTCAAAATTACACTTTTACCCTTGGCTCGTAAAGTGATTTTTATTCAATTTTGTCACTCTATAGTCCTAGTTGAACCATTTTCTTAACTATAGAAAACTACAATTCTCATCAAAACCCTTTTATACTAATTTTACAACTTTTACAAAATGGTCCTTTCGGACATTTTCATCAAAAATCGCTTAGTAGAAGTCGTTTATTTAACACCCAATACTCATTTTCTACCATTAGACATCAAAATGCATGCATGTCACATATGGGTCAATTTGTAAACATGAAACCTAGCTCAAATTAATGGTAGAAATAGATAGATCTTGTTACGGGGATTGTAAAAACTTAAAAATCATTAAAACGGGGCTAGACGGACTTACAATCGAGCTTGGAAGCTTGAAAAACCATAGCCATGGTTTCTCCACGCAAGTTTCAGCCAAGAGGTTGAAGATGGACAAAAATTGGCTTTTAATTTTGTTTTTAATTCATTTTAATAACTAAATGACCAAAATGCCCTTAATGAAAAAACTTTGTAAACATGCCTAACCATGTTCATTTTTGTCCACCAACTTAACCAATGGTCTAATTACCATATAAGGACCTCCAATTTAAAATTTCATAACAAATGGACACCTTTAGCTTGTAGAACTCAACTTTTACTCTTTTTACGATTTAATCCTTTTGACTAAATTGAGTGCCCAATTCGAACGAAATTTTTACAAAATCATTCTGTGAAATTGTAGACCATAAAAATATAATAAAAATAAAATTTTCCTCATCGGATTTTCGGTCCTGAACCACTGTTTTGACTATGCCCAAAATCAGGATATTACATTTCTCCCCCATTTAGGGTTTTCATCCCCGAAAGTCTTACCAGAAAAGTGGTTTTGGTTTTTCACTTATTTTCCTCAATCCTATGATCGATGTCAAAGAAATTTCACTCAAGCTGAGCTTTTACTACCTATATCTTAAATTCCACATACAATAATCATGAGTGGTTTTGGCTTTACAACACTTTCACTGAAACTTAATCTCTATCAGAAAGTTTATGTACTCAAAAGTCCGATCCATACTATCATGTTACATATACATTCATACTTGAATCTTTTTCGAATTCGAATAGTGAAACTAGCCAGTTCATCTCGGCCTCATACTCTTTATAATTCCACACAGTCCAATTATTTGCCAATTCAACTCTCAGTTACCTTTCATTTCAAATCCTCCTCTGGCTTTCCCATGAAATCATGATATGAAACCCGAATCTCAATCTGATTAGTGGAGACTAGAATCTCAAGATGTCCAACATTCATAATGACATGAAATTCCTCAAACCTAATAAGCGAAAATTCAGTACATACCAGCATGATTTACATATCTCGTCAAATATTTAAAAGTAAGCTACATGACATTTTTCTCTCTCAAAGACAAGGATGATCCTGATAGGGCCTTGAGGATAATCCTTTCTCATTTTCCATCCTAATATCAATACTGGTAGAGATAACTCTGGTAGAACCTGATGCTCGGCTTTAACCCTCATTAACATTTCAAATATTCTTACACAAGGATCATACAATAACCATCTCATCATCTTTTTTATACCCAAGTCATTTGCACTATAGAAAATTTAGGACTTTCTATGACATCAAAAACTTTAAGCTGTCACTTGTCTTATTATCTTAAAGCACATCACCATTCATACAACAATACATCACTGAAATTTACGAAGTCTTTGCTCAACCCAAACTAGACCAGTTCAAAGGCTTCGGTTAATAATGTTTTCATCTGTCAAGCTTTGCCAATCATGAATTAAGCCATTAATTTCACAAGACGAAAATTTTACCACTTAAGCCTTTGCCAATGTTAAATCCTTATACGAAAATTTAGAGACATCCAAATACTAAGATCACCAGATCACCATGATCAAATCAGAAGCATAATCATACTTGATATATATATCGTAAGCTAAAAGTCATACTTTAACTATTAGCCATGTTTGAAAAGTTACGAGATAAAGATGACCAAGAATTCAAGATAAGGAAATCCATAATGGAGAAAGCTAGAATATAGAAATCCAACATAAAGAAATCCAAAATAAGAAAATCCAATCAGACTGAAAATGCCTTTGTCTATCATTAAGATCAGGGAACATTTCCATATTAAAATATTCATCAGAGAATATACAACCACTACAACAAATTTCTAGAAATAAATGGACTCCTAAAGTGCCTTACGAGCGATAGCCATCATCTGCTCATTGTAATTACCATACCCAAACATATCACATTCGAACATTATTCCTTTAACTATTTTCTGCATTAGAATTTCCATATTATTCTTTTCACTAAAGGAGATCAGCTCATGAGAGAATTTCAATCAATACATTTCTCGACATCATACCAGGATAGATCGTTTTACCAAAATTAACCTTTTTCACTAACTGTGATGTTGCGAAAAGTAAACAATCTTTCGATCAATCCAATATCTTTCTAGCTTATGTCTGTACTTATCAACCCATTCTTAATCTCTAATAATGCTTGTAACCATTCTATCACTGAACTATTTGGTTTCTCACCCAAGAACTCATTCAACACAAATCTCAGGAATTTCCATTATAAAACACCACTTTGGTAAGGGGGAGGGAGTTGTAGGGCCTCTGACTCGACTCTCATATACATATACATGTAACACAATTTTCATCATCATAGCAACATTATCACAATCATGTCGTTCATTTCGGGTAAACTAACTTTTATATTGATTTTACGCCCACTTTCCAGTTATCTCATTTTAACAAGTATACTTATGCTTGTATTCCATGTTTTTTGGATGACTTTACTTATCTATTCATTTAATCATACAAGTCATGCACATGATATCATACAAGGGCCAACAAACATAGATAAGTTTATCACAATCTATACTTTTACCTCATACATCATCATTTAGACATATCATTATAATCATATAAATCAGTCCAAGCAATTTAACACATTTCTCAAATTATACGAGCTTTCCAATCATGATCATCCAAACAGATATACATGAATATTCACCCCATTAATATTTTTGATAAGTTATCTAAACACATGCATTTACTCGAGCAACTCAGTCACATGTATCATGGAATTATCAGTTAATCATAAGTAAGTTCATTATGCCATATAATCCTTTATCTCATTCCAATAATTCATTTCAATCCATCAAATTTTAATATCCAAATGGGACAATGACATTTTATCCGTAACAGGATATTATGAATCTCATTCGTACCTTTCCAAGTTTCAACTCATCATGATTGTTCTTTACTCAAATACCTCATTACCACAATCAATTTTATAAAAAAAACGTTTGAAACTTCAAAATGCCTTTTGTAGTTATTGTATCACCTATATCCCATCTCTGTTGCCGCATTAAGGATCGGAGTGTTATAAAACCAAGCAAAATAGTTTATCATAATTTTAAACAAGTAATCAATTAATTTATAAACAAATATCTTTTCATAAAATAAATATGCACATAGCCCTTAATTCAGGTTTACGGGGCCCTAAAATTAGTTTGAAAGCAATTGGGGATCAAAATGCATTAAAACATAAATTTTAGGAAAAACTTAAAAATTTGGAAATAGGGGTCACACGACCATGTGACACAACCCAGATCATGTGGGAATTTGAAGTAGAGACACACGGTTGTGTCCCAGCCCATGTCTCAAACTGTGTAACTGACTGACTTGGCTGACACGACCGTGTCGCAAGTCGTGTAACTCACTGACTTGAGACACACGGTCGTGTCTGAGCTCGTGTAAAACCTGTACTAAAACTAACAGATCACGCACGACCGTATGGAATGACCATGTGTGGTAGAAGACCGTGTGAGAGCTCGTATGCTTCCAAATTAACTTCTTAAACCAGCTAAAATCAAGCCAAAATTTACCCAATAAGATACACCTAAAACACAAATCATCCCATGACCAAAACAATCAAAACATACATTTAAATCATATCAAAGTTACTAACCTAACATTCTAACCAATGTACCATTCATAGGTACCTCAATTACAACCAAACATTTCACCAAAGCTTTATCCATTAACACACCACAATTCAACTTTCATAATCGACCACACTATTATCTTTTAAACATACTAATAAAGTTTACCATTCAACATCACATAACATAATCACAAATACTAAATAACCTTTCATATCTTACAAACTTTTAGAATTAATTTTCTTACAACAAAACCTATATACATGCCACAACCAAAAAAGAGATATAAAAGCTACCAAAAGTAATTGGATAGTTGCATTTCTAATATGTATACAAAAATGTTAGCAATGAAGGCATTTCATATATTCACATGTATACTTGCATTTCTAATAATTATATTCACATGTACATACAAAGAGATCAACTAACAAGATAATAACCAAAAAACTTACAAGTGCAACACATTAAATAGCAATAACTATGAACTTAACTATTATTTACTTCTGGTTAAAACGCAGGGACTACTTCGTGATTTTTCCTTTTCCTCGGTTATTGTCTTTACCACTTGTTTCTTGATCTATGTAATAATTCAATTCAATTCATAAGTTTCTTATTCACTTTAAATTCAATTCAATATATAAGACCCTTAACTTTTCTTTAATTACACATTTTCTCTCCACTTTTATATTCTTTACAATTAAGTCCCTATCCTCAAAATTCCAAAATTATCAAAATATTAAACTACCATAAGTTAGCTGAATTTTCACTCTAACATTTTCAACCCACATATATTAAAATTTCATATAAATTTTTTATTAATTCTAACATTTAATCGATATAGTCATTTAACCTAAACTAACAAAAAAAAATTGCTTTACAGTTTCATTATAAACAACAACCAACACTGTAACAGCCTACTTTCAGTGAAATTTAAACAGTGGTCTCGGGACCACAAATTCGAGCCAAAAAATAAAATTTATTTTTCTTTTAATATATGGTCCGTATTATGATAGACATGTCATGTGAAAATTTTGATACGAAAATTTTATTGAGTAATTGTTTAATTATGGGAAGGACCAAATCGCATAAAATGCAAAAGTTTGATTCTAGTAGCTAGAAGGATCAAATAGCTATGGAATTCAAAAATTAAGGCCCTTATATGGTAATTCTAAAAAGTATGTAGATATTTTGGTGACTCGTCCACATAAATTTAAAAAAAGGGCAAGGACTAAATTGGAAAGTGAAAATATTTAATTTATTAAAGATGATAATAAAGAAATATCATTTTATTTTATCATATTTTTCCCCAAAAATACATGGAAACCCTAGAATAGAGAGAAGAAACTTTCATGGCCAAATTGGATAAGTTTCCTTGGCCCTTTTTTTAGTAATTTTGATATTTTTGAAATTGGGATAACTTAATATATCTATTAGGGGGATCAATTTGAGAAGTTATCAAAGTATGGAAAATGATTCATGGATGTATATGCTAAAAATTAGAAATTTATGGTAGAAAATGAAAGGTTTTTGATAGATAAACAACTTTTACAAAGTGATTTTTGATGAAAACATGATTTAGGGACTAAAATGTAAAGTTGTGAAATTGAAGAAAAATGATGAATTTTTAGGTATACATGTGCTGTAAATTTTCTAATGGGATTTTGGTTAGGCTTGGAATAGGGAGTAAATTACACAAATTTTATTTTCCGAGCCTAGGGATGAAATGGGAATTTGTGGAAAAGTTAGGGGCAAAATGGAAATTTTGCCTAGGATAAAAATTGAGTCCACTTGAATATAAAATATGATAAATTAATGTTAAATTTACTCGTATAGATCCGGATAGACCAAATTCGGAGCTAGAACGAGGAAATGAGGAAAATGTCGGATTAGTAGATTTATGTACACGAACATTTGTCAAGGTAAGTTCGTGTAACTAAATTGTATATGTTTTTATGCTCGAATTAAATGTTGTGTTTGTGAATTGTATAAATGCCATAGATATGTGAAGTGATCACAAACTCGTTAAAGCCCAATAAACGAAAGTGCCCGGTCAATTATAATGCCCGACAAAGGGTAAATGATAAAAATGTTAATTTTATGCTTGAGTTGAATGTGAACATTTGAAATGCATAAATGCATAAATATATGAGATTGACCACTTGCTTGATAATGCTTGAAAGATGCTAAATTCCGTATGAAAATGTTACTTTTATGCTTGGAATGAATGTGGAATGTGATCATTTGAATTATATGGATGATTATAGATGTATGAAATAATCACATGCCTGATAATACTTGAAAAAAATGTTTAAATCTGGGTTGAATAAATGGAAAAATCGATGGATATGTGATTTCCTGAAATGAATAAGGTCCTATAGTTGTTACGTACGGGATATAGCCAGGACGGGTAATCTTGATATGAGTCCTCTCGAGCATATGTTATGGATTGGATTTAGCCTGGACAGGTAATCCAGATCAAGCTCTTTAGAGCATATGTCATAAAAAGGATCTAGCCTGGATTGGTAATCCTGTCGTATACATGTTTGGCTCAAGAGTGTGCTCTCTGATATAGTACTCTATGGGTACCATTGGACATGAATTGACAAATTCTGATTCGTACACCTCGAGTGTACTACCTGCATATCCATTGATATTTTAGATAAATTCAACGAGTAAAAGTGCTTGACATGAGAAGATATGAATAAGAAATGAGTTATTACACATATCGGCCTGAAATACATGAAAATGGCGATACGTGATAATTGATATACGGAAATATGAAATGATGGTATTGTACATGGAATTTATGTAACATCCCGATTTTGGGCCTAGTCGGAACAGTGGTTTTGGGACCTCAAATCTGACATAAGAAAAATTATTTTTATTGTATTTTTATGGTCTACGATTTCAAGGAATGAATTCGTGAAATTTTCGTTTAAAAATTGTGACGTTCGGACACTTAATTTAGTCAAAAGGACTAAAACGTAAAAAGTGCAAAATGTGAGTTCTAGATGTTAAAGGTGTCATATTGTTATGGACTTTAAATTAGAGGTCTTTATATAGTAATTTGACCATTGGACAATTGTTGGACAGAAATGGGCATGAGATAGGTGAAATGAAAAATTTTTAAGTTGGGGGCATTTAGGTAATCTAGTAAATAAATGAATTAAAAGCCCAAAATAGCCAAAATTGGCCTCCATCTTCTTGCTCCAACCAAAACCCGCATGGGAAGCCATGGCAAGGGTTTTTTTCAAGCTTCCAAGCTCAATAGTAAGTGATCCCTAGCCCCGTTTTCAAAGTTCTTTACATTTTTCAAGTCCCCTTAACTCGGTTTACCTATTCCTACCATTATTTTAAGCTAGAGTTCATGTCTAAAAATTTACCCATGAATGAAATGCATATTTTTTGATACCTAATGGTAGAAAATGAATGTTGGGTGTTAGATAAACATCTTTTGTTAAGAAATTTTCGGTGAAAACGTCCAAAAAGGACCGTTTTGAGAAAGTTATAAAATGTGTAGAAAAAGTGTGTTTTGATGAAAATTATGAGATGATATAGTTATGAAAATGGTTCGTCTAGGCTTGGGTAACAAAGAAATTGAGTACAGTTCATTTTACGAGCCTAGGGGAAAAAGTGTAATTATAACAAAGTTTAGGGGCAAAAACATAATTTTTCCAAAATATGATATTTGGACCACATTGAATAATGTGACTAATAATTAGGCTAAATGTGACATTATAGATCAAGGAAAATGAGGTTCGGACCTAGAATGGGGGAAAAAACGAGGAATCAATGGTTAAGTCCCTTTTTTGATAACCTTAGTATCGAGGTAAGTTCATGTGTAAATGATACTACCTTATCTTATGTGTTTTATATTTCGATATTGCATGAATTGTACATTTTTTCTATGAAATTTATCAATGACAATTTTGACGAAGTTTCGATGAATGAGAAATCCCGAATGAATCTTAGAGATGAATAGGGTACAAATGTCAAACCAATGAGGTTATTAAGATTCCGTATAAGACCATATCTGGGATATGACCTCGGTATGTGATTTCATATAAGACCATGTCAGGGACATGGCATCGATATGATATTTCATGTAAGACTATATTGGGGATATGGCATTGAAATGATACTATATGTTTGAGATTTTCAAGTAACCCTTGGTATTCCGAATGATCCAACGGGTACGTTCAAAACGAGAATGTATGTGATCGTATTATGAGTGGTACAGGTATGTACGTATAACTCATGTGAAGTGAATCCAGTTTATAATGCATTATTGATAAAGATACGAATGAGTAAGACATATATTTATACCATGATGGTTGGAATGATTTGTAAGAGTGTTATTGACTTAGTTATCATTATTTTACCCTAAAATAGTTTTGGATAGTAGCAATAGTCTGACTTTAAAAATCCACCAAAAATTGTGGAGATTGAGTTAGAGGATGATTAAAATATTAAATTAAAGATCAATGAGTCTAGTTTCACATAAAAGAAGTGATGTAAGAAAAATAGTTTCATATTATGAAATATTTAAATTTTTATGAGACAGAGCCAGAATGATTTTGAAATCCCCTGTTTAGATTTGGGAAAATCATTAAAAATTGTATAAAAATAATTATAGGTTATAATTTATATGCTTATATTCTTTAATGAGTATATTTTCAAAAGAAACAAGCTGGAACATCATCCAAATCTCGTATGAAGAGATAATTAATTGTCAGTGAAGAGGGGTCAGGACTATGAAATAGCGAAAAATGGGTAACTTTGATGAATAAACTGTACTTATTGGATAAATCAAAAATTTTGTAAATTTTATGGTAGGAAGATATGTGAGTTTAGTTTCAGGGACCATTAACGGATCTTAATTCGGAGCTCCATAGCTCTAGATATAAATAATTTAGTGACTTTTACTTGAGTAGATAGCTTGACAGGAATTTGAACAAATACGAAATAATATGCAATTACAATTGTGACACCTTGAGAGCATGTAGTAAGAGTTTGGAAAAAGCATATTAATAAAATTTCTTATTATTTTTATATGAACTTACTAAGCTTTATAGCTTACTCCCCTCCTTTTCCCATCTCCTATAGGTTAATTTTTGCTAGCTCGGGTTGGAGATCGTCGAAGATGTCATCACACTATCAAGATATCACGTTGGGTAAAAACTGTAACATCCTGATTTTCGGGTTTTTCGCGATTCTTGATATTTTAAGTAAGTTTCTAAAATTTGGTATGTGAGGATGGAATTCATAATTTGAGTATGTAAATGGGCTTATGGAAGGCCCATGTGTTGGCTAAAACCCGATAGAATTTTCAAAATTTGTACTTAAGAGTTAGGGGTTCTGGCTTGGTGACCTTATGTAAAGTTGTGGGAGAAATGTATCACAAAAAGAGCTGTAGTAAAGTGGCAAGGGTGATGCCACTAAGCTCCTAAAAAGGTGGCGTGTGGAGCTTAAGGGAAGACATGGGATCGATTCCCTATGTTGGCAAATAAGGTTATTTATTTTTATGAGTAGGAAGGGTAAGTGATGGAACCTAGGTGGATTCTGATGGAGGAGTTTGAATTAGTCAAGTGCATGGATTAAGGAGGGATAAGGGGAGAGATTTTAGGGATTTGATATGGAGATAGAGTTGGCCGAATAAGGGAGATTGGAGAAGGGATTTTCGACAGAGGGGTTTTGTTAGGGATTTTAGGCACTTAGGTACTTGTGTGCCGTTTTCTCCCTTTAGGTTAGTCTTTTCTCTCTTTTTTTCTTTTTGCAGCCGAATCTACTATCTCTCCATTCACCTTTTCTTCCTTCCCCTTCTTTCAAACCAGCCCACTATTTTCCCTCCATTCATCCATTGTTTCTTTCTTTTATCTCTACTTCTGCCGAAATACCGCAAAGCCGTAATCCGTGAAGTTAGGGGGGTGCAAATCTTTGTTGACCAGCAACTCTCTTTTCCTTTTCATTGTTGGTGTTCAATCCCCTTATCTTCTAGGCATAACGAATTCAAGAGGAGAAAGACTGTGGTAAGTGCGCGAACTCTAAACGATTCCTAGAGTAACTATTGGCTAAAAGCCGAAACCCCTCTAGTTTAGGGAGGTGGCCGAATATGGGTATAGGCTTTATGGGGTTTTTCTTTTAATATTTTTATGGTTTCTATAGTGGAGGAGCAGCAAGGCGTAGTGTCGATTTGGATTAGCTTGGATCACCGGAGTGGCTAGATCTCGTCATAAATCTCGGCAAAGGTAAGGTGCCTAAGGCCATTATGGATGGTGGCCGAATGTGTAAGTGTTAATATTAGATGGTTCTTAGTTTGGTTCAATTATTTTGAGTTGATTTATTAATGGTTGATTATAGGAGAAATCGTGTAGGAGATCTCGTCGAGAAATATCGCAAAACAGGTGTGTAACGAACCCTTTTCATAGCTTAAAGCGATAAATGCCGAAAAGCCGAAATGCCAAAATTCTGGCATTTCGAGGACGTGTGAGCAAGTGAACACTCATTTGTTAGTTAGATTCATTGAGATGATGATTGGGAACATTGGAAACGGTAAGAGCGCAATTTTTGGCGTTTACGATAAGTTGGGCTTTGAGGGGCCGAAGTGGTGCCCAATGGGCTTTCGTGCCTATTTGAAAAAAATTGGTAGAAAAGGAAAACCTGCTAAATTACGCATCGAGACTGATAAAACCGTTATGGAATATAGGCTAAATGGGCCTAGATGACAAGATCGGCTAAGTAGGGCCCATTAGGGGTTTTAGGCCAATAACTCAATTTCGCTAAAAATGGGCCAGAATCACTGTTTGCACCCATGAATTGTTAGTAACCGTTAATGAACATGGAAACCCTAATTTTTGGTAAAATTACAGGATTACCCTTATAACATGAAAATGACCGTTTTGCCCTTAGGTAAAAATGACCATTATACCCCTAGGGTTTATATATGAATTTAATGCATGGGATTTTGATAAACATGGTATGTATGATATGCACATGACACGTATGATATGCACATGAGGTATTCATAAATGCATTGGGTTGGGTTTTTATATGGATGGAGGAAGTGCAAAAGGGCTTATGCTCCAGTGATTAAAAGGGCTTATGCCCCAGTTATTAAAAGGGCTTATGCCCCAGTTATTGAAAGGGCTTATGCCCCAGTTATCAAAAGGGCTTATACCCCAGTTATTGAAAGGGCTTATGCCCCAGTTATTAAAAGGGCTTATGCCCCAGTTATTAAAAGGGCTTTTGCCCCAGTTATTAAAAGAGGCTAGGCCTTCAGTTATATGATAAAGCAGCTATGCTGCCAGTGGAGAGTTATAGTTGGGTGGGTTGAGTTATTCCCCACATGGTGTGTTGGTTGGTACAGGTGGAGAGTAGCGGATGGTGGGTCGAGTAGTCTCCCCAAATATGCTTGCATTCATTTGGTTTTTATTGACAATACATGTGATATTGAAATGGGCCTATGGGCCATACCGTTTACAGTAAAAGGCTTCAACCCAGTTATATGATTTATGAAAAAGCTACGGCCCAGTATATGCATATTGAGATTGGACTTGGGCTAAGGCCCAGCAGGCTGATATTGTTTTGGGCTCTGAAAGGGGCTTGTTGCACACTGAGTTTCCAAACTCACCCCCTTTCCTTAACCTTACAGGTGAGCCTTGATGTGGGGCTTGGAGCCGAAGGGGATTCAGAGTGGCCATGGTAATCGCCTTTGGGCTTTTAAATAAGCATTGGTTTTCTTTAAATTTCCTTTAATTATTATTTATTCTTGGGTTGTAATAAGGCTATTTTAACTTTTCTTTTACTTCTGTTCGGGATTATTTTATTTTTAATAACTTTAAAATTGGTTGATAATTATTCAAATGGGCTAGACTTAGGACGTGATTTCAAAACGATACTTGATTTCAAAATATCACAACACCACGATTATTCGATTTATCAAAGAGGTCCACTTAAACAAATTTAAACTCGATATAACAAAGTGTGGCAATGGTTGTGGGCATGTCTAGGATTGGATCCAACTGAAGAGCTTGGTACTTAAGAAGTCTTCATGGCTCACCTCCTCTGTCTCAGATACCTACCTGGTGCCCAGCTTCCATTCACTTTGTTAACTCAACAAGATATATGGTTTTTAAAACACTAAAACTGAACATGGGTTTTCAACTCCAATGTGGCACGTCAGATTCGACCATAACGTCTAGGCAGGGTTTGGGGTGTTACATTTAGTGGTTTCAGAGCCTAGGTTGCAACAACTCTACTGTGGATCGAGTCTGAAAATTTTTCGAAAACTTAGGCCTAAGAAGGGTATTTTTGGAAATGGTTTTTAAAAATTCTTTTCAAAGATGTTTTACAGAGTATACATATTAAAATGGTCCAAGTTTCTCTTTTTTAAATTAAGAGTTCAAAATAAAGGGTGTTTCCAAATCAAAGTTTTTAAATTTCTATTTTCGGTGATCAAAAACATGGTTTTCGAGTTTTAAATGGATTAGAGAAAGAAGTGGAGCACTGAATCCCCGGCACCAAGTCTATAAGTATATTTTCCTTACGATATATGGTAATGATATGATGCTATGAATAGAATTGAGACCCTACTATGATACTTTAGATAGGGTAGAGCTGTAAAACGGTAGGAATGAGACTGTAGCTAGGCTACGGTGATACGAAAACAATTCTTGAACTGCTATAACTTCATAGGACACTTTGTTAATAAACAGTGGAACATTATACTAATATCATAAAACTCATAATCAGATAATTCGATATGAGTACAAGAGGAGCTCGTGGACGAGGCAGCGGACGTGGTCGCGGAAGGGTGCAAGCTGAATCTTCATCCTCAGGGCATAGGCCAGCTGAGGAGGCATCTGTGCCACAAGCAACAGAGACTGGGTCTTATGATCGGGCTACGGGGGATGACGCTTTGTCTCTAGCCATGTTAAGGGTTTTGGAAAGGGTTGCTGGAGCTAGCACCAAGATAGTGAATAGGGGGTCCATATCAGAGCGACTCAGGGCCAACGGAGCAGAAGTATTTAAGGGTGTATCTGGAGTAGCCCTAAATGTGGCAGAATATTGGCTAGAGGCAACAAAACGGATCATGGATTTATTTAGACGCTCGGTGGAGCGAGAGTGAAAGGAGCCGTGTCACTGCTACGTGACGAGGCATACCGATGGTGGATCACCGTAAGGGAGAGTACCCCAATTGAGCAAGTAACCTGGGAATTGTTCAAAACTACTTTTAAGGGGAGGTATGTTGGAGCTAGTTATGTGGATGCTTGTCGGAAGGAATTTTTGAATCTAACACAGGGTAATAAGACTGTAACGGAGTATGAGGTAAAATTTTTGAGGCTGAGTCGATATGCCAGCGGGATAGTGACAACTGAATATGAGCGTAGTGTTTGATTTGAGGATGGCCTCCGCGATGAGCTTAGGATATTGATAGGTCTACAGAGGGAGCGTGGTTTTGCTGCACTGGTAGAGAAGGCTAAGATAGCCGAGGAGGTAAAGCTAACTGAGCGGCAGAATCGTGAGAAGGATCGACCCAGGTTTAAGAGGGATTTTAGACCCTCAAGTGCCACAAATCGAAATGTTAAAAGAGCAAGGATGGAGGAATTGGTTCGAGCAGTTCCAGTAAATACTTATAGACTGCAGGCTTGTAGGGACTGTGGTAAGGTGCATATGGGGGAGTGCTGGAAACGAACTGGAGCATGTTTTCGATGTGGGTCTAAGGAGCATAAGTTCAGGGAGTATCCTCGAAGGACAGCCTAGGAGTTAGCTGCAGAGCAAAGGGATGTCCAACCACGGTGAGGAGGACCACCACCATAGAGGTGTCGTGGGCAAGGTAGAGGTGGCAATGGTAATGGACGAGGACATGGGGCACCTGGTAGGGGTGCTGGACACGCTGAAGCTTGACAACCGGTGTTGGTTTATGCTTCATGACATCGTGAGGAGGGTGACGCTCTTGATGTTATAACCGGTACATTCCTCATTCATAGCACGCCTTACACTACTTTGATTGATGTGGGTTCCACTCACTCGTATGTCGCTTGTGATGTATCTGGGGCTTTGGATGTGCTTCCTGAGGAGACTGTGAGTGGGGTATCGGTGATAAGCCCTTTGGGACATTTAGTTAAGGTAGATAAACTTTTTAGGGCAGTGCCTTTAATGACACAAGATAAAACTTTTGAAGGAGATTTGATAGAGCTGCCATTTGGGGATTTTGATCTTATCTTGGGAATGGACTGGTTAACTAAACATAAGGCGACGTTGGATTGTGCTGCAAAGAGGATGGTACTAAGAACTGCCGAAGAGGAGGAGATAATGGTCATAGGGGAACGAAGGGATTATTTGTCCAATGTTGTTTCGGCTTTAAGAGCTGAGAAGTTGATTGGGAAAGGTTGTGAGGCGTACTTGGCCTTTGCAAGTCAAACCGGACTTGAGGAGATAACGGTGGAGTCGGTTAGGACCATTAAGGAATTTCAGGATGTATTCCCAGATGAACTTCCTGGATTACCCCCGAACAGAGAAGTCGAGTTTGGAATCAACTTATTACCTGGAACAGCTTCTGTGTCCATTGCACATTATAGGATGGCACCAAAGGAGTTGGTAGAATTGAAAGCTCGACTGAGGCTGTTGGATAGAGGTTTATAAGACCAAGTGTTTCCCGTGGGTGCACCGTCTTCGTTAGTAAAGAAGAAAGATGGGACTATGCGTATGTGTATTGACTATCGGCAGTTGAATAAACTGAGTATCAAGAACAAGTATCAGTTACCAAGAATCGACGATCTGTTCGACCAATTAAAAGGAGCCTTAGTATTTTCTAATATCGACCTTCGGTCAGGATATCATCAATTAAGAGTTAAAGAAGTGGATATTTATAAGACGGCGTTCAGGACTAAATACGGTCATTACGAGTTTCTAGTAATGCCTTTTGGTTTGACTAATGCACCGGTAACATTCATGGATTTGATGAATTGGGTGTTCCAGCCATACTTGGATCGGTTCGTAGTCGTTTTTATTGATGACATCATGGTGTATTCAGAAACGGAAGAGAAGCATGATGAGCATCTTCGTGTAGTGCTGCAAGTGTTAAGGGAAAAGCAACTTTATGCAAAATTTAGTAAGTGTGAGTTTTGGCTGAAAGAAGTTACCTTCTTGGGGCATGTTGTGTCTGCTGAGGGGATCAAGGTAGACCCTCAAAAGATTGAGGCAATTTTGGAATGGAAGCCACCGAAGTCGGTAACGGAGATCCGAAGTTTTCTAGGGTTGGCAGGTTATTATCGGAGATTCGTGGAAGGGTTTTCTGTGTTGGCAGCATCGTTAACGAAACTTATAAGCAAGGGAGCACCTTTTATTTGGACAAATAAGGAGCAGGAGGCTTTTGAGAAGTTGAAGAAGGTTTTGACAGAAGCGCTAGTGTTGATTCAGCCAGAGTCTGGTAAGGATTTCACTGTGTACAGCGATGCGTCACATGTAGGTTTGGGCTGCGTGTTGATGCAAAAGGGTAAAGTGGTCGCTTATGCTTCACGACAGCTTAAGCTGCATGAGGTGAACTACCCTACGCATGACTTGGAATTGGCAGCGGTAATCTTTGCACTTAAGATATGGAGGCATTACCTGTATGGGGAGAAATGCATCATCTATATGGATCACAAGAGTCTTAAGTACTTACTGACTCAAAAGGAGCTGAATCTTAGGCAACGAAGGTGGATAGAGTTGTTAAAGGATTATGATTGTTCGATTGAGTACTATCTAGGTAAGGCAAATGTTGTGGCTGATGCACTAAGTCGAAGGGCTGTGGTGGAGTTGAAGTCGATGTTTGCTCGTCTAAGTTTGTATGACAACGGGAGTTTATTGGCTGAGTTACAAGTGAGACCGACTTGGGTAGAACAGATTAAGAAGCAACAGTTGGAAGACAAGTCGTTAGTTCCTCGATTTTAGCTAGTTGGCAGACTTGGGGTTAAATAGTGAGGGAGTTCTTTGTTTTCGAGGGAGAATTTGTATGCCGAAGAACTCCGATTTGAGATTGATGATGTTGAAAGAGGCACATAATGGACTTTGTGCTATGCATCCAGGAGGGAGTAAGTTGTATCGAGACTTGCGAGAGCTATATTGGTGGCCTAGGCTTAAGCGAGAAGTGACCGAATTTGTAGGGAGATGTCTAACATGTCCACAAGTGAAAGTCGAGCATCAACTGCCTTCGGGATTGTTGCAGCCGGTAAAGATACCACTTTGGAAGTGGGAAAGCGTAACTATGGACTTTGTAAGTAGGTTGCCATTGACACCTTCTAAGAAGGATTTAGTTTGGGTGATTGTGGATAGGCTCACATTTCATACCTATCCGAACCGATTACTCACTTCAGAAGTTGGCCAAGTTGTATGTGACAGAGATAGTGCGGTTGCATGGTGTGCCAGTATCGATAATTTCGGATCGAGACCCAAGGTTTACATCTCGATTTTGGCAGAAGTTGCATGAGGCATTGGGAACGCGATTAGATTTTAGTACGGCTTTTCACCCTCAGTCAGATGGGCAGTCAAAGAGGGTTATTCAAATTTTAGAGCATATGTTGAGGGGTTGTGCTATTGAGTTTAGGGGCAGCTGGGAGGACCATTTGCCATTGGCGGAGTTCGCGTATAACAACAGTTACCAAGCAAGTATTCAGATGGGTCCTTATGAGGCACTGTATGGGCGAAGGTGCCGTTCGCCCACTTGTTGGGCAGAAGTGGGGGAATGGCAAATATTTGGGCCAGAGTTGGTAGCAGATACTGAAGACAAGATTAAGGTGATCCAGAATCGGTTAAAGGAGGCAGCAGATCGACAAAGGTCTTATGCCGATCTAAAATGTAAGGATATTGAATATGCTGTGGGGGACATAGTCTTTTTGAAAGTTTCACCATGGAAGAAGATATTGAGATTTGGTAAGAAGGGTAAGTTGAGCCCACGGTTTATTGGGCCTTACCGAGTTATTAAGCGGATAGGGCTGGTGGCTTATCAATTAGAGTTACCTCCAGAGCTGGATCGTATTCACGACGTTTTCCATGTGTCCATGCTTAGGCGATATCGTTCTGACCCAACTCATATCGTGCCAGTAGCAGAAATCGAAGTACGGTCGGATTTGACTTTCGAAGAGGAACCTGTGCAAATACTTGATCACGATGTCAAGGTGTAGAGAAGGAGGTCAGTCCCATTAGTGAAGGTACTTTGGAGGAACCATGGCAAGGAAGAAGCTACTTGGGAGACTGAAGAGGCAATGCATCAACAATACCCTCAACTGTTTGGATTAGGTAAATTTCGAGGCCAAAATTTCCTTAAGGAGGGTAGAGTTGTAACATCCTGATTTTCGGGTTTTTCGCGATTCTTGATATTTTAAGTAAGTTTCTAAAATTTGGTATGTGAGGATGGAATTCATAATTTGAGTATGTAAATGGGCTTATGGAAGGCCCATGTGTAGGCCAAAACCCGGTACAATTTTCAAAATTTGGACTTAAGAGTTAGGGGTTCTAGCTAGGTTACCTTATGTAAAGTTGTGGGAGAAATGTATCACAAAAAGAGCTGTAGTGAAGTGGCAAGGGTGACGCCACTAAGCTCCTAAAAAGGTGGCGTGTGGAGCTTAAGGATAGACATGGGATCGATTCCCTGTGTTGGCAAATGAGGTTATTTATTTTTATGAGTAGGAAGGGTAAGTGATGGAACCCAGGTGGATTATGATGGAGAAATTTGAATTAGTCAAGTGCATGGATTAAGGAGGGATAAGGGGAGAGATTTTAGGGATTTGATATGGAGATAGAGTTGGCCGAATAAGGGAGATTGGAGAAGGGATTTTCGACAGAGGGGTTTTGTTAGGGATTTTCGGTACTTAGGTACTTGTGTGCCATTTTCTCCCTTTAGGTTAGTCTTTTCTCTCTTTTTTTCTTTTTGCAGCCGAATCTACTATCTCTCCATTCACCTTTTCTTCCTTCCCCTTCTTTCAAACCAGCCCACTATTTTCCCTCCATTCATCCATTGTTTCTTTCTTTTATCTCTACTTCTGCCGAAATACCGCAAAGTCGTAATCCGTGAAGTTAAGGGGGGTGCCGAATCTTTGTTGACTAGCAACTCTCTTTTCCTTTTCATTGTTGGTGTTCAATCCCCTTATCTTTTAGGCATAACGAATTCAAGAGGAGAAAGACTGTGGTAAGTGCTCGAACTCTGAACGATTCCTAGAGTAACTATTGGCCAAAAGCCAAAACCTCTCTAGTTTAGGGAGGTAGCTGAATATGGGTATAAGCTTTATGGTGTTCTTCTTTTAATATTTTTATGGTTTCTATAGTGGAGGAGCAGCAAGGCATGGTGTCGATTTGGATTAGCTTGGATCACCGGAGTGGCTAGATCTCGTCATAAATCTCGGCAAAGGTAAGGTGCCTAAGGCCATTATGGATGGTGGCCGAATGTGTAAGTGTTAATATTAGATGGTTCTTGGTTTGGTTCAATTATTGTGAGCTGGTTTATTAACAGTTGATTATAGGAGAAATCATGTAGGAGATCTCGTCGAGGAATATCACAAAACAGGTGTGTAACGAACCCTTTTCATAGCTTAAAGCGATAAATGCCGAAAAGCTGAAATATTCGAAACGAGCTGAAAAAGATGAAGTTGAATGCTCCCGTTCCAAGAGGTAGGCCTCCAAGATACCCTGGGAGTGCTAGTGGCAGTCGAGTCTTGACTAAAGACGCTGCAAAATCAGAAGTTCGAGCCCCGGCAAGAACGCAATACATGCTCGAGAGGAAGCCTCTGCTCCTAATGTTATTACGGGTACTTTCTCTCTTTTTACTACAAGTGTTGTTACTTTAATTGACCCGGGGTCAATGCATTTATATATCTGCATGAGATTGGCGTCCATTATGAACATATCCGTTGAACCTACAGAATTCATCATTAGAGTGTTGAGCCCACTAGGCAGATCAGTCCTAGTTGATAAAGTCAGTAATAATTGTCCTTTGATGATTCAAGGTCATTATTTTCCGGCTAACTTTATGTTGTTACCATTTGATGGATTTGATGTAATACTTGGTATGGATTGGTTAGCCTTTCATGATGTAATTGTGAATTGTGGTAGTAAGTATATTAAGTTGAAATGTCCGGATGGTAAGATTCTACAAGTTGAATCAGGAGAATTGGGTTTGCCGCTTGTTGTAATCACAGCAATGGTTGCCCAGAGATATATGAGAAAAGGATATGAAGCCTACCTTGCATTTGTACTGAACACTAAGGAAACATAGCTGAAGATTGAGTCCGTGCCAATAGTATGTGAGTACCCAGATGTGTTTCCAGAGGAGTTACCCGGATTACCTCTTGAAAGGGCGATAGAATTTGGTATGGAATTGGTGCCAGGGACGACTCCTATTTCTATTGCTCCGTACAGAATGGCACCAACTGAGTTGAAAGAGTTGAAGGCACAGTTGCAAGAGCTGATGGATAAAGGATTCGCAAGGCCAAGTTTTTCACCTTGGGGTGCCCCTGTGTTGATCGTGAAGAAGAAAGATGGGTCGATGAGGTTATGTATCGATTATCGGCAACTGAACAAGGTGACTATCAAAAATAAGTATCCTTTGCCAAGGATCAATGATTTGTTTGACCAGTTGAGAGGAGCCACCGTATTCTCCAAGATAGACTTAAGGTCTGGCTATTATTAGCTGCGAGTTAAAGACTTGGATGTACCCAAGACAACTTTCAGAACGAGGTATGGCCATTATGAATTTCTTGTCATGCCGTTTGGGCTGATGAATGCACCAGCCGTGTTTATAGATCTTATGAACAGGATCTTTCGGCCATATTTGGATAAGTTTGTCATTGTGTTTATTGACGACATTTTGATCTACTCTAGAGATGAGACAAAGCATGCAAAGCATCTAAAAATTGTGTTGCAGACCTTGCGAGAAAATTAACTGTATGCTAAGTTTAGCAAGAGTGAATTTTGGCTCCAGGAAGTTGGATTTTTGGGTCATATAGTTTCGGGTGAAGGCATCCAAGTTGATCCAAGTAAAATTTCTGCAATTGTTGAATGGAAATTGCCTAAGAATGTAACCGAGGTTAGAAGCTTTTTGGGCTTAGCCAGTTACTATCGAAGGTTTGTAAAAGGATTTTCCATGATAGCGACTTCGATGATAAAGTTGCTACAGAAAGACGTTAAGTTTTAATGGACAGAGAAGTGTCAGCAAAGTTTTGAAAAGTTAAAGACATTGTTGATCGAAGCTCCTGTTTTAGTGCTACCTGAACCAAGAAAAGAGTTTGTGGTCTACAGTGATGCATCCTTAAATGGATTGGGTTGTGTACTTATGCAAGATGGCAAGGTGATAGCCTATGTTTCACGGCAATTGAAGCCTCACGAGAAGAATTACCCAACCCACGACCTAGAGCTTGCTGCCATTGTTTTTACCTTGAAAATTTGGAGGCATTATTTGTATGGCGAGACTTGCCGTATATTCACGGACCATAAGAGTTTGAAATACTTGATGACTCAGAAAGAATTAAATTTGAGATAGCGGAGATGGTTACAATTAATTAAAGATTATGATTTGATTATAGACTATCACCCAGGAAAGGCGAATGTGGTCGCCGATGCATTGAGTAGAAAATCTCTGTACGCTTTGAGAACCATGGATACTCATTTGACATTGCTTGATGATGGTTCAGTTCTGGCTGAATTAGAGGCTAGGCCAACATTTCTGCAGGAAATTCTTGATGCTTAGCTTAATGATGATGACTTGCAAGCAAAAAGAGCTCAATGTGAGTCTGGTGTTGAGTCAGATTTCCGAATTAGTCCTGATGGATGTTTGATGTTTAAAGATAGGGTTTGTGTACCCAAAGACAATGAACGTATTCAGAAGATTTTGCAAGAAGCACATAACAGTCATTTGTCTGTTCACCCGGGAAGTACCAAGATGTACAATGATTTAAAGAAGATGTACTGGTGGAACAACATGAAAAAAGATGTTTCTGAATTTGTATCGAAATTCCTAGTATGTCAGCAAGTTAAAGCTAAACATCAAGTGCCTTCAGGTATGTTACAGCCTGCAATGGTCCCCGAATGGAAGTGGGATAGAAATACCATGGACTTTGTGACAGGACTACCTAAGAATCCGAAAAAGAAAGATGACATATGGCTGATAGTGGACAAATTGACAAAGTCAGCTCATTTCATCCCAGTAAGAACGGATTATTCCCTTGTTAGATTGTTCGATTTGTACATTTCTGAGATAGTAAGATTGCATGGAGTACCATTATCGATTATTTCAGACAGAGACCTAAGGTTCATTTCGAGATTCTGGAAGAAGTTACAAGAAGCCTTGGGTACAAAGTTGAGCTTTAGCACAGTTTTTCACCCTCAGACCGATGGTCTGTTTGAGTATGATTCAGATTCTCAAGGACATGTTGCATTGTTGCATCCTTGAATTTCAGGGTAGTTGGGAAAAATACCTACCATTGGTAGAATTTGCCTACAATAATAGTTTCCAAACAAGTTTGAAGATGGCACCTTATGAAGCCTTGTATGGTAGGAAGTGCCGAACTCCATTGCACTGGACAGAACTCAAGGAAAATTGGATTCATGGAGTTGATCTGATTAAAGAAACCAAAGAAAAAGTTAAAGTGATATGGGATTGTTTAAAAACGGCATCAGATAGGCAAAAGTCTTATGCTGATCTGAAAAGAAAGGAGATGAGTTTCAAGTTGGAGATAGAGTATTCTTGAAAGTATCTCTATGGAAAAAGGTATTGAGATTTGGTCGGAAAGGTAAATTGAATCCACGATTTATCGGACCATACGCTGTCACTGAAAGAATTGGACCATTAGCCTATCGTTTGGCTTTGCCACCCGAATTGGAAAAGATTCATGACGTGTTCCATGTATCCATGTTAAGGAGATACCGATCAGAACCCTCTCATGTGATTTCGCCGACTAAGATTGAAATTCGACCGAACATGACCTATGGACAAGAACTGATTAAGATATTGGCTCGCAAAGTTAAATAGTTGAGAAATAAAGATGTGGCTCTTGTAAAAGTTTTATGGCATCGACATGGTGTTGAAGAAGCTACGTGGGAGCCGGAAGAAACCATGAGAAGCCAATATCCGAATCTGTTTTCTAGTAAACCTTTCGAGGATGAAAGTCCCTAAGAGGGGAGAAATGTAACATCTCGAAATAAGGCCTAATCAGAATAGTGGTTTTGGAACCACAAATCTGACATCAAAATATTTATTTTATGATTATTATGAGGCCTAGAATATGAGTATATGCATGTGTTAAAGTTTCATGAAGAAATTCTAAGTATAAGATGTCCAATTGGAAATTAGGGACTAAATTGAATAAATCAAAAAACTTGGTTTCTAGAAGTAATTTGTATGAAATTGCTTTAGATTATGAATTAGAAGGTCATGGAGAGTAATTTGCCCAAATTCTAAATTTTTGGACAAAAATGGGCTTGCATGGATGAAATTTTAAAGAAAGGGCATAAGGGCATTTTGGTCATTAAGCATTTTAATGAAATAAAAAGAGAAAAATAGAGCAAAAATATGCTCATCTTCTTCCCATAGCTGCCGAAATTTGGAGGACACCATACCTAGGGTTTCTTCAATTTTCAAGCTCAATAGTAAGTGCTCCCGAGCCCCGTTTTTCATTTTTTTTGTATTTTTAAAATCCCGGTAGCTTGATCTCTCCGTTTCTACCCATATTTCATGCTAGGGTTCATGTTTAAAAATTTACTCATGCATGAGTTGATTGTGTTTTGATGGATTATGGAAGAATATGAAAGATAAATGTGTGTTAAACATCTTTTCCAAGTTGGTTTTCATGAGAAATCCTTATAGGGACTATTTTGCAAAAGATGTAAATGTGTGGTAGAAATAAGGAAAATAATGAAAAATGTGGGTTTCCATAAGAGAGAAAAATGTTCGGTTAGGCTTGGGTAAGATAGAAATTGCATGTGTTTCATTATACGAGCCTAGGGACTAAATCGTAAAAGTGTCAAAGGTTAGGGACAAAACGGTCATTTGGACTAGGAGTAGATACTAAACTTGAAATATATAATGTGGGGTATTAATGAATTAACTTTTCTGTTATAAACCCCGAGGAACAAATTCCGGAGGTCAATCATGGTAAACGCAAGGTTTCGGAATAACCGAAACACAACTCCGAAAAGAGTAACAGGGAAGTTCGGATAACTTAAAATAAACCCTTGATATGCATAATTGTATGGATTATGAATGCCTGATGATTGTATTTATTATTGGTATGAGATATCATAGAAATGCATATTGATGATAACATGTGAAAAATATCTCGGTTGAGGTTGACAAAGGGAATTCAATGCATAAACCCTCATTGAAAAGGTAAACTGAGATCCTGCATGTGTTGCAGTAAGGATTTAGCCCAGACGGCTAATCTAAGATCTCAGGAATAAAAAGGAATCTAGCCCGGACGGGTGTTCCTTGAATGATCAAGCCTCTCGAAGAATATGTGTGCATGATGGATTCAGCCTAGACGGGTAATCCGATTAGGGTCTGAATTTAGCTTGGATTGGTAATTTAGATCCGAGCTCATTAAGGGTGTTTGTTGCTATAAGGGATTTAGCCTGGACTGGTAATCCCGACATCACCTTATGAGTTCATATAATAGGGGATTTATCCTGGACTGGTGATCCTACCATATGATGTGAGGTTCGCGGGAGTGCATAGATGGAATAATCATTCGTATGAATTAATGGATATTGGGTATTCCATCGTGGTTTCCTAGAAACCCAACGAGATTAACATGGGATATACATATATGAATGAAATGTTGAATGATGAGCTCATCTAGTTAAATTACATAATACATGATTATATGACTAACTCATTGATTGAGTGCATGTGATAGGAAAACATGTCATAATGGATGATTTCATGAAATAAGTATGGATGTTTGCTAATTACTCGGTAAGTTTACTTTCCAGTTATTCGAGCTTACTAAGCATGAAAATGCTTACCCCTCTCTTTTTCCCTGTCTCACAGAGCTCAAGGACTCATAAGGATTGGAAGACAATTGGGAAGTGAACACACTATCAACTAAACAAGCTTTGGTATAAAGACTCAGTTTATTTTGTTCAATGGCATGTATAGTATTTTTTAGTATTTTGTTATATGTGTCATTTGATTTGCCCAGTAAAGGCATGTAAAAATATGTTTATCTCTTTGTATATGGCCATAAAAATTGGCTTAATTTAAGTAGGCTATGACCTACGATTTTATGCATGGTTTTAATTACGAAGTATCGGTTGTTATCAATTGGCAATGAATCACATGAATGAGCCAATTTCAGATGGATTAAAGTAATATGGGAACCCATGACACTAAATAGGAAATAACCATTTATATATGAAACCAATGATATGAGGTTTCCATACAACTATTTTCATTAAGATTATTTACAAGTATATAATTACGCTTTTTCTCAAACTTGGTAACCATTAGGCACAAGTAGTATAAAGGGGTGACTAAAGGCTTGGAAAATATCCTAATAAAGTCCACATGGTTGAACACACGGGCGTGTGTGTAGGCCATATGTGACACACGGTTCCCTCCCATGGGTGTGTGCTATGGTCGTGTGTCCCCTACAGTTAAAATTTTAGCTCAAAGTCGTACACGGGTAAGCCATACGGGCGTGCACCATAGCAGTATTAAAATGAAAGTGTCGTCCACGGGCAAGCAGCACGGGCGTGTTCCATGACCGTGTTGATAAGTCAGTGTTGCCCACAGTTGAAGGGCATGGGCGTGCCCCAAGATACACGGGCGTGTGAGTCCACACGGCCCACCTACACGGGCGTGTGACACTTCATGATAAAAAAAATCTTCTGAGAAGCCCAATGTTTATCAAACATGTCCGAATTGTCCCGCATTGCCTTCTGATATGTTATAGGTCTCGAAGGCCTATACAATGGACGAGATGTTCATGGTTGAAAAGTTTTAAATTCAAATGAAATTTTGTGACCCGACTAAAAGTGTAAAGTTCCGGCAATGCCTCAAGCCCTGTCCCGGTGTTGGATACGGGTTAAGGGTGTTACATAACTTGCATGATTTATTTGTAAAATATTCTGAAAGTTTTGGTAATGCTTCGAAACCCTATTTCGATGACGGATATGGATTAAAGGTGTTACAAACAATTTAAATCGAAGCTTTATCATCATAAACAACAAGGGTTAATCAATGGCAGCATTCAAAAGCTTTAAAAGTTTCAAAAATGAAGGTATGAGTTAGTTGGACTTGATGCAACGATCTCAAAAATGTAATAATTACAACAAAAGAAATCAAAACAAGCTTACATGCAATGGAACTATGATGGTAGAACTTAGAGCTCCAAAAATAGTGTCATTCCTTTCAATTTTCAGTGGAAGAAAAACATGAAAAAGATGATACCAAATTCTATTTTAATTAATCTTTATATTATTATTCTCTAATTATAATTTTTCCCCTTCTTATTTAACATATAATTAACCAATTCTGGATGCAAAACCATCCACTTAATTTTACTAAGGTCTAATTACCACATATTTTAATAGTTAAACCACTTATTCCGTACAATTCAATTATGACATGATTTTCTATCCTTTTACAATTTAATCTTTTTCTTTAACTAACAAAGGCAAACCTTAAAATTTCATCATCAAATTTTAATACGACCTTAATGTAACTCTATAAATAATAATTAAATAATAACCATGATCTTACATATTGAAATTGTGGTCCCTAAACTTCTTCTTTTTTGTCGTTGAAAAATGGGGTATTACAACTCTCCCTCCTAAAAAAATTTCGTCCTCAAAAATCTTACAAGAGAAAAGGCTCGAATACTGAAATTTCATATTTTCTTCTGTTTCCTGCGGTGCTTCTTGAATCCCATGTCATTGCCATAACGCTTTAACCAAAGGTACAAATTTATTTCTTGACTCTTTTGTATCTTAAGCTAAGATCTCTACAGGCTCTTCATCAAAGGTTAAATTAGGCTGTAGTTCAATTTCTTATGTAGACAAAATATGTGACAGATTGGATCGGTATCGTCAAACCATTGAAACATGAAAAATATTATGAATTCTGTCGAGCTTTAGAGGTAAAGCCAAACAATATGCTATCAATCCTATTCTTTCAAGAACTTCATACAGGCCAATAAATCTAGAACTGAGCTTCCCTTTCTTTCCCAAATCGTAACACTCTTTTCCAAGGCGAGACTTTCAAAAATACTTTTTCACCCATAGAAAACTCGATGTCTTTCCTTCTCAGATCAACATGAGATTTCTGACGATCAGATGCAACTTTCAAGTTATCTCGAATAATCCTAACTTTTTCATCAGTTTCTTAAACTAAATCAACTTCAACTAACTTCTTCTCATTCAACTCAGACCAATACAATGAACTTCTACATTTACTTCTGTATAAAGCCTAGCATAGAGCCATCTTTATGCTCGAATAATAGTTGTTATTATACGCAAATTCGGATAATGACAAATATTTTTCCTAGTTGCCTTCGAATTCAATAATATAACACCATAACATATTTTTTAATATTTGTATTATTTGTTCAGATTGACCATCAGTTTGTAGATGAAATGTTGTACTAAAATTCAATCTGGAGCCCAAGGCTTCATGCAACTTACCCCAAAATCTAGAGGTAAACTTCGTATCATGATCTGATATAATCGATAATGGTACGCCATGTAATCTTACAATTTCTAAGACATATAATTTCGCAATCTCAAGTGAATAATCAATTTGAACAGGTAGAAAATGAACTTATTTCGTTAATCTATCAAAAATAACCCAAATAGAATCTTTTCTTTTTGAAGTCAAAGTTAATCCCGAGACAAAATCCATAATAACTCATTCTCACTTCCATTCAGGACACAAGTTGTAACAAACCCGGTGAAACTTGATGTTTGGCTTTCACCTGTTGACAAACTAGACATTTGGGCACTAATTCTATTATCTTACACTTCATTCTAGGCCACCAGTAGTGTTGTTTCAGATCGTTATACATTTTCATACTCTTGAGGTGAATCGAGTAAACACTATTGTAAGCTTCATCTTACAATTCCCGCTTTAACTCTGAATCATGTGGTACACATAGTTGATCTCGAAAATATAGACAATCCTCGTTCCTAATATAAAAATCAAATTTCTGATTACTTTTAACCAAATTGAACTTGAACAACTTTGGATCTGTTTTCTATAATTCTTGAATTTTTTATAGAAATACCGGCTTTACTACCAACTCTGAAAAGATAGAACCATCATGTTTTAATGTCATGTTTGCATTCATAGCTCAAAAAGCAAATAGGGACTCCCGACTCAAAGTATCAATGACAATATTAGCTTTTCCTGGGTGATAATCAATTACAAAATCGTAATATATTAGCAATTCGAGCCACCATCGCTGACGCAAATTCAATTATTTCTAAGTCATTAAATATTTCAAACTTTTATGATCAATAAAGATATGACATTTTTCATCGTATAAATAGTGTTGCTAGTTCTTCAAGGCAAAAGCCACTGCAGCTAGATCCAAATCATGTGACTTCCGCTCATGAGGCATATATAATTAATTTACCAATTTGCATTAAAACACAATTAGAAGTATCGCTAAACACAGTAAATTCCTTCTCAAATTCAGCTTGCGTCAAAACAAGGGCTTCAATTAACATGTTCTTCCACTATTCAAAGCTTTTCTGACATTTATCGGTCCAAATGAAGGTAACATCTTTCTGCAACAATTTTGTCATCGACAATGCTATAATAGAAAAGTTTTTAGCAAAACACCGATAATATCCTGCTAAACCCAGGATGTTACGAACCTTAGAAACATTCCTTGGAATTTTCCAATCAACAATTGTAGATACTTTATTCAGATCAACACGGATACCGTCAGCCAAAATAACGTGACCCAAAAAACCAACTTTCCTTAACCAAAGTTCACATTTGCTAAATTTTGCATATAATTGCTTTTCGCGTAAGGTTTCCAATACAATTCTCAAATGCTCAACGTGATCTGATTCATTCAACGAGTATATCAAGATATCATCAATGAATACTACAAAAATTTTTTATAAATATGGTTGGAAGACTCGATTCATTATGTCTATAAATGCTGCGAGGGTGTAGTTAATCCAAATGGTAAAACAGGGGTCACACACCCGTGTGGCTTGGGACATGCCTGTGTGGGTAGGCCGTGTGGTCACACACGCCCATGTCCGTAACTCATGTAACTCTCTGTTTGTCATCCAATAACAAATTGAAGTCACACGGTTTGGGCACACGCCTATGACTCGAGGCCGTGTCCTTTACACGGCTGAGACATATGCTTCCCGTGTGCTCAATGCTGAGCATTCTATTTTGCAACAATTTAACTGCAGGGGACACATGGATGGATCACATGCCTATGAGGCTGGCTGTGTGTCACACACGGCCTAGGCACACGCCCGTGTGTCTACCCGTGTGGACAAAAGAAAGGCTATTTACCAAGCCATTTTTCCACCCTCACTTGCACACATCTACACAACATCACATGGCACAAATTCAAGCATGTAAGAGCAACCAAATCGTTCACAATTATGACCATCACATACCAGTACCATATCAACATCTATCACACACACAATTTTTATCATGCAATAAATCATTCATGTCAATTTCACCTTCATTAGGCTTCATTTAACTACTTTTAGTTACCTTATTGTACACATAAATTTATCATCTCATCAGTAGACCACATTACCAAACATTTCACATTTATGCCATGAATCACATTTCCAAACAATTCACATTCACCAAGCGTACCATGATCATACCACCAAAGACATTGACACATATATGAATATACTCAGGCTTATAACCATGTTGTCAATATAAGCCAACTTACATGGCCAAATAGCAAAACAAGCCTTTGACGATTACAAGCCATTACATTGGCTAAAGTCATAATGACATAGATGACCAAAAGACCAAGTCTGTAACACCTCTTATCCATATTCAACACCGAAACAGGGTACGAGGTATTATCGGACTTAAACTCAAACAAACTTTCAAAACCGAGACATGAATTTCCACTCAAATTTAAAACCTTTCAGAAAAATTTATATCATCCCTTAAACGAGCCTACGAGGCCAAAAACATGCATTACAAGTGGGTCAGGACTAAACTGAGAACTTTAGAAAACTTCCCAACACTTAAAAAATTTTTCATCAAAACAGGGGTCACACGCCCGTGTGGCTTACGACACGACCGAATGGTCACACACGCCCATGTCCCTAACCTATGTAGCTCTCTGTTTATGATGTCATCAACAAATTGAGGTCACACGGATGAGTCACACTTCTATGTGCTTAGGCCGTGTGGGCGATTTCATTTTCATAATTTTTCATAAAATAGGTGCAGACTTCACATGCTCTGGGCACACGCCTATGTCTCTAGGCCTTGTCCTTTACACAGCTGAGACACATGGCCGTGTCTCTACCCATGTGGCCAATCTGAATCTAAAAATTCAAGATGCAGGGGACACACGGCCGAATCACACACCCATAGGGCAAGCCGTGTGTTACACACGACCTAGACACACTGTAACAAACGGGTTTAGACCCTATTCGGAACAGTGGTTTTGGGACCAAAAATTCAAGTCAGAAAAATATTTTAAAATTATTTTCTGTGTTATTAATGTGTGACTTAATGTGTGTGAAAATCTCATTTGAAAATTTTACTGTTTGGATGTTTGATTAAATAAAAGGACTTAATCGCGTAAAATGAAAAAGTTGGTAGTTAAATGTGAAAGTGTCTAATTGTTGTTGCCTTTATAATATGAAGTATTTATGTTGTAATTAGACCATAATTATGAATGATGGATGGTTAAGGACATGAATATAATGTTTGTATAATTATTTCATTAAGGATATATTATTGATTAGAGTAATAATATATGATAAATAAAACATAAAATTTAAAAGCCATGCATTCATCTTTTTACAAGGGCTGAATGTTGTGAGAAAAGAAAAGAAATAAATATTTAAAATTTTGGCAATATGCATGCTTGATTAAGATCAAGAACCAAACAAATTGGACTTGGATCGGGGGAAAACAAAAATAATTAAATAATTGTTCTATTTCGTCCGTCGATATCCAAGGTAAGTTTATAAGCAAATAAATGTTGTAAATTTTAAATAAATACGAGATATATATGTTGAAATGAATTATGTGAAAGTATATATGTGGTATCTGAATGTGTATATGCTTGGGAGCTATGTTTACAAACTCGATTCGACCGAGATATGACGTCTGAAAGCCCCGTACGAACCTTAGGAATATTTAGGATACATATGTCATGACATAGGATTATCGATATGTGATTACATATAAGACCACGTCTGGGACGTTGGCATCGATATGTGATTATGTGTATGACCCTATCTGGGAAAGTGGCATTGATATGTGATTACATGTAAGACCACGTCTGGGACGTTGGCATTGTACAATATGTGTGATTATCCGAGTATCCTATTCAATTCTGAACAGTTCAACGGGTAATGATAAGTTATGATCGAATGTCTAATTGAGCTAAAAGGTTCAGGTATGTGCTTGTTAAATGATTATATGAAAATAAGGTAAGATAGTTATTTGAAATGTGATATAAATTATGTATGATGCAAATGGAATTCTATGTATATATGATTGATCATATTCGGCCTTATGACTATAAAATGTGAATTTTTATGAGATGTTTCATGAGTTACAACCATAAGTATATACCCTTGATTGAGAATAGGTTGATTCAACCTTGTTAATATAATGTTAATATGCATTCTTAGATATATATTTGCTTATGACTTACTAAGCTATGAAAGTGTACTGTGTGTATGTGTACTCTCTGTTTTATAGATTTTGGAACTAGTAACGGGCTCGAGGATCGTCAGAGAAATCTATCAACTATCAACTATTTTTGGTACTTTATAAGTTTGAACTTGAACCTATGGCATTATAGGCTAGATTATATTTGGTTAAGTTTGAAGTTGTGTATATATTAAGCCAAGCGAAAATGGCTAATATGTTATGTAAGTATATGAAATTTTAGTCAAGTTTATATGTGTCGTATGCATTGAAAATGGTTGGTGATTTTGGATGTGGTTTGATTGATTCGGCTAAAGTATATATATGTATTATGTTTCCCTTGTTTTATTAAGGCTAGGTATATGTTTCGATCATAAGGTAAATTTGTATGCTAGTTGAGTTAGGTTATTTCATATGTTAGTTGAATGATACGCATATTATATGTACGTGAGGTGTTGGATATGTACATGGTGATATGGTTAAATTATTTTGGAAAATTGATATTATAAGTGAAGATTTTATAACCGTTTTTATCATGGATATTAGTTGTGATTAGTAATGTGCTATAAGGATTTATTGTATGTTTAGAAATGAAGGCCGAATGTATACAAGTAGTTAAATTTATTTGTTTGGTTAGTTTTGGATATATGATTTAAGTGAAAGTTATCAACGGTCATTAATGTCCATAAATAAGTACTTTGGTTGATGTGTAATGAATTGTATATGATGAAAAATATAATAATATTATTTGGTTAATGATAATGAAAATGGAAAGGAGTATATACTTGGAAAATGGTTGTATTTGATTTGGTTAAGGGTTCTATTGATGTATTGATGTATTTATTTATGCGCATATTTAGGATAGTGAATGAATAAATGTATTATGTCCTTGTATATGATATATGTTTATATTGAAAATAGATGTATAGTGGAAAGTGATGTCATGATAATTTCGGCAAAATTTAGATATATTGAGAAGTATTTATATATGTGCTTATGTCATGGTTGTAAATGTTTGAATTGGATTTTGATTTCATGGTTTATTTGTTAGCCAAATTGATGATTGGGAAACAGTAATGTTCAGACATGCTTTAAACTTGGTTAGTTAATCACTTAGGTCATAAACCAACTTAATCATAGAATGAAAATGCATGTTGTACCGATTATGATATAATCAAAATGATATGTTTTTGATTTATATGATTCATGTATGAAATAATAGAATGAAATAATTATATTAGCTTGGATATACGCATATGCTTATGTGGTAAAATAAAGTAATTGAAATTTTTGCTTATGAATTATGTGACTACATATTTGTTCATTATATGATATGAAATGATTTGTAAAGATATTATGTTGCTATAAGGTTTTAAAATTGAATGCCTTGAGTGATTTGATGGGAATAATATATTAAGTATGAAACGAAATGCATGTAAATTTCAAGTTGTATTTTGTCAGGTAATACCTCATAACCCCATTCCGGCAATGGATACGGGTTAGGGGTGTTACACACACACCCGTGTTTACCTGTGTGAACAAAAATAAGGCTATTTACCAAGCCATTTTGCCACCCCTTACTTGCACCAACCTACACAAAAACAAGCAACACCAATCCAAGCATATACATATAACCAAATCAGCCACAACCAGGTCATTCACACATCAGTTACATGCTATTTTCTATCACATACAACATCTCATACTTATCATCTCAAACCATGCAATATCCACATCCATGAAGGGCATCCATCATATGTATATATATTTAAGCCAATATTAGCCAATTTTAATGGCCATTTACAAAATGAATTATCAACCATTACAAGCCAACACATTTGGCCAAATCAAATATGACACATAACAAAATGACCAAGTCCCTATACATGCCATAACAAAAAATATTAAACTCATTGGTACCCAAAATGTTAACTTGATAATGTGAATGGATCTCTGACAATCTTTGGTCCTCGAGCTAGCTTGGCGACACTAGGCAAGGAAAAATAGAAAGGGGGTATGTAACACCCCAAACCCGGCCCAGACGTTATAGCCGGATCCAACGTGTCACATTGAAGTTTTTAAGAAAACCCATGCCTCTTTCAATGTCCTTCTTACTGTTTTAAAAGATAGTCTTTGCTAAGTTAATAAAGTGAATGGAAGCTGTACACCAGGTAGGTATCCAAAATAGAGGAGGTGAGCCATGAAGGCTGCTTAAGTACCAAGCTCTTGATTGGATCTAATCCTAGACATGCCCACAACCATTGCCACACTTTGGTGCTAGGTTAGGTTTTGAGAAAAAACGAGTTAGAATTCATTTAAGTAGATATTTTTGATAAACTAATTAATTGTATCGTTGCGTTATTTTGAAAACAATTATCATTTTGGAAACGCGCCTTAGGTCTAACTCGTATTGTTATAAAAAAAATATAGGGTATAAAATAAAATAATCCCAGAAAAATAATTACAATGGCCTTATTACAACCCAAAACCAAATAAAAATATTAATAAGATAAAACTTATAAAGAAATAAATCGGCTACTTATTGCAATTAAAAGAAACAAAAATAGTAGTGTAGCCATCTCCGAGTCCCTCGCAGCTCCAAACCATCTAAGCTTAGCGATTAGCTGCACAGTTAGAAACAGGGTGAGTTTACGAAAACTCAGTGTGTAATTCCAATAACAAACAAACAGTGAAAACACAGTATCAGTACAATCTGGGCCAAAGCCCTATTCAATCTCGACATATACTGGGCCAAAGCCTTTCGTTTAACGGTTACTAGGTCGAAACCTTTTCATAAATTATATCACTGGGACGAAGCCTTTTCATAAATCATATCACTGGGCCGAAGCCTTTTCATAAATCATATCACTAGGCCGAAGCCTTTACTGTAAACGGTATGGCCCTTAGGCCCATTTCAATATCACATGTAATGTCAATGAATGTATGCAAGCCCATTTCAATATCACATGTAATGTCAATGAATGTATGCAAGCCTATTTGGGGAGACTACTCGACCCACCATCCGCTACTCTCCACCCGTACCAACCAACACACCATGTGGGGAATGACTCAACCCACCCAACCAACACACCACTGGCAGCATAGCTGCTTTATCATATAACTGGAGGCCTAGCCTCTTTTAATAACTGGGGCAAAGCCCTTTTCGGTAAACTGGGGCAGAGCCCTTTTAGCACTTCCTCCATGAATATAACCCATATCCCATGCAATATGTCATGTATGTAGAATGTCATGCCTATATTTGAATCAAACAATCACAGTCAAGTCATTCATATCACCAACATATATTCATAATCAAATCCGTCAACAACACAGTCCAAGTCAGTCACTTGCCCACAAGGGCAAAACAATCATTTTTCATATTATAAGGGTAATTTCATAATTTTACCAAAAATCAGGGTTTTCCATGTTCATTACAATTGTCAATATTTCCGAGTGTTTAAACAATGATCTTTAACCCACTTATCAAATTCGGGCTTTTGGGCCCAAAACCCCTAATGGGCCCTATGAATGCTGATTTAGCCCACTAAGCCTGCTTAACCCAAATTTTACAACAATACTAATCGTGTTAACATGCAACTTTTCCAAATTCCATTTTCTGTCAATTTTACCCAAATGGGCCCAAAAGCCCATTTGGCCCAATTCCAGCCCATTGAGGCCCAACTTACCATCGTGAACAAAATTGAGTTCTTACCCGTTCCATCGATCCAAACACTGATCTTATTGTATTTATTGCATCTATACCCACACGCAACATTACAAGTTCCCGAAATGCCGGTATTTTAGCATTTCGGCTTCTCAACAAATATTAATCTAAGCTACTACGAGGGTTAGTACGCACCTGTTATGGGTTGAAGTTGAAACGTTTCCATAATCAATCACCTACAATAACCACCACCTGTCACTCAAACTTAACTAATCCAATATCAATATATGTAAATCCTAGGCACATCAGTCATACAGAACATAAGGGCATATTCGTCATTTTACTATACAAGGGTATTACGGTCACTTTACCCTACACGGGCTTTACGGTCTTTTTACCTATTAGGGGTATTTTAGTCATTTCATCCTACAAGGGTGTTTTGGTAAATCTACAAACCAAGGGTATTTCAGTAATTTTGTAAACCAATGGTATTTCTATAATTTTTAAAAAGTCAAGGGTATTGGTAATTTCATAAACCAGTGGTATTTCGGTAATTTTACAAACTAGGGGTATTTTGGTAATTTTACAAACTAGGGGTATTTTGGTAATTCTATCCTTAGGGGGTATTTCAGTAATTTCACAATCGAGGGTAAAACGGTAATTCTATAAATCAAGGGTAAAATAGTAATTCTATAAATCGAGGGTAAAATGGTAATTCTGTAAATCAAGGGTAAAACGATAATTCTATAAATAGAGGGTAAAATGGTAATTCTATAAATCGGGGGTAAAACGGTAATTCTGTAAATTGAGGGTAAAACGGTAATTTTACAAATTGAGGGCATTTCAGTAATTTGGTAAACTAAAGTATTCTAAACAGGGATAACAATATGAATGGGCCTAAAGCCCATTCTCGGTCCAAATGGGCCCACACGCTCGTGTGGCCCTTTTAGCCCAAATCTAGCCACAGCTATGAGATTCACCTAGCCTAGTCCAATATTTACTACACAATCAAACAACTTATCCAATTAGGCCCGTAGGCCCATTGGGCCCATATGACCCTTTTCGGCCCGAAGTAGCCATCCTACAGCTAGAGTAGTGACAAATGCACACCTGATAGGAGACTGGAGTTAATCCACGCTCTGAGCACTCTTAGTCGACGCCCAACCCAAACGAGCACGCCATACAGCGAGAGGGATCAGCCAAGAAAGGTACCTTTACTCTCCTCATGGTTCCCTCTATTTAAAGCCAGCTTCGCAACCACTCTTATGTGGGATCCCTCCAACATCAGAGTTTAAATTCAACACCAACTCTTGCTGCCCCCTGTTAGCAAAATAAATGCTCCTTACTTTCCATGGGATTCGAACCCATGCCTCCCCTCAGATGCTCCACATGCTACTTGCCACTAAGCCACAAGGCTTTTTGTGTCATATTTTATCCCTAATTAATTATAAGGTCTAAAGACCAAAGTCCAGGTTCCCCTTAAAAAAAAACCAAAATAAATTGCAAGAGCCAAGGCTTGAACCTAGGCTCCCATACAACCTTAATGACGCCACAACCACTAGACTACAAGCTTCATTGTGTCATTTACTTAACACAATAATTTAAAAACACTCATCCAAGCATCCAGGTTTTTTTTCACTTAATACCAAAATTTTAGCTAAAGCCCAAGTTTGAACCCAAGATTTCTCCAACACTTCTCAAAGCCATTAACCACTAAAGCAAACATTTAATTGTGTCATTTCATTACACAATTAAATACCTATATACAACCTCCTTACGGACCCGTACTCAAGGCCCAATACTTCTAGGCCCAAATTCGGGGTGTTATAGGGTAAGCTTTAAAGCTTAGTAAATTCTTATGCAAATAATAGGCATCATAAACACACTTTAATCTATTTTTAACATGAAGTAAATTAACATAGGTGTCATTGTAAATCTCATAATCAAACTTGGCATAGATGATATTAAAACCTTAACATTGTAACTGTAACACCCCAAACCCGACCTAAATGTTATGGCCCAATTTGTGATGTCACATTGGAGTGAGTTTTGAAAAGCGTAGTTTTACTGGAAAAGTTCTTTTGTGTTACAACCTCATTTGTATTCTCTAAGAGAAGTTAACTTATTTGTTCATTTGTTAATTTACAGGTTTGATTAGCAAACATGGCCCCTACTAAATCGTTATTACGTTTTAAAAAACATTGTTCGTTGCGGAAGCTTTTAGAATGAGTTGTGTAGCTTGGTAGCTGAAAATCATTTACTTTTTGAAAAACCCATTTCCTACTGCTAACAGATATATGTCAATTTAAATAAATCCCAAAATAAAACAAAACTTAAAAAGGCCTTATTAGATAAAATTTACCCAAATAAAACTAATTTTCCCAAAAATCCAAAACAAAATATAAATAGTGGTGTGGCCGTCTTCGAGTCCCTCGCAGCATCTACCCGCCTAAGGATTACCTGCACAGATAGGTAGAAAAGGTGAGTTTATGAAAACTCAGTGTGTAATCCATATTTATCAAATAGTCAAACATATAGTGTTGAACGGTCTGGGCCTAAGCCCATATCAGTCGCAATATCAGTGTGGGCCTTAGCCCAATACAGTGACAATATCAGTGTGGGCCTTAGCCCATTTCAGTATAGTATCCAAAATGCATATAAGATCCTACCCATCCATCCTCTACACTTCACTCCATCCAACCCTACACTCCATGTGGGGATAAAATCGACCCACCCATCCCTACACTCTTGAAAATAGTACGGGTTGCGGCACCAACTGTATTTGTAGTAGAGCTGGCAGTAATAAGCTTATAGCCTTTCAGTACACTTTCTCCAATATCATATGTCCCACCCCATGCAATGCAACATAATAAAAATGTACATATATAATTAAGATAGCAAGCTCAAGAATTCATATATCACATAGGGGTATTTTTGTCATTTGCCTCCTAAGGGTATAACTGTCATAACATAAATTAGGGTCTAGGTGTACTTACCGACCCAACAGTAGGTCCACAGTCGTCTCGTGCAACCCATGCAACCTTAGCATTTTAACAGCGAAAATGGGCCCAAGCTTATAATACGGCCCATATGGGCCCACACACTCGTGTGGCCCAATAAGCCCAAATAATGGCCTTGGCCATGTAAACTACACAGCCGATGCAATTATCTCCACACAATTATGTGGTTTACCCGTGCAGGACCTGTAACACCCCAAACCCGGCTTGGAAGTTTGGCTCGAATCTGGCATGTCACATTGAAGTGTTTTTCGAAAACCATGTTTCCATTAAAAACCCTTCTTAATAATTAAAAACTTATACCCTTTTCAAACCTTGTTAGAAAACCTCAGATGAATAACATTCTTAACAACTATGTAAAAATCTTGGTAGTTGCGGAAGCTTAATTTAAAAACAATTGCGGATACGTGATGTTTTGAACAACAGTAGTTGCTTTGGAAAATCGTGTTCTAATACTAGCAACTAAAAGAACAATGAATAAAATTCCAAATTTGAAATCCAGAAAATTACAACGGCTTTACTACAACCCACATAAAAACATTTAAAAGTAATAATCAAAACTGTAACATAAACAGTATGTGTGGCTTCTTCCGAGCCCTCGCAGCTCTAATCCGTCTAAGGTGGAAATTACGAAAGGTTAATAAGCGGGTGAGTTTACGAAAACTCGATGTGAAATCCTTACTATATAAAAGGAACATCGGTCATATAAAAGAATTAAAAGTCCGCCCTAGCCCTACTTACGCCAGATCAATTGGGCTTTAGCCCATTATAACAACAATACCGGATGGGGCTTAGCCCATTACAGAAGAAGAATCATTATCAGAACTAGAATCAAAATAAGAATCGAATCGAATCGGTGACGTAATCGAATCGAATTAGAATCGAATTAGGTGACAGAATCAGAATCAGAATGTGAATGCAATCCCAACCCAATCCATCCGTATACACCCCCGTACCAACCTTACAGCATGTGGGGAGACAACTCGACCCACCCATCCGCTACACACCACAGAATTTGCAGCATCGCTGCCAGAACAGATGTTGTGACAGAGTCACCAGATACAGATATTGTGGCAGAGCCACCAGAATCAGATAATGTGGCAAAGCCACTTAACAGAATACGTGGCACAAAGCCATCGATAATGGGTATATAATTGGCACGAAGCCTACAATATCGATACGAAGCCCACAATAACGGTACACAGCCATAATCAGGTTGGTACAAAGCCATATATAGGTTGGCGCAAAGCCATAATCAGAATAATTGTTTTTAAGCCATCGGTACCTGTATCATGTTAGGCACATAGCCATCAGTGACGGTAATATAGTCTGCACACAGCTTTGAGTAAATATGATCGACACAGAGTCATTAATAATCATATATTGGCACATAGCCTTAGGCAAATACGTTTGGCACACAGCCTTCGGTAACATGACCGGCACTCAGCCATCGATCGGTCCACAATCGTCTCAGGCGACCCGTTCAACCTTATCAAACCAGTACGAATATATTACTCTTAAGCATGTGATGGATCCACAGTCGTCAAGCAACCATGCGATCTTAACAGATCAGATCGTCCTCCGTACAAAATCCCAACCCATGTAACATGTCATGTATGCAGAATGTCATGCCCATATTTGAATCAAACAATCGCAGTCAAGTCATTCATATCACCAACATATATTCACAATCAAATCCGTCAACCACACAGTCCAAGTCAGTCACTTGCCCACAAAGGCAAAACAGTCATTTGACACCCTACGGGCAAAATGGTAATTTTACCATACAAGGGTATCTCGGTAATTCTACCCTACAGGGGTATTTCTGTATTTCTACCCTACAAGGGTATTTCGGTAATTCTACCCTATAGGGGTATTTCAGTAATTCTACCCTACAAGGGTATTTCGGTATTTCTACCCTACAAGGGTATTTCGATAATTCTACCTTACAGGGGTATTTCAGTATTTCTACCCTATAGGGGTATTTCAATAATTTTGTAAATCAAGGGTAAAACAGTAATTCTGTAAATCGAGGGTACTTTGGTAATTTTACAAGTCGAGGGTATTTCAGTAATTTGGTAAACTAAAGTATTCTAAACAAAGATAACAATATGAATGGGCCTAAAGCCCATTCTAGACCAAATGGGCCCACACGCTCATGTGGCCCTTTTAGCCCAAATCTAGCCACAGATATGAGATTCACCTGCCTAGTCCAATATTTACTACACAATCAAACAACTTATCTAATTGGGCTTGTAGGCCCATTGGGCCTTCATGGCCCCTTTCGGCCAATCGCGGCCCGAAGTAGCCATCCTACAGCTAGAGTAGTGAGAAATACACACCTAATAGGAGACTAGAGTTAATCTGCTCTCCGAGCACTCTTAGCCGACGTCCAACCCAAACGAGCACGCCATAAAGCGAAAGGCATCAGCCAAGAAAGATACCTTTACTCTCCTCATGGTTCTCTCTATTTAATGCTAGCTTCACATCCACTCTTATGTTAGCTTCCCAATGTGGGATCCCTCTATCATCAGAGTTTAAATTCAACACCAACTCTTGCCGCCCTTTGTTAGCAAAATAAATACTCTTTGATTGCCATGAGTTTCGAACCCTGGACCTCCTTGCCAACTCTATGATGCCACCTTCCTGCCTCTTATGTGGTGCTACTTGTCCACTAGACCACAAGGATTTTTGTGGCACAATTTCTCCAACAATATTCTTAAGGCCTACCTACTCCACCCAGGGTTTGATTCACCTTAAACCAAAATTTTTGCTAGAGTCCAAGTTTGAACCCAGGACTTCTCTAACACTTCTCAGCACACTTAACCACTAAAACAAGCTTTCATTAACGAAATTTACATGCACAACAAAATATTATAAGCTACCTTCAACCGCTCCCATGCTCAAGGCCCAAAACTTCTAGGCCCAAATTCAGGGTGTTACATGACCCACGAGCCCGTGGGACCACACGACCCATTTCGGCCCAACACGGCCTAAAACGGCCTAAGCCCATGAGATCGTTCATGGTGGCCTCTACTGTCAAATGCACGTGTTTGTGAATTCGATTCACCATACGAGCGAGCACATGCTCGTGTAGCGTGTATGAACATGCTTTCTGGCTTTTGTCGATTAGTAGCTTGATAATGTGATTACACACCTATTGTGAAACGTGTGTCTAGGCTGAGAGTTCCTCCAAACCTACATTCCATCACGATATTCTATTAGTCGCTTGAAACTAGGGTTAATCACCCTACTATAACCCTATCTAAGGTAATATCCAAAACTTGCCTTGACTGCAAGAGTGTGGTTAGCCCTGTTTGAACCGATAACGAGGCTGTTTACAAACTCCTTGACTAAAACTGTATGTAACCGAATCCCATTAGCTTACACCGATATTGTTAACATAATTAAATTGAATCGATATAAAGTACTTATCGAGAATGCCAAAACTAATTGTGAGGAAGAAAATAGTCGGCCCTAATCCCAAAGTGAAAAACCAACACAATAGAGGCAAGATTTAGAACCCACACGACCCTAGCCATAGATGACAGTAAAGAGAATGTTAAAAAGACTACTACAATGAGAGAAAAAAAGAACAAAGAGGAAAACAAGTACCCACCGATTGCTCCACAAATCAATTGCCAAAATCGAAAGCAAAAGTAAGACAAGGCAACGCCGCAACTATCAAAGTACCAATGGTGAATAGAAGACAAGAGGAGAGGGGAAGAGAAAGGGATGATTGTCAAGAGATCAAGGGAAAAGAGATGATAAAAGGATCGATTGGAAGGAAAGAGGTCTAGAAAGAAAGGAGAGAAAAGTTACTCGATCACCAACAACCCAGAAGAGGGAGGGAGAAGGTAGAGATGTCGATCAAGAACAAAATCCAAAAGATACAATTGCCAAATCCCAAAAGCACCGAGAGAGAGAAGTAAAGGTAAAAATCGAACAGGAAAAAATGCAAACCCGAAAGAAACCCCCAACACTATTCGGTCACCAGCAAAAAGAAAGAAAGAAAAACCAAAAACCGATAGCTTGAGCAAATACACCTTAGTCGAACTTCCTGAGTGCCACAAGCCCAATTCGACACACTACTCCCTCTCTCCCCAACTCCCCACAATTTCTCCTAAAATCTCTCCACACATCACTCAACCTCATCACTATCCAAATCCCCTTGTAATCTCCTAGTTTCTCTCCTCTCAACCACCCATTCAAACTCCATTCAACCATTTCAATATTGGTCAACCTAGGACACTTCGGCATAGCAGAAAAAAGAACACCCTTGTGCTCAATAGGGCTAAAACTCCAGACTTACAAGCAGCAGTAATAGGCCTCTGACCCCTGAACCAACCAGCTTTTTATGACACTTCCTTCCCATATTTATTTAAAAGTCTCACAAGTAGGTGATAGGATTTAATCAACCAAAAATCAAAATTCTGTACAAATCAAGGCTTGAACTTAGGACCTCTCTCACACCCCTCAGGACACCTAACCACTGAAGCAAGCAGACATTACTGTCAAACAACATACAAAATTAAGTACCTAAATTTTAGGGCGTTACAGCAACTTACTCAATCAAACCTTACTATGGGTTAATCACATATCGAGCTCATTAAGCATGAGTTTTGTGTACATACCTGTACCAACTAGCAACATACCATTATCTTCCACAACATGCCATAATCTTTCATAACTTTAACATGGTTGTTAAGTTACCCGTTGAACCACTTGGAATACTAAAGGATACTCAAGAAATCTCACACACATAGTACCATACCAATGCCATATCCCAGATATGGTTTTACATGGGGTCTCATATCGATGCGAATAGGCCAACTATAGTCTTATAGAAATCTCATACCGATGCCATATCCCAGACATGGTCTTACACGTAATTTCAACTAACCCTAATGTCATGACATTTGTATCCTAGCTATTCCCAAGGTTTAACCAGGATATTTCTCACTTGTCGAAACTTTGTCAATTACACTCAAAGAGTAAATTACAATTCATACAATATCAAAGCAATTAAAGTATAAATAACAATGCATTATTTACATACAAACTTACCTCGGTACCAAAAAATAGTAGAAAAAGATCTAATCGTCAAACACCTAATTCTTTCCCCGATCAAGGTCTGAACTTCGTTTTTCGTGATCTATAATAGTAAAATTAGCTTATTTAATATTCACATTACTTAAATTATTCTAAACATCACATTATGGCAAAATTACACTTTTGCCCTCAAACTTTGACATATTTACATTTTTGTCCCTAAGCTCGTAAAATGAGATGCATTCAATTTCTTTGTTACCCAAGCCTAGCCCAACCATAAACATACTCATATCAGCCCACATTTTCATCAAATCAGATTTTTACTACCCACTTTACATCTTTTTACAAATAGGTCCTTTTATACATTTTCACTAAAAATCACATAGTAAAAGTTGTTTATCACACCTTAAACATACCATATCTTCCATCAAACATCAAAATACATGCATGTCACACATGGGTAAATTTTTAAACATGAACCCTACTTCAAAACAATGGTAGAAATGGAAAGATCGGGTGAATACGACTTCAAAAACGTAAAGAGCATTAAAAACGGGGCTAGGATGGACGTACAATCAAGCTTGAAAGTGGCCAAAACCCTAGCTATGGAGAGCATGTAAAATTCGGCTATGGTGAAGAAGATGGACAAAAATTGACTTAATTTTCCCTTTTAATTCATTTATTTAGTAAATGACCAAAATGCCCTTAATGCCTTTCTTTCAAAATTCACCTATCCATGCCATTTTTGTCCTCAAAAATATAAAATGGTCTAATTATCATATAAGGATCTCTAATTTAAAATCTCATAGCATTTGAACATCTTTAACATGTAGAACTCAACTTTTTCACTTTTTACGATTTAGTCATTTTGACTAAATTGAGTGCCCAAATGTCAAAATTTTTGAACAAAATTTCCACCAAATTATTCCGTGAAACTATAAACCATAAAAATATAAAAAAATTTCTGTCGAATTTGTGGTCTGAAAACCATTGTTCCGACTAGCCCCAAAATCGAGCTGTTACAACTCTCCCCCCTTTAGGGATTTTCGTCCCTGAAAATCTTACCAGAAAAGAGGTTTGGGTACTGTTTTCTCATAGTCTCCTCAGGTTCCCATATAGCTTCTTCAACACCGTGTCTTTTCAACAAAACCTTTGCCACAGCTACACTTTTACTTCTCAACTCTTTAACTTCTCGAGATAAATCTTGATCAATTCTTCACCGTATGTCATATCTAGTCGAATCTCAATATCCGTCGGAGAAATCACATGTGAAGGATTGAAATGATATCGTCACAACATCAAAACATGAAACACATTATGAATCCTCTCCAACTCTATCGGTAAAGCTAACCGATATGCCACTGGCCCTATTCTTTCAATAATTTCATATAGCCCAATAAAACATGGACTCAACTTGACTTTACGGCCAAATCTGAGAATCTTCTTCCATGGAGATACTTTCAAAAATACTTTATCCCCAACTTGAAACTAAATCTCTTTTCTTTTCAAATTCGCATATGATTTCTGTCTATCGAAAGTAGCTTTTAATCAATCTCAAATTACTTTTACTTTCTCTTCAGTTTCCTTAACCAAGTTGACCCCGTGAATCTGTTTCTCACTAAGTTCAGTCCAATACAAAGGAGTTTGGCATTTGCAACCATACAATTCCTCATAAGGTGTCATTTTTATACTCGAGTGATAGCTGTTGTTATAGGCAAATTCGACCAATGGTAGATATTTTTCCCAACTGCACTCAAATTCTAGAACACAGCATCGAAGCATATCTTCAAGTATCTGAATTACCTTTTCAGATTGACCGTCGGTCTATGGATGAAATGCAGTACTAAAATTCAATTTCATACCCAAAGATTTTTGCAACTTTTTCCAAAACCTCGAAGTAAACCTTGAATCCCTATCCGAGATAATAGAAATAGGCACCCCGTGCAATCTCACAATCTCTGCAATGTACAGCTCAACTAGCTTATCAAGCGAGTAATCAGTACATACTGGTATAAAGTGAGCCGATTTCGTCAATCTATCAACAACAACCCAGACGACATCTTTCTTTCTTAGAGTCAAAGGCAAACCCATTACAAAATTCATTGTAATTCTATCCTATTTCCATTCGGGTACCATCACTGGCTGAAGTAAACCTGAAGGCACTTGGTGTTCAGCTTTCACTTGTTGACAAATCAAACATCTCGAAACAAACTCGGAGATATCTCTTTTCATGCTGACCACCAATACATTTTCTTCAAGTTATTATACATTTTCGTACTACTCGTATGTATAGATAAACAACCATTATGTGCTTTATGAAGAATTTTCTGAATAAGTTCATCATTTTTCAGTACACAAACCCTATCTCGGAACATAAAACAATTATCGGATCCGACATGGAAGTCTGAATCACTAACCGATTCACAATGAGCTCTCTTGGCTTACAAATCACTATCACATTTATGGGCTTCACAAATCTACTGAATAAACATAGGCCTAGCTCTCAACTAGGCTAGAATAGAACCACAATCGGATAAAGTTAATCTCGTGTCCAATGTTGAATCACTAAAACTGGTGCCTTGGTTAATAAAACTTTCAATTTCTCAAAACTTTGCTGATATTTTTCAGACCATTCAAACTTGACGTCTTTTTACACCAATCTCGTCATAGGAGTAGCAATCATAAAAAATCCTCTAACAAATCTTCGGTAATAACTGGCTAAGCTAAGAAAGCTTTTGACTTCGGACACATTTCTTGGTGGCTTCCAATCAACAATTACCGAAATTTTACTTCGATCAACCCGAATACCATCACTTGAGACAACAGGACCCAGAAATCCAACTTTTTTGAGCCAAAACTTACTTTTACTAAACTTAGCATACAACTGTTTGTCTTTCAAAGTTTGTAAAATAGTTCTCAAATGCTCGGCATGCTCGATTTCATTACGAGAATAAATCAATATGTCATTAATAAAAACAACTACAAACTTATCCAAATATTGTTGAAAAATTCAGTTCATCAAGTCCATGAAAATAGCAGGGGCATTAGTTAATCCAAATGACATTACAAGAAATTCATAGTGCCCGTACCTTGTTCTAAAAGTAGTTTTCGGCACATCTGACTCTTTAACTCTCAACTGGTAATACCCGGATCTCAAATCAATCTTGGAAAATACTGTTGCTCCTTTCAACTGATGAAACAAGTCATCTATCCTCAGAAACGGATACTTGTTCTTTATGGTTACCTTATTTAGTTGTCAGTAATCTATACAAAGTCTCATAGATTTGTCTTTCTTCTTTACAAACAATACCAGAGCACCCCATAGAGATTAACTCGATCTCGTAAAACCCTTATCTATTAATCCTTTCAACTGAGCTTTTAAGTCTTTCAATTCAGTTTGAGCCATTCTATACGGAGCAATAGATATTGGTGAAGTACTAGGGACTAACTCAATGCTAAACTCAACTTCTTTAATTGGAGGTAACCCAGACAACTCTTCCGAGAATACATTCGGATATTCACAAACTATCGGCACTGATTCAATTTTCAATTCAGAATCTTTTTTATTTAGCACATAAGCTAGATAAGCTTCTTAGCCTTTTCTTATACATTTTTGAGTTGATTTCATAGAAATCACCACGGGCAATCTATCTAACTCATCTAATTCAACCTGAAGAATTCCATCATTTTCACATTTCAATTCAATAATTTTCTGTCTACAATTTACTATAGCATCATGCAACGTCAGGCAATCCATACCCAAAATAACATCAAACTCATCAAATGGTGACAAAATCAAGTCAGCTGGAAAATAGTAACCTCTAATCATCATAGGACATTTCTTACATACTTTGTCAACTAAAACATGCTTGCCTAAAGGGTTTGACACCTTAATCACAAATTCGGTAAACTCGACAGGCAATATCTTATTATTTACCAAATTCATACAAACATATAAATGAGTAGATCCAGGGTCAATCAGTGTAATAACATCAGTATCATAAAGAGAAAAAGTACCAGTAAGAACATCGGGAGACGTCGCTTCTTCGCGAGGACGGATGGCATAGGCTCTTGTCGGTGCTCACCTCCGATCTCATGGCTGTATCTTTAGTCACACCTCTAATACTAACTCCATTTCCAGTATTCCTTGGGGGCCTTCCTCCAGAAGCAGTATTGCTAGCCTTGCACTTTGAAATTTCTCTTTCTCTATCATCTCCGGGCAATCTCTGATAAAGTGATCTTGACAACCACACTTAAAAAAGCTCGGTCATTAATTCTACACTCGTCGGGATATATTCTTCCATATTGCTGACATTCGGGTCTGTTAGACTTTACATTGCCCACACTTGCCATAGAAGTAGCCTGAGATTTAAAACTCGAATGTTGTTTCCTACGATCTCTGTGTGAATACCTACTGAAACATTTGAATGAGAATACATTTCTTTAGACTTCTTGGACTGAGATGCAAACGACTTACTCATCTATCTCTTTCTCAAATATCTAGCTTTAAGATCAGCTTTCCTCTTCTCTTTATTCAATTCTTTGGCCTTACAAGCCCATTCAACCAATACCACAAACTCTTTTAGTTCTAAGATCCCAACTGGCACACAAATGTCTTCATTCAATCCATCCTCAAATCTCTTACACATGATGGCCTCGGTGGAAACACACTCCCAGGCATACTTACTCAACCTGAAAAATTCTCACTTATACTCTGTTATGGTCATACAACCCTGTTTTAGCTCTAGAAATTCCTTATGTTTCTGATCGATGAACCGTTGGCTAATATATTTCTTTTGGAATTCCTCTTGAAAAAAGTCCCATATAACTCTTTCTTTCGGAACTACAGATACAAGTTTATTCCACCAATGGTATGTAGAATCTCTCAGAAGTGAGATAACACACTTTAAACACTCATCCAGTGTGCAGGACAACTCATCAAATACCCTGATGGAGTTTTCGAGCCAAAACTCGGCTCTCTTGGGATCATCATCCACATTAACTCAGAAATCTTTAGCCTCATGCTTTCGGATCTTATCAACCGGGGGCTTATTCATTCTTACAAAGTCTATACCTTATGGGGCTATGGGAACCGGTCGAGGAATAGGTGTGGGTGGAGGAGGTTGGGAATTCGGATTTATTCGAATAAATTTCGCATACCACTCATTAATCATATGGAGAAAGGCCTTTTAACCTCCTTCTTCTTGACTAACCGTAGGTGGTCTACTATCAAACGACGCTGCCCCTTAAGCGAGAGCGGGCGCATTACTTTCAACTTTATCAGCCTCAGCTCAATTGGGATCCATTACTATATGAAAACACAATTTACAATTGTCAGGAGTCATTACACTATCACAGTTCGTTTATGGAATGTATAGCTAGACTCTTACACATGCTACATTAGTCTGAAAATCTACTAAACCATAGCTCTAATACCACTAAATGTATCACCCCTTATCTGTATTCAACACCGAAACAGGGTACTGGGCATTATCAGACTTAAACTCAAACAAACATTCAAAACCGAGATATGAATTTCCACTCAAATTTAAAACTTTTCAAAAACATTCATATCATCCCTTAAACGAGCCTACGAGGCCCAAAACATGCATTAGGAGTGGTTCAAGACTAAACCGAGAACTTTAGAAAACTTCTCAACATCTAGAAAAATTTTCATCAAAATAAGGGTCACACGCCCGTGTGGCTTGGGACACGCCCGTGTCCCTAACCTGTGTAACTCTCTGTTTATTACATCATCAAAAAATTAAAGTCACACGGCCTGTAACACCCCTAACCCATAATCGTTGCCGGAATAGGTTAAGAGGCATTACCAAACTTGTAACTTAATTCAGAACAGTCATTTATCAAATGTCATCTCATTTCAGTAAATATCATTCATTCACATTCAATATGTACTGAAATCGAGCATAGAACATTTAAATCATGCATTACGGACTAATTCGGTAATATATGAAAATTTTAAAAACTTAGAAAAATTTCAACATTTCAAGTATCACATGCCCATGTGAACAGGCTGTGTGCCTCACACTGCTAATAGACATGCTCGTGTCTAAGACCGCGTGGAAACAAGGCATACATACTGAATTGTGTCATACAGTCGAGGACATGCCTGTGTCCCAGGCCATGTGAAAATCGGAGAGGACACTGACTTGGGTCACACGGCCAACCACATGCCCATATGTCTAGCCTGTGTGCCTTTTAGAATGGTCAACCACGTCCGTGCAAAAACTGTAGGGTATACTGATTTGTACCACATAGCCAGTCATATGCATGTGTGTGAGGCAGTGCAGAGAATACTAACTTTAATATCATTTCAACATTCGGGGACACACGGCTGTGCAACATGATCGTATATCACACACGGCTGAGATACACGCTCGTACCCCTACCTGTATGGACAAAAATAGGCTATTTGCAAAGCCATATTTGCCACCCTACACACATAAGCATTGACAAGCATAAATGACCACATTTCATAACTCAATTGACAATCATAGTAACCATTTCAATGCACAATTTTACCCCTAGACTTGTGACTACTTTGCAGTTTAGTCCTTAACACGTAAAAATGCAAAATTACACAATTAGGCCATAACCCATGGTAACCAAATTTTGTAGGAACTCATAGTAGGCCATATCTTTCCTTATTTTACACTTTTAACCACCACATTTTACAATTTCATAATTTAATCCATATTTTGCATTTTTGTCAAAAATCACTTTATAAAACTAGTTTAACTATTATTAAGCTTCCATAATCTATCCTTAAACATCAAAGAACTCAAGTATTCAACAATGGCACTTCACAAAATGATGAACAAATTCAAAAATTAAGGCACAGGCTAGCTAGAATACAAAGCAACAATCTCAAAAATGTAGAAATTATAAAAAATCGAGCTAAAACAGTACCTTAATCTATCTAAGAGTGTGCTGAACCCATGGAAGCTTCAAACCCTTATTTTCTTTCTCAATTTCGACAATGAAGATGAAGGGTGAGCTAAATTTTGTTTTGTTTTAATAATATTATTAACTTAATACATAAATTACTATATTAACCTTATAAATATAACTTATAAATCACTTAAATCATGGACATAAATGTCCAATAACTTTAATCATGGTATAATAACATTATAAGAACCTTTGATTTACTTCATAGCAATTAAACACCTTTAACAATTAGAATTTAACTTTTACGCGTTACGCGATTTAGTCCTTTTTACTGAATTATGCATTTAAACGGTAAAATTTCTTAACGAAAATTTCAGACAATTAATCTATCATGATGTAGACCTTATTAAAATAATAAAATAAACATTTTACTTCAGATTTGTGATCCTAAAACCACTATTCTGATTTTAACTAAGAACGGGTTGTTACAACTCTCCCCTCTTAGGGATTTTCGTCCTCGAAAATCTTACTGTAAATAAGTTAGGATACTGCTTTCGCATAGTTTCCTCAAATTCCCATGTAGCTTCCTCTATCCCGTGTTTATGCCCAAGAGCTTTTACTAAGGCTATGTGTTTATTTCTCAACTCTTTGATTCGACGAGTCAAAATCATGATTGGTTCTTCATTATATGACATATCGGGTTGAATTTCTACATTTATCGGAGAGATCACATGTGATGGATCAAATATGTAATGACGTAGCATAGAAACATGAAAGACATTATGTATCTTTTTAAGTTTTGACGGTAAAGCAAGTCGATATGCTTCTGGTCCAATTCTTTCAACGATCTCATACGACCCGATGAATTGCGGACTTAACACTCTGTCTCCAACTTGAAATTCAATCTCTCTATGTGTCAAATCTACATAAGATTTCTGTTGATCTGAAGCTGCTTTTAAACTGTCGCTAATCGTTTTCACTTTTTCTTCAGTTTCTTTGATTAATTCAACCTGTGAATCTTTTTCTCACTCAATTTAGTCCAGTATAGAGGAGTTTGACATTTGCGACCATACAAAGCTTCGTACAGTGCCATCTTTATACTCGTTTGGAAACTATTATTGTATGCAAATTCAATCAACGACAAGTATTTTTCCCAATTGCCCTCAAACTCTTAAATACAACAGCTCAACATGTCTTCGAGAATTTGAATAACTCTCTCGGTCTGACCGTCAGTCTGAGGATGAAAAGCAATACTAAAATTCAACTTTGTTCCTAGAGCCTCTTGCAGTTTCTTCCAGAATCATGACATAAATCTCGGATCTCTATAAAAAAATAATAGATAATGGCACCTCATGTAACCGAACAACTTCAGAAATGTACAATTCAGCTAATCTGTCAAGTGAGTAATCTGTACGTATCGGTATGAAATGAGCAGACTTCATTAGTCTATCAACGACAACCCAGATAGCATCTTTCTTTTTTGGAGTTAGAGGTAATCCTGACACAAAATTCATTGTAACTCTATCCCATTTCCAATCAGGAATCAATACAGACTGTAGTAAACCTGATGGTACTTGATGTTCAGCTTTGACTTGTTGACGTATTAACCACTTCGATACAAACTCTGATATATCCCGTTTCATACCTGGCCACCAGTACAGTTGTTTTAGATCATTATATATTTTGGTACTACCTGGATAAAAAGAAAAATGACTACTATGTACTTTATGCAGGATTTTCTGAATAAGCTCTGTAATTTTTGGTATACAAATTCTATTTCAAAACATTTAATAGTCATCAGTTCCAATATGAAATTCTAAATTAGAAATAGACTCACATTGAATTCGTTTAGCTTGCAATTCACAGTTATCTTTTTGAGATTCACAGATTTGTTGAATAAATAATTGTTTAGCTTTTAATTCGGCTAAAATAGACCCATCATCACAAATCATCAACTGGGTGTTCATTACTCATAATGAAAACAATGATTTTCGACTTCAGGAATCAGCAACAACATTAGGTTTTCCAGGTGATAATCAATCACAAAGTCATAATCTTTCAATAACTCGAGCCATATTCGTTGTCGCAAATTCAAAGCTTTTTGTGTCATCAGATATTTCAAGCTCTCGTGATCCGTATAAATGTGGCATTTCTCCTCGTATAAGTAGTGTCGCCAAATCTTGAATGTGAATACTATTGCAGCCAACTCTAAATCATACGTCAGATAGTTCTTTTCGTGCGGTTTCAATTGTCGAGAAACATAAGCTATAAATTTTCCTTCTTGCATCAGAACACATCCCAGACCATTTAATGATGCATCGCTATAAATCATAAATTCTTTCCCCATTTTCGGTTGAACTAATACTGGTGCTTCAGTTAACAGTACTTTCAACTATTCAAAACTCTACTGACATTTTTTTAACCAATCCAACTTCACGTCTTTTTGTAACAGTCGTGTCATTGGTGTCGTAATCATCAAGAATCCTTTTAAGAATCTTCGGTAATAGCCTACTAAGCCCAGAAAACTACAAACTTCAGGTACACTTCTCAGAGGTTTCCAATAAAAAATAGTAGAAATCTTGCTCAGATCAACTCTAATACTATCAGCTGAAACAAAGTGCCCTAGAAATCCAACCTCTTTGAGCCAAAACTCACATTTACTAAACTTTGCAAATAATTGTTTATCACGTAGAGTTTGTAACACAATTCTCAAGTGTTCGATATGCTTAGATTCATCTCGTGAATAGATCTAAATGTCGTCAATGAATACAGCAACAAATCTATCTAAATACGGTCTGAATATCCGGTTCATCAAGTCCATAAAAATGGCAGAAGCATTAGTTAAACTAAAAGGCATAACAAGGAATTCATAATGTCCATACCTCGTTCTGAACGCAGTTTTTGGCACATCCGACTCTTTCACTTGTAACTTATAGTAACTCGATCTCAGATCAATCTTTGAAAATACTATAGCCCCTTTTAACTGATCAAATAAATCGTCAATCCGTGATAAAGGGTATATGTTCTTTATAGTCACTTTATTCAACTGTTTGTAGTCGATACAGTTCTCATCATGCCATCTTTCTTTTTCACGAACAATACTGGTGCACCCTAGGGAGAATAACTCGATTATAAAAAACCTCTATCTATTAATTCTTACAATTGAGCTTTCAACTTTTTTAATTCTGTTGAAGCCATTTTGTATGGAGCTATCGATATCGATGTTGTTTTGGGTACTAATTCAATACCAAATTCAACTTCTCTGATCAGAGGCAAACCCGGTAATTCTTCTAGAAATATATTGAAAAATTCACAAACAACAGGTGCAGATTCAATCTTTCATTTAGACACTTTTGTATCCAATACATATGCAAGATATGCATCATAACCCTTTTTAAATATTTCTGAGCTAACGCAGATGATATCACAATAAGTAATTCATTCAAATCATCAGACTTAATCCAAAGAATATCATCATTGTGACATTTCAATTCGATAGTCTTCTGTCTATAATTCACAACTGTGTCATGCATAGTCAGCCAGTCCATACCCAGAATCACATCAAAATCATCAAACGGTAGAAGCATCAAGTCAGCTCGAAAATAGTAACCTTGAGTCATCAGAGGACAATTCTTACAAATTTTATCAACTAAAATAGATTTGCCTAAGGGGTTCGATACTTTAATTACAAATTTTGTAGACTCGACATATAAACTCTATTTAAAAACTAAATTCACGTGGATATAAGAATGAATTGATCCAAGATCTATCAACGCAACTATATCAATATCAAAAAGAGAAAAAGTGTCTATAATAACGTCTGGTGATGATATCTCCTCTCGTGTACGTATAACATAAGCTTTGCGAGGTGCTCGTTCCTCAGATCTCAAAGTTGAATCTCTTGTAGCACCTCAGATACCACTCATATTTCCAGTATTCCGGGGTGGTCTCCCTCTAAAAGCCGTGTTACTCTCTTTTACTGGTTGATCTCTATCAGCTGTAAACTTTTCTGGGCAGTCTCGGAGATAATGATCAAGCGATCCACATTTCAAGCAAGCTCCACTCACTAATCTATATTCACCATAATGCTTCTTATTGCAGTGTTTACATTCAGGTCCAGCATTTCTAATATTACCCACACTGGCAACTGATGTCACCTGAGGTTTAGAACTGAAATGTCTCACATTTCTCTCTCTAATCGAAATTCCCGTAGAAGCTGTAAAATGAGGATGATATTCTCTAAATTTATTTGATGCTGACTGATATGATTTACCCACAATCTCTTTCTAGAATCTCTAGCCACAGAATCAGCTTTTCTTTTCTCTTTGCAAAGCTCTTTGGCTTTACAAGCTCGATCAAACAAAACAAAAAACTCTTTTAGCTCAAGAATTTTGACTAACACTCTAATTTCTTCATTCAATCTGTCCTCAAATCTTTTACACATTATAGCTTCAAAAGAGACACATTCCTGAGCATATTTGCTTAGTTGTACAAACTCTCTTTCATATTCTATGACTAACATACGACCCTGCTTCAATTCAAGGATTTCTTTTCTAAATTCAACTTGAATGAAATCCAAAGTGACTTTTTCTTGTGGAACTACGGATATCAAGCTATTCCACCACTGATATGCAGTTTCTCTCAATAGTGATACTACACATTTTAAACATTCTTCAGGTGTACAGGATAATTCGTTGAATACCCGAATTATGTTCTCAAGTCAAAACTCGACTCTCTTAGGATCATCACTAACAGTGGCTCTGAATTCATCAGCTTCGTGTTTCTGCATCTTATCAATAGGTGGTTTATTTAATTGTAGAGGATCAATACCTTGAGGAACTACAGGGATCGGTTGGGGAAAAAGTGGGGGTGGAGGTTGCTGAACAGTTGGGTTCGTACGAATGTACTGTGTGAACCACTCATTCAATATCTGAAAGAAGGTTTCTTTAGCCTTACCCCCATGACTACGTGTCATAGGTCTAGATTCAGTAGGCGCTGCCCCTTGAGTGGGAGTTGGCGCGTTACTTTCTATTTCATCCACTACAGCTTATTCAGGATCCATTACTATATAAAAAACACATTTGAAAACATGAGGAGTCATCACACTATCACAATTTTAAATATGGCATGTATAGCTAGACACACATACGCTGTTAGTCCTAGAATTGACTAAACTGTAGTTCTAATACCAACAAATGTAACACTCCTAACCCATAACCGTCACCGGAATAGGTTAAGAGGCATTACCAGACTTTTAACTCAATTCAGAACAATCATTTATCAAATGTCATCTCATTTCAGTAAATATCATTCATTCACATTCAATGTACTTAAATCGAGCATACAACATTTAAATCATGCATTCGGGACTAAATCGGTAATATATGAAAATTTTAGAAACTTAAAAAAATTTCAACATTTCAAGTATCACAAGTCCGTGTGAACAGGCTGTGTGCCTCACACGGCTAATAGACACGCCCCTGTGGAAACAGGGCATACATATTGACTTGTGTCACATAGTTGAGGACACGCCCGTGTGCCAGGCTGGGTGAGAACTGGAGAGGACACTGACTTGGGTCACACGGCCAACCACACGCCCGTGTGTCTAGCCTATGCTGTAACATCCCGAAATAGGGCCTAAAAGGAATAGTGGTCGTGAAACCACGAATATGAGGTAAAAAAAAATTATTCTGAGTAAGTTTTAAGGTTTATTCATTGATTGAATAATTGTGTGAAAATTTCGTGAAGAAATTTTATGTATAAGTGCCTAATTTGATAATTAGGACTAAATTGTAAAATTAGCAAAATGTGTGTTCTAGATAATAAAGGGAATTTAATTGAAAGGGGTTCTTAAAGTGGATATCCTTATTTAGTAATTAGACCATTATATTTGTCCAAAAATGGGCAATAATAGGACAAATTTGAAAGAAAAGCCTTTAAGGGCATTTTGGTCATTTAGTAATTAAAAGAATTAAAAAGGAAAAATAAAGCCAAAATTGGTCCATCTTCTTCATGGATGCCGAATATAGCATGGGGGAAGCCATGGTTAGGGTTTCCAAACTTTCCAAGCTCAATAGTAAGTTCGTTTTAGCCTTGTTTTTAATGTTCTTTACGTTTTTGGAGTCCCAGTAACTTGATTTAGCTTATTCTAGCAATAATTCATGCTAGGGTTCATATTTGGAAAAATATCCATAGTTTAAATGTGTTTATTTTGATGTTTTATGGATAGAATATAAAGTTTTAAATTATGTTAAACAACTTTTGCTAAGTGATTTTAAGTGAAAACCAGTAAAACGACATAATCGGTAAAAATACCTAATGTTCATAAGTACATGATAGAGTGGGAATTTGATGTTTCCATAGAAGAGAAAAATGTTCAGCGTGTCATAAAACATAAGAAAATGGATAAATTTTCATTTTCAAGCCTAGGGGAAAATCGTAATTTTGCAAAGGTTTAAGGGCAAAATTGTAATTTTGCCAAAGTTTGAGTTAGGGAATGTTTTGAATAGCACATAAATTAAATAAGTGAAATATGATGTTTTAGGTCCCGGAAAGTGAGATTTGGACCTAGAATGGGAGAAAAATCGAAAATTGGGAAAGTTGGTAAAATGGTTGTTTTTGTATCGAGGTAAGTTCATATGTTTAATAAGAATTTAATTATGCATATTTAAATGATAAATTGATATTTTGGCCATAAATACTTTAGTATTGAGTTTCAGATATAATGATTAATGTTCGATAATTATTCGATATTGGAATGAGAACTTGTATAATTTATATTGATAAACCGTAATTTATACAAATTTTTACCCCATGTTTAACGCATTCTATGGATGATTTTCCATTAGAATTGGTGAATTCGATGCTCCAAATGCTTTAATTTCATGTTTTACACTTAGGAGAGCATAGGAGAGCAAAATGAATGAGAAACGGGCCAAAAACGGAGAAAATGGGCCAAAGTACGAAATCAACACGGTCTGGACCTCCTCACACGTGCAGACCACATGGCCGTGTCAATTTGGCATGCTCGAGCTCAGCCTGAAGTAATCGCACATGGGTGTGTCACACAGGCATGTCCCTGCCGAGCCCAAGTTGAGTCCAATTCGGAAAAGGCTAATTTTGAGGGCTTTTAGGCATTGCAAAACCTATAAATACACCCTAGAGAAGGAAGAAAATGAGGATAGAGTAGGGGGTAAGGAATTACTCCAAGAAAGTCGATTGATTCATCTCAGAAGTCAGATTCATCATCAAGACTAAAGATCTCTCCTCAATTCCCCTTCAGGAGTTTTGGGTTTTCTTTATGTTTTTTATTCTTTATTATTCTGAGATGTTTTCTTATTTAGTTACGAACTAAATCCCCTAAATACCTAAGGGGAATGAAACCTAAGACGAATCTTGTTATTATCTTCTGAATTGCATGATAAATATTTGACTTGTTCTTAGTTATGTGTTCTTAATTCTTGTTTTGATATCCTAGGATACCGAGTCAAGATAAGCTCTTATTCAGAGGAGGAATAGACCCTGTCTAAGAGTACATTTGTCATAATTAAGCGGAGTTGATTGCGCGCCTAGACATAGGGTGACAATATTTTACCGGATTAAGGTTAAACCTAATAAGGGGATCCATAGATCGAGTTAATGCAACCCTAGAGTGTTAATTATAGAAAAGTCTCGGTTATTCAATCTAGGGATTAGACATTATTAGTCTTGATTAGGGATAATAACATAACTTAGGGATCTTTACGGAACAAGTTAAATGAATAAATCGTCCGATTCAGAGCCAGAATAACAAGTACAGTCTAGGTGGATTTTTCCTTGGTTATTGTCTTCATTCAATCGATTTTCCCAAAAGCAATTCCCCAATTCTACTCTTTGTGCGTTGTTAGTTTAGATAATTAGTTAATTAAAATAAAACCTCTTTATTCTTAGGCTAGATAATAAAAAGACAGTCATTACTAGTACTTTTAGTTCCTTTGGGTTCGACAATCCGATCTCGCTAAAACTATATTACTGTTCGATAGGTACACTTGCCTACGTCGCGATAATAGTTAGTTCAAGAATGAGTAATTATAAATATTTAAAACCTATCACAAAACCTCGCGATCAAGTTTTTGGCATCGTTGCCGGGGAACTAAGATATTAGGAACGCTCAATTTTTATTACTTTAGCCATTTATTTTTCTTGCAATTTAATTTAATTTGATTATTATTATTTATTAATTTACTTTTTCCTTCTCTTGGCAGGTTTTTATAGTTTATGACTAGAAGAAACCCGTCAGGACCATTACTTTTTGACGAAGAAATCGATCATAACAGTTCGCAGAAATCAAAGAGAAATAAGACAAAGCTTAAGATACACAGAGAACGAGCAAGAAGATGATACTCAACCCCCAACCGAAGAGATGGCTGAAAACCAAGACAATCAGCTACCTCCTGCAATTGCGATTAATCAAAATCCTACTCCACTCACTATGTATGATTATGCTAAACCTTTTTTAACAGGAACTGAATCGAGCATAGTTAGACCTACTGTAGCTGCAAATACTTTTGAATTAAAACCTAATACTATTCAAATAATACAACAATTTGTTCACTTTGATGGTTTGTAGGATGAGGATCCTAACACTCATTTAGCCAACTTCTTAGAACTATGCGATACATTTAAAATTAATGGTGTCTCTGATGATGCCATTCGTCTTTGGTTATTCTCTTTTTCATTGAGGAAAAAAGCTAAACAGTGGTTGAACTCGTTACCACAAGGGTCAATTCTACATGGGAACAAATGACCGAAAATTTTTTTACTAAAATATTTTCCCCCGGGTAAAATGGCTAAATTACGTAATGATATCTCTTCTTTTGTACAGATGGATTCTACGATGCATGGGAGAGATACAAGGACCTTTTGAGAAGGTGCCCTCACCATAGGTTACCACTTTGGCTATAGGTTCAAACGTTCTATAATGGCCTGAATCCTTTGACTCGACAAATGGTTGACACAGCTGCTGGCGGAACCATCAATAATAAAACACCTGAAGATGCCTATGAGTTTATAGAGGAGATGTCACTGAATAACTATCAGTGGCAAATCATGAGGACAAAGCCAAAGAAAAGAATCGGTATTTATAACATCGATTCGGTCACCATGCTCTCTAATCAGGTCGAACTCTTAAATAAAAAGATTGATGGTTTTCTTAGTTCTTCGCAGGTTCACCCAGTAATGCAGTGCGAAGCAAGTGGAGGTGGAACAAGCCATTCGGAATATCAACCTAGTGGCCACAACATAGATAACGAGCAATTAAACTACATGGGTAATAATCCTCAATCTCAAAACAATCCATATAGTAACATTTCCAATGCAGGTTGGAGGAACCACCCCAATTTCTCGTGGAGCGGTTAAGGAAATCAAAGACCACAACCACCTCCACGCTACCAACAGCCACCCTACCAATAGGAAAAGAAGCCGAGCCTTGAAGAGATGCTCTCAACGTTTATTTCGGTGTCAGAAACTCTTTTCCAAAACACCGGACAACACTTAAAAATCAACAAGCTTCGATCCAAGGGCTCGAAACTCTGATAGGCCAGCTTTCCAAACTAATTTCTGAATGACCACAAGGTAGCTTGCCAAGTAATACTGAACCCAACCCAAGGGAACAGCTAAACATAATTAATATTCAAAATGAAGAAGGACTTGTTGAGCCTGAACCCGAATAGAGGCAAGAAACTGTGGTAAGAAAAGGTCAAGGTGAGGTAGATAACAATAAAAAAAATGGTGAATGTCAAATATAAACCTCGTGTGCCATACCTCAACGCGATAAGGAAAGATCGCTTAGATGAAAAATTTGGTAAATTCTTTAAACTCTTAAAACAATTACATATTAACTTACTGTTTATTGAAGCCCTGCGAACGCAATGAAATTCTTAAAAGAGCTTTTAGCAAATAAGCGAAAGTTGGACGAGGCATCGCATGTGGAGCTAAACGCAGTGTGCTCAGCTATTCTGAAAAATAAGCTACCGAACAAACTAAAAGATCCAAGGAGTTTTACGATTCCTTGCTGAATTGGTAGTTTAGATGTTAATAATGCATTAGCTGATTTAAGGGCTAGTATCAACGTCATGCCTTATAAAATGTTTAAGCAACTAGGTCTTAAGAAACCCAAACAGACTAGGATAAGCATTCAACTAGTAGATAAAACTATAAGATTTCCTAAGGTTATTATTGAAGATGTGCTAGTAAAAATCGATAAATTTATATTTCCCGTTGACTTCATTGTTTTAGACATAGAGGAGGATAGCAACACTCCTTTAATTCTAGGAAGGCCCTTTCTAGCAACTACTAAAACAATTATTGATGTTGGCACAGGTGAGCTCATGCTTCGCGTAGGAGACGAAACACTCACCCTTCAAGCTCGCAATTCTGACAACACATCGAAAATTGAAGGTGATCATCTGAACCATTCTATTAAAATTGACCACATGATACAACCCACTTTGCAGGAGATAAGTCTGAAGGAAGTACATGAGCCACTCTCAAATAGTAGTAAAGGATCTATTCATGAAGAATGAAGGCTATAAATAGAGGAGCTAGATGAATGGCGAACACATAAACAGAGAACACACGATAAACTGAAACTACGCCAAGATGAGCTTGATACCTCTCCAAATCAACTTAAAGTTAGAGATAAAGTCTTATTAGATGCCGCAGATCCCCACATTGTCACTACCACACTGAATGAAGAAATCCCTCTTACGGTACTCAGCATTTTTCCATTCGGTACGGTGGAGGTGAGTCATCCCAAGTTCGGCACTTTTAAGGTAAACAACACTCGTTTAAAACCTTATTTTAAGATTGATAGCAGGAATGAAGAGTATAAACTTCTCAAACCACCATGATCATTCAATAGAGAGGTAAGTCGAGCTTAGACTATAAATAAGCGCTTCTCGGGAGGCAACCCGAGCACTAACTGTATTAACTTCTTTAAAAATATAGTCTTCAACATCTAACTTACTAACAGAGCTCTCGAACACAGGTTTTCCACAGAGACACGGCCAAGTACATAGGCATGCTTATGGTCCTGTGAAAACAGGGCAAGGATTTCCCCAAACACGGGCTACGATAAAACGCCACGGTAGTGCGACATGGCCATGGTCGAGCCTACCAAAACAACACGGGCGTGCGATAAGCCCCTGTGGAAGACCCGTGGTTAAAACTGAGAAACTAGCACGGGCGTGCGACACGCTCGTGTCTCACACCCGTGGTTGAACCTGTTAAATTGAAATGGGCGTGGGGATTTCCCACACGGGCGTGGGGGAAGCGAACGAAGCTAGACACGGTCGTGTGACACGACTGTGTGAACCCACACACCCCAGGTACACGGGCGTGGGACAAATTTCAGACGGGTACAAATAGGAAAAACGCGAAAAATACTGGCTGTAATTGGGGAACACGGGCATGTGCCCTGGCCGTGTTGCACAAAATCTATAAATACCCTGGATTATTCACTTTCTTCCCCATTCAAAAACCCTAACCCTAGCCGCTCCAAGGCATCAGTTCTCCCACCATCCCTGAGGTACCTACACGCCATTTTGGCTCACACGATTACAGGGAGGCGAGAGAGCACTGGCATCGTCAACACTTGCGACGCCTACTTTTTACGGTGGATGTCACACGGGCACGTCATCGACCTTGCCTATTTCATCGCCCTTACGATTCAGCACCAGACGGGGTGGCATCGAAAGGGGGTCATCTCTATTGGCCCTTACGTGACTCGACTGGCGCGACACTTCGGGCTCCTCAACACCGTGGCCTAAGAATCATCCCTCACCCTTATCGGCCAAATGTCTCCACAAGGCATCTCGAGCATGCTTAGCATGAGGATGATCGAGAGGCGTCAAGGAACCTACCCTCCCCAATATCGTCTCACCCAATCTACTGAGGAGGGGGCCTGTGAGGACATTCCTGATGATGTCCCCCCACAGCACGAGGACCCACCGACTCAGCCACCACCACCCTCTCGTCCAGTTCATGCGACGGCTTCATATGCTGACATCTCTGAATGCCTCACTCGATTCGAGCAGCAATGTTTTCTACGATTTGACAACATTGATGCTACTCTACAGTAGATTTGTCAGCACCTCCACATCTCATCACCAGTCCCACCTCGCGAACCATCCAGCGATAAAGATGTTTAAAAACATTTATTTATTATTTTATGTTTTTAATTTTTATTAAAACTACTTTTTATTTTTATTATATTTTACAAATTTTATTTTTAATTATTAATTTCGGTTATTTCTTTTTGAGTAATTATTCCTCCTAATATCCCCTAAAAAGTTCCTAATTTTATCACAGTTATATAGAGCTCTTAAGCTCATCATCACATAGGAACTAAAACTCCACCGATAAAGGTTTTCCACGACTGCCATGTCCTGCTCGCCCACGACCATAGCTACCACTAGAGATAATATCCTTTTGGCGCAGGACTTATGGCCAAATGAACCTCTACGATCGCTAGAGTGTCCTCTTCCACTCTCGAGCCGATTACTCTCTAGAACTCCAGTTCGAGGAATTCATCATACAAGAAGTTTCACTTCTCTCCCTATCTTATTTTTATACTCTAATATCTATCTTTGTACATTGAGGGCAATGTACATCTTAAGTGTGGGGGGCATTTATTTCATTATTAAAAAAGTCCTTGAATGAATGCCTTGTTCTCATGACAAGCTCTCATATCATATTTAGGATAAATTTTAATTGATTTATGATTTTGATTGATATATCTTGAATTAAAACATAGGCAATTATGCATTGATTGTTTAAACTTTAAGACATTAGAGAATCAAGCTTGATGAGTTGATTTTTAAGAATTTAAAATCTTAGGCTGTTTCCCCAAAGTTTAGGTATTACTTTGAGTTGGAATTCACAAGTTGTTAAACATCAAAAAGCCATAATTTTTGTGATATTTTTTTAGCCTTTTGAGTGTCTATTAATTCTTTTCATGCTCACTTTTATTATTGCTTTGAGTGCGTCAGTATTGAACTGTTATTCTAGAACTTGCTTGATTATGCATGTCGAGACCACACCATTTGATATGATATGTCAAAATGATTAAGGCACTTAGGATTAACCCACTCATGCCATGAAAAGCCTACCTCCACGATTAACCCCTAGTAAACCCCCTTAAGCATAACAAGCCATTTCTTGTATTGCCCTTAATATTAACCTTTAACCCATTATTGTTGAAATCTTCTAAATTAATTTAAGCCCCATTTTTGTCGAGATTTGAGTTTAAATAGTTGCTTAGCTATGTTTTATTCTACTCTGTAATTTAATCTACTCTTAAAAAAAACATGTATACATATTAGTAGTGATCTTCTGTTTGTAAGCTTCAGAAGTTAAATTCCTTAGTCTGAGAAGAAGCTTTGTTGTACACAAGTGATGATTAAATCTTTTTCTAGTTAGGTAATTTTTCAATTCAATCTCGATTCTAACCCTTTCTTTTAGCTTGTGACCACACCCCCTAACAAAACCTCATTACAGCCCTCTAAAGACCTTTTTGATTGATGTATCATCTTAAATTATAGTGGTGGAGATTTGATTTTCATGCAAGCCTATGGTAATGACTTTTCATTATTGACTATTGAGTGCTCTATTTATTTTCCTTAAACACCTCGAGTGATTTGAGTGAATCTGTAGTGAGGATGTGAAACTCTGTGATATTCTGAATCAAAGGTAATTACTTAAATAAGGAGAGACACCTATGTTTGCATGATTAAATACTCAACTTGGAATGTTTGAAACTTTTATGTTCTTTTAGTTGAATTCTCAATGTATGATTACCTATGGATTATTATGAGATATTATCGATAGAAATTATAAGTTGAGAAGAATTTATTTTGATTATGAGTTGAGAATTTTGCTTGAGGACAAGAAAATGCTTAAGTGTGGGGGTATTTGATAAACCGTAATTTATACATATTTTTACCCCATGTTTAATGCATTTTATCGATGATTTTCCATTAGAATTGGTGAATTTGATGCTCCTAATGCTTTAATTTCATGTTTTACACTTAGGAGAGCATAGGAGAGTGAAAGGAACGAGAAACGGGACAAAAACAGACAAAATGGGCCAAAGTATGAAATCAACACAGCCTGGACCTCCTCACACGGGCAGACCACATGGCCATGTCAATTTGGCAGGCTCGAGCACGGCTTGAAGTAATCGTACACGGGCGTGTCCTTGCCGAGCCCAAGTTGAGTCCAATTCGGAAAAGGCTAATTTTGAGGGCTTTTAGGCATTCCAAAGCCTATAAATACATCCTAGAGAAGGAAGAAAAGGAGGATAGAGTAGGGGGAAGGAATTACTCCAAGAAAGCCGATTGATTCATCTCAGAAGTCGGATTCATCATCAAGACTGAAGATCTCTCCTCAATTCCCCTTCAGGAGTTTTGGGTTTTCTTTATGTTTTGTATTCTTTATTATTCTGAGATGTTTTCTTATTTAGTTATGAACTAAATCCCCTAAATACCTAAGGGGAATGAAACGTAAGATGAATCTTGTTATTATTTTTTTGAATTGCATGATAAATATTTGACTTGTTCTTAATTATGTGTTCTTAATTCTTGTTTTGATATCCCAGGATACTGAGTCAAGATAAGCTCTTAGTCAGAGGAGGAATAGACCCTGTCTAAGAGTACATTTGTCATAATTAAGCGGAGTTGATTGCGCGCCTAGACATAGGGTGACAAGATTTTGCCGGATTAGGGTGAAACCTAATAAGGGGATCCATAGATTGAGTTAATGCAACCCTAGAGTGTTAATTAGAGAAAAGTCTCAGTTATTCAATCTAGGGATTAGACATTATTAGTCTTGAATAGGGATAATAACATAACTTAGGGATCTCTACGGATCAAGTTAAATGAATAAATCGTCTGATTCGGAGACAGAATAACAAGTAAAGTCTAGATGGATTTTTCCTTAGGTATTGTCTTCATTCAATCGATTTTCCTAAAAGTAATTCCCCAATTCTATTCTCCGTGTGTTCTTAGTTTAGATAATTAGTTAATTAAAACAAAACGTCTTTATTCTTAGGCTAGATCAGTCATTACTAGTACTTTTAGTTCCTTTGGGTTTGATAATCCGGTCTTGCTAAAACTATATTACTGTTCGATAGGTACACTTGCCTACATTGCGATAATAGTTAGTTCAAAAACGAGTAATTATAAATATTTAAAGCCTATCACGAAACCTCGCGATCATATATGTAAGGCCATATTCGGTATTATGGCTTTGTATGATAACAAGAAAGTATTGACTAGCATAGTTTGATGAGAATAAGTTAAGGTGATGACATGATGGGATTGAGAATGTAAGTATGTAAGTTGAGTAGCATTTTATTATTATGCAATTATTGTTATTATTGAGTTATGCGACTAACCTTGAGAATTTGAGCAAGTATGTTTTAGCTATGACTTGACAAGGCATTGATATCTCAAAGTCCATGGTTGTACCATCGCAATGAATGAAGAATTGACGAAAAAGTCCATGTTCATAACATGGCATTTAAGGAGGAATTGATGGTTAAGGATACCATGTAAAACCATGTCAAGACATGGCATTGGTAAGGCAAGGATCTAGTGTAAGACCATGTCAAGACATGGCATCAACATTGATTAAGGACTCCATGTAAGACCACATCAAGATGCGGCATTGGCACTAAGACAAGGATACCATGTAAGACCATGTTTGGAACATGGAATTTGGTAAGATAAGGATATCATGCAAGACCATGCCAAGGCATGGCATTGAAAAGTTCTATAAGGCAAGGAAATAATGTAAGACCATGTCAAGACATGGTATTGATGAGTTACTATAAGGCAAAGGTCCCATGTAAGACCATGTAAAGGCATGGCATTGGTGAGTTCATAAGGCAAGGATACCACGTAAGACTATGTCAAGACATGGCAATGGTAAGTTCAAAAAGGAAAAGGTTCCTGAGTAATCCAAAAAGTAAGTCAAAGAAACGACAAGATGAGAACATGAAGAAAGAGTACAGGTATGCATTTAAGGATTATTTAGTATTGAGATTGTAAGTAATTGAGATTATCAAGTATTAAGTAAGTGACGAGTTTTTAGTTATGCTTGTGACACTTTATGACATGATTGGCAATATGCCTATATTATGAAAGAGTACTCATGTGTTAAGTGAGATGTTGCAGGTATATAAGCAAGTTATTAAGTAAGGTTCCTTTTGTATTCTGAGCCTTTGGTAAGGTTACCGATGAGTAAGATGGGAAAGTAAGAACTAAACATTATTTAAGCAAATTATGACAGCATAGAAGTAAGCTAAATTGATTGCTAATGCTTATTATTTTACATGTGAACTTACTAAGCTTTATAAGCTTACTTCTTTCACTTTCCCATGTTTCAGAGTACTTAAAAGCAAGCTCAGGTTGGAGGTCGTCGAAGATCACTTCACGCTATCGACTATCAAGTTACCATATGGGTATCTTCATTAAACGTTCTAGTTTATGGCATGTATAGGGACTTAGACATTTTGTGTGTATGTCCTTATGATATGGCTAAAGAATGGTATGTAAATATTTTATAATGATTACCTATTGAAATGGCTAATGAAGAACATGTTTCGGTGTTATGTATGCCTAAATGGTAGTTAATACAAAGAAATCATGAAAAAGTGAAATTAGCATTAAAACAGTATTGAACAGTAGCAATGATGTGATCTTGAAAAATCACCAATAATAGTAGAAACGAAATTAGGTGATGAATAAGATATATAATTAAAGCTTGTTGAGTATATTTTCATATGAAAGAAACAAAGTAAGCAAAATCAGTGTATATTATACGATATTTGAATTTTAGTGAGACAGGGTTAAAGCGATTTCTGAATCCCCTATTTTGACTTTATAAATTCACTAAAAACTATACAAAAAACATTAGGAGTTATAGTTTATATTTATATATTCCTTGGTGAATCTACTTTCAATAGAAACAAACGGCATGGTTATTTGAATTCTTTACAGGGAGAAAATTGATTCATAGTGAGGAGAGGTCAAAGTAGTCAAACAGTCCAATGGGGAAAACTTTAACTAATAAAATGTACTAATTGGCTGGACCAAAAATTCTAGAAAAACATTAGTAAGAAGATATATGAGTCTAGTTTCAGGGAAAATTCACAAATTTAAATTTTGAGTTTTGTGACTCAAGTTATGATTTATTTAATGACTATGACGCAGGTGGGCAGTTTTATAAGGAATAATGAAATAAATTGTTTTGATTTGTCTAAGTATTCGAAAAATTTTTAATATTCCTGGTTTGGTCCCGAATCGTTTCAATTGCATGTTTTAGGGTCTCGAGGGCCATTTTTAGGGACATATTGAATGAATGTAAATAAATTAATTTTAAAAGCAAATTTTATGCCCCGAATTAGTAAGTTAAGTCAGGTAACGCCTCATGCTCGACTCCGACGACGGTCTCAGGTAAGGGGTGTTACACATGTGCGCTTCAAAATGGTCACACATGTCCGTGTATCAGGCCGTGCCAAAACTGTAGGGTATACTGAATTGTACGACACGGTTAGTCACACACCCATGTGTAAGGCCGTGTAGAGCATACTGACTTTAATATCATTTCAACACCAGGGGGTACACGGCCATGGAACATGATCGTGTGTCACACACAACTGAGATACACGCCCGTTTCCTTGCCCGTGTGGACAAAAATAAGCTATTTGAAAAGCCATATTTGCCACCCTACACACATAAGCATTCACAAGCATAAATGACCACATTTCATAACTCAATTGACAATCATAATAACCATTTTAATGCACATTATATGCCATATCAAACCTAGCATTTACATACCCAGTTACCTAATCAACATCATGCATAATCCATTCATATACCAATTACATATCAAGGTATCATTTGCACATTTTCATTCCATCTATTCTTTACCAAAACATACCATAATTGAAAACTTATACACAACCAAAAATGATACCAAAATAAGCCAGGCTAAGCTCATACACAATATACACCAAAAGCACAATTTTCAAGTGACCATAACTAATACGATTTAAACTAGCCTATACATGCCATATTTACATATTTTCACAAGTTCAAAAGTACCAATAAAAATTTGGATAGTGTGATGTGCAACTCCAACTTGTCTGAAACGAGCAAGCTAATGAACCTCTATAAAACATGTAACACCCCATACCCGAGTCCGTTACAGGAATCGAACACAAGGTGCACACAGACTTAACTTAATTATTTTCACAGTCCATTTAGAAATTTCCAGACAAGCTGGTTACTGCGTCACTGTCGCCTTAAAAATCATATCTTGAGTTTAAAAGCTCGAAAATCAGTTTCATAATTTTTTCCTGAAACTAGACTCATATGTCCATCTACATATTTTTTTTTAGAATTTTTGGTCAAGCCAATTAGTACAGTTTATTAGTTAAATTCTCCCCTGTTACAGGGATCGACTACACTGACCTTCGCGCATTACGACTTGGATATCTCTCTGTACAGGGATTCAATACTGATACCGTTTGTTTCTATAGAAACTAGACTCAAAGAGGAATCTATAAATATATGGAATGACTCCTAATTATCTCTGGTTAATTTACAATGAATTCCCAAAGTTGGAACAGGGATTCCAGAAACCGTTCTGGCCCTGTTCCACGAAAACTTAAATATATCTTAACATATAACTCATATGACCGTTTTGTTTCTTCCATATGAAAGTAGATTCATCAAGGTTAATTTACATAATTTATTCACTATTTAATTCCATCCCTACTAGTTTTAGTGATTTTTCACATCCACATCACTGCTGCTGTCAGCATCTACCTTTGAGGTAGACTTTACCTATTTCATAATTTCCATGATTCAATTAGCCCTTTTTGCATACATGGCACAAAGAATGATCATGATTAACCATTCCAATGGCTAATCGTTTCCAAACATTTCCATACCTCTTAATGAACAACATACAAAATGATTATGATACCATGCCAAAGTATATATAAGCCATTTTCGCATGGCTATCCAAATTTATACAAAATCAAAGGGGTCTATGACCAACAAACGAAAGAGTAGTCCTATACATGCCATTTCAAAGTTCAACCAAAATTTGTACCAAAAGGGGGCTTTGATAGTGTGGGAGACTTCGACTTCCAAAAATCCCGAGTCCGATAGATGACGAGCCAAAATCTATAAAACAGAGAGCAAAGAAACGGAGTAAGCAATTTATGCTTAGTATGTTTTGAGCAAGGGATTCCAGCACAACAAAAGCATAGCATTCATATAGCTAAGCGGATAATTTCATATGCACACGTTCTCAATATCATACTTACTTCACATTACCAACCCTTATGTTCATACACAAAAGATTAACTTAGCCAAAGGCCGGTAGCTCGTTTATCAACTGAGCGAATACTTATTTGTAAGGGCTCAACTAATTCATAGCACATACGAAACATACCTCATTGCTGGAATTTTGCAAGCGTATTAACTAAAATTTTTACAGCAATATTGCTCATTCCCGCGAATCACGTACCTTCGGATTTTATCCGGATATAGCGACTCGCTCAAAAGCCTTCGGGACATAGCCCGGTTATAATAGCTCGCACAAATGCCTTCGGGACATAACCCGGATTTGGAAACTCGCACAAATGCCTTCGGATCTTAGTCCGGATATGGTCACTTAGCACAAAGCCTTCGGGACTTAGCCCGGACATCATTCGAATAATCATGCACATGTAACACTAAATCATGACACATTCGTATTTCATTTTCATTAGCAAAACTCAAACACAAAACACTTATCGCACTTGCAATTTCGGCTCAATATCCACACACAAAGAGCATGATTTCGATTTGCTTAAAACGTGATCTAATCAAATCATAATTTAAGCTCTATTACTCAAGAACTTACCTCAGATGTTGTCGAATGATTCCGATGGCTATTCGACCACTTTTTCCTTCCCTTTATCGGATTTAGCTCCCCTTTGCTCTTGAGCTTAATTTAACAAATAAATTGATTTAATCATTTGAGCATCGAAAGAGGAATTCAAGGTACTTAGCCCACATATTTTCATTAGACATTAAAGTCACATATGTACGGAAATCATGAATCAAACTCAACACATTAGTTAGTACTCTCCTTAGCAAATTTTCCAAGCCAAGAATAGGCATCAATATGCTTGCCTCTAACCGAATGCATGCACACCAATCCCCTCATGTGGCGAATATGCATGTCCATGTTGAGGCCAATTATACACTTAATACCACACATAAGCGGCATACATTTTACTAACTAACGATTCCATATTGTAACTCAATACGCATCAATCATTTACTTCATAACCAAAACATCATCATATGAAAATATATACCTTGAGATAGTTTATATGTCATACCAATACATCATGTGCAAATATATATAAATATATATATATGCTAGAGCCGAATCTCAAAGTTGATTATAACTAAACATGAACATAAATCCAAAACACAAATCTTACCTACCATGCAATAAGCATAAATTATACTTATGGATGTACCATGGCCGAATACATCACAACACCATACCATTTCAATTTTGGTCATGGTTAAACAAAGAACTTAATGTCTCACTCAAAAATGCTAAAAAGAAAGTCCAAGAGCCATCAATCCACCATCACATGTATCATTAGCAAGCTTCATATTTAACATGCAATGGCATTAACACAAAATCCATCTTGGCCGAATGCCACCCCCATGACATAGCAAGGATTTGAACCATGGGCTAATTGGAACTCAAGCTAGCAACTAAAACATGCATAAATCTCATGGCACAACCTCAACATACCTTAATCTAGATACAAGTATGGCCAAACCTCCTCCTAATCCTCTTCCAAACCAAGCATGAAGCAAAAACCCTTCCTTCTTCCTTAGAATTTTAGCTCAAAGAAATGAAAAAGGATGAACAACAATTTTTTCTCTCTTTTCTTCAACTCACGGCAATGGGGGTAACACACATTTCTTTCTTTTTTTTTTCTTCCTTTCATTATTCAATTCCCATGCTCATTATTTTATTTTTTCTTACATACACCATTGTCACAACATGTTTCATGACATGTTTTGCCCATAATCCTTGTCATGGCCGGCCACTAGCTATTAGGGGGAAATTTGACATGCAAGTCCTCCTTTGATTACATGCACTATTAGGTCCTTATAGATTAGCCTATCACATTTCAAAAGTGTCACACAAGTCCTAATAACTGAATTCACATGCAATCGACTAAATCGAAGCTTGAAATTTTCACACATTCATAAATACATATTCTAGACAATAAATATTACGTTCAAACATTTCGGTGACTCGGTTTAGCGGTCCCGAAACCACTTCCCGACTAGGGTCAATTTTGGGCTGTCACAAAACATAGAAAAAGAAGCAGAGTAAGCTTTATAACTTAGTAAGTCCGTATAAATCAGAATTTAACTTACCATTATACATAATCAAAGCAATTTATTCAAGGTATAATCAATTCAAGTACCAAACGCCTGAACACAAACATTCTTCCATAAGTTAGTCATATAATATATGAAACCCTTCATTATCACAATTCAATACTCAATATATGTAACATTCAACATTTCATTCTCAATCTTATAACCCATAGTCCTTTCAATAATAGTACTCATCAGTATAAACAAAATTTATGCCCCTTGAACCTATTAGAACTTCAAAGGATACTCGGGTGATAAACATCAGTAATCCGTCAATTCATTATCATGTATGCTCTTTCGAGTCATGATTGGTAAGCTCCTCTTAAGCTAATGAACAGTAAGCTCCTCCTGAGCTAATGAACAGGAAGCTCCATTAAGTTGAAACGATAAGCTTTATCGAGCTGAACAGCAAGCTCATACGAGCTGAAACGATAAGCTCCAATGAGCTGAAAATAGTAAGCTCTTATGAGTTGATATATTTGTAAGCTCATACGAGCTGTGGTGAGTCCACAACAAATGCAGGAGCTCGACCAAAACGGTTACCCTAGTGACATGTCACTCGTATCCTAAAAATTCATACGGTTCAAATGGGGCTCGATAACTATCACTCTATATCAATAAGGCAATCTTATTCCAAGTATATCAATTAATCAATTTTATACATACATTTCAAATAATTACAAGCATTTAAAAGATTGATTCTAATTATACGAACTTACCTCGTATCCTCGGATAAAACTATCGGCTATTCGTCCACTTTCCATTTTCCCCGATCTAGTTCCGATATTTGTTTATCTTGATCTATATAATATCAAATTAACTCATTCAAACTTTTATTCAGTTCAATTTAGCCTAAAACATTCATTTTGGTTAAATTATAATTTTACCCTAGACTTTTGACTACTTTTCAATTTAGTCCTTAACACGTAAAAATGCAAAATTACACAATTAGGCCATAACCCATGGTAACCGAATTTTGTAGGAACTCATAGTAGCCCATATCTTTCCTTATTGTACACTTTTAACCATCACATTTTACAATTTCACAATTTAATCCATATTTTGCATTTTTGTCAAAAATCACTTTACAAAACTAGTTTAACTATTAAAAGCTTCCATAATCTATCATTAAACATCAAAGAACTCAAGTATTCAACAATGGCACTTCACAAAATCTTGAACAAATTCAAAAATTAAGGCATAAGCTAGCTAGAATACAAAACAACGATCTTAAAAACGTAGAAATTATTAAAAACCGAGCTAAAACTGTACCTTAATCTAACTAAGAGTGTGCCAAAACCATGGAAGCTTCAAACCTTTATTTTCTTTCTCAATTTCAGCAATGAAGATGAAGGATAAGCTAATTTTTTTTTGTTTTAATATTATTATTAACTTAATACATAAATTACTATATTAACCTTATTAATATAACTTATAAATCACTTAAATCATGGACATAAATGTCCACTAACATTAATCATGGTATAATAACATTATAAGGACCTTTGATTTACTAAAAATTCAACTTTTACGCGTTACGCAATTTAGTCCTTTGTACCGAATTAAGCATTTAAACAGTAAAATTTCTTAACAAAAATTTCACACAATTAATCTATCATGCTGTAGACCTTATTAAAATAATAAAATAAATATTCTGACTTTGGATTTGTGGTCTCGAAACCACTATTCTGATTTGACCTAAAAATGAGCTGTTACACGGCCTAGTCACACGCCCGTGTGCTTAGGCCCGGCGTGTGACTATGTTGTGTGGGCACTTTAATTTTCATATTTTTTAATAAAATAGGTGCAGACTTCACATGCCCTGGGTACACGCCCATGTCCCTGGGCCTTGTCCTTTACACGGCTGAGACACACGGCCGTGTCTTTGCCCCTGTGGCCAATTCAAACTTGAAAATTCAAGATGCAAGGGACACACGGCTGGATCACACACCCATAGGGCAAGCCGTGTGTCACACACAGCCTAGACACATGCTTGTGTGTCTATCTGTGTGGACAAAAATAAGGTTATTTACCAAGCCATTTTGCCATACTTACTTGCACCAACCTATACAATAACAAGCAACACCAATCCAAGCATATACATACAACCAAATCAGCCACAACCAAGTCATTCACACATCAGTTACATGTTATTTTCTATCACATACAACATCTCATACTTATCATCTCAAACCATGCAATATCCACATCCATGAAGGGCATCATCATATGTATATATATTTAAGCCAATATTAGCCAATTTCAATGGTCATTTACAAAATGAATTATCAACCATTATAAGGCAACACATTTGGCCAAATTGAATATGACATATAAAAAAATGACCAAGTCCCTATACATGCAATAACACAAAATATTAAAGTCATTTGTATCCAAAATGTTAAGTTGATAGTATGAATGGATCTCTAACAGTCTTCGATCCCTGAGCTGGCTTGGTGGCACTATAAGACAAGGAAAAAAATAATGGGGGGGTAAGCTTTAAAGCTTAGTAAGTTCCTATGCAAATAATATGCATCATAAACACACTTTAACCTATTTTTAACATGAAGTAAATTAACAAAGGTGTCATTGTAAATCTCATAATCAAACTTGGCATAGATGATATTAAAACCTTAACATTGCAACTTACTCAATCAAACCTTACCGTGGGTTCATCACATATCGAGCTCAAGCATGAGTTTTGTGTACATACCTGTACCAACTTGCAACATACCATTATCTTCCACAATATACCATAATCATTCATAACTTTAACATGGTTGTTAAGTTACTCGTTGAACCACTTGGAATACTAAAGGATACTCGAGAAATCTCACACACATAGTACCATTCCAATGCCATATCCCAGATATGGTCTTACATGGGATCTCATATCGATGCAATAGCCCAGCTATGGTCATACACAAAATCTCATACCGATGCCAAATCCCAGACATAGTCTTACACGTAATCTCAACTAACCCTAATGTCATGACATTTGTATCCTAGCTATTCCTAAGGTTCAACCGGGATATTTCTCACTTGTCGAAACTTTGTCAATTACGCTTAAAGAGTAAATTACAATTCATACAATATCAAAGCAATTAAAGTGTAAATAACGATGCATTATTTATATACGAACTTACCTCGGTACTAAAAAAATAGTAGAAAAGGATCTAATAGTTAAACACCTTATTCTTTCCCCGATTATGGTCTGAACTTTATTTTTCTTGATCTATAATAGCAAATTTAGCTTATTTAATATTCACATTACTCAAATTATTCCAAACATCACATTATGGTAAAATTACACTTTTGCCCACAAATTTTGTCATATTTACATTTTTGTCCCTAGGCTCGTAAAATGAGATGCATTCAATTTCTTTCTTACCCAAGCCTAGCCGAACCATAAACATGCTCATATTAGCCCACATTTGCATCAAATTAGATTTTTACTACCTACTTTACATCATTTTACAAATAGATCCTTTTATACATTTTTACTAAAAATTGCATAGTAAAAGTTGTTTAGCACACCTTAAACATACCATATCTTCCATCAAACATCAAAATACATGCATTTCGCATATGGGTAAATTTTTAAACATCAACCGTACTTCAAAACAATGGTAGAAATGGAAAGATAAGGTGAATACGACTTCAAAAACGTAAAGAGCATTAAAAATAGGGCTAGGATGGACTTACAATCAAGCATGAAAGTGGCCAAAACCGTAACTATGGAGAGCTTGTAAAATTCAACTATGGTGAAGAAGATGGACAAAAACTTTGACTTGATTTTCCTTTTTAATTCATTTATTTACTAAATGACCAAAATGCCCTTAATGCCTTTCTTTCAAAATTCACCTATCCATGCTCATTTTTGCCCACAAAAATATAAAATGGTCTAATTCTCATATAAGGACCTCTTATTTAAAATCTCATAGCAACTGGACACCTTTAATATGTAGAACTCAACTTTTACACTTTTTACAATTTAGTCCTTTTGACTAAATTGAGTGCCCAAACATCAAAATTTTCAAATGAAATTTCCACAAAATCATTCTGTGAAACTATAGACCATAATAAAATATAAAAAAATTTCTATGTCGAATTTGTGGTCCCGAAACCACTGTTCCGACAAGCCCTAAAATCGGCCTGTTACAAAGTCCTTATACATGCCATAAACTCAAAATACTAGATTTCATCAATTCCCAAAATGATAGCTTGATAATGTGATAGGATCCTCGGAAATCTCCAACTCGAGCTAGCTTAATAATCCTATAAAACATGGGATAGAAATGGGGTAAGCTATATAGCTTAGTAAACCTGTATGCATAAAACATGGGAAAGATATGGGGTAAGCTATATAGCTTAGTAAGTCTGCATGAAAATAATAAGCAACTCTTGTTAGGCAATTATCAAGTTCAACAATTTAAACACAAAATAATACCAATTGCTATAAATCTCATAGTTATAATTTTATTCAATCACGATGTTTATTAACTTATAAGCATAATCTAACATATCTTGGCATTAGCCTGACAACCGTAATCTCTCTTTCGTAACATATCAGGACACTTAACATGTCATTTCAAACCTCATAGTAAACATGCACAATAAATATAAGTATTCACATTTCAAGCATATATTTTAACATTTTTCAATTGTTCCAAGTTAATTTCTTCTCATACTTCCATAATCATTTTAATAGGCAATTATACCAATCATTCCTTTTTCTCATATCCGATAGATCGAAACTTAGGTGAATAAAACACACTATATTATAACTCAATTTGGCTCGAAAGCCAATCACATGGTCTTCAACCGAATTTATCATGAATTTTATACATCACAAGCATAGGCCAATAATCACAAGCTTTCACAAAACATTCTCATGAAAATCATGAACTCATGATATCAATAAATCAATGCTTATAAACTTATGTACATACCTATACAAATTCGTAATAGTTACATGCTCTTTCTCTTCTTTAACATACTTATTGAATTTCCCATTGAACCACTTAGAATACTAAAGGATACTCGAGAATCTAGTATTCATAGTACCGTACCAATGCCATATCTCAGATATGGTCTTACATGTAATCTCGTATCGATGCTAATAGCACAGCTATGGTCTTACACGAAGTCTCATATCGATGCCATATCCCAAATATGGTCTTACATGAAATCTCATATAGATGCCATATCCCAGATATAGTCTTACATGTAATCTCAGTAACCCTAATGACATTTGTATCCTATTTATTCCTAAGGTTCAACTGGGACTTTTGCTGTATCGAAGCTCTATCGGTCTTTTCCGTAGTGTCATACTCAATAACATTCACATTTTATTTCAATAATAGAGCATTTACCACAATCATATCAAGTAAGCAATTATACATATATAATTTAATTCTTATCAAACATACGAACTTACGTCGGCATAAAAATGGCGAAAAGGACCTAATCGTCAAATACTCATTTTTCCTCCTTTCTAATTCCAAACCTCATTTTTCTTGATCTATAATATCATATTTAACTTATTTAATCATTATACTGTTCAAATCAACCCAAAATCACATTATGGAAAAAATTACATTTTTACCCCTAAAGTTTCACATTTTTTCATCTTAGTCCCTAGGCGAATTTCTTTAGCCCATATTCGAACCTAATACACATTTCTTCTTTATTTGACACTATATTATGGGCATACTTGTTTAACTGCACAAACTCCCGTTCATACTCAGCTACTGACCAATTTCCTTGTTTTAGTTCAAGGAATTCTTTCTTTTTCTTGTCAAGAAACAATAGGCTAACGTACTTTTTCTTGAATTCAATTTTAAAGAAATCGCAATTAATACGATCATTGGATGTCATTGTGCTAAAAGTGTCCCACTATGAGTATGCTTCATCCTTCAGCAACGAAACAACACATCTAAGACTCTTCAAGGGTACACATCAAATCTGTAAAGACTCTCTTCGTATTTACTAACCAGTACTCGGCTTTTACAGGATCATCGTCAGTTTTGCCTCTAAACTCTTCAGCTCCACATTTTTGAATTTTATCCACTGAAGGTCGAGTACCTATCAAAGGTAGAGGATTTTAGGGATATAGAGATGCTAGATGAGGCACAGTAGGGCGTGGAGGCTGCAGAGTTATAGGATTTTCTTGCTTAAATTCATTGAACCATTAGTTTGGCATACTGAAAAATACATTTCTCATCTTATCGCCAAAGGACTGTGGAATTGATGCACTATTACTTCCTTCAAGATTTGAAGCTTGAACATTACTCGTTACTACGGCCTGATTCGACTCAACCGACATCATGAATATATATGAAAAATACAATATTAGAATAGATTAAAAGTATCATAATATCATAGGGTATATGTGGCATGTATATACTAGACTCTATCCCGTTATTGTTGAGTGTTGGCACTGCCTTTTGGTAACTTCGTATTAGTTTTATTATATTTATAATGATTTGAATTCAATTACCTGTATGTTTCTGTAAATATATTATAATTATCATGATTAATTGAGGTAAGTTATGAAATTGGAAATGAAGGATTGATTTGTGAAGCATGGTAAATGAGTATAAGTGGATTGAATGGCATATCATATAAAATGTATATAAGTTGGTTAATCATGATTTAAACAACTAAGAGCATAGTTGAAAGACTCATTGCCATCAGGATAAATGAAAATGAGTAAGACCATGGCTTAAAGATGCTATGGAATCAGAACAGAAGTGAATAGGAAAATGGCTGAAACACGCTATGGCATCATTTTAAATAAGACTAAGACCATAGATGAAAGATGCTAAGTCATCCTTTGACAGTTATTTATCAAGTACTATGTACTAGTGAAAGAGTCCATTCCAATGGCTTGAGATCCTAAATATGTTGCGGATTCTCTGAAGCTTGTGTGGGCATTACCCTTCCTCATATCTGAATTCAATTTTCTATTATTCTCTAGGAAAAATAGTTAATTAATGAAAAGGAAATGAAATGAGGTGATATGATGGATTATGTTCTGTTGAGTATAACTTGGTATATGAATCGATTATATGGAAATAGATTTATAGAATAATTATATGAATCGATTATATGAAAATAGTTATATGAAATGTTTATACAAAATGTTTTTATGGATATAGATATGTAAAATGGACATTTGAAATGAATACTTGAAATGAAAATGTGAAATGTTAAATGAATAGATGAAGGATGAAGGGTATTCAAAAAGTGTTTATTAGTATACGTTTTATGATATGATGAAGTTATACATTTTCATACATCTGAATTTACTAATCTTGTGATACTTGTGATGTCTATAGGTAATTAATTGAACTCATAACCCTGATAATGATTTTTATTATAAAAGGTTAAAGTTAAGTTCATAGCAATAAGTTAAAGTTTATGTTCAATATGAACTTACTAAGCTTTACAAAAGCTTACCTCATTTTGGTTTTTCTTCTTGTAGATCGTTAGATATGAGGTGCTAATTGGATTGTTTTTCGAGATCACACTATTTGGCAACTTATGTAACAGCTCGTTTTAGGGTCAAATCAGAACAATGGTTTTGGAACAACAAACATGAAGTAGAAATGTTAATTTTTATATTTATTTAAGGTCTACAGTATGATTGAATGATTGTGTGAAAATTTCGTTAAGAAATTTTATCGATAGGGTGTCCAATTTGACTAATAGGACTAAATTGCAATCGATAGGGTGTCCAAACATGAAGTAAAAATGTAATTTTTCCATAAGGTGTTTTTGGTAGTAAATTGAATAATGTGATGATTGAATGAGTTAAATGTGGTATTATAGATCAAGAAAGATGAGGTTCTGATCTAGATCGGGGAAAAAGCACAGTTGTGGACTAAATCGAACAATTATGTGACGTCCCTAATTTGACCCTAGTCGGGAAGTGGTGTCGGGACCGTTAAACCGAGTCTTATAAGTAATTAGAAGTTATATTCTATGTTTATGATGTTAGCAAATGCATGTGTGAAAGTTGCATGCATTAATTTGATCATTTCCATGTGAATTTATTTAGATAGACTTATATAAAACATTGTTGAAAGGTGATAGGCCAATCTTCAAAGGTCTAATAGTACATGCATGCAAAAGTATGGTTTTGCATGTCAATTTACCCAAAGAGAGGGAAGTGGCCGGCCATGGTGATGAATATGGGCAAAAGAAAACATGTCTTAAACATGTTTTGCTAGTGGTGGATGTTAGAAATAATAAAATAAGAGTATGAAAAAAATTAATGTTAGTAGGATGAGAAACAAAAAAAGTGTTCATCTTTCTCCATAGCCCTTGGCGAATATCCTAAAGAAAGAAAAGAAAAAATTTGTTCATCTATTTTCACTTCTTGGCCGAAAATACTAAGGAAAAAGGGGGAGGATTTTTGCTCCATGCTTGGGTTGGAAGAGATCTAGAAGGAGATTTGGCTAAGTTTGCATCAAGATTAAGGTATGTATGAGGTTGTGTTAGGAGTTTCATGCATGCTTTGGTTGCTAACTTGATGTGCATGTTAGCCATGGCTCAAATCTTTGTTATGCCATGGAAATGGTATTTGGCCAGAGTTGTTATGGTGATAAAGCCATTGCATGCTAAGTGTAAAGCTTGATGATGATGCATGCAATGATGGATTGTCTACTCTTGAGTAAGATTTTGAGTTTTCTTTTGTTTAATCATGATTGAAGTTGAAAAGGAGCATGATTGTCATATTCGCCATGATGCATTCATAAGCGTGGTTCATGCTTCTTGCATGTTAGTTAAAGTTTGTGTTTTGGATGGCTATGGACACCTTGAAATTGCCATGCTCATATATGTATATATATGTTTGCACATGATGTTTGGTTATGAACTAAGTGATGAATATGTTTGTTTAAAGAAGAAGATGTTGAAGAATGAATGTGAAATTGCAAGCACATTCGCCTAGCACACATATGAGTGCTTGATGCTATATTATAAGTTTTGAGCAACAATATGCAAAGCATTAACTAGTAAAATGCATGCTGTTTTTGTGAGGTATTAAGTGCATAATTGGCCTCAACATGTAAATGAATATTCGCCTTGGGTAGCCTATTGAAGGCCTTAGCTTTTCCTTGATGCTCGAATAAATTGTATTGAATTGCTTGATGTAGTATAAAATGTGCATGACCATTGTGTATTCAAGCTAAAGAGTGGCCATATGACCATTTAAACTCCTTGTCATATTCGCCATAAGCTAGCACAATGAGGTTTTAATAGATTGAATTTGTTTGACTTAGCTCAAGAGCTAAGAGGGCCACAATTGGACAAGGGAAGGAAAAGTGATCGAATAGCCGTAAAAGCCGTTCGACAACATCCGAGGTAAGTCCTCAAGAAGTGACCTTAATTGAACTATGTGGAATGAAATATGGATGTATTGATTATTGATTTAGGTGTGTATGAGTATTCGAATTCTACCCGGCTAAGTCCCGGCGATTATGCTAATGATTATAATTGTGTTTGAGCCTTAGTAACGAAAATGAAATATGTATGTCCAATGATTATTGATGTATGTGTGCATGAGAAATTGAATGATATCCGGGCTAAGCCCCAAAGACAATTATGCTGGAAATTATATCCGGTTAAGACCAAGGCAATTGTGCTAGTGGCTATATCCGGCTAAGACCAAGGCATTCGTATGAAGTCATTCTATCCGGCTAAGACCAAGGCATTTGTGCACATGCTTATATCCGGTTATATTCAAGAATCTTGGGCTGGAGGTGAGTGTTGGTTGCTGTAATAAATTCAATTAGTACACTCGAGAAGCCCAAAGAATAAGGTACGTTTATATGTGCATTGAAAGTCGACATGTTTGAGCAACATTCGCTCAATCGACTAATGAATTTCAGTTATTGAATTGATTGATACTTTGTGAAAGTATATAATGATGAAGTGTGAAGTAAGAATGTGTATTAATGAAATGATGCATTTGGCTATGTGAATGTATTGCTGTAATTAGAGTTGATTATATTCCTTGAGACTTACTAAGCATAAAAATGCTTACCCCACACTTTGGCTCTCTGTTTTATAGATTTCGCCGATAGCAATCGGATTCGGGATCAATAAAGTCAAGTCATCCACACTATCAACGCCTCTATTTTGGTATAAATTTTGTTTGAACTTTGAAATGGCATGTATAGGACTACCCCTTGTTGGTTTAAAAATGTGGTGATGTATATGTATACGGCCATGCGAAAATGGCTCGTAAAAGGAAGCATGAACTTGGACTATTTTTGGTTTGTATGGATATATATGGTGTCATGATGTGATTATGGATTGGAAATGGGAGTGTTGGTCACATGATCAGCCATTGGTATGGTTAAAATGATCATATATGAACCTATGTATGGCAAGACTAGTTGGTTCATGGAGACTACAAAATAGGTAAGACCTACCTTAAAAACAGATGCTGCCAGCTGCAGTGACGTGAATGTGAAAAATCACCAAAATTTTTAGGAATGGTATTAAACAGTGAATAAGCTATGTAAATGAACCTTGATGAGTCTATTTTCATATGGAACAAACGAAATGGTCATAGGAGTTACATGTTAAGAGATATTAAAGCTATTGTGAGACAGGGCCAGAACGGTTTCTGGGTCCCCTGTGGCAACTTTAAAAATTTACTATAAATTATCCAGAAAGAATTAGGAGTTGTGCCTTATATGTAAAGATTCCATTTTGAGTCTAGTTTCATTAGAAACAAACGGCACCAGTATTAAAGCCCTGTACAGAGAGATATTCAAGTTATAACGCCCGAAGGTCAGAGCAGTCGATCCCTGTAACATGGGTGACTTTAACTAATAAACTGTACCAATTGGCCCGACCAAAAATTCTAGAAATAAATCCATGGATGTATATATGAGTCTAAATTCAGGGAAAATTTACGAAACCAGTTTCCGAGTTTTGAAACTCGAGATATGATTTTTAAGGCGACGGTGACGCAGTTTTCCAGCCTGACTGGAAATGTCAAATTGGTGGGCAAAACATGTGAACTTGGCTTGTTAACCCCTCGTGTCCGACACCGGTGATGGTCTCGGGTTCGGGGTGTTACAATTTTATTGGTATCAAAGCCACGGTTTAGTCGATTCTAGGACTACCGTGATGTGTTTGGGGTCTAGCTATACATGCCATTAAATGATGACTCGATAGTGTGGTGATTTCGACAATTTGACTTTGTGTTTGCTTATAGCAATGGACCCGATCCCAACCGAAAGCGATAGCTGATGATGTGGAGAGTGTGGCGCCTGCTCCGCGCAAGGGACAGCGCCAAGGACTCTCAACCTATGGCCAGCAATCCGAATGACGAGGCTAGGCAAGCCTTTTATAGTGTGATGAACGAATGGTTTAATCAATACATTCGAACTAACACTACTGTTCCACAACCTCCATTCCCGACAAATGCAACCCCAAGCACCTACAATACCTCCGTGATCGACCAAATAAGGTCAAGTAAGCCCCAATCGATAGGATTCAAAACATGGGGCCACTGAATTTAAGGCTACGGATGATGATGATGCCGAAGCGAGCTGAATTTTGGTTGGATAACACTATCCGGCGCTCGATGAGCTATCCATACACCCGATGAGTGCTTAAAGTGTACCATCTCCTTGCTACGTGAGTCCGCCTACTATTGGTGGAGTACTCGACTTGTGGTACCTAGAGAGCAAGTGACTTGGGAATTCTTTCAAACCGAGTTCAAAAAAGTATATCGATCGAGATTCATCGACCAAAAGCGAAGGAATTCCTTGACCTTAAGCAAGGTTCTATGTCGATTCATCACTACTGAACGAAAATTTGTGAGGCTTAGCCAGACGCAGCGAGAATGCATTTCGTCCGGGCTATTATGTAAACGCTTCGAGGATGGGCTGAATGATGATATAAGGATGTTCGTTGGCATTCTCGAGATACAAGAGTTCGTAGTACTTGTTGAGCGAGCTTGTAAAGTCAAGAGCTTAGAAAGGAGAAACAAAAGCTGATGTGGGAACCGGAGAATTCGAAAGAGGTCCTCGGAAAGTCTCTTCAACAAGCATCAAAGAGATTTCGAGATGATGCGAGCCGGTCTAGAGGCGTTTGGGCTTTTCTAGACGAGGACGCGATCGACCCTGTGACCACACGAGTCACTTGATCGCCATGGGTGGAAATGATCGCCGAGAGAGGGCGGAGTGTCCACATTGTGGCAAATGGCATTCGGGAGCTGTTGGTTTCGTGATCGCTCTCGCTATAAGTGTGGGTCGGCCGACCACTTTATGAAGGATTGCCCGAGGATGCATGAATGAATGTAAGTCGAGTGGAAACCCGGTGCTACCAACGCCGAGGTAGGCCACCTAGAAATATGGGCAATGTCGTTGGCGGTCGAGAGGATCTAGAGATGCTACCATCGATCCGAGGCTCGTGCTCCTGCAAGGACTTATGCCATACGCGCACGTGAGGATGCTTCCTCTCCAGATGTCATTACCGGTACTTTCACTCTTTTCAATACAAATGTGATTGCTTTGATTGACCCTGGTTCTACTCATTCATATATATGTGAAACCTTAGCATCCAGTAAGACTTTGCCTATTGAGTCTCTCGAGTTTGTAATTCGGTGTCAAACCCCTTGGGTCATTACGTGCTTGTCAACAAAGTGTGCAAGAAAAGTCCCCTAGTGTTCCGAGGTTCTTGTTTTCCCACGGACTTGATGCTTTTGCCGCTTCGATGAGTTCGACGTTATTCTTGGTTTGGATTGGTTGACCATGCACGATGCGGTTGTAAATTGCAAGAGCAAGACTATCGATTTGAGGTGCGCGAATAATGAAATAATTCGGGTTGAGTCTACGGACTTAAAGGGGTTGTTAGCTGTAATATCGCCGATGTTGGCCCGAAATATGTAAGAAAAGGGTGCGGCGTACCTTGCGTCGTGCTTTCGATGACAAGGAATCGAAAAAGAAACCCGAATCTGCGCCGTGGTTTGTGAATACCCGGATGTTTTCCACGAAGAATTGCCGGTTTACCACCGCTCGAGAAATAGAATTTAGCATCGAATTGGTACCGTACCACTCCAATTTCGATAGCTCCGTATCGTATGGCACCAACGGAATTAAAGGAGTTGAAAGCTCGGTTGCAAGAATTGGTGGATAGAGGTTTTGCTCGCCGAGTTTTTCGCCTTAAGGTGCGCCAAAGTTGTTCGTGAAGAAGAAGGATGGAACCATGCGGTACGTGCATCGACTATCGTCGACCTTAATAAAGCGACGATAAGGAACAAATATCCGCTGCCACGTATTGATGACTTGTTCGATCAAGCTGAAGGGAGCCTCGGTGTTCTCGAAAATAGATTTGAGATCGGGCTATTATCAATTGCGAATCCGAGATTCGGACGTACCCAAGACCGCCTTGAGAATGAGATATGGTCACTATGAGTTCCTAGTGATGCCGTTTGGGCTCACTAATGCCCTACGGTATTTATGGATTTAATGAATCGGATCTTCGGACCATATTTGGATCGATTCGTAGTCGTGTTCATTGATGACATCTTGGTCTATTCAAGAAATGAGACCGAACATCTTTGAACACCGCGGTTAGTCTTTGCAAATCTTACGGGATAAGCAACTATATGCTAAGTTCAAGAAGTGTGAGTTCGTTAAGAGAGGTTAGCTTCTTGGGTCATGTGGTATCTCATCGGTATTCGAGTCGACCAATAAAATTTCAGCCATACTTAATTGGAAGCCTCGAGAAATATTAACGAGGTTCGAGCTTTTTGGGGTTGCTTAGGTTATTACCGACGATTTGTAAAGGCTTCTCAACGATAGCCACGCCGATGACGGTTACTCCAAAAGGATTTTAAGTTCGAATGGACGAGAAATGCCAAAAAGTTTCGATCAATCAAAACTTACTTGATGAAGCCCCAATTCTAGTGCAACCCGAGTCCGACAAAGAGTTTGTCATCTATAGCGACGCCTCCCTACTTGGGTTAGGTTGTGTATTGATGCAATAAGGTCGAGTTGTGGCCTATGTGACAAGGCAATTAAAGCCACACGAGAAAAATTATCCGACCCATGATCTCGAATTGGCCGCCATCGTATTCGCCTTAAAGATTTGGCGACATTACTTATTTGGTGAAAGGTGCCATGTGTACTCGGATCACAAAAGTCACAAATATTTGATGACCCAAAGAGACTTAAATCTGCGACAAAGACGTTGGCTCGAGCTGTTAAAGGATTATGAGTGGTCATTGACTATCACCCGAAAGGCGAATGTGGTTGCGGATGCCTTGAGTCGTAAATCATTATTCGCTTCTGGCGATGAACGTGCACTTGTCATTCGATCCGATAGTGTGTTAGTAGCTAAATTGAAAGCCAAACCACTATTGATACATCAAATTCGAGAAGCTCGGAAAAGTCGACAACGAGTTGGTGCAAAACGGCCGAGTGTGTTCCAACAAGGACTCGAATTTCAAATCGACGATGACGATTGTTTGAGGTTCAAAAGTCGTCTGTGTTCCAAAGAATTGAACTCATTTCGATAATTCGAATGAAGCCCATTGTAGCCGAATGGCAATCCACCCGGGAGTAATGAAGATGTACAATGATTTGAAACGTCGATTTTGGTGGCATGGTATGAAGCGAGACATCTCCGACTTTGTTTGAGATGTTTAATATGTCAACAAGTGAAAGCGGAACATCAAGTGCCTTCGAGATTACTTCACCAATCACGATACCCGAGTGGAAATGGGATCGAGTCACAATGGACTTTGTATCCGGACCGCCATTGTCGCAAGTAAGAAGGATGCGCTTTGGGTCGTGGTAGATAGATTGACTAAGTCGGCCCACTTTGTCCCAGACGTCGGATTTTTCAATGGAAAAATTAGCGAATTGTACGTTTCTCAGTTGTGAGATTACACGGGTGCCTATTTCCATCGTGTCGGATAGAGATCCGAGATTTACCTCGCGATTTTGGAAAAAGTTGCAAGAAGCTTTGGGTACCATGTTGCATTTCAAGACCGCCTTTCACCCCAAACCGATGGTCAATCCGGCGGATAATTCGGATACTTGAGGATATGTTAAGATGTTGCGTCCTCGAGTTTAGTGGTTCATGGGAACGGTATTGCCGTTGATTGAATTCGCTTACAACAACACTTTCAATCAAGTATTAAGATGGCACCCTACGAGGCCTTGTACGGTCGTAAATGCCGTACACCATTGTTTTGACCGAGCTCGGTGAAAGCAAGATTTTCGGGGTGGATTTGATTAGAGATGCTGAATGAAAGTGAAAGTAATCCGTGAAAGTCCGAAGATAGCCTCCGATCGTCGAAGTCGACAGCGGATCTGAAGCGTAAGGATATCGAGTATCGTGGGTGATAAAGTGTTTCTCAAGGTATCGCCTTGGAAAAAGATACTCGATTCGGTAGTAAGGGCAAGCCGAGCCCGAGGTTCATTGGGCCATATGAGATATCCGAGCGAGTCGGTCCAGGTGGCATATCGTTTGATTTTGCCCTCGAACTCAAAAGGTTCACGATGTCTTTCATGTTTCGATGCTTCGACGCTATAGATCCGATCCATCGCACGTGATTAGTCCATCAGAAATTGAAATTCAAGCTAATATGAGTTATGAGGAAGAACCGATCCGTATCCTATCACGGGAAGTGAAAGAATTGCGAAACAAACGGGTTCCACTAGTGAAAGTGTTATGGCTCAAGCACGGGATAGAAGAAGCTACTTGGGAGACCGAGAACTCTATGAAAGAGCGATATCCAAACCTATTTACTGGTAAGATTTTTGGGGACGAAAATTTCTTAAGTGGGGGAGAGTTGTGACGTCCCTAATTTGACCCTAGTCGGGAAGTGGTGTCGGGACCGTTAAACCGAGTCTTATAAGTAATTAGAAGTTATATTCTATGTTTATGATGTTAGCAAATGCATGTGTGAAAGTTGCATGCATTAATTTGATCATTTCCATGTGAATTAATTTAGATGGACTTATATGAAACATTGTTGAAAGGTGATAGGCCAATCTTCAAAGGTCTAATAGTACATGCATGCAAAAGTATGGTTTTGCATGTCAATTTACCCAAAGAGAGGAAGTGGCCGCCATGGTGATGAATATGGGCAAAAGAAAACATGTCTTAAACATGTTTTGCTAGTGGTGGATGTTAGAAATAATAAAATAAGAGTATGGAAAAAAAATTAATGTTAGTAGGATGAGAAACAAAAAAAGTGTTCATCTTTCTCCATAGCCCTTGGTCGAATATCCTAAAGAAAGAAAAGAAAAAATTTGTTCATCTATTTTCACTTCTTGGCCAAAAATACTAAGGAAAAAGGGGGAGGATTTTTGCTCCATGCTTGGGTTGGAAGAGATCTAGAAGGAGATTTGGCTAAGTTTGCATCAAGATTAAGGTATGTATGAGGTTGTGTTAGGAGTTTTATGCATGTTTTGGTTGCTAACTTGATGTGCATGTTAGCCATGGCTCAAATCTTTGTTATGCCATGGAAATGGTATTTGGCCAAAGTTGTTATGGTGATAAAGCCATTGCATGCTAAGTGTAAAGCTTGATGATGATGCATGCAATGATGGATTGTCTACTCTTGAGTAAGATTTTGAGTTTTCTTTTGTTTAATCATGATTGAAGTTGAAAAGGAGCATGATTGTCATATTCGCCATGATGCATTCATAAGCGTGGTTCATGCTTCTTGCATGTTAGTTAAAATTTGTGTTTTGGATGGCTATGGACACCTTGAAATTCGCCATGCTCATATATGTATATATATGTTTGCACATGATGTTTGGTTATGAACTAAGTGATGAATATGTTTGTTTAAAGAAGAAGATGTTGAAGAATGAATGTGAAATTGCAAGCACATTCGCCCTAGCACACATATGAGTGCTTGATGCTATATTATAAGTTTTGAGCAACAATATGCAAAGCATTAACTAGTAAAATGCATGCTGTTTTGTGAGGTATTAAGTGCATAATTGGCCTCAACATGTACATGAATATTCGGCCTTGGGTAGCCTATTGAAGGCCTTAGCTTTTCCTTGATGCTCGAATAAATTGTATTGAATTGCTTGATGTAGTATAAAATGTGCATGACCATTGTGTATTCAAGCTAAAGAGTGGCCATATGACCATTTAAACTCCTTGTCATATTCGGCCATAAGCTAGCACAATGAGGTTTTAATAGATTGAATTTGTTTGAATTAGCTCAAGAGCTAAGAGGGCCACAATTGGACAAGGGAAGGAAAAGTGATCGAATAGCCGTAAAAGCCGTTCGACAACATCCGAGGTAAGTCCTCAAGAAGTGACCTTAATTGAACTATGTGGAATGAAATATGGATGTATTGATTATTGATTTAGGTGTGTATGAGTATTCAATTCTACCCGGCTAAGTCCCGGCGATTATGCTAATGATTATAATTGTGTTTGAGCCTTAGTAACGAAAATGAAATATGTATGTCCAATGATTATTGATGTATGTGTGCATGAGAAATTGAATGATATCCGGCTAAGCCCCAAGACAATTATGCTTGAAATTATATCCGGTTAAGACCAAGGCAATTGTGCTAGTGGCTATATCCGGCTAAGACCAAGGCATTCGTATGAGTCATTCTATCCGGCTAAGACCAAGGCATTTGTGCACATGCTTATATCCGGTTATATTCAAGAATCTTGGGCTGGAGGTGAGTGTTGGTTGCTGTAATAAATTCAATTAGTACACTCGAGAAGCCCAAAGAATAAGGTACGTTTATATGTGCATTGGAAAGTCGACATGTTTGAGCAACATTCGCTCAATCGACTAATGAATTTCAGTTATTGAATTGATTGATATTTTGTGAAAGTATATAATGATGAAGTGTGAAGTAAGAATGTGTATTAATGAAATGATGCATTTGGCTATGTGAATGTATTGCTGTAATTAGTGTTGATTATATTCCTTGAGACTTACTAAGCATAAAAATGCTTACCCCCGTTACTTTGGCTCTCTGTTTTATCGATTTCGCTCGATAGCAATCGGATTCGGGATCAATAAAGTTGAAGTCATCCACACTATCAACGCCTCTATTTTGGTCTAAATTTTGTTTGAACTTTGAAATGGCATGTATAGGACTACCCCTTGTTGGTTTAAAAATGTGGTGATGTATATGTATACGGCCATGCGAAAATGGCTCGTAAAAGGAAGCATGAACTTGGACTATTTTTGGTTTGTATGGATATATATGGTGTCATGATGTGATTATGGATTGGAAATGGGAGTGTTGGTCACATGATCAGCCATTGGTATGGTTAAAATGATCATATATGAACCTATGTATGGCAAGACTAGTTGGTTCATGGAGACTACAAAATAGGTAAGACCTACCTTAAAAACAGATGCTGCCAGCTGCAGTGACGTGAATGTGAAAAATCACCAAAATTTGTAGGAATGGTATTAAATAGTGAATAAGCTATGTAAATGAACCTTGATGAGTCTATTTTCATATGGAAGAAACGAAATGGTCATAGGAGTTACATGTTAAGAGATATTAAAGCTATTGTGAGACAGGGCCAGAACGGTTTCTGGGTCCCCTGTCGCAACTTTAAAAATTTACTATAAATTATCCAGAAAGAATTAGGAGTCGTGCCTTATATGTACAGATTCAATTTTGAGTCTAGTTTCATTAGAAACAAACGGCACCAGTATTAAAGCCCTGTACAGAGAGATATTCAAGTTATAACGCGCGAAGGTCAGAGCAGTCGATCCCTGTAACATGGGTGACTTTCACTAATAAACTGTACCAATTGGCCCGACCAAAAATTCTAGAAATAAATCCATGGATGTATATATGAGTCTAAACTCAGGGAAAATTTACGAAACCAGTTTCCGAGTTTTGAAACTCGAGATATGATTTTTAAGGCGACGGTGATGCAGTTTTCCAGCCTGACTGGAAATGTCAAATTGGTGGGCAAAACTTGTGAACTTGGCTTGTTAACCCCTCGTGTCCGACACCGGCGATGGTCTCGGGTTCGGGGTGTTACGAATTAGCCATTTTGTACCGAGGTAAGTTCGTATGTTAAAAATAAGCTTTAGAATAATTGAATTTAAATGCTTTAATATTGCATGAATTTTATGTTTGATTTTGAGAATAATTATAATCCTACGAACGAGTTCGACGACGAATCAACAAGCAGAAATCCCTTTTGAACCGTAGGAATAGGGTAGGATACAAGTGACATGTCACTAGGGTAGTTATGTGTTATGTGATTATGTGATTCTGGTGCTGGTCTTGTACATTCTACCGGTGGCTGAGTATACTGGCATATGTTATGGATACTTGACAGCTTGTGTGAGCAGCACCGCGTAGCTACGTCTTGAATGACAGCTTGTGTGAGCAAGCTCGTTGATAGCTCAAGAGCAAGAAACTATGTGATATGAGGTTGAGGTAGCATTGGCTACATATGTGGCACTTAGTGTGCAAAATCCTGATTATCTGACGTTATTATTCGAGTGGTTCACGGGTATGTCAAATATGGGAATATGTGTAAACTCAATTCAATATGGTTCAGGTATGTATATAAAGTTCATGCTTATTAAATGTGTGAAATGATGAACATGAGGTAAGCTTTGTAATGGAATGAATTATGATTATGAAACTATGGTAGGTTTACATTTAATTATGTTACAATATTGGAATGTTATGTGCATGGTAAGGTAGCTTATTTCTTGCATGCGAGCTTACTAAGCTATATAGCTTACTCCATTTATTTTCCATGTTTTTATAGTGTCACCAAGCTAACTAGGAATCGAAGATCGTCAGAGATTCGCCTTATACTATCAAAACTATTATTTTGGTATTGAAGATCTTTGTGTTTTGGATGTATGGCATGTATAGGGACTTGGTCATTTTGTTATATGTGTCATTATGATTCTAGCCGACGTATTGGCTTGTATTTGTCAAAGGCTCATTTTGATATTTGTCCTTGTAAGTTGGCTTATTTTGGTTAAAATAGTTGTAAGCCTAAGTATATTCATTTATGTGCCAATTTCTTTGGTGTTATGGTCATGGTATGCTTGGTTTATGATGGAAAGTGATTTATAGCATAAATGTAAAATGTTTGGAAGTGTGCTTTATTGGTGAGATGATTATTTTATGTACAAATAGATATCATGAAAGTAGATTAATGTTACTTAGTATATGTGAAATTAGCATGGTTAATTTGAGACATGATAAATGTTGTGAGCATGATAGTGGATGGTATTGCATTGATATGTATTAGCCTTAATTATGGATGTTTGGTTATCTATGTATGCCATGTTTTGTGCCTTTGATTTGGTGTAAGTGTATGTGTGAATAAGGGTGGAAAATGGCTTGGAAAATAGCCTTTATTTTTTCCACACGGTAGACTTACGATGTGTGTCTGGGCCCACACAGCCTGTCCCATGAGCATGTGTTTTGGTCGTGTGTCCCCTGCACCTTAATTTTGAGAAATAGAATTGAGCACACGGGTAGAGACATGGGCATGTATCTCAGCTGTGTGGACGGCATGGTCTCAAACATAGGTGTGTGCCCTGGCCGTTTGAAGTCTGCACCTATTTTATGAAAATTAATTTTCCACACTGCCTAGTACACGGGCATGTGAGTTGGCTGTGTGATCTCAATTTGTTCATAAGTTATGATGTGTATGAATTGTGATAAGTTTTAAATTTATAATTGACCGTTCTTGAAAACTAACTATTATCACGACAAAGACAAGCGCACTTATCGAACAGTAGTATAGCTTATAGCAAGACTGGGATGTCGAACCCAAAGGAACTAAAAGTACTAGTATTAACTTTCTTTTTATTATCTAGCCTAAAAATAAAGGGGTTTGATTTATCTAAACTAATTACTAAACTAAGAATGCACATAAAGTAAATTAGGGAAATAACTTTTGGGAAAACTGAATGATTTGGACAATACCTAAGGGAAAAATCCACCTAGACTTCACTTGTTATTGACTCTAAATTGGACGATTTATTCACTTGACTTGATCCGTAGAAACCCCTAAGTTATATTATTATCTCTCTCGAGACTAACAACATATAACCCTAGGTTGATTAATTGAAATCTCTTTCTAAATAAAACCCTTAGTGTTGCATTAACTCAATCTATGGATTCCTTTATTAGGTTTCACCCTACTCCGGCAAAATTATGTCACCTTATCTCTAGGTGTGCAATCTACTCTGTTTAATTATGTTAGATCTACTCTTAGATAGGGGCTTTTGCTCCTCTGAATAAGTACATCAATACTTGAATCAATATCCTGGAATATTAAAGCATGAATTAAGAACTCATAATTAAGAATAAGTCAAATATTTATCATATAATTCAGTTAATAATAACAAGATCCGTCTTAGGTTTCATTCCCTTTAGGTATTTACGGGGTTTTGTTCATATTTATGAAAGAAAACATCACAAAAGAATAATGATAACAAAACATAAAGAAAACCCAGGAACTCTTGAAGGGAATTAAAGGGAGATCTTCAACCTTAAAGGTGAATCTGGCTTATGAGATGGATCAATCGGCTTTCTTCGAGTAGTTCCATGTCTCCTACTCCGTGTGTGTCTTTTTGGTACCTTCTAGGGTGTTTATATAGGCTTTAGAATGCTTCTAAACCCTCAGGAGTGGCCTTTTTTGAATAGGAATAGACTTGGGCTCGACAGGGACACGACTGTATGCGTTTGTTTCAAACCGTGCTCGAGTCTACTGAATGGACACAAGCATGTGAACTGCCAGTGTGAGGAAGTCCAGGCCGTGTTGATTTCCCATGTTGACCCATTTTCTCTGTTTTTGGCCCGTTTCTCGCTCTTTTTACTCTCCTATGCTCTCCTAAGTATAAAACATGAAATTAAAGGATTAGGAGCATTGAATTCACCAATTCTAAGGATAATTCATCCAAAATTATGCTAAGCATGGGATAAAAATATATATAAATTACAGTTTATCAAATACTCCCACACTTAACCATTTTCTTGTCCTCAAGCAAAATCCTCAACTCACAATCAAAATAAATTCTTCTCAACTTATAATTCTCTTCAATAGTATCTCAAAATAATCCATAAGTAATCATACATTGAAAATTCAACTTGAAGAACATCAAAGTTTCAAACATTCCAAGTTGAGCATTTTATCATGAAAACCTAGGTGTCTCCCCTCATTTAAGTAATCACCTTTCATTCAAAATATCACAGAGTTTCACATCCTCACTTAAAGATTCACTCAAATCACTCGAGGTGTTTAAGGACAAGAAATTTAGCATTCAACAGTCAATATGAAAAGTTATTATCATAGGCTTGGGTGAAAATCAAATCTCCACCACTATATATTGAGATGATATACCAATCAAAAGGTTTTTTAGAGGGTTGTAACTTGGCTTTGGTTAGGGGGTGTGGTCACAAGCTGAAAAAGAAAGTTAGAATCGAGATTGAATTAAAAAATAACCTAACTAAAAAAATACTACAATTGACAATTTACATTCTGAATTGAGCTTTTCTTCATAGATATGGAATTAAATAATTAGGTTCAAAAACAAATAAATACTACTAATATATATGTATGTATTTTTTTTAAGAACAAGTCAAATAACATAGAAATTTTCTAATTAATAAAACAAAAATAAAACATAGCTAAGCAATTAATTCAAATCAAATCCTGACAAAAATAGGGATCAAATTAGAGGATTTCAACAATAATAGGTTATGGGTTAATATTGAGGGTAAATCAATGAATGGCTTGTTAAGCTCAAAAGGGTTCACTAAGGGTTAATTATGAGGGTAGGCTTTTATAGAGTAAGTGGGTTAAACCTAAGTGCCTTTATCATCTTGACATATCAAATTAAATGGTGTGGTCTTGACATGTATAATCAAGCAAGTTCTAGAATAACAGATCAATATTGACGCACTCAAAGCAATAATAAAAGTGAGCAAGAAAGAAATAATATATGCTCTAAAGGCTCAAGATCTCACAAAAATTGTGGCTTTTTGATGTTTAAACTTGTGAATTTCAACTCAAGATAGTACCTAAAGTTGGGGAAACAACCAAAAAAATTTTAAATCTCAAAAATCAACTTATCAAGCTTGATTCTCTAATTCCTTAAAGTTTAAACAATCAATGCATGAATGCCTATGTTTTAATTCAAAGCATATCAATAAAAATCATAAATTAATCAAAATTTATTCTAATAATTGTGACAGCCCAAAATAGACCCTAGCCGGAATGTGGTTTCGGGACCACAAAACCGAGGCATAACAATAATTTAAAATTTATTTCGATGCCTATAATATGTGTGTATTCATGTATGACATTTTTTGATGATTGATTTAGTGTTATAAAGGTGAATTCCACTAGAAAGGACTTAGTAGTGAACTTTGAAAATACGATAGGGAAAGGGGTGATGACTAATTAAAGCATGCATGCAAAATAATGGACTTGCATGTCAAATTCCCCCTTTTTACAAGTAATGGCCGGCCATGACAAAGAGATATGGGTTAAACATGTCATGAAACATGTTTTGTTGGGCATTAGGGAGAAATAGTAAACAAATAAGCATGGGTAAGAAAAGAATGAAAAAAAATGTGTGTGAGAGAGTAGCATACCCCATTGCCGTGCAACCAAGAAGAGAAAAACAAAAAAAAAAATTTGTTCATGCTTGCTCTCTCCCTTTTTGGCCGAAAATACTAAGAGGAAGAAGGGATTTTTGCTTCATTTCCTTTGTTTAGAAGAGATCTAGAAGGTGATTTGGCTAAATTTGCATCAAGATTAAGGTATGTATGAGGTTGTGTTGGGAGTTTCATGCATGTTTTGGTTGCTAACTTGATGTGCATGTTAGCCATGGCTCAAATCTTTGGTATGCCATGGAAATGGTATTTGGCCAAAGTTGTTATAGTGATAAAGCCATTGCATGCTAAGTGTGAAGCTTGATGATGATGCATGCAAAGATGGATTGTATACTCTTGAGTAAGACTATGAGTTTTCTCTTTGTTTTATTATGATTGAAGCTGAAAAGGAGCATGATTGTCATATTCGGCCATGATGCATTCTTGAGCATGATTCATGCTTTTTGCATGTTAGTTAAAAATTTGTGTTTTGGATGGCTATGGACACCTTGAAAATTGACCATGCTCATATATGCATATATATGATTGCACATTATGTTTGGTTATGAACTAAGTGATGAATATATTGGTTTAAAGAAGAAAATGTGGAAGAATGCTTGTGAAATTGCAAGCACAATTCGGCCTAGCACACATATAAGTGCTTGATGCTATATTATAAGTTTTGGGCCACAATGTGCAAAGCATTAATTAGTAAATTGCATGCTGTTTTTGTGAGGTATTAAGTGCAAAATTGACCTCAACATGTACATGAATATTCGGCCTTGGGTAGCCTATTGAAGGCCTTAGCATTTCCTTGATGCTCAAATAAATTGTATTGAATTGCTTGATGTAGTATAAAATGTGCATGACCATTGTGTATTCAAGCTAAAGAGTGGCCATATGACCATTTAAAATCCTTGTCATATTCGCCATAAGCAAGCACAATGAGGTTTTAATAAATTGAATTTGTTTGAATTAGCTCAAGAGCTAAGAGGGCCACAATTGGACAAGGGGAAGGAAAAGGTGATCGAATAGCCGAAAAAGCCGTTCGACAACATCCGAGGTAAGTCCTCAAGAAGTGACCTTACTTGAATTATGTGAGATGAAGTATGGATGTGTATGATTATTGATTTATGTGTGTATGAAATTGAATGATACCGGGCTAAGTCCCGAAGGCGAATATGCTTGTGACTATAATTGCGTTTGAGCCTTAGTAACGAAAATGAATTATGTATGTCCAATGATAATTGATGTATGTGTTCATGGGAAATTGAATGATATCCGGGCTAAATCCCGAAGACAATTATGCTGGAAATTATATCCGGTTAAGACCAAGGCAATTGTGCTAGTGGCTATATCCTGCTAAGACCAAGGCATTCGTGCGAAGTTATTCTATCCGGGCTAAGACCAAGGCATTTGTGCACGTGATTATATCCGGTTATATTCAAGAATCTTGGGCTGGAGGTGAGTGTTGGTTGCTGTAATGAATTCAATCAAGACACTCGAAAAGCCCAAAGGATAAGGTACGTTATATGTGCATTGGAAAGTCGACATGTTTGAGCAACATTTGCTCAATCGACTAATAATTTCAGTTATTGAATTGATTGATACTTTGTGAAATTATATAATGATGAAGTGTGAAGTAAGAATGTGTATAAATGAAATGATGCATTTGGCTATGTGAATGTATTGCTGTAATTAGAGTTGATTATATTCCTTGAGACTTACTAAGCATAAAATGCTTACCCGTTGCTTTGGCTCTCGCTTTTTTTAGATTTCGCTCAAGCAATCGGATTTGGGATCGTTGAAGTCGAAGTCATCCACACTATCAAGCCTCCATTTTGGTATAAATTTTGGTTGAACTTGAGATGGCATGTATAGGACTACCTCATGTTTGTTAAATATGTTGTAATGTAAGTATGTACGGCCATGCGAAAATGGCACGAAAAGGGAAGCATGAACTTAGACTAATTGTGGTTTGTATATATATATTTGGTGTCATGATGTGGCTATGGCTTGGAAATAGGAATGTTGGTCATATGATCAGCCATTGGTATGGTTAAAATGATCATATATGAACCTATGTATGGCAAGACTAGTTGATTCATGGAGACTACCAAATAGGTAAGCCCTACCTTAAAAACAGATGCTGCCAGCTGCAGTGGCGTGAATGTGAAAAATCACCAAAATTCATAGGAATGGAATTAAATAGTGAATAAGCTATGTAAATGAACCTTGATGAGTCTATTTTCTTATGGAAGAAACGAAATGGTCATAGGAGTTACAGGTTAAGAGATATTAAAGCTATTGTGAGACAGGGCCAGAATGGTTTCTGGGTTCCCTGTCGCAACTTTAAAAATTCACTATAAATTATCAAAAAAGAATTAGGAGACATACCTTATATTTACAGATTCCACTTTGAGTCTAGTTTCATTAGAAACAAACGGCACCAGCATTAAAGCCCTGTACAGAGAGATATTCTAGTTATACAGCGCGAAGGTCAGAGCAGTCGATCCCTGTAACATGGGTGACTTTAACTAATAAACTGTACCAATTGGCCCGACCAAAAGTTCTAGAAATAAATCCATGGATGGATATATGAGTCTAAATTCAGAGAAAATTTACGAAACGAGTTTCCGAGTTTTGAAACTCGAGATATGATTTTTAAGGCGACAGTGACGCAGTTTTTCCAGCCTGACTGGAAATGTCCAATGGATGGGCAAAACAAGTGAACTTGGCTTGCTAACCCCTCGTGTCCGACACCGGCGATGGTCTCGGGTTCGGGGTGTTACAATTTTATTGGTATCAGCGCCACGGTTTAGTCTATTCTAGGACTACCGTGATGTGTTTGGGGTCTAGCTATACATGCCATTAAATGATGAATCGATAGTGTGGTGATTTCTGACAATTTGACTTTGTGTTTGTTTATAGCAATGGATCCCGATCCCAACCGAAAGCGATAATCGATGATGTGGAGAGTGTGGCGCTGCTCCAAGAAGGGACAGCGTCGGCGGACTCTCAACCTATGGCCAGCAATCCTAATGACGAGGCTAGGCAAGCCTTTTATAGTGTGATGAGCGAATGGTTTAATCAATACATTCGAACCAACACTACTGTTCCACAACCTCCATTCCCGACAAATGCAACCCCGCCCTACAATACCTCCGTGACTGACCAAATAAGGTCAAGTAAGCCCCAATCGATAGGATTCAAAACATGGGGCCACTGAATTTAAGGCTACGGATGATGATGATGCCGAAGCGAGCTGAATTTTGGTTAGATAACACTATCCGGGTGCTTGATGAGCTATCCTGTACACCCGATGAGTGCTTAAAGTGTACCATCTCCTTGCTACGCGAGTCCGCCTACTATTGGTGGAGTACTCGACTTCGTGGTGCCTAGAGAGCAAGTGACTTGGGAATTCTTTCAAACCGAAGTTCAAAAAAGTATATCGATCGAGAGATTCATCGACCAAAAGCGGAGGGAATTTCTTGATCTTAAGCAAGGTTCTATGTCCGTTCTGACTACGAGCGAAAGTTTGTGAGGCTTAGCCGATGCTGCGAGAATGCATTTCGTCCGAAGCTATTATGTAAACGCAGCGAGGATGGGCTGAATGATGATATAAGGATGTTTGTTGGCATTCTCGAGATCGAGAGTTCGTAGTACTTGTTGAGCGAGCTTGTAAAGCCGAAGAGCTTAGAAAGGAGAAACAAAAAGCTGATGTGGGAACTGGAGAATTCCGAAAGAGGTCCTTGGGAAAGTCTCTTCAACAAGCATCGAAGAGATTTCGAGATGATGCGAGCTGGTCTAGAGGCGTTTCGGGCTTTACTAGACGAGGACGCGATCGACCCACTGTGACCACGCGAGTCACCTCGATCGCCGGTGGTGGAAATGATCGCCGAGAGAGGGCGGAGTGTCCACGTTGTGGCAAATGGCATTCGGGGAGCTGTTGGTTTCGTGATCGCTCCCGCTATAAGTGTGGATCGGCCGACCACTTTATGAAGGATTGCCCGAGGATGCATGAGCAGAATGTAAGTCGAGTGCAAACCCGGGTGCTACCATTTGCGAGGTAGGCCACCTAGAAATATGGGCAATGTCGGTGGCGGTCGAGAGGATCTAGAGATGCTACCATCGGATCTGAGGCTCGTGCTCTGCTAGGACTTATGCCATACGCGCACGCGAGGATCTTGCCTCTCGGATGTTATTACGGTACTTTCACTCTTTTCAATACAAATGTGATTGCTTTGATTGACCCCGGTTCTACTCATTCATATATATGTGAAACCTTAGCATCCAATAAGACTTTGCCCATTGAGTCTCATCGAGTTTGTAATTCGGTGTCAAACCCTTGGGTCATTACGTGCTTGTCAACAAAGTGTGCAAGAAAAGTCCCCTAGTGTTCCGAGGTTCTTGTTTTTCGGCGGACTTGATGCTTTTGCCGTTCGATAAGTTCGATGTTATTCTTGGTTTGGATTGGTTGACCATGCACGATGCGGTTGTAAATTGCAAGAGCAAGACTATCGATTTGAGGTTGCGAATAATGAAATAATTCGGGTTGAGTCCACGGACTTAAAGGGTTGCCACCGTAATATCGCCGATGTTGGCCCGAAATATGTAAGAAAAGGGTGCGGCGTACCTTGCGTCGTGCTTTCGATGACAAGGAATCGAGAAGAAACCCGAATCTGTGCCGTGGTTTGTGAATACCGGATGTTTTCCCGAAGAATTGCGGGTTTACCACTGTTCGGAAATAGAATTTGGCATCGAATTGGTACTGGTACCACTCCAATTTCGATAGCTCCGCATCGTATGGCACCAACGGAATTAAAGGAGTTGAAAGCTCGGTTGCAAGAATTGGTGGATAGAGGTTTTGCTCGCCGAGTTTTTTGCCTTGGGTGCGCCGGTGTTGTTCGTGAAGAAGAAGGATGGAACCATGCGATTGTGCATCGACTATCGTCGACAATAAAGCAACGATAAAGAACAAATATCCGTTGCCACATATTGACGACTTGTTCGATCAAGCTGAAGGGAGCCTCGGTGTTCTCGAAAATAGATTTGAGATCGGGCTACTATCAATTGTGAATCCGAGATTGGACGTGCCCAAGACCGCCTTGAGCGAGATATGGTCACTATGAGTTCCTAGTGATGCCGTTTGGGCTCACTAATGCCCTGCGGTATTTATGGATTTAATGAATCGGATCTTTAGACCATATTTGGATCGATTAAGTAGTCGTGTTCATTGATGACATCTTGGTCTATTCAAGAAATGAGACCGAACATCTTTGAACACCGCGGTTAGTGCTGCAAATTTTACGGGACAAGCAATTATATGCTAAGTTCAGCAAGTGTGAGTTCTGGTTAAGAGAGGTTAGCTTCTTGGGTCATGTGGTATCTGCATCGGTTATTCGAGTCGACCCGAATAAAATTTCAGCCATACTTAATTGGAAGCCTCCAAGAAATATTACTGAGGTTCGGAGCTTTTTGGGGCTTGCCGGTTATTACCGACGATTTGTAAAAGGCTTCTCAACGATAGCCACGCCGATGACGAAGCTACTCCAAAAGGACGTTAAGTTCGAATGGACGGAGAAATGCCAAAAAAGTTTCGATCAACTAAAAACATATTTTAATGAAGCCCCAATTCTAGTGCAACCCGAGTCCGGCAAGGAGTTTGTCATCTATAGCGACGCCTCTCTACTTGGGTTAGGTTGCGTATTAATGCAAGAAGGTCGAGTTGTGGCCTATGCGTCGAGGCAATTAAAGCCACATGAGAAAAATTATCCAACTCATGATCTCGAGTTGGCCGCCATCGTATTCGCCTTAAAGATTTGGCGACATTACTTATTTGGTGAAAGGTGCCATGTATACTCGGATCACAAAAGTCTCAAATATTTGATGACCCAAAGAGACTTAAATCTGCGACAAAGACGTTGGCTCGAGTTGTTAAAGGATTATGAGTGATCATTGACTATCACCCGGAAAGGCGAATGTGGTTGCGGATGCCTTGAGTCGTAAATTGTTATTCACTTTACGACGATGAATGTGCACTTGTCCGTCCGATCCGACAAGTGTGTTAGTGGCTGAATTGGAAGCCAAACCATTATTGACACACCAAATTCGAGAAGCTCGAGAAAGTCGACGACGAGTTGGTAGCAAAAGCGGGCTGCGTGTGTTCGAACAAGGACTCGGAGTTTCAAATCGACGATGACGATTGTTTGAGGTTCAAAAGTCGTCTGTGTGTCCCAAAGAATTGAACTCATTTCGATAATTTTGAATGAAGCCCATTGTAGCGAATGGCAATCCACCGGGAGTACTGAAGATGTACAATGATTTGAAACATCGGTTTTGGTGGCATGGTATGAAGCGAGACATCTCCGACTTTGTTTGAGATGTTTAATATGTCAACAAGTGAAAGCGGAACATCGGTGCCTTGAGATTACTTCACCAATCACGATGCGAGTGGAAATGGGATCGAGTCACAATGGACTTTGTATCCGGACCGCCATTGTCGACAAGTAAGAAGGATGCGGTTTGGGCCGTGGTAGATCGATTGACTAAGTCGGCCCACTTTATCCCCGTACGTACAGATTTTTCAATGGACAAACTAGCCGAATTGTACGTTTCTCAGATTGTGAGATTACACGGGGTGCCTATTTCCATCGTGTCGGATAGAGATCCGAGATTTACCTCGCGATTTTGGAAAAAGTTGCAAGAAGCTTTGGGTACCAAGTTGCATTTCAGCACCGCCTTTCACCCCCAAACCGATGGTCAATCCGAGCGGATAATTCAGATACTTGAGGATATGTTAAGATGTTGCGTCCTCGAGTTTAGTGGTTCATGGGAACGGTATTTGCCATTGATTGAATTCGCTACAACAACAACTTTCAATCAAGTATTAAGATGGCACCCTCGAGGCCTTGTACGGTCGTAAATGCCGTACACCATTGTTTTGGACCGAGCTCGGTGAAAGCAAGATTTTCGGGGTGGATTTGATTAGGGATGCTGAACAGAAAGTGAAAGTAATCCGTGAAAGTCTGAAGATAGCCTCCGATCGTCAGAAGTCGTACGCGGATCTAAAGCGTAAGGATATCGAGTATCAGGTGGGTGATAAAGTGTTTCTCAAGGTATCGCCTTGGAAAAGGATACTCAGGTTCGGCCGTAAGGGCAAGTTGAGCCCGAGGTTCATTGGGCCATATGAGATATCAGAGCGAGTCGGTCCAGTGGCATATCGCTGATTTTGCCCCCGAACTCAAAAGGTTCACGATGTCTTTCACGTTTCGATGCTTCGACGCTATAGATCCGATCCATCGCACGTGATTAGTCCATCAGAAATTGAAATTCAAGCTAATATGAGTTATGAGGAAGAACCGATTCGTATCCTATCACGAGAAGTGAAAGAGTTGCGAAACAAGCGGGTTCCGCTAGTGAAAGTGTTATGGCTCAAGCACGGGATAGAAGAAGCTACTTGGGAGACCGAGAACTCTATGAAAGAGCGATATCCAAACCTATTTACGGTAAGATTTTCGAGGACGAAAATTTCTTAAGAGGGGAGAGTGTGACAGCCCAAAATAGACCCTAGCCGGAATGTGGTTTGGGACCACAAAACCGAGGCATAACAATAATTTAAAATTTATTTCGATGCCTATAATATGTGTGTATTCATGTATGACATTTTTGATGATTGATTTAGTGTTATAAAGGTGAATTCCACTAGAAAGGACTTAGTAGTGAACTTTGAAAATACGATAGGGAAAGGGGTGATGACTAATTAAAGCATGCATGCAAAATAATGGACTTGCATGTCAAATTCCCCCTTTTTACAAGTAATGGCCGGCCATGACAAAGAGATATGGGTTAAACATGTCATGAAACATGTTTTGTTGGGCATTAGGGAGAAATAGTAAACAAATAAGCATGGGTAAGAAAAGAATGAAAAAAAAATGTGTGTGAGAGAGTAGCATACCCCATTGCCGTGCAACCAAGAAGAGAAAACAAAAAAAAAAAAAATTTGTTCATGCTTGCTCTCTCCCTTTTTGGCCGAAAATACTAAGAGGAAGAAGGGATTTTTGCTTCATTTCCTTTGTTTAGAAGAGATCTAGAAGGTGATTTGGCTAAATTTGCATCAAGATTAAGGTATGTATGAGGTTGTGTTGGGAGTTTCATGCATGTTTTGGTTGCTAACTTGATGTGCATGTTAGCCATGGCTCAAATCTTTGGTATGCCATGGAAATGGTATTTGGCCAAAGTTGTTATAGTGATAAAGCCATTGCATGCTAAGTGTGAAGCTTGATGATGATGCATGCAAAGATGGATTGTATACTCTTGAGTAAGACTATGAGTTTTCTCTTTGTTTTATTATGATTGAAGCTGAAAAGGAGCATGATTGTCATATTCGGCCATGATGCATTCTTGAGCATGATTCATGCTTTTTGCATGTTAGTTAAAAATTTGTGTTTTGGATGGCTATGGACACCTTGAAAATTCGGCCATGCTCAATATGCATATATATGATTGCACATTATGTTTGGTTATGAACTAAGTGATGAATATATTGGTTTAAAGAAGAAAATGTGGAAGAATGCTTGTGAAATTGCAAGCACAATTCGCCTAGCACACATATAAGTGCTTGATGCTATATTATAAGTTTTAAATACACAATGTGCAAAGCATTAATTAGTAAATTGCATGCTGTTTTGTGAGGTATTAAGTGCAAAATTGACCTCAACATGTACATGAATATTCGGCCTTGGGTAGCCTATTGAAGGCCTTAGCATTTCCTTGATGCTCAAATAAATTGTATTGAATTGCTTGATGTAGTATAAAATGTGCATGACCATTGTGTATTCAAGCTAAAGAGTGGCCATATGACCATTTAAAATCCTTGTCATATTCGCCATAAGCAAGCACAATGAGGTTTTAATAAATTGAATTTGTTTGAATTAGCTCAAGAGCTAAGAGGGCCACAATTGGACAAGGGGAAGGAAAAGGTGATCGAATAGCCGAAAAAGCCGTTTGACAACATCCGAGGTAAGTCCTCAAGAAGTGACCTTACTTGAATTATGTGAGATGAAGTATGGATGTGTATGATTATTGATTTATGTGTGTATGAGAAATTGAATGATACCCTGCTAAGTCCGAAGGCGAATATGCTTGTGACTATAATTGCGTTTGAGCCTTAGTAACGAAAATGAATTATGTATGTCCAATGATAATTGATGTATGTGTTCATGGGAAATTGAATGATATCCGGGCTAAATCCCGAAGACAATTATGCTGGAAATTATATCCGGTTAAGACCGAAGGCAATTGTGCTAGTGGCTATATCCGGGCTAAGACCGAAGGCATTCGTGCGAGTTATTCTATCCGGGCTAAGACCCGAAGGCATTTGTGCACGTGATTATATCCGGTTATATTCTGAAGAATCTTGGGCTGGAGGTGAGTGTTGGTTGCTGTAATGAATTCAATCAGTACACTCGAAAAGCCCAAAGGATAAGGTACGTTATATGTGCATTGGAAAGTCGACATGTTTGAGCAACATTCGCTCAATCGACTAATGAATTTCAGTTATTGAATTGATTGATACTTTGTGAAATTATATAATGATGAAGTGTGAAGTAAGAATGTGTATAAATGAAATGATGCATTTGGCTATGTGAATGTATTACTGTAATTAGAGTTGATTATATTCCTTGAGACTTACTAAGCATAAAAATGCTTACCCGTTGCTTTGGCTCTCGGTTTTTTTAGATTTCGCTCAAGCAATCGGATTTGGGATCGTTGAAGTCAAGTCATCCACACTATCAAGCCTCCATTTTGGTATAAATTTTGGTTGAACTTGAGATGGCATGTATAGGACTACCTCATGTTTGTTAAATATGTTGTAATGTAAGTATGTACGGCCATGCGAAAATGGCTCGAAAAGGAAGCATGAACTTAGACTAATTGTGGTTTGTATATATATATTTGGTGTCATGATGTGGCTATGGCTTGGAAATAGGAATGTTGGTCATATGATCAGCCATTGGTATGGTTAAAATGATCATATATGAACCTATGTATGGCAAGACTAGTTGATTCATGGAGACTACCAAATAGGTAAGCCCTACCTTAAAACAGATGCTGCCAGCTGCAGTGGCGTGAATGTGAAAAATCACCAAAATTCATAGGAATGGAATTAAATAGTGAATAAGCTATGTAAATGAACCTTGATGAGTCTATTTTCCTATGGAAGAAACGAAATGGTCATAGGAGTTACAGGTTAAGAGATATTAAAGCTATTGTGAGACAGGGCCAGAATGGTTTCTGGGTTCCCTGTCGCAACTTTAAAAATTCACTATAAATTATCCAAAAATAATTAGGAGACATACCTTATATGTACAGATTCCATTTTGAGTCTAGTTTCATTAGAAACAAACGGAACCAACATTAAAGCCCTGTACAGAGATATTCAAGTTATACCGCGCGAAGGTCAGAGCAGTCGATCCCTGTAACATGGGTGACTTTAACTAATAAACTGTACCAATTGGCCCGACCAAAATTCTAGAAATAAATCCATAGATGGATATATGAGTCTAAATTCAGGGAAAATTTACGAAACCAGTTTCCGAGTTTTGAAACTCGAGATATGATTTTTAAGGCGACAGTGACGCAGTTTTTCCAGCCTGACTGGAAATGTCCAATGGATGGGCAAAACAAGTGATCTTGGCTTGCTAACCCCTCGTGTCCGACACCGGCGATGGTCTCGGGTTCGGGGTGTTACAATAATGATATGAGAAGATCACATGAGAACAAGACAAAATTCAGGGATTTTTCTGATAATCATATAAATACCCCCCACACTTAAAATGTACATTGCCCTCAATGTACAAAGATATTTAATAGTGATATAAAGATAATATCAGAAGAGAGAGGGAGAGAAGTGAAACTTCCTAAATATTGATTGGAATCCTTGAATTGGAGGTATGGAGAATAATCGGCTAGTGCAATGATAAGATTGGAGGAGGATACTCTGGTGGTGGTAGAGGTTGGGTTCCACAACCACAGTGTCCAGCGAATAGGTTATCGTGGTGGTCGGGCAGGACATGGCAGTCGTGGAGAACCTTTTCCAATGGAGTTTCAAGTTCCTAAGTGATGATGAGCTTTGGAGCTCTTTATAACTGTGATAAAATCAATAACTCTTTAGGAAATATAAAGAAGCATAATTACTCATAATGAAATAGCCGAAACTATAAATTGTCCAATAAAAATTATAAAACCTAAAAATCAAATAGTATTAAAGGAAAATAAAATAAAAAGTACTTTAAGAAGATAAATAAAGATAAAAGTGAAAATAAAAATAATAAATAAAAAGTCTTTAAACATTGTCATCGCTGGATGGTTCGTGAGGTGGTGGTGGCGATGAGATGTGAAGGTGCTGACAAATCTGATGTAGAGTAGCATCAATGTGACCAAAGCGCTGATAACACTATTGCTCAAATCGAGAAAGGCGCTCAGAAATGTCTGACTATGAAGCCACCGCATGAACTGGGTGATGATGGGCGGTGGCTGAGATGGTAGGTCCTCGTGCTGTGGAGGGACATTATCAATAATGTCCTCTGTTTCCTCCTGCTCGGCTAACTGGACAAGGTGGTACTGAGGAGGATCAAATCCACGTCGTCGCTCGATCATCCTCATATAGAGCATAGTCGAGATGCCCTGTGGGGACATCTGACCGATGAGAGTGAGGGAGGATGCTTGCGCCGCCATGTTGAGGAGACCGAAGTACCTTGTCAGGCAAGTCACGTAAGGGCCAATGGAAATGACTCCCCTCCTGTGCCGCTCCGTCTGATAGCGAATGGCGAGGGCGATGAAATAGGCGAGGTCGAACACGTGCCCATTCGCCATGCTCCACAAAAAATAGGCGTCGTTAGTGTTGACGATGCCGGTAATCTCTCTCCATCTTGTCAGGGTGTGGGCTAGGATGGTGTGTAGGTATCGCAAGGAGAGGGCGAGAGCCGATGCCTTGGAGCAACTAGGGTCAGAGGTGGCCGAAGCAGGAATAAGGGCCCTTTAACAGTTGGACAGAGACAAGTGGATGTGGTGATGAAGGGTGTCAAAATAATCATCCTCCATGAACTCCTCCGTAGAGACCCAAACCAACACCGAACTCAGGTACGCTCAACTGGTGGACTAAACTGTAGAGACAAAACTGGACCGTTTCAGGATCATCGAACTCTGTCATAACTGCTTGGAGGTGGAAGGTTGAAGAGAGTTCGAGTGTGAGCTCGAGGTACGTGGCCTCGACGATCTCAAAAAAGAGCCTCCACAGGTCAGTAGTCAGGAGGGCCGAACTGTGTCAGCGAGTTGAATCTGCTCCAGAGCGGCCTAATCAATGCAACGGCCCGCACCTAGGGGTCGGGCCCGTAATATTTGGAAAAGTTCCTCCTGTGTTCTCGATGGAAATTGGAGGAATGGGTGCCTGATCTCGACAGTGGGACCTGAGGAGGGTGCTGCTCCTTTTCGTTTCTTTGAGAAGGGGATGACAGTCTTTTTGCCTTTTGGGTTTGTCATTGTATCTGCAATGAAAAGACAAAGTTATGAAAATAATCCCCAAGAATAACATGGAAAATGTATACAAGCACGTTATAACTAAATGGAAATACTTCATAGAGGTTACTGACTAAATAGAAATATCAAACCATTATTATCATTAGGAATACTAGAATAGTGTCAACTAAATACCTAGTGAATGCATATGGGAATATGGAATATGGCATGAAATCTATGGCAACACAAGAAAGAATGAATGTATCACAATGCATTGACTAAAATGGCAAAGAATAACAAGCATAAGCATGACTATAGTTAGAACTATGAATATTAATAAAAAAATTAGCCAAATAAATAAAGAAATAACATAAAATTAGTGAAAGAAATGAAGGTAATAGGGAGGAAAGTAAAGACAAACACAATAGTTCTTGGTGGAGGGAGGAGTTAGTCGTCCGAGGAGTGCTGTCGGTCAGCCACGGGTGTGGGGGTGAGGGTGTGTGAAAGGATTCCAACAGCTAGGGTTAAATATTTAGGGAAGGGGATGATGAATAGTGGGGGTTTATATAGATTTTGGGGCACACGACCGTGGGACACGCCCGTGTGTCCTAAATTTAGCCCATGTGTATCGTGATTTTGAAATTTGGGTGCGTCTAAAATTCGGCCCACGCCCGTGTTCGTTGGGCGTGTTGTTGCACACGGCTATGTCGCATGGCCGTGTTCTATTTCTTTCGATTCTCCCAAACCTGTGAATGTATGTCCACGCCCGTGTTGTTTTGTCAGTCTTGACCATAGGTAGTGACACGGGCATGTCGCATGCCCATGTTGTTTTCTCAGTTTCAACCATGGCCTCTAGACACGGGCGTGTCGCACGCCTGTGTTGTTTTGATAGATTCACCCACGGCCATGTCACACGACCATGGCAACTTATCGTGTAACACCCCGAACCCGAGACCATCGCCGGTGTCGGACACGAGGGGTTAACGAGACAAATCCTCTTAAAGTACCGACCAATTTGGCATTTCCAGACAGGCTGGAAAACTGCATCACTATCGCCTTAAAAATCATATCTTGAGTTTCAAAACTCAGAAACTGATTCTGTAAATTTTCCCTGAATTTAGACTCATATATCCATCCATGGATTTATTTCTAGAATTTTTGGTTGGGCCGATTGGTACAGTTTATTAGTTAAAGTCACCCATGTTACAGGGGTCGACTACACTGACCTTCGCGCATTACAACTTGAATATCTCTCTGTACAGGGCTTTAATACTGGTGCCGTTTGTTTCTAATGAAACTAGACTCAAAATCGAATCTTCACATATAAGGCATGACTTCTAATTATTTCTGTATAATTTATAGTAAATTTTCAAAGTTTCGTCAGGGAACCCAGAAACCATTCTGGCCCTGTCTCACGAGAACTTTAATATCTCTCGGTATACTGTTCATATGATCGTTTCGTTACTTTCATATGAAAATAGACTCGTCAAGGTTCGTTTGCATAACTTATTCACAATTTAATACCCTTCCTACAAATTTTGGTGATATTTCACATCCACGTCACTGCAACTGGCAGCATCTGTTTTTAAGGTAGGCCTTACCTATTTTGTAGTTTCCATGGACCAACTATAGTCTAGTCATACATAGGTCCACCTATGATCATGTTTAGCCATTCAAATGGCTGATCATGTGACCAACACTCCATTCAATCCATAATAACATCATCAAACCATATAAAATTACAAACCACAAATGGTCTAATTCCGTACTCACTTTTACGAACCATTTTCGCATGGCCGTACACATATACATCACAAAAGCACTTGAAAACAACCGAGGTAGTCCTATACATGCCATATCCAAAGTTCAACTAAAAGAGTACCAAAGGGGTTTGATAGTGTGGATGACTTCACTTCAATGATCCCGAATCCGATCGCTAGCGAGCAAAATCTATAAAACAGAGAGCCAAAGCAGCAGGGGTAAGCATGTTTATGCTTAGTAAATCTCAAGCAATGAAATCGGCTTTAACTAAAGCATTACATTCACATAGCCAAATGAATCATTTCATTTATACACATTCACATAATCATACTTACTTCACACTTCATCAACATATACATTCACAAGATATCAACCAATTCAAGAGCTGAAATTTCGTTAGTCGATTGGCGAATATTATTCAAACGTATCGACTTTTCCATTGCACATGTAAACATACCTTATCCTTTGGGCTTTTCGAGCGTACTAATTAAATGTATTACAGCAACCAACGCTCACCTTCAACCCAAGCTTCTTGAATACAACCGGATATAACCACACGCATACGAATGCCTTGGTCTTAGCGGATATAACGACTTGCACAAATGCCTTGGTATTAGCTCGGATATAACAACTTGCACGAATGCCTTGGGTATTAGCCGGATAAAGTCACTAGCACAATTGCCTTGGTCTTAACCGGATATCATTCAATTGCTCATGCACATACATCCATAATCATTACACATTCATGTTTCATTTTAGTTACTAAGGCTCAAACACAAATATAATCACTAGCGTAATTGCCTTGGGACTTAGCCCGGTACCATTCAAATACTCATACACACGTATATTAGTAATCATTACACATCCATAATTTCATTTCACATAATTCAAGTAGGGTCATTACTTGAAGACTTACCTCGGATGTTGTCGAGCGGCTTCAACGGCTATTCGATCACTTTTTCCTTCCCTTATCCAATTGTGGCCCTCTAAGCTCTTGAGCTAATTCAAACAAATTCAATTTATTAAAGTCTCGCCATAGCCTTGGCGAATACACACATCATTGACTCAACATCACATAACTAAGCACTTTAGTCAATTTTCTTTAATTACGCACACATTCGACCTTAGCTCACAACAAGGTAGCCGATTACCTAAGTCAAGAATAGGCACCATTAAGCTTGCCTCTAACCGAATGCATGCACAATAATTCCCCTCATGTGGCCGATTATACTTAGTCATACTTGCACAAAATCAACAATAAATTGCAAGATTTTCACATCATATGTGTACTAGGCGAATGTACTTGCAATTTCACAAACATTCTTCAACACTTTCTTCTTTAAACAAACATATTTATCACTTACTTCATAACCAAAACATCATGTGCAAACATATATACACATATAGGTGCAAGGCAAATTTCAAGGTGTCCATAACCATCCAAAACACAAATTTTAACTAACATGCAAGAAGCATAAACCATGCTCATGAGCATACCATGGCCGAATACATCACACACCATACCCTTTTAATTTTTTTGGTCATGGTTAAACAAAGGATTCAATGTCTTACTCAAGAATGCTAAAAGAAATTTCAAGAGTAGTCAATCCATCATTGCATGCATCATCAACAAGCTTCACATTTAGCATGCAATGGCTTTAACACAATATCAACCTTGGCCAAATACCATTTCCATGGCACAACAAGGATTTGGACCATGGGCTAACATGAACATCAAGTTAGCAACTAAAACATGCATGAATCTCATGACACAACCTCAAACATACCTTAATCTTGATGCAAGTATAGCCAAATCTCCTTCTAGATCTCTTCTAAACCAAAATGGAGCAAAATCCTCCTTCTTCCTTAGTTTTGGCTCAAAGAAAGGATGAACAAATTTTTTTTCTTTCTTTCTCTACAACTCACGGCAATGGGGGGGAATACCACACTCACACACATTTTTTTTTCATTCTTTTCTTACCCATACTCCTTTGTTTATTATTTCTCCCTAATGCACCAACAAAACATGTTTATGACATGTTTTGCCCATCCTCTCTTGCCATGGCCGGCCACCACCTATAAAAAGGGGGTATTTGACATGCAAGTCCATTGTTTTGCATGCATGCTTTAATTAGTCATCACACATTTCCCTATCATACTTTCAAAGTTTACTACTAGGCCCTTTCTAGTGAAATTCACATTTATAACACTAAATCAAATCATCAAAAATGTCACACACAATTTAACACATATCATAGGCATCAAAATAAATTTTAAATTATTTTTATGCCTCGATTTTGTGGTCCCGAAACCACATCCCGACTAGGGTCAATTTTGGGCTGTCACATATCGACTCCCGTGTTGGGGAAAAATTTTGCCTTGTTTTCACAGGACCGTATCGTACGGTCGTGTTGCCTTCTGTCATATGGGCATGACGTAAGGCATGCCCGTGTGCCTAGCCGTGTGGTTCTGGAAAACCTGTGTTCAGTGACTCAGTTAGTGAATTAAATGTTAAAAACTAAAATTTAAAGAGGTTAACACCGTTAGTGCTCAGGTTGCCTCCCGAGAAGCGCTTATTTATAGTCTAAGCTTGACTTACCTCTCTGTTGCATGGTCATGGTGGTGAGAGGAGTTTACACTCCTCATCCCTGCTATCAATTTTATCAAAATAAGGTTTTAGATGAGTATTATTTACCTTGAACGTACCGAATTTGGGATGAATTACCTCAACTGTACCGAATGGGAAAATGCTAAGTACCGTAAGAGGGATTTCTCCATTAGGTTCAGAGGTGGCAAGCCGAGGGCTACTGCATCTAATAGTATTTTCTCTCCAACCTTAAGTTGATTTGGTGAAATATTGAGCTCGTCATGGTGAGGTTTTGGTTTATCATGTGATCTCAGTTTCTGTGTCCGCCATTCATCTAGTTCCTCGACCTGTAGCCTTCGTTCTTTATAGATGGGTCCTTTGTCGTTACTCGAACATGGCTTAGGTGTGTTCTTTGAACGTGTTTCCTGCAAAGAAGGTTTCAATACATGATCAATATTAGTAGTAAAATTTATACAATTAACCTCGATATTTGATGTGTTACTTGAATTACAAGCTTGAAGAGTGATTGTTTCCTCTCCCACACAAAGTGTGAGTTCACCTCTACGAACATCAATTATAGTTCTAGCAGTTGCTAAAAAGGGCCTTCCTAAAATTAAAGGCATGTCACTATCCTTTTCTATGTCTAGAACAACAAAATCAATTAGGAATATGAATTTGTCAGTTTTGACGAGTACATCTTCAATAATACCCCTAGGAAATCTGATTGTTTTGTCTGCTAACTGAATGCTCATCCTAGTTTGTTTGGGTTTCCCAAGACCTAGTTGTTTAAACATTTTATATGGCAGGACATTGATACTAACCCCTAAATCAGCCAAAGCATTATTAACATCTAAGCTACCAATTAAACAAGGAATCGTAAAACTCCCTAGATCTTTTAATTTGTTGGCCAGCTTATTCTGTAGTATGGCTGAGCAAACTGTATTTAACTCCACATGCGACACCTCATCCAACTTTCGCTTATTTGTTAAAAGCTCTTTTAAGAATTTGATTGCATTTGGCATCTGCGAAAGAGCTTCAATAAATGGTAAGTTAATATGTAATTTTTTTAATAATTTAAGGAATTTACCGAATTGTTTGTCTGTACGATCTTTCCTTGTCGTATTGGGGTATGGCATACAAGGATTGTACTTTTTACTTACCGTTATTTGTTCAATGTGGTCTACCTCACCTTTGCTTTTACGTGCCATAATTCCTTGCCTCAGTTCTAGTTCAAGTTCGACTAACCCTTCCTCATCTTGAACTGTAATTGCATTGAGCTATTCCCTTGGGTTAGATTTAGTGTTACTTGGCAGGCTACCTTGTGGTCGTTCAGAAATCAATTTGACAAGAGTTTCGAGCCCTTGGATTGATGCTTGTTGATTCTTAAGTGCTATTTCAGTATTCTGAAAGTGAGTTTCAGACACCGAGATAAACTTTTCTAGCATCTCCTCAAGGTTCAGCTTCATTTCCTGATGGTAAGGTGGTTGTTGAAAACCCGGAGGATGTTGTGGCCTTTGATTCCCTTGACCACCCTATGAGAAGTTGGGATGGTTCCTCCAACTTGCATTATATGTGTTACTATACGGGTTATTTTGAGTTCTAGAGTTATTGTTACCCATATTTGGACTTGTTCCTCCTCGATGCTAGGGTTGAAGGGTTGATATTCTGTGTATGCTCCTCCTCTATTCGAATCGCACCTTATCACTGGATGTGCCTGAGTAGAACCACACAAACCGTCAATCTTTTTATTTAAGAGTTCTACCTGGTTAGATAGCATAGTAACCGCATCGAGGTTGAAAACACCGACTGCTTTCGTCGACTTTGTCCTCATAACTTGCCATTGATAGTTATTCAGAATAAATTCGTAAGCCGCTTCAGGTGTTTTGTTATTCAAAGTTCCACCCGCGGCTGCGTCGATAAGTTGCCTCGTTGAGGGGTTCACAGTGTTGTGAAATGTCTGAACCTGTAGCCAAAGTGGTAACCCATGGTGAGGGTACCTTCTCGAAAGATCCTTGTATCTCTCCCATGCATCGTAGAGTGTTTCTAGATGCATCTGCACAAAAGAAGAGATGTCATTCCTCATCTTAGCCATTTTAGCTAGCGGAAAATATTTAAGTAAAAACTTTTCGGTCATTTCTTCCCAAGTAGTGATCGACCCTCGTGGAAACGAGTTTAACCACTGTTTAGCTTTGTTCCTCAATGAAAAGGGAAACAACCAAAGGCGAATGGCATCATCAGAGATGCCATTGATTTTAAAAGTGTTGTAAAACTCCAGAAAATTCGCCAAGTGATTGTTTGGATCCTCATCTTGCAAACCATCAAACTGAACAAACTGTTGTATCATTTGAATTGTGTTAGGTTTTAGTTCAAAATTATTTGCAGCAATAGCAGGTCTAACTATACTTGACTTAGTTCTTGTTAAATTAGGTTTAGCATAATCATACATAGTGCGTGGCATAGGATTCTGATTTATTGGATCAACAACAATTGCAGGAGGTAGCGGATTTTCCTGATTTTCAGCCATCTCCTCGTTTATGGTGTGAATGTCCTCCTTTTGCTCTTCCCCTGTGTATCTTAGGCTTTGCCTTATTTCTCTTCATATTTCTGCGAGTTGTGCGATCGATCTCACTATCAAAAATTAATGGTCCCGATGGGTTTCTTCTAGTCATACACTATAAAAACCTGCCAGAAGCGAATAAACGAAAAATTAGGAAAGAAAATAAGCAATTAAATTGTAATAATAAAAATCGAGTGTTCCTAATGTGATAGCCCAAAATTGACCCTAGTCGGAATGTGGTTTCGGGACCACAAAACCGAGGCATAAAAATAATTTAAAATTTATTTTGATGCCTACGATATGTGTTAAATTGTGTGTGACATTTTTGATGATTTGATTTAGTGTTATAAATGTGAATTTCACTAGAAAGGGCCTAGTAGTAAACTTTGAAAGTATGATGGGAAGATGTGGGATGACTAGTTGATCATGCATGCAAAAATATGGGATTTGCATGTCAAATTTCCCCAAAAGAAGCATAGTGGCCGGCCAAGGTAGGTGTTGATGGGCAAGGGAAACATGTTTCCAACATGTTTGGTTAGTGAGTTATGTATGAAGAAATAAAATAAGAATTAGCATTAAAGAAATGAATAAAAAAAAAAAAGATGAGCATGGATGCCCCCCCATTGCCGTGCAACTAAGAAAGAAAACAAAAAAAATTTTGTTCATCCTTGTTCTCTCCTTTTTGGCCGAAAATACTAAGAGGAAGAAGAGATTTTTGCTTCGTTTTCTTTGTTTAGAAGAGATCTAGAAGGAAATTTGGATAAACTTGCATCAAGAGTAAGGTATGTATGAGGTTGTGTTATGAGTTTCATGCATGTTTTAGTTGCTAACTTGATGTTCATGTTAGCCATGGTTCAAATCCTTGTTATGCCATGGGAATGGTATTTGGCCAAAGTTGTTATTGTGTTAAAGCCATTGCATGCTAAATGTGAAGCTTGCTAATGATGCATGCAATGATGGATTGTCTACTCTTGAAATTTCTTTGTAGCCATCTTGAGTAAGACATTGAGTTTTCTTTTTGTTTAACCATGATTGAAGTTGAAAGGGGCATGATTGTGATGTATTCGCCATGATGCATTCATGAGCATGGTTCATGCTTCTTGCATGTTAGTTAAAATTTGTGTTTTGGATGGCTATGGACACCTTGAAATTGACCTTGCACCTATATGTGTATATATGATTGCACATGATATTTTGATTATGAAGAAAGTGATAAATATGTTGTTTAAAGAAGAAATTCGTTGAAGAATGTTGTGAAATTTGCATGTACAATCGGCCTAGTACACATATGATGTGAAAATCTTGCAATTTATTGTTGATTTTGTGCAAGTATGACTAAGTATAATCAGCCACACGAGGGGAATTATTGTGCATGCATTCGGTTAGAGGCAAGCTTAATGATGCCTATTCTTGACTTAGGTAATCGGCTACCTTGTTGTGAGCTAAGGCCGAATGTGTGCGTAATTAAAGAAAATTGACTAAAGTGCTTAGTTATGTGATGTTGAGTCAATGATATGTGTATTCGCCAAGGCTATGGCGAGACTTTAATGAATTGAATTTGTTTGAATTAGCTCAAGAGCTTAGAGGGCCACAATTGGATAAGGGGAAGGAAAAAGTGATCGATTAGCCGTCGAAGCCGTTCGACAACATCCGAGGTAAGTCCTCAAGAAATGACCCTACTCGAATTATGTGAAATGAAATAGGGATGTGTAATGATTATTGATTTATGTGTGTATGAGTATTTGAATGATACCCGGGCTAAGTCCCGAAGGCGATTATGCAAGTGATATGTTTGTGTTTGAGCCTTAGTAACGAAAATGAAACATGGATGTGTAATGATTATTGATGTATGTGTGTGCATGAGCAATTGAATGATATCCGGGCTAAGTCCCGAAGACATTTATGCTAGTAATTATATCCGGGTTAAGACCCGAAGGCCATTGTGCTAGTGACCACATCCGGGCTAAGACCCGAAGGCATTCGTGCAAGTTGTTAAATCCGGGCTAATACCCGAAGGCATTTGTGCAAGTCGTTCTATCGGGCTAAGACCGAAGGCATTCGTGCATGTGGTTATATCCGGTTGTATTCAAGAAGCTTGGGCTGAAGGTGAGCGTTGGTTGCTGTAATAAATTTAATTAGTACGCTTTCGAAAAGCCCAAAGGAAAAGGTATGTTTATATGTGCATTGGAAAAGTCGATATGTTTGAGTAACATTCGTTCAATCGACTAACGAATTTTCAGCTATTGAATTGGTTGATATCTTGTGAAAGTATACAATGATGAAGTTTGAAGTAATTATGATTATGTGAATGTGTATTAATGAAATGATTCATTTGGCTATGTGAATGTAATGCTTTAGTTAAAGCTGATTTTATTGCTTGAGACTTACTAAGCATAAAAATGCTTACCCCGTTGCTTTGGCTCTCTGTTTTATAGATTTTGCTCGTTAGCAATCGGATTCGGGATCATTAAAGTCAAAGTCATCTACACTATCAAAGCCTCCATTTTTGGGTATAATTTTGGTTGAACTTTGAAATGGCATGTATAGGACTACCCTATTGTAGAAGGTCATGTACCTTTCAGTTTTATGTAAGCTTGGATAGCCATGCGAAAATGGCTTAGATACGTTGTTAGTATGATTCTATAATTGTTTGTATGATGATCATTATGGGGCATGGAATGGTTTTGAAAAGATTATCCATTGGAATGGTTAATCATGATCACACTTGTGCTATGTATGCAAAAAGGGCCAATTGAATCGTGGAAATCATGAAATAGGTAAAGGTTACCTTGAAAACAGATGCTGGCAGCAGCAGTGGTGTGGTTTTGAAAAATCACCAAAATTTGTAAGAATGGTATTAAATAGTGAATAAGTTATGTAAATGAACCTTGATGAGTCTACTTTCATATGGAAGAAACGAAACGGTCATAGGAGTTACTTGTTAAGAGTTATTAAAGTTATTGTGAGACAGGGCCAGAACGGTTCCTGGGTCCCCTGTCGCGACTTTAAAAATTTTCTATAAATTATCCAGAAAGAATTAGAAGTCATGACTTATATGTGCAGATTCCATTTTGAGTCTAGTTTCATTAGAAACAAACGGCACCAGTATTAAATCCCTGTACAGAGAGATATTCAAGTTGTAACACGCGAAGGTCAGAGCAGTCGATCCCTGTAACATGGGTGACTTTAACTAATAAACTGTACCAATTGGCCAGACCAAAAATTCTAGAAATAAATCCATGGAAGGATATATGAGTCTAAATTCAGGGAAAATTTACGGAATCAGTTTCCGAGTTTTGAAACTCGAGATATGATTTTTAAGGCGACAGTGACGCAGTTTTCCAGCCTGTCTGGAAATGCCAAATTGGTCGGTACTTTAAGAGGATTTAGCTTCGTCAACCCCTCGCGTCCGACACGGCGATGGTCTCGGGCTTGGGTGTTACAATTTTATTGGTATCGAGCTACGGTTTAGTCGATTCTAGGACTACCGTGATATGTTTGGGGTCTAGCTATACATGCCATTAAATGATGAATTGATAGTGTGGTGATTTCTGACAATTTGACTTTGTGTTTGTTTATAGCAATGGATCCCAATCCCAACCGAGCAATAGCTGATGATGTGGAGAGTGTGGCGCTTGCTCCCGCGCAAGGGACAGCGCCGGCGGACTCTCAACCTATGGCCAGCAATCCGAATGATGAGGCTAGGCAAGCCTTTTATAGTGTGATGAATGATTGGTTTAACCAATACATTCGAACTAACACTACTGTTCCACAACCTCCATTCCCGACAAATGCAACCCCAAGACCTACAATACCTCCGATGGCTGATCAAATAAGGTCAAGTAAGCCCCGATCGATAGGATTCAAAACATGGGGCCACTGAATTTAAAGCTACGGATGATGACGATGCCGAGCAAGCTGAATTTTGGTTGGACAACACTATCCGGGTGCTCGATGAGCTATCTTGTACACCCGATGAGTGCTTAAAGTGTACCATCTCCTTGTTACGTGATTCCGCCTACTATTGGTGGAGTACTCGACTTCGTGGTGCCTAGAGAGCAAGTGACTTGGGAGTTCTTTCAAACCGAGTTCGAAAAAGTATATCGATCGAGATTCATCGACCGAAGCGAAAGGAATTTCTTGATCTTAAGCAAGGCTCTATGTCGATTCACCGACTACTGAACGAAAATTTGTGAGGCTTAGCCGATGCTGCGAGAATGCATTTCGTCCGAAGCTATTATGTAAACGCCGAGGATGGGCTGAATGATGATATAAGGATGTTCGTTGGCATTCTCGAAATCGAGAGTTCGTAGTACTTGTTGAGCGAGCTTGTAAAGCCGAAGAGCTTAGGAAGGAGAAACAAAAAGTTGATGTGGGAACTGGAGAATTCCGAAAAAGGTCCTCGGGAAAGTCTCTTCAACAGGCATCGTAGAGATTTCGAGATGATGTGAGCCGGTCTAGAGGTGCTTCGGGCTTTTCTAGATGAGATCGCGGTCGACCTCCTGTGACCACACGAGTCACTTCGATCGCCAGTGGTGGAAATGATCGCCGAGAGAGAGCGGAGTGTCTGCATTGTGGCAAATGGCATTCGGGGAGCTGTAGGTTCCGTGATCGCTCCTGCTATAAGTGTGGATCGGCTGACCACTTTATCAAGGACTACCCGAGGTTGCTTGAACAAAATGTAAGTCGAAGTGGAAACCCGGGTGCTATCACTGCTCGAGGTAGGCCATCCAGAAATGCGGGCAATGTTAGTGGCGGTCAGAGAGGGTCGAGAGATGCTACAACGAGACTCGAGGCTCGTACTCCTGCTAGGACTTATGCCATCACGCCACGCGCGAGGATCTTTGCCTCACCGAGATGTTATTACCGTACTTTCACTCTTTTCGATACTAATGTGATTGCTTTGATTGACCTGGTTCTACTCATTCTTATATATGTGAAACCTTAGCATCCAAAGAAGACTTTGCCTATTGAGTCTCTCGAGTTTGTAATTCGGTGTCAAACCCCTTGGGTCATTACGTGCTTGTCAACAAAGTGTGCAAGAAAAGTCCCCTAGTATTCCGAGGTTCTTGTTTTCCAGCGGACTTGATGCTTTTGCCGTTCGATGAATTCGACGTTATTCTTGGTTTGGATTGGTTGACCATGCACGATGCGGTTGTAATTTTCAAAAGCAAGACTATCGATCCGAGGTGCGAATAACGAGATAATTCGGGTTGAGTCTACGGACTTAAAGGGGTTGCCAGCTGTAATATCAGCAATGTTGGCTCGGAAATATGTAAGAAAAGGGTGCGGCGTACCTTGCGTATGTGCTCGATGACAAGGAGTCGAAAAAGAAACCCGAATCGATGCGGTGGTTTGTGAATACCGGATGTTTTCCACGAAGAATTGCGGGTTTACCACTGTTCGGAAATAGAGTTTGGCATCGAATTGGTACCGGTACCACTCCAATTTCGATAGCTCCGTATCGTATGGCAATCGCGAATTAAAGGAGTTGAAAGCTCGATTGCAAGAATTGGTGGATAGAGGTTTTGCCCACGAGTTTTTCGCCTTGGGGTGCACCGGTGTTGTTTGTGAAAAGAAGGATGGGACCATGAGGTTGTGCATCGACTATCGTCGACAATAAAGCGACGATAAAGAACAAATATCCGTTACAGCGTATTGATGACTTGTTCGATCAACTGAAGGAGCCTCGGTGTTCTCGAAAATAGATTTGAGATCGGGCTATTATCGGTTGTGAATTGAGATTGGACGTACCCAAGACGCCTTGAAACAAGATATGGTCACTACGAGTTTCTCTTGATGCCGTTTGGACTTACTAATGCCCTGCGGTATTTATGGATTTGATGAATTGGATCTTGGACCATATTTAGATCGGTTCATAGTCGTATTCATTGATGACATCTTGGTCTATTCAAGAAATGAGACCGAACATCTTGAACACACGAGGTTAGTCTTGCAAACTCTACGGGATAAGCAATTATATGCTAAGTTCAACAAGTGTGAGTTACGGTTAAGAGAGGTTAGCTTCTTGGCGCATGTGATATCTCGCATCGGGCATTCGAGTCGACCGAACAAAATTTCAGCCATACTTAACTGGAAGCCTCAGAAATATTACCGAGGTTCGAGCTTTTTGGGGCTTGCGGTTATTACCGACGATTTGTAAAGGTTTCTCAACGATAGCCACGCCAATGACGGCTTACTCCAAAAGGATGTTAAGTTCGAATGGACGGAGAAATGTCGAAGAGTTTCGATCAACTAAAAACTTATTTGATGAAGCCCCAATTCTAGTGCAACCCGAATCGGCAAAGAGTTTGTCATCTATAGTGGCGCCTCCTACTTGGGTTAGGTTGTGTATTGATGCAAGAAGGTCGAGTTGTGGCCTATCGTCGAGGCAATTAAAGCCACATGAGAAAAATTATCCGCCCATGATCTCGAATTGGCGCCATCGTATTCGCTTTAAAGATTTGGCGACATTACTTATTTGGTGAGAGGTGCCATGTGTACTCGGATCACAAAAGTCTCAAATATTTGATGACCCAAAGAGACTTAAATCTGCGACAAAGACGTTGGCTCGAGTGTTAAAGGATTATGAGCTGGTCATTGACTATCACCGGGAAAGGCGAATGTGGTTGCGGATGCCTTGAGTCGTAAATCATTATTAAGCTTCTGACGATGAATGTGCACTTGTCCGTTCGATCCGACAACGTGTTAGTAGCTGAATTGAAAGCCAAACCATTATTGATACATCAAATTTGTGAGGCTCGGAAGGTCGACGATGAGTTGGTTGCAAAAGCGGGCGAGTGTGTTCGAACAAGGAATCGGAGTTTCGGATCGATGATGACGATTGTTTGAGGTTCGAAGTCGTCTGTGTGTTCCAAAGAATTGAACTTATTTCGATAATTTTGAACGAAGCCCATTGTAGCCAAATGGCAATCCACCGGGAATACGAAGATGTACAACGATTTGAAACGTCGGTTTTGGTGGCATGGTATGAAGCGAGACATCTCCGACTTTGTTTGAGGTGTTTAATATGTCAACAAGTGAAAGCGGAACATCAAGTGCCTTCGGATTACTTGACCGATCACGATACCCGAGTGGAAATGGGATCGAGTCACAATGGACTTCATATCCGGACTGCCATTGTCAGTGAGTAAGAAGGATGCGATTTGGGTCGTTGTAGATAGATTGACTAAGTTGGCTCACTTTGTCCCCGTACGTACGGATTTTTCAATGGACAAATTAGCCGAATTGTATGTTTCTCAGATTGTGAGATTACACGGGGTGCCTATTTCTATCGTGTCGGATAGAGATCTGAGATTTACCACGCGATTTTGGAAGAAGTTGCAAGAAGCTTTGGGTACCAAGTTGCATTTTAGCACCGCATTTCACCCCCAAACCGATGGTCAATCCGAGCGGATAATTCAGATACTTGAGCATATGTTGAGATGTTGCATCCTCGAGTTCAGTGGTTCATGGGAACGGTATTTGCCTTTGATTGAATTCACTTATAACAATAGGTTTCAATCAAGTATTAGGATGGCACCTTACGAGGCTTTGTACGATCGTAAATGCCGTACACCATTGTTTTGGACCGAGCTCGGTGAAAGCAAAATTTTCGGGTGGATTTGATTAGAGATCTTTGAATGAAAAGTGAAAGTAATCCGTGAAAGTCTGAAGATAGCCTCCGATCGTCAGAAGTCGTACACGGATCTGAAGCGTAAGGACATCGAGTATCAGGTGGGAGATAAAGTGTTTCTCAAGGTTTCGCCTTGGAAAAAGATACTCGATTATTTTGTAAGGGCAAGTTGAGCCCGAGGTTCATTGGACCATATGAGATATCCGGCGAGTCGGTCCGGTGGCATATCGTCGATTTTGCCCCGAACTCGAAAAGATTCACGGTGTCTTTCATGTTTCGATGCTTCGACGCTATATATCTGATCCATCGCACGTGATTAGTCCATTGGAGGTTGAAATTCAAGCCAATATGAGTTATGAGGAAGAACCGATTCGTATCCTATCACGTGAAGTGAAAGAGTTGCGAAACAAGCGGGTTCCGCTAGTGAAAGTGTTATGGCTCAAACACGGGATAGAAGAAGCTACTTGGGAAACCGAGAACTCTATGAAAGAGCGATACCCAACCCTATTTACCGGTTAGATTTTCGGGGACGAAAATTTCTTAAGTGGGGGAGAGTTGTGACAGCCCAAAATTGACCCTAGTCGGAATGTGGTTTCGAGACCACAAAACCGAGGCATAAAAATAATTTAAAATTTATTTTGATGCCTATGATATGTGTTAAATTGTGTGTGACATTTTTGATGATTTGATTTAGTGTTATAAATGTGAATTTCACTAGAAAGGGCCTAGTAGTAAACTTTGAAAGTATGATGGGAAGATGTGGGATGACTAGTTGATCATGCATGCAAAAATATGGGATTTGCATGTCAAATTTCCCCAAAAGAAGCATAGAGGTCGGCCAAGGTAGGTGTTGATGGGCAAGGGAAACATGTTTCCAACATGTTTGGTTAGTGAGTTATGTATGAAGAAATAAAATAAGAATTAGCATTAAAGAAATGAACAAAAAAAAAAAAGATGAGCATGGATGCCCCCCCCATTACCGTACAACTAAGAAAGAAAACAAAAAAAATTTTGTTCATCCTTGTTCTCTCCTTTTTGGCCGAAAATACTAAGAGGAAGAAGAGATTTTTGCTTCATTTTCTTTGTTTAGAAGAGATCTAGAAGGAAATTTGGCTAAACTTGCATCAAGAGTAAAGTATGTATGAGGTTGTGTTATGAGTTTCATGCATGTTTTAGTTACTAACTTGATGTTCATGTTAGCCATGGTTCAAATCCTTGTTATGCCATGGGAATGGTATTTGGCCAAAGTTGTTATTGTGTTAAAGCCATTGCATGCTAAATGTGAAGCTTGCTAATGATGCATGCAATGATGGATTGTCTACTCTTGAAATTTCTTTGTAGCCATCTTGAGTAAGACATGGAGTTTTCTTTTGTTTAACCATGATTGAAGTTGAAAGGGCATGATTGTGATGTATTCGGCCATGATGAATTCATGAGCATGGTTCATGCTTCTTGCATGTTAGTTAAAATTTGTGTTTTGGATGGCTATGGACACCTTGAAATTGACCTTGCACCTATATGTGTATATATGATTGCACATGATATTTTGATTATGAAGAAAGTGATAAATATGTTGTTTAAAGAAGAAATTAGTTGAAGAATGTTGTGAAATTTGCATGTACAATCGGCCTAGTACACATATGATGTGAAAATCTTGCAATTTATTGTTGATTTTGTGCAAGTATGACTAAGTATAATCGGCCACACGAGGGAATTATTGTGCATGCATTAGGTTAGAGGCAAGCTTAATGATGCCTATTCTTGACTTAGGTAATCGGCTACCTTGTTGTGAGCTAAGGCGAATGTGTGCGTAATTAAAGAAAATTGACTAAAGTGCTTAGTTATGTGATGTTGAGTCAATGATATGTGTATTCGCCAAGGCTATGGCGAGACTTTAATGAATTGAATTTGTTTGAATTAGCTCAAGAGCTTAGAGGGCCACAATTGGATAAGGGGAAGGAAAAAGTGATCGATTAGCCGTCGAAGCCGTTCGACAACATCCGAGGTAAGTCCTCAAGAAATGACCCTACTCGAATTATGTGAAATGAAATAGGGATGTGTAATGATTATTGATTTATGTGTGTATGAGTATTTGAATGATACCCGAGGCTAAGTCCCGAAGGCGATTATGCAAGTGATATGTTTGTGTTTGAGCCTTAGTAACGAAAATGAAACATGGATGTGTAATGATTATTGATGTATGTGTGTGCATGAGCAATTGAATGATATCCGGCTAAGTCCGAAGACATTTATGCTAGTAATTATATCCGGTTAAGACCGAAGGCCATTGTGCTAGTGACCACATCCGGGCTAAGACCAAGGCATTCGTGCAAGTTGTTAAATCCGGCTAATACCGAAGGCATTTGTGCAAGTCGTTCTATCGAGGCTAAGACCAAAGGCATTCGTGCATGTGGTTATATCCGGTTGTATTCAAGAAGCTTGGGCTGAAGGTGGCGTTGGTTGCTGTAATAAATTTAATTAGTACGCTCGAAAAGCCCAAAGGAAAAGGTATGTTTATATGTGCATTGGAAAAGTCGATATGTTTGAGTAACATTCGTTCAATCGACTAACGAATTTTCAGCTATTGAATTGGTTGATATCTTGTGAAAGTATACAATGATGAAGTGTGAAGTAAGTATGATTATGTGAATGTGTATTAATGAAATGATTCATTTGGCTATGTGAATGTAATGCTTTAGTTAAAGCTGATTTTATTGCTTGAGACTTACTAAGCATAAAAATGCTTACCCCGTTGCTTTGGCTCTCTGTTTTATAGATTTTGCTCGTTAGCAATCGGATTCGGGATCATTAAAGTCAAAGTCATCTACACTATCAAAGCCTCCATTTTTGGGTATAATTTTGGTTGAACTTTGAAATGGCATGTATAGGACTACCCTATTGTAGAAGGTCATGTACCTTTCGGTTTTATGTAAGCTTGGATAGCCATGCGAAAATGGCTTAGATACGTTGTTAGTATGATTCTATAATCGTTTGTATGATGATCATTATGGGGTATGGAATGGTTTTGAAAAGATTAGCCATTGGAATGGTTAATCATGATCACACTTGTGCTATGTATGCAAAAAGGGCCAATTGAATCGTGGAAATCATGAAATAGGTAAAGGTTACCTTGAAAACAGATGCTGACAGCAGCAGTGGTGTGGTTTTGAAAAATCACCAAAATTTGTAGGAATGGTATTAAATAGTGAATAAGTTATGTAAATGAACCTTGATGAGTCTAATTTCATATGGAAGAAACGAAACGGTCATAGGAGTTACTTGTTAAGAGTTATTAAAGTTATTGTGAGACAGGGCCAGAACGGTTTCTGGGTCCCCTGTCGCGACTTCAAAAATTTCCTATAAATTATCCAGAAATAATTAGAAGTCATGACTTATATGTGAAAATTCCATTTTGAGTCTAGTTTCATTAGAAACAAACGGCACCAGTATTAAATCCCTGTACAGAGAGATATTCAAGTTGTAACGCGCGAAGGTCAGAGCAGTCGATCTCTGTAACATGGGTGACTTTAACTAATAAACTGTACCAATTGGCCCAACCAAAAATTCTAGAAATAAATCCATGGAAGGATATATGAGTCTAAATTCAGGGAAAATTTACGGAATCAGTTTCCGAGTTTTGAAACTCGAGATATGATTTTTAAGGCGACAGTGACGCAGTTTTCCAGCATGTCTGGAAATGCCAAATTGGTCGGTACTTTAAGAGGATTTAGCTCGTCAACCCCTCGCGTCCGACACCGGCGATGGTCTCGGGCTCGGGGTGTTACACCTAATATCTTAGTTCCCCGGCAACGACGCGAAAAACTTGATGTGTATGAATCATGATAAGTTTTAAATTTATAATTGATCGTTCTTGAAAACTAACTATTATCACGACAAAGCCAAGCGCACCTTATCTAACAGTAGTATAGCTTATGGCAAGACCGAGATGTTAAATCCAAAGGAACTAAAAGTACTAGTATTAACTTTCTTTTTATTATCTAGCCTAAAAATAAAGTAAATTGGGGAAATAAATTTTGGGAAAACTGTATGATTTGGACAATACCTAAGGGAAAAATCAACCTCGACTTCACTTGTTATTGACTCTGAATTAAATGATTTATTCACTTGACTTGATCCGTAGAAATCCTTAAGTTATATTATTATCTCTCTCGAGACTAACAACATCTAACCCTAGGTTGATTAATTGAAATCCCTTTCTAATTAAAACCCCTAGTGTTGCGTTAACTAGATCTATGGATTCCCTTATTAGGTTTCACCCTAATCCGACAAAATTATGTAACCCTATCTCTAGGCGTGCAATCAACTCCACTTAATTATGTTAGATCTACTCTTAGACAGTGACTTTTACTCCTCTGAATAAGCACATCAATACTTGAATCAATACCCCGGAATAGTAAAGCAAGAATTAAGAACTCATAATTAAGTACAAGTCAAATATTTATCATATAATTCTGATAATAATAACAAGATCCGTCTTAGGTTTCATTCCCCTTAGGTATTTAGGTGGTTTAGTTTAATTTATGAAAGAAAACATCTCAAAAGAATAATGATAACAAAACATAAAGAAAACCCAAGAACTCTTGAAGGGAATTGAAGAGAGATCTTCAATCTTGAAGGTGAATCTGGCTTCTGAGATGGATCAATCGGCTTTCTTCGAGTAATTCTTTGTCTTCTACTTATTGTGTGTCTTTTTGGTACCTTGTAGGGTGTTTATATAGGCTTTAGAATGCTTCTCAACCCTCAAGAGTGGCCTTTTTCGAAGAAGACTAGACTTGGGCTCGACAGGGACACGCCCGTGTACGTTTGCTTGAAACCGTGCTCGAGTCTTTTGAATGGACACGGGTATGTGAACTACCCGTGTGAGGAGGTCCGGGCCGTGTTGATTTCCCATGTTGACCCAGTTTCTCCGTTTTTGGCTTCTTTCTCGCTCTTTTTACTCTCCTATGCTCTCCTAAGTGTAAAACATGAAATTAAAGGATTAGAAGCATTGAATTCACCAATTCTAAGGATAATTCATCCAAAATTATGCTAAGCATGGGATAAAAATATGTATAAATTATGGTTTATCAAATACCCCCACACTTAAGCATTTGCTTATCCTCAAGCAAAATCCTCAACTCACAATCAAAATAAATTCTTCTCAACTTATAATTCTCATCAATAATATCTCAAAATAATCTATAAGTAATCATACATTGAAAATTCAACTCGAAGAACATCAAAGTTTCAAACGTTCCAAGTTGAGCATTTTATCATGAAAACCTAGGTGTCTCCCCTCATTTAACTAATCACCTTTGGTTCAAAATATCACTGAGTTTCACATCCTCACTTAAAGATTCACTCAAATCACTCGAGGTGTTTAAGGACAAGAAATTTAACACTCAACGGTGAATATGAAAAGTTATTACCATAGGCTTGCGTGAAAATCAAATCTCCACCATTATATATTGAGATGATACATCAATCAAAAGGTCTTTTAGTGGGTTGTAACTTGGCTTTAGTTAGGGGGTGTGGTCACAAGCTGAAAAAGAAGGTTAGAATCGAGATTGAATTGAAAAATTACCTAACTAGAAAAATACTATAATTGGCAATTTATATTCCTAATTGAGCTTTTCTTCATAGATATGGAATTAAATACTTAGGCTCAAAAACAAAGAAATACTACTAATATGTATGTATGTATTTTTTTATAAGAACAAGTCAAATAACATAGAACTTTTCTAATTATTACAATGAAAAATAAAACATAGCTAAGCAATTAATTCAAATCAAATCTTGAAAAAAATAGGGATCAAATTAGGGGATTTCAACAATAATAGGTTATGGGTTAATAATAAGGGTAAATCAATGAATGGCTTGTTAGGCTCAAAGGGGTTCACTAAGGGTTAATTATGATGGTAGGCTTTTATGGAGTAAGTGGGTTAAACCTAAGTGCCTTTGTAATATCTCGAATTAGGGCCTAATCGGAATAGTGGTTTTGTGACCACAAATACAAGATAGAAATAATTATTTTATAATTATTTTGATGTTTATGATATGATTGCATGATTGTGTGAAAATTTCGTGATGAAATCCTATGCCTAAAGTTCTTAAATTGAAATTAGGGACTAAATCGAATAATTTGCAAAACTTGCATTCTAGGAGGTTTTAGTATGAAATTGCTTTGGAATATTAATGAGTAGGTCTTAAATAGAAATTTGACCAATTTCTAAGTCTATGGACAAAAATTGGACATGGATGGAATTTTTGGAAATTTTAGTAGTAAGGGCATTTTGGTCATTTGTATATTAAATGAAATAAAATGGGAAAAATAACACAAAATGATCATCTTCTCCATATTGTTGCTGCCAAATTTTACCTCTCCCCATGGCTAGGGTTTCTTCAACTTTCAAGCTTCATAGTAAGTGATTTCATGCCCCGTTTTTAATGATTTTCATGTTTTTGAAATCCTGGTAGCTCGAATTAACTTATGCTAGCAATAATTCAACCTAGGGTTCATATTTGGAAAAATACCATAGGTAAAATTTGTGTATTTTGGTGTTTTATGATAGAATATGAGGTTTTAAATTATGTTAGACAACTTGTGCTACTCAATTTTAAGCGAAAATGAGTAAAAGGGCTTAATCGGTAAAAATACCTAATAGTCATAAGTACATGTTAGAGTGTGGATTTGATGTTGCCATAGAAGGGAAAAATGATCAGCATGTCATAAAACATAAGAATAATGGATGAAGTTTAATTCCCGAGCCTAGGGGAAAAAGTGTAATTATGCAAAAGTTTAGGGGCAAAAATGTAATTTTGCCAAAGTTCGTATTAAATGTTATTTTGATGAATGTATGTATTAAATAAGATTAATTTGGCATTATAGATCAAGAGAAACGAGATTCAAGTTGCGATCGAGGGAAAAACAAAGTTTACGAAGAATAGGCTCGATTGCTAATATTTTGTATCGAGGTAAGTTCAAGTGTAAATGTAGTAACATAATTGTCATTTTAAGCAATTTAATGTTGTTTATATGATATGATGCTTATTATTATCATGAAATGTTATGTTTTGTGGTTATTGTTGAATAATATGTAATTATGTGAATTACTCGATGAGTATGAACTATCACCGAGTATCGGTTCCGATATTCCGTGGAAGACGGCAAAGATGTGAGATCGAGGAAAAAGCCCGTTTGAACCTTAGGAATAGATTAGAATACAAGTGACATGTCACTAGGATATTTGAGTTTCGAACTCGTTGAGTTGAGTCTGAGTTCGTGAGATGTAACTAGGCATTCGAACTCATTGAGTTGAGTCCGAGTTCACTTATGGGTGGGTTACATGGTAGCTTGGCTACATAAGTTCCACAAGCTATTGACTTTGTCTAGCTGCGGGTATGACACTTACGTTCATGAAATCTGCATATTCGAATTATATTCTAATGTGTTCAACGGGTGAATCTTAAGTGAATGAGAAGAATGCCTAAAACGAAGATGACATATTGGTAAGTGTGGTGAATGAGAAAATTTGACAGGTATGTGCTTAAATCCTCGGGTTGAGAACTTGGTATGATGAAATCGTAGAAAGATATTAAATGCAATTGAAGCATGAATGTCTTGGTGTTGTTTATACAAATGATGTTCTATGTGGAATTGCATGATTATGTTACTTGCTATTTGCATGTGAACTTACTAAGCATTTATGCTTACCCCCTTCTTTTCATTCATTGTAGTTGTTGACAAGCCGGCTTGAGAATCGGGATAGGTCGAAGATTCGTCCACACAATCCGAAGGCCTAAATTGGTAAAATGGCTTGTGTGTTTTGACTATAGCATGTATGGCAAAATACTCACTTTGTGTAAATGATCTTATGATATGGCTATGGTTTGGAAAGAAAAGGGTTTTTAAATGATTAGCCATTGGAATGGCCAGTCTAAGTCATATTTGATGTTATGTATGTTTAAAATGCTATTTAGTCCATGAAAATCTGTAGTAAAGTAAAATTTGCCATAAAATAGAATCTGATAGCAGCAGTGATGTAAATTTGAAAAATCACTAAAAATAGTAGAAATGGAATTAAATGATGAGTAAGTTATTAAATTGAAGCTTGATGAGTCTATTTTCATATGGATGGAACAAAACAGGTATATGAGTTATATTTTGTGAGATATTTAAGTTTTTGTGGAACAGGGTTAGAGTGATCTCTGTATCCCCTGTTCTGACTTTAAAAATTAACTATAAATTGTACAAAAACAATTAGGAGTTTTATCTTACTTGTATGAAATCCTAATTGAGTCTAGTTTTATGATAAATAAACAGTATGAATATTAAAATTTTTTATAGGGAGATATCTTATTCGTAATACATAGAGGTCAGAGGAGTCGAACCCTGAAACAGGGGAGACTTTAACTAATAAACTGTACTAATTGGCTTGACCAAAAATTCTAGAAAAAAAATGTAAATATATATATGATTCTAGTTTTATGGAAAATTTACGGATCTTAAATTTGAGTTTTGGAACTCGAGATATGAATTTTTAAGCGACTGTGATGCAGTTGGCCAGCTTGTCTAGAAATTTTAAAAATAAATTGTTTGAGCTGTTAAATTGATGAATTAAGTTTAGTAACACCAGAAGCTCGACTTTGGCGACGGTCTCGGGCGTGAGGGCGTTACAGCCTTTATCATCTTGACATATCAAATCAAATGGTATGGTCTTGACATGTATAATCAAGCAAGTTCTAGAATAACAGATCAATATTGACGCACTCAAAGCAACAATAAAAGTGAGCACGAAAGAAATAATATATGCTCTAAGGGCTCAAGATCTCACAAAAATTATGACTTTTTGATGTTTAAACTTGTGAATTTCAGCTCAAGATAGTACTTAAACTTGGGGAAGCAACCAAAAAATTTTTAAATATCAAAAATCAACTTATCATGCTTGATTCTATAATTCCTTAAAGTTTAAACAATCAATGCATGAATGCCTATGTTTTAATTCAAGACATATCAATAAAAATTATAAATTAATCAAAATTCATTCTAATAATGATATGAGAATATCACATGAGAACAAGACAAAATTCAGGGATTTTTCTGATAATTATATAAATACCCCCCACACTTAAGATGTACATTGCCCTCAATGTACAAAGATATATAATAGTGATATAAAGATAATATCAGAAGAAAGAGGGAGAGAAGTGAAACTTCCTGAATATTGAATGGAATCCTTGAATTGGAGGTGTGGAGAATAATCGGCCAGTGCAATGATAAGATTGGAGGAGAATACTCTGGTGGTGGTAGAGGTTGGGTTCCACAACCACAGTGTCCAGCGAAGAGGTTATCGTGGTGGTCGGGCGGGACATGGTAGTCATGGAGAACCTTTTCTAGTGGAGTTTCAAGTTCCTGAGTGATGGTGAGCTTTGGAGCTCTTTATAATTGTGATAAAATCAATAACTCTTTAGGAAATATAAATAAGCATAATTACTCGTAATGAAATAGCCAAAACTATAAATTGTTCAATAAAAATTATAAAACCTAAAAATGAAATAGTATTAAAGGAAAATAAAATAAAAAGTACTTTAAGAAGATAAATAAAGATAAAAGTGAAAATAAAAATAATAAATAAAAAGTATTTAAACATTGTCATCGCCGGATGGTTCGCGAGGTGGTGGTGGCAATGAGATGTGAAGGTGCTAACAAATCTGATGTAGAGTAGCATCAATGTGATCAAAGCGCTGAAAACACTGCTGCTCAAATCGAGTAAGGCACTCAGAGATGTCAGAGTATGAAGCCACCGCATGAACTGGGCGATGAATGGGCGGTGGCTGAGATGGTGGGTCCTCGTGCTGTGGAGGGACATCATCAGTAATGTCCTCTGGGTCTTCCTGCTCAGCTGACTAGATGAGGTGGTACTGAGGAGGATCAAATCCATGTCGTCGCTCGATCATCCTTATATGGAGCATAGTTGAGATGCCTTGTGGGGACATCTGACCAATGGGAGTGAGGAAGGATGCTTGCACCGTCGTATTTAGGAGACCGAAGTACCGCGCCAGGCGAGTCACATAAGGGCCGATGGAAATGACTCCCCTCCTCTGTCCCTCTATCTGATGGCGAATAGCGAGAGCGATGAAATAAGCGAGGTTTAACACGTGCCCATTCACCATGCTCCACAAAAAATAGGCGTCGTTAGTATTGACGACGTGGTACTCTCTCTTTGTCATGTCAGGGTGTGGGCTAGGATGGTGTGTAGGTATCGCAGGGATGGGGCGAGAGTCGATGCCTTGGTGTGACTAGGGTCTTAGGTGGCCGAAGCAGGAACAAGGGCTCTCCAACAATTGGAGGGAGACAAGTGGATGTGGCGATGGAGGTTGTCAAAATCATCGTCCTCCATGAACTCCTCCGTTTAGAGCCTCAAACCGGCGCCGAACTTAGATACGGTCAACTGGAGGACTAAACCATCGAGACAGAACAGGACCATTCCGAGATCATCGAACTCTATCATAACTGCTTGGAGGTGGAATGTTGAAGAGAGTTCGAGTGTGATCTCGAGGTACGTCGGCTCGACGATCTCGAAGAAGAGCCCCTACGGGTCAGTAGTCAGAAGGGCCAAACTGTGTCGGCGAGTTGAATCTACTTTAGAGCGGCCCAATCAATGCAACGACCCGCACCTAGGGGTCAAGCTCGTAATATCTGGAAAAGTTCCTCCTGTGGTCCCGGTGGAAATTGGATGAATGGGTTCCTGATCTCGGCAGTGGGACCTGAGGATGCTGCTGCTCCTTTTCGTTTCTTTGAGGCGGGGATGGCAGTCTTTTTATCTTTTGGGTTCATCATTGTATCTACAATGAAAAGACGAAGTTATGAAAATAATTCCTAAGGATAACATGGAAAATGTATACAAGCACGTTAGAACTAAATGGAAATACTTCATAGGGGTTACTGACTAAATAGAAATATCAAACCATTTTATCATTAGGAATACTAGAATAGTGTCGCACGCCGGTGTTGTTTTGATAGATTCACCCACGGCCCTGTCACACGGCCGTGGCAACTTATCGACTCCCATGTTGGGGAAAAATTTTTCCCTGTTTTCACACGACCGTATCGCAAGGTCGTGTTGCCTTCTGTGGTATGGGCACGGCCTAAGGCATGCCCATGTGCCTGGCCGTGTGGTTCTGGAAAACCTGTGTTCAGTGACTCAGTTAGTTTATTAAATGTTAAAAACTAAAATTTAAAGAGGTTAACACCGTTAGTGCTCGTGTTGCCTCCCGATAAACGCTTATTTATAGTCTAAGCTTGACTTACCTCTTTTGTTGCGTGGTTATGGTGGTGGGAGGAGTTTACCCTCCTCATCCCCGCTATTAATTTTATCAAAATAAGGTTTTAGACGAGTACTATTTACCTTGAACGTACCGAATTTGGGATGAATTACCTCAACTATGGTGTATAGGAAAATGCTAAGTACCGTAAGAGGGATTTCTCCATTAGGTTTAGAGGTGGCAATCCGAGGGTCTGCTACATCTAATAGTATTTTGTCTCCAACCTTAAGTTGATTTGGTGAAAAATTGAGCTCGTCATGGCGTGGTTTTGGTTTATCGTGTGATCTCAGTTTTAGTGTCCACCATTCATCTAGTTCCTCGACCTGCAGCCTTCGTTCTTCATAGATGGGTCCTTTGTCGTTACTCAAACATGGCTTAAGTGTGTTCTTTGAACGTGTTTCCTGCAAAGAAGGTTTCACCACATGATCAGTATTAGTAGTACAATTTATACAATCATCCTCGATATCTGATGTGTTACTTGAATTACGAGCTTGAAGAGTGATTGTTTCCTCTCCCACACGAAGTGTGAGTTCACCTACACCAACATCAATTATAGTTCTATGAGTTGCTAAAAAGGGCTTTCCTAAAATTAAAGGCACGTCACTATCCTTTTCTATGTCTAGAATGACAAAATCAATTGGGAATATGAATTTGCCAATTTTAACGAGTACATGTTCAATAATACCCCTAGGAAATCTGATTGTTTTGTCTGCTAACTGAATGCTAATCTTGGTTTGTTTGGGTTTCCCAAGACCTAGTTGTTTAAACATTTTATAAGGCATGACATTGATACTAGCCCCTAAATCAGCCAAAGCATTATAAACATCTAAGCTACCAATTAAACAAGGAATTGTAAAACTCCCTAGAACTTTCAATTTGTTGGCCAGCTTATTCTGTAGTATGGCTGAGCAAACTACATTTAACTCCACATGCGACACCTCGTCCAACTTCCGCCTATTTGTTAAAAGCTCCTTTAAGAATTTGATTGCGTTTGGCATCTGCGAAAGAGCTTCAATAAACGGTAAGTTAATATGTAATTTTTTTAATAATTTAAGGAATTTACCGAATTGTTCGTCTGTGCGGTCTTTCCTTGTCACATTGGGGTATGCCACACGAGATTTGTACTCTTCACTTACCGGTGTTTACTCACTATGGTCTACCTCACCTTTGCTTTTATACCACAATTCCTTGCCTCGGTTCTGGTTCAAGTTCAACTAACCCTTCCTCATCTTGAACAGTAATTGCATTAAGCTGTTCCCTTAGGTTAGATTCAGTGTTACTTGGCAAGCTACCTTTTGGTCGTTTAGAAATCAATTTGGGGAGAGTTTTGAGCCCTTGGATCGACGCTTATTGATTCTTAAGTGCTATTTCGGTATTCTGAAAGTGGGTTTGATTCTTAAGTGCTATTTCGGTATTCTGAAAGTGAGTTTTTGACACCGAGATAAACTTTTTTAGCATCTCCTCAAGGTTTGGCTTCTTTTCCTAATGGTAAGGTGGTTGTTGAAAACCCAAAGGATGTTGTGGCCTTTGATTCCCTTGACCACCCCATGAGAAGTTGGGATGGTTCCTCCAACTTGCATTATATGTGTTGCTATACGGGTTATTTTGAGTTCTAGAGTTATTGTTACCCATATTTGGACTTGTTCCTCCTTGATGCTAGGGTTGAAGGGTTGATATTCTGTGTATGCTCCTCCTCCATTCGAATCACACCTTATCACTGGATGTGCCTGAGTAGAACCACACAAACCGTCAATTTTTTTATTTAAGAGTTCTACCTGGTTAGATAGCATAGTAACCGCATCGAGGTTGAAAACACCGACTGCTTTCGTCGACTTTGTCCTCATAACATGCCACTGATAGTTATTTAGTGACATCTTCTTAATAAATTCGTAAGCTGCTTTAGGTGTTTTGTTATTCAAAGTTCCACCGGCGGCTGCGTCGATGAGTTGCCTCGTTGAGGGGTTCACACCGTTGGAAAACGTCTGAACCTGTAGCCAAAGTGGTAACCCATGGTCAGGGTACCTTCTCAAATGATCATTGTATCTCTCCCATGTATCATAGAGTGTTCCTAGATCCATCTGTAAAAAAGAAGAGATGTCATTCCTCATCTTAGTCGTTTTAGCCGGCGAAAAATATTTAAGTAAAAACTTTTCGGTCATTTGTTCCCAAGTAGCGATTGACCCTCGTGGTAACGAGTTTAACCACTATTTAGCTTTGTTCCTCAAAGAAAAGGGAAACAACCGAAGGCAAATAGCATCATCAGAAACGCCATTGATTTTAAAAGTGTCGCAAAACTCCAGAAAATTCGCCAAGTGATTGTTTGGATCCTCATCCTGCAAACCATCAAACTGAACAAATTGTTGTATCATTTGAATTGTGTTAGGTTTTAGTTCAAAATTATTTGTAGCAATAGAAGGTCTAACTATACTTGACTCAGTTCCTGTTAAATTAGGTTTAGTATAATCGTACATAGTGCGTGGAGCAAGATTCTAATTTACTGGAAGAGCTGCAATTGCAGGAGGTAGCGGATTTTCTTGATTTTCAGTAATCTCCTCGTTTGTGGTGTGTATGTCGTCCTCTTGCTCTTCCCCTGTGTATATTAGGCTTCGTCTTATTTCTCTTTGGTATCTACGAGCTGTGAGATCGATCTTACTATCAAAAAGTAATAGTCCCGACAACTTTCTTCTAGTTATACACTATAAAAACCTGCCAGAAGCGAATAAACGAAAAATTAGGAAAGGAAATAAAAAATTAAATTGTAATAAAAGTAAAATGGCTAAAGTAATAAAAATCGATTGTTCATAATATCTTTGTTCCCCGGCAATGGAGCCAAAAACTGGATGTGTATGAATTGTGATAAGTTTTAAATTTATAATTGACCGTTCTTGAAAACTAACTATTATCACGACAAAGGCAAGCGCACCTTATCAAACAGTAGTATAGCTTATGGCAAGAGCGGGATGTCGAACCCAAAGGAACTAAAAGTACTAGTATTAACTTTCTTTTTATTATCTAGCCTAAAAATAAAGGGGTTTGTTTTATCTAAACTAATTACTAATCTAAGAGTGCACAGAAAGTAAGTTGGGGAAATAAATTTTGGGAAAACTGAATGATTTGGACAATACCTAAGGGAAAAATCAACTTCGACTTCACTTGTTATTGACTCTAAATTAGATGATTTATTCACTTGACTTGATCCGTAGAAATCTCTAAGTTATATTATTATCTCTCTCGAGACTAAAAACATCTAACCCTAGGTTGATTAATTGAAATCTCTTCCTAATTAAAACCCCTAGTGTTGTATTAACTCAATCTATGGATTCCCTTGTTAGGTTTCACCCTAATCTGACAAAATTATGTAACCCTATCTCTAGGCGTGCAATCAGCTTTGCTTAATTATTTTAGATCTACTCTTAGACAGGGACTTTTGCTCCTCTGAATAAGCACATCAATGCTTGAATCAATATCCTGGAATATTAAAGCAATAATTAAGAACTCATAATTAAGAACAAGTCAAATATTTATCATATAATTCAGATAATAATAACAAGATCTGTCTCAGGTTTCATTCCCCTTAGGTATTTAGGGGGTTTAGTTCATATTTATGAAAGAAAATATCTTAAAAGAATAATGATAACAAAAAATAAAGAAAACCCAAGAACTCTTGAAAGGAATTGAAGGGAGATCTTCAGTCTTGAAGGTGAATCCGGCTTCTGAGAAGGATCAATCGGCTTTCTTCGAGTAATTCCATGCCTCCTGCTCCATGTGTGTCTTTATGGTACCTCCTGGGGTGTTTACATAGGCTTTAGAATGCTTCTAAACCTTCAAGAGTGGCCTTTTCTGAATAGGACTAGACTTAGGCCCGATAGGGACACACTTGTGTGCGGTTGCTTCAAACTGTCCTCGAGTCTGTTGAATGGACACGGGCGTGTGAACTACCCATGTGAGGAAGTCCAGGCCGTGTTGATTTCCCATGTTGACCCAGTTTCTTCGTTTATGGCCCGTTTCTCGCTCTTTTTACTCTCCTATGCTCTCCTAAGTATAAAGCATGAAATTAAAGGATTAGGAGCATCGAATTCACCAATTCTAAAGATAATTCATCCAAAATTATGCTAAGCATGAGATAAAATTATGTATGAATTACGGTTTATCAAGTTACAAGTCAGAGAGTTACACGAGGTCGAGACACAGGCATGTGTGACCACACGGCCTACCCATACAGGTGTGTCCCATATCCATATTGGTGTGTGACCCCTGTATAGTGGAAAATTTTTTAACTTCTGTAAAAAAGTCTAAAGTTCTCGATTTAGTCCCGAACCACTCCCAAAGCATGTTTTGGGCATCATAGGCTTGTATTAGGGACTTTATGATTATTTGCAAATGGTTTTAATTTGGACGCAAATTTGTGATCAAAATTGTATGATTGTTTGTGTTATAAGTCCAGTAATACCTCGTACCCTGTTCCAGCGTTGAATACGGGTAAAGGGTGTTAAAACTTAATTAGTAACAAAATGTTCACTGTGGCCTGATTATAAGTGGCATGTAAATAGGGTTTTGGCTTTCCTTCAAAATTGAATGTTTTGGCTTATTTTGGGACATTTTGAATAGGCTTGAATAGTTATTGCATAGATTGGTGGCCAAGCATTTGAATGTGAAATAGCTTGTGTCTGAAGGTGATTTTAGGTACACATGACTTGTGATACGGTTTTTCACACAATCGTGTGCCCCACACAGTTTTAGGACATGACAATGAGGTTGGTTGATTTTCGGTGCAAGATTTTACACACGATTACAGGTTGTTACATGACCTGGTGACATAGTTGTGTGACCTTTATTTCGAATTGTGCATAGTATAAGAACACAGGCATATGGAATAGCCACAAGGCTAAGCTTGGGGCCATAGGGGTTGGTCTCTTTCACACAGCCGTGTGACGCCTATTTACACTTTTTACTCAAATTTTAATAAAAGTTTCAATTTAATCCAGAATTAATCCCAGTTTGTTTTAAATGTTCCATAAGTTAGATTTAAGTCCTGATTTGTTTTAATAGCATGGAAATTATTTAAATGAATTATTTGACTATGTTTGATTAAATTATATATGATATTAAAGTTTTATAGTTCTAATACCTTATAGCTCGAATCAGGTGACTGGATCGAGTATAGGGTGTTATATTTAGTGGTATTAAAGCTATGGTGTAGTCAATTCTAGGACTGAACGTTGCTGGTACTGAGTATAGAAATACATGCCACTTTATAACCTATTATAGGTGACTCTAAATTAATTTGAATGGCTTTCTTATAGGTTAAATATGTTAATTGTATCCAATCGAACAAATTTCGACAAAGTATTGAGTTATATTCTAGCCACCAATCAAGGGGCTACTCATAAGGTGCCTGAGATTTAAAGGCCTAAGGAAGAGGCCCACAGTACCCTTTTCAATATGATGAATGATATGTTTAACGCATATATGAGTGTCAATCCCATGGCTCAATAACCTCCACCCCCTCGTCCTTAAAGCCCTATACGACAGAATATTTGCAAACTGTCTATTGATAAAGTCCGATTATATGGTGTCGAAGAGTTTAGTGATAAAATAAGTGATGATCTGACCAGAGTTGAGAATTGGTTAGAACACATACAAAGAGTTCTGGATTCAATTTGTGTCCTCTTGAAGATTGTTTGAGATATGCTATGTCACTTAAAAAAGATGAGTCTTTTCATAAGTGATAAACTCTAGTTGCGGTTGTATTGAAGGAATGTGTTACTTGGGAATTCTTTAAAACAAAGTTTCAAAAGAAATAAATTAGTAAAAAATATCTCAAAAAGAATAGAAAGGAATTCCTTGGATTGGAACAAGGAAATAGATCAGTTGCAAAGTATGAGAATAAGTTTCTTCACCTAAGTAAATATGCCTATGAAATTGTATTAACTGAGGAAGAAATGTGTACTCATTTTGAATATGGCTTAAATGACGAGATCAAGTTGTTGGTTGGTGCAATAGGAATTCGAGAATTCGTAGTTTTGTCAAACTCAGCTCATAAAATAGAATAAGTATACAACCACAAGAAATAGAATGAAATGAAAGCTCGTGACTTCAGTAAACGTAGCACACCCAGAATATTTTTTGCTCCCTTATGGAATAAAATGAAAGAATCAAGTAGTTGTTTTTAGTGCCATAAGGGATTTTTGGCAGAGATAGATGAAATAGAGTATCGTAAGACCACTGATGACTTTAATAGCTAGTGCGGGTAGCGTCAATAATATAAATAGACTTGAATGTAGTCATTATGGATGGAATTATTCTAGGATATGAAGATTGAAAAATGTGTTCTATTTCATTTGTGGATCTCTAAATCATTATAAGAAAAACTAACTGAATCGAACTGATTTGAACATAAATCAGAATGTAAGACATGTTGTTGTTTCTATAAGAGGCAGATAACCAGGAATTTGAGGCATAAGTAGAGTCAGTAGAAGCGAAAAAAAAGACACAATGGTTCAATCTGAAGCTTGAGATCCCGCCAAAGTTTATATGATCCTAGTGTGCAAAAAGGCATCAGCTATTAATGTTATGGCTGGTACCTTTTCTATCTTTAATTTTATAGTATATGCATTAATTGGCTCTAAGTTGAGATATGTACATGTATTATGTTGGTAACAGAAAGGAATTTACCGATTGAGTCAACTGTAATTGTGGCTAAAGTAATGAACCTTTTGGGCCAATGTGTTATAGTTGATCTGGTTTGCAAATAGTTTCCATTGAAAATTCAAGGCTATGATGTTCCTGTTGATGTAATGTTACTGCAATGTAACGAATTTGATGTTGTCCTAGGAAAGGATGGGCTGACTGTTCACAATGTTGTAGTGAATTGTTGACAAAAACAGAATGATTTGAGATGCCAAAATAATGAATTGATTTCTATTGAATATGCTAAGTCTAATTGTGTTTTTAATATGATTGTAGTGATATCTGTACAGAAATTGATCTGATAAGATTGCAATGCATTTTTAGTTGATATCCTGGATTTTAGAGTATCTAAAATGAAAGTTGATCAGTTACCGACAATTTGCGGGTTTACATATGTTTTTCCTGAGGAATTGTCGGGTTTAACGCCAGAAAGAGAAGTCAAGTTTGCTATAGAATTAGTTCCAAGGATTGCTCCAATTTTGATTGCTCAATATAGAATGAATCCAACAAGATTGAATTAATTAAAAGCTCAACTGCAAGAATTACTTGACAGAGGTTTTATTCGATTGGGTATATCACTTTGAGGCGCACCTATTCTATTTGTAAAAAAAAAAAGGTCGGTGAGATTGTGTATAGATTATTGGCAGTTGAATAAAGTCATGATAAAGAGTAAATATCAGTTGCCTTGTACTAATGATCTATTCGATCAACCGGAAGGCAGCACAATGTTTTCAAAGATTGATCTCAGATTTGATTACTATCAATTGCGAGTTGAAGATGTTGATACATTAACAACAGTATTCAAAATTGTTACAGGCACTACAAGTCTCTAGTTATGACTTCCGGATTAACTCTTGTTCTTGCAGTGTTTATGAATCTAATGAATCGAGTTTTTCGACCATATCTTGATAGGTTTTTTATTGTTTTATTGATGGTATTTTGATCTGCTATAAAACAAATTTAGAGCATGCTCAGCATTTGAAAATTTGTAATATACACGATTCATTAGGAATTTCTCGATAATTATATTGTCAATGACGAAGTATTAGAGGAAAACATTGAATTTGTTTAGTCAGATAAGTGCCAACAAAGTTTTGATCAATTAAAAACTTTGTTGACAGAAGCTTTGGTATTGGTTAAGCCTAAGTCCAGGATGGAATTCATTGTTTACAGTAATGTTTCACTCAGATGATCTTGAATCATACTAGTTCGGTTATTACAGAGTTAAGAGTTAAACTGTCAATTCTTCAAAGACTTTGTGAGATGTAAAGAAAATATTTGAATTTGTTAGCTAAATGGGAACAAATTCATAATGATTAGATCACTAATTTTAGTATTGATTTGGATAATAGTCTATATTTCTGAAATCGAATACAAGTTCTGAATGATTCTAAGATTATATGAGACAGCTTACTAGAGGTTCATAGTAGCGCCTATTTTATGTAAACTAGGTAGCGACGAAATGTGTAATAACTTGAGATAAAGTTTTGGTGGCTGAGAATAAAATGTAAAATTTCAAAGTTTGTATCAAGAGGTCTGGTATGTCAACAGGTCGAAGTTGAATATAAAATTATGTCTAGGATATTATAGCTTATTTTTATTTCTGATTGGATATGAAGATGAGTCATGATGGATTTCTTACCTAGACTACCTTTGATATGGAGAAAGAAAGACTCGATTAGGGTTATTATTGTTAGACTAATGAAATCGACTCATTTTATTCTGGTCAGAATAGATTACTCACTTTGAGTTGTATGTACTCGGAATTCACGAAGCTATGGTGCTGACAGTCAGAACGAGTAATTAAGATTCAAGAAAACATATTACAATGTTGTATCATCGAGTTCAATTGCGCAAATTTGACTTGGAAAAAAATCAAAGAGTCTATGAGAACACAATAATTGAAACTATTATTAGATGAGAAATTTTGAGGATGAAATTTTCTAAGGGAAAGAGAGTTGTAAGAACCCGCTTTTTACTGGTGTCGGTAATAATGGTTTTGGGGCGACAAATGTAACACCCCTTACTCGAGATCGTTGCTAGAGTCGAGCACGAGGAGTTACCTGACTTAACTTACTAATTCAGGGCATAAAAATTGCTTTTAAAATTAATTTATTTACATTTATTTAGTGAGTCCCTAAAAAGGGCCCTCAAGACCCTAAAACATGCAATTGAATCGGTTTGGGACCAAATCGGGAACATTAAAAATTTTCCGAATACTTAGACAAATCAAAACAATTTATTTCATTATTCCTTATAAAACTGACCACTTGCATCATAGTCACTAAATAAATCATAACTCGAGCCAAAAAAATCAAAATTTAAATTCGTGAATTTTCCCTAAAACTAGACTTATATATCTTCTTACTAATTTTTTCCAGAATTTTTGGCCTAGTCAATTAGTACAGTTTATTAGTTAAAGTTTCCTCTATTGCACTCTTCAACTATTCTGACCTCTCCTCACTACGAATCAATTTTCTCCCTGTACAGAATTCAAATAAGCATGACATTTCTTTCTCTTGAAAGTAGATTCATAAGTAATCTATAAATATAAACTATAACTCCTAGTTCTTTTTATACAATTTTTATTGAATTTATAAAGTTAGAACAGGGGATTCAGAAATCGCTCTGACCCTGTCTCACTAAAATTCAAATATCTCTTAATATACACTTCTTTTGCTTACTCTGTTTCTTTCATATGAAATTAGACTCAATAATATTTAATTCTATATCTAATTTGTTACATAATTCCATTTCTACTATTCTTGGTAATTTTTCAAGTTCACGTCACTGCTGCTGTTCAATACTGTTTTAATCCTAATTTCACTTTTTCATGATTTCTTTGTATTAACTACCATTTAGGCATACATAACACCGAAACATGTTCTTCATTAGCCATTTCAATAGCTAATCATTATCAAATATTTACATACCATTCTTTAGCCATATCATAAGGACATACACACAAAATGGCTAAGTCCCTATACATGCTATAAACTAGAACGTTCATAAACGAAGATACCCATTTGGTAACTTAATAGTCAATAGTGTGAAGTGATCTCCAACGGCCTCCAACCCGAGCTTGCTTTTAAGTACTCTAAAACATAGAAAAGTGAAAGAAGTAAGCTTATAAAGCTTAGTAAGTTCACATGTAAAATAATAGGCATTAGCAATCAATTTAGCTTACTACTATGCTGTCACAATTTGCTTAAATAATGTTTAGTTCTTACTTTCCCATCTTACTCATTGGTAACCTTACCAAAGGCTCAGAATACAAAAGGCACCTTACTTAATAGTTTGCTTACATACCTGCAACATCTCACTTAACACATGAGTACTCTTTCATAATATAGGCATATTGCCAATCATGTCATAAAGTGTCACAAGCATAACTGAAAACTCATCACTTACTTAATACTTGATAATCTCAAGTACTTACAATCTTAATATTAAATAAGCCTTAAATGCATACTTGTACTCTTTCTTCATGTTCTCACCTTTTCGTTTCTTTGACTTACTCTTGGGATTACTTGGGAACCTTTTCGTTTTTGAACTTACCGTTGCCATGTCTTGACATGGTCTTACGTGGTATCCTTGCCTTATAAACTCACCAATGCCATGCCTTGGCATGGTCTTACATGGGACCTTTGCCTTATATTAACTTTTCAATTCCATGTCTTGACATGGTCTTACATGATTTCCTTCCCTTATAGAACTTATCAATGCCATGCCTTGGCATGGTCTTACATGATTCCTTGCTTTATAGAACTTATCAATGCCATGCCTTGGCATGGTCTTACATGATATCCTTATCTTACCAGATGCCATGTTCCAAACATGGTCTTACATGGTATCCTTATCTTAGTGCCAATGCCACATCTTCAAAACCCAAAAAAGAAATTCTTTTAACCTAATAAAACCCCCAATTTGGGAAAATTTTTAAAAATTTGTTTTGGCAAAAATTTTCCAAATACTTTTTTTTAAATTCTTTTTAAATGTTTTAATAAAAAAAAATTTTCCAATTTAAAATAAATAATTTTAATAAAAAAAAATTTTTTTTGTTTCCAAAATTTTTGGCCCTTTAAAAAAAAAAAAAACCCAAATTCCTTTTTCCTTTTAAAAAAAAATTTTAAAAAAAAAAATTTTTTTTTTTGGTTTCCCAAATACAAGTTTAAAATTTAATAAATTTCTTGGAAAAAAATTGAATTTTCCCAAATTTTTTATTTGATTTTTAAATTTAAAAAAAAAAGTAAAACCCTTTTTTCCCAAAAAAAGGTAAAAAAAATTATTAAATTTTAAAAACATTTGAAAATTTTAAATCAACCCCAAATTAAAACTAAAAATTTTAAATTCCAAAAAATTTAAACCAAAAAATTTTTTGGAAACTTCCCTTATAAGGGGGGTAAAAAATTAAAAAAATTTGAATTTAAATAAAAATTTTTAATAATGATAAAAATTTTAACTTTTTTTATTTGTAAATGGAAGGTTTAAAAGTTTTTTCATTTGTATTAATTTTTTTTAAAAATTTTTAAATTTAATTTAAAGGTTTAAATCTTGGGGTTTGGGTTTTAAATAAAATTTATTAATTTAAAGAATTTAAATTTATTTGTTTAAAAAAAAGCCCTAATAAGGGGATTAAAGGGAAAATTTAATTTTTAAAATTTTGTAATTTTTAAATTAAATTGACTTTAAAATTTAAATTTAATTTTTAATTTGGGAAAAAAATTGGGTTTTTATTTTAAAAGGGTTATTTTGTTTTTTTTAAAAATAAAAAAAAATTTTAATTTGAAATTTTTTAAATAAAATGGGTACCCAAAAAAAAATTTTTTTTTTATTTTTGAATAAAGGGAGTTCGTTTTTTGGGTTTTAAAAAGGAAAAATTAAAATTTTTAAATTTCCTTTTTAATTTATAAAAATTTTAACCAAAAAATTTTATATTTTTTTAAGCTTTAATATTTAATGGTTTTTTTTATTTGTTTTAAAATTTTTTGGCAAGTTTAAACATAAAAAGAAAGGGTAACCTTTTTTATTAAAAAACCAAATTGAAATTTTTATAAACTTTTAAAAAATTAAAAAAAAAAAATTTTTAATTTTATGTTTTTAATTTTGAAAAAATAAATTTTGGATTTATTAAAATTAATTATTTAGGGGAAATTTGAAAAAGGGGAATTAATTTTTTTAAAAATATAAAAGTTTTAAATAAATAAAAAAATTTGTGTTCAAATTTTAAATTTTTTAAAATTTTTTTAAAGGGAATGGTTTTTAAAAAAATTTTTAAGGTTTTAAAAATTTTTGTAAATGTCCAAAAATTTAAACCATTTTTTTAAAAAATTTCTTATTTTCAAAAAATTAAATTAAAATGTTTAACTTTGGAAAAGTAATTTAATAAGAAATTTAAAAAATTTTGTAAAAAAAATGAATTTAAAGGGAAAAGGGTAAAGGAAACGGGAAACTAAAAATTATTTTTAATTTAAAACGGAAATTTAAAAAGGAATTAATTTATAAAACGGGAATTTAAAAGGGAAAGGTTTTAAAAATTATAAAATAATTTTGTCTATTTTTAAAAAAATTTTTGTTATGGTGAAAATTTTTTAAAACTTGTTACGTTTTTGGTTCCAAAAATTTTAAAATTTTAAAATGTATTTTTAAATTATTTTTAAAAAATAATTTTAAAATGGTTTGAAAAAAAGTGAAAAGGTAAAATTTTAAGGTAAAAGGGTAAAATATTGATAAAGGGTCAAATATCTAAATTTAAATGTTTTATGATATTTGAATTGAATAATTGAATTAAATTATTATATTTAGATCAAGAAATGGATAAGTTAGTTAATAAACATGGGAAAGGAAAAATCATTGAGTAGTCATTGCTGACTGTTGGTACTGTCTTTTGTAAGTTCGTATTAGTCTTATTATATTTATAATGATTTAAATTCAATTACCTTTGATTTTATGTAAATATATTATAATTATCATAATTAATTGAGGTAAGTTATGAAATTGGAAATGATGGATTGATTTGAGAAGCATGGTAAACGAGTATATGTGGATTGAATGGCATATCATATGAGCTTGTTAATCATGACTCAAACAAGTAAAACCATAGCTAAAAGACGCTATGGCATCATGATGAAATTGAGTAAGACCATGGCTGAAACATATTATGGCATAATTGTAAATAGGACTAAGACCATACCTAAAAGACGCTATGTCATCCTTTGACAATTATTTATCAGGTATTATGTACTAGTGAAAGAGTCCATTCTGATGGCTTGAGATCCTACATGTGTTGCGGATTCTCTAAAGCTTGTCTGGGCATTACCCTTACTCATATTTGAATTCAATTTTCTATTGTTCTCCGGGCAAAATAGTTAATTACTGAAATGGACATGAAACAAGATGATATGATGGATTATGTTGTGTTGAATAGCTTGGGGCAAAATAATTCTTCTGAAATGGACATGAAACAAGATGATATGATGGATTATGTTGTGTTGAATAGCTTGAAATATGAATCGGTTATATGGAAATAGACTTATGAAATGATTATATATAGAAATAGTTATATGAAATGTTTATCTGAAATGTTTTTATGGATATAGATATATAAAAAGGAACATTTGAAATGAATACTTGAAATGAAAATGTGAAATGTGAAATGAATAGATGATGGATGAATAGTATATCAAAAGTGTTTATTAGTATATGTTTTATGACATGATGAAGTTACACGTTTTCATATATGTGAGTTTACTAATTTTGTGAGACTTGTGATGTGTATAGGCAATTAAATGGAATCATGACCTTGATTATGATTTTTATTGTGAAAGGTTAGAGTTAAGTCCTTAATGGTAAGTTAAAGTTTACGTTCAATATGAACTTACTAAGTTTTACACAAGCTTACCTCATTTTGGTTTTTCTTCTTGTAGATTGTCGGATTAGAGCTATCGATTAGGTTGCTTTTGGAGATCACACTATCTGACAACTTAATCATTAACTAAATGTTCACCCTAGAAAAGGAAAAGTTTTTCTTGTTCTGTGTTTTGATTCAATTGGTTCAAGCCCACCCTCGAAGAGTTTCATGGTACGAGAATAGCGGAGAAGATTATTTGGTTGAAAGTCAGAAAACATCAACGATTCACTTATCCGAAAACACAAGTACGATTTTGGCCTAAGGTTTATTTATATAAATATCACTAACAGGGTCAATTTTCAAAATTTTAATTTTCCTTATGCAAGAAAACCATTTTCAAATTGGATTTTTCCCAACACCTATCAAATTCTTTTACTCCATTTGTAATATGCATCCCAGCCATTGGTCTTCCTCACTAGTGGGTGATAGAGCTGACTCATCTAGTAGAGCTCTAGCTCCCAATAGGGCTAATACTGTTGTTGTTACTACAGGCTCTTCCTATTCCCCTAGTTCTTCCATTTCTAAGCAAAGTATGGATGTGGATCTTTGATAGACATTATACAGGACAGTGAAGGAGAGGCTGCCCCGAGAGCAAGGGCTAATAATAGTGGCCACAATATGCCAAGGATGGAAGAAAGGTCCCATAGTGCTGAAGATAGTAGTGGGGGTAGGTTGGTACCTTACAAGACTGGAAAGGAACCAACGGTTCCCCAGAGAGAAGTTTCACCTCCAAATTTCCTTACCATACCCGACTATCCCTCCACACATGCCAATCCTACAAATCCTCTTGCCCCAATTTCGATGTCTTCTCCTACGGGGTTAAACTTTGGCACTACCCACACTATTTCGCGCACCACTCCTATATACTCCCTCAACTATACTTCTCCTTCTGGCGAGGTGAATATCTTCTTCTCTTTATGGAATTACCTTAATTCAGGGAAATATTCTTTCTCTCTATCCATTGTCAAACAAAAACAAGATAAGGATTTGCCTCAAGGGTTAAAAGAGTTTATCTATCCTTTTTCCTCCTCCTCTGGTGTTCATAAGCTTTTGCTAGCAAAATTGGTGGGTTCATTTCAGATGATGGCAGCAGAGTGCGGGCTTCTTAGCTAGGCCCTTCAGGAAGCTTGTAATGAACACAATGCTAAATGAGAAGAATCTAAGAAGGCTATTCATTTGGGTGAGCAAAAACTTACCTAGCTCCATTAACTACACAATGCCATTGTCTGCCAAAACCAATAGCTCACTGACTCTGTCTCCACCTAGGGGACAAGTACAAATCATTGGAGACCAATGAGAAAGAGTTGGGAGAGAGGGTTCACCAATTTGAAGCCAATAAAGCCGTATGAGAGGGAAAGATGATAGCCTATGAGGAATAATGCCTCACGGATCTGGAGCAGTTTTGAAACAAAAGCAACGAAGCCTTGCAAAACTTCAAGGTAGATACTGTAACCCCCTAAACCTAGCCTAGACTTTATAGCCGAATCTCAAATATCACATTAGCCATGTTAATGGTGAAGAAAACCATTTAACTATTTTCTCTCATTAATCATCTTAAATTTGGAAACGTCATCTTGATTTACTTCAAAAGAGGCCAAATATTGTCTATAATTTTCCTTTTGAAAGAGTTCATCAAAATCGTCTATCTTTTGGAAAAAAAAATTAAAACTAACAAAAGACTAAGTCCCATACTCAAAATAGAAAAATAACTATACCATGTGTGAAATGCGATATGTCATACTCAAAATAGAAAAAATAACTATACCAAGTGCTTAAATTTATAGTGTGAACGATACCTCCAACGTCTGTTGATCCACGAGCTAATCAGGTGGCACTATAAGAAAATGGACACGAGAGGAAGTAAGCATAAAGCTTAGTAAGTTGCATGTAAATAAATAACAACGTTAACCACACATATGTAAAATACATAGCACATAATAAATCTACACAACATTCTTGAGTGCACAAAGGTAGATATCACCACATACTTATACATCAAAAATATAAGCCGAAGGTTTCAAAATCATATTCATAGGTAGAACTTATATTATTCTTACTAGTAAAACATCATAACTAGACTCATATCTCATGAGTTTCGAATAAGAACCTATACCACTCACAACATGATTATATCATTCCATATCATTGTCAAGCTTTAAAATAATCCGTGAAACCATTTGGAATACTAAAGAATATTTGAAAAGCTTAACACAAGAGAGTGAATTGCCGATGCCATGTTCCAAACATCGTCTTACACTGCCTCACAAGTCGAGGCTGATGCCATGTCCCAGACATGGTCTTACACTGGCTCTCATGTTGTGGCTGATGCCATGTCCCAGACATGGTCTTACACTAGCACACATATCAATGCTGATGCCATGTCCTTGACATGGTCTTACACTGGCTCTCACAACATCACCAATGCCATGTTCCAAACGTGGTCTTACACTAGCTCTCAAATCGTGGCCGACGCCATGTCCTAGACATGGTCTTACACTAGCACACGTATCACCCAAATGTCATAGCATCGATATCCAATCTACTCCTAGGTTCAATTGAGAATCTACTAGATTGAATTTCGTCATGCATTATTCAGAAGCAATTTCAACCATATTACGTAAAATTAATCATTCAAAACATAATAATGATAAAGTTTCCTTACGTACCACTTACCTCGGTATACAAAAAGTGAACGACTAATTGGCTTTAGTCTACTAGCTTGGCCTTTCCCCCATTTAGGTTTGAATTTTGTATTTCTTGATCTAAAATGATAAAAATTCTCTAATATAATTATCATATTAATCAATACATTTCATAATTCATATTTTGGAAAAATGGCCATTTTGCCCATAGACTTTCACAAAATTACTATTTTACCCCTAGACTCATAAATTGATTTTTATCAAATTTTCTGACTAACCAAGCCTAGCTGAATTCTTTTTATACTTGAAGTAGCCCACAATTCTTATTATTACACATATTTACCACATAACTTATAACTTATGCAAAATGGTCCTTAGTTAGGGTTTCCATGAAAACTACTTCATAAAATTGTTTGGTTAACAACCAAGATTCATTTTATTTCATAAAAAATTAGCAAACAACATGAACACTCTCATGGAAAAACCCTAGTTCCTCAACCAGTTTGCAAAATAGTACCCTCACTAGTTAGCTTATGCTACAAGGGTCCCAAAAGTACAAAAATTATCAACTTATGAGAGAACTTAATGGCTGAAAATTTCAAGCTTTCAAGACCCCTTTCTTCCTAAAAATTTCAGTGGAGAAGAGAAGAAGAGAAATAAGATGATAGCATTTCCTTATTTTATTTTATTCTAGTCAAATTGGTCACCAAATTTCACCTAATTTTGACCCTCTTTGATTTTCTTGTCACTATGGCCAGACATGCCATTAATAAAAGACTATTTCCCCTTTAAAGACCCTTAACTTTGGTTCTTTAGCTAATGAAATAAAATTTTTGTCCCTTATGCGATTTCATCCTTTTTCGAAATTGAGCATGCTATCACTAAAATTATCCCACCAAAGTTTTCATGCACTCATAAAATCATACTACAACACATAAAATAATATTAAAAATAATTTCTTCAACCTTGGGTTAGTGGTTTCGAAACCACTATTTTGACTAGGCCCAAAATCGGGCTGTTACAATTCTCCCCTCTTAGGGATTTTTGTCCTCGAAAATCTTACCAATCAAAAGGTTAGGGTATTGATCTCTCATAGTCTCATCGGGTTCCCATGTGGCCTCTTCAACCCTATGTCAATGCCACAGTACTTTCACGAGTGCTATACTTTTATTTCTCAATTTTTTAACCTCTCGGGCTAAAATCTCAACAGGCTCTTCGCCATAAGTCATGTCGGACCGAATCTCAATCTCTATTGGCGAAAGAACATGCGAAGGTTCAGATGGTAACGACGCAACATTGACACATGGAAAATGTTGTGGATCTTCTCTAATTCAAATTGCAAGGCTAGTCGATAAGCTACCAGTTTAATTTTCTCAGTCACCTCATAAGGTCCAATAAAATGTGGACTTAATTTTCCTTTCTTACTGAATATGAGGACTTTCTTCCATGGGGATACTTTCGAAAACACCTTATCACTGACTTGAAACTCAATTTCCTTTCATTTCAAATTCGCGTAGAATTTATGTCTATCTAAAGCGGCCTTCAAACAATCACGAATTACCTTAACTTTTTTTTTGGTCTCTTTAACTAAATCGACCCTGTAAATCTGATTTTCTTTGAGTTTAGTCCAAAACAAGGGCGTTTGGCACTTACTCCTGTACAAAACCTCATAAGGTGCCATTTACAAACTCGACTGATAGCTATTGTTGTAGGCAAACTCTACCAACGGTAAATATTTTTCCCAGCTGCCTTGGAATTCTAGGATGCAAACTCACAACATGTCTTCAAGAATTTGAATTACTCTCTCCGACTGACTGTCGGTTTGCAGATGGAAAGCCATGCTAAAATTCAACTTTGTCCTCAAAGCTTCTTGTAACTTTTTCCAAAACCACGAAGTAAACCTCAGCTCCCTATCCAAAATAATCGACAAAGGCACTCCGTGAAGTCTCACAATCTCAGAAATATATAACTCAGCTAGCTTATCGAGGAATAGTTGGTACGCATCGGGATAAAATGATCCAATTTCGTTAATTGGTCGACTACGAAGTAAACCTAAAGGTACTTGGTGTTCGGCTTTCACTTGCTGATAGATTAGGCACTTAGAGGCAAACTCAGAAGCGTTTCTCTTCATTCTCGACCACCAATACATTTTCTTCAAGTCATTGTGCATTTTCGCACTACCCGGATGGATAGAAATACAATTGCTATGTCTTCATGCAAAATTTTCTAGATCAGCTCGTCGTCTTTAGGTACACAAATTTGGTCTCGAAACATTAGATAGCCATTTGAACCACTCTGAAAGTCTAATTCTATACCCGTCTCGCACTGAGCCATCCTAGCTTGCAAATCTTTATCACTCTTCTAAGCTTTACAAATCTCTAGAAAAAACATAGGTCTAGCTCTCAACTCTGCTAGAATCGAACCATCCTCGATTACAGACAACTGAGTATCCATAGCTCTCAAGGTAAACAATGACTTCCTACTTAATGCATCAGCGACCACGTTCGCCTTTCCCGAGTGATAGTCAATTACTAACTCATAATCTTTAATCAACTCCGGCCACTTTCATTGCCATAGATCAAATCCTTTTGGGTCATCAAGTATTTTAGGCTTTTATGGTCAGTGAATACCCGATATTTCTAGCCATACGAGTGGTGTCTCCAAATCTTTAGTGCGAATACTATGGCTGTTAATTCTAAGTCGTGAGTCAGATAGTTTTTCTCTTGCGGCTTCAGTTGTCATGAGGTGTATGCTATCACCTTATTTTCTTGCATGAGCATGCATCCTAATCCATTCAAGGATGCGTCACTATACACTACGAATTCTTTTTCTGGTTCCAGTTGTACTAAAATTGGAGCTTCAATCAACAACGCTTTTAGTTTCTCAAAACTCTGTTGTCTTTTTTCCGTCCATTCAAATTTGACATCTTTCTGCAGGAACCTTGTTGTCGGAGTAGCAATCATGGAGAATCCTTTAACGAATTATCTATAGTAACCCGCTAAGCCTAGATAGCTTGCTCGGCGGTTTCCACTCAACAATAGTCGAGATATTACTCGGGTCAACTCTAATTTCATCGCCTGGTGCGATGTGTTCCAAAAATTCAACCTCTCAGAGCCAAAACTCACTTTTACTAAACTTGGCGTATAATTGTTTATCTCTTAATGTCTTCAAAACGGTTCTTAAATGCTCTATGCACACACTCTCATCACGAGAATAAATTAATATATTGTTGATAAAAACAATCACGAACTTATCCAAGTACAGCCGAAAAATACAATTCAACAAGTCCATAAACACGACAGGGACATTTGTTAAGCCAAAGGGCATGACAAGGAACTCATAATGCCCATATCTCATCCTGAGCGCGGTTTTCTTCACATCTTGCTCCTTAACTCTTAGCTAGTAATAACCGAATCTCAAGTCTATCTTAGAAAACACCATGGCTCCCTTTAATTGATCAAACAAATTATTGATCCTTGGCAAGGAATACTTGTTCTTCACCGTCACCTTATTGAGTTGTCTGTAATCTATACATAACCTCGTCGACCCGTCTTTCTTTTTCACAAAAAGTACCGGAGCACCCCACGGGGAATAGCTTCGTCTCGCCAAACCCTTGTCTGTTAATTCTTGTAACTGTACTTTTAATTCCTTTAACTCTGTCGGAGCCATCCTATACAGAGCAATTGAGATAGGTGCCATACCAGGGGCTAACTCAATACCAAACTCAACTTCCCTAGTTGGAAGTAATCTGGGCAATTCTTCCAGAAACACATCCGGGTACTCATATACCACTGGCACTGACTCAATCTTTACTCTTGACTCTTGGGAATTCAACACAAATTCAAGATAGGACTCATACCCTTTTCTCATGTATTTCTCAACAGTCAAAGATGAAATCAGTACTAGTAAACCGTCTGATCCACTTGATTCAACCCGAATAATATCCCCATTTTCACATCTCAATTCAATTAATTTACTACCACAATTTACTAACACATTATGAACTGTCAGCCAATTCATGCCAGGAATTAGGTCAAATTCATCAAACAGAAGTAACATGAGGTTAGCCGAAAAACAGTGGCCCCTAACCATTAAAGGACAGTTTCTACACACTTTGTCAACTATTACATGTTTGCCTAACGGGTTGGACACTTTTACCACAAATTCAGTAGACTCCACTAGTGTATTCGTACCAGGTACCAATTTCATGGAAATATAAGAGTGGGTAGACCCCGAGTTGATCAAAGCAACTACAGATATATCATAGATAGAAAAGGTACCCGTAATCATGTAGGGCGACGCAGTATCTTCACAGGTGCAAATGGCATATGCCCTTGCAAGCGCTCTAACCTCGGACCTCACAGTTGAATCCCTAGGCGTACCTCTGCCGCCAGCCCCACTCTCATGGTTCTTCTGTAGTCTACCCCTCGAGGGAGCATTACTCACTCTCACATCTTCCTTTTTGTCTTTCTCCTCCAACTCAGGACAGTTTCGAATAAAGTGGTCTAGTGAACCATACTTGAAGCAACCTCTGTCATTACCTCGTCACTCATCAAAGTGTCGTCTACCACACTGCGAACACTCCGGTTTATTTGGTCGAGCACTACCAATGCTCGCAATAGAAGTGGTCTGAGCTTAAGACACCGTATACTACTTATTCTTGTTTCTACTCGAGAATCCTGTCGATGCATTTGTTTAAGTAGGAAACTCCCTCGATTTCTTGGATAAGGTCTGGAATGATCTTTCCATTTGTCTTTTCTTTGAGTCACATGACTCAATGTCAGCTCTCCTCTTCTCTTTAACCAATTCTTCCACCTTGCATGCTCTCTTAACAAGGACTACAAATACTCGTCACTCCAAAATGTCAACCAACAATCTGATGTCTTCGTTCAAACCATCTTCAAACCTCTTGCACATAGTGGCTGTAATATCCTGATTTTGGGCCTAGTCGGAATAGTGGTTTCGTGACCACAAAATCCGAGATAGAAATAATTATTTTATGATTATTTTAAGGTCTATGATATGATTGCATGATTGTGTGAAAATTTCGTGAAGAAATTTTATGCATAAAGTGCCTAATTTGAAATTTGGGACTAAATTGAATAAATTGCAAAACTTGTGTTCTAGAAGTATTTTGCATAAAATTGAATTAGATTATTAATTAGAGGTCCTTAAAGAGTAATTTTACCAATTTCTAAGTCTATGGACAAAATTGGACATGGATGGAATTTTGGAAAGTTTAGTAGTAAGGGCATTTTGGTCATTTAGGGTAAAATGAATTAAAATACAAAATTAAAAGCCAATTTTGCTCATCTTCAACCCCATGGCCGAATATAGCAAGGAGAAACCATGGCTAGGGTTTTCAAGCTTCCAAGCTCGATTGTAAGTCCGTTCTAGCCACGTTTTTAATGATTTTTACGTTTTTGGAGTCCGGTAGCTCGATTTAGCTTATGCTAGCAATAATTTAACCTAGGGTTTATATTTGGAAAAATACCCATAGGTGAAATTTGTGTATTTTGGTGTTTTATGATAGAATATGAGGTTTTAAATTATGTTAGACAACTTGTGCTACTCGGTTTTAAGTGAAAACGAGCAAAAGGGCTTAATCGGTAAAAATACCTAATAGTCATAAATACATGTTAGAGTGAGAATTTGATGTTGCCATAGAAGGGAAAAATGATCAGCATGTCATAAAACATAAGAAAATAGGCTGAATTTTAATTTACGAGCTTTGGGCCAAAAGTGTAAATATGCAAAAGTTTAGGGGCAAAATTGTAATTTTTCCAAAATATGATTTTGGGTCAATTTGAATAATGTGAGTCCTAATTAGACTATATTTTAAATGATAGAGCAAGGAAAACTGAAATTCGGGCTAAAATGGGAAAATACCAAGTGGCGAGACGAAATGGTAAAAATAGCCATTTTAGCATACGAGGTAAGTTCATATGTAAATGTTGGTAACATAGTTATTATTTTAAATGTTTTAATGTTTTTAAATGATATGATAATTATTATGAAATATTATACTTGTGATAATTGTTTGATAATATGTCAAATTATGTGATATACTTGGAAAATGTGAAATACTACCGAGTATCGATCGGCATTCCGTAGAAGATGGTTGAGACACATGATTGGGAAAAGGTCCGTTGAACCTTAGGAATGGATTAGGATACAAGTGACATGTCACTGGGATATTTGGGCATCCGAACTCGTTGAGTTGAGTCCGAGTTCACTTATGGATCTGAGCGTCCGAACTCGTTGAGTTGAGTCAGAGTTCGTGAGATGTAACTAGGCATCCGAACTCGTTGAGTTGAGTCCGAGTTCACTTATGGATGCAAGCGCCCGAGCTCGTTGAGTTGAGTCCGAGTTCACTTATGGGCGGGTTACATGGTAGCTTGGCTACATATGTGGCACTTATGTGCAAACTTTCCATGTATCCGAATTATATTCGATGTGTTCAACGGGTAAAGTTCTACTCAAATGGAGGAATACTCAAGATGAAAGGGACGTATTGGTAAGTGTTGTGAAATGGATACTTTGAACAGGTATGTACTTAACCCTCGGGTTGAAAACTCAATATAACAACAATATGGTAAGATGATAAATGAAAAGATGATATGAATGTCTTGGTGATGATTATGCAAATGATGTTTTATGTTTGCTTATATGGTTATGTTACTTGCTATTTGCATGTGAGCTTACTAAGAATTTATGCTTACTCCCTCCTTTTCATTCCTTGTAGTGTTGACATGCCAGCTCGGAAATCGGAAACGGTCGGAGGCACGCTCACACTATCCGTATACCATCTTGGCATAATGGCTTGTATATTTTGAGTATGGCATGTATAGCATTATAATCATTTTGTATATATGGTCTTATGATATGGTTATTGAGTGGTATGGAAATAGAAATGCCTGGTAATGATTAGCCATTGGAATGGCTAATCATGATCATATTTGGTATTATGTATGTCAAATTGCTAGCAAATCCATGGAAACCATGAAATAGGTAAAATTTACCATAAAATAGATTCAGACAGCAGCAGTGACGTGAGTTTAAAAAATCACTAAAAATAGTAGAAATGGAATTAAATAATGAATAAGTTATGGAATCGAATCTTGATGAGTCTATTTTCATATGGAATAAGCGAAACAGGTATATGAGCTTTATTTTATGAGATGTTTAAATTTTTGTGAAACAGGGCCAGAGCGATTTCTGGATCCCCTGTTCTGACTTTGGAAATTCACCATAAATTTTACAAAGATAATTAGAAATCACACTTTATATGTACAGATTCCTTATTGAGTCTAGTTTTATTAGAGACAAACGGCATAGTCATTGAAGCTCTGTACAGGAGATATCTGATTCGTAATACACAGAGGTCAGAGTAGTTGAACCCTGAAACAGGGAGACTTTAACTAATAAACTGTACTAATTGGCCCAACCAAAATTCTAGAAAAAATTGGTAGATATATATATGAGTCTAGTTTCAGGAAAAATTTACGGAATTGGATTTCGAGTTTCGTAACTCGAGATATGATTTTTAAAGCGACTGTGATGCAGTTAGCCAGCTTGTCTGGAAATTTTAAAATGAATTGTATGAGCTGTTTAATTAATGAATTAAGTCCGTTAACACCTCGTGTTCGACTCCGGCAACGGTATCGGGTATGGGGTGTTACAGTGGCTTCGGTAGATACCAACTCCCTAGTGTATTTGCTGAGTTTCACGAACTCATGGTCCTACTCTGTTACCATCATTCGACCTTGCTTCAATTCTAGAAATTCTTTCCTCTTTCTGGTCTATAAACCTTCGACTAATATACTTCTTTCGAAATTCCTCCTAGAAAGACTCTCATGTAATCCTTTCCCTTGGTAAAACCGACACAAGGGTGTTCCACCATTGGTAGGCCGAGCCTCGCAGGAGCTACACAACACACTTCATGCATTCCTCAGAGGTGCAAGACAATTCATTGAATACCCTAATGGTATTTTCCAACCAGAACTCTACTCTCTCTAGGTCATCATCAATTTTAGCCCAAAATTCCTCGATCCCGTGCTTACGAAATCTATCTACCAGAGGTTTTTTTCTCCTAACCGTTTCTACTCCTTGGAGAGCCATATGGGCAGGCTGAGGAATTGGAGAAGGTGGGGGAGGCGGAGTGCCCGAATTTGTACGAATGAATTTGAGTACAAAGCATCCATCATATGGAGGTGACTACTCAAAACTTACCTCGGATATACTTGAACGGTTGCGGAAACGCTACTCAATTACTTTCTCTTTTCCCTTATCAAACTTTGATCCTCTTTGCTCTTGAGCTTAAATTCAAAAATTTTAAACTAGTCATTATTCGACTATTCAAGCATTACTTCAGGAATATAATATATATATTCAACTTTCACACATATAGATCATTGTAAGTTTATAAGAAAACATTAAGCAACTCATTAACAAATTTTTTTATCAATGTTTACCACAAAATCACAAATTCACAATAAGCTGTCTTCCTAAGCAATAGTCACTAAATTATTTATAACTGGAGCTACAAAACTCCAAACCAATTGCCGTAAAATTTCCCTAAAAATAGACTCATATATATTTTATCCATAAAGTTTTCAGAATTTTTAGTTTGGCCAATCAATACCATATTTTTCTTAAAGTTTCCCCTATTTCACTGCTTGACTAATCTGACCACTCTTCACTACGAATCAAATTTCTCATTGTACAGAATTCAAAATATGTCCTCGTTTATTTAATTTGAAACTAGACTCATTACGGAGTCTAAGAATATCAATTTTATCTTATGACCATTTTTGTACAATTTATAATAATTTTATAAAGAAAGAACAGGGGATCTAGAAGTCATTTTGACTCTGTCCCACATCACTTCAAATATCTCATTATCGACAATTCTTTTGCTTTCACAGTTTCTTTTATAAGAAACTAGACTCATTAAGATTTAATTACATAATTTATTCAGCTTCTAACTAAACTCCCACAATTTATGGTGATTTTCCAGAATCACATTACTGCTGCTGTCCCAAGCAGATTTATTTCCAATTTACTCTTTCACACATTCTTTGCATTCATACTATTTAAACATGTATATCACCAATCAATTTCATCACATATCTATAATTTCACTTAAGCATAATCTCAATACAATACATCTTGCTCAAATCATTATTCAAGTTCAAATTCGGCTAACACACATATAAATACTAGCAACTAAATATTAACATTGCATTTCACCATAATAGCCAATTGCCATTAAACAATTAAGCCACAATTCTTCAATATTACCAAGCTTCAACTTAATTTATAACTATCTAAATCGTTTAAAACATTCAACATCAAAATTTCTTTGCATTTCATACTATAGCCGATTTTCCCACTTAGTATCTAGTGCACATATACACTCATCCAACTCATATTTTTCATTGACAACCTCCATAACTTTGATTTGTTCACATCTTTATTCATGCTACATTCGGCCATCTATATTTCACATCATATTTCATGTTCATATTCGGTCATCTATACCCGTACTAATCATATAACTATTAAACCCCAAATTTAAACACAAGTATAACATTTTAACAAAATGGCCGAATACTTCATGAAGTTACCAAGACTCACCATTTGCTATTTCACACACACTCACATCCAATTCTTTTTATTAAACACTCAAAATCAACCATCTTCATAGCTCATCACCAAAAACATCAAAATACCAACCAAGAAATATAACATCTATGGCCGAATATCATCTCCATCAAATAGCAAAATTTGAACCATGGCTAGGTAGATTTCAAATTAACAACTTAAAATATACATGAATTTCAAAGAATAATATCAAACATACCTCCATCTAATTACATGCATGGCCGAACTTCTTACAAACTTTTCCCTTTTTTTCTTTCACTTGGTTTTTCGACTATGAAGAACAAGGATGAACAAGCCTTGTCCTTACTTCATTTTGTTATTTTATTACCCTTTATTTTATGATATAAAATAGCATTATTAATGTAACGCCCCCACGCCCGAAACCGTCGTCGGAGTCGAGCTTGAGGGGTTACCGAACATAATTTATCAAATTAAGAACTTCAAATCATTTGTTTCCACATTCACAGCTTTCTAACTACCCGCGTCACAGTTACAAGAAAAATCATATCTCGAGTTACGAAACTTGAAATCAAGATCCGTAAATTTTCCCTAAATCTAGACTTATATATCTATTTACTAATTTTTTTCTAGAATTTTTGGTTGGTCCAATTAGTACATTTTATTAGTTAAAGTCTCCCCTGTTTCAGGGTTTGACTGCTCTGACATCTGTGTATTACGAATCATATATCTCTCTATACAGAATTTCAATGACTACGACGTTTCTTTTTATTAAAACTAGACTCAATAAGGAATCTGTACATATAAAGAAAATCTTCTAATTATTTTTTTAAAATTTATTATGAATTTTTAAAGTCAGAATAGGGGATCCAGAAATCACTCTGGACCTGTTTCACAAAAGTTTAAATATCTCATAAAATATAATTTATATGCCTGTTTTGTTCAATCCATATGAAAATAGACTCATTAAGCTTCAATTTCATAACTTACTCATTATTTAGTTCCATTTATACTATTTTTAGTGAGTTTTCAAATTCATGTCATTGCTGCAGCAATATTCTGTTTTAAGGCAAGTTTCATCTTTCCATGAATTTTTATGAACTAGATAACCTATTAAACTTCCATAATATCAAACATGATCTAAATTAGCCATCACCATGACTTATCAATATCAAACATTTTCTCAACCAAACATGGCTATATCATAAAATTATTTACACAAAATAAGTATATTGCTATACATGCCATACTTAAGTTTTACAAGCCATTTACCCAGATGAAAGTCCTTTGGATAGTGTGATCGAACCTTCGACCTATCCCGATTCCCGAGCTGGCTTGTTCAAAACTACAGTAAATAAAGAGGAAGGAATAAGCATAAATGCTTAGTAAGTTCATATATAAATAACAAGTAACATAACAATACAAATATACCAAACAACTTTAGCATGGTATCACCAAAACATATATCACATTTCTAAACATCATTCATCATCTTGCCACCTTATCGTTGTTGTATCTAATTTCAACCCGAGGGTTAAAAACATACCTGTCCAAAGTGTCCATTTCACAACACTTACCAAAACGTCACTTGCATCTTAAGTGTTCTTCCATTTCACTAGAAATTTCACCCGTTGAACACATCGGAATACAACTCGGATACACGGATAATTTGCACATAAGTGCCTCATATGTAATCAAGAAATCATGTAACCCGCCCCTAAGTGAACTCGGACTCAACTCAACGAGCTCGGGCATTCGCATCCATAAGTGAACTTGGACTCAACTCAACGAGTTCGGATGCCTAGTTACATTTCACGAACTCGGACTCAACTCAACGAGTTCGGACATTCACATCCATAAGTGAACTCGGTGTGACACCCCTAATTTGACCCTAGTCGAAAAGTGGTTTCGGGACCACAAAATCGAGTCATAAAAATAATTAGCCATCATATTTTATGTTTATTTTATGTGAATATGAATGTGTGAAAGTTTCAAGCTTCGATTTAGTCGATTGCATGTGAATTCAGCTAATCGGACTTATGTATGACACTTTTAAAATGTGATAGGTTAATCTATAAGGATCAATTAGTGCATGAAATCAAAAGGGTGGACTTGCATGTCAATTTCCCCCCCTAATTAGTAGGGGCCCGCCCATGAGCATGAGGGTGGACAAAATGTTATGGCTAAAACATGTCATAAACATGTTGGGTTAATGCTTTATGTTAGGAATAATAAAATAAAGAACATGGGCAATAAAATAATAGTGTTAGTAGTAGGAGAAACAAAAAAAAAATGTGTGTGGTTGTTTCCCCATTTTTGCCGTACCTAGAAGAAAAAAAAAGGAAAAAAAAGGCTTCATCCTCTTTGTTCTTCTTGACCAAAAAATGAAAGAAAGAAGAAATATGTTTTGAGGATTTCGGCAAGATAGCAAGCTAAAAATTTAAGGTATGTGCATTCGGTCATAGAGAAAATTGAATCAAAAGTTGGTTGATCCTTGTCCTCCATTGCCGTAGCCTAAAGGGAGGGAGAAGAAAGTTTGGTTGCGTTGATTTTTGGCTTAGAAGATGGCTAGAATGAGGTATGTATTGAATGATTCTTGAAAATCTATGCATGTTTGAGAGGATTAGTTCAAACTCTACTTATCCCATAGATTAAACTTAGAATTTTGAGGTTTGAGATTCGGTCAATAAGCTTGAAACTCATAGTAGTTTGTTTTGGTAAGCTTGGTATACGGTTGATAGATGTGTTTTGGTTTTGGTGTGATAAAGGTGTTGAAGATGGTGATTTTCGGTCATGTATTAACTTAAATTGTAAGTATGATTTATGGTATAATTTGTGTGATGGAATGGCCTTGAGATTTGGCTTGATTAAATGGGTAAAATGCTAAGTGTATTAAAGGTGATGTAATGGATATTTCGGTTTATGTGAAGTAAATATAGATGATGATTACAAGCTGTTTTATGATTTGATAATGGTGATTAAATCTTGTAGTTAAGTGTTTAGATATATATATGTATATTAATAATGAATTTAGTTGTACTTGCTATGTGAGAAATATGCAATGCTATAGGTATTTGATTATTAGATATGGTTATTTTAGGTTGATTTGTAATGGTATGATTGCATTGATGAATTGGTTTGAAAATGGTGGATAATATGTACATGAGTATTAGGATAGGGCTTTAAGTTCATATTGATAAGTATGCAATATAGGTATTTGGTATGTACATATATTGTTGATGTCGTATGCATTGGTCATTTTTTTTATGATTTGTAATGGTAAAAATAAATTTGTATCACTTTGTGTTATTTATATAAGTGGCTGTATTTTCGGCCATGGTAATTGGCTATCTAGGTTCCATTTATAATGGCAAGTAATGTGAGTTCTTGTTTGTGCATGTGAATTGGGTATTAGGGAAATAAACATAAAAGTTAGTCATGGTATATTTCATAAACACATTATGCACTGAAGTTATACGATTATCAACTGTGACTATTAAAGAAGTAATGTTGAATAAGTAATGAAACAAATTCATTTGTTTTAATTAAGCTTAATAGCGAAGAGGATCAAAGTCGGATAGGGGAAAAGAGAGAGTAAACGAATAGCCGTGGATATCTAATCGTCGACCACTTCCGAGGTAAGTTTTAAGTGATTAAACATTGAGTAAATTCAATCATAATAGGACATAATGAGTTGATTTAATAAGATATGCTGTGGCCATGATATGTCTTAAACTCAAATGGTAAGTTCATAAGTGTTTAGACTTGGAAATTTAAGCGCAAATTGTAATAATTTGCTTTGGACAGCAGCAGTAACGTGATTTTAGAAAATCACTATAAATTGTTGGTGTGGAATTATAGGCTGAATAAAATATGTAGTCAAATCTTAGTTAGTCTAGTTTCTTATAAAAGAGACCATGTAAGCAAAGAAATTTCCTATAAAGAGATATTTAAAGTTGTGTGGGACAGTGTCAGAATGACTCCGAAATCCCCTATTCTGTTTTTAGAAAATCATTATAATTTGTACAAAAATGGTTATAAGATAAAATTTATATGCTTAGACTCCTTAATGAGTCTAGTTTCAAATGAAATCAAATAGAACACATTTTGAATTCTGTACAATGAAAAATTTGATTCGTAGTGAAGAGTGGTCAGATTAGTCAAACAGTGAAACAGGGGAAACTTTAAGAAAGATCTGGTATTGATTGGCCAAACCTAAAATTCTGGAAATTTTATGGATGGAAGATATACGAGTCTATATTCAGGGAAAATTAACGGCAAGTGATTTGGAGTTTTGTAGCTCCAGTTATAAATAATTTAGTGACTATTGCTCAGGAAAACAGCTCGTAGTGAATATGTGATTTTGTTGTAAACATGGATAAAACTTGTTTTAGTTGCTCATAAGCTATTGATTAAACCCATACGTGAATTCTAAATCATGATATTGTAAAACGATATATGAGTGTTAGATGGATCTTTGATATTAAAATTTGTGAAATTGTAAGTTTATGAGTATTCGAATATGAAATGATAGTATGGCGTGAAATTGAATTATTCATTGGAAAATGATTGATGTAGATTCGGCGAAGACAAAGTGTATACATGATAGTATATGTGGTATGTGAAGTATATTTGGATAATTGTGATGTGAATACATGAAAATTTATATTTTTATTTAGGATTTTATGTGATGAATGTGAATGTGTATATATGAGATAAGGCCGAATGGCCAATGTGATGAATGTGAACATGCATATATGTGATAAGGCCGAATGGCCAATGTGATGAATGTGAGCATGCATATGTGTGATAAGGCCGAATGGCCAATGTGGTGAATATGAACATGCATATATGTGATAAGGCCGAATGGCCAATGTGATGAATGTGAGCATGCATATGTGTGATAAGGCCGAATGGCCAATGTGGTGAATATGAACATGCATATATGTGGTAAAGCCGAATGGCTAGTGTGAAATATGTAGGCAATGTGCGTATATTGGGGCCGAACGACCAAATGTGAAAGGTGTGTATTATTAGATATTTGATGAGGCAAATGAATTACAAATATGACAGTTGATGTGAATGTTGTAACATGTGATTAAATGTACATGAAACTTGAAATATATTCCGGTAAGACCCGATGACTACGTGTGGAGATTATGTTGGGTAAGACCCGATGACCACGTGTGGAGATTTTGTCCGGTAAGACCCGATAACCCGATGTGGGGATTTAAATGCGAGCTAAAGGTCTCACCGATAATCCAAGTAGAGGTTAAAGCTATAAGACTTCGTAATAAGAATTGCTTATAAATATATTCAATGCGAAAGGTTAAGCAGTATGTACTCCAAGTTTATATGTGAGCTTGATTTGAATTAAATCATAAGGTAGTTATGTGATGCATACGAGAGCAATCTATGAGACTATTCCTATGATTATGTGACATCGGATCGGTGTGAGAGGTTATGTGAAATCATACAATATATCTATGTCACATGAGCTCACTTTTATGTGAAAGTTTATCGGCTATTGTATATGATGAGATGTGCATATTCGATGCAGGGGATGGTATGCCCAAGGAAGAGTGAAATAAAATATACGAACAACTATGTTATAATTTGATTGTTATCTGTTGACATTGCTTAAAACTTACTAAGCATTGTAATGCTTACTCGTTTACTCTATTTCCTCTGTTTTATAGATCTCATTCTTGAAGCTACTGAGCTCGGGATCGTCGACAACTAGTCACACTATCACTATCCACCGCTTATTCTTGTTATGTTTGGAATTATTTTATGGCATGTATAGAATAGACTAGTGGCGGAAGAATATTTTTGGTTAATGTATATAAGCCATGCGAAAATGGCATCTTTTGAATGTTTACTTAGTGAAGTTTAAATTTTACCTCTGGCTGTGCTTAGGACTTATTTAAATGAACGATCTTTATTTCAAGAAAAAGTTCAAAATTTTACTGTTCTAACATGAGTTACAAGTCTGGTAATGCCCCTTACCTATTCTGACGAAGGTTACGGGATAGGGGTGTTACATTTTATTGGTATCAGAGCTAGGTTTAGTCGATTCTAGGACTAACATAGCACGCGTGAGTCTATTTATACATGCCATAAAGTGATAAAATGATAGTGTGATGATTTTTGACTATTAAAATGTGCTTGTTGTATTGTAATGAATCTTGATCCCGATCGAGTAGTGGCGAGCTTCGACTATGAGAATTTGCGATATAACTTCACTTAGATATGCCTAAATTATTAAGTTGATCAGTGCGTATCATGTACTCGTATTTGAATTTCGATTTGGATTGAATTATAAGGGTATAAGTGATGCAATTTTGAAAGAGTGTTATGACTATAAATGTGATTTTTGTATGTGGCTATGGAACTGGAAGTTGAATGGTCGATAAGCATGTTGTGTTTGTATTCAAGTAATGTAAATGATATACTAATGTGTATTGCTATATGTGTATATGTACATGAGAATTGAGAGTGATATACCCGGGCTAAGTCCTGAAGAGCATTCGTGCTAGTGATGTATCCGGGCTAAGTCCCGAAGAGCATTCGTGCTAATGATGTACCCGAGCTAAGTCTCGAAGAGCATTCGTGCTAGTGATGTATCCGGACTAAGTCCCGAAGAGCATTCGTGCTAGTGATGTATCCGGACTAAGTCCCGAAGAGCATTCGTGCTAGTGATGTATCCGGCTAAGTTCAAGAGCATTCGTGCTAGTGATATATCCGTGCTAAACCCCAAGAGCATTCGTCTTGGTGTTATATCCGGCTAGGTCCCAAGAGCAATCATCTTTGGTGACGTGTATTCGGCCTTCGTGCCTAGTAGGCTTCGTGCGATAATTTGAGCAAAGTTTAAGTGTTCATTACTATCACAATTCAAATTTAAATGAGATGATATGTTTAAAAGTGTACATACATGATGTTTATAGACTTGGTTAAGTCATTTCAATGTGTAATAACGAATAAATAAGAGCACTATGTGTGTGAATGATTAGAGGCACTGTGTGTGTGTGCGAATTCCTTTAACCGAGCACTATGAGTGCGAGATCGGTCGATGGGCACTAAGTGTGTGAAGTGGAATTCATGTAAGACCTCGTCTGGGCAGGGCGAAGGCATTGATTTGAGATAGTGTGTAAGACCATGTCTGGGACATGGCATCGACTCGATATGTGAGAATATTAAGACCATATCTAGGATATGGCATTGTAAGAGCTATATGTGCTTAATGAGTATCTGTAATGATCTCGAATGATTCAACGGGTATATTTAAGATGATAAATAAAGTAAGATCTGAATAAGTGATACAGGTATGTACGGAAGGTATTTGAAAATCAAATGAAAGTAAAAATTTGTGAGTTCATATTATATTATGTTATGTATACTAAATAAGTGAATACGTAAAAGATGGTGGATATGTTGTTAAGAAATGAATTCATGTTATAAAGGTGTTACGGATTTAGTCTATGGAATGCTTGGTATATGAAGTCATATGTGCTATTGCTAAATGACCCTATTTTTGTTAATCATATTCAAGAAATTATTTCGATTAAGTTCGACATTTGAAAGTCTGTAAGAATTTTGATGAATCTGATAATTTTGGATATATGGGTTATGTGCTAAAATAAATCCCATGCCGGTATACTATATGAGGCTTTATGCCAAATCGATTGTATACGGGTATCGTTAATGATGATTGAATGTGCTAAATGAATTCAATGTTCAGGTATGTGGAAGTTGATTTTCTGTTGGAAATAGGTTAAGTTGAATAGTGAGATATGATGGAGTTATAAAGGATATTTATTGGGATGTTTGAGTATATGTGTACTTTCGGTCAGGTTACAGCTTATACATGAATGAAAATGTGGGTTTCAAATATGTGGGTTGATGATGTGAATTATACATGTTAATATGTGCTTAATATGTGTTTGAAATGCATTTGTGAATTAAATTAAGTGATTATTGCTTATGAAATCAAGAAAATGAGATATATGTGCATACTTGTAGAAATGTTTATGTATTTGTTTTAAGATAAGAAAATGATTTTATAGATCGATGCGAAATCAATAATGAATTACAATTGCTATCGATGAGCTAATGTTTATATGAATATAATTCAATAAGAGGACGTTATCCTAAACTATGCATCGGTAGAAATTTATGGGACGAAAATCCTAAAGGGGAAGAGTTGTGACACCCCTAATTTGACCCTAGTCGAAAAGTGGTTTCAGGACCACAAAATCGAGTCATAAAAATAATTAGCCATCATATTTTATGTTTATTATATGTGAATATGAATGTGTGAAAGTTTCAAGCTTCGATTTAGTCGATTGCATGTGAATTCAGCTAATCGAACTTATGTATGACACTTTTAAAATGTGATAGGTTAATCTATAAGGATCAATTAGTGCATGAAATCAAAAGGGTGGACTTGCATGTCAATTTCCCCCCTAATTAGTAGTGGCCGGCCATGAGCATGAGGGTGGACAAAATGTTATGGCTAAAACATGTCATAAACATGTTGGGTTAATGCTTTATGTTAGGAATAATAAAATAAAGAACATGGGCAATAAAATAATAGTGTTAGTAGTAGGAGAAACAAAAAAAAAATGTGTGTGGTTGTTTCCCCATTTTTGCCGTACCTAGAAGAAAAAAAAAGGAAAAAAAAGGCTTCATCCTCTTTGTTCTTCTTGACCGAAAAATGAAAGAAAGAAGAAATATGTTTTGAGGATTTTGGCAAGATAGCAAGCTAAAAATTTAAGGTATGTCCATTCGGTCATAGAGAAAATTGAATCAAAAGTTGGTTGATCCTTGTCCTCCATTGCCGTAGCCTAAAGGGAGGGAGAAGAAAGTTTGGTTGCCTTGATTTTTGGCTTAGAAGATGGCTAGAATGAGGTATGTATTGAATGATTCTTGAAAATCTATGCATGTTTGAGAGGATTAGTTCAAACTCTACTTATCCCATAGATTAAACTTAGAATTTTGAGGTTTGAGATTCGGTCAATAAGCTTGAAACTCATAGTAGTTTGTTTTGGTAAGCTTGGTATACGGTTGATAGATGTGTTTTGGTTTTGGTGTGATAAAGGTGTTGAAGATGGTGATTTTCGATCATGTATTAACTTAAATTGTAAGTATGATTTATTGTATAATTTGTGTGATGGAATGGCCTTGAGATTTGGCTTGATTAAATGGGTAAAATGCTAAGTGTATTAAAGGTGATGTAATGGATATTTCGGTTTATGTGAAGTAAATATAGATGATGATTATAAGCTGTTTTATGATTTGATAATGGTGATTAAATCTTGTAGTTAAGTGTTTAGATATATATATATATATTAATAATGAATTTAGTTGTACTTTCTATGTGAGAAATATGCAATGCTATAGGTATTTGATTATTAGATATGGTTATTTTATGTTGATTTGTAATGGTATGATTGCATTGATGAATTGGTTTGAAAATGGTGGATAATATGTACATGAGTATTAGGATAGGGCTTTAAGTTCATATTGATAAGTATGCAATATAGGTATTTGGTATGTACATATATTGTTGATGTCGTATGCGTTGGTCATTTTTTTTATGATTTGTAATGGTAAAAATAAATTTGTATCACTTTCGGTTATTTATATAAGTGGCTGTATTTTCGGCCATGGTAATTAGCTATCTAGGTTCCATTTATAATGGCAAGTAATGTGAGTTCTTGTTTGTGCATGTGGATTGGGTATTAGTGAAATAAACATAAAAGTTAGTCATGGTATATTTCATAAACACATTATGCACTGAAGTTATACGATTATCAACTGTGACTATTAAAGAAGTAATGTTGAATAAGTAATGAAACAAATTCATTTGTTTTAATTAAGCTTAAGAGCAAAGAGGATCAAAGTCGGATAGGGGAAAAGAGAGAGTAAACGAATAGCCGTGGATATCTAATCGTCGACCACTTCCGAGGTAAGTTTTAAGTGATTAAACATTGAGTAAATTCAATCATAATAGGACATAATGAGTTGATTTAATAAGATATGATGTGGCCATGATATGTCTTAAACTCAAATGGTAAGTTCATAAGTGTTTGGACTCGGAAATTTAAGAGCAAATTGTAATAATTTGCTTTGGACAGCAGCAGTAACGTGATTTTAGAAAATCACTATAAATTGTTGGTGTGGAATTATAGGCTGAATAAAATATGTAATCAAAGCTTAGTTAGTCTAGTTTCTTATAAAAGAGACCGTGTAAGCAAAGAAATTTCCTATAAAGAGATATTTAAAGTTGTGTGGGACAGTGTCAGAATGACTCCGAAATCCCCTATTCTGTATTTAGAAAATCATTATAATTTGTACAAAAATGGTTATAAGATAAAATTTATATGCTTAGACTCCTTAATGAGTCTAGTTTCAAATGAAATCAAATAGAACACATTTTGAATTCTGTACAATGAAAAATTTGATTCGTAGTGAAGAGTGGTCAGATTAGTCAAACAGTGAAATAGGGGAAACTTTAAGAAAAATCTGGTATTGATTGGCCAAACCTAAAATTCTGGAAATTTAATGGATGGAAGATATACGAGTCTATATTCAGGGAAAATTAACAGCAAGTGATTTGGAGTTTTGTAGCTCCAGTTATAAATAATTTAGTGACTATTGCTCAGGAAAGCAGCTAGTAGTGAATATGTGATTTTGTTGTAAACATGGATAAAACTTGTTTTAGTTGCTCATAAGCTATTGATTAAACCCATACGTGAATTCTAAATCGTGATATTGTAAAACGATATATGAGTGTTAGACGGATCTTTGATATTAAAATTCGTGAAATTGTAAGTTTATGAGTATTCGAATATGAAATGATAGTATGGCGTGAAATTGAATTATTCATTGGAAAATGATTGATGTAGATTCGGCCAAGACAAAGTGTATACATGATAGTATATGTGGTATGTGAAGTATATTTGGATAATTTTGATGTGAATACATGAAAATTTATATTTTTATTTAGGATTTTATGTGATGAATTTGAATGTGTATATATGAGATAAGGCCGAATGGCCAATGTGATGAATGTGAACATGCATATATGTGATAAGGCCGAATGGCCAATGTGATGAATGTGAGCATGAATATTTGTGATAAGGCCGAATGGCTAATGTGGTGAATATGAACATGCATATATGTGATAAGGCCGAATGGCCAATGTGATGAATGTGAGCATGCATATGTGTGATAAGGCCGAATGGCCAATGTGGTGAATATGAACATGCATATATGTGGTAAAGACGAATGGCTAGTGTGAAATATGTAGGCGATGTGCGTATATTGTGGCTGAATGACCAAATGTGAAAGGTGTGTATTATTAGATATTTGATGAGGCAAATGAATTACAAATATGACAGTCGATGTGAATGTTGTAACATGTGATTAAATGTACATGAAACTTGGAAATATATTCCGGGTAAGACCCGATGACTACGTGTGGAGATTATGTCCGGGTAAGACCCGATGACCACGTGTGGAGATTTTGTTCGGGTAAGACTCGATAACTTCGTGTGGAGATTTCGTCTGAGCTAAAGGTCTCGCCGATAATCCAAGTAGAGGTTAAAGCTATAAGACTTCGTAATAAGAATTGCTTATAAATATATTCAATGCGAAAGGTTAAACAGGTATGTACTCCAAGTTTATATGTGAGCTTGATTTGAATTAAATCATAAGGTAGTTATGTGATGCATACGAGAGCAATCTATGAGACTATTCCTATGATTATGTGACATCGGATCAGTGTGAGAGGTTATGTGAAATCATACAATATATCTATGTCACATGAGCTCACTTTTATGTGAAAGTTTATCTGGCTATTGTATATGATGAGATGTGCATATTCGGTACAGGGATGGTATGCCCGAAGGAAGAGTGAAATAAAATATACGAACAACTATGTTATAATTTGATTGTTATCTGTTGACATTGCTTAAAACTTACTAAGCATTGTAATGCTTACTCCGTTTACTCTGTTTCCTCTGTTTTATAGATCTCATTGCGAAGCTACAGGCTCGGGGATCGTCAGCAACTAGTCACACTATCACTATCCACCGCTTATTACTTATTATGTTTAGAATTATTTTATGGCATGTATAGAATAGACTAGTGGCGGAAGAATATTTTTGATTAATGTATATAAGCCATGCGAAAATGGCATCTTTTGAATGTTTACTTAGTGAAGTTTAAATTTTACCTCTGGCGTGCTTAGTACTTATTTAAATGAACGATCTTTATTTCAAGAAAAGTTCAAAATTTTCTTTGTTCGACATGAGTTACAAGTCCGTAATGCCCTTACCTATTCAGCGGCATTTACGGGATAGGGGTGTTACACTCGGACTCAACTCAACGAGTTCGGATGCTCAACCATCCTAGTGACATGTCACTTGTATCCTAATCTATTCCTAAGGTTCAAACGGGCTTTTTTTTTTCCTCGATCTCACATCTTTGCCGTCTTCCACGATATATCGGAACCGATACTCGGTGATAGTTCATACTCATCCAGTAATTCACATAATTACATATTATTCAACAATAACCACAAAGCATAATATTTCATGATAATAATCAGCATCATATCATATAAATAACATTAAATCGCTTAAAATGACAATTATGTTACTACATTTACACATGAACTTACCTTGGTACCAAAATATAAAGATTTTGCAATATAGTCCACAATCTTTTCTTTTCCTCGATCGCGACTTGAATCTCGTTTCTCTTGATCTATAATGCCAAATTAATCTTATTTAATACATACATTCATCAAAACAGCATTTAATACGAACTTTGGAAAAATTACACTTTTGCCCCTAAACTTTTGCATAATTACACTTTTGCCCCTAGGCTCGGGAATTAAACTTTATTCCTTATTCTTATGTTTTATAACATGCTGATCACTTTTCCCTTCTATGGCAACATCAAATTCTCTCTCTAACATATACTTGTGACTATTAGGTATTTTTGTCGATTAAGCCCTTTTATTCGTTTTCACTCAAAACCGAGTAGCACAAGTTGTCTAACATAATTTAAAACCTCATATTCTATCATAAAACATCAAAATACACAAATTTCACCTATGGGTATTTTTCCAAATATAAACCCTAGGTTGAATTATTGCTAACATAAGCTTAATCGAGCTATCGAGATTCCAAAAACGTAAAGAACATTAAAAACTGGGCTTGGAATCACTTACTATGGAGCTTGGAAGCTTGAAACAAACCCTAGCTATGGAGAACCCTTGAAATTTCGGCCTAATGAAGAAGATGGACAAAGATTGGCTTTTAATTTTGTTTTTAATTCATTTTAATAACTAAATGACCAAAATACCCTTACTACTAAACTTTCCAAAAATTCCTTCCATGTCCTAATTTTGTCCATGAACTTAAAATTGGTTAAATTGCTATTTAAGACCTCCTCATTAATATTCCAAAACAATTTCATACTAAAAACTTCTAGAATGCAAGTTTTGCGACTTATTCGATTTAGTCCCTACTTTCAATTTAAGCACTTTAGGCATAGAATTTCATCACGAAATTTTCACACAATCATGCAATCATGTCATAATCATCAAAATAATTATAAAATAATTATTTCTATCTCGGATTTGTGGTCAGGAAACCACTATTCCGATTAAGCCCTAATTCAGGATATTACAACTCTCCCCCCCTTTTAAGGATTTTCGTCCTCGAAAATCTTACCGGTAAACAGGTGTGGATATTGGTTTCTCATAGTTTCTTCAGGTTCCCATGTAGTCTCTTCTACCCCATGCTTTTCCCACAACACTTTCACAAGTGCAACACTTTTATTTCTTAGTTGTTTGACTTCTCGAGCTAAAATTTTAATCGGTTCTTCTTCATAAGTCATATCCGGTCGTAGTTTTACTTTTGTCGGTGAAATTATATGTGAAGGATCGAACGATACCGGCGTAACATAGATACGTGAAACACATCATGAATCTTCTCTAATTCGGGTGGTAACGCTAGCCGATATGCTACCGGTCCAACTTTTTCAATTATTTCATACGATCTAATAAAACGCGGACTTAACTTGCCCTTTCGTCCAAATCGAAGGACTTTCTTCCATGGAGACACTTTCAAAAATACCTTATCACCAACTTGAAACTCCATTTCTTTTTCTGTCTATCTGAAGCAACTTTCAAACAATCTCGAATCACTTTCACCTTTTCTTCGGTTTCTTTTATTAAATCAACTTCATAAATCTGACTTTCCTTGAGTTCAGTCCAATACAATGGCGTCTGACATTTACGACCATATAATGCTTCATAAGGTGCCATCTTCAAACTTGTCTGATAACTATTATTATAAGCAAATTCTACCAATGGTAAGTACCTTTCCCAACTATCTTGAAATTCCAATACGCAACATCTGAGCATGTCTTCAAGAATCTGAATTACTCTCTCTGATTGTCCATCAGTTTGTGGATGAAAGGCAGTGCTGAAATTTAACTTTGTACCTAATGCCTCTTGCGACTTTTGCCAAAACCGTGAGGTAAACCTCGGATCTCTATTTGAAATGATTGACAAAGGTATCCCATGAAGTCTAACAATCTCTCGGATATACAATTCAGCCAACTTACTAAGAGAATAATCTGTACGTATCGGAATAAAATGAGCCGATTTAGTCAGTCTGTCAACTATTGCCCAGATGGCATTTTTCTTCCCTGGAGTTAACGGCAACCCTGATATAAAATCCATAGTAATCCGATCCCATTTCCATTCAGGAACCATAATACGCTGAAGTAATCCCGAAGGTACCTGGTGTTCAGCTTTCACTTGTTGACAAACTAAGCACTTTGATACAAACTCGGAAATATCTCTTTTCATTCCACTCCACCAGTACATTTTCTTTAAGTCATTATACATCTTCGTACTGCCCGGATGAACCACCAAACAACTATTATGTGCTTCATGCAAAATCTTTTGAATCAACTCATCATTTTTCGGTACACAAATTCGATTTTTAAACATCAAACAACCATCAGAACCGATTCTGAAATCTGATCCCATATCAGCTTCACACTGTTTTCTTTTGGCTAGCAAATCTTGATCATTTTTCTGAGCTTCAAAAATCTCTTGTAAAAACATCAGTCTTGCTCTTAACTCTGCTAGAATCGAACCGTCATCTGACATTTTCAACTGAGTGTTCATAACTCTCAAAGCAAACAACAACTTTCTGCTTAAAGCATCGGCAACCACATTCGCTTTTCCTGGATGATAATCAATAACAAGCTCGTAATCTTTCAATAACTCTAACCATCTTCGCCGTCTCAAATTCAAGTCTTTTTGTGACATCAAGTATTTAAGACTTTTGTGATCGGTATATACTCGGCACTTTTCACCATACAAATAATGTCGCCAAATCTTCAAAGCAAACACCACTGCAGCCAATTCCAAATCGTGAGTAGGATAATTCCTCTCATGAGGTTTTAACCGACTCAAGCATAAGCCACCACTTTTCCTTCTTGCATGAGGACACACCCAAACCATTTAGAGAAGCATCACTATACACCACAAATTCTTTACGATTCGGGTTGTATCAACACCGGTGCTTCAGCTTAATAACTTTTCAATTCTTGAAACTCGTTGAAATTCTTCCGTCCATTTAAATTTAACATCCTTTCGAGTAGTCTAGTCATAGGAGCAGCAATTATAGAAAATTCATTTACGAACCGCCGATAATACCCAGCTAGCCCCAAGAAACTCCTAACTTCGATTACATTTTTCGGTGGTTTCAATCAACAATGGCTGAAATTTTACTAGGATCAACCCGTATACCATCACCGAAACAATATGACCCAAAATCCAACTTCCGAAGCCAAAATTCACTTTTACTAAACTTAGCATACAAATGCTTATCTCTCAAAGTTTGCAAAACTATCCTCAAATGCTCAGCATGCTCTGTCTCATCTTTTGAATAAATTAAAATATCATCTATAAACACCACAACAAATCTGTCCAGGTATGGCCGAAATATGCGATTCATTAAGTCCATAAACACAGCAGGAGCATTCACAACCTTTGAATGGCATAACTAAAAATTCATAATGACCGTACCTTGTTCTAAAAGCAGTTTTAGGCACATCTGACTCTTTCACTCGCAACTGATAATACCCAGATCTCAAGTCAATCTTTGAAAACCATGTCGCTCCTTTTAGCTGATCAAACAAATCATCAATTCTCGGCGATGGATACTTGTTTTTGATTGTCACCTTGTTTAACTGCCGATAATCAACACATAATCTCATAGAACCATCCTTCTTTTTCACAAATAACACGGGAACACCCCAAGGTGAAAAACTTCGGTCTCATAAAGCCTTTATCACCAACTCTTGCAACGATACTTTAATTCTTTCAACTCTGTTGGTGCCAATCTATATGGAGCAATCGAGATCGGAGTGTTCCCGATCAAATCTATACCAAATTCTACTTCCCGATCGAGGCAAACCCGGTAATTCTTCCGAAATACATCCGCAAATTCACACACAATCAAGACTCGATTCAACTTTCTTTTCAACTTCTTTTGTATTAATTACATACGCCAAATAAGCTTCATAACCTTTTCTCAAATATCTACGAGCCGACATCAAGAAATCATACTAAATATTGCCTCGATTTGTCCGGTTCAACCCGCAAGATTTCACCACTTTCACATTTTAATTCTATAACCTTTTCTTTGCAATTTACTATAGCATCATGCAATGTCAACCAATCCATACCCAAAATAACATCAAATTCATCAAACGGCAACAACATCAAGTCGGCCAGAAAATAATGACCCCGAATCATTAAAGGGCATTTCTTGCTTACTTTATCAACTATCACACATTTGCCTAGTGGATTCGACACTCTAATCATAAATTCTGTGTTCTCAACAGGTATATTCATACTAGACACCAGTTTCATGCATACATATGAATGAGTAGAACCGGGATCAATCAAAGCAATAACATTAGTATCATAAAGATAAAATGTATCAGTAATCACATCGGGTGAGGAAGCATCTTCACGCACTTTAATAGCATAAGTTCTAGCTGGAGCTCTTCCTTCAGATCTAACTGTTGTATCTCTGGCTACATTCTTACTGCTTGTTTCACTTCCACTTTTCTGGATACCTTCCCTCGAGTCTGCACCACTAGATTTTACATTCTGAAATTTTTCTTTCTCACTCTCTCAAGCGCGTCTCTAATAGAATGATCCGGAGAACCACATCGAAAACATTCATTTGCTCTGCGGACCAAAATAATTTCTACCACACCGGGCACTCGGGTTTAACAAATCTCGTATTTCCCACTAGCCGCAGTATAGTCGAGATTTAGGACCCACATTCGCTTCTTAAAATGTCCATATGATTGCCCAATTGAAACTTGGAACGAGGATTCATATTTCTTGACTTTCCGGGTTCTTTGTGAAGGTGCATTACTCATTGGTCTTTCCTTCCAATTTCGTGTTTGATTCTACCTTTTCTTTTCCTTCATGAGTTCTTCACCTTACAAGCTCGATCAACCAAGACTACCATTTTTTCAGTTCAAGGATCCCGACAAATACCTTAATGTCTTCGTTGAGCCCGTCTTCAAATCGTCGGCACATCTTGGCTTCAGAGGAACATATTCCCGACATACTTACTCAATCGAACAAACTCTCTTTCATATTCGAGACTGTCATATTACCTTGCTTCACTCAAGAAACTCTTTACATTTCGATCAATAAATCTTTCACTAATATATTTCTTCCAAACTCTTCTTGAAAGAATTCCCGGTTACCCTCTCTTTCGGTACCACCAAATCAAAGTCTTCCACCAATTATAGGCTGAATCTCTCAACAAAGATGTAGCACATTTCAAACATTCTTCGTGTACAAGATAATTCATCAAATACTCGGATAGAATTTTCAAGCCGAACTCGCTTTCTCGCATCATCATCAATATTTGCTCTAAATTCTTCAGCCCTTGTTTACTTAATTCTATCAATGCGGGTTCTATGAAATTTTATCATATCCACTCCCCGAGGCATCGGAGGCATAGGTTGAGGAATTGGGGAGGTGGGGAGGTCGTACATTTGGGTTCGTCTGAACGAACTCGATGTACCATGCACTCATCATTTGGAGAAAGGCTTCCGATCCCTTTCTCCTCCTCCCCGACCAACAAGAGGAGGTGGGTTTTAGTCGGCGCCCCTTCAGCCGGAGCTGGTGCATTACTCTCTACTTCATCCGCCACACTGGATCGGGATCCATTTACTATATAAAAATTCATTTAAAAAGGTCAGAAGTCGTCACACTATCACAATTCATACATATGGCATGTATAGCAAAATCCGTACATACAACACGTAGTCCGAGAACCGACTAAACCTTCTCTAATACCACTAAATGTAATGCCCCCATACCCAAAACCGTCGTTGGAGTCGAGCTTGAGGGGTTACCGAACATAATTTATCAAATTAAGAACTTCAAATCATTTGTTTCCACATTCACAGCTTTCTAACTACCTGCGTCACAGTTACAAGAAAACTCATATCTCGAGTTAAGAAACTCGAAATCAAGATCCGTAAATTTTCCCTAAATCTAGACTCATATATCTATTTACTAATTTTTTTCTAGAATTTTTGGTTTGGCCAATTAGTACAGTTTATTAGTTAAAGTCTACCCTGTTTCAGGGTTCGACTGCTCTGACATCTGTGTATTATGAATCATATATCTCTCTATACAGAATTTCAATGACTATGAGGTTTGTTTTTATTAAAACTAGACTCAATAAGGAATCTATAAATATAAATAAAAGCTTCTAATTATTTTTTTAAAATTTATTATGAATTTTTAAAATCAGAATAGGGGATCTAGAAATCACTCTGGCCCTGTTTCACAAAAGTTTAAATATCTCATAAAATATAATTTATATGCCTGTTTTGTTCAATCCATATAAAATAGACTCATTAAGATTCAATTTCATAACTTACTCATTATTTAGTTCCATTTATACTTTTTTAGTGATTTTTCAAATTCATGTCATTGCTGCAGCAATATTCTGCTTTTAAGGCAAGTTTCATCTTTCCATGAATTTTTATGAACTAGATAACCTATTAAACTTCCATAATATCAAACATGATCTAAATTAGCCATCACCATGACTTATCAATATCAAACATTTTCTCAACCAAACATGGCCATATCATAAAATTATTTACACAAAATAAGTATATTGCTATACATGCCATACTTAAGTTTTACAAGCCATTTACCCAGATGAAAGTCCTTTGGATAGTGTGATCGAACCTTCGACCCGTCCCGATTCCCGAGCTGGCTTGTTCAAAACTACAGTAAATAAAGAGGAGGGAATAAGCATAAATGCTTAGTAAGTTCATATATAAATAACAAGTAACATAACCATACAAATATACCAAACAACTTTAGCATGGTATCACCAAAACATATATCACATTTCTAAACATCATTCATCATCTTGCCACCTTATCGTTGTTGTATCTAATTTCAACCCGAGGGTTAAGAACATACCTGTCCAAAGTGTCCATTTCACAACACTTACCAAAACGTCACTTGCATCTTAAGTGTTCTTCCATTTCACTAGAAATTTCACCCGTTGAACACATCGGAATACAACTCGGATACACGGATAATTTGCACATAAGTGCCTCATATGTAATCAAGAAATCATGTAACCCGCCCCTAAGTGAACTCAAACTCAACTCAACGAGCTCGGGCGTTCGCATCCATAAGTGAACTCGGACTCAACTCAACGAGTTCGGATGCCTAGTTACATTTCACGAACTCGGACTCAACTCAATGAGTTCGGACATTCGCATCCATAAGTGAACTCGAACTCAACTCAACGAGTTCGAATGCTCAACCATCCTAGTGACATGTCACTTGTATCCTAATCTATTCCTAAGGTTCAAACGGGCTTTTTTTTCCTTGATCTCACATCTTTGCCGTCTTCCACGGTATATCGGAACCGATACTCGGTGATAGTTCATACTCATCCAGTAATTCACATAATTACATATTATTCAACAATAACCACAAAGCATAATATTTCATGATAATAATCAGCATCATATCATATAAACAACATTAAATTGCTTAAAATGACAATTATGTTACTACATTTACACATGAACTTACCTTGGTACCAAAATATAAAGATTTTGCAATATAGTCCACAATCTTTTCTTTTCCTCGATCGCGACTTGAATCTCGTTTCTCTTGATCTATAATGCCAAATTAATCTTATTTAATACATACATTCATCAAAACAGCATTTAATACTGAACTTTGGAAAAATTACACTTTTGCCCCTAAACTTTTGCATAATTACACTTTTGCCCCTAGGCTCGGGAATTAAACTTTATTCCTTATTCTTATGTTTTATAACATTCTGATCACTTTTCCCTTCTATGGCAACATCAAATTCTCTCTCTAACATATACTTGTGACTATTAGGTATTTTTGCCGATTAAGCCCTTTTATTCGTTTTCACTCAAAACCGAGTAGCACAAGTTGTCTAACATAATTTAAAACCTCATACTCTATCATAAAACATCAAAATAAAAAAATTTCACCTATGGGTATTTTTCCAAATATAAACTCTAGGTTGAATTATTGCTAACATAAGCTTAATCGAGCTATCGAGATTCCAAAAACGTAAAGAACATTAAAAACGGGGCTTGGAATCACTTACTATAGAGCTTGGAAGCTTGAAACAAACCTTAGCTATGGAGAACCCTTGAAATTTCGGCCTAATGAAGAAGATAGACAAAAATTGGCTTTTAATTTTGTTTTTAATTCATTTTAATAACTAAATGACCAAAATACCCTTACTACTAAACTTTCCAAAAATTCCTTCCATGTCCTAATTTTGTCCATGAACTTAAAATTGGTCAAATTGCTATTTAAGACCTCCTCATTAATATTCCAAAACAATTTCATACTAAAAACTTCTAGAATGCAAGTTTTGCAGCTTATTCGATTTAGTCCCTACTTTCAATTTAAGCATTTTAGGCATAGAATTTCATCACAAAATTTTCACACAATCATGCAATCATATCATAATCATCAAAATAATTATAAAATAATTATTTCTATCTCAAATTTGTGGTCACGAAACCACTATTCCGATTAAGCCCTAATTCAGGATATTACAATTAATTGCACCATACTTAAGTTATATTATAAAATGCACATATTGCTTATCATTCCCATCATGGCCGGCCACTATAACTAAAGTGGGAAGTTTGACATGCAAATCTTCCTATTTTGCACTACAATTTATTTGGCCACTACAAATTAGCCTATCACATTTTCAAGAATTTTCACATAAGTCCTATTTCATAATTTCACTCTCAAATGACAAAATCAAAGCATGAAATTTTCACACATACACTTTTACATATAATAAGCACAGAATATAACATCTAATTATTTTTTTGTGACTCAATTTTGTGGTCCAAAACCACTTTCCGACTAGGGCGAAATTAGGGCAGTCACATTTTCAATATTTAAACATAAGTTAATTGTGAATGAATCATGATATGTCACAAGAATTTAGCTATACCTTTAGCATATATATATACATACATGAAGCCGTATAGTATGCATGAAATTGAAATAAGGAAATTTGTTATGATCATATTGCCGTAAGTTATATTCACGAGATTGAAGATATGTAATGGTAAATTAAGAAGCAATAGTATGATAGTTATTAAGTGATTATACGTGAGTGAAGTCAACATGGACTAATGTGATGAACTTGTGTGAAATGCATAAATATAAGAAGTGTATATGCTATGATTTTGTGAAATTTATATTCAAATTATTATTCGGGCCTATGGCTCAGTAAGCTTTTAGCTGGTGTAATTGTTTCGGGCCATGAGCCTAGCAGGCATAATGCCGGTGAATGAGTTTCAGACTTAATGTCTAGCAGGCCTCTTGCCGATGATAAATTCAGGTTTATACCTAGCAGGCCTTGTGCTGGTGATAAGTTCAGGTTTATACCTAGCAGGCTAATTTCCGGTGAAACAATAAAAGTCTATGAATATGAGTTTATGTTATACGGTATCTAGATTCATTCGATTGATTAAATTGTCCAGGTACATATAAATTATTATGCATATGAAGATAATGTGAATTAAAGTATGAATTGAAACGAGAAGTATATGAAATGTGGTTGTGTATATCTATATTCAGCCATCTTGAATTTAGTACATGAAGGTATATGTTATATATATATAATTATGATCATTGAATTTATATGTGAATGCAATGATTTGAATTAACTTTATAAGGTCTAATCAATGAATTACTATGAGTCATTTAGATGGTGTGATTATGTAATTCGAACTCTGAAGAAATAATGAGTTAATGGAATGGATTTAATGTGGTTATGTATATTCGGCTAATTAGTGTTGCATTTCGAATATGTTATAATGTGTATAAATAAGTTTTGTTATTTAAGATACTTAAGACTTACTAAGCTTAATGGCTTACTGTGAATGTTTTGTGTTGTCCTATTTTATAGATCTTGTTTGAAAGCTACGAGCTCGGGGATTTCAAGTTCAAAGTCATCTACACTATCGTCACTGTTTTGGTACTTTTTGATAGTTTATATTTTGAAATATGGCATGTATAGGCTTAACTCTCTTTTGAAACAAGTTATATTTTGAAATTGTAAATATTCTAGCCATGCGAAAATGGCTTGCTAAATTCCTAAATATGAGTATATGGTTCAATGGACTTATATGTCAAATATCTTGAAATTTATTAGTTATTTCAATTTTGGTTAAAATTTGTTCATGGTTGAAAGATCAAAGAAACTATATTTTGTTGTGCATGATTGATTATGAATGGTTTCTTTGTTTTACAACCAAGATTCATTTTCTTTCATAAAAATTCAGAAAACAACATGAACACTCTTATGGAAAAACCCTAGACCCTCAACCAATTTGCAAAATAGTCCCCTCATTAGTTAGCTTATGCTACAAGGGTCCCAAAAGTACAAAAATTATCAAGAAAAGTCATCAAAATCACTTACTTATGAGAGAACTTAATGGATAAAAATTTCAAGCTTTTAAGACCCCTTTCTTGCTGAAAATTTTGGTGGAGAAGAAAAGAAGAGAAAAAATATGATAGCTTTTCTTTAGTTTATTTTATTCTAGTCAAATTGGTCACCAAATTTCACTGAATTTTGACCTTTTTTTATTTTCTTGTCCCTATGGTTGGCCATGACATTAATAAAGGCCTATTTTCCCTTTAAAGACTCCTAATTTTAGTTCTCTAGATATTTGACACCTGTAGCTAATGAAATAAAACTTTTGTCCCTTATGCGATTTAGTCCTTTTTCGAAATTGAGCATGCAATCGCTAAAATTATCCCACCAAAATTTTCATGCACTCATAAAATCATGGTACAACACATAAAATAAAATTAAAATTAATTTCTCCAACCTCGGGTTAGTGCTTTATAAACCACTATTTTGACTAGGCCCAAAATCGAGTTGTTACATGTTAGAAATGTCATGTGAAAATTTCGATAAGAAAATTTTATCGGTTATGTGCTTCATTACGAGAAGGACTAAACCTAATAAAATGTAAAAGTTGAATTCTAGTAGCTAGAAGAATTAAATAGATATGAAATTTAAAACTTGAGGTCCTTATATGGTAATTAGACCATAAAAGAAAAGTATGTAGATACTTTGGTGACTCATCCATGGGAATTTAGAAAAAAAAAGCAAAGACTAAATTGAAAATTGACTTAATTTCATTAATTAAAAGATGATAAAAGAATTATCATCTTATTTTCTCACTATCTTCCCCAAAAATACGTGGAAACTCTAGGAGAAAGAGAAGAAACTTTCATGGCTTAATTGGGTAAGTTTCCTTGTCCCATTTTTAGTAATTTTGATATTTTTGAAACTGGGATAGCTTAATCTATCTATTTGGAGGATCAATTTGAAAATTTATCAAGGTATGGAAGTTGGGTCATGGATGAGTCAGCTGAAAATTTAAAATTTATGGTAGAAAATGAAAGGTTGTTGATAGATGAACAGCTTTTACAAAGTGATTTTTGATGAAATCATGATTTAGGAACTAAAATGTAAAGTTGTGAAATTGATGAAAAATTATGAAATTTATAGAAAATATGTGCTGTAAATTTTATGTTGAAATTTCGGTTAGGCTTGGAATAGGGAGTAAATTGTATGAATTCCATTTTTCGAGCCTTGGCTCGATATTGGAATTTATGGAAAAGTTAAGGGCAAAATAGTAATTTTGCCTAGGACGTAAATTGAGTTCAAATGAATATGAAATGTGTGAAATTGATGATTAAAGTTATTTATATAGATCTGAACAATACAAATTCGAAGTTAGATTGAGGAAAAGAAAAGTTTTTCGATTAGTAGATTATTTACGTGAACAAGTGTCGAGGTAAGTTCGTGTAACTTAATTCAGCATGTAAATATTTTAATTTGAATGGTGTATTTGTATGGAATGTGACTTAAATTGATGTGAATTGTTTGATTGCTATGATGAAGAATTGAATACTTGTTTGAAATGGTGAAAAAAGGTTAAGCTCTGTTTGAATATTGGTTATTGAATTGTACACCTAATAGGTACTGTATAGGTTATTGAATTGTACTACTACGAGTATCCATCGAAATTTCAATGATTCAATGGACAAAACTCTTGGCATGATGAGAGAATTATGAGACGAAATGATAATGTCTTGAAAGAATATTGCATGATAAGCTCATCTATGTTTACTTGATGTATATGAAAGTTTTGTGACTAACATGTTTGATTGAATGCACGTGTTTAGGCAATGTTGCCAAGTTGATGGAAAACATGATATTGTATGCTTAGGTTTAATAAACGGGATTGGTAAGTTTAGTTTTCATTATACGAACTTACTAAGCATGCAATGTTTACTCTGTTTGATTTTCCTCTATTTTATAGTGCTTGGAAGCTCGCAAAGGTTGGAGATCATTGGAGCATCATCACACTATCCACTAGCTTATTTTGGGTATATATAGTAAAATCATTTTGGTATAATGGCATGCATAAGCTAACTTGGCCATAGATGGCTTAAATATGTTGTTTGCCATTGGAATGGCTAGTAATGGTTGTTTTGATATACTTGTAATGTCATACTATGGTAGTTACATACATGTTAAATGGTTGTTCAAATTATGCCTAACATATGGAATATACCAAGGTAAGATTATAAACATGTATGCATGTAATGAAATACCATGTTGAATGATAGAGTTTACTTAATTTGAATGCTTGGAGTGGTTGGTATTTGGATGTGGGTTTAAGTACAGGTCATTGGTGTGATTTTGGGCGAGAAATGAAGCTAGAAATGGCTTCATTTTATCCACATGGGTAGACACACAGGCATGTGTCTAGACCGTGTGTGACACACGGCCTGGTACATAGGCATGTGGTTAGGCCATGTGTCCCTTGCACCTTAAATTTGAGAAATAGAATGCTCAAAATTGAGCATACAGGCAGAGGCACGGGCGTGTATATCAACTGTGTGTGCTACACGGCCTAGCACATAGGCGTGTGGCTTGGCCGTGTGCACAATTCAGAGAGTTACACGGGGTTGAACACGGCCTGCAGCATGGACTTGTCCCAAGGTCACACAGGTGTGTCCCTTGGACCACACAGGCATGTGAGCGTTGTAACTTAGAAATTTTTTAAAATGTCATGAAAAATTCTTAGAGTTTCTGATTAAGTCTCGACTTGATTCTAATGTTCGTATTGGGCCTCGAGAGTCTATTTAAGGGACAATATGAATAATCTCGATTAATGAATAGTAATTTGCATAAATTATCTAAAAAATATTCTGAAAGTTCTGGTAATGCTCCATAACCCTATTTTGAAAACAGATACGGGTTAAGGGGTGTTACATTTAGTGGTATCAGAGCTACAGTTTAGCTTATTCTCGGATTTAACGTAGCAAACACGAGTTTAGCTATACATGCTATTATATAATTTGCGATAGTGTGATGTCTCCTAATCATTTTAAATGTGTTTTCCATATAGTAACATCATCCAACCAAGCAAGAGCTGAATCCGAGGAAGTTGGGAGCAATGCTTCAGCTTTAGTTTAAAGAGTTGCATCTGTATCTAGTAGTGAAAGGCCCGTATCTGAGGGTCGAAGTTAGGAGGCAAAACAAACCTTCTTTCAATTGATGAATGAATGGTTTACTGAGTATTTAAGAACAAACTCCGTTGTACAACGACCTCCCTCGCCTGCTCCTCAACCGGCACCTGAGGTACCATAGGGTGCTAAACCTGCTAGAATAGGTAAGCCTCCGGTAGATAAAATCCGTAAGCATGGGGCGGAAGAATATAGAGATACCATAGATGATGATCTGGAAAGGGCTAAATTTTGGTTGGAAAGTACCATTCGGGTTTTTGATGGATTATCTTGTACACCTGCTAAATGTTTGAAATGTGCAGTATCTCTATTGAAAGATACAATTTTTCATTGGTGGAATACCATAAATTCAGTTGTACCGAGAGAGAACGTTATATGGGAATTCTTTCAGGCCAAATTCAGAAAGAAATATGTTAGTCAGAGATTTATGTATCAGAAAAAGAAAGAAGTTTTAGAACTCAAGAAGGGAGACATGACTGTATCTGAGTATGGATGAGAATTTTTTCGGTTGAGCAAATATGCCAGAGAATGGGTTCTAAATGAGACTGAGATGTGTAAATGCTTTGAAGAGGGTTTAAATGAAGATATCAAATTATTGATCAAAATTTTCAAAATAAGGGAATTTACGGTGTTAGTCGGTCGAGCACACAAAGCTGAGGAATTGAGTAAAGAAAAGAAACAAACTGAAAGAGAGGCTTGAGTTTCTGGAAAAAAGATTATGAGCAAGTCACAATCATTTGCTTCTAAGAAAATAATGAAGTATTATGATCGTGTTACTACCTCTACGGGGTATTCTGGAAAATATCGAGGCTCTCAACACTCTAACCCTAGGTCTTTATCGCCATCTGTAACCAGTGTGGGTAGTGTCAGTAATCCCAAACCAAAGTGTAAGCATTGCAACAAATTTCATTTTGGGTAATACCGTTTGCGAAATGGAGCTTTTATCTAGAAATAGTTGAAAAAGAAATAGAATCAGCTTCAAAGCTGAGTAGTCTTGTTTTGAGAGGCAAACCACCCCGTCACCTCGGTAATGTTAGTGGTAGTCAAGGTACTACCAGGGATACAGTAGTTAGATCTGATGCATGAACTCCTACAAGAACATATGCTATTCGCATTAAAGAAGATGCTTCTACATGAGACGTTATTACTTGTACATTTTCTCTACTTGATACTAATATTAATGTTTTGATTGATCCTGGTTCCACACATTCAACATATGCACAATGTAGCACCCCAAACCCGGCCCAGACGTTATGGCCGAATCTGACGTGCCACATTGAAGTTAAAAACCCATGTTCCCTTTTAAGTGTTTTAAAAGCCGACTTTTGTTAAGCTAACTAAGTGAATGGAAGCTGGGCACCAGGTAGGTATCCATAACAGAGGAGGTGAGCCATGAAGGCTGCTTAAGTACCAAGCTCTTCGATTGGTTCTAATCCTAGACATGCCCACATCCATTGCCACACTTGATTATAACAAATTGAAAATTTCCTTGAGTGGTCATCTTTGGTAAATCGAATATTTGTGACGTCATGTTATTTTAAAAACAAGTACCGTTTGAAATCACACCTTAAGTCTAGCCCATTTGAATTATTATCCATCAATTTAAAGTTATTTAAAATAATATAATCCCAGAAAATCAAAGAAGAAAATAAAGTTAAAATGGCCTTATTATAATCCAAAAATTAAATAGTAATTAGAAATAGCTTAGGAAAACCAGTCTCTTTTTCAAACCCAAAGGCGTTCACCATGGCCACTCTAAATCCCCTCCGGCTCCAAGACACTCACATCAAGGCCCACCTACAAGGTTAAAGAAGGGGTGAGTTTGGAAACTCAATGTGTAAGGAAAACCCATTCAAAGCCCAAGTCAGCTCAAGCCCATCGGGCCTAAGCCCATTCAGATAATAGTGATACTGGGCCAGAGCCCTTTTCAGATTACATTAAACTGGGCCTTAGCCCCTTATTCAGATAACAGTACAGCCCATAGGCCCATTTCAAAATACATGCAACATCAATAAACATATGCAAGCCCATTTGGGGAGACTACTCAAACCACCAACCGCTACACTCCACCCGTACCAACCCTACACTCCATGTGGGGAATAACTCAACCCACCCAGCCTTACACTCTCAGATTGCTTACTTTATCGCTCGATTAACGAAGAATTGAGGCAAAGCCTCCAAGACGTGGACAAGCCACTTTTAGTACTTCCTCCATCAATATCCCATCCATGCATCGATAATAACAACATGGCATGCGAGAAATAATAACAATCAAACATGCATTTAGGTCAATTTACTCCTAGGGGTATTTTGGTACTTTATCTCCTAGGGGTAAAACTGTAAATTTTCTACTTTTTAAAGGTATTTCAGTAATATACCTATTTTAGGGTTTTTTATGCATACTCCTACCTTTCACGTACTAACAGAATCACTTACCGAGGGTTCTTACCGAATTGGGCCCGTTAGCCCTTTATTCCAATTTTGGCCCAATAAGCCTAAAAATATCGAGGGCACGGAAATCATGCACTTTGCAGTCCAAACATTGAAGCTTACCAAAAATATTAATCGATTTACCACATGAGCATTCGCACACTCACAAATCTACAAAATACCGATTTTCGGCATTTCAGCTTTTCGGCTTTTGCCGATCTAGACTACGAAAGGGTGTCAGTTACACACCTGTTTTATGACGATTCGTTGACGAGATCCACACTCTAACTACCTACAATTATATTACTACCACGTTAATCTACTACTGAAATGAACTATATAATAACTCCTTACCTTATTCAGCCATAACAACTTAGACGCTAGCAATCCTACCTTTGCCGAAGTTTGCGACTAAACTTAGGTCCCGTTGCTCCACTTGTCCAAGCCCTTGATCAGTAGCCTCTAGATCACATTATTATCAAGACAAAATAGTTATCACAACCCCTTAGGGCTACAAGTCCAAGTCGACAGCCTCCCTAACCTTTAGGGGTTTCAGTTTTTCTAAAATACAAAATAAAGACTAGATTGAAAAGACTTACCATCGGTTCCTTCGATCAGTGATCCCAATTAATTTCTACTCAATTCTGATGCCGATCTAAGCCCTCAAATGATAACAAAAGTCAAGCCTTCAGTGATCTCACTATTCGGCCAAGTCCCTAAGAGAGTGGGGTTTTCGGCTTTTGTTGAAGCTGTGTAAAGAAAGATGAAATAGGAGGGTTTTGCTATGGTCTTGTCGATAGAACCTTGAGGTTTAGAGAACTAGAGAATCGGTCAAGAATGATGGAAAAGATAATAAAATTGGCTAGGAGAAATCAGCACAGAAGAAAGTATAGTTTTTGGGATTTTGGCTTTTTATGACAATGGCTATGAAGGTTTTAGAAACGTCTGAAGAAAAATATGGAGATGCACAGGTGATTAGAGAGATTCGGATATGGAGGAAAAGAAGAAAAAGAAAAATTTGAAGAGAAAAGGAGAAAAGAAAGAAGAGGAGAATGGTTAGCAAATGGCACAACTTTCCCCTTCATGCCGAATTTATACTGGCACTCAACCTAGCCGAATTTTCCCATGCTAGAGGCCCTTGGCCGGCCAAATCCTGCTCCTTGATCAGCTCCTAAATCTTCTCTTTTATCAGCTCCTAAATCCTCTCCCTTATCAGCTCCTAAATCCTCTCCCTCATCAGCTCCTAAATCCTCTCCCTTATCAGCTCCTAAATCTTCTCCTGACAGCCTTTCACTTTAGTTCCACTGCTTACCTTTTCTATACATAAAAATTAATATCACCAATTTGCTTACCTTGCGACTCGAACCTTTGCTCTCCTTGGTCATCCACACGCCACCTCTCAAGCCCCCAAGTGACGCCACAAGCCAACTTACCACGGGCTTCCTTGTGTTTTATTTTACCCAGTTAATACCTTAAAGCCCAGCTAACCAGAACCCCTTCTTCTATAGAATTAAAATTAACTAAAATTACCGGATTTTAACTTAAACTTGGGCCTTCTAGAGACCCACTAACTTGATTAAATCTACGCCAAGCTAACAGAACACCAAAATTTAAAATTTGCCAACACTCACAGAATTCCTAAAAATTGGGGCGTTACACACAAACTTAGTGTCTGTTAAAAATTTACCTCTTGAATTCACTGAATTCGTGGTTAAAGTTTCAAACCCCCTAGGCTAGTGTGTTATGGTGGATAATGTCTGTAAAAATTGTCCGCTAATGGTAAAAGGTTATTGCTTTTTGGCTGACTTGATGTTATTGCCATTTGATGAATTTGATGTGATTTTGGGAATGGATTGGTTAACCCAATATGGTGCAGTGGTGAATTTTAAATAAAAATATATTGTATTGAAATGTCACAGTGGTGAATTAATTCATGTTGAATCTGATAAACTGGATGGATTACTTAATGTGATTTCAACAATATCAGCACAGAAATATGTCAGAAAGGGTTATGATGCTTATCTTGCATATGTATTGGATACTAAAGTATCTGAGTCAAAGATTCAATCAGTGACAATTGTATTTGAATTTCCTAATGTATTCCCAGAAGAATTACTTGGTTTGCCCTCGGATAGAGAAGTAGAATTCTTTATAGATCTTGTTCCGGGTACAACGCAGATATCCATAGTACCTTATAGAATGGCTCCTACTAAATTGAAATAGCTGAAAGTATAGTTGCAAGAATTGATTGACAGAGGTTTTGCTCGACCTAGTGTCTCACCTTGGGGTGCGTCGGTTCTATTTGTAAAGAAGAAAGATGGATCGTTAAGGCTGTGCATTGATTACGACAGCTCAATAAAGTTACAATAAAGAACAAGTATCTATTACCTCGTATTGATGATTTGTTTGACCAGTTAAAATGTGCCATCGTATTTTTGAAGATTGATCTTTGTTCTGGTTACTATCAAATATGGTAAAAGATTCAGATGTGCCAAAGATAACTTTTAGAACTAGGTATGGACATTACGAGTTTCTGGTGATCCCATTCGGTTTGACAAATGCACCTGCACTGTTTATGGATCTGATGAACAGAATTTTCAACCCATATTTAGACAGGTTTGTGGTGGTATTTATAGATGATATTTTGGTTTACTCCCGAGATGAAAATGAACATGCAGTGCATTTGAGAATATGTTGCAAACTTTGCGAGAGAAACAATTGTATGCCAAATTTAGTAAATGTGAATTTTGGCTATGGGAAGTTAGTTTTCTTGGGCATATAGTATCTGCTGAAGGCGTCAGGGTGGACCTGAATAAAATTTTAGCCATTGTTAATTGGAAGCCACTTAAGAATGTGTCTAAAGTCTGAAGTTTTCTGGGACTAGTTGGTTTTTATCGAAGGTTTGTAAAAAGGTTTTCAATGATATATTCTCTAATGACCCATTTATTGCAAAAAGATGTGAAATTTGAGTGGACTGATAAATGCCAGTAGAGTTTTGATAGATTAAAAGCTTTATTGACAGAAGCCCAGTGTTAGTTTAGCCAAAATCAGGTAAGGAATTTATAGTTTATAGTGATGCGTCATTGAATGGTTTAGGCTGTGTTTTGAGGCAAGAAGGTAAAGTAGTAGCCTATGCTTCAGGACAACTAAAACCACATGAAAGAAACTACCCGACACATGATCTTGAATTGGCAGCCATAGTGTTTGCATTGAAAATTTGGCGGCATTACCTATTCAGTGAAAAATGTCACATATTCACTGATCATAAAAGTCTAAAATATTTGATGTCACAGAAATATTTGAATTTGAGACAGTACAGGTGGCTTGAGTTATTGAAAGATTATGATCTGGTTATTGACTATCATCCTAGAAAAGCCAATGTAGTTGTAAATGCTCTAAGCAGAAATGTAACACCTCTTACCTGTATCCAAGGCCGGAACAGGGTACGAGGCATTACCAGACTTAACCATACACATAGACTAAAACCGGGCCACAAAATTTCATTTAATTCAAAACTTTTCGAACACATGCATAGTCTTATATTTAAAGACTTATAACGTGGCATAAATGAGCACTTACACATCCATAATCATGCAATAACATGTCATTCACTTTAAACATATTTGCTTACTATGCTGTATATAATATACATTCTTACATTAACTAGAACTAGACATGCTAAATCTTATTCTCATTTTATACCATCATAATGTAGTTGCCAATTTGTCTATTAAACATCCATATTCAAGGCAACATTACTCATTTCCATTTAATTCATGATCCACTGGCCTACATTTAACTTACCTGATTTATTACCAATCATGCAGAACAAACCAAGCTAACTATATCATCACATCAAAACATAGGACATGTCATGATTAATTAAACTTATAAACCATAATGGATAAGGACCACGTCTCATGATCATATACGATAACTCAATGCATACTGATACGTATGGTCAAAGTCATAATAATAATACATATCACAAACTAACTTCCTGTGCATGCCACTAACTTGATATTTCTAATATTTGAATTAATTCTCCCAAAAATAATAGTTTGATAGTGTGATTTTGCCTTCGACGATCTCCAACCCCGAGCCAACCTGCCAATACTAAAGAAATGGAGAGGATGGATAAGCTTTACGCTTAGTAAGTCCATAGGAAATTAATAAGCAATTACTAACATGCTTCTAAAGATAAAACACTATAATTGTACAATTACACATGTTTAGGTTAAGCTGTTTTATCGAGTTACAGTTACTAAATCATTCATATTTGGAGCTAAAAAACTTCAAATTTAGTTTCATTAATTTTGATTGAAACTAGACCATATACCTTTCTGCCATAAAATTTTTCAGAATTTTTGGTTTAGCCAATTAGTACAGTTTATTCATTAAAATTTCCCCTGTTTTACTGTCCAATAGTTCTGACGTCTCTTCACTAAAAATTATTTATCTCATATTTCGAGACTTAGATGATGTTCCTGTCCATTCCTCCTAAAAGTAAACTCATTTAGAATTCTATTCATATAAATTATAACTCATAATTATTTTTTTACAATTTTTACCGATTTTTCCAAGTCAGAATAGGGGATCTCGAATTCATTCTGATACTATCTCACAAAAATTATAATATCACATAATATAGAACTCTTTTGCTCCCACTGTTTCTTTTATATGAATATAGACTCATTAATATTTAATTCCATAATTTTTTTTGAAATTTAATTCAACTTACACAATTTTTAGTGAATTTTCAAATTTTACACAACTGCTACTGTCCAATACTATTTTACTACTAAAATTCACTCTTACATAATTTCACTTAATCCATTTTCCCTTATCGAAGTTCACTCAAATATCGAGCACATTGCTCATAATTTTCATAAACATATCCCTGCACTTATTCATCATATAATCATGTTCACATGTATTTTTACTTAATCGATTTTCCTGTTGAACTCTTCGAAATAATAACTGATACTCAGTTGCTTGCACATATTTTCACACTTGTAAACAAGGCTATCTGGTATGCATAGTAGCCTGCACTTAGTACTACACATGCAACCAATTATCCGATACACGTAGTAGCCTGCACTAAGTACTACACACATGACCTAACCATCTGATACACGTAGTAGCCTACACTTAGTACTACACACGTGATCGAAGTTATCGGGTACACATAGTAGCCTACACTTAGTACTACACATGCGACCAATTATCGGGTACACGTAGTAGCCTGCACTTAGTACTACATACGTGACCTCACAATAGATCATTCGTACCGTTTCTATTCCAAAGGCTCAACCGGGAAATTCCTCACTTTCCAACATGTTACAAATTTATTCATAGTCCTTTTTCAATTTGCAATTTACAACAAATAATCATTCTATAGGCAGCCACATTTCATATGATAACAAAATATAATAAAATGAAAAGAATCGATAAATTACTTACGTACAAACTTGTCGAAATCTCATTAGGTACAACCGCGTAACAATTCATACAACCCATGTAATAGTAATTTAACATTCAATTCATGTAACACTAATTTGTCATTGAATTTCACATGACACAACAAGCATCACATTTTCCATATCATACACACCATCCATCAACTTCTCCTAAACATATTAAATCATACAATTTATGCCATAACAATAAAAAATTACAATTCAAGTATGGTATTGCATTATTATTAACACACGAACTTACCTCGTATACAAAAATGGTCATTTTTACCATTTTGTCCACAACTTGGTATTTTGCCGATTTTAGCCTGAATTTCAATTTTCCTTACTCTATCATTACAAATATAGCCTAATTAGGACCCACATTATTCAAATTGACCCAAAATCATATTTTGGAAAAATTACAATTTTGCCCTTAAACTTTGTCAAAATTACATTTTTTCCCCTAGGCTGGTAAATTAAACTTTATCTATTTTCTTATTTTTTATGACATGCTGATCATTTTTCCCTTGTATAGCAACATCAAATTCACACTTTAACATGTACTTATGAACATTAGGCATTTTTATCGATTATGTCATTTTACTCGTTTTCACGTAAAATCGCTTAGTAAAAGTTGTTTAGCACAATTTCAAGCTTCATATTCTACCATAAAACATCAAAATAAACACACTTCACCTAAGGGTATTTTTCCAAATATAAACCCTAGGTTAAATTATTGCTAGAATAAGCTTAACCAAGTTACCGGGATTTCAAAAATGTAAAGAACTTTCAAACGAGGCTAAGGAGCACTTACAATCGAGCTTGGGAGTCTGAAAAAAATCCTTAACCATTGCTGCTGCTGGTAGAAACGGTTGAATGAAGAAGATGATAGCTAATTTGGCTTATTTCCCTTTTCTATTCTTTTAATTATTAGTTTACCAAAATACCCCTAACATAAAAATATTTTATTACACCCATTTCATGTCTATTTTTGTCCAGCAATCAACCAATGGTCTAATTACCATTCAAGGACCCTCAATTTAAAATTTCATAATAACTGGACACCTCTAGTATGTAGAACTCAAGTTTTGTACTTTTTACGATTTAGTCCTTTTAACTAAATTAAGTGCCCGAATGTCAAAATTTTCGAACGAAATTTTCACAAAATTATTTTGTGAAATTGTATACCATAAAAATATAATAAAGAATAAAAATTTCATCGTCGGATTTGTGGTCCCGAAACCACTCTTCCGACTAGGCCCAAAATCAGGGTGTTACACAAAAGTCCTTGTATACTTTGCGACCAATGAATACCCGATTGTCATTATCTGATGATGGTTCAATTATAGCTGAGTTAAAAGCTAGACTGACATTTTTGCAATAGATGTCTGAAGCTCAGAAAAATGATAGTAAGTTGCAAGCAAAGCGAATACACAGTGAATCGATTCCTGACTCAAAATTTTAGATCGGGAACGATGTTTGTCTATTATTCAGAGGCAGAGTATGTGTACCAAAAATTTTAGAACTAGTATAAAAGATTTTGAATGAAGCTTATAATGGTAACATGTCTATTAATCCTGGTAGTAATAAAATGTATAATGATTTGAAAAAGATGTCCTGGTGGCCAGGAATGAAACGAAATATTTCTGAGTTTGAATCTAAATGTTTGATATGTTAGCAAGTATAAGTTGAACATCAGTTGCCTTTTGGACTATTACAGCCAGTTACGGTACCAGAATGGAAATAGGAAAGAATTACCATGGACTTTGTATCGGGATTACCCATGTCTCCAAAGAAGAAAGATGCCATTTGGGTGATTGTTGATCTATTGAATAAGTTTGTACACTTTATTCCGGTACATATGGATTATTCTTTGGATAGATTGGCTAAATTACATGTTTCTGATATTGTCAGATTGCATGTAGTGCCTGTCTCCATTATTTTAGATAGAGATCTTCAGTTTACTTCTCGATTCGAAGCAAATTACAAGAAGCTCTGGGTACTCAGTTACACTTTAGTACTGTTTTCCACCCCCAAATAGATGGTCAATCTGAATGAGTAATACAGATCTTGGAAGATATGCTTCGGTGTTGTGTACTTGAGTTTGAAGGTAACTAGGAAAGGTATTTGCTCTAGTTGAATTTGCTTATAATAACAGTTATCAGTCTAGTATTAAAATGGCACCATATGAAGTCTTGTATGGGTGCAAATGTAGAACTCCATTGTGTTGGACAGAACTCAGTAAGAAAAATTTACATAGAGTTCACTTTGTCTGTGAAATCGAGGAAAAAATCAAAGTAATTCAGGACAGTTTGAAAGCAGCCTCTGATCGTCAAAAATCTTATGCTGATCTGAAACGAAAAGAAATAGAATTTCAAGTTGGTGACACAGTATTTTTGAAAGTATCACCTTGGAAAAAAGTTCTCCGGTTTGATTGTAAAGGAAAACTAAGTCCACAGTTCATTGGACCATATGAGATTAAAGAAAGAATCGGACCAGTTGCATATCAGTTAGCTTTACCACTAAAACTTGATCGGATTCATAATGTTTTTCATGTGTCTATGTTACGGCAGTATCGATCTGATCCTTCACATGTTATCTCTCCGACATAGGTAGAGATTCAGCCTGATATGACATATAGTGAAGAATCGATCAAATCCATAGTTTGGGACACAAAAGAGTTAAGGAATAAAAAAGTAGCTTTAGTAAAAGTTATTTGGTAATGACACGGCATAGAAGAGGCTACCTGGGAACCAGAGGATTCTATAAGGAAGCAATACCCGAATCTTTTTATTGGTAAGATTTTTGAGGACGAAAATCCTTAAGGGGGAGAGTTGTAATAGCCCATTTTTAGTGAAAACGGAACAGTGGTTTCAGGACCAACAATCTGATCCGAAAATAAAATTTATTTTTATTTTATTATGAGGTCCATAATATGTTAGAAATGTCATGTAAAAATTTCGATAAGGAAAATTTTATTGATTATGTGCTTAATTACGAGAAAGACTAAATCGCATAAAATGTAAAAGTTGAATTCTAGTAGCTAGAAGAATTAAATAGCTATGGAATTCAAAACATGAGGTCCTTATATGGTAATTAGACCATAAAAGAAAAGTATGTAGATTTTTGGTGACTCATTCATGGAAATTTAGAAAAAAGCGCAAGGACTAAATTGGAAATTTACTTAATTTAATTAATTACAAGATGATAAAAGAATTATCATCTTATTTTCTCATCATCTTCCCCAAAAATACATGGAAACCAAAGGAGAGAGAGAAGAAACTTTCATGGCTTAATTGGGTAAGTTTTCTTGTCCCATTTTTAGTAATTTAGATATTTTTGAAACCAGGATAGCTTAATATATCTATTTGGAGGATCAATTTGAAAAGTTATCAAGGTATGGAAATTGAGTCATGGATGAATATGCTGAAAATTTAAATTTTATGGTAGAAAATGAAAGGTTGTTGATAGATGAACAACTTTTACAAAGTGATTTTTGATGAAAACATGATTTAGGGACTAAAATTTAAAGTTGCGAAATTGATGAAAAATTCCACAATTTATAGAAAATATGTGCTATATATTTTATGTTGAAATTTTGGTTAGGGTTGGAATAGGGAGCAAATTGCATGAATTTCATTTTTCGAGCCTAGGGACGAAATTGGAATTTTTGGAAAAGTTAGGGGCAAAATGATAATTTTGCCTAGGACGTAAATTGAGTCCAAATGAATATGAAATGTGTGAAATTGATGATTAAAGTTATTTATATAGATCCAGACAACACAAATTTGAGGTTAGATCGAGGAAAAGAAAATGTTTCAAATTAGTAGATTATTTAAGTGAACAAGTGTCGAGGTAAGTTCGTGTAACTTAATTGAGCATGTAAATATGTTAAATTGAACGTTGTGTTTGTATGAAATGTGACTTATATTGATGTGAATTGTTTGATTGCTATGATGAAGAATTGAATACTTGTTTGAAATGGTGAAAAAGGGTTAAGCTTTGTTTGAATATTGAATTCTGATGAATATATGTGCTTTCCCGAAATGAATGAGGTCCTGTATTTGTTGCTTATGAGATTTAGCTCGAACGAGTAATCCTATTGATCTCATTATAGAAAGGATTTAGCCCGGACGGGTAATCCTAACATAATCTCCCTCGAGCATATGTTACAATTAGGGTTTAGTTTGGACTCGTAATCCTAATTGAGCTCTTCTAAGCACACGTTACATAAAGGGTTTAGCCTGGACTGGTAATCCTGTAATACGATATGTGGCTCGTGAGTATGTTCTTTGATTAAGTGCCCTAATTGGTATCTTGAATAAGAATTGATGGGTTATTGAATCGTACACCGTGAGTGTACTATCCGAGTATCCATCGAAATTTCAATGACTCAATGGACAAAACTCTTTGCATGATGAGAGAATTATGAGATGAGATGATAATGTCTTGAAAGAATATTGCATGATTAGCTCATCTATGTTTGCTTGATGTATATGAAAGTTTTATGACTAACATGTTTGATTGAATGCATGTGTTTAGGTAATTTTGCCAAGTTGATGGAAAACATGATATTGAATGCTATAGTTTAATAAACGAGATTGGTAAGTTTAGTTTCCATTATACGAACTTACTAAGCATGTAATGCTTGCTCCATTTGATTTTCCCCTGTTTTATAGTGCTCGGAAGCTCGCGAAGGTTGGAGATCATTGGAGCATCATCACACTATCCACTAGCTTATTTTCTATATATATAGTAAAATCATTTTGGTATAATGGCATGTATAGGCTAACCTGGCCATGGATGACTTAAATATGTGGTTTGTAATCTAGCCATTGGAATGGCTAGTAATGGTTGTTTTGATATACTTGTAATGTCATACTATGGTAGTTACATACATGTTAAATGGTTGTTCAAATTATGCCTAACATATGAAATATACCAAGGTAAGATTATAAACATGTATGCATGTAATGATATGCTATGTTGAATGATAGAGTTTGCTTAATTTGAATGCTTGAAGTGGTTGGTATTTGGATGTGAGTTTAAGTACAGGTCATATAACACCCCTAACCTATATCTGTTGCCGGACTAGGGTTAAAGGCATTACCGGACAAATTGGAACATTTAACATTCATTTCACAAACATCATAGCATCAAAGATCGAACAGCAGCATATTGTCCCTTATTTGGGTCATCGAGACCTTAAACATACATCAGAAAAAGGTCGGGACTAAACCAAGCTCATACAATTTTTTTTAAAAACTTAAACATTTCTCAAAGTAATATAGGTCACATGCCCGTGTGAACAGGCCATGTGCTTCACGAGGCATTAGACACGCCTGTGTGTCTAGTCCGCGTCAAAACAGGGCATATATACTAACTTGCTCACACGGCTACAAGACACGCCCGTGTGCCTTGGCCGTGCTCGAGCCTGACTTACAATTGTAGGGTACCCTAGGGGACACACGGCCGTACAATATGACCGTGTGTCGCACACGACTGAGACACATGCCAGTGTCTCTGCCCATGTGGACAAAAATAGGCCATTAGAAAAGCCAATTTTCTACCCACTTAAAACAAACCTACAAGAAACCAAAATCACAAAATTTCTTAACCAATTCACAATCAAAACTTTAACCATTCATGTTATATCATTGCCAACCAATTCCATGCTTAATAACCTTACTATTTTATGTCAAAACATAAGACAGAAACATCTCAAAACATATGGTTATTAAACCTTAATACATACCACTCAATTTCATACTATGAACTTACCAAATACTTGCCAGATTGACCAGTTATTTTGGCCAAACAAGAACATGTCATAAATATAACTTCACCATATAACTTATACCACAACTCACTCATAAACATATCCATAATCAAGCCAAATCACATGGTGAGATATATTCATATTTCAAAACATATTCAAGGCACTTCTAGCCTATACATGCCATGCTCCAATATTTACATTTCCAAAATGTGTACCGAAATGAAGTTCGATAGTGTGGTGATGATCCAAAATGATCCCCGAGTTTCCAATAGCTATGATATATGTAATACAGTTAAAAGACACACAGAGTAAGCTTATAAAAGCTTAGTAAGCCATATACATATAAACTTAACATATTAAACATTAATTCATTATCAAATTACATATACTTCAAGTCATAAACTATTACAACTTCCATATTCACATACATTTCATATCTTCCAATTTCCATGACACATATATCATAATTTCTCATGCTTTTACCACATATCATCTTGTGTTCATTAAAGAATACATACTTACCTTTCACTATCAAATGTGATACTCATTTCTAATGTACCTGAATCAAATATGTATTTCACAAGTCATTCATTTTTTGGAACGCCCGTTTGAACCATTTGGAAACGTAAGGATACGCGGAAAACTCGGAAAGTATATACAATGCCAACGTCCCGGACGTGGTCTAATATGCAATCAAACATCGATGCCACTATCCCGGACAAGGTCTTACACGAAATCAGATACGATGCCGATATCCCAAACATGGTCTTACACATAAAACAGAAGTCGATGCCAACGTCTCAGACGTGGTCTTACACGAAAACATATATGGAATCCTATGTCCTGATATATGTATCCTAACTATTCCTAAGGTTTGTACTAGGCTTTTCAGATGTCGGAACCTTGTCGATACTTTCTCGGATAACATACATTTAGCTCAGACATTCATTCATCACAATTCAATATAAAATGAATAATAATAATTCAATTCAAACAAGCTTATTTGTATATCGACTTACCTCGTATGGATTTAAATGGATGGAATCGGTTACTCGACAACTTTCGACTTTCCCCGATCTAATTCCGTTTTCTTTAACTCTTGATCTATATAAATTCAAATTTAACTTATTGAATCAAAAATTCATTCAAAACAATCCATAAACACATATTTAGGGTATTTTGCAAACTAGCTCTCACATTTTCACATTCTGACACTTTAGTCCTTATTTCAAAAATTCACAAAAAACACATAATTTGCACATACTCTTGTTTGGCTGAATATTCATAGCACTCATACAAGTCCAAAAATTTCATTTATTTCACATTTTAGTCCCTCAAATTAAAAATTTCACAATTTAGCCCATTTTACTCAAAATCATCAAAAATCCAAAGACAAAAGATATTAACCCAAATTATATTTTCCATTTATCAACAACTAACTTTAAAAAACTCATAATTTCATCAATGGCACAACTCAAAATCATCAACAAAATAAAAAATTGAGACATGGGCTTGATAGTATATAAAGCAACGATTACAAAAACGTAGAAATTGTCAAAAACTGATTCAAAACCATACCTTAATCCAAGCTCAAAGTGCTGAAACCTAACTATCTCTTTTTCTTTTCTTTTTTTCTTGTATTTTTGGTTGATGAACAAATAAAAAAGAATATGATGGCTTTTGGTTTTAATTTAATTAATAATAATAATTCTTTTACAATTTTAACCTTTAATAATCCATTACAAATTCACTTAATGGATGGTTATTTATGTCCATTCAAACTTATAATGGCCAAATAACCACATAAGGACCTCACAATTATAAAGCCAAATCAAATAGGCACTTTAACAGTTAGAAGGCCACTTTAACATTTTACGCGATTAGGTCCTTTTTCAAAATTAAGCACACAAACATTTAAATTTTTCTACAAAACTTTCACACATGATAATTCACACATCATAAACAAGAAAAATAATATTTGAATATTTTTTTACTTGGATATATGGTCCCGAAATCACTATTATGACTAGGCTCTAAACCGGATTGTTATAGGTCATTGGTGTGATTTTGGGTGAGAAATGAAGCTAGAAATGGCTTCATTTTGTCCCCGCAGGCAAACACACAGGCATGTATCTAGACCGTGTGTGACACACGGCCTGGTACATAGGCGTGTGGCTAGGCCGTGTGTCCCTTGCACCTTAAATTTGAGAAACAAAATGCTCAGAATTGAGCACACGGGTCGAGACACGAGTGTGTGTCTCGATCATGTGTGCTACACAGCCTAGAATAGGGGTTTGTGTCTTGGCCGTGTGAAACCTGCACCTAATTTCGAAAAAAAAATGTAACAGCCCGTTTTTGGGTCAAATCGAAACAGTGGTTTCAGGACCACAAATCCAAAGTATAAATATTTATTTTATTATTTATTTAAGGTCTACAGTATGATTGAATGATTGTGTGCAGATTTCGTTAAGAAATTTTATCGATTGAGTATCCAATTTGGCTAGAAGGGCTAAATTGCAATTAGTGCAAAACTTGAGTTCTATACGCGAAAGGTGCCTAATTGCTATGAATTCTTAAATTAAAGGTCCTTAAATGGTAATTATACCATTATATTTTTGTATGGACAAAAATGGGCATGGTTAGATAAAATTTCAAAGTTTTAAGTGAAAGGTGTTTTAGTCATTTAGTAAATAAAGACAAAATTAACTAATAAAAAGATTTCCATCTTCCCAATTTCATCCTGCCATAGCCGAATTTCACAAAGAGTCCATAGCTAGGGTTTCGGCCACTTCTAAGCTTGATTATTAAGAAAAAAAAGTTTGAGTTTAGATCGGGGAAAGAACAAGGTTGTGGACTGAATCGAACTAATAGTCATTTTTGTAACCGAGGTAAGTTCGTATGTTAAATAAGCTTTAATATAATTGAATTTAAATTCTTTAATATCGCATGAATTGTATGATTAATTGTGTCGATGGGTTTAACCTTACGGACGAGTTCAATGACGGTTCGATAAGAAAGAAATCCCATTTGAAGCTTAGGAATAGATTAGGATATAAGTGACATGTCATTAGGGTTACCGTGTGTTAGGTGATTATGTGGTTCAGGTGCTGGTCTTGTACGTCCTACCTGTGGCTGGGTATACCGGCATATGTTGCAGTTACTTGATAGCTTGTGTGAGTAGCACCAAGTAGCTACGTCTTGACTGACAGCTTTTGTGAGCAGGCCCATTGATTAACTCGAGAATGAGCAATTATGTGATATGAGATTGAGGTAGCATTGGCTATATATGTGGCACTTGGTGTGCAAGATTCCCAAGTATCCGACATTATTATTCCGAGAGGTTCACGAGTATGTCAAAGATAAGAATAAGTGTAAATTGTTATGAGATGGTACATGTATGTACTCGAAGCTTATGATTATTAATTCGTGAAATGAAAATTTCAAGGTAAGATATGATGGAAGTGAATTATGATAATGAGATTATGGTAAATTCTGTTATCCTATATTATATTACTTGTATGATTGATGTATGGTAAGGTTGCTTATTTCTTCATACGATCTTACTAAGCTTTATAGCTTACTCCGTTTTATTTTTAATGTTTTATAATGTCACGAAGTTAGCTCAGGATTGGAGATCCTCAGAAGTAGCATCACACTATTAAGCTGTCTTATAGGTACCGATGATTTTAAAACATCATGAGAGTATGGCATGTATAGGGACTTGGTCATTTTGTTATATGTGTCATTTGATTTGTCCAAATGTATTGGCTTATATTTGTTTAAGGTGATTTGGTATTTAGCCATATGATTGGCTTATTTTGGCTAAAATCGTTGTAAGTCCATTTATATAAGTATAAGTGCTAATGTCTTTTGTTTATGTATTTTGTAATGGGTTGCTATATATTTATTATGTTAAATGATTTCTTGTGGAATGGATGAGATCGGTCCTTTAGTGTGCTAGTAAATCTAAGTAGAATTATGCATGATGAGGGTATTCATGTTGACATTTGTGAATGTGAGTTTGGTAATGAATTATATGATTTAGCCTTGATCGTGGATGTTTTGGTTGCTTAAACATGTCATGATTTATGTCATTGAAATTGTATAAGTGTTTATACAAATAAGGGTGACAAAAGGTTTCGTAGATAGCCTTTATTTTGTCCACACGGGTAGACACACGGGCATTTGTCTAGGCCGTCTGTGACACACGGTCTGCCCTATGGGTATGTGTTCTAGCCCTCTGTCCTTTACACCTTAATTTTGAGAAACAAAATGCTAAGAATTAAGCACACGGGTAGAGACATGGGCATGTGTCTCAGCCGTGTGAGGGACACGGCCTCAGGCACAAGCGTGTGTCCCGACTGTGTGAAGCCTGCACCTATTTTATGGAAATATAATTTACCACACGGCCTAGAACATAGACGTGTGACTTGGCCATGTGACATCAATTTGTTCATGTATTGTAGAACAGAGAGTTACACGAGTAAGGGACATGGGCGTGTGTGACCACACGGCTTGCCTACATGGGTGTGTCCCAAGCCACATAGGCGTGTGATCCCTGTTCATAGCAAAAATTTTCTATGTTTTGTAAAAATTTCCTAAGTGCTCGGTTTAGTCTCGAACCACTTCCAAAGCATTTTTTGGGCCTCTTAGGCTCGTATTAGGGACTTTACGAATGAAGGCAAATAGTTTTAATTTGGATGAAAGTTTATGACCCAGAATTGTATTTTTGCTCGCTTTGTATGTCTGGTAATGCCTTGTACCTTGTCCCGATGCTGAATACAGGTAAGGGCTGTTGCATTTAGTGGTAGTAGAGCTATGGTTTAGTCAATTCTTGAACTAACGTAGAGTGTGTGAGAGTCTAGCTATACATGCCATATTTAATTTGTGATTGTGTGACGACTCCTGACAATTTAAATTGTGTTTTCCTCTAGTAAATGGATCCTAACTGAGAGGTAGCTGATAATGTTGGAAGTAGTGCGATGGCTCCTGCCGAAGGGACAACGCCATCTGAAAGTAGACCAGTAACGGTTAGTCAGGGAGAAGAGGTCAAAGAACCTTCTTCCAAAGGATGAATAGGTGGTTTGTTGAGTTTGTTCAAACAAATCCAGCTACCCAACATCCTCCACCCCCACCTAACCCCCAATCATTTCCCGTAACTCCTTAAGGTGTGGAATTGGTAACACTAAACAAGCCTCCAATTGATAAGATTCGAAAGCAAGAAGCCGAAGAATTTAGAGCTAATATTGATGATGATCTCGAAAGAGTAGAGTTTTGGCTTGAGAACATTATTAGGGTATTTGATGAGCTTTCGTGCACACTAAATGAGTGCTTGAAATGTGCTATATCGCTTTTGAGACACACAGCATATCAGTGGTGGAATACTCTTATATCCGTGGTACTGAGGGAAAGAGTTACATGGGAATTCTTTCAAGACGAGTTTAGAAAGAAATATATCAGTCAGCAATTTATTGATTAGAAACACAAAGAGTTTTTAGAGCTGAAACAGGGTCGTATGTCTGTGACTGAATATGAGCGAGAGTTTGTTAGGCTTAGTAAGTATGCTCGGGAATTTGTTTCTACCGAGGCTATCATGTGCAAGAGATTCGAAGATGGGTTGAATGAGGATATTAGACTGTTAGTTGGGATTTTAGAGTTGAAAGAATTTTTCATGCTAGTTGGCCGAGCTTGCAAAGCAGAAGAGTTGAGCAAAGAAAAGAGAAAAGCTATGTTTGAGGCTAGAGAGTCAAGAAAAAGAACGATGAATAAGTCATTTCAATCTTCGTCAAAGAAGTCCAGAGATTTGTATACTCATTCTAATGCTTTAGATGGGTATCCCAACAGAGATCGTGGGGACCAGTATTCGGGTTCTAAGGCCCAAACTACATCGATAGTGATCATTGGCAATGCTAGGTCCAATAGACCTGAATGTCAACATTGTGGTAGACGACACCCAGGTGAATGTAGGATGAATAACCGGGCTTGCTTTTAATGTGGCTCCCCAGACCACTTCATTCGAGATTGTCCTGAAATGGCTGAGAAAGATAATTTTCAAAATGCAAGGCCAAGTAACACTGCCACTAAAAGAAGGCCATCGAGAAATACTAGGAGTGGGAATGTAATAGCCCAATTTTAGGTAAATCAGAACAGTGGTTTCGGGACCACAAATCCAAGGTTAAAAAATTATTTTAATATTATTTTTGGTGTTTATAGCATGTGAATTTATATGTGTGAAAATTTTGTGAACTAATTTTATCGTTTAATAGCCCAATTTGAGAAAAAAGACTTAATCGCGTAAAATGCAAAAGTTGCATTCTATATGTTAAAGGTGTTTATTTTTCATGGCTTGTTAAATGGGAGGTTCTTATGTTGTAAGTAGACAATTGATACTGGGAATGGACATAAATGGGCATGTATTTGATGTTTTAAATGTTTATAAACAAAGGTTAAATAAGTAATTTGTGATTTAAGTTTAATTAAAATAAAACAAAGCCATTTCATGCTATCATCTTCCTCCCTAGCTGATTGTAAGAAAGAAAATAAGGGTTTTGGAAGATTTGAATGTTTGACCATTGTTGTTCAAGCATGTAAGTCCATTTTAGCTCGGTTTTTTATGATTTTTAAGTTTTTGAGATCGTTGCTTTGTGTTCTAGCTAGCCCATGCTTCAATTTTTGAAACTATTGATGATTTTGAAAGTTGCCATTGATGAATGCTTGATTTCTTGAATGTTTTATGATGGAAAATGAGTATTTGTTGATAGATTATTATGTTTTGTAAAGTGATTTTTAGTGAAATTGCTTAAAAGGGGTTAATTTGTAAAAATGTAAAAATGTGGGATTAAATATGTGAATAAATGATAAATATGGGTTAATATGTACACTATGAAAATTCAGCTAGCATGAAATTAGAAAGAAATTGTGTAATTTGTGATTTTGTAAATAGGGACTAAATTGAATAAATGTGGAACTTTAAGGGATAAAGTGAAAAAATGCCCAAATGTGTGTTGTGGACTAAATTGAAAGATTATGTGATTAAATGAGTTGAATTTGTTATAATATAAATCAAGAAAAGAGGAACCTGGACTTAGATCAAGGCAGGAACAAAGTACTTGACTAATTGACTAGTTACGTCGTTTTTACGTCCGAGGTAAGTTCGTATGTGATAAACATTGTTACAATTATGTTTTTAATGCTTTAATATAACATAAACTGTATAAATGTGACTAGGATTACGTACAACTACAAATCGACTATATTTGGCACTTAGTGTGCGTTTCGAGATAGCTTCGACTATATAGAGCACTAAGTGTGCGAATTGGAATAGCTTCGGCTATATATGGCACTAAGTGTGCGATACCAAGATAGCTTTGGTTTAATGTGATAGCACTAAGTGTGTGATATCGTTATAGCTTCGGCTAATCATTTATTCACTAAGTGTGCAAGTTCTTAGAGTATTGAAATATTTTCAAACGATTTAATGCATTGAACAAAAAGGTGAGATTGAAATAAATAAATACGGGAAAGTATAGGTACGTACGATACCTATGTGGTAGTTGATACTATGTGTATGAAGCTTGATGGATTTGTATATATATATATATATATATATATATATATATATATGATAAATGGTCATGGATTAGAATCGAATGATGATATGAGGCTTACTAAGTGTTTAATAATTGATGATTTGTATAATATGAACTGTTGAGTATATACATTTGGTACAAACTTACTAAGCTATGAAGCATACTGTGTGTGTTATTTGTCTTTGTTTATAGAGTTTCAAAGCTAACTCGAACTCGAGGATCCTCGGGAATGTCATCACACTATCGATCAACTCGTTGGTACTTTTGAAGCTTTGTATATATGGTATATGGTATGTATAGGCTAGTGAGTTGATGATATGTTTTGAATTATGATTTAAGCCATGAGATTTGGCTTACTTTTGGCTGGTATGTATTTGGTCATTTAAGTTGGCCTAAGTGTAGTGCTTAATGCCTTATATATATATTGGCTTGTTTTGTGTATGTTGGCCTTAGTTGTTGATATAGTTTAAAGATGTGTTTTTTATATGAAATTGATAATAAAATGATGAATTAATGTATATGGAACTTATGCAAGTTGTGAAGATCTTGGAATAATGATTTGGTATGTTTTGAATGTGGAATTGAGTAGTTAAAATGGTTGATGATAGATGGTATGATATGTGTGTGAATTGGTATGTTTTGGGTTGCTTATAAGTGTATAGAAATGGTTCCAAATTGGTTGCTATGTAACACGGCTGTGTGTCCCCAGGGGTACCCTTTTGAATTAAGGCAGTATACCCTATAGTTTTGATACGGCCTAGACACACGGGCGTGTCTATTGACCGTGTATGGTACACAGACTGGCACATGGGTGTGTGGCTGGCTGTGTGACCCAATTCAGTAACCTTCCTAATTTTTCCACAGCTTGTGACACGGGCGTGTGACCCTAAAATCAAAGAAAATTTTTTAAGTTTCCCAAAGTTTGAAAATATTTACGGCTTAGTCCTGAACCACTTCTAAGTATGTTTTAAGGTTTCGTAAGACCTTATAAGGGACAAAGTGATTGACATGAAGGGATTTTTATTATAATTACACAAATGTATGATTTATGTTGAGATTGATCGATAATGCCTAGAAACCCTATTTCGGCAATAGATACAGGTTAGGGGTGTTACATTTTATTGGTATCAAAGCTACAGTTTAGTCGATTCTAGGACTAACGTAGCGAGTGAGAGTCTAGCTATACATGCCATATATATAAATTGCAATAGTGTGATGATTCCTAACAGTTAAAATGTATTTTTCGTATAGTAAATGGTTCCTGATCGAGCCATAGTTGATGATGTGGAAAGTACTGCGCCCACTCTTGCTCAAGGAGCAGCACCATCTGATTCTAGGCCTATTTCTAGTAGCCAAGGGGGAGAGGCTAAGCAAGCCTTTTTTCCAACTGATGAGTGAGAGGTTCACGGAGTTCGTTCGAATGAATCTGGCTACTCAACAACCTTTACCCCCACCTGTTCCTCAACAAGTCCCAGTTGTGCCACAAGTGATAGATACTATTCGATTAAGTAAGCCATGTAACGCCCTAAAAATTGGGCCTAGAAATATTGGGTTTGGAGTCCGAGTTCAGGTAGAAAACTGCCCGAATAAATGGGATGATTTAATTATTATTATTATTATTTAGTATGTTTAGTTAGTAATTAATTAAATTACAAAGGGTTTATGGTGTGGGAAAAAGTCCGGGGCTCGGCTCATAGCTTTAACAACATTCTTAAATTTTACCTCTTAAGGAAATCTGGGCATAAGGCCTTAAAAATAAGTTGGGCAGAAGCTAGGCATAAAGGAACGCCTGGCCCAGTTGTTAGGCACGCTGGGCAGTAGGAAGGAAGGCTAGGGTTCGATTCCTAGCGTGCGTAAACATGTTTTTAAGTCAAGGGCTGCCGCAGGCAGGCCTTAAGAGTTGTTGGGGCTAACTCATGTCACAATAAGGAACTCAGCCCAGTGGCAAGGGATGTTAGAAGGCTGAAGGGGACCCCAGTTCGAGGCACAGGACACACGAGACATTTATTTTTTTAGTAAACGGGTTGCACTAAAATAGGCTTTAAAACAAGTTGGGAATGAAGTTTGACACAAAGAGCCCCTATGGCGCAGTGGCAGCAGCGTGCTAGGCATGCCGAGAGGATGTTGGTTCGATCCTAGGGGAAGGCAAAATTTTGATTTATTTTTTTTAAGTAGCCGTGACTGCAGTAGTTAAGCTTGAAAATTAATTGTGAGAAGATTATGTCACGAGAGGAGCTTCAGGGCAGTGGCAAGCAGCGTATATGGGTGCCTAGAAGTCTTGGCTTCAAGCTATTGTACGCATAATGGGCTACCTTTTTGTTGCATGCATGGGGGGAGTAATTCAATTGGACCGAAAGTTCCAAGCAGCAAATTGAGTCGGCCAAGCGGTGGGAAAGTGGTGGCTACTAATCGGTAGGAAGGATTTGGATGGAATTCAAATTAGGTGGTGTCTAAAATTAAAGAGAAAAACATGGAAATTTGAACTTGGAAAGGATTTTATGCCGAAATAGGACTCATGGTAGTACCAATTTGGCTATAGGCAATTAAATGCCGAAAAACCTCTTAAAATTTTGGCTTGTATGGGTTGTTTTTCTTCTTTGTTTAGTTTTGGGTATTTTTAAATGTTAGTCGATTTAGGTTCGGGCCATTCACATCTATTATTATTTTTGAGATCGACCTTCATTCTTTTTGTTCATCTTTTTTTCACCAAGCTTAATCTTCTACTCCTACTTATAAGTCCTTTCTCTTTAATTCTCTTCTCATTATTGCCGAATATAGATACTTTTCTCCGTGCCAAAAAAAGCCGAACCTCACAACTCTCTTATCCTTCTGCCGACATCTCCCCTCTACTTCACAAACTTCTATTCTCCATCTCGTTTCTTCAAAAGCCGAATCACCTAGATCTATTCTCTATTCGTATTTTAGGTTAGATCTACAACAAATCGAGAATAAAAAGGTACTTGGGAGCGTTTTTGGCAAGTAAATCTTTGGTAAGTGCTCGGAATCCCTTCTCTATCCATTATTTGGTGATTTAAAGAAAAGTCAAAAACCCCTATATGCAAAGGGTGCCTGTCAACTAAACTAAAATGGTTTAGTGGTGTTATTTGATTTGTTTTGCTCTAGTGTGGATTAAAGGCTACTGATCGAGGGCTTGTATAATTGGAACGACTAGATTTAGATCTAGTCCATATTCCAAGAAAAGGTAAGAACTTTAGTGCCTAAGGTGTTAATGGCTGATTATTGGTAAGGGGATTTGTATATAAGTTTTTATGGATTCATAGTTTAACGTGTTTGTAACTGATTGTAGGCAACTCGTGTGTGGAACTCGTCAGCGTTTCGTCGTAAAATAGGTATGTAAACGACTCCCACTTATAGACTAGATCGACAAAGGTATTTTGTGGACTTATGAACGTGCGAGCGCTCGTGGGATAGTTGTTCGTTAATCTTGGTAATCTCAAGCGGTAAGATTGTAGAGTGCACAATTTCATGCACTTCGCTATATTTGGGTTTAATGGGCCAAAATCGGGTTAATGGGCCAACATGCCCAATTCGGTAAAAATGCTCGGTAAGTGTTTCTGTTAATACGTTAATGGTTGTAACATGCATGAAAACCTTAAAATAGTAAATCTACTAAAATACCCGTAAGTATAAAATTACCATTATACCCCTAGGTGCAAAGTGACCATTATACCCCTAGGGTTAATTTTGACTGAAATGCAAGATATTCTGATTCTGTATGTTGTATGCCATGACATGTATATCTGTTGCATGGGATATGGGTTATATTGATGGAGGAAGCGTTCTAGTGGCTATGCCACAAATATCTGTTTCTGGTGGCTACGCCACAAATATCTGTTCTGGTAGCTCTGCAACAAATATCTATATCTGGTGACTCTGTCACAATATCTGTTCTGGCAGCCATGCCGCAAATTCTGTGGCGTGTAGCGGATGGGTGGGTCGAGTTGTCTCCCCACATGGTGTAAGGTTGGTACAGGGGAGTATACGGATGGATATGGGTTGGGTTTTCTACATACATGATATATCTGTTCTGTATCTGTTATGGGTCTATGGGCTTCATTCTAAATTCTGTATAGGGCTATGGCCCAACTTAATCTGTTTCTGCGGTTTGATCTGATTTTTAATATGGTTTGGTTATTTTACACACTGAGTTTTCCAAACTCACCCCTTAATTTCATCCGTGCAGGAAATCCCCAACCCTAGTGGACTTGGAGACGTGAGGGATTCGGAGTGGCCACATGCTGCAAATTCATTTTTCTTCATGTGTTTTGATCAGCAGTTACTTATTTTAATTGTTTTGGGTTTTTAAGTTGTAACAAGGCCGCTTTAATTACTTTTTTAATTGTTTTTAGTATGTTTTGTTAGCTTAGATATGATATTTTTTTAATTGTTTGAAATTGAATAGCTCTAGGGCGCATTTTAAAAAGGTTACTTGATTTCAAAATATCGCGTTAACAAAGCAAAGCTTTCACAACGAACACATTTTCAAAATTAATAACCTTTTCAAATGGTTTTAAACGAATTGGTTTTCCCTAAACAATCACTCAGTTAAAGTGTGGCAATGGTTGTGTGCATGTCTAGGATTGGATCCGTGGAGAGCTGGGTACTTAAGCAGTCTAATTGACTCACCTCTTCTTTTCTAGCATCCTACCTGGTGCACAGCTTCCATTCACTTTAATCTATAACAAGGATTTTCTTTAAACACTAAGAAAGACTTTAGATAAAACATGACTTTTCTAGTAACGTTACAATGTGACACACCGAATTTGATCATAATGTCTGGGCCAGGTTTGGGGTGTTACAAGCCACCTATTGATAAGATTCAGAAACATGGGGCTGAAGAGTTCCGTGCTACAGTTGATGATGATGATGCAGAAAGAGCTGAGTTCTGGCTCGAGAACACAATCAGAGTATTCAAGGAATTATGTTGTACTTCTGATGAATATATCAAATGTGTGGTATCTTTGCTTAAATATAATACATATCATTGGTGGAAAGCGTTGACATCAGTGGTTCCTAAAGAATGGGTTACCTGGGAGTTCTTTCAATCTGAATTCTGAAAGAAGTACATAATCCAAAGATTTCTCGATCGGAAACATTAAGAGTTTCTAGAATTGAAACAGGGTCGAATGACTGTGACTAAGTACGAAAGGGAATTTGTACGATTGAGAAACTATGCTCAGAATATGTTTCTACCGAAGAAATCATGTGTAAATTATTCATTGATGGACTAAACGAAGATATAAAGCTATTAGTTAGGATTCTGGAAATCAAAGAATTTGTCATTTTAGTTGAAAGGGCTTGTAAAGCCGAGGATCTCAATAAAGAAAAGAGAAAGGCTAATTCAGAGGCAAGAGATTCGAGGAAAAGATCGATGAGTAAATCTTCCTCATCAAAGAAATCTAGATACTACTTTAACCGATCGACAGCTTCAGTGGGATAACAGAATAGAGGTGTGGAAACACAACAATTTACATACATTTTCATGCCCTTTTTAACTTAAATTCATGCAGTTTCGATAAAACTCCTGCCATAAGATAATTAATTTTTATAAAATAATTAAAGTGTACTTAAAATATGAAAATGTTGAATTTTAATTAATTTTATAATTAATTTTTATGAATTTTCGTTATTTTCGACAAATTTGCACAAAGGGCGAAAAATGGCTTGGCAGACACTGCTAGAAGCACAAAACCGAGAAGCAATTTGAAGTATCAACGCCAATTAATTTTCAACCTAAGACTGTCCAAAATTATGTGTATTAATTCATAATATAATTAATTTTAATTTATATCCAATTTAATTTGGGTTAAAAAATTATTATTAATAAATTATGAAAAGTGGTCCAGTTGAGCCAAACTGAATGAACCGAATCGACTAAGTAATGGGCAACCCAAAACCGCCCCATGTGCTGACCCAAATCAGATTATTGGCTGATTATTTAGCTTGCAAAGAGGCCCTTGAATACTTGTTCAAATAGCATTCAAACCCCTCCACAAATGGTGGCTTTCTAGATTTGCCCCAAGCTTAATTTAGCAAGTTTGAAATCATCAAACTTGCCACATGTGCGGCCGGCCAAGGGAGGGCTCTTTGGCTGCTAATTTTAGCTATTTTTAGCAGCCCTATTGAGTTATAAAACCCCCCTTAAGCTGATCATTTGAAACACATCTCATTCATCCATATCTTTTCTCTCTTCTCTCTACTTTCTCTCATTTTCCCATTCAAAGTTCCTTGCTATTCTGTCGATTTCTCCTCTTGAGAAAGGGATCTTCTTCAACCATTTTGGAGAAGCAATTGAGTGTTCATAGCATCCTTGATTAGCAAGGACAACAAAGAAGGAAGAACGGAGCAACCTAGTCAAGCCACGGAAAAACACCGAATTTGATTCTTGTTCCCTATCTCTTTAAATTTTGATGTTTTTGTGATGAACACATCTATGAATATTTATGTTGCTGGAATGGTTAATTTAATTAGCTTAGCTTGAATTTAATTCGTGTTAGGTTGATTGCATTTCATCCTTTTAAATTATTAAAATTGTGTTTATGCTGTTATAGGCCCCAGCAAAATTCTTGATTGAGTAAAATCATGCCTAAGTTATTCTTGCATTATAATTGTGAGGGAACTAATGAATTAATTATTTAAATAGATTGAAATTGTAATTAATTGACACAATACCTAATCAGTGCATGTTTATTCTTCTAAGGTAGGTAAAGGTTAAATTACCATTGTATCCGGCGATACATTTGCTTTGCATAACTTGCAAGATTATTGTGATTAAACTGTTTCAAGGTAAGGATACCTTGTTACCTCATATAGTCTTCTATGTGCTTATTAGATTTAATTAATCATTTGAATTGACATAGGAATATGCAAGAGATTAGTTCAATTTAATGAGTATGTATGTACACTAACATGTTTCCTTATTAGAATTTGTTTAATCGATTGAATTAACATAGGGATATGTTAAGAGATGAACGAATTTGTGTAGGTGAGTATGTTCATAAGTTAGCAAATTACCGAGTTGCTGTGAATTTATTCGTAATAACATAAACATGAGTTTAATAATTCTAAGTTAAAGAAATGTAATTAATCCAACACAATTTTGTCATCTTGATTAAATCATATTTTGAAATTGTGCATTAGAACTTTTATTTTTATTTAGTTTAAAATCTTATTTTTTTTAATCATCCTCTTCAAACAAAATATTTTCTTTACCAAAGTGTTTTAAATAATATTCATAAATAGTTCTTTTCACAGTCCTTGTGGGTCCGATAACTCGACATTTACTTGTCACTTTATTACTTGTTGCGATTGCGTACACTTGCACATTTCCGTCATTCCAAGTTTTTGGCGCTGTTTCCGGGGACTTTTTTAAAAGACATTATTTGTGAAATTGTTAATTTTGCATTTTGGCCTTCTTTTTTCTATTAAATTTCAATTCCATTTTCTTTGTGTGTGTTTGTTTCAGGTGTTTATGAGTATTTATCAAATCATTGACTTACTCCCCGTAAACCATGAAATTAAAAGGACTTTCTGACAAAGGAGAAGACAAGCGAACCAAAGAAAGACCAGAGATATGAATTTTGAAATTCCAAACCAAAATCTAGGAGGAACATTCGCTTATAATACTCACAATTCGATCATTGTTGCCGATGATAGAAACTGTGCCATTCAACAATATGTCATTCCTCTTGTGACAGCCCAAAATTGACCCTAGTCGGAATGTGGTTTCGGAACCACAAAACCGAGGCATAAAAATAATTAAAAATTTATTTTGATGCCTATAATATGTGTGTGCTCATGTATGACATTTTATGATGATTGATTTAGTGTTATAAAGGTGAATTTCACTAGAAAGGACTTGTGTGAGAAAACTTAGAAATGAGATAGGCAAATGTTGAAGTGGCCTAATAATGCATGAAGTGAAATAAATGGAGTTGCATGTCAATTATCCCATTTCCTAAGGTGGATGGCCGACCATGACAAATTATGGGCAAGGGGAAACATGTTCCCAACATGTCTTGCTAATGGATGATGTTAGAATGGTTATTATATTGGTGTTAGTAGGAAGAAAAAAAAAGGGGTATGTGTGGTTGCCCCCTCCCCATTGCCGTGTATTGAGCAAAGAAAAAAAAAAAGAGAAGTTTGGTTCATCTTCCTCCTAGCTTAGCCGATCCTTCAAGAAGAAAAGGGAAGACTTAGCATTCGGTCACTTGAGCTTGAACTAAGGTATGGAATCCATGTTAGTCTTTGAAATCTTTGCATGTATGAAGCTAGTTACTAAGTCCTTTACTTGCTCATGTCAAAAAAAATTTGAAGGTGGTAGTAATACAAGTGTTCGGCCATGGAGGATGTTTAAGGAGATGGTTGTTGCCTTTATGATGTAAGGAATAATTAGAAATGGGTGAAAGAAACAAGTCCTTGTTCTTGATTCTTCTTGGCCGATTCTAAGGGAGAAAAGAGAGCAACCATGTGGTTTCTAAGCCATAAATAAGGTGACCCATGTTAGAAATTGTGATTTTGAGGTGACTAGAACATTCGGCCATGCATGTTGTCTTCCTTGGTGAGTGTTTTAATGTTGTTGTGATGAAAGCATGGAGATGAGTGAGTTCGAATGTTTAACAAAAGGAAATTTTGTGCCATTGAGTTCTTGTTGTTATGTGTGTGTGTGCATGAGTATTCGCCATGCTATAGAATTTATGTTGCAAAATGATTAATTCTTAATGAGAAGTATAATAGTACTTGTGAATGAGCTTGAGAGTATTTAAACAATTAGACATGAAAAGGGTGGTAATGAGGCTGAAAAAATTGTTGGATGGTTAATTGGGTAAGGAATGAAGCATTCGCCATATGGGGTATAAATGGGCATAGGTGTTAAATACCTTGTATTGGAAACTTTGATAAATAAGTAGCAATAAATTAAGATGAGATTGAGTAAATTTTCAGCTTAGTTGTGTTAAGTATTCGGCAATAACTATAATAATGCATGTGAATGCCGTATGTTTGTGTTTGATGGAGAGGTAAATTGTTTGATTTAGCTCAAGAGCAAAGGGGAACTAGATTGGACAAAGGAAAGGAGAAAGCAAACGAGTAGCCGATTTGGAACCGTTCTACCCCAAACAAGGTAAGTCATTAAGCACATATGTTTGATATTGCTTAAATGATTGGAAAATCTATGCAATTGTGTTTAATGGAATGCTATATATGTATAAATGAAATTGTATGTGTATGGAATGAGGATAATTGTTGAATGTAAAAGAAATAGTGGAATGTGTAGAAAGTTTGCTTTCGGCACTATGTGTGCGGGCAATACGTGTGTATGGTGACGAGATTGGCACTAAGTGTGCGTGATGGAAATATATGGCACTAAGTGTGCGTGCTGGAAATATATGGCACTAAGTGTGCGTGCTGGAAATATATGGCACTAAGTGTGCATGCTGGAAAAATACGGACTTTGGTGTGCGAGCTCGAAGGGTATGGCACTATGTGTGCGGGCTTAAATTTGCGTGGCACTAAGTGTGCGAAATCGAGTAGTAAGCACTGTATGTGCGTCGCTATATATATGGAGGTGTGTCTCCATTGAATTGAGTATGGACAGCGGATCGGGTAAGTACCTCGAGCTCATGACGAATAGAGAATTCGTTCATGCTTGGGGATTGAATTTGGTAAGCCTTAAATCTATGTGATGATTGAAATTGTATGGTTGTGCTGGAAAATGAGTTAATGTGTAAAAATGCTTGATTATCTTGTTGTGTAGAATATGAAATGTGGATGTATGACTTGGTGCGAGATTGGACCGAAAGGTCCGAGGTATTATGGTATAGATTCGATATGGATGAGTACCTAGCCTCGTTTGTTGTACATGTTGTAGTAACTTTATCGGTGGATTGATGAATGCTTATGACTTACTGAGTTGTAAACTCACTCGGTGTTTTCTTGTCACCCATTTTAGGTCTCTCGGACTCTTATTGTTTGCGTGATCGGGACCGTCGTTGAAGTCATCACACCGGCTGAAATCTTGTGGTATTGTTTTCGTTGTTGAAGAACATTTGGCATGTATAGGCTATTATATTTTGTCGAATTGTGGGTTGTAAACTTTAAGCCATGTGAAAATGGCCTATGGGGTCGTCGAGTGGGATGCTAGAACCTATAGCCACGAGTCTTAGAAACTCTGATTTTGATAAGGTGGCCATAATTTGTGTCATGTATGATGGATGATTAAGGCCAAGGAAAGATTCATGAAATTGGCATAGTCTACTGCAGTAACTGTTGCGGACAGCAGCAGTGAGATGAGATTGAAAAATCACTAAAAATAGTAGAAGTAGAATTAAATAGTGAGTAAATTATGAAATTGAACCTTGATGAATCTATTTTTATATGGACGAAACGAAACGACCATATGAGCAGTATACTGAGAAATATTAAAGTTCTCGTGAGACAGGGCCAGAACGGTTTCTGGGTCCCCTGTCGCGACTTTTAAAATTTACCATAAATTATCCAGAAAGAATTAGGAGTCATGCCTTATATGTACAGATTCCATTTTGAGTCTAGTTTCATTAGAAAGAAACGGTACCAGTATTAAAGCCCTGTACAGAGAGATATTCAAGTTGTAACGTACAAAGGTCAGAGCAGTCGATCCCTGTAACATGGGTGACTTTAACTAATAAACTGTACCAATTGGCCCGACCAAAAATTCTAGAAATAAATCCATGGATGGGTATGTGAGTGTAAATTCAGGGAAAATTTACGAAACTAGTTTCCGAGTTTTGAAACTTGAGATATGATTTTTAAGGCGATGGTGACGCAGTTTTCCAGCCCGACTGGAAATGTCAAATTGGTTGGTACCTTGAGAGGATTTGGCCGTTAACCCCTCGTGTCCGACACCGGCGACGGTCATGAGTTAGGGGTGTTACAATTTTATTGGTATCAGAGCTATGGTTTAGTCGGTTCTAGGACTACCATAGAGCGTGTGAGTCTAGCTTTACATGCCAAATTGTTAGTGCTTAATAATGTGATGACTTGACGGTTGAAATTTTTGTTTTGATTAGCGATGGAACCGGGATAGAGAGACCCTTGGCGGATGACATTGAAAGTGTAGCGGCTGCTCTTGCGCAAGGGACACCGCCTGTTGAGCCTCGGTCATCCGAATAATCAAAATGAAGGGGCGAAACAAGCCTTCTTCACCATGATGAATGAGTGGGTCGCGCAATATGCCCGAACCAATCCGGCTGTCCAACCATTCCGAATTTAAATAATCCACCCCAAGAGCCCGTAATGCCATCGCCATCGATCCTGTGAGGCTGAGTAAACCACCGTGGACTTGATTAGGAAGCGTGGGGCTGAGGAGTTTAAGGCCATAGTTACCGATTTATGCCGAAAGGGCCGAAGTTCGCTTGATAACACCATTAGAGTGTTTGATGAACTGTCATGCACACCGATGAATGTCTTAAGTGTGCTATATCCTTGTTAAGAGACTCAGCCTACTATTGGTGGTGGACCTTGATTTCCATAGTCCCAAAGGAACAAGTTACTTGGGATTTCTTTCAAAAGGAATTTCGGAAGAAATATATTAGTCAACGGTTCATCGATCAGAAGCGTAAGGAGTTCCGGAACTCAAGCAAGGCCGATGATCAGATCTCGAATCTGAACATGAGTTCGTAAGACTTAGTCGGTATGCTCGGGAGTGTGTGGCTGATGAGGTTGCTATGTGCAAAAGATTTGAAGAAGGATTGAATGAAGAGTTAAAGTTACTAGTGGGAATTTTGGAGATAAAGGAGTTCGTGACACTAGTCGAACGAGCCTGCAAGGCGGAAGAACTTGGGAAGGAGAAGAAGAAGGCTGAATTTGAAGCAAGAGATTACCGTAAAAGATCAACGAGTAAAGCTCCGTTCTCGACTGTAAAGAGGTTCAGGGAGGACACCAGTAAGTCGAGGCATCAAGGAATTTCCATTAGAGCCCGACCATTGACGGACTCCCGAGCTACATCGGTAGCTAGTGTGGGCAATAATCGTCAAGAGAGACCTGAATGTCCCCAATGTGGAAGACGACACCTAGGTGAATGTTGGGGTAAGTCTGTTAACCGGGCCTGTTACGGATGTGGTTCGAAGGACCACTTCATTAGGGATTGCACGGAGCTAGATGAGAAGAATAAGATGCAAGGTGCGAGATCTAGTGGGGCGACAGCTAGAGGTAGACCCCCGAGGGTTTCAGGAGGTAGGGGTGGTAATCAGAGGGGAGCCACTGATACGGATGTTCGATCCGAGACCCAAGCTCCTGCTAGAGCATATGCCATCCGCGCACGAGAGGAGGCATCCTCCCCTGACGTTATCACTGGTACTTTTACTCTCTTTGATACTAGTGTGATTGCATTGATTGACCCCGGCTCTACTCATTCATATGTATGTGAAACTTTAGCATCCAAGAAGACTCTACCGTTGAGTCTCTCGAGTTCGTAATTCGAGTGTCAAACCCTTTGGGTCAATACGTACTCGTTGATAAAGTGTGCAAGAGATGCCCCTAATAATTCGAGAATCTGCTTTCCTACCGATCCGATGCTTCTACCATTTGATGAATTCGATGTTATTCTTGGTATGGATTGGTGACCAGTACATGATGCAAGGTGGATCGCAAAAGAAAAACCATTGATTTGAGGAGTGCAAATAATGAGGTAGTCCGAGTCGAGTCTCATCGATTTAAAAGGAGTGCCAGCGATAATATCTTCTATGACCGCTCGGAGATATGTGAAAAAGGGGTGTGAAACATACCTTGCGTATGTGTTGGAAAGTAAAGAGACGGAAAAGAAACTCGAATCGGTATCGTTGGTTTGTGAGTATTCGGATGTTTTTCCGGAGGAGTTACTGGGATTGCCACCGGTTCGAGAAGTGGAATTCGCATCGGTTGTGCCGCACTACGCCGATCTCAATAGCTCCGTGTCGTATGGCATTAACGGAATTAAAGGAATTGAAGGTTCAATTGCAAGAATTGACGGATAGAGGTTTCGCCGACCGAGTTTTTCTCCGTGGGCGCACCAAGTATTGTTTGTGAAAAGGACGGAAGCATGAGGTTGTGCATCGACTACCGTCAACTCAATAAAGTGACGATAAAGAATAAATATCCGTTGCCACGAATTGACGATTTGTTTGATCAATTAAAGGGAGCCTCGGTGTTTTCAAAGATAGATTTGAGGTCGGGATACTATCGGTTGAGGGTCCGAGAATCGGACATACCCAAAACCGCTTTTAGAACAAGGTACGGTCACTACGAATTCTTGGTGATGCCGTTTGGGCTCACTAATGCCCTACGGTGTTTATGGATTTAATGAATAGAATTTTCAGGCCTTACTTGGATCGGTTCGTAGTTGTATTTATCGATGACATTTTGGTCTATTCGAGAGATGAAACCGAACATCTTGAACACCTAAGGCTAGTGTTGCAAATCTTACGAGATAAGCGATTATACGCAAAGTTCAAGAATGTGAATTTTGGTTGAAAGAGGTTAGCTTTTTGGGGCACGTGGTGTCCGTGATCGGTGTCGTGGTGGACCCGAACAAAATTTCGCCATAGTCAATTGGAAACCTCCAAGGAATGTTACCGGTTAGGAGCTTTTGGGGCTTGCTAGTTACTACCGACGGTTTGTAAAAGGATTCTCGGTGATAGCCACACCCATGACAAAACCGCTTCGAAAGATGTCAAATTTGAATGGACGGAAAAGTGTCGAAAAGTTTCACCAATTGAAAACCCATTTGACGAAAGCTCCGCTTCTAGTACAGCCGAATCGGCAAAGAGTTTGTCATCTATAGTGATGCCTCCCTACTTGGGTTAGGTTGCGTATTGATGCAAGAAGGTCGAGTTGTGGCCTATCGTCGAGACAATTAAAGTCACATGAGAAAAATTATCCAACCCATGATCTCGAATTGGTCGCCATCATATTCGCCTTAAAGATATGGCGACATTACTTATTTGGTGACAAGTGCCATGTGTATTCGGATCACAAAAGTCTCAAATATTTGATGACTCGAGAGACTTAAATCTGCGACAAAGACGATGGCTCGAGTTGTTAAAAGATTATGAACTCGTCATTGATTATCACCGGGAAAGGCTAATGTGGTTGCGGATGCCTTAAGTCGAAATCACTGCTTTTTCTTCTGACGATGAATGTACACTTGTCTATCCTACCCGACAATGTGTTAGTAGTCGAATTAAAGGCCAAACCATTGTTGGCTTATTAAATTCGGGAAGCTCGAAAAGTTGATGAGGAGTTGCTTGCAAAACGGGTGAGTGTGTTCGAACAAGGAATCGAGTTTCAAATTGATGATGATGATTGTTTGAGGTTCGAAGTCGTCTGTGTTCCAAAGAATTGAACTTATTTCGATAATTCTAAATGAAGCCCATTGTAGCCGAATGGCAATCCACCCGGAGTACGAAGATGTACAACGATTTGAAACGTCGGTTTTGGTGGCATGGTATGAAACGAGACATCTCGATTTTGTTTCAAATGTTTAATATGTCAACAAGTGAAAGCGGAACATCAAGTGCCATCGGGATTACTTCACCGATCATGATACCCGAGTGGAAATGGGATCGAGTCACAATGGACTTCGATCCGGACCGCCATTGTCGCAAGTAAGAAGGATGCGATTTGGGTCGTTGTAGATAGATTGACTAAGTCGGCTCACTTTGTCCCCGACGTCACGGATTTTTCAATGGACAAACTAGCCGAATTGTACGTTTCTCAGTTGTGAGACTACACGGGTGCCTATTTCCATCGTGTCGGATAGAGATCCGAGATTTACCTCGCGATTTTGGAAGAAGTTGCAAGAGGCTTTGGGTACCAAGTCGCATTTTAGCATCTTTTTTCATCCCCAAACCGATGGTCAATCCGATCGGATAATTCAAATCTGGAGGATATGTTGAGATGTTGCATCCTTGAGTTTAGTGGTTCATGGGAAAGATATTTGCCGTTGATTGAATTCGCACACAACAAACTTTCAATCAAGTATTAAGATGGCACCCTACGAGGCTTTGTACGGTCGTAAATGCCGTACACCATTGTTTTGGACTGAGCTTGGTGAAAGCAAGATTTTTGGGGTGGATTTGATTAGAGATGCTGAACAAAAGTGAAAGTAATCCGTGAAAGTCTCAAGATAGCCTCCGATCGTCGAAGTCGTGCAGCGGATCTGAAGCGTAAGGATATCGAGTATCGTGGGTGATAAAGTGTTTCTCAAGGTATCGCCTTGGAAAAAGATACTCGATTCTACCGTAAGGGCAAGTTGAGCCCGAGGTTCGTTGGGCCATATGAGATATCCGAAGCGAGTCGGTCCAATGGCATATCGTTTGATTTTGCCCCGAACTCGAAAAGGTTCACGATGTCTTTCACGCTTCGATGCTTCGACGCTATAGATCCGATCCATCGCACGTGATTAGTCCATCGAAATTGAAATTCAAGCTAATATGAGTTATGAGGAAGAACCGATTCGTATTCTATCACGAGAAGTGAAAGAGTTGCGAAACAAGCGAGTTCCGCTAGTGAAAGTGTTATGGCTCAAGCACGGGATAGAAGAAGCTACTTGGGAGACCGAGAACTCTATGAAAGAGGGATATCCAAACCTATTTACGGTAAGATTTTCGGGACGAAAATTTCTTAAGTGGGGAGAGTTGTGACAGCCCAAAATTGACCCTAGTCGGAATGTGGTTTGAACCACAAAACCGAGGCATAAAAATAATTAAAATTTATTTTGATGCCTATAATATGTGTGTGCTCATGTATGACATTTTATGATGATTGATTTAGTGTTATAAAGGTGAATTTCACTAGAAAGGACTTGTGTGAAAAACTTAGAAATGAGATAGGCAAATGTTGAAGTGGCCTAATAATGCATGAAGTGAAATAAATGGAGTTGCATGTCAATTATCCCATTTCCTAAGGTGGATGGCCGGCCATGACAAATTATGGGCAAGGGGAAACATGTTCCCAACATGTCTTGCTAATGGATGATGTTAGAATGGTTATTATATTGGTGTTAGTAGGAAGAAAAAAAAAAGGGGTATGTGTGGTTGCCCCCTCCCCATTGCCGTGTATTGAGCAAAGAAAAAAAAAAGAGAAGTTTGGTTCATCTTCCTCCTAGCTTAGCCGATCCTTCAAGAAGAAAAGCGAAGACTTAGCATTCGGTCACTTGAGCTTGAACTAAGGTATGGAATCCATGTTAGTCTTTGAAATCTTTGCATGTATGAAGCTAGTTACTAAGTCCTTTACTTGCTCATGTCAAAAAAAAATTTGAAGGTGGTAGTAATACAAGTGTTCGGCCATGGAGGATGTTTAAGGGAGATGGTTGTTGCCTTTATGATGTAAGGAATAATTAGAAATGGGTGAAAGAAACAAGTCCTTGTTCTTGATTCTTCTTGGCCGATTCTAAGGGAGAAAAAGAGAGCAACCATGTGGTTTCTAAGCCATAAATAAGGTGACCCATGTTAGAAATTGTGATTTTGAGGTGACTAGAACATTCGGCCATGCATGTTGTCTTCCTTGGTGAGTGTTTTAATGTTGTTGAGATGAAAGCATGGAGATGAGTGAGTTCGAATGTTTAACAAAAGGAAATTTTGTGCCATTGAGTTCTTGTTGTTATGTGTGTGTGTGCATGAGTATTCGGCCATGCTATAGAATTTATGTTGCAAAATGATTAATTCTTAATGAGAAGTATAATAGTACTTGTGAATGAGCTTGAGAGTATTTAAACAATTAGACATGAAAAGGGTGGTAATGAGGCTGAAAAAATTGTTGGATGGTTAATTGGGTAAGGAATGAAGCATTCGGCCATATGGGGTATAAATGGGCATAGGTGTTAAATACCTTGTATTGGAAACTTTGATAAATAAGTAGCAATAAATTAAGATGAGATTGAGTAAATTTTCAGCTTAGTTGTGTTAAGTATTCGGCAATAACCATAATAATGCATGTGAATGCCGTATGTTTGTGTTTGATGGAGAGGTAAATTGTTTGATTTAGCTCAAGAGCAAAGGGGAACTAGATTGGACAAAGGAAAGGAGAAAGCAAACGAGTAGCCGATTTGGAACCGTTCTACCCCAAACAAGGTAAGTCATTAAGCACATATGTTTGATATTGCTTAAATGATTGGAAAATCTATGCAATTGTGTTTAATGGAATGCTATATATGTATAAATGAAATTGTATGTGTATGGAATGAGGATAATTGTTGAATGTAAAAGAAATAGTGGAATGTGTAGAAAGTTTGCTTTCGGCACTATGTGTCTTGAGCAATACGTGTGTATGGTGACGAGATTGGCACTAAGTGTGCGTGATGGAAATATATGGCACTAAGTGTGCGTGCTGGAAATATATGGCACTAAGTGTGCGTGCTGGAAATATATGGCACTAAGTGTGCATGCTGGAAAAATACGGCACTGGGTGTGCGAGCTCGAAGGGTATGGCACTATGTGTGCGGGCTTAAATTTGCGTGGCACTAAGTGTGCGAAATCGAGTAGTAAGCACTTGTGTGTGCGTGACGCTATATATATGGAGGTGTGTCTCCATTGAATTGAGTATGGACAGCGGATCGGGTAAGTACCTCGAGCTCATGACGAATAGAGAATTCGCTCATGCTTGGGGATTGAATTTGGTAAGCCTTAAATCTATGTGATGATTGAAATTGTATGGTTGTGCTGGAAAATGAGTTAATGTGTAAAAATGCTTCGATTATCTTGTTGTGTAGAATATGAAATGTGGATGTATGACTTGGTACGAGATTGGACCGAAAGGTCCGAGGTATTATGGTATAGATTCGATATGGATGAGTACCTAGCCTCGTTTGTTGTACATGTTGTAGTAACTTTATCAGTGGATTGATGAATGCTTATGACTTACTGAGTTGTAAACTCACTCGGTGTTTTTCTTGTCACCCATTTTAGGTCTCTCGGACTCTTATTGTTTGCGTGATCGGGACCGTCGTTGAAGTCATCACACCGCTGAAATCTTGTGGTATTGTTTTCGTTGTTGAAGAACATTTGGCATGTATAGGCTATTAAATTTTGTCGAATTGTGGGTTGTAAACTTTAAGCCATGTGAAAATAGCCTATGGGGTCGTCGAGTGGGATGCTAGAACCTATAGCCACGAGTCTTAGAAACTCTGATTTTGATAAGGTGGCCATAATTTGTGTCATGTATGATGGATGATTAAGGCCAAGGAAAGATTCATGAAATTGGCATAGTCTACTGCAGTAACTGTTGCGGACAGCAGCAGTGAGATGAGATTGAAAAATCACTAAAAATAGTAGAAGTAGAATTAAATAGTGAGTAAATTATGAAATTGAACCTTGATGAATCTATTTTTATATGGATGAAACGAAACGACCATATGAGCAGTATACTGAGAAATATTAAAGTTCTCGTGAGACAGGGCCAGAACGGTTTCTGGGTCCCCTGTCGCGACTTTGAAAATTTACCATAAATTATCCAGAAATAATTAGGAGTCATGCCTTATATGTACAGATTATATTTTGAGTATAGTTTCATTATAAACAAACGGCACCAGTATTAAAGCCCTGTACAGAGAGATATTCAAGTTGTAACGCGCGAAGGTCAGAGCAGTCGATCCCTGTAACATGGGTGACTTTAACTAATAAACTGTACCAATTGGCCAGACCAAAAATTCTAGAAATATATCCATGGATGGGTATGTGAGTCTAAATTCAGGGAAAATTTACGAAACTAGTTTCCGAGTTTTGAAACTTGAGATATGATTTTTAAGGCGATGGTGACGCAGTTTTCCAGCCCGACTGGAAATGTCAAATTGGTTGGTACCTTGAGAGGATTTGGCCGTTAACCCCTCGTGTCCGACACCGGCGACGGTCACGAGTTAGGGGTGTTACACCTCTATTCAACGAGCTCAATCCGAGTATTAGAAGACCCAAAATCGAGGCACAATAATTTCAGCTGAAGCCGATCATGTTCCAAATGTTGCAAAATATGGGTCAATTTGATGGGATTCCTACTAAAGATCCACATCTTCATCTTCGGCTATTCATGGACGCCTTGAGAATGAGATTATTTCCATACTCCTTAAGAGATGCAATATGAGTGTGGCTGAACTCCCTATCGTCCGGTTCCATAACTACATGGAAAGAGTTGGTTGAACATTTCTTAATGAAATATTTCCCTCCATCTTTAACCACCAAGATCCAGAACGAAATCACTTTATTTCAGGAACTTGATGAAGAATCTTTATATGGGGCATGGGAGCAATTCAAGGAGTTACTATAAAAGTGCCCTCATCATGGCATTCCTTGCTGCGTTCAAGTGGAGACTTTCTATATTGGTTTCAATATTCATACTAAAATAAAGGTGGATGCTTCGGCAAATGGAGCCCTTCTTTCTAAGTCTTATAACGATGCTCACGAGATTATTCAAAGAATTGCCAACAATAACTATCAGTGGCCAACCAACCGAGCAGCCTCAGAAAGATGAGCAGCAAGAGTACATAAAGCAGGCATACTTGCTTCTTTGGCAGCCCAGGTATCCTCTATGTCTTCTATGCTTAAGATCATAACTCTTAGTGGTTTCAATGGTAATTTGACAAGTCAGCAATTGAACCAGTTCGAGAATATTTCTCGTGAATACTGTGGAGATGGCCATTTCTTTGAAAATTTCCCATCGAATCAAAAGTCAAATTATTACATGGGAAATCAGAATTGGAATGGTCTCTAATCAAATTTTTACAACTCTTCATGGCAGAATCATCCAATTTCTACATTGAGTAATCAATGGACAGACCATAGAGACTCTGTTATGCCATTTTGACCAAATTACTCATCGGAATATTCTTAACAAGTGCAACAACCCCTACCAACTGAATCTTCAAGTGATCTTGAGAACCTGCTGATGGCATACATAGCGAAGAATGATACCACTTTAAGAAATCTGAAGAATCAAATGGGTCAGCTAACCAATGAAATTCGAAATGAACCCCAAGGTATTTGGCCAAGTGACACAAAAAATCAAAAAATTTTGGGCAAAGAACATTGCAAAACAGTCTCTTTACCAAGTGGAAAGACATTGGAGCCCAATGTGGTTGAGGTTCAAGATGAGCCTGTCCTAGCTCAAGACAAAGAGGAAGTTCAATGAAGTGTTGAAACTCCTGTATCACAGAAGTTAGATTCAGTGATCCTTGATGAGGTAAACTCTAAATTAGTTAGTTCTAATTATCTAACACCCTTGTCAAATGCGGGAAAATTTCCACAGAAGAGTTGTCTGGTTAAAGCTAAGATTCCACCATTACCATATCCTCAATGATTCCAGAAGTAGCAACGAGATACTCAATTGAAAGAAATTTTTGATGACAAGTGAATTTTAATGACTTTGATGCTGCTAAATCCCCAGATGTAGTTGAAGACTGTTCTGCTATTTCCAAGATTGAATCGCTGGCTTCTACAGAGTTGGAGCTCAATTCTATAGATGATCTGTTAGAATGTATTCTGCTAGCGAATTCGCCAAGTGATGATGAAGACGAGGAATGTTTGGCTTTGTTAGAAGCTAAAATGAAGGGATTCACTTAGGAAGTTCCACTGGAATCATTAGAGTTATTATCTCGAGAGTACACACAACCAAAAGTGATGATTGAAGAGCTAGATAAATTGGAGCTGAAGATTTTGTCTCCGTATTTGAAATATGATTACTTGGGTCTGTCTTCAAATTTGCCTGTCATTATTTAAGTTGAGTTCACCAAAGATCAAGAAGAAGAGGCACTTGTGATTTTGGAAAGGCACGCGAAAGGTACTGGATGGATTATTTCACATATTCGAGTCACAGTTGGAGGATTTGTAGGAATTACACGAAGTTAAACAAGGCCACCAGGAAAAGTCATTACGGGTTTTCTTTCCCTAATAAGATGTTGGACAGCTTTGATGGGAAATAATATGATTACTTCCTAGATGATTATGGTTGGAATAACAAATGGCCATTTGACACCACCATGGTTAATGACGATCCTAAATAAAATGGAGGGAGTTCTCTTCACTTTCTTTATCATTATTTTATATTTTTAGTTTTTTTCCCTCATTTAAATAAAATGGCAAACTTTGATAAAATTTTCTTTAGCTCATTACCTTAATTAAAACTCTATCTAGGATATTGGAACTTAAGCTGGACCATTTGTGACCCCTCCAGTCTTTCCTGGGAGTTTAATTTAATGTAATTTTTTTAAAAATATTTTTTTAAGTAGCCCAAAGAAATTAAGTATTTGTTTTGTTAAATAAAAGGTCAACTTTTAACCCAAGCACTAATTTCTTTGATTTGTTTTTTATATTTTCAGTATAGGAGCTTAGGATCCAAAAAGGAGCTGCCATTGGGCTCAAGACACTACTAAGAAGGGAAATTTTCAACCTTTTTCCACACAAACCTATAGCCCTTACCTTGCTCCACCACCACTCCCAAGTAGCCCAAAAGTGAATCTCACTTAACCCCTTAATGTTGTAGCCCTTAACTCCTTGAATCACCACCCCAAACACCTTCATTCGAAGTCACCAACTACCGCACCTAAACTATCCTTAAAACTGCCACCCTCTTCAACTCTAAACCTTACCCTCAACTACTCGCCTACTTGCCCAAAACTGAAACCACCCTTAACAAACCTAAGTTTGACGCTAAGGGTCCCTTTATTTAGCACCATTCCACCAAGTGAAAAGTTTGGTATAATGGCTATGGTGCAACACATGTAGTTGCAGTAACAAGATTACTGGAGATACTCAATAATATAGGATGACTCAATTAGAGATGCATTTAAAATATATATTTCATAAGCCGTTTATTTTTGTGCATAAATTTCCAGACTTTATACTTCAACCACAGACTCCAATGTCGAGGAAGGAAAAAGATAAGTCAGATTCTGAGGGATCTGCAAATAAATAAAAATAGGGATCTTTACTTTATTTCATTTTCTTTCCTAGGTTATTTAATGTTTTAAGATTAGGTTCTATTATGATTTTTATTTTTTGCATAATAAAACAAGATGTGGAAATCATAAATAAAAATGAACAAGTTGCAAAGTACAAAGTGTGACAATAGATATATACATGTCTAGGAATGGATTTAGAGAGAGCTTGGTACTTAAGTAGTCAAATTGACTCACCTAATCTTTTCTAGACTTCTACCTAGTGTATATTATCTATTCACTTTTAACAATGAGAACATTGTTCGTCTTAAGTAGGGGGGACCGAAAAATTGAAATTATTTCTACTCAGAATAAATTTTTCTTTCAGTTATGATTAGGTTATATTTTGTTCAATAATTTGAAATGTTGTTAAGTATGCTAAACTTCAGTATAAATAAATATTTATTATTTCAATAATTGTTATGTCAGCTTAATAATGACATAAATGTATTTTTAATAAAGCATGCAAATCATGCCATAAAATTTTAGTTCCTTAGGAAGGTTAGGCATGCATGAAAGTTTAAGCCTTTAGAATTGACTTAGTAGTTTCTTGAGGCAAAATTCTAGGAAGCATGGAGCGTTAAAAATGATTTAGGCTACTGTTGTTTGGACCATTTGAGCCTTTCAAGCCAACCATGATGAATTTTTTATCCTTTGAAACCTAACTTTGAGACTATATGGCCTAATTTTATTTGAACCCCTGCAAATTTAGCCATCACTTCTCTCTTAACTATCTTAAAATTGTCCCAAACACTAGACTCAGTACTATTCAAAATATTCTTTGTAAATAAGTTTGGGGGAGTTGAAAATAAGTATCAAATGCTCTAAAAAATTATAGTACATATAGTAAAATGCTCGAATTAAAAAAAATAAAAGAAAAGCATGAGTTCTTAAAATAAGATGTACAAAACAGCATGTGAAAGCAAAAAAAGTTGATGTATTGAAGGTAATTATTTAGAAGGTTCGATACAAGCTAAGTCTAGGGTTTTTAGCCTAAATTTATCTATCTTTTACCTACCCCTAAGCCCAGCCATGTTACAACCTTGTTAAAGACCTATTCATTCAAGTTCCAATGCTACCTACATTAGTGGAGAGAAATTGCTACGTGCAACATATGAATGCATAAGTTAAACATAATGATTGCAACTTAATCTTGAATAAGAGAATAAAATTAAATTGGTAAGAGTTAACATGACTTTATTAGGAAACATTTAGTCTAATTTTTGGCTACCATAAGAATGATTGAGATTAATTTGAATGATATGTATACTTAGATAGCATAAATATTGAATTTCTTGTTCTTGAGCATAAGTATACCAAATTCATGATTGTTGAGAAGAATGTCATTCTGAAGGATTTTTTCAAAGAGTTTTTCAAAGGTGTTTTTGAAAAATTCTTTTCAAATTTGTGCATTACTCGGGACGAGCAATGAATTAAGTTTAGGGGTGTGGAAACACAAAAATATACACACTTTTTCATGTCCTTTTTAACTTAAACTCATGCAGTTTTTGATAAACTTCCTATCGAAAAATAATTAATTTTTATAAAATAATTAATGTGTACTTAAAATATGAACATGTTGAACTTTGATGAATTTTTGTTATTTTTGACAAATTTGCACAAAGGGCGAAAAATGACTCGACAGACAATACTAGAAGCACAAAACCAAGCAGCAATTTGAAGTATCAAGGCAAATTAATTTTCAGCCTAAGACGGTCCAAAATTATCTGTATTAATACATAATATAATTAATTTTAATTTATATCCAATTTAATTTGGGTTAATAAATTATTATTAATAAATTATGAAAAATGGTCCAATTGAGTAGAACCGAGTTAACAGAACTGACCAAGTAATGGACAGCCCAAAACCGCCCCATGTGTTGACCCAAATCAGCTTATTGGATGATTATTTAGCTTGCAAAGAGGCCCTTGAAGACTTGTTCAAATAGCATTCAAACCCCTCCACAAATGGCGGCTTTCTAGATTTTCCCCAAGCTTAATTTAACAAGTTTGAAATCATCAAACTTGCCACATGTGTGGCTGGCCAAGAGACGGCTCTTTGGCTGCTAATTTTAGCTATTTTTAGCAGCCCTATTCAGCTATAAAACCCCCTTAAGCTGATCATTTGAAACACATCTCATTCATTCACATCTTTTCTCTCTTTTCTCCACTTTCTCTCATTTTCCCATTCAAAGTTCCTTGCTCTTTTTCCGATTTCCCCTCATGAGAAAGGGATCATCTTCAGACATTTTGGAGTAGCAACTGAGTGCTAATAGCAGTCTTGATCAGTGAGGACAATAAAGAAGGAAGAACGGAGCAACCTAGTCAAGCCACGGAAAAACATCGTATTTGATTCTTGTTCCCTTTCTCTTTAAATTTTTTTGTTTTTGTGATGAACACATCTATAAATATTTATGTCGTTGGAATGGTTAATTTAATCAGCTTAGCTTGAATTTAATTCGTGTTTGGTTGATTTCATTTCGTTCTCTTAAATTATTAAAATTGTGTTTATGCTGTTATAGGCCTCAGTAAAATGCTTGATTAAGTAAAATCATGCCTAAGTTATTATTGCATTATAATTGTGAGGGAACTAATGAATTAATTATTTAAACGGATTGAAATTGTAATTAATTGACATAATACTTAATCAGTGCTTGTTTATTCTTCTAAGGTAGCTAAAGGTTAAATTAGCATTGTATTTGGTAATACATTTGCATTGCATAATTTGCAAGATTATTGTGATTAAACTGTTTCAAGGTAAGGATACCTTGTTACCTCACATAGTCCTTTATGTGCTTATTAGATTTAATTAATCGTTTGAATTGATATAGAAATATGCAAGAGATTAGTTCAATTTAATGAGTATGTATGTGCACTAACATGTTTGCTTATTAGAATCTGTTTAATAGATTGAATTAACATAGGGATATGTTAAGAGATGAATGGATTTGTGTACGTGAGTATTTGCATAAGTTAGCAAATTATTGAGTTGTCGTGAATTTATTCGTAACAGCATAAACATGAGTTTAATAATTCTAAGTTAAAGAAATGTAAATAATCCAACACAATTATGCCATCTTGATTAAATCATATTTTGAAATCATGCATTAGAACTTTTATTTTTATTTAGTTTAAAATATTTTTTTTTTAATCACACTCTTCAAAGAAAATATTTTCTTTACCAAATTGTTTTGAATAATATTCATAAATAGTTCTTTTCACTGTCCCTATGGGTATGATAACTTGGCATTTACTTGTCACTTTATTACTTGTTGCGATTGTGTACACTTGCACATTTCCGTCATTCCAAGATCGCAGAAAACAGTACACCAACCCTAAAGCTCAAGCCACATCAGTATCGAGTGCGGGTAACGTAAAAGATGTTAAACTCGAGTGTCAACAATGTGGAAGACAGCATTTTGGAGATTGCTGGCTGAAAAATAATAATAGAACTTGTTATAGTTGTGGTTCACGAGATCACTTTATTAAAGATTACCCAAAGTTAGCTGAAAAAGATAATGCTCAGAATACGAGGCCAAGTAACACTGCAGTTAGAGGGAGACCATCCCGTAATGTTGGAAATATGAGTGGTGGTATAGGTAAGACACGAGACACTACTATGAGATATGATGCTAAAGCACCGACACGAGCCTACAATATTTGCGCTAGCGAAGAAGCGACATCTCCAGATGTTATCACTGGCACTTTTACTCTTTATGATACTAAAGTTATTGTATTAATAATTCCAGGATCAACTCATTCATATGTATGTGTGAATTTAGTATCCAGTAAGACTTTGACTGTAGAGTCTACTGAATTTGTAATTAGAGTATCGAACCCCTTAGGCAAGTGTGTGTTGGTTGATAAAGTGTGCAAGAATTGTCTGTTGATGATTCAGGATATTTGTTTTTCGGCTGATCTAATGTTGTTGTGTAACACCCCAAACCCGAGACCATCGCCGGTGTCGGACCCGAGGGTTAACAAACCAAGTTCACATGTTTTTGCCCAGCAATTTGACATTTCCAGTCAGGCTGGAAAACTGCGTCACTGTCGCCTTAAAAATCATATCTCGAGTTTCAAAACTCGGAAACTGGTTTCGTAAATTTTCCCTGAATTTAGACTCATATATACATCCATGGATTTATTTCTAGGATTTTTGGTCGGGCCAATTGGTACAGTTTATTAGTTAAAGTTACCCAAGTTACAGGGATCGACTGCTCTGACCTTCGCGCGGTATAACTTGAATATCTCTCTGCACAGGGCTTTAATGCTGGTGTCGTTTGTTTCTAATGAAACTATACTCAAAATGGAATCTGTACATATAAGGTATATCTCCTAATTCTTTTTGGATAATTTATAGTGAATTTTAAAGTTGCGACAGGGAACCCAGAAACCATTCTGGCCCTGTCTCACAATAGCTTTAATATCTCTTAACCTGTAACTCCTATGACCGTTTCGTTTCTTCCATATGAAAATAGACTCATCAAGGTTCATTTACATAGCTTATTCACTATTTGATTCCATTCCTATGAATTATGGTGATTTTTCACATTCACGCCACTGCAGCTGGCAGCATCTGTTTTAAGGTAGGACTTACCTATTTGGTAGTCTCCATGATTCAACTAATCTTGCCATACATAGGTTCATATATGATCATTTTAACCATGCCAATGGCTGATCATATGACCAACATTCCCATTTCCAAACCATAGCCACATCATGACCCCAAATATATATACATACAACCCACAATAAGTCTAAGTTCATGCTCCCTTTTCGAGCCATTTTCGCATGGCTATACAAACTTACATTACAACGTATTTAACAAACAAGAGGTAGTCCTATACATGCCATCTCAAGTTCAACCAAAATTTATACCAAAATGGAGGCTTGATAGTGTGGATGACTTCGACTTCAACGATCCCAAATCCGATTGCCTCGAGCGAAATCTAGAAAACTAAGAGCCAAAGCAACGGGTAAGCATTTTTATGCTTAGTAAGTCTCAAGGAATATAATGAACTATAATTTACAGCAATACATTCACATAGCCAAATGCATCATTTCATTAATACACATTCTTACTTCATACTTCATCATTGTATAAGTTCGCAAAGCATCAATCAATTCAATAACTGAAATTCATTAGTCGATTGAGCGAATGTTGCTCAAACACGCCGACTTTCCAATGCACATATAACGTACCTTATCCTTTGGGCTGTCCGAGTGTACTAATTAAATTCATTTCAGCAACCAACACTCACCTCCAGCCCAAGATTCTTCGAATATAACCGGATATAATCACGTGCACAAATGCCTTGGTCTTAGCCCGGATAGAATAACTTCGCACGAATGCCTTCTGCCTTAGCCCGGATAGAATAACTCATACGAATGCCTTCGGCCTTAGCCCGATAGAATAACTCGCATACGAATGCCTTGGGCCTTAGCCCGATATAACCACTAGCACAATTGCCTTGGTCTTAACCCGGATATAATTTCAAGCATAATTGTCTTGGGCTTAGCCCGATATCATTCAATTTCTCATGCACACATACATCAATAATCATTGGACATACATATTTCATTTTCGTTACTAAGGCTCAAACACAATTAATATCATTAGCATATTCGCCTTTCGGGACTTAGCCCGGTGGAATTCAAATACTCATACACACATAATCAATAATCATACACATCCATATTTCATCTCACATAATTCAAGTAAGGTCACTTCTTGAGGACTTACCTCGGATGTTGTCGAACGGCTTTTTCGGCTATTCGATCACCTTTTCCTTCCCCTTGTCCAATTGTGGCCCTCTTAGCTCTTGAGCTAATTCAAACAAATTCAATTTATTAAAACCTCATTGTGCTTGCTTATGGCCGAATATGACAAGGATTTTAAATGGTCATATGGCCACTCTTTAGCTTGAATACACAATGGTCATGCACATTTTATACTACATCAAGCAATTCAATACAATTTATTTGAGCATCAAGGAAATGCTAAGGCCTTCAATAGGCTACCCAAGGCCGAATATTCATGTACATGTTGAGGCCAATTATGCACTTAATACCTCACAAAAACAGCATGCATTTTACTAGTTAATGCTTTGCATATTGTGGCTCAAAACTTATAATATAGCATCAAGCACTTATATGTGTGCTAGGCCGAATTGTGCTTGAAATTTCACAATTATTCTTCAACATCTTCTTCTTTAAACCAACTTATTCATCACTTACTTCATAGCCAAAACATCATGTGCAAACATATATATACAATATGAGCATGGCCGAATTTTCAAGGTGTCCATAGCCATCCAAAAATACAAATTTTAACTAACATGCAAGAAGCATGAACCATGCTCATGAATGGCCGAATATGACAATCATGCTCCTTTTCAACTTCAATCATGATAAATCAAAAAGAAGGCTCAAATCTTGCTCAAGAGTAGACAATCCATCATTGCATGCATCATCATCAAGCTTCACACTTAGCATGCAATGGCTTTATCACCATAACAACTTTGGCCAAATACCATTTCCATGGCTTAACAAAGATTTGAGCCATGGCTAACATGCACATCAAGTTAGCAACCAAAACATGCATGAAACTCCTAACACAACCTCATACATACCTTAATCTTGATGCAAACTTGGCCAAATCTCCTTCTAGATCTCTTCCAAACCAAGCATGAAGCAAAAATCCTCCTTCTTCCTTAGTTTTGGCTCAAAGAAAGGATGAACAAAATTTTTTCTTTCCTTCTCTACAACTCACGGCAATGGGGGATTACCACACTCACACACATTTTTTTTTTTTTTTTTATCACCCATACACCTTTGTTTATTATTTCACCCTAATGCACCAACAAAACATGTTTCATGACATGTTTAGCCCATCCTCCTTGTCATGGCCGCCACCACCTATAAAGGGGGAATTTGACATGCAAGTCCATTATTTTGCATGCATGCTTTAATTAGTCATCACACATTTCCTATCATACTTTCAAAGTTCATTACTAAGTCCTTTCTTGTGGAATTCACCCTTATAACACTAAATCAATCATCATAAAATGTCATACATGAGCACACATATTATAGGCATCAAAATAAATTTTTAATTATTTTTATGCCTCGGTTTTGTGGTCCCGAGACCACCTTCCGACTAGGGTCATTTTGGGCTGTCACAACTCTCCCCACTTAAGAAATTTTCGTCCCAAAAATCTTACCGATAAATAGGTTTGGATATCGCTCTTTCATAGAGTTCTCGGTCTCCCAAGTAGCTTATTCTATCCCGTGCTTGAGCCATAACACTTTTACTAGCGGAACCCGCTTGTTTCACAACTCTTTCACTTCTCGTGATAGGATACGAATCGGTTCTTCCTCATAACTCATATTAGCTTGAATTTCAATTTCTGATGGACTAATCAAGTGCGATGGATCGGATCTATAGCGTCGAAGCATCGAAACGTGAAAGACATCGTGAACCTTTTCGAGTTCAGGGGGCAAAGTCAAACGATATGCCACCGGATCGACTCGCTTCGGATATCTCATATGGCCCAACAAACCTCGGGCTCAACTTGCCCTTACGGCCGAATCGAGTATCTTTTTCCAAGGCGATACCTTGAGGAACACTTTATCACCCACCGATACTCGATATTCTTACGCTTCAGATCCGCGTCACGACTTCGACGATCGGAGGTTATCTTCAGACTTTCACGGATTACTTTCACTTCTGCTCAGCATCCCTAATCAAATCCACCCGAAAATCTTGCTTTCACCGAGCTCACCAAAACAATGGTGTACGGCATTTACGACCGCACAAGGCCTCGTAGGGTGCCATTTTAATACTTGATTGAAAGTTGTTATTGTGTTTAATTCAATCAACGGCAAATACCGCTTCCCATGAACCACTAAACTCGAGGACGCAACATCTTAACATATCCTCAAGTATCTGAATTATCCGCCGGATTAACCATCGGTTTGAGGTGAAAGGCGGTCTGAAATGCAACTTGGTACCCAAAGCTTCTTGCAACTTTTTCCAAAATCACGAGGTAAATCTCGGATCTCTATCGACACGATGGAAATAGGCACCCCATGTAATCTCACAATCGAGAAACGTACAATTCCGCTAATTTGTCCATTGAAAATCCGTGCGTCACGGGACAAAGTGGGCCGACTTAGTCAATCGATCTACCACGACCCAAACCGCATCCTTCTTACTTGCGACAATGGCGGTCCGGATACAAAGTCCATTGTGACTCGATCCCATTTCCACTCGGGTATTGTGATTGGTCAAGTAATCTCAAGGCACCGATGTTCCGCTTTCACTTGTTGACATATTAAACATCTTGAAACAAAGTCGGAGATGTCTCGCTTCATACCATGCCACCAAAACCGACGTTTCAAATCATTGTACATCTTCGTACTCCCGGGTGGATTGCCATTCGGCTACAATGGGCTTCATTCTGAATTATCGAAATGAGTTCAATTCTTTGGGACACACCGACGACTTTTGAACCTCAAACAATCGTCATCGTCGATTTGAAACTCCGAGTCCTTGTTCGAACACACGCAGCCCGTTTTGCAACCAACTCGTCGTCGACTTTCGAGCTTCTCGAATTTGGTGTGTCAATAATGGTTTGGCTTTCAATTCAGCCACTAACACACCGTCGGATCGGACGCATAAGTGCACATTCATCGCTCGTAAAGTGAATAACGATTTACGACTCAAGGCATCCGCAACCATATTCGCCTTTCCGGTGATAGTCAATGATCACTCATAATCCTTTAACATTTCGAGCCAACGTCTTTGTCGCAGATTTAAGTCTCTTTGGGTCATCAAATATTTGAGACTTTTGTGATCCGAGTATAAATGGCACCTTTCACCAAATAAGTAATGTCGCCAAATCTTTAAGGCGAATACGATGGCGGCCACTCGAGATCATGAGTCGGATAATTTTTCTCATGTGGCTTTAATTGCCTCGACGCATAGGCCACAACTCGACCTTCTTGCATTAATGCTAACCTAACCCAAGTAGAGAGCGTCGCTATAGATGACAAACTCCTTGCGGACTCGGGTTGCACTAGAATTGGGGCTTCACCAAATAAGTTTTCAGTTGATCGAAACCTTTTGGCATTTCTCATCCATTCGAACTTAACGTCCTTTTGGAGTAGCCGTCATCGGCGTGGCTATCGTTGAGAAGCCTTTACAAATCGTCGGTAATAACCAAGCCCCAAAAAGCTCGAACCTCGAGAATATTTCTGAGGCTTCCAATTAAGTATGGCTGAAATTTTATTCGGTCGACTCGAATACCCGATGCAGATACCACATGACCCAAGAAGCTAACCTCTCTTAACCGAACTCACACTTCTTGAACTTAGCATATAATTGCTTGTCCCGTAAAATTTGCAAAGACTAACCGTAGGTGTTCAAAGATGTTCGGTCTCATTTCTTGAATAGACCAAGATGTCATCAATGAACACGACTACTAATCGATCCAAATATGGTCTAAAGATCCGATTCATTAAATCCATAAATACCGAGGGCATTAGTGAGCCCAAACGGCATCACTAGGAACTCATAGTGACCATATCTCGCTCAAGGCGGTCTTGGGCACGTCCAAATCTCGGATTCGCAATTGATAGTAGCCCGATCTCAAATCTATTTTCGAGAACACCGAGGCTCCTTCAGTTGATCGAACAAGTCGTCAATACGTGGCAACGGATATTTGTTCTTTATCGTCGCTTTATTAAGTCGACGATAGTCGATCACAACCGCATGGTTCCATCCTTCTTTTCACGAACAACAACGGCGCACCCTAAGGCGAAAAACTCAAGCGAGCAAAACCTCTATCCACCAATTCTTGCAACCGAGCTTCCAACTCCTTTAATTCCGTTGGTGCCATACGATACGGAGCTATCGAAATTGGAGTGGTACCGGTACCAATTCGATGCCAAATTCTATTTCCGAACAGTGGTAAACCCGGCAATTCTTGGGGAAAACATCCGGTATTCACAAACCACGGGCACAGATTCGGTTTCTTCTCGATTCCTTGTCATCGAGTACGTCGCCAGTACGCTTCGCACTCTTTTCTTACATATTTTCGGGCCAACATTGCCGATATTACGGTGGCAACCCTTTAAGTCCGTAGACTTAACCCGAATTATCTCGTTATTCGCGCACCTCAAATCGATAGTCTTGCTTTTGCAATTTACGACCGCATCGTGAATGGTCAACCCATCCAAACCAAGAATAACGTCGAATTCATCGAACGGCAAAAGCATCAAGTCCGCGGAAACAAGAACCTCGGAACACTAGGAGACTTTTCTTGCACACTTTGTTGACAAGCACGTAATGACCCAAGGGTTTGACACCGAATTACAAACTCAAGAGACTCAATAGGCAAAGTCTTCTCGGATGCTAAGGTTTCACATATATAAGATTGAGTAGAACCAGGTCAATCAACGCAATCACTTTAGTATTGAAAAGGGTGAAAGCACCGTAATGACATCCGGAGAGGCAAAGATCCTCGGCGTGCGCGATGGCATAAGTCCTCGCAGAGCACGAGCCTCGATCCGATGGTAGCATCTCTAGATCCTCTCGACCGCCAACGACATTGCCCATATTTCTAGGTGGCCTACCTCGAGCGAAGGTAGCACCCGAGTTTCCACTCGACTCACATTCTGCTCAAGCTTCCTCGAGCAATCCTTCCTAAAGTGGTCGGCCGATCCACACTTATAGCAGGAGTGATCACGAAACCAACACTCCCGAATGCCATTTGCCACAATGTTGACACTCCGCCCTCTCTACGATCATTTCCACCATCATGCGATCGAAGTGACTCGTGTGGTCACAGGGGTCGATCGCGTCCTCGTCTAAAAAGCCCAAAGCGCCTCTAGACCGGTTCACATCATCTCGAAATCTCTTCGTTGCTGTTGAAGAGACTTTCCGAGGACCTCTTCGAATTCTCCAGTTCCCACATCGCTTTTTGTTTCTCCTTTCTAAGCTCTTCGACTTTACAAGCTTGCTCAACAAGTACTACGATCTCTCGTATTTCGAGAATGCCAACGAACATCCTTATATCATCATTCAGCCCATCCTCAAGCATTTACACATAATAGCTTCGGACGAAATGCATTCTCGCGTGTATCGCCTAAGCCTCACAAATTTTCGTTCATAGTCGGTAACCGACATAGAACCTTGCTTAAGATCAAGAAATTCCCAAGTCACTTGCTCTCTAGGTACCACAGAAGTCGAGTACTCCACCAATAGTAGGTGGAATCACGTAGCAAGGAGATGGTACACTTTAAGCATTCATCGGTGTACAAGATAGCTCATCGAGCACCGGATAGTGTTGTCCAACCGAAATTCAGCTCGTTCGGCATCATCATCATCCGTAGCTTTAAATTCAGTGGCCCCATGTTTTCGAATCCTATCGATCGGGGCTTACTTGACCTTATTTGGTCGATTCTGGAGGTATTGTAGGTGCGGGGTTGCATTTGTCGGAATGGAGGTCGTGGGACAGCCGTGTTAGTTCGAATGTATTGATTAAACCATTCGCTCATCACACTATAAAAGGCTTGCTTAGCCTCGTCATTAGGATTGCTGGCCATAGGTTGAGAGTCCGCCGCTGTCCCTTGCGCGGAGCAGCGCCACACTCTCCACATCATCACTATCGCTTCGGTTGGGATCGGATCCATTGCTATAAACAAACATGAAGTCAAATTGTCGAATTCATCACACTATCGATTCATCATTTAATGGCATGTATAGCTAGACCCCAAACACATCACGGTAGTCCTAGAATCGACTAAACCTGGCTCGATACCAATAAAGTTGTAACACCCCAAACCCGAGACCATCGCGTTGTCGGACCCGAGGGTTAACAAACCAAGTTCACATGTTTTTGCCCAGCAATTTGACATTTCCAGTCAGGCTGGAAAACTGCGTCACTGTCGCCTTAAAATCATATCTCGAGTTTCAAAACTCGAAACTGGTTTCGTAAATTTTCCTGAATTTAGACTCATATATACATCCATGGATTTATTTCTAGGATTTTGGTCGGGCCAATTGGTACAGTTTATTAGTTAAAGTTACCCAAGTTACAGGGATCGACTGCTCTGACCTTCGCGCGGTATAACTTGAATATCTCTCTGCACAGGGCTTTAATGCTGGTGTCGTTTGTTTCTAATGAAACTAGACTCAAAATGGAATCTGTACATATAAGGTATATCTCCTAATTCTTTTGGATAATTTATAGTGAATTTTAAAGTTGCGACAGGGAACCCAGAAACCATTCTGGCCCTGTCTCACAATAGCTTTAATATCTCTTAACCTGTAACTCCTATGACCGTTTCGTTTCTTCCATATGAAAATAGACTCATCAAGGTTCATTTACATAGCTTATTCACTATTTGATTCCATTCCTATGAATTATGGTGATTTTTCACATTCACGCCACTGCAGCTGGCAGCATCTGTTTTAAGGTAGGACTTACCTATTTGGTAGTCTCCATGATTCAACTAATCTTGCCATACATAGGTTCATATATGATCATTTTAACCATGCCAATGGCTGATCATATGACCAACATTCCCATTTCCAAACCATAGCCACATCATGACCCCAAATATATATACATACAACCCACAATAAGTCTAAGTTCATGCTCCCTTTTGAGCCATTTTCGCATGGCTATACAAACTTACATTACAACGTATTTAACAAACAAGAGGTAGTCCTATACATGCCATCTCAAGTTCAACCAAAATTTATACCAAAATGGAGGCTTGATAGTGTGGATGACTTCGACTTCAACGATCCCAAATCCGATTGCCTCGAGCGAAATCTAGAAAACTAAGAGCCAAAGCAACGGGTAAGCATTTTTATGCTTAGTAAGTCTCAAGGAATATAATGAACTATAATTTACAGCAATACATTCACATAGCCAAATGCATCATTTCATTAATACACATTCTTACTTCATACTTCATCATTGTATAAGTTCGCAAAGCATCAATCAATTCAATAACTGAAATTCATTAGTCGATTGAGCGAATGTTGCTCAAACACGTCGACTTTCCAATGCACATATAACGTACCTTATCCTTTGGGCTGTCCGAGTGTACTAATTAAATTCATTTCAGCAACCAACACTCACCTCCAGCCCAAGATTCTTCGGAATATAACCGGATATAATCACGTGCACAAATGCCTTCGGGTCTTAGCCCGGATAGAATAACTCGCACGAATGCCTTCGGGCCTTAGCCCGGATAGAATAACTCGCACGAATGCCTTCGGGCCTTAGCCCGGATAGAATAACTCGCACGAATGCCTTCGGGCCTTAGCCCGGATATAACCACTAGCACAATTGCCTTCGGGTCTTAACCCGGATATAATTTCCAGCATAATTGTCTTCGGGCTTAGCCCGGATATCATTCAATTTCTCATGCACACATACATCAATAATCATTGGACATACATATTTCATTTTCGTTACTAAGGCTCAAACACAATTAATATCATTAGCATATTCGCCTTCGGGACTTAGCCCGGGTGGAATTCAAATACTCATACACACATAATCAATAATCATACACATCCATATTTCATCTCACATAATTCAAGTAAGGTCACTTCTTGAGGACTTACCTCGGATGTTGTCGAACGGCTTTTTCGGCTATTCGATCACCTTTTCCTTCCCCTTGTCCAATTGTGGCCCTCTTAGCTCTTGAGCTAATTCAAACAAATTCAATTTATTAAAACCTCATTGTGCTTGCTTATGGCCGAATATGACAAGGATTTTAAATGGTCATATGGCCACTCTTTAGCTTGAATACACAATGGTCATGCACATTTTATACTACATCAAGCAATTCAATACAATTTATTTGAGCATCAAGGAAATGCTAAGGCCTTCAATAGGCTACCCAAGGCCTAATATTCATGTACATGTTGAGGCCAATTATGCACTTAATACCTCACAAAACAGCATGCATTTTACTAGTTAATGCTTTGCATATTGTGGCTCAAAACTTATAATATAGCATCAAGCACTTATATGTGTGCTAGGCAATTGTGCTTGAAATTTCACAATTATTCTTCAACATCTTCTTCTTTAAACCAACTTATTCATCACTTACTTCATAGCCAAAACATCATGTGCAAACATATATATACAATATGAGCATGGCCAATTTTCAAGGTGTCCATAGCCATCCAAAAATACAAATTTTAACTAACATGCAAGAAGCATGAACCATGCTCATGAATGGCGAATATGACAATCATGCTCCTTTTCAACTTCAATCATGATAAATCAAAAGAAGGCTCAAATCTTGCTCAAGAGTAGACAATCCATCATTGCATGCATCATCATCAAGCTTCACACTTAGCATGCAATGGCTTTATCACCATAACAACTTTGGCCAAATACCATTTCCATGGCTTAACAAAGATTTGAGCCATGGCTAACATGCACATCAAGTTAGCAACCAAAACATGCATGAAACTCCTAACACAACCTCATACATACCTTAATCTTGATGCAAACTTGGCCAAATCTCCTTCTAGATCTCTTCCAAACCAAGCATGAAGCAAAAATCCTCCTTCTTCCTTAGTTTTGGCTCAAAGAAAGGATGAACAAAATTTTTTCTTTCCTTCTCTACAACTCACGGCAATGGGGGGGGATTACCACACTCACACACATTTTTTTTTTCATTTTTTATCACCCATACACCTTTGTTTATTATTTCACCCTAATGCACCAACAAAACATGTTTCATGACATGTTTAGCCCATCCTCCCTTGTCATGGCCGGCCACCACCTATAAAGGGGAATTTGACATGCAAGTCCATTATTTTGCATGCATGCTTTAATTAGTCATCACACATTTCCTATCATACTTTCAAAGTTCATTACTAAGTCCTTTCTTGTGGAATTCACCCTTATAACACTAAATCAATCATCATAAAATGTCATACATGAGCACACACATATTATAGGCATCAAAATAAATTTTAATTATTTTTATGCCTCGGTTTTGTGGTCCCGAGACCACCTTCCGACTAGGGTCATTTTTGGCTGTCACAACTCTCCCCACTTAAGAAATTTTCGTCCCGAAAATCTTACCGATAAATAGGTTTGGATATCGCTCTTTCATAGAGTTCTCGGTCTCCCAAGTAGCTTATTCTATCCGTGCTTGAGCCATAACACTTTTACTAGCGGAACCCGCTTGTTTCACAACTCTTTCACTTCGTGATAGGATACGAATCGGTTCTTCCTCATAACTCATATTAGCTTGAATTTCAATTTCGATGGACTAATCAAGTGCGATGGATCGGATCTATAGCGTCGAAGCATCGAAACGTGAAAGACATCGTGAACCTTTTCGAGTTCGGGGGCAAAGTCAAACGATATGCCACCGGATCGACTCGCCGGATATCTCATATGGCCCAACAAACCTCGGCTCAACTTGCCCTTACGGTAGAATCTGAGTATCTTTTTCCAAGGCGATACCTTGAGGAACACTTTATCACCCACGATACTCGATATTCTTACGCTTCAGATCCGCGTCGACTTCTCGACGATCGGAGGTTATCTTCAGACTTTCACGGATTACTTTCACTTCTGCTTCAGCATCCCTAATCAAATCCACCCGAAAATCTTGCTTTCACCGAGCTCACCAAAACAATGGTGTACGGCATTTACGACCGTATAAGGCCTCGTAGGGTGCCATTTTAATACTTGATTGAAAGTCATATTGTGTTTAATTCAATCAACGGCAAATACCGCTCCCATGAACCACTAAACTCGAGGACGCAACATCTTAACATATCCTCAAGTATCTGAATTATCCGCTCGGATTAACCATCGGTTTGAGGGTGAAAGCGGTCTTGAAATGCAACTTGGTACCCAAAGCTTCTTGCAACTTTTTCCAAAATCACGAGGTAAATCTCGGATCTCTATCTGACACGATGGAAATAGGCACCCCATGTAATCTCACAATCTGAGAAACGTACAATTCCGCTAATTTGTCCATTGAAAAATCCGTGCGTACGGGGACAAAGTGGGCCGACTTAGTCAATCGATCTACCACGACCCAAACCGCATCCTTCTTACTTGTCGACAATGGCGGTCCGGATACAAAGTCCATTGTGACTCGATCCCATTTCCACTCGGGTATTGTGATTGGTGAAGTAATCCTCAAGGCACCGATGTTCCGCTTTCACTTGTTGACATATTAAACATCTTGAAACAAAGTCGGAGATGTCTCGCTTCATACCATGCCACCAAAACCGACGCTTTCAAATCATTGTACATCTTCGTACTCCCGGGTGGATTGCCATTCGGCTACAATGGGCTTCATTGAATTATCGAAATGAGTTCAATTCTTTGGGACACACCGACGACTTTTGAACCTCAAACAATCGTCATCGTCGATTTGAAACTCCGAGTCCTTGTTCGAACACACGCAGCCCGCTTTGCAACCAACTCGTCGTCGACTTTCCGAGCTTCTCGAATTTGGTGTGTCAATAATGGTTTGGCTTTCAATTCAGCCACTAACACACCGTCGGATCGGACGCACAAGTGCACATTCATCGCTCGTAAAGTGAATAACGATTTACGACTCAAGGCATCCGCAACCATATTCGCCTTTCCCGGTGATAGTCAATGATCACTCATAATCCTTTAACATTTCGAGCCAACGTCTTTGTCGCAGATTTAAGTCTCTTTGGGTCATCAAATATTTGAGACTTTTGTGATCCGAGTATAAATGGCACCTTTCACCAAATAAGTAATGTCGCCAAATCTTTAAAGGCGAATACGATGGCGGCCACTCGAGATCATGAGTCGGATAATTTTTCTCATGTGGCTTTAATTGCCTCGACGATAGGCCACAACTCGACCTTCTTGCATTAATGCGCAACCTAACCCAAGTAGAGAGGCGTCGCTATAGATGACAAACTCCTTGCCGACTCGGGTTGCACTAGAATTGGGGCTTCATCAAATAAGTTTTCAGTTGATCGAAACCTTTTGGCATTTCTCATCCATTCGAACTTAACGTCCTTTTGGAGTAAGCCGTCATCGGCGTGGCTATCGTTGAGAAGCCTTTACAAATCGTCGGTAATAACCTAAGCAAGCCCCAAAAAGCTCCGAACCTCGTTAATATTTCTGAGGCTTCCAATTAAGTATGGCTGAAATTTTATTCTGTCGACTCGAATACCGATGCAGATACCACATGACCCAAGAAGCTAACCTCTCTTAACCGTAACTCACACTTGCTTAACTTAGCATATAATTGCTTGTCCCGTAAAATTTGCAAGACTAACCGTAGGTGTTCAAAGATGTTCGGTCTCATTTCTTGAATAGACCAAGATGTCATCAATGAACACGACTACGAATCGATCCAAATATGGTCTAAAGATCCGATTCATTAAATCCATAAATACCGCAGGGCATTAGTGAGCCCAAACGGCATCACTAGGAACTCATAGTGACCATATCTCGCTCAAGGCGGTCTTGGGCACGTCCGAATCTCGGATTCGCAATTGATAGTAGCCCGATCTCAAATCTATTTTCGAGAACACCGAGGCTCCTTCAGTTGATCGAACAAGTCGTCAATACGTGGCAACGGATATTTGTTCTTTATCGTCGCTTTATTAAGTCGACGATAGTCGATGCACTGCACACCGCATGGTTCCATCCTTCTTTTCACGAACAACACCGGCGCACCCTAAGGCGAAAAACTCGGGCGAGCAAAACCTCTATCCACCAATTCTTGCAACCGAGCTTCCAACTCCTTTAATTCCGTTGGTGCCATACGATACGGAGCTATCGAAATTGGAGTGGTACCGGTACCAATTCGATGCCAAATTCTATTTCCCGAATGGTAAACCCGCAATTCTTCTGGAAAACATCCGGTATTCACAAACCACGGGCACAGATTCGGTTTCTTCTCGATTCCTTGTCATCGAGTACGACGCCAGTACGCTTCGCTCTTTTCTTACATATTTTCGGGCCAACATTGCGATATTACGGTGGCAACCCCTTTAAGTCCGTAGACTTAACCCGAATTATCTCGTTATTCGCAAGCACCTCAAATCGATAGTCTTGCTTTTGCAATTTACGACCGCATCGTGCATGGTCAACCCATCCAAACCAAGAATAACGTCGAATTCATCGAACGGCAAAAGCATCAAGTCCGCCGGAAACAAGAACCTCGGAACACTAGGAGACTTTTCTTGCACACTTTGTTGACAAGCACGTAATGACCCAAGGGTTTGACACCGAATTACAAACTCAAGAGACTCAATAGGCAAAGTCTTCTTGGATGCTAAGGTTTCACATATATAAGATTGAGTAGAACCAGGGTCAATCAACGCAATCACTTTAGTATTGAAAAGGGTGAAAGCACCGTAATGACATCCGGAGAGGCAAAGATCCTCGGCGTGCGCGTATGGCATAAGTCCTCGCAGAGCACGAGCCTCGGATCCGATGGTAGCATCTCTAGATCCTCTCGACCGCCATCGACATTGCCCATATTTCTAGGTGGCCTACCTCGGCAAAGGTAGCACCCGAGTTTCCACTCGACTCACATTCTGCTCAAGCTTCCTCGAGCAATCCTTCCTAAAGTGGTCGGCCGATCCACACTTATAGCGAGGAGTGATCACGAAACCAACACTCCCGAATGCCATTTGCCACAATGTTGACACTCCGCCTCTCTCGGCGATCATTTCCACCATCGGCGATCAAGTGACTCGTGTGGTCACGGGGTCGATCGCGTCCTCGCCTAAAAGCCCAAAGCGCCTCTAGACCGGTTCACATCATCTCGAAATCTCTTCGATGCTGTTGAAGAGACTTTCCGAGGACCTCTTTCGAATTCTCCGGTTCCCACATCGACTTTTTGTTTCTCCTTTCTAAGCTCTTCGACTTTACAAGCTTGCTCAACAAGTACTACGATCTCTCGTATTTCGAGAATGCCAACGAACATCCTTATATCATCATTCAGCCCATCCTCGAAGCATTTACACATAATAGCTTCGGACGAAATGCATTCTCGCGTATCATTAAGCCTCACAAATTTTCGTTCATAGTCAGTAACCGACATAGAACCTTGCTTAAGATCAAGAAATTCCCAAGTCACTTGCTCTCTAGGTACCACGAAGTCGAGTACTCCACCAATAGTAGGTGGAATCACGTAGCAAGGAGATGGTACACTTTAAGCATTCATCGGTGTACAAGATAGCTCATCGAGCACCCGGATAGTGTTGTCCAACCGAAATTCAGCTCGTTCGCATCATCATCATCCGTAGCTTTAAATTCAGTGGCCCCATGTTTTCGAATCCTATCGATCGGGGCTTACTTGACCTTATTTGGTCAGATTCGGAGGTATTGTAGGTGCGGGGTTGCATTTGTCGGGAATGGAGGTCGGGACACCGTGTTAGTTCGAATGTATTGATTAAACCATTCGCTCATCACACTATAAAAGGCTTGCTTAGCCTCGTCATTAGGATTGCTGGCCATAGGTTGAGAGTCCGGCGCTGTCCCTTGCGCGGAGCAGCGCCACACTCTCCACATCATCACTATCGCTTTCGGTTGGGATCGGGATCCATTGCTATAAACAAACATGAAGTCAAATTGTCGAATTCATCACACTATCGATTCATCATTTAATGGCATGTATAGCTAGACCCCAAACACATCACGGTAGTCCTAGAATCGACTAAACCTGGCTCTGATACCAATAAAGTTGTAACACCCCAAACCCGAGACCATCGCCGGTGTCGGACCCGAGGGTTAACAAACCAAGTTCACATGTTTTTGCCCAAAGAATTTGACATTTCCAGTCAGGCTGGAAAACTGCGTCACTGTCGCCTTAAAATCATATCTCGAGTTTCAAAACTCGGAAACTGGTTTCGTAAATTTTCCTGAATTTAGACTCATATATACATCCATGGATTTATTTCTAGGATTTTTGGTCGGGCCAATTGGTACAGTTTATTAGTTAAAGTTACCCAAGTTACAGGGATCGACTGCTCTGACCTTCGCGCGGTATAACTTGAATATCTCTCTGCACAGGGCTTTAATGCTGGTGTCGTTTGTTTCTAATGAAACTAGACTCAAAATGGAATCTGTACATATAAGGTATATCTCCTAATTCTTTTTGGATAATTTATAGTGAATTTTTAAAGTTGCGACAGGGAACCCAGAAACCATTCTGGCCCTGTCTCACAATAGCTTTAATATCTCTTAACCTGTAACTCCTATGACCGTTTCGTTTCTTCCATATGAAAATAGACTCATCAAGGTTCATTTACATAGCTTATTCACTATTTGATTCCATTCCTATGAATTATGGTGATTTTTCACATTCACGCCACTGCAGCTGGCAGCATCTGTTTTAAGGTAGGACTTACCTATTTGGTAGTCTCCATGATTCAACTAATCTTGCCATACATAGGTTCATATATGATCATTTTAACCATGCCAATGGCTGATCATATGACCAACATTCCCATTTCCAAACCATAGCCACATCATGACCCCAAATATATATACATACAACCCACAATAAGTCTAAGTTCATGCTCCCTTTTCGAGCCATTTTCGCATGGCTATACAAACTTACATTACAACGTATTTAACAAACAAGAGGTAGTCCTATACATGCCATCTCAAGTTCAACCAAAATTTATACCAAAATGGAGGCTTGATAGTGTGGATGACTTCGACTTCAACGATCCCAAATCCGATTGCCTCGAGCGAAATCTAGAAAACTAAGAGCCAAAGCAACGGGTAAGCATTTTTATGCTTAGTAAGTCTCAAGGAATATAATGAACTATAATTTACAGCAATACATTCACATAGCCAAATGCATCATTTCATTAATACACATTCTTACTTCATACTTCATCATTGTATAAGTTCGCAAAGCATCAATCAATTCAATAACTGAAATTCATTAGTCGATTGAGCGAATGTTGCTCAAACACGCCGACTTTCCAATGCACATATAACGTACCTTATCCTTTGGGCTGTCCGAGTGTACTAATTAAATTCATTTCAGCAACCAACACTCACCTCCAGCCCAAGATTCTTCGAATATAACCGGATATAATCACGTGCACAAATGCCTTGGTCTTAGCCCGGATAGAATAACTCGCACGAATGCCTTGGGCCTTAGCCGGATAGAATAACTTCAAGACGAATGCCTTCGGCCTTAGCCCGATAGAATAACTCGCATACGAATGCCTTGGGCCTTAGCCCGGATATAACCACTAGCACAATTGCCTTCGGTCTTAACCCGATATAATTTCCAGCATAATTGTCTTGGGCTTAGCCCGATATCATTCAATTTCTCATGCACACATACATCAATAATCATTGGACATACATATTTCATTTTCGTTACTAAGGCTCAAACACAATTAATATCATTAGCATATTCGCCTTGGACTTAGCCCGGTGGAATTCAAATACTCATACACACATAATCAATAATCATACACATCCATATTTCATCTCACATAATTCAAGTAAGGTCACTTCTTGAGGACTTACCTCGGATGTTGTCGAACAGCTTTTTCGGCTATTCGATCACCTTTTCCTTCCCTTGTCCAATTGTGGCCCTCTTAGCTCTTGAGCTAATTCAAACAAATTCAATTTATTAAAACCTCATTGTGCTTGCTTATGGCGAATATGACAAGGATTTTAAATGGTCATATGGCCACTCTTTAGCTTGAATACACAATGGTCATGCACATTTTATACTACATCAAGCAATTCAATACAATTTATTTGAGCATCAAGGAAATGCTAAGGCCTTCAATAGGCTACCCAAGGCCGAATATTCATGTACATGTTGAGGCCAATTATGCACTTAATACCTCACAAAAACAGCATGCATTTTACTAGTTAATGCTTTGCATATTGTGGCTCAAAACTTATAATATAGCATCAAGCACTTATATGTGTGCTAGGCGAATTGTGCTTGAAATTTCACAATTATTCTTCAACATCTTCTTCTTTAAACCAACTTATTCATCACTTACTTCATAGCCAAAACATCATGTGCAAACATATATATACAATATGAGCATGGCGAATTTTCAAGGTGTCCATAGCCATCCAAAATACAAATTTTAACTAACATGCAAGAAGCATGAACCATGCTCATGAATGGCCGAATATGACAATCATGCTCCTTTTCAACTTCAATCATGATAAATCAAAAGAAGGCTCAAATCTTGCTCAAGAGTAGACAATCCATCATTGCATGCATCATCATCAAGCTTCACACTTAGCATGCAATGGCTTTATCACCATAACAACTTTGGCCAAATACCATTTCCATGGCTTAACAAAGATTTGAGCCATGGCTAACATGCACATCAAGTTAGCAACCAAAACATGCATGAAACTCCTAACACAACCTCATACATACCTTAATCTTGATGCAAACTTGGCCAAATCTCCTTCTAGATCTCTTCCAAACCAAGCATGAAGCAAAAATCCTCCTTCTTCCTTAGTTTTGGCTCAAAGAAAGGATGAACAAAATTTTTTCTTTCCTTCTCTACAACTCACGGCAATGGGGGATTACCACACTCACACACATTTTTTTTTTCATTTTTTATCACCCATACACCTTTGTTTATTATTTCACCCTAATGCACCAACAAAACATGTTTCATGACATGTTTAGCCCATCCTCCTTGTCATGGCCGGCCACCACCTATAAAGGGGGAATTTGACATGCAAGTCCATTATTTTGCATGCATGCTTTAATTAGTCATCACACATTTCCTATCATACTTTCAAAGTTCATTACTAAGTCCTTTCTTGTGGAATTCACCCTTATAACACTAAATCAATCATCATAAAATGTCATACATGAGCACACACATATTATAGGCATCAAAATAAATTTTTAATTATTTTTATGCCTCGGTTTTGTGGTCCCGAGACCACCTTCCGACTAGGGTCATTTTTGGGCTGTCACATGTTGCCATTTGACAAATTTGATATAATTCTAGGTATGGATTGGTTAACGCTGCATGATGCTGTTGTGAATTGCAAACAAAAGATGATTGATTTAAGATGTCAAAATAATGAAATTATCCGGATTGAGTCAAATGATCTGAATGCTTTGCCAACATTGATTTCATCGATGTTGGCTCAAAAATATGTGAGAAAAGGTTGCAAAGCTTATTTTTCTTATGTGCTTGATACGAAAGTTCCTGAAAAGAAGATTGAATCAGTACTAGTTGTGTGTGAATGTAACACCCCAAACCCGGCCCAAACGTTATGGCCGAATCTAGGGTGTCACATTGAAGTGTTTTACGAAAGCCATGTTTTCATAAAAATATATAATCCAAAGCCCAATTAAAAATTACAACCCATGAACGGCCTTATTACAAAATTAAAAACCTAAAAGTGAAATCTAAATTAAATAAAGTCCAAAGTAAGACACAGCAGTCGTGTGGCCACCTCTGAGTCCCTCGCGGCTCCAAACTGTCTAAAGCTAGGGATTACTTGTACAGTTGAAAACAAAATGGTGAGTTTACGAAAACTCAGTGTGTAATCCCAATATTAATCAAACAGTGAGTAACACAGTTTGGGCCTAAGCCCAGATCAATAACAGTTTGGGCCTGAGCCATATTTAGTATTACTACAATCTGGGTCTGAGCCCTATACAATAATAGTATGGGCCTAAGCCCAATGCACTATCAGTACAGTGTAATACAATTATGCATCCCACCCAAATCCAGCCAGCACACCACCCGTACCAACCAACACACCACGTGGGGATATAAATCGACCCACTTAGCCAGTACACCGATATCGCTGCAAAGCTACCAGTAATAATAATGCAACATAGCTGCCAAAAACAATAAATGTGGCAAAGCCCCCAGTATCAGTAATTGTGGCATAGCCACAAGTAATAGTGAATGTGACATAGTCACCAGTATAGTACTTCCTCATTATCAAAATCCTAACCACATGCAGTATGTCATGTCATAAATATTATGTGTATACAAAGTCATACTCAGTACAATAATATATGTAAATCATAAGCACATCAGTCATACGGAACATAAGGGCATAATCGTCATTTTACCATATAGGGGTATTATGGTCATTTTACCCTACAGGAGCATTACGACCATTTTAACCTTCAGGGGTATTACAATCATTTTACCTTACTGGGGCATTACGATCATTTTACCCTATAGGGGCATTACGGTCATTTTACCTTACAGGGGCATTAAGGTCATTTTACCTTACAGGGGCATTACGGTCATTTTACCCTACAGGGGTATTATGGTCATTTTACCCTATAGGGGCATTACGATCATTTTACCCTATAGGGGCATTACGGTCATTTTACCCTATAGGGGCATTACGGTCAAATAATGACCTCTCCGAAGGTCTTCAGTCGCCTCAAACGACACAGGTAACCTAAATGATCACAACGGTGTAAATGGGCCTAAGGACCACTCTCGGCCCAAGTGGGCCCACACACTCTCGTGTGGCCCATTTAGCCTAGAAACAGCCACTGCTATACAACACTTACCACATCACATACATTTTATCCATGTGGGCCCACACGACCCATTTTCGCCCAACGAGGCCCAAAATAGCCCAAGACCACGAAAGTGCTCGTGGTCGCCTCTACAGTCTAAAGCCCATGTTCGTGGGCTCAGTTCACCACACGTGCGATCGCTCGCTCGTGTGGCATCATATGCCATATTTTTTACTTTTAAACGATTATAAAAAATCGCACACAAATACACACGCTTTCGGCTTTTCTGTCGATCATTAAACACAACATACATTTACACACCTGATCACGTAGAGTAATAAGAATTCACGATCACCAGCACCTTGAGTTGATCAGTCGACTGTGATTTGCCTACCTAATCCAAAGTTTGGCCCCGTCACCCTTCCGCATCCTGGCAGAAAATCTCGAACCGTGGACACCCTATGCCGCTTAAACTTGGGATAGAGGCTACGCGCTCAATCTCAGCCGGTACCCTTGCCATCACTTTATCACTAGAACCCCCTTTGCTCATAAAATCTGCGTAGTCTTCACAAAGCTTCAACATTTAAACGAATGGTTAACCAAACATCAAACTCGATAACCCCACTTAATTGTATCTAGGATTAACGTACTTACCAATAGAGAAGGTACCACTTGCAGGGAGAGGGTAATCAGCTAAGCGCCCTGATTACAGAAATTGAGCCCCTAATAACAATCGCACAAACAAGGAATTAAAAAGGTGTTAGATGATTACTACCCCATGGTAGGAAAGAGAGAAAGAAAACACTCGGCCTAAGAGATACCAAAAGCCGAATCTTTGAGAAGAAACCAAAAGAGATTCGGCTAAGGGGAAAACAAACCATGGAACACTTACCTAACAAATCAAGGAAATTTCGACAGCACTTCAGCAAGAATCAGCCAAGGGATAGATAAGGAAAGAAGGGAGAAGATAACCAGTCCTTGTCAATTTTGACTACTCAAAGATAGAGGGTAATCGGTTAAGAGAATAGAGAAGAAGAAGTGAACACTACTTAGGATATTCGGGCAACAAAGAAAGAGAGGGAAAGATTTGGCTTGCTAAAGAATAAATGAGTGGGAAGAATGAAATCGGGAAAAGGAGTATTCAGCTTTAGAGAAGAAGATGAAACGTGCATACCAAATGGTTGCCTCGATTTTAACCCAAAATGCACAGCAGACAGGAAGAATAATTGCCGAGAAAATGGAAAGAAAAGGAGAACAAAATAAAACCCAAAAGACCTCCCCTAAAGGCTTTTAATTGCCCAAATGAACACTTCCCTCCCCAAAGCTGAAATTATCAATTTTCCCCAAGGAAATATGGCACAAACCTACCTACTCTCAAACTCCCCTTTCCTCTTCTAAAATCCCTCCATAATCCTCTCCTTGATTTCCTCCACAAATTACTCTTACATTCAATTCAAACTCTATTCAAACTCCCATTACCAATTCAACCTTAGAGTCTCAGTCCAACTCCACCTCCTTCCAAGCTCAGCCAGAAAAATAAATAATCCATTGTGCATCCCAAGACTTGAACCTCAGACGTCACAGTTACACAACACACCACCTTACCACTCCACTACAGGCTCTTTCTATGTCATAAATCATCTACAAATATTTATAAAGCCTACATGCCAGAGCCATGGTTCACCCCTTAAAATCTAAAATTTTGCAAGAGCCAAGGCTTGAACCCAAGATTTCTCAGGCACTTTACAGGACATTTAACCATTGAAGCAGGCATATATTTGTGTCATCCACTTGCACAACTAAATTCCAATTCCTTCGATATGCGAAGCCCATTTCTTTTAGGCCCAAAATTTGGGGCGTTACAGAAGTGCTCCCATGTTGTTTGTGAAAAAGAAAGATGGCATGATAAGAATGTGTATAGACTACCGAAAGCTTAGCAAAGTGACAATCAAGAAAAAATACCCTCTACTACAAATTGACGATTTGTTTGATAAGTTAAAAGGGGCTATAGTGTTTTCGAAAATACATTTGAGATCGGGTTATTATCAGTTGCGAGTTAGAGACTCTAATGTGCCCAAAACTGCATTCAGAATGAGGTACGGACACTATGAATTCTTAGTTATGCCTTTTGGACTAACGAATGCACCTGTTGTCTTTATGGACTTAATAAACTGTATTTTTAGACCGTATCTAGATCGATTTGTTGTTGTGTTCATAGATGATATTTTGATTTATTCGAGAGATGAAACTGAACATGCTGAGAATTTGAGAATTGTATTGCAAACTCTTCGGGATAAGCAGTTATATGCAAAATTCAATAAATGTGAATTCTAGTTGCGCAAAGTTGGTTTTCTGGGGCATATTGTGCCAGTATCGATTATTTGAGACAATCCGAGCAAGATTTCTGCAGTAATGGATTGGAAGCCTCTGAGAAATGTATCCGAAGTCCATAGCTTCCTAGGACTTGTAGGTTATTATAGACGATTTGTGAAAGGCTTTTCGATGATTGCGACTCCATTGACTAGATTGCTTCAAAAAGATGTAAAGTTTGAATGGTCCAAAAAATGTCAGAAATGTTTTGATCAGTTGAAAACTCTTTTAACTGAAGCTTAAGTGTTAGTTCTGCCTGAATCGGGTAAAGAGTTCGTAGTGTTCAGTGATGCATCATTGAATGGACTAGGTTGTGTTTTAATGCAGGAAGACATAGTCATAGCTTATGCCTTGAGACAGTTGAAGGTGCATAAAATGAATTACACGACGCATGATTTAGAGTTAGTAGCCATCGTGTTTGCACTAAAGATTTGGCTCCATTATTTATACAGGGAGAAATGTCATGTTTATTTAGATCACAAGAGTTTAAAATATCTGATGACTTAGAAAGATTTGAATTTGAGACAGTAAAGATGGTTAGGATTGCTAAAAGATTATGAGCTAATGATTGATTATCATCCAGGAAAAGCAAATGTTGTTGCTGATGCATTAAGCCGAAAATCTTTGTTTGCTTTACGTGCAATGAATACTTAGTTGGCTCTTTCTGATGATGGCTCAATAATAGCTGAGTTGAAAGTGAAACCGTTGTTTGTACAGTAGATTTATGAAGCTTAGAAGATTGATAATGAAATGTTAGCTAAAAGGGCTCAATGTGGTTCGAACTCTGATTCAGAGTTTCATGTTGATTCAGATGATTGTTTGAAATTTAGAGGTCGAATATGTGTTTTGAGAAATTCAGAGTTGATTTAGATGATTTTGAGTGAAGCACATAGTAGTGGTTTATCTGTTCATCTGGGAAGCACGAAAATGTATAACGACTTGAAATAACTTTATTGCTGGCATTGCATGAAACGTGATATCTCAAAGTTCATTTCTAAATGTTTGATTTGTCAACAAGTTGAAGCTGAGCATTAGGGACCGTCTGGTTTATTACAGTCGATTATGATTCCCAAGTGGAAATGGGATAGAGTGACTATGGATTTTGTTTCGAGTTTACCCCTATCTCTGAGTAAGAAAAATGCAATCTGGGTTATAGTTGATAGATTGACAAAATCGGCTCATTTTATTCTGGTACGAATGGATTATTTGCTTGAAAAGTTAACTGAGTTGTATATCTCCGAGGCTGTAAGATTTCACGGAGTACCTGTTTCTATTGTTTTGGATAGAGATCCGAGGTTCACATCGAGGTTTTGGAAGAAATTGCAAGATGTACTGGGTACAAAACTACATTTTAGTACCGCATTTCACTCGTAGACAGATGGTCAATCTGAGCGAGTTATTTAGATACTCGAGGATATGTTGAGATGTTGCATTCTTGAGTTCGAAGGTATGTGGGAAAAGTATTTGTCATTGATTGAATTCGCGTGTAACAATAGTTTTCAATCAAGTATTAAGATGGCACCATATGAAGCTCTATACGGTCGTAAATGTAGAACACCGTTGTACTGGACTGAACTTAGTGAGAATAAGATTCACGGGGTTGATCTAATTAAAGAGACTGAAGAAAAAGTGAAAGTGATCCGCGATAGTTTGAAAGCAGCATCGAATTGGCAGAAATCTTACGCAGACTTGAAAAGGAAAGATATTAAGTTTCAAATCGGGAATAAAATGTTTTCGAAAGTTTCACTGTGGAAAAAAATACTCAGATTTGGTCAAAAAGGCAAGTTGAGCTCGAGATTCATCGAACCTTATAAGATTATCAAGCAAATTGGGCTAGTGGCTTATCAACTAGCATTGTCGTTTGAGTTAGAAAAGATTCACAATGTATTCATGTATCGATGCTTCAACGATATAGATCCAATCCATCGCATGTTATTTCTCCGACCAAAGTTGAGATTTAGTCAAATTTGTCGTACAATGAAAAACCGATTCGAATTCTAGCTCGTGAAATCAAAGAGCTGGGAAATAAAAGAATAGCGTTAATAAAAGTGTTATGGCATCATCACGGGGTAGAAGAAGCTACATGGGAACCCAAGGATGCTATGAGAAGTAATATCCAAACCTATTCGCTGGTAAGATTTTCGGGGATGAAAATCCCTAAGGGGGGAGAGTTGTAACAGCCCGGTTTTAGCTAAATCGAAATAGTGGTTTCGGGACCACAAATCCAAAGTCAAAAAATTCTTTTAATATTATTTTTGGTGTATATAGTATGTTAATTTATATGTGTGAAAATTTTGTGAGCTAATTTTATCGTTTAATAGCCCAATTTGAGAAAAAGGACTTAATCGCATAAAATGCAAAAGTTGCATTCTATATGTTAAAGGTGTCTATTTTTCATGGCTTATTAAATGAGAGGTCCTTATGTTGTAAATAGACCATTGATATTGCAAATGGACATAAATGGGCATGTATTTGATGTTTCAAATGTTTATAAATGTTAAGTAAGTAATTTGTGATTTAAGTTTAATTAAAATAAAACAAAGCCATTTCATGCTATCATCTTTCTCCCTAGTCGATTGTAAGAAAGAAAATAAGGGATTTGGAAGCTCTAAAGGTTCAGCCATTGTTGTTCAAGCATGTAAGTCCATTTTAGCTCGATTTTTGATGATTTTTACGTTTTTGATATCGTTGTTCTGTGTTCTAGCTAGCCATGCTTAAATATTTGAAAGTGTTGATGATTTTGAAAGTTTCCATTGATGAATGCTTAAGTTCTTGAATGTTTGATGATGGAAAATGAGTATTTGTTGACAGATTATTATGTTTTGTAAAGTGATTTTTAATGGAATTGCATAAAAGGGGTTAATTTGTAAGAATGTGAAAATGTGGGATTAAATGTGTGAATAAATGATAAACATGGGTTAATATGTATACTACGAAAAGTTGGCTAGCATGAAATTAGAAAGAAATTGTGTAATTTGTGATTTTGTGAAATAGGGACTAAACTGAATAAATGTGGAACTTTAGAGGCTAAAGTGCAAAAAATGCCCAAATTTGTGTTGTGGACTAAATTGAAAGATTATGTGTTTAAATGAGTTGAATTTGTTATAATATAGATCAAGAAAAGAGGAACCCGGACTTAGATAGAGGCAAGAACAAAGTACTCGACTAATCTACTAGTTACGTCATTTAGGGACGTAAAATGTTGTGAAAAATTCTTAGAGTTTCCTATTAAGTCTTGACTTGATTCTAATGCTCGTATTGGGCCTCGAGGGTCCATTTAAGGGAAGATATGAATAATCTCGTTTAATGAATAGTAATTTACGTGAATTATTTGAAAAATGTTTTGAAAGTTTAGGTATTGCTCCGTAACCCTATTCTCGCAATGGATACAGGTTAAGGGGTGTTACATAGCTACACAGTGCTACTCGCACAAGCTGACGAGAATCTGCAACACATGCCAGAAAACTCAGCCACAGGTAAAACGTACGGACCAGCACCCAAAACACAACAACCCCTAATGATATGTTATTTGTATCCTATCTATTCCTCAGGTTCAACCGGGATTTAAACATTGCCGAATCTTTATCAAAAAATTTCGTAAGGTTGTATAAATTAACAATAAAATTATAAAGCATTGAAACAACAATTACATTAATGCTTTTAACATACGTACTTACCTCAGATTTATACGGAGAGAATCGAACAATCAATCAACTATTTTGTTTTTCCCCCAATCTAATTCCGAACATCACTTTTCTTGAGCTATATATAGTCAAATTTAACTTATTCAAAATAAATTCTATTCAATTCAGTCCAAGAATTAATATTATGGAAATTTTATACTTTTACCCCTAATATTTCAATTTCTTTACAATTTAGTCCCTAGCTCATAAAAAAGCAAATACATGCAATTAAATCCATATCCATGCTAGCCGAATTTCACCTATACTCATAGCAGCCCATATTGTTCATTATTTTACACATTTACCACACAATTTATCACATTTCTCAATTTAATCCCTAATTGAAAATTTTATCAAAAATCATTAACAAATGTTGTTTATCTAACAACAACCATTCATTTTCTATCACCAAACATCAAAACACATACATATTCATCAATGGTAAAACCTTAGACTTTTAACAATTTCACAAATTAGCCCCTGGGTTAGCTATATTAAGCTACAGTGACTCCAAAAACATAGAAATCATTAAAAACAGGGCAAAAATGCACTTACATGCACTAGGTATCAAAAGTCAAATGAAAGAACCCTGGCGATGGCTTCTCTTCTTATAATTATTCAGTTGAAGAATGTCTTAGGTAGATGACAACCTTTTGTTTCTTTATTATTTTTACTATGTTTATTTAAAAAATTACTAATTTAACCTTAAATACTAACCTTTAAAAATCAAATAAATCATGTCTATCTTTGTCCACTAATAATATTAATGGTCTAATTACCATTCAAGGACCTGCACTTTAAAGTTCTATAGCTATTAGAACACAACTTTTACACCTTACGCGATTTAATCCTTTTTATCTAATTGAGCATTCAAACGATAAAATTTCTTAACGAAATTTTTATACAATCATACTATCATGCTGTAGACATCAAAATAATAATAAAATAAATATTTTGATCTCAAATTTATGGTCCCAAAACCACTGTTCTGATTTGACTAAAAATGAGCTGTTACAACTCTCCCCCATTAGGAATTTTCGTCCCCAAAAATCTTACCAGAAAATAAGATAGGGTACTATTTTCTCATAGCTTCCTCGGGTTCCCATGTAGCTTCTTCTATACTGTGACATTTCCAAAGAACCTTTACAAGAGCTATGCTTTAGTTTCTCAAATCTTTGATCCCTCGGGCCAAAATTCTGATCAGTTCTTCGTTATATGACATAGCAGGTTGAATTTCAATCTCTGTCGGGGAAATGATGTGCGATGGATCTGATCGGTACCATCGTAACATAGATACATGAAATACATTATGGATCTTTTCTAATTCTAATAGTAAAGCTAGCCGATATGCCACTGGTCCTATCCTCTCGATAATCTTGTAAGGCCTAATAAATTACAGACTCAATTTTCCTTTGCAACCAAATTGAAAAATCTTTTTCCACTGTGATACTTTCAAAAACACTCTATCGCTGATTTGAAATTCAATGTCTTTACATTTCAAATCCGTGTGTGATTTCTGTCGATCTAAAGCTGCTTTCAAACTGTCGCGAATTACTTTCACTTTATCTTCGGTCACTCTAATCAAATCAACCCTGTGAATCTTTTTCTCACTAAGCTCGGTCCAGTACAATAGAGTTCAACATTTACGACCATATAAATCTTTATATGGTGCCATCTTTGTGCTCGATTGAAAAGTATTGTTATATGTGAATGCAACCAATCGTAAATATTTTTCCCAATTTCCCTCAAACTCTAAAACACAGAAATGAAGCATATCTTTGAGAATTTGAATCACTCTCTCAGACTGATCGTCGGTTTGAGGGTGAAAGGCAGTACTAAAATGCAATCGCATACCCAAAGCTTCTTTCAATTTCTTCCGAAACCGTGATGTAAACCCCGGATCTCTATCCGAAATAATAGAAACTAGCACCTCGCACAATCTGACAATCTTAGAGATATACAATTCAGCTAATCTATCAAGTGAAAAGTCTGTATGTACCAGAATGAAATGGGCAGATTTCATCAATCGATCAACTACAACCCTAATAGCATCGTTCTTTTTCAAAGATAGTGTTAATCCTGATACGAAATCCATCATAACTTTCTACTCTAGTATCATCATTGGCTGTAGTAGTCCTGAAGGCACTTGATGTTCAGCTTTGACTTGTTGACAAACCAAGCATCTCAACACAAATTCTGAAATGTATCATTTCATGCCTGACCACCAATACAACTATTTCAAATCATTGTACATCTTAGTACTCCCTAGATGAACAGATAAACAACCACCGTGTGCTTCGTGTAGAATTTTCTGAATAAGCTCAGAATTTCTCGGTACATAAATTCTACCTCGGAACAGCAAACAATCCATAAATTCTACCTCGAAACAGCAAACAATCATCGGATCTGATATGATATTTTGAATTAATAGTTGACTCACATTGTATTCTTTTAGCTTGCAATTCATTGCCATATTTTTAAGCCTCGTAAATTTGTTGAAAAAATATCAGTTTAGCTTTTAACTAAGCTAAAATCTAACCATCATCAGACAATGTCAATCATGTGTTCATCGTTCTTAAAGCGAACAAAGATTTCCTCAGATGATAATCAATCACTGACTCATAGTCTTTCAATAGTTCGAGCCATCTTCGTTGTCGCAAATTCAAATCTTTTTGAGACATTAGATTCTTCAAGCTCTTGTGGTCAGTAAATATATGGTACTTCTCACTAAATAAATGATGTCGCCAAATTTTCAATGCGAAAACAATAGCGACCAACTCTAAGTCGTGTGTCGGATAATTCTTTTCATGCGATTTTAATTGTCTAGAAGCATAAGCTATCATTTTACCTTCTCGTATTAAAACACATCCCTAACCGTTCAATGACGCATCACTGAAAATCATAAACTCTTTACCTGACTCAGGCTGAACTAAAACTGGTGCTTCAGTTGACAATGCTTTCAACTGTTCAAAACTCTGTTAGCATTTCTCGAACCACTCAAACTTCACATCTTTCTATAACAATCGAGTCATCGATGTAGCAATCATTGAGAACTCTTTTAAAATGCCGAAGTAGCTAGCTAATCCCAGAAAACTTCTAACTTCAGACATGTTTCTTGGTGGTTTCTAGTCAACAACTGCTGAAATCTTACTCTGATAAACTTTGATGCCTTCCACGAAAACAATATGTCCCAAAAATCCAAACTCTCAAAGCCAAAACTCGTATTTCCTGAATTTAGAAAATAGTTTCTTATCTCTCAATGTTTCTAACACAATCTTCAAATGTTCAACATGCTCAAATTTATCTCAGGAATAGAGCAGAATCTCATCAAAGAATACAACAAATTTGTCCAAATACGGTCTAAAGATTCGATTCATCAAATCCATGAATATTGCAGGAGCGTTAGTTAATCCGAATGGCATAACAACAAATTCATAATGCCTATACCTTGTTCTAAATACAATTTTTGGCACATCTGAATCTTTAACTCGCAACTGATAATATCTAAATCACAAATCAATCTTTGAAAATACTGTTGCTCCTTTCAACTGATCGAACAAATCATCAATTCTTAGCAAAGGATACTTATTCTTAATTGTAAACTTGTTAAGCTGACGATAATTGATACACAATCCCATCGATCCATCTTTTTTTCTTTACGAACAGAACTAGTGCACCCCAGGGTGAAAAACTATATCGTGCAAAACCTCTATATGTTAACTCTTGCAACTAAGCTTTCAATTCTTTCAATTTTGTAGAAGCCATTCTATACGGAGCTATCGATATCAGTGATGCTCCCGGTACTAATTCAATAGCAAATTTAACTTCTCTGATCTGTGGCAACCCAGGTAACTCTTCTGGAAACACATCCGGATATTCACAAACCACTGGCACCGATTCAATCTTCAATTCAAACACTTTTGTATCCAATATATATGCAACATAACCATCGCAACCTTTCCTCACATATTTCCATGCTAGCATCGTCGATATTATTATAGGAAACCCACTCGAGTCATCAGATTCAATTCAGAAAATTTCACTATTCTGACATTTCAGCTCAATAGCCAGTCTACAATTCACAACAACATCATGCAAAGTCAACAAATCCATACCCAAGATCACATCAAATTCATCAAATGGAAAAATCATCAAATCAGCCAAAAAACAGTAACTCTGAGTCATCAAAGGATAATTCTTGCAAAATTTATCAACTAGGACATACCGGCCTAAGGGGTTCGATACTTTAATCACAAATTCAGTTGAGTCAACAGGTAAACTCTTACTAGACACTAAATTCTTACAAACATACGAATGATTCGATCCAAGATCAATCAAAGCAATTACATCAGTGTCATAGAGAGAAAATGTATCGGTGATAACATCCGGTGATGAAGCACTTCGCCAGCGCGAATAGCGTAGGCTCTCGTTGGAATATCCCATTGAAACAGTGGAATGGTTATACAAATCCCATCATTTCTTTGAAGAAGAATGATAGGGTTTATTCGTTGTTCTCTTTCTCAAATCTCTAGCCTCAGAATCAACTTTTCTTTTATCTTTGCTAATTTCCTCGGCTTCGCAAGCTCTGTCGACTAAAACAACAAATTCTTTCAATTCTAGAATCTCGACTAGAAGCTTAATGTCTTCGTTCAACCCATCTTTGAACCGTTTACACATAATTTCTTCAGTATAAATGCATTCTCGAGCATATTTACTTAGTCTCACGAATTCTCTTTCAAACTCGATCACAGTCATACGACCCTATTTCAACTCTAGAAAATTCTTTTCGCTTTTGATCGATAAACCGTTGACTTATATATTTCTTTCTGAACTCATCTAAAAGAATTCCCACGTGACTCATTCTCTGGGCACCACAGATATCAAAGTGTTCTACAACCGATATGCAACATCTCTCAAAACTGATACAGCACATTTGACATATTCTACTGGCGTATAAAACAATTCATCAAATACTTAGATTGTATTCTCAAGCCAAAACTCAGCTCTCTCAGGATCATCATCAACGGTAGCTCTAAACTCTTCATCCCTGTACTTTCGAATTTTATCCGTAGGTGGCTTATTCATACGCAAAGGTTCAAAACCTTGAGGAGCTACAGGAACCGGTTGGGAAATAGGTGAGGGTGAAGGTTGCTGAGTAGCCGGATTCGTTTGGACAAACTCAGTGAACCATTTGTTTATCATTTGGAAGAAGGCTTCCTTGGCCTCTCCTCCCTGACTCTCAGACACAAGTCTCGATTCAGATGGCGCTGCTCCGTGACTGGAGGTTGGTGCATTACTTTCTACATCATTAGGAACTACTGGATTGGGATCCATTACTATATGAAAACATGATTTAAAACTGTCAAGAGATATCACACTATCACAGGTTATATATGGCATGTATAGCTAGACTCACACACACTACGTTAGTCCTAGAATCGACTAAACCGTAACTCTGATACCAATAAATGTAACACCCCTAACCATATTCCGGCAGTGAATATGGGTTAAATGTGTTACATCTTAAGTATAGGTCACAAAGCCTAAACAATAGGATAGTCAAATCTCTTTGCAGGGACTCTAGCTCTATCCCTTGATTCGCGTTCCAAACACTTTACTTCCTCCACTAACATTTTAAAAATCGTTTCTTGAAAAGGGGCCACTTGCATCATCAACTCGTATCTCAACCCATTCTCAAATCTAACACACTAGTATTGTTCCATTGCAACTATCCCCGGGCGTAGCGACTTAGTCGCAGAAATTCAGCTTCATACTTGATGTATCCCTCTATTTAAGCTTAATGAACTTCAGTCTATAAGGCTCGACGTAATGCTTACCTACATACTTATTCTAGAAAGCCTTTATAAAATACTCCCAAGTTAGTCTCTCAACTTGGGTACCCCTCACAATGGCTTGCCACCAGTAGCGACACTGTACCCTTCAATTTTTGTTCCAGGTACATTCCATATCACCCAAAATCCTTTCCATAGCCTCTAGCCAATATTCTGCCATGGTGGAGGCCATCCCAGTAATGCCCCTAAATAACTCAGCTCTATTAGTTCGGAGCCTCTCCGCAATAGTCCCACAGATTCTAGATCCACTTTGGGCCCGAGCAACATGCTGTAGTACCATAAGCATGGCCTGCAACACAACATCGTCAGTAGGCTCTTGATGATCCTCCTCCATAGTATACGTATTCACAACCTGATCAGCCATTGGCTTGGGTTTAGTCACGGGCTTAGGTGTGAGCACTTATGACGTAGATTGTAACAATCAATTTTTAGTAAAATTAGAACAGTGGTTATGAAACTTTAAATTAAGTGAAAAGGACTAAATCGTAAAAAGTGTAAAAGTAGGATTTCATTAGTTAAATGGGTCAAATGGCTATGAAACTTTAAATTGAATGGACTTCGATGGTAAATATACCATTAATAAATCTATTCGACATTTATGGTCACAAATTAAATTATTTTTAATGTTGATAGACAAGGTTAATAAGGTAATTTAATTGTTAAATTAGAAGAGGAGACACCATTGGAGCCTACTAGGGCATTCGGCCAAGTTGTTTTGCTTGCATGGTATGATTTTGAACCTCATTTTTTAATGATTTCTATGTTTTTGAATTTGTTTTAGCTTAATCTAGTTAGCCCGGGAGTCAATTTGTAAAACTGTTAAAGATTGAGGGATATGCCATGAATGTTCTTGTATGATTCTTGATATTTAATGATAGGTTGAGAACCTTTGTTGAGAAATAAACAAGTTTTGTAAAGTGATTTTTGATGAAATTTACATATAGGGATTAATTTGTAAAAATAGTAAAATTTCAAGTTAAATTTATGAAATAATGGTTTTTATGGGTTGATATAAGTCCCTAATAAATTTAGTTAGCTTGAATAGGGGATTAAAATGCTTAGATTTCAATTTATGAGCTTAAGGACTACATTGTGAAAAGTTAAAATATTGGGGAAAAATGGTAATTTTGCATAAATATGAATTATGGACTAAATTGAATGCTATAGGTATTAAATGGATTTAAATTTTCTATTTAGATTAAGATAGACCATGTACGGATCTAGATCGGGGAAAAGCTAAAGCCTCGAATTAGTTCGACTTCGTTCGTGTGCCCCTAGTCGTCGAGGTAAGTTTGTATGAATGGTTATTACATTCATGTTATTCAAATGTATGTTATTATGTATTCATAATGTAATTGAATGATGTATACCCAAATCAATGCTATGATTGTTATTGAGTCCCGGTTGAACCTTAGGAATTTGTAGGATACGAATGACATGTCATTAGTGATTTTATGTTTTCGGTGTTGGTCTTGAGTGTACTATCGATGGCTGAAGTCCTACATTTGTTGCGGATACTCCATAGCTCGTGTAAGCGGCATCGTGTAGCTTACATTCCTACCTACAACCCCATGTAAGCAGGACCATTTCACAGCTCATGTGAGCAATGATGTAAAAGAAAGGCTACAATTATATGTTTAAGCACACTTTATGTGAGCTTTCCCGTGTATCTGATGATGTTCTATACGGTTCAACGGGTATGAAAATGTAACAGCCCAATTTAGACCCTAATCGGAACGATGGTTTTGGGACCACGAATCCGAGTCAGAAAAATATTTTTAAATTATTTTTCGTGTTTATTTTGTTTGAATTTATATCTGTGAAATTTTCGTGACTTAATTTTGTCGTTTAGGTGTCCAATCAAATAAAAAGACTTAATTGCGTAAATCTAAATTTGATGGTAACTTATATAAGGGTCGAATTATTAATGGCTTTTTAAGTTAAGGTATTTATGTTGTAATTATACCTTTAGTTAGATGTTTGGACCGTAATAGGCATAGGTTATAAAATTCTATTATTATTTCATAAAGGTTATATAAGTAATTTATCTAATAACATATAATAAGTTAATATTAAAGTATCAAAATCATTTTATTATATCATCATCTTCCATTACCGAAAGTTAAAAGAAAGAAAAAGAAAAAAAAAACAAGCTAGGGTTCGAGTGGTTTTAAGTTCAATCAAGGTAAGTATTCAGCCAAGTTTTCGATAATTTCTACGTTTTTGAGATCGTTGTTTTGAGTACTACAAAATCCAAGCTTTAATTTTTGATTTTGATGAATATTTTGAGTTGTGTCATTGTTGATAGTTTGTGATTTTTGTTGTTTGATGTTGAAAAATGGAAGATATGTTTTAGATGAACATGTTTTGTATTGGAACTTTTGATGATTTTGAGTAATTAGGACTTAATTGCAAAAATAATAATTTGAGGGACTAAAATGTGAAATAAATTAAATATATGGAAATTTTTGAGAGTGGGTAAAATTCGGCCCAACATAAGTATAGGGAAATTTTGTGTATTTTGTGTTTTGTGTAATAGGGACTAAATTGTAAAAATTGTAAATGTCAGGGGTAAAATGGTAATTTACCTATTTATGTGTTTTTGGACTAAATTGAATGAAAATATGTTTGAGTGAGCCTAATTTGAATATGTTTAGATCAAGAACCAAAGAAATCAGATTTGGACCAGAGAAAGACGAAAGTTGTCAACTAGTAGCCCCGTCCTATTTTACAACTCCGAGGTAAGTTTATAAGCAAATAAACGTGTTAAATTGTAGCTAAACGTAAATATTATATGTTTTTATGTAATGTAAGAATATATAGAATCTATAGCCGAATATGCTTAAGCTTGACTGTCACATTTCCGAATTGATTTCGACTAAGTTACGATGTCCGAAAGTCCCGTATGAACCTTAGGAATAATTAGGATACGTATGTCATGACATAGGATTCCGATATGTGTATGTGAGTAAGACCATGGCATCGAAATGTGACTTCGATATGTGTTTACAAGTAAGACCCTGTCTGGGACAATAGCATCGATTCGTGGCTACATGTAAGACTACGTCTAGGATGTTGGCATTGTATGATTTATGTGATTATCCGAGTGTCCTATCCAATTTCGAATGGTTCATCTCGCAAAGATAAGTAGAGTTCGAGTATGTAAACCGAGCTAAATGTCCAGGTACGAGTTAGTTCGATATTTACTGAAAATAAGGTAAGTGTATTCGGCCTATTTCACATTATTGAATGAGTCTTAATTTTATGTATGTGTGTTTATGTGTATTCGGCCAAATGACTAATATATGTACATGAGACTATATTATGATCTATGAGTTTATATATATTGAGAATGTGAACTAGGTACTTAATGAATATTCGACATTGAAGGTTAAATAATGATTTGTTAATTTTGGCTATTTAAGCATTTGGTTATAGTGATAATATAATTGTATACAAATGTATATGATTATATGTATAAGTGCCTGGATTTAAATGTGAATTGATATAATAATCTAGTTTAATTTAGTTAAGTTGAATAAGTCATTAAGTTGTTTATTTGCTTATGACTCACTAAGCTTTGGTAGCTTACTCTTTGTGTTATGTTTACTCTGTTTTATAGATTTTGAAGTCAAGCTACAAGTTCGGGGATCATCAGCAAAATCTATCACACTATGTACAGCTTCGGTATTTAAATAATCAAACTCGTATTATGGCATGTATAGGCTGGTTTATATTTCGAGAATGCTGAAAGTTAGTTAAGTATATAAGCCATGCGAAAATGGATAAATTCTTAAATTTGATCTGAGTTATATTTTAATCGGTAATACCTTGTAACCCTATTTCGGCGACGGAAGTGGGTTAGGGGTGTTACATTTTATTGGTATCAGAGTTATGGTTTAGTCGACTGTAGGACTAACGTAGTGTGTGTGAGTTTAGCTATACATGCCATAATATTATTTTGTGATAGTGTGATGACTTCTGACATTTGAAATGTGTTTTCATATAGTAAATGGATCCTGACAGAGCTGTAACTGATGATGTCGAGAGTGTAGTATCTGCTCCCGGAGAAGGGACAGCGCAGGTTGATTCTCGACCGACTTCGAGTAATCAAGAAAGTGAGGCTAAACAAGCCTTCTATCAAATGATGAATGACTGGTTCACTCAATATATCCGGACTAACCCGGCTGCACAAAAACCTCCACCCCCGATTAATCCATCTTCCATGCCTATTGTGCCTCAAGTAAATGATCCGTTGTGATTGAATAGACCACCTATTGATAAAATCAGAAAACATGGAGCTGAAGAGTTTAAAGTCACTGATGATGATGACGCCGAGCAGGCTGAGTTCTAGCTTGATAATACCATCCGTATGTTTGATGAGCTGTCCTGTACTCCTGATGAATGTTTGAAATATGCTATATCCTTGCTTCGAGACACAGCATACCACTGGTGGAATACCTTAGTACCAGTAGTTCCGAGAGAGCAGGTGACCTGGGAATTCTGAATTTCGTAAGAAATATATCAGTCAGAGATTTATCGATTAGAAGCGTAAAGAATTTCTAGAGCTGAAACAAGGTCGGATGACAATGACAGAGTATGAGTGGAAATTCGTGAGACTAAGTCGGTATGCTCTAGAGTGTGTTTCCACTGAAGCCATAATGTGTAAAAGATTTAAAGATGGGCTGAATGAAGATATTAAACTGTTAGTTGGCATACTTGAGATAAAAGAGTTTGTGGTACTTGTTGAGCGAGCCTGCAAAGTTGAAGAGATCGGGAAAGAGAAAAGAAAGGCTGACTTTGAAGCTAGAGATACATGCAAAAGAACATCCGATAAGTCATTCCAGTCAGTATCAAAGAAGTTTCGAGAAGATTTCAACCATTCTAAAGCCACTTAAGGTTACTCCAAACGGGATCAGAATAGACCACCAGTGAGCTCGAGAGCTACCTCAGTAGCGAGTATGGGTAATGTCAGATCAAATCAACCTGAGTGTAAACACTGTGGTAAACAACATCTCAATAGTTGTATATTGCATGATCGGCCTTCTTTAAATGCGAATCGATAGATCATTATATTCGAGATTGCCCAACTTTAGAAGAAGAAAATCCAGTGCAAAATACGAGATTAGGTAATACTGCAGCTCGTTGTAGACCACCCAGAAATGCTGGTAATACGAGTGGCAGTCAGAGAGGAACTAAAGATACAGCAGTCAGATCTGAGGCTCGTGCACCTGTCAGAGCCTATGGCATTCGCACACGAGAGGAGGCTTCATCCCCAAATGTCATTACCATTACATTCACTGTAACACCCCATACCCGAGACCGTTGCCAGAGTCGGACACGAGGGGTTAACAGACTTAATTCCTTATTTTTACAAATCCATTTTAAAATTTCTAGACTAGTGGCTAACTGCGTCCTTGTCACCTTAAAAATCATATCTTGAGTTCCAAAACTCGAAAATCAGTTTCAGAAATTTCCCTGAAACTAGACTCATATATCCATCTAAAACTCTTTTTCTAGAATTTTGGTCAGGCCAATTAGTACAGTTTATTAGTTAAAGTCTCCCTGCTTGTGGTTCAATCGCTCGACCTTCATGCATTACGACTTATATATCTCCCTGTACAGGGCTTCAATACTTATTCTTTGTTTCTAAAGAAACTAGACTCGAAAAGGAATCTATACACATATGGCATGACTTCTAACTATCTCTGGTTAATTTATAATGAATTTCCTAAGTCTGAACAGGGAATCCAGAAACCGCTCTGGCCCTGTTTCACGAAACCTTTAAAATCTCATAAAATACTGTTCATATGATCATTTAATTACTTCCCTATGAAAATAGATTCATCAAGGTTCAATTACATAATTTATTCACTATTTAATTCCATTCTTACTATTTTTAGTGATTTTTCAAATCCACACCACTTCTTTGTCAAGATCTGCTTTTAAGGTAAACCTTGCCTATTTCATGGTTTTCCATGAATCAACTAGAGTTTGTCATACATAGCATCAAAATAATCATAATTAACCATTCCCAATGGCTAATCGTTACCAAACATTTCCATACCTCTCAATAAACAACATACAAAACGATTATAATGCTATGCTCAAAGTGTATATAAGCCATTTTCGCATGGCTATCCAAATTTATACAAAACCAAAGGGTACATGACCAACAACAAAAAGGGTAGTCCTATACATGCCATTTTCAGAGTTCAACCAAAAGTGTACCAAAAGGGCTTTGATAGTGTGGACGACTTCGACTTCGACAATCCCGAGCCCGATAGCTTACGAACCAAAATCTATAAAACAGAGATTCAAAGAACGGAGTAAGCATTTAATGCTTAGTAAGTTTTGAGTAATAAAATTTAGGCACAACTGAAGTATAGCATTCATATAACTAAACGGATAATTTCATATACACATATTCTCAAAAATCAGTCCTACTTCACATTTCCAACCCTTATTTTCATACATAAGGGATCAACTTAACCAAAGGCCCGAAAGCTCGCTAATCGACTGAGCGGATAATATTTAAACGAAATCACTACTCCGATGCATATACGAAACGTACCTTATCGTTGGGATTTTACGAGCGTATTAATTGAAATTATTACAGCAAGATCGCTCATTCCCAAACCAAGTGTTTAGCCGGATATAGCTACTCGCTCAAATGCCTTCGGGACTTAGCCCGGTTATAGTAACTCGCACAATTGCCTTCGGGACTTAGCCCGGATATAGTAACTCGCACAATTACCTTCGGGACTTAGCTCGGATATAGTAACTCGCACAATTGCCTTCGGGACTTAGCCCGGATATAGTAACTCGTACAATTGCCTTCGGGACTTAGCCCGGTTATCAATCCGAATATCCATGCACATATCAATAAATCATGACACATCAATATTTCATTTTCGTAACTAGAATTCAAACACAAGTCACTTATCAAGCATTATCATTTTCAGCTCAAAAGCTACATACAAAGGGCATGATTCTGATTTACTTATAACATAATCTAATCGAATCATAATCTAAGTTTCATTACTCGAAAACTTACCTCGGATGTGGTCGAACGATTTCGGCGGCTATTCGATCACTTTTTCCTTTCCCTTATCCAACTGTGGTCCTCTAAGCTCTTGAGCTAATTCAAACATATTTAACTTATTAAAGTCTCATTATGCTAGCTTATGGCAGAATATGACAAGGAGTTTGATAGGTCATATGGCCACCTTTAGCTCAAATACAAAATGGTCATACGCATTTTTAATCACATTAAGCAATTTAATACCATTAATCTAACATTTCCTCATGTGCACCTTTATGACCGAATACACATATCATTAACCCAATATCAATTAACCAAGCACTTTAACAAATTCTCTTTAACTATACACACATTCGGCAATGACAAAGACAATTTAGCAAGCCTTTAAACTTTTACTTATCACCTCAAGCCTAACCATCAAAATGAACTAACTATAATTACATAGGTACTACCAAAGCCGAAACCTATGCATACTATTATTCCTTATGCCCAAACCAAAGACCACATTCGGCACTTTCATCCACCATTCTATCAAGCATGTAATATTCAAACACAACCAAACTCACATTCGGCCCTAGTTCATAACAAGGTAGCCGATTCTTTTCCCTTAGCATCTAATGCTCACCTATGATTCTTTTTATAGTTCAAACACTCATCTATCATCATTCACCTAACTTGACATGAAACAACAAAACTCACCATTTCTCATCCAAATAACATGAACAACAACCATTTCTTGAACATTTTCTCATGACCGATTGCTCATGTTACCAACAAGATTCAAAATTTGAACATGGGCTAACTAAGGGACTTAGTAACTAGCTTAATACATTCAACAATTTCAAAAGCTACCATGAATTACATACCTTATTCAAGACTAGAAGGAGTGGTCGAATAGTTTACTTCCCTTTCCCCCTTCTTCTTAGCATTTTCGGCTAAGGATGTTAGAAGATGAACATTTTTTTTTCTTTGTTTTCTTCCTTTCATTCACGGCAATGGAGGGGGCAACCACACACATTTTTTTTTTGTTTCTCCTCCTACTAACACTAATATTTTATTGCCCATGTTCTTTATTTTATTATTCCTAACACAAGCATTAACATAACATGTTTATGACATGTTTTTCCCATAACATTTTGTCCACCCTCCTTGTCTTGGCCGGCCACTTACTAATTAAGGGGGAAATTGACATGCAAGTCCACCCTTTTGATCTCATGCACTAATAGATCCTTATAGATCGACCTATCACATTTCAAAAGTGTCACACATAAGTCCTATTAGCTAAATTCACATGTAATTGACTAAATCGAAGCTTAAAACTTTCACACATTCATATTCACATATTTTAGACAATAATCATTATATTCAAATAATTTGGTGACTCGGTTTAGCGGTCTTGAAATCGCTTTCCGATCGGGGTCACTTTAGGGTCACACAACTCGCCTTCACTTAAGAAATTTTCGTCCCGAAAATCTTACCAAGAAATGTGTTTGGGTATCGTTCTTTCATAGAGTTCTCGGGTTCCCAAGTAGGTTCTTCCATCCCGTGTTTGAGCCATAACACTTTTACTAAAGGAACCTGTTTGTTTCACAACTCTTTCACTTCACGAGCTAGGATACGAATTGGTTCTTCTTCATAACTCATATCGGCTTGAATTTCAACCTCGGAGGGACTTATTATGTGCGAAGGATCGATCCAGAACGTCGAGCATCAAACATGAAAACGCTGTGGATCCTTTCGAGTTCGGGGTAAAAGCAACCTATATGTAATGGACCAACTCGTTCGGAGATTTCATACGGCCCAATGAATCTCGGACTCAACTTGCCCTTACGCCCAAATCTAAGTATCTTTTTCCAAGGTGAAACTTTAAGAAACACTTTATCTCCCACTTGATACTCAATGTCCTTTCGTTTCAAATCTGCGTACGACTTCTGACGATCTGATGCTGCCTTCAGACTTTCCCGAATTGTTTTTACTTTTTGCTCAGCATCTTTAATCAAATCAACTCCAAAAATTTTTCTTTCACCGAGCTCGGTCCAAAACAATGGTGTACGGCATTTTCGACCTACAAAGCCTCGTAAGGCGCCATCTTAATGCTTGACTGAAAACTATTGTTGTAGGCAAACTCAATCAAAGGTAGATACCGTTCCCATGAACCACTAAACTCAAGGATGCAGCATCTCAACATATCCTCGAGTATCTGAATTATCCGCTCGGATTGACCATCGGTTTGGGGATGAAAAGCGGTGCTAAAATGCAACTTGGTTCCCAAAGCTTCTTGCAAATTCTTCCAAAATCGGGAGGTGAATCTCGGATCTCTATCCGACACAATAGAAATGGGTACCCCGTGTAATCTCAAAATCTGAGAAACATACAATTCAGTTAGTTTATCCAGTGAATAATCCGTACGTACGGGGATGAAGTGAGCCGACTTAGTCAGTCTATCAACAACAACCCAAATCGCATCTTTCTTACGTGCCGATACTGGCAACCCAGATACAAAATCCATCGTGACTCGATCCCATTTCCATTCAGGTATCATGATCGGCTAAAGTAAACCCGTCGGCGCTTGATGTTCCGCCTTCACTTGCTGACATATTAAACACTTCGAAACAAAATCAAAAATGTCTCATTTCATACCATGCCACGAAAACTGACGTCTCAGATCGTTGTACATTTTTGTACTCCCCGGGTGAATTGACATTCGGCTACAATGAGCTTTGTTCAGAATCATCGTAATAAGTCCTGAATTTCTTGGGACACACAAACGACTTCTGAACCTCAAACAATCGTCATCGTCAATTTGAAACTCTGATTCCATGTTCGAAACACATTCAGCCCGTTTTGCAACCAATTCATCATCGACTTTCTGAGCTTCACGAATTTGATGAATCAATAATGGTTTGGCCTTTAATTCAGCTACTAACACATTGTCGGGTAGAATGCATAAGTGTACATTCATTGCTCGTAAAAGCAAGCGGTGATTTCCGCTTAAGGTGTCCGCAACCACATTAGCCTTTCCCGGGTGATAATCAATGACAAGCTCATAATCTTTCAACAACTCAAGCCAACACCTTTGTCGCAGATTCAAGTCTCTTTGAGTCATCAAATATTTGAGACTTTTGTGATCCGAAAATACATGGCACTCCTCACCAAATAAGTAATGTCGCCATATTTTTAAAGCGAATACGATGGCAGCTAATTCGAGATCATGGGTTGGATAATTTTTCTTATGTGGCTTCAGTTGCCTCGATGCATAAGCTACAACTCAACCTTCTTGCATCAATACACAACCCAACCCAAGTAAGGATGCATCACTGTAAATGACGAACTCCTTGCACGATTCGGCCGCACTAGTATTGAGCTTCCGTCAAATGGGTTTTCAATTGATCGAAACTTTTCGACACCTTTCCGTCCATTCAAACTTAACATCTTTCTCAAGTAGCTTCGTTATTGGTGTGGCTATCATCAAGAAACCTTTACAAACCGTTCAGTAGTAAGCAAGTCCCAAAAAGTCCGAACTTCAAGAATATTTCTGAGGCTTCCATTAAGTATGGCTGAAATTTTGCTCGATCGACTCGAATGCCCGATGCAGATACCACGTGACCCGAAGCTAACCTCTCTAACCGTAACTCACACTTCATGAACTTAGCATATAACCGCTTATCTCGTAAAATCTACAACACTAATCTCGTGTGTTCAAGATGCTCGGCCATCTCTTGAGTAAACCAAGATGTAATCAATAAACACAACTACAAACCGATCCAAATACGGTATAAAGATCCGATTCATCAAATCCATAAATACCGCAGGGCATTAGTGAGCCCAAACGGCATCACTAAGAACTCAGAGTGACCATATCTCGCTCGAAGCGCTTTTGGGTATATCCGAATCTCGAATTACAGAATCGATAATAACCCGATCTCAAATCTATCTTTGAAAACACCGAGGCTCCTTTAGTTGATCAAACAAATCATCAATGCGCGGTATCGGATATTTATTCTTTATTGTCACCTTATTCAACTGACGATAGTCGATGCACAATCTCATGGTTCCGTCCTTCTTTTTCACAAACAATACTGGTGCACCCCAAGGTGAGAAACTTGGTCGAGCGAAACCTCTATCCGTCAACTCTTGCAACTGAGCTTTCAATTCCTTTAATTCTGTTGGTGCCATATGATACGGAGCTATCAAAATCGGTGTAGTCCTAGGTACAAGCTCGATGCCAAACTCTACCTCCGAACAGTGGTAAACCCAGAATTCTTCGAGAAAACATCCGGTATTCACAAACCACCGCATGATTCAGCTTCTTTTTAACTCTTTGTCATCAAGTACATACGCAAGGTATGCTTCGCACCCCTTTCTTACATATTTCTGAGCCAACATTGATGATATTACAGCTGGCAACCTATTCAAGTCAATAGACTCAACTCGGATTATCTCGTTATTTACACACCTCAGATCGATGGTTTTTCTTTTGCAATTTACAATTGCATCATGTACGGTCAACCAATCCATACCGAGGATAACATCAAATTCGTCAAACGGTAAAAGCATCAAATCGGCCGAAAACAGGAACCTCTGATTTCTAAGGGACATTTCTTACACGCTTTGTCGACAAGCACGTAACGACCCAAAGGATTTGACACCCGAATTACAAACTTAGTAGACTCAACAGGTAGAGTCTTACTGGATGCTAAGGTTTCACATATATAAGAATGAGTAGAACCAGGTTCAATCAAAGCAATCACATTAGTATCAAAGAGAGTAAAAGTACCTGTAATAACATCCGGCGAAGAAGCATCCTCGCGTCTTGAATAGCATAAGCTCTAGCAGAGCACGAGCCTCGAGATCTGGTTGTAGCATCTCTAGATCCTCTCGACCGCCACTAGCATTGCCCGTATTCTTAGATGGTCTACCCCGAGCAAGAGTAGCACCGTGTTTCCCACTCTAATTTACATTCTGCTCGCACAACCTCGGCAATCTTTAATAAAGTGGTCAATCGATCCGCACTTGTAACAGAGCGGTCATGGAATCTACAACTCCCAAATGCCATTTACCACAATCTCGACACTCCGCTCGTCTCGACGATCATTTTCAACATCAAGCGATCAAGTGACTCGTGCACTCATAGGGGTCGATCACGATCTCGTCTAGAAAACCCGAAGTGTCTCTAGATCGCCCAAATCATCTCTAAATTTCTTCGATGATCGTTGAAAGGGCCTCCCAAGACCTCTTACTGAAACTCCTTTGCTCCCATATCGCCTTTTCTTTTCTCCATATCGAGCTCCTCGGCTTTGCAAGCTCGCTTGACAAGTACCACAAATTCTCGGATTTCCAAAATACCAACATACAGCTTTATATCATCATTCACCCATCCTCAAACGCTTTACACATTAAGGCTTCAAGAAATGCATTCTCGAGCGCACTGGCTAAGCCTTACAAACTTTCGCTCATAGTCGAGAACCGACATGGAACCTTGTTTAAGTTCAAGAAATTCCTTCCGCTTTTGGTCAATGAATCTCGATTGATATACTTCTTTCAAACTCGGTTTGGAAAAACTCCCAAGTTACTTGCTCTCGGGCACAACAGAATCAACGTATTCTACCAATAGTAGGCGTAATCATGTAGCAAGGAGATAGTACATTTTAGGCACTCATCGTGTGCAAGATAGCTCATCGAAAATTCGAATAGTGTTGTCCAACCAAAATTCAGCTTGCTCGGCATCATTGCTGTCAAGAGCTTTAAATTCAAGAGCCCGTGTTTTCGGATTCATCAACTGGGGCTTATTTGACCTTATTTGGTCGGGCTACGAGGTATTGTAGGTGCGGGGTGGTATTAGTCGGAATGGAGGTTGTGGAACAGTAGTATTAGTTCAAATGTATTGGTTAAACCAATCATTCATCATGCTATAAAAGCTTGCCTAGCCTCATCATTCGGATTGCTAGCAATAGGTTGAGAGTCCGCCGGCCGCCCTTTGTGCGGAGCAGCGCTACACTCTCAAGATCATCACTACCACTCGGTCGGGATCGGGATCTATTACTATAAATAAACACATTTGCAAATGTCGAATCACCACACTATCAAATAATCACAAACTGGCATGTATAGCTAGACCCAAACGTATTACGGTAGTCCTAGAATCGACTAAACCGTAGCTCTAATACCAATATAATTGTAACACCCGTGCACTCGAGACCGCTGCGGAGTCGGACACGAGGGGTTAACAGACTTAATTCCTTATTTTTACAAATTCATTTTAAAATTTCCAGACTAGTCGGCTAATCTGCCACTGTCACCTTAAAAATCATATCTTGAGTTCCAAAACTCGAAAATCAGTTTCAGAATTTTCCTGAAACTAGACTCATATATTCATCTAAATATTTTTCTAGAATTTTGGTTGGGCCAATTAGTACAGTTTATTAGTTAAAGTCTCCCTATTTCAGGGTTCGATCTGCTCGACCTTCATGCATTACGACTTATATATCTCCCTGTACAGGGCTTCAATACTTATGCCGTTTGTTTCTAAAGAAACTAGACTAGAAAAGGAATCTATACACATATGGCATGACTTCTAAATATCTCTGGTTAATTTATAATGAATTTCTTAAGTCCGAACAGGGAATCCAGAAACTGCTCTGGCCCTGTTTCACAAAAACTTTAAAATCTCATAAAATACTGTTCAAATGATCGTTTCATTACTTCCCATGAAAATAGATTCATCAAGGTTCAATTACATAATTTATTCACTATTTAATTCCATTCTTACTATTTTTAGTGATTTTCAAATCCACACCACCGTCTTTGTCAAGATATGTTTTAAGGTAAACCTTACCTATTTCATGGTTTTCCATGAATCAACTAGAGTTTTTCATACATAGAATCAAAATAATCATAATTAACCATTCCCAATGGCTAATTGTTACCAAACATTTCCATACCTCTCAATGAACAACATACAAAACGATTATAATGCTATGCTCAAAGTGTATATAAGCCATTTTCGAATGGCTATCCAAATTTATACAAAACCAAAGGGTACATGACCAACAACAAAAAAGGTAGTCCTATACATGCCATTTTCAGAGTTCAACCAAAAGTGTACCAAAAGGGCTTTGATAGTGTGGACGACTTCGACTTCGACAATCCCGAGCCCGATAGCTGACGAACCAAAATCTATAAAACAGAGATTCAAAGAAAGGAGTAAGCATTTAATGCTTAGTAAGTTTTGAGCAATAAAATTTAGGCACAACTGAAGTGTAGCATTCATATAACTAAACGGATAATTTCATATACACATATTCTCAAAAATCAGTCCTACTTCACATTTCCAACCCTTATTTTCATACATAAGGGATCAACTTAACCAAAGGCCCGAAAGCTCGCTAATCGACTGAGCGGATAATATTTAAACGAAATCACTACTCCGATGCATATACGAAATGTACCTTATCGTTGGGACTTTACGAGCGTATTAATTGAAATTATTACAGCAAGATCGCTCATTCCCAAACCAAGTACCTTCGGGGTTTAGCCCGATATAGCTACTCGCTCAAATGCCTTCGGGACTTTGCCCGATTATAGTAACTCGCACAATTGCCTTTGGGACTTAGCCCGGATATAGTAACTTGCACAATTGCCTTCGGGACTTAGCCCGGATATAGTAACTCGCACAAGTGCCTTCGGGACTTAGCCCGGATATAGTAACTCGCATAATTGCCTTCGGGACTTAGCCCGGTTATCAATCCGAATATCCATGCACATATCAATAAATCATGACACATCAGTATTTCATTTTCGTAACTAGAATTCAAACACAAATCACTTATCAAGCATTATCATTTTCAGCTCAAAAGCTACATACAAAGGGCATGATTCTGATTTGCTTATAACATAATCTAATCGAATCATAATCTAAGTTTCATCACTCGAAAACTTACCTCGGATGTGGTCGAACGATTTCGGCGGCTATTCGATCACTTTTTCCTTTCCCTTATCCAACTGTGGTCCTCTAAGCTCTTGAGCTAATTCAAACAAATTTAACTTATTAAAATCTCATTATGCTAGCTTATGGCCGAATATGACAAGGAGTTTGATAGGTCATATGGCCACCTTTAGCTCAAATACAAAATGGTCATACGCATTTTTAATCACATTAAGCAATTTAATACCATTAATCTAACATTTCCTCATGTGCACCTTTATGACCGAATACACATATCATTAACCCAATATCAATTAACCAAGCACTTTAACAAATTCTCTTTAACTATACACACATTCGGCAATGACAAAGACAATTTAGCAAGCCTTTAAACTTTTACTTATCACCTCAAGCCGAACCATCAAAATGAACTAACTATAATTACATAGGTACTACCAAAGCCGAAACCTATGCATACTATTATTCCTTATGCCCAAACCAAAGACCACATTCAGCACTTTCATCCACCATTCTATCAAGCATGTAATATTCAAACACAACCAAACTCACATTCGGCCCTAGTTCATAACAAGGTAGCCGATTCTTTTCCCTTAGTACCTAATGCTCACCTATGATTCTTTTTATAGTTCAAACACTCATCTATCATCATTCACCTAACTTGACATGAAACAACAAAACTCACCATTTCTCATCCAAATAACATGAACAACAACCATTTCTTGAACATTTTCTCATGACCGATTGCTCATGTTACCAACAAGATTCAAAATTTGAACATGGGCTAACTAAGGGACTTAGTAACTAGCTTAATACATTCAACAATTTCAAAAGCTACCATGAATTACATACCTTATTCAAGACTAGAAGGAGTGGCCGAATAGTTTACTTCCATTTCCCTCTTCTTCTTAGCATTTTCGGCCAAGGATGTTAGAAGATGAACATTTTTTTTTCTTTGTTTTCTTCCTTTCATTCACGGCAATGGAGGGGGCAACCACACACATTTTTTTTTTGTTTCTCCTCCTACTAACACTAATATTTTATTGCCCATGTTCTTTATTTTATTATTCCTAACACAAGCATTAACATAACATGTTTATGACATGTTTTGCCCATAACATTTTGTCCACCCTCCTTGTCTTGGCCGGCCACTTACTAATTAAGGGGGAAATTGACATGCAAGTCCACCCTTTTGATCTCATGCACTAATAGATCCTTATAGATCGACCTATCACATTTCAAAAGTGTCACACATAAGTCCTATTAGCTAAATTCACGTGCAATTGACTAAATCGAAGCTTAAAACTTTCACACATTCATATTCACATATTTTAGACAATAATCATTATATTCAAATAATTTGGTGACTCGGTTTAGAGGTCCCGAAATCGCTTTCCGACTGCGGTCACTTTAGGGCTGTCACATTCACTCTTTATGATACTAATGTAATTGCATTAATTGATCCTGGTTATACTCATTCTTATGTGTGTGAAACATTAGTATTCAACAAGACTCTACCTGTTGAGTCTACTAAGTTTGTGATTAGACTGTCAAACCCCTTGGGCCGTTGTGTTATGGTTGATAAAGTGTGTAAGAATTGTCCCTTGATGGTTCAAGATCTGTGCTTTCCAGCTGATTTGATGTTGCTTCTATTTGATGAGTTCGACATAATCCTGGGTATGGATTGGTTGACTTTACATGATACTATTGTGAATTGCAAAAGAAAGACCATTGATCTACCAAGCCAGAATGATGAAGTTATTCGGATTGAATCTAGTGATTTGTATGGTTTACCACTAGTGATTTCTTCGATGCTAGCTTAAAAATATGTAAGAAAAGGGTGTGAAGCTTATTTTACCTACGTGCTCGACAGTAAACGGCTGAAAGAAGCATTGAATCAGTACCTATTTAATGTGAGTATCCGGATGTGTTTCCAGAAGAATTATCGGGTTTGCCACCTATTCGGGAAGTTGAGTTTGGTATTGAGTTAATGCCTGGGACGACTCCGATATCTATAGCTCCATACAAATTGGCACCTACAAAATTAAAAGAATTGAAAGCTCAGTTGCAAGAATTGACAGATAGAGCTTTCGCACGACCGAGTTTCTCTCTGTGGTGTGCACCAGTACTATTTGTGAAAAAGAAGGATGGAACTATGAGAATGTGCATTGATTATAGACAGCTCTAGAAGGTGACTATAAAGAATAAGTATCCATTGCTAAGGATTGACGATCTGTTTGATCAGCTGAAAGAAGCTACAGTATTTTTGAAGATAGATTTGAGACCGGGCTACTATCAGTTGCGAGTTAAAAACTCCGATGTGCCAAAGACTGCTTTCAGAACGAGGTACTAACACTATGAATTTTTGGTTATGCCTTTCGAACTCACTAATGCACCTGCTGTTTTCATGGACTTGATGAATCGGATCTTCAAACCGTATCTAGACCGTTTGTGGTTGTGTTTATAGATGACATTTTGATCTACTCTCGTGATGAAGCTGAACATGCCGAACATTTGAGACTTGTATTGCAGACCTTGTGAGATAAACAATTGTATGCGAAATTCAGTAAATGTGAGTTCTGGTTAAGTGAAGTCAGTTTTCTAGGCCATGTGGTATCAGCATCAGGTATTCGGGTTGATTCAAGTAAAATTTCACCTATACTTGATTGGAAACCTCCGAAGAATGTTTCTGAAGTTTGAAGCTTTCTGGGACTTGCTGGTTATTATAGACGGTTCGTGAAAGTTTTCTCTATGATTGCAGCTCTAATGACAAAGCTATTGCAGAAAGATGTTAAGTTCGAGTGGTTAGAGAAGTGCTAGAAAAGCTTTGATCAGTTGAAAGCCCTTTTGACTGAAGCTCCAGTGCTAGTTCAACTAGAATCCGGTAAAGAATTTGTTATTTATAGTGATGCATCATTGAATGATTTGGGTTGTGCTCTGATGCAGGAAGGCAGAGTGATAGCTTATGCCTTTAGACTGTTAAAGCCACATGAAAAGAACTATCCGACTCATTACCTAGAATTGGTAGCCATTGTATTTGCCTTGAAATTTTGGCGTCACTATCTGTTCGGTGAGAAATGCATGTTTATTCTGACAATAAAAGCCTGAAATACTTGATGACTCAAAAAGATCTGAATTTGAGACAACGTCGATGGTTAGAATTGTTAAAAGACTATGAGCTTATGATTGATTATCACCCGAGAAAGGCTAACGTTGTTGCTGATGCTTTAAGCCGAAAACCACTATTTGCTTTGCATGCAATGAATATGCATATGGCCATGTCTGATGATGGTTTGATAGTAGCTGAATTGAAAGGTAGACCGTTATTTGTTCAACAAATATGTGATGCCTAGAAGGTTGATAATGGATTGATTGCAAAACGAGCTTAGTGTGAGACGGATACTGATTCAGAGTTCAAAGTTGATGCTGATGACTTTTTGAGATTCAAAGACCGAATATGCGTTCCAAGGAATTTAGAGTTGATTCAGATGATTTTGAATGAAGCTCATAGTAGTCGGTTCTCTATTCACCCAGGTAGTACAAAGATGTATAATGATCTGAAACAACTTTACTGGTGGAATGGTATGAAACGTGACATTTCTGACTTTGTTGCAAGATGTTTAGTCTGTCAACAAGTAAAAGCTGAACATTAGGTGCCTTCAGGATTACTTCAGCCTATCATGATACCTGAGTGGAAGTGGGATAGATTTACGATGGATTTTGTATCTAGTTTACCATTGACATCGAGCAAGAAAGATGTAATCTGGGTTCTAGTTGATAGATTGACTAAATCGGCTCATTTTGTTCTGATACATACAGACTACTCACTCGATAAGCTAGCTAAATTGTATGTCTCTCAGATTGTGAGATTACATGGTGTGCCTATATCTATTGGTTCAGATAGAGATCCGAGGTTTACATTGCGGTTTTGGAAGAAACTGCAAGATACACTAGGTATGAAATTACATTTCAGTACTGCTTTCCATCCACAAACAGATGGCCAGTCTGAGTGAATCAATCAGATACTTGAGGATATGTTGAGATGTTGCATTCTCAACTTTAAAGGTACGTGGGAATGATACCTACCTCTGATTAACAACTACCAATCGAGTATCAAAATGGCACCTTATGAGGCATTGTACGGTCGTAAATGTCGTACGCCATTGTACGGGACTGAGCTCAGAGAAAATAAGATACATAGGGTTGACTTGATCAGAGAAACTGAACAAAAAGTGAAAGTGATCTGTGAAAGTTTGAAGGCAGTGTAAGATCAACAGAAATCTTATGCAGACTTGAAACGTAAAGATATAGAGTTTTAGATCGGAGATAAAGTCTTCTTGAAAGTCTCACAGTGGAAAAAAGTACTCAGATTCGGTCGTAAAGGCAAATTGAGTCTGAGGTTTATTGGGTCGTATGAGGTAATAGAACGTATTGGGCAAGTTGCTTACAGATTATCATTACCACCTGAGTTAGAAAAGATCCACAATGTACTCCACGTTTCAATGCTTCAGAGGTATCGGTCTGATCCTTCACATGTGATTAGTTCGTCTGAGATTGAAATTCAGCCTGATATGACCTACGAAGAAGAACCGATTCACATTTTGACTCGTGAGGTTAAAGAGTTACGAAATAAGAAGATTTCATTATTTAAAGTATTGTGGCATAAGCATGGAGTTGAGGAAGCAACGTGGGAGCCAGAGGATACAATGAGAGAACGTTATTCGAGCTTATTCACCAGTAAGATTTTCGGGGACGAAAATCCCTAAAGGGGGAGAGTTGTAACAACCCGATATAGACCCTAATTGGAATGGTGGTTTCAGGACCACAAATCTGAGTCAAAAATATTTTTAAATTATTTTCCATGTTTATTTTGTGTGAATTTATATCTGTGAAATTTTCGTGACTTAATTTTGTCGTTTAGGTGTCCGATTAAATAAAATGACTTAATCACGTAAATGAAAATTTGATGGTAACTTATATAAGGGCCGAATTATTAATGGCTTTTTAAGTTAAGGTATTTATGTTGTAATTATACCTTTAGTTAGATGTTTGGATGATAATAGGCATAGGTTATAAAATTCTATTGTTATTTCATAAAGGTTATACAAGTGATTTATCTAATAACATATAATAAGTTGATATTAAAGTAACAAATTCATTTTATTATATCATCATCTTCCATTGCCGAAAGTTAAAAGAAAGAAAAAGAAAAAAACCAAGCTTGGGTTTGGGTGGTTTAAGTTCAATCAAGGTAAGTATTCAGCCCGATTTTTGATAATTTCTATGTTTTTGAGATCGTTGTTTCGAGTACTACAAAATCCAAGCTTTAATTTTTTATTTTGATGAATATTTTAAGTTGTGCCATTGTTGATAGTTTGTGATTTTTTGTTGTTTGATGTTGAAAAATGGAAGATATGTTTTAGATTAACATGTTTTCTATTGGAACTTTTGATGATTTTGAGTAATTAGGACTTAATTGCAAAAATAATAATTTGAGGGGCTAAAATGTGAAATAAATTGAATATATGGACTTGTTTGAGAGTGGGTAAAATTCTTCCCAATGTAAGTATAGGGAAATTTTGTGTATTTTGTGTTTTGTACAATAGGGACTAAATTGTAAAAATTGTAAATGTTAGGGGTAAAATCATAATTTGCCCATTTATGTGTTTTTGGACTAAATTGAATGAAAATATGTTTGAGTGAGCTTAATTTTAATATGTTTAGATCAAGAACCAAAGAAATTGGATTTGGACCGGGGAAAGACGAAAGTTGTCGACTAGCAGCCCCATCCCGTTTTACGACATCCGAGGTAAGTTTATTAGCAAATAGACGTATTAAATTGTAGCTAAATGTAAATATTATATGTTGTTATGTAAAGTAAGAATATATAGAAGCTATAGTCGAATATGCTTAAGCTTGACTGTCACATTTCCAAATTGATTTCGACCGAGTTACGACATCCGAAAGTCCCGTATGAACCTTAGGAATAGTTAGGATACGTATGTCATGACATAGGATTCCGATATGTGTGTGTGAGTAAGACCATGGCATCAAAATGTGACTTCGATATGTGTTTATGAGTAAGACCCTGTCTGGGACAATAGCATCGATTCGTGGCTACATGTAAGACTACGTCTAGGATGTTGGCATTGTTTGATTTATGTGATTATTCGAGTGTCCTATCCAATTTCGAATGGTTCATCTCGCAAAGATAAGTAGAGTTCGAGTATGTAAATCGAGCTAAATGTCCAGGTACGAGTTAGTTCGATATTTACTAAAAATAAGGTAAGTGTATTCGGCCTATTTCACATTATTGAATGAGTCTTAATTTTATGTATGTGTGTTTATGTGTATTCGGCCAAATGACTAATAAATGTACATGAAACTATATTATGATCTATGAGTTTATATATATTGAGAATGTGAACTAGGTACTTAATGAATATTCGACATTGAAGGTTAAATAATGATTTGTTAATTTTGGCTATTTAAGCATTTGGTTATAGTGATAATATAATTGTATACAAATGTATATGATTATATGTATGTAACATGAATACGTAAGTGCCTGGATTTAAATGTGAATTGATATAATAATCTAGTTTAATTTAGTTAAGTTGAATAAGTCATTGAGTTGTTTATTTGCTTATGACTTACTAAGCTTTTGTAGCTTACTCTTTGTGTTATGTTTACTCTGTTTTATAGATTTTGAAGTCAAGCTACAAGTTTGGGGATCGTCAGCAAAGTCTATCACACTATCTACAGCTTCGGTATTTAAATAACCAATCTCGTATTATGGCATGTATAGGCTGGTTTATATTTCGAGAATGCTGAAAGTTGGTTATGTATATAAGCCATGCAAAAATGGCTAAATTCTTAAATATGGTTGGGTTATGTTTTGGTTGTGGCTATTTCCCTACTTGAAATCGGTTATATATGATTATGGAATGAGCTCATTAGGGTTAATATGTTGTGAGAGAATGAAACTTTAGTTAAGTTTATGTGTGTTATGTGCGTTGAAATGGCTGATGATTTGGGTTATACATGTGGTTGATTCGATTATAGTTTTGCATAAGTATAAATATATATATGGAAATGGCTGTTATATTTTGTCAAAGTGTTATTGTATGGATTGGTGCTAAAGAATATTCAAATATGTTCTAGTGTGGTTAGGATTGATTTTGTTACATGTATATTACCCTATGTTTGGCTATTTGGTATGTTTACCAACAACTTATATTATTGACATATAATTTGGCTTGTGAGTTGGACTAATAACAATAATAGTGTTTAGGTTGGTATGTATTCGGCCATGATGCTTAAATTATTTTGGGATTTATGTTATATGTTTATGGGGTGATCATAATGGATAAGGTATATGCATGATCAGTTATAAGACAGGAATGAATGAGATGGTATAACCAACTTGATAATAGGTAAATGTTTATGTATCTATTTTTGTATATAATGAATTCACTTGTCTGTGATATAGTACTTGTCCCTGTAATATATTTTGATTAAATAATGTGGTTTGAAATATGCATGTATGTGATTCTATGAAGCATATATAAATATTAAGTTGTTTTTAAATTTTTATTTCAGTAAGGGGTAACTGTGTTGACCGAATTAAGGAAAGATGGATGTGATTATATGCTGGACTTAAATGGTGCATTAATGTGACATTTTGGTTAGTTTATTTGAGTAGTAAAAATGTTTAAGCCGGAGGTTGTATTTCAAATATGTAATCACAATTTGTGAATGATGTAATTAGCGAACAAAATGTTACCATGCAATATTTTATTTTATGAAGTGAAATGATGTGAATTTGGTTGCATAGGACATGCGCATGACATTTACATGATTTAAAAATATATTTTTCATAAGCACCATTTAAAAGTTATAAAAGTTAGGATATACATACTTGATAAGTTGGTAAATCAATATATGTTCTTGATTAGAAGTTAATGTTTAATATTCATGTGTTCTTATTGGCTTTATTATGTATAAAACTCTGGGATTATTTGAATTATTGAATCAAAGTATGATAATTATGTTTTATGAACTTTTATTAGATATTATATAATCAAATTTGATCTGAGTTATATTTTAATCGGTAATACCTTGTAACCCTATTCTGGCGACGGAAGTGGGCTAGGGTTGTTACAAAAAAGGAAAGGAAATGGTAAGAGTTCAAATGGAATGTATTATGTACTTATGAAAAGGAAATGATGACCTAAATGAGATGAACAAATGTGTAAGCTACTTGTTATGGATGAATTCATTTGAACCATGTACAAATGCACTAACTTCTGTATTTGATGATGTTGTATAGACATTATGTGTAACACCCCTTACCCGTATTCAACGCCGGAACAAGGTACGAGGCATTATCAAACTTAAACATAAGCAAACATACAAAAATGAGACAAAAATCTCCATCCAAATTTAAAACTTTTCATTTACACTCACATCGTCCCTAAAATGAGCCTATGAGGCTCAAAACATGCATTTGAAGTGGTTCGGGACCGAACCGAGAACTTTGGAAAATTTCACAACCCTTAAAAAAATTTCATATTTTAAGAGCCACACGCCCGTGTCCCTAACCCGTGTAACTCTCTATTTGTTAACCAAGAACAAATTGAAGTCACACGGCCAAGGCACACACCCGTATGCTTAGGCTGTGTGGTCGATTTAATAATTTTGATTTTTCATAAAATAGGTGCAGACTTCACACGCCCAGGGTAAATGCCCATCCCTAAGGTCGTGTCATCCACACAGCTGGAACACATGCCCATGTGTCTACCTATGTGGACAAAAACAAGGCTATTTACCAAGCCATTTTCCACCCTTCCATGCACTAACCTACACAACAACATATAAAACCACTCCAAGCATTTACACTCAACCATTTCGGCCAAAACCAAGGCAACAATACCTCATTCACATGTTATCATTGATCATACACAAACATCAAATATATCTGAACTCAAATCATGCAATTTCCCACATCCATTAAAGACATCATCATATGCATATATACTTGAATCAATTTTAGCCAATTTCAATGGTCATTTACAAAATGAAATATCAGCCAACATAAGCCAATGCTTTTGGCCAAATCAATTATGACACATAACAAAATGACTAAGTCCTATACATGCCATAACTCAAAATATTGAAATCATTGGTATCCAAAATATTAAGTTGATAGTTTGATTATGTGATTTGTAATGACATTTATGTTAAATTACTTCAAGTTAATTATATGTTAAATGTGAATTTATAATGCTTATTATTTGTACATACCTGTACCAATTTACAACATACCATAGTCTTTCACAACTTTGACATTCTCGTTGCATTTCTCCTTGAAACACTTGGAATACTAAAGGATACTCGGGTATCTCGCACACAAAGTACTACATCAATGCCATATCCCAGATATGGTCTTACATGGGACCTCGTTTCGATGCCAATAGCCCAGCTATGGTCTTACGCAAAATCTCATATCGATGTCATATCCCAAATATGGTCTTACATGAAGTCTCATAATGATGCCATATCCCAGATATGGTCTTACACATAATCTCAAAAACCCTAATTTCATGACATTTGTACCATATCTATTCCTAAGGTTCAATCGAGATTTCACGATTGTCGTAACTTTGTCGAACACGCTCAATGATCAATCATAATTCATACAATAGTAAAGTATTTAAAGCATAACTAAAACAATGCATTATTTACATAAGAACTTACCTCGGTACAAAAATAGTAAGAAATGGATATAATCGTCAATAACCTTGTTTTTCCCCCGATCAAGCTTCGAACCTCATCTTTCTTGATCTATAATAGCAAACTTAACTTATTAAATTATCACATTGTTCAATTCGGTCCGAAAATCTCACTATGGTAAAATTACCATTTTACCCTTAACGTTTCACATTTTTACAAATTAGTCCCTAGGCTCGTAATTGAAATGTATTCAATTTCTTTGTTACCCAAGCCTAGCCAAACATATACATGCTCATATTAGCCCACTTTTTTCACTAAATCACATTTCTACTACCCATTTTAACAACTTTTACAAATAAGTGCTTTTTATACAATTTCACTAAAAATCACTTAGTAAAAGTTGTTTATCACACCTTGAACACACAATATGTTTCATCAAACATCAAAATACATGCATTTCACACATGGGTAAAATTTTAAACATAAACCCTACTTCAAAATAATGGTAGAAATAGGTAAATCGGGTTACGAGGACTTCAAAAATGTAAAGAGCATTAAAAACGGGGCTAGGATGTACTTACAATCAAGCTTGAAAGTTTAAGAAAACTCTAGCTATGGTATCTTGTAAAATTCAGCCAAGGAGAAAAGGTGGACACCAATTTTGGCTTTATTTTCCCTTTTCATTCTTTTTTTAACCAAATAACCAAAATGCCCTTCCCTTAAAACTTTGAAACCTAATCATGTCCAGTTTGTGTCCATAAACTTAACTAATGGTCTAATTATCATATAAGGACCTCTAATTTAAAATCCCGTAGCAATTGGACACCTTTAACATGTAGAACTCAACTTTTGCACTTATTACAATTTAGTCCTTTTGACTAAACTGAGTGCCCAAACGTCAAAATTTTCAATCCAAATTTTCATGAAATCATTCCATAAAACTATAGACCATAAAAATATAATAATAAAAATTTTACTACGTCAAATTTGTGGTCACAAAACCACTGTTCTGACTAGCCACAAAATTGGGTTGTTACATTATGCCAAGCTTATGGTATTAGTTGGTGTTAATTATGCCATTTACATTATGCAAATGAAAGTTAAGTTGTGTTTATGTTATACGAACTTACTAAGCATTAAGTGCTTACGTAGTTTCTTTCCTATGTTTTATAGATTATCAGAAGCTCGACCGGCTTATAAGCTCATCGGATATCTATCACACTATCCAGCATAAATATCAATAGTTTTTGAATGTTTTGGCCAAAATTATAATGGCATGTATAGGTGGACTTGTATTGGTATTTAGTTGAATGTTTAGTTAATGATTTAGTATGCATAAGTTATCTTGGTTGATACCATTTGATGTTTGTTAGATTATGTTGTTGTAGCTATCTATGATACATGTTTTTGAATGATTCATAAGGTATGTTTTAAGGTAGCTTGAAAATGGTTAAGTATAACATGTTTGAAAGGTAATGAGCTAGTAATTGGATGATTGAAATGTGGTAAAAAAATACATGTTTAGGTAAGTTTTGGATGAATACATTTGAGGTGCCTTTGAATGGCATATTGTTTAGTTGAATTATAACTTTTGGTGTGAAAATCATATGAATGTTTAGGTATTGTTTTATGATTTGTATGTTGCACAAATGGTTCATATGAATATGCATGAATTGGTGTTGAGAATGGCTTGTTTTAGGTGAATTTTAGGTCCACACGGCTTGAGACATGGGCGTGTGACTCAGTTGTGTGTGACACACAGCCGAGCAAGACGGCCATGTGTTTTCTGAAGGTTCCTTTGCATACAAATCAGTTAGTTACATGGCCTAGCATACGGGTGTGTGGGGCAATTTTGAGAGGTACACGGCAAGGCACACGGACGTTTGACAAGGCTGTGTGACCCTACTAAGAGAGTTACACGGATGAAGAGATGGGCTGGGACACGGCTGTGTATCCCAAATTTGAAGGTTACATGGCTTGAGACATGGACATGTGTCTCATCCATGTGAGGCACACGGTCGTGTGACCCCTATATCCAAATTTTTATGACCTTTTCCTAGATTTTTCAAATGATTTCAGATTAGTCTCAAATTGCTTCTATGGTGTTTCCAGGGCCTTGAAGGCTCGATTTAAGGACGGAATATATATATAATTGGTATATGATGTGATTATGTTTGTGAGTGAAATATTTTTTAAATGTCTTCGATTGTACAGTGATGCTCAATAACCCTAATCTAGCGATGATTACGGGTTAGGGATGTTACACAGATGAATCAATTTGGGTTCTTAGACCCTACTCTATGTGAGCTCTCAAACCTCTAATATGAACACCTTGAGTACTCATTTTTTGTTATCGAATTCTTAAGTTTTATGCAATTTTATCTGTTAATTAGAAATGAGCCTTTATTATCAATTCAAAATGTTTCAGTTTTAAAGTATTGTCACTATAGTATCAATATCTATAGTTTTCAGAATCTAAGTTTCATAGTATAGTTTTCAGAATCTAAAGTTTCATAATCTATAGTATTCTATAGTTTCACAACAAGAATTCAATAAGGCAAAAGTACTTATCTGGGCTAGCTTCAGAATCTCAGATTTTTAGAATAGAATAAAAATTTTTAACTAAGGCATGGATTTTTTCCAAAATACCCTTTTTCACAAATATGCATGTATCTTAGAAAATAAATCACAGTCTGAGTTTCTGAACAGGGCTCTGATAACACTAAATGTAACCCACTAAACTTGGCCTAAACGTTATGGTCAAATCTCAAAGATCACATTGGCCATGTTAATGGCGTAGAAAACCATTTAACTATTTGTTCTCAATAATCATCTTAAATTTTAAAACGTTATCTTGATTTGCTTTAAAAGAGGCTATATATTGTCTATAATTTTCCTTTTGAAAGAATTCATTGAAATCTTTTAACTTTTAGAAAAAAAATTCAAATATTAATAGTTTTTAGAAAACATAGTTTTTCAATTAAACATCACAGTGGACAATTTAAAATTTTAAAAACTTCTTCGTCACTTTGGAATTGTAGATATAATATAACTTATAAACCATTAGTTTCATAAGCAAGTAGTGTTAAGTTTTGAAAATAGAGTATCAAGTTTGAAAAGACTATCGTTTTGTTGGATTAACCTTATTGTGAAAATTCATCATTGAATTATTATTTGATAAAAAAACTCTTAAGTACTAATTTAAAAATGTACCCCATGCAAAACCACAATAAATCCAAAGCCCAAATGAAATTCCAAAGTAATTTAACATATCCCAAAATAACGAATACTAAAATATTTTTTTGAATCGAGAGCACCTCTATAGCTGAGCCCATCCTAACCTCAATTATTATCTGAAAAATTAGAATTTAAAGGGATGAGCTTAAAAAGCCCAGTGTGGGTTAGAAATCATAATAACAAAATTTAACACATAACAAAAATAGTTTAAACAGATCATAAACATACTAAATATTGAGTCATAAAATCACAATTATCAGAATGTATAGTGATGATATCAATGCAACACTTTTTCATAAATCAATACAGACTTTCAGAAAACAGATCCTACCTATCTCCGCTACACACCATAATGAGTTCCCCAGAACTCGTCCATCCAATAACACACCAAAATTATGCACAAGCCACCAAATAGTGCAGTAGAGTTGGCAGAAACAAAATATTATGGTCGAGCCACCAGATAATATGCAAATATACTGCTAGATATAGAATGTTGTGGTCAAGCCACCAGAAATTTGCAGTTATACTGCCAAATATTTCGTCCGTACATATGTTCCCAACCCCATGCATGTGATATGACATTCAGAACAAATTTTTAGAAGGCATGCTTTACATGCGAATTCAAATCTCAATACGATTTATCACAGTGGCATACTTAACATGCGAGTAAGAATATCAAAATATTGCCATATTTGTCATGCGAATCAAAACATCCATAATTCAAATCATGTTTATCGTACAAACATATTTTAATCACCATATATCATATATCATGAGTATTAGGAATTACATATTATCACATTTAACAGAAAAATCACCAAATCACATATTAACAGATCTGAAGTTTCAGAAACACTTATTTGGAATCCTCTTTTATTGGATTTTATCAATTGTTATGAATACTTAATGTATTTGCCCAATATCACATTTCAGAAACTTATTTAAACATCAATAAAATATTTCTCCAATATAAACATTTTCTATTGATTAATTATAATATTATTTATTTAAATCAAATAGGTCCCCAGACTTTGTAAATCCAATCGTGAAGATCCCAATTCCAACTTCAAACGGGAAATTTCGATTCTCAAGTCTCTATGGTTAAGACCATACACACATATTAGAACGGTTTAATAAACAACTAACCTTCAATTAATCAATTCGGTCATAAACTTAAGCAATCATTCATCTAATCACACTTTTTTACAAGTAAGGGTACAAATCTGAAACTTTGAATAGTACTTCATAAAAGCACGATAACACGAATTGTTAACATAATCCCAATTGAAAATAAAAGCACAAGAGAATATCGTGAACGGAGGTTCTTCCATACTTACGTAATAATGAAGCAAAGAGGGCTCAACAACTTTTCCCAATAACCTGATTAGAAAGGATGATTCGACACTATGATATAAATTAAAAAAGTTAGAAAAATTGGTTGAGAACAACCCTTTAATGAATTAAAATAAATTAGTTAAAGAAATTGGTTATAGAAAGAGAGGAAGAAAAGAAAAGAATTAAAAAATTTTGGCGGTAGTCGACGGCGGTGACGCGGAGGAGAAGAGGCAGTGTTCCAGTGGTAGTGAGGTAAAGGTTTGGTGGCCTTTAGTGGTGGATGAGTGGAGGAGAAAAGAGAAGAAAGGGTGGTGAAACGAAAGAAATTAGAAGAAATTAGAAGAAAATAGGAGGAGCAATAAGGAAGGGTTGCTAAAGGAGAGGAGGAGAAAAAAAAGGAGAAAAAATAATTAAATTGAGAGAGTTTCTAGGTGCAATGGCCCACCAAGGTAGTTTATAGGGAAGAAATGGTAGATTTGGGGACAAGCAAAGTGAAAACTAGATCATGACGGAATAAAGGAGTGAAAAGGGGGTTATGGAAGGCATGTTGACTCATCAAAATAGGAAACAAATCATCCTTACATGGCACATAAAAAGGGACAACAATAAGGGGTTTAACCTTCTAGAACTGTCAAAAATTAAAACAAAAGTACGGGAGAGTTGGGGCTTGAACATGGGACCATTTGGAAATAATTAACATACTTAACCACTAAGCTAATTTATTCCTTGTGAATAACTAGCGCAAAATAATAAATAAAATCTAGGGCGTGGCTAATACCAAGGCCAAAATGAAAGAATATTTTCCCATGTTAAGCTCCAACCTTATGTTGCATGCCCAAGTCACCATGGGTCCTTTTGATGTGAGTCAAGTGGACTTCAACTGCATGCAGAGACTTACTTCTACGGACCTCAACTTTGATGTTCTTAACCCTTCGGGCTTGAAATGGGAAGAATTTCAGAAATAATTGAGAGATTCAAGGTAACTCTTCCTTCCCTAAGAACCTGAGGTGACTAACTCTGCTCCTATAAAAGGAACTGGCCAAAAAGAGGAAGCCCAGAGGATACCACTACTCCTACCCCACCAGTTGAGAAAGGGAATTAAAAGTTTTTTTGTAATTGTACTTACCTCTCTTCAAATTCATACCATCAATGAAATTTTAAGCTCTTCTCTTTATTTTTATGATTGCTTACTTTCCTTGCTTACTATCTTTTCCTTATGATTATAAGATACTTGTATTCAAAGCAATAGATTGCAGGGTTTTCCCTCCCACTTTTCATGAACTATCAGCTAGCATGATTTAACTCTACAATACATAACACATCTTATTAATAGTTCGAGGAACTAAACCAGGATTAAATAACATGCATACAGGGGATAACTTCTAAATTTTTACTTCTTAAGGATCGGCTAAATTGATGCTTTGATACCATTAAAATTGTAACACCTCGTACTCAACCTGATCGTCGAACCCGGACTACAGGGTGCTACGCTCCATGTCTGAATTTAACTAACAAATCCATTAATACATTCTGCAATTCATATTCACATAATAGAAATATTATTTAATACAGTTAGCTAATTGACTTTGCCAAATACAATGATATGAGCATGGACCCAACCAAAACCCTTGATGTCGAACAAGTAACTCATGAAACATTTCAAGATCCAATCGAGCTTCTAAGAGGGCCAATTACTCGCTCACTAGCCAAGAAGTTTAAAGAAGCTGTCATAGGTTTAATTGGTCGAGTTTGGGCATGCTCTCCATGCATTCCATGCAAAATATGCATTCTATACGAACCATGCATCCCATGCAATATGCTGCATGTAAAACTTTAATATTTGTGTGTTTAAATTAGGTTGCTGGAAATAAGGATTTTATCCATTTACCTATTTTTTAGTTTTAATTATGTCTTAGTTTAAACATCTTAAATGTGCATCTTAAATTCTGAACTTTAATTATGAGTCTTTAAATGTGTCTTAAATATTGCACTTTAATTATGAGTCTTTAAATGTGTTTTAAATAATGCACTTTAATTATGTGTCTTAATTTTTACATCATTAATACTTGTCTAAGTTCATACAAATGTGTGTTTTTTATCTTAAATTATTGCATTTAAACCTTGTCTTAGTTTTGACTAGATTATTCACATTAATCCTGATAGGAAGCTTCCTCCCAAACTATTCGTGTTGCATAAACAAAATTTAAAGAGTTGAACACAACCTCCTATGGGCCATTACATGAGAAGAAAAGTATCAATTGTTTTCACACTTGACCATTCGGTTGGCTACCAAGTTCACACGTATGGAACCATTCACTTCTTGTTATTCACACCTTGAGACTCTTCGTATGACACAATCTACACTAATGATCTACATATCCCAAGTGACCATTTGGTTATCAAGAAAGCATCAATTCATGTTCACACTATTGAACCATTCAATTCCATGCACATTCAACTAACTCTCAAGGACCAATGTAAGTGGTTGTTTGGGAATTCAAATTTCACAATGTGAACAAGGATTTTGGCATCATTAACTTCTAGAAACTCTCAAGCGATGCTTTGAATGAATTAATGGACATCAAACACATTTATTCTGATTGTTATCTCATGCCTATTCGGCTAGTTCCTTGTACAGCCTATAAATATGAGGCTTGAGACATTTTGTAACAACTTTTAATAAATTTTAAATTTATTTGGAGTGTTCACTCTCCTTGTTCTCATTTGACTCAAATTGACTTATCAAGCATTCCTTGTGGCATCAATCTGTTTCATTTGAACTGATCACTTCTTAGAAGTGTGGCATTCATCCTTTATGTCGATTGCTTCCTATCTTGCTAGATAAAGGGTCACGGTTCTTGTTTCCTTTTTACATATGTTTCAAGTACTAATATAAGGATTAGGTCAGTATTGTTCTATAATATTGTTCATTCTTGAGTCCTTGAACCAAATTCAAGCTTAGCCTTCCTTTTTCCTTTAATATCCATCAAACCACCTGTCCAAACCTGCTATTCACATTTTTAACCTTTACAAAATACATTACATTTGATACTTCTTAATTTCGACTGGGAACTTTCGTGAATCATAATCATCCCACGATGACGAGCTCGCGTCAAGAATTTATTTCAATTATATAACTTTAACTTCAGATACAAAAAAATTTACAGGAGTAACTTTACCATATCAAAATATTTACTTAGTCTTGAAAATAATATTCTCACCTTACTTAACTACTAATTCAACTCTGACTCTGAGGCTCTGCCTCTAGGTCGCCATGTTGTATGCATATTACACCTAAGAAGTAAGTTCACCTAAGCATGGCAAATTCTGCCCTAGTCCTTCCTTGAATCCTTGAATTTCCCTTTTCACCTACAATATATAATAATGTACAAGTAAGTTTAAATGAATTTAGTGAATTGTTCATACCTTGTATCAATATAATCTTAGTAAGATTGTACTTCATGGTTTAGAATTCAAGTTTGACTTTTTCTATACTAGGCCACATGATTGGCTCAAGTTGTACTTAGTACGTCATCTTTAATGACACCACTACTTATTTACTTGTGCCTCTTGAAGAATTATTTAGCTTTCTCGACTGCACTGGATCTATTACAAATGACTTTTATATAGGAGATTTCACATTCAGATTATAGACATTCTTACATATTTAAGATTGCCACTTAAATTCATAGACGTATAATTAGAAATACAGATTTATAGATGTTTAACATTTTGGTTGATTATCCCTGCATATTACATCTTCCTTAGTTGCCTTTGTGAACTCCTTTGCAATTACTTTCTTAAGAGGAAATCCTTATGGATTCTTACTTTTGAACTTATGGAAGAAGACTCATAGATAATTCCCATGGCACGTGACTTGCTCCAACAAATATAGATAGCCAAGTGAGGTAGGTCTTGGTGAATGGTTTCTGTTGCAGATTGCTATTAGTAACTTGTCCAACAGACTCAAGATTGTAGGATGATCCTTACGGGCCCATGTTCTAGACTCAAGTAAGAATATCCATACTTGTGAAACATATAGACGGATTCATAAAAGAAGACTCCCACCTAAAGGAGGGTTCATAGATGATTAGCGATATGGCAAATATATATACATTTCGCATTGAGTCTTAGATAGATACATGCTTGAATAAGCAACTCACCCATTATGGATTAGTAAAGAAAATAATTTCTCAAATAGAAATAGGTTCAAATACGCGAACTATTTCACAGACTTCCATAAGGAGAAATCCCACGTATAACTATCATGTAAGCGAATCTAGAGGACTGTCATGTCTTATATATGTAGACTCATGAAATGTGAATCCCAAAAAAGAATTCCTTATATATAAACAAATTCTTATACGTGAACTATCTCATGGACCTACACTAGGTTATGCCATATAGGCAGACCTCCCTAGATCATGCTATGTAGGCGAATTTAGCGACCTCCTTGGATCATGCTATGTAAAAGAATCTGGCAGACCTCCTTAGATCATTCCATGGCCATGGATTTGCTTTCATTCATATGGCTTAAAGTTTTAGGGTCCAAAGAGTCTCATACTACCCGTAAAGGGCTTTCATATCTATATGCACATATTCCTCATACAATCCAACTGAACCTTCACAAAGTTGAATACCATTAATACTCATTCTTCGTGCAATCCACTCAAACCTTCGCGAAGTTGAATAATACGTGGCATAGAGTGCATAATGTGACATATCACCTTCTATCATTTGCCAGTGCATCTCTTCTTACTCTACAGATCATTCTTAAACATGCATTCCATACACAAGCACTCAGCCAAAATTATTTTTCATACACGACACACATTACGCCAAACATTTTTTCTACACCACATGGTTAAACTTACAATCAGTCATACGTTTGCATATCAACACATAAAATGCATTACGATACCTCAACATTCATGTAACACCCCTAATCCATATCTGCCACTGGATTAGGGTTATAGAGCATTATCGTACAAATGAAACATTTAAATATAAATTGCATACACTATCATAAACACACCATAAATCAATCATGCATACACATTCTGTCCCTAAATCGAGCCCTCAAGGCCATAAAAACAATTTGAGACCAATTTGAAACAACATGGAAAGTTTAGAAAAAAGTTGCAAAAATTGGGATACAGGGGTCACACGGTCGTGTGCCTCACACAACTAAGACACACACCCGTGTCTCAAGCTATGTAACATTCAAACTAGGGACACACGGCTATGTCCTAGCCTGTGTCCTAACCCATGTAACTCTTTAAGTAGGGTCACACTGTCGTGTCACATGCTCGTGTGCCAGTAACTCACTGACTTGCAAAGAAAGGAACCTTCAAATGACACACAGTCGTGTCGCCAAGCCGTGTGTCACACACGGCTGAGTCACACACCCATGTCTCAGGCCATGTGGACCTTAAATTCACCTAGAATAAACCATTTCGATACCATATCATGCTTAACTCCTCAAATCATTCATACACACATTAAAAGAACTTAAACATACATCAAAATGCCATTTCAAACATCTTAAGTCAACTAACTAATGTGTCATTCAAAGACACCACATTTGCATCCAAACATCATCTATCAAACATGTTAATATTGTCTTATTACAATCTTGACTACCTAATTTCATGATGTAACTAGAATTCATTAGAAAAGACCATTTCAAAGTCATCATTATCTTATCATATGACTATACACGCCTATTACCTAAACATGCTCATAAGCCACCTTTCATACTTACTAACTTAGTCCATATAGGTACTAAAACATACCATATTTGATGACCATCAAACATTCAAAACATACTAATAGATCATGTTTACCAATCACTAGAAGTGATCAAGTTGACCTTACTTATCAAGCCATACAAGTCCACTATAAAAACATAAACTTCAAGACATAAACATAATAATTCAACCATTAAATATGTCTAGGAGCCATCAATACAAAAGGCCTTTACATGTCATTATAAACCTAAGAATAAATCTCCGACGAGTTTCCAATCAATTCAAGATTCTGATGACCTATGAAACATAGTAAAGAAAATATGTAAGCAACGAATGCTTAGTAAGCTCATATAAACTTAAACTAAACTTACCACTTCTTTAAGATAATTCTTAGAATAGGTATAAATCAAACCAGGTCATAATATAAGCCTATTGAAAAACCAACAATACACAAATTGGTAAGTTCATCAACATCACATAATCATCAACCTTTTTGTAAAATTATGAACCTTTCAATTTAATTTTCTTACCATTTCATTCCAAATTCTTTCCATAAGCCTAAAAAAACATCATCAATTCACACATTAGTGCACTTATCCATGATATAAGTGAGTTCATCCATAAGATATATGATTTACGATGTATAAACATACCGTTTTGCATCATCAACATTACCATAATGTCATAAATCCTTGCAATTTCATACTTACCATTTCATTTTCATAACAATAAGTAATAACATAAGCATAACCCAAACCACAAGCTTGGTACAAGCCTATTTATCATCATCAATACATAAGTCAGTACATATATATACAAAACTCTTTTGAATTAACCGTTTGATAAGTCATTTCCATATGAAAATACATCATTTGATTCATATATTCTTTTCATAAAAATATGTACAATTCTAATTGAGAACTTACCATGCCAATCCCTTTTCTTGCCTATTGAACCATCTAGAATATCATCAGATACTCGGGAAAGCTCACACGAATAATGCTTAAACATATAATCGTAACCTTTTCTTTACATCATTGCTCACACGAGCTATGGGTCGGAATGTAAGCTACACGATGCTAGTCACATGAGCTATTGAGTATCCACAACAAATATACGATCTCAGCCATTGATAGGACATTCAAGACCAGCAACCAAAACATGAAATCCCTAATGACATGTCATTTGTATCTTAAGAATTCCTAAGGCTCAACCGGGACTCGATATCCATCAATTCATCATAATGTGGATACATTTACATATATATATATATATATATATATTCATTTACATTAAAAACAACATAGTAAACATTTAATTTAATTAACATTATAATGATTACAGTTCATACGAACTTACCTGATTAAATTGCAGCAATGACTAAGTATAGAGGCTATTTGCTAAATTTTTCTTTTCTTCGATTTTACACTCGTGCTTCATCTAAAATAATGATTCCATTCAATTTACTTATTCAAATAGTAAAAGCAATTCATTATATGCAATTAAGTCCTTTTGAAAAATTTACAAAATTACACTCAAAGTTTACCCTTTTACAATTTAGTCCCTAAACCCGAAACTTGCAATTTCATCATTTCTAAATAAAATTCACGCAACTCGATTTTTACCTTTTTTATAATAGCCCATATTTATCATCCATTTGTGATATTTTTCTTTAATTTTACTATTTTCATAAATAAGTCCTTATACTTAAAATCCTCAAAAATTACTTAATAAAACATGTCTATTTAACAACCAAACTTAACAATCTACCATAAAACTTCAAAAACATATCAAATTCATTCATGGTATAATCTAAAGCATTTAACAATTTCACAAATTAGCCCCGGGTTAGCTGGACCTAGTTACAATGGTCCCCAAAACATAAAAATTACGAGAAATAAATAAAATATGGACTTACATGCATCAACCATAGCAAGACTGAAGCTTGGATATTTTCTTTTTCTTTTTCCATGGTGACTTTCGGTGGTTTAAAGAATAAAACAAAGAGATGATGCCTTTTGTTTATTTTATTACCTTTAATTTTTTTTATTTTAATTAATAAAACATATATATACATAACAAAACAATGCCAACCGTTCTACCTTTTTAACAACGGTATATTTGCCTCATAAACCATTGTACTTTGTCCATTTATCTTATTAACTAATAGAGACTTACTTTTGTAACTTTTACAATTGAGTCCATTTTAATTAATTAATTATCTAAACATTAAAATTTCTTACTAAAATTTAATACAACCTTAATAACATTCTAAATATTTAATAAAATATTTATGACTCGATTTATAGAAATGAGGTCCCAAAACCTTATTTTCTAAAACCACTTGACTTTAAGGTCATACTACTTGAACCTAATTATTCATTTGAATAACATAAATTACCTATTTAAAATTTATTTTAATACCATTTTATCTCGTAAATATTAAATAATAACATTTATGAACTTACTCGTTGGATTTGTTGCCCCGAAACCATTGAAAATAGCCTGTTATAATTCAGTTTAGAATAACTCATCATTGCACAAGATTTAGTTAAACATACCTAACACACTATACTAAAAATAAATGAACAACCATTTAAGACTTGATTTCTGGAACTCACCTAGAAGTTGACACCGAATCCATCTACTTAGCTTTTCCCTTATTTCTTGAGCCTTCTTAGCCAATTAAGCATAACAACTACTTCAAAAATCTCACGAAGACAATTCACAATCATAATAACCATAATTTGTTTGCATGTAGAGGCAATTTAATGGTTATCCTCAACTTTACCCATTACAGAACATAATCAATGGATTAACTGAAATCCTTAACTTTCTTCCCTTTTTTAATTCCCCTAACACAAAGAGGTTAGAAAGCTTACCGACTACGAAAACTTTCAATTTCTTAGTCTCAAGCTTCAGTCACTTTGCTCCATGCATAATGCTCATTAATCCTTCTCTCTTCCAGAATAGACTAGAAAAAAGTATGAAGAAAGAACATAAAAATGAAAGATTAGCATTGGAGAATAACGTCCCTCCTTTATATAATCCTCTCGCACTTCCTCTACCAAAATCAATTCAACAACAAATTATAGATATCCCTAACCATCGTGCCCCTCAATAAGAAGATTTCTAGTTCAAAAGTAATCGAACTAAAGGTTAAAATCCAATCTTTTATTAACCAGTACCCCAAATTGCTCTTACTTACATTAGAACCTGTCCAAATAGAAAATTTTTCAAATTAATATCCAAAGTCACTATTATAACTTAAGCTTTAACTTTTATTGGTGACACTCTATTTGTGATCATAGTAGTTGTATTGAACCTTTTGACATAATCACAAAAGGACTATTCACTCTCTGGCAGATGGTCATCAAGTAGGATCAGAATTGCTAGAGCGTTTTGTTTGCTATAAAACCATTCATGAATTGTTCCACCAACTATCCAAAGGAGTGAATAGATCCTTGAGGCTGTGACAGGTATCATTATTAAGCTATTTATAATAGGGTCATAGAAAAGGCTCTACACTTAACTCCATCGGAGGCTCCTAATATATTCATGTAATTACTGTACCGAGCCATTTAGTTTTCCAGATCGGTTGACCTATTATACAGAAACTTGGAAAACTCGAAGGATTTTGAAATGTGGTTATCAAGAACATTATGTGCTAATGGTTCATTGGAGTAGTTTTAAATGGAATCATCTAATTTTACCCCATTTACTTCTTACATTAACTCTACTCTAAAGGCTTTGAGTTTCTCCTCCATTGAAACATTTTTGTTACCTTGAGAGTGTCAGCATACTGTCCGGAGGTTAGCATCATCTTTGCAAAAACATTCCAAATTATTGTACTTATGCTCTCCACGGAGGGCGATTTGAGCTTCGTCCTTTTAGTGAGCTAAATTCTCTAGCCCTAGAACCCCTCATGTAGCTCTTAGCTCCGATAATCTATTTATTTTGGGCATCCCTCTGGTCAAGGATACACTACTATTCTTGTTACTCCTTGAAGTAGCACTATTGTTAAGAAAACGTCTCTTCAAATGATGCAATTCTTCTTGAGTTTCTAATTCATGAAGTGTAACATCCCACCCGATAAAGTCCTGACTATTTAAGTGTTGTTTATAAAAGATGGCTTAAAGGTAAGTTTCAAGTACTCAATGTTAGAACTCAATTAAGTGAAAGGACTTTCTGAGTACAGCAATGATGTCCTAGTCTGGCAGATTCTGAACAAAAAGAAAGGAACCCATGTTAAACTCTGGTAAGTAAAGTGTATAGAATATTCTAAAAAAGTAAGGCCTATGATTGACTTTGAAGAAAGGCAAGTATGGCTAATCAAGGAGTAATGGTAATAATGTATACATATACATATAAATATGGTGTATAGTTATAAAGAAGTATGGTTGACAAAGTAGCGTTCACCCAAATGCACTTATTGGCATTCAGAATAGACGGACCTCAATATGAGAATAAAGTAAGGATTTCATGTCAAATTACTATGAATGGTGAGATGAGACTTATGGTTATGTAAAATGACCTTTAATATGTGAGTTCACACTAGTGGTGTAGTACACCTCGTAGCCATTATGGTATTGTGCCAGCTAAATTGTGAGGAAAGTTGGTTAGGTATTAACCAAACGTGAACTAAAAGGGTTAAAGGCTAAAAGAGTAATCGAGTAAGTTTTTAAAGGTGGTAGATTTTGATAGGGTCACTTAGTCTTGATATGACGTTTACCAAGTTCCCATAGAGAATTAGATTAAGTTAAAAGGGCACTCTGGTTAGGCTAATAAAAGGTTATCTTCTTTCCCTTTTTCTCCTTTGAAAAAAAAATATTTAGGGCTAAAGAAGGATAGACACATTGTTATAAGATGAGTTAGGAATCCTAGATATTTTTAGTGATTTTCTTCAATACAAGGTATGTTTTGTGACTCTGTCTATCAAGAAAACCTAGATATGTAAGTATGATTGAAGAAACATGGCTTTGAAAGATATGTCTGGGTTTAAAATGATGATAATGGGTACTCGAATGGGTTTAAAAAAACTGTTTCTATTCTACAAGGGAAAGGAGGTTGTAGTTGTTGGAACACTGGTGCCTCCAAGACGCAGCGAAAAATTAAAAAAAAATTCTGGCGATCCAAACCAAGGATTCATGTGTAAGGAACGAATCGAGGTGATAAAAAGGTTTCAAAATTACCGAAACTTCAATCTGAGTAGACAGCGATGCCTAGGCAACAAGAATGCTGAACCACTATCGAACCAAGCTGCAACCTTTTCCGTTGTCGGCCTCTACGTAGTCCACCCGATTGACTGTGACAGCCCAAAATAGACCCTAGCCGGAATGTGGTTTCGGGACCACAAAACCGAGGCATAACAATAATTTAAAATTTATTTCGATGCCTATAATATGTGAGTATTCATGTATGACATTTTTTGATGATTCATTTAGTGTTATAAAGGTGAATTTCACTAGAAAGGACTTGTGTGAGAAAATTTAGAATTGAGATAGGCAAATGTGGAAGTGGCCTATTGATGCACACTAGGAAATGTTGTCCTTGCATGTCAAATTCCCCAAATTTGACTATAGTGGCCGGCCATGGTGATGAATATGGGCAAAAGAAAACATGTTTTGCTAGTGGTGCATGTTAGAAATAATAAAATAAGAGTATGAGAAAAAAAAAGGAAAAAAAAGTGTTCATCTTTCACCATTGCTCTTGGCCGAATGTCCTAAGGAAAGAAAAGAAAAATTTTGCTCATCCATTTTCACTTCTTGGCCGAAAATACTAAGGAAAAAGGGGGAGGATTTTTGCTTCATGCTTGGTTTGGAAGAGATCTAGAAGGAGATTTGGCTAAGTTTGCATCAAGATTAAGGTATGTATGAGGTTGTGTTAGGGGTTTCATGCATGTCTTGGTTGCTAACTTGATGTGCATGTTAGCCATGGCTCAAATCTTTGTTATGCCATGGAAATGGTATTTGGCCAAAGTTGTTATGGTGTTAATGCCATTGCATGCTAAATATCAAGCTTGATAATGATTCATGTGATGGTAGATTGAGGATTCTTAGATTTTCTTTTAGCATTTTGAATGAGATACTAAGTTCTTTGTTTAACCATGACCAAATTGAAACGGTATGGTGTTGTGGTATTCGCCATGTTGTATCCATAAATATGATTCATGCATGTTGCATGGTGAGTAAGATTTAAGCTTTGGATATGTGTGTATATTTGGATATAAGCCACTTGAGAATTCGGCCATTGCACCTACATGAATATATGTTTGCACATGATGAATTGGTATGACATGTATACTATTTTGAGGTGTCTATTTGCTTGTGATGTTGTTTCGGTTATGAAATAAATGAGAGATGTGTATAGAACTACAATATGTAATGTGTTAATTAGGAAAATGTATGCTGTTTTTTTGTGTAGTATAAGGTGTAAAATTTGCCTCCACATAGACATGCATATTCGGCCAAAGGAAGTAGATTGGTGTGCATGTATTCGGTTAGAGGCAACCATATTGGAGCCTTATCTTGGCTTAGATTGTTGACCAAATGGGTAATGAGTGAGGATGGTTGCGAATATACAAATATACATATGCATGTGTAATTGAACTATAAATGTATAGCAAGATGATTAAACTAGTTTATTTATCTATTAAGCCGAGAAGTTAAAGAAGGAGAAACAAGCAAGGGCAAAGCCAAGGACATCAGTAGCCGGTCGAAACCGTTATACTCAACACAAGGTAAGTCCTTAAGCACTTGTTGTGAGAACTCCTTGGATAGATATTTTTCGGAGTGATTCTCCTATTTATTATTATGATTATATGTACAAATTGAATTTAGTAAGTTGCTTTACCATGATGAATTGACATAAGGCACAATGTGTGCAAAGACCATATGGCACTATGTGTGCGGTTTACTATGGCACTATGTGTGCGATTCACTATGGCACTATGTGTGCGATTCACTATGGCACTATGTGTGCGATTTACTATGGCACTAGGTGTGCGATTCACTATGGCACTATGTGTGCGATTCACTATGGCACTATGTGTGCGATTTACTATAGCACTATGTGTGCGATTTACTATGGCACTATGTGTGCGATTTGCTATAGCACTATGTGTGCGATTTGCTATAGTCACATTCAGTTGTGGAAATAAATTGTGCATGAACGAGGTAAGTGATTGAGTTACTAACTAAATATCGAAATTGGGATTGTACGGTGCACGCATAAAATTATCTAGTGCATTGTTGTTCCAACTTGAGGAAACAGATTCAAATCGATTGGGCTGACTTGTCGTTTGATTTGGTTGAAGGATTGGGCATGAGATCGAACCAAAAATCTTAGAAATTGCAGTATAGTTTGATATGGCTGGAAACATCTATTTTGTATTATTTGATTATTCACTTATGATTGTTATTGTTGATGGTAGAGTAGTGCTTACGACTTATTGAGTTATGTACTCATTTGGTGTGCTTATTTGTTGTTTATTTAGGTTCTTGATCCATTTTGCGTGCTCGGGACTGTCATCGAAGTCATCACACCGTCTAGCGACTTTTTGGTATCTTCTTCTTAGATGGTTTAAGAAAACATTTCGGCATGTATAGGCTATTATGTTTTGTTTGAACTCGGTATGTAAATATTGCCTAGCCATGCGAAAATGGCTTATGAACGTTTTGAGCATAATGTTATAATTATTTGGTATGTATATGCTCATTAAGAGGCATGGAAGTGTTTGGAAATGACCAGCCATTAGAATGGGTCATCATGCTTATATTTTGGACCATATATGAAAAAGGGTGGTTGAATCATAGAGACTATGTGTTAGAGAAAGTCTATCCTAGAATATGATGCTGGCAGCAACAGTGACGTGGATGTGAAAAATCACTAAAAATAGTAGGAATAGAATTAAATAGTGAATAAATTATGTAAATGAACCTTGATGAGTCTATTTTCATATGGAGGAAACGAAACGGTTATATGAGTTGTATGTTGAGAGATATTTGGGTTTTAGTGGAACGGGGCCAGAACGGTTTCTGGATTCCCTGCTCGGACTTTGAAAATTCATTATAAATTAACCAGAAATAATTAGGAGTCATACCATATATGTATGAATTCCTCTTTGAGTCTAGTTTCTATAGAAACAAACGGTATCAGTATTGAAGTCCTGCACAGGGAGTTATTTGAGTTGTAACGCGTGAAGGTCAGTGTAGTCGGCCCCTGTAACACGGGTGACTTTAACTAATAAACTGTACCAATTGGCCCAACCAAAATTCTAGAAAAATTCTGTAGACGGAAATTTGAGTCTAGTTCCAGAAAAAAATTACGAAACTGATTTTCGAGTTCTAAAACTCAAGTTATGATTTTTGAAGCGACTAGTACACAGATTGGCAGCTTGTCTGGAACTTTTCAATAAGTGGTTTGAAGTCATTTAACACCTCGTGTTCGACTCCGTGACGGTCTCGGTTCGGGTATTACAATTTTATTGGTATCAGAGCCATGGTTTAGTCGATTCTAGGACTACCATGGCACGTATGAGTCTAGCTATACATGCCTTAATGTTAATGTTTAAACGTGTGATGACTTCTGACGGTTAAAATGTTTTTTTTTTGTTTGTTTTGATTAGTAAATGGATCCCAGTAGAGAGAACCTTGGCGGATGACGTCGAAAGTGTAGCGGCTGCTCCTGCACAAGGGACGCCGCTGTTGAACCTCGGTCATCTGCGAATAATCAAGGTGAGGGGCTAAACAAGCCTTCTTTACCATGATGAATGAGTGGGTCGCATAATATGCCCGAACCAATCCGGCTGTCCAACAAATCCAATTTGAATAATCCACCCAAGAGCCCGTAATGCCATCGATTCTCGACCTGTGAGGCTGAGTAAGCCACCAGATTTGATTAGGAAGCGGGGCTGAAGAGTTCAGGTCGTAATTATCGATGATGCCGAAAGGGCCGAGTTCGCTTGACAACACCATTCGGTGTTTGATGAACTCATGCACACCGATGAATGTCTAAAGTGTGCTATATCCTTGTTGCGGGACTCAGCCTACTATTGGTGGAGGACCTTGATTTCCATAGTTCCAAACGAACGAGTTACTTGGGATTTCTTTCAAACGGAGTTTCGAAAGAAATATATTAGTCAACGGTTCATTGATCAAAAGCGTAAGGAATTCCTGGAACTCAAGCAAGGCCGCATGACAAGATCTCTGAATCTGAACATGAGTTCGTAAGACTCAGTCGGTATGCCCGGGAGTGTGTGGCTGATGAGGTTGCTATGTGCAAGAGGTTTGAAGAAGGGTTGAATGAAGATCTAAGATTACTAGTGGGTATTTTGGAGATAAAAGAATTCGTAACACTAGTTGAACGAGCCTGCAAGGCGGAGGAACTTGGAAAGGAGAAGAAGAAGGCTGAATTTGAAGCTAGAGACTATCGCAAAAGATCGACGGGTAAAGCTCCGTTTTCGGCTGTAAAGAAGTTCAGGGAGGACACCAATAGATCGAGGACGACTGCGGGGATTTCCATTAGACCACGACCATTGACGGACTCCCGAGCTACTTCGGTAGCTAGTGTGGGCAATAACCGTCAAGAGAAATCAATGCCCCCAATGTGGGAGAAGACACATAGGTGAATGTTGGGGTAAGACTACCAATAAGGCTTGTTACGGATGCGGTTCGAAGGACCACCTCATTAGAGATTGCACGGGGCTCGATGAGAAGAATAGGATGCAAGGTGCGAGACCTAGTGGAATGACAGCTAGAGGTAGACCACCAAGAATTTCAGGAGGTAGGGGTGGTAGTCAGAGAGGGGCTACTTGACACGATCTGTTCGATCTCGAGACTCGCGCCTGCTAGAGCATATGCCATCCGCGACGAGAGGAGGCATCCTCCCCGACGTTATCACCGGTACTTTCACTCTTTTCGATACTAATGTGATTGCTTTGATTGACCCTGGTTCTACTCATTCTTATATATGCGAAACCTTAGCATCCAGTAAGACTTTGCCTATTGAGTCTACTGAGTTTGTAATTCGGGTGTCAAACCCCTTGGGTCATTACGTGCTTGTCAACAAAGTGTGTAAGAAAAGTCCCTAGTGTTTCGAGGTTTTTGTTTTTCGGCGGACTTGATGCTTTTGCCGTTCGACGAATTTGACGTTATTCTTGGGTTGGATTGGTTGACCATGCACGACGCGGTTATAAATTGCAAAGGCAAGACTATCGATCTGAGGTGCGCTAATAACGAGATTGTTCGGGTTGAGTCTACGGACTTAAAGGGTTGCCACCGTAATATCGCCGATGTTGGCCCGAAATATGTAAGAAAAGGGTGCGGCGTACCTTGCGTATGTGCTCGATGACAAGGAGTCGGAAGGGAAACCCGAATTTGTGCCAGTGGTTTATGAATTCCCGGATGTTTTCCCTGAAGAATTGCCGGGTTTACCACCTGTTCGGGAAATAGAATTTGGCATCGAATTGGTACCTGGTACCACTCCAATTTCGATAGCTCCGTGATCGTATGGCACCAACGGAATTAAAGGAGTTGAAAGCTCGGTTGCAAGAATTGGTGGATAGAGGTTTTGCTCGCCTCGAGTTTTTCGCCTTGGGGTGCGCCGTGTTGTTCGTGAAGAAGAAGGATGGAACCATGCGATCGTGATCGACTATCGTCAGCTTAATAAAGCGACGATAAAGAACAAATATCCGTTGCCACGTATTGATGACTTGTTCGATCAATTGAAGGGAGCCTCGGTGTTCTCGAAAATAGATTTGAGATCGGGCTACTATCAATTGCGAATCCGAGATTCAGACGTGCCCAAGACTGCCTTCAGAACGAGATATGGTCACTATGAGTTCCTAGTGATGCCGTTTGGGCTCACTAATGCCCCTGCGGTATTTATGGATTTAATGAATCGAATCTTTAGACCATATTTGGATCGATTCGTAGTCGTATTCATTGATGACATCTTGGTCTATTCAAGAAATGAGACCGAACATGCTGAACACCTGCGGTTAGTGCTGCAAATTTTACGGGACAAGCAATTATATGCTAAGTTCAGCAAGTGTGAGTTCTGGTTAAGAGAGGTTAGCTTCTTGGGTCATGTGGTATCTGCATCGGGTATTCGAGTCGACCCGAATAAAATTTCAGCCATACTAAATTGGAAGCCTCCGAGAAATATTACTGAGGTTCGAAGCTTTTTGGGGCTTGCCGGTTATTACCGACGATTTGTAAAAGGCTTCTCAACGATAGCCACGCCGATGACGGTTACTCCAAAAGGATGTTAAGTTCGAATGGACGAGAAATGCCAAAAAGTTTCGATCAACTGAAAACTTATTTGATGAAGCCCCAATTCTAGTGCAACCCGAGTCCGCAAGGAGTTTGTTATCTATAGCGACGCCTCTACTTGGGTTAGGTTATGATTAATGCAAGAAGGTCGAGTTGTGGCCTATCGTCGAGGCAATTAAAGCCACATGAGAAAAATTATCCGACTCATGATCTCGAATTGGCGCCATCGTATTCGCCTTAAAGATTTGGCGACATTACTTATTTGGTGAAAGGTGCCATGTATACTCGGATCACAAAAGTCTCAAGTATTTGATGACCCAAAGAGACTTAAATCTGCGACAAAGACGTTGGCTCGAAATGTTAAAGGATTATGAGTGATCATTGACTATCACCCGGAAAGGCGAATGTGGTTGCGGATGCCTTGAGTCGTAAATCGTTATTCACTTTACGAGCAATGAATGTACACTTGTCTATCCGATCCGACAGTGTGTTAGTGGTGAATTGAAAGCCAAACCATTATTGACACACCAAATTCGAGAAGCTCGAAAGTCGATGACGAGTTGGTTGCAAAACGGGCTGCGTGTGTTCGAACAAGGACTCGGAGTTCCAAATCGACGATGACGATTGTTTGAGGTTCAAAAGTCGTCTGTGTCCCAAAGAATTGAACTCATTTCGACAATTCAATGAAGCCCATTGTAGTCGAATGGCAATCCACCCGGGGAGTACGAAGATGTACAATGATTTGAAACGTCGATTTTGGTGGCATGGTATGAAGCGAGACATCTCCGACTTTGTTTCGAGATGTTTAATATGTCAACAAGTGAAAGCGGAACATCAAGTGCCTTCAGATTACTTCACCAATCACGATACCCGAGTGGAAATGGGATCGAGTCACAATGGACTTTGTATCCGGACCGCCATTGTCGCAAGTAAGAAGGATGCGGTTTGGGTCGTGGTAGATCGATTGACTAAGTCGGCCCACTTTGTCCCCGTGACGCACGGATTTTTCAATGGACAAATTAGCGGAATTGTACGTTGCTCGATTGTGAGATTACACGGGTGCCTATTTCTATCGTGTCGATAGAGATCCGAGATTTACCTCGCGATTTTGGAAAAAGTTGCAAGAAGCTTTGGGTACCAAGTTGCATTTCAAGACCGCCTTTCACCCCCAAACCGATGGTCAATCCGGCGGATAATTCAGATACTTGAGGATATGTTAAGATGTTGCGTCCTCGAGTTTAGTGGTTCATGGGAGCGGTATTTGCCGTTGATTGAATTCGCTTACAACAACACTTTCAATCAAGTATTAAGATGGCACCCTACGAGGCCTTGTACGGTCGTAAATGCCGTGACGCCATTGTTTTGGACCGAGCTCGGTGAAAGCAAGATTTTCGGGTGGATTTGATTAGGGATGCTGAATGAAAGTGAAGGTAATCCGTGAAAGTCCAAGATAGCCTCCGATCGTCGAAGTCGTCGCGGATCCGAGGCGTAAGGATATCGAGTATCGTGGGTGATAAAGTGTTTCTCAAGGTATCGCCTTGGAAAAAGATACTCGAGTTCTACCGTAAGGGCAAGTTGAGCCGAGGTTCATTGGACCATATGAGATATCGAGCGAGTCGGTCCAGTGGCATATCGCTTGATTTTGCCCCTGAACTCAAAAGGTTCACGATGTCTTTCACGTTTCGATGCTTGACGCTATAGATCCGATCCATCGCACGTGATTAGTCCATCGAAATTGAAATTCAAGCTAATATGAGTTATGAGGAAGAACCGATTCGTATCCTATCGCGAGAAGTGAAAGAGTTGCGAAACAAGCGGGTTTCGCTAGTGAAAGTGTTATGGCTCAAGCACGGGATAGAAGAAGCTACTTGGGAGACCGAGAACTCTATGAAAGAACGATATCCAAACCTATTTACGGTAAGATTTTCGGGACGAAAATTCCTTAAGAGGGGGTTGTGACACCCAAAATAGACCCTAGCTGGAATGTGGTTTCGGGACCACAAAACCGAGGCATAACAATAATTTAAAATTTATTTCGATGCCTATAATATGTGAGTATTCATGTATGACATTTTTGATGATTCATTTAGTGTTATAAAGGTGAATTTCACTAGAAAGGACTTGTGTGAGAAAATTTAGAATTGAGATAGGCAAATGTGGAAGTGGCCTATTGATGCACACTAGAAATGTTGTCCTTGCATGTCAAATTCCCCAAATTTGACTATAGTGGCCGGCCATGGTGATGAATATGGGCAAAAGAAAACATGTTTTGCTAGTGGTGCATGTTAGAAATAATAAAATAAGAGTATGAGAAAAAAAAAGGAAAAAAAAGTGTTCATCTTTCACCATTGCTCTTGGCGAATGTCCTAAGGAAAGAAAAGAAAAATTTTGCTCATCCATTTTCACTTCTTGGCCGAAAATACTAAGGAAAAAGGGGGAGGATTTTTGCTTCATGCTTGGTTTGGAAGAGATCTAGAAGGAGATTTGGCTAAGTTTGCATCAAGATTAAGGTATGTATGAGGTTGTGTTAGGGGTTTCATGCATGTCTTGGTTGCTAACTTGATGTGCATGTTAGCCATGGCTCAAATCTTTGTTATGCCATGGAAACGGTATTTGGCCAAAGTTGTTATGGTGTTAATGCCATTGCATGCTAAATATCAAGCTTGATAATGATTCATGTGATGGTAGATTGAGGATTCTTAGATTTTCTTTTAGCATTTTTGAATGAGATACTAAGTTCTTTGTTTAACCATGACCAAATTGAAACGGTATGGTGTTGTGGTATTCGGCCATGTTGTATCCATAAATATGATTCATGCATGTTGCATGGTGAGTAAGATTTAAGCTTTGGATATGTGTGTATATTTGGATATAAGCCACTTGAGAATTCGCCATTGCACCTACATGAATATATGTTTGCACATGATGAATTGGTATGACATGTATACTATTTTGAGGTGTCTATTTGCTTGTGATGTTGTTTCGTTATGAAATAAATGAGAGATGTGTATAGAACTACAATATGTAATGTGTTAATTAGGAAAATGTATGCTGTTTTTTGTGTAGTATAAGGTGTAAAATTTGCCTCCACATAGACATGCATATTCGGCCAAAGGAAGTAGATTGGTGTGCATGTATTCGGTTAGAGGCAACCATATTGGAGCCTTATCTTGGCTTAGATTGTTGACCAAATGGGTAATGAGTGAGGATGGTTGCGAATATACAAATATACATATGCATGTGTAATTGAACTATAAATGTATAGCAAGATGATTAAACTAGTTTATTTATCTATTAAGCCCGAGAAGTTAAAGAAGGAGAAACAAGCAAGGGCAAAGCCAAGGACATCGAGTAGCCGGGTCGAAACCGTTATACTCAACACAAGGTAAGTCCTTAAGCACTTGTTGTGAGAACTCCTTGATAGATATTTTTGAGTGATTCTCCTATTTATTATTATGATTATATGTACAAATTGAATTTAGTAAGTTGCTTTACCATGATGAATTGACATAAGGCACAATGTGTGCAAAGACCATATGGCACTATGTGTGCGGTTTACTATGGCACTATGTGTGCGATTCACTATGGCACTATGTGTGCGATTCACTATGGCACTATGTGTGCGATTTACTATGGCACTAGGTGTGCGATTCACTATGGCACTATGTGTGCGATTCACTATGGCACTATGTGTGCGATTTACTATAGCACTATGTGTGCGATTTACTATGGCACTATGTGTGCGATTTGCTATAGCACTATGTGTGCGATTTGCTATAGTCACATTCGGTTGTGGAAATAAATTGTGCATGAACGAGGTAAGTGATTGAGTTACTAACTAAATATCGAATTGGGATTGTACGGTGTACGCATAAAATTATCTAGTGCATTGTTGTTCCAACTTGAGGAAACGGATTCAAATCGATTGGGCTGACTTGTCGTTTGATTTGGTTGAAGGATTGGGCATGAGATCGAACCAAAAATCTTAGAAATTGCAGTATAGTTTGATATGGCTGGAAACATCTATTTTGTATTATTTGATTATTCACTTATGATTGTTATTGTTGATGGTAGAGTAGTGCTTACGACTTACTGAGTTATGTACTCATTTGGTGTGCTTATTTGTTGTTTATTTAGGTTCTTGATCCATTTTGCGTGCTCGGGACTGTCATCGAAGTCATCACACCGTCTAGCGACTTTTTGGTATCTTCTTCTTAGATGGTTTAAGAAAACATTTCGGCATGTATAGGCTATTATGTTTTGTTTGAACTCGGTATGTAAAATATTGCCTAGCCATGCGAAAATGGCTTATGAACGTTTTGAGCATAATGTTATAATTATTTGGTATGTATATGCTCATTAAGAGGCATGGAAGTGTTTGGCAATGACCAGCCATTAGAATGGGTCATCATGCTTATATTTTGGACCATATATGAAAAAGGGGTGGTTGAATCATAGAGACTATGTGTTAGAGAAAGTCTATCCTAGAATATGATGCTGGCAGCAACAGTGACGTGGATGTGAAAAATCACTAAAAATAGTAGGAATAGAATTAAATAGTGAATAAATTATGTAAATGAACCTTGATGAGTCTATTTTCATATGGAGGAAACGAAACGGTTATATGAGTTGTATGTTGAGAGATATTTGGGTTTTAGTGGAACAGGGCCAGAACGGTTTCTGGATTCCCTGCTCGGACTTTGAAAATTCATTATAAATTAACCAGAAATAATTAGGAGTCATACCATATATGTATGAATTCCTCTTTGAGTCTAGTTTCTATAGAAACAAACGGTAGCAGTATTGAAGTCCTGCACAGGGAGTTATTTGAGTTGTAACGCGTGAAGGTCAGTGTAGTCGGCCCCTGTAACACGGGTGACTTTAACTAATAAACTGTACCAATTGGCCCAACCAAAAATTCTAGAAAAAATTCTGTAGACGGAAATGTGAGTCTAGTTCCAGAAAAAAATTACGAAACTGATTTTCGAGTTCTAAAACTCAAGTTATGATTTTTGAAGTGACTAGTACACAGATTGGCAGCTTGTCTGGAACTTTTCAATAAGTGGTTTGAAGTCTGTTAACACCTCGTGTTCGACTCCGGCGACGGTCTCGGTTCGGGGTGTTACATTGACAATGAATGGTAGAAATCCCAGAAAACTATTTTCAGAGAGTATTTTGCTAAACGGCTGCTAGACCACATTGCATATTTTCGGGCTAGTTTTTATATATCCTTTTTAGGGTTTATACCCTTGCTATATATAACTCCCTCTTAATTGGTATATTTTATAACGAATTTTAATTCATTAAAGTTAATCTGAACATAATAATTATCATTCAAATAAATATAATAATGTTTAACCGAAAATTATAATTACATTAATTATAATAAAGATTTCGGTAAACTATATTTATTTAAACTTATATACTGAACTAAATTCATATATCAATAAAATTATGTTTTAATTATGTGTACAATATCCTTGTACATATAGTATGTTCAACAATTTGATTGCCCAATTAAATTAATTCTATAAGTAATTTAAATCATGTGACAACCAAGCAATATACCAACTATGTTTTACCTCGTTCATTTCAACCATAGGGTGTGACCCTATAGGTTCTTGTAACGTTAGCAGTAATATTAGAACGATTCTAATGTTACAAACAATGAGTGGCATCTAGCAATGCATCAATGCTACCTAAGTTACAAGAAGTCATGATTCGACATAACCTTTTGTGATTAACCTTTCACGCATTAATCCTTAAGTCCTATATCTTTGGAATGGACACAAGTCATGGAATAGTCACACTTGCATAGTCCATCCCATGTTTCTTGATATCTTGAATAGACTATGATACACAAATAAGTATGACATCTCATATCAACTTATTTGAGCATGGCCATGCATTTCTAGCCTCACTCAATCAAGTGGCCTGAGATATTACTCCCATTATGTAGGAGGGACTTATCCTATATTGATCAACTATATCCCTCAACATAGATTGTGGTATATCCAGCATCAGTCTTTATAGAACAACCAGTTATGGTATTTGTTTGACTGTATCAAAATATACAACTCACGATGTTGGGATAAAGATGATCTCAAGTATGAGGATCATATACATATTAATCACTATGAGTAATGTTGTGACAATTACATAATAATCTAAGAAACATACTCATAGCGGGTCATTCCAATATGTTGTTCTCTAACACACATATTCATGCATTGATTTTGACACTCCATATCAATGACAACCTTTATCATCAATCAACTACATGTTAGTCTTAATGCATTATTATTGTCCTAGCCAACAATAATACTTGACTAAGGATCTTTTAAGAATAATCATATTATTCTCAGGACATTATTATAAAACAGTTTATTTATGCACACAGAAAAGAACTGAAATAATAATGGCAACGCCTTATATTAATAAACATGATAAACCAAGTTTGTTATTACAACCATCTCGTGATTGATCTTTGGGCATACTCATATAGTAGCATCCTACTGAATGATAGACCTAAAGGCAAATTTACTCTTTGAAGTCATCATGTGAGTCCCTAAGCTGGCTCTTGCATGTAGTATATATGTTCTAGGAAGTTCTATGCTAAGTAACCAAATCGTGATATATAAACTAGTAAAGTATGATGTAATGACTCTAATGAGCAACATAAGATTTATGAACTTACATGTATGGATAACATTAAGTTTCATGGTCAAAGTATGAAACATGAATCTTGAGGTTAAAGGATGCTTGTGTCTAGATAAGAGAAATGTGTTAATGTGTCTGAAAGGTTTGGATGTGTCTGTTATGAGTAAGTCAAGATATGAGCATTCATGAAATATAGGTCTAAGTATGAAGAGTCTGTGTCTATCTCCAGGATCGTCAAAGGGGTCCATCGGGACTAAAAACACGAATTTCTAAAAGGAAAAGTCCATAGTCATGACAATAGAGTAGACAATATCGTGTAAGACTGTAATTGGTAGATTATGACATCATATGAAAAAAGGACCATATCATGTAAGACCGTAACTGGTGGGTTATGGCATCATATGGGAAAATTTAAGAAACGTTAATACCTAACGTGGTTTTTTGTGTGCCCTAGAATGATGAAGGGTAAACCTCTCTAAGTGTGAGTTTAAGCAAATCCCTATCGTTTAAAACACCAGTTAAAGGACAACCTTTATGGCAAAACTCTAGACAGGAAAGCCTTTGTAGTGAGTACTAGATGGAAATGACAGCCTTTGTGGCAAAACTCTAAATAGAAAAGCCTTTGTCGTGAGTACTAGATGTAAAGAACAGCCTTTGTAGCAAAACTCTGGACAAGAAAGCCTTTGTGGTGAGTATTGGATGTAAAGAACGACCTTTGTGGAAAAACTCTGGATAGGAAAGCCTTTATAGCAAGTACTAGATGTAAAAGACAGCCTTTATGGCCAGTATTGGATGTAAAGGGCAACCTTTGTAGCAAAACTCTAAATAGGAAAGCTTTTGTGGCGAGTACTGGATGTAAAGGACAACCTTTATGGCGAAATTTTAGAAAGTTAAGCCTTTGATGCAACCTCTATTTAAGAACGCCTTTGTGGCAGTCTCCGTAAAGGAAGTCTTCGCAGTTATATCTAAAAAGAAATGCCTTCGTGCCATGACCTAAGGACAAGATGCTTTAGTGGCAACTCTATAAAGGTTGTGGCATATATAAAGGAATTCTTTTACAACAAATTTTGAATGAGTAATGCGTAAGGAATTTAGAAAGAATGACATGAACAAACATTTGAAGGCAAAGTACAGTCAGGACTCTAAAGGTAAGGTAAATGTAAGATAGTATATATGGATAAGTAGAAGTAACAAAGTATCTAGTGAACTCTGAAAGAAAGACACCGTTTGTAAATGAAAAGGCGAACCCTACATAATAACAAGAAAAGAACAGTAAGGCTAGAGCACGCCAGAATAGGTGATGAATCTAGGATATGTGTTATAAGCATGTATAGAAAACATCTTGAAGTAAGAAAGATCTGGGCGAACTCTATGTTAAGTAACGGGCACAGTCTACCTCACCCGAAGGTAGTGGAAAAGTTAGTAAGTATGAAATAAGATTTTAGGTCAATTAATAAGGTAACGAAATGGTTAAGGACTATGTAAAGATAAGATTTAAGAAAGGAATAGTACTCTCAAAGGAAAGAAACAATCATTTGAGTTTGGACCCTGAATCTGAGCCAAGAAGAGTGAAGGCTTAATGAATATGAAAGGAAGATAAGTCCTTAAAGACACTATAAGGAAGATAAAGGTCTAAAATAAAATAGAGTAATTACAGTTTGTTAGAGGAAACCGTAGTAAAGTAACCGCCAGAATGAATAATGAAAAGTCAAAGGACACGTGAAAGACATGCGAAGCACCGATCATGATTGAAATAATGAATTGGGTATTTAAGGTTTAATTCACTAAGTTTTTACAAACATACAAATGTTATTTCATGTTTCAAGCTGCAAAGAAGTATGCACCAAGAGGGACGACGACAGGGATACGCCAAAAGGAAGTGGCACAACGGACTATTATGCATGCAAAGGAAGTTAAATGACATGCTTAAGTCTGAGCATAAGTTTATTAAGTAGCTTTCCAATATGTATACAATAGGCTGAGAGATAAAATAGAAATAGATGAAATTTTATTATCACGAATTGTATATGTAATCCATACAATGTATGTCCACAAGAGACTTAGTCATATTCATGGATAGAACTTTTACATAGACAAAAATTTTAAGTTACATTTGTTATAGGATGTAACACCCAATACTCAAATCCAATTCATCGGGTCGGGTAAAAAGTGTTACATGAAGTTTAGGACTTGATGCCTGCTGATGAGAATATTGGTCTAGAGGGGTAGAGGCCACAGTTGGTAGAACATGTCTAGTTGTGAGACAAGTTATGGTTTCTAGCAAGCAATGAGTTATTTGGTCCAAGGGTTCAAGAAGGGATACACTAAGTTGTGGTTGAGGCACTGTGGTAATTGGAGGAGTCGGAGTAGTTGGGGGAGTGGTTCATGTTGGTGTGACAGGAGTGATAGGTTTGAAACTAAGGGATCCCTCAAAGCTTTCATCAACTACTTCAGGGTAGGGAGAAGGACACTTGCATATTATAAAGAGGTTCATGTAAGGGTAAAAGGAGAAGGAGTTTGGGTATAGTTCAAAGTAGTGGGGCTCTTGAGGCAAGCGAGATAGGGGTGATAGGGGGAGTGGAGGAGTTGATCTAGTTGGTTTGGTAAGCGGGGGTGCCAATTTGGGGTTGTGAAGCTATGACGTCCATGCTCACCACACCAATTGTTGATATAGTGATACAACAAGGAAAATATGTGAAGGAAAGAGTGGTGGTTGTTGTGAGGATCGGTTCACCCCAACGGGACAGAGAGTCGAAAGTTATAAAGAGTGAAAGTAAGGAGAGTGCTAAAGGTAAGAGTAAGTTAACAACATGTAGGCTTGGTATCCTTGGAGAGTCGATGCTTTCTTCATCTATCCTGGAGGTATTTGTAGGAGAGGGTCTCATGTAAGATGATATTAACATGTTGGACTTATCATCTAGCCATCATTAAGAAACTCGTGGAGCAGGTGTCTTCGATAGGATGAGGATATTTATGATGGACAAGTTATGTCATTCATTTTGACTTGATGGTATAAGGTAGTTGAGCGCATGTAATGTTTGGTAACCAGCAACTTTATGTTCTAAATAACAGCTTGAGTAGGCAAATGTCAAATGGTTAACTCTTATTTGAATGGTCATTCCGAGTGAAAAGCTTAAGGGTAACCTTTCGATTTATCAATATTTGGCTTACTCTTTGGGTGTTCTTCTTATTTGCCACGTATCCTCATGCGGTTTGGGGTATAACAAACATGAATTATTAAAGTGATGAAATATACAAGTGAGCTAGCAATTGTTTGCTCGCTCTATGGTTTGATAATCTATTAGTATAAATTTATAAAGAGATTAAAATTATGAATGATAGTTTTACAAATTCAAATAATGATATCAATATCAGTTAAATCAAAACCTAAGTTGCAAGAAAGATTAAACATAAAAAAAGAAAAAGGTTTCCTTTATCCCTGCAGGTTGTACAAAATGTCAACCAAGGTAATAGTGGTGGGGCTTACCGTGTTAATTGGCAGGTACAACCCAATGCAACTATGACTAGCTTTGCACCAGTCACTGATTCATACTTCAAACATTTTCACCTAAATTTGAACATTGAATAATATTAGAAGATACATAAACACTGAAAAGCATCTGTAATTTGAATGATATTCGATTACAGAACCAAATGAAATGGTTTTTTCTTTCTTTGTAACTGTTTGTTCACATTATATTGGGTGTCAAATGGTGGTGTCACCAGAAGCAAAGTTGAAGGCCATTGTCATTTTTTTTCTTTTGGTATAAAAGAAAAATAAAGGCAAGTGACAGAGGCAAAGAACATGGAAAATGGAAATCAAGGGTCGTCCCACCCTTTTTTCTTATGCTGTCACAATCCATCCTCCTTTTCCTCGCAATTCCCTCTTTCCCTAACTCTCCCTCTGTGAGAAAGAATAAAACAATTCTTTATTATTTGTATTTTTCATTGAAATCTAGCTTCCTATCCCGTTAATACAGATTAAGAGTACAGTGTATAATTTTTGCAGTAGCTTTTATATTACAGAGTTTTGTTTTACCTTTTTGGGTTTTGGTGAAATTGGTTGGTCTTAGATAGAGAAACAGAGATGGAGAGAGGGGAAACGTGTAGGAGAAATAAAATGGGATGTCAAACTACTCTAAAGGAGAAGACTAATATATATATATACCATGAAAATCTGCCTCTATTTGTGACGTATTGGCTTAGCGGTTTTCCTCCAGCTGACATTATTGTATAATATATGTTGCGTATATTTCCATAGATTTTCTTTTACTGGATAGAACAAGTGTTTGTCTTTGGCTTTGTTATTTCTATTGTTTTCTTTTGTTTTCTGGAATTGTACGGTCTTTGTCTCTACATTGAGGATGTTCCCTCAAACGTTTCTCCTTGCCCGTGTTGGCTATTTTTGGGGATCACATAGAAAATCTCCCAATCCCAATATTTTCTAGTTTGTCAATAAAGTTTTTATTATTTATGTTAAATATGTCTCCTATTTTTAGTCAAATTTGATAAATAATCTTAAACTTTGTTTACTTGTTTTAATCAAACACTCTTAATTTAGATCATTTTATTATTATTTGACCTATGAATTTAGCCTATAAATAGGCTCTTTTACAACCTTAGAAAATACACCCATTAGATATTAGAACTCATAACACATTTAGAGAATTCTATTTTTACGTATTGAGGGTCTTTTGTTCGGGTTTTCGGGGTTTAGTTTTTTTATCTCTATCTTTTGTACTCTTCGTTTATTTTGCCATTATAGTAAAATTATCTTTTCCTATGGTTTTTTATCCTCTTTGGAGGAGTTTTTCTATGTTAAATTTTGTGTGTTCAATTTCTCAATTTCTTCTGCTATTTTTAGTTATTCGTTGATTAATCGGGTCGATCCTTATAAGTGGTATCAGAGCTAATTTAATTTTCATAGATCCGCCCATTCAAATATGGCAGCAACAAGGTTTGAAATTGAGAAGTTTGATGGTAAGACAAATTTCAATCTGTGGCAAGTTCGGATTATGGCAATTCTAATTCAATCTAGTTTGAAAAAGGTTGTTACTAGGAAAAAGCTTGAGAATCTAAATAAAACAGAATGGGAAGAGCTTGATGAAAAGGCTTTATCTGCAATCCAGTTGTGCCTCGCGAATATGGTATTGCAGGAGGTATTGATGGAGAAGACCTCATTTGCCTTGTGGAAAAGGTTAGAAACTCTTTATGGGACTAAGTCTTTGGCTAACCGTTTAGTGCCGAAACAATTTACGTTTTGCATGAACGAAGGTGAGCTTCTTAGAGATCACATCAGTCAATTCATTACTCTTTTAAATGATTTAAAGTACGGTGAGGCTCATATTGATGATGAAAATCAACTTATGCTATTATCGTGCTCTTTACCCCCTTCATACAAGTCTTTTAGAGAGACCCAGATTTATGGCAAAGACAAACTCTCGTTCGAAGATGTGAAGGGTCATTTGTTGAGTAAAGACAAACTCGACAATGAGCTTCATTTGGATAGCAAGGCAAATAGGCAAGCTTCCGTCTTGATAGCATCAAAGAAACGAGACAAAAGGTGTCGCTATTGTAAAAGGTTAGGTCACGGCAAAGCAGATAGTTATAAACTGCGAAATAAAAGAGCTGCTGAAAGTAATGAGGAAGATGTAGCTAGTGCTAATTTGGCCAATAAAAGCAGTGATGATTTCTTATTAGTGTCAACGAGTGATAACTCCAAGCTCACGTCTGAGTGGATCCTGGATTCGGGATGTTCTTTCCACATGTATCCCAATAGAAAATGGTTCTCCACATACAGTTCGATTGAAGGTGGAGTTGTGCGCATAGAAAATGATTCATCTAGTAAGATAATTGGTATTGGTACTGTTAAAATTAGGACATAGGATAGGACACTCTCAGATGTTAGGTATGTACCTGATTTACGAAAGAATCTCATCTCCTTGAGTATTTTAGACTTGAAAGGATGCAAAATCAACATCAAGTCGAGCAGCATTAAACTATCTCGTGGAGCTCTCGCTTTGTTAAAAGGTAAAAGAATCGACAGTCTTTATATTCTGGAAGGTTCTATAGTGACTGGTGAAATCGGACGTCCTTCGTCCGTTATCGAGTCGAAGTCAACTTGTTTGGAGTAGAGGCAACTTGGTCATAGGAGGGAAAAAGGTATGATCGTTTCGTTGAAGAGAGGTTCTCTTTTGGATGCAGGTTTTGAAAAGTTAGGGCACTGTGTTCGTGAAAATTAGACCCGGGTTAGTTTGGCAGTGTACAAGTCGAAGGTTAGAAGTTTTCCAGTTTCTAACTACAAATTCAACTCAGTTAATTCCCTGCATAGTTCAAGATAGGCTTGTGGCGGGCTTTGGCAAAGATGGCGTTGTGAAAATATGAGTCAAGGTGGAGATTTGTTAAATATGACTCATATTTTCAATCAAATTTGAGAAATAATCTTTCAGTTAAATTCTGTTTACTTGTTTCAGTCAAACACTAATTATTTAGATTATTTTATTATTATTTGACCTAAGAATTTAACCTATAAATAGGCTCTTTTACAACCTTAGAAAATACACCCATTAGATATTAGAACTCATAGCACATTCAGAGAATTTTGTGTTTACGTTTTGAGGGTTCTTTGTTTTCGGGTTTTCGGGGTTTAGTTTTTTTTTTATTTCTATCTTTTCTACTCTTCGTCTCTTTTGTCATTATAGTAAAATTATCTTTACCCGTGATTTTTTATCCTCTTTGGAGGAGTTTTTCTACGTTAAATTTGTGTGTTCAATTTCTCAATTTCTTCTACTATTTTTACTTGTTTGTTGCTTGATCGGGTCGATTCTTACAATTTATCAAATAAAATCATTTTATAAAGAGGAAGAGAAGACCAAGGACCCGTATAAAAGAGAGGCCAACAAAGCCACAAACACCATACTTAATAAGCTTGCGAAGTCAAATTTCTTGCGGCGTTTTCTGCATTAGTTGTATAATTCAGAGGGTATGTCTGATTAACAAAATGGTTTTGAATGAAGATGATCAGATTCTCATAAAACCATTAACCATTGGCGTTTTAACTTTCTGGAACCAGTGTTGCAGACACAGGAGTAAAGTTAATTACCCTATAAAAATCACCAAGTTCCAGCCTTTGACTCACTATTTAATCCCTACTTCCGAGGTTGCTATCCATTACTACTGGACTGGTCTAGCTTTAAAGAGAGTACTGTTAAAAGAGAATAATCAACATTATTATCACTTCACTTTTTTTAAAAATTGGAGACGAAATTCAGTTGACAGCCTAAATTTTCGTTGACTATGAACTGAATGCTTATATTTTCTTCGTTCTAAGACTTGTTGGTATACCATTATAAGGAAGCAAATGCATCCATGTTGAATCAATTTTATATTTTTAAATAAAATTTTGGATTGAAATATTATGAATAAGAAAACAAGGTTTTACTTCTTTAACTAGAGATTAGACCTTAACCTATTTTAGATTTAATAAAACTCATTATTATAGAATATAAAAATTTTAAGAAGGAAATGACATGAGAAAGTACAAGGAGGGGCATTAAGAGATAAAGAGACAGGTGAGGTCAAGTCTTAAAATTCCGTTTCCCAACTATTAGTTGTAGCAAAAAATTTTGGGATGGTATTATGTATGAAACGACAACCGACAGTTAATGGATTATCTTTAATGTGGCCTGTCTTTCCCCGCTGCTCAATTTCTCCAATCCAAATTGCCGCAAAAATAAATTTTGATGTTAAAAAAGTTAAATTTTAGTATTATTTGTATGTATTATTATGAAAGTTGAGGATTTGTTTTGTGCATTTTAGTCTTATTAAATTTAGTATATAGGTTAATTTTACTTTTTATTTTTTGAATTTTCAATTTTGATCTAAATAATAGTAGTTAAATCTATTTAATTAAATTTAATTATTAGTTATGAACTATGCTTACATTTATAGATTTAATTCATATCCTTAAGTTGGATCATTCTAAGTACCTATGCTTTTCAAATTTTGAAGTTTCAATCTTGAATTAAATGACATCCGTTAATCAATTAACTAGAGTTTTAGTGAGTAAAATATAAAAAATAACAAGCTAGTAGAACATTTCACATATGATCATTTGTTTGCCGTATCAGATTTTGAATATAATAAACGTGAACAAATTTAACAGTTATTATTTGATAAGGATTGAAATTCTAAAATTTAAAAAATACAATTACGTAAAACGACCAACCTAAAGTTTAAGGATTAAATCCATAACTTTTGTAAAGTACGGAGGCTAATAGCATAATTTAGCATAAAAATTTAATATTGAGATCTAGATTTTTACATAAATATAATAGATTTTAAAAATAGAAATAATTTTTAATTTAATCAAAATTTTTATTATGTGATTACTTTCATATTTAAAAGTTATTGTAATATAGTTTTCATGTACTTTTAGTATTTAGAATAGTTTTTATTGCATTTGATAGTTTTCATATTAATTATATCTTATATAAATTCTATTCAATTTTAATTTTTTAGAAGATTTTTTGTTATTTTATTTTTCTTATTGTAGGTATAAGATGAAGAATGAAAGACTTAGAGTATATAGTAAAATGTGGTAAAGTGAAGTCTTTCGCTCTATTGGATTTAGTTCAATATGGCGGAGCATATTCTTCAATTCAGATAATTTGGAAGAAAGCAATTTGCTTCACTGCAAGTTCTTCTTGTGGAGAAGTGGCACATGAAGAAACCCTAAAAACAAGGACAGCAAAATAAAATAAAATAAAATAAAAAAGAGGAAAAGAGTAAGAAATCACTTTGAGGCTAAAAGAAAGACTCTATTACACCAATTGCAACTTGAAGCTTGCAAACGCAAGTAGAAAAAGAGATATAAAGAGTTTGGCATAAATTCTTTAACTATCTTTTTCTCTAGATTATTTTCTTTTTACTTTTTATTGATGAAGTTGTGATTTTTTTTTTTGTGTTGTTTTCTCAAAACTAAACTCTATTTTCTTCGACTAATGATGAATCCTATTTCTTAGTTAATTAATTTATTTTCTCTTCAATTGCTTCGATCCTCGTTAGTTATTTATTCAATTCTGTGTTTTTTTTAATTTGCTTGCATAATTACCAAGTTGTATCAATTTGATAATCTTGATTTGTCTATGATAGCAAGATAAATTCATATTTTTAATATATTTATTTTTGACTAATTATTGAATAAAATGCTATTAAATTTGAATTTTTCTTATCAAGAATGAAGTTGGTGTGCTAAATTCAAACTCTTACAAAAAAGAGCTAAATTGGAATAAAAAGAAAAGAGAAAGACTTGATTGAAAGATTGAAGATTCAAAGATGATTGGATAAAGATTGAAAGGATGAAGATTTTAAAAAAAAGTTGTTGGATAAAGTTTGAAGGGTTTTGATATTGTTACAACTCTGTAATTAGTTTAAATTTAATCTCTAATTTAAATTTGATTTTAAATTTTAATTATTTAGTGATAATATTTAGAATTATTTAGTGATAATAGTTAGTGATAATATTTAGAATTATTTAGTGATAATACTTAGGAAAAATCTAGCTAAATTTTAGCACTAAAATTGTGTATAAATACCTAATTGCTACAACCAATTGAACACACACTTTTGCCTTTGGCATTCAATAAAATTTATTATTTTTCTTTCCCTTCCTGCATCACTTTTCTATATTGCTATTTCATTCTTTTTTTTCTTTAACTTTCAACTTTTTGGTTTAATTAGCTTTCATGGCCTTTCCCTTTCTATATTGCTATTTCATTCTTTATTTTTCTTTAACTTTCAACTTATTGGTTTAATTAGCTTTCATGGCCCTTTCCCTTTCCATCTTCCACAATTCCACAAAACCACTTTCAAAGTTTGATTTTTTTTCATGATTAACTAAATCCTTTTTAGCCTTAGTCCAGTTATCACTTCGACAAAGTAATCGTGAGATATGAACCCACACTAAATACTTTGCAATTTGGTATTCGTTATCTCTCCTGTATATGAGATAGTACAAATTCGCCCTTCAAAGTTGATTCGAATTCAATTCAAAAAGCACGCGTTGGGTTGCAATCATTTGGCGTACAATTGGGAAGTTGAGTCAACGGTGCTGTATTCAAAACCTCGCGAACAAATTGGCATGTTCAATTGGAAAAAGCTAGTTGGATTCCATCAAGGGAGACAGTGATCGGATCTTAACGAGCCACACGGTTGAGGCCATTAATTCGAGTTGGACTTTCCAGATCACAAAGCTGTCGAAGTCTTAAATTACGGGTACGTGCCACGTGGTTGGAAATTTGATAAGAGTCGATTTGCAGGTGATATCGAGATTGATTACGAGAGGAAGAGTTGGCGATTTGAGGGATCCTCAATTGATATAATCAGCTTATCAATTGGAAAGGAAAATATATTTCAAGGATCAATTTAAGATTGGAGTACACCGAGGCTAAAGCTAAGCTTAAAAATATTTTATTTACCAATTTATTTTATTTTCTTAAATTTATTTTTTCATTTTCGAATATGCTTTTATTTTATTTTATTACACTTCATGTTTCCTTATTTTACTATCTTAATCAATTTAAATCCACCATTTTTATTTCTTTTTTTTTCAGCATTACTATGCACAAGCCGTAGGCACAACTGCCATCGAATCTAGTCACAAGAAAATGCAAAATTAGATAACCGATGGCTATGGATTTGACCCTACTACTCTATACTGTTATTTACTGTTATTCTGTCATAGGAATTTATATTTGGTGGTTTCGATGCCCACTAAATTCAGGCGCTGTTGTTAGGGATTGGTGAAAATTTCTAATTTTTGTTTGTTTTCTTTATGAAAAGGTCAAAATCGAGGACCCTAGCATTTGAACCAGAGATAGAAAAGTTGGCTCGAACACTTCAAAGAAAAGCTATTCGCAGGGTAAACAACCACAAATCGACTTTGAAAAAGGGTCTTACAGTGAAAATATTTATTCATCTAAATATTCAGACAAAATGCCAGATCAAACTATACGCCAACTTGTAGCTGTACGAGATGAGCAATAACCGCTATACATAACTTATCTAACGGCCGAAACACTGTTCGAATTAAAGTCCAAAATAATACATTTATTGCCTACTTTCCACTATTTGAAAAACGAGAACCCTCATACTCATCTGAAAGAGTTCCACATGGTTTGTTTAAGCATAAACCCAGAAAGAGTAACTAAGGATCAAATAAAACTACGAGCTTTTCCTTTTCCATTAGCTGACTCTACTAGAGAATGGTTGTTTTATTTACCTCCGGGGTCTGTTAATACTTGGACTGATATGTCTCGATTGCTTCTTAATAAGTTTTTCCAAGCAACTCGAGCAACCAAATTAATGAGAAGTATAGTCAGAACACACTAAAAGGAAGCAGATTGACTATATGAATATTGGGAGCAATACCAGAAGTCGTGTGCAAGTTGCCCCCAACATGACCTATCTGAACAGTTGCTCTTACAGTATTCCTACGAGGGGTTACTCCCAATGGAAATGAAGATGATTGATGCTGCTAATGGAGGGGCTCTTGTGAACATGATTCCCTAAAGAGCTAGGGAATTAATTTTGATTATGGCTACAAATTATCAATAGTATCGACCACCTATAGAACCTACGATAAGGGTTCATGAGTAAGTACTCCTTCCATAGTGAATAATATTAATGAACTTACTAATGTGGTTAAAAATATGCTTGCAGGAAAAATGAACCCAACTCGATTGTACGGGATTTGCGCTAAACCTGATCATCCTATCGACTCATGCTTGATTTTACTTAAGGACACAACTGCACAAGTAGATGCCGTTGGGAACTTCCCAGGGCCATCTCAAAGGCGTTATGATCCATATTCAAATACGTACATTGTAGGGTAGAGGGATCACCCAAACCTGATGTAACAGCCCAGTTTAGACCCTAGTAGAATAGTGGTTTTGGGGCCACAAATCTAAGTCAAAAAGATATTTTAATATTATTTTTTGTATTTCTTATATGTGAATTAATATCTATGAAAATTTGTATGAAAATTTGATCGTTTGTGTGCTTAATTTGATAAAAAAGGACCTAATCGCGTAAAATGAAAAATTTGCATTCTATATGTTAAAGTGCCTGATGGTTATGTTTCTTTAATGTTAGGTCCTTAAGAGGGAAATAGACCATGGTTTTAATGAATGGACATATATGGATATGTGATAGTGGATTTTAAATGAGTTTAATAAGGTTAAAATAGTAATTTCTAAAATAAAGATTAATTAAATCAAAACAAAGGCAAAAATTCATCCATTATCACATTTTTTTTTCCGAAAATACAAAAGGAAAAGAAATGAAAACTTAAGCTAGGGTTCGGCTATTGATATTGGTGATTAAGGTATGGTTTTTTATCCGTTTTCGATAATTTTTACATTTTTGTGATCGTTGCTTTGTGTTTTATTAAGCCCATGCCTTAATTTCTGAATTTGATTATGATTTTAAGATATTACATTGATGAAATTATGAGCTTTGAGATGCTAATGGATGAAAAATAAAAGATATATGATAGATAAATATGTTTTGTCTTTGAATTTTTGATGAATTTGAGTAATTTGGACTAAATTGTAAAAATGAGATTTTGAGGGAAAAAAATTTGAAATAAAAGAAATATATGGGCTTACATGAACTTCATAAAAATTCGGCTAAGTATGTGTAAAAGGAAATTTTTTGTATTTTGTGATTTTATGAATTGGGGACTAAAGTGTTAAAATGTGAAAATGTGAGGGCTAATTTGTAAAATGCCCTAAATATGTGTTTTTGGATTGATTTGAATGAGTGTGAGATTGACTACGTCAAATTTGAATGTGTTTTGATCAAGAACCAAAGAAAATAGAATTAGAACGGGGAAAGTCGAAAGCCGTTGAGTAGTCGATTTTGTTTGTTTGAATCTGTATGAGGTAAGTCAATATACAAATAAACGGGTTTGAGTTGATTTATTTATGTTTATATGACATTGAACTGTGATGAATGGCTATATAAGAGCTGAATATGTGATATCCGAGAAAGGTTCGATAATGTGACAAAGTCCGAAAAGCTTGTATGAACTATAGGAATAATTAGGTACATATGTCATGACATAGGATTCTGATATGTGTTTTCATGTAAGACCACGTCTGGGACGTTGGCATCGATTTGAGATTTACGTGTAAGACCATGTCTGGGACATTGGCATCGTATTTGATTTCATGTAAGACCCTGTCAGGGATAGTGGCATCGATATTTGATTACATGTAAGACCACCTCTGGGACGTTGGCACTGTACGAGCTTTCCAAGCTAGCCACGTATCCTTATGATTCTGAATGGTTCAACGAGCATTTTGAGAAATATGTGATTGAGTGAATGAATAACCGATTCAAGTACGTGAAGATGTGTTCAACAATTGTTAATGAGAAGTAAGTATATGTGCAAGTGATGTATGTGATATAAGTATGAGAAAATATGCTATATGAGCAAATGAATTGGGAATATATGAAATGTATATGAACTATGTCGTTTGTGATAATATTTGGTTATGAAGTATATGTATTTTATGATACTTATATACTTAAAATGATAAATTTATTTGTATATGGCTTACTAAGCTTTTGAAAGCTTACTTTGTGTGTCTTTCAATTATTTTATAGATATCGAAGCTACCGAGAGGTCGGGGATCATCAAGGATCATCACCACACTATCGAATTCTATTTTGGTACCTTTTGAAAATGTAAATATAAAAGTATGGCATGTATAGGCTAGAAGTATATCAATATGTTTTTGAGTTTTAAATATTAGCCATGTGATATGGCTTAGTTATGGTTGTGTTTATAATGGCTTTTGAGTATAAATTATGTGACACAATATGGTCAATATAATGTGTTCATGAATCGCCAAGAGAATAGGCCATTTTGGTAAGTTTTTGGTAAGTGCTTATTTGAAGATTTGGTAAGTTCATGGCATAAAAATGAATGAAGTGAATTGAGATTATGAAGGATATGTTTTGGTATGACATTAGCTCGTGGTTTGGTATGTTTTGGTTTGTATAATAAGGATGAAATAGGTTGATGAATATATGTTATAAATGTTGAATGTCTTGTGATTGAAATTTGTTGGAAATATGTTGTAAATGTTTTGGTTTTGATGCTTGTAGGAAGGACCTTTAATGGGTGGCATATTAGCCTTGTAAATAGCCTATTTTTTCCCACACGGGTAGGGACACGGGCGTATGTCTCAGCTATGTTGCTCGAGGGCCATTTCAAAATTTGCCACAGTAGACCACACGGTCGCACACACACGGGCATGTGCTAGGCCATGTGGCCAAGTCAGTTTTGAGTATGGGCTAGATACATGGGTGTGTGGCTTGCCCTGTGGCCAATTCAATAGCCTCCCTAATTTTCACACGGCCTGGCACACGGTAGTGTCTTGTGGCCGTGTGGACAGGTCAGTATGTATGCCCTGTTTTGCCATGGCCTAGACACACGGGCTTGTCTAATACCGTCTGAGGCACATGGCTTGCTCACATGGGCTTGTGACCTTTATAACATAGAATTGTTAAGTTTTGAGAAAATTTGTATGTGCTCGGTTTAGTCCCGACCCTTTTCTAAAGCATGTTTTAGGCCTTGTTAACTTATGTAAGGGACTCTGTAATAATGTGTGACAATGATGCTATGATGTTTGTGAAATGTATGCGAAATGTTCTGATATGTCTGGTAATGCCTTTTAACCCTGGTTCGGCGATGGATACGGGTTAGGGGTGTTACATTTGGTTGGTATCAAAGCTACGGTTTTGTCGATTCTAGGACTAACGTAGCGTATGTGAGTCTAGCTATACATGTCATATGTATAAACTACGATACTGTGATGATTACTGACAATGAAAATGTGTTTTTATATAGTAAATAGATCCCGAACAAGCCATAGCTGATGATGTTGAAAGCAATGCGCCCACTCTCACTCAAGGGATAGCACCATCTGATTCTAGACCGGCTTCTAGTAGTCACGACGGAGAGGCTAAGTAAGCTTTTACCAAATGATGAATGATTGGTTCACCCAATATATTTGAACTAATCCGGCTGTGCCACAACCTTCACCCCCTCTAATCCTCTAGAAGTCCCTAACATGCCACAAGTTAATTCGATTCAGTTGAATAAGCCTCCGGTGGATAAAATTAGAAAATATAGGGCCAAAGAGTTTTGAGATACTATTGATGATGATGCCGAGAGAGCTGAATTCTAGTTAGAGAATACGATACAAGTGTTCGGTGAACTATCATGTACTCCCAACGAATACCTTAAGTGTTCCGTTTCGCTTCTGAGAGATACGACATATCCTTGGTGGAAGATGTTGATATCCGTAGTTCTAAGAGAATGAGTCACCTAGGATTTTTTCCAAGCTGAATTCCAAAAGAAATACATTAGTCAAAGATTTATCGATCAGAAACATAAAGAGTTTCTTGAATTGAAACAAAGTCGTATGTCTGTTACAGAATACGAGCGAGAATTTGTAAGATTGAGCCAATATGCAAGAGAGTTGTCTCGACTGAAGCAATTATGTGCAAGAGATTCAAGGATGGCTTGAATGAAGACATCAAATTGTTAGTCGGGATTCTGGAAATAAAAGAGTTTGTTGTGCTTGTTGAACAAGCACGTAAAGCTGAAGAACTCGGGAAAGAGAAAAGAAAAGCCGACTCATAAGCTAGAGATGTGGGAAAGAGATTCACAAGTAAATCATTTCAGTCTACGTCAAAGAAATTTCAAGATGATTATAGCCATTCAAAGGCTAATGTGGGGTATTCAAGTAGAGATCGTGTTAGACCGCGTTCGAGCTTCAAAGCTCAAGCTACTTCTACTGCAAGTGTTGGAAATGTCCGATCCGATTGATCTAAGTGTAGACATTGTGGTAAAAGACATCTGGGAAGTTGTAGATTAAATGACCGAGCTTGTTTTAAATGTGGATCTTTAGAACAATTTATCTGAGATTGTCCCGAGTCTGTTGAACAAGAAATTATGCAAAATCCGAGACAGAGTAACACCTCAGCTCGAGGTAGGCCTCCCAGGAATACGAGAAATATGAGTGGTAGTCAAAGAGAAACTAAATATACCATCATACGATCTGAGGCTAGAGCACCTATTAGAGCCTATGCTATCTGTGGCAGTGAGGAAGCTTCGTCTCCCGATGTTATAACTGGTACTTTTACACTTTATGATACTTCTATGATTGCATTGATAGATCCAGGGTTGACGCATTCGTGTATATGCATGAATTTAGTATTCAGTAAGACTTTGTCTATAGAGTCTACTGAATTTGTGATTAGAGTATCAAACCTCTTAGGTAAAAGTGTTTTAGTTGACAAAGTGTCTAAGAATTGTCTGTTAATGTTTAGAGACATTTGTTTTCCGGCTGATCTGGTGTTATTACCTTTTGATAAGTTTGATATAATTCTGGGTATGGATTGGTTAACTTTGCATGATGCTATTGTGAACTGCAACAGGAAAACTATTGATTTGAGATGCAAGAATGATGAGATAGTCCGAATTGAATCTAGTGATTTAAATTGGTTACAGGCTGTGATTTCGTCGATGAAAGCTCAGAAATATGTGAAAAAGGGTTGTGAAGCCTACTTTGCTTATGTAATCGATTCTAAAGTGACTGAAAAGAAAATCAAATCAGTACCTGTTGTTTGTGAATTCCCTGATGTGTTTCCTAAAGAACTTTCAGGATTACCTCCGATACGAGAAGTTGAATTTGGTATTGATTTAGTACCTTGGTCTACTCTGATTTTGATAGCTCCGTATAGAATAGCTCCGACTAAGTTAAAAGAATTAAAGTCTCAATTGCAAAAATTGACTGATAGAGGATTCGCAAGACCGAGTTTCTCAACTTGAGGGCTCCAGTTCTGTTTGTAAAAAAGAAAGATGGCACGATAAGAATGTGCATTGATTATCGTCAGTTAAATAAAGTGACTATTAAGAACAAATATCCTCTGCCCTGAATTGATGATTTGTTTGATCAGCTAAAAGGAGCTAATGTGTTTTCAAAGATAGATCTGAGATTAGGTTATTATCAGTTACGAGTAAAAGATTCAGACATTCCGAAAACTACATTCAGAACGAGGTACAGACACTATGAGTTTCTAGTTATGCCTTTCGGATTAACAAATGCACCTACTATTTTTATGGATTTGATTAATAGAATTTTCAGACCATATTTAGATCAATTTGTTGTCGTATTCATTAATGACATTTTGATTTATTTGCGTGATGAAATTGAACATGCTGAACATCTAAGAATAGTGCTACAAAGATAAGCAATTGTATGCGAAGTTTAGCAAATGTGAATTTTGGTTATGAGAAGTCAGTTTTTGAGCCATATCATGTCAGCATCAGGTATCCGAGTTGATCCGAGCAAAAATTTACCTATTTTAGAGTAGAAGCCTCTGAAAAATGTTTCTGAAGTCTACAGTTTTTTGGGACTTACCGGTTATTATCGAAGGTTTGTAAAAGGCTTCTCTATTATTGCAACTCCGTTAACGAAATTGCTTCAGAAAGATGTGAAATTTGAATGGTCTGAAAAATGTCAGAAAAGCTTCGATCAGTTGAAAGCCCTATAGACAGAAGCTCTAGTGTTAATACAGCTAGAAACGGGTAAAAAATTTATGATTTATAGTGATGCATCATTGAATGGTCTGGGCTGTGTTTTAATGTAGGAAGGCAAAGTCATAGCTTATGCCTCGAGACAATTGAAGCCACATGAAATGAACTATTCGACACATGATCTGGAATTGGCAGCTATTGTGTTTGAGTTGAAAATTTGGCGCCACTATCTGTTTGGTGAGAAATGTCACGTTTATTCCGATCACAAAAGCTTAAAATATTTGATGATTCAGAAAGATCTGAATCTACGACAGAGAAGATGGTTAGAGTTGTTAAAAGATAACGAGCTTGTAATTGACTACCATCTGGGAAAGGCCAATGTTGTTGTTGATACTCTAAGTCAAAAATCATTGTTTGCATTGCTTTCGATGAATACTTATTTAGTTTTGTCCGATGATGGTTCGGTTTTAGCCGTATTGAAAGCGAAGCCGTTATTTATTCAACAGATTTATGATGTTCAGAAAGTTGATAATGAGATAATAGCAAAATAAGCTCAGTGTGAATTGAATTCTGATTCAGAATTTATAGCTGATGATAATGATTGTTTAAGATTCTGAGATCAGATTTGTGTTCCGAGAAATTTAGAGTTAATTCAGATGATTTTGAACGAAGCTCACAACAGTCGATTATCTGTACATCCTAGTAGTATGAAAATGTATAATGATTTGAAACAAAATTATTGGTGGTCTAGAATGAAAAGAGATATCTTTAATTTTGTTTCAAAATGTTTAATCTATTAGCAAGTTAAAGCTGAACATTAGGTGCCATCCGGTTTGTTACAACCGATTATGATTTCGGAATGGAAGTGGGACAGAGTGACAATGGATTTTGTTTCAGGTTTGCCCCTATCTCTGAGAAAGAAAGATGTGATCTGGCTTGTGCTTGATTGATTGAAGAAATCAACTAATTTTATTCTGGTACGATCTGATTATTCGCTTGGTGAATTTGCTAAGTTATACATATCCGATATTGTGAGATTGCACGGGGTGCCATTGTCTATTATGTCAGATAGAGATCCGAGATTTACTTCGAGGTTTTGGAAGAAACTACAAGAGGCTTTAGGTACGAAATTACACTTCAGTACTGCTTTTCACCCGCAGACGGATGGTCAATCCGAGCGGATTATTCAGATTCTCAAGGATATGTTGAGGTGTTGTATTCTTGAGTTTGAAGGTACGTGGGAACAATATCTGCCATTGATTGAATTTGCTTATAATAATAGTTTTCAATTGAGCATTTAAATGGCACCATATGAACCCTTAAAAGGTAGAAAATTTCGAACACGATTGTATTGGTTAGTACTCAGTGAAAATAAGATACACGGGGTTGACTTGATAAAAGAGACTAAATAGAAAGTAAAAGTGATCCTAAATAGTCTGAAAGTAACTTCCAATCGTCAGAAATCATATACAGATTTGAAAAGAAAAGATATCAAGTTTAAGATCGGTGATAAAGTGTTTTTGGAAGTGTCCCCATGGAAGAAAGTACTCTGATTCGATAGAAAAAGCAAATTGAGTCCGAGGTTCATCGGGCCGTATGAGATTATCAAGCGTATCAGGCCGGCTGCATATAGATTATTATTGCCACCTGAGTTAGAAAAGATTCATAATGTGTTTCATGTATCGATGCTTCAATGATATAGATCTAATCCATCGCATGTGATTTCTCCGTCCAAGATTGAGATTCAGTCCAATATGACCTATGAAGAAGAACCGATCCGCATCTTAGCTCGCGAGGTTAAAGAATGGCGAAATACGAAAATTTTGTTAGTTAAAGTACTGTGATATCGACATGGTGTTGAATAGGCTATATGAGAGCCCGAAGATGCTATGAGAAAAAATATCTGAATCTGTTCAACTGTAAGATTTTCGGAGATGAAAATCCCTAAGGGGGAAGAGTTGTAACAACCCGGTTTAGACCCTAGTCATCATAGTGATTTCAGGACCACAACTAAGTCAAAAAAATATTTTAATATTATTTTCTATGTTTATTATATGTGAATTAATATCTGTAAAAATTTCGTATGAAAATTTGATCGTTTGTGTGCTTAATTTGGTAAAAAGGACCTAATCGTGTAAAATGCAAAATTTGCATTCTATATGTTAAAGTGCCTAATGGTTATGTTTTTTTAATGTGATGTCCTTAAGAGGTAAATAGACCATGGTTTTAATGAATGGACATATATGGATATGTGATAGTGGATTTTAAATGAGTTTAATAAGGTTAAATTATTAATTTGTGAAATAAAGATTAATTAAATCAAAACAAAAGCAAAAATTCATCCATTATCACATTGTTTTGCCGAAAATACAAAAGGAAAAGAAAAGAAAACTTAAGCTACGGTTTAGCTATTGATATTGGTGATTAAGGTATGGTTTTTGATCCATTTTCGATAATTTCTACGTTTTTGTGATCGTTGCTTTGTGTTTTATTAAACCCATGCCTTAATTTCTGAATTTGATTATGATTTTAAGATATGTCATTGATGAAATTATAAGTTTTGAGATGTTAATGGATGAAAAATAAAAGATATATGATAGATAAATATGTTTTATCTTTGAATTTTTGATGAATTTGAGTAATTTGGACTAAATTGTAAAAATGAGATTTTGAGGGACAAAAATGTGAAATAAATGAAACATATGGGCTTATATGAACTTCATGAAAATTTGGCTAAGTATGTGTAAAAGGAAATTTTGTGTATTTTGTGATTTTATGAATTGGGGACTAAAGTGTTAAAATGTGAAAATGTGAGGACTCATTTGTAAATTTCCCTAAATATGTGTTTTTTGATTGATTTGAATGAGTTTGAGATTGAATAAGTCAAATTTGAATGTGTTTATATCAAGAACCAAAGAAAACAGAATTAGACCAGGGAAAGTCGAAAGCCATTGAGTAATCGATTTTGTTCGTTTGAATCCGTACAAGGTAAGTCAATATACAAATAAATGTGTTTGAGTTGATTTATTTATGTTTATATGACATTGAACTGTGATGAATGGCTATATAAGAGCTGAATAAGTGATATCCGAGAAAGTTTCGATAATGTGATGAAGTCCAAAAAGCCCTTCACGAACTATAGGAATAGTTAGGATACATATGTCATGGCATAGGATTCCGATATGTGTTTTCGTGTAAGACCATGTTTGGGACGTTGGCATCGATTTGAGATTTATGTGTAAGACCATGTCTGGGACATTGGCATCGTATTTGATTTCGTGTAAGACCCTGTCAGGGATAGTGGCATCGATATTTGATTATATGTAAGACCACGTTTGGGACGTTGGCATTGTACGAGCTTTCCGAGCTATCCGCGTATCCTTCTGAAAGGTTTAATTGGCATTCTGAGAAATATGTGATTGATTGAATGAATAATCGATTCAGGTACATGAAGATGTGTTCAGCAATTGTTAATGAGAAGTAAGTATATGTGCAAGTGATGATATGTGATATAAGTATGAGAAAATATGCTAGATAAGTAAATGAATTAGGAATATATGAAATTTATATGAACTATGAGGTTTGTGATAATATTTGGTTATGAAGTATATGTATTTTATGATGCTTGTATGCTTAAAATGATAAATTTATTTGTATATGGCTTACTAAGCTTTTGAAAGCTTACTTTGTATGTCTTTCAATTGCTTTATAAATATCGAAGCTACCGAGAGGTCGAGGACCGTCGAGGATCATCACCACACTATCGAATTCTATTTTGGTACCTTTTGAAAATGTAAATATAAAAGTATGGCATGTATAGGCTAGAAGTATATCAATATGTTTTTGAGTTGTCAATATTAGCCAAGTGATACGGCTTAGTTATGGTTGTCTTTATGAATGGCTCTTAAGTTTAAATTATGTGATACATTATGGTCAATATAATGTGTTCATGAATGGCCAAGAGAATAGGTCATTTTGGAATGTTTTTGATATGTGCTTATTTGAAGATTTGGTAAATTGATGGCATAAAAATGAATGAAGTGAATTGAGATTATGAAGCATATGTTTTGGTATGACATTAGCTTATGGTTTGGTATTTTTTGGTTTGTATAATAAGGATGAAATAGGTTGATGAATATATGTTATGAATGGTGAATGTTTTTTGATTGAAATTTGTTGGAAATATGTTGTAAATGTTTTGCTTTTGATGCTTGTAGGGAAGACCCTTAATGGGTGGCATATTGGCCTTGTAAATGGCCTATTTTTGCCCACACAAGGAGGGACAAGGGCGTGTGTCTCAGCTGGGTTGCTCGAGGGCCATTTCTAAATGTACCTGGGCAGACCACACGGTCGCACATACACGAGTGTGTGCTAAGCCGTGTGGCCAAGTCAGTTTCGAGCATGGGCTAGATACACGGGAGTGTAGTTGGCCATGTGGCCAAGTCAGTAGCCTCCCTAATTTTCACACAACCTGGCACACGAGCGTGTCTTATGGCCGTGTGGATAAGTCAGTATGTATGTCCTATTTTGCCACAACTTAGACACACGGGCGTATCTAATGCCGTGTGAGACACACGGCCTACTCACATGGGTGTGTGACCTTTATAACTTAGAAAAAAATTGTTAAGTTTTGAGAAAATTTGTATGTGCTGGGTTTAGTCCCAACCCTTTTCTAAAGCATGTTTTAGGTCTCGTTGACTTATGTAAGGGACTCTGTAATGATGTGTGACTATGATGCTATGATGTTTGTGAAATGTATGCGAAATGTTTCAATATATCCGGTAATGTCTTTTAACCCTAGTTCGACAACGGATACGGGTTAAGGGTGTTACACCTGAGCTATGGGTCAAACCCTCAATACGATGAACTATATAAACTAAGACCACCTCTGCCTTAACAGTATCAAACTCGAAAGTCATCTCTTGAAGCCGTAGCAGAGAGGTCAGCCGTTAGCACCAAAAAATTCCAACAAAAGACTGAAGTACATTTTTAAGAACTAGATTAGCAAATAAGTAAGTTAGCACTTACAGTTATTATTTGGAGAACCAAGGAAAATTGTCATCTCAAACCAAGCCAAACCTACGTCAAAATGCAAGTGTTGTAACTGTAAAAGATGCAATTGACTGAAAGTTAGGTTTGGGTCCATTGGGTATTTGAGAGAAACACCTTTTTTGGGTCTTTAGGAAATATGAGAGAAGAGAGAGTATGTTCTTGAAATGGCATCAGATGGTTTTTCTTCCTCTCAACCACTCATACCCATTTTCAATGGTGAGAAATATGAGTGGTGGAGCATCAAGGTGAAGACATTGCTCAGATCACAAGAGCTATGGGACTTGGTCGAGTATGGATTCACTGACATACTTGAACCTGATGAAGAAGAAGGGATTGAAGGAAACCAAGAAAAATGATGCCAAGGCATTGTTCATTACCCCGCAAGCGGTTCATGACTCTATTTTCTCACAAATTGCTATAGCAACCACATCGAATGAAGCATGGTCAATTTTACAGAAAGAGTATCAAGATGATTCAAAGGTTATAATGGTGAAATTGTAATCACTACGACATGATTTTGAAACCTTATTGATGAAGAATGGGGAATCAATTGTTGATTTTTTACCACAAACAAGGATAATAGTCAGCCAATTGCACTCTTAAAGAGAACAAATTTCAGACGAGATAATTGTAGCGAAAGTTTTGCGAAGCTTGACAACAAAATTTGATCATGTTGTGGTTCCTATAGAAGAATCCAAAGATTTGTCAGTTCTCTCTATTGATGAACTGATGGGGTCTCTTCAATCGCATGAGGCGAGAATCAATAGATTAGCAGAAAAGAGCAAAGAGCAGACATTTCAAGTGAAGGAGACATTCACAAATTAAGGCAACAATAACCGTTGAACAACAATGATCAAGGAAGAGGAGGATTTCGTGGTGGTCGTGGCCATGGTTATGGCAGTGGCAGAGGAAGGAATGATGGATAGAGGCAATACAATGAGCAAAGTAACATAAAATATGGCATAAAATGTTATCACTGCAACAGATATGGGCATATAAAAGCTGATTGCTGGTATAAGGATCAAAAAATTAATTTTGCAGTAGAAAGTGATGAGGAAAACAAGCTTTTTATGGCTTGTATTGATGTTAACCATAAGCCAAAAGATTAGTGGTTTGTGGACAGTGGCTGTTCGAATCATATGACAGGTACCAAATCCTTGTTCAAGGTGCTTGATGAGTCACAAAAGATAAAGGTGCAGTTTGGGAACAAAAAAGAGAATGCAAGTTGAAGGAAAAGGCATGGTGAAATTTTTTACTAGCCATGGAGAAGGAAAAATTTTGGACAATGTTCAATTTGTTCCTGATTTAGGATACAATTTATTGAGTGTTGGACAACTAATGGATGGTGGATATTCTGTCATATTTGATGGTGATGCATGTATCATCAAAAACAAAAAGTCAGGCAAACAAGTCCATGTCAACATGACTTCAAACAAGATGTTTTCGTTGGATGTTTCAAACATGGAGAACTTTGTTATTGCTGCAAGTGCAAAGGATGACTCGAAGCTATGGCATTTGAGGTATGGACATCTCAATATTAAAGGCTTGAAATTGCTAAGTGATAAAGGTATGGTTCTTAGACTACCAAAAATTGGCTCTCTTGATTTATGTGAGAGGTGCATTTATGGAGCAACAAAACGGGTCTTGCGGTACATTGTTGAACTTTGGAGTATGGTATTTGGTACTCAAAAACTTCAAATTCCAAATTGTGTGTGTTCACAGATAGTGATTGAGCAAGTTCTTTAAATGATAGAAGAAGTGTATCAGCAAATGTTTTCACTCTAGGTTTAGGGGTGATCATTTGAAGTTCAGCTATTTTAGAAGTCTACTTGATGTCTGGAACTTAGAATTAAGGAAGAGTGTTGAGGATTAATTCAAAGTAGTGGGTTGTTTAGTTGACCAAGTATCTTGGTAGAATCTTTGTTAGTTCCAGATTTTATTTCAGTTTAATTGAATAAGTTGTTATCTATTTTTGTGTTAAGGTAGTTTCTTTGTAAGCCTATAAATATAGGCATTTATGCTTTATTTTAATCAATTCAGTGTTCATCAATAATAGAACAATTTCTATGCATATTGTAATTGTCTCTTTCACTTTTCTTTTACAACAAAATATATATAAATTTAAATAATATAAAAATTCTAAATTTTTGAAATATTTATAAATATAAAATTAAATAAAACAATTAGCTAAACTTTTCTCACTTTACCAGGTTTTCTCGTGAAAAGAAAAAAATCATATTTTCTTTGTTTGCCAGATTTTTGAAATAGTTGATAAAATCAATATTCTTCCACTCATATGCTACCACTATAATTTTTCTCAGAAAATTTAATATTTGTTCTATTTTGTTTAATTTAAAATAACTTTTGAAAAATAATTTATTTTTAAAAAATTAATATTTTCTAGTGTTTAGATGAATCATGTAAAATATTTTCGGTGTTTGATGATTTCTTGAAAATATTTTATAAAGTTTATTTTAATTAAAACAAACATATATTTGAGATTTTCTTATATTTTTATTGTTTAGTTAAGTTTATTATATATATAAATTTATATTTTACATTGTTATTTGTAAAGCAAACCCGAGATAAATATATTTGTTATAAAGTGTAATTTCCATTTAACAATTGAATTTATTTTATAATAAAAAATATTTTGTAATAATCAATGCCGTATATAAACAAAATAATAAATAATGCTTAATTAAAACTTAATTTAAATTACATATATTACATATATGAGAATACATATTGACACAAGAGAGTTGTAAGGAATAAATGAAACTAAGCATTATTTAAACAAATACTCACAGTTATATAATTAAAATATACATATTTTTATACTAGGTTAAAATATATCATAAGTCATTATACTCTTCAGAAATTTGAAATTTAGTTCATGCACTTTTATTTGAATTCAGATTTAGTTGATAGCATTATAAAAATATTTTATTAAATTCATGTTCATTATAACGTTATTTTTACTTACATGAATATCAAATATTTTTATTAAAAATGTGACATCAACAAAATTGATAAAAAATTTAACAATATTAACAATTAGGCTTGATTTTCAAATTTAAAAGTAAAGAGACTAAATTCTTGAAAATAAAATTATAGGAGCTAAATTCCAAATTTGTGAAGCAATGACTTATGACATATTTTAACATTTATACTACAAAATGTTTACTTATTAATATATTTATAATTGTAATAAATATTTATTATTAAAATATTAATGTTGAATATTTTCATGAAGAATATTATTTAAAATTATTAATTTTAAAATTTATTATTAAAATAAAATTAAAATATTAAATAATTTATTATATTATTAGATATAGATATTTAAATATTTATGCTTAATAATATTTAAAATTATAATATTTTATATTAATATTTTATTAATTTTAAATATTTTTAAAAATAAAATAAAATTTTATTATTAATATAATAATATTAAGCTCGACTTAAGTTAATTTTATATAAAAAATCATCCAACAGATTTTTAGAAAATAATTTATTTTTCAAAAGGCTAACTCATTTTGCAAGAAAAATATATATTTTTCGATAATTTGTAAGTCCCTTTTGTTAACAAGTTATTTTCCATAAAATAGATAAAAATTTTCTAAAAATCATTTTTAATTAAACAAATGCAACTAAAATCAATCTATAATTGGTCCCAAACTAGACTAACCAAACTTTCAACCAAGAACTGGATGGGAAAGGGAGGTTGGAGATACAATCTTCAATAGAAAGAGCCGAATGAAAATCGAAGCAAAGGGGAATCTCAATATTCTTGTCAAGAATTTCATATTCAAAACATATAGAACTATCACATAAAGATTTTACTCAATGCAAAATCTATAACACTAACAATAAACAAAACTTAAAAACTACGACTAAAGATCCATCATAACAACAATTATATTCGAAAAATTCTAAACTACAAATTGGTCGCTGTCCTTAGCAACGCTCCTCCCTATTTCTGACCAAACTCTTTCCATTTAAATACGAACATTTTAAAGATGACAACACAACAAACTTCCAAATGCGAGTGAAAATGATAAGATGTTGAAAGGTCTCAAGTATTGAAATTCCCTTTTATTCAAATGCATCATGATTTGGACAAGGCTGACTAGCGATCACTGTAAGAGAAGCACACTTAGCTGTTTGTTCGAGGCTTTCTAAGCTTATCTCTCAAATCCCAATGGTGAAGACGGACTAGAAGACATAAGGAAGAACATAGCTTGAAACGGAGTTGATCGGATAATGTATGACGGATATCGTGTTGTCGATCTTTCGAGGTTTTAAATTCAGATTTAGGGGCTTTAGAGAGATTTTCTCAAGAAACTAAACCAATAGAAGGGAAGAGGAAGAGACAAGCCCCACTTTGGCGGTACCTGTTGTTGGAGAAGATGATCGGATGAGCGGTGACGATGGGCTGGCAACAACGACACTTCTTTTTAGAAGTACACAAAATTGAAGGTTTATGAAATCCAATGTTTTAATTTGTTTTTAATGCTTTTTATATTTTATTTTGGTTAATGTTAAAAATCTATACTTCTGATTTTTCATTTTTGAGTTAAAAAATGTGGGTTATTTTATTTGAAGCACTTAACATATTTTAAAATTAAAAATATTTTAATAAAAGTGACATGTGACATTCTACAAGTGAGCTATATGTCTTAATAATTCGGGATTTAACACCATTAAAAGGTAAAATTTTAAAATATTCTAAAAAAATTTTAAAAATATTCTGAAAAAATTGAGAAATTACGTTTTTTTTTTAATTTACTGGTCTACATTGTTTTCGGATATAAAAAGGAAAACACATCTATTGGGCGCGTTTTCACTGACGTGACAATGAAAACACTTTTTTTTTTACGGTTGGAAATTAGAAGTCTGTAGATTTATTTTTGTCCGTGTTTGAGATAAACATCGTTATAGTTTTAAGGGATGTTTGAATTTACGATGGTGTCGTGGAGCTGAGTGACCTGCAAATTTCATATGCCATAAGAGTATGGAGCCATCACTCGAGAAGTCAGATCGCGTTGCAACTTAAGGTCCCAATTGATGATGATTATACGATCTTGGGTTAAAGTGTAACTAGGGCTTCAAGTTTACAAAAATGGGGTCGTAGTTGAAAGTAGTTATGCGGGCACAACAATGTGTTTCTTCTCATCAGAAGAGGATGTCTTATAAAACTCATACATAATTACAAGGAAGAAAGCGCAATGACGTTTTGGTATAATCAAGAAATTTGTTTTACCCATCTCCACCAAAGGCGGCGACCCTGTTACTATAACCTATGACAAAATTAAGGTGTAACAGGTTTCACTAACAGGGTTGATGCCTTTGGTAGAGGTGGATAAAACAAATTACTTGATTATACTGGAAGGCTCCTATAATTTTCTTCCTCAAACTTGTGTATGAGTTTTAATAAAGCATCTTCCTCTAATGAGGAAAAACTCATTATCGTGCTCTCATAACCACCGTTAGCTACAACCCCGATTATGCTCCATCCTTTGATAGCATAACTTTTATAATCTTGAAGCCCTAGTTACACTTCAAATTGAGACCGTATACTCATCGTCAACTTGGACCTCGAGTTGCAAAGCAATTCCAATTTCTCAAGTGATGGCTCCATACTCACATGGTAAGTGAAATTTGTAGGTTACCAAGCTCGACGACATAACCGTGAACCCAAATAGAAGTTAAAACTATGAATATGTCCCCCTCAATGTGAAAGAGAAATAAATCTTTAAGCCCGAAAATTTCAATTTCAACAAGCAAGAAGAAGAAAAAAAACAATTTAAATGAGACTGAGATATGGGTGAGTAATGGATGAGAACGTGCATTTAAATAGGGGATGGGGTGGGATAAAAAGAGGAATTTTTGTATCCTGAGAATCCTGAGTTGCAGGGCTCAAGAGGAAAAAGTAATGTTGAAATGTCCATAGAGAAAACGAACCCTACGGGGGGAGTTTTCTCTCTAGGTGTTTCAACCCCCACCCAACTTGATTGCTTCTGCCTTTGAGTCCCTGTGACCCAGGATTCTTGGGATAAATTTTAATGCCTTGTCTTGGTGCTAAGAAACGCCACTATAGGGAAGAGTTTTCTCCCCCACAAAATTTCAAATTTAAGGGTATACCTCAAAAATTCGTGATGCTCAGGGCGTGTGTTTTTGTTGGAATCGTTGCATGTGCATCGGGGTAAAATCTCTATAAAATAAACTCAATACAATCCCTGAATTTTCCATATCGACCTTTAAAGCAGATTGTTAATTTTAAAGATACTTGGTATTAGGAGTTATTGGCGTTTTCATGAAAACTTGAATTTCGTTCCTATATTGTGGCCGAAATAAAGGTAATTCGTTAAATTACATGTAGGTTTAAGGATTTGGGTGATGAGAACTATATATTTTTACTATTTTCTTGATTTTAAACATGTGGAATAGGCTATTTGGTTCAAGATGAGTAGATGAGTCAAAGTCGTTATACATTACAATGGACAAATTTATGATATCGAAATTGGGCCCATTTTTGTATCAACCCAATCTGAAGATCAGGAATTCAATCAGAGCATAACATTAAAAGAGGTTCGAACAAGGATTAGGCACAAAGTGGGGATCTAGAGAAGAAATTTGAGCATGAAATGTAGATATCTAACATCATTTAACCGTGTTAGATATGCCATTTTTGAGATCATTGGGGACAATGAGCTAGAGACGGTGATGGAATCTCATTGCTCTAGTGCGAATGTTGTACTATAGTTATATGTCGACTTTGTCGAAGAGGAAAAAGGTGGCTTGAGCTCGATAACACATGTTCGTAAAATTTAAGCCAAATCAAGAAGTAGAAAATATGACCACACAGTTGTGCAGTGGGTTCATATCATTGTTGCAAAGCTCATACCAAAGTACCCTATAATTGTTATCAATGGTAAAGAATTCATCAGTTTCTCCCATCGATTTCAACTTTGGGGGATAGTCGAGCGTATTTGGTCACCAGGCCTATGACATACCCAAACAACATTCTGTTAATGCCTTTGATTTCAACTTCATCACGCTTATGTTCAACACCAGTAACACTTACACGGGTATGCCATCAATAGTTTGGGCCAAACATAAGTGATTTTGGGATTCACATAAGATTTACAAGAACAGATGATCTATTCCTAACAACCTTGAATGATAAGGGTACATCCAACCAAGAGGCAGAAGCAATCGCTATTAATAATGAAAAGGACGAATAGGGGTCTGAAATAGATAATGACCCCGTTTTCACGGTGTACGAGCCCTCACCCTACATACGTACGCTCGATCTTTTTGCTAAAGGTCATTTAAAATTCGCAAACCTCTCTCATAAAAGACCAGGGCATGCAACTTCGCCAACAAATTCTGACCATTTAGAGGTTGGGATGATGTTTGACTCCAAAGATGCCTTTATAGATACAGTCAAGCGGTATAGCAAACAGCTTGACATCAACTTCATTGTTACGTGCTCCCGATTTAAGAAATATGAGGTGAAGTGTGCAATGTGTGGAAAAGGATGTCCATGGAAAATCGTGGCATCTGTGAGGAAGAAGTCGACATTTTAGATGATCAGGAAGTTTACCGCACAACATACATGTGTTGTAGCTGATATGTATCATGGTTAATAACATCAAGTCAAATTTTGACCTTTTTCTTGACATTCTATTATGTATGGTGGCCCAATATTTTTCAGGCATGTCAAATGATCATCTAAAATTGGATTCGTACATGATATCTTACTTTAGACTACCCATGTTAAAAGCGAGTCCTAGAATTCTAGTCTTAATTTTGATCGCACACATCCGCAGTGAGTTTGATTACACCATGTCCTACCACAAGGTATGATTGGAAATACAAAAGGTGTTGGAGAATATGCATAGTGGGTGGGAGAAATCCTACAATGAATTGTGGCAATGATGTCAGGTACTAGAATGGTACATACTAGGTTCTGTAACCAAGCTGCAAATGGAGCCTGCATATTATGAAGATCGCCTCGTCCCTAGAAAAAGATTTTTTCCATAGTTTTTTTCTTGACTTTCAAGCAATGCATAACTGCATTCTGGTACTATAAGCCACTTGCCCAAATTGACGACACATTCCTATAAGGAAGATATGACCATAAGTTGTTATTAGCTATTGCACAAGATGGTAATCAAAGAATCTTGCAAATAGCTTTTGCAATAACTCCTAAAGAATCTGGGGATGACTAGGATTTCTTTTTAACTAACCTGAGAAGGCATGTTGTGCCACAACCCAATGTATGCATCATTTTCGACAAGGGTACCAAAATATAAGCTGCATTCGATTGACATTTAAGCTTATAGGATCGTGCACACCATAGGTATTTGTTGCATCATATAGGGTCTAACTACATGGGCCAATACCATAAGGATGTAGAGCGGTGACATGTCAGTAACATGGGTAGGTTGTACATAGAATTTCTTTCTTGTATAACAGTTTAACATATACATTTGGGTCAAGAAATCCCTCGGATTTTTGTAGGAAATTAGGAAGATTTGGCTTAGGTAAGCATCATCACTTTTCAAAGTCGACAATAGGGGGACAGGAAGTTTATATCTAATAAAGGAGAAGATATTCTAGATGACTTTACTTTCTACTTTATATTACTTTATACGTTATGGTTCTTTTAACCTAAACATTCTATTATTCTTTGATAAGATAGGGCCAATACCTCATTTAATCAATGGATGATTCAACCTTCTAGTAAGTCTTATAGCCCTGTATGTTATGATGAATGGTGTAAGAACAGTAGGGTGTGAGTGAAAGGCCCTGCATGGGGGTCGTAGACTGTAGAAAAGTTAGTAAAATAATTGTAAATGGGGATTCTAATGAAAATTCCATGATCTTGTAAATAGTTGCTATTGTTGGATAGGGAAAGACAATTGATACAGAAACTTTTGGTCGAAGTAAATATGAGTCTCTGTGAATCTCTAGATTCGACTTCTGCACAATATATTGTGATAATTCCTTGTACAGTTAATGCTCATATAGATGTGCATATCTTCTTGAGAAGTTGATGAATATATGTATGGTTGTATGTTCTTTGTGAAGCAATTGCATGTATGTTCTGAAGTGTACCATGTATGAATATGACGATGTGTGGTAAGCATGTATCAAAAATTATGTGTTATGAAGTATAATTATGTTAAGATTAAGTAAAATTTGAGTATATGCATCTGTTATATTATTTGAGTAATGCATGACCAAGTATGGTTGGCGATAAGGGGGTTTGGGTGAAGTTCTAGTAAAATATGTGATATAATGAAAGACCTCAGGGTGGTGCTTTGATGACGTTCATCTGGACAATAAACACGAGAAAATTCCAGTATGGTAGGTATGTGAAAGACCATGGCCCTGGTATATTCTGGTAACGAAGGATGAGCCACATTTGTCTACTAGGGTTTCTGCGTGTCCCAAGGGGCGATGACGGGAAAACCTTAGGCTATGCTGAGTTTAGGCAAATTCATATCGTCAAACACAATATTTGGTGTGGTGTCTTGATGGCAAACCAAACCAAGCCTTTATGGTGAATTATCTAAAGAGCCTTTGTGGCAAATTATCTTGTAACAGTCTAATTTTGGGCCTAGTCAGAACTGTGGTTTTGGAACCACTAATCTGAGGCCAGGGAAATTATCTTTAATACTATTTTATGTGTTATAACATATTTACATGGACGCATGAAAATTTTGATGAATTAATTTTAGCGATTGTGAGCTTAATTGCGAAAAAAAGACTAAATCGCATAAAGGGCAAAAGTTTTGTTTTCCTATAAAATGGTGTTAAATAGATAGAGAATCATAATTAGGGGTCTTAAAAGGGCAAATAGTGTAATATCCTGATTTTGGGCCTAGTCGGAATAGCGGTTTCGTGACCACAAAATCTGAGATAGAAATAATTATTTTATGATTATTTTGTGGTCTATGATATGATTGAATGATTGTGTGAAAATTTCGTGAAGAAATTTTATGCATAAAGTGCTTAAATTGAAATTAGGGACTAAATCGAATAATTTGTAAAACTTGCATTCTAGAAGTTTCTAGTATGAAATTATTTTGAAATATTAATTAGGAGGTCTTAAATAGAAATTTTACCAATTTCTAAGTCTATGGACAAAAATTGGACATGGATGGAATTTTTGGAAAAATTAGTAGTAAGGGCATTTTGGTCATTTAGGGGTAAAATGAATTAAAATACAAAATTAAAAGCCAATTTTGCTCATCTTCAACCCCATGGCCGCATATAGCAAGGTGAAACCATGGCTAGGGTTTTTCAAGCTTCCAAGCTCGATTGTAAGTCCGTTCTAGCCTCGCTTTTAATGATTTTACGTTTTGGAGTCCCTAGCTCGATTAAGCTTATGCTAGCAATAATTCAATCTAGGGTTCATATTTGGAAAAATAACCATAGGTGAAATTTGTGTATTTTGGTGTTTTATGGTAGAATATGAGGTTTTAAATTATGTTAGACAACTTGTACTACTCGGTTTTAAGTGAAAACGAGCAAAAGGGCTTAATCGGTAAAAATACCTAATAGTCATAAGTACATGTTAGAGTGAGAATTTGATGTTACCATAGAAGGGAAAAATGATCATCATGTCATAAAACATAAGAAAATAGGCTGAATTTTAATTTACGAGCTTTGGGGCAAAAGTGTAAATATGCGAAAGTTTAGGGGCAAAACTGTAATTTTTCAAAAATATGATTTTGGGCCAATTTGAATAATGTGAGTCCTAATTAGACTATATTTTTAAATGATAGAGCAAGGAAAACTAAAATTTGGGCTAAAATGGGGAAAATACCAAGTTGTGGACGAAATGGTAAAAGTAGCCATTTTCGCATACGAGGTAAGTTCATATGTAAATGTTGGTAACATAGTTATTATTTTAAATGTTTTAATGTTATTTAAATGATATGATAATTATTATGAAATATTATACTGTGATAATTGTTTGTTAATATGTCAAATTATGTGATATACTTGGAAAATGTGAAATACTACCAATATCAGAATTGGCATTCCGTAGAAGATGGTTGAGACACATGATTGGGAAAAGGTCCGTTGAACCTTAGGAATGGATTAGGATACAAGTGACATGTCACTAGGATATTTGGGCATCCGAACTCGTTGAGTTGAGTCCGAGTTCACTTATGGATGCGAATGTCCGAACTCGTTGAGTTGAGTCCGAGTTCGAGAGATGTAACTAGGCATCCGAGCTCGTTGAGTTGAGTCCGAGTTCACTTATGGATCTGAACGCCGAGTTCATTGAGTTGAGTCCGAGTTCACTTATGGGCGGGTTACATGGTAGCTTGGCTACATATGTGGCACTTATGTGCAAACTTTCCATGTATCCGAATTATATTCGATGTGTTCAACGGGTAAAATTCTACTCAAATGGAGGAATACTCGAGATGAAAGGGACGTATTGGTAAGTGTTGTGAAATGAATACTTTGAACAGGTATGTACTTAACCCTCGGGTTGAAAACTCGATATAACAACAATATGGTAAGATGATAAATGAAAATGTGATATGAATGTCTCGGTGATGATTATGCAAATGATGTTTTATGTTTGCGTATATAGTTGTGTCACTTGCTATTTGCATGTGAGCTTACTAAGCATTTATGCTTACTCCCTCCTTTTCATTCCTTGTAGTGTTGACAAGCCAGCTCGGAAATCGGGAACGGTCAGAGGCACACTCACACTATCCGTATACCATCTTGGCATAATGGCTTGTATATTTTGAGTATGGCATGTATAGCATTATAATCATTTTGTATATATGGTCTTATGATATGGTTATTGAGTGGTATGTAAATGCTTGACAATGATTAGCCATTGGAATGGCTAATCATGATCATATTTGGTGTTATGTATGCTAAATTGCTAGCTAATCCATGGAAACCATGAAATAGGTAAAATTTACCATAAAATAGATTCAGACAGCAACAGTAATGTGAGTTTGAAAAATCATTAAAAATAGTATAGATATAATTAGATGATGAATTAAATATGGAATTGAAGAATTATGAGTCTAGTTTCATATGGATGGAACAAAACAGGTATATGAGTTATATTTTATGAGATGTTTAAATTTTTGTGAAACAGGTCCAGAGCGATTTCTGGATCCCCTGTTCTGACTTTGGAAATTCACCATAAATTGTTCAAAGATAATTATAAGTCATGATTTATATATACAGATTCCTTATTGAGTCTAGTTTTATTAGAAACAAACAGCATAGTCATTGAAACTCTGTACAAGGAGATAACTGATTCATAATACACAGAGGTCAGAGCAGTCAAACCCTGAAATAGGGGAGACTTTAACTAATAAAATGTACTAATTTGCTATACCAAAAATTCTAGAAAAATATTAGTAAATAGATATATGAGTCCAGTTTTAGGGAAAATTTACGGAATTAGATTTCGAGTTTTGAAACTCGAGATATAAATTTTTAAGCGACTGTGATTTAGATTGCTAGCTTGACTAAAAATTTTAAAAATAAATTGTTTGAGCTGTTTAAGTAATGAATTAAGTCTATTACCACCTCGTGTTTGACTCCGGCGACGATCTCGGGTACGGGGCATTACAAATAGACCCATTTTATAAGAGTAGCCGGCCATAGGGACAGAAGAATAGAAAAGTTAAAATTAGGTGAAGTGAGTAGCTTATTTTGACTAGAAATAAAATAAAATAAAACAAAAGGCTCCATCTTTTTACTATTCATCTTCTCCACTAAAAATATCAGCAAGAAAGGGGTTTTTGAAGCTTGAAACTTTCAGCCATTAAGCTCTTTCATAATTAAGTGATTTTGATGACTTTTCTTGATAATTTTTGTACTTTTGGGACCCTTGTAGCTTAATTTAGCTAATGGAGGGACTATTTTGCAGATGGTTGACATTTTAGAGTTTTTCCATGAAAGCTTTTATGTTGTTTGCTGAAATATTATGGAAAAAAATGAGTTATGGTTGTTAAATAAACAACTTTCGTGAAGTAGTTTTCATGAAAACCCTAACTAAGGACCATTTTGTATAAGTTATAAATTATGTGGTAAATGTGTTGAATAATTGGAATTGTGGGCTGCTTCTAGTATACAAAGAATTCGGCTAGGCTTGGTTAGTGTGAAAATTTGGTGAAAATCAATTTACGAGCCTAGGGGTAAAATCATAATTTTGTAAAAGTCTAGGGACAAAATGGTTATTTTGTCAAAATATGAATTATGAAATGAATTTATTAATATGATGATTTAATTAGTGAATTTTTATCATCATAGATCAAGAAATACAAAATTCGGGCCTAGACCGGGGGAAGGCCAAGCTAGTAGACTAAATCCAACTAATCATCCACTTTTTGTATATTGAGGTAAGTTGCACGTAAATATTAAAACTCTATTGTTGTTATGCATTAAATTATTGATATTGCATGAAAAGTTCGATTTTGTTACGAATAGGCATGACAAAATTTGATGTGATGAAACTCCCAGTTGCACCGTAGGAATAGATCGGATATCCATGCCGTGATGCTAGGGTTATGTGAGCCAGTGTAAGACCATGTTTGGAACATGGCATTGACATTGATATGAGAGCTAGTGTAAGATCATGTTTGGGACATGGCATCGGCCTTGATATGTGAGTCAGTGTAAGACCATGTTTGGAACATCGCATCGGCATTGATATGAAAGCTAGTGTAAGACCATGTCTTGGACATGGCATTGGCCTCGATATGTGAGCCAATATAAGACCATGTTTGGAACATGGCATTGGGATTGATATGAGAACTAGTGTAAGACTATGTCTGGGACATGGCATCAGCCTCGATATGTAAGCTAGTGTAAGACCATGTTTGGAACATGGCATCGACACCGACATATGAGAGCCAGTGTAAGACCATGTCTGGGAGATGACATCGGCATCTTACCCTTTTGTATGAGGCTTAGCAGATATCCATTTATTTTTCCAACTGGTTCAATGGGTGATTTAAAGATTATATCATGATTGAGAAAAGTTATTATTACGTTGCAAGTGGTACAGGTACCTACACGAAACTTATAAGAATGAGCTCGAGTTATGTATATGAATAGTAAGGATGAAATGAGTAAGTTATGTCTATAGTCATTCAAGAATCTTGTGCAAGTGTATGATATGTTATGAGTATGATGTTACTTGGTAAAGCAATGTTAATTATTTACTTGTAACTTACTAAGCTTTATACTTACTTTCTCTCTTTTCCATTTTCTTATAGTGCTGCCAAGCTAGCATCGAGATTCAAGGGACATCGGAGGCATCGATCACACTATCACCCAAAGCTTTTGGTATAGCTATTTTAAATGTTTTGAGTGTAGCATGTATAAGGACTTGGTCTTTTTGTTTAATGTCATATTAGTTTAGCCACAAGTGTTGGCTCGTATGGATGAGATATTCATTTTGTATAGGCTATTGATGTTGGCTGATGAGAATTTTCATGGATGTGGCTATTTTGGTTATGTGTGTTTATGCTTGGATTGGTATTGATTGATGTCTTGTAGGATGGTGCAAGTAAGGGTGGCAAAAAGGCTTGGTAGATAGCCTTGTATTTGTCCACACGGGCAGACACACGGGCGTGTGTCTAGGCCGTGTATGAAACACGGTCTACCCCATGGGCGTGTAGTCAGGCCGAGTGTCCCCTGCACCTAAATTTGGCAAAACAGAATTCTCACTAGTAACCACACGGGCGGAGACACAGCCATGTGTCTAGACCGTGTGGAGGAAACGGCCTAGTACACTGGCATGTACCATGGCCGTGTGCCCCTAAAGGGTTGCTGACATCAGAAGTAGAATGTCAAAGTTTTTGTACACTGAGACACGGGCGTGTTATGGCCATGTGGGGGACACGGCCCATGGACACTGGCATGTGCCAAGCAGTGTGAAAATCCCTGTAGGTTCGAATCGAGAAATAAACTCGCACAAGCTAGGGACACGAGCGTGTCCTGATATGTTCAGGCCGTGTGAGCCACACAGGCCTTCAACATGGTCATGTTAAGTAGACACACGGGCGTGCTGCCCTCTCACACGGGCGTGTGCCCCTGTCTGCTTTGAAATTTTACAAAGTTTTCTAAAGTGTTTAGTTTATTCCCGAACCATTTCCAAAGCGTGTTTTGGGCCTCACAGGTTTATTTTAGGGTAGTTAAGAGGAAGTTTGAATGTTTTAAAATCGAGAAAAATTTTATAACTCAAAAATGTTTGTATGTATGTGTTTAAGTCCGGTAATACCTCGTATCCTGTTTCGGCGTCGAACTCGGGTAAGGGGTGTTACATATCTAAAGAGCCTTTGTAACGTATAATCCAGAAAGTCTTTTTGGCGTATTATCTAGAAAGTCTGTAGAGTAAATTCTGTGACTACTAAATGAATTCCTCCATAAAAACTAAATGAATTCCAAAACACTCTAGATCTTAAATTATAATTGTTAGATGTAATTGTAATTCCTGTCTAACCTTAAACTCAAACTAAAAAAAATAGGATTTATTTGAGTATAAAAAAATACTCAAATAAATTATCACAAATTTTTTTCAGCTTTTTCCTTTATATTTGGATCCATTGAGTTTTTGGCTAGCATGTATGTTTATGCAGGGATGTAGCTAGCTGCCCACTAAAAAGGAAAAAAAATTATTTAGACCTTTTAAAATTTTTAAAATTTTAAATTAGTATAGGTAAAATTGCCCTTTGGCCTTTTTAAAAATGATAAAAATTTGATTTAATTCTTCAAAATTATAAAGATATAGACTATTAAAATGGTGGAATTATATTTTTACTTTAGTAAAATTTACAATTTAATTTTGACCCTAAAAGAGTTTTCTAATTTCACCCTTATATTTATGGATGAAAAATATGCAAAAAATATAATTATTATTTAGAGTTATAAAACAATCACACTTAACAGAGTCATCACCCAACACAAATTCAAAAGAGATGACTAGCAACTACCAAGGTGTGAAGAAACCCCTTAGTGACTAACACCTCATGCCGAGTTGAGCTGTGGTGGCTAGCCATTAATCCAACCCAAATTCCCAAGCTAAACTTTCTAGATTTGGATCAAAATACATACCTAATTATTTAATTAATTAGTTAATAAAATAAAATCTATAAATTAATTTTATTTAATATAATTAATAACTCACAATTTAATTCCAATTTTATTAAAATCAGGAGGAATTTACCATTTAGAATTTATGTGTAAATTTATTTAATTATCTGAATAAAATATAACTATAATAATTAGTTAATTTAATTTTTACTTTTGAACCCAATTATTTAATTTATCATCCAATTAAATTATAATTTAAAAATAAACTTAATTATGAATTATTTCTTTCCTTGTCGAGAAAATGCAATAACTGCATGTAATAATTTATGCAATTTATTTCTTTTTCTATTTATCTATTCATGTAATTAATTCAAACGAATATGATTAATTTAGCTTAGATCATATTCTATGTATTGTTAGTTCAAATAACCACATTTGTGTCTTTATATTTTAGAGTCAATCCAATTGTAATAGATAAGACAAGCTATCTTTTCATTTAGACTTATAGATAGCATAAAATTCCTAACATGAGTTATTAGCTCATATGACCCCATGAACTATGGATCATTTGAATTAACTACTAATATAAGTAGTCTTCTGCATTACATACAATCTTTATCATGCAACTTATATTAGTTAAACCTTAGTTAATTAATGAGCCAATATATGTTTAATCATTGTTCTTCTCTTGCAAAAATCATTTAAGATAGCTATGAAAAGAACAATAAATAATCATGCGGAAATTGGAAATATTACACGTAAATCAAGAAGTAACCACAATAAGGGCACAAATCCTAACAAAAGCGAACTACAATTTTTAAAGAAAGGTGGTTTTTGGAGTGTGATAGTTTTTAAAAGGGATCAAGCAACATTTTGTGAATGAACTTGGTCACTTTCCCCAATTAACCTTCAAATTTTTTTTATTCACATTAGTTCTAGAACTTGAATTTTGTTAAATTATGAAGATGTGGCACTCTAAGATTGTGGCACATCATCAGTTGAAAATTAAAAATATATAATCTAAAGAAATTCAAAAAAGTATTAAAAATATTGAAAATAATTATATATTACATTTTTTTTTAAAATTCCAAATAATAACATGGCATAATCTTAGAGTGTCACGTCATCAAACCTTAATGGAATCCATGTTCAAAGACCAAATGTGAAAAATGGCCTAGTTCCATAGACTAATATGGACCAAGAAAAAGTTGAAGGACCAAATCGGTTGCCTTATCCATTTTAAGAAGAGTGGAAGCTTTTTTATTTATTTATAAAATTGTAATATATTTAAAATTTAAATGAAATAATTGATTGAGTTTTAATTCGATTGATATCGACATTGTTGTCAGTGCAAGAGGACGTGGGTCCGAGTGCGCTGAAATGCATTATCCTCCTATTTAAGGGTTGGAGAGGGACTATGGGTAATTCTAGACATTGTATAAAAAAAGAACAGATATAATAAGAACTTATAATGAGATTAAAAGAAAATTAAATGAAATATTTATAAAAATACAAAAATTAGTGCTTTAAAAGAAAAAAATCATCAACTTATACTTTATAATTGGGCGACACAAATTATTCCTTTTCTTTTTCAAGATAAGTGTGAGTAATTATTTAGGTTTATTTCTAACAAAGTGATTTTTTTTCAAATATATTATATGAAAGTATTGAAAAAAATAAAAATCCTTCTAATATATTTAGTTTTTTTCAAGTTTTTAGTTTATTTTGTCTCTTCTTCAATTGAATTAGTGATAAATTAACTCGTGACATCAATTTAGTAAGAAGTTTCATTACTAGTAAAGATAAGGTTTATTCTGTCAATTCAACGACTAAGTTGAGGCATGTTTATTTGTATAATACAAAAATAATAAAAAATTACCAAAACTGTATCCCATTTCCCCTTATTTATGAGAATGGTATAGTGTGGGTGGTGGAGAAGTAACACCACCTTATTTTTTCATTAGTATGTTATGCAAAAAAAAAAAAAAAGTTTTTTTTAAGGGCGGGGGGAACCTGATAGGCGGCTCTGATGGAGGTAGCCTGATAGGTAGCACCGTTTTACGCCAGAAACCATATAGTCACGCAGTCTGATGACTTGAACTGGTCCCCTCAATTGGAAAAGAAAAGAAGCAGAAACTAAAGAGAAGAAGGGGAAGATGCAATAGAGAATAGAATAAGGGGTTAGTGTTATTTTTGTAATTTTATTTTGGTTAAGTTAGGGTTTTAAAGGGAGGAAGAAACAGATTTTAGTGTTGTTTTTGTAAGGCCATGATTAATTTACTTCTATTTTTGTGAAATCTGACAAATATGTATTTGCTTCTGTGGTTACGTGTTCTGGGTGTGTGTATGAGGTCTTGGGTTCAAGCCCACATTTGGAAAATTCTGTTTTTTTTATCCTAGCCTTATCCCTGCTCGATAGGCTTATGTAATATTGTTTGTAAACTCATATTAAAATAATCCTACTGGTTCGAGTGGTAAGGAATTAGTGTGTCAGAGGTCCTGTGTTTGAATCCCTGTGTGAGAGTGAGTGTTAATTTTTGTTCTGGTTGTCTGTTAGAGGTTCGGTGGAGTTGGGAGTTTGAAGTAGTTGGATGTGGTTAGTGGGGAGGATATTATGGGATGTGGTTGTTAGTGGGGAGTTAAGATGTTGATCAAAAATTAATTTATTATCTTTTTATTTTATTTCTTTTTTTTTCAAATTTTTGTCTCTTCCCAAAAGTTTGACATTAGTTTCCTTTTTCTCTGCCACCTTCTTTTTCTCTTCATTTTCCTGGAATTCTGTCTTTGATCTGCTGTCGTATCAGTGTATTTTGAAATTTCGGTGTTTTATGTGTAGTTGGGTAAATAGAGATTTCACTTGCTTGTAAGTTTCAATTTCTGTAAGTTGTTGGGTTTATCCATTTTGTTTGAATTTCTAAATGGTGTGAAGTAAGGGGCTTTGATTTTCTGTGATGAATTGCGCAAAAGTTGTTTGTGGACCTGCGGATTTCGCACCTACAACATAAACTGCAATAGGGGTTGTTCTTATCGGTGGTAAGTGTGTTTGTGCGATTCAGTTTTACGATGTTCAATTCATATTTGGTTGTTAATTGGTTGTTGTTGTAAGCTAACTGTGTCACTGTCACCTTAAAAATCATATCTTGAGTTCCACAACTCGAAAATCAGTTTTGTGATTTTTCCCTGAAACTAGACTCATATATTCATATACAAATTTTTTTCTAGAATTTTTGGTCGGGCCAATTAGTACAGTTTATTAGTTAAAGTCTCCCATGTTACAGGGATCGACTACACTGACCTTCGCGCATTACAACTTGGATATCTCCCTGTACAGGGCTTAAATACTGATTCCGTTTGTTTCTATAGAAACTAGACTCAAATAGGAATCTATACATCTATGGCATGACTCCTAATTATCTCTGGTTAATTTATAATGAATTTCCAAAGTCGGAACAGGGAATCCAGAAACCGTTCTGGCCCTGTTTCACGAAAACCTAAATATCTCTTAACATACAACTCATACGACCGTTTCGTTTCTTCCATATGAAAGTAGATTCATCAAGGTTCATTTACATAATTTATTCACTATTTAATTCCATTCCTACTATTTTTAGTGATTTTTCACATCCACATCGCTGCTGCTGTCAGCATCTGCCTTTAAGGTAGACTTTACCTATTTCATAGTTTCCATGATTCAATTAGCCCTTTTTGCATACATAACACAAAGTATAATCATGATTAACCATTCCAATGGCTAATCGTTTCCAAACATTTCCATACCTCTTAGTGATCAACATACAAAACGATTATAGTACTATGCTAAAACGATATAAGCCATTTTCGCATGGCTATCCAAATTTACACAAAATCCATGGGTACATGACCAACAACAAAAGGGTAGTCCTATACATGCCATTTCAAAGTTAAACCAAAATTGTACCAAAAGGGGGCTTTGATAGTGTGGGAGACTTTGACTTCCATAAATCCCGAGTCTGATAGCTGACGAGCCAAAATCTATAAAACAGAGAAACAAAGAAACGGAGTAAGCAATTTATGCTTAGTAAGTTTTGAGCAAGGGATTCCAGCACAACAAAAGCATTGTGACAGCCCAAAATTGACCCTAGTCGGACTGTGGTTTCGGGACCGCAAAACTGAGGCATAAAAATAATTTAATGCTCATTTTGATGCTTATGATATGTGTTAATTCGTGTGTGACATTTTTGATGTTTGATTTAGAGTTATAAATGTGAATTTCACTAGAAAGGACCTAGTAGAAAACTTTGAAAGTATGATGGGGAAATGTGTGATGACTAATTAAAGCATGCATGCAAAACAATGGCCTTGCATGTCAAATATCCCTCTTTTTATAGGAGGTGGCCGGCCATGACAAGGGAGTATGGGCTAAACATGTCATGAAACATGTTTTGTTGGTGCATTAGGGAGAAACAATAAACAAATAAGTATGGGTAATAAAGAAAGAAAAAAAAAAGTGTGTGAGTGAACCCCCCCCCCATTGCCGTGCATTGAAGAAAAGAAAAGAAAAAAAATTTGCTCATCCATTTCATTCTCTCTTGACCGAAAATACCAAAGAGGAAAGAAGGAATTTTTGCTTCATGTTTGGTTTGGAAGGGGATTAGGAAGAGATTTGCCTATACTTGCATCAAGATTAAGGTATGTTTGAGGTTGTGCCATGAGATTCATGCATGTTTTTAGTTGCTAGCTTGATGTTCTTATTAGCGCATGGTTCAAATCTTTGTTATATCATGGGGATGGTATTTGGCCAAGGTGGATTTTGTGTTAATGCCATTGCATGTTAAACATGAAGCTTGCTAATGGTATATGTGATGGTGGATTGATGGCTCTTGGACTTTCTTTTTAGTATTTTTGAGTAAGACATTATGTTCTTTGCTTAATCATGACCAAAATTATGGTGTTGTGATGTATTCAGTCATGGTATATCCATAAGTATGATTCATGCATGTTGCATGGTAGGTAAGATTTGAGCTTTGGATATGTGTTTATATTTGGATATAAACAACTTGAGATTCGGCCCTTGCACCTGTAACACCCCAAACCCGTGACCGTCACCGGATTTGAACACGTGGTGTTACCGGGCTTACTTCCCTTTTTTTTTCTCTCTTGACAATAATTGATTTCAGTTCCAGGCAGGCTAGCTAACTGCATCACTGTCACCTTAAAAATCATATCTGGAGTTCCAGAACTCGAAAATCAGTTCTGTAAATTTTCCCTGAAACTAGACTCATATATCCATCCCTGGATTTATTTCTAGAATTTTTGGTTGGGCCAATTGGTACAGTTTATTAGTTAAAATCACCCATGTTACAGGGGTCGACTACACTGACCTTCGCGCGTTACAACTTGAATATCTCTCTGTACAGGGCTTTAATACTGGTGCCGTTTGTTTCTAAAGAAACTAGACTAAAAATGGAATCTGTACATATAAGGCATGACTTCTAATTCTTTCCGGATAATTTATAGTAAATTTTCAAACTCGCAACAGGGAACCCAGAAACTGTTCTGGCCCTGTCTCACAAGAACTCTAATATCTCTCAGTATACTACTCATATGGTCGTTTCGTTTCATCCATATAAAAATAGATTCATCAAGGTTCAATTTCATAATTTATTCACTATTTAATTCTACTTTTACTATTTTTAGTGATTTTTCAATCTCATCTCACTGCTGCTGACAGCAACAGTTACTGCAGTAGACTATGCCAATTTCATGAATCTTTCCTTGGCCTTACTAATCATCCATCATACATGACACAAATTATGGGCACCTTATCAAAATTAAAGTTTCTAAGACTCGTGGCTATAGGTTCTAGCATCCCACTCGACGACCACATAGGCCATTTTCACATGGCTTAAAGTTTACAACCCACAATTTAACAAAACATAATAGCCTATACATGCCAATTGTTCTCCTAGTTCAACTACGAAGACAATACCAAAAGGTTTCCAGCCGTGTGATGACTTCAACGACGGTTCCGAGCACGCGACAACACGAGTCCAAGAGACCTAAAATGGGTGACAAGAAAACATCGAGTGAGTTTATAACTCAGTAAGTCATAAGCATTCATCAACCATCCATTAGTAAAATTTTCACAACATGAAACAAGAACGAGGCTAGGTACTTCATCCATATCGGAACTATACCATAATTCCTCGGACCTTTCGATTCAATCTCATTCCAAGTCATACATCCACATTTCATATTCTATACAATAAGATAATTGAGGCATTTTTTACACACCAACTCATTCACACCACAATCATACAATTGCAATCATCACATAGATTTAAAGCTTACCACGCTCAACCCCGAGCAAGAACGTATTGCCTATTCGTCATGAGCTCAAGGTACTTACCCGATCCGCTGTCCATACTCAACTCGATGGAGACACACCCTCCATATAATTGTTCGATTGGAGATATATATATATATATAGAGTACGCACACACAGTGCTTAATACTCGATTCCGCACACTTAGTGCCATGCGATTTAAGCCCGCACACACAGTGCCATACCCTTCGAGCTCGCACACTTAGTGCCATATATTTCCAGCATGCACACTCAGTGCCATATTTTTCCAGCATGCACACTTAGTGCCATATATTTCCAGCATGCACACTTAGTGCCAATCTCGTCACCGTACACTCAGATTGCCCAAGACACTTAGTGTCGAAAGCAACTTTCTACACATTTCACTATTTCTTTTACATTCAACAAATGTCATCATTCCATACACATACATTTTCATTTGTAAATATATATATCATCCTATTAAACACAATTGCATAAATTTTACAATCATTTAAGCAATATCAAATACGTGTTAATGACTTACCTTGTGTTCGGTAAATAATTCCAAGTCGGCTACTCGATGATCTTCGATTTCCCTTGTTGGACGCCTCTCCTTTAGGATCTTGAGCTTAAACAAATAAATTAGCTCATTCAACCGCTTTGGTACATATATTGGTATCCACATTTTAATGATCTTATGACATACGTAAGCGACATGGTAAAATTTTTATCTTACTACCTTACGTTCTTAGCTATTCTGCTAATAGCCTTATGCAATTACCATACTATCAATAATCCAATCATATTCATTACTCAAGTATAGTATTTTCACATTCGGCAATAGTATTACATACAATAGCCGATTCTTCTTACTTTGTATTTATGCATCTATTTGATCACTAGTTTAGTTCAAACACCCATACACCAAGATTTATCAAGTTTAGCATGAAACATAACCTTAATCCTCAATGACCACTATGGCCGAAAATCCTAGTCAACCCAAAATCACAATTTCTAACACATAATTGTTCATAACACAATTAAAGCATCCTCTCCATTCCAACACTTCAAGACACATACATTTCCCACAAATCTCAACTTCATATTCGGCCTTAGTGTACATACACAAGCCGATTTTTTCTTCCTATCATCCAACCTAACTATATGAATATTTAACTAGCTCACACTTCACCCATCCACAATCACTCATTTAACACAAAGAAAATAATCAACTCCCTTCACTATCTACCATGGCGAATACTTCATGCACCACCCAAATCCAAAATTTTAACATGGGCTAGTTAAAGAACTTAGTAATCAACTTACATTAAGCTGAAATTTCAAAATCTAACATGAATTACTAACCTTGTTTTGAGCTTAAAGTTGACCGAAATCTCCCTCCCCTTTCTTTCTTTAATTCGCTAAGAGAGAACCAAAGGAAATGAAGCTCTCTTTTTTTTTCTTTCTTTGCTCCATTCACTGCAAGGGGGGCAACCACACACACACACATTTTTTTTTTTGTTTCTCTTCCTACAACCTTAATATTTTATCAATTTTGACATCAACCATTAACAAAACATGTTTATGACATGTTTTCTTTTGCCCATCATCCTTGTCATGGCCGGCCACTAGGCTATCTTTAGGAAATTTGACATGCAAATCCTCATTTTCACAACATGCATTATTAGGCCACTTTGCATTTGCCTAGCACATTTCTAAATTTTCTCACACAAGTCCTTTCTAGTGAAATTCACCTTTATAACACTAAATCAAATCATCAAAATGTCACACACAATTTAACACATATCATAGGCATCACAATAAATTTTAAATTATTTTTATGCCTCGGTTTTATGGTCCCAAACCACATCCCGTCTAGGGTCAATTTTGGTGTCACAACTCTCCCCACTTAAGAAATTTTCGTCCCAAAAATCTTACCAGTAAATAGGCTCGGTATCGCTCTTTCATTGAGTCCTCAAGTTCCCAAGTGGCTTCTTCAATTCAGTGTTTATGCCACAACACCTTCACTAACGGGATTTTCTTATTGCGCAACTCTTTACTTCACGCATCATAATGCGAACCTGTTCCTCTTCATAGCTCAAATTAGGTGAATCTCAATCTCGGGCCAGGCGATTACGTGCGATGGATCGACCTATATCGTCAAGCATCGAAACATGGAAAACGTTGAATCTTTTCGAGCTCGGGGTAAAATTAATCGATGCGCCATCGCCCAACTCGTTCGAGATACTTCATACGGACCGATGAACCTCGGACTCAATTTGCCCTTACGGCCAAATCTAAGCACTTTCTTCCGTGGTGAGACTTTGAGAAATACCTTGTCTCCAACCCGATATTCAATATCTTTTCTTTTCAAATCCGCATATGACTTTTGGCGATCCGGCGACTTTCAAACTTTCACGAATTACTCGAACTTTTGCTCGGCATCCTTAACCAAATCAACCTCAAGATTTTTCCTTCACTAAGTTCATCGAGAATAATGGGTACGGCATTTACGATCGTATAAAGCCTCGTAAGGCGCCATCTTGATACTTGATTGAAAGCTATTGTTGTGTTTAATTCAACCAAAGGTAAATACCGTTCCCATGCACCACTAAACTCAAGGATGCAACATCTCAACATATCCTCGAGTATTTGAATTATCTGTTCGGATTGACCATCGGTTTGGGGTGAAAAGTGCTAAAATGCACTTGGTACCCAAAGCCTCTTGCAATTTCTTCCAAAATCGCGATGTAAATCTTGGGTCTCTATCCGACACGATAGAAATAGGCACCCCATGCAATCGAATAATTTGGGAGACGATAATTCGCCAATTTATCAAGCGAAAAATCCGTTCGGACAGAATAAAATGAATGACTTGGTCGGCCTATCAACAATGACCCGATCGCATCCTTCTTACTCACGACAATGGCGGTCCGGATACAAAGTCCATGGTGACTCGATCCCATTTCCACTCGGGTATCGTGATCGGCTGAAGTAATCCCGATGGCACTTGATGTTCCGCTTTCACTTGTTGACATATCAGACACCTTGAAACAAATTCAGAAATGTCTCGTTTCATACCGGGCCACCAAAATTGGCGTTTAAGGCATTGTACATTTTAGTACTACCTGGGTGGATTGACATTCGACTACTGTGAGCCTCGTTCAAAATCATCGAAACAAGTTCTGAATTCCTTGGAATACATAATCGACCCTTGAACGTCAAGCAATCATGGTCGTCAATTTGAAATTCCGATTCCTCATTCGAAACACATTCGGCTCGCTTAGCGACCAATTCGGCGTCGACCTTCTGAGATTCAAGTACTTGATGAATCAATAACGGTTTGGTCTCCAATTCGACTACTAGCACCTCATCGGGTGAAACGGATAGATGAGCATCCATCGCTCTCAAAGCAACCAGTGCCTTGCGACTTAAAGCATCAGCCACCACGTTGGCCTTTCCCGGGTGATAATCAATGACGAGTTCATAGTCTTTCAACAACTCAAGCCAATGTCTTTGTCGCAGGTTTAAATCTCTCTGAGTCATCAAATATTTTAGACTCTTGTGGTCCGAATAAATGTGACACCTTTCTCCAAACAAGTAATGCCGCCATATCTTCAAGGCGAACACTATGGTCGCTAGTTCAAGGTCATGGGTCTGATAGTTTCTCTCATGCGGCTTTAGTTGTCTCGACGTAAGCCACAACTCGACCTTCTTGCATCAACACACAACCTAACCCAAGCAAGGATGCGTCGGTGTATATGACAAACTCTTTACTGGACTCTGGCAGTACTAGTACCGGGCCTCGGTTAAGCGGGTCTTTAGTCGATCGAAACTTTCTTGACAAATGTTCGACCACTCGAACTTAACATCTTTTTGAAGTAGTTTTGTCATCGGTGCAAACTATCACCGAAAAACCTTTCACAAATCGTTGATAGTATCCGCAAGCCCCAAAAGCTCCTAACTTCGGTAACATTCCTTGGTGGTTTCCAATCGACTATGGTCGAAATTTTGTTCGGGTCCACCGACATTCGATGCGGACACTACGTGCCCCAAAAGCTAACCTCTTTCAACCAAAATTCACATTTATTGAACTTTGCGATAATCGCTTATCTCGTAAGATTTGCAACACTAGCCTCGGTGTTCAAGATGTTCGGTTTCATCTCTCGAATAGACCAAAATGTCATCGATAAATACAACTACGAACCGATCCAAGTATGGCCTGAAAATTCTATTCATTAAATCCATAAACACCGCAGGGCATTAGTGAGCCCAAACGGCATCACCAAGAATTCGTAGTGACCGTACCTCATTCTAAAAGCGGTTTTGGGTATGTCCGATTCTGGACCCTCAACCGATAGTACCCGATCTCAAATCTATCTTTGAAAACACCGAGGCTCCCTTTAATTGATCAAACAAATCGTCAATTCGTGGCAACGGATATTTGTTCTTTATCGTCACTTTATTCAACGACGATAGTCGATGCACAATCTCATAGTTCCATCCTTCTTCTTCACAAACAATACTTTGTGCGCCCCATGGAGAAAAACTTCGGTCGAGCGAAACCTCTATCCGTCAATTCTTGCAATTGAACCTTTAATTCCTTTAATTCCGTTAATGCCATACGATACGGGGCTATTGAGATCGGCGTAGTACCGGTACAACTTCGATGCGAAATTCCACTTCTCGAACCGGTGGCAATCCCAGAACTCCTCGGAAAAACATCTGAATACTCACAAACCACCGGTACCGATTCGAGTTTCCTTTTCGTCTCTTTACTTTCAAACACATACGTAAGGTATGTTTCACACCCTTTTCACATACCTCGGCGGTCATAAAAGATATTATCGCGGCACTCCTTTTAAATCGATGAGACTCGACTCGGACTACCTCATTATTTGCACTCCTCAAATCAATGGTTTTCCTTTTGCGATCCACCAACGCATCATGTACGGTCACCAATCCATACCAAGAATAACGTCAATTCATCAAATGGTAGAAGCATCGATCGGTAGGAAAACAGATTCTCGAATTATTAGGGGCATCTCTTGCACACTTTATCAACGAGTACGTATTGACCCAAAGGGTTTGACACTGAATTATTAATTCATGAGACTCAACGGTAGAGTCTTCTTGGATGCTAAGGTTTCACATACATATGAATGAGTAGAGCGGGGTCAATCATTGCAATCACACTAGTATCAAAGAGAGTAAAAGTACCAAGGATAACGTCGGGGAGGATGCCTCCTCTCGTGCGGATGGCATATGCTCTAGCAGACCACGGGTCTCGGATTGAACAGCCGTGTCGAGGCTCCTCTCGATTACCACCCCTACCTCCGAAAATTCTGGGGCCTACCTCTAGCCGTTGTTCCACTAGGTCTTGCACCTTGCATCTTATTCTTCTCATCTAGCTCGTGCAATCTCTAATGAAGTGGTCCTTCAAACCGCATCCATAACAGCCCTATTAATGACTTACCCCAACATTCACCTAGGTGTCGCCTTCCACATTGGGGGCATTCAGGTCTCTCTTGACGATTATTGCCCACACTAGCTACCGAAGTAGCTCGAGAGTCCGTCAATGGTCGGGCTCTGATGGAAATTCCCGCAGTCGCCCTCGACTTATTAGTGTCCTCCCTGAACTTCTTTATGCCGAGAATGGAGCTTTACTCACGATCTTTTACGATAATCTCTTGCTTCAAATTCAGCCTTCTTCTTTTCCTTTCCGAGTTCTTCCGCCTTGCAGGCTCGTTCGACTAGTGTTACGAACTCCTTTATCTCCAAAATACCCACTAGCAGCTTTAAGTCTTCATTCAATCCTTCTTCAAATCTTTTGCACATAGCAACCTCATCAGCTACACACTCCCGAGCATACCGACTAAGTCTTACGAACTCATGTTCAGATTCGAGATCTGATCATCCCACCTTGCTTGAGTTCCAAGAATTCCTTACGCTTCGATCGATGAACTGTTGACTAATGTATTTCTTTCAAATTGGATTGAAAGAAATCCCAAGTAACTCGTTCATTTGGGACTATGGAAATTAAAGTCCTCCACCAATAGTAAGCTGAGTCTCGCAACAAGGATATAGCACACTTAAGACATTCATCGGGTGTGCATGACAGTTCATCTAACACTCGAATGGTGTTATCGAGCCAGAATTCGGCTCTTTCGGCATCATCAGTGACTATGGCCTTGAACTCCTCGGCCCCGCGCTTCCTAATCAAGTCTACAGGTGGTTTGCTTAGCCTCACAGGATCAGTAACCGGAGGCATTGCGGACTCTTGGGGCGGAGTATTTAAATTCGGAATGGTTGGACAGTAGGGTTGGTTCGGGCATATTATGCGACCCACTCATTCATCATGGTGAAGAAGGCTTGTTTCACCCCTTCATTTTGATTATTCATGGATGACCGAGGCTCAACAGGCGGTGTCCCTTGCGCGGAGCAGCCGCTACACTTTCAACGTCATCCGCCAAGGGTCTCTATTCCGGCTCCATTGCTAATCAAAACAAAAATTTCAACCGTCAAGTCATCACATTATTAAGCACTAACAAATTGGCATGTATAGCTAGACTCACACGCCTATGGTAGTCCTAGAATCGACTAAACCATAGCTCGATACCAATTAAATGTAACACCCCAAACCCGTGACCGTCACCGGATTTGAACACGTGGTGTTACCGGCTTACTTCCTTTTTTTCTCTTGACAATAATTGATTTCAGTTCCAGCAGGCTAGCTAACTACGTCACTGTCACCTTAAAAATCATATCTGGAGTTCCAGAACTCAAAAATCAGTTCTGTAAATTTTCCCTGAAACTAGACTCATATATCCATCCCTGGATTTATTTCTAGAATTTTTGGTTGGGCCAATTGGTACAGTTTATTAGTTAAAATCACCCATGTTACAGGGGTCGACTACACTGACCTTCGCGCGTTACAACTTGAATATCTCTCTGTACAGGGCTTTAATACTGGTGCCGTTTGTTTCTAAAGAAACTAGACTCAAAATGGAATCTGTAAATATAAGGCATGACTTCTAATTCTTTCTGGATAATTTATAGTAAATTTTCAAAGTCGCGACAGGGAACCCAGAAACTGTTCTGGCCCTGTCTCACAAGAACTCTAATATCTCTCAGTATACTGCTCATATGGTCGTTTCGTTTTGTCCATATAAAAATAGATTCATCAAGGTTCAATTTCATAATTTATTCACTATTTAATTCTACTTCTACTATTTTTAGTGATTTTTCAATCTCATCTCACTGCTGCTGACAGCAACAGTTACTGCAGTAGACTATGCCAATTTCATGAATCTTTCCTTGGCCTTACTAATCATCCATCATACATGACACAAATTATGGCCACCTTATCAAAATTAAAGTTTCTAAGACTCGTGGCTATAGGTTCTAGCATCCCACTCGACGACCACATAGGCCATTTTCACATGGCTTAAAGTTTACAACCCACAATTCAACAAAACATAATAGCCTATACATGCCAATTGTTCTCCTAGTTCAACTACGAAGGCAATACCAAAAGGTTTCCAGCCGGTGTGATGACTTCAACGACGGTTCCGAGCACGCGACAATACGAGTCCAAGAGACCTAAAATGGGTGACAAGAAAACATCGAGTGAGTTTATAACTCAGTAAGTCATAAGCATTCATCAACCATCCATTAGTAAAATTTTCACAACATGAAACAGTAAACGAGGCTAGGTACTTCATCCATATCGGAACTATACCATAATTCCTCGGACCTTTCGATTCAATCTCATTCCAAGTCATACATCCACATTTCATATTCTATACAATAAGATAATTGAGGCATTTTTACACACCAACTCATTCACACCACAATCATACAATTGCAATCATCACATAGATTTAAAGCTTACCACGCCAACCCCGAAAGCAAGAACGCATTGCCTATTCGTCATGAGCTCAAGGTACTTACCCGATCCGCTGTCCATACTCAACTCGATGGAGACACACCCTCCATATAATTGTTCGATCGGAGATATATATATATATAGAGTACGCACACACGAGGCTTAATACTCGATTTCGCACACTTAGTGCCATGCGATTTAAGCCCACACACACAATGCCATACCCTTCGAGCTCGCACACTTAGTGCCATATATTTCCAGCATGCACACTCAGTGCCATATTTTTCCAGCATGCACACTTAGTGCCATATATTTCCAGCATGCACACTTAGTGCCAATCTCACACCGTACACTCAGATTGTTCAAGACACTTAGTGTCGAAAGCAACTTTCTACACATTTCACTATTTCTTTTACATTCAACAAATGTCATCATTCCATACACATACATTTTCATTTGTAAATATATATATCATCCCATTAAACACAATTGCATAAATTTTACAATCATTTAAGCAATATCAAATACGTGCTTAATGACTTACCTTGTGTTCGTAAATAATTCCAAGTCGGCTACTCGATGATCTTCGATTTCCCTTGTTGGACGCCTCTCCTTTAGGATCTTGAGCTTAAACAAATAAATTAGCTCATTCAACCGCTTTGGTACATATATTGGTATCCACATTTTAATGATCTTATGACATACGAACGACATGGTAAAATTTTTATCTTACTACCTTACGTTCTTAGCTATTCTACTAATAGCCTTATGCAATTACCATACTATCAATAATCCAATCATATTCATTACTCAAGTATAGTATTTTCACATTCGGCAATAGTATTACATACAATAGCCGATTCTTCTTACTTTGTATTTATGCATCTATTTGATCATTAGTTTAGTTCAAACACCCATACACCAAGATTTATCAAGTTTAGCATGAAACATAACCTTAATCCTCAATGACCACTATGGTCGAAAATCCTAGTCAACCCAAAATCACAATTTCTAACACATAATTGTTCATAACACAATTAAAGCATCCTCTCCATTCCAACACTTCAAGACACATACATTTCCCACAAATCTCCAACTTCATATTCGGCCTTAGTGTACATACACAAGTTTCGATTTTTTCTTCCTATCATCCAACCTAACTATATGAATATTTAACTAGCTCACACTTCACCCATCCACAATCACTCATTTAACACAAAGAAAATAATCAACTCCCTTCACTATCTACCATGGCCGAATACTTCATGCACCACCCAAATCCAAAATTTTAACATGGGTTTGTTAAAGAACTTAGTAATCAACTTACATTAAGCTGAAATTTCAAAATCTAACATGAATTACTAACCTTGTTTTGAGCTTAAAGTTGACCGAAATCTCCCTTCCCCCTTTCTTTCTTTAATTCGGCTAAGAGAGAACCAAAGGAAATGAAGCTCTCTTTTTTTTTTCTTTCTTTGCTCCATTCACGGCAAGGTGGGGGGGCAACCACACACACACACACACATTTTTTTTTTTGTTTCTCTTCCTACAACCTTAATATTTTATCAATTTTGACATCAACCATTAACAAAACATGTTTATGACATGTTTTCTTTTGCCCATCATCATTGTCATGGCCGGCCACTAGGCTATCTTTAGGGAAATTTGACATGCAAATCCCTCATTTTCACAACATGCATTATTAGACCACTTTGCATTTGCCTAGCACATTTCTAAATTTTCTCACACAAGTCCTTTCTAGTGAAATTCACCTTTATAACACTAAATCAAATCATCAAAAATGTCACACACAATTTAACACATATCATAGGCATCACAATAAATTTTAAATTATTTTTATGCCTCGGTTTTATGGTCCCGAAACCACATCCCGTCTAGGGTCAATTTTGGGCTGTCACAGCACCTACATGAATATATGTTTGCACATGATGTATTGGTATGACATATATACTATTTTAAGGTGTATATTTGCTTGTGATGTTGTTTCGATTATGAAGTAAACGAGAGATGTGTATTGAGCTACAATATGTAATGCGTTAGTTAGTAAAATGTATGCTGTTTTTTTTTGTGTAGTATTAAGTGTAAAATTGGCCTCAACATAGACATGCATATTCGGCCAAATGAAGTAGATTGGTGTGCATGTATTCGGTTAGAGGCAACCATATTGAAGCCTTATCTTGGCTTAGATTATTGACTAAATGGGTAATAAGTGAGGATGGTTGCGAATATACAAACATACATATGCATGTGTAATTGAATTATGAATGTTTAGCAAGATGGTTAAACTAGTTGATTTATTGATTAAGCTCAAGGAGTTAAAGAAGGAGAATCAAGCAAGGGAAAGACGAAGGTCATCGAGTAGCCGACTTGGACTATTTTACCCAACACAAGGTAAGTCACTAAGCATATATTTTGTATTGATTTGAATAGACATAATGTCTATATAATTATGCCGAAAGGAATGATGAATTTATATACATGTATGTATGTGGTGATGGAAGTATTGAATGAAAGGAAAAGAGGTGAGATGTATCGAGTTGTTGATTTCGGCACTAAGTGTGCGGGTATAAACATTTGTGATCATGAGAATGGCACTAAGTGTGCGGGTTTAAAACTTGTACAGCACTAAGTGTGCGAGTTTGATCATATAGCACTAAGTGTGCGAGTTGATTATATAGCACTAAGTGTGCGGACTCACTATATGCTTTTGAATCACTATTGAGACTGAGTGTGCGACACTATTGAGTTGATCACGGACAGCAGATCGGGTAAGTACCTTGAGTTCATGGCTAATAGGCACTATGTTTATATTTGGGGTTGAGCTTGGTAAGTTTGAACCTATGTGACAATGTAAATTGAAGTCACGTACATAAGAATTATCGTGGAATGAGTGAAAGGTCATGTAGATGTATGATTGTGACGAAAACAAAATGGTGTATAGAAATGCTTCAAATATCCTATTGATTAGTATATGGAATGTGAATGTGTAACTTGGTATGTGGTTGAATCGAATGGTCTAAGGAACTATGGTATAGTTCGGTTTGAATGAAGTAATTAGCCTCATTCCATTTTGTTTCCTTTTGCGATAATGTTATTAATGGTTGGTAGTGCATTGCTTATGACTTCTCGAGTTATATACTCATTCGGTGTTTGCTTGTCACCTATTTTAGGTTTCTTGGACTCGACTTTTTATGTATTCGGGACCGTCATCGAAGTCATCACACCGACTAGCGACTTTTTGGTATCTTCTTCTTAGATGGTCTAAGAGAACATTTCGCATGTATAGGCTATTATGTTTTGTTTGAACTTGGTATGTAAAATTTTGAATAGCCATGCGAAAATGGCTTATAAATGTTTTGAGCATAATGTTATAATCATTTGGTATGTATATGCTCATTAAGAGGCACGGAAATGTTTGGCAATGACCAGCCATTAGAATGGGTCATCATGATTATATTTTGGACTATATATGAAAAAGGGGTGGTTGAATCATAGAAACTATGTGTTAGAGAAAGTCTACCCTAGAAATAGATGCTGGCAGCAACAGTGATGTGGATGTGAAAAATCACTAAAAATAGTAGGAATGGAATTAAATAGTGAATAAATTATGTAAATGAACGCTGATGAATCTAAATTCATATGGAAGAAACAAAACGGTCATATGAGTTGTATGTTAAGAGATATTTGGGTTTTCGTAAAACAGGGCCAGAACGGTTTCTGGATTCCTTGTTCCGACTTTGAAAATTAATTATAAATTAAACCGAGACTTTTAGAAATCATGCCTTATATGTATAGATTCCTTTTAGAGTCTAGTTTCTATAGAAACAAACGGTATCAGTATTGAAGCTTTGCACAGGGAGTTATTCGAGTTGCAACGCACGAAGGGCAGTGTAGTCAACCTCTGTAACATGGGAGACTTTAACTAATAAACTGTACTAATTGACTTGACCAAAAATTCTAGAAAAAAATATGTAGATGGACATATGAGTCTATTTTCAGGGAAAAATTACGAAACTGATTTTCGAGTTGTAGAACTCAAGTTATGATTTTTGAAGCGACTAGTACACAGATTGGCAGCTTGTCTGGGAAATTATCAATAAGTGGTTTGAAGTTTGTTAACACCTCGTGTCCGACTCCGGCGACGGTCTCGGGTTAGGGGTGTTACAATTTTTTTGGTGACTTCTGACGGTTCTAGGACTACCATAGCACGTATGAGTCTAGCTATACATGCCTTAATGTTAATGTTTAAATGTGTGGTGACTTCTGACGGTTAAAATTTTTTGTTTTGATTAGTAAATGGATCCCGATGTAGAGAGAACCTTGGCGGATGACGTTGAAAGTGTAGTGGCTGCTCCTGCACAAGGGATGCCGCCTGTTGAACCTCAGTCATCTGCGAATAATCAAGGTGAGGGGGCTAAACAAGCCTTCTTTACCATGATGAATGAGTGGGTCGCGCAATATGCCCGAACCAATCCGGCCGTCCAACAATTCACGAATTTGAATAATCCACCCCAAGAGCCCGTAATGCCATCGCCATCGACCACGTGAGGCCGAGTATGCCACCGAGACTTGATTAGGAAGCGGGGCTGAAGAGTTCAGGCCATAGTTACCGATGATGCCGAAAGGGCCGAAGTTCGCTTGATAACACCATTCGGTGTTTGATGAACTGTCATGCACACCGATGAATGTCTAAAGTGTGCTATATCCTTGTTGCGAGACTCACTACTATTGGTGGAGGACTTTGATTTCCATAGTCCCAAACGAACGAGTTACTTGGGATTTCTTTCAAATAGAATTTCAAAGAAATATATTAGTCACGGTTCATCGATCAAAAGCGTAAGGAATTCTTGGAGCTCAAGCAAGGTCAGATGACAAGATTCAATACTGAACATGAGTTCGTAAGACTCGACCGGTATGCCCGGAGTGTGTGGCTGATGAGGTTGCTATGTGCAAGAGGTTTGAAGAAAGATTGAATGAAGATTTAAAGCTACTAGTGGGTATTTTGGAGATAAAAGAACTGTAACACTAGTTGAACGAGCCTGCAAGGCGAGGAACTTGGAAAAGAGAAGAAGAAGGCTGAATTTGAAGCTAGAGACTATCGCAAAAGATCGACGGGTAAAGCTCGTTTCTACTGAAAGAAGTTCGTGGAGGACACCAATAAATCGAGGACGATCAGGGATTTCCATAAGAGCACGACCATTGACGGACTCCCGAGCTACTTCGGTAGCTAGTGTGGGCAATAACCGCCAAGAGAAACCCGAATGCCCCCAATGTGGGAGAAGACACATAGGTGAATGTTGGCGTAAGTCTACCAATAGGGCTTGTTACGGATGCGGTTCAAGGACCACTTCATTAGAGATTGCACGAGCTTGATGAGAAGAATAGGATGCAAGGTGCAAGACCTAGTGGAATGACAACTAGAGGTAGACCACCAAGAATTTCGGTGGTAGGGGTGGTAGTCGAGAGGGGCCACCGACACTACTGCTCGATCCGAGACCAGACTCTCGCTAGGGCATATGCCATCCGTGCACGAGAGGAAGCATCTTCCCCGATGTTATCACCGGTACTTTCACTCTCTTTGATACTAGTGTGATTATGCTCATTGAACCTCGCTCTACTCATTCATATGTATGTGAAACCTTAGCATCCAAAGAAGACTCTACCTGTTGAGTCTACTGAGTTCGTAATTCGAGTGTCAAACCCTTTGGGTGAATACGTGCTTGTTGACAAAGTGTGCAAGAAATGTCCCCTAGTAATCCGAGGGTCTTTCTTTCCGGCGGACCTGATGCTTTTGCCGTTTGATGAATTTGATGTTATACTCGGTTTAGATTGGTTGACCGTGCATGATGCGGTTGTGAATTGCAAAAGTAAGACTATTGATTTGAGGTGCGCAAATAACGAGATGATTCGAATTTAGTCTACGGACTTGAAGGGTTGCCAACCGTAATATCATCAATGTTGGCCCGTAAATATGTAAGAAAAGGGTGCGAAGCATACCTTGCGTATGTACTTGATGATAAGGAGTTAGAAATAAAACCCGAATCTGCGTGCTTGGTGGTTTGTGAATACCGGATGTTTTTCCCAAGAATTACCGGTTTACCACTTGCTCGGAAGTAGAGTTTGGTATTGAGCTTGTACTTGGGACTACGCCAATTTCGATAGCTCCGTATCGTATGGCACCAATCGAGTTAAAGGAGTAGAAAGCTCAGTTGCAAGAGTTGACGGATAGAGGTTTTGCTCGACCAAGTTTTTCACCTTGGGGTGCACCAGTGTTGTTTGTGAAAAAGAAGGACGGAACCATGAGGTTGTGCATCGACTATCGTCAGCTTAATAAAGTGACAATAAAGAACAAATATTCGTTATCACAGATCGATGATTTGTTCGATCAACTCAAGGGAGCCTCGTGTTCTCAAAAATAGATTTGAGATCGGGCTATTACCGATTCATGAATCCGAGATTCGGACATACCCAAAACCGCCTTCGTAACGAGATATGGTCACTACGAGTTCTTAGTGATTCCGCTTGGGCTCACTAATGCCCTCGGTATTTATGGATTTGATGAATCGGATCTTCGCACCATATTTGGATCGGTTCGTAGTTGTGTTCATTGACGACATCCCGGTCTATTCAAGAGATGAGACCGAACATGCGAGCACCCGAGATTAGTGTTGCAAATATTACGGATAAGCGGTTATATGCTAAGTTCAGCAAGTGTGAGTTCGGTTAAGAGAGGTTAGCTTCTTGGGTCATGTGGTATCTCAGACGGGTATTCGAGTCGACCGAGCAAAATTTCAGCCATACTTAACTGAAGCCTCCAGAAACATTAATGAGGTTCGAGCATTTTGGGACTTGCTTAGTTACTTACCGACGGTTTGTAAAAGGATTCTCGATGATAGCCACACCCATGACGAAACCGCTTGTAAAGATGTCAAGTTTGAATGGACGGAAAAGTGTCGAAAAGTTTCGATCAATTGAAAACTCAATTGACTAAGCTCCAAGATTAGTACGTACCGAATCTGCAAAGAGTTTGTCATCTATAGTGATGCCTCCCTACTTGGGTTAGGTTGCGATTGATGCAAGAAGGTCGAGTTGTGGCCTATGCGTCCGAGACAATTAAAGCCACATGAGAAAATTATCCGACCCATGATCTCGAATTGGTCGCCATCGATTCGCTTTAAAGATATGGCGACACTACTTATTTGGTGAGAAGTGCCATATGTATTCGGATCACAAAAGTCTCAAATATTTGATGACTCAAAGAGACTTAAATCTGCGACAAAGATGTTGGCTCGAGCTGTTAAAAGATTATGAGCTTGTCATTGATTATCACCCGAAAGGCTAATGTGGTTATGACGCCTTAAGTCGAAAATCACTATTTGCTTTATTTAGCTATGAATGTACACTTGTCTATCCTACCCGACAATGTGTTAATAGCCAATTAAAGGCCAAACCATTATTGACTCATCAAATTCGCGAAACTTAGAAAGTTGACGATGAGTTGGTTGCAAAACGGTCGAGTGTGTTCCAACAAGGAATCGGAGTTTCAAATTGATGATGACGATTGTTTGAGGTTCGAAATCGTTGTGTGTTCCAAGAAATTCGAACTCATTTCGATGATTCTAAACGAAGCTCATTGTAGCCGAATGTCAATTCACCTGGGGAGTACGAAGATGTACAACGATTTGAAATGTCGGTTTTGGTGGCATGGTATGAAACGTGACATCTCCGACTTTGTTTCGAGATGTTTAATATGTCAACAAGTGAAAGCGAAACATCAAGTGCCTTCAGGGTTACTTCAACCGATCATGATACCCGAGTGGAAATGGGATCGAGTCACAATGGACTTTGTGTCTGGACTGCCATTGTCAGCGAGCAAGAAGGATGCGATTTGGGTTGTTGTTTATAGACTGACTAAGTCGGCTCACTTTATCCCCGTGCGTACAGATTTTTCATTGGATAAACTAGCTGAATTGTACGTTTCTCAGATTGTGAGATTACACGGGTACCGATTTACTTGTGTGTCGATAGAGATCGAGATTCACCTCGCGATTTTGGAAGAAATTGCAAGAAGCTTTGGGTACCAAGTTGCATTTTAGCACCGCTTTCATCCACAAACCGATGGTCAATCCGAGCGGATAATTCAGATACTTGAGGATATGTTGAGATGATGCGTCCTTGAGTTCGATGGTTCATGGAACGGTATTTACCTTTGATTGAATTCGCTACAACAATAGTTTTCAATCAAGTATTAAGATGGCGCCTTACGAGGCCTTGTACGGCGTAAATGCCGATACCGTTGTTTTGGACCGAGCTCGGAAAGCAAAATTTTCGAGTGGATTTGATTAAAGATGTGAATGAAAGTAAAAGGTAATCCGTGAAAGTCCAAGGCGCCACGATCGTCGTAAATCGTGACGCGGATTTGAAGCGAAAAGACATTGAGTATCGTGGGAGATAAAGTGTTTCTTAAAGTTTCGCTTTGGAAAAGATACTCGATTTGGCCAGAAGGCAAATTGAGTCCGAGGTTCATCGGGCCATATGAGATATCCGAACGAGTCGGTCCGGCTATGTATCGCTTGATTTTGCCCCTAAACTTGAAAAGATTCACGACGTCTTTCATGTTTCGATGCTTCGACGCTATAAATCTGATCCATCGCACGTAATTAGTCCATCAGAGGTTGAAATTCAAGCCGATATGAGCTATGAAGAAGAACCGATTCGTATCCTAGCTCGTGAAGTGAAGGAGTTGCGAAACAAAAGGGTTCCGCTGGTGAAAGTGTTATGGCTCAAACACGGGATAGAAGAAGCTACTTGGGAATCCGAGAACTCTATGAAAGTGCGATACCCAAATCTATTTACCGGTAAGATTTTCGGGGACGAAAATTTCTTAAGTGGGGGAGAGGTTTGACAGCCCAAAATTGACCCTAGTCGGAATGTGGTTTCGGGACCGCAAATAAAAATAATTTAATGCTCATTTTGATGCTTATGATATGTGTTAATTCGTGTGTGACATTTTTGATGTTTGATTTAGAGTTATAAATGTGAATTTCACTAGAAAGGACCTAGTAGAAAACTTTGAAAGTATGATGGGGAAATGTGTGATGACTAATTAAAGCATGCATGCAAAACAATGGCCTTGCATGTCAAATATCCTTCTTTTTATAGGAGGTGGCGGCCATGACAAGGAGTATGGGCTAAACATGTCATGAAACATGTTTTGTTGGTGCATTAGGGAGAAACAATAAACAAATAAGTATGGGTAATAAAGAAAGAAAAAAATGTGTGTGAGTGAACCCCCCATTGCAGTGCATTGAAGAAAAGAAAAGAAAAAATTTTGCTCATCCATTTCATTCTCTCTTGACCGAAAATACCAAAGAGGAAAGAAGGAATTTTGCTTCATGTTTGGTTTGGAAGGGGATTAGGAAGAGATTTGGCTATACTTGCATCAAGATTAAGGTATGTTTGAGGTTGTGCCATGAGATTCATGCATGTTTTTAGTTGCTAGCTTGATGTTCTTATTAGCCCATGGTTCAAATCTTTGTTATATCATGGGGATGGTATTTGGCCAAGGTGGATTTTGTGTTAATGCCATTGCATGTTAAATATGAAGCTTGCTAATGGTATATGTGATGGTGGATTGATGGCTCTTGGACTTTCTTTTTAGTATTTTGAGTAAGACATTAAGTTCTTTGCTTAATCATGACCAAAATTATGGTGTTGTGATGTATTCGGTCATGGTATATCCATAAGTATGATTCATGCATGTTGCATGGTAGGTAAGATTTGAGCTTTGGATATGTGTTTATATTTGGATATAAACAACTTGAGATTCGCCCTTGCACCTACATGAATATATGTTTGCACATGATGTATTGGTATGACATATATACTATTTTAAGGTGTATATTTGCTTGTGATGTTGTTTCAGTTATGAAGTAAACGAGAGATGTGTATTGAGCTACAATATGTAATGCGTTAGTTAGTAAAATGTATGCTGTTTTTTTGTGTAGTATTAAGTGTAAAATTGGCCTCAACATAGACATGCATATTCGGCCAAATGAAGTAGATTGGTGTGCATGTATTCGGTTAGAGGCAACCATATTGAAGCCTTATCTTGGCTTAGATTATTGACTAAATGGGTAATAAGTGAGGATGGTTGCGAATATACAAACATACATATGCATGTGTAATTGAATTATGAATGTTTAGCAAGATGGTTAAACTAGTTGATTTATTGATTAAGCTCAAGGAGTTAAAGAAGGAGAATCAAGCAAGGGAAAGACGAAGGTCATCGAGTAGCCGACTTGGACTATTTTACCCAACACAAGGTAAGTCACTAAGCATATATTTTGTATTGATTTGAATAGACATAATGTCTATATAATTATGCCGAAAGGAATGATGAATTTATATACATGTATGTATGTGGTGATGGAAGTATTGAATGAAAGGAAAAGAGGTGAGATGTATTGAGTTGTTGATTTCAGCACTAAGTGTGCGAGTATAAACATTTGTGATCATGAGAATGGCACTAAGTGTGCGGGTTTAAAACTTGTACAGCATTAAGTGTGCGAGTTTGATCATATAGCACTAAGTGTGCGAGTTGATTATATAGCACTAAGTGTGCGGACTCACTATATGCTTTTGAATCACAATTGACACTGAGTGTGCGACACTATTGAGTTGATCACGGACAGCGGATCGGGTAAGTACCTTGAGTTCATGGCTAATAGGCACTATGTTTATATTTGGGGTTGAGCTTGGTAAGTTTGAACCTATGTGACAATGTAAATTGAAGTCACGTACATAAGAATTATCGTGGAATGAGTGAAAGGTCATGTAGATGTATGATTGTGACGAAAACAAAATGGTGTATAGAAATGCTTCAAATATCCTATTGATTAGTATATGGAATGTGAATGTGTAACTTGGTATGTGGTTGAATCGAATGGTCTAAGGAACTATGGTATAGTTCGGTTTGAATGGAGTAATTAGCCTCGTTCCATTTTGTTTCCTTTTGCGATAATGTTATTAATGGTTGGTAGTGCATTGCTTATGACTTACTGAGTTATATACTCATTCGGTGTTTGCTTGTCACCTATTTTAGGTTTCTTGGACTCGAATTTTTGTGTATTTGGGACCGTCATCGAAGTCATCACACCGACTAGCAACTTTTTGGTATCTTCTTCTTAGATGGTCTAAGAGAACATTTCGGCATGTATAGGCTATTATGTTTTGTTTGAACTTGGTATGTAAAATTTTGAATAGCCATGCGAAAATGGCTTATAAATGTTTTGAGCATAATGTTATAATCATTTGGTATGTATATGCTCATTAAGAGGCACGGAAATGTTTGGCAATGACCAGCCATTAGAATGGGTCATCATGATTATATTTTGGACTATATATGAAAAAGGGGTGGTTGAATCATAGAAACTATGTGTTAGAGAAAGTCTACCCTAGAAATAGATGCTGGCAGCAACAGTGATGTAGATGTGAAAAATCACTAAAAATAGTAGGAATGGAATTAAATAGTAAATAAATTATGTAAATGAACACTGATGAATCTATATTCATATGGAAGAAACAAAACGGTCATATGAGTTGTATGTTAAGAGATATTTGGGTTTTCGTAAAACAGGGCCAGAACGGTTTCTGGATTCCCTGTTCCGACTTTGAAAATTAATTATAAATTAACCCGAGACATTTAGAAATCATGCCATATATTTATAGATTCCTTTTTGAGTCTAGTTTCTATAGAAATAAACGGTATCAGTATTGAAGCCCTGCACAGGGAGTTATTCGAGTTGCAACGCACGAAGGTCAGTGTAGTCGACCTCTGTAACATGGGAGACTTTAACTAATAAACTCTACCAATTGGCTTCACCAAAAATTCTAGAAAAAATTATGTAGATGGACATATGAGTTTAGTTTTAGGGAAAAATTACAAAACTGATTTTCGAGTTTTAGAACTCAAGTTATGATTTTTGAAGCGACTAGTACACAGATTGGCAGCTTGTCTGGGAAATTATCAATAAGTGGTTTGAAGTTTGTTAACACCTCGTGTCCGACTCCGGCGACGGTCTCGGGTTAGGGGTGTTACAAGCATAGCATTCATATAGCTAAACGGATAATTTCATAAGCACAAATTCTCAATATCATACTTACTTCACATTACCAACCCTTATGTTCATACACAAAAGATCAACTTAGCCAAAGGCCGGTAGCTCATTTATCGACTGAGCGAATACAGATTTGTGAGGGATTAACTAATTCAATCACACACGAAACATACCTCATCGCTGGGATTTTACGAGTGTATTAATTTAAATTTTAATAGCAAGATCGCTCATTCCCAAATCAAGCATCTTCGGGGTTTAGCCGGATATAACCACTCGCACAAGGCCTTCGGGTCTTAGTCCGGATATGGTCACTAGCATAAATGCCTTCGGGACTTAGCCCGGATATAGTCGCTAGCACAAATGCCTTCAATCTTAGTCCGGATGTAGTCGCTAGCACAAAAGCCTTTCGGACTTAGCCCGATATCATTCGAGTAACCATGCACATATATCAATAAATCATGACACATTCATATTTCATTTTCATTACCAAAGCTCAAACACAAGACACTTATCACATTTACAATTTCTACTCAATAGCCACATACAAGAGCATGATTTTGATTTACTTAAGACATAATCTAACCGAATCATAATTTAAGTTCCATTACTCGAAAACTTACCTCGGATGTTGTCGAACGATTCCGATGGCTATTCGACCACTTTTTCCTTCCCTTTATCGGATTTAGTTCCCCTTTGCTCTTGAGCTTAATTTAACAAATAAATTGATTTAATCATTTGAGCATCGAAAAGAGGAACTCAAGGTACTTAGCCCACATATATTCATTAGACATTAAAGTCACATATGTACGGAATCATGAATCAAACTCAACACATTAGTTAATACTCTCCTTAGCCGAATTTTCTAAGTCAAGATAAAGCCTTCAATATGCTTACCTATGGCCGAACAACACATCAACCTATGTACTCATTCATGTGGCCGATTATGCATGTCTATGTTGAGGCCAATTATATACTCAATACCACACACAAATGGCATACCTTTTACTAACTAATGCATTACATATTATAACTCAATACGCATCCATCATGTACTCCATAACCGAAACAACATCATATGTAAGTATATACCTTGAGATATTGTATATGTCATACCAATACGTCATGTGCAAACATATATACATATATATATGTGCAAGAGCCGAATCTCAAAGTTGTTTATAACTAAACATGAACATAAATCAAAAACACAAATCTTACCTACATGCAATAAGCATAAATCATACTTATGGATATACCATGGCCGAATACATCACAACACCATACTATTTCAATTTTGGTCATGGTTAAACAAAGAACTTAATGTCTCACTCAAAAATGCTAAAAAGAAAATCCAAGAGTCATCAATCCACCATCACATGTATCATTATCAAGCTTCATATTTAGCATGCAATGGCATTAACACAAAATCCACCTTGGCCGAATATCATCCCCATGACATTGCAAAGATTTGAACCATGGGCTAATTAGAACTCAAGCTAGCAACTAAAAACATGCATGAATCTCATGGCACAACCTCAAACATACCTAAATCTAGATACAAGTATGGCCAAACCTCTTCCAAATCCTCTTCCAAACCAAACATGAAGCAAGAACTCCTTCCTTCTTCCTTAGAATTTTCGGCCAAAAGAAATGAAAAAGGATGAACAAATTTTTTTTTTCTCTTTTCTTCAACTCACGGCAATGGGGGGGGGGAACACTCACAAACATTCTTTCTTTTTTTTTTCCATTTCTTTATTACCCATACTCCTTATTTTATTTTTTCCTAACATACCTCACTAACATAACATGTTTGTGACATGTTTCCACTCATAGCATGGCCGGCCACTACTAATTAAGGGGGGAAATTTGACATGCAAGTCCTCCCTTTTGATTACAAGCACTATTAGATCCTTATAGATTAGCCTATCACATTTCAAAAGTGTCACACAAGTCCTACTAACTGAATTCACATGCAATCGACTAAATCGAAGCTTGAAATTTTCACACATTCATAATTACATATTCTAGACAATAAATATTACGTTCAAACATTTTGGTGGCTCGGTTTAGCGGTCCCAAACCACTTCCGACTAGGGTCAATTTTGGGCTGTCACAACTCTCCCCACTTAAGAAATTTTCGTCCCCAAAATCTTACCGTAAATAGGTTTGGGTATCGCTCTTTCATAGAGTTCTCGTGTTCCCAAGTAGCTTCTTCCATCCCGTGTTTGAGCCATAACACTTTTACTAACGGAACCCTTTTGTTTCGCAACTCCTTCACTTCACGAGCTAGGATACGAATTGGTTCTTCTTCATAACTCATATCGGCTTGAATTTCGACCTCTGATGGACTAATTATGTGCGATGGATCAGATCTATAGCGTCGAAGCATCGAAACATGAAAGACGTCGTGAATCTTTTCAAGTTCAGGGGGCAAAATCAATCGATACGCAACTAGACCGACTCGTTCGGATATTTCATATGGCCCGATGAACCTCGGACTCAATTTGCCCTTACGCCCAAATCTGAGTATCTTTTTCCAAGGTGAAACTTTAAGAAACACTTTGTCTCCCACCTGATACTCAATGTCTTTTCGTTTCAGATCCGCGTCGACTTACTTCTCATCGATCTGTGGTCGCCTTCGCACTTTCACGGATTACTTTTACTTTCCGCTCAAAGATCTTTAATCAAATCAACTTCAAAATTTTACTTTCACCGAGCTCGGTCCAAAACAATGGTGTACACCATTTACGCCCGCATAAGGCCTCGTAAGGTGCCATCTTAATACTTGATTGAAAACTATTATTGTGTTTAATTCAATCAAAGGTAAATACCGCTCCCACGAATCGCGAACTCGAGGATGCAACATCTCAACATATCCTCAAGTATCTGAATTATCCGCTCGGATTGACCATCGGTTTGGTGGTGAAAAGCGGTGCTAAAATGCAACTTGGTGCCCAAAGTTTCTTGCAATTTCTTCCAAAATCGTGAGGTGAATCTCGGATCTCTATCCGACACAATAGAAATAGGTACCCCGTGTAATCTCACAATCTGAGAAACATACAATTCAGCTAGTTTATCCAATGAAAAATCCGTACGTACGGGGATAAAGTGAGCCGACTTAGTCAGTCTATCAACAACGACCCAAATCGCATCTTTCTTACTTGCCGACACCGCAACCCGTATACAAAATCCATCGTGACTCGCTCCCATTTCCATTCGTATCATGATCGATCAAGTAAACCCGTAGGCACTTGATGTTCCGCCTTTACTTGCTGACATAGTAAACACTTCGAAACGAAATCGGAAATGTCTCGTTTCATACCATGCCACCAAAACTGACGTCTCAGATCGTTGTACATTTTCGTACTCCCCGGGTGAATTGACATTTGGCTACAATGAGCTTCGTTCAGAATCATCGAAATGAGTTCTGAATTTCTTGGAACACACAACCGATTTCTGTACCTCAAACAATCGTCATCATCAATTTGAAACTCCGATTCCATATTCGGAACACATTCAGCCCGTTTTGCAACCAACTCATCGTCGACCTTCTGAGCTTCACGAATTTGATGAATCAATAATGGTTTGGCCTTTAATTCGCCTACTAACACATTGTCGGGTAGAATAGACAAGTGTACATTCATCGCTCTTAAAGCAAACAGTGATTTCCGGCTTAAGGCGTCCGCAACCACATTAGCCTTTTCCGGGTGATAATCAATGACAAGCTCATAATCTTTTAACAACTAGAGCCAACGTCTTTGTCGCAGATTCAAGTCTCTTTGAGTCATCAAATATTTGAGACTTTTGTGATCTGAAAATACATGGCACTTCTCACCAAATAAGTAATGTCGCCATATTTTCAAGGCGAATACGATGGCAGCTAATTCGAGATCATTGGTCGGATAATTTTTCTCATGTGGCTTTAATTGTCTCGACGATAGGCCACAACTCGACCTTCTTGCATCAATACGCAACCTAACCCAAGTAGGGAGGCGCCACTATAGATGACAAACTCTTTGCCCGATTCGGCCGCACTAAAATTGAGCTCCACAAATAAGTTTTCGCTGATCAAAACTTTTCGACATTTTTCCGTCCATTCAACTTAACATCTTTTGAAGTAGCTTCGTCATGGGTGTGGTTGTCATCGAGAAACTTTTACAAATCGTCGGTAGTAACCGCAAGTCCCAAAAAGCTCCGAACCTCAAAATATTTCTGAGGCTTCCAGCTAAGTATGGTGAAAGTTTGCTCTGCCGACTCGAATACCCGATGCAGATACCACATGACCCAAGAAGCTAACCTCTCTAACCGTAACTCACACTTGCTGAACTTAGCATATAATCGCTATCCCGTAAAATTTGCAACACTAATCTCGGTGTTCAAGATGTTCGGTCTCATCTCTTGAATAGACCAAGATGTCATCAATGAACACAACTACGAACCGGTCCAAATATGCTCAAGATCCGATTCATCAAATCCATAAATACCGTAGGGCATTAGTGAGCCCGAACGGCATCACTAAGAACTCGTAGTGACCGTACCTCGCTCGAAAGTAGTTTTGGGTACATCCGAATTCAATCCAAGAATCGATAATAACCCGATCTCAAATCTATCTTTGAAAATACCGAGGTTCCCTTTAGTTGATCAAACAAATCATCAATACGCTGTAACGGATATTTATTCTTTATCGTCACTTTATTCACCGACGATAGTCAATGCACAACCTCATGGTTCCGCCCTTCTTTTCACAAACAATACCGGTGCACCCAAGGTGAGAAACTTGGTCGAGCGAAACCTCTATCCGTCAATTCTGCAATCGAAGCTTTCAACTCTTTTAACTCATGGTGCCATACGATCGGAGCTATCGAAATCGGCGTAGTCCCGTGTACAAGCTCAATACCAAACTCTATCTCCGAACAGTGGCAAACCCGTAATTCTTCTGAAAACATCCGTATTCAAAACCACCAGCACAGATTCGGTTTTATTTCTAACTCCTTATCATCAAGTACATACGCAAGGTATGCTTCACACCCCTTTCTTACATATTTCGGGCCAACATTGATGATATTACACCGGCAACCCTTTAAGTCCGTAGACTCAACTCGGATCATCTCGTTATTTGCGCACCTCAAATCCATAGTCTTGCTTTTGTAATTCACAACCGCATCATGCAATCGTCAACCAATCCAAACCAAGAATAACATCAAATTCATCAAACGGAAAAAGCATCAAGTCCGCGGAAAACAGAACCTCGAATTACTAGGGACATTTCTTACACACTTTGTCGACAAGCACGAACGACCCAAGGGACTTGACACCGAATTACGAACTCAAGAGACTCAATAGGTAAAGTCTTCATCGATGCTAAGGTTTCGCATATATAAGAATGAGTAGAACCAGGTCAATCAAAGCAATCACATTAGTATCAAAGAGAGTAAAAGTACCGTAATAACATCCGGCGAGGAAGCATCCTCGCGTGCACGATAGCATAAGCCCTAGCAGAGCGCGAGCCTCGGATCTGGTCGTAGCATCTCTAGATCCTCTCGACCACCACTAGCATTGCCCGTATTTCTAGATGGTCTACCTCGAGCAAAGGTAGCACCCGGTTTCCCACTCGATTTACATTCATTCTCGCACAACCTCGGGCAATCCTTAATGAAGTGGTCAACCGATCCGCACTTGTAACAGAGCGGTCATGGAATCTACAACTCCCGAATGCCATTTACCACAATATCGGCACTCCATTCTCGCCTCGACGATCATTTCCAACACTAGCGATCGAAGTGACTCGTGTGCTCACAGGGGGTCGATCGCGATCTCGTCTAGAAAAGGCCGAAGTGTCTCTAATCGGCCTAGATCATCTCTAAATTTCTTCGATGACTGTTGAAAGGGCTTTCCCGATGATCTCTTATGAAACTCCTTTGCCCCTACATCAGCTTTCCTTTTCTCCTTACTGAGCTCCTCGGCTTTGCAAGCTCGCTCGACAAGCACCACAAATTCTCGGATTTCTAAAGTGCCAACATACAACTTTATATCATCATTCAGTCCATCTTCAAGCGCTTACACATCACGCTTCAAGAAATGCATTCTCGTCATGCATCGCTAAGTTTCACAAATTTCGCTCATAGTCAGAACCGACATGGAACCTTGTTTGAGTTCAAGAAATTCCTTCCATTTTGGTCAATGAATCTCGATCGATATACTTTTTCTCAAACTCGGTTTGGAAAAACTCCCAAGTTACTTGCTCTCTAGGCACAACAGAAGTCAACGTATTCCACCAATAGTAGGCGTAATCACGTAGCAAGGAGATAGTACACTTTAGGAACTCATCGGTGTGCAAGATAGCTCGTCGAGTACCGGATAGTGTTGTCCAACCAAAATTCAGCTTGCTCAAGATCATCGCTGTCCGTAGCTTTAAATTCAAGAGCCTCGTGTTTTCGATTTTGTCAATCGGGCTTATTTGATCTTATTTGGTCGATTCTCGGAGGTATTGTAGGTGCGGGGTGGTATTAGTCGGAATGGAGGTTTTGGAACACCAGTATTAGTTCGAATGTATTGGTTGAACCAATCATTCATCACGCTATAGAAAGCTTGTCTAGCTTCATCATTCGGATTATTAGCAATAGGTTGAGAGTCCGCCGGAGTGTCCCTTGTCGGAGCAGCACTACACTCTCAACATCATCGCCTATCGCTTCGGTCGGGATCGGGATCCATTACTATAAATAAGCACATTTGCAAATGTCGAAATCACCACACTATCAAATAATCACATAAAATGGCATGTATAGCTAAACCCAATGCATTACGGTAGTCCTAGAATCGACTAAACCGTGGCTCTGATACCAATTTAATTGTAACACCCGTGCACTCGAGACCGTGGGGTCGAGTCGAACACGAGGTGCTAATAGACATAATATATTTATTTTCACAGTCCATTTAAAAATTTCTAGACAGCTGGGTAACTGTGTCACTGTCACCTAAAAAATCATATCTTCAGTTCCACAAATTGAAAATCAGTTTCGTGATTTTTCCCTGAAACTAGACTCATATATTCATCTACAAATTTTTTTCTAGAATTTTTGGTCAGGCCAATTAGTACAGTTTATTAGTTAAAGTCTCCCATGTTACAGGGATTGACTACACTGACCTTCGCGTATTACGACTTGGATATCTCCCTGTACAGGGCTTCAATACTGATTCCGTTTGTTTCTATAGAAGCTATACTCAAAGAGGAATCTATACATATATGGCATGACTCCTAATTATCTCTGGTTAATTTATAATAAATTTCAAAAGTCGGAACAGGGAATCCAGAAACTGTTCTGGCCCTGTTTCACGAAAACCTAAGTATCTCTTAACATACAACTCATATGACCGTTTCGTTTCTTCCATATGAAAGTAGATTCATGAAGGTTCATTTAAATAATTTATTCACTATTTAATTCCATTCCTACTATGTTTAGTGATTTTTCACATCCACATCGCTGCTGCTGTCAACATCTGCCTTTAAGGTAGACTTTACCTATTTCATAGTTTCCATGATTCAATTAGCCCTTTTTGCATACATAGCACAAAGTATAATCATGATTAACCATTCCAATGGCTAATCGTTTCCAAACATTTCCATACCTCTTAGTGATCAACATACAAAACGATTATAGTACTATGCTAAAAACGTATATAAGCCATTTTCGCATGGCTATCCAAATTTACACAAAATCCATGGGTACATGACCAACAACAAAAAGGGTAGTCCTATACATGCCATTATAAAGTTCAACCAAAATTGTACCAAAAGGGGGCTTTGATAGTGTGGGAGACTTCGACTTCCAAAAATCCCGAGTCCGATAGCTGACGAGCGAAAATCTATAAAATAGAGAAACAAAGAAACGGAGTAAGCAATTTATGCTTAGTAAGTTTTGAGCAAGGGATTCCAGCACAACAAAAGCATAGCATTCATATAGCTAAACGGATAATTTCATATGCACAAATTCTCAATATCATACTTACTTCACATTACCAACCTTTATGTTCATACACAAAAGATCAACTTAGCCAAAGGCCGGTAGCTCATTTATCGACTGAGCGAATACAGATTTGTGAGGGATCAACTAATTCATGCACACACGAACCATACCTCATCGCTGGATTTTACGAGCGATTAATTTAAATTTTACAGCAAGATCGCTCATTCCCAAATCAAGCATCTTCGTGGTTTAGCCGGATATAACCACTCGACAAGGCCTTCTGGTCTTAGCCCTGATATGGTCACTAGCATAAATGCCTTCGGACTTAGCCCGGATATAGTCGCTAGCACAAATGCCTTCAATCTTAGTCCGGATGTAGTCGCTAGCACAAAAGCCTTCGGACTTAGCCCGATATCATTCGAGTAACCATGCACATATATCAATAAATCATGACACATTCATATTTCATTTTCATTACCAAAGCTCAAACACAAGACACTTATCACATTTACAATTTTGGCTCAATAGCCACATACAAGAGCATGATTTTGATTTACTTAAGACATAATCTAACCGAATCATAATTTAAGTTCCATTACTCAAAAACTTACCTCGGATGTTGTCGAACGATTCGATGGCTATTCGACCACTTTTTCCTTCCCTTTATCGGATTTAGTTCCCCTTTGCTCTTGAGCTTAATTTAACAAATAAATTGATTTAATCATTTGAGCATCGAAAAGAGGAACTCAAGGTACTTAGCCCACATATATTCATTAGACATTAAAGTCACATATGTACTAATCATGAATCAAACTCAACACATTAGTTAATACTCTCCTTAGCCGAATTTTCTAAGTCAAGATAAAGCCTTCAATATGCTTACCTATGGCTGAACAACACATCAACCTATGTACTCATTCATGTGGCCGATTATGCATGTCTATGTTGAGGCCAATTATATACTCAATACCACACACAAATGGCATACCTTTTACTAACTAACGCATACATATTATAACTCAATACGCATCCATCATGTACTCCATAACCGAAACACTATCATATGTAAGTATATACCTTGAGATATTGTATATGTCATACCAATACGTCATGTGCAAACATATATATATATATATATATATATGTGCAAGAGCCGAATCTCAAAGTTGTTTATAACTAAACATGAACATAAATCCAAAACACAAATCTTACCTACCATGCAATAAGCATAAATCATACTTATAGATATACCATGGCCAAATACATCACAACACCATACCATTTCAATTTTGGTCATGGTGAAACAAAGAACTTAATGTCTCACTCAAAAATGCTAAAAAGAAAATCCAAGAGTCATCAATCCACCATCACATGTATCATTATCAAGCTTCATATTTAGCATGCAATGGCATTAACACAAAATCCACCTTGGCGAATATCATCCCCATGACATAGCAAAGATTTGAACCATGGGCTAATTAGAACTCAAGCTAGCAACTAAAACATGCATGAATCTCATGGCACAACCTCAAACATACCTTAATCTAGATACAAGTATGGCCAAACCTCTTCCTAATCCTCTTCCAAACCAAACATGAAGCAAGAACTCCTTCCTTCTTCCTTAGAATTTTCGCCAAAAGAAATGAAAAGGATGAACAAATTTTTTTCTTTTCTTCAACTCACGGCAATGGGGGGAACACTCACACACATTCTTTCTTTTTTTTTCCATTTCTTTATTACCCATACTCCTTATTTTATTTTTCCTAACATACCTCACTAACATAACATGTTTGTGACATGTTTCCACTCATAGCATGGCCGGCCACTACTAATTAGGGGGGAAATTTGACATGCAAGTCCTCCCTTTTGATTACATGCACTATTAGATCCTTATAGATTAGCCTATCACATTTCAAAAGTGTCACACAAGTCCTACTAACTGAATTCACATGCAATCGACTAAATCGAAGCTTGAAATTTTCACACATTCATAATTACATATTCTAGACAATAAATATTACGTTCAAACATTTCGGTGACTCGGTTTAGCGGTCCCGAAACCACTTCCCGACTAGGGTCAATTTTGGGCTGTCACAGTTTAATGCCGTTTTTAGGTTCTGGTGGTCTCGGGATTACTGTGACATAAAAAATGAACCAGGTGTGTACCCTAAACATGAAAAATCAGAGTTCAAAAGAAATCGAAAAAGGGAAGTGTCGACGCCACACGGGCGTGTGGCCAACCGTGTGACTGACGAAGGTGTGGACGTGTGCATGACATGGCCATGTGGTGGTGTGAGCCACATGACCAAGGCCAAATTAGGCATTTGGATTTTGGGCTAGGCCGTGTGGGCCTGCATAGGGAAGCCAAATAGGCATGTGGTCCTAGAATTTTGAAATCTTTCCTAGGGTTGCTTGAGTCATTCCGATCGATTATGGGCCTACTGTGGGGTCGACAAGGGGGTAACCAAACCTTATTTCATGTGATCTATTACTCTAATAGTCTAATTTGAGTAGGGAACTGATATGAATGCCTGACTGTACTGTTAAATATGTACTTATCTGTATACAAGTATGTTAAGCATGTTTATTTTGTTATTTTGGCATCTGTATTCTGTATCTGTGTTTGGGGTGAGATTTGTATATATGAAGGAAGTGATCTGTACGATGACTTTTTGCTTATTTTCTGGTAGTTTGACTGCATATTATGTATTATGTGTCGCATCAACACTATATGGTGTGTAGGGATGAGTGGGTTTTTTTACCCCACATGTTGTGATGGAATGGTCAGATATAGTGTGTAGAGAATGGGGGTAGTATCCAGTATGTTTGTTCTGTTAATCTAACTCTGATATCTGTATTTGTTATGAACTTAGGTCCAAATTTGTATCCGATTGTATATGAAATACTGTGTATGTTGCATGAATATTTCTGTTGGGTTACACACTGAGTTCTCGAAAACTCACATCTATTTGCCTACTCTGTTTAGGTAATCCATAGGCATATACGGGTCGATGCGACGGAGGCTCAGTAGTGACGACTTGACGGGAAACTGTTTTCATTATTAAAATTTGATGGTTTTTACTAAAATTTCAGTTTCCGTGAGGGTTTTGTAATTTTTGGACTCTCCGGAATTTTTGGTTTAATTTTTTAGTTTGGTTGCGTTATGATTTCTAAACTGCGACGATTCGACAAAATATCAATTTTACGCGAACGAATGTTATTTTTGAAAACATGGGCGTGGTTTTGAATTAAACATTTTTTCAAACTTCCGTTGAAAAATGATTTAGTTAACCTTAAGGGATAACATGTAACGATCAGTAATAAATATATAAATGAATACGTTAACTCTGACGTTTTAGTATAGTATCATCAGTTTCAAAACCTTTCTTTGTCACACTTTTGGATTCGGCCATAACTGTAACACCCCTTATCCGTATTCAATGACGGAGCAAGATACGAGGCATTATCGGACTCACATCACAAGCAAACATACCATTTTCATTCAAACATAAAGTCCCTAATGTGAGCCTACGAGGCCCAACACATGCTTTGGAAGTGGTTCGGGACTAAACCAAGCACTCAGGAAAATTTTACAAACTAAGAAAATTTTTTGCTATGAACAGGGGTCACATGCCCGTGTGGTTTGGGACACGCCTGTGTGGGCAAGCCGTGTGGTCACACACACTCGTGTCATTAACCCATGTAACTCTCTGTTTTGCAAAGCATGAACAAATTGAGGTCATATGGCCAAGTCACATGCCCGTGTGCGAGGCCATGTGGTTAACTAAATTTTCATAAAATAGGTGTAGACTTCACATGCCCAGGACACATGTTCGTTCCTGAGGCCGTGTCCTTCACATAGTTGAGACACACGGCCTAGACATATGCCCATGTGTCTACCTGTGTGGAAAAAATAAAGGCTATTTACCAAGCAATTTGTCACCCTCTTTTCCACCTACACACACACAAGTTCAATGGCATAGATCATGATATACTTAGGCAACCAAACATCCACAAAACAAGGCCAAATCATGTCATTTCATTATCCACACTCAACACATTTACAACACCATAATTTGTCAAACCAAATCATACCAACTCACATTCTACAAGTTTCAATATGGCTACCAATAGCATGCATAATTTTACTTAGTTTTCCTAGCACACCAATGAGCCAATCTTAACCATTCAACAACCAAAACCATTCAGCACATTCAACCATTTACTAAGCATTTATAAACCACACCACACAAGAGATAATTGCACATGCATGCATATATAAATATATATAAGCTTACAACCAATTCAACCAAAATGAGCCAAGTTACATGGCCAAATACCACATAAGCCTTTAACAATTACAAGCCAATACATTTGGCCAAATCAAATGACACATATAACAAAATGACAAAGTCCCTATACATGCCATACTTTCAAAATGTTTAAAATCATCGATACCCAAAATGACAGTTGATAGTGTGATACAATCTCTGACGATCTCCAACTCGAGCTAGCTTGGTAGACATTATAAAGCATGGAAATGAAATGGAGTAAGCTATATAGCTCAGTAAGCTCGTATGAACAAAATAAGCAAACCTTACCATGCATTAACATGTAAGTAATTTAATGTAAGGTAATGTAATTTACCAAAATCTCATGATTGAAAATCACTACCATCACAAACTTACCTTAAAATCGTCATATCACGAATTAATAGTCATATGCTTTAAGTTCATTCCTATACCATCTCAAAATGATTTCATACACATTCTCATCCTTGTCATACCCAATGTACCACTCGAAATAATAAATCTGGATACTCGGGAAACCTTGCACACAAGGTGCCACATATGTAGCCATTGCTACTGTAATATCCCAAATTAAGGTCTAGTCAGAATAGTGATTTTGAGACAACAAATTCGAAAGATAAATAATTATTTTATGATTACTTGATGGTCCATGACATGATTTCATGTTTGTGTAAAATTTTCATGAAGAAATTCTATGCCTAAAGTGTCCAATTTAACTTTAAGGACCAAATTGAATAAGTTGCAAAACTTTTGTTCTAGAAGCTTTAAGCATGAAATTGCATTGGATTATTAATTAGAGGTCCTTAAATAGCAATTTGACCAAGTATTAAAATTTTGGACAAAAATGGGCATGCATGGGTAAAATTTTAAAGAAAGGCCTTAAGGGTATTTTTGTCTTTTGGTAATAAATGAATTAAAAGGGAAAATGAAGTGAAAAACATGTGTGATATGGTTGTATTTTGATGTTTAATGGATGAAAATGGAAGTTTGATGTGTGTTTAACATCTTTTGCTAAGTGATTTTTAGTGAAAACACCTAAAAAGGACTTATTTGTAAAAGGTGTAAAAATGAGTAGTAGATGTGACAGCCCTAATTTGACCCTAGTCGGAAAGTGGTTTCGGGACCACAAAATTGAGTCATAAAAATAATTAGATGTTATATTCTGTGCTTATTATATGTGAAAGTGCATGTGTGAAAATTTCATGCTTTGATTTTGTCGTTTGTGAGTGAAATTATTATAGGACTTGTGTGAAAATTTTTGAAAATGTGATAGGTTAATTTTGTAGTGGCCAAATAATTTATGGTGTAAAATAGGTGGATTTGCATGTCAAATTTCCCACTTTAATGAGTAGTGGCCGGCCAAAAAGTTGGTGATAAATAAAATATGCTTTTTAAATTAGCATTATTAAATTTGATGGCTTCATTATCATAATATAATGATAAATAAAATAACAAAAATGAAGTAAAGGAAAAAGTTTGTTCATCTTTGTTCTTCATAGCCAAAATTAGGAGAGGAAAAGAAACTCAAGCTACATTCGGTCAGTTTTGAGTTGGAATTAAGGTAAGAAATTCATGTTAGTTTTTGAAATTTTAGCATAGTTTAAGCTAGATACTAAGTCCCTTACTTAGGCCATGTCAAAATTTTGAATTTGGTGGTGATGTGAGTATTCGGCTATGGAATATGTTAAAGAGAATGGTTGTTGTCTTTATGTTTTAATGAATAATTGTGAATGGGTGATGTTTGAACTAGTTTAATGTTCATATAGGTGGTTTGAATGATAGAAAAATCGGCTTGTGTATTTGTGAAATTGCCGAATGTGAACTTGGATAATATTGAGTAATGTTTGTGTTTTAAAATGATGGAATGGAGTGGATGCTTTGGATGAGTTATGCTTAATTATAAGTTGAATTTAAAGCTTGATAAATTGCTCTTAATAATTCCGATTAAATTTGCTCTTAATATTTTCGGTTAAATTTGCCCTTAGTATTTCCGAATATGTTACTTAGTTAAAGAAAATTTGAAAGCACTTAGTTAATTGGTATTAGGTTAATGGTGTGTGTATAAATTAATATAAACTTTGTATATGTACTAAATGTTGTAGATGAATTCGGCCTTAGGAGAAATTTTGGTATACAATGCTTGAATGTTAACAGGTTATTGCTTTAATGACCAAATGTGTCAATGGCTAATGCATGGACTAGTTGATCAATATGTGTTAAAAGGGAAACGTAAATAAATACCTATTTGATGAGCTATATATATATATATATATTCAGCTATATGGTAAAGATATATATATATATGAAAATATGATAAGCCTTATGAGTTTTGTGTTTGTGTATGTGAGCTAAGTATACAATGAATATTCGACTATAAGCTAGCTTGATGGGACCTTAATAAATTAAATTTTGTTTGAATTAGATCAAGAGCATAGAGAACCAAGGTTGGGCAGATGAAAAGAGAAAGTAGTTGAATAGCCGATCCGAGACTGTTCAAAAATATTTGAGGTAAGTTTTAAGTAGTTAAATACAAATAATATTCGATAATGGCATGACAGATTATGAGAATTAAATATTACTTGTCATATATGTATATGGCCAAATGGCAATTGTAATGGAAGTAAAATGTGATATGCTTTTATGATCAAATGATAATGATAGATGAATATGAGTAAGATGTTATGTGTAAACTATCAAATGATAAATGTGAGTGATAAAATAAAATAAAAGTGAATAAAATGTAGGATGATATATTCGAATGATGCTTGTACCTAATTTGGTGTGATTGTGTTATATGAAACTTGTTGAATTGAATATCATACAGTACTATTCGGGCCTTTGAGCCTAGCAGGCTATAATGCCGATGATATACTATTCGGGCCTTTGAGCCTAGCAGGCTAGAATGCCGGTGAGATACTATTCGGGCCTTCGAGCCTAGCAGGCTATAATGCCGGTGAAATGATATCAGGCTTCGAGCCTAGCAGGCGAAATGCCGGTGAATGAATTCGGGTTTAAAACCTAGCAGGCTGAATGCCGGTGATTTGATAAAAGTCTAAAACTAAGATACCTCATGTTAGAATGACAAATGAATACGTTCAATACGATAAGTTGGCTAGGTACGTATTATGTACTCATATGTGACTATGATTTGAATTGAATCATAAGTGTATAATGTGATACATATGTGAATAAATGTTATATCTATATTTATGATCATGATATATTCGGTCAAGGTGTGAAGATATGCGAAAATATTTGATTTATTTATGCCAAATGAATTCAGATTAAGTGAAATTAGAATGCAAATTGTGCATTATGTGCTTGTGTATATTCGGCCAAATGGTAATATATCTAGAAAATGACCTCTTGAGAAATTGAATAATTGATGTATAATTGAGTTCATTTGTTGTAACGCCCTCACGCCCGAAACCGTCGCCGGAGTCGAGCTTGAGGAGTTACCGAACATAATTTATCAAATAAAGAACTTCACGTAACACCCCTTACCCGTATCCGTCGCCGGAACAGGGTACGAGGTATTAACAAATTATAGTATATATTATTAAACAAAACCCAACAAAAATATGGCGTGCAATTTGATCAGTATAACATATGCCATTAACAATACAAACCAACTTCAAAGGCTTCGTACAAAATGATTAGTTTGATACTATAAGTAGTAATTTGAACCTAGACAATTATGACACGTAACAAAATAACTAAGTCTGTTATACATGCCATATTTCAAAATGTTGAGTTCGGATACCAAGAGTATTGATAGTGCGGAGGGATCTTCTACGATCTCGACTCTGTGCTAATGGATGACACTATAAGACAAAGGAGAGAAAAGAAAGTAAGCTTATAGCTTAGTAAGTAAGTATAAAAATAACAAATAAGAAATCTAATATGTTTACAACATAACTCAATTATGTCATATTTTTAATTTTAATTGTTTACTCCAATTTGATCAAGCTGTCCCTCCTGCGTCATGATCACTAAATAAATCATAACTCGAGTTACTAAACTCAAAATTCAAATCCGTAAAATTTCCCTGAATCTAGACTCATAAAAATTCTTACTAATGTTTTTCTAGAATTTTTGGATCAGCCAATTAATACAGTTTATTAGTTAAATTTTCCCCTGTTACACAGCTCAACTGATCAGACCTCTGTTCATTACAAATTGAATTTCTCTCAGTACACAATTTAAATAACCATGAAACTGTTTCATTTAAAACTAAACTCAACAAGGAATTTAGGCATATAAACTATATTTCTTAATTTGTTTTATAGAATTTTTAATGATTTTTCAAAGTTGAAATAGGGGATTACATAGTCATCCTAAGCAAGTCTCACACAATTGTAAATATCTAAAAATATAGAACTCCTTTGCTTTCTCTGTTTCTTTTATATGAAAATAGACTCATTAATATTTAATTTCATATCTCATTCAACCTATAATTAAATTCCTTCTATTTTTGGTGAATTTTCAAAATCACATCACTGCTACTGTCCAAAACAATTTTAATGCTAATTTCATTCTTTCACACATTCTTTATACTAACCTCATTTTAACTTACATATATATATACCACAAATCATTTTCACCACATTTCATACATCACAAGGGTAGGTCCATGACTACAATGTCTGTGACAGCCCTAAAGTGACCCCAGTCGAAAAGCGGTTTCGGGACCGCTAAACCGAGTCACCAAATTATTTGAATGTGATATTTATGGTCTAAAATATGTGAATATGAATGTGCGAAAATTTTAAGCTTCGATTTAGTAAATTGCATGTGAATTTAGTCAAAAGGACTTGTGTGACACTTTTGAAATGTGATAGGCTAATCTACAAGGATCTAATAGTGCATGTAATCAAAAGGGAGGACTTGCATGTCAATTTTTCCCCCCTAATATGTAGTGGCCGGCCATGAACATGGGTGGACAAGGTGTTATGGCTAAAAAGAAACATGTCATAGACATGTTGGCTGAATGCATTATGTAAGGAAAAATAAAATAACGAGCATGGTAATTGAATAATGAAAGGGAGGAGTGATGAAAAAAAAATGGTCTCATCCATGCCCCCATTGCCGTGAGTTGAAGGAGAGAAAAACAAAAAAAAAACAAGTGTTCATCCTTTGGTTCATCCTTGGCCAAATAGAGGAAAGAAAGGAAGGGGAGGAGCTTGAGAAAATCGGCTATGGTGATTTGCTAGACTAAGGTATGTTTGATGTTGTCCATGAGATGCATGCATGTTTTAGTTGTTAGCTTGAGTTCTACCTAGCCCATGGTCTAAATCTTGCTATGTGATGAAGATGATACTCGGCTTTGGGTGTTGTTTTCTTGGTTGTTGTTTGATGTTATGGTGGTTCACTAGATTAAGGGATGTGTTATGTTGCTTGAGGTGTTAGATAAATTTGAACTCATCACCAATCTCTTTAAGCAACCCAAGTTAAAAGTTTTGATATTGAGGTATCTTGAGCATTCGGCCATGGTAGGAAATAGAAGAGAAATAAGGTTGTTGTTAGATGAAGTAGAGTCTAACAAATGAGCTCGTATGTGCATTAGTTGCTAGATGGATAAGAATCGGCTAGCAAGTTGTGTGCTAAGGCCGAATATAATTTTGTATATTATGGGTAATGCATGTGTTGAATTAATGGAAAGGAGAGGATGCTTTAATAGTGTATATATGTGTATTAGCCAAGTTTTGAACTTGAAACAAATGGTGTTTAGTCAATACAAGTGACCATACTTGTAGAATGTATTAAGTGTTGCAATCGGCCTTAGCATAGATGTGTATGTTCGGCCACATGAATGAGTACATGAGTTGATGTGTATGTTCGGCCATAGGTAGCCTATTGATGGCTTTAGCTTGACTTAGAAAATTGACTAAGGGAAATATTAGCTAGTATGTTGAATTCGATTCGTGATTTCGTACATATGTGACTCTAATGTCTAATGTATATATGGGCCAAGTACCTTGAGCTTCTCTTTTGATGTTGAATGAATTGTATTAAATTGCTTGATGTGATTAAAAATGTGTATGATCACCGTGTATTTGAGCTAAAAGGTGGCCATATGACCTATCAAACTCCTTGTCATATTCGCCATAAGCTAGCAAAATGAGACTTTAATAAGTTAAATTTGTTTGAATTAGCTCAAGAGCTTAGAGGACCACAGTTGGATAAGGGAAAGGAAAAAGTGATCGAATAGTCCGTTGAAGCCGTTCGACAACATCCGAGGTAAGTTTTGAGCAATGGAACTTAGATTATGATTTGATTAGATCACGTTTAAGCAAATCAAAATCATGCTCTTTGTGTGTGGCTATTGAGCCGAAATTGCAAGTGTGATAAGTGCCTCGTGTTAGAGTTTTGCTAACGAAAATGAAATACTGAATGTGTCATGATTTATTGATAAATGTGCATGGTTATTCAAATGATGTCCTGCTAAGTCCCAAGGCTTTGTGCTAAGTGACTAAATCCGGACTAAGATCCAAGGCATTTGTGCGAGTTACTAATTCGGGCTAAGCCCAAGGCATGGTGCAAGTTATTAAATCCGAGTTAAGTCCCAAGGCATTTGTGCGAGTTACTATAACCGGGCTATGTCCCAAGGCATTTGAACAGTAGCTATATCTGGTTAAACTCCGAAGGTACGTGATTCGGGAATGAATGATCTTGCTGTAAAATTTCAGTTAATACGCTTGTGAAATCCCAACAATTAGGTATGTTTCAGATGTGCTTTGAATTAGTCGAGCCCTTACAAATAAGTATTCGCTCAGGTTGATAAATGAGCTACCGCCTTTAGCTAAGTTGATCTTTGTGTATGAATATAAGGGTTGGTAATGTGAAGTAAGTATGATATTGAGAATTTGTGCATATGAAATTATCTGTTTAGCTACATGAATGCTATACTTTGGTTGTGTCTAAATTCATGACTCAAACTTACTAAGCATTAAATGCTTACTCCGTTTCTTTGATTCTTTGTTTTATAGATTTTGGTTCTTCAGCTATCGGACTCGGGATTTTTGAAGTCGAAGTCGCCCACACTATCAAATCTCCTTTTGGTATATTTTTGGTTGAACTTTGAAATGGCATGTATAGGATTACCCTTTTGTTGTAGGTCATGTACCTTTCGGTTTTGTGTAAATTTGGATAGCCATGCGAAAATGGCTTAAGTATACTTTGGGCATGGTATTATAATCATTGTATGTTGTTCATTAAGAGGCATGGAAATGTTTGGAAACGATTAGCCATTGGGATGGTTAATCATGATCATATTTTGTGCTATTTATGTTAAAGGGCTAGTTGAATCATGGAAACTATGAAATAGGTAAAGCCTACCTTAAAGACAGATGCTGATAGCTGCAGTGACATGGATGTGAAAACTCACTAAAAATAGTATGAATGGAATTAAATAGTGAATAAATTATGTAAACGAACCTTGACGAGTCTATTTTCATAGGAAAATAACGAAATGATCATATGAATAGTATGTTAAGAGATATTAAAGTTTTCGTGAGACAGGGCCAGAACGGTTTCTGGAGTCCCTGTTCCGACTTCGGAAATTAATTATAAATTTACCAGAGATAATTAGAAGTCATTCCATATATGTACAGATTCCTTTTCGAGTCTAGTTTCTGTAGAAACAAACAGCATCAGTATTGAAGCCCTGTACAGGGAGATATCCAAGTCGTAATGTGCAAAGGTCAGTGTAGTTGATCCCTGTAACATGGGGGAATTTAACTAATAAACTGTACTAATTGGCCCAAGCAAAAATTCTAGAAAAAAATTTGTAGATGCATATATGAGTCTAGTTTCAGGGAAAAATCACGAAACCGATTTTCGAGTTGTGGAACTCAAGATATGATTTTTAAGGTGACAGTGACACAGTTAGCTGGCTGTCTGGAAATTTTTAAAATGAACTGTCCAAGTAAGTGGATTAAGCCCGTTAACCCCTCGTGTCCGACCCCGGCAACGGTCTCGGGTACGGGGTGTTACAATGTCACCACAAAACCATCCCATTGAACAATTCGGAATAATCCTCGATACTTGATGGTTTCAGCACACAGCCCCACCATCATATCTCATTTAATTCGGCTCTCTTGTACACATGGTGAACACTTAGTACCACTCATGCGACCTAGCCGATTTATCTCATAGCTCTCTTGTCTACATGGTATCCTTCACTTGGAATCACTCATGCGACCTAGCTACATTTATCTCTCACGTAGCTCTCTTGTCTACATGGGATACATCCCGTATCACACATGTGACCTAGCTACTATATAGTATCTCGTAGCCTTCTTGTACACATGATGTGCACTCGGCACCATACATGTGACCTAGCTACGCTCCCTCTATTTTATTCGATTTTTCTGAATGTTCAACCGGGATCTCTCTCTCTATTATTTATTTCCATTCTTTCAATAGTCGATTTATACTTCAACATCATCTAATATATATATAATAGGCTGAAATATAAAAATGTAAATGAAATTAATGTATTATTTACATACAAACTTACCTCGGTGCAAAATATGAGAATTTTGCAATTTAGTCCAAAACTTTCTCCTTTCCCCGTTCAAGGTCGATTCCACGCCTTTCTTGATCTATAACAACATATTTAGCTCATTTAACACTCAAACTATTTATTTTAATCCAAAATCACATTATACAAAATTACATTTTGCCCCTAACTTTACAAAATTATGATTTTTCCCCAAGGCTCGGAAATTTAATTTCAGCCCTTATTCTTATGTTTAATGACCTACTGATCATTTTTCTCTTCTATGGCAACATCAAATTCTCACTCTAACATATAGTTATGAACAATAGGTATTTTTATCGATTATGCCGCTTTTGCTCGTTTTCGTTAAAAATCGCTTAGAAAAGATCGTTCCCTAACTTCAAACATTCATATTCTACCATCAAAAACAAAATACATGCCTACCATTCATGGGTAAATTTTAAACATAAACCCTAATTCAACTAATGGTAGAAATAAGTAAACCGAAGCTACGAGGATTTCAAAATGTGAAGAACATTAAAAGCAGGGCTTGAATTCACTTACTATGAAGCTTGAAAGTTGAAGAAACCCTAGCTATGGAGGAGAGCAATTTTTGGCAGCAACTAATGAAGATGATAACCAATTTTGTGTTATTTTTCCCATTTTATTTCATTTAATATACAAATGACCAAAATGCCCTTACTACTAAACTTTCAAAAAAATTCCCTCCATGTCCAACTTTTGTCCATAACTTAAGAATGGGTCAAATTGCTATTTAAGACCTCCTAATTAATACCCCAAAGCAATTTCATACTAAAAACTTCTAAAACACTAGTTTTACAATTTATTCGATTTAGTCCCTATTCTCAACTTAAGCGCGAAATGCACAGAATTTCATCACGAAATTTTCATGAAATCATGAAATCATAAACCCCAAAATAATTATAAAACAATTATTTCTATCTCGGATTTGTGGTCACAAAACCACTATTCTGATTAGGCCCGAATTCGGGTTGTCACAATTCTCCCCCTCTTTAGAGATTTTTGTCCCCGAAAATCTTACTCGTAAAGAGGTTCGGGTACTGTTTCCTCATAGCTTCCTCGAGTTCCCACGTAGCCTCTTCTATCCCATGTCTGTGCCACAATACTTTCACTAAGGCTATATTTTTATTTCTTAACTGTTTAATTTCTCGAGCCAAAATCTTTATTGGTTCCTCCTCATAGGTCATATCCGGTTGAATCTCAATTTACATTGGAGAAATCACATGTGAAGGATCGAACGATAACGTCATAACATTGATACATGAAACACGTTATGAATTCTTTCTAACTCTGCCAGTAAGGCCAACCGATATGCCATGGTCCAATCCTCTCATAATCTCGTGCGGCCCAATAAAACGCGGACTCAACTTGCCTTTTCGCTAAATCTCGAATCTTTTTCCATGGTGACACCTTCAAGAACACTTTATCACCCACCGAAATTCAATCTCTTTTCTTTTAAATCGCATATGACTTTTGTCGATCTGAAGCGACTTTCAAGCAATCCCGAATTACTTTTATTTTCTCTTGGTTTCTTTAACTAGATCAACTCCGTGAATCTGCTTTCTCACTAAGTTCGGTCCAATATAAAGGAGTCCGACACTTACGACCATACAAGGCTTCAATGCGGTGCCATTTGTATACTTGATCGATAATCTTTTATTGTAAGCAAATTCAATCAAAGATAGATATTTCTCCCAACTACCTCCAAATTCTAAGACACAACATCTAAGCATATCCTCGAGTACCTGGATTACTCTTTCCGACTGACCATCTGTTTGTGGATGAAACGCAGTACTAAAATTCAATTTTGTACCCAAAGCTTCTTGTAACTTTTTCAAAAATCTCGAGGTAAATCTCGGATCTCTATCTGATATTATAGACATAGGTACTCCGTGTAACCTTACAATTTCAAAATATATAATTCGCTAATTTATCAAGTGAGTAATCGGTGCGTCTTGGTAAAAAGTGGGCTGACTTTGTTAATCTATCAACCACTACCCGAAAGATCCTTCTTTTTAGGAGTTAAAGGCAAACCGGTTACAAAATCCATGGTAATCTTGTCCCATTTCCACTCGAGCACCATTACTGGTTGAAGTAATCCGAAGGCACTTGATGTTTAGCTTTTACTTGTTGATGATCAAACACTTGGTTACAAATTCGAAATGTTCCTTTTCATACCTGGCCACCAATACAACTTCTTTAAATCATTATACATTTTTGTGCTACCAATGTGAACTGATAAACAGCCACTATGCGCCTCATGTAATATTTTCTCAATCAATTCATCATTTTTCGGTACACATATCCTGTCTCGAAACATCAAACAGTCATCTGGTCCAACTCGAAAATCTGAGTCGTAACCTGATTCGCATTGAGTTCTCTTGGTTCGCAACTCACCATTGTTCTTTTGAGCATCACAAATCAACTGGAGAAATAACGGTTTAGCCCTCATCTCTGCTAAAATTGACCCATCATCAGACAATGCTAACCCCGTATTCATGGCTCTCAAAGTAAAAAGAAATTTCCTGCTCAAGATGTCAGCAACCACATTTGCTTTTCCCGGATGATAATCAATCACTAGATCATAATCCTTTAATAATTCAAGCCATCTCCTCTGTCGCAGATTCAAATCCTTTTGATTCATCAAATACTTCAAACTTTTGTGATCAGTAAAAATTTGGCATTTTTCAACATACAAATAATGTCGCCAAATCTTCAAGGCAAAGACAATAGTGGCCAATTCCAAATCATGTGTAGGATAGTTCTTCTCATGCGGTTTTAACTGTCTTGAAGCATAAGCTACCACTTTACCCTCTTGCATCAACACACATCCAAGGCCTATCAATGATGCATCACTATAAATTATGAACTCCTTTCCTGGCTCGGGCTGTACTAAAATTGGTGCTTCAGTCAATCGTGCTTTCAACTTTTCAAAACTCTGCTGACATTTATCAGTCCATTCAAACTTAACATTCTTTTGTAACAACTTAGTCATAGGAGAGGAAATCATCGAAAATCACTCAACAAAACGTCTATAATACCTGGCTAAGCCTAAAAAGCTTTTAACCTCGGATACATTCTTGGGCGGTTTCCAATCAACGATCGCGAAATCTTGCTTGGATCCACCGAATACCATCACCGAGACTATATGTCCTAAAAATCGACTTCACGGCCGAACTCACTTTTCTTGAACTTAGCAAACAGTTTCTTTTCTCTCAAGATCTGCAATATGGTTCTCAAGTGTTCGGCATGTTCAGACTCATCTCGGGAATAAATTAGAATGTCATCTATAAACACTACTACAAACTTATCCAAATATGGCCGAAAGATCCGATTCATTAAGTCCATAAATATATCTAGAGCATTTGTTAAGCCGAAAGGCATCACAAGAAACTTATAATGTCCATACCTTGTGCTAAAGGCGATTTTCGGCACATCCGACTCCTTAACTCTCAACTGGTAGTAACCAAACCTCAAATCGATCTTTGAAAACACTGTGTCCCCCTTTAACTGATCAAATAAATCATCAATCCTCAGCAATGGGTACTTGTTCTTTATAGTCACCTTGTTAAGCTGACGGTAATCAATGCAAAGTCTCATTGAACCATCCTTCTTCTTTACGAACAATACAGGAGCACCCCAGGGAGAGAAACTCGGTCTCACAAATACCTTGTCTGTTAACTCCTGCAACTGAGCCTTCAATTCTTTTAATTCATTCGGAGCCATTCTGTATGAAGCAATCGAGATCGGTGCAGTACCCGGCAACAAATCAATAGCAAACTCTATCTCTCTGTTCGGAGGCAACCCAGGCAATTCCTCTGGAAATACATCTGGAAACTCACAGACTATCGGTACTAATTCAAACTTCAGTTGAGGCAACTCAGTATTCATTACATAAGCCAGATAAGCTTCATACCCTTTCCTCATGTATTTCTGTGCAGACATGTGCGAAATCACCATAGGCAATTTATTTGATTCATCTGTTTCAACCCAAAAAATTTCTCCTTTTTCACATTTCAACTCTAGTGTTTTTTGTTTACAATCTACCTTGGCATCATACAATGTCAACCAGTCCATTCCCAAGATAACATCAAACTCATCAAATGGTAACAGCATCAAATTAGCCGGAAAACAGTGACCTTGAATCATTAATGGGCAATTCTTGCAAACCTTGTCAACTAGCACATATTGGCCTAAGGGGTTCGACACTTTAATCATAAACTCAGTAAACTCAACAGGCAACTTTTTATTAGATACTAAATTTGTGACATCCCTAAATCGACCCTAGTCGGAAAGTGGTTTCGGGACCACCAAACCGAGTCATAATAATAATTAACCATCATAATTGATGCTCATTATATGTATATATGCATGTGTGAAAATTTCGTGTTTGGATTTTGTTAATAGTAAGTGAATTTTTATCAAATAGGACTTATGTGAGAAAATTTAGAAATGTGCTAGGCAATTGTAAGGTGGCCTATTAATACATGTGGGAAAATAGTTGTCCTTGCATGTCAAATAACCCACTTCCTAAGGTGAGTGGCCGGCCATGACAAGAATATGGGCAAGGGAACATGTTTCCAACATGTTTAGTTAGTGGATTATGTAGAAAAAATAAAGAAATGAAAAAAAAATGAGCATGGATGCCCCCCTTTGTTGCCGTGAGTAGAGGAAAAAGAAAGGAAAAAAAATTGTTCATCCATTCTCAAAATCTTGGCTGAAAATACTAAGGGAAAAAGGAAGGATTTTTGCTTCATGCTTGGTTTAGAAGAGAACTAGAAGGAGATTTGGTCATACTTGTGTCAAGATTAAGGTATGTTTGAGGTTGTGTCATGAGATTCATGCATGTTTTAGTTGCTAACTTGATGTTCATGTTAGCCCATGGTTCAAATCCTTGTTATGCCATGGAAATGGTATTTGGCCAAGGTTGATATTGTGTTAAAGCCATTGCATGCTAAATGTGAAGCTTGTTGATGATACATGTAATGATGGATTGACTACTCTTGAAGTTTCTTTTAGCATTCTTGAGTAAGACATGGAGTTTTCTTTGTTTAACCATGACCAAAAATTGAAAGGGGATGGTGTGGGATGTATTCGCCATGGCATGCTCATAAGTGCGATTTATGCTTGTTGCATGATAGGTAAAATTTGTGTTTTGATATATGTGTATATGTGTTTGTACATGATGTTACAAATGGATGTGAAAATATATGCTAGATTGGGAAAATTTGATTAAATGTTCATGAGATGAAATTAGGTGATTAAAAGATGTTAGTTGACATTGTACATATATATATATTCGCCATTAAAGTGAGTATGTAGGTAATGTTGAATCAAGTTTTGGTGCATATTCGGTTAGGTGTATAATCGACCAAATGGGCGATTAGTAAGAATGGTTGCGAATATACAAGCATACATATGCATGTGTAGTTGAATTATGAATGTTTAGCAAGATGGTTAAACTAGTGATTTATTGATTAAGCTCAAGGAGTTAAAGAAGGAGAATCAAGCAAGGGAAAGACGAAGGTCATCGAGTAGCCGACTTGGAACTATTTTACCCAACACGAGGTAAGTCATTAAGCACGTATTTGATATTGCTTAAATGATTGTAAAATTTATGCAATTGTGTTTAATGGGATGATATATATATATAAATGAAAATGTATGTGTATGGAGTGGTGACAATTGTTGAATGTAAAAGAAATAGTGAAATGTGTAGAAAGTTTGCTTTCGGCACTAAGTGTCGGGCAATACGTGTGTACGGTGACGAGATTGGCACTAAGTGTGCGTGCTGGAAATATATGGCACTAAGTGTGCATGCTGGAAATATATGGCACTAATCATGCGAGCTCGAAGGGCATGGCACTGTGTGTGCGGGCTTAAATCGCATGGCACTAAGTGTGCGAAATCGAGTATTAAGCACGTGTGTGCGTACTCTATATATATATATAAATATCTCCAATCGAACAATTATATGGAGGTGTGTCTCCATCGAGTGAGTATGGACAGCGGATCGGGTAAGTACCTTGAGCTCATGACGAATAGGTAATACGTTCATGCTTGGGGTTGAATTTGGTAAGCCTTAAATCTATGTGATGATTGAAATTGTATGGTTGTGCTGGAAAATGAGTTAATGTGTAAAAATGCTTCGATTATCTTGTTGTGTAGAATATGAAATGTGGATGTATGAATTGGTACGAGATTGGACCGAAAGGTCCGAGGTATTATGGTATAGATTCGATATGGACGAGTACCTAGCCTCATTTGTTGTACATGTAGTAGTAACTTTATCGATGGATTGACGAATGCTTATGACTTACTGAGTTGTAAACTCACTCGGTGTTTTCTTGTCACCCATTTTAGGTCTCTTGGACTCGTATTGTTGCGTGCTCGGAACCGTCGTTGAAGTCATCACACCGGCTGAAATCTTGTGGTATTGTTTTTGTTGTTGAAGAACATTTGGCATGTATAGGCTATTATATTTTGTCGAATTGTGGGTTGTAAACTTTAAGCCATGTGAAAATGGCCTATGTGGTCGTTGAGTGGGATGCTAGAACCTATAGCCACGAGTCTTAGAAACTTAAATTTTGTTAAGGTGGCCATAATTTGTGTCATGTATGATGGATGATTAAGGCCAAGGAAAAATTCATGAAATTGGCATAGTCTACTGCAGTAACTGTTGCGGACAGCAGCAGTGAGATGAGATTGAAAAATCACTAAAAATAGTAGAAGTAGAATTAAATAGTGAGTAAATTATGGAACTGATCCTTGATGAATCTATTTTTATATGGACGAAACGAAACGACCATATGAGCAGTATACTGGGAGATATTAAAGTTCTCGTGAGACAGGGCCAGAACGATTTCTGGGTCCCCTGTCGCGACTTTTAAAATTTACCATAAATTATCCAGAAAGAATTAGGAGTCATGCCTTATATGTACAGATTCCATTTTGAGTCTAATTTCATTAGAAACAAACGGCACTAGTATTAAAGCCCTGTACAGAAAGATATTCAAGTTGTAACGTGCGGAGGTCAGAGCAGTCGATCCCTGTAACATGGGTGACTTTAACTAATAAACTGTACCAATTGGCCCAACCAAAAATTCTAAAAATAAATCCATGGATGGGTATATGAGTTTAAATTCAGGGAAAATTTACGAAACCAGTTTCCGAGTTTTGGAACTCGAGATATGATTTTTAAGGCGACGGTGACGCAGTTTTCCAGCCTGTCCAGAATTGCCAAATTGGTCGGTACTTTAAGAGGATTTGTCTCGTTAACCCCTCGTGTCCGACACCGGCGTCGGTCACGAGTTAGGGTGTTACAATTTTATTGGTATCGAGCTATGGTTTAGTCGGTTCTAGGACTACCATAGCGCGTGAGAGTCTAGCTATACATGCCAAATTGATAGTGCTTAATAATGTGATGACTTGACGGTTGAAATTTTTGTTTTGATTAGCGATGGAACCCGGTAGAGAGACCCTTGGCGGATGACGTTGAAAGTGTAGCGGCTGCTCTGCGCAAGGGACACCGCCTGTTGAGCCTCGGTCATCCGCGAATAATCAAAATGAAGGGGCGAAACAAGCCTTCTTCACTATGATGAATGAGTGGGTCGCAATATGCCCGAACCAACCCGGCTGTCCAACCATTCCCGAATTTAAATACTCCACCCCAAGAGCCCGCAATGCCTCCGATTCTCGATCCTGTGAGGTGAGTAAACCACCGTGGACTTGATTAGGAAGCGTGGGGCCGAGGAGTTCAAGGCCATAGTTCTTGATGATGCCGAAAGGGCCGAGTTCGCTCGATAACACCATTAGAGTGTTAGATGAATCATCATGCACACCGACGAATGTCTTAAGTGTGCTATATCCTTGTTATGAGACTCACTTACTATTGGTGGAGGACTTTAATTTCCATAGTCCCAAATGAACGAGTTACTTGGGATTTCTTCCAATCCAATTTCAAAGAAATACATTAGTCAACAGTTCATCGATCGAAGCGTAAGGAATTCTTGGAACTCAAGCAAGGCCGGATGATCAGATCTCGAATCTGAACATGAGTTCTTAAGACTTAGTCGGTATGCTCGGGAGTGTGTGGCTGATGAGGTTGCGATGTGCAAAAGATTTGAAGAAGGATTGAATGAAGAGTTAAAGTTACTAGTGGGAATTTTGGAGATAAAGGAGTTCGTGACACTAGTCGAACGAGCCTCGCAAGGCGGAAGAACTTGGGAGGAGAAGAAGAAGGCTGAATTTGAAGCAAGAGATTACCGTAAAAGATCGACGAGTAAAGCTCCGTTCTCGGCTGTAAAGAGGTTCGTGGAGGACACCAAGAAGTCGAGGACATTGCGGAATTTCCATTAGAGCCCGACCATTGACGGACTCCCGAGCTACTTCAGAGCTAGTGTGGGCAATAATCGTCAAGAGAGACCTGAATGCCCCAATGTGGAAGACGACACCTAGGTGAATGTTGGGGTAAGTCTGCATTAATAGGGCTGTTATGGATGCGGTTCAAGGACCACTTCATTAGAGATTGCACGGAGCTAGATGAGAGGAATAAGACGCAAGGTGCAAGACCTAGTGGAACGACGGCCGGAGGTAGGCCCCGAGAATCTCTCGGAGGTAGGGGTGGTAATCGAGAGGAGCCTCTAATACTGGCCGTCCGATCCGAGACCCGTGCTCTGCTAGAGCATATGCCATCCGCATAGCGACGAGAGGAGGCATCCTCCCCGACGTTATCACCGGTACTTTTACTCTCTTTGATACTATTGTGATTGCATTGATTGACCCCGCTCTACTCACTCATATGTATGTGAAACCTTAGCATCCAAAGAAGACTCTACCGTTGAGTCTCTGAGTTCGTAATTCAGTGTCAAACCCTTTGGGTCAATACGTGCTTGTTGATAAAGTGTGCAAGAGATGCCCCTAATAATTCGAGAATCCTATTTTTCTACCGATCCGATGCTTCTACCATTTCATGAATTCGATGTTATTCTTGGTATGGATTGGTTGACAGTACATGATGCAAAGGTGGATCGCAAAAGGAAAACCATTAATTTGAGGAGTACAAATAATGAGGTAGTCCGAGTCGAGTCTCTTGATTTAAAAGGAGTGCCAAGAATAATATCTTCTATGACCGTCAAGATATGTGAAAAGGGGTGTGAAACATACCTTGCGTATGTGTTTGGGAGTAAAGAGACGGAAAGGAAACTCGAATCGGTACCATGGTTTGTGAGTATTCGATGTTTTTCCGAGGAGTTACCGGATTGCCACCGGTTCGAGAAGTGGAATTTGGCATCGGTTGTACCGGTACTACGCTGATTTCAATAGCCCGTGTTGTATGGCATTAACGGAATTAAAGGAATTGAAGGTTCAATTGCAAGAATTGACGGATAGAGGTTTCGCTCGACCGAGTTTTTCTCCATGGGGCGACTTTGTATTGTTTGTGAAGAAGAAGGACGGAACCATGAGGTTGTGCATTGACTATCGTCAACTCAATAAAGTGACGATAAAGAATAAATATCCATTACCACGAATTGACGATTTGTTTGATCAATTAAAGGGAGCCTCGGTGTTTTCAAAGATAGATTTGAGGTCGGGTACTATCGGTTGAGGGTCCGAGAATCGGACATACCCAAAACCGCTTTTAGAACGAGGTACGGTCACTACGAATTCTTGGTGATGCCGTTTGGGCTCACTAATGCCCTCGCGGTGTTTATGGATTTAATGAATAGAATTTTCAGGCCATACTTGGATCGGTTCGTAGTTGTATTTATCGATGACATTTTGGTCTATTCGAAGATGAAACCGAACATCTTTGAACACCGAGGCTAGTGTTGCAAATCTTACGAGATAAGCGATTATACGCAAAGTTCAAGAAATGTGAATTTTGGTTGAAAGAGGTTAGTTTTTGGGGCACGTGGTGTCCGCGACGGTGTCGGGTGGACTGAACAAAATTTCGACCATAGTCAATTGGAAACCTCCAAGGAATGTTACCGGTTAGGAGCTTTTTGGGGCTTGCGGTTACTACCGACGGTTTGTGAAAGGATTCTCGATGATAGCCACACCCATGACAAACCGCTTCGAAAGATGTCAAATTTGAATGGACGGAAAAGTGTCGGAAAAGTTTCACCAATTGAAAACCCATTTGACGAAAGCTCCGGTTCTAGTACACTCGAATCGGCAAAGAGTTTGTCATCTATAGTGATGCCTCCCCGCTTGGGTTAGGTTGCGTATTGATGCAAGAAGGTCGAGTTGTGGCCTATGCGTCGAGACAATTAAAGCCACATGAGAAAAATTATCCAACCCATGACCTCGAATTGGTCGCCATCGTATTCGCCTTAAAGATATGGCGACATTACTTATTTGGTGAGAAGTGCCAAGTGTATTCGGATCACAAAAGTCTCAAATATTTGATGACTCAAAGAGACTTAAATCTGCGACAAAGACGATGGCTCGAGTTGTTAAAAGATTATGAACTCATTATTGATTATCACCCGGAAAGGCCAATGTGGTTGCGGATGCCTTAAGTCGAAATCACTTGCTTGCTTTTACTGACGATGAATGTACACTTGTCTATTCTACCCGACAATGTGTTAGTAGCTGAATTGAAGGCCAAACCATTGTTGGCTCATCAAATTCGGAAGCTCGAGAAAGTTGATGAGGAGTTGCTTGCAAAACGGGTGAGTGTGTTCGAACAAGGAATCGAGTTTCAAATTGATGATGACGATTGTTTGAGGTTCAGAAGTCGTCTGTGTGTTCCAAAGAATTCGGAACTTATTTCGATAATTCTAAATGAAGCCCATTGTAGTCGAATGTCAATCCACACGGGTAGTACTAAAATGTACAATGACCTGAAACGCCAATTTTGGTGGCCCGGTATGAAACGAGACATTTCTGAATTTGTTTCAAGGTGTCTGATATGTCAACAAGTGAAAGCGGAACATCAAGTGCCATCGGGATTACTTCAGCCGATCATGATACCCGAATGGAAATGGGATCGAGTCACAATGGACTTTGTATCCGGACCGCCATTGTCGATGAGTAAGAAGGATGCGATTTGGGTCGTTGTCGATAGACTAACTAAGTCGGCTCACTTTATCCCCGTGCGCACGGATTTTTCAATGGACAAATTAGCGGAATTGTACGTTTCTCGATTGTGAGATTACACGGGTGCCTATTTCTATCGTGTCGGATAGAGACCCAAGATTTACGTCGCGATTTTGGAAGAAATTGCAAGATGCTTTGGGTACCAAGTCGCATTTTAGCACCGCTTTTCATCCCCAAACCGATGGTCAATCCGAACGGATAATTCAAATACTCGAGGATATGTTGAGATGTTGCATCCTTGAGTTTAGTGGTTCATGGGAACGGTATTTACCTTTGATTGAATTCGCCTACAACAATAGCTTTCAATCAAGTATTAAGATGGCGCCTTACGAGGCTTTATACGATCGTAAATGCCGTACCCCATTATTCTGGACTGAACTTAGTGAAGGTAAATTCTTCGGGGTTGATTTGGTTAAGGATGCCGAGCAAAAAGTTCGAGTAATTCGTGAAAGTTTGAAAGCTGCCTCGGATCGCCAAAAGTCGTATGCGGATTTGAAAAGAAAAGATATTGAATATCAGGTTGGAGACAAGGTCTTTCTCAAAGTTTCACCTTGGAAGAAGGTGCTTAGATTTGGTCGTAAGGGCAAATTGAGTCCGAGGTTTATCGGGCCATATGAAGTATCCGAACGAGTTGGGCGATCGCATATCGATTAATTTTGCCCCGAGCTCGAAAGGATTCTAACGTTTTTCATGTCTCGATGCTTGACGATATAGGTCTGATCCATCGCACGTAATTGCTCCATCTCGAGATTGAGATTCACCTAATTTGAGCTATGAAGAGGAACCGGTTCGCATTATGAGGCGTGAAGTAAAAGAGTGCGCAATAGGAAAATCCTGTTAGTGAAGGTGTTGTGGCATAAACACGGAATGGAAGAAGCCACTTGGGAACTTGAGGACTCTATGAAAGAGCGATACCCGAGCCTATTTACGGTAAGATTTTCGGGACGAAAATTTCTAAGTGGGGAGAGTTGTGACATCCCTAAATCGACCCTAGTCGGAAAGTGGTTTCGGACCACCAAACCGAGTCATAATAATAATTAACCATCATAATTGATGCTCATTATATGTATATATGCATGTGTGAAAATTTCGTGTTTGGATTTTTTAATAGTAAGTGAATTTTTATCAAATAGGACTTATGTGAGAAAATTTAGAAATGTGCTAGGCAATTGTAAGGTGGCCTATTAATACATGTGGGAAAATAGTTGTCCTTGCATGTCAAATAACCCACTTCCTAAGGTGAGTGGCCGGCCATGACAAGAATATGGGCAAGGGAACATGTTTCCAACATGTTTAGTTAGTGGATTATGTAGAAAAAATAAAGAAATGAAAAAAAAATGAGCATGGATGCCCCCTTTGTTGCCGTGAGTAGAGGAAAAAGAAAGGAAAAAAAATTGTTCATCCATTCTCAAAATCTTGGCTGAAAATACTAAGGGAAAAAGGAAGGATTTTTGCTTCATGCTTGGTTTAGAAGAGAACTAGAAGGAGATTTGGTCATACTTGTGTCAAGATTAAGGTATGTTTGAGGTTGTGTCATGAGATTCATGCATGTTTTAGTTGCTAACTTGATGTTCATGTTAGCCCATGGTTCAAATCCTTGTTATGCCATGGAAATGGTATTTGGCCAAGGTTGATATTGTGTTAAAGCCATTGCATGCTAAATGTGAAGCTTGTTGATGATACATGTAATGATGGATTGACTACTCTTGAAGTTTCTTTTAGCATTCTTGAGTAAGACATGGAGTTTTCTTTGTTTAACCATGACCAAAAATTGAAAGGGGGATGGTGTGGGATGTATTCGGCCATGGCATGCTCATAAGTGCGATTTATGCTTGTTGCATGATAGGTAAAAATTTGTGTTTTGATATATGTGTATATGTGTTTGTACATGATGTTACAAATGGATGTGAAAATATATGCTAGATTGGGAAAATTTGATTAAATGTTCATGAGATGAAATTAGGTGATTAAAAGATGTTAGTTGACATTGTACATATATATATATTCGCCATTAAAGTGAGTATGTAGGTAATGTTGAATCAAGTTTTTGGTGCATATTCGGTTAGGTGTATAATCGACCAAATGGGCGATTAGTAAGAATGGTTGCCGAATATACAAGCATACATATGCATGTGTAGTTGAATTATGAATGTTTAGCAAGATGGTTAAACTAGTGATTTATTGATTAAGCTCAAGGAGTTAAAGAAGGAGAATCAAGCAAGGGAAAGACGAAGGTCATCGAGTAGCCGACTTGGAACTATTTTACCCAACACGAGGTAAGTCATTAAGCACGTATTTGATATTGCTTAAATGATTGTAAAATTTATGCAATTGTGTTTAATGGGATGATATATATATATAAATGAAAATGTATGTGTATGGAGTGGTGACAATTGTTGAATGTAAAAGAAATAGTGAAATGTGTAGAAAGTTTGCTTTCGGCACTAAGTGTCGGGCAATACGTGTGTACGGTGACGAGATTGGCACTAAGTGTGCGTGCTGGAAATATATGGCACTAAGTGTGCATGCTGGAAATATATGGCACTAATCGTGCGAGCTCGAAGGGCATGGCACTGTGTGTGCGGCTTAAATCGCATGGCACTAAGTGTGCGAAATCGAGTATTAAGCACGTGTGTGCGCATTCTATATATATATATAAATATCTCCAATCGAACAATTATATGGAGGGTGTGTCTCCATCGAGTGAGTATGGACAGCGGATCGGGTAAGTACCTTGAGCTCATGACGAATAGGTAATACGTTCATGCTTGGGGTTGAATTTGGTAAGCCTTAAATCTATGTGATGATTGAAATTGTATGGTTGTGCTGGAAAATGAGTTAATGTGTAAAATGCTTGATTATCTTGTTGTGTAGAATATGAAATGTGGATGTATGAATTGGTGCGAGATTGGACCGAAAGGTCCGAGGTATTATGGTATAGATTCGATATGGACGAGTACCTAGCCTCATTTGTTGTACATGTAGTAGTAACTTTATCGATGGATTGACGAATGCTTATGACTTACTGAGTTGTAAACTCACTCGGTGTTTTCTTGTCACCCATTTTAGGTCTCTTGGACTCGTATTGTTGCGTGCTCGGAACCGTCGTTGAAGTCATCACACCGGCTGAAATCTTGTGGTATTGTTTTTGTTGTTGAAGAACATTTGGCATGTATAGGCTATTATATTTTGTCGAATTGTGGGTTGTAAACTTTAAGCCATGTGAAAATGGCCTATGTGGTCGTTGAGTGGGATGCTAGAACCTATAGCCACGAGTCTTAGAAACTTAAATTTTGTTAAGGTGGCCATAATTTGTGTCATGTATGATGGATGATTAAGGCCAAGGAAAAATTCATGAAATTGGCATAGTCTACTGCAGTAACTGTTGCGGACAGCAGCAGTGAGATGAGATTGAAAAATCACTAAAAATAGTAGAAGTAGAATTAAATAGTGAGTAAATTATGGAACTGATCCTTGATGAATCTATTTTATATGGACGAAACGAAACGACCATATGAGCAGTATACTGGGAGATATTAAAGTTCTCGTGAGACAGGGCCAGAACGATTTCTGGGTCCCCTGTCGCGACTTTTAAAATTTACCATAAATTATCCAGAAAGAATTAGGAGTCATGCCTTATATGTACAGATTCCATTTTGAGTCTAATTTCATTAGAAACAAACGGCACTAGTATTAAAGCCCTGTACAGAAAGATATTCAAGTTGTAACGTGCGGAGGTCAGAGCAGTCGATCCCTGTAACATGGGTGACTTTAACTAATAAACTGTACCAATTGGCCCAACCAAAAATTCTAAAAATAAATCCATGGATGGGTATATGAGTTTAAATTCAGGGAAAATTTACGAAACCAGTTTCCGAGTTTTGGAACTCGAGATATGATTTTTAAGGCGACGGTGACGCAGTTTTCCAGCCTGTCCAGAATTGCCAAATTGGTCGGTACTTTAAGAGGATTTGTCTCGTTAACCCCTCGTGTCCGACACCGGCGTCGGTCACGAGTTAGGGGTGTTACAAAATTTATGCAAATATAGGAATGAGTGGACCCGGGATCAATCAATGCAATAACAATAGTATCATAAAGAGAAAATGTACCAGTAATGACATCGGGAGATGATGCATCTTCTCGGGCACGTATAGCATAAGCTCTAGCAGGTGATCTAGCTTCTGATCTTGCCGTTGAATCTTTCATCACAGTTTTACTGCTAGTCCCACCTCCAGTATTTCTCAGTGGTCTACCTCTACTAGCAGTGGTATTCTGTCTAGCACTCTGAAATCTTTCTTCTTTAACTTTCTCCGGACAATCTCTAATAAAATGCTCGCGAGAACCGCACCTGAAACAAGCTCGCTCGGTTCCCCAACACTCACCATAATATTGCCTGCCACACTACTGACACTCTGGCTTTCTAGGTCGCACATTACCCACACTTGCCACCGAAGTAGCTTGAGCTTTAGACCCCGAATATGCTCTACCATGATCTCTGTGTGAATCCCCAATTGAAACTGTCATTCGAGGGTTTGTCTCTTTGGACCTCTTTGATAGAGATTGAAATGGCTTGCTTATCGGCCTTTTTCTGGCATCTCGAGCCTCAATAGCAGCTTTTCTTCTTTCTTTGTTCAATTCTTCGGCTTTAAAAGCTCGATCAACCAATACTACAAATTCTTTCAACTCCAAAATTCCTACAAGCACTTTAATGTCCTCATTGAGCCCATCTTCAAACCTTCTGCACATAATGGCCTCGGTGGACACACTTCCTGGGCATACTTGCTGAGTCTCACAAATTCGCGTTCATACTCTGCCACAGACATCTTGCCCTGCTTCAATTCAAGGAACTCCTTCCATTTTTGATCAATAAATCGCTAACTTATGTATTTCTTTCTAAATTCTTCCTGGAAGAAATCTCAAGTAACTCTTTCTTTTGGCACCACTGCTACCAAAGTCTTCCACTAGTGGTAGGCCGAATCTCTCAAAAGTGATACAGCACACTTTAAGCACTCCTCGGGTGTACATGAGAGCTCATCAAATACACGGGTAGAATTTTCAAGCCAGAATTCCGCTTTCTCAGGATCATCATCGACCTTTTCTCTAAACTCTTCGGCCCCTTGTTTTCGAATCTTGTCAATCGGAGGCTTGTTCATTCTTACCAAATCTATGCCTTGAGTAGCTACAGGAATCGCCTGAGGTATAGAAGGGGGCGGAGGAGGTTGAGCATTTGGATTTGCTCGAATAAATTCAGTATACCAATTGTTCATCATTTGGAGAAAGGTATCCCGAGCCTCATCTCCCTGTCTCAATGTCTCAGGTCTACTTTCCACAGGTGCAGTCCCTTGTGCGGGAGCCGGGGCATTACTAGCAGCATCATCAGCCGCAGTTCCTTCAGGATCCATTACTATATTAAAACAAAACACAATTTAGAATAATCAGGAGTCACCACACTATCACAATATTTTTATGGCATGTATAACTAGACTTTTGCACACACTTTATTAGTCCGAGAACCGACTAAACCATAGCTCTGATACCACTAAATGTAACACCCCTTACCCGTATCCATCACCGGAACAGGGTATGAGGTATTAACAAATTATAGTATATACTATTAAACAAAACCCAACAAAAATATGACGTGCAATTTGATCATTATAACATACGCCATTAACAATACAAACCAACTTCAAAGGCTTCGTACAAAATGATTAGTTTGATACTATAAGTAGTAATTTGTACCTAGACAATTATGACACGTAACAAAGTAACTAAGTCTGTTATACATGCCATATTTCAAAATGTTGAGTTCAGATACCAAGAGTATTGATAGTGCGGGCGGATCTTCTACGATCTCGACTCACTCGTATAGCTGGATGACACTATAAGACAAAGGAGAGAAAAGAAAGTAAGCTTATAGCTTAGTAAGTAAGTATATAAATAACAAATAAGAAATCTAATATGTTTACAACATAACTCAATTATATCATATTTTTAATTTTATTGTTTACTCCAATTTGATCAAGCTGTCCCTCCTGTGTCATGATCACTAAATAAATCATAACTCGAGTTACTAAACTCAAAATTCAAATCCGTAAAATTTCCCCGAATCTAGACTCATAAAAATTCTCACTAATTATTTTCTAGAATTTTTGGTTTAGCCAATTAATACATTTTATTAGTTAAAGTTTCAACTATTACACAGCTCAACTGATCTGACCTCTGTTCATTACGAATTCAATTTCTCTCAGTAAACAATTTAAATAACCATCAAACCTATTTCATTTAAAACTAGACTCAATAAGGAATTTAGGCATATAAACTATATTTCTTAATTTGTTTTGTACAATTTTTAATGATTTTTCAAATTTGAAACAGGGGATTACATAGTCATCCTGAGCAAGTCTCACACAATTGTAAATATCTCAAAATATAGAATTCCTTTGCTTGCTCTGTTTATTTTATATGAAAATAGACTCATTAATATTTAATTTCACATCTCATTCAACCTATAATTAAATTCCTTCTATTTTTGGTGAATTTTCAAAATCACATCACTGCTACTGTCCAAAACAGTTTTAATGCTAATTTCATTCTTTCACACATTCTTTATACTAACCTCATTTTAACTTACATATATATATACCAAAAATCATTTTCACCACATTTCATACATCACAAGGGTAGGTCCATGACTACAATGTCACCACAAAACCATCCCGTTGAACAATTCGAAATAATTCTCGATACTTTATGGTTTCAGCAAACAGCCCCACCATCATATCTCATTTAATTCGGCTCTCTTGTACACATGGTGAACACTTAGTACCACTCATGCGACCTAGCTGATTTATCTCGTAGCTCTCTTGTCTACATGGTGTCCTTCACTTGGAATCACTCATGTGACCTAGCTACATTTATCTCCCACGTAGCTCTCTTATCTACATGGGATACATCCCGTATCACACATGTGACCTAGCTACTATATAGTATCTCGTAGCCTTCTTGTACACATGATGTGCACTCGGCACCATACATGTGACCTAGCTACGCTCCCTCTATTTTATTCGATTTTTCCGAATGTTCAACCGGGATCTCTCTCTCTATTATTTATTTCCATTCTTTCAATAGTCGATTTATACTTCAACATCAGCTAATATATATATAATGGGCTGAAATATAAAAATGTAAATGAAATTAATGTATTATTTACATACAAACTTACCTCGGTGCAAAATATGGGAATTTTGCAATTTAGTCCAAAACTTTCTCCTTTCCCCGTTCGAGGTCGATTCCAAGCCTTTCTTGATCTATAACAATGTATTTAGCTCATTTAACACTCAAACTATTTATTTTAATCCAAAAATCACATTATACAAAAATTACATTTTTGCCCCCTAACTTTTACAAAATTACGATTTTTCCCCAAGGCTCGGAAATTTAATTTTAGCCCTTATTCTTATGTTTAATGACCTACTGATCATTTCTCTCTTCTATGGCAACATCAAATTCTCACTCTAACACATAGTTATGAACAATAGGTATTTTTATCGATTATGTCGTTTTGCTCGTTTTCGTTAAAAATCGCTTAGAAAAGATCGTTCCCCTAACTTCAAACATTCATATTCTACCATCAAAAAGCAAAATACATGCCTATCATTCATGGGTAAATTTTTAAACATAAACCCTAATTCGAACTAATGGTAGAAATAAGTAAACCGAGCTACGAGGATTTCAAAAATGTGAAGAACATTAAAAACGGGGCTTGAATTCACTTACTATGAAGTTGAAAGTTGAAGAAACCCTAGCTATGGAGGAGAGCAATTTTCGGCAGCAACTAATGAAGATGATAACCAATTTTGTGTTATTTTTCCCATTTTATTTCATTTAATATACAAATGACCAAAATGCCCTTACTACTAAACTTTCAAAAAAATTCCCTCCATGTCCAACTTTTGTCCATAACTTAAGAATGGGTCAAATTGCTATTTAAGACCTCCTAATTAATAGCCCAAAGCAATTTCATACTAAAAACTTCTAAAACACGAGTTTTACAATTTATTCGATCTAGTCCCTATTCTCAACTTAAGCGCGAAATGCACAGAATTTCATCACGAAATTTTCATGAAATCATGAAGTCATATCATAAACCCCAAAATAGTTATAAAATGATTATTTCTATCTCGGATTTGTGGTCACAAAACCACTATTTCGATTAGGCCCTTGTGACAGCCCAAAATTGACCCTAGTCGGAAGGTGGTCTCGGGACCACAAAACCGAGGCATAAAAATAATTAAAAATTTATTTTGATGCCTATAATATGTGTGTGCTCATGTATGACATTTTATGATGATTGATTTAGTGTTATAAGGGTGAATTCCACAAGAAAGGACTTAGTAATGAACTTTGAAAGTATGATAGGAAATGTGTGATGACTAATTAAAGCATGCATGCAAAATAATGGACTTGCATGTCAAATTCCCCTTTATAGGTGGTGGCGGCCATGACAAGGAGGATGGGCTAAACATGTCATGAAACATGTTTTGTTGGTGCATTAGGGTGAAATAATAAACAAAGGTGTATGGGTGATAAAAAATGAAAAAAATGTGTGTGAGTGTGGTAATCCCCCCATTGCCGTGAGTTGTAGAGAAGGAAAGAAAAAATTTTGTTCATCCTTTCTTTGAGCCAAAACTAAGGAAGAAGGAGGATTTTTGCTTCATGCTTGGTTTGGAAGAGATCTAGAAGGAGATTTGGCTAAGTTTGCATCAAGATTAAGGTATGTATGAGGTTGTGTTAGGAGTTTCATGCATGTTTTGGTTGCTAACTTGATGTGCATGTTAGCCATGGCTCAAATCTTTGTTAAGCCATGGAAATGGTATTTGGCCAAAGTTGTTATGGTGATAAAGCCATTGCATGCTAAGTGTGAAGCTTGATGATGATGCATGCAATGATGGATTGTCTACTCTTGAGTAAGATTTTGAGCTTTCTTTTGTTTTATCATGATTGAAGTTGAAAAGGAGCATGATTGTCATATTCGGCCATGATGCATTCATGAGCATGGTTCATGCTTCTTGCATGTTAGTTAAAATTTGTGTTTTGGATGGCTATGGACACCTTGAAATTGCCATGCTCATATATGTATATATATGTTTGCACATGATGTTTTGGTTATGAAGGAAGTGATGAATAAGTTTGTTTAAAGAAGAAGATGTTGAAGAATAATTGTGAAATTGTAAGCACATTCTGCCTAGCACACATATGAGTGCTTGATGCTATATTGTAAGTTTTGAGCTACAATATGCAAAGCATTAACTAGTAAAATGCATGATGTTTTTGTGTAGTATTAAGTGCATAATTGGCCTCAACATGGACAAGTATATTCGGCCTTGGGTAGCCTATTGAAGGCCTTAGCTTTTCCTTGATGCTCGAATAAATTGTATTGAATTGCTTGATGTAGTATAAAATGTGCATGACCATTGTGTATTCAAGCTAAAGGGTGGCCATATGACCATTTAAATTCCTTGTCATATTCGGCCATAAGCTAGCACAATGAGGTTTTGATAAATTGAATTTGTTTGAATTAGCTCAAGAGCTAAGAGGGCCACAATTTGACAAGGGGAAGGAAAAAGTAATCGAATAGCCGTAAAAGCCGTTCGACAACATCCGAGGTAAGTCCTCAAGAAGTGACCTTACTTGAATTATGTGGAATGAAATATGGATGTATTGATTATTGATTTATGTGTGTATGAGTATTGAATGATACCCGGCTAAGTCCCGGGCGATTATGTTAGTGATTATAATTGTGTTTGAGCCTTAGTAACGAAAATAAATATGTATGTCCAATGATTATTGATGTATGTGTGCATGAGAAATTGAATGATATCCGGCTAAGCCTCAAGACAATTATGCTGGAAATTATAACCGGTTAAGACCAAGGCAATTGTGCTAGTGGCTACATCCGGGCTAAGACCAAGGCATTCGTGCGAGTCATTCTATCCGGCTAAGACCAAGGCATTTGTGCAAATCGTGATATCCGGGTTAAGTCCCGTGAGGCCTTGGTGCGGGTTACCATAACCGGGCTATGTCCCGAAGGCGATTGATCGAGTAGCGACATCCGGTTAAACTCAAGGTATGTGATTTGAAAATTATAAGCTTGCTGGAAAATTTCAGCTAATGCACTTGTGAAATTTCCCAATGACAAGGTAAGTGCGGTGTGTGCTTATGCGCTAGGAGTAAGGCGTGTGAATATCCGCTCCTATGATGGAACGAGTTATCGGCCTTAATAAAGCCGTTATTTGTGTATGAACATAAGAGTTGGGATGGTGAAGTAAGTATGATTATGTGAATGTGCATTAATGAAATGATGCATTTAACTATGTGAATGTATTGCTGTAATTAGAGTTGATTATATTCCTTGAGACTTACTAAGCATAAAAATGCTTACTCATTGCTTTGGCTCTCGCTTTTCTAGATTTACGCCGATAGCAATCGGATTCGGGATCGTTGAAGTCGAAGTCATCCACACTATCAAGCCCCCATTTTGGTATAAATTCTTGGTTGAACTTGAAATGGCATGTATAGGACTACCCCTTGTTGGTTTAAATATGTTATGATGTATATGTGTACGGCCATGCGAAAATGGCTCGTAATAGTGAAGTATCAACTTAAACTATTTGCGGTTTGTATATATATATATGGTGTCATGATGTGACTATGAATTGGAAATGGGAATGTTGGTCACATGATCAGCCATTGGCATGTTTAAAATGATCATATGTGGACCTATGTAAGGCAAGACTAGTTGGTTCATGGAGACTACAAAATAGGTAAGACCTACCTTAAAAACAGATGCTGCCAGCTGCAGTAACGTGAATGTGAAAAATCACCAAAATTTGTAGGAATGGTATTAAATAGTGAATCAGCTATGTAAATGAACATTGATGAGTCTATTTTCATATGGAAGAAACGAAATGGTCATAGGAGTTACATGTTAAGAGATATTAAAGCTATTGTGAGACAGGGCCAGAACGGTTTCTGGGTTCCCAGTCGCAGCTTTAAAAATTTACTATAAATTATCCAGAAATAATTAGGAGACATACCTTATATGTACAGATTTCATTTTGAGTCTAGTTTCATTAGAAACAAACGGCACCAGCATTAAAGCCCTGTACAGAGATATATTCAAGTTATACCGCGCGAAGGTCAGAGCAGCCGATCCCTGTAACATGGGTGACTTTAACTAATAAACTGTACCAATTGGCCGGACCAAAAATTCTAGAAATAAATCCATGGATGGATATATGAGTCTAAATTCAGGGAAAATTTACGAAACCAGTTTCTGAGTTTTGAAACTCGAGATATGATTTTTAAGGCGACAGTGACGCAGTTTTTCCAGCCTCACTGGAAATGTCCAATGGATGGGCAAAACAAGTGAACTTGGCTTGCTAACCCCTCGTGTCCGACACCGGCGATGGTCTCGGGTTCGGGTGTTACAATTTTATTGGTATCGAGCCACGGTTTAGTCGATTCTAGGACTACCGTGAGGTGTTTGGGGTCTAGCTATACATGCCATTAAATGATGAATCGATAGTGTGGTGATTTCGACAATTTGACTTTGAGTTTGTTTATAGCAATGGATCCCGATCCCAACCGAGCAATAGCTGATGATGTGGAGAGTGTGGCGCTGCTCCGCACAAGGGACAGCGCCGTGGACTCTCAACCTATGGCCAGCAATCCGAATGATGAGGCTAGGCAAGCCTTTTATAGTGTGATGAGCGAATGGTTTAATCAATACATTCGAACTAACACTACCGTCCCACAACCTCCATTCCCGACAAATGCAACCCCAAGACCTACAATACCTCCGTGAATCGACCAAATAAGGTCAAGTAAGCCCCAATCGATAGGATTCAAAACATGGGGCCACTGAATTTAAAGCTACGGATGATGATGATGCCGAACGAGCTGAATTTTGGTTGGACAACACTATCCGGTGCTCGATGAGCTATCTTGTACACCGATGAATGCTTAAAGTGTACCATCTCCTTGCTACGTGATTCCACCTACTATTGGTGGAGTACTCGACTTCTGTGGTACCTAGAGAGCAAGTGACTTGGGAATTCTTTCAAACCAAGTTCAAAAAAAAAAAAAATATATCATCGAGATTCATCGACCAAAAGCGAAGGAATTTCTTGATCTTAAGCAAGGTTCTATGTCTACACCGACTATGAACGAAAATTTGTGAGGCTTAGCCGATACACGCGAGAATGCATTTCGTCCAAGCTATTATGTGTAAACGCTCGAGGATGGGCTGAATGATGATATAAGGATGTTCGTTGGCATTCTCGAAATACGAGAGATCGTAGTACTTGTTGAGCGAGCTTGTAAAGTCGAAGAGCTTAGAAAGGAGAAACAAAAAGCTGATGTGGGAACTGGAAAATTCGAAGAGGTCCTCGGAAAGTCTCTTCAACAGCAATCAAGAGATTTCGAGATGATGTGAACCGGTCTAGAGGCGCTTTGGGCTTTTCTAGACGAGGACGCGATCGACCCCTGTGACCACACGAGTCACTTCGATCGCTAGTGGTGGAAATGATCGCGAGAGAGGCGAGTGTCAACATTGTGGCAAATGGCATTCGGGAGCTGTTGGTTTCGTGATCACTCCTGCTATAAGTGTGGATCGGCCGACCACTTTAGGAAGGATTGCCCGAGGATGCTTGAGCAGAATGTGAGTCGAGTGGAAACTCGGGTGCTACCATCGCCGAGGTAGGCCACCTAGAAATATGGGCAATGTCGGTGGCGGTCGAGAGGATCTAGAGATGCTACCATCGGATCTCGAGGCTCGTGCTCCTGCGAGGACTTATGCCATACGCGCCGCGAGGATGCCGCCTCTCCGGATGTCATTACGGTGCTTTCACTCTTTTCAATACTAATGTGATTGCTTTGATTGACCCGGTTCTACTCAATCTTATATATGTGAAACCTTAGCATCCAAGAAGACTTTGCCTATTGAGTCTCTTGAGTTTGTAATTCGGTGTCAAACCCCTTGGGTCATTACGTGCTTGTCAACAAAGTGTGCAAGAAAAGTCCCTAGTGTTCGAGGTTCTTGTTTCCGGCGGACTTGATGCTTTTGCCGTTCGATGAATTGACGTTATTCTTGGTTTGGATGGGTTGACCATGCACGATGCGGTCGTAAATTGCAAAAGCAAGACTATCGATTTGAGGTGCTTGCGAATAACGAGATAATTCGGGTTAAGTCTACGGACTTAAAGGGTTGCCACCGTAATATCGCAATGTTGGCCCGAAAATATGTAAGAAAAGAGTGCGAAGCGTACCTTGCGACGTGTGCTCGATGACAAGGAATCGAAAAGAAACCGAATCGTGCTCGTGGTTTGTGAATACCGGATGTTTTCCTCGAAGAATTGCGGGTTTACCACTGTTCGGAAATAGAATTTGGCATCGAATTGGTACTGGTACCACTCCAATTCGATAGCTCCGTATCGTATGGCACCAATGGAATTAAAGGAGTTGGAAGCTCGGTTGCAAGAATTGGTGGATAGAGGTTTTGCTCGCCCGAGTTTTTCGCCTTAGGGTGCGCCATCGTTGTTCGTGAAAAGAAGGATGGAACCATGCGGTTGCAGCATCGATTATCGTCGACTTAATAAAGCGACAATAAAGAACAAATATCCGTTGCCACGTATCGATGACTTGTTCGATCAACTAAAGGGAGCCTCGGTGTTCTCGAAAATAGATTTGAGATCGGGCTATTATCAATTGCGAATCCGAGATTGGACGTACCCAAGACCGCCTTGAGCGAGATATGGTCACTATGAGTTCCTAGTGATGCCGTTTGGGCTCACTAATGCCCTCGCGGTATTTATGGATTTAATGAATCGGATCTTTAGACCATATTTGGATCGATTCGTAGTCGTGTTTATTGATGACATCTTGGTCTATTTAAGAAATGAGACCGAACATCTTTGAACACCTGCGGTTAGTGCTGCAAATTTTACGGGATAAGCAATTATATGCTAAGTTCAAGAAGTGTGAGTTCGGTTAAGAGAGGTTAGCTTCTTGGGTCATGTGGTATCTGCATCGGGTATTCGAGTCGACAGAATAAAATTTCAGCCATACTTAATTGGAAGCCTCCGAGAAATATTCTTGAGGTTCGAGCTTTTTGGGGCTTCTTAGGTTATTACCGACGATTTGTAAAAGGCTTCTCAACGATAGCCACGCCGATGACGGTTACTCCAAAAGGATGTTAAGTTCGAATGGATGGAGAAATGCCAAAAAGTTTCGATCAATCGAAAACTTATTTGATGAAGCCCCAATTCTAGTGCAACCCGAGTCCGCAAAGAGTTTGTCATCTATAGTGACGCCTCTCTACTTGGGTTAGGTTGCGTATTAATGCAAGAAGGTCGAGTTGTGGCCTATCGTCGAGGCAATTAAAGCCACATGAGAAAAATTATCCGACTCATGATCTCGAATTGGCGCCATCGTATTCGCCTTAAAGATTTGGCGACATTACTTATTTGGTGAAAGGTGCCATGTATACTCGGATCACAAAAGTCTCAAATATTTGATGATCCAAAGAGACTTAAATCTGCGACAAAGACGTTGGCTCGAGCCATTAAAGGATTACGAGCTGGTCATTGACTATCACCCGGGAAAGGCGAATGTGGTTGCGAATGCCTTGAGTCGTAAATCATTATTCGCTTCGACGATGAACGTGCACTTGTCTGCTCGATCCGATAGTGTGTTAGTAGCTGAATTGAAAGCCAAACCACTATTGATACATCAAATTCGAGAAGCTCATAAAGTCGACTACGAGTTGGCTGCAAAACGGGCTGAGTGTGTTCCGAACAAGGATTCAGAGTTTCAAATCGATGATGACGATTGTTTGAGGTTCAAAAGTCGTCTGTGTGTTCCAAAGTATTTGGAACTCATTTCGATAATTCTGAATGAAGCCCATTGTAGCCGAATGGTAATCCACCCGGGGAGTACAAAGATGTACAATGATTTGAAACGTCGGTTTTGGTGGCATGGTATGAAGCGAGACATCTCCGACTTTGTTTGAGATGTTTAATATGTCAACAAGTGAAAGCGAAACATCGAGAGCCTTCAGATTACTTCACCAATCACGATACCCGAGTGGAAATGGGATCGAGTCACAATGGACTTTGTATCCGGACTGCCATTGTCAGCAAGTAAGAAGGATGCGGTTTGGGTCGTGGTAGATCGATTGACTAAGTCGGGCCACTTTGTCCCCGTACGAACGGATTTTTCAATTGACAAATTAGCTGAATTGTGCGTTTCTCGATTGTGAGATTACACGGGTGCCTATTTCCATCGTGTCGGATAGAGATCCGAGATTTACCTCGCGATTTTGGAAAAAGTTGCAAGAAGCTTTGGGTACCAAGTTGCATTTCAGACCGCCTTTCACCCCCAAACCGATGGTCAATCCGGCGGATAATTCGAGATACTTGAGGATATGTTAAGATGTTGCGTCCTCGAGTTTAGTGGTTTATGGGAACGGTATTTGCCGTTGATTGAATTCGCTTACAACAACAGCTTTCAATCAAGTATTAAGATGGCACCTACGAGGCCTTATGCGGTCGTAAATGCCGTACACCATTGTTTTGGACCGAGCTCGGTGAAAGCAAGATTTTCGGTGGATTTGATTAGGGATGCTGAATGAGAAAGTGAAAGTAATCCGTGAAAGTCTCAAGATAGCCTCCGATCGTCGAAGTCGTGACGCGGACTGAAGCGTAAGGATATCGAGTATCGGTGGGTGATAAAGTGTTTCTCAAGGTATCGCTTTGGAAAAAGATACTCGATTCGGTAGTAAGGGCAAGTTGAGCCCGAGGTTCGTTGGGCCATATGAGATATCCGAGCGAGTCGATCCAATGGCATATCGTTTGATTTTGCCCCCTGAACTCGAAAAGATTCACGATGTCTTTCACGTTTCGATGCTTCGATGCTATAGATCCGATCCATCGCACGTGATTAGTCCATCAGAAATTGAAATTCAAGCTAATATGAGTTATGAGGAAGAACCGATTCGTATCCTATCACGAGAAGTGAAAGAGTTGTGAAACAAGCGGGTTCCGCTAGTAAAAGTGTTATGGCTCAAGCACGGGATAGAAGAAGCTACTTGGGAGACCGAGAACTCTATGAAAGAGCGATATCCAAACCTATTTACCGGTAAGATTTTCGGGACGAAAATTTCTTAAGTGGGGAGAGTTGTGACACCCAAAATTGACCCTAGTCGGAAGGTGGTCTCGGGACCACAAAACCGAGGCATAAAAATAATTAAAATTTATTTTGATGCCTATAATATGTGTGTGCTCATGTATGACATTTTATGATGATTGATTTAGTGTTATAAGGGTGAATTCCACAAGAAAGGACTTAGTAATGAACTTTGAAAGTATGATAGGAAATGTGTGATGACTAATTAAAGCATGCATGCAAAATAATGGACTTGCATGTCAAATTCCCCTTTATAGGTGGTGGCCGGCCATGACAAGGGAGGATGGGCTAAACATGTCATGAAACATGTTTTGTTGGTGCATTAGGGTGAAATAATAAACAAAGGTGTATGGGTGATAAAAAATGAAAAAAATGTGTGTGAGTGTGGTAATCCCCCATTGCCGTGAGTTGTAGAGAAGGAAAGAAAAAATTTTGTTCATCCTTTCTTTGAGCCAAAACTAAGGAAGAAGGAGGATTTTTGCTTCATGCTTGGTTTGGAAGAGATCTAGAAGGAGATTTGGCTAAGTTTGCATCAAGATTAAGGTATGTATGAGGTTGTGTTAGGAGTTTCATGCATGTTTTGGTTGCTAACTTGATGTGCATGTTAGCCATGGCTCAAATCTTTGTTAAGCCATGGAAATGGTATTTGGCCAAAGTTGTTATGGTGATAAAGCCATTGCATGCTAAGTGTGAAGCTTGATGATGATGCATGCAATGATGGATTGTCTACTCTTGAGTAAGATTTTGAGCTTTCTTTTGTTTTATCATGATTGAAGTTGAAAAGGAGCATGATTGTCATATTCGGCCATGATGCATTCATGAGCATGGTTCATGCTTCTTGCATGTTAGTTAAAATTTGTGTTTTGGATGGCTATGGACACCTTGAAATTCGCCATGCTCATATATGTATATATATGTTTGCACATGATGTTTTGGTTATGAAGGAAGTGATGAATAAGTTTGTTTAAAGAAGAAGATGTTGAAGAATAATTGTGAAATTGTAAGCACATTCGGCCTAGCACACATATGAGTGCTTGATGCTATATTGTAAGTTTTGAGCTACAATATGCAAAGCATTAACTAGTAAAATGCATGCTGTTTTGTGTGGTATTAAGTGCATAATTGGCCTCAACATGGACAAGTATATTCGGCCTTGGGTAGCCTATTGAAGGCCTTAGCTTTTCCTTGATGCTCGAATAAATTGTATTGAATTGCTTGATGTAGTATAAAATGTGCATGACCATTGTGTATTCAAGCTAAAGGGTGGCTATATGACCATTTAAATTCCTTGTCATATTCGCCATAAGCTAGCACAATGAGGTTTTGATAAATTGAATTTGTTTGAATTAGCTCAAGAGCTAAGAGGGCCACAATTGGACAAGGGAAGGAAAAAGTAATCGAATAGCCGTAAAAGCCGTTCGACAACATCCGAGGTAAGTCCTCAAGAAGTGACCTTACTTGAATTATGTGGAATGAAATATGGATGTATTGATTATTGATTTATGTGTGTATGAGTATTGAATGATACCGGGCTAAGTCCCAAGGCGATTATGTTAGTGATTATAATTGTGTTTGAGCCTTAGTAACGAAAATAAATATGTATGTCCAATGATTATTGATGTATGTGTGCATGAGAAATTGAATGATATCCGGCTAAGCCCGAAGACAATTATGCTGGAAATTATAACCGGTTAAGACCAAGGCAATTGTGCTAGTGGCTACATCCGGCTAAGACCAAGGCATTCGTGCGAGTCATTCTATCCGGCTAAGACCAAGGCATTTGTGCAAATCGTGATATCCGGGTTAAGTCCCGTAGGCCTTGGTGCGGGTTACCATAAGCGGGCTATGTCCCAAGGCGATTGATCGAGTAGCGACATCCAGTTAAACTCGAAGGTATGTGATTTGAAAATTATAAGCTTGCTGGAAAATTTCAGCTAATGCACTTGTGAAATTTCCCAATGACAAGGTAAGTGCGGTGTGTGCTTTGCGCGCTAGGAGTAAGAGCGTGTGAATATCCGCTCCTATGATGGAACGAGTTATCGGCCTTAATAAAGCCGTTATTTGTGTATGAACATAAGAGTTGGGATGGTGAAGTAAGTATGATTATGTGAATGTGCATTAATGAAATGATGCATTTAACTATGTGAATGTATTGCTGTAATTAGAGTTGATTATATTCCTTGAGACTTACTAAGCATAAAAATGCTTACTCCGCTGCTTTGGCTCTCAGTTTTCTAGATTTAGCTCGATAGCAATCGGATTCGGGATCGTTGAAGTCGAAGTCATCCACACTATCAAGCCCCCATTTTGGTATAAATTCTTGGTTGAACTTGAAATGGCATGTATAGGACTACCCCTTGTTGGTTTAAATATGTTATGATGTATATGTGTACGGCCATGCGAAAATGGCTCGTAATAGTGAAGTATCAACTTAAACTATTTGCGGTTTGTATATATATATATGGTGTCATGATGTGACTATGAATTGGAAATGGGAATGTTGGTCACATGATCAGCCATTGGCATGGTTAAAATGATCATATGTGGACCTATGTAAGGCAAGACTAGTTGGTTCATGGAGACTACAAAATAGGTAAGACCTACCTTAAAACAGATGCTGCCAGCTGCAGTAACGTGAATGTGAAAAATCACCAAAATTTGTAGGAATGGTATTAAATAGTGAATCAGCTATGTAAATGAACATTGATGAGTCTATTTTCATATGGAAGAAACGAAATGGTCATAGGAGTTACATGTTAAGAGATATTAAAGCTATTGTGAGACAGGACCAGAACGGTTTCTGGGTTCCCTGTCGCAACTTTAAAAATTTACTATAAATTATCCAGAAATAATTAGGAGACATACCTTATATGTACAGATTCCATTTTGGGTCTAGTTTTATTAGAAACAAACGGCACCAGCATTAAAGCCCTGTACAGAGATATATTCAAGTTATACCGCGCGAAGGTCAGAGCAGCCGATCCCTGTAACATGGGTGACTTTAACTAATAAACTGTACCAATTGGCCGGACCAAAAATTCTAGAAATAAATCCATGGATGGATATATGAGTCTAAATTCAGGGAAAATTTACAAAACCAGTTTCTGAGTTTTGAAACTCGAGATATGATTTTTAAGACGACAGTGACGCCGTTTTTCCAGCCTCACTGGAAATGTCCAATGGATGGGCAAAACAAGTGAACTTGGCTTGCTAACCCCTCGTGTCCGACACCGGCGATGGTCTCGGGTTCGGGGTGTTACAGCCCTAATTCGGGTTGTCAAACTTCAAATCATTTGTTTCTACATTCACAGCTTTCTAGCTACCCGCGTCACAGTTACAAGAAAAATCATATCTCGAGTGTCGAAACTCGAAATCAAAATCCATAAATTTTCCCTATATCTAGACTCATATATCTATTTACTAATTTTTTTATAGAATTTTTGGTTGGGCCAATTAGTACAGTTTATTAGTTAAAGTCTCCCCTGTTCCAGGGTTTGACTGCTCTGACCTCTGTGTATTATGAATCAGATATCTCTCTATACAGAATTTCAATGACTATGAGGTTTGTTTCTCTTAAAACTTGACTCAATAAGGAATCTGTACATATAAATAAAAACTTCTAATTATTTTTGTAAAATGTATTATGAATTTTTAAAGTCAGAATAGGGGATCCAGAAATCACTCTGGTCCTATTTCACAAAAGTTTAAATATCTCATAAAATATAATTTATATGCTTGTTTTGTTCCATCCACATGAAAATAGACTCATTAAGCTTCAATTTTATAACTTACTCATCATTTAGGTCCATTTATACTATTTTTTAGTGATTTTTCAAATTCATGTCATTGCTGCAGCAATATTCTGTTTTAAGGCAAGTTTCATCTTTTCAGGAGTTGTTATGAACTAGATAACCTATTAAACTTCCATGATATCAAACATGATCTAAATTAAACCATCACCATGACTTATCAATATCAAACATTTTCTCAACCAATCATGGCTATATCATAAAATTATTTACACAAAATAAGTATATTGCTATACATGTCATACTTAAGTTTTACAAGCCATTTACCCAGATGAAAGTCCTTTAGATAGTGTGATCGAACCTTGACCGTCCGATTCCCGAGTGGCTTGTTCAAAACTACAGTAAATAAAGAGGCGGGAGTAAGCATAAATGCTTAGTAAGTTCATATGTAAATAACAAGTAAAATAACAATACAAATATACCAAACGACTTTAGCATGGTATCACCAAAACATATGTCATATTTCTAAACATCATTCATCATTTTACCACCTTATCGTTGTTGTATCTATTATCAACCCGAGGGTTAAGAACATACCTGTCCAAAGTGTCCATTTCACAACACTTACCAATAAATCGCTTGCATCTTAAGTGTTCTTTCATTTCACTAGAAATTTCGCCCGTTGAGCACATCGGAATACAACTCGGATACACGGATAATTTGCACATAAGTGCCTGATATGTAGTCAAGAAATCATGTAACCCGCCCCTAAGTGAACTCGGACTCAACTCAACGAGTTCGGATGCCTAGTTATATCTCACGAACTCGGACTCAACTCAACGAGTTCGGACATTCGCATCCATAAGTGAACTCGGACTCAACTCAACGAGTTCGGATGCTCAACCATCCTAGTGACATGTCACTTGTATCCTAATCTATTCCTAAGGTTTAAACGGGCTTTTCCCCTCAATCTCACATTTGTCGTCTTCCATGGAATATCGGAACCGATACTTAGTAGCAATTCATATTTATCAAGTAGTAAACATAATTTGCATATTACTCAACATTAACCACAAAGCATAATATTTCACGATTAAAAATCAGCGTATCATATAATTAACATCAATAACTTAAAAATAACAATTATGCTACATTATTTACACATGAACTTACCTTGGTACCAAAATATAAAGATTTTGCAATTTAGTCCATAATCTTTTCTTTTCCTTGATCGCGACTTGAATCTCGTTTCTCTTGATCTATAATGCCAAATTAATCTTATTTAATACATACATTCATCAAAACAGCATTTAATACGAACTTTGGAAAAATTACACTTTTACCCCTAAACTTTTGCATAATTACACTTTTGCCCCTAGGCTCGAGAATTAAACTTTATTCCTTATTCTTATGTTTTATAAAATGCTGATCATTTTTCCTTCTATGGCAACATCAAATTCTTACTCTAACATATACTTGTGACTATTAGGTATTTTTGCCGATTAAGCCCTTTTACTCGTTTTCACTCAAAACTGAGTAGCACAAGTTGTCTAACATAATTTAAAACCCCATATTCTATCATAAAACATCAAAATACACAAATTTCACCTATGGGTATTTTTCCAAATATAAACCCTAGGTTGAATTATTGCTAACATAAGCTTAATCGAGCTACCGGGATTCTAAAAACGTAAAGAACATTAAAAACGGGGCTTGGAATCACTTACTATGGAGCTTGGAAGCTTGAAACAAACCCTAACTATGGAGAACCCTTGAAATTTCGGCCTAATGAAGAAGATGGACAAAAATTTGCTTTTAATTTTGTTTTTAATTCATTTTAATAACTAAATGACCAAAATGTCCTTACTACTAAACTTTCCAAAAATCCCATCCATGTCCAATTTTTGTCCATAGACTTAGAAATTAGTCAAATTGCTATTTAAGACCTCCTAATTAATATTTCAATGCAATTTCATACTAAAAACTTCTATAATGCAAATTTTGCAACTTATTCGATTTAGTCCCTACTTTCAATTTAAGCACTTTAGGCATAGAATTTCATCACGAAATTTTCACACAATCATGCAATCATATCATATTCATCAAAATAATTATAAAATAATTATTTCTATCTCAGATTTGTGGTCATGAAACCACTATTCTGATTAAGCCCTAATTCAAGATATTACAACTCTCTCCCCCTTTTAAGGATTTTCGTCCTCGAAAATCTTACCGGTAAACAGGTGTGGGTATTGGTTTTTCGTAGTTTCTTCAGGTTCCCATGTAGTCTCTTCTACCCCATGCTTTTTCCACAACACTTTCACAAGTGCAACACTTTTATTTCTTAGTTGTTTGACTTGTCGAGCTAAAATCTTAATCGGTTCTTCTTCATAAGTCATATCCAGTCGTAGTTCAACTTTTGTCGGTGGAATTATATGTGAATGATCCGAACGATACCGACGTAACATAGATACGTGAAACACATCATGAATCTTCTCTAATTCAGGTGGTAGCGCTAGCCGATATGCTACCGGTCCAACTTTTTCAGTTATCTCATACGGTCCAATAAAACGTGGACTTAACTTGCCCTTTCATCCAAATCTAAGGACTTTCTTCTATGGAGACACTTTCAAAAATACCTTATCACCAACTTGAAACTCCATTTCTTTTCATTTCAAATCCACATAAGATTTCTGTCTATCTGAGCAGCTTTCAAAAAATCTCGAATCACTTTCACCTTTTCTTCGGTTTCTTTTATTAAATCAACTCCATAAATCTGATTTTCCTTGAGTTCAGTCCAATACAATGGCGTTTGACATTAACCATATAATGCTTCATAAGGTGCCATCTTCAAACTTGTCTGATAACTATTATTATAAGCAAATTCTACCAATGGTAAGAACCTTTCCCAACTATCTTGAAATTCCAATACGCAACATCTGAACATGTCTTCAAGAATCTAAATTACTCTCTTTGATTGTTCATCAGTTTCTGGATGAAAGGCAGTACTGAAATTTAACTTTGTACCTAATGCCTCTTGCAACTTTTGCCAAAACCGTGAGGTAAACCTCGGATCTCTATCCAAAATGATTGACAAAGGTATCCCATGAAGTCTAACAATCTCTCGGATATACAATTCAGCCAACTTACTAAGAGAATAATCTGTACGTATCGGAATAAAATGAGCCGATTTAGTCAGTCTGTCAACTATTGCCCAGATGGCATTTTTCTTCCCTGAAGTTAACGGCAACCCTGATATAAAATCCATAGTAATCCGATCCCATTTTCATTCAGGAACCATAATAGGCTGAAGTAATCCCGAAGGTACTTAGTGTTCAGCTTTCACTTGTTGACAAACTAAGCACTTTGATACAAACTCGGAAATATCTCTTTTCATTCCACTCCACCAGTACATTTTCTTTAAGTCATTATACATCTTTGTACTGCCCGGATGAACCGCCAAACAACCATTATGTGCTTCATGCAAAATCTTTTGAATCAACTCATCATTTTTTGGTACACAAATCCGATTTTTAAACATCACACAACCATCAGAACCGATTTTGAAATCTGATCCCGTATCAGCTTCACACTGTTTTCTCTTGGCTAGCAAATCTTGATCATTTTTTTGAGCTTCAAAAATCTCTTGTAAAAACATCGGTCTTGCTCTTAACTCTGCTAGAATCAAACCGTCATCTGACATTTTCAGCTGAGTGTTCATAACACTCAAAGTAAACAACAACTTTCTGCTTAAAGCATCGGCAACCACATTCGCTTTTCCCGGATGATAATCAATAATAAGCTCGTAATCTTTCAATAACTCTAACCATCTTCTCTGTCTCAAATTCAAGTCTTTTTGTGACATCAAGTATTTAAGACTTTTGTGATCGGTATATACTCGGCACTTTTCACCATATAAATAATGTCGCCAAATCTTCAAAGCAAACACCACTGCAGCCAATTCCAAATCGTGAGTAGGATAATTCCTCTCATGAGGTTTTAACTGCCTCGAAGCATAAGCCACCACTTTTCCTTCTTGCATGAGTACACACCCCAAACCATTTAGAGAAGCATCACTATACACCACAAATTCTTTACGATTCGGGTTGTATCAACACTTTGTTGCTTCAGTTTAATAACTTTTTCAATTCTTGAAACTCTGTTGACATTCTTCCGTCCATTCAAATTTAACATCCTTTCAGAGTAGTCTAGTCATAGGAGCCGCAATTATAGAAAATCCATTTACAAACCGCCGATAATACCCAGCTAGCCCCAAGAAACTCCTAACTTCACTTACATTTTTCGGTGGTTTCCAATCAACAATGGCTGAAATTTTACTAGGATCAACCCGTATACCATCACCTGAAACAATATGACCCAAAAATCCAACTTCCCGGAGCCAAAATTCACTTTTACTAAACTTAGCATACAGCTGCTTATCTCTCAAAGTTTGCAAAACTATCCTCAAATGCTCAGCATGCTCTGTCTCATCTTTTGAATAAATTAAAATATCATCTATAAACACCACAACAAATCTGTCTAGGTATGGCCGAAATATGCAATTCATTAAGTCCATAAACACAGCAGGAGCATTTGTTAACCCGAATGGCATAACTAAAAATTCATAATGACCGTACCTTGTTCTAAAAGCAGTTTTAGGCACATCTGACTCTTTCACTCGCAGCTGATAATACCCAGATCTCAAGTCAATCTTTGAAAACCATGTCGCTCATTTTAGCTGATCAAACAAATCATCAATTCTCGGCAATGGATACTTGTTTTTGATTGTCACCTTGTTTAACTGCCGATAATCAACACATAATCTCATAGAACCATCCTTCTTTTCACAAATAACAGGGAGCACCCCAAGGTGAAAACTTGGTCTCACAAAGCCTTTATCACCAACTCTTGCAAGCGTGACTTTAATTCTTTCAACTCTGTTGGTGCCATTCTATATGGAGCAATCGAGATCGGAGCTATTCCGTTATCAAATCTATACCAAATTCTACTTCCCCGATGGAGGCAAACCCAAGAATTCTTACGAAATACATCCGCAAATTCACACACAACCGGCACTGATTCAACTTTCTTTTCAACTTCTTTTATATTAATTACATACGCCAAATAAGCTTCATAACCTTTTCTCAAATATCTCTGAGCTGACATCGAAGAAATCACACTAGACAATGCCCTTGATTTATCTAATTCAACCCACAGAGTTTCATCGTTTTCACACTTTAATTCTATAACCTTTTCTTTGCAATTTACTATAGCATCATGCAGTGTCAACCAATCCATACCCAAAATAACATCAAATTCATCAAACGACAACAACATCAAGTCAGCCGGAAAGTAATGACCCCGAATCATTAAAGGGCATTTCTTGCTTACTTTATCAACTATCACGCATTTGCCTAGCGGGTTCGACACTCTAATCATAAATTCTGTGTTCTCAACAGGTATATTCATACTAGACACCGCCATGCATACATATGAATGAGTAGAACCAGGATCAATCAAAGCAATAACATTAATATCATAAAGAGAAAATGTACCAGTAATCACATCGGGTGAGGAAGCATCTTCACGCGCTTTAATAGCATAAGTTCTAGCCGGGGCTCTTCCTTCAGATCTAACTGCTGCATCTCTGGCTACATTCTTACTGCTTGTTTCACTTCTAGCTTTTCTCGGATACTTTCCCCTCGAGTTTGCACCACTAGCTTTTACACTCTGAAATTTTTCTTTCTCAGCTCTCTCTGGGCAGTCTCTAATAAAATGATCTAGAGAACCACATCGAAAACATTCATTTGCTCTGCACGGACCAAAATGATTTCTACCACACACGGCACTCGGGTTTAACAAATCTCGAGTTCCTAAACCTGCTGCAGTATTCGAGATTTAGGACCCACATTCTGCTTCTTAAAATTTTCATATGATTGCCCAGCTGAAACTTGGGAACGAGGATTCATATTTCTTGACTTTCCAGTTTACTGTGAGAGTGCATTACTCATTGGTCTTTTCTTCCAATTTCGTGTTTCAGATTCTACCTTCTTCTTTTCCTTTAGTAATTCTTCAACCTTGCAAGCTCGATCGACAAGTACCACCATTTCTTTTAGTTCAAGGATCCCAAAAAATACCTTAATGTCTTCGTTAAGCCCGTCTTCAAATCGTCAGCATATCTTGGCTTCTGTAGGAACATATTCCCTGGCATACTTACTCAATCAAACAAACTCTCTTTCATATTCTGAGACTGTCATATTACCTTGCTTCAGCTCAAGAAACTCTTTACATTTCTAATCAATAAATCTTTCACTAATATATTTCTTCCGAAACTCTTCTTGAAAGAATTTCCAGGTTACCCTCTCTTTTGGTACCACTGAAATCAAAGTCTTCCACCAATTATAGGCTGAATCTCTCAACAAAGATGTAGCACATTTCAAACATTCTTCAGGTGTACAAGATAATTCATCAAATACCCGGATAGAATTTTCAAGCCATAACTCTGCTTTCTCTGCATCATCATCAATATTTGCTCTAAATTCTTCAGCCTTTGTTTACTTAATTACATCAACGTGGGTTCGTGAAATTTTATCATATCCACTCCCTGAGGCATCAGAGGCATAGGTTGAGGAATTGGGGGAGGTGGGGGAGGTCGTACATTTGGGTTCGTATGAACGAACCCAGTGTACCATGCACTCATCATTTGGAGAAAGGCTTCCCGATCCCTTTCTCCTCCTTCCTGACCAACAAGAGGGGTAGGTTTTCATCGGTACTGCCCTTCAGCCGAGCTAGCGCATTACTCTCTACTTCATCTGCCACAATGGATCGGGATCCATTTACTATATAAAAATCATTTAAAAAGGTCAGAAGTCGTCACACTATCACAATTCATACATATGGCATGTATAGCAAAATCTGTACATACAACATGTAGTCCGAGAACCGACTAAACCTGCTCTGATACCACCAAATGTAACGCCCCCATGCCTAAAACCATCGCTGGAGTCGAGCTTGAGGAGTTACCGAACATAATTTATCAAATTAAGAACTTCAAATCATTTGTTTCTACATTCACAGCTTTCTAGCTACTCGCGTCACAGTTACAAGAAAAATCATATCTCAAGTTCCGAAACTTGAAATCAAAATCCATAAATTTTCCCTAAATCTAGACTCATATATCTATTTACTAATTTTTTTCTAGAATTTTTGGTTGGGCCAATTAGTACAGTTTATTAGTTAAAGTCTCCCCTGTTTCAGGGTTTGACCGCTCTGACCTCTGTGTATTACTAATCAAATATCTCTGAATACAGAATTTCAATAACTATGAGGTTTTGTTTCTATTAAGACTAGACTCAATAAGGAATCTATACATATAAATAAAAACTTCTAATTATTTTTGTAAAATGTATTATGAATTTTTAAAGTCAGAACAGGGGATCCCGAAATCACTCTGGCCCTATTTCACAAAAGTTTAAATATCTCATAAAATATTTATATGCCTGTTTTGTTCAATCCACATGAAAATAGAGTCATTAAGCTTCAATTTCATATCTTACTCATCATTTAGGTCCATTTATACTATTTTTTAGTGATTTTTCAAATTCATGTCATTGCTACAGCAATATTCTGTTTTAAGGCAAGTTTCATCTTTTCAGGAGTTGTTATGAACTAGATAACCTATTAAACTTCCATGATATCAAACATGATCTAAATTTAACCATCACCATGACTTATCAATATCAAACATTTTCTCAACCAATCATGGCTATATCATAAAATTATTTACACAAAATAAGTATATTGCTATACATGTCATACTTAAGTTTTACAAGCCATTTACCCAGATGAAAGTCCTTTAGATAGTGTGATCGAACCTTTGACCCGTCCGATTCCCGAAATGGCTTGTTCAAAACTGCATAAATAAAGAGGAGGAGTAAGCATAAATGCTTAGTAAGTTCATATGTAAATAACAAGTAACATAACAATACAAATATACCAAACAACTTTAGCATGGTATCACCAAAACATATGTCATATTTCTAAACATCATTCATCATTTTACCACCTTATCATTGTTGTATCTATTATCAACCCGAGGGTTAAGAACATACCTGTCCAAAGTGTCCATTTCACAACACTTACCAATACGTCGCTTGCATCTTAAGTGTTCTTTCATTTCACTAGAAATTTCACCCGTTGAGCACATCGGAATACAACTCGGATACACGGATAATTTGCACATAAGTGCCTCATATGTAATCAAGAAATCATGTAACCCGCCCCTAAGTGAACTCGGACTCAACTCAACGAGTTCGGATGCCTAGTTACATCTCATGAACTCGGACTCAACTCAACGAGTTCGGATGCTCAACCATCCTAGTGACATGTCACTTGTATCCTAATCTATTCCTAAGGTTCAAACGGGTTTTTCCTCGATCTCACATTTGTCGTCTTCCATGGAATATCGGAACCGATACTCGGTAGCAATTCATATTTATCAAGTAGTAAACATAATTTGCATATTGCTCAACATTAACCACAAAGCATAATATTTCATGATTAAAAATCAGCGTATCATATAATTAACATCAATAACTTAAAAATAACAATTATGCTACATTATTTACACATGAACTTACCTTTGTACCAAAATATAAAGATTTTGCAATTTAGTCCACAATCTTTTCTTTTCCTCGATCGCGACTTGAATCTCGTTTCTCTTGATCTATAATGCCAAATTAATCTTATTTAATACATACATTCATCAAAGCAGCATTTAATCTGAACTTTGGAAAAATTACACTTTTGCCCTAAACTTTTGCATAATTACACTTTTGTCCCTAGGCTCGAATTAAAATTTATTCCTTATTCTTATGTTTTATAACATGCTGATCATTTTTCCCTTCTATGGAAACATCAAATTCTTACTCTAACATATACTTGTGACTATTAGGTATTTTTGCCGATTAAGCCCTTTTACTCGTTTTCACTCAAAACCGAGTAGCACAAGTTGTCTAACATAATTTAAAACCCCATATTCTATCATAAAACATCAAAATACACAAATATCACCTACGGGTATTTTTCCAAATATAAACCCTAGGTTGAATTATTGCTAACATAAGCTTAATCGAGCTACCAAGATTCCAAAAACGTAAAGAACATTAAAAACGGGGCTTGGAATCACTTACTATAGAGCTTGGAAGCTTGAAACAAACCCTAACTATGGAGAACCCTTGAAATTTCGGCCTAATGAAGAAGATGGACAAAAATTTGCTTTTAATTTTGTTTTTAATTCATTTTAATAACTAAATGACCAAAATGTCCTTACTACTAAACTTTCCAAAATTCCATCCATGTCCAATTTTGTCCATAGACTTAGAAATTGGTCAAATTGCTATTTAAGACCTCCTAATTAATATTTCAATGCAATTTCATACTAAAAACTTCTAGAATGAAAATTTTGCAACTTATTCGATTTAGTCCCTACTTTCAATTTAAGCACTTTAGGCATAGAATTTCATCACGAAATTTTCACACAATCATGCAATCATATCATATTCATCAAAATAATTATAAAATAATTATTTCTATCTCAGATTTGTGGTCACGAAACCACTATTCCGATTAAGCCCTAATTCAGGATATTACATTTGTTGCGTTGCGTAAAACTTACTAAGCTTATGAAAGCTTACTCCATTTGTTACGTTTCTCTGTTTTATAGATTGTTGACTCCAGTCACCTGCTCGGAGAGGGATCGTCAGCAACTCGTCACACTATCTATCTTTTTTTGGTATTACTATATTGTGGAGCTAGTATGGCATGTATAGAATAGACTTAAGTGACGTATATTTTGAGATGTTGTTGTATATAAGCCATGTGAATATGGCAACTTTTGAATGTCGGTATAAGTCTGAATTTCGATCTTTGATTGTGTTTAACTATGCATATGATTGCTAATGAAATTATGTATATGTGAATGTACAAATGTGGTGTTTTGGTTTTGTAACTCTTCATAACCCTCTTCGGCAACAGTTACGGGTTATAGGGGTGTTACAGTAGAAATATGAAATAAATGAAAATATAGGCTGATATGAAATACAATATGAATTAGCTAGGCTTGGGTAACCAAGAAATTACATGCATTTCATTTTACGAGCCTAGAGACTAAAGTGTAAATAAGTGAAAAGTTAGGGGTAAAAAAGTAATTTTATCATATGTGTTATGGGTTGATATGAGCAATGTATGTATTGAACAAGTTGATTTTGGTATTATAGATCAAGAAAAACGTGTTTCGGGTCTTGATCGGGGGAAAAACAAAGTTTACGAGGATTAAGCTCGTTTTTATGATTTTGTTACCGAGGTAAGTTCATTTGCAAATAATACAACATATACCATTCTTTAAATGCTTGATATTGCATGTATGGTAAGTATGTATTAATTAATGAGATGTTGTACCATGTGTTTAAATGCTTACATTTCTATTATGAATGATGCCTTAATTATTCTATGAGTATGTGATTGGTGCTATGAGTATGGAAATCAACACTACGAGCAAGTTCTACAGAAATGTGGTATCGAAGAATCCCATTTGAACCTTAGGAATAGTTTAGGATACAAGTGACATGTCACTAGGAATTATGTAATCTGAACTCATTGAGTTGTGGTCTAAGTTCATGATATATGTGACATCTGAAATCATTGAGTTGTGGTCTGAGTTCGTGATATATGTGACACATGTTTTGGTGTTCGGGTACTGGTCTTGTAACAACCCAGTTTTGGGCTTAGTTGGAACAGTGGTTTCGGGACCACCAATTCGAGATTGAAAAATTATTATTATTATTATTTTGGTTCATAGTATGATTATATTAGTCTATGAAAAATTTGGTGAACTAATTTTAGCGTTTGTGAGCTTAATTACGAAAAAGGACTAAATCTCATAAAGTACAAAAGTCCTGTTTTGTTAGCTAAAGGTGTAAGTTGACTATGGATCATATTGTGGAGGTCTTTAAAGGGCAATTAGACCTTTTTTAGAGAGGTGGCCAGCCATAGGAGACAAAGGGATAGAAAAGTCAATGTTAGGTGAAAATTTGGTGGCTAAATTGACTAAAAGGAAATAAAATAGAAAAAGAATGATATCATCCCTTTCACCACTTCTTCTTCATCGAAATTCTCAGCAAAATAAGGGTTCTTGGAGCTTTAAAATTTCAGCCAAGCTATCCTCTTGCGAGTAAGTCAATTTGAAGTTTATTTTTGATAATTTTTGTACTTTTGGAACCCTTATGGCATGAGCAAGCTAGTAGGGGGACCATTTTGCAAAATGGATGATAGTCTCTAGATTTGTCATGAAAGGTTTTACGATGTTTACTGAGTTTGTATGGAAGAAAATGAAACTTGGTTGTTAAATAAACAACTTCTATGAAAGAACTTCTCATGAAAACCCTAATAGGACCATTTTATAAAGAACTTCTCATGAAAACCCTAAAAGGATAGCAATGTTGTGAAATAATGAGAATTTTGGGTCACTATAAGAGAGAAAAAAGGGTTCGGCCAGGCTTAAGATTCAAAGAAATTCGATAAAAATCAATTTTTGAGCCTAGGGGTAAAGTGGTCATTTTGTGAAAGTCTAGGGGCAAAATGGTCATTTTGCCAAAAATATGAGTTTTTGGTTGTATAAATTTATTCAGTGATTAAATGAGTGAATTCTTATTATTTTAGATCAAGAAATACAAAATCCGAACCTAGACCGGGGGAAGGCCAAGTAAGTAGATTAAATCGTCTAGTCGGCTACATTTTGTAATCTAAGGTAAGTTGTATGTTAAAAATGCAACTATATTGTTATGATGTATGAATGAATTGATATTGCATAAATTGTTTGATTGTGATTAGGAGAATGCATGTCGAGAAATAAATGTAGTAAAAACTTCTGATTGAATATTAGGAATAGACTTGGATATTCGTACCATGACATTGGGTGGTATGTGAGCCAGTGTAAGACATGTCTGGGACATGCATTGGCCACATTATGAGAGTCAGAGTAAGATATGTCTGGAACATGCATCGACATTGAGACGAGAGCCAGTGTAAGACATGTCTGGTACGTGCATCGCCTCGGGATGTACAAGCCAGTGTAAGACCTGTCTTGGACATGGCGTCAGCTTGCTGTTTATCAGTGTAAGACCTGTCTGGGACATGATATCGACACCGACATATGAGAGCCAGTGTAAGACCTGTGTAACACCCCAAACTCGGCCCAGACGTTATGGCCGAATCTGACGTGCCACATTGGAGTTGAAAACCCATGTTCCGTTTTAGTGTTTTAAAAACCATATATCTTGTTGAGTTAACAAAGTGAATGGAAGCTGGGCACCAGGTAGGTATCCGAGACAGAGGAGGTGAGCCATGAAGGGTGCTTAAGTACCAAGCTCTTCAGTTGGATCCAATCCTAGACATGCCCACAACCATTGCCACACTTTGTTATATCGAGTTTAAACTTGTTTAAGTGGACCTCTTTGATAAATCAAATAATCGTGGTGTTGTGATATTTTGAAATCAAGTATCATTTTGAAATCACGTCCTAAGTCTAGCCCATTTGAATAATTATCAACCAATTTTAAAGTTATTAAAAATAAAATAATCCCAAAAAGAAGTAAAACAAAAGTTAAAATGGCCTTATTACAACCCAAAAATAAATAATAATTAAAGGAAATTTAAAGAAAACCAATGCTTATTTAAAAGCCCAAAGGCGATCACCGTGGCCACTCTGAATCCCTTCCGGCTCCAAGTCCCCACATCAAGGCTCACCTGCAAGGTTAAGGAAAGGGGGTGAGTTTGGAAACTTAGTGTGCAACAAGCCCCTTTCAAAGCCTAAAACAATATCAGCCTGCTGGGCCTTAGCCCAAGTCCAATCTCAATATGCATATACTGGGCCGTAGCCTTTTCATAAATCATATAACTGGGCCGAAGCCTTTTATTGTAAACGGTATGGCCCATAGGTGTAACAGCCCAATCCCGTATCCGTCGCCGGAATAGGTAAAGGGGCATTACCGGACTTGAAACTCATATCAGAACAGTAAAAATTTTTTTTTTTGAAACATTCCTTTAGATAAGTACTAAAGACAGTAAGGGATACAATTTAAACTTCTATAAGTACACATTCAAAGGATGCCATTTTCGCATGGCTTATATACATTAACCAAAATATTCTTCAGCCACTAGTCTATTCTATACATGCCATAAAATAATCCTAAACATAACAGTAACAAGCAGTGGATAGTGATAGTGTGACTAGTTGCTGACGATCCCCGAGCCTGTAGCTTCGAAATGAGATCTATAAAACAGAGAAAACAAAGTAAACGGAGTAAGCATTACAATGCTTAGTAAGTTTTAAGCGAGGTCAATAGATAACAATCAAATTATAACATAGTTGTTCGTATTTTATTTCACTCTTCCTTGGGTATACCATCCCTTTACCGAATATGCACATCTCATCATATACAATAGGCAGATAAACTTTCACATAAAAGTGAGCTCATGTGACATAGATATATTGTATAATTTCACATAACCTCTCACACTGATCCGATGTCACATAATCATAGGAATAGTCTCATAGATTGCTCTCGTATGCATCACATAACTACCTTATGATTTAGTTCAAATCAAGCTCACATATAAACTTGGAGTACATACATGTTTAACCTTTCGCATTGAATATATTTATAAGCAATTCTTATTACGAAGTCTTATAGCTTTAACCTCTACTCGGATTATCGGCGAGGCCTTTAGCTCAGATGAAATCTCCACACGAAGTTATCGGGTCTTACCCGGACAAAATCTCCACACATAGTCATCGGGTCTTACCCGGACATAATCTCCACACGTAGTCATCGGGTCTTACCCGGACATAATCTCCACACGTAGTCACCGGGTCTTACCCGGAATATATTTCCAAGTTTCATGTACATTTAATCACATGTTACAACATTCACATCGACTGTCATATTTGTAATTCATTCGCCTCATCAAATATCTAATAATACACACCTTTCACATTTGGTCATTCGGCCACAATATACACATATCGCCTACATATTTCACACTAGCCATTCGGCTTTACCACATATACATATCTCATATATATATTTCACATTAACCATTCGGCTTTACCACATATGCATATCTCATACATATTTCACATTAGCCATTCGGCTTTACCACATATACATATCTCATATATATATATTTCACATTAACCATTCAGCTTTACCACATATACATATCTCATACATATTTCACATTAGCCATTCGGCTTTACCACATATACATATCTTATACATATTTCACATTAGCCATTCGGATTTACCACATATACATATCTCATACATATTTCACATTAGCCATTTAATACAATTAATCTAACATTTCCTCTTGTGCACCTTGATGACCGAATACACACATCATTAACCTAATATCAATTGACCAAACATTTTAACAAATTCTCCTTGAGCCGATTATCTAAGTCAAGATAAAAGCATCAATGTGCTTGCCTCTAACCGAATACATACAACACAAACCTACCTCATGTGGCCGAATATGCATGTCTATGTTGAGGCCAATTATATGCTTAATACTTCCTACAAATATGGTTACTTGTATTGACTACATACCATTTGTTTCAAGTTCAAAACTCGGCTAATACACATAATTCATACATATCACATTCTAAGCATTCACTCAATTCTATCACTTAAAACACGCACATTACTCAATAACTTCCTAGTTTAAATTCGGCAACTACACCAATTCACTAGATGATTTGTTATTATTATTGTTCATTTATTCAAACTACTTACAATTTCCTTAAACCATCACAATTTACAACCATCTATCACTTCCATTTTCTACCATGGCCGAATGTTATAACCCAAGCCACACATATTGTCCCTCAAGGCCCTTCAATGACCACATTCGGCACCTCCTTAAGAACAACCCAAATTTCAACCTTCAAGAAAGAAGAAAAAACATATGTACTAAGAGCTTCAAACTACTTGGCCGAATATCAAACCTCCTAACAATCAAAACTTAAGCCATGGAATGATTAGAACTTGAACTAACCACCTTCTTTATACAAAATTTTCCAAGAATTTCAAGGTACTTACCTCTTCCTAGTCCTCATCCAAACCAAACTTGAAGCAAGAGAACTCCTTTCTTCTTCCTTTGATTTTTCGGTCAAGAAGAACAAAGAGGATGAAGCCTTTTTTTTTCTTCTTGTAGGTACGGCAAAATGGAGGGGGGGCATGGATGAGACAACTTTGTTTTCATCACCCCCCCTTTTCATTACTTAATTACTAACCCTTTATTTTATTCTTTCTAACATAACACACTAACACAACATGTTCACAACATGTTTCACCCCATAGCATGGCCGGCCACTAGCTCAAATTTTGGGTAATTTGACATGCAAACCCATCATTTTCATAACATGCATTAATAGGCCACTTCACATTTGCCTAGCACATTTCTAAATTTTCTCACATAAGTCCTATTTAATAAAATTCACTTACAATTAACAAAATTCAAACATGAAATTATCACACATGCATATATACATATAATAAGCATCAACTATGATGGTTAATTATTTTTATGACTCGGTTTAGTGGTCCCGAAACCACTTTCCGACTAGGGTCAATTTAGGGCTGTCACAATAGGCCCATTTCAATATCACATGTATCGTTAATAAAAACCAAATGAATGCAAGCCCATTTGGGGAGACTACTCGACCCACCATCCGCTACTCTCCACCCGTACCAACCAACACACCATGAGGGGAATAACTCAACCCACCCAACCATAACTCTCCACTGGCAGCATAGCTACTTTATTATATAACTAGAGGCCTAGCCTCTTTCAATAACTAGGGTAAAGGCCCTTTTAATAACTGGGGCATAAGCCCTTTTAATAACTGGGGCATAAGCCCTTTCAATAACTAGGGCATAAGCCCTTTTGATAACTGGGGCATAAGCCCTTTCAATAACTAGGGCATAATCCCTTTTGATAACTGGGGCATAAGCCCTTTTAATAACTGGGGCATAAGCCCTTTTAATCACTGGGGCATAAGCCCTTTTGCACTTCCTCCATCCATATAAAAACCCAACCCAATGCATTTATGAATACCTCATGTGCATATCATACATATCATGTGCATATCATACGTGTCATGTGCATATCATACATACCATGTTTATCAAAATCCCATGCATTAAATTCATATATAAACCTTAGGGGTATAATGGTCATTTTTACCTAGGGGTAAAACGGTCATTTTCATGTTATAAGGGTAATCCTGTAATTTTACCAAAAATTAGGGTTTCCATGTTCATTAACGGTTACTAACAATTCATGGGTGCAAATAGTGATTCTGTCCCATTTTTAGCGAAATCGAATTATTGGCCTAAAACCTCTAATGGGCCCTACTTAGCCGATTTTGTCATCTAGGCCCATTTAGCCTATATTCCATAACAGTTTTATCAGTCTCGATGTGCAATTTAGCAGGTTTTCCTTTTCTACCAATTTTTTTCAAATGGGCCCGAAAGCCCATTGGGCCCCACTTTGGCCCCTCGAAGCCCAACTTACCGTAAACGCCAAAAATTGTGCTCTTACCGTTTCCAATGTTCCCAATCATCTTCTCAACGAATCTAACTAACTAATGAGCGTTCGCTTGCTCACAAGTCCTCGAAATGCTAGAATTTCGGCATTTCGGCTTTTCGGCATTTATCGCTTTAAGCTATGAAAAGGGTTCGTTACACACCTGTTTTGCGATATTCCTCGACGAGATCTCCTACACGATTTCTCCTATAATCAACCGTTAATAAATCAGCTCACAATAATTGAACCAAACCAAGAACCATCTAATATTAACACTTACACATTCGGCCACCATCCATAATGGCCTTAGGCACCTTACCTTTGGCGAGATTTATGACGAGATCTAGCCACTCTGGTGATCCAAGCTAATCCAAATTGACACTACGCCTTACTGCTCCTCCAATATAAAAACCATAAAAATATTAAAAGAAGAACCCCATAAAGCCTATACCCATATTTGGCCACTGCCCTAAACTAGAGGGGTTTCGGCTTTTGGCCAATAGTTACTCTATGAATCATTTAGAGTTCAAACACTTACCACAGTCTTTCTCCTCTCGAATTCATTATGCCTAAAAGATAAGGGGATTGAACACCAACAATGAAAAGGAAAAGAGAGTTGCTGGTCAACAAAGATTCGGCACCCTCCTTAACTTCACGGATTACAGCTTTGCGGTATTTCGGCAGAAGTAGAGATAAAAGAAAGAAACAATGGATGAATTGAGGGAAAATAGTGGGCTGGTTTGAAAGAAGGGGGAGGAAGAAAAGGTGAATGGAGAGATAGTAGATTCGGCTGCAAAAAGAAAAAAAGAGAGAAAAGACTAACCTAAAGGGAGAAAACGGCACACAAGTACCTAAGTGCCGAAAATCCCTAACAAAACCCCTCTGCCGAAAATCCCTTCTCCAATCTCCCTTATTCGGCCAACTCTATCTCCATATCAAATCCCTAAAATCTCTTCCCTTATCCCTCCTTAATCCATGCACTTGACTATTTCAAACTCCTCCATCAGAATCCACCTGGGTTCCATCACTTACCCTTCCTGCTCATAAAAATAAATAACCTCATTTGCCAACACAGGGAATCGATCCCATGTCTTCCCTTAAGCTCCACACGCCACCTTTTTAGGAGCTTAGTGGCGTCACCCTTGCCACTTTACTACAGTTCTTTTTGTGATACATTTCTCCCACAACTTTACATAAGGTCACCTAGCCAGAACCCCTAACTCTTAAGTCCAAATTTTGAAAATTCTACCGGGTTTTGGCCAACACATGGGCCTTCCATAAGCCCATTTACATACTCAAATTATGAATTCCATCCTCACATACCAAATTTTAGAAACTTACTTAAAATATCAAGAATCGCGAAAAACCCAAAAATCAAGATGTTACAACTCTACCCTCCTTAAAGAAATTTCGGCCTCGAAATTTACCTAATCCAAATAGTTGAGGGTATTGTTGACGCATTGCCTCTTTGGTCTCCCAAGTAGCTTCTTCCTTGCCATGGTTCCTCCAAAGTACCTTCACTAATGGGACTGACCTCCTTCTCAACACCTTGACATCGCGATCAAGTATTTGCACAGGTTCCTCTTCGAAAGTCAAATCCGACCGTACTTTGATTTCTGCTACTGGCACAATATGAGTTGGGTCAGAATGATATCGCCCAAGCATGGACACATGGAAAACATTGTGAATACGATCTAGCTCTGGAGGTAACTCTAACTGATAAGCCACCGGCCCTATCCGTTTAATAACTCGGTAAGGCCCAATAAACCGTGGGCTCAACTTACCCTTCTTACCAAATCTCAATATCTTCTTCCAAGGCGAAACTTTCAAAAAGACCATGTCTCCTACAGCATATTCAATATCCTTACGTTTCAGATCGACAAAAGACCTTTGTCGATCCGCTGCCTCCTTTAACCAATTCCGGATAACCTTAATCTTGTCTTCAGTATCTACTACCAACTCTGGCCCAAGTATTTGCCTTTCCCCCAATTTTGCCCAACAAGTGGGCAAACGACACCTTCGCCCATACAGTGCCTCATAAGGAGCCATCTGAATACTTGGTAACTATTGTTATACGCGAACTCCGCCAATGGCAAATGGTCCTCCCAGCTACCCCTAAACTTAATAGCACAGCCCCTCAACATATCCTCTAAAATCTGAATAACCCCCTCTGACTGCCCATCCGACTGAGGGTGAAAAGCCGTACTGAAATCCAATCGCGTTCCCAATGCCTCATGCAACTTTTGCCAAAACCGAGATGTAAACCTTAGGTCTCGATCTGAAATTATCGATACTGGCACACCATGCAACCACACTATCTCCGTCACATACAACTTGGCCAACTTCTGAAGTGAGTAATCGGTTCGGACAGGTATGAAATGAGCAGATTTCGTGAGCCTATCCACAATCACCCAAACCGAATCCTTCTTAAAGGTACCCACTTACAAAGTCTATAGTTACCCTTTCCCACTTCCAAAGTGGTATCTTTACCGACTGCAACAATCCCGAAGGTAGTTGATGCTCGACTTTCACTTGTTGACATGTCAGACATCTCCCTACAAATTCGGTCACTTGTCGCTTAAGCCCAGGCCACCAATATAGCTCTCACAAGTCTCAATACAACTTACTCCCTCCTGGATGCATAGCATAAGGTCCATTATGTGCCTCTTTCAAAATCATCAATCTCAAATTAGAGTTCTTCGGCATACAAATTCTCCCTCGAAAACAAAGAACTCCCTCACTATTTAACCCAAAGTCTAGATTCTCCCCCTTCTCAACTTGCTGAAACCGAGGAACCAATGACTCGTCTTCCAAATGTTGCTTCTTAATCTGTTCTACCCAAGTCGGTCTCACTTGTAACTCAGCCAATAAACTTCCATCGTCATACAAACTTAGACGAGCAAACATAGCCTTCAACTCCACCACAGCCCTTCGACTTAGTGCATCAGCCACGACATTTGCCTTACTTGGATGGTACTCAATCGAACAGTCATAATCCTTTAACAACTCTATCCACCTTCGTTGCCTAAGATTCAGCTCCTTTTGAGTTAGTAAGTACTTAAGACTCTTGTGACCCGTATAGATGATGCATTTCTCCCCATACAGGTAATGCCTTCATATCTCAAGTGCAAAGATTACCGCTGCCAATTCCAAGTCATGCTTAGGGTAGTTCACCTCGTGCGGCTTAAGCTGTCGTAAAGCATAAGCGATCACTTTACCCTTTTGCATCAACATGCAGCCCAAACCTACATGTGACGTGTAATGCCCCCACGCCCGAGACTGTCGCTGGAGTCGAGTATAATAAGCTTCAATTTTATATGTAGTTCATCACAAAATTCAATTTCTATGATTTTTAGTAAATTTTCAAACTCGCGTCGGTGTTCTTTGCGATGATACATTTATGGCAAATTTCATCCTTTTATGAGTTTTATGCACTAAGTATCTTATTAGTTTTCCTTAACATCAAACATAATCTACACTAACCATTTTCATAATTTATCATGATCAAGCATTTCCTCAACCATTCCACAACCATACCATAAGATCATTTACACAAAATGGGTATATTGCTATACATGCCATACTTAAATTTACAAGCCATTTACCAAAAGTCTTCCTGGATAGTGTGGTGAGCCTTGACCTATCCCGACTCTGAAATGGCTTGTCCAAAACTACAATGAGTAAGAAGGAGGAGTAAGAATAAATGCTTAGTAAGTTCATATGCAAATAATAAGTAACATAACAAGCAGTCATACCAATCAACATTAGCATGTATCACTAAAACACATATCACATTTTTAATCATTTTCATCATCTTATTACCTTATCGTGGTTGTATCAATACTCAACCCGAGGGTTAAATACATACCGTCCAAAATATCCATTTCACATCACTTACCAATACGTCTCTTTACATCTCGAATATTCCTCCATTTGAGTAGAACTTTACCCGTTGAACACATCGAATATAATTGGGATACATGGATAACTTGCACATAAGTGCCATATATGCAATCAAGCAATCATGTAACCCGCCCATAAGCGAACTCGGACTCAACTCAACGAGCTCGGGCGTTCGCATCCATAAGTGAACTCGGACTCAACTCAACGAGTTCGGATTCCTAGTTACATCTCACGAACTCGGACTCAACTCAACGAGTTCGGACATTCGCATCCATAAGTGAACTCGGACTCAACTCAACGAGTTCGGATGCTCAACCATCCTAGTGACATGTCACTTGTATCCTAATCTATTCCTAAGGTTCAAACGGGATTTTTCCTCGAACACTTATCCTTGCCGTCTTCCGTAGAATGTCGAAATCAATACTCGGTAACAATTATATTTAACAAGTAGTTCACATAATTTACATATTATTTGAAATTAACCACAAAGCATACATTTCATAATAAAATTCAGCATAACATATAATTAACATCAATAACTTAAAAATAACCATTATGCTATATTATTTACACATGAACTTACCTTGGTACCAAAATACAAAGATTTTGCAATTTAGTCCACAATCTTTTCTTTTCCTCGATTGAGGTCGATTCCACGTCTTTCTTGATCTAAAATAACACATTTAGCTTATTTAATACTCATATTATCAAATTAATCCTTAACTCAAATTTTGGCAAAATTACAATTTTACCCCTAAACTTTTGCATATTTACATTTTTGCCCCTAGGCTCGGGATTAAACTTTATTCCTTATTCTTATGTTTTACAACATGCTGATCACTTTTCTCTTCTATGGCAACATCAAATTCTCACTCTAACATGTACTTGTGACTATTAGGTATTTTTACCGATTAAGCCCTTTTACTCGTTTTTGCTTAAAATCGAGTAGTACAAGTTGTCTAACATAATTTAAAACTTCATATTCTATCATAAAACATCAAAATACACAAATTTCACATATGGGTATTTTTCCAAATATAAACCCTAGGTTAAATTATTGCTAACATAAGCTTTATCGAGTTACCGGGATCTCAAAAACGTAAAAATCATTAAAAACGGGGCTTGGAATCACTTACTATGGAGCTTGGAAGCTTGAAACAAACCCTAGCTATGGAGAACCCTTGAAATTTCGGCCTAATGAAGAAGATGGACAAAAATTGGCTTTTAATTTTGTTTTTAATTCATTTTAATAACTAAATGACCAAAATACCCTTACTACTAAACTTTCCAAAAATTCCTTCCATGTCCTAATTTTGTCCATGAACTTAAAATTGGTCAAATTTCTATTTAAGACCTCCTCATTAATATTCTAAAACAATTTCATACTAAAAACTTCTAGAATGCAAGTTTTGCAACTTATTCGATTTAGTCCCTACTTTCAATTTAAGCACTTTAGGCATAGAATTTCATCACAAAATTTTCACACAATCATGCAATCATATCATAAACCTCAAAATAATTATAAAATAATTATTTCTATCTCGGATTTATGGTCACGAAACCACTATTCCGATTAGGCCCTAATTCGGGATATTACATGACGCATCGCTGTACATAGTGAAATCCTTACCAAACTCTGGCTGAATCAACACTGGTGCTTCTGTCAAGACCTTCTTCAACTTCTCAAAAGCCTCCTGCTGCTTATTTGTCCAAGCAAAAGGTGCTCCCTTCCTTATAAGTTTCGTTAACGGTGCTGCCAACACAGAAAACCCTTCCACGAATCTCCGATAATAACCTGCCAACCCCAGAAAACTTCGGGTCTCCGTTACCGACTTCGGTGGCTTCTATTCCAAAATTGCCTTAATCTTTAAAGGGTCCACCTTGATCCCCTCAGCAGACACAACATGCCCCAAGAGGGTAACTTCTTTCAGCCAAAACTCGCACTAACTAAATTTTGCATAAAGTTGCTTTTCCTTTAACACTTGCAGCACTACACGAAGATGCTCATCATGCTTCTCTTCCGTTTTCGAATACACCAAGATGTCGTCAATACCGATCCAAGTATGGCTGGAACACTCGATTCATCAAATCCATGAATGCTACCGGTGCATTAGTCAAACCAAAAGGCATTACCAGAAACTCGTAATGACCGTATCGAGTCTTGAACGCTGTCTTATAAATATCCACTTCTTTAACTCTTAATTGATGATATCCTGACCGAAGGTCGATCTTAGAAAATACTGAGGCTCCTTTTAATTGGTCGAACAGATCGTCGATTCTTGGTAACGGATACTTGTTCTTGATAGTCAGTTTATTCAACTACTGATAGTCAATACACATACGCATAGTCCCATCTTTCTTCTTTACGAATAGTAGCGGTTTCACGGGGAAACACTTGGTCTTATAAACCCTCTATCCAACAGTTCACAGATTCGAGCTTTCAATTCTGCCAACTCCTTTGGTGCCATCCTATAAGGCGCAATGGACACAGGAGCTGTTCCAGGTAATAAGTCGATTCCAAACTCGACTTTTCTGTTCGGGGGTAATCCAGGAAGTTCATCTAGGAATACATCCTGAAATTCCTTAATGGTCCTAACTGACTCCACCGTTATCTCCTCAAGTCTGGTTTGACTTACAAAGGCCAAGTACGTCTCACAACCTTTCCGAATCAACTTCTCGGCTCTTAAAGCCAAAACAACATTGGACAAATAATCCCTTCATTCCCCTATGACCATTATCTCCCCATCTTCAATAGTTCTTAGTACCATCCTCTTTGCAGTACAATCCAACATCGCCTTGTGTTTATTTAGCCAGTCCATTCCCAAGATAAGATCAAAATCCCCAAATGGCAGCTCCATCAAATCTCCTTCAAAAGTTTTATCTTGTGTCATTAAAGGCACTGCCCTAAAAAGTTTATCTACCTTAACCGAATGTCCCAAAGGGCTTATCACCGATACCCCACTCACAGTCTCCTCAGGAAGCACATCCAAAGCCCCAAATACATCACAAGCAACATACAAGTGAGTGGAACTCACATCAATCAAAGCAGTGTAAGGCATGCTATGAATGAAGAATGTGCGGTTATAACATCAGGAGCGTTACCCTCTTCACGACATCGTGCAGCATAAACCAATGCTGGTTGTCGAGCTTCAGCGTGTCCAGCACCCCCGTCAGGCGCCCCACGTCCTCGTCCATTACCATTGCCACCTCTACCTTGCCCACGACCCCTCTGTGGTGGTGGTCCTCCTCGCTGTGGTTGGACATCCCTTTGCTCTGCAGCTAACTCCTGGGCTGTCCTCCGAGGACACTCCCTAAACTTATGCTCCTTAGACCCATATCAAAAACATGCTCCAGTTCGTTTCCAGCATTCCCCCAGATGCACCTTACCACAGTCCCAGCAAACCTGCGGTCTATAAGTATTTACTGGAACTGCTCGAACTGGTTCCTCCATCCTTGCTCTTTTAACATTTCGATTCGTGGCACTTGAGGGCCTAAAATCCCTCTTAAACCTGGGTCGATCCTTCTCACGATTCTGCCACTCAGTCAGCTTCACCTCCTCGGCTATCTTACCGTTCTCTACTAGTGCAGCAAAACCACGCTCCCTCTGTGGAGCTATCAATATCCTAAGCTCATTGCGGAGGCCATCCTCAAATCGAACACTGCGCTCATATTCAGTTGCCACTATCCCGCTAACATATCGACTCAGCCTCAAAAATTTTGCCTCAAGTCTTATTACCCTGTGTTAGATTCAAAAATTCCTTCTAACGAGCATCCACATAACTAGCTCCAACATACCTCCCCTTAAAAGCAGTTTTGAACAATTCCCAGGTTACTTGCTCAATTGGGGTACTCTCCTTTACGGTGATCCACCATCGGTATGCCTCGTCACGTAGCAGTGACATGGCTCCTTTCGATTCGCTCCACCGAAGCGCCTAGATAAATCCATGATCCGCTTCATTGCCTCTAGCCAATATTCTGCCACATTTAGGGCTACTCTAGATACACCCCTAAATACTTCTGCTCCGTTGGCCCTGAGTCGCTCCGATATGGACCCCTTATTCACTGTCTCGGTGCTAGCTCCAGCAACCTTTTCCAAAACCCTTAACATGGCTTGAGACAAAGCGTCATCCCTCGCAGCCCGATCATAAGACCCAGTCTCCGTTGCTTGTGGCACAGATGCCTCCTCAACTGGCCTATGCCCTGAGGATGAAGATTCAGCTTGCACCCTTCCGCGACCACGTCCGCGGCCTCGTCCACGAGCTCCTCTTGTACTCATATCAAATTATATGATTACGAGTTTTATGATATTAGTATAATGTTCCACTGTTTATTAACAAAGTGTCTTATGGAGATATAACAGTTCAAGAATTGTTTCCGTATCACTGTAGCCTAGCTACAGTCTCATTCCTACCGTTTTACAGCTCTACCCTATCTAAAGTATCATAGTAGGGTCTCAATTCTATTCATAGCATCATATCATTACCATATATGTAAGGAAGATATACTTACAGACTTGGTGCTGGGGATTCAGTGCGCCACTTCTTTCTCCAATCCATTTAAAACTCAAAAACCATGTTTTTGATCACCGAAAATAGAAATTTAAAAACTTTGATTTGGAAACACCCTTTATTTTGAACTCTTGATTTAAAACAGAAAAACTTGGACCATTTTAACATGTATACTTTGTAAAACATCTTTGAAAAGAATTTTCAAAAACCATTTCCAAAAATACCCTTCTTAGGCCTAAGTTTTCGAAACATTTTCGGACCCGATCCACAGTCGAGTTATTGTAACCTAGGCTCTGATACCACTAAATGTAACACCCCAAACTCGGCCCAGACGTTAAGGCCGAATCTGACGTGCCACATTGGAGTTGAAAACACATGTTCCGTTTTAGTGTTTTAAAAACCATATATCTTGTTGAGTTAACAAAGTGAATGGAAGCTTGGCACCAGGTAGGTATTTGAGACAGAGGAGGTGGGCCATAAAGGCTGCTTAAGTACCAAGCTCTTCAGTTGGATCCAATCCTAGACATGCCCACAACCATTGCCACACTTTGTTATATCGAGTTTAAATTTGTTTAAGTGGACCTCTTTAATAAATCGAATAATCGTGGTGTTGTGATATTTTGAAATCAAGTATCGTTTTGAAATCACGTCCTAAGTCTAGCCCATTTGAATAATTATCAACCAATTTTAAAGTTATTAAAAATAAAATAATCCCGAAAAGAAGTAAAAGAAAAGTTTAAATGGCCTTATTACAACCCAAGAATAAATAATAATTAAAGGAAGTTTAAAGAAAACCAATTCTTATTTAAAAGCCCAAAGCGATCACCGTAGCCACTCTGAATCCCTTCCGCTCCAAGTCCCCACATCAAGGCTCACCGCAAGGTTAAGGAAAGGGGTGAGTTTGGAAACTCGACAGTGCAACAAGCCCTTTCGAGCCCAAAACAATATCACCTCTTGGCCCTTAGCCCAAGTCCAATCTCAATATGCATATCTTGGGCGTAGCCTTTTCATAAATCATATAAGCGGGCGAAGCCTTTTCAGAAAGCGGTATGGCCCATAGGCCCATTTCAATATCACATGTATCGTCAATAAAAACCAAATGAATGCAAGCCCATTTCGGGAGACTACTCGACCCACCATCCGCTACTCTCCACCCTTACCAACCAACACACCATGTGGGGAATAACTCAACCCACCCAACCATAACTCTCCACTGGCAGCATAGCTGCTTTATCATATAACTGGAGGCCTAGCCTCTTTTAATAACTGGGGCAAAAGCCCTTTCAACAACTGGGGCATAAGCCCTTTTAATAACTGGGGCATAAGCCCTTTCAATAACTGGGGCATAAGCCCTTTTAATCACTGGGGCATAAGCCCTTTTGCACTTCCTCCATCCATATAAAAACCCAACCCAATGCATTTGTGAATACCTCATGTGCATATCATACATATCATGTGCATATCATACGTGTCATGTGCATATCATACATACCATGTTTATCAAAATCCTATGTATTAAATTCATATATAAACCCTAGGGGTATAATGGTTATTTTTACCTAGGGGAAAAATGGTCATTTTCATGTTATAAGGGTGATCTTGTAATTTTACCAAAAATTAGGGTTTCCATGTTCATTAACGGTTACTAACAATTCATGGGTTCAAACAGTGATTCTGGCCCATTTTTAGCGAAATCGAGTTATTGGCCTAGAACCCCTAATGGGCCCTACTTAGCCGATTTTGTCATCTAGGCCCATTTAGCCTATATTCCATAACGGTTTTATCAGTCTCGATGTGCAATTTAGCAGGCTTTCCTTTTCTACATATTTTTTTTCAAATGGGCCCGAAAGCCCATTGGGCCCCACTTCGGCCCCTCAAAGCCCAACTTACCGTAAACGCCAAAAAATACGCTCTTACCATTTCCAATGTTCCCAATCATCATCTCAACGAATCTAACTAACTAATGAGCGTTCGCTTGCTCACAAGTCCTCGAAATGCCAGAATTTCGGCATTTTGGCTTTTCGGCATTTATCGCTTTAAGCTATGAAAAGGGTTCGTTACACACCTATTTTGTGATATTCCTCGATGAGATCTCCTACACGATTTCTCCTATAATCAACCGTTAATAAATCAGCTCACAATAATTGAACCAAACCAAGAACCATCTAATATTAACACTTACATATTCGGCCACCATCCATAATGGCCTTAGGCACCTTACCTTTGTCGAGATTTATGACGAGATCTAGCCACTTCGGTGATCCAAGCTAATCCAAATCGACACTATGCCTTGCTGCTCCTCCACTATAGAAACCATAAAAATATTAAAAGAAGAACCCCATAAAGCCTATACCCATATTCGGCCACCTCCCTAAACTAGAGGGGTTTCAGCTTTTGGCCAATAGTTACTCTAGGAATCGTTTAGAGTTCGAGCACTTACCACAGTCTTTCTCCTCTTGAATTCGTTATGCCTAAAAGATAAAGGGGTTGAACACCAACAATGAAAAGGAAAAGAGAGTTGCTGGTCAACAAAGATTCGGCACCCCCCCTAACTTCACGAATTACGGCTTTGCGGTATTTCGGCGGAAGTAGAGATAAAAGAAAGAAACAATGGATGAATTGAGGGAAAATAGTGGGCTAGTTTGAAAGAAGGGGAAGGAAGAAAAGGTGAATGGAGAGATAGTAGATTCGACTTCAAAAAGAAAAAAAGAGAGAAAAGACTAACCTAAAGGGAGAAAACGGCACACAAATACCTAAGTCCCGAAAATCCCCAACAGAACCCATCTGCCGAAAATCCCTTCTCCAATCTCCCTTATTCGGCCAACTCTATTTCCATATCAAATCCCTAAAATCTCTCCCCTTATCCCTCCTTAATCCATGCACTTGACTAATTCAAACTCCTCCATCAGAATCCACCTGGGTTCCATCAGTTACCTTTCCTGCTCATAAAAATAAATAACCTCATTTGCCAACATAGGTAATCGATCCCATGTCTTCCCTTAAGCTCACACGCCACCTTTTTACGAGCTTAGTGGCGTCACCCTTGCCACTTTACTACAGCTCCTTTTGTGATACATTTCTCCCACAACTTTACATAAGGTCACCTAGCCAGAACCCCTATCTCTTAAGTCCAAATTTTGAAAATTCTACCGGGTTTTGGCCAACACATGGGCCTTCCATAAGCTCATTTACATACTCAAATTATGAATTCCATCCTCACATACCAAATTTTAGAAACTTACTTAAAATATCAAGAATCGCGAAAAACTCAAAAATCAGGATGTTATAACCTGTCTGGGATATGGCATCGGCCTCGATATATGAAAGTCAGTGTAAGACCTGTCTGGGACATGGCATCAACTTTAATATACTAGACAGTGTAAGATCATGTCTGGGACATGGCATCGGCATCTTATCCCATTTTTGGGGGTTATTGAGTATCCTATAATATTTAAAATAGTTCAACGAAAGATTCTTTAAATATATCGAAACGAGAAAAGTTATGACCGTGTGGCGAGTGGTACATGTACCTACTCAAAATGTATGTGATGTGGGCTCAATATATGCTATATGAATTGCATTAGATGGTGATGAGTAAGTTGTACTTATGTCTATTTATTGTATACATGGACAAGTTATAAAATGTTATGAGCATATTGTTGTATGATAATTACTTGGTGTTTATTTTCATGCAACTTACTAAGCTTTATGCGTACCCCTTTTTCCTTTCCATTTTCTTATAGAGCCACCAAAATAGCTTGAGGATCATTGGCTACGTCGGAGAAGTCAGTCACACTATCACTTGAAGCACTCGGTATAGTTAGTTCTTTTGTTTTGATTGTGACATGTATAGGATCTAGACTTTTGAGTTTTGTGTCATTGTTAATTAGCCAAATGTGTTGGCTTAATTTAATACTTGACACATTTCGTATAAGGCCATGAAAAATGGCCGACATTGAAAGTTATTATGTGAATGCAAAAAAACCTTTCGTGAATGTGAAATTGTTGGCATGGTTGAATATGTATGAAAGGTATATAGGCCTTAGTTACTTGGTTGAGAAATCTTATTGTGATAGACTTGGTATGATAGATTGTATTTCAGGGTGGCAAGGGGCTTTGTAGATAGCCTTATATCGTCCACACGATTAGACACACGGACGTGTGTCTAGGCCGTGTGTGATACACGATCAGTGTTGTTCGACCGTGTGTCCCCTGTACCTCAAATTTACAAGTCAGTATGCATGGTAGTAAACACACGGGCAGAGACACGACCGTGTGGAGGACACGGCCCATAGCCATGGGTGTGTGCCTTGGCCGTGTGCCCCTAAATTGTTGTTGACGTTAGAAACAGAATGCCAAGGTTTTTTTGACACACGCGTGTCATAGCCGTGTAAGGGACATAGGCCATGGACACAGGCGTCTGCCAGGCCATGTGAAAACCCCTGTATGTAACACCCCTAACCCGTATCCATTATCGAATTAGGGTTATGAGGCATTACTGTATAAAACACAGTTCAGCACAATCATTCCTCACCTTTCATACACAAAAGAATTAATAAACATTTAAATTTTATCAAATTCAAATATCCACAATTCACTTATTATAAATTCGAATACATGAGTTATAATTCCAATTCAAAAATAATCATACTTTACTGAACATGTATCACAAATAAGCACATTTCAAAAATTCCAACTAATTCAGTTCGAACATATATCAAAACCCAACTGATCATGTTCCATATTTACTAAAATTCGAACCAAACTTGTAAATATCAAAGACATGTTCACATATTTAATAATTCCAATATTCAATTTCCTATATCCATCACATTAATGCCATTTTCATAATTAAATCATATTCCATTATATATCATTACACTTCATACTTCGAATATATGTCAATTTCTATCTCATTAATCGTATATCAAACATATCATTTGATAACTCTGCACAAGCTCATAATAAACCAATTGAATCATATTACATAAATTATTATGCAATCACATATGAAACTTAAATACATTATAACATGGCCGAACATACTAATGATGCATATGTACAAGTGCGCAATTCATCCTAAAAATAAAAGTCATACTAAACACTTGAATATAAATAACACTACAATGTGCATCTAATTCATATTTATATTAATATACCTAAACTTCATATTTTATCGTATTAACTAATCTTTATTTTGATATCACCATTATCAATATCATAAGCATATCAAATTGAATTATATATCATATTCGGATTTACAACCACACATGAATGTATACCTATATTGATATTAGCAACAAGTTGATATTTTTAACTATCCATTAAAACTAACCCAAAACATACTTAATCATTACCATCATTTACTATTTGAACCCATACCAAAACAATCAACCAAAACAATCATAAAACATATTCATTACTTACCACTTAGCCACCGAACCTGTTAAGTTAATATACCATCATCCATCACTCTAATTATACCACATTTCATATTTCCAAAATAAGCTAACTATTAAAACGACTACCAGAACCAAACTCATTAAACATTTTAATTAAGAACATGTAAAACCAATTTAAGCATAATAAGCAAGCCATTTTCGTATGGCCTTAAATACATACTCATTCAAAATAATTAACTCTAAGATTAGCCTATACATGCCACATAATCGAGTCTCAAAACATTATTTACTGAAATGATAACAGAATAGTGTGATGTCGTCTCCATCGACTTCCAACCCGAGCAGATCTCCAAAAATCTATAAATATAGGAAAAACACACAGAATAAGCTTTGAGAGCTTAGTAAGCTATAAGCAAATAAATAACTCAATGACAATAACAATTCAATTACTAAACCAATTTATATTATCATAATCACGTTTAACTTAAACTTATAATTTCATATACTACATATACTTTCATTTTGCCAAATATCCATACAATTAAGATTAATATATCATTCAAATTCCCAAATCCACAATATCAATAATTAACCGAATATACATAAACTCATATACATATATTCATGGATCATTTCATAATTATTCTTACTTTATATCATTAAGGCCGTACATTATCATTTATATAAGTTTGCACACAGTCACAATATGATATCAGTATACTTAACCTTTGGATGAATGTATTGTATCTATTATCAAGGTATCATTCAATTTCAAAACCATAGCACCATTATATGATCGAATATATACACACCCATAAACATATATTCTTGAATCAAACTTTACTATCTCATACTTATCATGTAGCCGAATATACATATGTCTATACCAAAGTATCATACACTATTAAAATCATAATACCAATGCATAAAGCCGAATCTTTAAACACTTGTTTGCATATACTCATGTATTAAACCTTCATACCACATAATTACACTTAACTTATGGTCGAATATACTTCACAATTACTCACAAATTCAAACTAACGTCATACATATATTTGTATCACATAACAAATAATCAGCTTACCTTATTTTCAAGGAAACAACAAGCTAACTCATACATGATCATTTAGCTCGTTTAATGTATTCGATTACCACATCAGCATAAGGTCTTTTAGGCATAAACTTATAATAATTCATCGGCATAAAGCCTGCTAGGCCTAAGCCTGAATGTCACACCAGCACAAGGCCTGCTAGACTCAAAGTCTGATTTTATACACCAATAATAAGCCTGCTAGGCATAAGCCCGATTTAATTCACCAACACAACACTTGCTAGGCTCAAAGCCCGAATTTCACTATTATAAAGTTGTCTCATAAACAATTCATATATCAAAAATTCCAGCTATTCCATATAGTTCGTACGGACTTTCAAATGTTATAACTCAGTCAAAATGAATGCATGAACATAGTTACCATGCTTATACACATTCGAAATTAGCATATATTAATTCATATATTTCATTTCAGCATATATACTTTGCATTTAATTAAAATTAAGTACGTCTATTTGCTTATAAATTTACCTCAGACGATGAAAAACTGGTACGGATCGGCTAGTCAACAACTTTAGTTGTCCCCTGGTCTAAATCTGATTTACTCTTTTCTTGATCTAAATTAATATAAATTAAACTTATTAAATCAAATATTCAACCAAATTCATCTTAAAACACACAAATGGTAAATTTACACTTTTACCATGATATTTCACATTGTGCACAATTTAGTCCCTATTGCATAAAACACAAAATATGCAAAATCTCACAACAACATAGTTAGGCTGAATTTTCCTTATACTCATACTGGTACATATATTTCATTTATTTCACATTTTAGTTCCTCAATTTATTATTTTTTTAATTTAGTCCTAATTACACAAAATCATCAAAAACTCCAATACAAAACATGCTAATCTAAAACATATCTTTCATATTTCATCATCAAAAAACAAAAATCACAAGCTCTCATCAATGGCATAACTCAAAATATTCATCAAAATAAAAAATTTAAGCATGGGTCGGATAGTACTCGAAGCAACGATCTCAAAAACGTAAAAATTATCAAAAATCGAGTCCAAAATGACTTACCAATTTAATATGCAATTTTCGAACCTCATTTTGCAACTATGGATGTTTTCTTTTCTTACATTCGGCTATATGAAGGAAAATGGACTAAAATCATGGTTTTTGGTTTTATTTAATATATCATTTACTAACCATTTACCTTTTTAACCTTTAAAATAATGCATAATTTCCTTTATGCCAAACCATTAACATCCAATAACATATTAATGCTATAATTTCCATTTAAGGCTATCATATTTAAAAGGCAAAGCCAATTGACACCTTTAATAAATAGAATGCAACTTTTGCATTTTACGCGATTAAGTCCTTTTTTACCGAATTAACCACTTAAACGATAAAATTTCTTTACGAAAATTTCACAAAACTATAATATCATGCTGTAAATATTAAAATAATAATAAAATAATTTTTTTGATGTCGGTTTGTGGTCTCAAAACCACTGTTCTGATTAACCCTAAAAATGGGCTATTACACTATAGGTTCGAATTTGGAATTTAATTTACACGGGCTCGGGGTACAGGTGTGCCCCCTGATGCTTAAGCCGTGTGAACCACACAGGCCTCTAGCACGGCCAGGTCAACAGGGCCACACGGGCGTGTTGTCCTTCGACGCAAGTGTGTGTCCTGTTTTAAGTGACATTTTTCAAAGTTTTCAAAGGTGTTCAAATTAATTCTAGATAGTTTCAAAAGCTCAATTTGGGCATCGTAGACCCATATTAAGAATTTCTAGACTAAGATTGAAAAGATTTAAATTTTATCAAATTTTGGGATTTGAAATGATTGTATGCATGATTTTAAGTCAAGTAATGTCTCATGCCCAATCCCAGCCTCAGACTCGGGTGAGGGGTGTTACATTTACTGGTATTAGAGTTATGGTTTAGTCGATTCTAAGACTAACCTAGTGTGAGTATGAGTCTAGCCATACATGCCATAATTGTATATTGATAGTGTTACGACTTCTAACGAGATAAATTGTGTTTTTATATATATAGTAAATGGATCCTAACGTGGTTACGATGGATGACGTGGAAAGTAATGCACCGGCTCCCGCTAAAGGGACCGCACCCATGGATAGTGGGCTCGTGACAATGAGTCAGGGCGGAGGGGCTAGAGAAGCTTACCTCTATATGATGGACGCTTGGTACTCGGAGTTTATTCGTGCGAATCCGAATACTCCACCTCCCCTAATTCCTCAACCCATTTATATAGCTCCTCAAGGAGCAGAAATGGCTAAAAGAGAGAAATCTCCAGTAGATAGAATCCATAAGCATGGGGCTGAGAAATTTTTGGAAAATATTGATGATGATCCAGAGAGGGCTGAGTTTTCGTTGGAAAATACCATTAGGGTATTTGACGAATTATCGTGCATGCTGGAGGAGTGCATAAAGTGTGTGGTGTCACTCCTGTGAGATTCAGCCTATCAATGGTGGAATACCCTTGCGTTAGTGGTACCGAGAGAGAGAGTAGCTTGGGATTTCTTCCAAGAGGAGTTTCATAAAAAGTATATTAGTTAAAGGTTCATAGATCAAAAGAGGAAAGAATTCCTTGAGCTAAAGCAAGGCCGTATGACAGTGACTAAGTAAGAGCATGAGTTTGTGAGGCTCAGCAAATATACGCGAGAGTGCATATCTACAGAAGCCATTATATGTAAGAGGTTTGAATATGGTCTGATAAAAGACTTATATTTATTAGTTGGTATTTTAGAGTTGAAGGAGTTTGTGGTGCTTGTTGAGAGAGCTTGCAAGGCTGAAGAATTGGCCAAAGAGAAGAGAAAAGTTGACATTGAGTCTCGTGACTCAAAGAAAAGACAGATGGGAAAATCACACCAGACCTCATCCAAGATATCAAGAGAGGTTTTTGCTCGATCAAATGCGTCAATAGGACTCTCGAGTAGAAACAAGAACAAACAATATATGACATTTAAAGCTCAAACTACTTCTGCGACAAGTGTGGGTAGTACTCGACCAAATAGACCAGAATGTTCACAGCATGATAGACGTCATTTTGGTAAGTACCGAGGAAATGAAAGAGGCTATTTTACATATGGGTAATGCTCCTTCAAGAGGTAGACCGCATAAGAACCCAGGAAGTGGGGCTAGCAGTAGAGGTGTGCCTAAAGAAGCTGCTGTGAGGTCCAAGGGTAGAGCACCTGCAAGGACTTATGCTATACGTGCCCGTGAAGAGGCAGAGTCTCCCGATGTGATTACAAGTACCTTTTCTATCCATGATATATCTTTTGTTGCTTTGATTGACTCGGGGTCTACCCATTTCTATATTTGTATGAAACTGATACCCTGTATGAATATGCTAGTTGAATCCACTGAATTTGTGGTGAAATTGTCCAACCCTTTAGGCAATCATGTGTTAGTTAACCAAGTATGTAGAAATTGTCCTTTGACAATTAAAGGTCATTGTTTTTTGGCTAACCTCATATTATTTCCATTTGATGATTTTGATGTAATCCTTGGGATAAATTGGTTGACTTCTCATAGTTTTGTAGTGGACTGTAGGAGAAAAGTTATTAAGTTGAAGTGTGAAAGCGGGGATGTTCTTCGGGTTTAATCAGGTAGAACAGATAACTTGCCTGTGGTGATATCGTCCATGTCGGCAGTGAAATATTTGAAAAAAGGATATGGAGCTTATCTCACTTTTGTATTGAATACTCAAGCATCTGAATTGAAGATTGAGTCAATACCAGTGGTATGTGAGTTTACAGATGTATTTCAGGAGGAATTGCCGGGACTGCCTCTAGTGAGAGAAGTTGAATTTGGAATTGAATTAGTCTCTGGTACGCCACCTATCTCGATTGCTCCATATAGGATGGCTCCGACGGATTTAAAGGAGTTGAAAGTTCAGCTACAATAGTTAATGAATAAAGGTTTTACAAGACCAAGCTATTCTCCATGGGGTGTTCTTGTACTCTTTATGAAAAAGAAAGATGGGTCGATAAGGTTATGTATAGACTACAGACAACTAAACAAAGTGATAGTGAAGAACAAGTATCCCTTGCCAAGGATAGACTATTTGTTTGATCAATTGAAAGGAGCCACCATGTTTTCTAAGATAGACTTGAGGTCCGGTTATTATCAGCTCAGAGTAAAGGAGCAAGATGTACCAAAAACCACGTTCAGGACAAAGTATGGGCATTATGAGTTTCTCGTCATGCCCTTTGGTTTAACGAATGCCATGATGGTATTTATGGACTTAATGAACTGCCTTCTCCAACCATATTTGGGTAAGTTTGTCATCATTTTTATCGATGACATATTGGTTTATTCGCATGATGAGAGTGAGAACACGAAACATTTGAGGATGGTTTTACAAACCTTAAGAGATAAGTAGTTGTATGCCAAGTTTAGTAAAAGAGAATTTTGGCTACGAGAGGTTGGATTCTTGGGACACATTGTGTCGGGTGACGGGATCAGAGTTGACCCAAGTAAGATCTCGGCTATCGTTGAGTGGAAAATGCCGAGGAGTAAGTTAGAGATATGAAGCTTTCTAGGTTTGGCTGGGTATTACATAAGATTTGTAAATGGATTCTCGATGATAGCTACTCCAATGACAAGGTTGTTACAAAAAGATGTCATGTTTGAATGGACGGAGAAATGCTAGTAAAGTTTCGAGAAACTAAAGACCTTGTTAACCAAAGCTCTAGTTTTAGTGCAACCAGAACTGGGAAGAGAATTCGTGGTGTATAGCGACGCCTCCTTAAATGGATTAGGATGTGTGCTCATGCAAGAAGGCAAAGTGATAGTGTATGCCTCGAGACAACTTAAGCCACACGAAAAAAATTACCAGACCCATGATTTAGAGTTGGCCACCATCGTGTTCGCGTTGAAAATTTAGAGACACCATTTATATGGTGAGAGATGTTAGGTGTTTACTGATCATAAGAGTTTAAAATATTTGATAACTCAAAAGGAGATGAATTTATGGTAACAAAGATGGTTGGAGTTGATAAAGGATTACGAGTTGGTGATTGACTACCACCTCTAGAAGGCGAATGTAGTTGCCAATACATAGAGTAGGAAATCATTGCTTGCCTTGAGGGCTATGAATACTCAATTAACCGTGACTGATGATGGTTCGGTTCTAGCTGAGATGAGAGCTAAACCGATGTTCCTTCAAGAGATTCGTGAAGCTCAGAAAGGTAAAAAGGATTTGCAAGCTAAAATGGCTCAATGTGAGACAGGAAATGAATCAAAATTTTGTATTGATACTGATGGTTGTATTCCCAAGACAGGATTTGTATGCCTAAGGATGATGAGCTTGTTCAGAGGATTTCGACAAAGGCACATATTGGTTGCTTGTCTATCCATCCGGGTAGTGTGAAATGTATAAGGACTTGAAGAAGATGTTCTGGTGGCCAGGAATGAAAAGAGACAATTTAGAGTTTGTTTCTAAGTGTCTAGTTTGTCAACAAGTCAAGGCCGAACGTCAAGTACCCTCGAGTTTACTTCAACCTGTGATGTTCCCAAGTGAAAATGGGATCGTGAACCATGGCCTTTGTGTCAGGATTGCCTTTTGTTGATAGATTAACAAAGTCGACACATTTTATACCGATGAGTGCTGACTATTCCCTTGAGAAATTGGCTGAATTGTATGTTTCCAAGATCGTGAGACTTTATGGAGTACCCTTGTCGATTATTACGGATAGAGATCCAAGGTTTACCTCACAGTTTTGGAAGAAGTTGTAAGAGGCATTGGGAACAAAACTAAATTTTAGTATGATATTTCACCCGCAAATCGACGGTCAGTCGAAAAAAGTGATTCCGATCTTAGAAGACATGTTGCGGTGTTGTGTTCTCGAATTTCAAGGTAGTTGGGATGTATCCGATAGTATTCCGAGTGTTCAACGGGTAGTCCTAAAGAAAGTTCAATAAGTAATCGTAATGATTGCATCAAGACACGAAAGTAAGTTATGATGTGTAAGTGGGCACAGGTATGTATATCAAACTCATGTAAATGGCATGAAATATGATGAGCTCATGGTAAGAACATGTATATATATATGAGGAATAAGTTTATGAGATTTGATAAAATGCAAGATTATGTTCGTTATTAAATGCATGAATTATGCTTGTTTAAGTTGCATTTAATTTGCATGTGAACTTACTAAGCTTTATGCTTACCCCCTTTCTTTTCCATCTCTTATAGTTTCGCCGAGTTAGTTTGGGGATCAGACGAAGTCGGAGGCATGATCACACTATCAATTGAACATTTGGATATAGCTAGCCTTATTATTTTGAGTATGGCATGTATAGGGACATGGTCTTTTTGTTATGTGTCATATTGATTAGCCAATGTGTTGGCTCATGATGTTATTATGATTATTTTGTATATGGCCATGAGAGGTGGCTCATATTGATTATTTTGGGTTGTAACCCTAATTATTGATGCATGCATGCGAATGTGCTTGTGCTTTAATGTTGCTATAGTTGTTTATGGTTAATAGGTGTGATGGATGACATATATGTTAGGTGCATAGAATATGATAAATGTGTATGCAATAAATGTGGTACAAATGTATAACTTGAAAATAGGTTAGCAAAGATAATAGGCAAATACAAAATTGGTGTGGAATGCCATATAAAAGCATAATAGTTTTGATAGGAGATAGGTTGACATTGACAAGTCATAAGTTAACCATGAATGTGTATGCTTAAGTAATTAAATATGCCATATTGCATGTCACGAAGAGGATTTAAGAATGTGTGTGCTTAAGGGTGGCAAATGACTTAGGAAATGGCCTAGAAATTGTCCACATGGTTAGCCACACGGGTATGTGTCTAGGCTGTGTGTGACACACGGTCTGCCCCATGGGCGTGTGGCCCGTCCGTGTGTCCCTTGCACCCTAATTATGCCAAACAGAATGCCCAGTAGTAAACACGTGGGCAAAGACACGACCGTGTGTCTCAGCCGTGTGAAAGACACGGCCTTAGGACATGGGCGTGTGCCCAAGTCGTGTGAAGTCTGCACTTAATTTTTAAAATTTAATTCGACACACAGTCTAAGCACACGGGAGTGTGACTTCACCGTGTGACCTTATTATATTGATGACATCATAGTCAGAGAGTTATACGAGCGTGTCCTGAGCCGCACGGGCGTGTCCCGAGCTGCACGAGCATGTGTGACTACACAGCCTACCCATACCGACATGTGACTCTCCAAAACAGATTTTTTCTTGGTTTATTTGGCTTATAGCGAGCTAAACCCCGCCTACGGTTGCAAGCCAGAGAGCTCGCTAGGGAAAAAGCTATGCAAAGAGAGAATGTCCGGTAAGCCTCCCCAAGGGAGGTATGGAGGGGTAACATTGTTAGTGTAGTTATAGTGTTGTTACCCTCTTGTTTGCATGAAATTTCATATAAGCCTCCCCGAGGGAGGTATGAAGGGGTAACGTTCCTATGATAAGCCTTCTCGAGGGAGGTATGGAGGGCGAATGATGTTGAAAGTAACACGTCTGCTCCCGCTGAAGGAGTAGTGTCGTCTGATACTAGACCCACGACTATTAGTAGAGGATGAGCTAGAGAAGTCTTTCTCTAAATGATGGATGCCTGGTACACAAAGTTCGTTCGAACGAACTCGAATGTTCAACCTCCCCCAGCCCTCTAAATCCTCAACCCGTACCCCAAGTGCCTTAAGGTATAGAGTTTATGAGGTTTCATAGAACCCCAGTTGATAGAATTTGAAAGTAAAGAGCCGAGGAGTTTAGGGCCAATGCCGAAGATGATCCCAAAAAGGTAGAATTTTGGCTCGAGAATTCCATTCTGGTATTTAATGAGCTATCTTGCACACCTAATGAATGTTTGAAGTGTGCTTTTCTTTGTTGAGAGACGTGGCACACCATTGGTGGAAAATGCTTGTTTCGATGGTACCAAAAGAATGGGTCACATGGGAATTCTTTCAAGAAGAGTTTCGAAAGAAATACATTAGTGAGTGATTCATCAATCAGAAGCGTAAGGAATATCTCAATTTGAAACAAGGCCGCATGTTAGCTACTAAGTACAAAAGAAATTTTGTTCGGCTCAGTAAATATGCTTGAGAGTGTGTATCCTCGGAGGAAAAAATGTGTAGAAGGTTCGAAGATGGACTTAATGAGGACATTAGAGTTTTAGTGGGTATTCTTAAGCTGAAGGAATTTGTTGTGCTCGTTGATCGAGCTTGTAAAGCTGAGGAACTGACCAAGGAAAAGAGAAGAGCTGAAGCTGAGGCTAGAGACATAAGGAAGAAACCGATGAGCAAGTCACTTCCATCCCAGTCTAAGAAATCTAGAGATATGTATTCTTATTCTCATGTGTTGGCTAGGCATTTGTACAGAAACCATAAGAAGCAAAATTTGAGTTTTAGATCTCAGGCTACATCTGTGGCTAGTGTGGGTAATGATAGAGCTTCTAGACCCGAGTGCCAACAATGTGGTAGAGGTCATTTTGGTAAGTGTAGGGTGAGCGATGGATCTTGCTTCCTATTTGGTTCTCAAGACCACTATATCATGGACTGTCTTGAGATGGCCGGGAAAGAAAAATTTTAGAGTACAAGGTCGAGTAGTACGGCTACAAAGGGGAGACCTTTGAGAAATGCCAGTAATGGGGCTAGTAGTAAGAATGTAACAAGGGATAAGACAATGAGATTCAAAGCTAGAGCTCCGGCTAGGGCCTATGCTATACGTGCACGTGAGGAAGCGTCTTCTTCCAACGTGATTACGGGTACTTTTTCTCTCTATGACACTTCTATTATTGCCTTGATTGGCCCTAGTTCCACTCATTCATATGTGTGCATGAAATTGGTATCTAGTATGAATATTCCTGTTGAGTCTCCGGAAATTATGATTAAAGTGTCAAACCCGCTAGGCAAGCATGTTTTAGTTGATAAGGTATGTAAGAAATGTCCTTTGATAATTACAGATCATTATTTTTCAGTTGACTTGATGTTATTTCCGTTTCATGAATTTGATGTTATATTGGGCATGGATTGGTTAACACTTCATGATGATATAATGAATTGTAGACAAAAAATTTATTGAATTGAAATGTGAAAATGGTGAAATTCTCCAGGTTGAATTAGATGAGTCAGATAAGTTGTCAATTGTGATTTCTTTGATGTCTGCTCAGAAATGTATTAAAAAGGGATGTGAAGCTTATTTGGCTTATGTGTTGAATATGAAAGAGTCTGAATCAAATATTAAATTAGTTCCTATTGTATTTGAGTATCTGGATGTGTTCCCGGAAGAGCTACCTGGATTACCCCCTGTTTGGGAAGATGAGTTTGGCATTGAGTTAGTCCCTAGTATAGCACCTATCTCGATTGCTCCATATAGAATGGCCCCGACTGAATTAAAAGAACTGAAGTCACAGTTGCAAGAATTGACCGACAAGGGTTTTGTGTGACCACACGGCCTACCCACACAGGCGTGTGACTCTCCAAAACAAGAAAATTTTCTAAGTTGTCTCGAAGTTCTGAAAGTTTCTGGTTTAGTCTCGAACCACCCTCAATGTATGTATTGGGCCTAGTAGGCCCTTATAAGGGACAATTTGCATGTGGTTAAAAAAATTTTAATTCAGTCCAAATTTTATGGCCCGATTTTATATGAATGTTCATGTTTAAGTTTGGTAACACCTCGAACCCTGTCCTGGCGTCGGATATGGGTAAGGGGTGTTACAGCTACCTCTATCTCATATCACATATATGCTCACTCTCGAACCAACAACGGGCCTGCTCACACAAGCTGTCAGTCAACACGTAGCTACTCGGTGCTGCTCACACAAGCTGACAACTAACCGCAACATATGCCAGTATACTCAGCCACTGGTAGGACGTACAGGACCAGCACTCGGATCAAATAACATAAAACCCTAGTGACATGTCACTTGTATCCTAATCTATTCCTAAGGTTCGATTGAGATTTCTCGCTTAACAAATCGTCGTCATTTGTGTCTATAAGGCCGATTACACAATTGATGCATAAATTAAAGCATTTAAACACGTTTAAAGTAAAGCTTATTTAACATACGAACTTACCTCGGTTACAAAAACGATCGAAGAGATATATTCGTCAATTACTTTGTTTTTCCCCCGATTTAGACCCGAACTTCATATTTCTTGATTTATAACACACATTTAACTTATTTAATCATCACATTATTCAATTCAGCCCAAAAACACATTATGGAAAAATTTACATTTTTGCCCCTAACTTTTCAACATTTTACAATTTAGTCCTTAGGCTCGTAAAATAAATTTCATTCAATTTCATCACAACCCAAGCCTAGCCAATTGTTATTTGTACTCATAATAGCCCACAGTTTTCATTTATTCACACTTTTCTACACATTTTATAGACTTTTACAAATAAGTCCCTATTGAACATTTTTATTGAAAATTAGTTTACAGAAGGCGTTTAACACACAAAAAACATGCATTTTCTACCATTAAACATCAAAATACAAGCATATTCAACATTGGTAAAATTTTGGACTTTAACTTTCTTTCAAATTAGTTCTTGAAATAGCTAAATCAATTTACAATGATCTTAAAAATATAAAAATCATTAAAAACGGGGCAAGAACGGACTTGCTATCGAGCATGGAAGCTTGGCCAAAACCCTCGCTATGGTTTCCCCCAAAATTTTAGCTATAAGGGAGTAAATTGAAGAAGATGACATATTTTATTTAGTTATTTTGGATTTATTTACCAAATTACCTATTTACCCCTCACTTAAACTTTGAAAATTTACCTACTCCATGTCCATTTTTGTCCATCCTAAAGTATAATGGTATAATTACCATTTAAGAACCTCTAATTTAGAATTTCATAGCAATTTACTACCTTTAGCCTATAGAACTCAAATTTTGTGCCTATTACAGTTTAGTCCTTCTAGCCAAATTGAGTACTCAATCGATAAAATTTCTTAACGAAATTTTCACACAATTATTCTATCATGCTGTAGACCTTAAAGAAAGAGTAAAACAAATATTTATACTTCGAATTTGTGGTCCCAAAACCACTATTTTGATTTGATCCAAAAACGGGCTGCTGCAACTCTTCCTCCTTTAGGGATTTTCGTGCCCGAAAATCTTACCAGAAAAGAGGTTAGGGTACTATTTTCTCATAGCTTCCTCGAGTTCCCACGTAGCCTCTTCAACCTCGTTTTGTTGCCATAAAAATTTTATTTCTCAACTGTTAACCTCTTGAGCTAACACTTAATCGGTTCTTCACCATATGTCATATCGGGTCGAATCTCAATATCTGTTAGGGAAATTACATACGAAAGATCTGATCAGTATAGTCGCAACATTGATACATGAAACACATTATGAATTCTTTCCAACTCTGAAGGCAAAGCTAGTCGATATGCCACTGGCCCTATTCTTTCCTTAATCTCATAAGGCCCAATGAAATGCGGAATCAACTTGCCTTTGCGACCAAATATAAGAATTTTTTTTCCATAGAGACACTTTCAGAAACACTTTACCACCAACCTGAAATTCGATATCCTTCTATTTCAAATCCACGTACGATTTCTGTCGATCTAAAGCTGCTTTCAGACAATCACGAATTACATTCACTTTTTTTAGGTTTCTATAACTAAATCAACCCCGTGAATGTGTTTCTCACTAAGCTTGGTCCACTGCAACGGAGTTTGGCACTTAAGGCTATACAATGCTTCATACGGTGCCATCTTTATACTCAATTGATAACTGTTGTTATAAGTGAATTTGACCAATGGTAGATATTTCTCCCAACTACCTTCGAACTCTAAAACACAACAACGAAGCATATCTTCGAGAATTTGAATCACTCTCTCAGATTGATCGTCGGTTTGTGGATGAAATGTAGTACAAAATTGAACTTTGTACCCAACGCTTCTTGTAATTTCTTCCAAAATTGCGATGTAAACCTCGGATCTCTATCCAAAATAATAGAAGTAGGCATCCCGTGCAATCTAACAATCTCAACAATGTACAACTCAGCCAGTTTCAAGTGAATAATTAGTACGTACCGGAATGAAATGAGCCAATTTCGTCAATCTATCAACAACGACCCATATAGCATCATTCTTCTTCAGAGTCAGAGGTAACCCCGTTACGAAATCCATCGCAACTCTATCCCATTTCCACTTGGGTATAGTGTCATCGGGCTAGACCTTTCGTCTAGCAATCCATACAGCCTTAGGCGATTTGCTCGTCTAAACTAGCCCAAGTTAGCCTTTACTCGAATGAGTATTCCTTAAGAACTCCTCCAAGGCACCAACTCGTACAGCGGAAGCAAACTTGTGCCAAAAGAAGCTTATAAGAACAACAGAAAGCCACAGAAAAGATCACACACAAGTTGTTTGAGTAAATGCTCTCAGAACTCTATTACTTTTAGGAATTCTCAAATACAATGGATGATTTACAAGTGAGGAGGAGGCTCTCTATTTATACTTGAGCTCCCCCAAAACTGACGGACAAGATACATTTACATCGATGGATGAGATTAACCATATCCCATGATTTAAGGGATTTACAAGATATTACCAAATCAAATCCTATCTAATCTTACAAGATATGCTTCCCTCTATCTTTGAAGATTAGTTACCATAGTTTCCTAAGTTGCCATATCTTCACTATTGGGACAACCAGGATTCAATTTGACAGGCTTCTCTATCAGTTCCTTGAATCGGGCCAGCTCTCGTGGGCTAAATGATCCCTATCTTATCGACAGACCTCCATGGGGCACATCTTGTGCCATGGTCACGGGCCTTGCACTCTGACCTGTGACATTCTCCCCCACCCATTCTCGCAACGCCCTCGTTGCGACTTCCGAATGGCGCTGACTTGATTCACCTTGGATCCCTCTTGTTGCCTTGGCTTCCTCCCGACTCGCTTCCCAATTAGGTTGTCCCTTATTTCAGACTTTTTTCCTTGGCTTTTGTCGCCTCTTATCTTGAACCATCACACTCGTTGGTACATCTCATTGGCAAGAAGTCTCCGTGCTAACTTGCCCCAATTTTGACTTGTTCCCTTTTGAACCGCCTTGATTCTCATACCTTGGCTTCGTGTTGCCCATAGTTCCTCGGCTTCCTTGCTTATGAAATTCGAAAGGGCCCTTACGACCTTGCCAAACCAACAAGTCAGAATTTAAAACACTATCAAAGTGTTCACAATGTACCTTTCTCGTAGCATTTACTCGTCTCGATTGTTTCTGCATCGCTCCTTTTCCCTCGAAGCCCGATGCACCACCCACCTTTTCTATAGGTGTCGGATCCATAGTCAAATCTGTAGGCTTCATATCGATCTCTTGCGCCACTAACACTTCCAAATGGCTTTTCGTAACATCCCGTTCTATCGAGTCAATGTTCCTCCTATATGAAACATCCTCGTCTAGTTGGATTGACGACAAAACCTTTGTCCCAACCTTCATATCTCAATACACTGGCACAACAATCTTTGATAACGGACCAGTGACAATATGAATTTGATCGGCCTATGGATACAGAACCATCTGAATCCTGTCAAGGAAGTTTAAGCCAAGCACATAATCGTAATCATCTAATTGGATTACCTCGAATTCTTCCTTGCCATTCCATTCGCCGATTTGTAGTTCCACCTCACGAACTACTCCCACAGTTGGGCCCTCATCGGAATTTACCGTCTTGATCTTCCTATTCGATTTCTTAATCGAGAGACCAAGTTTCTTCGCAGCATTCTCTGATATGAATAAATCCGATGCTCCCGTATCAATCAGAGCACTCCCATTTCGACCTGCAATGTTTATGTCTACGAACATCAACCCTTCCCTACCATTCCTTTTCTTCGAGAAGAGAATCATCGAATTGACCCTCGATGCCTTTTTCTCAATAGGTTTGCCTCTTTCGGCTCATCACTCTTCTTGATATCCGTAAACGTAGATACCTTTGGGTAGTCCCTTTTCATGTGCGGTCCATTACAAAAGTAGCATCTCAACTTTCCCATTTTCTCTTTCGGGCTATTGGGTCTCCTTTTCCCATTTCGTGGTTTCCTATTACCACCATCGTTGCCACTATCGCTGCCATAATAGCTATGTCCCTCTTCATCTTCCTCATGGTGCCCACCATTGCCCTTCCCATTGGGCTTGGAAGATTCGAACCTGTCTCTTCTCGGAATAAGTTCCACTAGAGACTTCGCCACCATCATGTCATTGGTTAGTTCTTGAACTCCACGACATTGTAATTCTTGCTTTGCCCATGGTTTCAGTCCATCCATAAAAGAGAAAAATGCTTTCTTTTTGCTCAAATCTGAAATCTGAAGCATGAGTTCACTGAATTCCGTACATACTCCCTAACCGTGCCTCGTTGCATAAGCCGCTGCAACTTTGCTCGAGCTTCATTCTCAGCATACTCGGGGTAAAACTGTGCCTTAAAATCTTTTTGGAACTCCTCCTAAGTCCCAATCTCGGTCCCACCACGTTTCATATCAGTGGACCTACGTCGCCACCATAACAAAGCAACGTCAGTAAAATACATAGCAACAGTGTCTACCTTTGCGACATCATCCTCGATGCCCATCGTACAGAAGTATTGCTCCATAGCCCAAAGAAAATTGTCCACCCCTCTTGCGGACCTTGCCCCTTTAAACACTCTCGGTTTGGTCGCATCCATTGCTTGTTGCTTCGGCTTTGAATCCAACATCCCATTACCTATGGCAGCCTTGAAAACCTTGAGCTCTCCCTTAAGCTCATTGATCATCTCGAGCTCCCCTTAAGCTCATTGATCTCCTCCTTCAAAGCTATCACCATAGCCTCAAGAGCATCATCCTTCCCAGCCAGCTTATTCTCTATGGAACCGATAGTATCCAACACATATTCCTTGAGCTGCACTTGCATAGTTTGCAACCCATCATGAAGACTATCACCGACATCATCAATCCTCTCTTTGACATCCCCCATGGATTCCTCAAGAGTGATGACTCGATCCTCCAAAGCTGACAACAAGTCCCTTGATCGACTTACTTTTCTGGCCCTTCCTCGGGTCTCCATTGGCTCATTCTAACCAACGACTTCTTTTGACATCCCAACAGTGCCTTCGAACCAACAGCTCGGATACCAAATGTCACGAGGCTAGACCTTTCGTCTTGCAATCCTTGTGGCCTTAGGCAATTTGCTCGTCTAAACTCACCCAAGTCAGCCTTTACTCGAATGAGGATTCCTTAAGAACTCCTCCAAGGCACCAACTCATATAGCGGGAGCAAACTTATGCCAAAAGAAGCTTATAAGAACAATAGAAAGCCACAAAAAAGATCGCACACAAGGTGTTTAAGTAAATGCTCTCAGAACTCTATTACTTTTAAAAATTCTCAAATACAATGGATGATTTACAAGTGAGGGGGAGGCTCTCTATTTATACTTGAGCTCCCCCAAAACCGACGGACAAGATACATTTACATCGATGGATGAGATTAACCATATCCCATGATTTAAGGGATTTACAAGATATTGCCAAATCAAATCCTATCTAATCTCACAAGATATGATTCCCTCTATCTTTGAAGATTAGTTACCATAGTTGCCTAAGTTTCCATATCTTCGCTATCGGGCCCATAAGGCTTCAATTTGATAGGCTTCTCTATTAGTTCCTTAAATCGGGCCAGCTCTCATGGGCTAAATGATCCCCATCTTATCGACAGACCTCCATGGGGCGCATCTTGTGCCATGGTCACGGGCCTTGCACTCTGACCCGTGAAAATAGTCACAGGTTGAAGTAAAATTGAAGGCACTTGATGTTCGGCTTTCACTTGTTGACAAATAAAACATCTTGTTACAAACTCTGAAATGTCTAGTTCCATGCCTGACCATCAATACAATTTCTTCAAATAATTATACATCTTTGTACTTCCAGGATGGACAGATAGACAACCACTATATGCCTCGTGATGAATTTTCTAAATCAATTCAGTATCTCTTGGTACACAAATCCTATCTCGGAAAAAATCATCGGGTCCAATCTGATATTCTAAATCACTATTTGATTGGCACTGAACTCTTTAAGCTTGCAACTCATTATCATCTTTCTAAGCTTTGCAAATTTGCTGAATAAATACCGGTCTAGCTTTCAACTCGTCCAGAATCGATCCATCATCAGATAAAGTTAACTACGTGTTCATCTCTCTCAGAGCAAACAAAGACTTTCTAATTAAAGCGTCTGGGACTATGTTCTCTTTCCCCAAATGATAGTCGATCACTAAGTCATAATCTTTCAACAACTCGAGCCATCTTCGTTTTCACAAATTCAAATATTTTTAAGTCATTAAATACTTCAAACTCTTATGATCGGTAAAGATGCGAGACTTCTCACCGAACAAATGGTGTCTCTAGATTTTTAAAGCAAACACAATAGCATCTAATTCCAAATCGTGCGTGGGATAATTCTTTTTGTGCAGTTTTAACTGTCTTGAGGCATAAGCTATCACTTTACCCTCTTGCATCAACACACAACCAAGACCGTTCAAGGACGCATCCCTAAAAATCACGAACTCTTTACCCGACTAGGGTTGCAATAACACTGGTGCTTCAGTTAACAACGCTGTCACCTGTTCAAAACTCTGTTGACATTTTTCAGACCACTCAAATTTCACATCCTTTCATAACAATTTGGTCGATAATAACAATTTCGTAACAATAGGTGTAGCAATCATTGAAAATCCTTTAACAAAACGTCGATAATAACCAGCCAAACCCAAAAAGTTTCTAACTTCGGATACATTTCTCAGTGGTTTCCAATCAACAACTGCCGAAATCTTACTCGGATCAACCCATATACTTTCCGCTGAAACAATGTGTCCCAAAAATCTGACTTCTCAGAGCCAAAACTCACTTTTGCTGAATTTAACAAACAATTTCTAATCTCTCAAAGTCTATAAGACAATTCTTAAATGTTCGGCATGCTCAGACTCATCTCAGGAATAAATCAAAATGTCATCAATAAACACAACCACACACTTATCTAAATACAGTTAGAAAATTCGATTCATCAAGTCCATAAAAATGGCAGGAGCATTAGTTAATCCAAAAGGCATAACAAGAAATTCATAATTCTCGTACCTCGTTCTGAACGCGGTCTTCGGCACATCTGACTCTTTAACTCTCAACTGATAATAGCCTGATATCAAGTTTATCTTCAAGAACACTGTTACCCCTTTCACTAGTCGAACAAATCATCAATTCTTGGTAAAGGATACTTGTTCTTTATCATAACCTTATTAAGTTGACAATAATCAATACAAAGCCTCAAAGATCTGTCTTTCTTCTTGACGAATAACACTGGTGCACCCCAGGGCAAAAAACTCAATCTCACAAAACCCTTATCTATCAACTCTTGCAACTGAGATTTTAATTCTTTCAATTCGGTTGGAGGCATTCTATACGAAGCTATCGATTTCAGTGAAGTCGCTGGTAGTAAATCAATAGTAAACTCAACCTCTCTGATTGGTGGTAATCCAAGCAATTCTTCTGGAAACACATTTGGGTTTTCACATACTACCAACATGGATTCGATCTTCAATTTAGAATCTTTCATATTCAGCACATACACAAGATAAGCTTCACAACCTTTTCTTACATACCGTTGAGCTAACATCAACGAAATCACAATTGGCAACTCACCAGACTCATTTTGTTCAATCCGAAGAATTTCATTATTTTGACATTTCAATTCAATAATCTTTCGTCTACAATTCACTACGACATCATGTAGAGTCAACCAATCCATTCCAAGAATCACATTAAACCCATCAAACGGAAAAGCATTAAGTCGGTCGAAAAACAATGACCCTGAATCATTAAAGGACAACTCTTGCAAACTTTAACAACTAAGACATATTTGCTTAAGGGATTCGACACCTTAATCACATACTCAGTAGACTCAACAAGAAAATTCTTACTAGATACCAAATTCATTCAAATATAAGAATGAGTTGATCTAGGATCAATCAGTACAACTACATTAGTATCATTTAGAGAAAATGTACTAGTGATAACATCAGGGGATGACGCATCTTTGCGAGGGCGAATAGCGTAGGTTCTAGTAAATGCTCTGACCTCTAATCTCACAGTGAACTCTTTTGTTACACCTCTGCTACTATTCCCACTTCTAGTATTTCTCGGTGGCCTCTCTCTAGTGGCAGTGTTACTCGGCCTTGCATTCTGAAAATTATCTTTCTTAACCATTTCAGGACAATCTCGAATAAAGTGATCTTGGGAGCCACATTTAAAGCAAGCCCGATTATTCATCCTACATTCATCGAGATGTCGTCTACCACAGTATTGACATTCATGTCAATTAGACCTAGCATTACCAACACTCGCTAGTGACTTACTTTAGGCCTTAGAACCCGAATATTGCTTCCTACGATCTCTGTTGGAATACCCAGTTGTAACATTTGAACGAGTATAAAAATCCCTTGATTTGTTTGACAAAGACTGAAATGACTTATTCAGTGGTCTTTTTCTTGAATCTCTAGTCTCAAACTCATATTTTCTTGTTTCTTTGCTCAGCTCTTCAACCTTGCAAGCTCGGTCGACTAGCACAACAAATTCCTTCAACTCTAAAATCCCAACTAGCAGTCTGATATCTTCGTTCAACCCATCTTCCAATCTCTTACACATGATAGCCTTGGTGGAAACACATTCCCGAGCATACTTACTGAGCCTAGCAAACTCTCGTCATATTCAATCACAAACATGCGGCCTTATTTCAGCTCTAAAAACTTTCTGAACTCATCCTAAAAGAATTCCCAGGTAACCCTTTCTCTCGATACCACTGATACATGAGTATTCCACCACCAATATGCCGAGTCCCTTAGAAGTGATTTAGCACATTTCAAACACTCATTTGGTGTGAAAGAAAGCTCATCAAATACCTTGATAGAGTTCTCAAACCAAAACTCTGCCCTCTCGGGATTATCATCAATATTGGCTCTAAATTCTTTAGCCCTTTATTTTCAAATCTTATCAACTGGAGGCTTGTTCAGCCTTAACAATTCTACACCTTATAGAGCTACAGGAATTGATTGGGGGTTAGGCAGGGGTGGAGGATGTTGGGTAGTCGAATTTGTTTGAACAAACTCGACAAACCACTCATTCATCTTTTAGACGAAGACTTCCCTAGCCTCTCCTTCCTAATTAATCATCACTGGCCTACTTTTAGATGGCGTTGTCCCTTGGGTGGGAGCCAACACATGACTTTCAACATCATCAGCTACATCTTGGATAGGATCCATGTACAAGATGAAAACACAATTTAAATTGTCAAGAGTCACCGCACTATCACAAATTAAATATGACATGTATAGCTAGACTCACACACATGCTACGTTAGTCCGATAATCAACTAAAATATAGCTCTGATACCATTAAATGTAACACCCCTTATCCGCATTCAATGTCGGAACGATATACGAGGCATTACTGGACTCACAGCACAAGCAAACTTACAATTTCGAGTCATAAAGTTCCGACCAAATTAAAACCATTTGCATTCAAGCATAAAGTCACTAATGCAAGCCTACGAGGCCCAAAGTCCCTAATGCTAGCCTACGAGACCTAAAAACATGCTTCAAAATTGGTTCAGGACTAAATTAAGCACTTAGGAAAGTTTTACAAACTTAAAAGAAATTTTGCTATGAACAGGGGTTACATGCCCGTGTGGTTTGGGACACACCCGTGCCCTTAACCTGTGTAACTCTTTGTTTTGCAAAGCATGAACAAATTAAGGTCACACAGCCAAGTCACACGCCTGTTTACTAGGCCGTGTTGTTAATTAAGTTTTCATAAAATAGGTGCAAACTTCACACGCCTGGGACACACTCTGTGCCTAAGGCCGTGTCCCTCACATGGCTGAGACACACGCCTGTGTTTTTGACTGTGTGCTCAATTCTGAGCATTCTATTTCTCAAAATTAAGGTGCAGGGGACACATAGGCAAAACACATGCCCATGGGAAACCGTGTGTCACACACGGCCTAGACAAACGCCTGTGTGTCTACCCTTATGGACAAAATAAAGGCTATTTACTATGCCATTTGTCACCCTATTTTCCACCTACACAAACAAAAGTTCAATGGCATAGATCATGATTTACTTAGGTAACCAAACACCCACAAAACAAGCCCAAATCATGTCATTTCATTATCCACACTCAACACATTTACAGCACCATAATTTGTCAAACCAAATCATAACAACTCACATTCTACAAGTTTCAATATGGCTACCAATAACATGTATAATTTTAATTTGTTTTCCAGGCACACCAATGAGCAAATCTTAACCATTCAACAACCAAAACTATTAAGCCACATTCAACCATTTACTAAGCATTTATAAACCACGTCACACAAGAGATAATTGCACATGCATTCATATATAAATATATATATATAAGCTTACAACCAATTCAACCAAAATGAGCCAAGTTACATGGCCAAATACCACATAAGCCTTTGACAATTACAAGCCAATGCATTTGACCAAATAATAATGACACATATAACAAAATGACAAAGTCCCTATACATGCCATACTCTCAAAATGTTTAAAATCATCAATACCCAAAATGATAGTTGATAATGTGATACGATCTCTGACAATCTCCAACCCGAGCTAGCTTGGTGACACTATAAAACATAGAAATGAAACAGAGTAAGCTATATAGCTTAGTAAGCTCGTATGAACGAAATAAGCAAACCTTACCATGCAAGTAATTTAACGTAAGGTAACGTAATTTACCAAAATCTCATGATCAAAATCACTACCATCACAAACTTACCTTAAAATCGTCATATCATAAATTAATAATCATAAGCTTTAAGTACATACCTGTACCATCTCGAAATAATTTCATATACATTTTCATCATTGTCATACCCAATGAACAACTCAAGATAATAAATTTGGATACTCGGGAAACCTTGCACACAAGGTGTGACATATGTGGACATTGCTACCTCTATCTCATATCACATATATGCTCGCTCTCGAGCCAAAAATGGTCCTGCTAACACAAGCTATCAATCAAGACGTAGCTACTTGGTGCTACTCACACAAGCTAACAAGTAACCGCAACATATGCCAGTATACTCAGCCATCAGTAGGATGTACAGGACCAACACTCGGATCACATAACATAAAACCCTAGTGACATGTTACTTGTATCCTAATCTATTCCTAAGGTTTGATTGGGATTTCTCGCTTGCCAAAGCATCGTCAAATGTGTCTGTAAGGTCTATTACACAATTCATGCATAAATTAAAGCATTTAAACATGTTTAAAGTAAAGTTTATTTAACATACGAACATACCTCGGCTACGAAAATGACCAAAGAGATCTACTCGTCAATTACTTTATTTTTCCCCCGATCTAGACTCGAACTTCATTTTTCTTGGTCTATAATACCATATTTAACTTATTTAATCATCACATTATTCAATTCATCCCAAAAACACATTATGGCAAAATTTACATTTTTGCCCCTAACTTTTCAACATTTTACAATTTAGTCCCTAGGCTCGTAAAATGAATTTCATTCAATTTTATCACAAACCAAGCCTAGTTGATTGGTATTTTTACTCATAACAAGACACATTTTTCATTTATTCATACTTTTTTACACATTTTATAGACTTTGACAAATAAGTCCCTATTTAACGTTTTTACCAAAAATCAGTTTACAAAAGGCGCTTAACACACAACAAACATGTATTTTCTACTATCAAACATCAAAATACAAGCATATTCAACTTGGGTAAAATTTTGGACATTAATTTTCTTTCAAATTAGTCCTTGGAATAGCCAAATCAAACTACAAAAATCTCAAAAATATAAAAATCATTAAAAACGGGATAAGAACAGACTTATAATCGAGCTTGGAAGCTTTGTAAAAACCCTAGCTATGGTTTCCCCAAAACTTTCGGCTATAAGTGACTGAATTGAAGAAGATGGAATCTTTTATTTAGTTATTTTGGCTTTATTTACCAAATTACCCACTTACCCCTCACTTAAACTTTGAAATTTTACCTAGTCCATGTCCATTTTTGTCGATCCTACAATATAATGGTCTAATTACCATTTAAGGATCTCTAATTTAGAATTTCATAACAATTTATTACCTTTAGCCTATAGAACTCAAATATTGCACCTATTTCAATTTAGTCCTTCTAGCCAAATTGAGTACACAATCGATAAAATTTCTTAACAAAATTTTCACACAATTATTCTATCATGTTGTAGACCTTAAATAAATAGTAAAACAACTATTTCTACTTCAAATTTATGGTCCTAAAATCACTATTCTGATTTGACCCAAATACGGGCTGTTATAATAACATCTAGGCCGGGTTTGGGTGTTACATTTAATAGTATCAGAGCCAGGTTACAAAACTCATACTGTGAATTTTGGGTTCCAAAATTGTGTTTTGAAAAAAGAACTTGTTTTCAAATAACTTCGATCATTTTGAGTAAGTATGTGGTACACCGAGTCTTTGATGCTGATCCTGTAAGTATTTCTGAACTTGGATAGAACTTTTTGGAAACACTATAGTTAGTACTTTCTAAAACTGTATTGAGTTAGTTAGAGACTAAAACTTTTGAAATACTTCTTAACTTCTAATAGTTTAAGCATAAAATATCTACTAATAAACACTGGAACTCCTACATAAAATTTTATAATGTAGATAAAACAAAAAAATATGACGAGCACTTTTGGAACTCGTGGTCATGATATTCGTGGGTGCGGCAAGCACCGTAGGGGGCCTCGAGCTGAGTCTTCCTCTCTGGTCAGTATGCCAAATTTGGATATGAGTGAGATATCGGTTTCACTTGCTACTGAGTCTGGGTCTTAAAGCCACTCGGCTAGGGATGACACACTAACCCAAGCCATGTTAAGAGTTTTGGAGAGGGTCGCTGGACCCCATTTTGGATCTGGGGGCGTGGGTTGGTAACTGAACGACTCTGGTCCAATAGAGCTGAGTTGTTTAGGGGCATCATTAGAGTCGCCCCTACTATGGTCGAGTATTGGTTAGAGGCCATCTAAAGGATTATGAACGACATCGACTGCACTCCTAAGCAAAAATTAAAGGGTGCAGTTCCTTTGCTTCGCGATAAGGCATATTAGGGGTGGTTGTTAGTTGAGGAGGGTACTCAGCCGGATCTTCTGAACTGGGATTACTTTAAGACTACCTTCTAGTGGAAGTATGTGGGTGCAAGCTATATGGATGCTCATAGGGTGAGTTCATGAATCTCACACAAGGCGATAAATTTGTGGCCTAGTATGAGGCCAAGTTTCTGAGATTAAGCCGCTACACTCGAGGCATAGTGGTATCCGAATATGGGAAATGTGTTTTTTTAGGATAGTTTGATGGATAGTCTGAGGGTTTTGATTACTCCGTAAAGTGAGCATGAGCTCGTTGTTCTTGTGAATAAGGTGAAGATCACCGATAAGGTTAAGCACGTAGAGCACCAGAATAGAGATCAAGAGAGAGGAAAGACTAAGAGGGATTTAAAGCCCGCTAGTTCTGTTCAGAGGCCAAAAAAATGGGCCAGACCTAATGGGCCTACAAGAGTGGGAGTTTTTGTTGCTCCTACTGGAATTTAGCTTTGTGGTGATTATGGTAAGCCCCCTCCGGGCGAGTGTTAGAGAAGATTAGGGGCTTGTCTGCAGTGTGGGTCTTTGGAGTACTAAATTAGAGAGTGTCCATATCATGTTGATCAGATGCATGCTACGAGACCAGGTTTTGTTCAGCCTCAGAGGGTAGTACAACAGCCACCTAGGGGCCGTGGATCGGCTAGGGTGGTAATGGTATGGCCGAAGGATAGATAGCACCGGGCAGAGGTGCTAATCAGACTGAGGTGAAGCAGCCTACGTTAATATATGTTGCTCGATATCGAAAGGATAGAGACACCCCTGATGTGATCACGGGCACATTTTTTTATTTTTGATGCTCCATATATTTCTTTAATAGACATAGGTTCTACACACTCCTATGTAGCTAGTACTATTTCTAAAAACTTGGGGATTTTAGTTGGGTGTACCTCTGGTGAGATTACTGTATTGAGTCTGTTGGGGCAATCGGTTCGAGTTAATAGACCATATAGGAATGTTTTGTTAGAGGTACAAGGGGCTATGTTTCTTACAAATTTGATGGAGCTACTGTTTGGGGAGTTCGACTTAATTCTGGGTATGGACTAGTTGGTTGAGCACCGAGTTAGTTTGGACTGTATGACTAAGAGGGTTGTTTTGAGAACCATGGATGATAAAGAGGTGATTGTGATTGGTGAGTGTTGGGATTACTTATCTAATGTAATTTCCACTCTAGTGGCCAAGAAATTAGTTTCGGAAAGGGTGTGAGGCGTATTTGGCCTACGTCAGTGTTTCAGTTTCTCTAGACTCTTCTGTTGGGGATATTAGAACAATGAGGGAATTTTCAAATGTTTTTCTTAAGGAGTTACCGAGTTTATCTCTGAATCCAGAAGTTGAGTTTAGCATTTAGCTTCAACCAGATACAGCTCCGGTGTCCATCACTCATTATCGTATGGCATCGAAGGAGCTTACAGAGCTTAAGGCTCAATTTCAAGAGCTTCTGGATCATGGTTTCATCCATTCTAGTGTGTCTCCATGGGGGCACCAGTTCAGTTTTGTGAAGAAAAAGGATGATACCATGAGGATGTACATCGACTACTAGTAGTTAAATAAACTGACTGTGAAGCATAAGTACCCACTGCCAAGGATCAATGATTTGTTTGATCAATTTTGTGGCGTTGCTATATTCTTGAAAATAGATCTCCAATCTGGGCATCATCAACTTAGAGTTAACAAAGCTGATATTCATAAGACGGTATTTTAGACTCGTTTTGTGTACTATGAGTTTTTAGTTATACCCTTTGGTTTGACGAATGCTATGGCTGCATTCATGGATATGATGAACTGAGTTATTCAGCCGTATCTGGATCAGTTCACCATAGTCTTCATTGACGATATTTCGGTGTACTCTAAGAACGAGGATGAGCATGATTACCATCTTAGAGTAGTGCTTCAGATTCTTCGACAAAAATAGCTCTACGCTAAGTTTAGCAAGTGTGAGTTTAGGTTGTGAGAGGTAACGTTTTTGGGTCACGTGGTTTCTACTGAGGGGATCTGAGTTGATCTTAGAAAGATTGAGGCTATGCTTGATTGGAAATAGCCTAAAAGTGTATTTGAGATTCGTAGTTTTCTGGGACTTGCGAGTTATTATCAAAGGTTTGTTGAGGGATTTTCACTTATTATAGCTCATTTAACTAAGCTTCTACACAAGAATATTCCCTTCGTCTAGTCTGATGCGTAGCAGTTGAGCTTCGAGAAGCTCAAATCTGTTCTAACTTAGGCTTTTGTTTTGGTATAGCCTGAATCTAGTAAAGAGTTTGTGGTTTACAGCAATGGTAAGGTTGTGGCTTATGCGTCCCGTCAGCTTAAGTCACACGAGGGGGATTATCCGACACACGATCTCGAGTTAGCTATTGTGGTGTTTGCTTTGAAGATCTGGAGGTACTATCTATATGGTGAGAGGTGTATCATCTATACCGATCACAAAAGCCTCAAGTACCTCCTTACTCAAAAAGAGTTGAATCTTAGGTAACGTCGATGGATTGAGTTGCTCAAGGATTATGATTATACGATAAAGTATCATTCCAGTAAGGCCAATGTGGTGGCTGATGCTATTAGTCGTAGAGCAATGACTGATTTGAGGGTGATGTTCGCTCATCTTAGTCTGTTCAATGATAAATGTCTATTAGTCGAGTTGCAAGTTAAACCGGCTTGGCCTTAGGAAGATTCGAGAAAAGCAGTTAAGGGATGATTATCTGGTTCTACGGTTCCGTCAGGTTGAGAGCAATAGTGCATCTAATTTTGGACTAAATAAGGATAGAGTTCTGTGTTTTCAAGGATGAGTTTGTGTACCGAACTATTCTGATCCGATACAGTCGATTCCGAGGGAAGTGCATAGTAGCCCTTATTCTATGCATCTCGATGGTAATAAAATGTATTGGGATCTTCTTGAGTTGTACTGGTGGCCGGGTTTGAAACAAGTGGTAACGAATTTTGTTGCTCGTTGTTTGACGTGCCAGCAAGTTAAGGCTGAGCAATAGTTGGCTTTGAGTTATACTAAACTTGACATTTGAGGAGGAGCCGATTCAGATTTTGGATCAAGATATTAAAGTTTTGACGAGGAAGTCCATATCGTTAGTTAAGGTTCTGTGGTAGAATCATGGCACTAAGGAAGCCACGTGGGAAACTGAGGACTTGATGCATCAATAGTATCCTCATCTATTCAAATTAGGTAAATTTTGTAACACCCCTTCCCCGAGTCTGAGACCGGGACTGGGTACGAGGAATTACTTGACTTAAATACATGCATACAATCATTTTGGGTCATAAAAATTTGATCGAATTTGAAACTTTTCAATCTTAATGCCCAAAACACAGTCTAAAGGCCCGTGTATCCATTTTGACTTGGCCGTGCTAAAGGCCCGTGTGGTTCACATAGCCTAAGCACAAGGGGACACACTCGTGCCCCGAGCCCGTGTGAATTAAATTCCAAATTCAAACCTACAGAGGTTTTCACAAGCTAAGAAGACGACCGTGTCTACAGCCCGTGTTCCCCATACGGCTATGACACACCATGTTGTAACCCATGTGTAAAAACCTTGACATTCTATTTCTGACGTCAACAACAAATTAAAGGTATACGGCCAAGGTACACGCCCGTGGCCAACGACCTTGTCCTCCACACAGCTGAGACACACAGCCGTGTTTTTGCCCATGTGTTTACTAGCACGCATACTGACTTGCAAATTCAAGGTGCAGGGGACACACGGTCGATTAACAAGCCCATGGGGCTGACAGTGTGTCACACACGACCTAGGCACACGCCCGTGTGTTTAGCCGTGTGGACAAAAATAGGCTATCTACCAAGCCTTTTTACCATCCTTACTTACACCTACCTATAAAGAAATGCATACCACCAATTCACACGGCAACACAAAGCCAATTTAACCACATTACACTTTAACAGTCTAACAAAAACTTGATTAGTCATGTGATTTACTCATTTATGAAATCATCATCATTTGCACTTATCAATAACCAATATTAGCCACCATCCATGGAATTATACAAAATGACTAAAGAGCTATGACAAGCCATTCGTTTGGCCTAAAACAATACGACCATTACAAAAAGACTAGTTTCTATACATGCCATAATCAAAATGATAAAACTAGCTATAGCAAATGCTTCAGGGATATTGTGACTGGCTTCTCCGACGTAAGGCGATGATCTATGAGCTACTTTGGCAGCACTATAAGAAAATGGAAAGGAAAAGAGGTAAGCATAAAGCTTAGTAAGTTGCAAACAAATAATGAGTAACTATAGGCTACCATAAGGGATCATAATCCCAACATATCTCAATTTGTACATGAAAGTAAGGATTCATTAACACTACTTGCTCATATTTGTTTCTCAACAATCATAAAACATTGGTTTGAATTCACATTTCATAATTCGTGTAAAATACACAAGTAGACATACGCATAACTTACTCACTTTCCTCCTTTACTAAACATACAACGTAAACGAAGCTCGTATGTCGTAATTGTCATTTAGGTACCTGTACCACTCACCACATGGTCATAAGTTCTCTCGTTTCAACATAAACCATAAATCTCCCATTGAACCATTTGGAATACTACAAAATATTCAATAGCCCCGAACATGGGATAAGGTGCCGACGCCATGTCCAAAACATGGTCTTATACTGACTAGCACATCAAAGTCAATACCATGTCCCAGATAGGTCTTACACTGAATTTCATATATCAAGGCCGATTCCGTGTCCTAGACAGGTCTTACACTGACTCTCATTTATCGATGTCGATGCCATGTCCCAGATAGGTCTTACATTGACACACAACAAGCTGACGCCATGTCCCAGACAGGTCTTACACTAGCTTGTATATCTCAAGGCTGATGCGTGTCCCAGACATGTCTTACACTAGCTCTCGTCTCAATGCTGGTGCATGACCTTGACATGTCTTACGCTGGCTCTCATAATGTGGCCGATGCATGTCCCAGACATGTCTTACACTAGCACACATATCACCTAATGTCATGGCATGAATATCCAATTCTATTCCTAATGTTCAATCGGGAGTCTTTATTACATTAATTTCTTAACATGCATACTCATATTCACAATCAAAACAATTTATGCGATATCAATTCAATCATAAATCATAACAATATAGTTGCATTATTAACATACAACTCACCTTGGAATACAAAATGAAGGCGACTAGTTGATTTACTCTACTTGCTTGGCTTTCCCTGGGTTTAGGTTTGGATTTTGTATTTCTTGATCTAAAATAATAAAAATCCACTCATTTAATGACTAAATAAATTTAGACAATCAAAATTCACATTTTTTACAAAATGGCCATTTTGCCCTTAAACTTTCACAAAATGACCATTTTACCCTTAGGCTTAAAAATCGATTTTTATCAAATTTCTTCATGCCTTAAGCCTAGCCGAACCCTTTTTACTCTTATAGCAACCCAAAATTTCCATTATTTGACCACATTATTATCTATTTTGCAATCTTTACAAAATGGTCCTACTAAGGTTTCCATGAGAAGTTCTTTCACAATATTTGTTTATTTCACAACCATAACTCATATTCTTCCATAAAATTTCAGTTAAAAACATATATGATTTCATGGGAAAACCCTAGACTCTCAACCATTTTGCAAAATAGTCCCCTCATTAGTTAGCTCATGCTACAAGGGTTCCAAAAGTACCAAAATCATCAAAAATAATTATCTAAATCACTTATCTGATAGAGGAATAAGTGGCTGAAAGTTTCAAGCTTCTAAAACCCTTAATTTGTTGGTATTTTCAGTGGAGGAGAAGGTGATAAAAAATATGATAGCTTTTCTCTTTATTTTATTTATTTTATCAATTAAGTCACCAACACCCCCTAACCTTGACAAATTGGTCAAATCTTGTCCCTATGTCCGGCCAAACTTCTTTTAAGGTTCTAATTGCACTTTAAAGACCGCCAATTATGGCTCTCTAGCTATTTAACACTTTTGGCTAGCAAATCACAACTTTTTCACTTTTGTGATTTAGTCCTTTTTCGCAATTAGGCTCACAACGCTAAAATTAATTCACCAAAATTTTCATACACTCATATAATCATATTATGACACCAAAATAATAATAAATATATTTTCTTGACTTCAGATTTGTGGTCCCAAGACCACTTTTCTGACTAAGCCCAAAATCAAGCTGTTATAATTCTCCCCCTTGGAGATTTTCATCCCCAAAAATCATACCAGTGAATATGTTCGGGTATTGACCTCTCATGGTCTCCTCGGGTTCCCATGTGGCTTCCGCGACTCCAAGTCTATGCCAGAAAACTTTCACAAGTGCTATACTCTTATTCCTCAATTATTTAATCTTCTGAGCAAAAATCTTAACTGGCTCTTCACCATAAGTCATGTCTGGCTGAATCTTAACCTCAGTTGGCACGATCACATGCGAAGGATCAGATCTATATCGACGTAACATTGACACATGAAACACGTTGTGAATCTTTTCCAACTCTGAGGACAAGGCCAATCGGTAGGCAAAAGACCATAGTCTCTCGGTAATCTCATAATGTCCTATAAAATGAGGGCTCAGCTTGCCTTTTCTACAGAATCTGAGAACTTTCCACCACGGGGATACTTCCAAAGACACCCTATCACCGACTTGAAACTCAATTTCCTTTCGTTTCAAATCCGTGTAGGATTTCTTTCTATCCGAAGCGGACTTCAAACAGTCGCAGATCACCTTAACTTTCTCTTCGATTTCTTTGACTAAATCAACCTTGTAAATCTGACTTTCTCTAAGTTCGGTCTAATATAAGGGCGTCCAACACTTGCATCTTTATAAAGCCCCATAAGGCGCCATTTTTAGACTTGACTGATAACATTATTGTAGGTAAACTCTACCAATGGTAAGTACTTTTCTCAAGTTCCTTGAAACTTGAGAACACAACACCGCAACCTGTCTTCTAAGATCTGAATCACTCTTTCTGACTGACCGTCGGATTGCGGGTGAAATGCCATCCTGAAATTCAGCTTTGTTCCCAATGCCTCTTGCAAATTTTCCAAAACAGCGAGGTAAATCTCGGATCTCTATCTGAAATAATCAACAAGGGTACTCCATGAAGTCTCAGGACCTCAGAAACATACAATTCAGCCAATTTCTTAAGGGAAAAGTCAGTACACATTTTGTCTAAAATGTGCCAACTTGGTAAACCTATCAATAATAACCCAAATGGAATCCTTTTTCCTTGGTGTCAAAGGCAACGCTGACACAAAATCCATGGTTACACGGTCCTATTTCCACTCGGGAACCATTACGGGTTGAAGTAAACCTGAAGGTACTTGGTGTTTGACCTTCACTTGTTGACAAATTAGACACCTAGAAACAAACTCTGAAATGTCTCTTTTCATTCCCGACTACCAATACATTTTCTTCAAGTTGTTATACATTTTCACACTACCCGAATGGATAGACAAGCAACCATTATGTGTTTTTCGTAGAATCCTCTGAATAAGTTCATCATCCTTGGGTACACAAACCCTATCTTTGAATAATATACACCCATCGGTACCAATCCAAAATTCTAATTCACAATCTGTCTTGATTTGAGCCACCTCAGCTTGCAATTCCTTATCACCCTTTTGAGCTTCACAAATCACTTGAAGGAACATCGGTCTAGCTCTCAGTTCTACATGAACTGAACCATCATTGGCTACAGACAACTAAGTGTTCATGGCCCTCAAGGCAAATAATGACTTTCTACTTAGCGTGTCAGTGACTACATTCGCCTTTCCTGGGTGGTAGTCGATTATCAACTTGTAGTCTTTTATCAACTCCAACCATCTCTGTTGTCATAGGTTCAACTCCTTCTGAGTCATCAAATACTTGAGGCTTTTAAGGTCGGTGAACACTTGGCATTTCTCACCGTACAAATGGTGTCTCCGAATTTTTAATGCAAACACAATGGCAGCCAACTCTAAATCATGCATCAGGTAGTTTTTCTCATGTGGTTTCAGCTGTCTCAAAGCGTAACGCATCCCAATCCATTCAAGGAGGTGTCGCTATACACTACAAACTCTTTCCCGGTTCCGGTTGCACCAAAACTGGAGCTTTAGTCAGTAAAGCCTTTAATGTCTCAAAACTCTGTTGGCACTCATCATTTTACTCGAACTTGACCTCTTTTTGTAAAAGTTTGCTCATTGGAGTAGTTATCATGGAGAACCCTTTAACAAACCGCTATAGTAGCCCGCTTGGCCCAAAAAGCTTCTAATCTTTAACACATTTCTTGGTGGTTTCCACTCAATAATGGCCTATATCTTACTAGGGTCAACTCTAATTCCATCACCCGACACGATGTGTCCTAAGAATCCAACCTCTCGGAGCCTAAACTCACTTTTACTAAACTTAGCATACAGCTGCTTATCCCACAAGGTTTGCAAAATAGTTCTCAAGTGCTCCGCATGTTCACTCACATCTTGAGAATAAATCAATATATCATCGATAAAGACCACCATGAACTTATCCAAATACAACTAGAAATTGCGGTTCATCAAATCCATAAATACCGCAGGGGCATTTGTTAAACCGAAGGGCATGACAAGGAACTCATAGTGCCTACATCTTGTCCTAAATGTGGTTTTCAATACATCTTGTTCCTTTACTCTGAGCTAATAATAACCGGACTTCAAGTCTATCTTGGAAAACACGGTGGCTCCTTTCAATTGGTCAAACAGATCATCTATCCTTGGCAAGGGATACTTGTTCTTTACAATCACCTTGTTAAGCTATTTGTAGTCTATACATAACCTCATCGACCTGTCATTCTTTTTCACAAAAAGTACCAGAGCACCCCACGGAAAAAATCTCGGCCTCACAAAGCCTTTATCTGTTAACTCTTGTAGCTGGACTTTCAACTCCTTTAACTCCATCGAAGCCATCTTATACGGAGTAATCAAGATGGGTGCCGTGCCAGGGACTAATTCAATTCCAAATTCAACTTCCCTAACCAGAGGCAATCCGGGTAATTTCTTCGAAAACACATCTAAAAACTCACATATGACTGGTACTGACTCGATCTTTAATTCAGATGTTTGAGTATTCAACACAAAGGCAAGGTAAGCTTCGCACCCTTTTCTCAAATATCTCTCTGTAGTCACAGACAATATTACCATAGGTGAATTGTCTAATTCATCCGTTTCAATCTGAAAAACATCTTCGCTCCCACATTTCAACTCGATAAATTTTCGTCCACAGTCCACTACAACACCATGAGAAGTTAACCAATCCATCCCAAGGATTACATTAAATCCATTAAAAGACAATAACATTAAGTTAGCCGAAAAAAATGACCCCTAATCATCAAGGGAAAATTTCTACATACTCGGTCAACCAACACATATTTGCCTAAAGGGTTGGACACTTTTACCACAAATTCAGTGGACTCAACTATTACATTCATACGGGGTATCAATTTCATACAAATATAGGAATGGGTAGACCCCGGGTCAATCAAGGCAACGATAGATATATCATGGACAGAAAAGGTAGCTGTAATCACATCGAAAGACTCTGCCTTTTCACGGACACGTATAGCATAAGTCCTTGAAGGCGCTCTGCCCTCAGACCTCATAGTAGCATCTCTAGGCACACCTCTACTGCTAGCCCCACTTCCCGGATTCTTATGTGGTCTACCTCTTGAAGGAGCATTACTCGATCTCACACTTTGATCCATATCTTTCTCAACCATCTCGAGACAGCTACGAATAAAATAGTCCAACGACCCACATTTAAAGTAACCTTTTTCATTACCTTGGCACTCACTAAAATGACGTCTACAGCACTGTGAACATTCTGGTCTATTTGGTCGGGCACTACCAACACTTGCGATAGATGTGGTTTGAGCTTTAGACACTGCATGTTGTTTCCTCTTATTTCTACTCAAAAATCCTACTGATGCATTTGTTTGAGCAGGAAACTCTCTTAATCTCTTGGATGAGGTCTGGTGTGATTTCCCCATGTGTCTTTTCTTTGAGTCACGAGACTTGATGTCAGCTTTTCTCTTCTCTTTGGCCAATTCTTCGGCCTTTCAAGCTGTCTCAACAAGTACTACAAACTTCCTCAACTCTAAAATGCCAACTAATAAATGGATGTCTTCGTTCAACCCATGTTCAAACCTTTTACACATTGTGGCTTCTGTGAATATGCACTCTTTCGTATACTTGCTGAGTCTCACAAACTCGAGCTCATACTCTGTCACTGTCATACGGCCTTGCTTTGGTTCGAGGAATTCTTTCCTCTTTTGGTCAATGAACCTTTGGCTAATGTATTTCTTCCAGAACTCTTCTTGAAAAAATTCCCACTTTATCCGCTCTCTCGGTATGACCAACACGAGAGTATTCCAGCATTGGTAGGTCGAGTCTTGCAAAAGTGACACTACACACTTCATGCACTCCTGAGGTGTGCATGATATCTCATCAAAGACCCTAATGGTATTCTCCAACCAAAACTTTGCTCTCTCTGGGTCGTCATCTATGTCTGCCCGAAATTCCTCAGCCTCGTACTTTCTAATTTTATCCACTGGAGGTTTCTCTCTTCTAGCCATTTCTGCTCCTTGAGGAGCTATACGAATCGGTTAAGGAATTGAGGGAGGTGGGGGAGGTGGAGTATTCGAATTTGCACGAATAAACACCGAGTACCATGCATCCAACATGTGAAGGTAAGCTTCTCTAGCCCCTCCACCTTGACTCATTGTCACGGGCCCACTGTCTACTGGCGTTGTCCCTTCAGCGAGAGCCTGCGCATTACTTTCCACGTCATCCGTCGTAGCCACGTCAGGATCCATCTACTATATATAAAAACACAATTTATTTTGTCAGGAGTCGTCACACTACCAATATACAATTATGACATGTATAGCTAGAATCGTACTCATGCTAGGTTAGTCCTAGAATCGACTAAACCATAGCTCTGATACCACTAAATGTAACACTTTTTCAAAAGCCTGAGGCTGGGACTGGGCACGAGGTATTACCTAACTTAAACACATGCATACAATCATTTCGGGTCATAAAAATTCGATTGAATTTGAAACTTTTCAATCTTAATCTAGAAATTCTTAATATGGGCATACGATGCCCAAAACACACTTTGGAAATGATTTGGGATTAATTCGAATTTGAAAACTTTGAAAAATGTCACTTGAAACAAGGGTACATGCCCGTATGAAAGGCGACGCGTCTGTGTATCCATTTTGACATGGCCATGCTAGAGGCTCGTGTGGTTCACATGGCCTAAGCACAAGGGGATACGCCCGTGTCCCGAGCCCGTGTGAATTAAATTCCAAATTCCAACCTATAGGGGTTTTCACATGGCCAAGCACACACCCGTGTCTATAGCCCGTGTTCCTCACACGGCTATGACACGCCCATGTTATAGCCCATGTGTAAAAACCTTGACATTCTGTTTCTAACATAAGCAACAAATTAGAAGCACCAAAGGTCTTATCTTCCAGACGGCTGTGTCTCTACCCGTGTGTTTACTACCATGCATACTGACTTGTAAATTTGAGGTGCAGGGCACATACGGTCAAACAACACGCCTATGGAGCTGACTGTGTGTCACACATGGCCGAAGCACATGCCCATGTGTCTAGCCATGTGAAAAAAAATAGGCTATCTCCCAATCCTTTTTGCCATCCTTACTTACTCCTACCTACAAAGCAATACATACCACCAACTCACATAGCAATGCAAAGCCAATTTAACCATATTACACTTTAACAATCTAACAAAAACTTAATTAGTCATTCGATTTACTCATCTATGAAATCATCATCATTTGCACTTATCAATAACCAATATTAGCCACTATCCATGGCATTATACAAAATGACTAAAGAGCTATGACAAGCCATTCGTTTGGCCCAAAACAATATGACCATTACAAAAAGACTAGTTTCTATACATGCCATAATCAAAATGATAAAACTAGTTATATCAAATACTTCAGGGATAGTGTGACTGGATTCTCCGACGTAAGGCGATGATCTATGGGCTACTTTGGCAGCACTATAAGAAAATGGAAAGGAAAAGAGGTAAGCATAAAGCTTAGTAAATCGCATGCAAATAATGAATAACTATAGGCTACCATAAGGGATCATAATCCCAACATATCTCAATTTGCACATGAAAGTAAGGATTCATTAACACTACTTGCTCATATTTTTTTCTCACCAATCATAAAACATTGATTTGAATTCACATTTCATAATTCGTGTAAAATACACAAGTAGACATATGCATAACTTACTCACTTTCCTTCTTTACTAAACATACAACGTAAACGAATCTCGTATATCGTAATTGTCATTTAGGTACCTGTACCACTCACCACATGGTCATAAGTTCTCTCATTTCGACATAAACCATAAATCTCCCATTAAACCATTTGGAATACTACAGAATATTCAATAGCCCCAACATGGGATAAGGTGCCGACGCCATGTCCAAAACATGGTCTTACACTAGCTAGCACATCAAAGTCGATGCCATGTCCCAGATAGGTCTTACACTAACTTTTATATATCGAGGTTGATGCCGTGTCCCAGACAGGTATTACAATGGCTCTCATCTATTAGTGTTGATGCCGTGTCCCAAACAGGTCTTACACTGACACACAACAAGCTGACACCATGTCCCATACAGGTCTTACACTAGCTTGTATATCTCGAGGCTGATGCATGTCCCAGACATGTCTTACACTAGCTCTCATCTCAATGTCGTTGCATGTACCAGACATGTCTTACACTGGCTCTCGTAATGTGGCCGATGCATGTCCCAGACATGTCTTACACTAGCACACATATCACCTAATTTCATGGCATGATTATCCAATTCTATTCCTAATGCTCAACCGGGAGTCTTTATTACATTAATTTCTTAACATGCATACTCATATTCACAATCAAAACAATTTATGCAATATCAATTTAATCATAAATCATAACAATATAGTTGCATTATTGACATACAACTTACCTCGGATTACAAAATTTAGACGACTAATCGATTTAATATACTTGCTTGGCTTTTCTTCAGTTTAGGTTCGGATTTTGTATTTCTTGATCTAAAATAAAAAAAAATCCCTCATTTAATAACTAATTAAATTTAGACAATAAAAATTCACATTTTTGGAAAAATGACCATTTTGCCCCTAGACTTTCACAAAATGACCATTTTACCCCTCGGCTCAAAAATTGATTTTTATCGAATTTCTTCATGCCTTAAGCCTAGCCGAACCCTTTTTACTCTTATAGTAACCCAAAATTTCCATTATTTCACCACATTACTATCTATTTTACAATCTTTACAAAATGATCGTATTAGGGCTTTCATAAGAAGTTCTTTCACAAAAGTTGTTTATTTCACAACCATAACTCATATTCCTCCATAAAATCTCAATTAAAAACATATATTCTTTCATGTAAAAACCCTAGACTCTCAACCATTTTACAAAATAGTCTCCTTATTAGTTAGCTCATGCTACAAGGGTTCCAAAAGTACCAAAATCATAAAAAATAACTATCTAAATCACTTACATGCGAGAGGAATAAGTGGCTAAAAGTTTCAAGCTTCCAAAACCCTTAATTTTTTGGTATTTTCAGTAGAGAAGAAGGTGATAAAAAAATATGATAGATTTTCTCTTTATTTTATTTATTTTATCAATTAACCCACCAACACCCACCTAACCTTGACAATTTGGTCAAATCTTGTCCCTATGGCCGGCCAAGATTCTTTTAAGGGTCTAATTGCACTTTAAAGAACTCCAATTATTACTCTCTAGCTATTTAACACCTTCGGCTAGCAAATCACAACTTTTTTCCCTTTATGCGATTTAGTCCTTTTTCGCAATTAGGCTCACAACGCTAAAATTAATTCACCAGAATTTTTATACACTCATATAATCACACTATGACACAAAAATAATAATAAAAATAATTTTTTGACTTCGGATTTGTGGTCCCAAAACCACTGTTCCAACTAAGCCTAAAATTGGGCTGTTACAAATTTTGAGGCCGAAATTTCTTTTAGGGGGTAGAGTTGAAACACCCTGATTAATTTATTTCTATTTTTGTGAAATTTTAAAATATGTATTTGCGGCTAAGTGTTCTGGGTGTGTGTATAAAGTCTTGGGTTCAAGCCCTACATTTGGAAAATTCTGTTATTTTTTTATCCTAGCCTTATCCCTACTGGATAGGCTTATTTAATATTATTTTTAAACTCATATCAGGATGAGCCTATTGGTTCGAGCGGTAAGGAGTTAGTGTGTTAGAGGTCCTGTGCTCGAATCCCTACGCGAGCATAAGTGTTAATTTTTGTTTAGGTGTTCCGTTAGAAGTTCGGTGGAGTTGGGAGTCTGAAGTAGTTGGATGTGGTTATTGGGGAGGATATTATGGGACGTGGTTGTTAGTGTGGGGAGTTGAGATGTTGATCAAAAATAAATTCATTATCTTTTAATTTTATCTCTATTTTTTCAAAATTTTCTGTCTCTTCCTAAAAGTCTGACGCTAGTTTTCTTTTTCTCTGCCATCACCTCTTTCTCTTCTTTTTCCTACAATTCTGTCTTTGATCTACTGTTGTATCAGTGTATTTTAAAATTTCAGTATTTTACATGCAGCTGTTTAAGTAGGGATTTCACTTGTCTGTAAGTTTCGATTTCTGTAAGTTATTGGGTTTATTCATTTCGTTTGATTTTCTAAATGGTGTGAAGTAAGGGAGTTTGATTTTCTGCGATGTATTATGTAGGAGTTATTGGCGAACCTGCGGATTTCACTCTTATAGCATAAACTGCAATAGGGGTTGTTCTTATCAGTGGTAAGTGTGTTTGTGCGATTCAATTTTACGATGTTAAATTCATATTTGGTTGTTAATTGGTTGTGGTAATGCCGTTTCTAGGTTCTAGTGATCTTGAGATTGCTATGGCATAAAAAACGAACTAGGTGTGTACCCTAAACACAAAAAATTGAGGTTCGGCAAAAGCTAAAAAAGGGTACTATCGATGCCACACTAGCGTGTGGCCGACCGTGTGACTGATGAAGGTGTGGCTGTGCGCATGACGCAACCGTGTGGTAGTGTAAGTGTGGCCGTGTGAGCCACACGAGCAAGGCTATATTAAGCGTGTGGGCCACACGGGTGTGTGGGTTTTGGGCCAGTCTCTTTGGGCCACATGGATAAGGCCATTCTGGGCATGTGGGCCCACACGGGCAAGCCACATGGGCATGTGGACCCAAAATTTTAAAATTTTTCCTATGGTCGTAAGAGTCGTTCTGATCGACTGTGGGCCTACCGTTAGGTCGGTAAGGGGGTAACCAAACCTTATTTCATGTGATCTGATACTCTGATAGTTAGATTTGAGTAGGGAACTGATATGAATGCCTGGTTGTACTGTTAAGTATATATTTATTTGTATACGAGCATGTTAAGCATGCTTATTCTATTATTTTGGTATCTATATTCTGTATTTGTGTTTGGGGTGGGATTTTTATACTTGAAGGAAGTGATCTGTACGATGACCTTTCGCCTATTTTCTGGCAGCTTGATTGTATATTATCTGTTATGTGTCGCATCAACACTATATGGTGTGTAAGGATGGGTGGGTGTTTTTTAACCCCACATAGTGTGATGGGATGGTTAAAGATAGTGTGTAGAGGATGGGGGTAGGATCCGATATGTTTTTTCTATACTTTGATATCTGTATATGTTATGGACTTAGGTCTGAACCTGTATCTAATTGTATATGAAATACTATGTATGTTGCATAAATATTTCTGTTGGATTACATACTAAGTTCTCAAAAACTCACATCTATTTGTCTGTTTTGTTCAAGTAATCCACAAATATAGGTGAATCGGTGCGACGGAGGCTCAACAGTGACCACTTGACGGGAAACTATTTTCATTATTATAATTTGATGGTTTTTTCCTGAAATTGTTATTTTCGTGAGAGTTTTGTAATATTTGGACTCTTTGGACTTTTTGGACCGTTTGGTTTAAATTTTTGGTTTGGTTGCGTTATGATTTCTAAACTGTAACGATTCGACAAAATATCGATTTTACACGGACGAATGTTATTTTTGAAAACACGAGCATAGTTTTGAATTAAACATTTTCTAAAACTTATGCTGCAAAATGATTTGGTTAACCTTAACGGATAACATGTAACGGTCAAAAATAAATATATAAATGAATACATTTTATTAAACTTGGACGTTTTAGCAGAGTATCGCCGGGTTCAAAACCCTTTTTCACGACTCTCCCAGATTCGGCCATAACGTCTAGCTCAGGTTTGGGGTGTTACAATTTTAATATTTATTATACGTTTGGTTTAGGGTGAAAGTAGGTAACATCAATTCCTTTTAAAGGTAATTTTTTTTATAATTATAATTTATTTTTTAAATTTTTTAATGCTTATTATTTGTTTGATTTTATAAGTATTGTTGAGGCCCAATTTTGACCCAACAATAAAACCTAAAACTACCCAAACCCCAAACAGACCTAAACCTACTAAGCCCAAAACAATGTAGCCCAAACCATAACAAAAAAGAAAAACAACAAAAATTTTAAACCCTAGGTACGGCCATGACTGTCACATCCACCGTCAGCCACCATACCTCCACTCCACCGCCATCAACCACTTTGCAAAATGAAGCAGACACGCAAGCAGTAAAAACGGATTAGAAAGCAATGTAAACGGCTATATAAGCCAAACAAAATGATGTAAAAAGGGGAATTTTTCTAATATTCAAGGACAAACAAATCAATACAAAAAAACCAAATATTGAGAAGCAATCGAATAGAAAAATAAAAAGGTGATTTCTTTTGTTTCTTTTCCTCTCTGCTACTATTATTCTTAGATAAATATAAAAAATATATCAACTCTTACCTTGTTTGGGGCGATCGAAGAGTTTAGAATCGAGAAGTTTTCCTCAATTTCCATAGACTTTTGTGAGGTTTTTGGGTACTTTAACCACGGATCTAGGGCGAGGGGAGCAAAAGGGTTAAAAAGGGGTCGATTTTGCACTTCCAGCCGCCATATATGGCGATCGCTTGCGACGGACGGACGGTGGTCCGATCGCCAAAAATCGTCTAGCCCAGGGCACAAAAACCCTTCCCCTTTTCTTTTTTTTTTTTTAAAAACCATAGCTGAAATGAAATTAAAAAAAAAAAACTTGACTTTTATACCATTTACAAAACATCGTCGTTTTGGCTTAGCCTACTGATATAAAACGACGTCGTTTTGGAGTAAAACGGGTCGACCCGACCCTCTCCAATTAGGATCCGCGTGTTTTCGTTTGATGGGCTAATTGCGCGAATAGTCCTTCCACATTTTTTTGTTTTGGAATCGGGTTTCTTTTAAATTTTAATTTACCCTGTAATTTGTTTTGTTTACCCTGTAATTTGTTTTGGTTTTCGATTTAGTCCCCTATAAAACACGCGTTTTGGGGGTTTGGGATTATTCCCCTTTTAGTCCCCATTGTTATTCGCATGTCCCAAATCAGTCCTTTTTTTATTTTCTTTCCAGATTTCCCCAAACTTTCTATCTTGAATTCAATTTAATCCTTTTTAGTTATTTGATTACTCTACTATAAAATTAGTTAACTCTATTATTTTTACTATTATTATTGTTATGAATATATTACTATTATCGTGAATATGTTATTATTTATATTATTGTTATTATTACTATTATTAAATATTCTTATTATTACTATTATTTTTGTTCCTTTTATTATTGTTTATTATCAATATATTATTATTATTATTATTATTATTATTATTATTACTTGTCATTATTTTCATCACTACTATTATTTATACCTTATTATTATTACATATTATTTTACTATCGTTATCTAATATATTATCATTATCATTATTATTATTTTAGTATTGTAACTTAATACATTAGTATTGATATTTTTATTTTCGTCTTATATTATTATTATTATTATTATTATTATTATTATTATTATTATTATTATTATTATTATTATTATTATTATTATTATTATTATTTTACTATTTTATTTTAATGTATTATTAATATTACTTTTATTTTCATTATTATTATTACCATTATTCTTTATTGTCATGGTTATTATTTTTATTTTTATAGCTATTATTTTTATCACTAATATTACTATTGTTATATTTATTATTATTACTTTTATTATAATTACTATTATTATTATCATGGTTTTTCTTTTATACATTTACGTTTTTTATATAATACAATGGTTTTATTATTTATTTGTTTATTCTTTCTTATAATTTCAAACTTTGAAATTTTTATTTTTATTATTTTGTATCATTATTTTGTTTCACATAATATTTATTTATATTTATACCATTATTATTATTTTATTATTTTTTAATTACAAATTTATTCACTTACTCATGTGTTTATTTACTTATTGTTTTGTTATAAATTCATTAATTTATTGTCATTAACATATTATCATTAATGTAGTATTATTACTAGTTATTATTATTATTATCACTATTATTTTTATTTTTATTACTATTATCATTTTTAAATTATTGTTACTATTATTCTTTTACCATTTAATACATATTATTACTATTATTATCGTTATTATTAATATTAGTGTATGTTTTATGATGTGTGTATATATATATTTTTATATATATTTATATATAGTATCATTTTAATTACTTTATTTTAATAATATTATTATATTATATGTCCTCCTTTTTGCTTTATTTATTTATTGTTTTATTATTAATTTAGCATTGCTAATTATTATTTATTATTGTCCTTGTTAACATGTCACCATTTTATTAATCTATGATTGTTACAATTGATAATATTTTATTATTTTTACTTTGACTTGTCGTGTCATTATTATTATTATTTCTATTATCATCCGTGTACATATTAATATTATTGTTATTTTTTATTCTAATATTGTATTTTAATATTTTTCATTAATTGTATTATCGTTTGCATTATTTACGAATTCCTATTGCGAATAATATTATTTTCTATGTTTTTAATTAATTTTAATAAATAAGGCAACGTACCGATTTCAACACTAAGTCACTGATTTCATCGCTATGTTGGGTGAATATCGTTGGCTCGTGTTAAAAACGAGACGTCCTTTTAAAAAAACTAAAATTTCAAATTCTCGTAATTCAATCGGATCGTGATTAAATATTAAATTAAACTTGTATTTTTGAGAATTAAGACAACGCGTGTTTAACAAGATACCAATTTTGGGCGTCGCGAGGGTGCTAATACCTTCCTCGCTCGTAACCGACTCCCGAATCCTATTTCTCTCTGGATCTTCGCGTAGACCCAAATTCAACCTTCATTTTTGTTCAAAAATAATTTTTCTTTTTTTTAAAAAAAAGAGGATTTATTAGGTGTCCGATCACACCTAGAAAAAAAGGTTGGTGGCGACTCCTTTTCTTTTTAAAACGGAAATTCTATTTTCAAATTTTCAAATAATCGCCTCAACTAGCGGCCAAAGCGAAATTTTTACGTCGCTACAGCTGGCGACTCCACTGGGGACCTTTTTTTGAGAGTCGAGTCTAGAATTAAACGCGTGTTGTAAAAATTTTCAAAATCTCTTGTTCAAATTAATATTTAGTCGTGATCCTTAAATTTTGTTTTTGAAAAGTCATGTATTTGCATCATGTCGTAAATATTCTTCTAACTTGTTTTATCTTGTTGTTTTTCAGCTCTAAGTTTGTATGGTTTTAGTTTTTAGTTTTGTTTTTAAATAAAATGTAAAGGTTTGTGAGTTTCTCCCCACACACTGCGCACTTGCATTGTTGCATAACATGAGCTCTCTACCCGGGCTCCATCCGCTTAAGTGGAAGTAAATGCTATGCCTTCATGAGTTAACTTGTCCCTCTACACAGGCTAGTGAATACTTCCGGGTTACATATGACTTATGCTTTCGTGAGTTAACTTGTCCCTCCGCATAGGCATAAGTAAATGTAATCCCTCGAATTGAACTTGTGAGCCTGTAATGGACTACGACCGAGGCGTCGTACTAGTCTTAGTAAATGATAGCACGAACAGTTCGAGTACCTGTCTAGAGCTGGAACCGCATATAGTAAACCATATGAGCCACCCAATTAGAGCCATGCCGAACTTCTGTCCGTTAATAGTCACCAAAATAAGTACACAGGAGAAACGCCTCTTGCCTTTCAATTCCTTTACATTTACACTGTTTATGCAAAGAAGTTGAATCAGGTAGCTTAATTTGTTGAAGTTTCTATAGTCTTTCTCAGTTCTTATTTGTTGTGATTACTAACCAAGGTTGTTTGTCTTTGTTTTTATTTTTTTCATCATGCATCATAGGCATCTTGATTAAGAAGGTGTTGATTAGAGATTGGTTGCCAAAAACGGGTTTCTGATGGAGGAGTCAATTACACAAGTGACCGAGAAAAATACTGTGATTCGAGACTGATCTTTGAAAACTCAGAAATCGAAAGGGGACAGTTTAACGAAAGGATGTATCTCCAATCTTCCCGAGCAAGTAGCTACAAATGTTCATCAGAATAATCTCGAGGATTTGACTCAGATTTGGAAACAGTGGAATTCAGACATTAGGGGCATCTTCACCGAAAAGTACAGGGATATAGCTTATTTGATCACCATCAACGTAGACGAACAACTGATTCAAGCCATGGTTCGATTCTGGGACCTAGCATACCAATGTTTCACTTTCAATTAGGAAGATATGACTCCGACCATAGAAGAGTATGTTGCCTTGCTTCGTGTTGACAACGTACACTTCAACAAGATATATGTGAATAAGCCCAAACTAATGACTTTCAAGAAAAAGCTAGTGAACTTGACGGGAATGACCGATATATGGGCTGAAACACAGATAAAGAAAAAGAATGAAGCTAGTTGTGTTCCGTGGTTTTCTTTATGAGACTTAGTTCAAAACCATCCAGATATTGCGAAGAGAGTGGATCTATTTGCTTTGGCCATTTACAGATTAATTGTCTTCCCAAAAGTTCTCGGGCATATAGAAGTCGCGGTAGTGGATTTCTTCGAAAGATTGAACCAAGGGATCAACCCTGTCCTGACTATCTTGGCCGAGACTTTTAGATCTTTAAGTTGTTGTAGGAGGAAAGGGGAAGGACATTTTATCGGATGCGCCCAGTTACTTAATGTCTAGATTCTAAGCCATTTCTGGAAAGTAGAGCACACACATTTCCACATGTTTTCAAAAACATTCACCCCATTGAAAGCTTACCTTGAGAAAGATTGACCAAAGGATGTCACTGAACAGCATTGGGTTTCACCATGGATCCGTCCTTCTGTTTTATTATACAAATGTGGAAGCCAAGATTGGGTGCCTTTACTAGGATTATGGGGAGGAATTGGATACGCTCCGTTAATGGTTTAAAGGCAGTTTGCTTCACAACAGTTCATACCCACTACCAGAGGATTGGCACAATCAGAGTTTGCCTTTACGGACGAAGGCTACATGAAAAGAGTCCGAGATACTGCAAAGTCTTGAAAGGAAATTCACCTAATGGAGTTAGCCCTTTATGCTGATACTATCACTCAAGATTATGACTTATGGAGAAAACGATGAGTGAATAGTCAACAAATCTCACCGACGAGTTACACTATCCAGAATCCTTTCTCAGAAGAAATGTCATCCGAGCTGGAAGTAGCGACACATGAATTCGAACGTGAAAAGGCCAAGCTGTTACGGGATATTAGTTCTCTTCAAAAGGAAAACTACCAGCTGAAGATCGAGGTTCAAATTGAAAAATCCAAAACCATGAAAGTTCAAAAAGAAGCTGAGATCGTGAGAAACGACATAAGAGACCTTCATTTGGAAAATAAGAAATTAAGAAACACTATAAAAAATAGTGGTTTGGGCAATTCATCAGTAGAATGGAAGGAAGAAACTAGTAACATCAAAGGTGGGATGGAATTCTGGAAAGGGAAAGCAAAGAAAGAAAAGGAAAAAGCTGCGCGTGCTATGATAAAGTTAAGGAAGAAGACTGCTGAGTATGAAACTGTGTCTGCAGAATTTGTGACTAGTCAGTCTAAACATCAAGAGCTAAGAGGGAAAGTACGAGATTTAGAAAATACACTGCAAGCTCAACAGCAACAGTTGGATAATCTCCTAAAAGCCCTAGAAGAAAAGAATAGTCAGTACGACAGGGACACTCACGCCTATGAAAGAGCTCTCCAAGAAAAAGAAATGCAACTCGGCTTTTTGATTAATGAAATTCGCAAGGCGGCTATGCATGTTGTGCAATTATCAGATGAAGCCGAAGTTCTCAGTTGTCAATTCCCTCCGAGTCAAAGATCAAGCATATCAGAATTCTTAGAATGAGTGAAGAAACAAGGCAATGTGGCTAGAAAATTTGTGTAACTGTTGAATCAAAAATAATGAAACGTTTTGTAATAGACTCTTTTGATTAATGAAATGCCTAAGTAAGGGCCATCTTGAAATCAACACTAAATTCTTGTACATTCATTCATGACTAACATTCATTGGATATTCATTCATCCATTTATTGCATGTACATATCACCATAATCATTCATTAAGGCTAAAACCGTATAATCCGCAGTTGCGACACTACAAGTCTGGAAACACGTCATTCTTATAGGACGCGCTGAAAAGCCAGGATTATGGAAGCCGAGTTTAATGAGAGAATTGAAAGGATGGAAAGGACCCAAAGAGAATTACAAGAGTAGTTGACCAAGTCATAACAGGAAGTAAGAGATTTGATGTTAAGATCTCGAGAGGAATCGCTCGAGCAAAGAGATCAGATGGCCAAAATGATGGAGATGATGACAGCTTTGGTCAAAGGAAAAGGAACTATGCAGAGCCCTAACACTATGGAGCCTCAGCCAAGAACTAATCATGACCAGGATCCGCTCTATCCTCCAAGATTCACTCCACCTCATGCACATGTAATGCAAAGAGAATGTCCTCGAGGAGAACTTGTAAGTTTGGAGCAACGACTCGTACCCCCTGCTCATCTAGGGCAAGGTATATTCGTATCGAACCCCGGAGTTAAACCTGCTAATCCCAATGTTCCAGATTTGGATGATCTGGTAGAAATAGCCAGGTTGAAAATAGATTATCATGATGTCCAGGATAAGTATAAGAGCTTGGAAGAAAGGCTCAAGGCGATAAAAGGTGCTGAAACCTTCTCTGCACTAAGTGCGAAAGAGCTTAGTTTAGTGCCCGATCTGGTTCTGCCTCCAAAATTTAAAGTGCTAGATTTTGAAAAATATGATGGAACGAAATGTCCAAAGGCGCATCTTGTCATGTTTTGCCAGAAAATGACTAGTTATGCGAATGAAGATAAATTGTTAATACACTGTTTCCAGGACAGCTTGGTCGGATCGGCCCTTCGATGGTATAATCAACTTAGTAGAGAAAGGATTTGATCATGGAAAGACTTGGCGTCAGTATTTTGTGAACAATACAAGCATGTATCTGACATGGTGCTTGATCAGCTAACTCTGCAGATGATGAAAAAGAAGCCGAATGAGACTTTTAGGCAATACGCATAAAGGTGGAGGGATATCTTAGCTCAAGTAGAATCCCCATTGACTAAAACTGAAATAACAGTCCTCTTCATCAACACTTTGAAAGTACCATTTTTTGATAAGTTGGTAGGAAGTGCCATAAAAGACTTCGTATATATTGTAATATCCGGGGAAATTATAGAAAATGCCATCAAAAGTGGAAGGATGGAAGGTTCCGATAGCTCGAAAAGGGCAACACCTGTAAAGAAAAAAGAGGCAGAAGCCCATATGGTGGGAACTGAGAGCCACCACACTCCTAATCCTTACCTAGTCCAGCCACGACCTCGATATCGCCCACCTCCAAACTTTTATTATCCTCCCCAAAGCCCTTACTATCAAGTACCTCCTCCTTACCCCATCTACGCCACAGATAACCAAAGACCATTTGCCATGTTCCCACCAAATACCATGCCTGCTCAAAACTAACCTAAAAATGAACAAAGACCGACAAGATCCAATCCTGAAAAACTCCAGTTCACCCCAATTCCCGTGTCATATGGAGAGCTGTACCCAAAATTGTTGGAAAAACAATTAATATCCCCACATTATATGGCACCCTTGAAGCCTCCATACCCAAAATGGTACGATCCTAATGCCAGTTGCATGTACCATCCCGGAAACCAGGGGCATTCTACAGAAAATTGTCTAGCCTTTAAAAGGAGGGTTCAAGGTCTTATCAATGCAGGTATTTTACAATTTGATAGTGATGGCAATACGGCTGGAAATCCGCTCCCTAACCATACTAAAGGAAACGTTAGCGCGTTGACAAAAGAAGACAGGTGGCGTGCTAAAAGTTGTGTTTCTGAAATAAAGACACCATTGCGAAAGATTTGGGAGGTAATGGTTGAAAAGGGGCTGTTCTGTCATCCCAACAGAATATTCATAGAAAGAAATATAAAAAGTCAATGTTTTTATGATTTTCATGGGATCGAGGGGCATGACATCTAGTCTTGTGAAGGATTCAAAAAACTACTTCAAAACATGATGGACAATAAGGAAGTCGAGATCTTTATCAAAATGAAAGAGGCTGATGAAGGAGAAGTATGCACTTCTGGTAATAAATCATCGGGTTTCCCTTATAGTGCCGATAGACCATTGGTGATTTATTACGATGCAAAAAAGGAGCAAGTGAAACCAAAGATGATAAATGAAGTACCATAATTTTTCCCTTACAAAGACAATAAGGCAGTACCATGGAAATATGATATCAACATTACCATACCTGAAGGTGAAAAATCTAAAGTCACGGCCAGAAATGTTGGAGAAGTAGGACACTTCACCCGTAGCGGGAGGTGTTACTCTAAAGTGGTCGAACCAATGAAGAAGACTAATGACTTGAAGCAGAAAGGAAAGGCACCGATGCATGAGGCCGAGGTCAAACTTGAAACTCCGTCTGAACAAGAAGTTAAAAGGCCTATGAATGAAGAGGAAGCACATGAATTCTTGAAGTTCATCAAACATAGTGAATATAACGTCGTGGAATAATTAAGCAAACAACCGGCACGAATCTCCGTATTATCCCTACTGTTGAATTCAAAACCACATTGGAGTGCTTTGCTGAAAGTATTAAATCAAGCTTACGGGGCAAGTAATATATCTGTCAAAAAGCTTGATAGGTGGGTAAATAACCTGAACGTGGATAATTTTATTTCTTTCAGTGATGACGAAATACCACCAAATGGTAGGGGCTCCGTAAAAGCATTACATATCACAACCCGTTGCAAGGGTTATATAATACCGAATGTGTTCATTTATAACGGGTCAGCGCTCAATGTCATACCTTTGGCCACGCTTTCTAGAATTCCAATTGATATATCTTATCTGAGGCCTTGTCACTCCACAGTAAGAGCATTCGATGGGACAAGAAGAGAAGTCATGGGAAAAATCAAAATTCCTCTAGAAGTGGGCCCCTATATATATGACATTGAGTTTCAGGTCATGGACATCACGCCTTCGTATAATTGCCTTTTAGGAAGGCCTTGGATCCACTCTGCTGTGGCAGTTCCTTCATCTCTCCATCGAAAAGTGAAGTTTATCATTGATGGTCTCTTGGTCACTGTCGTGGGTGAAGAAGACATTGTCCATCTATCTCTACTGATACACCATACCTCGAAGTAAGCAAGGATGCAGTAGAATGTTCCTTCTGTTCCTTTGAATTTATCGATGCTACGTTCGTTGCTGAAGGAAATAAAATTCCCATGCCTAAGTTGTCAAGAAATACCAAGATGGGAATTAAGCTGACTGTGGGAAAGGGAGCCCAAGCGAAGAAAGGGTTGGGGAGATATCAGCAAGGGATAATTAGAGCGCTAAAGTCAGTACCCCACAGGGCTTGATACGGTTTAGGGTTCGAACCAGATACCCAAAAAAGAAGAAAACTGTTGCAGAATGATCGAGAAAGGCGGATTACAAGAGCTTTAGGCCGAGAATTAGAATGGGAGCCCATAACGTACCCTCCTTTGTTAAAAACATTTACATCTGTAGGAATGATATACCCCGGGCAAGATAATCCACGAAGCATGCTATTATTAATCAAAAGGGGTCTTCAGAATGTCAGTATAAATGTCATTGACAAAGGAAATGATGCAATTAAAGATGTTTCAATGATATGCCCTTGTCCTCCTGGATTCGTTTTGAACAATTGGACTGCTGTGGATCTCCTTATAGTTTCTAAGTCTTCTCCAGAGTAATGCTCAATGTTAACACTCTTCTTTTTGTGTGTCCCTAAGTAATAGTAGGGATTCTTTTGTAAGAGCTTATGATTTGCTCTTTATCATTTAAATGAACATTAGTGGAGATTCATTTTGTCATGGTCGTTTCATTCTCATTAACTTTATCCTTTTTCCCTCTTCTGATGGCCTGTCATTGCATATATCTCACATCACAATATTATGCTTGTTGATCCCCATACTTTAATGCTTCTCTATAGTTTTCTTTTCCATTTAACTTTCAAGTGCTCAGATATTAACGACATGAACAAACTCGTTACAAATCTTGAAATCGATTTCGAGAAAGCTATTTGTTTAGGAGAGTTCGAAGCTGAGGAAAATGTTGAAGACTATGTCTCGTCTCCTGACTTACTAAGAATGGTAGAACAAGAAGATAAATAGATTCTACCTCATCAAGAATCTGTTGAGATAGTAAACTTGGGAAATGAAGAAAATAGACAAGAAGTGAAGATTGGGACCTCCATTTCAGATAACACCAAACATGATTTGATTGCTTTGCTTCATGAGTACAAAGATGTATTTTCATGGTCGTATCAGGACATGCCAAGATTGGATAAGGATGTAGTGGTCCATAGACTCCCACTGAAACCAGAATGCAAACCCATTCAACAAAAGCTAAGACGAATGAGACCTGAAATGCTGTTAAAGATAAAAGAAGAAGTCAAAAAATAATTCAATGCTAGCTTTCTACAATTAGATAAAGATGGCTCCTAAGGATATGGAGAAAACTACTTTTGTAACGATGTGGGGAACATTCTATTATAAGGTGATGCCGTTCGAATTAAAGAATGCTGGAGCAACATATCAGAGGGCCATGGTGATGTTGTTTCATGACATGATGCACAAAGAAATAGAAGTCTACGTTGATGATATGATCGCCAAATCCAAGGGGGAAAGAGAGCATGTTGGGAACCTCAGGAAGTTGTTCGAAAGATTGAGAAAGTTTCAGTTGAAGCTTAATCCAGCCAAGTGTACGTTTGGGGCTACCTCAGGAAAATTGCTAGGCTTCATCGTCAGTAAGAGAGGCATTGAAGTTGATCCAGATAAGATAAAAGCCATACAAGAACTACCACCTCCGCACATGCAAAAAGAAGTCAGAGGATTTTTAGGGAGGTTGAACTACATCGCTCGGTTCATTGCTCAACTTACCAACCAGTGTGACCAAATTTTTTGACTCCTTCGAAAACATAATCCGGGAGAATGGAACGAGGAGTGCCAAGTGGCTTTTGACAAGATAAAACAGTATTTGTCTAGTCCCCCGGTGCTAGTACTACCAACGCCAGGAAGACCGTTAATATTGTATCTGACTGTGTTCGAAAATTCAATAGGTTGCGTACTGGGGCAACATGATGAGTCAGGGAAAAAGGAAAAGGCGATTTACTATCTCGGCAAAAAGTTCACAGAGTATGAGGCAAAGTACTCGTCAATTGAAAAATTCTGTTGCGCTTTGGTTTGGGTAGTTCAGAGTCTCAGGCAATAGATGTTGCATCAGATGACATGGTTGATTTCAAAGTTGGACCCCATAAAGTACATGATGTAATCACCTGCACTCTCAGGAAGAATGGTACGATGGCAGATCCTACTATCAGAATACGACATCGTCTGTGTGAGCCAAAAGTCAATAAAAGGGAATGCAATAGCTGATTTCTTAGCAACTCAAACGATGGAGGAATACGAGCCATTGAGATTTGATTTCCCAGATGAAGACTTAATGTGCAGTACGGGAAAATAATGTGAGTCATCCAAAGAGAAGTCATGGAAGATGAGCTTTGATGGTGCATCGAATACATTGGGGCATGGGATTGGAGCTGTCGTAGTATCACCCACCAGAAGGGAACCATTATCCATTCACTGTCAGGCTGAATTTCTTCCGTACCAATAACATAGCAGATTATGAAGCTTGTATCATGGGACTTCATGTAGCTATTGAACGAAATGTCGAAATCTTAGAGGTGTACGGGGACTCAGCGTTAATGAATACCAAATCCGTGGAGATTGGGAATTGAGAGATTCGAAATTAGTCAAATACAGTGATCTAGTGGCAGGACTGATTAAATAATTCAAAGAAATAACTTTTAATTACTTCCCACGAGAAGAAAACCAATTGGCTGATGCCCTGGCCACTTTGGCTGCAATGTTCAAAGCAAACAGAGAAACAGAAATAATGCTTCTTCAAATGAGCATATATGAAGTCCTTGCACATTGTTTTAGCATTGAGAAAGAGCCAGATGGATGGCCATGGTTCCATGATAACTTAGAATATGTCAAGAACCAAAAGTGTCCCGAACAAGCAAATGAGAACGATAAAATAACAATCAGAAGAATGGCAGTAGGATTTGTTCTTGATGGGGACATTCTATACAAAAGAGGAAAAAATCAAGTGCTCTTGAGATGCGTGGACGCTGTTGAAGCTAGAAAAATACTTGAAGATGTCCATGAGGGAATTTGTGGGACACATGCCAATGGTTTCACTATGGCCAAGAAGATTATGAGACTCGGTTATTACTGGCTGACGATGGAAAGTGACTGCATTAGTTTTGCACGAAAATGCCACAAATGTCAAATTTATGGTGATAAAATTCATGTAGCCCCTTCGCCCCTTCATGTCATGACTTCTCCGTGGTCTTTTTCTATGTGGGGCATGGATGTTATAGGGCCAATTTCCCCAAAAGCTTCTAATGGACACCGATTCATTTTTGTAGTGATAGATTACTTCACGAAATGGGAAGCTGCTTCATTTGCTAATGTGACGAAGACTGCAGTTTGCAGGTTCTTAAAAAAGGAAATTATTTGTCGATATGGTTTGCCTGAAAGAATCATTTCAGATAACGCCTTGAATTTGAACAACAAGATGATGAAGTAAGTGTGTGAGCAATTTCAAATAAGGCATCATAACTCCTCACCCTATCGCCCGAAAATGAATGGAGCAGTTGAAGCGGCCAACAAGAATATTAAAAAGATTATTGGGAAAATGACCGAGACATACAAAGACTGGCACGAGAAGCTATTGTTCACTTTGTATGCATATCGCACATCTGTACGGACATCTATGGGAGCAACTCCTTTCTCTCTGGCCTATGGAATGGAAGCTGTGCTACCCATCGAAGTTGAGATCCCCTCTCTACGAGTCTTAATGGAGTCAAAACTAGGGGAAGCAGAGTGGGTTCGAGCTCGATATGACCAGTTAAACCTTATTGAAGAACAAAGTTTGAAGGCAATCTATCATGGACAGATGTACCAGAAGAGAATGATCACGGCCCATGACAAGAAAGTACGGCCAAGAGAATTCCACGAAGGAGAACTCATGCTGAGAAAGATTCTCCCAATACAAAAAGATTTCCGAGGAAAATGGACACCAAATTGGGAAGGACCATATATCGTAAAGAAGGCTTTCTCGGGTGGAGCTTTGATTCTCACTGAGATGGATGGGAAATAGTTACCTAACCCAGTGAACTCAGATGTTGTAAAGAAATATTATGGCTAAAAAAAGGGATCAAGGTGAAAACCCGAAAAGGGCATCTTGATGAACAAAAAGGATTAGGATGAAAACCTGAGAGGGCGTCCTAATGAAGCAAACTTGGGCTTAAAGAGCAAGGCGATTTGAACGGTGGGTCAAACTGCAAGGCTATAGTATTTGAAGCATCTCTGAAAGCTCGAAATCTTCTACGTAAGAAGCCATGCTCGAAAAGATTCTTGATTAAGTAATGTGGAAGAGATTATGCGTTGAATATTTAGAGCATTTGTATTTAATGAATGTGATCCCCTTTTCTTTATGACATTTTTTTTACTATCCTTGGTTAACCTTTTTGTTTGTTACTTTCGAAATAAATAAATGAGAGGTATCTTTTTTGTACCCACCTGACCATTTTCATGCATCTCATTGTATGGTTTATTTGAATAATAAATAGTAAAATGACATACTCTAAACAAAAGAAAGGTTGAGCATTACCCGGATGAGAATTCGATAAATATGAGGCCTCAAAGCAAGGACAATGTAACACCCCAAACCCGAGACCATCGCCGGTGTCGGACCCGAGGGTTAACAAACCAAGTTCACATGTTTTTGCCCACCAATTTGACATTTCCAGTCAGGCTGGAAAGCTGCGTCACTGTCGCCTTAAAAATCATATCTCGAGTTTCAAAACTCGGAAACTGGTTTCGTAAATTTTCCCTGAATTTAGACTCATATATACATCCATGGATTTATTTCTAGGATTTTGGTCGGGCCAATTGGTACAGTTTATTAGTTAAAGTTACCCAAGTTACAGGGATCGACTGCTCTGACCTTCGCGCGGTATAACTTGAATATCTCTCTGCACAGGGCTTTAATGCTGGTGTCGTTTGTTTCTAATGAAACTAGACTCAAAATGGAATCTGTACATATAAGGTATATCTCCTAATTCTTTTGGATAATTTATAGTGAATTTTAAAGTTGCGACAGGGAACCCAGAAACCATTCTGGCCCTGTCTCACAATAGCTTTAATATCTCTTAACCTGTAACTCCTATGACCGTTTCGTTTCTTCCATATGAAAATAGACTCATCAAGGTTCATTTACATAGCTTATTCACTATTTGATTCCATTCCTATGAATTATGGTGATTTTTCACATTCACGCCACTGCAGCTGGCAGCATCTGTTTTAAGGTAGGACTTACCTATTTGGTAGTCTCCATGATTCAACTAATCTTGCCATACATAGGTTCATATATGATCATTTTAACCATGCCAATGGCTGATCATATGACCAACATTCCCATTTCCAAACCATAGCCACATCATGACCCCAAATATATATACATACAACCCACAATAAGTCTAAGTTCATGCTCCCTTTTCGAGCCATTTTCGCATGGCCATACATACTTACATTACAACGTATTTAACAAACAAGAGGTAGTCCTATACATGCCATCTCAAGTTCAACCAAAATTTATACCAAAATGGAGGCTTGATAGTGTGGATGACTTCGACTTCAACGATCCCAAATCCGATTGCCTCGAGCGAAATCTAGAAAACTAAGAGCCAAAGCAACGGGGTAAGCATTTTTATGCTTAGTAAGTCTCAAGGAATATAATGAACTATAATTTACAGCAATACATTCACATAGCCAAATGCATCATTTCATTCATACACATTCTTACTTCATACTTCATCATTATATAAGTTCGCAAAGCATCAATCAATTCAATAACTGAAATTCATTAGTCGATTGAGCGAATGTTGCTCAAACACGTCGACTTTCCAATGCACATATAACGTACCTTATCCTTTGGGCTGTCCGAGTGTACTAATTAACTTCATTTCAGCAACCAACACTCACCTCCAGCCCAAGATTCTTCGGAATATAACCGGATATAATCAAGTGCACAAATGCCTTCGGGTCTTAGCCCGGATAGAACAACTCGCACGAATGCCTTCGGGTCTTAGCCCGGATATAGCCACTAGCACAATTGCCTTCGGGTCTTAACCCGGATATAATTTCCAGCATAATTGTCTTCGGGCTTAGCCCGGATATCATTCAATTTCTCATGCACACATACATCAATAATCATTGGACATACATATTTCATTTTCGTTACTAAGGCTCAAACACAATTAATATCATTAGCATATTCGCCTTCGGGACTTAGCCCGGGTGAAATTCAAATACTCATACACACCTAATCAATAATCATACACATCCATATTTCATCTCACATAATTCAAGTAAGGTCACTTCTTGAGGACTTACCTCGGATGTTGTCGAACGGCTTTTTCGGCTATTCGATCACCTTTTCCTTCCCCTTGTCCAATTGTGGCCCTCTTGGCTCTTGAGCTAATTCAAACAAATTCAATTTATTAAAACCTCATTGTGCTTGCTTATGGCCGAATATGACAAGGATTTTAGATGGTCATATGGCCACTCTTTAGCTTGAATACACAATGGTCATGCACATTTTATACTACATCAAGCAATTCAATACAATTTGTTTGAACATCAAGGAAATGCTAAGGCCTTCAATGGGCTACCCAAGGCGAATATTCATGTACATGTTGAGGTCAAAATTTGCACTTAATACCTCACAAAACAGCATGCAATCTACTAATTAATGCTTGCACATTGTGGCCCAAAACTTATAATATAGCATCAAGCACTTATATGTGTGCTAGGCAATTGTGCTTGCAATTTCACAAGCATTCTTCCACATTTTCTTCTTTAAATCAATATATTCATCACTTAGTTCATAACCAAACAAAATGTGCAATCATATATATGCATATATGAGCATGGTCGAATTTTCAAGGTGTCCATAGCCATCCAAAACACAAACTTTTAACTAACATGCAAGAAGCATGAATCATGCTCAAGAATGCATCATGGCCAAGTATGACAATCATGCTCCTTTTCAACTTTAATCATGATAAAACAAAGAGAAAACTCAAAATCTTACTCATGAGTAGAAAATCCATCATTGCATGCATCATCATCAAGCTTCACACTTAGCATGCAATGGCTTTATCACTATAACAACTTTGGCCAAATACCATTTCCATGGCATACCAAAATTTGAGCCATGGCTAACATGCACATCAAGTTAGCAACCAAAACATGCATGAAACTCCCAACACAACCCCATACATACCTTAATCTTGATGCCAATTTAGCCAAATCACCTTCTAGATCTCTTCTAAACAAAGGAAATGAAGCAAAATCCTTCTTCCTCTTAGTATTTTCGCCAAAAGATGAGAAAGGATGAACAAGTTTTTTGTTTTCTCCTCTTGGTTGCACAAGAATGGGGGGAATGCTACTCTCTCACACATTTTTTTTTCATTCTTTTCTCACCCATGCTTATTTGTTTATGATTTTCTCCCTAATGCCCAACAAAACATGTTTCATGACATGTTTAACCCATATTTCTTTGTCATGGCCGCCATTACTTGTAAAGGGGGAATTTGACATGCAAGTCCATTATTTTGCATGCATGCTTTAATTAGTCATCACATATTTCCTATCATACTTTCAAAGTTTACTACTAAGTCCTTTCTTATAAATTAGCACCTAATTAATAAAAATCGAGACACGAAATATTTACGCATACCAATTCCACATTCAATAAGTACGGAATATAACACTTAATTATTCTTGTGACTCGGTTTCGTGGTCCCGAAACCACTCTCCGACTAGGGTCACATTCGGGTGTCACAACTCTCCCCACTCAAGAGATTTTCGTCCCGAAAAGCTTACCGTAAATAGGTTCGGATATCGCTCTCTCATAGAGTTCTCGGTCTCCCAAGTAGCTTCTTCTATCCCGTGCTTGAGCCATAACACTTTCACTAGCGGAACCCGCTTGTTTCGCAACTCTTTCACTTCTCGTGATAGGATACGAATTGGTTCTTCCTCATAACTCATATTAGCTTGAATTTCAATTTCGATGGACTAATCACGTGCGATGGATCGGATCTATAACGTCAAGCATCGACACGTGGAAGACATCGTGAACCTTTTGAGTTCGGGGCAAAATCAAACGATATGCCACCGGACCGACTCGCTCGATATCTCATATGGCCCAATGAACCTCGGCTCAACTTGCCCTTACGGCGAACTCGAGTATCTTTTTCCAAGGCGATACCTTGAGAAACACCTTATCACCCACCTGATACTCGATATCCTTACGCTTCATATCCGCGTACGACTTCTGACGATCGAAGGCTATCTTCAAACTTTCACGGATTACTTTCACTTTCTGCTCAAGATCCCTAATCAAATCCACCCGAAAATCTTGCTTTCACCAAGCTCATCCAAAACAATGGTGTACGGCATTTACGCCTCGCACAAAGCCTCATAAGGTGCCATCTTAATGCTCGATCGAAAGTCATTATTGTGTTTAATTCAATCAACGGCAAATACCGCTCCCATGAACCACTAAACTCGAGGACGCAACATCTTAACATATCCTCAAGTATCCGAATTACCCGCCGGATTGACCATCGGTTTGGGGTGAAAGGCGGTCTGAAATGCAACTTGGTACCCAAAGCTTCTTGCAACTTTTTCCAAAACCGCGAGGTAAATCTCGGATCTCTATCCGACACGATAGAAATAGGCACCCGTGTAATTTCACAACCCGAGAAACGTACAATTCCGCTAATTTGTCCATTGAAAAATCCGTGCGACGGGGACAAAGTGGGCCGACTTAGTCAATCGATCTACCACGACCCAAACCGCGTCCTTCTTACTTGTCGACAATGGCGGTCCGGATACAAAGTCCATTGTGACCCGATCCCATTTCCACTCGGTATCGTGATTGGTCAAGTAATCCTCAAGGCACCGATGTTCCGCTTTCACTTGTTGACATATTAAACATCTTGAAACAAAGTCGGAGATGTCTCGCTTCATACCATGCCACCAAAATCGACGTTTCAAATCATTGTACATCTTCGTACTCCCGGGTGGATTGCCATTCGGCTACAATGGGCTTCATTCTGAATTATCGAAATGAGTTCAATTCTTTGGGACACACGACGACTTTTGAACCTCAAACAATCGTCATCGTCGATTTGAAACTCCGAGTCCTTGTTCGAACACACGCAGCCCGCTTTGCAACCAACTCGTTATCGACTTTCGAGCTTCTCGAATTTGGTGTGTCAATAATGGTTTGGCTTTCATTTCAGCCACTAACACACTGTCGGATCGGATAGACAAGTGCACATTCATCGTCGTAAAGTGAATAACGATTTACGACTTAAGGCATCCGCAACTACATTCGCCTTTCCCGTGATAGTCAATGATCAGCTCATAATCCTTTAACAGCTCGAGCCAACGTCTTTGTCGCAGATTTAAGTCTCGTTGGGTCATCAAATACTTGAGACTTTTGTGATCCGAGTATACATGGCACCTTTCACCAAATAAGTAATGTCGCCAAATCTTTAAGGCGAATACGATGGCGGCCAATTCGAGATCATGAGTCGGATAATTTTTCTCATGTGGCTTTAATTGCCTCGACGCGCAGGCCACAACTCGACCTTCTTGCATTAATACGCAACCTAACCCAAGTAGAGAGGCGTCGCTATAGATGACAAACTCCTTGCGGACTCGGGTTGCACTAGAATTGGGGCTTCAACAAATAAGTTTTCAGTTGATCAAGCTTTTTGGCATTTCTCCGTCCATTCGAACTTAACATCCTTTTGGAGTAAGCCGTTCATCGGCGTGGCTATCGTTGAGAAGCCTTTACAAATCGTCGGTAATAACCTAAGCCCCAAAAAGCTCCGAACCTCGGAATATTTCTGAGGTTTCCAATTAAGTATGGCTGAAATTTTATTCGGTCGACTCGAATACCGATGCGATACCACATGACCCAAGAAGCTAACCTCTCTAACCGTAACTCACACTTGTTGAACTTAGCATATAATTGCTTGTCCCGTAAAATTTGCAAAGACTAACCGCAGTGTTCAAAGATGTTCGGTCTCATTTCTTGAATAGACCAAGATGTCATCAATGAACACGACTACGAATCGATCCAAATATGGTCTAAAGATCCGATTCATTAAGTCCATAAATACCGCAGGGCATTAGTGAGCCCAAACGGCATCACTAGGAACTCATAGTGACCATATCTCGCTCAAGGCGCCTTGGGCACGCCTCAATCTCGGATTCGCAATTGATAGTAGCCCGATCTCAAATCTATTTTCGAGAACACCGAGGCTCCCTTCAGCTTGATCGAACAAGTCATCAATACGCGGCAACGGATATTTGTTCTTTATCGTCCGCTTTGTTAAGTCGACGATAGTCGATGCATAGTCGCATGGTTCCATCCTTCTTCTTCACGAACAACACCGCGCACCCTAAGGCGAAAAACTCGGCGAGCAAAACCTCTATCCACCAATTCTTGCAACCGAGTTTTCAACTCCTTCCGTTGGTGCCATACGATCACGGAGCTATCGAAATTGGGGTGGTACCAGTACCAATTCGATGCCAAATTCTATTTCTAACAGTGGTAAACCCGCAATTCTTCTGGAAAACATCCGGTATTCACAAACCACGACACAGATTCGGTTTCTTCTCGATTCCTTGTCATCGAGTACGACGCAAGGTACGCTTCGCACCCTTTTCTTACATATTTCGGGCCAACATCGCGATATTACATACCGGCAACCCTTTAAGTCCGTGGACTCAACCCGAATTATTTCATTATTCGCACCTCAAATCGATAGTCTTGCTCTTGCAATTTACAACCGCATCGCATGGTCAACCAATCCAAACCAAGAATAACATCGAACTCATCGAATGGCAAAAGCATTAAGTCCGCCGGAAAACAAGAACCTCGGAACACTAGAGGACTTTTCTTGCACACTTTGTTAACAAGCACGTAATGACCCAAGGGGTTTGACACCCGAATTACAAACTCAGTAGACTCAATGGGCAAAGTCTTACTGGATGCTAAGGTTTCACATATATAAGAATGAGTAGAACCAGGGTCAATCAAAGCAATTACATTTGTATTGAAAAGAGTGAAAGTACCGGTAATAACATCTGGAGAGGCAGCATCCTCGCGTGCGCGTATGGCATAAGTCCTAGCAGGAGCACGAGCCTCAGATCTGATGGTAGCATCTCTAGATCCTCTCGACCGCCAATCGACATTGCCCATATTTCTAGGTGGCCTACCTCGGCGATGGTAGCACCCGGGTTTGCACTCGACTTGCATTCTGCTCATGCATCCTCGGGCAATCCCTCATAAAATGGTCGGCCGATCCACACTTATAGCGAGAGCGATCACGAAACCAACAGCTCCCGAATGCCACTTGCCACAATGTGGACACTCCGTCCTCTCTCGGCGATCATTTCCGCCACCGCAATCGAGGTGACTCGTGTGGTCACAGGGGTCGATCGCGTCCTCGTCTAGAAAATCCCGAAACGCCTCTAGACCGGCTCGCATCATCTCGAAATCTCTTCGATGCTTGTTGAAGAGACTTTCCCGAGGACCTCTTTCGGAATTCTCCAATCCCCACATCAGCTTTTTGTTTCTCCTTTCTAAGCTCTTCGGCTTTACAAGCTCGCTCAACAAGTACTACGAACTCTCGTATCTCGAGAATGCCAACAAACATCCTTATATCATCATTCAGCCCATCCTCGAAGCGTTTGCACATAATAGCTTCGGACGAAATGCATTCTCGTATGCATCTGGCTAAGCCTCACAAACTTTCGTCAGAGTCGGTAATCGACATAGAACCTTGCTTAAGATCAAGGAACTCCCTCCGCTTTTGGTCGATGAATCTCGATCGATATACTTTTTTCTAACTCGGTTAGAAAGAATTCCCAAGTCACTTGCTCTCTAGGCACCACAAGTCGAGTACTCCACCAATAGTAGGCGGACTCGCGTAGCAAGGAGATGGTACACTTTAAGCACTCATCGGTGTACTGTGATAGCTCATCAAGCACCCTTGATAGTGTTATCTAACCATAATTCAGCTCGCTTCGGCATCATCATCATCCGTAGCCTTAAATTCAGTGGCCCCATGTTTTCGAATCCTATCGATGGGGGCTTACCCGACCTTATTGGGTCGATCACCGGAGGTATTGTAGGTGCGGGGTTGCATTCGTCGGGAATGGAGGTGGTGGAACAACCGTGTTGGTTCGAATGTATTGATTAAACCATTCGCTCATCACACTATAAAAGGCTTGCTTAGCCTCGTCATTAGGATTGCTGGCCATAGGTTGAGAGTCCGCCGGCGCTGTCCCTTGCGCGGAGCAGCGCCACACTCTCCACATCATCAGCTATCGCTTCGGTTGGGATCGGATCCATTGCTATAAACAAACATGAAGTCAAATTGTCGAATTCATCACACTATCGATTCATCATTTAATGGCATGTATAGCTAGACCCCAAACACATCACGGTAGTCCTAGAATCGACTAAACCGTGGCTCGATACCAATAAAATTGTAACACCCCAAACCCGAGACCATCGCGGTGTCGGACCGAGGGTTAACAAACCAAGTTCACATGTTTTTGCCCACCAATTTGACATTTCCAGTCAGGCTGGAAAGCTGCGTCACTGTCGCCTTAAAATCATATCTCGAGTTTCAAAACTCGAAACTGGTTTCGTAAATTTTCCTGAATTTAGACTCATATATACATCCATGGATTTATTTCTAGGATTTTTGGTCGGGCCAATTGGTACAGTTTATTAGTTAAAGTTACCCAAGTTACAGGGATCGACTGCTCTGACCTTCGCGCGGTATAACTTGAATATCTCTCTGCACAGGGCTTTAATGTTGGTGTCGTTTGTTTCTAATGAAACTAGACTCAAAATGGAATCTGTACATATAAGGTATATCTCCTAATTCTTTTTGGATAATTTATAGTGAATTTTAAAGTTGCGACAGGGAACCCAGAAACCATTCTGGCCCTGTCTCACAATAGCTTTAATATCTCTTAACCTGTAACTCCTATGACCGTTTCGTTTCTTCCATATGAAAATAGACTCATCAAGGTTCATTTACATAGCTTATTCACTATTTGATTCCATTCCTATGAATTATGGTGATTTTTCACATTCACGCCACTGCAGCTGGCAGCATCTGTTTTAAGGTAGGACTTACCTATTTGGTAGTCTCCATGATTCAACTAATCTTGCCATACATAGGTTCATATATGATCATTTTAACCATGCCAATGGCTGATCATATGACCAACATTCCCATTTCCAAACCATAGCCACATCATGACCCCAAATATATATACATACAACCCACAATAAGTCTAAGTTCATGCTCCCTTTTGAGCCATTTTCGCATGGCCATACATACTTACATTACAACGTATTTAACAAACAAGAGGTAGTCCTATACATGCCATCTCAAGTTCAACCAAAATTTATACCAAAATGGAGGCTTGATAGTGTGGATGACTTCGACTTCAACGATCCCAAATCCGATTGCCTCGAGCGAAATCTAGAAAACTAAGAGCCAAAGCAACGGGTAAGCATTTTTATGCTTAGTAAGTCTCAAGGAATATAATGAACTATAATTTACAGCAATACATTCACATAGCCAAATGCATCATTTCATTCATACACATTCTTACTTCATACTTCATCATTATATAAGTTCGCAAAGCATCAATCAATTCAATAACTGAAATTCATTAGTCGATTGAGCGAATGTTGCTCAAACACGCCGACTTTCCAATGCACATATAACGTACCTTATCCTTTGGGCTGTCCGAGTGTACTAATTAACTTCATTTCAGCAACCAACACTCACCTCCAGCCCAAGATTCTTCGAATATAACCGGATATAATCAAGTGCACAAATGCCTTCGGTCTTAGCCCGATAGAACAACTCGCACGAATGCCTTCGGTCTTAGCCCGGATATAGCCACTAGCACAATTGCCTTCGGTCTTAACCGGATATAATTTCCAGCATAATTGTCTTCGGGCTTAGCCGGATATCATTCAATTTCTCATGCACACATACATCAATAATCATTGGACATACATATTTCATTTTCGTTACTAAGGCTCAAACACAATTAATATCATTAGCATATTCGCCGGGACTTAGCCCGGTGAAATTCAAATACTCATACACACCTAATCAATAATCATACACATCCATATTTCATCTCACATAATTCAAGTAAGGTCACTTCTTGAGGACTTACCTCGGATGTTGTCGAACGGCTTTTTCGGCTATTCGATCACCTTTTCCTTCCCCTTGTCCAATTGTGGCCCTCTTGGCTCTTGAGCTAATTCAAACAAATTCAATTTATTAAAACCTCATTGTGCTTGCTTATGGCCGAATATGACAAGGATTTTAGATGGTCATATGGCCACTCTTTAGCTTGAATACACAATGGTCATGCACATTTTATACTACATCAAGCAATTCAATACAATTTGTTTGAACATCAAGGAAATGCTAAGGCCTTCAATGGGCTACCCAAGGCCGAATATTCATGTACATGTTGAGGTCAAAATTTGCACTTAATACCTCACAAAACAGCATGCAATCTACTAATTAATGCTTGCACATTGTGGCCCAAAACTTATAATATAGCATCAAGCACTTATATGTGTGCTAGGCGAATTGTGCTTGCAATTTCACAAGCATTCTTCCACATTTTCTTCTTTAAATCAATATATTCATCACTTAGTTCATAACCAAACAAAATGTGCAATCATATATATGCATATATGAGCATGGCCGAATTTTCAAGGTGTCCATAGCCATCCAAAACACAAACTTTTAACTAACATGCAAGAAGCATGAATCATGCTCAATAATGCATCATGGCCAAGTATGACAATCATGCTCCTTTTCAACTTTAATCATGATAAAACAAAGAGAAAACTCAAAATCTTACTCATGAGTAGAAAATCCATCATTGCATGCATCATCATCAAGCTTCACACTTAGCATGCAATGGCTTTATCACTATAACAACTTTGGCCAAATACCATTTCCATGGCATACCAAAATTTGAGCCATGGCTAACATGCACATCAAGTTAGCAACCAAAACATGCATGAAACTCCCAACACAACCCCATACATACCTTAATCTTGATGCCAATTTAGCCAAATCACCTTCTAGATCTCTTCTAAACAAAGGAAATGAAGCAAAATCCTTCTTCCTCTTAGTATTTTCGGCCAAAAGATGAGAAAGGATGAACAAGTTTTTTGTTTTCTCCTCTTGGTTGCACTGCAATGGGGGGAATGCTACTCTCTCACACATTTTTTTTTCATTCTTTTCTCACCCATGCTTATTTGTTTATGATTTTCTCCCTAATGCCCAACAAAACATGTTTCATGACATGTTTAACCCATATTTCTTTGTCATGGCGGCCATTACTTGTAAAGGGGGAATTTGACATGCAAGTCCATTATTTTGCATGCATGCTTTAATTAGTCATCACATATTTCCCTATCATACTTTCAAAGTTTACTACTAAGTCCTTTCTTATAAATTAGCACCTAATTAATAAAAATCGAGACACGAAATATTTACGCATACCAATTCCACATTCAATAAGTACGGAATATAACACTTAATTATTCTTGTGACTCGGTTTCGTGGTCCCGAAACCACTCTCCGACTAGGGTCACATTCGGGGTGTCACAGACAAAGTGAAACAGGGGGCAAAAGAGTGATATCTGAGAAGCACAGATTACTCGTAAAGCTGGAGAATGGGTACAACGCCTAAAAAGAAAGTCAAGAATCGAAGCAATGAATGCAGATCATCACAAAAATCGTGACGAAAAGAGATATGTGACAAACAAATCCAATGCACATAGCATAATCATGTAGGCATACAGGCATTTATGACAAGCATGTGCATATCATTGATAACATCATACATGACGTATGCAGGTACTCTAGCAGAGTGAGAGGTTGTAATTATATTTATACTGGATCAAGGAAAAAGACACCTGAAGTTCCAACAGATGATATGTTTTGGTATCTTGATATTTTTATTTCTGTTTTTCAAAAAAATCAACTCATATTGCGAGGTGAGTTGAGCCTCGGGCCACATGCCGAGATATTTTCAATTTCTATTTTCAATTTCTATTTTTCAAAGAAATCAACTCATATTGCGAGAGGTGAGTTGAGCCTCGGGTCACACGTTAAGGTATCTTTAGTTCCTATTTTTCAAAAAAATCAACTCGTATTGCGAGAGGTAAGTTGAGCCTCGGGTCATACGCCGAGGTATTTCCAATTTCTGTTTTTCAAAAAAAAAATAACACATATTACGAGAAGTGAGTTGAGCCTTGGGTCACATACTGAGGTATTTTTAGTTTCTATCAACTCATATTACGAGAGGTGAGTTGAACCTCAGGTCATACACTGAGGTATTTTCAATTTTTTACTTTTTAAAAGATTAACTTATAATCCGAGAGATGAGTTGAATGTCAGTATGTATGCCGAGCTATTCTCGATGTTTGTTTTTCAATAAAGAATAAAGATTTGAGCTAATCGAATATACAGATTTGGCCTCCCTGAAGTTGCAGTGGAGCAGGTTGAAATTATAAGTCTTATCTCCATGAAGTTGCTGCGGAACCCTGAAGTAGTAGTGGAGCGGACCAAAGATATTAGACCTTATCTCCCTGAAGTTGCAGTGGGAGCAGTGAAGTAGATCGAAGCTATGAACCTCAGACCCCTAAAGAAGCGAGCTAAGTGAAGCTACGAGTCATATCTCTGAAGTTGCGGTGAGATAGATCAAAGCTATAAGACACAGTGCACTAGAATGAGGCTACCTGAAGAAGAGGAGCGTCAAAGAAGTCAAGACTCGGCGAGACCAGCCAAAATTGGCCCTTTAAAGTCTTTGCTTCATTCCCGTTACACGACAATGAGCAAAGAGGGACAGCTGTTGAGGCCCAATTTTAACCCAACAATAAAACCTAAAACTACCCAAACCCTAAACAGACCTAAACCCACTAAGCCCAGAACAATGTAGCCCAAACCATAAAAAAAAAAAAGAAACAACAAAAATTTTAAACCCTAGGTGCGCCGTACCTAGGGTCTTCTGACCCCATGACTGTCACATCCACTGTTAGCCACCATACCTCCACTCCACCACCATCAACCACGCAGCAAAAATAGATTAGAAAGCAATGTAAACGGCTATATAAGCCAAACAAAATGATGTAAAAAGGGGATTTTTTCTAATATTCAAGGACAAACAAATCAATACAAAAAAACCGAATATTGAGAAGCAATCGAATAGAAAAATAAAAAGGTGATTTCTTTTGTTTCTTTCCTCTCTGCTACTATTATTCTTAGATAAATATAAAAAATATATCAACTCTTACCTTGTTTGGGGCAATCGGAGAGTTTAGAACCGAGAAGTTTTCCTTAATTTCCATTGACTTTCGTGAGGTTTTTGGGTACTTTAACAACGGATCTAGGGCGAGGGGAGCAAAAGGGTTAAAAAGGGGTCAATTTTAGCTTGATCGCCAGATATCTGGTCGCCAAGGATTTGACAGACAAAGGGTCCGATCGCCAAAAATCGTCTAGCCCAGAGCACAAAAACCCTTCCCCTCTTCTTTTTTTTTTTTTTAAACCATAGCTGAAATGAAATTTAAAAAAAAAAACTTGACTTTTATACCATTTACAAAACGGCGTCGGTTTGGCTTAGTGCCTACTGATATAAAACGGCGTCGTTTTGGAGTAAAACGGGTCGACCCGACCCGCTCCAATTAGGATCCGCGTGTTTTCGTTTGATGGGCTAATTGCGCGAATAGTCCTTTCGCATTTTTTTGTTTTGGAATCGGGTTTCTTTTAAATTTTAATTTACCCTGTAATTTGTTTTGGTTTTCGATTTAGTCCCCTATGAAACGTGCGTTTTGGGGGTTTGGGATTATTCCCCTTTTGGTCCCCATTATTATTCGCATGTTCAAAATCAGTCCTTTTTTTATTTTCTTTCCAGATTTCCCCAAACTTTCTGTCTTGAATTCAATTTAATCCTTTTTTAGTTATTTGATTACTCTACTATAAAATTAGTAACTCTATTATTTTTACTATTATTATTGTTATGAATATATTACTATTATCATGAATATGTTATTATTTATATTATTGTTATTATTACTATTATTAAATATTCTTATTATTACTATTATTTTGTTCCTTTTATTATTGTTTATTATCAATATATTATTATTATTATTATTATTATTATTATTATTATTATTATTTGTCATTATTTTCATCACTACTATTATTTATACCTTATTATTATTACATATTATTTTACTATCGTTATCTAATATATTATCATTATCATTATTATTATTTTAGTATTGTAACTTAATACATTAATATTGTTATTTTTATTTTCGTCTTATTATTATAATTATTATTATTATTATTATTATTATTATTATTATTTTACTATTGTATTTTAATGTATTATTAATATTACTTTTATTTTCATTATTATTATTATTACCATTATTCTTTATTGTCATGGTTATTATTTTTATTTTTATAGCTATTATTTTTATCACTAATATTACTATTGTTATATTTATTATTATTACTTTTATTATAATTACTATTATTATTATCATGGTTTTTCTTTTATACATTTACGTTTTTATATAATACATTGGTTTTATTATTTATTTGTTTATACTTTTATATAATTTCAAACTTTAAATTTTATTATTATTATTATTTTGTATCATTATTTTGTTTCACATAATATTTATTTATATTTATACCATTATTATTATTTTATCATTTTTTAATTACAAATTTATTCACTTACTCATGTGTTTATTTACTTACTGTTTTGTTATTAATTCATTAATTTATTGTCATTAACATATTATCATTAATGTAGTATTATTACTAGTTATTATTATTATTATTATCACTATTATTTTTATTTTATTACTATTATCATTTTTAAATTATTGTTACTATTATTCTTCTACCATTTAATACATATTATTACTATTATTATCGTTATTATTAATATTAGTGTATGTTTTATTATATGTGTATATATATATATTTATATATTTATATATAGTATCATTTTAATTACTTTATTTTAATAATATTATTATATTATATGTCTTCCTTTTATGCTTATTTATTTATTGTTTTATTATTAATTTAGCATTGCTAATTATTATTTATTATTGTCCTTATTAACATGTCACCATTTTATTAATCTATGATTGTTACAATTGATAATATTTTATTATTTTTACTTTAACTTGTCGTGTCATTATTATTATTTCTGTTATCATTCGAGTACATATTAATATTATTGTTATTTTTTATTCTAATATTGTATTTTAATATTTTTCATTAATTGTATTATCGCTACATTATTTACTTAATTCCTATTGCAAATAATATTATTTTCTATGTTTTAAATTAATTTTAATAAATAAGGCAATGCACCGATTTCAACACTAAGTCACTGATTTCATCGCTATGTTGGGTGAATATCATTGGCTCAGGTTAAAAACGAGACGTCCTTCTAAAAAAACTAAAATTTCAAATTCTCGTAATTCAATCGAATCGTGATTAAATATTAAATTAAACTTGTATTTTTGAGAATTAAGACAACGCGTGTTTAACAAGATACTAATTTTGGGCGTCACGAGGGTGCTAATACCTTCCTCGAGTGTAACCGACTCCCGAATCTTATTTCTCTCTGGATCTTCGCGTAGACACAAATTCGGCCTTCATTTTTGTTCAAAAATAAATTTTCTTTTTTAAAAAAAAGAGGATTTATTATGTGTCCGATCACACCTAGAAAAAATGGTCGATGGCGACTCCTTTTCTTTTTAAAACCGAAATTCCATTTTCAAATTTTCAAATAATCGCCTCAACTAGTGGCCAAAGCGAAATTTTTACGTCGCTACAAGTATAAAAAATAATTTTACAAACAATAAACAAATATGGGTTAAAATACCGGTACTAAAAAATATTGGGGAGCAAACATTATACTTATAATTTGTTTTTATACTTGTAATTTATTTTTTGGTTAAAATACAGGTACTAAAAATCAAACAAACAATAATAAATTTATTTATTTATGTTTTGAATTAAGTTATATCTACTTTATAATTATTTGAATATATATTTATAATTGTATTAATTTTATTAAAAATCATATAACATATGTTTACATGTGAAAATTGTGAATTTAAAATATAAATATACGTTTAAGAATAACATATAACATATAATAAAAATAAAAATATAATTTAAAATTAATTAATAATAATATATAAAATATATACAAAATTAAAATAAAAAAATTAAATTAAATTATGAATACATTAAAAAAATCAAGAGGAAAACTATTATCACCAATAACTTGTTTTAAAGGATTCTAAAAAATGGTATAACGATATGTACTTGTAGGGGCGAAGCTAGGGAAGGCTGGCATGGGCCCGACCTCCCTAAAATATAAAATTACATTTTAGGCCATTAAATTTTTTTAAAATTTTTAAATTAATAAAGATAAAATTGTACTTTGGCCCCCCTAAAATTATAAAAATTCGATTTAATCTTTTGCAAATTATAAAGATATAAACTATAAAAAATTAAAATTTCATCCTGCCCCCTAAACAATTTTCTGACTTTATCTCTGTGTACTTGATAAACCTTCATATAGCATCAACATAAAATTATTGGTTAATTAATTAAAACCTTCATATAGCATCAAAATAAAATATTGGTTAATTAATTAAAATTGGTCTATAATTATAATTTTTTATTTGTTTGTTTTTTCAGTACCGTATTTTAACCAAACAAATAAAATTATTGGTTATTTATTTTTATTACTTGATAAACCTTCTTATAGCATCAACATAAAATTATTGGTTATTATTTGTTTGATTTTTAATACCTGTATTTTTTTGTAAATTTATTTTTATACTTATAAAATCAAACAAATAATAAGTATTAAAAATATTAAACAAATAAATTATAATTATAAAAAATTTCCTTTTAATAAAAATTGTTGTTGCCTCCTTTCACCCTAAGACAAACATATAATAAATATTAAAACAACATTAAAATATGTTGCTTCCTCCCTATAAAGCCCTAACCTAACCAAAATAAAATTACAAAAATAACACAAAACCCTTATTTTCTTCTCTTCTCTGCTGTCTCTTCCCTTCTTCTCATTAGCTGCTGCTTCTTCTTCTTTTTTTCTAGTTGAGGGGACTAGTTTAGGCCATCAGACAATATGATTGTGTGGTCTTCGACGCAAAGCGATGTCGCCTGTCAGGGTGCCACCTGTCAAGTTTCCTCTGCACTTAAATTATTATTATTTTACATAATAGACTAATGATTGGGGGTCAAAAAACAAGGGTGGTGCCTCCTCTCCACCAGCCACACCATACCATTCTCGTAAATAATGGGAATGAGATACCGTTTTGATAATTTTTATTACTATTTTTGTATTATAGAAGTAAAAAAACCTAAGTTGATGTCACTTAACTTGTGACACGAAATTTAGTCAATCACTTTATATTAGTATAAAAATAAACATTCAAATAACCAATATCAACCATTACAAAGTTTAATAGAATTGATAATCGAATATATCCAAAACTAAATCACAATAAATATAGATAGGACCTAATAAATATTTATTATTTTAAAATATTAAAAATAAAACATAAATAAGTTAAAATTTAAAAAATTCATTATGCTTTTATAATTTTAAGGAAATTAAAAAATGAAAAATAAATATTGATTAAATCATCAAATATGTTCAAACTAAGAAGAAAATGTAAAAAAAAGATGTAAATTAATACCGTTATGATTTGATCCAAGAAGATATAAAATAATACCATTATGATCAAAGAATTGACATTCTTAATATATATATATATATATATATATATATATATATATTTTAATATATAAAAAATCTCTCTAAAATAATTTAATGGTCAATTGAGCTCTTAATAAAAAACAATACTTAATTAAACCTTTAATTAAATATAAATAATCAATTAAGCAATTGACCAACCAATTTTCATTTAAACCCTAACATCCTTTATGTTTGTCACAATATATGCTAAGTTGTCCCATGTGGTGATATATGGTAATCTCTCTTAAAATGCTAAAAATCATTAAAAAAATAAAATTTTGATTTTCTTTTGAAAAATAGAATTTTCCAAAATTATAAACTCATTTAAAAATTCAAAAAGTTATTAAAACTTTATATATATTCAAAATTGTAAAAAAAAATATAAACATATAGCAAGCAATTTTTATAACTTTTCAAAATTATAAAATTGCAAAAATTAAAAAATTACTGAAAATAATAGAAAATTATGAAAAATTATATAAAAACTATGAAAATATAAAAATATTTTTTATTGAACCATCATTGAGATTGATTGCCTTGTTAATATCATCAATATAAGCATGAACCCCTTCTCTTCAAAATCGATAACGTCATGTGAGAGCATGGTGTCTTCGCTGAGGAACCTAAACCTATTCTCTTAACCTTATCCCAATTGAATAGCATGTTAAAGAACCACACAAACTCTTTTTATTTTATACATTTATTTAATTATTTTTGCAGTTTTAAAATTTTTGAAAATTTTAATTTTAATAATTTTATCTTATTTTTAATGAATTTTAATTTTTTATTTTTATAAATTTTGAAAATTCTAATTTTTATATTGAAATTTTATTTCTATATTATTAATTTTTATATTTTTCATTTTTATAATTTTAAAATTTCTTATTTTTTATTTTTTGAAAAATTTGAAATTTTTAAATCTTGTTATTTTTTATTACCTATTTTAAAGAGAAATTAATATATTTAGTCATATGGCACAACCTTGACATACCATGGAGCGAACTTATCAGATCCCAAGAGCTTACATGAAAATTAATTTTTTGAAAACATAATTAATTCTTATATTGGATTAATACTTGAATTGGGTGTTTTTTCAATTTAGAGAAACGTATTTATACATTAAACTAAAAACTACTAAAATTATTAGACATTTTTTAAATTACAATTTTGTTATTTTCATGTGTTTAGACTCCCATCACTGTTTATGCGGCAATTTACGAAATATGAGGACGAGAAATTATCATGTGATAAGAAAGTTAAATATTGTTGGACACCTCAACCTCAAGCTCTGAAAATCAGAAAATTTTCGATTTTAATGTTTCTCAAAGACTTCAGACCTTTTGTACCAACCTATTAGGCAGTTTATTCCCAAATTAAAAAAATAATTAATTTCAGATATGATATGTGTCATCTAGTAACTAATATTTATTTTTATATAGTCTTTTACCAACATATTATAAAATAAATATTCATTTACTCAAATAAAATATGAAACCCATTCTAATTATCTAAATGTTATGAAATTTACAGTGTTCAGGGCTAGCACTAAATTGCACCAATCGTGGTGATTTGGGCAGTGGCCGGACTTGTTGAGAATAGTAAGGAGAAGACATGTCCTTGCCATATGCAGCAAGAATCTTTACACCTCAAGGGAGGCCCATATTGCCACCGTTATATTTTGTCTCTGCCGAGTCCTATGGAATCCGGCCACTCTCCTACCAAATACCATAAATCCCCACCAAACAACATTAATACCCCAACCACCTATACACCACTATATAAAGCCTCCCAAAGAAGCCAAAATAATAATAATAATAATAAACATCCGACATTTTAGAGTTTGAAAAAAAAGAGTTTATTTTGGATATTTGTGTAAGTAGATTTATTAAATTTCTTTGTGGAGTCTGTTCAATGTTTTGTTAATTTCATTAATATGCATTCATGAAATAGTTTCTTTTATAAATTTGGAATAATGAATAGTGCTAAACTCTCATTTGTGTTAGGACACATGGCTAACCAGAAAGACATTTAAACTATAAGTCAGTTGCCAACAAATCGAAAGGTCACCCTTAAGTGTCTCTTCCAGAGTGACCATCTGGGTAAGCATAAGCTATCCATTATCTAGATCCTCAGGCTTTCATTGGGAACGTAAGGTTGTTAGTCACCAAACACTACGTGAACTCAACTTCCCTATAGCATCATGTCAAAGTGAATGGCAGAGTTTGTCCCATTAAAGACAACTGCCCCACGTGTACCATATTGATGATTAGATGGAAAGTCCAACATGTTAACATCATCCTACATGGGAACCTCATCTATAAATACTTTCAAGAACGATTAAAGAAGGGATCGACTTTCCAAGAATACCAAGCATATACTTTGTCAAATTATCTTCAATTTTCAACCTTAACACTCTCCTCCTTTATTGGGCATCGACCTCCATAAAAACCATCTTCCTCTCCACCACTGCTCATTCTTGTTGCATCACTGTATAAAAAAATTGGTGCATTGAACATAGAAAACATGCTTCTCAATCCCATAGTGGTGTCTTCATTGACTTAGCCAACTAGACTAATGATCCAACCAACCAGATCAACTCCTCCACTCCACCCAACAAACTCATCCTGTCTAGCTCAAGAGCTTTTTTTAGCTTGAACTCTACTCAAGATACTTCTTCTATCCATGCAGGAACTTCCTTGCAATACGCAAGTGTCCTCCTACCCACCCTATAGCAACTGATGAAGGCTCTAAGAGATCCTCTGTTTTCTAATCCTATCCCTTTAGCTACACCAATAGGAACCACTTCCCCAACTTCCCCTACTCCCCCAGCTACAGCGGAACGTCAAGCAAAACTTGATGCGTCCCCTCTTGGACCCTTGGGTCAATAGCTTGCTGCTTGCAAGAAGCCATAACTTTTCTCCTTCTAGACCAGGGTTCTCACCAACAAGCATTGGGTCTATGACCCCATGAATCAGAGACCCAATAAAAACTGCGATTTTTGTACAACAATTTTATCAACAAAAGTGTCGCTTCAAGGAGCAATAAGAACATGAATGTGTTATTGACCAACGGAATGCTTAGAACGAGCAGATTATCACCGACTTAAGAGTTGCACGGAGGTTCCCAAACGAGAGAACCTGACTCACTAAGAGAATGAAGCCCAATTCATCCTTTACGGAAAGTGCAAGCACAATAATTTTGAAGACCTTCATAGAATTAAGCCAACCTATGATCTATCATAAATTTGATATGAAAAATTAGACCTTTTTGACACTTAATAAGCTTGAACTTAAGCTTTTTATAATGTCTATTGTTATATTTCTGTGCTTTATGGATTTTATGTTTACTTTTAGTTGTTATCATATTTTAACACTTTTTTTAATAAAATAGCAAGCATATGCCATTAGGGACGTAATATTTGAGTTGAGCTTGTTTTAGGTATGTAAAAATGAAATTTAAGGCTTAATTTGGAGCCAAGATTGCCACATTGAGGAGTTCAATCCAACCACTACAATTATAACTATTTTTTGAATACAAACTATCAGATTTCTTACACTAAATTGATGCAAATCATATGCGCGAAAGTCTTTTAGCTTCGCTGTTGATTTGGGGCATTTAAGTCGACACCTAACACATTAAAATACTATAAAATCAGCAACTAATCATTGATTAAAATTATTTATTCAATCAATTAAAAATCTTTCCCCAATATCTAAACTTAAACTATAAACTAGTTTACAATCAACCACACATACGCTTCCCGAATTGTCAGATCTGAATTGCTGATTGATTAATATTGATTTCCTCTAATTAACACACAATTAAAGGTTGATTAGGAGGGCTTCAATAACCCAAAATAGTGTTGAAAAAAGATGGGAAGAAATTAAAGAAAAACAACCCCTTTCCTTGCCCATAGGTGCGCGCACCACCACTAACGGTGGTCGAATTGGGGTTGATTTGAAATCACTTATGTGACAGCCCTAAAGTGACCCTAGTCGGAAAGCGGTTTCGGGACCGCTAAACCGAGTCACCAAATTATTTGAATATGATATCTATTGTCTAAAATATGTGATTATGAATGTGTGAAGGTTTTAAGCTTCGATTTAGTAAATTGCATGTGAAATTAGTCGATAGGACTTATGTGTGACACTTTTGAAATGTGATAGGTAAATCTATAAGGATCTATTAGTGCATGTAATCAAAGGGGTGGACTTGCATGTCAATTTCCCCCTTTTTAATTGCTAGTGGCCGCCATGACAAAGGGTGATGGGCAAAACATGTCATAAAACATGTTGTGACAATGGTGTATGTTAGGAAAAAATAAAATAAGGAGTATGGGTAATAAAGAAATGGAAAAAAAAAGAATGGTGTGAGTGTTCCCCCCATTGCCGTGAGTTGAGGGAAAGAAGAAAAAAAAAAGTGTCCATCATTTTTCACTTCCTTTGGCTGAAAATTCTAAGGAAGAAAGAAAACAAGTTGTGTTCTTTGGTTCTTCTTGGCCGATTTGAGAGGAGGAAGAAAGGAGTGAAGCAATCGGTCATCTTAGGTCGATATTAAGGTAAGGAAGTTGATACTAGTTCTTGAAATCCTAGTTGATTTTGAGTGAGATATCAAGTTATTGTTGGTAACCCATGTTGAAATTCTGATTTTGGAATAAGTAAGGTTTTCGGCTATGGAGATTAATAAGGGTGATGGTTGTGTTTCATGCTAAATCTTGATGATTATGAGTTCCTTTCTTGGGTCTACCTTAGATCCATGAAGTATATTTTTATTTGGTGTTGTTGGAAGTATTGGCCATGGTATATCCATAAGCATGATTTATGCTTATTGCATGATAAGTAAGATTTGTGTTTTGGATATATGTTTATATTTGGTTAAAATCAACTTGTGATTCGGCTCTTGCACATATATATATATATATATATATGTTTGCACATGATGTATTGGTATGACATATATACTATCTCAAGGTATATATTTACATATGATGATGTTTCGGTTATGAAGTAAATGATTGATGCGTATTGAGTTACAATATGTAATGCGTTAGTTAGTAAAATGTATGCCATTTATGTGTGGTATTAAGTATATAATTAGCCTCAACATAGACATGCATATTCGGCCACATGAGGTGGATTGGTGTGCATGCATTCGGTTAGAGGCAAGCATATTGATGCCTTATCTTGGCTTAGATAATCGGCTAAAAGAGAGTGTGGACTATTGTGTTGAGTTAGATTCATGATTTCGTACATATGTGACTTTAAGTCTAATGGATATATATGGGCTAAGTACCTTGAGTTCCTCTTTTTGATACTCAAATGATTAAATCAATTTATTTGTCAATTTAAGCTCAAGAGCAAAGGGGAACTAAATCCGATAAAGGGAAGGAAAAAGTGGTCGAATAGCCATAGAAATCGCTCGACAACATCCAAGTAAGTTTTGAGTAATGGAACTTAGATTATGATTTGATTAGATCATGTTTTAAGCAAATCAAAATCATGCTCTTTGTGTGTGGCTATTGAGCCGAAATTGCAAGTGTGAAAAGTGCCTTGTGTTTGAGTTTTGTTAATGAAAATGAAATACGAATGTGTCATGATTTATTGATAAATGTGCACGGTTATTCAATGATGTCCGGCTAAGTCCCAAGGCTTTGTGCTAAGTGACTATATCCGGACTAAGATCCGAAGGCATTTGTGCGAGTTACTAAATCCGAACTAAGATCCAAAGGCATTTGTGCGAGTTACTAAATCCGGGTTAAGTCCCAAGGCATTTGTGCGAAGTTACTATAACCGGCTATGTCCCAAGGCATTTGAACGAGTAGCTATATCCGTTAAACTCAAAGGTACGTGATTCGGGAATGAATGAACTTGCTGTAAAAATTTCAGTTAATACACTTGTGAAATCCCAACAATGAGGTATGTTTCAGATGTGCTTTGAATTAGTTGAGCCCTTACAAATAAGTATTCGCCAGTTGATAAATGAGCTACCGCCTTTAGCTAAGTTGATCTTTGTGTATGAATATAAGGGTTGGTAATGTGAAGTAAGTATGATATTGAGAATTTGTGCATATGAAATTATCTGTTTTGCTACATGAATGCTATACTTTGGTTGTGTTTAAATTCATGGCTCAAACTTACTAAGCATTAAATGCTTACTTCGTTTCTTTGATTCTCTATTTTATAGATTTTGGTTCTTCAGCTATCGGACTCGGGATTTTGAAGTCGAAGTTGCCCACACTATCAAAGCTTCTTCTTGGTATACTATTTTGGTTGAACTTTGAAATGGCATGTATAGGACTACCCTTTTGTTTTAGGTCATGTACCTTTCGGTTTTGTGTAAATTTGGATAGCCATGCGAAAATGGCTTAAGTATACTTTGGGCATGGTATTATAATCATTGTATGTTGTTCATTAAGAGGTATGAAAATGTTTGGAAATGATTAGCCATTAGGATGGTTAATCATGATCATATTTTGTGCTATTTATGTTTAAGGGCTAGTTGAATCATGGAAACTATGAAATAGGTAAAGCCTACCTTAAAGACAGATGCTGACAGCTGCAGTGACGTGGATGTGAAAAATCACTAAAAATAGTAGGAATGGAATTAAATAGTGAATAAACTATGTAAACGAACCTTGATGAGTTTGTTTTCATAGGAGAGTAACGAAACGATCATATGAACTGTATGTTAAGAGATATTTAAGTTTTCGTGAGACAGTGCCAGAACGGTTTCTGGAGTCCCTGTTCCGACTTTGGAAATTCATTATAAATTGACTAGAGATAATTAGAAGTCATGCCATATATTTACAGATTACTTTTTGAGTCTAGTTTCCGCAGAAACAAACGGTATCAGTATTGAAGCCCTGTACAGGGAGATATCCAAATCATAATGCAGGAAGGTCAGTGTAGTTGCACCCTGTAACAGGGGAGACTTTAACTAATAAACTGTACTAATTGGACCAACCAAAAATTCTAGAAAAAAATTTGTAGATGCATATATGAGTCTAGTTTCAGGGAAAAATCACTAAACTGATTTTCGAGTTGTGGAACTCAAGATATGATTTTTAAGGTGACAGTGACACAGTTAGCCTATTGTCTGGAAATTTTAAAATGAACTGTGGAAGTAAGTGGATTAAGCCGTTAGCCCTCGTGTCCGACTCGTGACGGTCTCGGTACGGGTGTTACAGTTTTTTGGTATCGAGCTACGGTTTAGTCGATTCTAGGACTACCGTAATGCGTTTGGGTCTAGCTATACATGCCATTTTATGTGATTATTTGATAGTTTGGTGATTTCTGACATTTGCAAATGTGTGTATTTACAATAATGGATCCCGATCCCGACCGAAGCGGTAGTGATGATCTTGAGAGTGTAGCGCTGCTCCCAAGACAAGGGACAGCGCCGTGGACTCTCAACCTAATGCTAGTAATCCAAATGATGAAGCTAGACAAGCTTTCTATAGCGTGATGAATGATTGGTTCAAGCAATACATTTGAACTAATACGGCTGTTCCACAACCTCCATTCCCGACAAATACCACCCCTGCACCTACAATGTCTCCGGTAACTGACCAAATAAGGTCAAATAAGCCCCCAGTTGATAGAATCCGAAAATACGGGGCTACTGAATTTAAGGCTACGGATAGCGATGATACCGAGCAAGCTGAATTTTGGTTGGACAACACTATTTGGGTACTCGATGAGCTATCTTGCACACCCGATGAGTGCCTAAAGTGTACTATCTCCTTGCTACGTGATTCTGCCTACTATTGGTGGAATACGTTGACTTCTGTTGTGCCTAGAGAGCAAGTAACTTGGGAGTTTTTCCAAATCGAGTTTCGAAAGAAGTATATCAGTCAGAGATTCAATGACCAAAAATGGAAGGAATTTCTTGAACTCAAACAAGGTTCCATGTCGGTTATCGACTACGAACGAAAGTTTGTGAGGCTTAGCCGGTACGCACGAGAATGCATTTCCTCAGAAGCCGTAATGTGTAAACGTTTTGAGGATGGACTAAATGATGATATAAAGCTGTATGTTGGCATCTTGGAAATCCGAGAATTTGTGGTACTTGTTGAGCGAGCTTGCAAAGCCGAGGAGCTCAGTATAGAGAAAAGAAAAGCTGATATGGGAGCAACGGAGTTTTGTAAGAGGTCTTCGGGGAAGCCCTTCCCACAGTCATCGAAGAAATTTAGAGATGGCTTAGGCCGATCTAGGGACACTTCGGGCTTTTCTTGAGGAGATCGCGATCGACCCCCTGTGAGCACACGAGTCACTTCGATCGCCAGTGTTGGAAATGACTGTCGAGACAGCGGAATGCCGATATTGTGGTAAATGGCATTCGGGAGTTGTAGGTTCCATGACCGCTCTGTTACAAGTGCGGGTCACCACCACTTTATCAAAGATTGCCCGAGATTGTCTGAACAGAATGTAAATCAGAGTGGGAAACCGAGTGCTACCACTGCTCGAGGTAGACCATCTAGGAATACGGGCAATGCTAGCGGCGGTCAAAGAGGATCTAGAAATGCTACCACCAGATCTGAGGCTCGTGCTCCTGCTAGGGCTTATGCCATACGCGCACGCGAGGATGCTTCCTCGCCAGATGTTATTACCGGTACTTTCACTCTCTTTGATACTAATGTGATTGCTTTGATTGACCCTGGTTCTACTCATTCTTATATATGCGAAACCTTAGCATCCAGTAAGACTTTACCTATTGAGTCTACTGAGTTCGTAATTCGGATGTCAAATCCCTTGGGTCGTTACGTGCTTGTCGACAAAGTGAGTAAGAAATGCCCCATAGTAATTCGAGGTTCCTGTTTTCCGGCGGACTTGATGCTTTTGCCGTTTGATGAATTTGATGTTATTCTTGGTTTGGATTGGTTGACCGTGCATGATGCGGTTGTGAATTGTAAAAACAAGACTATTGATTTGAGGTGCGCAAATGACGAGATAATCCGAGTTGAGTCTACGGACTTAAAGGGGTTGCCAGCTGTAATATCAGCAATGTTGGCCCAGAAATATGTAAGAAAAGGGTGCGAAGCATACCTTGCGTATGTACTTGATGACAAGGAATTGGAAAAGAAACCCGAATCTGTCTTGGTGGTTTGTGAATACCGGATGTTTTTCCCAAGAATTACCGGTTTACCACCTGTTCGGAAGTAGAATTTGGTATTGAGCTTGTACCTGGGACTACGCCAATTTTGATAGCTCCATATCGTATGGCACCAACCGAGTTAAAAGAATTGAAAGCTCAGTTGCAAGAGTTGACGGATAGAGGTTTCGCTCGACCAAGTTTCTCACCTTGGGGCGCACCAAGATTGTTTGTGAAAAGAAGGACGAAACCATGAGGATGTGCATTGACTATCGTCACCGAATAAAGTGACGATAAAGAATAAATATCCGCTATCAGCGTATTGATGATTTGTTTGATCAACTAAAGGGAGCCTCGGTGTTTTCAAAGATAGATTTGAGATCGGGTATTACCGATTCTGAATTCGAGATTCGGATATACCCAAACCGCTTTCGAATCGAGATATGCCGCTTTGGGCTCACTAATGCCCTACGGTATTTATGGATTTGATGAATCGGATCTTGAAAGATTTGGACCGGTTTGTAGTTGTGTTCATTGACGACATCTTGGTCTATTCAAGAGATGAGACCGAACATGCTGAGCACCTGAGATTAGTGTTGCAAATTTTACGGGATAAGCAGCTATATGCTAAGTTTAGTAAGTGTGAGTTCTGGTTAAGAGAGGTTAGCTTCTTGGGTCACGTGGTATCCGTATCGGGTATTCGAGTTGACCCGAGCAAAATTTTAGCCATACTTAACTGGAAGCCTCTGAGAAATATTACTGAGGTTCAGAGCTTTTTGGGACTTGCCGGTTACTACCGACGGTTTGTAAAAGGTTTCTCGATGATAGCCACACCCATGACGAAGCTACTTCAAAAAGATGTTAAGTTCGAATGGACGGAAAAATGTCAGAAAAGTTTTGAGCAATCGAAAACTTATTTGACTGAAGCTCAATTTTAGTGCAGCCCGAATCGTGCAAAGAGTTTGTCATCTATAGTGACGCCTCCCTACTTGGGTTAGGTTGCGTATTGATGCAAGAAGGCGAGTTGTGGCCTATCGCGTCGAGACAATTAAAGCCACATGAGAAAAATTATCCGACCCATGATCTCGAACTAGTCGCCATCGATTTGCTTTGAAAATATGGCGACATTATTTATTTGGCGAGAAGTGCCATGTGTATTCGGATCACAAAGTCTCAAATATTTGATGACTCAAAGAGACTTGAATCTGCGACAAAGACGTTGGCTCGAGTTGTTGAAAGATTATGAGCTGGTCATTGATTATCACCCGGGAAAGGCTAATGTGGTTGCGGACGCCTTAAGCCGGAAATCACTGTTTGCTTTACGAGAAATGAATGTACACTTGTCAGTTCTACTCGACAATGTGTTAGTAGCTGAATTAAAGGCCAAACCATTATTGATTCATCAAATTCGTGAAGCTCAGAAAGTTGACGATGAGTTGGTTGCAAGACGGGCTGAATGTGTTCCGAATATGGAATCAGAATTTCAAATTGATAATGATGATTGTTTGAGGTTTAGAAGTCGTTTGTGTGTTCCAAGAAATTCAGAACTCATTTCAATGATTCTGAACGAGGCTCATTGTAGCCGAATGTCGATTCACCCGGGGAGTACGAAAATGTACAACGATCTGAGACGTCAGTTTTGGTGGCATGGTATGAAACGAGACATTTCCGATTTTGTCTCGAAGTGCTTAGTATGTCAGCAAGTGAAGGCGGAACATCAAGTGCCTACGGGTTTACTTCAACCGATCATGATACCTGAATGGAAATGGGATCGAGTCACGATGGATTTTGTATCTGGGTTGCCAGTGTCAGCAAGTAAGAAAGATGCAATTTGGGTCGTTGTTGATAGATTGACTAAGTCGGCTCACTTTATCCCCGTACGTACGGATTTTTCAATGGATAAATTAGCTGAATTGTATGTTTCTCAGATTGTGAGATTACACGGGGTACCTATTTCTATCGTGTTGGATAGAGATCCGGGATTCACCTCACGATTTTGGAAGAAATTGCAAGAAGCTTTGGGTACCAAGTCGCATTTTAGCACCGCTTTTCATCCACAAACAGATGGTCAATCCGAGTGGATAATTCGGATACTTGAGGATATGTTGAGATGTTGCATCCTCGAGTTTAGTGGTTCATGGGACGGTATTTACCTTTGATTGAATTCGCCACAACAATAGTTTTCAGTCAAGTATTAAGATGGCACCTTACGAGGCTTTGTACGATCGAAAATGCCGTGACGCTATTGTTTTGGACCGAGCTCGAAAAGTAAAATTTTCGAATGGATTTGATTAAAGATGCTTTGCGTAAAGTAAGAATAATTTGTGAAAGTCTGAAGGCAACATCAGATCATCAGAAGTCGTACGCGGATTTAAAACGAAGAGATATTGAGTATCAGGTGGGAGACAAAGTGTTTCTTAAGGTGTCGCCTTGGAAAAAGATACTTAGATTTGGCCGTAAGGGCAAATTGAGTCCGAGATTCGTTGGGCCGTATGAAATATCCGAACGAGTCGGTCCAGTTGCGTATCGATTGATTTTGCCCCCTGAACTTGAAAAGATTCACGACGTCTTTCATGTTTCGATGCTTCGACGCTATAGATATGATCCATCGCACATAATTAGTCCATCAGAGGTCGAAATTCAAGCCGATATGAGTTATGAAGAAGAACCGATTCGTATCCTAGCTCGTGAAGTGAAGGAGTTGCGAAACAAAAGGGTTCCATTAGTAAAAGTGTTATGGCTCAAACACGGATGGAAGAAGCTACTTGGGAACCCGAGAACTCTATGAAAGAGCGATACCCAAACCTATTTACGGTAAGATTTTCGGGACGAAAATTTCTTAAGTGGGGAGAGTTGTGACAGTTCTAAAGTGACCCTAGTCGGAAAGCGGTTTCGGGACCGCTAAACCGAGTCACCAAATTATTTGAATATGATATCTATTGTCTAAAATATGTGATTATGAATGTGTGAAGGTTTTAAGCTTCGATTTAGTAAATTGCATGTGAAATTAGTCGATAGGACTTATGTGTGACACTTTTGAAATATGATAGGTAAATCTATAAGGATCTATTAGTGCATGTAATCAAAGGGGTGGACTTGCATGTCAATTTCCCCTTTTAATTGCTAGTGGCCGCCATGACAAAGGGTGATGGGCAAAACATGTCATAAAACATGTTGTGACAATGGTGTATGTTAGGAAAAATAAAATAAGTAGTATGGGTAATAAAGAAATGGAAAAAAAAAAAGAATGGTGTGAGTGTTCCCCCCCCATTGCCGTGAGTTGAGGGAAAGAAGAAAAAAAAAGTGTCCATCATTTTTCACTTCCTTTGGCTGAAAATTCTAAGGAAGAAAGAAAACAAGTTGTGTTCTTTGGTTCTTCTTGGCCGATTTGAGAGGAGGAAGAAAGGAGTGAAGCAATCGGTCATCTTAGGTCGATATTAAGGTAAGGAAGTTGATACTAGTTCTTGAAATCCTAGTTGATTTTGAGTGAGATATCAAGTTATTGTTGGTAACCCATGTTGAAATTGTGATTTTGGAATAAGTAAGGTTTTCGGCTATGGAGATTAATAAGGGTGATGGTTGTGTTTCATGCTAAATCTTGATGATTATGAGTTCCTTTCTTGGGTCTACCTTAGATCCATGAAGTATATTTTTATTTGGTGTTGTTGGAAGTATCGGCCATGGTATATCCATAAGCATGATTTATGCTTATTGCATGATAGGTAAGATTTGTGTTTTGGATATATGTTTATATTTGGTTAAAATCAACTTGTGATTCGGCTCTTGCACATATATATATATATATATGTTTGCACATGATGTATTGGTATGACATATATACTATCTCAAGGTATATATTTACATATGATGATGTTTCGGTTATGAAGTAAATGATTGATGCGTATTGAGTTACAATATGTAATGCGTTAGTTAGTAAAATGTATGCCATTTATGTGTGGTATTAAGTATATAATTAGCCTCAACATAGACATGCATATTCGGCCACATGAGGTGGATTGGTGTGCATGCATTCGGTTAGAGGCAAGCATATTGATGCCTTATCTTGGCTTAGATAATCGGCTAAAAGAGAGTGTGGACTATTGTGTTGAGTTAGATTCATGATTTCGTACATATGTGACTTTAAGTCTAATGGATATATATGGGCTAAGTACCTTGAGTTCCTCTTTTTGATACTCAAATGATTAAATCAATTTATTTGTCAATTTAAGCTCAAGAGCAAAGGGGAACTAAATCCGATAAAGGGAAGGAAAAAGTGGTCGAATAGCCATAGAAATCGTTCGACAACATCCGAAGTAAGTTTTTGAGTAATGGAACTTAGATTATGATTTGATTAGATCATGTTTTAAGCAAATCAAAATCATGCTCTTTGTGTGTGGCTATTGAGCCGAAATTGCAAGTGTGAAAAGTGCCTTGTGTTTGAGTTTTGCTAATGAAAATGAAATACGAATGTGTCATGATTTATTGATAAATGTGCACGGTTATTCAATGATGTCCGGCTAAGTCCCAAGGCTTTGTGCTAAGTGACTATATCCGGACTAAGATCCAAGGCATTTGTGCGAGTTACTAAATCCGAACTAAGATCCAAGGGCATTTGTGCGAGTTACTAAATCCGGTTAAGTCCCGAAGGCATTTGTGCGAGTTACTATAACCGGCTATGTCCCAAGGCATTTGAACGAGTAGCTATATCCGGTTAAACTCAAGGTACGTGATTCGGGAATGAATGAACTTGCTGTAAAAATTTCAGTTAATACACTTGTGAAATCCCAACAATGAGGTATGTTTCAGTATGTGCTTTGAATTAGTTGAGCCCTTACAAATAAGTATTCGCTCGCTTGATAAATGAGCTACCGCCTTTAGCTAAGTTGATCTTTGTGTATGAATATAAGGGTTGGTAATGTGAAGTAAGTATGATATTGAGAATTTGTGCATATGAAATTATCTGCTTTGCTACATGAATGCTATACTTTGGTTGTGTTTAAATTCATGGCTCAAACTTACTAAGCATTAAATGCTTACTTCGTTTCTTTGATTCTCTATTTTATAGATTTTGGTTCTTCAGCTATCGGACTCGGGATTTTGAAGTCGAAGTTGCCCACACTATCAAAGCTTCTTCTTGGTATACTATTTTGGTTGAACTTTGAAATGGCATGTATAGGACTACCCTTTTGTTTTAGGTCATGTACCTTTCGGTTTTGTGTAAATTTGGATAGCCATGCTAAAATGGCTTAAGTATACTTTGGGCATGGTATTATAATCATTGTATGTTGTTCATTAAGAGGTATGAAAATGTTTGGAAATGATTAGCCATTAGGATGGTTAATCATGATCATATTTTGTGCTATTTATGTTTAAGGGCTAGTTGAATCATGGAAACTATGAAATAGGTAAAGCCTACCTTAAAGACAGATGCTGACAGCTGCAGTGACGTGGATGTGAAAAATCACTAAAAATAGTAGGAATGGAATTAAATAGTGAATAAACTATGTAAACGAACCTTGATGAGTTTGTTTTCATAGGAGAGTAACGAAACGATCATATGAACTGTATGTTAAGAGATATTTAAGTTTTCGTGAGACAGTGCCAGAACGGTTTCGGAGTCCCTGTTCCGACTTTGGAAATTCATTATAAATTGACTAGAGATAATTAGAAGTCATGCCATATATTTACAGATTACTTTTTGAGTCTAGTTTCCGCAGAAACAAACGGTATCAGATATTGAAGCCCCATGCAGGAGATATCCAAATCATAATGCAGGAAGGTCAGTGTAGTTGCACCCTGTAACAGGGGAGACTTTAACTAATAAACTGTACTAATTGGACCAACCGAAAATTCTAGAAAAAAATTTGTAGATGCATATATGAGTCTAGTTTCAGGGAAAAATCACTAAACTGATTTTCGAGTTGTGGAACTCAAGATATGATTTTTAAGGTGACAGTGACACAGTTAGCCGGCTGTCTGGAAATTTTTAAAATGAACTGTGGAAGTAAGTGGATTAAGCCCGTTAGCCCCTTGTGTCTGACTCCGGCGACGGTCTCGGGTACGGGGTGTTACAGTTTTTTTGGTATCAGAGCTACGGTTTAGTCGATTCTAGGACTACCGTAATGCGTTTGGGTCTAGCTATACATGCCATTTTATGTGATTATTTGATAGTGTGGTGATTTCTGACATTTGCAAATGTGTGTATTTATAGTAATGGATCCCGATCCCGACCGAAGCGGTAGTGATGATCTTGAGAGTGTAGCGCTTTGCTCAAGACAAGGGACAGCGCCATGGACTCTCAACCTAATGCTAGTAATCCAAATGATGAAGCTAGACAAGCTTTCTATAGCGTGATGAATGATTGGTTCAAGCAATACATTTGAACTAATACGGCTGTTCCACAACCTCCATTCCCGACAAATACCACCCCTGCACCTACAATGTCTCCCAGAATCGACCAAATAAGGTCAAATAAGCCCCAGCTTGATAGAATCCAAAATACGGGCTATCAATTTAAGGCTACGGATAGCGATGATACCGAGCAAGCTGAATTTTGGTTGGACAACACTATTTGGGTACTCGATGAGCTATCTTGCACACCGATGAGTGCCTAAAGTGTACTATCTCCTTGCTACGTGATTACGCCTACTATTGGTGGAATACGTTGACTTCACAGCCTAGAGAGCAAGTAACTTGGGAGTTTTTCCAAATCGAGTTTGAAAGAAGTATATCGATCGAGATTCAATGACCAAAATGGAAGGAATTTCTTGAACTCAAACAAGGTTCCATGTCGGTTATCGACTATGAACGAAAGTTTGTGAGGCTTAGCCAGACAAGACGAGAATGCATTTCCTCGAAGTCGTAATGTGTAAACGTTTGAGGATGGACTAAATGATGATATAAAGTCAGTATGTTGGCATCTTGAAATCCGAGAATTTGTGGTACTTGTTGAGCGAGCTTGCAAAGCCGAGGAGCTCAGTATAGAGAAAAGAAAAGCTGATATGGGAGCAACGGAGTTTTGTAAGAGGTCTTCGGGGAAGCCCTTCCCACAGTCATCGAAGAAATTTAGAGATGGCTTAGGCCGATCTAGGGACACTTCGGGCTTTTCTTGAGGAGATCGCGATCCACCCCCTGTGAGCACACGAGTCACTTCGATCGCCAGTGTTGGAAATGACTGTCGAGACAGAGTGGAATGCCAGTATTGTGGTAAATGGCATTCGGGGAGTTGTAGGTTCCATGACCGCTCCTGTTACAAGTGCGGGTCACCGACCACTTTATCAAAGATTGCCCGAGATTGTCTCGAATGAATGTAAATCGAGTGGGAAACCGAGTGCTACCACTGCTCGAGGTAGACCATCTAGGAATACGGGCAATGCTAGCGGCGGTCAAAGAGGATCTAGAAATGCTACCACCAGATCTGAGGCTCGTGCTCCTGCTAGGGCTTATGCCATGTGACAGCCCAAAATTGACCCTAGTCGGAAGGTGGTCTCGGGACCACAAAACCGAGGCATAAAAATAATTAAAAATTTATTTTGATGCCTATAATATGTGTGTGCTCATGTATGACATTTTATGATGATTGATTTAGTGTTATAAGGGTGAATTCCACAAGAAAGGACTTAGTAATGAACTTTGAAAGTATGATAGGAAATGTGTGATGACTAATTAAAGCATGCATGCAAAATAATGGACTTGCATGTCAAATTCCCCTTTTATAGGTGGTGGCCGGCCATGACAAGGAGGATGGGCTAAACATGTCATGAAACATGTTTTGTTGGTGCATTAGGGTGAAATAATAAACAAAGGTGTATGGGTGATAAAAAATGAAAAAAAATGTGTGTGAGTGTGGTAATCCCCCATTGCCGTGAGTTGTAGAGAAGGAAAGAAAAAATTTTGTTCATCCTTTCTTTGAGCCAAAACTAAGGAAGAAGGAGGATTTTTGCTTCATGCTTGGTTTGGAAGAGATCTAGAAGGAGATTTGGCTAAGTTTGCATCAAGATTAAGGTATGTATGAGGTTGTGTTAGGAGTTTCATGCATGCTTTGGTTGCTAACTTGATGTGCATGTTAGCCATGGCTCAAATCTTTGTTAAGCCATGGAAATGGTATTTGGCCAAAGTTGTTTTGGTGATAAAGCCATTGCATGCTAAGTGTGAAGCTTGATGATGATGCATGCAATGATGGATTGTCTACTCTTGAGTAAGATTTTGAGTTTTCTCTTTGTTTTATCATGATTGAAATTGAAAAGGAGCATGATTGTCATATTCGCCATGATGCATTCTTGAGCATGATTCATGCTTCTTGCATGTTAGTTAAAATTTGTGTTTTGGATGGCTATGGACACCTTGAAAATTCGCCATGCTCATATATGCATATATATGATTGCACATTATGTTTGGTTATGAACTAAGTGATGAATATATTGGTTTAAAGAAGAAAATGTGGAAGAATGCTTGTGAAATTGCAAGCACAATTCGGCCTAGCACACATATAAGTGCTTGATGCTATATTATAAGTTTTGAGCCACAATGTGCAAAGCATTAATTAGTAAATTGCATGCTGTTTTGTGAGGTATTAAGTGCAAAATTGACCTCAACATGTACATGAATATTCGCCTTGGGTAGCCTATTGAAGGCCTTAGCATTTCCTTGATGCTCAAATAAATTGTATTGAATTGCTTGATGTAGTATAAAATGTGCATGACCATTGTGTATTCAAGCTAAAGAGTGGCCATATGACCATTTAAAATCCTTGTCATATTCGGCCATAAGCAAGCACAATGAGGTTTTAATAAATTGAATTTGTTTGAATTAGCTCAAGAGCTAAGAGGGCCACAATTGGACAAGGGAAGGAAAAGGTGATCGAATAGCCGAAAAAGCCGTTCGACAACATCCGAGGTAAGTCCTCAAGAAGTGACCTTACTTGAATTATGTGAGATGAAATATGGATGTGTATGATTATTGATTATGTGTGTATGAGTATTTGAATTCCACCGGGCTAAGTCCCGGCGAATATGCTAATGATTATAATTGTGTTTGAGCCTTAGTAACGAAAATGAAATATGTATGTCCAATGATTATTGATGTATGTGTGCATGAGAAATTGAATGATATCCGGCTAAGCCCCAAGACAATTATGCTGAAATTTATATCCGGTTAAGACCAAGGCAATTGTGCTAGTAGCTATATCCGGCTAAGACCAAGGCATTCGTGCAAGTTGTTAAATCCGGGCTAAGACCAAGGCATTTGTGCAAATCGTGATATCCGGTAAAGTCCCGTAGGCCTTGGTGCGGGTTACCATAACCGGCTATGTCCCAAGGCGATTGAACGAGTACCGACATCCGGATAAACTCCGAAGGTATGTAATTTGAAAATTATGAGCTTGCTGGAAAATTTCAGCTAATGCACTTGTGAAATTTCCCAATGATAAGGTAAGTGCGGTGTGTGCTTTGCTGCGCTAGGAGTAAGAGCGTATGAATATCCGCTCCTATGATGGAGCGAGTTATCGGCCTTAATGAAGCCGTTATTTGTGTATGAACATAAGAGTTGAGATGGTGAAGTAAGTATGATTATGTGAATGTGCATTAATGAAATGATGCATTTAACTATGTGAATGTATTGCTGTAATTAGAGTTGATTATATTCCTTGAGACTTACTAAGCATAAAAATGCTTACTCATTGCTTTGGCTCTCGCTTCTAGATTTCGCCGATAGCAATCGGATTCGGGATCGTTGAAGTCAAGTCATCCACACTATCAAGCCTCCATTTTGGTATAAATTTTGGTTGAACTTGAGATGGCATGTATAGGACTACCTCTTGTTTGTTAAATATGTTGTAATGTAAGTATGTACGGCCATGCGAAAATGGCTCGAAAAGGAAGCATGAACTTAGACCGATTGTGGTTTGTATGTATATATTTGGTGTCATGATGTGGCTATGGATTGGAAATGGGAATGTTGGTCATATGATCAGCCATTGGCATGGTTAAAATGATCATATATGAACCTATGTATGGCAAGACTAGTTGGTTCATGGAGACTACCAAATAGGTAAGACCTACCTTAAAAACAGATGCTGCCAGCTGCAGTGGCGTGAATGTGAAAAATCACCAAAATTCATAGGAATGGAATTAAATAGTGAATAAGCTATGTAAATGAACCTTGATGAGTCTATTTTCTTATGGAAGAAACGAAATGGTCATAGGAGTTACAGGTTAAGAGATATTAAAGCTATTGTGAGACAGGGCCAGAATGGTTTCTGGGTTCCCTGTCGCAACTTTAAAAATTCACTATAAATTATCCAAAAATAATTAGGAGACATACCTTATATGTACAGATTCCATTTTGAGTCTAGTTTCATTAGAAACAAATGACACCAGAATTAAAGCCCTGTACAGAGAGATATTCAAGTTATACCGCGCGAAGGTCAGAGCAGTCGATCCCTGTAACATGGGTGACTTTAACTAATAAACTGTACTAGTTGGCCCGACCGAAAATTCTAGAAATAAATCCATGGATGGATATATGAGTCTAAATTCAGGGAAAATTTACGAAACCAGTTTCCGAGTTGTGAAACTCGAGATATGATTTTTAAGGCGACGGTGATGCAGTCTTCCAGCCTGACTGGAAATGTCAAATTGGTGGGCAAACCATGTGAACTTGGCTTGTTAACCCCTCGTGTCCGACACCGGCAATGGTCTCGGGTTCGGGTGTTACAATTTTATTGGTATCAGAGCCACGGTTTAGTCGATTCTAGGACTACCGTGATGTGTTTGGGGTCTAGCTATACATGCCATTAAATGATGAATCGATAGTGTGGGGATTTCTGACAATTTGACTTTGTGTTTGTTATTAGCAATGGATCCCGATCCCAACCGAGCGATAGCTGATGGTGTGGAGAGTGTGGCGCCTGCTCCCACGCAAGGGACAGCGCCGGCGGACTCTCAACCTATGGCCAGCAATCCTAATGACGAGGCTAGGCAAGCCTTTTATAGTGTGATGAACGAATGGTTCAATCAATACATTTGAACCAACACTACTGTTCCACAACCTCCGTTCCCGACAAATGCAACCTCGCACCTACAATACCTCCGGTGATCGACCAAATAAGGTCAAGTAAGCCCCCAGTCGATAGGATTCGAAAACACGGGGCCACTGAATTTAAGGCTACGGATGATGATGATGCCGAGCGAGCTGAATTTTTGGTTAGATAACACTATCCGGTGCTTGATGAGCTATCCTGTACACCGATGAGTGCTTAAAGTGTACCATCTCCTTGCTACGCGAGTCCGCCTACTATTGGTGGAGTACTCGACTTGTGGTGCCTAGAGAGCAAGTGACTTGGGAATTCTTTCAAACCGAAGTTCAAAAAGTATATCAATCGAGATTTATCGACCAAAAGTGGAGGGAATTTCTTGATCTTAAGCAAGGTTCTATGTCCGCATCGACACGAACGAAAGTTTGTGAGGATTAGCCGCGACGCGAGAATGCATTTCGTCCGAAGCTATTATGTATAAACGCTTGAGGATGGGCTGAATGATGATATAAGGATGTTTGTTGGCATTCTCGAGATACGAGAGTTCGAGTACTCGTTGAGCGAGCTTGTAAAGTCAAGAGCTTAGAAAGGAGAAACAAAAAGCTGATGTGGGAACCGGAGAATTCAAAGAGGTCCTCGGAAAGTCTCTTCAACAAGCATCGAAGGATTTCGAGATGATGCGAGCCGGTCTAGAGGCGTTTGGGCTTTTCTAGACGAGGACGCGATCGACCCCCTGTGACCACACGAGTCACTTCGATCGCCAGTGGTGGAAATGATCGCCGAGAGGCCGGAGTGTCAACATTGTGGCAAATGGCATTCGGGGAGCTGTTGGTTTCGTGATCACTCCTGCTATAAGTGTGGATCGGCCGACCACTTTAGGAAGGATTGCCCGAGGATGCTTGAACAGAATGTGAGTCAGAGTGGAAACTCGGGTACTACCGCCGCTCGAGGTAGGCCACCTAGAAATATGGGCAATGTCGGTGGCGGTCGAGAGGATCTAGAGATGCTACCATCGATCTGAGGCTCGTGCTCCTGCGAGGACTTATGCCATCGCCACGCCGAGGATGCCGCCTCTCGGATGTCATTACGGTACTTTCACTCTTTTCAATACAAATGTGATTGCTTTGATTGACCACGGTTCTACTCATTCATATATATGTGAAACCTTAGCATCCAAAGAAGACTTGCCTATCGAGTTTCTCGAGTTTGTAATTCGGGTATCAAACCCCTTGGGTCATTACGTGCTTGTCAACAAAGTGTGCAAGAAAAGTCCCCTAGTGTTACGAGGTTCTTGTTTTCCGTGAACTTGATGCTTTTGCCGTTCGATGAGTTCGACGTTATTCTTGGTCCGGATTGGTTGACCATGCACGATGCGGTTGTAAATTGAAAGAGCAAGACTATCGATTTGAGGAGCTCGAATAACAAGATAATACTGGGTTGAGTCTACGGACTTAAAGGAGTTGCCACCGTAATATCGCCGATGTTGGCCCGAAATATGTAAGAAAAGGGGCGAAAGCGTACCTTGCGTCGTGTTTCGATGACAAGGAATCGAAAAGAAACCCGAATCTGTGCCCGTGGTTTGTGAATACCGGATGTTTTCCCAAGAATTGCCGCTTACCACCTGTTCGGGAAGTAGAATTTGGCATCGAATTGGTACCGGTACCATTCCAATTTCGATAGCTCCGTATCGTATGGCATTAACGGAGTTAAAGGAATTGAAGGTCCAATTGCAAGAATTGACGGATAGAGGTTTCGCCGACCGAGTTTTTTTTTCTCCATGGGCGCACTCAAGATTGTTTGTGAAAAGAAGGACGGAAGCATGAGGTTGTGCATCGACTATCGTCAACTCAATAAAGTGACGATAAAGAATAAATATCTGTTACCACGAATTGACGATTTGTTTGATAAATTAAAGGGAGCCTCGGTGTTTTCAAAGATAGATTTAAGGTCGGGTACTATCAGTTGAGGGTCCGAGAATCGGACATACCCAAAACCGCTTTTAGAACGAAATACGGTCACTACTGAATTCTTGGTGATGCCGTTGGGGCTCACTAATGCCCTCAAGGTGTTTATGGATTTAATGAATAGAATTTTCGACCATACTTGGATCGGTTCGTAGTTGTATTTATCGATGACAATTAGGTCAATTCGAGAGATGAAACCGAACACCGAGGCTAGTGTTGCAAATCTTACGAGATAAGCGATTATCATAAAGTTCGGTAAATGTGAATTTTGGTGAAAGAGGTTAGTTTTTTTTGGGCACGTGGTGTCCGTGACGGTGTCGTGGTGGACCCGAACAAAATTTCGACCATAGTCAATTGGAAACCTCCAGGAATGTTACCAAGTTTGGAGCTTTTGGGGCTTGCCGGATACTATCGACGATTTGTGAAAGGTTTTTCGATGATAGCTGCGTCGATGACTAAACTACTCTAAAAGATGTTGAGTTCGAGTGGTCGAACGCTTGTCAAGAAAGTTTCGATCGACTAAAACTTGTTTAACCGAGGCCCCAGTGCTAGTACAAACCGAGTCCGTAAAGAGTTTGTCATATCTGATGGCGCATCCTTGCTTGGGTTAGGTTGTGTGTTGATGCAAGAAGGTCGAGTTGTGGCTTACGCGTCGAGACAACTAAAGCCGCATGAGAGAAACTATCCGACCCATAACCTTGAACTAGCAGCCATAGTGTTCACCTTGAAGATATGGCGGCATTACTTGTTTGGAGAAAGGTGTCATATTTATTCGGACCACAAGAGTCTAAAATATTTGATGACTCAGAACGATTTAAACCTGCGACAAAGATGTTGGCTTGAGTTGTTGAAAGACTATGAACTCAGCATTGATTATCACCCGGGAAAGGCCAACGTGGTGGCCGATGCTTTAAGTCGCAAGGCACTTTATGCGCTTTGAGAGCGATGGATGCTCATTTATCCGTTTCACCCGAGGAGGTGCTAGTAGTCGAATTAGAGGCCAAACCATTATTGATTCATCAAATACTTGAATCTCAAAAGGTCGACGCTGAATTGGTCGCTAAGCGAGCGAATGTGTTTCGGATGAAGAATCGAATTTCAGATTGACGACAATGACCGCTGACGTTCAAGGGTCGATTATGTATTCCAAGGATTGAACTTGTTTCGATGATTTTGAGCGAGGCTCACGATGAGTCGAATGTCAATCCACCCGGTAGTACTAAAATGTACAATGACCAAACGCCAATTTTGGTGGCGGTATGAAATAAGACATTTCAATTTGTTTCAAGGTGTCCGATATGTCAACAAGTGAAAGCGGAACATCAAGTGCCATCGGGATTACTTTAGCCAATCATGATACCGAATAGAAATGGGATCGAGTGACAATGGATTTTATATCCGGATTACCGGTTCGGCAAGTAAGAAAGATGCGATTTGGGTCATTGTTGATAGATCGACCAAGTCCGCTCATTTTATCCTGTCCGCACGGATTTTTCGCCGATAAATTGGTAGAATTATCGTCTCCCAAATTATTCGATTGAATGGGGTGCCTATTTCTATCGTGTCGGATAGAGACCCAAGATTACGCCGCGATTTTGGAAAAAAATTGCAAGAGGCTTTGGGTACCAAGTTGCATTTCAAAGACCGCCTTTCACCCCCAAACCGATGGTCAATCCGAGCGGATAATTCGATACTTGAGGATATGTTAAGATGTTGCGTCCTCAAGTTTAGTGGTTCATGGGAACGGTATTTGCCGTTGATTGAATTTGCTTACAACAACACTTTCAATCAAGTATTAAGATGGCACCCTACGAGGCCTTATGCGATTAAGTAAATGCCGTGACGCCATTGTTTTGAATCGAGCTCGGTGAAAGCAAGATTTTCGGGTGGATTTGATTAGGGATGCTGAATGTAAAGTGAAAGTAATCCGTGAAAGTCTCAAGATAGCCTCCGATCGTCGGAAGTCGCACGAGACACTGAAGCGTAAGGATATCGAGTATCGTGGGTGATAAAGTGTTTCTCAAGGTATCGCCTTGGAAAAAGATACTCGATTCGCCGAAAGGGCAAGTTGAGCCCGAGGTTCGTTGGGCCATATGAGATATCCGAAGCGAGTCGATCCAAAGGGCATATCGTTTGATTTTGCCCCGAACTCGAAAAGGTTCACGATGTCTTTCACGTTTCGATGCTTCGACGCTATAGATCCGATCCATCGCACGTGATTAGTCCATCGAAATTGAAATTCAAGCTAATATGAGTTATGAGGAAGAACCGATTCGTATCCTATCACGAGAAGTGAAAGAGTTGTGAAACAAGCGGGTTCCGCTAGTAAAAGTGTTATGGCTCAAGCACGGATAGAAGAAGCTACTTGGGAGACCGAGAACTCTATGAAAGAGCGATATCCAAACCTATTTACGGTAAGATTTTCGGGACGAAAATTTCTTAAGTGGGGAGAGTTGTGACAGCCCAAAATTGACCCTAGTCGGAAGGTGGTCTCGGGACCACAAAACCGAGGCATAAAAATAATTAAAATTTATTTTGATGCCTATAATATGTGTGTGCTCATGTATGACATTTTATGATGATTGATTTAGTGTTATAAGGGTGAATTCCACAAGAAAGGACTTAGTAATGAACTTTGAAAGTATGATAGGAAATGTGTGATGACTAATTAAAGCATGCATGCAAAATAATGGACTTGCATGTCAAATTCCCCCTTTTATAGGTGGTGGCGGCCATGACAAGGAGGATGGGCTAAACATGTCATGAAACATGTTTTGTTGGTGCATTAGGGTGAAATAATAAACAAAGGTGTATGGGTGATAAAAAATGAAAAAAAAAATGTGTGTGAGTGTGGTAATCCCCCATTGCCGTGAGTTGTAGAGAAGGAAAGAAAAAATTTTGTTCATCCTTTCTTTGAGCCAAAACTAAGGAAGAAGGAGGATTTTTGCTTCATGCTTGGTTTGGAAGAGATCTAGAAGGAGATTTGGCTAAGTTTGCATCAAGATTAAGGTATGTATGAGGTTGTGTTAGGAGTTTCATGCATGCTTTGGTTGCTAACTTGATGTGCATGTTAGCCATGGCTCAAATCTTTGTTAAGCCATGGAAATGGTATTTGGCCAAAGTTGTTTTGGTGATAAAGCCATTGCATGCTAAGTGTGAAGCTTGATGATGATGCATGCAATGATGGATTGTCTACTCTTGAGTAAGATTTTGAGTTTTCTCTTTGTTTTATCATGATTGAAATTGAAAAGGAGCATGATTGTCATATTCGCCATGATGCATTCTTGAGCATGATTCATGCTTCTTGCATGTTAGTTAAAAATTTGTGTTTTGGATGGCTATGGACACCTTGAAAATTCGGCCATGCTCATATATGCATATATATGATTGCACATTATGTTTGGTTATGAACTAAGTGATGAATATATTGGTTTAAAGAAGAAAATGTGGAAGAATGCTTGTGAAATTGCAAGCACAATTGCCTAGCACACATATAAGTGCTTGATGCTATATTATAAGTTTTGAGCCACAATGTGCAAAGCATTAATTAGTAAATTGCATGCTGTTTTTGTGAGGTATTAAGTGCAAAATTGACCTCAACATGTACATGAATATTCGCCTTGGGTAGCCTATTGAAGGCCTTAGCATTTCCTTGATGCTCAAATAAATTGTATTGAATTGCTTGATGTAGTATAAAATGTGCATGACCATTGTGTATTCAAGCTAAAGAGTGGCCATATGACCATTTAAAATCCTTGTCATATTCGCCATAAGCAAGCACAATGAGGTTTTAATAAATTGAATTTGTTTGAATTAGCTCAAGAGCTAAGAGGGCCACAATTGGACAAGGGAAGGAAAAGGTGATCGAATAGCCGAAAAAGCCGTTCGACAACATCCGAGGTAAGTCCTCAAGAAGTGACCTTACTTGAATTATGTGAGATGAAATATGGATGTGTATGATTATTGATTATGTGTGTATGAGTATTTGAATTCCACCCGGCTAAGTCCCAAGGCGAATATGCTAATGATTATAATTGTGTTTGAGCCTTAGTAACGAAAATGAAATATGTATGTCCAATGATTATTGATGTATGTGTGCATGAGAAATTGAATGATATCCGGGCTAAGCCCCAAGACAATTATGCTGAAATTTATATCCGGTTAAGACCAAGGCAATTGTGCTAGTAGCTATATCCGGGCTAAGACCGAAGGCATTCGTGCAAGTTGTTAAATCCGGGCTAAGACCAAGGCATTTGTGCAAATCGTGATATCCGGTAAAGTCCCGTGAGGCCTTGGTGCGGGTTACCATAACCGGCTATGTCCGGCGATTGAACGAAAACCGACATCCGGATAAACTCAAAGGTATGTAATTTGAAAATTATGAGCTTGCTGGAAAATTTCAGCTAATGCACTTGTGAAATTTCCCAATGATAAGGTAAGTGCGGTGTGTGCTTTGCGCGCTAGGAGTAAGAGCGATGAATATCCGCTCCTATGATGGAGCGAGTTATCGGCCTTAATGAAGCCGTTATTTGTGTATGAACATAAGAGTTGAGATGGTGAAGTAAGTATGATTATGTGAATGTGCATTAATGAAATGATGCATTTAACTATGTGAATGTATTGCTGTAATTAGAGTTGATTATATTCCTTGAGACTTACTAAGCATAAAAATGCTTACTCATTGCTTTGGCTCTCGGTTTTCTAGATTTCGCCGATAGCAATCGGATTCGGGATCGTTGAAGTCAAGTCATCCACACTATCAAGCCTCCATTTTGGTATAAATTTTGGTTGAACTTGAGATGGCATGTATAGGACTACCTCTTGTTTGTTAAATATGTTGTAATGTAAGTATGTACGGCCATGCGAAAATGGCTCGAAAAGGAAGCATGAACTTAGACCGATTGTGGTTTGTATGTATATATTTGGTGTCATGATGTGGCTATGGATTGGAAATGGGAATGTTGGTCATATGATCAGCCATTGGCATGGTTAAAATGATCATATATGAACCTATGTATGGCAAGACTAGTTGGTTCATGGAGACTACCAAATAGGTAAGACCTACCTTAAAACAGATGCTGCCAGCTGCAGTGGCGTGAATGTGAAAATCACCAAAATTCATAGGAATGGAATTAAATAGTGAATAAGCTATGTAAATGAACCTTGATGAGTCTATTTTCTTATGGAAGAAACGAAATGGTCATAGGAGTTACAGGTTAAGAGATATTAAAGCTATTGTGAGACAGGGCCAGAATGGTTTCTGGGTTCCCTGTCGCAACTTTAAAAATTCACTATAAATTATCCAAAAATAATTAGGAGACATACCTTATATGTACAGATTCCATTTTGAGTCTAGTTTCATTAGAAACAAATGACACCAGAATTAAAGCCCTGTACAGAGAGATATTCAAGTTATACCGCGCGAAGGTCAGAGCAGTCGATCCCTGTAACATGGGTGACTTTAACTAATAAACTGTACTAGTTGGCCCGACCAAAAATTCTAGAAATAAATCCATGGATGGATATATGAGTCTAAATTCAGGGAAAATTTACGAAACCAGTTTCCGAGTTGTGAAACTCGAGATATGATTTTTAAGGCGACGGTGATGCAGTCTTCCAGCCTGACTGGAAATGTCAAATTGGTGGGCAAACCATGTGAACTTGGCTTGTTAACCCCTCGTGTCCGACACCGGCAATGGTCTCGGGTTCGGGGTGTTACATGCCATACGCGCACGCGAGGATGCTTCCTCGCCAGATGTTATTACCGGTACTTTCACTCTCTTTGATACTAATGTGATTGCTTTGATTGACCCTGGTTCTACTCATTCTTATATATGCGAAACCTTAGCATCCAGTAAGACTTTACCTATTGAGTCTACTGAGTTCGTAATTCGGGTGTCAAATCCCTTGGGTTGTTACGTGCTTGTCGACAAAGTGAGTAAGAAATGCCCCCTAGTAATTCGAGGTTCCTGTTTTCCGGCGGACTTGATGCTTTTGCCGTTTGATGAATTTGATGTTATTCTTGGTTTGGATTGGTTGACCGTGCATGATGCGGTTGTGAATTGTAAAAACAAGACTATTGATTTGAGGTGCGCAAATGACGAGATAATCCGAGTTGAGTCTACGGACTTAAAGGGGTTGCCAGCTGTAATATCAGCAATGTTGGCCCAGAAATATGTAAGAAAAGGGTGCGAAGCATACCTTGCGTATGTACTTGATGACAAGGAATTGGAAAAGAAACCCGAATCTGTGCCGGTGGTTTGTGAATACCCGGATGTTTTTCCCGAAGAATTACCGGGTTTACCACCTGTTCGGGAAGTAGAATTTGGTATTGAGCTTGTACCTGGGACTACGCCAATTTCGATAGCTCCATATCGTATGGCACCAACCGAGTTAAAAGAATTGAAAGCTCAGTTGCAAGAGTTGACGGATAGAGGTTTCGCTCGACCAAGTTTCTCACCTTGGGGCGCACCAGTATTGTTTGTGAAAAAGAAGGACGAAACCATGAGGATGTGTATTGACTATCGTCAGCTGAATAAAGTGACGATAAAGAATAAATATCCGTTACCGCGTATTGATGATTTGTTTGATCAACTAAAGGGAGCCTCAGTGTTTTCAAAGATAGATTTGAGATCGGGGTATTACCAGTTGCGAATTCGAGATTCGGATATACCCAAAACTGCTTTCAGAACGAGATATGCCGTTTGGGCTCACTAATGCCCCTGCGGTATTTATGGATTTGATGAATCGGATCTTCAGACAGTATTTGGACCGGTTTGTAGTTGTGTTCATTGACGACATCTTGGTCTATTCAAGAGATGAGACCGAACATCTTTGAGCACCGAGATTAGTGTTGCAAATTTTATGGGATAAGCGACTATATGCTAAGTTTAGTAAGTGTGAGTTCGGTTAAGAGAGGTTAGCTTCTTGGGTCACGTGGTATCCGCGATCGGTATTCGAGTTGACCCGAGCAAAATTTTAGCCATACTTAACTGGAAGCCTCGAGAAATATTATCGAGGTTCGAGCTTTTTGGGACTTGCTTACATTACTACCGACGGTTTGTAAAAGGTTTCTCGATGATAGCCACACCCATGACGGCTACTTCAAAAAGATGTTAAGTTCGAATGGACGGAAAAATGTCGAAAAGTTTTGAGCAACCGAAAACTTATTTGACTAAGCTCAATTTTAGTGCAACCGAATCGGGCAAAGAGTTTGTCATCTATAGTGACGCCTCCCTACTTGGGTTAGGTTGCGTATTGATGCAAGAAGGCCGAGTTGTGGCCTATGCGTCGAGACAATTAAAGCCACATGAGAAAAATTATCCGACCCATGATCTCGAACTAGCTGCCATCGTATTTGCTTTGAAAATATGGCGACATTATTTATTTGGCGAGAAGTGCCATGTGTATTCGGATCACAAAAGTCTCAAATATTTGATGACTCAAAGAGACTTGAATCTGCGACAAAGACGTTGGCTCGAGTTGTTGAAAGATTATGAGCTGGTCATTGATTATCACCCGGGAAAGGCTAATGTGGTTGCGGACGCCTTAAGCCGGAAATCACTGTTTGCTTTACGAGAAATGAATGTACACTTGTCTGTTCTACTCGACAATGTGTTAGTAGCTGAATTAAAGGCCAAACCATTATTGATTCATCAAATTCGTGAAGCTCAGAAAGTTGACGATGAGTTGGTTGCAAGACGGGCTGAATGTGTTCCGAATATGGAATCAGAATTTCAAATTGATAATGATGATTGTTTGAGGTTTAGAAGTCGTTTGTGTGTTCCAAGAAATTCAGAACTCATTTCAATGATTCTGAACGAGGCTCATTGTAGCCGAATGTCGATTCACCCGGGGAGTACGAAAATGTACAACGATCCGAGACGCCGCTTTGGTGGCATGGTATGAAACGAGACATTTCGATTTTGTCTCGAAGTGCTTAGTATGTCGACAAGTGAAGGCGGAACATCAAGTGCCTCGGGTTTACTTCAACCGATCATGATACCTGAATGGAAATGGGATCGAGTCACGATGGATTTTGTATCTGGGTTGCCAGTGTCAGCAAGTAAGAAAGATGCAATTTGGGTCGTTGTTGATAGATTGACTAAGTCGGCTCACTTTATCCCCGTACGTACGGATTTTTCAATGGATAAATTAGCTGAATTGTATGTTTCTCAGATTGTGAGATTACACGGGGTACCTATTTCTATCGTGTTGGATAGAGATCCGGGATTCACCTCACGATTTTGGAAGAAATTGTAAGAAGCTTTGGGTACCAAGCTGCATTTTAGCACCGCTTTTCATCCACAAACAGATGGTCAATCCGAGTGGATAATTCAGATACTTGAGGATATGTTGAGATGTTGCATCCTCGAGTTTAGTGGTTCATGGGAACGGTATTTACCTTTGATTGAATTCGCTTACAACAATAGTTTTCAGTCAAGTATTAAGATGGCACCTTACGAGGCTTTGTACGGTCGAAAATGCCGTACGCTATTGTTTTGGACCGAGCTCAGTGAAAGTAAAATTTTCGGAATGGATTTGATTAAAGATGCTGAGCAGAAAGTAAGAATAATTTGTGAAAGTCTGAAGGCAACATCAGATCATCAGAAGTCGTACGCGGATTTAAAACGAAGAGATATTGAGTATCAGGTGGGAGACAAAGTGTTTCTTAAGGTGTCGCTTTGGAAAAAGATACTTAGATTTGGCCGTAAGGGCAAATTGAGTCCGAGATTCGTTGGGCCGTATGAAATATCCGAACGAGTCGGTCCAGTTGCGTATCGATTGATTTTGCCCCCTGAACTTGAAAAGATTCACGACGTCTTTCATGTTTCGATGCTTCGACGCTATAGATATGATCCATCGCACATAATTAGTCCATCAGAGGTCGAAATTCAAGCCGATATGAGTTATGAAGAAGAACCGATTCGTATCCTAGCTCGTGAAGTGAAGGAGCTGCGAAACAAAAGGGTTCCATTAGTAAAAGTGTTATGGCTCAAACACGGGATGGAAGAAGCTACTTGGGAACCCGAGAACTCTATGAAAGAGCGATACCCAAACCTATTTTCCGGTAAGATTTTCGGGGACGAAAATTTCTTAAGTGGGGAGAGTTGTGACAGCCCTAAAGTGACCCTAGTCGGAAGCGGTTTGGGACCGCTAAACCGAAGTCACCAAATTATTTGAATATGATATCTATTGTCTAAAATATGTGATTATGAATGTGTGAAGGTTTTAAGCTTGATTTAGTAAATTGCATGTGAAATTAGTCGATAGGACTTATGTGTGACACTTTTGAAATATGATAGGTAAATCTATAAGGATCTATTAGTGCATGTAATCAAAGGGTGGACTTGCATGTCAATTTCCCCTTTTAATTGCTAGTGGCCGCCATGACAAAGGGTGATGGGCAAAACATGTCATAAAACATGTTGTGACAATGGTGTATGTTAGGAAAAAATAAAATAAGTAGTATGGGTAATAAAGAAATGGAAAAAAAAAAAGAATGGTGTGAGTGTTCCCCCCCCATTGCCGTGAGTTGAGGGAAAGAAGAAAAAAAAAAGTGTCCATCATTTTTCACTTCCTTTGGCTGAAAATTCTAAGGAAGAAAGAAAACAAGTTGTGTTCTTTGGTTCTTCTTGGCCGATTTGAGAGGAGGAAGAAAGGAGTGAAGCAATCGGTCATCTTAGGTCGATATTAAGGTAAGGAAGTTGATACTAGTTCTTGAAATCCTAGTTGATTTTGAGTGAGATATCAAGTTATTGTTGGTAACCCATGTTGAAATTGTGATTTTGGAATAAGTAAGGTTTTCGGCTATGGAGATTAATAAGGGTGATGGTTGTGTTTCATGCTAAATCTTGATGATTATGAGTTCCTTTCTTGGGTCTACCTTAGATCCATGAAGTATATTTTTATTTGGTGTTGTTGGAAGTATCGGCCATGGTATATCCATAAGCATGATTTATGCTTATTGCATGATAGGTAAGATTTGTGTTTTGGATATATGTTTATATTTGGTTAAAATCAACTTGTGATTTGGCTCTTGCACATATATATATATATATATATATATGTTTGCACATGATGTATTGGTATGACATATATACTATCTCAAGGTATATATTTACATATGATGATGTTTCGGTTATGAAGTAAATGATTGATGCGTATTGAGTTACAATATGTAATGCGTTAGTTAGTAAAATGTATGCCATTTATGTGTGGTATTAAGTATATAATTGGCCTCAACATAGACATGCATATTCGGCCACATGAGGTGGATTGGTGTGCATGCATTCGGTTAGAGGCAAGCATATTGATGCCTTATCTTGGCTTAGATAATCGGCTAAAAGAGAGTGTGGACTATTGTGTTGAGTTAGATTCATGATTTCGTACATATGTGACTTTAATGTCTAATGAATATATGGGCTAAGTACCTTGAGTTCCTCTTTTTGATACTCAAATGATTAAATCAATTTATTTGTCAATTTAAGCTCAAGAGCAAAGGGGAACTAAATCCGATAAAGGGAAGGATAAAGTGGTCGAATAGCCATCGAAATCGTTCGACAACATCCGAAGTAAGTTTTCGAGTAATGGAACTTAGATTATGATTTGATTAGATCATGTTTTAAGCAAATCAAAATCATGCTCTTTGTGTGTGGCTATTGAGCCGAAATTGCAAGTGTGAAAAGTGCCTTGTGTTTGAGTTTTGCTAATGAAAATGAAATACGAATGTGTCATGATTTATTGATAAATGTGCACGGTTATTCGAATGATGTCCGGGCTAAGTCCCGAAGGCTTTGTGCTAAGTGACTATATCCGGACTAAGATCCGAAGGCATTTGTGCGAGTTACTAAATTCGGACTAAGATCCGAAAGCATTTGTGCGAGTTACTAAATCCGGTTAAGTCCGAAGGCATTTGTGCGAGTTACTATAACCGGCTATGTCCCGAAGGCATTTGAATGAGTAGCTATATCCGGTTAAACTCCGAAGGTACGTGATTCGGGAATGAATGAACTTGCTGTAAAAATTTCAGTTAATACACTTGTGAAATCCCAACAATAAGGTATGTTTCGTATGTGCTTTGAATTAGTTGAGCCCTTACAAATAAGTATTCGATCAGTTGATAAATGAGCTACCGGCCTTTGGCTAAGTTGATCTTTGTGTATGAATATAAGGGTTGGTAATGTGAAGTAAGTATGATATTGAGAATTTGTGCATATGAAATTATCTGTTTAGCTACATGAATGCTATACTTTGGTTGTGTTTAAATTCATGGCTCAAACTTACTAAGCATTAAATGCTTACTCCGTTTCTTTGATTCTCTGTTTTATAGATTTTGGTTCTTCAGCTATCGGACTCGGGATTTTGAAGTCGAAGTTGCCCACACTATCAAAGCTCCTTCTTGGTATACTATTTTGGTTGAACTTTGAAATGGCATGTATAGGACTACCCTTTTGTTTTAGGTCATGTACCTTTCGGTTTTGTGTAAATTTGGATAGCCATGCAAAAATGACTTAAGTATACTTTGGGCATGGTATTATAATCATTGTATGTTGTTCATTAAGAGGTATGAAAATGTTTGGAAATGATTAGCCATTGGGATGGTTAATCATGATCATATTTTGTGCTATTTATGTTTAAGGGCTAGTTGAATCATGGAAACTATGAAATAGGTAAAGCCTACCTTAAAGACAGATGCTGACAGCTGCAGTGACGTGGATGTGAAAAATCACTAAAAATAGTAGAAATGGAATTTAATAGTGAATAAATTATGTAAACGAACCTTGATGAGTCTATTTTCATAGGAGAGTAACGAAATGATCATATGAACAGTATGTTAAGAGATATTTAAGTTTTTGTGAGACAGGGCCAGAACGGTTTCTGGAGTCCCTGTTCTGACTTTGGAAATTTATTATAAATTTACCAGAGATAATTAGAAGTCATGCCATATATGTACAGATTCCTTTTCGAGTCTAGTTTCCGTAGAAACAAACGGTATCAGTATTGAAGCCCTGTACAGGGAGATATCCAAATCATAATGCAGGAAGGTCAGTGTAGTCGCACCCTGTAACAGGGGAGACTTTAACTAATAAACTGTACTTATTGGACCAACCAAAAATTCTAGAAAAAAATTTGTAGATGCATATATGAGTATAGTTTCAGGGAAAAATTACGAAACTGATTTTCGAGTTGTGGAACTCAAGATATGATTTTTAAGGTGACAGTGACACAGTTAGCCGGCTGTCTAGAAATTTTTAAAATGAACTGTGCAAGTAAGTGGATTAAGCCCGTTAACCCCTCGTGTCCGACTCCGGCGACGGTCTCGGGTACGGGGTGTTACAACTTAGAAGGCTAGAAAAGTACCCATTAAATCTTTAAAAATTCCTCAAATTCTAGATCTAAAAATTTTGGTTTTGAACTCTCAAGATTCATCAAGGAATTGAGAAAAAAAAAAGGAAAACTTACACAAACTAGTTGATAGGGGCGGCAATGGCACTTCTTGGCAACAAGGACAATCATTCTTGGAGACCCAAAATTTCAGATTTGGGACTGGAAAATTAAGGGAAATTGGCAAAAATATGGAGGGGGAGATGGTGCAAGGTCTTGTGAAAAATAAAAAGAAAAGAAAAATATGATAGATCGAGAAGCTATGGGCGGCGGCAACAAGGAAAAAAGGAAAAATATTAAAAAAGAAGAGGAGAGGAGAAAGAGAGGGATGGCAAGATGGGGAGAATGAGACTAAAGGCTGATTATTTTTTCTAAAAATTATATTTATTCCTAGGTCTAAAAGGGTATGGACGACACATACATTCAAAAAACAAGGGATTTGGCAAAATTTAATTATTTTGCAAGGGAAAAGGTTCAAACTTGGGACCTTAATTTAATTCCTTGCTTTTCATTTATCAATCAACCACTAGGCCATTACCTTATTTTTTTGAAATATTTTTGCACTCTCATTAATCTAAAATTTGAGATGTTACAACAAACCAAAATGCCCTTGGCTCATTAATTCCCCTCGTCAAGGCGGTGTCACGACACGTTCTGGTCTGTGTTGTGATACTCATGGCCAGTTTACAAGCTCATGCTGGATTGCAGGGCTGTGTCGTGACATTAAAGATAATTTTCTCCTTTTGAGTGCTCTGTTTACTATGTTACAACATTGAAACTCCGTGTTGCAACATTGCAACTAGTCTCGTGTTTCTATGCCTTCGAATGATTTCGTGTTGCAACATTGATACGTTTATATCAATCCATTTATATTAAAAAAGGCATAGTAAACATTCAATTTAAATAACATTACAATGATTATCGTTCATACAAACTTACCTTGTTAGTTAGAGGTGTAGTAGTTAATCATAATAATCTGAAGCTTTAGCTTTTCCTCGATTTAGGTTCGAACGTGATTTATCTTGATCTAAATAGATAATTTCAATCAATTAAATACTTCTAGTAATCAATTTAATCCATGTTTCATATTTATAAAAAATTAACAATTTACCCCTAACATTTTAACATTTTATAACCTACCCCGTAAGCTTATAACATAAAATCTAATCATTTTAATCTAAATCTATGTTAGCCATAGATACAAGGGACCTTGAAACAACCCATATTTACCATCATTTCACAATAAAACCTATAGATTTACACCTTTAACAAAACTTGTTTATTTTTCAACAAGGATTCATAATATGTCAATTAACATCAAAACTCATTCAAAAGCATTCATGGTAAGTCCCTTAACCTCTAACAGTTTTGCAAATTAACCCCCAGGCCAGCTAGATTAAGCTAAATTGGACTCAAAAACATAAAAATCATTAGAAACGGGTTGAAAAATACATACCATGCACCAATTTATGCTTAGCTGAACCAAGCTACCAACAATGGTGTTTTTCCTCTATTAAAATCGGTTAAAGATGAAGAAATAAATATGATGCATGTTTTATTTTCTTTTGTTTTAAGGTTATTTACTCAATTACCATATTAAACTTATTTTTAACCAAAAATTATATTAACATCTTGCCCATGCACATCCACTAGCATCCATTATGGTATATTTACCATATAAACCCTTTATCTTTCCTTTCCATAGTCTTTTAACCCTTTTAACTAATAGAATTCAATTTTTACACCTTTTACGATTTATTCATTTTCACCTAATTAACCAAGTAAACTTTAAAATTTCGTTAAGAAATTTTAACAAGGCATTAATAAAATCCTGTAGAAACTAAATAAATAATAAAATAATAATTTACTCATTAGAATTGTAGTCCCAAAACCACTGTTTCTAACATCACTAAAAATAGGTTGTTACAGGGATATTGTGGTTGACGGAGGAGTTCCGTTAAGTAATGGCGGCATATTAATTTTGCATATATGTTGTCAGTGCACTGCATCAGGAGTAATGAGGAGAATGATGATTATATTGTATTTTATGTTAAACGAAAGTATTTCTACATTATGTTATATGATGGTTTAACCACATTGAGCTTTGCTCGCAAAGTTTGGAGTTGGCAAATGAGTTCTGGGAACTCGTGGTGTGTAGCAGAAGGTTTGGGTAGGATTTCATTATGCATTATGATATGTGCATGACATTTATGAATGATTTTATGTATGATATGTATGTGTTGCAAATGTAATGGTGGTGAATGATATTAGCATGTATGATTGAATTTTCTCATTAATTTGACTCACACTAAGCTAGTTATCTCACCCCATATTTTCAACCTTCTCAAGTAACGAATGTGACTAGGATATGACATGACATACACACATACAATGTACTTTGGACATTCTTTTTATTTTGTTTGGGTTTTAATTAAATTTATTTGATTTTTGGATTGTAAAGCTATTTGAACTGAGGTTGGGTTTTTTTTCTACTTTGGGATTTTCATGCATGCATACTTGAAATATAGATTTGGTTTTATAAGATTATTTGGAATTGGACAAAGCATAATAATTGGCTTAAACAATTAATTAATTAATTCTGAATTTTCCACTATGATAAAAGATAATAAAAATTTCGATAGGAACATTAAGTTAGTTATTTCCCAAACAACACTAGAGCTAATAATATGACCTAAGAATGGTAGGTTACATTAATGAACATTTTCCAAAATTAACAAAGATACACCATAGTTTTTCCTAATAGAGAGAGTACTTAAGGTTTTCAGTGTACGATTGGGTAGCTATGTGACATAGGTGACCAATGTGGTCTCTATGATTGTAACGCCCTGAATTCTGGGCCTAGAAGTATTGGGCCTTGAGCATTGGACTTGTTAGTAGGCGGCTTATAAATATTTTAGTTAAGCAGGAAAGTGACACAAGTTGCATGTTTTGTGTGGTGGTTAAGTGAATTGGGTGTGTTTGGGGATGTCTGAGAAGTCTTGGGTTCAAATCTGGGCTTTAGCAAAATTTTAGTTTTTCTCTTAAGTGAATCTTGGCTTTAGTTTGTAGGCCTTATAAATATTAGTGGTTAAAATTTATCACAAAGAAGCATGTGGTTTAGTGGTTGTGGCATCATTATGGTGGAAAGGGATATTGAGTTCGAATCCCATGATTTGCAAGGTACATTTATTTTATTCCCATGAGGTGAGAGAGGTAGAGTTGGTTTGAAATCCTACTGAGGTTGTTGTGGACTTGGTCAAGGGGAGAAAATTAAGGGATATAATAATGGTTGTTATGGATATGGAAGAGAATTGGGTGGAGAAAATCATGGATTTCAAATTTGGAGAGTTTGAATAGAGTTTGAATTGGTCAAAGGAGAGTTTTGAGGAGAGAATTAGGGAGTGGATCTTGGAATAGGAGAGTGGGGAGTTGTATGCCGAAAATAGGATTCTCTATGTGCCATAATCGGTTTTAGGCACTAGGTGCCGAATAGGTTACTTCTTGCCCTTTATCGGTGACTTTTCTCTCTTTTTGCTTCTCTTTTGCTATTGTTTTGTGTGGTAGCCAAAATTTGGTAGTGGCCTTTCGAGTACGTTTTGGATTAACTTACTTTGATTTTATCTTGCGGTAGGGTACTTCTGTTGGACAAAAACTTTCCTTTCTCCATCACTCTCTTTTTCCCTAATGTTCAAGGTATTAGCCGAACTTTCTTTTCCCTTCTATTCTCCCTTTCTTTTCTCAACTAGTTCCTTTTAACTGATTTCACCTTCTTTTCTTTTTCCATTCGAATACTTGGGGCCAATTTCTATTTGCTCTTCTCACTCGTAGCTGAATCTCCCTGCGTTGATTAAGGTAAATGGGTTCTTCTCTGTTTATAGTCGTATCGGGTGCTTGCAGTCATTGCTGCTTTGGATGCTCGGTTATCCTTTCCCTTATTTTCTCTCTGTCATTTTAGCACTCTTCTCTAAACCATCTTTGTCTTCCATCTCTGACATGGGTGTTAGTGTAGGCCGAATACTGTTACCAACCTTTTTGATTCCACGTGTCGGTAAGTGCTCTCACTTGGTTCATTATATTCGCATATATGGTATGGGTTAACATGATGCAGTCGTAATGTAGAGTTCATCAAGGATCTAGAAGTTCATCCTAACTAGCAGTTTAAGGCAGATAAACCATCTTCTTCATGTTGTGGTAGGTAATAGTTACAATTGGTATATAAGAGTTGTGAAAAGGGTATTAACCTTATTGAATATAGACTTATTATTTACCGTGTTTACTTAAAGGTTGTGGTGCTCGTAGACTCGTATCGGTCTTCGCAACCAGGTGTGTAATCGTTCACCACTCAATTACTGTCAAAACCAAAAGACGTGTGTAATCACACCCTATTAAACTGTGATTCGACAAAAGTTGAAAAGTTGAAATGCCGAAACACCAACATTTGTGGCCTCACGAGCATGCGAACGCACGTGGGGCGATCCAAACCCACAAAGCATCAGCAAAAGGTTGTGGAGGCCGCTATGAGCGCTCTTGTGGACTTGGGCTTCGATGGGGCGAATGAGCCCGATGGGCCTGTGGGCCCACTTATGTAAATTCAGTTGTAGGTGAGAAGTAGTTGGGCTTGTCATGCCGTGTACATGGCATAGGTTGTTCTGGGCCACGTTGGGCTGAAATAGGCTGTGTGGGCCCAATGGGCTTGTAGGCCCCACATGGATAAAATCTACGGTAAGTGACAAATAATGAACTAGGCTATGGTGTTTGCATAGCTGTGGCTGAAATTGGGCTAAATGGGCCACACGAGCGTGTGGGCCCACTTGGGCCGAGTAATAGGCCTTAGGCCCATTTACACCGGTTTGACCATCTAGGTTACCTGAGTGGCTCGAGGCGACGACAGACCATCTATGAGGTCATAATCTGTACTGGGACCTCCAAAATTAGTAAAATAACCAAAATACCCCTAAAGGGTAAAATTATTGTTTTGCCCTCGAGGGTAAATGACTGATTTTTCTGGGATTTGTATGACTGATTTTGTGCATGACATTCTACATACATGACATATTACCTGGGATTGGGATATTGTTATAGAGGAAGAAATCGTATTGGTAGCTGTGCCACATATTCTGATATTAGCAGCTTTGTTGCGATTCTAGTTAGTGCCGCAACCGGTGCTAACACTGTAAGTGTAGGGATGGCGTGGGTGATTTATTCCCCACAGGTAGTGAAGGGTTGGACGGAGGCAAGTGCAGGGTTGGATGGGTTATCATGCATAATTCATATGGGTTTGATATTGAAATGGGCTAGGCCCAACCGATATTGATTCTGAAATGGGCTAGGCCCAATTGATACTGTGATGGGTTGAGCCCAAATGTTAATGAATTGGGCTTTGGCCTACGTATATTCTGAATCGGACTGTTTTGTTACTGAATAGGGCTCAAGCCCAAATTGGTTCTAAATTCTATTTTTGATTGACTGTTTGGATGCTAGGGGATTACACACTGAGTTTTCGTAAACTTACCCCGTTTTTAACTGTGCAGGTAATCCCCAGCATTAGGAGGATCGACGCTACGAGGGACTCAGAGATGGCCACAAAGTTGCTTTTGTTATCTACTATGTTTATTTGCTTATCAGTAATTTAACTTTAGTTTGATTTGTAATAAGGCCTCTCTGGTTTTTATTTTAATCTTTGGGATTTTATTTACTATGCATGATATTTGTTAGAAGTAGATCGCAGTATTCCAAAACAATATTGTTTTCAAAACACTATGTTTTCGCAACTTAACTTTTAAACATCATGTTTTCATAAACCGACTATTTTAAATTAAGCTTCCACAATAAACACCATTTTAAATAGGAATAACATTCCAATGAACCACGTTTTATAAAATAAACCAATGTGAACTGAGGTTTTCAAAACTTTTAAAATGGCCAGAAGTATTAAATAGTAAGAAGGGTTTTAAATAGAAACATGGTTTTCGAAAAACACTTCAATGAGACACACCAGATTTGACCATAACATCTAGGCCAGGTTTAGGAGGTTACATTAGGAACATACCATTTATAACTAGATCATCACCAATGCTTCGAGTTCGGGATTGCTACTGGATGTTGAGTCAACGATCAAATCAAAAAGTACCTAGTTGTCGCCTGTGAAATGATATGCGATTTGTGCAAGTATACATGTCAAATCAAGTAATAAAGTGATAGTGAGTATCGTTCCCATGAGGATCGAATTGAGGTACAAATGTGGTCAAGTTATTGTAATAAAATGCAATTAATGCTAAGGTAAAGCTATGGTACGTATGCAGTGGCAATTAAAAGAATAATCATGTATGCAATATGTCGAATTAATGAATACTTGTAAATGCAGTGTAAAAACAAGAGTAGAAATATAATGGAAATTACGAAAATGATTATATGAATAATATGCAATTGAACAAATAAGCAACTAAGGATGCGATGACAAAGAGACTACAACAAGGGATAAGGGATATACGATGTTGATATGGAAGGTTAGAATTACTAAGAATCTACTCTTACTATCAGAAATGCTTCATTAAAATCATAATCAATCTGCTACTCAGAAGAGTTTTAAAGTGGTCTACTTCTTTCGAGAGCAAAAACCTTAAGTTACCATGCCTATGTTTATAGGCCTTTAATATGGTACCTTGCACTTTTTCCTTCTATATGGACACTGCTTTATGTCTAGAGTCTGCTACAAGTATTTGTAAAGTACTTGCTTATATCATTCAATTTTGGTCCAACTCATCCAACCTTTTTAGAATTAAATTAGTTTATGGGCATGCTACACAGTCATCTATGTCTCGGGATTGCACACATACAATTACAAAATAAAAAAAATTGAATAAAATCATAAATTAATTCAGATCTATACTTCAACCGTTAAAGAAAATAAAGGTTTCATCATGTAATCCCAACCTTATGAGATTTAGCTCATGGATTGGCAAATAAAATTCAAAACCAAAATATCATTCAACATCGTTTTCATCAAATCAATTCACGAAGAGATAGTTAAGAAATAACAGAAGAATGATGGGAAGATAACTTTCGAGTGTCCAGTTCACACTCTAGCGGCACAGTGTCCTATGGTGGCTGAGGGGGACTACCTTCGTCTTCCTGTTTTCGTCTCTAGTTTTGCCTATGGATCTCCACCCTTGTTTGTCCTTTTTAGGTTTCGTCCTTTGGCTTTTTATTGGCTTTTTCCCTAGGGTAAATCCAACAACCCAAGTTTATCTTCTCCTTTTCTAAATTCTTTTTTCAACAACCCAAGATTATCTTCTCTTTTTTTTTTCTAAATTCTTTTTTTCTAGGATAAAACCCAACAACCCAAGACTATCTTCTTCTTTTTTTTTTTGTTAAATTTTTTTGGTACAAGTATAGTTGGGTTGAAATTGGTATACGTTGAGTGTTGTCTCGGTCTTCCTGGAATTGCCACAGCATTTGTGCTAACAAAATGTCCAACCTTTTGCCCCAACAAACCTTCACTCATTTATTTCTCGTTCCTCAACCTGCACTTGCCAAACTACCAAACACAACCTTACCACAAGCAATTAAAAGCACCTAATATTTAAACACAGTCCAAGCTCCTTATAAAATGATGAAAATACGAATCAAATTTCTTAAAATGCAACTAAATGTACCTAAGTATAAGCAATTAGCTAGGTCTAAAGGCATGAAATATAACTCTTTTCAAGCCACACCCCCAAACCTAAGTTATTTCTTATCCTTAAGCAAAATACATATGAATGCATGAATGCACATTTTTCTGCCATTGCATATAGCTATCTTTTACTGTTAATCTATTAAAAGAATAACATAGACATTAGTTCTCAATAATCTTCTTTCTCTAAACACTTGGTCAAATGTCAAAGGTTCGTTTCAACAAAGGTAGTGCAAAAAAAATTGTCCTTAAAAACAAAATTTCCTACTCATGTATGTTTTCTGACCATAGCAAATGTCTCCTAATACACTTAGTTCATTTGTTACCTAAACTCAAGTTACTTTGTAACTCATTCTCACAACCTTTTCAAGATATATATTTTTAGTTGTTTTCTTTTTTTTCTTTTCTTATTATTATTATTCTTTTTCTTTTTTTTCTCTTTTATAACATTAGGGGATTTAGCATGTCACAAAATTATTTAACTTGATAATCACAATGAAGCCTACACCGAGTTACCTAGTACTAAATCATGTCGCAATTTAAATATAAATCACTCTTAAAGCTAAAGATTTTGACTAAAAAGATGGATGGATCAAAAAACTACCTCATTAGCTACTCAGCCTATTGCTATAGTAGGGTGCCCCTTTTCTTTATTACATACTCTTACTTGGACTCACCTTTTTAGTCAACAACACGATGGAGCAAACAAAGTGGTGTTGATTTAATCGACAATTCTAAGCATTAGAGTGCCTACTGTCCTTTATTTAAGTAATGTCGTGGCAAAATGACTAAGTATGGCTTAAAAAACGCTAAGTTTATTAGAAAACACTCGTTGCAATAAAAAAAATTGAGTGTAGAACATCTCATTTTTAAGAATAAAATTTCATGCAATCTAACCTAAGCTAAACTAGCCTCATCCACTATCACATGTTCTAGATATACTGAAGAATATAAGCTCATCATTGAACATCTCAAGTAAAGATTGAACTTCTCATAGATAAAACAATACTTAAATAATCACATGGCATTGGCAAACAACTTAACGATACTAAGATGAACATACATACTAGATACATAATGCAACCTAAATGCACAATACACCCCCAAACATAAGGGATGCATTGTCCTCAATGCATGAATGGATATATGCAAACTATCTATGTATAGACAATGTCATGGAAAAATATATGCAATGCAATATGTCTGAAAGAAAAAGAAAACTTTCCTTGCTTGGACTGTATTGTAGATACTTTATTTTGTCCGACGAGTTCATTTACAAGTAGCAACCTTGTATTTCTGCTTTCTCTTTATTGGGGTCAGTTCAACCCCATCTTTGTTGGTCTCTTTGAGCTCATCAATCAATCGATCAATGTCACGGTCTTGGACAATTACAGTTTAATAGAAGGAGGTGGAACAACCATATCGCTGTCCACTGGTGGTGCAACTAAGGGATTTGCTTCCTCTTTGTCCTTACGGTCATTCTCAATACTGATGAACTCTATTTTCTCTAGTTCTCCCTCCGGTACTTTGGGCTCATTCTCTTTATTGCCAGAATTCGTCTCAACGAGCTCTACATCATCGATCCCTTCCCCTCCTATAGTTTATTAAACAAAGGAAATGGAATAACTAAAAGAAATTTAAATTAACAAAATAAAATAAAATAAAAAAGAATTTTCAAGATGTTGAAGTTAAACATCTTAAAGATCAATGGATTGTTTATCTTCCTCTAAATGAGCATCCTAGTAGTGCTTCAAGCGTTGTCCATTAAGTTTAATGTGTCCCCCATTTTTTTGTCCTTAACATCAACAACTCCATACAGATATACATGAGCTATGAAGCATTGTTCATCAAAATTTAAAGGTTTATTTTGCTCCAGAAAAGTGCACAAGGGTTTTCGCTCGAATGAATCTTCATTACTATCAGAATTGCTGTGGAAAAATCTTGTGAATTCTTCCCCACTGCTATTTCTATCAAGTCAATGACTCTACATTCTTCATTCTCATCAGTACATTTTAAGGCATTAAATACATTGAATGTGATATGGTGATCATTCATCCTCACGGTCAATTCACCTTTTTGAACATCAATTAAAGTCATGCTAGTAGTAAGACAAGGTATTCTAAGAATAATTGACACATCATGGTTAGCTTCACATTTTAAAATAAGGAAATCCGTAGGAAAGATAAATTTATCTACCTTTACCATTAAATCTTCAATTTTACCTTTCGAATGTGCGTAAGATTGATTAGTTAATTGTAAAGTCACTGTAGTAGGTCTTGGTTTCCAATTCCTCACATTTCTGAAAATAGACAAAGGCATTAGATTTATGCTTGCTCCTTAATCACATAACGTCTTACCAACATAATGATTTCCAATGAAACATGGGATAGTGAAACTCCTTAGGTCCTTTAACTTTGGAGGCAGCTTATTCATCAATATTGCTGTGCATCCTTCAAGAAGAGCAACAATCTCAAATTCTCCCAATTTGTGCTTCATCGACAATATATCTTTCATGAATTTCACATAATTGGACATTAGCTCCAAAGTTGTAACAACCTGATTTTGGGGCTAGTCGGAACAGTGGTTTCGAGCCCACGAATCCGACATAGTAAGATTTGTTTTTATTATATTTTTATGGTCTACGGTTTCACAAAATGATTTTGTGAAAATTTTGTTAAAAAATTTTGACATTTGGGCACTCAATTTAGTCAAAAAGACTAAATCCTAAAAAGTGCAAAAGTTGAGTTCTACATGTTTAAGGTGTCCAATTGCTATGAGATTTTAAATTAGAGGTACCTAGTTGGTAATTATACCATTTTTTAAGTTGGTAATTATAGCATTTATTAAGTTAGTGGACAAAAATGGACATGGTGAGATAAAATTTTAAAGTTTGGCAAAAAGGGCATTTTGGTCATTTGGTAAATAAAAGAATAAAAAGGGAAAATAAAGCCAAAATTGTTTCCATCTTCTTCTACCTTGGTTGAATTTCATAAGGACACCATAGCTAGGGTTTCTTCAACTTTCAAGCTTGATTGTAAGTGCATCATATCCCCGTTTTTAATGTTCTTTACATTTTTGAAGTTCTCATAACCCAGTTTACCTATTTCTACCATTACATTGAGGTAGGGTTCATGTTTAAAAATTTACCCATGTGTGACATGCATGTGTTTTGATGTTTAATGGTAGAAAATGAAAGTTTTGATGTGTAATAAATAACTTTTACTAAGTGATTTATCATGAAAATACCTAAAAAGGACCTATTTGTAAAAAGTTGTAACTTGAGTAGTAAAAATCTGATTTGATGAAAAATGTGGGCTGATATTAACATGTTTATGGTTTGGCTAGGCTTGCGTAAGAAAGAAATTGAGTGCATTTCATTTTATGAGCCTAAAGACTAATTTGTAAAAATATGAAACTTTAGGGGGAAAAAGGTAATTTTACCATAATGTGATGTTCAAACTAATTTAGTAATGTGAATATTAAATTATTTAAATTTGTTATTATAAATAAAGAAAAACAAAGTTCGGACCTTAATCGGGGAAAGAATAAGGTGTTTGATGACTAAATCCTTATCTACTATTTTTGGTACCGAGGTAAGTTAGTATGTAAATAATGCATTATTATTTATGCTTTAATTGTGTTATTATTGTATGAATTGTGATTTATTCTTTGAATGAATTTGACAAAGTTCGACAAGCGAGAAAATCCTGGTTGAACCTTAGGAATAGTTAGGATACAAATGTCATGACATTAGGATTAATGAGAATACGTGTAAGACCATATCTGGGATATGGCATCGATACGAGACTTCGTGTAAGACCATAGCTGGGCTATTGGCACCAATACGAGATTACATGTAAGACCATATCTGGGATTGGCATTGGTATGGTACCGTGTGTACAGGACTCCTAAGAATCCTTAGTATTCCAAGTGGTTCAACGGGTAATTTAACGAGTATGTCAAAGATGAATTGTGTGTAAATCCATTTTGAGATGACTCAGGTATGTATGTAAAACTGATAAGTAATGAGCTCATTATGTGATAAACCCTCGGTAAGATTATGATGGAGTAAGTTATGATTATAAGATCTTAATAATATTTATGCCAATTATCATTATGTTAATTGTATGTTAAGTGTTTGGTTATGATGCTTATTATTTGCATAAGGACTTACTAAGCTATATAGCTTATACCCCTTTCTTTTTCCCTTGTCTTATAGTGTTGGCAAGCCAGCTCGAGGATTGATGACGGTCGGAGTTCCATCCACACTATCAAATTATCATTTTGGGTACTTATGATTACATTATTTTGAGTTATGGCATGTATAAGGACTTGGTCTTTTTGTTATGTATCATAGTTGATTTGGCCAAAAGTGTTGGCTTATGTTATTTGATAATTCATTTTGTAAATGGCCACTTGTAGAGAGACGGTCGTGTGTCTCAATCGTGTGAAGGACACGGCCCAGGGACCTGGGCGTGTGAGGTCTGCACCTATTTTATGAGCAATTTATGAAAATTAAATCTCCCACATGGCCTAAGCACACGAGCGTGTGACTTGGCCATGTGACTTTAATTTGTTGATAACGTCATAAACAGAGTGTTACACAGGTTAGGGAAAAGGGTGTGTGTGACCACACCACTTACCCACATGGGCGTGTGACCATTTTTTGATGAAAAAACTTTTAAGTGTTTTAAAAATTTTTTTCTAAAGTTCTCGGTTTAGTCTTGAACCACTTCTAATGCATGTTTTGAGCCTTGTAAGCTCGTTTAAGGGACGATATGAATGTTTTTGAAAAGTTTTAAAATTTGAATGGAAATTCATGTCTCAGTTTTGAATGTTTGTTTGATTTTAAGTCCGGTAATGCTTCGTACCCAATTCTGGTGTCGAATACAGGTAAGGGGTGTTACATTTAGTGGAATGTTTAGTCGATTCCCGAACTAACGTAGCGTGTGTAAGAGTCTAGCTATACATGCCATAAATGAACTATGATAGTGTGATGACTCCTGACAACTTTAAAATGTGTTTTCATATAGTAATGGATCCCAATCGAGCTGAGACTAATGAAGTAGAAAGTAATGCGCCGGCTCCCACTCAAGGGGCAACGTCGTCTGATAGTAGACCCCCTATGATTAGTCAAGAAGAATGAGGTAGGGAAGCCTTTCTCCATATGATGAATGAGTGGTATACGAAATTTGTTCGAACAAATCTGAATGCCCAACCCCCTCCACCCCCACTTATTCCTCGAACTGTTCCCGTAACCCCACAAGGTATGGACTTTGTAAGAATGAATAAGTCATTGTTTGATAAGATCCGGAAGCATGGGGCCAAGGATTTTAGAGCTAATCTGGATGATGATCCCGAGAGAGCTGAGTTTTGGCTTGAAAACTCGATTAAGGTATTTGATGAGTTGTCTTGCACACCAGATGAGTGTTTGAAGTGTGCTATCTCGCTTCTGAGAGATTTTGCATACCATTGGTGGAATACACTAGTATTAGCGGTGCGGAGAGAGAGGGTTACATGAGACTTCTTTCAAGGGGAGTTCCGAAAGAAGTATATTAGCCAACGGTTCATCGATCAGAAACGTAAGGAATTTCTTGAGCTGAAATAGGGTCGTATGACCGTGACAGAGTATGAGCGAGTTTGTAGTTGTTTTTATTGACAACATACTAATTTGTTCTTGTGATGAGACCGAGCATGCCGAGCATTTGAGAACTGTTTTCAAAATTTTGAGAGACCAATAGTTGTATGCTAAGTTCAGTAAAAGTGAGTTTTGGCTTAAAGAAGTTGGATTTTTGGGATATATTATTTCAGGTGATGATATTTGGGTTGATCCTAGTAAAATTTTGGCGATTATTGATTGGAAGCCGCTGAGAAATGTGTCCGAAGTCAAAAGCTTTCTGGGCTTAGCTGGTTATTGCCGACGATTTGTTAAAGGGTTTTCGATAATTGCTACTCCTATGACGAGATTGCTACAAAAAGATGTTAAGTTTGAATGGTCTGAAAAATGTCAGAAAAGTTTTGAGAAGTTGAAGGCGTTATTGATTGAGGCACTGGTTTTAGTGCAACTTGAACCTGGAAAAGAATTCGTAATTTATAACGATGCATCATTGAATGGACTAGGATGTGTGCTGATGCAAGAAGGAAAGGTGATAGCTTATGCCTCGAGACAATTGCAGCCATATGAGAAGAATTACCCAACGCATAATTTGGAATTAGCTGCTATTGTGTTTGCCTTGAAGATATGACAACACCTTTTGTAGGGTGAGAAATGTAATGTTTTTACCTACCATAAGAGTTTAAAGTATTTGATGACTCAGAAGGACTTGAACTTACGACAATGAAGATGGCTAGATTCGCTGAAAGATTATGAGTTGGTGATTGACTACCACCCGGGTAAAGCAAATGTAGCCGCAGACGCCTTAAGTAGGAAGACTTTGTTTGCTTTGAGAGCATTGGACATGAGATTGAATTTATCCGATGACGGTTCTATTCTAGCTGAGTTGAGAGCTAGGCTGATGTTTATTCAGTAGATTTGTTGAGCCCAAAAATGTGACAATTATTTGCAAGCCAAGAAAGCTCATTGTGAATCGCTTAGTGATTTAGATTTTCGTGTCGAATCTGATGATTGTTTGATATTCCAAGACAGGGTTTACGTACTGAAGAATGATGAACTTATTCAAAAAATTCTTCATAAAGCACATAATGGTTGTTTATCTGTGCGTTTGGGTAGTACGGAAATGTATAATAATTTGAAGAAAATGTATTGGTGGTTAGGCATGAAAAGATATATCTCCGAGTTTGTTTCGAGATGTCTGATCAGTCAACAAGTGAAAGTCGAACACCAAGTGCTTTCGGGTTTACTTCAGCCAGTGATGGTCCCCGAGTGGAAATATGATAGGATTACGATAGATTTCGTAATGGGTTTGCCTTTGACTCCGAGAAAGAAAGATGTTGTATGGGTTGTGGTTGATAGATTGATGAAATGGACTCATTTTATACTGGTACATACTGATTATTCACTTGATAAGCTAGCTGAGCTGTACATTGCTGAGATTGTGAGATTGCACAGGGTACCTATTTCTATTATTTTGAATAGAGATCCGAGGTTTACTTCAAGGTTTTGGAAAAAGTTGTAAGAAGCCTTGGGTACAAAATTGAATTTCAGTACTTCATATCATCCACAGACCGACGGTCAATCTAAAAGGGTAACTCAGATACTTGAAGATATGTTTCGGTGCTGTGTTCTAGAATTTGAGGGTAGTTGGGAAAAATATCTGTGACAGCCTTAAAACTACCCTAGTCGGAATGTGGTTTCGGGACCATAAAACCGAGGCATAAAAATAATTTAATATTTATTTTATTGCCTATAATATGTGTTAACTCATGTGTGACATTTTTGATGTTTTGATTTAGAGCTATAAATGTGAATTTCACTAGAAAGGACCTAGTAGAAAACTTTGGAAGTATGATGGGGGAATGTGTAATGACTAATTAAAGCATGCATGCAAAACAATGGCCTTGCATGTCAAATATCCCTCTTTTTATAAGAGGTGGCCGGCCATGACAATGAGGGATGGGCAAAACATGTCATAGACATGTTTTGTTGGTGCATTAGGGAGAAAAGAAATAAACAAATAAGTTGGTGCATTAGGGAGAAAAGAAATAAACAAATAAGCATGGGTAATAAAGAATGAAAAAAAAATGTGTGTGAGTGAACCCCCCCTATTGCCGTGTATTGAAGAAAAGAAAAGAAAAAAAAATTGATCATCCTTTCATTCTCTCTTGACCGAAAATCCTAAGGAAGAAGAGGGAATTTTTGCTTCATGTTTGGTTTGGAAGAGGATTAGGAAGGGGTTTGGCTATACTTGCATCAAGATTAAGGTATGTTTGAGGTTGTGCCATGAGATTCATGCATGTTTTTAGTTACTAGCTTGATGTTCTTATTAGCCCATGGTTCAAATCTTTGTTATATCATGGGGATGGTATTTGGCCAAGGTGGATTTTGTGTTAATGCCATTGCATGTTAAATATGAAGCTTGTTAATGGTATATGTGATGGTGGATTGATGGCTCTTGGACTTTCTTTTTAGTATTTTTGAGTAAGACATTAAGTTCTTTGCTTAATCATGACCAAAATTATGGTGTTGTGATGTATCCGGTCATGGTATATCCATAAGTATGATTCATGCATGTTGCATGGTAGGTAAGGTTTGAGCTTTGGATATGTGTTTATATTTGGATATAAACAACTTGAGATTCGGCCCTTGCACCTACATGAATATGTGTTTGCACATGATGAATTGTTATGACATATATACTATTTCAAGGTGTATATTTGCTTGTGATGATGTTTCGGTTATGTAGTAAATGAGAGATGTGTATTGAGCTACAATATGTAATGCGTTAGTTAGTAAAATGTATGCTGTTTTTTTTGTGTGGTATTAAGTGTAAAATTGGCCTCAACATAGACATGCATATTCGGCCAAATGAAGTAGATTGGTGTGCATGTATTCGGTTAGAGGCAACCGTATTGAAGCCTTATCATGGCTTAGATAATTGACTAAATGGGTAATAAGTGAGGATGGTTGCGAATATACAAACATACATATGCATGTGTAATTGAATTATGAATGTTTAGCAAGATGGTTAAACTAGTTGATTTATTGATTAAGCTCAAGGAGTTAAAGAAGGAGAATCAAGCAAGGGAAAGACGAAGGTCATCGAGTAGCCGACTTGGACTGCTTTTACCCAACACAAGGTAAGTCACTAAGCATATATTTTGTATTGATTTGAATAGACATAATGTCTATGTAATTATGCCGAAAGGAATGATGAATTTATATACATGTGTGTATGTGGTGATGGAAGTATTGAATGGAAGGAAAAGAGGTGAGATGTATTGAGTTGTTGATTTCGGCACTAAGTGTGCTGGTATAAACATTTGTGATCATGAGAATGGCACTAAGTGTGCGGGTTTTAAACTTGTACAGCACTAAGTGTGCGAGTTTGATCATGTAGCACTAAGTGTGCGAGTTGATTATATAGCACTAAGTGTGCGGACTCACTATATGCTTTTGAATCACTATTGACACTGAGTGTGCGACACTATTGAGTTGATCACGGACAGCGGATCGGGTAAGTACCTTGAGTTCATGGCTAATAGGCGCTAAGTTTATATTTGGGGTCGAGCTTGGTAAGTTTGAACCTATGTGACAATGTAAATTGAAGTCACGTACATAAGAATTATCGCGGAATGAGTGAAAGGTCATGTAGATGTATGATTGAATCGAAAAGTCTAAGGAACTATGATATAGTTCGGTTTGAATGGAGTAATTAGCCTCGTTCCATTTTGTTTCCTCTTGCGATAACGTTATTAATGGTTGTTAGTGCATTGCTTATGACTTACTGAGTTATATACTCATTCGGTGTTTGCTTGTCACCTATTTTAGGTTTCTTGGACTCGACTTTTTGCGTATTTGGGACCGTCATCGAAGTCATCACACTGGCTAACAACTTTTGGTATTTTCTTCGTAGTTGGTCTTGGAGTCCATTTCGGCATGTATAGGCTATTATGTTTTGTTTGAACTTGGTATGTAAAATTTTGAATAGCCATGCGAAAATGGCTTATAAATGTTTTGAGCATAATGTTATAATCATTTGGTATGTATATGCTCATTAAGAAGCACGGAAATGTTTGGCAACGACCAGCCATTAGAATGGGTCATCATGATTATATTTTGGACTATATATGAAAAAGGGGTGGTTGAATCATAGAAACTATGTGTTAGAGAAAGTCTACCCTAGAAATAGATGCTGGCAGCAACAGTGACGTGGATGTGAAAAATCACTAAAAATAGTAGAAATGGAATTAAATAGTGAATAAATTATGTAAATGAACCTTGATGAATCCATTTTCATATGGAAGAAACAAAACGGTCATATGAGTTGTATGTTAAAAGATATTTGGGTTTTCGTGAAACAGGGCCAGAACGGTTTCTGGATTCCCTGTTCCGACTTTGAAAATTCATTATAAATTAACCAGAGATAATTAGGAGTCATACCATATATGTATAAATTCCTCTTTGAGTCTAGTTTCTATAGAAACAAACGGCATCAGTATTGAAGCCCTGAACAGGGAGTTATTCGAGTTGAAACGTACGAAGGTCAGTGTAGTCGACCCCTGTAATATAGGAGACTTTAACTAATAAACTGTACTAATTGGCTCGACCAAAAATTCTAGAAAAAAATCTGTAGATGGACATATGAGTCTAGTTTCAGGGAAAAATTACGAAACTGATTTTTGAGTTGTAAAACTCAAGTTATGATTTTTGAAGCGACTAGTACACAGATTGGCAGCTTGTCTGGGAAATTCTCAATAAGTGGTTTGAAGTCTGTTAACACCTCGTGTTCGACTCCGGCGACGGTCTCGGGTTCGGGGTGTTACAATATCTACCATTATTCAAATTTGCCTGTAACAACAGCCATAGTCAAGTATAAAAATGGCACCTTACGAGGCATTGTACGGCCGCAAGTTCCAAACACCTTTGTATTGGACCGAGCTTAATGAGAAACAGATTCAGAAGGTTGACTTGGTTAAGAAAATCGAAGAGAAAATAAAAGTAATTTGAGATTGTTTGAAAGCTGCTTCCGATAAGCAGAAATCATAAGTGGATTTGAAAAGAAAAGAGATTGAGTTTCAAGTTTGGGATAAAGTATTTTTGAAAGTATCTCCGTGGAAGAAGATTCTCAGATTTGACCGTAAGGTCAAGTTGAGTCCAAGTTTTATTAAGCCGTATGAAATTATTGAAAAAATAGGGCCAGTGGCATATCAATTAGCTTTATCGAGAGTTGGAAAGGATTCATAATGTGTTTCACATGTCGATGTTACGACAGTATCGTTCCGATCCTTCACATGTGATTTCTCCAATAGAGATTGAAATTCGACTGGATATGGTGTACGGTGAAGAACCGATTAAAATTTTAGCTTGAGAGGTTAGACAATTGAGAAATAAAAATATAGCCCTAGTGAAGGTTTTGTGGCAAAGACAAAGTATTGAAGAAGCTACGTGGGAACCTGAGGAGGCTATGAGAAAACAGTACCCAAACCTTTTTCCTAGTAAGATTTTCGGGGACAAAAATCCCTAAAAGGAGGGGAGAGTTGTAACAGCCCGATTTTGGGGCTAGTCGAAATAGTGGTTTTGAGACCATGAATCTGACGCAGTAAAATTTTTTATTATATTTTTGTGGTCTACGGTTTCACGGAATGATTTGGTGAAAATTTCATTCGAAAATTTTGTCGTTTGGGCACTCAATTATGCAAAAGGATTAAATCGTAAAAGTGCAAAAGTTGAGTTCTACATGTTAAAGGTGTCCAATTGCTATGAGATTTAAATTAGAGGTACTTAGTTGGTAATTATACCATTTGTTAAGTTAGTGTACAAAAATGGACATGGTGAGATAAAATTAGAAAGTTTGGCAAAAAGGGCATTTTGGTCATTTGGTAAATAAAAGAATAAAAAGGGAAAATAAAGCCAAAATTGTGTCCATCTTCTTCTACCTTGGCTGAATTTCATAAGGACACCATAGCTAGGGTTCTTCAACTTTCAAGCTTGATTGTAAGTGCATTCTAGCCCCGTTTTTAATGTTCTTTACATTTTTGAAGTCCTCGTAACCCTATTTACCTATTTCTACCATTATTTTGAATTAGGGTTCATGTTTAAAAATTTACCCATGTGTGACATGCATGTGTTTTGATGTTTAATGGTAGAAAATGAAAGTTCGATGTGTAATAAACAACTTTTACTAAGTGATTTATCATGAAAATACCTAAAAAGGACCTATTTGTAAAAAGTTGTAAAATGGGTAGTAAAAATCTGATTTGAAGAAAAATATGGGCTGATATGAACATGTATATGTTTTGGCTAGGCTTAGGTAACAAAGAAATTGAGTGCATTTCATTTTATGAGCCTAAAGACTAATTTGTAAAAATGTAAAACTTTAGGGGCAAAAAGGTTATTTTCCCATAATGTGATGTTTGGAGGGATTTTAGTAATGTGAATTGTAAATAAGTTAAATTTGCTATTATAGATCAAGGAAAATGAAGTTCAGACCTTGATCAGGGAAACAATAAGGTTTTTAACGATTAAATCCTTATCTACTATTTTTGGTACCGAGGTAAGTTCGCATGTAAATAATGTATTATTATTTCTGTTTTAATTGTGTTTTTATTTTATGAATAGTGATTTATTCTTTGAATGAATTTGACAAAGTTCGACAAGCGACAAAATCTCGGTTGAGCCTTGGGAATAGTTTGGATACAAATGTCATGACATTAGGGTTAATGAGAATACGTGTAAGACCATATCTGGGATATGGCATCGATACGAAATTACATGTAAGACCATATGTGGGATATGGCATTGGTACAATACCATGTGTACAGGACTCCCGAGTATCCTTATTATTCCAAGTGGTTCAACGAGTAATTTAATGAGTATGCCAAAGATGAATTGTGTGTAAATCCAATTTAAGATGACTCAGGTACGTATGTAAAACTCATACGTAATGAGCTTATTGTGTAATGAACCCTCGGTAAGGTTATGATGGATTAAGTTATGATTATAATATTTTACTAATATTTAAGCCAATTATTATTATGTTAATGATAAGTTTTTGGTTACGATGCTTATTATTTGCATAGGAACTTACTAAGCTATATAACACGCTCCCCTTTCTTTTTCCCTTGTCTTATAGTGTAGCCAAGTCAGCTCAGGGATCAAAGACGGTCGGTGTTCCATCCACACTATCAAATTATCATTTTGGGTACTTATGATTACATTATTTTGAGTTATGACATGTATAAGGACTTGGTCTTTTTGTTACGTATCATAGTTGATTTGGCCAAAAGTGTTGGCTTATGTTATTTGATAATTCATTTTGTAAATGGCCATTGAAATTGGCTAATATTGGCTTAAGTATATATATGCATATGATGATGCTTCCACGGATGTGTGAATTTGCATGGATTGAGTTGATAAGTAGGTGATGTTTGTATGTGATAGATGGTTGCATGAAAATGACACATTGATATCTTGTTTGTGGTTGAATTGGTTGTATGAATATACTTGGATTTGTGTTGCTTGTTGTTGTGTAGGTTGGTGCAAGTAAGGGTGGCAAAATGGCTTGGTAAATAGCCTTATTTTTGTCCACACGGGTAGACACACGAGCGTGTGTCTAGGTCATGTGTGACACAGAGCTTGTCCATGGGTGTGTGATCCAGTCGTGTGTCCCCTACATTTTGAATTTTAGCTTCGAATTGGTCACACGGCCGTGTGTCTCAGTCGTGTGAAAGAGATGGCCCAGGGACATGGGCGTGTGCCCAGGGCGTGTAAAGTCTGCACCTATTTTATGAAAAATTATGAATATTAAATTGCCCACATGTCCTAAGCACGAGTGTGTGACATAGCCGTGTGATTACAATTTGTTGATGATGTCATAAATAGATAGTTACACGGGTTAGGGACACGGGCGTGTGTGACCACACGGCCTACCGACATGGGCGTGTCCCAAGCCATATGGGCATATGACCTTGTTTTGATGAAAAATTTTCTAAGTGTTTTAAAATTTTTTTTCTAAAGTTCTTGGTTTAGTCTTGAACCACTTCTAATGCATGTTTTGGGCCTCGTAGGCTTGTTTAAGGGATGACATGAATGTTTTTGAAAAGTTTTAAAATTTGAGTGGAAATTCATGTCTCGATTTTAAATGTTTGTTTGATTTTAAGTCCGGTAATGCCTCAGACCCTGTTCCGATGTCGAATACGGGTAAGGGATGTTACAAATGCTTCTACTAGTAGTATGTTAATATGGAGTTGCTTCAAGACCTCAAAAAACCTTTTGAACTGAGCATCTTGTTTAAAATTATGGAATCTCTAAGGAAAAGGTAGAGGTGGTTGTCCTTTAGGTTTCTGATATTGTTTTGCTATGGCATTTTTGTTGGCAGCCTGATCTGGTTCTGCCACAGCATTCTTCTGCTTACCCTTTTCAAGCATAGTATTTTTTCAGATGGCTTTAGGATCTTTACATAGTTTTTATTCGAGTTATCAACTCCTACCATGGTATCTTGAACAATGTCATTCAACTGAATTCCACTTTTGAGAGTGATCACTTTGCAATGATCTTTCCCTTGTGTTCTCCAATTCTCAGTATCGCTTAGCAATGCTCTTTGTGGCCTTGAATTTAAAGCATTCGCTATTTGTACCACTTGATTTTCAAGAGCTCGAAGAGATGCAACCCGAATCTAAATTACAACATCACTTTTTTTCCATATACTCCTTCAACAAAGATTCAATAGAATTAGAAGATGATACTTGCCCTTGTTGAGCATTTTGCCTTGGTAACATTCTGTGAATTGCCCGCACCTTGATTATTCCAACTAAAATTTGGATGCTACTTCCACCTGGATTGTAAGTGTTGGAATAGGGGTTATTATTTTGGTTAAAGTTTCCCATGTAGTATACAAATGCTAGATGTAATGGGCATTCATCAAACACATGATCTTCATTGCAATAAAAACATAACAACTCGGTTGATTTCATCTCATGGACTGTAGTTGAATTTTTCATTGTTTTAAATATGTTAACTAGAGAAGATACTTGGGCTATCAACGAAGTGATTGCATCAAGCTCTATGGTACCAACAACTTTTTTAACTGCCCTAACTCTAGTTGTTGGATATTGATAATCATTGTTGGCAATCTTTTCCAAAATCCCATATGCTTCATTATACGTTTTATCCAACAATGTACAATTGGTGGAAGCATCAATTACCATCCTCGTATGCGCATTCAGCCCATTATAGAATATTTCCACATGAGTCCAATGTTGAAATCAATGTATCAGACATTTTAGAATTAATTCTTTAAATCGCTCCCAAGCTTTATATAGCATTTCATCCTTCAATTGTCGAAAAGATGTGACGTCATTTCTAAGCTTGGCATTAACATTTGGAGGATTATACCATAGCAAAGACCTCTGAAAAAGATCATTCCTTGATGCCATTATTTCTAACGGTAAAGCATTCAGCCATGCTCCCACACAATCTCTTGAAAATATGGAAACAATTTAAGTTACAGGGCATCTTCAGGACCACCCTGTTGCCTGAATGAGTCAAAAACTTCTAGGAAAATTAAAAAATGTAATCTTGGATCTTTAGTGGGCAGTCCACCAAACTATCTTACTATTTGCAAGATCTAAAACATTACCAGTTTTAGTTCAAGCTGCTGAGCCTGTATTTGTGGTCTAACTATCCCTAGATTCAGGTCATCCAAAATTGGTACAACATGCTCTCGGATTAGTCTATCTCGGTCATCTATCACCCCACGAACATGAGGATTAGCACCCTGACCATTCAAATTATCATTCATACCAGGTATCACCCTACAAACAGGAGGATTAGCATATTGACCATTCAAATTATCATTGAAACCAGGATCATTCCCATTCCTAGCCATTTTTTGTAGTTCTTTCTACCTTCTTCGTAAAGTTTTTTTGATCTCTAGGTCAAAAGGATATTCCTTGTTAGCAGGAATGCCTCTTCTCATGCACTGATGGCAAACCTATAGAAATTAAATATAACTGAGTTAAATAGAACTAAATGAACTAAGTAAATAATAAAGCCAAATTTCACCAAATTGTCGATCCCTAGAAACAATGCCAAAAACTTGTCGCGTATGAAATGATATGAGATCTGTGCAAGTATACACATCGAATTGAGTAATAAAGTGATGAGTGAGTATCATTCCCATAAGGACCAGATTGACGCACAAAAGTGGTCAAGTTATTATAATAAAAGGCAATTAATGCAATGGTAAAGCTATGATAAGTATGAAGTGGCAATTAAAAGGAATAATGATGTATGTAATATGTGGAATTAATGAAAACTGGGAAATGCTATGGCAAAACGAGAGTAGAAATGTAATGGTGATTATGAAAATGATTATATGAATAATATGTAACTGAACAAATAAGCAACTAAGGATGTGATGTCAAAGATACTACGGTAAAGGATAAGGGATATGCGATGTTAATATGGAAGGTTGGAATTACTAAGAATCTACCCTTACTGTCAAAAATGCCTTGGTAAAATCGTAATCACTCTATTGCTCAGAAGAGTTCTAAAGTGGTTTGCTCCTCTCGAGAGCAAAAACCTTAAGTTACCCTACTTGTGTCTATGGGCCTTTAATACGATACCCTGTACTGTTTCCATCTGTATGAATGCTACTCTATGTCTAGAGTCTACTAAAAGTATCTTTCGAGTACTTGCTCATATCATTCAATTTCGATCCAACTAATCCCACATTTTCAGAATTAAATTAGTTTATGGGCATGCTGCACGGTCATCTATGTCTAAGGATTGCATAGATACGATTAGGAAATAAAAACAATTGAATGTAACAATTATCTTCCTGTCGCAACACCATGGGTAGGAGCAAAGAATTGTAAAAATTATCTCGATGTCACGACACCACTATCTTATGACGCGACATCATTGACAATCTCCCAAATTTTCAAAAATGCAGGGTGTGTCTCGACAGCAAACCCAATGTTGCGACATAAGAAATCTACTAGATATGTTGCAACACAGAACCCCTATGTGGAGACATCACTGCAATTTTCTACAGGGTCAACCTAACCCTATTGCACAAACCAACTTTTTAACTCTAAAAACACCCAATTTTTAACCTCAAAAACACTACTTTTAAACATAAAATTACACTATTAAGTTAACCTAACCTAGTTTTAACATTCAAACTATTCCAAAACCTCTCTAAAACCTCTAATTCTGAAACCCCCTTTTACACTAAAAGCTTAAGTTTTCCATTCCCCACCCCCGATTATAAAGATCACATTGGAGGAAGCTACAAACAAAAGATCAAAGAGGAAACACATATGAATTCATGAAGATTAAGGTTAAATACTCTCGATTCTATTTTACTGTTTCATTTATTACTATTCATTTATATTCCTGCTAGAAATTTTAAAAATGCCTCTGAGTAAGAGCAAGAGAACTTTTGTTTCAGAAACCCTGACTATTTCAGACCCTATCAGGTTTCATCGTTTGAATGTTGAAATTTTTTTCTCGGGTCACAAGGAAAACCTTTCATACAAAAACAAGGGTTCGAACCCTTTATGGTCTAGTACAAGGAAATATGGACTTTCATTCGATATGACCATTGGGATAGATTTTGTGTCATTCCCAAATAAAACACAGTTATTCATGTGGTTTATGAATTTTATGCTTCTCTTAAACACCAGATAGTTTGTCATGGCACAGGGGTATATGTAACAACCTGATTTTGGGCCTAGTCGGAACAGTGGTTTCGAAACCACTATTTTGGGGTCGAAGAAATTATTTTTAATGATAATTTATGTGTTATAGCATGATCATATGAGTGCATGAAAATTTTGGTGTAATAATTTTAGCGATTTCATGCTTAATTGCGAAAAAGGACTAAATCGCGTAAAGGGCAAAAGTTTTGTTTTGCTAGTTAAAGGTATCAAATAGCTATGTAACATTAAATTAGGGTCTTTATTGAGTAAATAGACCATAAATATGCTAGTGGCTAATCAAGGAGACGAAAAAAAGGTTGAAAAGTCAAAGTTGGTGTGCATTAGGTGACTTATTTGGTAATAAAATAAAACAAAAAGAAAAAATTATTGTCATCTTTTCATCTTCCTTCTTCCCCACCGAAAATACCAGCAAAGAAGGGGTTTTGAAAGCTCAAAAATTTCAGAAACTTATATCCCTTACAATAAGTGATTTAGATGCCTATTTTTGATAATTTTTGTACTTTTGGAATCCTTGAAGCATAAACTAGCTAATGGGGGGACTATTTTGTGAAATGGTTGATAGTCTAGGGATTTTCCATGAAAGGATTTATGTTTTTTCTGAATTTTTATGGAAGAAAATGAGTCTTTGTTGTGTATAAACAACTTTTGCCATTTTGTAAAAGTTATAAAATAGGTTATAATTGTGTGAAATAGTGGAAATTTAGGGTTTTCATAAGAGTAATAATTGGTCAATTAAGTTGGCTAATAAGGAAATTCTATAAAAATCTATTTCCGGGCCTAAGGGTAAAATGATCATTTTGTGAAAGTCTAGGGGCAAAATGGTCATTTTGCCAAAAATGTGAATTTTGATTGTCCAAATTTTTTTAGTGATTAAATGAGTGAATTTCGTCATGTTAGATCAAGAAAATCGAGATTTGGGCTTAAATCGAGAAAGTGTGTGGTTAAAGAAAAAAGAGAATAATTAGCTGAAATTACATTTGACGTAAGTCCGTGTGATTAAATGAGCATGATATTTATGCCATTGTTATTATATTTGAAAATCTATCTTTCCATGATTGTGTTAAAGTTTATGTAGATGATATTGTATATGAGAAAGTGATGTCAAATGTAAATAACATTTATGTGTTGATTGAATGCTTGGAGATTTGATGGAATAGGATATTCCATTGACACGAGAAAGTTGTATGTAAATAATACAACTACATTGTTATTATATGTGTTTGAATTGATATAGCATAAATTGCTTGTTTGTGGAAATGATTATGAATGGTGAATTTTAAGATAGTAGAACTCCTGTAAGAACCTTAGGAACAAATCAGATATTCACGCCATGACATTTGGGTCATTTGTGCGCTAGTGTAAGACCATGTCTAGGACATGACATTGTCACCGAAACGAGAGCCAGTGTAAGGCATGTCTGGAAAATGTATCGGCTACGAGATGTGTCAGTGTAAGACTATGTCAGGGACATGGCATCGGCACAGATATGTGAGAGCTAGTGTAAGACCATGTCTAGGACATGACGTCGACCTCAATTTTGATAGTCAGTGTAAGAACATGTCTGGGAGTTGGTATCGACTTAATGGATGAGCCAGTGTAAGACCATGTCTGGGACATGGCATCAGCATTATACCCTATGTTTGAGGCTTAGTGAATATCCGATAGCTTTCCGAATGGTTCAATGGTGAGAGTTACAGTTTAAGCTAAATGAGAAAGGTTATGACCATATTGTGAGTGGTACAGGTACTTACATGAAATTGATGAGCTGTGAATTCAATTCATGTTATATGATTAGTAAGGAATGAATATGAGCATCTTGAGTAACACAGTTATGTATGCCAAGCTCATGAGAAATAATTTAGTTTATGATGCACATTTAGTGAAGATGTAAATAGGTAATTCATGCTTATGAGAATGACTTTGTGATGAACTTGTGATTATAGGTCTACACTTATGATGTATGAATATGTAACCTTACCAATGTGGTGAAAATGAATTAATATGGTGTAATAAACGTAGTATCGTTAATTTACACTAAAACAGTTTTGGGTAGCAGCCATAGTCTGACTTAAAAAAAATCCACCAAAAATTGTGTAAATTGAGTTAGAGGCTAAATAAAATATGAAATTAAAGCCTAATGAGTCTAGTTTCACATAGAAGAAACGGTGTAAGCAAAAGAGTTTCATATTATGAAATATTGTAATTGTTGTGAGATAGAGTCAGAATGACTTCGAAATCCCCTGTTCTGATTTGAGAAAATAATTTAAAATTATAAAAAAATAATTATGAGTTATAATTTATATTATTAGAATTCTTAATGAGTCTATTTTCAAGGTAAATAGACGGAAACATCATTCGAGCCTCATATTATGAGATAAATAATTTTTAGTGAAGAGAGGTCAAAAATGTCAGACAGCGAAAAAGGATAACTTTAAGGAATAAACTGTACTAATTGGCTGAGACAAAAATTCTGAAAATTTTATGATAAGAAGATATGTAGTCTAGTTTTAGGGAAAACTAGCAAAACTAATTTGGAGTTTCGTAGCTCCAGATATAAATAATTTAGTGACTGTGACTCGAGAAAACAACTTGACTGGAACATGAGTAGAAATGCAAATAGGGTTGTATTTCCATGAGAAGCAAGTTGATAAATTGCTTATTATTTTCATACGGTCTTACTAAGCTATAAAGCTTACACCCTTCCTTTACTTTACTTTCCTTTAGTGTTTTCAGGTTAGCTCGGGGTTAGAGATCGTCGGAGGCAGCATCACACTATCAAGTCGCTACCTTTGGAATAATGAAGCATATATTAGAAATTTCAAGTGAGTGGCATGTATAGGGATCTAGTTGATTGACATGTATTATTTTGCTTTGGCCAAATGTGTTGGCTTATGTTGAGTTATATATATATGGCCATGAGATGTGGCTTATATTGATTTTGGCTTGTAAGCCTAGTTATTCATGTCATGTCTAATGTTTATAAGGTGATTATGATTGTTTGCCATGCATAGTTAGTAATATGACATATGTGTTGGATGTATGCTCTATGACAAATTGAGGTGGCCATAGCCATATAGTAATCACACGTTATAAACACAATGTGATAATAATTGAACTTGAGTGCTTGATGGATAATTTGGTAACCATAGCATAATGGTAAAAGTGGTCATCAAAATGACAAGTCATATGAATGTGAAATAAGGAATCTAGACTTGGTATTGCATGAGTAGATGCATTACTTGTAATAGGAAATATTAATGTTAAGGATATGTCTTGATAAAGAGTTTTTAATCACTAAAATGATGCCATGATTTGCGATTTTGATGTGCATAAGGTTGTAAGAGATTATGGGTAACATGAAGGCTTGGAAAATAGCCTAAGTGTTGGCCACACAGGCTGAGACACGGCCGTCTGTCTCAACCGTGTGAGAAACATGGCTTGGAGACATGGGCGTGAGGCTCGGTCGTGTGGTTCGATGTGCATACTAACATCATAAACAGAGAGTGACACGGCCTGAGGACATGGGCATGTCCCTATGTCCACACGGGCGTGTGACCTTGTTTCATGGAAAATTTTTCTAAGTTTCCCTGAAACTTCTCAAAGTTCTCGGTTTAGTCCAAAATCGATTTTGATGAATGTTTTGGGCTTTGTAAACCCAAATAAGGGACTAAATGCATGTGTTAGAAAGGTTTTGAATTAAAAGAGATTTTATGGCCCGATTTTTGCATGAATGTGTATGTTTAAGTCCGATAATGCCTCGTACCCTGTTCTGGCATCGGACTTGGATAAGGGGTGTTACAGTATATGTGACTACTGTCACAGTTCAAGCCTTTCCTTAGCGATATTTATGAGTTTTATGACATTCCATTTTATGAATAATATTTTATCGATGGTATAGGTTTGGACAGATTACAAAATATTGATATGAAGGGTGTCATAAAGTATCTAACTCAAGATAGGGTAGTTGGAACTATAGGCCAGATATGGGGCTACCAACTAATTTTAATCAGGTGATTATGTTCCCTATAGCCAAGATATTGATGTAATTCATTGGCACCCGTATTGCATTCGCACTCAATGTTTCCTAAATTAATGTTTTTCGAGCTATTTTGCTATATGGTATTTTGCAGCATAAACAAATTTGTGCAAGGCGTTGGATTGTCTGAGAAATGAAACGATGCATACAGAGTTAGAAGACTGAACTTTTGTTTCCTCATTTAGTGACAGTATTATTGTTATATGTAAATAACTAATGCAATTGTGCAAGTGTACACGTCATTCTTTCTAAATTGTATCATATCCACAAGGATCAGAAATTGGTAAGAAATTAAGCAAGTTATTGTAATCCTATTAACTATACTAAATAACAGGAAATATTCTTAAATTGAATAGGATGTTTGTATAATGAATTAATGAAATCAAATGCTAAAAACAAGGAATTGATATGGCAAATAAAATGCAATAGAAAATTACAAAGAAAAGTAAGAGTAATTATGTTGTTGAATGAATAGGGCTAGAATTATTTAGGAGAAATGCTCATAGCAAAATAATGTCATGGTAAAATATTGTCTAATTAACTAATCAGAGAGTCAATACTGTAACTTACCCCTTTTGATAGCTAGATTTTAAGCTAAAAATCTAAGTTACTATATGTCTATAGAACTCTGTATTAATTACTGTAATGAACGTTCTTCTCTGCACAACTTGCAACATCTATGTTTATAGTGCTACGAATATTCTGTCGAGTATTTTCTTGCATCAAATGATTCAAGATCTAGTTTATTTAACCTTTTTAGAATTAAAAATACATCTAAGAACACAGCACACAATCATCTATGTCTAGTGCTTGCATTCATGTATTTAAAATAAGCATAAATTGAATTAAACAGTGATATAGGCAATCTCAAATCATGAGCATTTAAGATGATAAAGCATTCACCCAAATAACTCCAAACCAGAAAATATATACTTCATGGGTGGAAAATAAACACCAAATTTAAATCATTCACCAAAAATTAAATAAGTTGAATCACAAAAATCAAGAAACCTAAAGGCAGAACTGCAAGATTTCTCGCCACACTCCAGCTTCTCTTTTATCTTCCAATTGTACATGAACCCAGATTAGATGCCTCTTCCCCTTCTTCACATCTATATTCTGGTCACTATAGCTGCTACCCTTTTCTTTCTCTGGAATTCTACAATAGAGTTTCTTCTCTATGTAGAGAGAGGATTGTTGTCACCAATCTCTTTCTCGTACAAATTCTCCACCACTTTTTTGCTTCTTCTCTCTTTCTTTTATTAGGTAAATCTGTCCACTTCAGCACTCCTTTTTCATTCCTCTTTTCAAGATGGATTTTCTGGTACACGCACAGTTGGTTGAGAACGACGTGGATAAAGTACTGAGTCATCTTCCTAAAATTGGCATGGCAATTCTATTGGCAGTCAATCTCACAATTTTCCATGACAATGTTTCACTTCCTTCATTTTCCCTCTACATCTTCTTCCTATTCCTACACCTGTATTCACACAAAACCACATATTTCCTCCCTAGGTGATAAAAGTAACATAAAATGACCATAATATTGTAATCCAAGCTTTGTTATACAATGTTCTAAAAATATCCTAAAAATGCAAATGTGTTCATTTAATTACAACTTCATTTAGAGGCCTTAAATAAAACTCTTTTCAAGATTTATCACACCCTCAAACCTGAATTATTGCTTGCCCTCAAGCAAATGATGTTTGAATATGCATGAATACATGGAATTTCAAAAACAATCATTCACCAAAAGTACTACCAAATCGTAATAAGCATATTGTGTACCTCTATTCTAAGCAACTTTTACTAAAACAATGAAAAAATTGCTTACAATTTTTGTAAACCTACTTAGCCAATACAATGCAAAAAATGGTTCCTAAAAATAAAATTTTCTAAATATTTCAACAATTAAAACTATAGCAGATCTCCCTAAATATACTTAGGTTATCTCTCTCCTAAACTTAGTTTTTTTTTTTACTTATTCAATTTTCAACACAAAATTTCCTAGGGAATTCATATTGTCATAAGATTATATACTAGATTGCCACATATTATAGAATGTCACAATTTGAGTATAAATCACTCATTAAACAAAAGCTTTTAACTAAAAAGATGGATGGAGCAAACAACTACCTTCTTATCAATTTAGCCTTAAGATTCAGTGGAGTGTCCCTAGAATATGTACATATATATTATAGACAAACACTAATATTTGAACTCATTTTTCTGGTCAAATATATAATGGAGCAAACAAGATATTACTAACCTACTTAACAGGTTCAAACATTGGAGTATTCAAAGAATGCTACTATAACCCAATTGCATTTATATTTCAATTATTCTACTTTTAGAAAGTCATTTTCAACAACTGTCCTATGGTAAATATGCCTAAAAAACTCTCATCGTATTTTCTAAGTTTACAAAGAAGAGTTATTATCCTCATTGAACATTATTGATAACCATATACTCAAATAATCCAACAGTTAAACGCCAATTGAACGTTATTGCAAAAAGACTGTATGAACAATTAACAATGTAGTATATATGCTCAACACACCCCTAAACCTAAGGGATGCATTGTCCTCAATGCATGAACATGACAAATGAAAATTAATAAAAGCTAAATGAATGCAGGAAACAGAGAAAAACTAAAATAAAGGAGCATAAAAATATAAAAATCAAAGTTAAGAGGGGAAATAAATTACTTCACTTGGGTTGGGTGGATTTTCGTGAAACTATCTTGTAATGATGCGGCTCGTCTGTTAAACCAACATCTTCTTGAAATGCTTTTATGGTAGCCTTCTTGAATCTTTTTCACTGAAGCTAATTAATGGGCACCTCAGCTACATCCTCAGTATTAGACATCACGAGTTCACGTTCTTGTTTAGTCATTGCTGCATTGGTTTATGGTGCTTTGACAGAGATGGTTGGTGTAAAAGTGTGCTATCGATCATCGTCCTACTTGTCAAAGTCAAGGTGTGCAAACTTTGTCGGTTCTTCATCTTCTGCATTCTCTTAGATATGTTCATCATTGGATAAAAGTTCTTCAAGAAACATAGGAAATATAGGCATTGCCTTGGTGAATTTATTTTGAAGAGCTTTCCTGAGTGCAACATTGTGTTTCTTCACATATTCCCAATATAAAGTCGTTTTGGCTTTTGTTGTAGCAAAATCAGTGGATATTCTATTTTGTTGCTTTTCCACCATACCTAACTAATGTTGGAGTTGCTTGAGAGTATGCAGGACCAGATGGCCGTGGAAAATCATTGCCCATGAAACGTAGGACAATTAATTTTGTTATGATGCCTTTGTTGCTTATGGTCTCCTCATTGTTATAGACAAGGACATTTGCGCGTTGATAAAGGGCCGTGAGAAGATATGGGAAATTTAAACTGTCGGCATTCTTTTGCGTCCAGCAATGAACTTCTTGGAAAATTATTCTTCCAACATTGATTCTTCTACAAACATAATCAAATGTAGTAATAACATCCTTTCTTTAAAAATAGTAGAATTGTAAGTGGAAGGACTCAGATAGGATTTTAGAAAGTGATACCATACTCTGCAATGAGGCTTCAGGGAAACTCTATCAACAGTATAACAATTATGATGAGATATAGTCCAGTTAGTTCCATCAATAAAAAGATTTTGAAGAACCTGTTGTAGTCCTTCGACTATAAGCGTTGCTATAAAATTAGAATGTTCATTAGGACCCTCAAGAAAATTATAATGGGCATTAATAGAATCCTCCTCAAACCAAATAGAAACAACTCAGACATAGATGAAGGCATTGTTAGGAGATGTTAGATGTGCATAAAATTCTCTTGCCATTTTTGGAAGAACATCACCTGGGTGTGAGCAAAATGGTTTCCAACCATGTTTTTCCACTATTGAAGAAATAGAGATATCATAACCCAGGAAGGTTGAACCTTGAAAAAGGAAGCCTTTTTTAAAACAAAATGGTCTTTTAACTATGTACTTTAAATATTTTTCTTCAGCTATTTTGTTGAATAAGGTCTTCGTAGGTAAGGATGCAGAGGAAAATGATGTACTACGAGCCATTATTACAAAGGGATGTGAACTTGTGAGAAAGTTATTGACAGGTTTGCAGTGGTAATGGTGAAAAACTAATAGAGGAAAATGACAAAGACAATAACTAGGGATAACTTTGAAGGAAAAATTGATTATGTAAGTTCAGATAGTGACAGAAAATATCACAATGACATGGTTAAAAAGATTTACTTGACACACCACAGAAGTAAATTAAGCGGGAACCCAAAATTAATAGACAAAATTGTATAAAAGAAGTAGGCACTGGTTTTAAAGTTTTTTTTTATTATTTTGGCCCAAAGAAAAACCTATAACAATAAGGAAAAATTAAATGAATTTAATGAATAAAAAATAAAATAATAAAATAAAGAAAAATTTAAATTCAAGAGAAAATTTAATTATTTCTAAGGGAAATGAAATTTGTGTCATGTATTATAAGAGCTCCAAAATAATGTTTTAGGCATTAACCATTGACTTTGAAAGTGGATCTTGTTTTTCCATCTTTACTGTCAACAGCTCCATGAGGATATATACACTTGACTTTGAATGGTCCAGACCATCTCGATTTTAATTTTCCAGCAAATAATTTAAGTTTGGAATTGAAAAGCAAGACTTGTTGTCCAGGTACAAATTGTCGTGGCAAAATTTTCTTGTCATGCCTGTCCTTTATCTTTTTTTTTTGTATAGCCTTGCATTCTCATAAGCTTGAGCTTGAAATTCATCCATCTCATTAAGCTCTAATAGGCGATGAGTAGCAGCAGCACCCTAGTCCATACTTAGTTTCTTGATTACCCAAAATGCTTTGTGTTCTAGCTCAATTGGGAAATGACATGGTTTACCATAGATAAGCTTGAAAGGTGACATTTCCAACGGTGTCTTAAAAGCTATGCGATAAGCCCACAAGGCTTCATCTAACCTTGTTGACCAATCCTTGCGGTTGGGATTGACAAATTTCTCCAGGATCTGCTTGATTTCTCTATTTGAAATTTCAGCTTGTCCATTTGTTTGTTTAACCCCATATTTTTTTAGAGGGCCGACAACTAATCTGCAGTCAAAATGTGAGCCTTCATCACTAATTAAAGCACGAGGGGTACCAAACTTGGTAAAAATATTTGTATGCAAGAATCTCAGAATTGATTTGGCATCATTTGTAGGTAAGGCCACAGCTTCAACCCATTTGGATACATAATCCATAGTGACAAGAATATAAATTTTTCCCCAAGATGGTGGAAATAGACCCATGAAATCAATTCCTTAAATGTCAAATAATTCCACAACTAGAATAATTTATAGCGACATCTCGTGTCTTCTTGATAAGTTACCAGTTTTTTTTAGCAATCACAATTTTTACAAAACTCATTAGCATCTTTAAACATGGTGGGCCAGTAAAAACAAATTGAAGAACCTTTGCAGTAGTTCTCATGCTTTCAAAATGTCCACCATAAAGTGCAGAATGATAGTGACGTAGAATACTTTGAAATTCATCATCTGGAATTCATCTTCGAATTACTTGATCTGCACACTACTTGAATAGAAATGGCTCATCCCAGTAATATTGTTTGACATCATGAAGGAATTTGCTTTCTCCTTGATGATTGAGTACAGGTGGTAGCAACCCACTGACTAAAAAGTTAACAATATTAGCATACGATCGCAATGCCATAGCCAACAATATTTCCCCATCAGCAAATTCGTCTTTAGTCATTTGACCCTCACCATACTCATTCCTTGCTTCCAGTCATGACAAGTGATCAGCCATTTGATTGCCAATGCCTTTCCTATCTTTGATTTCCAAGTGAAATTTCTGCAATAGCAATATCTATCAATGAGTTTATGTTTGGCCTCTTTTCTCGTCACCAAGTATTTGATGGTAGAATGGTCTGTATAAACTGTGACTTTGGTACCTATTAAATAAGCTCTAAAATTTCAAAGGCAGACACCACTGCTAACAATTCTTTCTCCATGGTGGTGTAATTGAGCTATGAATCTGTCAGCATATGACTGGAATAATATATAACAATCTTGGCTTTTCTTTGCCCTAGCACTGCTTCGACAGCAAAGTCACTTGCATCACACATTAGTTCAAATGGTAGAGTCCAATCTAGTGCAGTGACTATAGGTGTTGTAGTTAATCATTTCTTTAACTCTTCGAATGCCTTTAAGCATAACTCATCAAAATAAAATGATCTGTTTTGCTCCAACAATTGACATAGAGGATTCAATATCTTAGAAAAACCCTTGGTGAAGCAACGGTAAAATCCAGCATGTCAGAGGAAGCTTTTGATTCCTTTCACTGAAATGGGTGGTGGCAACTTTTCAATGATTATTTTTTTTCTTTTTTGACGGGAATTCCTTACTGTGAAATTTTGTGGCCCAAAACTGTGCCTTCACAAACCATGAAGTGACATTTTTCCCAATGCAGCACTAGATTTGTTTCTTGACATCGGCAAAGTACTAACTCCAAAATTTTTAAGCAATATTCAAAAGTGTCGCCAAGCATCGAAAAATCACCCATGAATACTTTAAGAAATTTCTCCACCATGCCAAAAAATATTGCCATCATGCAATGCTGGAATGTTGCCAGGGCATTACATAACCCAAATGGCATTTTTTTTAAATACAAATGTTCCATAACAAAAAGTGAATGTAGTTTTTTCTTGATTAGTTGGAGATATGGCAATTTGGTTGTACCCTGAGTAGCCATCTAAAAAATAGTAGAAGGCTTTCCCTACTAGCATCTGATCTATAAAAGGCAAAGGGAAATGGTCTTTATTTATTGCTTTGGTAAGCTTTTGATAATCCATACAAACTCCCCAACCTCTGACAGTATGTGTGGGAATAAATTCATTGTTATCATTGCTGACTACTGTGACTCCTCCTTTCTTAGTTACACACTGAACATGACTGAACCAAGAGCTATTAGAAATTGGGTATATAATCCCAACATCTAACCATTTGATAATCTCCTTCTTAACTACTTCCTTCATGACAGGATTCAGTCTCTTTTGCTGTTCAATAGATTGCCATGACAATCTTCAAGTATTATTTTGTGCATACAGATTACTGGGCTAATTCCTTTGATATTCGCAATTGACCATCCTAAAGCTTTCCTGGATTTCTTTAAGACCTTCTATAATTGCACCTCCTGGTCTATTGTAAGCTCAACAGAAATAACTGCAGCCAATGTATCATTTTCTCCCAAATAAGCGTACTTCAAATGCACTGGTAATGGCTTCAAACCTAGCATCGGTTGATCTTCTATTGATGAGCGAAGAGGGTTGTAAGAGTGACTTGATAACTCTAATGATTCAAAGCTCCTTCTGCATCCATTTTCAAATTCCTGAGTTTCCATAAGTTCTTTAGATTCTTCAGTCAAATCTATTTCATTTAATTTGATAGAGTTTGCATTAGAATTGTTGCGCATATGTTCTGCAAATTCTTCCTAAGTTACAATGTCAACAGATTCTACAGCATGGCATTCTTCATCTAGATCTACACACTTTAAAGCATCAAACACATTAAAATTCAACCGCTGATCGTTAATTCTCATGGTTAACTCACCTTTCTATACATCAATCAATGTTCTACCAGTTGCTAAAAAAGGTCATCCTAGTGTTATAGGCACCTCTTTATTTGCTTCACATTTCAGAATAATAAAATCTACTGGAAAGATAAACTTGTCAGCTCTTACCAGTACATCTTCAATTTTACCTTTTGGATGGACATATGATTTATCAGCTAGTTGCAGTGTGACTATAATGGGTCTTGCCTTTCCTATCCTAAGTTTTTTGAAAACAAACATAGGCTTTATTTTGATACTTGCACCTAAATCGCATAATTATTTACTTAGATAATGGTTTCCAATCAAACAGGGTATAGTGAAACTATGTCAATCTTTTAATTTTGGTGGCAGTTGGTTCTTCAGCATTGCTGTGTACCATTTTGTAAGTACCACAGTTTCAAACTCCCCTAACCTTCTTCTCTTGGATAGGATATCTTTCATGAATTTCACATAGTTAGGCATTTGTTCTAATGCTTTCACCAAAGGTATATTGATGTGTAATTATTTCAAGACCTCTAGAAATTTCTTGAATTAAGCATCTTGTTTTGACTTTTGGAAATACTGGGGAAAAGATGGTGGTGGCCTTCCTTCCACTTTTTGAGGTTGCCTTGCCATGGAATTTTTATTTCCTCGGTGAGATGAATTTGCTTTAGCATGCTTTTGTCTACTGCGACCTTTTGTAGTTTCTTAAACTTCTGGTTTGAAAGTTGTGCTTCTAGGAACTTCTGAACTTGTTTCCTTAGAAAAGGCATCATTCACAACTCCTGGCAGTTGAGTGTCACTCCAGAGTGTTATGGCTTTACATTTTTTTTTCTTTGAGATCTAGAACTTTCTATGTCACTAGGCAATGCTCCTTGTTTTCTAGAGCTTAATGTAGTGGCAATTAAGGAAGCTGTCTGGCTCTGAATAATTGCACCATTCTTAGCCATATACTCTTTTAATAAAGCTTCCATAGCTAATGTTGAATATGATGAACTTTTTTTCACATTTTGTTGCGGCATTGGTTGACTATGTCCAGGTGGTACCCCAACTGCATTCTGTCTATTAACAGTGCTGACATTTCCTATTCCCTAATTACTCCAGCTAAAATTTTGATGTTGCTTCCACACTGGATTGTATGTGTTCGAGAAGGGATTATTATTGCTACGATTAAAATTTCCCATGTAATACGTAGACATTGGATTGAATAGGCATTTATCAAAAACATGATATTTTCTATAATATACGCATTCTAGTTCTGCAGCGTTTATCTCCTACACTGCAGAGGGTCTTTTTAGACTTTTAATCATATTTGTTAAAAATGATACCTGAGCTGTTAACGATGTAATCGCATAATGTTCCATTGCTCCGGCAACTCTTCTACTAGTACCAACTGTAGTAGTGGGGTACCAATAATCATTATTTGCTATTCTTTCCAAAATTTTGTATGCTTCATTGTAGGATTTGTTAACCAATGTCCCATTAGCAGATGCATCCACCACCATTTGCGTATGAGTATTTAATCCATTTTAGAACATTTACATTTGTGTCCAATTTTGAAAACCATGCATCAGGCATTTTCTAGGGTGTTTTTCGTCTGCACAATCATAACTAACATGCTAAACAAGTTGTAATTGTCCTAATTTGGTCATCTAACCCAAACACCATAAGTCTGAACTCTCAAAACTTAATTAGGGAGTTCAATTCATCATTCAAATTTTAAAATTTTGTTTGTATTTAGGTTTTAGTTTTACATTTTCAACTTCTTTTCAATTGTAAACGTTTCTTTTAATTGCATTCTTAGTTTAGTTTTATTTTATTTTATTTCATTTATGTTATTGTTTCTTCATCAAATTCAATAATCACCACATCATTCAAGGGTTTCAAGATTCAAATGCAATTCAAGATCTTTGAATTCTAAGTATCTCTTCTCTGTTCTCTTTATCTTTACATTTTGTTGAATGTTTAATAAATTGATAGGAAATTTTTCATCTAGAATGAGCCAAAACTAAACCCTAGGAAGGTTGATGATCTGAAGTGGGATCGATTAGCTTGGGTTAAAGGTTCAAATCTAGTTAGTTGGATTAGATTAAGTGGAATAAACCTTATAATTGACAACTCTAGGAAGTAATTTAGGAAAAGATAGTCTTCTTGGAATCAACTTAATCTAACCCAGTTTAATTTATCAAGTTGAAAGATAAGTAAGTTAATTCGATCAATTAATCTAGTTATAGGTCAATATACATTAATTAGGTTAATTGTTAGCTACTTAGTGCAAAACCCTATATCTAAGTTAATCATGAACATAGAAGTGATTCACCCTTCTATTTTCTTTAATTGATTTTTATTTTGGTATTTTTCTGTTATTTTATTCTGTAACCCATTTGCTTTGATTCTGTTGTAATATGATTTTGATGTGAGTAGTATTTAGCCCCAATAGAGTGTGATTTATTGCTTATAGTTTAGATTGAAAAAACCTCCATTGGATAAGATCCTTGCAATACTTCCATTATTTCGTTGTAATAATTATATTGCAATTTGACATGTACAATTGCAGGCATTGTACATAATTTTTGTATCTAATTACATTTTTCTAAGCCCTGGAGCACCCATGCTGAGGCGCGATCAAGTTGTTGGTATCATTGCCAAAGAGGTTTCAGTGTTAGATTAAATTATTAGTAATATTGCATGCTAGTAGGATAAGTAAGAAAGTTGTCAATTATGGATATTGTTTTTATTTGTTTGTAATTTTTTTTACTAACTTAGTTATTTTTCTTGTTCTAGTGTATGACTCGAAGTACGGGTAATTTAATCGAGTCTGACCCTAAACTTGAATGTACACTAAGGTGAGAATGTAAAACTATCATTTCAATAGAAGACTACTAGTGGTTGATCCATTGCATGAAAACCTATTGTACAAGGACCAGCCAGAGTAGATACCACCACCAGTAAAGCCAGTTTCGCAAATAGTAAAACCAAAGCCGGAGCAGAATCGTATGTTGCTTGATTATGCAACACCAAATCTGGATGTTGTGCGAGGCAACATCAATAAGCCAACTATCAATACCAATAATTTCAAAATAAATTTGTCCAGCATTCAGAAGATCCAGAGTAACTTGCAATTTTGGGGCTAAATCCATGAGGACCCAAATTGGCATTTAAAATTTTTTCTTCATCTATGTGATACTTTTTAATTTAATGGGGTCACCGATAACGTTATTCATCTTCGATGTTCACATTCTCATTGTGTGATAATGCTTCTATTTGGTTGGATTTGTAGGTTCTAGGCTCGATTGATACGTGGGCAGAACTTGCAAGCAAGTACTTGGCGAAATTCTTTCTGCCAAGAAAAATGATGCATTTAATGAGAGATATAACTAACTTTCAACAAATTGAAGGGGAGACTCTTTATGAGGCATGGGAGAGGTTGAAATTACTACTGCACAAATTTCCTACCACGGGTTAACCGAGTGGTTAAAGATGCAGATCATTTACAATGATTTCAAAAACATAAAAATCATTAAAAATGGGACAAAACTACATACCATGCATGAAGAAATTCAAAATCAAAACTTCCCCTATTTAATGGTGATTTTGGCCAAGGAAGAAGAAAATGAAAAAGATGATAGGTTTTTCATCTTTTGTTTAATTAACATTTAACTTAATTATCAAAGTATTTAATTAACCTTTAAAAATTATCATAATTACATTAAAACCTATCCATGTACATCCACTATCATCATATATGGTATAATTACCATTCAAGTCCATTAAATTTCATTTCTAAAGCCATTTGACCCTTTTAACTAATAGAACTCAACTTTTACACTTTTTTACGATTTAATCCTTTTACTTAATTAACTACTTAAACATCAAAATTTCTTAATGAAATTTTAATATAACCCTAACATATTCTCGTAGACATTAAATAAATAATAGAATAATAATTCAATCTTCAAATTGTGTGAAATTTTAATATAACCCTAATATATTCTTGTAAACATTAAATAAATAATATAATAATAATTCAATCATCGAAATTGTAGTCCTAAAACCACTATTTTTTTCATCACTAAAAAATGGACTGTTACACATGCAGTACATCGGATAGGACATTCGTAGTGTGGCATACCAAAATCATGAGTGGATAACAGACTATGTATGATTCACTCATATGCTTTGACGGACTATGTAAAAGCCTAAGTTCAAATAGATGAGGAATTGAAAGCTAGTGCGTTGGGTATATAAATTCTACAATTTGTAATGTCATTCACAACAATGGAATTCATAACCCGATACATGGGTAAATGATATCCTCTAATTCCATTACACTATTGATGAAAAGTAAAAGTGGCCACAAATTTTTCATCTTTGTGATGAATGACTTGAATACTATTTGATAGTAATTGACTTTTCATGAATGAATATGTAATGGTTACCATAAGATAAAAAAAATATCATATTGGGAAAACGAATATTATCCCAAATAGATTAAGGATAACCTTTGAGGTTAATACACTTTATCATTAACTCAACATGTACCACGGATGAGTCAACTTGGGACAATTTCACCAAGTAACATGTATTGACTACTTTTCCTCATTAAAAAGAAAACATTTTTCAATGAATTCCACATGATAATACCTACCTCAAGACTGAAAAATTATCATATGTTATCACAAGATAGTTATCTCTTTTTAGGAAATTCCCTCAGTGAAATCCAGGTGACAATACCTTAGGGTCGATAAATTGTCATGCCATCACAAAAGACCATTGATGGAGACCAAAGGTCTTGTTTAGGGACATTCTCTCACTCAATTGTTGACCACCTATAAACGTGTTATCGTTTATTGTAAAAATTTTAGACCAAAAATATAACAAATTAAATTGACGATTATCGCAAGGGTACGGGTCAATTGTAATATAAGAAGTTTACAACGAAACACTGGTAAGTATTTAGAGGACAGTACCTAGGGGATTACAGATCGGAGAAATTCATATTAAATCAATTATAAAAAATAATTACTAGCCTAATCAAGTCATGAATTAATAGTTTGGATCCAAGTTAATAATTTAATTAAATTAACTAATCTAATTTAACCTAATGGACTTTCCTATTCCTAGTGTCGACAATGTGAGCCTCTAGCTTATGACTAATTATATCCCCAATTATCTAATTAAATAATTAATTATCCTAAATTGAGTTATTTATCACCCTTAGCTAAGATTACCCTCCTGGTTCATCTTCACTAAGGATTACCACCTAAGTCACCCTTTCGGTCTCACCTGTCTCGATATTCTATCAGCGGCATCACTCCCTAATATAATAAGTACCCTTGAATAAATAATAACTTAATAAATAAATTAGCTTAATACTCAACTCATACAAGATATAATATAAACACAATTATTCAATTATTCATACAAATGCTAATTGATTAGAGAAATGAAATTATAAATAAAAAAATAAGAGATTGGAGAAAACTCATGAATATATTAAAGTGCGGTGCCAAAACAATCTTTGCTTGCTATTCTCTTCACATCGGAATAAAAAAAAGTTTTGACTAACCAAACATGAAAAGAAAAGAAAACTAAAAACTATGTTTGATGAGTTGGTTGATGGACTAATCCTCTAATTTGTGTACAGAAGCCTCTTATTTATAAGCTAAAAGATGTACACTTTATGCTAGGTATGCCCCCAATACTTTGGGTGCATGTAAGAAATAAAATTTATGAGAATCTACCAAAATATGGTTGTTGACATCATCCTTGCTTGTGACCCAAATTCATGTTATGGCTCAACATAGGGCTACTATGGCTCAACATGGGGTGCGTGTCATGCCACGACAGTCTTTTTGTGGCTTTGGACATTTTTTTCATGCTTTCACGGCTCAGAAGCTTTTGCATCACTCTTCCCAAGTTCCTAAGTCAATTGGGCCTAAAATTAAGCCTCTTGCACACTTAAATACAATGATTAACCTTACCTAAGGCCTGTGTCGGCCTAATAGGTCGTCAATGCTAAAAAATGTGTTAAAATACTTACTTTTATTAAATTTTAATCCTAAGTACTAAATGTTGAAAACATAATATAACATACTAAATTTCCTAGAAAACAAGCTTCTTAAGTGTGAAAATAGACCGAAATAACTACTACATTTGGCGGCGGGTCAAATACCCCTACACTAAAGTCTTTTCTTGTCCTTAAGCAAACTAAACTAAACAAAATAAAAAAATAAAATAAAAAACAAAAAATAAGCATGCAAAGGAAAGAAAATGTACTTGAGGTAGCTTGATACACGAGATTGGATCGGAGCATCTACACTAGGGAAAGTTTCCTAAATATATAACTCTAGCTAGAAATTTACACAATTCAAAATTTTTTACACCTAAATGAGTTAGTTAAATAAATTACAAAGTAAATAAGTTAAAGAAAATTAAATATATACCTCATCAAAATGTATATACTAATATAGTATTTATTTTTTAGAGTATCATCGGTTCAATATTTTCCCTACTCAATTTATTTTTGTTCATACTTTGAACTCAAATGCAGTAATATTTCCCCGCATTATCCCTTATGATAATTTTTTTATTTATTTGTGCCAATATGATTTTGATTTTTCTTGGGCACTTTTTGTAAGCGTTATACTGGTTGTACTACACCATTTCAATAACCATGGATTTTACTAAGTAGTTTCTTTTTAATTTGAAAATCCTATAGTTTTATGAATATAATTACCTATTCGTATCTACCTTTATCACTTGGTATATTTAATCTCTTTTCCTATTTACAGTCTAATAAATTGAACTAATATAAACAACCTTAATTATTTAATTTTAGGCTAAATTTACAATTTACAAAAACAACGTAGGTATATACTCCTAACCAATCACTTCTATTTGTACAAGCTCAAGCACATAGAAAACATGAAACTAAAAACTGAAAATGAAAGAAAGAAAATAAAGTAATATCACAGAAAAGATTTAAAATTTTTTCTAAGTCACCCCATACTTTATCCAGCAAATTGTTCCTAATGTGCAATTAAAAATATTAAGGAAAGAGGTTACCTGATTGGCGTGATACGTGCAACTCAATTGGTAGGATTACTCCTCCTTGAAGTTTTGCTCGTACTTGTAATGCCATAAAAAATACAGGATCCCAGCAAAGAAAAACTTAACAATATATATATATATATATATATATATATATGATAAAATAAAAACCATCCAGAATTAAAATAAGTCTTGAAAATATAAACCCAAATTAAAAATTAAAAATGTTTAAAATTAGTAGAAATTAGGTTCTAACTCCTCCATTGGTGCTTTGCCCCTCTCGCGCCCTGGTGATGCTTCAGTAACTTTCCTTTCTGATGTTTAGGTCAGGTTGTAATGGCTCGAGTCGCATATCACCATGCCTTTCATTGATAAGCAGTTTGGCCATAATGTTCGCTCATAATACGGTGGTACGATTGGGGTCTCATCATCATATTATTCTTCTTCTTCGTTGCCACCCTCCTCGTCCAACGGTGCAAATCACTCGAACATGTTCGGGAGTGGTGTAGGTGTTGCCCATCTATTATGTTTCACAATGCAAACCAAAATGTCACCCATATCTTGCATTCATCGTGCCACCACTCCGAGATGAGCATGTCTATGAGTCCTGTCATCTTGGACATCTGAGCTTTACTCTTTCTCTTCATTGACCCTTGAGGATTGCTCTTATATTTCGTTCATTGTTACTTCTCCTTATTTTGCTTCCGGTGGACCTCAATAAACAAGCCATATAGGTTGTCACCAATCATGCTCCTTGTCGATCATTTGAAAGGTTCCATGGGAGACATAAGAATATTCACTCATTGACGTAGAGCTATGATCACATGCGAAAAGTATATAATTTGCTTGCGACTCCCATAAACTCAAAATTATATAGGGTTTTCTATATATTTTTACCACCTTTTTACTTAATAAATATGTTTATCTTGAGAAATTGTTCTTAAAATAAGTGAAATTTACTTAATGAGTATGTGAAATTATGCTTAATTACATGATTTTTGAAAATATTTAATATTCTTTCATGTTCATTTATTAATATCTGATTTTTAACTATGTAGGAGGACCATTAAATATGTGATTAATGTGAATGAAACATGGACATGCACAAATTAATTCATGTGGATGGTAAGACAATGCAAATTAGGTCATGAGGTTAATAATTTGACCCAGTAAAAGAGGTGCTAATAGATGGACATGTCTACTACATTATTGGATTGAGAAACCGTCCAACAAGGGGGAACTAAAGCCTAGTTTTGGCACAAGTAGATGGCTACCCAAATGCAAGCTTTGAGGTATTTAATTGAAAGTCCTTATAGTTAGAAAATAATTAGAAATCAACCCAACAACTTGCTGTTGAAACCATCCACCTTATGGCTATTAATAACCTTGGTTTGAATTCAAATTGAGGAGTCTAAGTCATCCTTTTCTCCTTGAAATATGGCTGCCCATGTGTGGTAGAAAAAGAAGGAATTTTGAATATATTTTTATCTAACTCTAGCTCTTACCTTTACCTATAAAAACTATACACCAATCTCTTAATCCTTCATCCCTCACCCCTCACCCCTTATCCCTCATCCCTCACATCTCATTTCTCTTCTCTCATTAGAATTTCTTTACATTCCATTTTCATTTTCCTTCCCTTGCATAGTCACTCATCTCTTTCCCATCCTTTAGCCACAAAAGCTTCGTCAAAAGCATTCTTTAGCCGACAACTTTAGGAACTCCTTAGAAAAAGAAGTATCAAGAAGAATGAAGGAGTGCATCAGTCAGAATAGATCCAAAAGACTATTAATGGAATAGAGTTTATTCTTTTCTCTTGTTATTTATTTTAATTATGTTTTCTTTGAGTTTATTATTTTTTACCTAAACAATGATGTTTTAAACCCTATTTTCTAGGATGATTATGTTAATTCAATAAGATCTATTTTATTCATGTTTAACATGTCTAGGCTTTAGTCAATCATGTTTTCAATTAATATCATAATACATTTCATTCATACGTGATTGGGTGCCCTCGGATTGGTTGAGTGATCCTAATCGAATGACGGTTAGCAGCCACATAATTGAAAAGTGCAACACTCAATTTAGATCCTGAAACCCGACCCAAGTTGAGGTTCGTAATATCTTTAATTGGTTGTATTGCCTTGCATGGTTTTTAGACTTATGTAATTAAACTGTTGCAAACGTAAATGTCCCTATGACCTTATATAAATAATAAGAAACACATAGTTGATATGATTAGTAAAATGCATATTTATCTAAGTAAAAGAATTTGAATAGGCTTAATTTGCTTTCAAAACTCATGAAAGATCAAGTTTCCATGGAAGTATTTCCGAACATTGTTAAGCATGATAAAGTAAATTGAGTTGCTTAATATAATTATCCTAGCCCATTTAATGTTGATTGTTTTTGTTGCTAAAGTCATTCATTCGTGCATTTAGGTAAGTTGCATCTAGATTAGAATTGCATAGGGATCAATATTTGCATCTAATTAATTTTACTTAGTTTAATCATCATCATCTAAATTATTGAGTTTTTACATCAAATTGTTAATTATAATTTTTAAATTAATCGGTTAAGCTTATATAGTCCCTATAGAGACGATAACTCATTTTTACTTACTTATTACTTGAACGAATATGTACACTTGCACAAACCCCATTACAAGTTTTTGGTATCATTGTCGGGGACTATTGCCTTAATCATTCTTTGTGAAACTATTTTTACTTTATTTCTCAGGTTTTTTATGAGCATAAATTGAATCATTGATCTATTACCCATTGACCCTAAAATAGAGTGGACTTTTATACAAAGAAAGTACGAGAGATCTGTTGAAAGACAAGTTGAGATGGACCTTGGAAATCAAAATGATAGACTAGGTAATGGAGTCAATCTAGTGCACAACCCAGTCCTTATTGTTGATGATAGTGATTATGGCATCGCATGAGTTAAATAAGAGAATTAGAAAGCTAGATATCAAGGCACCCCAATTTGAGTTGAAACTAGTGATGTTTCAAATGCTCTAATCGGTGGGCTAGTTCAGTGGTATGCCAAAAAAAAATCCACACTTACACCTTAATTTGTTCATGTAGGTGAGTGGTTCATTTAAGTTAGTTGGTGTGACTAAAGACGGACTGAGGTTAAAACTATTTGCGTGCTTGTTGCGAGATCAAGGACGAGCATTGCTGAATTCATTGCCACATAGTTCAATATCTATTTTCCAAAAATTGGATGACGAGTCTTTGTATGTGGTATGGGAAAGTTTCAAGGAATTACTTCATAAGTGTCCTCATCATGGGACTCCTCATTGTATCTTGTTGGAGAAATTTTATAATGATCTCAACACACATACAAGATTAATGGTAGATGCTTCTACAAATGATGTGATTTTGTCTAAGTCTTACAATGAGGCTTACGAGATAATCGAGAGGATCTTATGCAACAATTACCAATGGCCGACAAGTTGAGCAGTTTCAGGAAGACGAGTAGCTGAAGTGCATGAAGTGGACACACTAACCTCATTCTCTACTCAGGTATGTTCTATTTCCTATATGTTAAAATAGTTTACCACTAATGGTTTGAACAATTTTTCAGCTCAATCACCAAGTCAGTATGATGTAATTTCTTATGTATATTGTGGGGATGGTCATTCTTTCGAGAATTGCCATTCAAATTCTAAAGCAATTTATTATGTAAGGAATCAGTATCAAAATAGAAGTGGACAAGGACCACAATCCAACTTCTACAATCCTTTGTGGTGGAATCATCCGAACTTTTCCTAGAGTAACCAAGAAAATGGACCAAACAACAATCAGATGCAGCATAGACCCCATCAAACCCAAGGTTTAACCAACAAGCCCTAAAACCAACTCAAGCTAAGTCATCAAGCAATTTGGAAGACTTGTTGAAAGCATACATGGTGAAAATGACATTTTGATCCAAAGTCAAGCAGCAACGTTGACAAATCTGGACAACTAGAGGGCCAGTTAGCTACTGAGCTTCGTAGTGTACACAGCAAGGAGTCTTGCCGAGCGATACAGAAAATTTGAAAAATATGGGTAAGGAACATTGCAAAATGGTCGATTTACGAAGTGATAAGATTTTGGAACCCAAGGAGGTTGTGGTTGAAGATGAACCTAATGAAAAAGAGGAAAGTCAACCAACAGTTGAAGTTCCTACAACAGAAAAGTTGGATGCTAAAAAATTTGATGAGGTAAACCCTAAACTAGTGAATTTTGAAAAGCTAACATGCTCTTTTACAAATTTGTCTTCTCAGAAAAGTTGGTTTTTGTAAATTGAAAAATATATAAGATTTTTCCTATATAATTTGTCACCTTTTACTTAAATTTGTTGTTAAAACCAAGTAATTTCTTAATAAATTAATGAAATATATGAAAATATGAAATTGGGACATAGAAAATAAAAAAATGTGATTTTATGCTTTATTATATAGTTTTATGCGAAAAATGGCTTCTTTTATATTTATTTGAGCATATTATATTTTCAAGCTATAAAGTGGGCCATACATGATTAAATTAAATAATAAAATATAAAGTTATATTTAATAATTTATTTTAATATGTTTCATTAATAAATTGGGTTTTAATTAATTAAGTAAATTGATTAATTAAAGTGGTTAAATTATTTTCTTTGGTCTTCTAAATTATCTATTATTTTTGGAGAAGTCTGAGAGCTTTTTACTTTGATTACAAAACCATCCAAATGGAGGACTAAGTCAACCCAAAATTCAGCTGCATGTGGATGTTCATAAATTAAATTTTGGTTTAATTGCATAAGGCCCTTGAAGAGTTGAAAAAATCAGAGATTTACCCGGAGATTTGCAATTGACCGAGTCCTGATCCTGATGATGTGTGGCACTTAAATCAAGCAAAAATCAGCAACATTTCCACAAATCATGGCCGGCCACCCTTGGAGGAATCCTCAAAAGATGGACACTCCTATTTTTAGCAAACTAGCTCCCTTGCCTCACCTAAAAATAAGACCCCATTTCTTACTTTTCTAATCATCCCTCACTCATTCATCATTCTCTCCTCTCTTAAATCTTTTAGCTTTCATGCTTATCATCATCTTTGCATAAAGATTTTTAGTAAGTTAGCCTCTTAAAGAGCCCTTGGTCGGCCACCTTGGAGAGCCATCAACAAAGGAGCGAAGTGAAGGAACGAAGGAGCACTCGTCAGTCAGATTTTTGGGTGACAGCCACTTTGATTTGGTTTTAATCTTTATTTTCTTTAACTTAATTCAAAAATGTTTGCTATGTGTTTACTATTCTTGTTTACAACAGTGATAGCTTAATTTTATTTAAGCTACGATGATTATTTTGATTGAATAATATTTATTTGATTCATGCTTATAATATTTGTGCCTCAGTCAATCATGTTTTCAATTAAAATCAAGTCTGTATTTCATTCATACGTGATTAAAATGCACCTGAATTAGCTGAGCAACCCTAACCAGACGACGGCTAATGGATACATAATTGAAATGTGCATGCTCAATTTTAATCCGAACCTGATTAAATTGTAGGTTGCATAACAACCCTAACCAGACTCTGTTATCTGCATAGTTTTTAGATTTGTGTGATTAAACTGTTTCAAACCTAAAACGTCCCTGTTACCTCACAAGAATACTAAGAAACCCTTAGTAAATAAGGATTAGTAAAATGCGTATGTAACACCCTAAAAATTTAGGGTTTGTAATTTTGCCAGTTTTAGCACAAATTTCCTATTTGCGTTAGTGGTTAGTAGATTTAGGTGTGTTTGAGGGTGTTTGGGAGGTCCTGGGTTCAAGCTCCAGCTTTCGCAGTATCTTTGCCTTTGCTCTTAAAAAAACCTTAACGCTGGCACTTGTGCCTTTTGACTAATCGTGGTAGTGCTATGTCACAAAAAGCCTTGTGGCTTGGTGGAGGTGGCGTGACATAGCTATTGGGGAGAACAAGGGTTTGAAACCCATGGTAAACAAGGAGCATTTATTTTGTACTTATGGACGGCTAGTGGTTGAGTTAGAGTAGACTTCTATGTAATGGAAGTTTGAATTGGTCTTCAGTTGTTGGGAGAAGATTGTGGAGGATATCAAGGAGGGTTTTGAGGAGAGTTTCAAGGGATTTAGAAAGGGGGAGTGTTGTAGCCGAATTGTGCAACTCTTTTGTGCAAATTTGGTGGGGAGCTCTTAGGGTGCGTTTTCGGCATTTGGTGTGTGGTAGGAGCCGAATGCTTCTTTTTCTAATCTCAGGTTTTACTCTTTTGTCATTTTGGGTTCCATTGTTCTCTTGTGTCGATTTCTTGGTAGTCACTTGAATTTATTTGGGATTTATTGGTGCAATCCTTTTAGTGTCAAGTGGCAAGGGTCTTTATACCAGAAAGCTCGTGACGTTTCCTCTAAAATTCTTTTATTTTCCTCTTTGTTCCAAGGGTTGCTGAATTACTCTTAAGCCAAGTATTAGTGGCCTTTTTATTTCTCTTCTAACCGAATCTATTATTGCTGCCAAGTCTCAAACAATTCCCCTTTTGGTTTCTAAGGTTGGTAAAGCCGAACTCTACCCCATCATCTTTTTCTTTTGTTTTGTTCCTTTTTCATTATTTTTTCTTTTGGAGGGTAGCCGAATACTTGTCTGCTGGTGATTGACCGTATCGGTGAGGAGCTAACTGTCTCTTGATCTCGTGGAGTTAAGGTAAGTGGTTCTTTAGCCGAATCTTGGAAAGCTTCTTCCTTTGTGTTTGATTTTGTATCCCTTTGGCTGAAAGACTGTTTCCTTTTTGGTTGCACGGGTTCGTCTAACACTTTTCATTCTCGTTCTATGGATGCTAGAGATTCGTTTCCTTTAACCCGCCGATTACCATTTTTCGTGCAAGGGGTCTTCTGAATATTGGTAAGCAACATTAGAGGAGTAAAATGGATTCAATAAATTGATATTACATTAGTTAAAGTTGAGTGTGCTAATATGTGGTGGTTATCGTAGGTGATTGATTTTGGAAACGTTTCAACTTCAACCCATAGCAGGTGTGTAATCGCAACCCCCTTCCCGTTATTGATCAATAGCCAAAAATGTGTATCCACACTACTGCGTGACTGTACATCGGAAAAAACCGAAAAAGCTGAAACTTCGGCATATGAGACCTCACGAGCAAGCGATTGCTTATGGGTAAACCGTGCCATACATTAAAGGTGATAACCACAGCGTTCTTGTGGGCTTGAGCCATTTCTGGGCTTTGTTAGGCCGAGATGAGCCGTGTGGGCTCGATGGGCTCGTGGGCCCCACACGGATAAAATGCGCGGTAAGTGCCAAACTATGGTTTAGGTTATGAAATCGCATAGTCGCAACCAAAAAAGGACTAGATGGGCCACATGAGCGTGTGGACCCACTTGGGCCGAGTAACGGGCCTCGGGCCCACTGGCACTGTTTTGGCCATATGGATTATTTGAGTTATTCGTGATGACTGTAGACCCTCTAAGAGGTCGTTAATTGTATTGAGACCCTAAAACTGGTTAAATGACTGAAATACCCCTGAAAGGTAAAAATTACGATTTTACCCCTAGCTGACGAGATGATTATTGTGTCCTAGTAATAGGTTAACAAATGTGTGTTGATATTTATGTGACTGGTTGTGATTACAGCATGCTGTATACACTTAATAATTATGACATGACATACTGCATGGGGTTGGGTATATGATATGGAGGAAGTACTGTACTGGTGACTATGTCACGATGATTATTACTGGTGGTTTACCACACTTATCGCATCGGCGGCTATCTTTGCGTTATTATTATTATTGGCGCGCTTTGTTTGCGATATTGGTGTGCTAGTTGGGTGGGTCGATTGATATCCCTACAGGAGTGTTGGTTGGTACGGGTAGTGTGCTGGCTGGTATAGGATGGGTTGCATCATGCATTTATACTGATATTGTATTGGGCTTAGGGCCACATTGCTACTGTTAAGGGCTAAAGGCCCATACTGCATTGTTACTGAATAGGGCTTTGGCCCAGATTGTACTGTTACTGTGTTATTTACTATTCGTTTGTTATTGGGATTACACACTAAGTTTTTGTAAACTCACCCCGTTTCTAACTGTCCAGGTAATACCTAAGCTTAGATGGTTTGGGTCATGAGGGACTTGAGATAGCCACACCATCTTTCGCTTTCTTTTCATTGTAATTAGATTTCGTTTTGGGTTTTGATTTATGTAATAAGGCCGTTGGTGGGTTTTAAGTTTTAATTTGGATTGTGATTTCTTATAGTAAACTGCTAGTCTAGGAAAACTCGAGTTTTCAAAATAGCATGATTTTCTAAGGAACACGAGCTTCTAACAACAAAGTTTTCAAAATGCTTTCGCAGTTTTAAAAGAAGTAATATACCAAAGGCAAACAAATTGGTAAACATTTTGACGAGAACTTTAGTTAATTAATAATAAAAGGACTTAGATTCAGTAATGGATTTTTACCGGGAAGATCAAATTTGAAAAAAGATTTGATGTGACGCACCAGATTTGGCCGTAACGTCTAGGCCTGATTGGGGTGTTACAGCGTATTTACTAAGTAAATGATTCCGAAAGGACCTAATGTGGTTTCCAAACTTATGAAAGATCGAGTTGCCATGGAATATTTTTCTGAATATTGATAAGCATGTTGATAATAATTTGAGTTTAATTAAAGTAATTGTCCTAGCTTATTTATGTTATAATTGTTGCTTATTGTGTTATTTCTTCAAAAATCTATTTCATTCATATAGTTTGCATACTTAGGATAAATTGCATTAGGGATCATTGCATTTAGTTTCATATACTTAATTTTTCATCACCTCTCAATTATATTGTTTTTTATTTATCAAATTGTTAATATAATTTTTCAAATTAATTGGCTTAGCACAAATACAATCCCTGTGGAGACGATAACTCGATACTTACTTATTACTTGATAACAACTGTGTATACTTGCACAAACTCGAGCATTACATTTGTATCAACCTAGAGTTTCATATCCATAAAGACTTCAGCAGAATAAGCTGAAACAAGAGGTAGAATTCAATAAGTTTTCAGATCTTTTAAAATAATTACACAACAACATTTCGTTGGTGGAGGCTTTAGAGAAAATGCCCAACTATGTGAAGTTTGTGAAGGATATTTTGTCCAAGAAGAAACGACTTAAGGAGTATGAGACTGTCACTTTGGGAAAGGAGTGTTGTGCATTCGTATAGAACAAACTACCTCCAAAACTGAAGGATCTTGGAAGCTTTACGTTATCTTGCAACAAAGTTGAATTATATTGCAGTAAAGCTTTGTGTGACTTAGGAGCAAGCATCAATTTGACGCCCAAATCCATTTTCCTGCAAACTTTATTTTGTTGGATTTTGAAGCAGATAAAGAAGTTCCGATTAGGCTAAAGAGACCTTTCCTAGCCATGGGAAGAATGTTGATAGATTTGCAAAAAGGAGAACTCTCTATGCGAGTTCAGAATGATAAGGTAACATTTAACGTTCTGAAGGCGATGAAATTTCCCAATCTGACGGAGGAATGTTAAGTAATAGAGGAATTAGAAACCTTAGTTTCTATGGGATGCAAGAGAAATTTTAAAGAAGACACATTGAAGAACACTTTAGGATCTAAACCATTCCAAGATCAAAAAGGTAATGAAGGTTTGGTTTTGATGGAAACCAATCCGAGGATTTATGATCAACCACTGTGATTCGAACCTCTAGAGTTAGAAGTTCGAGAATTTACCTAACCCAAGTTTTTAATTAAGGAATTGCCTAAACTCAAGCTAAAGGTATTTCTATCCCATTTAAAATACATTTATCTTGGTAATAGTTCTACTTTGCCTATGATTGTTTCAACGGACTTGATAAAACATCAAGTGGAGTAATTGATTGCTATTTTAAAGAAATTTAAAAAGGCAACTGGTTAGACTATAGATGACATGCGAGGTTTAAGTCCTTCCTTCTGTATACATAAAATTATTTTAAAGGAAGGTGAAAAAGGTAAAATTAGTGGGACAAGGAGACTTAACCCTATCATGAAACAAGTAGTACGGAAAGAGGTGATCAGATGGTTATATGCGGGAATTATTTACCTCATCTCAAATAATTCTTGGGTAACTCTAGTAGAATGTGTACTAAAGAAAGGTGGGATCCTGATTGTCGAGAATGAACAGAACGAGTTAATCCTGATGAGAACTGTCACGGGTTGGAAAATCTATACGGACTACAGAAAGTTGAACAAAACCACTCGTAAGGATCATTTTCCATCATTTTCCATTGCCTTTTATAGATCAAATGTTAGATCCATTGGCATGTAATGAATTTTATTGCTTTTTAGATGGATATTCAAGATACAACCAAATAGTTGTAGCCCCGAAAGACCAACATAAAATGACTTTTACCTGTCCAAACGGTACATTTTCTTTTAGGCAAATGTCTTTCAGCTTATGTAATGCACCTACCATAAATCAACGATTTGTGATGGCAATTTTCACTGATATGGTTGAAAATTATGTTGACGTTTTCTTGGATGATTTTTCTATTTTTGGTAACACTTATGACGTTTGTTTGAGTAATTTGGAAAAGGTACTAAAAAGATGTGAGGAGACAAATCTTGTCCTTAACTGAGAGAAATGCCACTTTATGGTTAAGGAGGGAATTGTCTTAGGACATAAGATTTCCAAAAACGGGATTAAAGTGGATAAAGCAAAGGTGGACGTAATTGAAAGATTACCACCACCAATTAGTGTGAAAGGAGTTAGAAGTTTCTTAGGTCATGCCAGATTTTATCGTAGATTTAATAAGGATTTTTCAAAAATTTCTAAACCTTTATGTATGCTTTTAGAAAAAGATAGTGTTTTAGAAGCTTTTAAAGAATTAAAAAGTCGGTTAATATCAGTTCCAATAATTATTTCACCTAATTATAACGCACCTTTTGAGTTGATGTGTGATGTAAGCGATTTCACCGTTGGAGTTGTGATAGGTCAAAGAAGAAACAAAGTGTTTCACCCTATCTACTATGTAAATAGAACTTTGACAGGAGCCTAAATCAATTATACGGTAACTATAAAAGAACTCTTTGATATAGTTTATGCTTTTGACAAGTTCTGTTCATATCTTATAAGATCCAAAGTTATAGTGTTCACCGATCATGCATCTATTAAATACTTACTCACAAAGAAAGATGCTAGAGCGAGGCTATTTCGATGGACACTTTTACTCCAAGAATTTGGCCTTGAGATCCAAGACAAAAAGATGTTGAAAATCAAGTAGCTGATCATCTGTCGAGGCTGGAACAAAATGAGGTAACTTCTTCACTTGTTCCAATTAATGAGAATTTTCGTAATGAGCATATCTTCGAGGCAAGTCAAATCTATGAAACACCTAGGTTTGTTGATTTTGCCAATTATTTAGCTGTTGGAATAATTCCTCGAGAAATGACATACCAATAAAGGAAGAAATTCCTTCATGATATTTAATACTATTGGGAGGATCTATTTTTGTTTAAACAATATGCAGGTAACATAATCAGAAAGTGCGTAGTTGGAAGTGAGACTGATGAGATTCTGTACCACTACCATTCATCTCCAAGTGGGGGACACTTCAGTGGTTCCTGTACAGTAGTGAAGATTTTACAAGCTGGATTTTTTTGGCCTACAGTGTTTAAAGATGCTTATGCATACATGAAGAACTACGATAGATGCCAAAGAACCAGAAACATATCGAGGAGGAACGAGTTGCCCTTAACAAATATTCTAGAGGTTGATCTATTCGACGCATGGGGCATTGATTTTCTAGGCCTATTTTCTTCTTCCTATGGGAACAAGTATATTTTGGTAGCTGTGGAATATGTATCCAAGTGGGTTGAAGTCGAGGCATACCCAACAAATGATGCTAAAGTAGTCATGCAATGTACCACCCCTAACTCGTATCCATCATCGGACTAGGGTTAAGAGGTAATACTAGACGTATCGAAACATTTTATGATCACTTCACAGACATTATCCATGCAACATGGCATCATAGTCAAACATCATCATAAAGTCCCTTTCTTAGGTCAACGAGACCTTAAACATGCATTAGGAAGGGGTCGAGACTAAACCGAGCACATACAAAATTTCTCAGAAACTTAACAAATTTTCAAAGTTACAGAGGTCACACGCCCGTGTTATCATGCTGTGTACCTCACACGGTATTAGACACGCCCCTATGTTTAAGCTGTGGCAAAATAGGGCATACATACTAACCTGAACCACATGGCTGGAGACATGCCCGTATGCCTTGGCCGTGGTCGAAAATGACTTGGGTCACATGACTAACCACACGCCCGTATGTCTAGGCCGTGCTCGAGACTAAATTTAAATTGTAAGACTATCCCAGGGGACACACGACCGTGTAACATAACCGTGTGTCGCACACGGCTGAGACACAGGCCAGTGTGGACAAAAATAGACTATTTGCAGCAATTTTCCACCCTTAATAGTCATCCCTACAAATCCAAAATCAAAGCACAATTCATGACCAAATAGCAACCAAAACCATACTCAAACATGATAATTCAATCCACAATGTCACCAATCAATTTCATCCTTATTATCCAAACCAAAACATACCAAAATCACATACCAAACTCATTTATTCATACATGTCATTATCCCAATTTTTCACATCCATTCTCATGTTAAAATCATATCATTTCCATAACTAATTCACATAACTAACTTACTAAATTGACCATTTCTCTCTAGGCCATTTATGCACATCAACACATGCCATTTCTTAACACAACTTATATACTCAAAAACCACACCAAATAGCAACTTTAATCAAGTCATATCACATGCCATGATATACTTTTCGCAAATCATATTCAAATACTTCTAGCTTATAAATGCCATACTTCAATATTCACATTTTCAAAAGATACCAAAATAGAGTTCGATAGTGTGGTGATGATCCTTGACAATCCCCGAGCTCCCGGTAGCTTCGACATCTACAAAACAATTGTAAACACACACAAAGTAAGCTTTCAAAAGCTTAGTAAGCCATATACAAATAAACTTATCACATAACACAATTCTAAACGAATTAATTCTTATAGCTCATGGAAAAATACAATCACTTATCCATATGTCTCATATAGCTCATTTGATCACAATTCACTTACATATAACACATTTCATTCTCATAATAATTCATGCATATAACATATGTCCACAAATATACATATACTTACCTTTCATTCCCAAACATGATATACATTTCAAACGTACCTGAATTGGATACACATTCACATAATCATTCATTTCTCCAAATGCCTGTTGAACCGTATGAAATCAAATAGGATACGCGAATAACTCAAAAAGCTCGTACAATGTCAATGTCCCAGACATGGTCTTACATGTAATCAAATATCGATACCACTGTCCCAGACAAGGTCTTACACGAAATCAAATATGATACCGATGTACCAGACATGGTCTTACAAGTAAATCTCAAATCGATGTCAACATCCCAGATGTGGTCTTACACGAAATCACATATGGAATCCTATGTCATGACATATGTATGCTAACTATTCCTATGGTCGTACGGGGCTTTTGGACATCATCACATTATCGAAACGTTCTCAATTTCACATATTCAGCTTCTATAACAATTCGTCTCAATTCAATATCATATAAGCATGAATAAATCAATTCAAACACATTTATTTGTATATAGACTTACCTCGTACAGGAATGAATGGAAACGAGCAGCTATTCAACTACTTTCAACTTTCCCCGATCTAATTCTATTTTCTTTGGTTCCTGATCTATACACATTTAAATTTAACTCCTTTATTCAACAAATCATTCAATTCAATCCATATGCACATATTTAGGGCATTTTACAAATTAGCCCTCACATTTTCACATTTTAACACTTTAGCCCTTAATCACAAAAATCGCAAAATATACAAAATTTCTACATACACATGCTTAGCCGAATTTTCCCTCAGCTTATATAAGCCCATATATTTCATTTATTTCACATTTTAGCCCCTCAATTTCTCATTTTCACAATTTATCCCAAAATACTCAAATTCATCAAAAATCCCAATACAAAACATAGTAATCAAACACATATCTTTCATTTTCTATCATCAAACTTCATAAAACTCACATTATCAATAATGGCACATCTTAAAATCATAATCAAATTCAGAAATTGAGGCATGGGTTTGATAGATTACTAAGCAACTTTCTCAAAAACGTAAAAATCATCAAAAATCAATCAAAAATCATACCTCAATTAACCAAAATGAGTGCGGAATATAAGGAAGATCAAAACCCTTGTTTTCTTTCCTTCAATCGATTAGAAAATATGAACTAATGGCCACATAACTTTTGCATTTTTTGCAATTAGGTCCTTTTTATCAAATTGAGCGCACAAATGATAAAATTAAATCACGAAATTTTCACCGATATCAATTGACATATTTTAAACACAGAAAATAATATAAAAATATTTTTTTGACTCAAATTTGTGGTCTCAAAACCACTATTCTGACTAAGGTCTAAATTGGGCCGTTACAACTCTCCCCTCATAGGGATTTTCGTCCCCGAAAATCTTACCATTGAACAGATTCTGATATTACTATCTCATTGTATCTTCAGGCTCCTACATAGCCTCTTCAACACCGTGTCGATGCCACATTACCTTTACGAACAGAATTTCCTTTTTCGCAGTTCTTTAACTTCGCGAGCTAAGATACTGATCAGTTCTTCTTCATAGGTCATATCAGACTGAATTTCTATCTTGGACGGAGAAATCACATGCGAGGGATCTAGTCTGTATTGTCAAAGCATCGATACATGAAACACATTTTGAATCTTTTCTAACTCAGGTGGTAATAACAAGCTATAAGCAACCGGCCTGATACGCTCTATAATTTCATACGGTCCGATGAATCTCGGACTTAACTTGCATTTTCTGTCGAATCAGAGTATTTTCTTCCACGGAGATACTTTAAGAAACCTTTTGTCACCGATCTCAAATTCATTATCTTTTCATTTCAAATCTGCATATGATTTCTGACAATCGAAAGCTACTGTCAGACTATCTCGAACTGTTTTCACTTTCTGTTCAGTCTTATTTATCAAATCAACCCCATGAATCTTATTCTCGCTGAGCTCAGTCCAATAGAAAGGTGTTTGACATTTCTAACCATACAATTCTTTGAAAGGTGCCATTTTAATGCTAGATTGAAAACTATTATTATACGCAAATTCAATCAATGGCAGGTATCGTTCCCACGTACCTTCAAACTCAATAATGCAATATCTCAACATATCCTCGAGTATCTGAATAATTCGCTCAGATTAACCTTCTGTTTACGGGTGAAAAGCAGTACTGAAATACAATTTCGTACCTAAAGCCTCTTACAGTTTCTTTCAAAACCACGAAGTGAATCTTGGATCTCTATCTGACACAATAGTTAATGGCAGCCCGTGCAATCTCACAATATCGAAAATGTATAACTCAGCTAATTTATCAAGCGATTAGTCAGATCGTACCGGAATAAAATGAGTTGATTTCGTCAATCGATCAGCCACAACCCAAATCACATCTTTCTTTCTCGGAAATAGGGGAAACCCGAAACAAAATCCATCGTTATTCTATCCCATGTCCACTCCGGAATCATAATCGGTTGTAACAAACCAGATGGTACTTGATGTTCAACTTTAACTTTCTAATAGATCAAAAATTTGAAAACAAAGTCGGAGATATCTCTTTTCATTCCAGACCACCAGTAATTCTGTTTCAAATCATTATACACTTTCGTACTACCCGGATGTACTGATAGATAACTGTGATGCGCTTCTTTCAGAATCATATGTATCAACTCTAGATTTCTAGGAACACAAATCCGGTCTCGGAATCTTAGACAATTATCATTATCAATTCAATATTCAGAATCAGAATCTAAATCACACTAAGCTCGTTTTGCTATAATCTCATTATCAACCTTCTGAGCTTCGAAAATCTGCTGAATAAATAACGGTCTTGCTTTCAATTCAACTAATACCGAACCATCATCGAACAGAAATAAATGAGTATTCATCGCACGCCATGTAAACAATGATTTCTGGCTCAAAGCATTAGCAATAACATTTGCTTTTCCTGGATGATAATCAATAACAAGCTCGTAGTTTTTTAGCAATCTAGCCATCTTCTCTGTTGTAGATTCAAATCTTTCTGACTCATCAAATATTTTAAACTATTATGATCAGAATATACGTGGCATTTCTCACCAAACAGATTAGTGTCACTAGATTTTTAAAGCAAATACAATAACAACTAATTCAAGATCGAGTGTCGAATAATTCTTTTCATGCTGCTTTAACTATCTTGAAGCATAGACTATAACTTTGCCTTCTTGCATCAAAACACAACCTAAACCATTCAACGATGAATTACTATAAATCACAAATTCTTTACTCGATTCTGGTTGTACTAACACTGGAGCTTCAGTCAATAGGGCTTTTAACTGATCAAAGCTTTTCTGACACTTTTCAGACCATTCAACTTTTATATCTTTCTGAAGCAATTTCATCAATGGAGTCTCGATCATAGAAAAGCCTTTTATGAACAGTCGATAATATCCAGCAAGTCCCAGAAAACTGCAGACTTTAGAAACGTTTCTCAGAGGCTTCCAATCCAAAATAGTTGAAATCTTGTTCAGATCAACTCGGATACCAGATCCTGGTACAACATGTCCTAGAAAACTAACTTCTCGTCACCAGAATTCACATTTGCTAAACTTTGCATACAACTACTTATCACGCAAAGTCTATAGCACTATTCTCAGATGTTTGGCATGCTTGGATTTATTACCAGAATATATCAAGATGTCATCTATAAACACAACTACAAATCGATCAAAATACTATCTAAAAATCCAATCCATTAGGTCCATAAAAATAGCAGGTGCATTTGTTAGTCCGAAAGGCATAACTAGAAACTCATAATGGCTATACCTTGTTCGAAAAGCAGTTTTCGAAATGTCTGAAAATTTTACTCTCAACTGATAATAGCTCGATCTTATATCTATCTTTGAAAACATGGTAGCTCCTTTCAACTGATCAAAAAAATCGTCAATTCGAGGTAGAGGATATTTGTTCTTAATAGTCATGTAACACCCCAAACCCGTGACCATCACCAGATTTGACCATGTGGTGTTACTGCTTACTTCCTTATTTCTCTCTTGGAAATATTTAATTGTTGCTCCAGTGCAAGCTAGCTAATCACGTCATCGTCAGCCTTAAAAATCATATCTCGAGTTTCAAAACTCGAAACTGATTCCGTAAATTTTCCTGAATTTAGACTCATATATAAATCCATGGATTTATTTCTAGAATTTTTGGTGGGCCAATTGGTACAGTTTATTAGTTAAAGTCACCCATGTTATAGGGGTCGACTACACTGACCTCCGCGCGTTACAACTTGAATATCTCTCTGTAAAGGGATTTAATACTGGTACTGTTTGTTTCTAATGAAACTAGACTCAAAATGGAATCTACACATATAAGGCATGACTTCTAATTCGTTCTGGATAATTTATAGTAAATTTTCAAAGTCGCGACAGGGGACCCAGAAACCGTTCTGGCCCTGTCTCACGAGAACTTTAATATCTCTCAGTATACTGCTCATATGGTCGTTTCGTTTCGTCCATATAAAAATAGATTCATCAAGGTTCAATTTCATAATTTATTCACTATTTAATTCTACTTCTACTATTTTTAGTGATTTTTCAATCTCATCTCACTGCTGTTGTCCGCAATGATTCCATCGCAGAGACTATGCCAATTTCATGAATCTTTCCTTGGCCTTACTAATCATCCATCATACATGACACAAATTATGGCCACCTTATCAAAATTAAAGTTTCTAAGACTCGTGGCTATAGGTTCTCGCATCCCACTCAACGACCACATAGGCCATTTTCACATGGCTTAAAGTTTACAACCCACAGTTCACAAAACATAATAGCCTATACATGCCAAATGTTCTTCAACTACGAAGACAATACCAAAAGATTTCCAGTTGGTGTGATGACTTCAACGACGGTTCCGAAACACGCAAAACAATATGAGTCCAAGAGACCTAAAATGGGTGACAAGAAAACACTGAATGAGTTTATAACTCAAGAAGTCATAAGCATTCAACAACCATCCATTAATAAAGTTACCACAACATGAAACAATAAACGAGGCTAGGTACTCATCCATATCAAAACTATACCATAATTCCTCGGACCTTTGGTTCAATCTCATACCAAGTCATACATCCACATTTCATATTCTATACAATGAGATATTTGAGGCATTTTACACACCAACTCATTCACACCACAATCATACAATTGTAATCATCACATAGATTTAAAGCTTACCAAGCTCAACCCCGAGCATGATCATATTTCCTATTCGTCATGAGCTCAAGGTACTTACCCGATCCGCTGTCCATACTCAACTCGATGGAGACACACCTCCATATAATTGTTCGACGGAGATATATATATATATATATATAGTACGCACACACAGCTGCTTAATACTCGATTTCGCACACTCAAGGCCATGCGATTTAAGCCCGCACACATAGTGCCATACCCTTCGAGCTCGCACACTTAGTGCCATATATTTTGAGCATGCACACTTAGTGCCATATATTTCCAAAGATGCACACTTAGTGCCAATCTCACACCGTACACACGTATTGCCCAAGACACTTAGTGCCGAAAGCAAACTTTCTACACATTTCACTATTTCTTTTACATTCAACAAATGTCATCATTCCATACACATACATTTTCATTTATATATGTATATCATCCCATTAAACACAATTGCATAGATTTTACAATCATTTAAGTAATATCAAATGTGTGCTTGATGACTTACCTCGGATGTTGTCGCATCGCTTTCAACGGCTATTCAATTACTTTGTCTTTCCCTTGTCCAACTTTGATCCTTTGAGTTCTTGAGCTAGTTCACACAAATTTAACTTATTAAAACCTCATTATGCTAGCTTATGGCCGAATATGACAAGGAGTTTAATTGGTCATATGGCCACCCTTTAGCTTGAATACACAATGGTCATGCACATTTTATATTACATCAAGCAATTCAATACAATTCATTCAAGCATCAAGGAAAAGCTAAGGCCATCAATAGGCTACCTAAGGCCGAATATACACATCAACATATGTATTCGCTCATGTGGCGAACATACACATCCATGTTAAGGCCGATTTCCACACTTGATACATTCTACAAGTAAGGTCGCTTGTATCAACTAAACACCAATTTGATTCAAGTTCACAACTAGGCTAATATGCACATATACACTAGTAAATCAAACACTAACATTTGTACTTCACCTTACTAGCACTTCTCATTCAAATGACATGAACAACGAACATAGTTTCCTTTTATTTCCTACCATGGCCGAATGCCATACAACACCATACCATGCATCATTACAAGCTTTACTTTTAGCATGCAAATAACATCCAAAAATCCACCTTAGCTGAACCTTAACTCATCTTCATGCCTCACCACCACAACATCAAACATCAAACATCAATGATACCAAGAAGACAACACCCATGGCCGAATATCATCCCCATTTCATGGTAAAGGTTTAGACCATGGGTTAGGTGGAACTAAAACTATCAACTAAAAACATGCATGAATCTCATGGATAACTTCAACATACCTTAGTCTAGCAAACTCCCATGGCTGATTTTCGCAAGCTTTCCCCCTTCTTCCCTTTCTTCTATTCGGCCAAGAAAATCAAAGGATGAACAACCACTTTTTTTTTTCTTTCTTTCTTTGTTTTGTTTCTCTCATGTACGGCAAAGGGGGGGAAGCATCCACACTCATTTTTTTTTTCATTTCTTTACCCATGCTCTTATTTTATTATTTCTAACATCCACCACTAGCAAAACATGTTTAAGACATGTTTTCTTTTGCCCATCTTCATTACCATGGCCGGCCACTTCCTTTTCTTTGGGTAAATTGACATGCAAAACCATTCTTTTGCATGCATATACTATTAGACCATTGAAAGATTAGCCTATCACCTTTCAACAATGTTTCATATAAGTCCATTTTAATAAATTCACATAGAAATGATCAAATTAATGCATGCAACTTTCACACATGCATTTACTAACATCATAAACATAGAATATAACTTTTAAGTACTTATAAGACTCGGTTTAGTGGTCCCGACACCACTTTCTGACTAGGGACAAATTAGGGATGTCACAACTCTCCCCACTTAAGAAATTTTCATCCCCAAAATCTTACCCAAATAGGCTCGGTATCGCTCTTTCATAGAGTCCTCAAGCTCCCAAGTGGCTTCTTCAATTCCGTATTTATGCCACAACACCTTCACTAACGGGATTTTTTATTGCGCAACTCTTTCACTTCACGCATCATAATGCGAACTGGTTCCTCTTCATAGCTCAAATTAGGTCAATCTCAATCTCGGACGGAGCGATCACGCGCGATGGATCGACCTATATCGTCAAGCATCGAGACATGGAAAACGCTAGGATCCTTTCAAACTCGGGGTAAAATTAATCGATATGCGATCGCCCAACTCGTTCGAATACTTCATATGGCCCGATGAACCTCGGACTCAATTTGCCCTTACGACCAAATCTAAGCACCTTCTTCCAAGGTGAAACTTTGAGAAAGACCTTGTCTCCAACCCGATATTCAATATCTTTTCTTTTCAAATCCGATACGACTTTTGGCGATCCGGCGACTTTCAAACTATCACGAATTACTCGAACTTTTGCTCGGCATCCTTAACCAAATCAACCTCAAGATTTTTCCTTCACTAAGTTCACCCGAATAATGGGTACGGCATTTACGACAAAGATAAAGCCTCGTAAGGCGCCATCTTAATACTTGATTGAAAGCTATTGTTGTAAGTGAATTCAACCAAAGGTAAATACCATTCCCATGAACCACTAAACTCAAGGATGCAACATCTCAACATATCCTCGAGTATTTGAATTATCCGTTTGGATTGACCATCGATTTGGGGGTGAAAAGCAAGCTAAAATGCAGCTTGGTACCCAAAGCCTCTTGCAATTTCTTCCAAAATCGCGATGTAAATCTTGGGTCTCTATCCGACACGATAGAAATAGGCACCCCATGCAATCGAATAATTTGGGAGACCTATAATTACGCCAATTTATCAAGCGAAAATCCGTGCGAACAGAATAAAATGAGCGACTTGGTCACCTATCAACAATGACCCAGATCGCATCCTTCTTACTCGTTGACAATGGCAGTCCGGATACAAAGTCCATGGTGACTCGATCCCATTTCCACTCGGGTATCGTGATTGGCTGAAGTAATCCTGATGGTACTTGATGTTCCACTTTCACTTGTTGACATATCAGATACCTTGAAACAAATTCGAAATGTCTCGTTTCATACCGGGCCACCAAAATTGGCGTTTGGTCATTGTACATTTTAGTACTACCCGGTGGATTGACATTCGACCATCGTGAGCCTCGTTCAAAATCATTGAAACGAGTTCCAAATTCCTTGAATACATAATCGACCCTTGAACGTCAAGCAATCATGGTCGTCAATCTAAAATTCGATTCCTCATTCAAACACATTCGCTCACTTAGCGACCAATTCAAGGCGACCTTCCGAGATTCAAGTACTTGATGAATAAATAACGGTTTGGTCTCTAATTCGACTACTAGCACCTCATCGGGTGAAACGGATAGATGAGCGTCCATCGCTCTCAAAGTAAACAAAGGCCTTGCTACTTAAAGCATCACCACCACGTTGGCCTTTCCGGGTGATAATCAATGATGAGTTCATAGTCTTTCAACAACTCAAGCCAACGTCTTTGTCGCAGTTTAAATCTCTCCGAGTCATCAAATATTTTAGACTCTTGTGGTCGAATAAATGTGACACCTTTCTCCAAACAAGTAATGCCGCCATATCTTCAAGGCGAACACTATGGCTGCTAGTTCAAGGTCATGGGTCGGATAGTTTCTCTCATGCGGCTTTAGTTGTCTCGACGCATAGGCCACAACTCACCCTTCTTGCATCAATACACAACCCAACCCAAGTAGGGATGTGTCACTATAAATGACAAACTCTTTGCCCGATTCGGGTTGCACTAGAATTGGGGCTTCAGTCAAACAAGTTTTCAGTTGATCGAAACTTTTCTGACATTTCTCTGTCCATTCGAACTTAACATCCTTTTGGAGTAGCTTCGTCATTGGCGTGGCTATCGTCGAGAAACCTATTACAAATCGTCGGTAATAACCGCAAGCCCCAAAAAGCTCCTAACTTCGGTAACAATCCTTGAGGTTTCAATCGACTATGGTCAAATTTTGTTCGGGTCCACCACGACACCGTCGCGACACCACGCGCCCCAAAAAGCTAACCTCTCTCAACCAAAATTCACATTTATTGAACTTTATGATAACTGCTTATCTCGTAAGATTTGCAACACTAGCCTCGGTGTTCAAGATGTTCGGCCATCTCTCGAATAGACCAAGATGTCATCGATAAATACAACTACAAACCGTCCAAGTATGGCCTCAAAATCCTATTCATTAAATCCATAAATCTGCAGGGCATTAGTGAGCCCAAACGGCATCACCAAGAATTTGTAGTGACCGTACCTCGTTCTAAAAGCGGTTTTGGGTATGTCCGATTCTCGGACCCTCAACTAATAGTACCCCGACCTCAAATCTATCTTTGAAAACACTGAGGCTCCCTTTAATTGATCAAACAAATCGTCAATTCGTGGCAACGGATATTTATTCTTTATCGTCACTTTATTAAGTTGACGATAGTCGATGCACAACCTTATGGTTCCGTCCTTCTTTTTCACAAACAATACTGGTGCGCCCCATGGAGAAAAACTCTACGAGTGAAACCTCTATCCGTCAATTCTTGCAATTGAACCTTCAATTCCTTTAATTCCGTTAATGCCATACGACACGGGCTATTGAAATCGGCGTAGTTCCTACAACCGATGTCGAATTCCACTTCTCGAACCGGTGGCAATCCGGTAACTCCTCGGAAAACATCCAATACTCACAAACCACTGGTACCGATTCGAGTTTCCTTTCCGTCTCTTTACTTTCAAGCACATACGCAAGGTATGTTTCACACCCCTTTTCATATGTCTCGGCGGTCATAGAAGATATTATTGTTGGCACTCCTTTTAAATCGAGAGACTCGACTCGGACTACCTCATTATTTGCACTCCTCAAATCAATGGTTTTCCTTTTGCGATCCACCATCGCATCATGTACGGTCACCAATCCATACCAAGAATAACATCGAATTCATCAAATGGTAGAAGCATCGATCGGTAGGAAAACAGATTCTCGAATTATTAGGGGCATCTCTTGCAGACTTTATCAACGAGTACGTATTGACCCAAAGGGTTTGACACTCGAATTACGAACTCAAGAGACTCAACAGTAGAGTCTTCTTGGATGCTAAGGTTTCACATACATATGAATGAGTAGAGCCGGGTCAATCAATGCAATCACACTAGTATCAAAGAGAGTAAAAGTACCAAAGATAACGTCGAGGAGGATGCCTCCTCTCGTGCTGCGGATGGCATATGCTCTAGCAGAGCACGGGTCTCGGATCGAACAACCGTGTCGGTGGCTCCTCTCGATTACCACCCTTACCTCCTGAAATCCTCGGGGTCTACCTTTAGCCGTCGCCCACTAGATCTTGCACCTTGCATCTTATTCTTCTCATCTAGCTCGTGCAATCTCTAATGAAGTGGTCCTTCAACCACATCCGTAGCAGCCCTATTAATGACTTACCCCAACATTCACCTAGGTGTCGCCTTCCACATTGGGGGCATTCAGTCTCTCTCTTGACGATTATTGCCCACACTAGCTACCAAGTAGCTCTGAGTCCGTCAATGGTCGGGCTCGATGGAAATTCCCGCATCGCCTCGACTTATTAGTGTCCTCCCGAACTTCTTTCTGCAGAGAACGGAGCTTTACTCACGATCTTTTACGATAATCTCTTGCTTCAAATTTAGCCTTCTTCTTTTCCTTTCCGAGTTCTTCCGCCTTGCGAGCTCGTTCGACTAGTGTTACGAACTCCTTTATCTCCAAAATACCCACTAGCACTTTAAGTCTTCATTCAATCCTTCTTCAAATCTTTTGCACATAGCAACCTCGTCACCACACACTCCAGAGCATACCGATCGAGTCTTACTTAACTCATGTTCAGATTCGATACTGATCATCCGCCTTGCTTGAGTTCCAAGAATTCCTTATGCTTCGATCGATGAACCACATAATGTATTTCTTTCAAATTTGAATTGAAAGAAATCCCAAGTAACTCGTTCATTTGGGACTATGGAAATTAAAGTCCTCCACCAATAGTAAGTCGAGTCTCGCAACAAGGATATAGCACACTTAAGACATTCATCGGTGTGCATGATACCATCTAACACTCGAATGGTGTTATCGAGCTGAATTCGGCTCTTTCGGCATCATCATGACTATGGCCTTGAACTCCTCGGCCCCGCTTCCTAATCAAGACTACAGGTGGTTTGCTTAGCCTCACAGATCAAGAATCGGAGGCATTGCGGACTCTTGGGGCGGAGTATTTAAATTCGGAATGGTTGGACACCGGGTTGGTTCGGCATATTATGTGACCCACTCATTCATCATGGAGAAGAAGGCTTGTTTCGCCCCTTCATTTTGATTATTCGCGGATGACCGAGGCTCAACAGCAAGGTGTCCCTTGCGGAGCAGCCGCTACACTTTCAACGTCATCCGCCAAGGGTCTCTCTATCCCGGTTCCATTGCTAATCAAAACAAAAATTTCAACCGTCAAAAGTCATCACATTATTAAGCACTAACAATTTGGCATGTATAGCTACACTCACACGCCGCTATGGTAGTCCTAGAACCGACTAAACCATAGCTTTGATACCAATAAATGTAACACCCCAAACCCGTGACCGTCACCGGATTTGACCATGTGGTGTTACCTGCTTACTTCCTTATTTCTTTCTTGGAAATATTTAATTGCTGTTCCAGCAGGCTAGCTAACTGCGTCATCTGTCGCCTTAAAATCATATCTCGAGTTTCAAAACTCAGAAACTGATTCCGTAAATTTTCCCTGAATTTAGACTCATATATCTATCCATGGATTTATTTCTAGAATTTTTGGTCGGGCCAATTGGTACATTTTATTAGTTAAAGTCACCCATGTTATAGGGGTCGACTACACTGACCTCCGCGCGTTACAACTTGAATATCTCTCTGTAAAGGGATTTAATACTGGTACCGTTTGTTTCTAATGAAACTAGACTCAAAATGGAATCTACACATATAAGGCATGACTTCTAATTCGTTCTGGATAATTTATAGTAAATTTTCAAAGTCGCGACAGGGGACCCAGAAACCGTTCTGGCCCTGTCTCACGAGAACTTTAATATCTCTCAGTATACTGCTCATATGGTCGTTTCGTTTCATCCATATAAAAATAGATTCATCAAGGTTCAATTTCATAATTTATTCACTATTTAATTCTACTTCTACTATTTTTAGTGATTTTTCAATCTCATCTCACTGCTGCTGTCCGCAACAGTTACTGCAGTAGACTATGCCAATTTCATGAATCTTTCCTTGGCCTTACTAATCATCCATCATACATGACACAAATTATGGCCACCTTATCAAAATTAAAGTTTCTAAGACTCGTGGCTATAGGTTCTCGCATCCCACTCAACGACCACATAGGCCATTTTCACATGGCTTAAAGTTTACAACCCACAGTTCACAAAACATAATAGCCTATACATGCCAAATGTTCTTCAACTACGAAGACAATACCAAAAGATTTCCAGTTGGTGTGATGACTTCAACGACGGTTCCGAGCACGCAAACAATATGAGTCCAAGAGACCTAAAATGGGTGACAAGAAAACACTGAATGAGTTTATAACTCAGTAAGTCATAAGCATTCAACAACCATCCATTAATAAAGTTACCACAACATGAAACAATAAACGAGGCTAGGTACTCATCCATATCAAAACTATACCATAATTCCTCGGACCTTTCGGTTCAATCTCATACCAAGTCATACATCCACATTTCATATTCTATACAATGAGATATTTGAGGCATTTTTACACACCAACTCATTCACACCACAATCATACAATTGTAATCATCACATAGATTTAAAGCTTACCAAGCTCAACCCCGAGCATGATCATATTTCCTATTCGTCATGAGCTCAAGGTGCTTACCCGATCCGCTGTCCATACTCAACTCGATGGAGACACACCTCCATATAATTGTTCGATCGGAGATATATATATATATATATATATAATACGCACACACACGTTGCTTAATACTCGATTTCGCACACTCAGCCATGCGATTTAAGCCCGCACACATAGTGCCATACCCTTCGAGCTCGCACACTTAGTGCCATATATTTTGAGCATGCACACTTAGTGCCATATATTTCCAGCATGCACACTTAGTGCCAATCTCGTCACCGTACACACGTATTGCCAAGACACTTAGTGCCGAAAGCAAACTTTCTACACATTTCACTATTTCTTTTACATTCAACAAATGTCATCATTCCATACACATACATTTTCATTTATATATGTATATCATCCCATTAAACACAATTGCATAGATTTTACAATCATTTAAGCAATATCAAATGTGTGCTTGATGACTTACTCTCGGATGTTGTCGCATCGCTTTTCAACGGCTATTCAATTACTTTGTCTTTCCCTTGTCCAACTTTGATCCTTTGAGTTCTTGAGCTAGTTCACACAAATTTAACTTATTAAAACCTCATTATGCTAGCTTATGGCCGAATATGACAAGGAGTTTAAATGCTCATATGGCCACCCTTTAGCTTGAATACACAATGGTCATGCACATTTTATATTACATCAAGCAATTCAATACAATTCATTCAAGCATCAAGGAAAAGCTAAGGCCATCAATAGGCTACCTAAGGCCGAATATACACATCAACATATGTATTCATTCATGTGGCCGAACATACACATCCATGTTAAGGCCGATTTCCACACTTGATACATTCTACAAGTAAGGTCGCTTGTATCGACTAAACACCAATTTGATTCAAGTTCACAACTAGGCTAATATGCACATATACACTAGTAAATCAAACACTAACATTTGTACTTCACCTTACTAGCACTTCTCATTCAAATGACATGAACAACGAACATAGTTTCCTTTTATTTCCTACCATGGCCGAATGCCATACAACACCATACCATGCATCATTACAAGCTTTACTTTTAGCATGCAAATAACATCCACAAATCCACCTTAGCTGAACCTTAACTCATCTTCATGCCTCACCACCACAACATCAAACATCAAACATCAATGATACCAAGAAGACAACACCCATGGCCGAATATCATCCCCATTTCATGGTAAAGGTTTAGACCATGGGTTAGGTGGAACTAAAACTATCAACTAAAACATGCATGAATCTCATGGATAACTTCAACATACCTTAGTCTAGCAAACTCCCATGGCTGATTTTCTCAAGCTTTCCCCTTCTTCCCTTTCTTCTATTCACCAAGAAAACCAAAGGATGAACAACCACTTTTTTTTCTTTCTTTCTTTGTTTTGTTTCTCTCATGTACTAAAAGGGAAGCATCCACACTCATTTTTTTTTTTCATTTCTTTACCCATGCTCTTATTTTATTATTTCTAACATCCACCACTAGCAAAACATGTTTAAGACATGTTTTCTTTTGCCCATCTTCATTACCATGGCCGGCCACTTCCTTTTCTTTAGGTAAATTGACATGCAAAACCATTCTTTTGCATGCATATACTATTAGACCATTGAAAGATTAGCCTATCACCTTTCAACAATGTTCCATATAAGTCCATTTTAATAAATTCACATAGAAATGATCAAATTAATGCATGCAACTTTCACACATGCATTTACTAACATCATAAACATAGAATATAACTTTTAATTACTTATAAGACTCGGTTTAGTGGTCCCGACACCACTTTCCGACTAGGGTCAAATTAGGGATGTCACAACTCACTTTATTTAATCGAAGATAATCAATGCACATTCTCATCGTGCCATCTTTCTTTTTCAAAAATAGAACGAGAGCACCCCAAGGTGAGAACCTTAGTCTTGCGAATCCTCTATCAGTCAACTCTTACAATTGAGACTTTAATTCTTTTAACTACGTCGGAGCCATACTATATGGAGCTATTGATATTGGAGTAGTTCCTGACACTAATTCAATGCCAAACTCAACCTCTCGGATCAGTGGTAAACCCAGTAACTCATCAAGAAATACATCAGGGAATTCATAGACAACAGACACTGATTCAATTTTCTTTTCTGTCACTTTCCAATCATTCACATTGGAAATGTAACACCTCTAACCCGTTTCCATCGCTGGAATGGGTTACGAGATATTACTGAACCAAATACTTATTCATAAAATTTTCATGCATCTTCTTCTCTCATCTTCATTTCGCTAAGTTCATCTTTAATAATACATAATTCATTATACTACCATACACGATCCTTATTCATACATAGCCGAAACACATAATTAATCATTATCAAGTTCAATCAAAACCATTGCATAAGTTTACATCATATAACAACCATATCATACGATTTTATGTTATGTTCAGACATAACCAGATGACCCATTACGCTATCTCAATTTAAATACTAAGATCATATACAATAGCCAAATTGCAATTAATCACTTATATAAATGTGTCATAATCGAACCACCCCAAAAACACATAGTCAAAATTTCTTAGCATTTTCAACCCTCAAACATATGTATATTTATATATATATATATCATTCATTAATAGCATTAAACATTATAACCAAGACAAATTATACCATGATTAAACATAACCAAGTTCAAACTTAGTATTTAGGCCATATTCGCATGGCTGGAAGTATACGTATCAAAGTTCAAGCAAAATACATATTAGCCTATACATGTCGTAATGTTCACTTAAACCAACTAAGAAGAGGGTACCAAAACATTGCAGGTTGGTGTGATGACTTCGACGATGGTCCCGAACACACAAAATGGATCAAAGAAATCTAAACAGTAGACAAGTAAACACACCAAATGAGTATTCAACTCAGTAAGTCGTAAGCAATATAATACAGACCATTAACATGAGATCATAATAAAAATATTGTAAGATCAACCATTTAACCATACTGAATTATGCCACAATTACTTAAATTATCGATTCAACCACAAACCAAGTCTTGCTATCCAATTAAATATCAAAACAACTAGATAGTTTAGATTCTTTCCTCGAAGTATAAAACAATGATAAACTAGATGGTTCCATCCCTATACGTTTTATGTCTCAAATTTGATTTTTCCGTTAATAGCCCTAGCACTTTATTCTTTTCCGGCACACATTATATCCTCAACCGATTTCGCACACATAGTGCTAATCAAATTCCCACACATAGTGCCATTCTAAACCGCACACATAGTGCTTTAGAAATTCACTCATTTATTGACATTCAAACCAGCATACATAGTGACAATCGATTTCGCACACATAGTGCCATTCAAATCCGCACACTTAGTGCCAATGTTGGCTCATTTTAATAAGGCAATTTACTTAAATCAAATAGCACATACAACCACATTTATAAATACGTATATCACTCTAAATAAATACCTACCCCAAGAAATTATTTTATGATACGTTCGTATTTATTATGTATAAATTAATCAACCTACAAATGCTTATAGACTTACCTTATGTCGGATGATATGATTCCCAATCATCTACTCAATATTCTTTGCTTTGCCTTTGCTTGTTTCCCCTCCTTTGGGTTCTTGAGCTAGAATAAATAAATTTAGTAGTTTAATTACCTTGCAAGATATTCATATATATGAATTTAATGATTCCACTTCTTCTTACAACCATCCTTGTTCAAGACATCAAACCTCAACTAATGCTTATATTATGTCTCTAAGCCGAATGCATTAACACTTCCAAAATAATATTATGTCAAACATGTTTACATTCAAATATACATAATTATGAGTCAAACTCAACTTTGTAAGCCAACCTCCCTCATTGGGTCGATTATATAGAATCAAAAATTATTTCACAAATGTGCATACTATTTAGCCGAATATGCAAAACCAAATTTAACTTTACCTATGTACTTAATTATAAGGCCGAATATTCAATTTCAAATGTAATATCATTTTTATTTCATTAAAACACTTAGTTCCTCCATATAATAATTTGACCAAATGTTTCTAACTAAAAAATAAATAAAAACTCCACATCTATTCATAAGTTGATACCAATGTTCATATATCTATTAACTAGTTCATTCTTCATCTTTCTAATATTCCATCCAAAGCATCAAACACTATCCTCATAACATCTAAACATCACAACCGAATGCACATTTTGTCACCAAATAGAAAAATCAACCCATGGGTTATAATATAGATTTGTCTACTTACTAAATTTCATAAAATTTAATGAAAAAAGAACATGAAATCTTACCTTGATTAACCCTTAAATTGACCGAATGCTTTTAACAAATTTTCTTTCTTTCTTCACTTTGGTTCGGCTTCGCAAGAAGAAGATGAACACTACTCTCTCCTTTCATTTCTTCTTTTATTCATCTTTTTCTTATTAATCTATTTTTCTATTTAGATTATTTTGTCATTTACCATTATAATATATATTTAATTAGACTTAGTGGAGGAACATGATCACATGGCCGGCCACTTCATGCATTAAGGGCATTTTGACATGCAAATCCATGCTTTCTCACCTTGTTGTTATTTGATCTTTACAATTTACCTATCATCTTTTCTAAGTTTATCAACTAAGTCCTTTCAAGAAAATTCACATTCCTAAGACTAATTTTAAACATTTTTTTCACATACACCATCACATATAAATATATGCAATTAAAATAAAAAAATAAATTTTTGTGACTCGATTTTGTTGTCCCAAAACCACATTCTGACTAGGGTCTAATTAGGGCTGTCACAACTCTCCCACACATAAGGAATTTTCGTCCCCGAAAATCTTACCGGCAAATAAGTTAGGATATCGATCCTTCATAGTGTCTTCAAGTTCCCAAGTAGCTTCTTCGACCCCATGTTTAAGCCACAGTACCTTCACTAATGAGATTTTCTTATTTCATAGTTCTTTTACTTCACGAGCCAAAATACGAACCGGTTCTTCTTCGTAACTCAAATCAGATTGAATCTCAGCCTCTGATGGATTAATTATGTGCGATGGATCGGATCTATAACGTCAAAGCATCGAAACATGAAAAATGTTGTGAATCTTTTCAAGTTCAGGGGGTAAAATCAATCTGTATGCGACCGGCCCAATTCGTTCAGATATTTCATACGGCCCGATGAATCTCGGACTCAATTTGCCCTTACGGCCAAATCTGAGCACCTTTTTCCAAGGTGAGACTTTAAGAAACACTTTGTCTCCAACCTGATATTCAATGTCTTTTCTTTTTAAATCCGCATACGACTTCGACGATCCAAGTCGCTTTCACCTTTCACAGATTACTTTTACTTTACATTCAAAGATCTTTAATCAAATCAACCCGAAGATTTTACTTTCACTAAGTTCGGTCCAAAACAACGGTAATTGCATTTACGACCATACAAAGCCTCGTAAGGTGCCATCTTAATGCTTGATTGAAAACTATTGTTGTAAGCGAATTCAATCAAAGGCAAATACCTTTCCATGAACCACAAAACTCTAGGATACAACATCTCAACATATCCTCGAGTATCTGAATTATCCGCTCAGATTGACCATCGATGCAGGGATGAAAAGCTGTGCTAAAATACAACTTGGTACCCAATGCTTCTTGCAATTTCTTCCAAAATTGCGATGTAAATCTCGGATCTCTATCCGACACAATAGAAATAGGTACTCCATGTAATTGAACAATTTGGGAGACATATAATTCTGCCAATTTATCGAGCGAGAAATCCATACGGACAGGGATAAAATGAGCAGACTTCGTCAATATATCAACAATAACCCAAATTGAGTCTTTCTTACTCCATGTCAAAGGTAAACCAGATACAAAGTCCATCGTTACTCGATCCCATTTCTATTCGGGTATCATGATCTGCTGAAGTAATCCCGAAGGCACTTGATGTTCTGCTTTCACTTGTTGACATATCAAACACCTTGAAACAAAGACAGAAATGTCTCGTTTCATACCAGGCCACCAAAATTGACGTTTCAGATCGTTGTACATTTTTGTACTACCCGGGTGGACTGACATTCGACTACTATGAGCCTCGCTTAAAATCATCGAAATAAGTTCCAAATTTTTTGGAACACATAATCGACTCTTGAACGTCAAACAATCATTTTCGTCAATCTGAAACTCTGATTCCACATTTGAAACACATTCAGCTCGTTTAGCAACCAATTCATCGTCGACTTTCTGGGATTCAAGTATTTGATGAATCAATAATGGTCTGGCCTTTAATTCTGCTACTAACACATTATCGAATGAAAGTGGACAGGTGAACATTCATCGCTCTCAAAGCAAACAGCGATTTACGACTTAAAGCATCGACAACCACGTTAGCCTTTCCCGGGTGATAATCAATGACGAGTTCATAATCTTTCAACAACTCAAGCCAACGTGTTTCTCGCAGATTCAAATCTCTTTGGGTCATCAAATATTTGAGGCTTTTGTGGTTCGAATAAATATGACACCTCTCTCCAAACAAGTAGTGTCGCCATATTTTCAAGGTGAATACAATGGCCGCTAATTCAAGATCATGGGTCGGATAGTTTTTCTCATGTGGCTTTAATTGCCTCGACGCGTAAGCCACAACTCAACCTTCTTGCATCAACACACAACCCAGCCCAAGTAAGGATGCATCACTTTAAATAACAAACTCTTTACCGGATTCTGGCTGTACTAGCATTGGAGCTTCAGTTAAACAGGTTTTCAATCGGTCAAAACTTTTCTGACATTCTTCTGACCATTCAAACTCAACATCTTTTTGAAGTAGTTTCGTCATCAGTGTGGCTATCATCGAAAAACCCTTTACAAACCGTCTGTAGTAACCGGCAAGTCCCAAAAAGCTCCTAACTTCAGTAACATTCCTTGGAGGTTTCCAGTCAAGTACGGCCGAAATTTTGCTTGGATCAACTCGAATACCTGATGCGGATACCACATGTCCCAAAAAGCTAACTTCTCTCAACCAGAACTCACATTTACTGAACTTAGCATATAATTGTTTATCCCGTAAAGTCTGCAACACTAATCTCAAGTGCTCGGCATGTTCAGTTTCGTCTCGCGAATAGACCAAAATGTTGTCGATAAACACAACTACAAATCAGTCCAAACACTGTCTAAAGAATCGATTCATCAAGTCCATAAATACCGGAGGAGCATTAGTGAGTCCAAACGGCATCACTAAGAACTCGTAGTGACCGTATCTCGTTCTAAAAGCAGTTTTAGGTATATCTAAGTCTCGAACTCGCAACTGATAATAACCCGATCTCAAATCTATCTTTGAGAACACTGAGGCTCCCTTCAACTGATCAAACAAGTCATCATTACGCGGTAACAGATATTTATTCTTTATTGTCACTTTCTTCAATTGACGATAATCGATGCACATCCTCATGGTTCCATCTTTATTTTTCACGAATAATACTGGTGCACCCCAAGGTGAGAAACTCGGTCGAGCAAAACCTCTATCCGTCAACTCTTGCAATTGAGTTTTCAATTCCTTCAATTCCGTTGGTGCCATACGATACAGAGCTATTGAAATTGGTGTGGTACCAGGTGCAAGTTCGATGCCAAATTCTACCTCTCGAACGGGTGGTGTGACACCCCGAATGTGACCCTAGTCGGAGAGTGGTTTCGGGACCACGAAACCGAGTCACAAGAATAATTAAGTGTTATATTCCGTACTTATTGTATGTGGAATTGGTATGCGTAAATATTTCGTGTCTCGATTTTTATTAATTAGGTGCTAAATTATAAGAAAGGACTTAGTAGTGAACTTTGAAAGTACGATAGGGAAATAGGTGATGACTAATTAAAGCATGCATGCAAAATAATGGACTTGCATGTCAAATTCCCCTTTCTACAAGTAATGGCCGCCATGACAAAGAAATATGGGTCAAACATGTCATGAAACATGTTTTGTTGGGCATTAGGGAGAAATAGTAAACAAATAAGCATGGGTAAGAAAAGAATGAAAAAAAAAATGTGTGTGAGAGTGGCATACCCCATTGCCGTGAGTTGTAGAGAAGGAAAGAAAAAATTTTGTTCATCCTTTCTTTGAGCCAAAACTAAGGAAGAAGGAGGATTTTTGCTTCATGCTTGGTTTGGAAGAGATCTAGAAGGAGATTTGGCTAAGTTTGCATCAAGATTAAGGTATGTATGAGGTTGTGTTGGGAGTTTCATGCATGTTTTGGTTGCTAACTTGATGTGCATGTTAGCCATGGCTCAAATCTTTGGTATGCCATGGAAATGGTATTTGGCCAAAGTTGTTATAGTGATAAAGCCATTGCATGCTAAGTGTGAAGCTTGATGATGATGCATGCAATGATGGATTTTCTACTCATGAGTAAGATTTTGAGTTTTCTCTTTGTTTTATCATGATTAAAGTTGAAAAGGAGCATGATTGTCATACTTGGCCATGATGCATTCTTGAGCATGATTCATGCTTCTTGCATGTTAGTTAAAAGTTTGTGTTTTGGATGGCTATGGACACCTTGAAAATTCGCCATGCTCATATATGCATATATATGATTGCACATTATGTTTGGTTATGAACTAAGTGATGAATATATTGATTTAAAGAAGAAAATGTGGAAGAATGCTTGTGAAATTGCAAGCACAATTGACCTAGCACACATATAAGTGCTTGATGCTATATTATAAGTTTTGGGCCACAATGTGCAAAGCATAAATTAGTAGATTGCATGCTGTTTTTGTGAGGTATTAAGTGCAAAATTGACCTCAACATGTACATGAATATTCGGCCTTGGGTGGCCTATTGAAGGCCTTAGCATTTCCTTGATGCTCAAATAAATTGTATTGAATTGCTTGATGTAGTATAAAATGTGCATGACCATTGTGTATTCAAGCTAAAGAGTGGCCATATGACCATTTAAAATCCTTGTCATATTCGGCCATAAGCAAGCACAATGAGGTTTTAATAAATTGAATTTGTTTGAATTAGCTCAAGAGCTAAGAGGGCCACAATTGGACAAGGGGAAGGAAAAGGTGATCGAATAGCCAAAAAAGCCGTTCGACAACATCCGAGGTAAGTCCTCAAGAAGTGACCTTACTTGAATTATGTGAGATGAAATATGGATGTGTATGATTATTGATTATGTGTGTATGAGTATTTGAATTCCACCCGGCTAAGTCCGGCGAAATATGCTAATGATATTAATTGTGTTTGAGCCTTAGTAACGAAAATGAAATATGTATGTCCAATGATTATTGATGTATGTGTGCATGAGAAATTGAATGATATCGGGCTAAGCCAAGACAATTATCTGGAAATTATATCCGGGTTAAGACCAAGGCAATTGTGCTAGTGGTTATATCCGGGCTAAGGCGAAGGCATTCGTATGAGTTATTCTATCCGGGCTAAGACCAAGGCATTTGTGCGTGATTATATCCGGTTATATTCCGAAGAATCTTGGGCTGGAGGTGAGTGTTGGTTGCTGAAATGAATTTAATTAGTACACTCGGACAGCCCAAAGGATAAGGTACGTTATATGTGCATTGGAAAGTCGACGTGTTTGAGCAACATTCGCTCAATCGACTAATGAATTTCAGTTATTGAATTGATTGATGCTTTGCGAACTTATACAATGATGAAGTATGAAGTAAGAATGTGTATTAATGAAATGATGCATTTGGCTATGTGAATGTATTGCTGTAAATTATAGTTCATTATATTCCTTGAGACTTACTAAGCATAAAAATGCTTACCCGTTGCTTTGGCTCTTAGTTTTCTAGATTTAAGCTCGAGGCAATCGGTTTGGGATCGTTGAAGTCAAGTCATCCACACTATCAAGCCTCCATTTTGGTATAAATTTTGGTTGAACTTGAGATGGCATGTATAGGACTACCTCTTGTTTGTTAAATACGTTGTAATGTAAGTTTGTATGGCCATGCGAAAATGGCTCGAAAAGGGGAGCATGAACTTAGACTTATTGTGGGTTGTATGTATATATATTTGGGGTCATGATGTGGCTATGGTTTGGAAATGGGAATGTTGGTCATATGATCAGCCATTGGCATGGTTAAAATGATCATATATGAACCTATGTATGGCAAGATTAGTTGAATCATGGAGACTACCAAATAGGTAAGTCCTACCTTAAAAACAGATGCTGCCAGCTGCAGTGGCGTGAATGTGAAAAATCACCATAATTCATAGGAATGGAATCAAATAGTGAATAAGCTATGTAAATGAACCTTGATGAGTCTATTTTCATATGGAAGAAACGAAACGGTCATAGGAGTTACAGGTTAAGAGATATTAAAGCTATTGTGAGACAGGGCCAGAATGGTTTCTGGGTTCCCTGTCGCAACTTTAAAAATTCACTATAAATTATCCAAAAAGAATTAGGAGATATACCTTATATGTACAGATTCCATTTTGAGTCTAGTTTCATTAGAAACAAACGACACCAGCATTAAAGCCCTGTGCAGAGAGATATTCAAGTTATACCGCGCGAAGGTCAGAGCAGTCGATCCATGTGAACTTGGTTTGTTAACCCTCGGGTCCGACACCGGCGATGGTCTCGGGTTTGGGGTGTTACAATTTTATTGGTATCAGAGCCACGGTTTAGTCGATTCTAGGACTACCGTGATGTGTTTGGGGTCTAGCTATACATGCCATTAAATGATGAATCGATAGTGTGATGAATTCTGACAATTTGACTTCATGTTTGTTTATAGCAATGGATCCCGATCCCAACCGAAGCGATAGTCGATGATGTGGAGAGTGTGGCGCTGCTCCCACGCAAGGGACAGCCGGCGGACTCTCAACCTATGGCCAGCAATCCTAATGACGAGGCTAAGCAAGCCTTTTATAGTGTGATGAACGAATGGTTTAATCAATACATTCGAACCAACACGGCTGTTCCACCACCTCCATTCCCGATTTAATGCAACCCCAGCACCTACAATACCTCCGTGGATGACCCAATAAGGTCGTAAGCCCCAGTCGATAGGATTCAAAACATGGGGCCACTGAATTTAAGGCTACGGATGATGATGATGCCGAAGCGAGCTGAATTATGGTTAGATAACACTATCCGGTGCTTGATGAGCTATCCTGTACACCCGATGAGTGCTTAAAGTGTACCATCTCCTTGCTACGCGAGTCCGCCTACTATTGGTGGAGTACTCGACTTGTGGTGCCTAGAGAGCAAGTGACTTGGGAATTCTTTCTAACCGAGTTAGAAAAAAGTATATCGATCGAGATTCATCGACCAAAAGCGGAGGGAGTTCCTTGATCTTAAGCAAGGTTCTATGTCCGTTACCGACTCTGAACGAAAGTTTGTGAGGCTTAGCCAGACGCTGCGAGAATGCATTTCGTCCGAAGCTATTATGTGCAAACGCTTGAGGATGGGCTGAATGATGATATAAGGATGTTTGTTGGCATTCTCGAGATACGAGAGTTCGTAGTACTTGTTGAGCGAGCTTGTAAAGCCAAGAGCTTAGAAAGGAGAAACAAAAGCGATGTGGGGATTGGAGAATTCGAAAGAGGTCCTCGGAAAGTCTCTTCAACAAGCATCGAAGAGATTTCGAGATGATGCGAGCCGGTCTAGAGGCGTTTGGGATTTTCTAGACGAGGACGCGATCGACCCCTATGACCACACGAGTCACCTCGATTGCGGTGGCGGAAATGATCGCCGAGAGAGGACGGAGTGTCCACATTGTGGCAAATGGCATTCGGGAGCTGTTGGTTTCGTGATCGCTCTGCTATAAGTGTGGATCGGCCGACCATTTTATGAAGGATTGCCCGAGGATGCATGAGCAGAATGCAAGTCGAGTGCAAACCCGGTGCTACCATCGCTGAGGTAGGCCACCTAGAAATATGGGCAATGTCGATTGGCGGTCGAGAGGATCTAGAGATGCTACCATCGGATCCGAGGCTCGTGCTCTGCTAGGACTTATGCCATACGCGCGCGAGGATCTGCCTCTCCGGATGTTATTACCAGTACTTTCACTCTTTTCAATACAAATGTAATTGCTTTGATTGACCTGGTTCTACTCATTCTTATATATGTGAAACCTTAGCATCCAAGAAGACTTTGCCCATTGAGTCTCTTGAGTTTGTAATTCGGTGTCAAACCCTTGGGTCATTACGTGCTTGTTAACAAAGTGTGCAAGAAAAGTCCCCTAGTGTTCCGAGGTTCTTGTTTTCCGCGGACTTAATGCTTTTGCCATTCGATGAGTTCGATGTTATTCTTGGTTTGGATTGGTTGACCATGCACGATGCGGTTGTAAATTGCAAGAGCAAGACTATCGATTTGAGGTGCGCGAATAATGAAATAATTCGGGTTGAGTCCACGGACTTAAAGGGTTGCCACCGTAATATCGGCGATGTTGGCCCGAAATATGTAAGAAAAGGGTGCGGCGCGTACCTTGCGTCGTACTCGATGACAAGGAATCGAGAAGAAACCCGAATCTGTGCCGTGGTTTGTGAATACCGGATGTTTTCCCGAAGAATTGCCGGGTTTACCACATTCGAGAAATAGAATTTGGCATCGAATTGGTACTGGTACCACCCCAATTTCGATAGCTCCGTGTCGTATGGCACCAACGAATTGAAGGAGTTGAAAACTCGGTTGCAAGAATTGGTGGATAGAGGTTTTGCTCGCTTGAGTTTTTCGCCTTGGGTGCGCCGGTGTTGTTCGTGAAGAAGAAGGATGGAACCATGCGACTATGCATCGACTATCGTCGACAACAAAGCGACGATAAAGAACAAATATCCGTTGCCACGTATTGATGACTTGTTCGATCAAGCTGAAGGAGCCTCGGTGTTCTCGAAAATAGATTTGAGATCGGGCTACTATCAATTGCGAATCCGAGATTGAGCGTGCCCAAGGCGCCTTGAGCGAGATATGGTCACTATGAGTTCTGGTGATGCCGTTTGGGCTCACTAACGCCCTACGGTATTTATGGATTTAATGAATCGAATCTTTAGACCATATTTGGATCGATTCGTAGTCGTGTTCATTGATGACATCTTGGTCTATTCAAGAAACGAGACCGAACATCTTTGAACACCTGCGGTTAGTCTTTGCAAATTTTACGGGACAAGCAATTATATGCTAAGTTCAGAAGTGTGAGTTACGGTTAAGAGAGGTAAGCTTCTTGGGTCATGTGGTATCTGCGATCGGTATTCGAGTCGACCGAATAAAATTTCAGCCATACTAAATTGGAAGCCTCAGAAATATTCTTGAGGTTCAAGCTTTTTGGGGCTTGCAGGTTACTTACCGACGATTTGTAAAGGCTTCTCAACGATAGCCACGCCGATGACGGCTTCTCCAAAAGGATGTTAAGTTCGAATGGACGGAGAAATGCCAAAAAGCTTGATCAATCGAAAACTTATTTGGTGAAGCCCCAATTCTAGTGCAACCCGAGTCCGCAAGGAGTTTGTCATCTATAGCGACGCCTCTCTACTTGGGTTAGGTTGCGTATTAATGCAAGAAGGTCGAGTTGTGGCCTGTCGTCGAGGCAATTAAAGCCACATGAGAAAAATTATCCGACTCATGATCTCGAATTGGCGCCATCGTATTCGCCTTAAAGATTTGGCGACATTACTTATTTGGTGAAAGGTGCCATGTATACTCGGATCACAAAAGTCTCAAGTATTTGATGACCCAACGAGACTTAAATCTGCGACAAAGGCGTTGGCTCGAGTATTAAAGGATTATGAGCTGATCATTGACTATCACCGGGAAAGGCGAATGTAGTTGCGGATGCCTTGAGTCGTAAATCGTTATTCACTTTACGACGATGAATGTGCACTTGTCTATCCGATCCGACGGTGTGTTAGTGGCTGAAATGAAAGCCAAACCATTATTGACACACCAAATTCGAGAAGCTCGAGAAAGTCGATGACGAGTTGGTTGCAAAAGCGGGCTGCGTGTGTTCGAACAAGGACTCGGAGTTTCAAATCGACGATGACGATTGTTTGAGGTTCAAAAGTCGTCTGTGTGTCCCAAAGAATTGAACTCATTTCGATAATTCGAATGAAGCCCATTGTAGCCGAATGGCAATCCACCCGGAGTCGAAGATGTACAATGATTTGAAGCGTCGATTTTGGTGGCATGGTATGAAGCGGGACATCTCGACTTTGTTTCAAGATGTTTAATATGTCAACAAGTGAAAGCGGAACATCGGTGCCTTGAGGATTACTTGACCAATCACGATACCCGAGTGGAAATGGGATCGAGTCACAATGGACTTTGTATCCGGACCGCCATTGTCGACAAGTAAGAAGGATGCGGTTTGGGTCGTGGTAGATCGATTGACTAAGTCGGCCCACTTTGTCCCGTCGTCTGGATTTTCAATGGACAAATTAAGCGGAATTGTACGTTTCTCGATTGTGAAATTACACGGGTGCCTATTTCTATCGTGTCGGATAGAGATCCGAGATTTACCTCGCGGTTTTGGAAAAAGTTGCAAGAAGCTTTGGGTACCAAGTTGCATTTCAAAGACGCCTTCCACCCCCAAACCGATGGTCAATCCGGCGGGTAATTCAGATACTTGAGGATATGTTAAGATGTTGCGTCCTCGAGTTTAGTGGTTCATGGGAGCGGTATTTGCCGTTGATTGAATTAACTTACAACAACGACTTTCAATCGAGTATTAAGATGGCACCCTCGAGGCTTTGTGCGGGCGTAAATGCCGTACACCATTGTTTTGGACCGAGCTTGGTGAAAGCAAGATTTTCGGTGGATTTGATTAGGGATGCGAGCAATGAAAGTGAAAGTAATCCGTGAAAGTTTGAAGATAGCCTTCGATCGTCGAAGTCGTGCGCGGATATGAAGCGTAAGGATATCGAGTATCGGTGGGTGATAAAGTGTTCCTCAAGGTATCGCCTTGGAAAAAATACTCGGTTTGGTAGTAAGGGCAAGTTGAGCCCGAGGTTCATTGGGCCATATGAGATATCGAGCGAGTCGGTCGGTGGCATATCGTTTGATTTTGCCCCCGAACTCAAAAAGATTCACGATGTCTTCCACGTTTGATGCTTGACGTTATAGATCCGATCCATCGCACGTGATTAGTCCATCGAAATTGAAATTCAAGCTAATATGAGTTATGAGGAAGAACCAATTCGTATCCTATCACGAGAAGTGAAAGAGTTGCGAAACAAGCGGGTTCCGCTAGTGAAAGTGTTATGGCTCAAGCACGGGATAGAAGAAGCTACTTGGGAGACCGAGAACTCAATGAGAGAGCGATATCCGAACCTATTTACCGTAAGCTTTTAGGGGACGAAAATCTCTTGAGTGGGGAGAGTTGTGACACCCGAATGTGACCCTAGTCGGAGAGTGGTTTGGGACCACGAAACCGAGTCACAAGAATAATTAAGTGTTATATTCCGTACTTATTGTATGTGGAATTGGTATGCGTAAATATTTCGTGTCTCGATTTTTATTAATTAGGTGCTAAATTATAAGAAAGGACTTAGTAGTGAACTTTGAAAGTACGATAGGAAATAGGTGATGACTAATTAAAGCATGCATGCAAAATAATGGACTTGCATGTCAAATTCCCCTTTCTACAAGTAATGGCCGCCATGACAAAGAATATGGGTCAAACATGTCATGAAACATGTTTTGTTGGGCATTAGGGAGAAATAGTAAACAAATAAGCATGGGTAAGAAAAGAATGAAAAAAAAAATGTGTGTGAGAGAGTGGCATACCCCATTGCCGTGAGTTGTAGAGAAGGAAAGAAAAAATTTTGTTCATCCTTTCTTTGAGCCAAAACTAAGGAAGAAGGAGGATTTTGCTTCATGCTTGGTTTGGAAGAGATCTAGAAGGAGATTTGGCTAAGTTTGCATCAAGATTAAGGTATGTATGAGGTTGTGTTGGGAGTTTCATGCATGTTTTGGTTGCTAACTTGATGTGCATGTTAGCCATGGCTCAAATCTTTGGTATGCCATGGAAATGGTATTTGGCCAAAGTTGTTATAGTGATAAAGCCATTGCATGCTAAGTGTGAAGCTTGATGATGATGCATGCAATGATGGATTTTCTACTCATGAGTAAGATTTTGAGTTTTCTCTTTGTTTTATCATGATTAAAGTTGAAAAGGAGCATGATTGTCATACTTGGCCATGATGCATTCTTGAGCATGATTCATGCTTCTTGCATGTTAGTTAAAAGTTTGTGTTTTGGATGGCTATGGACACCTTGAAAATTCGCCATGCTCATATATGCATATATATGATTGCACATTATGTTTGGTTATGAACTAAGTGATGAATATATTGATTTAAAGAAGAAAATGTGGAAGAATGCTTGTGAAATTGCAAGCACAATTCGACCTAGCACACATATAAGTGCTTGATGCTATATTATAAGTTTTGGGCCACAATGTGCAAAGCATAAATTAGTAGATTGCATGCTGTTTTTGTGAGGTATTAAGTGCAAAATTGACCTCAACATGTACATGAATATTGGCCTTGGGTGGCCTATTGAAGGCCTTAGCATTTCCTTGATGCTCAAATAAATTGTATTGAATTGCTTGATGTAGTATAAAATGTGCATGACCATTGTGTATTCAAGCTAAAGAGTGGCCATATGACCATTTAAAATCCTTGTCATATTCGCCATAAGCAAGCACAATGAGGTTTTAATAAATTGAATTTGTTTGAATTAGCTCAAGAGCTAAGAGGGCCACAATTGGACAAGGGAAGGAAAAGGTGATCGAATAGCCGAAAAAGCCGTTCGACAACATCCGAGGTAAGTCCTCAAGAAGTGACCTTACTTGAATTATGTGAGATGAAATATGGATGTGTATGATTATTGATTATGTGTGTATGAGTATTTGAATTCCACCCGGGCTAAGTCCCGAAGGCGAATATGCTAATGATATTAATTGTGTTTGAGCCTTAGTAACGAAAATGAAATATGTATGTCCAATGATTATTGATGTATGTGTGCATGAGAAATTGAATGATATCGGGCTAAGCCGAAGACAATTATGCTGGAAATTATATCCGGGTTAAGACCCGAAGGCAATTGTGCTAGTGGTTATATCCGGGCTAAGGCCCGAAGGCATTCGTGCGAGTTATTCTATCCGGGCTAAGACCCGAAGGCATTTGTGCACGTGATTATATCCGGTTATATTCGAAGAATCTTGGGCTGGAGGTGAGTGTTGGTTGCTGAAATGAATTTAATTAGTACACTCGGACAGCCCAAAGGATAAGGTGCGTTATATGTGCATTGGAAAGTCGACGTGTTTGAGCAACATTCGCTCAATCGACTAATGAATTTCAGTTATTGAATTGATTGATGCTTTGCGAACTTATACAATGATGAAGTATGAAGTAAGAATGTGTATTAATGAAATGATGCATTTGGCTATGTGAATGTATTGCTGTAAATTATAGTTCATTATATTCCTTGAGACTTACTAAGCATAAAAATGCTTACCCCGTTGCTTTGGCTCTTAGTTTTCTAGATTTACGCTCGAGGCAATCGGATTTGGGATCGTTGAAGTCAAGTCATCCACACTATCAAGCCTCCATTTTGGTATAAATTTTTGGTTGAACTTGAGATGGCATGTATAGGACTACCTCTTGTTTGTTAAATACGTTGTAATGTAAGTTTGTATGGCCATGCGAAAATGGCTCGAAAAGGGGAGCATGAACTTAGACTTATTGTGGGTTGTATGTATATATATTTGGGGTCATGATGTGGCTATGGTTTGGAAATGGGAATGTTGGTCATATGATCAGCCATTGGCATGGTTAAAATGATCATATATGAACCTATGTATGGCAAGATTAGTTGAATCATGGAGACTACCAAATAGGTAAGTCCTACCTTAAAAACAGATGCTGCCAGCTGCAGTGGCGTGAATGTGAAAAATCACCATAATTCATAGGAATGGAATCAAATAGTGAATAAGCTATGTAAATGAACCTTGATGAGTCTATTTTCATATGGAAGAAACGAAACGGTCATAGGAGTTACAGGTTAAGAGATATTAAAGCTATTGTGAGACAGGGCCAGAATGGTTTCTGGGTTCCCTGTCGCAACTTTAAAAATTCACTATAAATTATCCAAAAAGAATTAGGAGATATACCTTATATGTACAGATTCCATTTTGAGTCTAGTTTCATTAGAAACAAACGACACCAGCATTAAAGCCCTGTGCAGAGAGATATTCAAGTTATACCGCGCGAAGGTCAGAGCAGTCGATCCATGTGAACTTGGTTTGTTAACCCTCGGGTCCGACACCGGCGATGGTCTCGGGTTTGGGGTGTTACAGGTGGTAATCCCGATAACTCCTCAGGAAAAACATCTGAATACTCACAGACCACTGGTACTGATTCAAGTTTCTTTTCTGACTCTTTGCTATCAAGTACGTATGCAAGATATGCTTCACACCCCTTTCTCACATATTTCTGAGCGATCATCGAGGATATTATTGCTAGTAATCCGTTCAAGTCAGTAGACTCAACTCGGATTATCTCATTATTTGCACACCTCAAATCAATGGTCTTTCTTTTGCAATTCACAACTGCATCATGTACGGTCATCCAATCCATACCGAGAATAACATCAAATTCATCAAACGGTAAAAGCATCAAATCGGCCAAAAAAAAGGAATCTCGGATTATCAGGGGGCATTTCTTACACACTTTGTCAACAAGTACATATCCACCCAAGGGATTTGACACTCGAATTACGAACTCAGTAGACTCAACAGGTAGAGTCTTACTGGATGCTAAAGTCTCACATACATATGAATGAGTAGAACCAGGGTCAATCAATGCAATCACGTTATTATCAAAGAGAGTGAAAGTACCAGTGATAACATCAGGGGAAGATGCCTCCTCTCGTGCACGGATGGCATAAGTTCTGGCAGGAGCACGAGTCTCAGATCGAACAGCCGTATCGGGAGTCCCTCCCTGTCTACCACCCCTGCCTACTGTATTTCTCGGTGGTCTGCCTCTAGTCGTTGTACCACTCGATCTCGTACCTTGTATCTTATTCCTTTCATCAGATTCCGTGCAATCTCGAATAAAATGATCCCGTGATCCACATCTATAACAGGCCCTGTTAATAGACTTACCCCAACATTCACCTACATGTCATCTTCCACATTGTGGACATTCAGGTTTTTCTTGTTGGTTGTTACCAACACTAGCAATCGAAGTAGCTCGAGAGTTCGTTGATGGTCGCTCCCTATTAGAAATTCCTGCAGTCGTCTTTGATCTATTAGTATTGTCTCTGAACTTCTTTGCAGCCGAGAAAGAAGTTTTACTAGTCGATCTTTTACCAAAGTCTCTAGCTTCAAATTCAGCTTTCTTTTTCTCCTTTCCAAGTTCTTCAGCCTTGCAAGCTCATTCAACTAGGGTTACAAATTCTTTTAGTTCTAAAATACCCACTAGTAGCTTTAAATCTTCATTCAATCCCTCCTCAAATCTTTTACACATGGAAACTTCATCAGCTACAAACTCCCGAGCATAACGGCTAAGTCTTACAAACTCACACCCATATTCAGATACCGTTAAACGGCCTTGTTTAAGCTCTAAAAATTCCTTGCACTTTTGATCAATAAATCGTTGACTGATATACATTTTTTTGAAATTCCTTCTGAAAGAAATTCCAAGTAACTCGTTCATTTGGAACAATAGAAATTAAGATTCTCCACCAATAGTAGGCCGAGTCTCGTAATAAAGATATGGCACACTTTAAACACTCATCAGGTGTGCAAGACAGCTCATCAAAAACTCGGATGGTGTTATCAAGCCAAAACTCGGCCCTTTCAGCATCATCAGTAGCTACGGCTCAAAATTCCTCGGCCCTGCACTTCCTAATCAAATCCACAAGAGGTTTACTCGGCCTTAAAGGATCAGTAGTTAGTGGTATTGTAGGCACCTGAGGCGGATTATTTAAATTCGGGAATGGTTGAGCAGCCAGGTTAGTTCAGGCATATTGTGCGACCCACTCGTTCATCATGGTAAAGAAGGCTTGTTTTTCCCGATCATCTTGATTATTCGCAGATGATTGAGTTCAACAGGCGGTGTCCCTTGCTCAAGAGCAGCCGCTACACTCTCAACGTCATCCGCTAAGGCTCTCTCTAAATTGGGTTCTATTTACTAATCAAAACAATAATTACAACCGTCAGAAGTCATCACACTATCATATACTAACATTAAGGCATGTATAGCTAGACTCATACGCGCTACGGTAGTCTTAGAACCGACTAAACCGTAGCTCTGATACCAATACAATGTAACACCCCTAACCCGTTTCCATCGCTGGAATGGGTTACGAGATATTACCGAACCAAATACTTATTCGTAAAATTTTCATGCATCTTCTTCTATCATCTTCATTTCACTAAGTTCATCTTTAATAATGCATAATTCATTATACAACCATATACGATCCTCATTCATACATAGCCGAAACACATAATTAATCATTATTAAGTTCAATCAAAACCATTACATAAGTTTACATCATATAACAACCATATCATATGATTTTATGTTATGTTCAGACATAATCAGACGACCCATTACACTATCTCAATTTAAATACTAAGATCATATACAATAGCCAAATTGCAATTAATCACTTATATAAATATGCCATAATCGAACCACCCCAAAAACACATAGTCAAAATTTCTTAGCATTTTCAACCCTCAAACATATGTATATTTATATATATATATCATTCATTAATAGCATTAAACATTATAACCAAGACAAATTATACCATGATTAAACATAACCAAGTTCAAACTTAGTATTTAGGCCATATTCGCATGGCTGGAAGTATACATATCAAAGTTTAAACAAAATACATATTAGCCTATACATGTCGTAATGTTCACTTAAACCAACTAAGAAGAGGGTACCAAAACATTGCAGGTTGGTGTGATGACTTCGACGATGGTCCCGAACACACAAAATGGATCAAAGAAATCTAAACAGGAGACAAGTAAACACACCAAATGAGTATTCAACTCAGTAAGTCGTAAGCAATATAATACAGACCATTAACATGAGATCATAATAAAAATATTGTAAGATCAACCATTTAACCATACCGAATTATGCCACAATTACTTAAATTATCGATTCAACCACAAACCAAGTCTTGCTATCCAATTAAATATCAAAACAACTAGATAGTTTAGATCCTTTCCTCAAAGTATAAAACAATGATAATGGTTCCATGCCTATACGTTTTATGTCTCAACTTCGATTTTTCCGTTAATAGCCCTAGCACTTTATTTTTTTCCGGCACAGATTATATCCTCAACCGATTTCGCACAAATAGTGCTAATCAAATTCGCACACATAGTGCCATGCTAAACCGCACACATAGTGCTTTGGAAATTCACTCATTTATTGACATTAAAACCAGCATACATAGTGGCAATCGATTTCGCACACATAGTGCCATTCAAATCTGCACACTTAGTGGCAATGTTGGCTCATTATAATAAGGCAATTTACTTAAATCAAATAGCACATACAACCACATTTATAAATACATATATCACTCTAAATAAATACCTACCCCAAGAAATTATTTTATGATACGTTAGTATTAATTATGTATAAATTAATCAACCTACAAATGCTTATAGACTTACCTTATGTCGGATGATATGATTCCCAATCGTCTACTCAATATTCTTTGCTTTGCCTTTGCTTGTTTCCCTTCCTTTGGGTTCTTGAGCTAGAATAAATAAATTTAGTAGTTTAATTACCTTGCAAGATATTCATATATATGAATTTAATGATTCCACTTCTTCTTACAACCATCCTTGTTCAAGACATCAAACCTCAACTAATGCTTATATTATGTCTCTAAGCCGAATGCATTAACACTTCCAAAATAATATTATGTCAAATATGTTTACATTCAAATATACATAATTATGAATCAAACTCAACTTTGTAAGCCAACCTCCTCATTGGGTCGATTATATAGAATCAAAATTATTTCACAAATGTGCATACTATTTAGCGAATATGCAAAACCAAATTTAACTTTACCTATGTACTTAATTATAAGGCGAATATACAATTTCAAATGTAATATCATTTTTATTTCATTGAAACACTTAGTTCCTCCACATAACAATTTGACCGAATGTTTCTAACTAAAATAAAAAATAAAAACTCCACATTTATTCATAAGTTCATACCAATGTTCATATATCTATTAACTAGATTATTTTGTCATTTACCATTATAATATATATTTAATTAGACTTAGTGGAGGAACATGATCACATGGCCGGTCACTTCATGCATTAAGGGCATTTTGACATGCAAATCCATTCTTTCTCACCTTGTTGTTTTTGATCCTTACAATTTACCTATCATCTTTTCTAAGTTTCTCAACTAAGTCCTTTCAAGAAAATTCACACTCCTAAGACTAATTTTAAACATTTAATTTTTTTTTCACATACACTATCACACGTAAATATATGCAATTAAAATAAAAAATAAATTTTTGTGACTCGGTTTTGTGGTCCCGAAACCGCATTCCAACTAGGGTCTAATTAGGGCTGTCACAGGCAAAGTAGGCTTCACAACCCTTTTTCACATATTTCAGAGCTTTTGTTGCAGATATCACAGTTGGAAACTTATTCAAATCACTAGACTCAATTCAGATTATTTCATCATTCTTACATCTCAGATCAATCGTCTTTCGTTTGCAATTCAAAATAGCATCATGCAAAGTTTGCCTATCCATATCCAAAATCATCTCAAACTCGTCAAATGGTAACAACATCAAATCAGCTGGAAAGCAATTATCTTGAATCATCAATGGACAGTTCTTGCATACTTTATCAACTAGAACACATCTGCCTAAGGGGTTCGATACTCTAATCACAAATTTAGTACACTCTACAGGAAAAGTCTTGCTATATACTAAAGTCTCAAATATATAAAAATGAGTAGATCCATGATCAATCAATGCAATCACAGAAGTATCATAAAGAGTGAAAGTACCAGTTATAAATCTAGAGACAAAGCTTCCTCACGAGTGCAAATAGCATAAACTCTAGCAAGTGCTCGAGCCTAAGATCTAATAGCAGTGTCTTTAGTCATTCTCTGAGTGTCACTCCCATTACCTGTGTTTCTGAGTGGTCTACCTCAAGCTACCGTGTTACTCAGTCTCAAATTTTGTACAACCTCTTACTCTACAAACTCAGGACATTAACGGATAAAGTGATCTAAGGATCCACATCTAGAGCCAGCTCAGTCATTCAATCTACAATTTCCTAGATGTCTATTACCACAATGTCTACACTCAGGTCAATCGGATTAGACATTTTCGACACTTGCAACAGAAGTAGCTGAAGCTCTGAAGCTCGAATGTGATCTTGTACGATCTCTACTTGAATGTCCCACATTAGCCTTTGAACGACTATAATCATCTCAGAATTTCTTTGATTCTTACTAAAATGACTTATTCGATGATCTTTTTTGCACCTGTTTAGATTTTGAAATGGCTTTTCTTTTCTCTTTCCTGAGTTCTTCAGCTTTACTTGCTCGTTCAATAAGCACAACAAACTCTTTTATTTCCAAAATCTCAACTAACAATTTGATGTCTTCATTCAAGCCATCCTCGAATCTCTTGCACATAATTGCTGTAGTCGAGACACATTCTAGTGCATACTAGCTCAATCTCACAAATTCTCGCTCATATTTCATAACAGACATATGGCCTATTCCAACTCAAGAAACTCTTTGTATTTTTGATCAATAAATCTCTGACTGATGTACTTCTTTCTAAACTCAGTCTAAAAGAACTCCCAATTGACTCACTCTTTCGAAACCACTAATATTAATGATTTCTACCAATTGTACGCTGTATCTCTCAGAAGTGACACAACACATTTAAGACATTCATCCTGAGTACATGACAATTCGTCAAACACTCGTATTGTATTATCAAGCCAGAACTCAGCTCTCTCGGCATCATCATCTATAGTTGTAAGAAACTCTTCGGTCCCATATTTTATAATTTTATTAACCGGAGGCTTATTCAACTGAATCAAATTAGTTTGTGGCATGACAGGGACTTGAGAAGGATTAGGCAGGGGTGAAGGTTTTGGCATAGCCGAATTGGTTCTAATATACTGAGTGAACTAATCATTCATCATTTGGTAAAAGGCTTGCTTAGTCCCTCCCTTGTGACTACTTGAAACAAGTCTAGAGTCAGATTGCACTACCCCTAGAGCGCCAGTGTAACACCCCTCACTCGTATCCAACATCGAGATAGGGTTCGATGCATTAACGAACTTAAACATTCACAACAACACATAACATATTATGAACCGTGCATAGCAAACAAGCATATGCACATCATCAATATCAAACATAACATAAATAGCTAGATTTATAAGTCAGATTCATTAGCTCACTAAAGACCAATATATTTGGCCAAATTATAATAACACATGTTATAAAACTAGGTCCCTATACATGCCACTCACTTGATAATTCTAGCATATGTGTTTATACTGTCAAGGTGTTGGCTTGATAGTGTGATGTTGCCTCCAATGATCTCCAACCCTAAGCTAACCTGACAACACTAAAAGAAATGGAAAGGAGTGGGTAAGCTTTACGCTTAGTAAGCTCACATGAAATAATAATAAGCAATTTACTAACATGCTTTCCATAGTAAAACTAACCCTATTGTACATTTACACATGTTCTGGTTAAGCTGCTTTCTTGAGTCACAATCACTAAATCATTTATATCTGGAGTTATGGAACTCCAAATTAAGATCCATAAATTTTCCCAGAAACCAGACTCATATATCTTTCCACTATAAAATTTTCAAAATATTTTGGTCCAGCCAATAAGTACAGTTTATTATTCAAAATCTCCCCTGTTTTGCTATTTGACAACTTTGACCTTTCTTCACTAAAATTTATTTATCTCATAGTACGAGACTCGGATAATGTTTATGTTTGTTTTTATTAAAATTATACTCATCAAGTATTCTAATAATATAAATTATAACCCATAATTATTTTTCTACAATTTTTAACAATTTTTCCAAGTCAGAACAGGGGATCTCGAATTCATTCTGACTCTGTCTCACAAAAATTAGAATATCACATAATATACAACTCTTTTACTCCCCCTGTTTCTTTTATGAAAATAGACTCATTAGGCTTTAATTCTATAATTTATTTGAAATTAATTCAACTTACACAATTATTAGTGAATTTTCAAAGTCACACAACTGCTCCTGTCCAACATTGTTTTACTACTAAAATTCATTCTTGCATAATTTCACTTAATCCATTTTGTCTTATCGAAGTTCACTCAAATATCGAGCATATTGCTCAAAATTTTCTTAACCATATACCTAAACTTATTCATCATATAATCATGTTCACATGTAGTTTTACCTAATCGATTTCCCCGTTGAACTCTTCAGAATAATAACTGATACTCAGTTGCCTGCACATATTTTCAGACTTGTAGCCAAAGCTATTTGGTACGCATAGTAGCTTGCACTTAGTACTACACATGCGACCAATTATCCAGTACATGTAGTAGCTTGCACTTAGTACTACACACGTGACCTAACCATCTGGTACACGTAGTAGCCTGCACTTAGTACTACACACGTGATCGAGTTATCGGGTACGCATAGTAGCCTGCACTTAGTACTACACATGCGACCAATTATCCGGTACACATAGTAGCTTGCACTTAGTACTACACACGTGATAGAGTTATCGGGTACGCATAGTAGCCTACACTTAGTACTACACATGCGACCAATTATCCGGTACACGTAGTAGCCTGCACTTAGTACTACACACGTGACCTCACAACAGATCATTCGTATCGTTTCTATTCCGAAGGCTCAACCGGAAAATTCCTCACTTTCTAAAATGTTACAATTTATTCATAGTCCGTTTTCAATTTGCAATTTACAACAAATAATCATTCTATAGGTAGCCACGTTTCATATGATAACAAAATACAATAAAATAAAAAGAATCGATAAATTATTTATGTACAGACTTACCTCGGATCCAGAAATGGCAATTTACCATTCTAGTCTGTAACATTGTATTTTCCCGATTTAAGCCTAAATCTCGATTTCCTTAATCTATAATATCACATTTAGCCTAATAATTAGTCACACTATACATATGGGTCTAAAAATCATATTTTTTACAAATTTTCATTTTGACCCTAAACTTTTGCATATTTGCACTTTTGCCCCATGGTTCAAAAATTAAACTTCTTCCTATTTTCTTATGTTTTATGACATGCTGATCATTTTTCCCTTCTATGGCAACATCAAATTCTCACTCTAGCATGTACTTATGAACATTAGGTATTTTTATCGATTACACCATTTTACTCGTTTTCACGTAAAATCGCCTAGCAAAAGTTGTTGATCACAATTTCAAGCTTCATATTCTACCATTAAACATAAAAATACATGCATATCATTCATGGGTAAATTTTTAAACATGAATCCTAGCTCAAAATAATGGTAGAAATGAGCAGATCATGTTACCGGGATTTTAAAAATACATAGAACATTAAAAACGGAGCTCAGAATCACTTACTATTAAGCTTGGAAGCTTGGCCAAACCCTAACCATGGTTGCTCTTGGTACATTCTACTGTAGCAAGAAGAAAGGGACACGTTTGGGGTTTAAAATTTATCTTTTAATTCATTTTACCCGTAAATGACCAAAACACCCTTTTTACAATTCTTTCAAATTTTACCCAACCAAGGCCATTTTTGTCCAACAAGTTATACAATGGTTTAATTATCATTTAAGGACCTCCCATTTATAATTTCATGACAATTAGACACCTCTAACATATAAAACTCAACATTTTCACTTTTTACAATTTAGTCCTTTTTACTAAATTGAGTGCCCAAACGTCTTCGAACGAAATATTCATGAAATCATTCTGTGAAACCGTAGACCATAAAAATATAATAAAAATGAAAATTTTCTCATCAGATTTATGGTCCCGAAACCACTGTTCCGACTAAGCCCAAAATCAGGATATTATAGGGAGCGGGTGCATTACTTTCAACGTCATCAGCTACGGCTCGATCGGGATCCATTTACTATATAAAAACACATTTTAATTGTCAGGAATCATCACACTATTGTAGTTTATAAATATGGCATGTATAGCTAGATTTACATACGCTAAGCTAGTCCTAGAATCGACTAAACCGTAGCTTTGGTACCAACCAAATGTAACACTCTTAACCTGTATCCGTCGCTGGGCTAGGGTTAAGAGGTATTACCGGATGTATCAGAACATTTTATGATTACTTCACATGCATTATCGACACATCATAGCATCATCGTCAAACATCATCATAAAGTCCCTTTCTTAGGTCAACGAGTCCTTAAACATGCTTTAGGAAGGGGTCGGGACTAAACCAAGCACATACAAAATTTCTCAGAAACTTAACAAAATTTCAAAGTTACAGAGGTCACACGCCCCTGTAATCAGCCCCTGTACCTCACAAGGCATTAACACGCCCCTGTGTTTAAGCCGTGGCAAAACAGGGCATACATACTGACCTGAACCACATGGCCGGAGACATGCCCATGTGCTTTGGCCGTGGTCGAAACTGACTTGAGTCATACGGCTAACCACACACCCGTGTGTCTAGGGCATGCTCGAGACTGACTTTAAATCGTAGGACTACCCTAGGGGACGCACGGCCATGTAACATAACTGTGTGTCGCATACGGCTGAGACACACCCGTGTGGACAAAAATACACTATTTGTAAAGCCAATTTGCCACCCTTAATAGTCATTGATGTGTGATATTCGTTACAGGTGTAACACCCTAAATTTGGGCCTAGAAGTTTTGGGCCTTAAGCAGGGGAGCAGTTGAAGGCAGCTTATAATATTTTGTTGTGCATGTAAATTTCATTAATGAAGGCTTGTTTTAATGGTTAAGTGTGCTGAGAAGGGTTGGAGAAGTCCTGGGTTCAAACTTGGACTCTAGCAAAAATTTTGGTTTAAGGTGAATCAAACCCTGGGTGTAGTAGGTAGGCCTTAATAATAATGTTGGATAAATTGTGCCACAAAAAACCTTGTGGTTTAGTGGCAAAGTAGCACCACATAAGAGACAGGAAGGTGGCGTCATAGAGTTGGCAAGGAGGTCTAGGGTTCGAAACTCATGGCAATCAAAGAGCATTTATTTTGCTAACAGGGAGCGGCAAGAGTTGGTGTTGAATTTAAACTCTGATGATGGAAGGATCCCACATCAGGAAGCTAACATAAGAGTGGATGGGAAGCTGGCTTTAAATAGAGAGAACCATGAGGAGAGGAAAGGTACCTTTCTTTGCTGATCCCTTTCGCTTTATGGCGTGCTCGTTTGGGTTGGGCGTCGGCTAGGAGTGCTCGGAGCGCGGATTAACTCCAGTCTCCTATCAGGTGTGTATTTCTCATTACTCTAGCTATATGATGGCTACTTCGGGCCGCGATGGGCTGAAAGGGGCCATGTGGGACCAATGGGCCTACGGGCCCAATTGGATAAGTTGTTTGATTGTGTAGTAAAAATTGGACTAGTCTAGGTGAATCTCATATCTATGGCTAGATTTGGGCTAAAAGGGCTACACGAGCGTGTGGGCCCATTTGGGCCGAGAATGGGCTTTAGGCCCATTTCGTATTGTTATCCCTGTTTAGAATACTTTAGTTTACCAAATTACTAAAATACCCTCGACTTGTAAAATTACCAAAGCACCCTTGATTTACAGAATTACCATTTTACCTCCGATTTACAGAATTACCATTTTACCCTCGATTTACAAAATTACTGAAATACCCCTGTAGGGTAGAATTACTGAAATACCCCTGTAGGGTAAAATTACCGAAATACCCCTGTAGGGTAGAATTACCGAAATACCCCTGTAGGGTAGAATTACTAAAATACCCCTATAGGGTAGAATTACTGAAATACCCCTGTAGGGTAGAATTATTGAAATACCCTTGTAAGGTAGAAATACTGAAATACCCCTGTAGGGTAGAATTACTGAGATACCCTTGTAGGGTAAAATGACCGTTTTGCCCCTAGGGTGTTAAATGACTGCTTTGCCTTTGTGGGCAAGTGGTGACTTAATTTGTGTGGTTGTGATTTGATTGTGAATATATGTTGGTGATATGAATGACTTGACTGTGATTGTTTGATTCAAATATGGGCATGACATTCTGCATACATGACATGTTGCATGGGTTATATTAATGGAGGAAGCGTTCTAATGGCTATGCCACAAATATCTGTTTCTGGTGGCTATACCACAAATATCTGTTCTGGTGGCTCTGCCACAATATCTGTATCTGGTGACTCTATCACAATATCTGTTCTGGTAGCCATGCTGCAAATTTTGTGGTGTGCAGCGGATGGGTGGGTTGAGTTGTCTCCCCACATGGTGTAAGGTTGGTACGGGGGTGTATACGGATGGATATGGGTTTGGTTTTCTGCATACATGATATATCTGTTCTGTATCTGTTATGGGCCTATGGGCTTCCTTCTGATTCTGATTCTGATTCTAATTTTGTCACTTGATTCTAATTCTGATTCTCATTTTGATTCTAGTTCTGATAATGTTTCTTACTCTGTAATGGGCTAAGGCCCATCTGGTACTGTCTGTTATAAGGGGCTAAGGCCTAATTGATACTGAAACTGTAAGTAGGGCTGGGGCCAGACTTTTAATTCCTTTATATGACTAACTGTTCCTTTTATATAGTAGGGGATTTCACACTGAATTTTCATAAACTCACCCCGTTTATTAACCTTTCAGGTAATTTCCAGCCTTAGACGGATTGGAGCTACGAGGGGCTCGGAGGAAGCCACACACACTGTTTATGTTACAGTTTTGATTATTACTTTTAAATGTTTTTATGTGGGTTGTAGTAAAGCCGTTGTAATTTTCTGGATTTCAAATTTGGAATTTTATTTATTGTTCTTATAATTGCTAGTATTAGAACACGGTTTTCCAAAGCAACTACTGTTGTTAAAAACATCACGTATCCGTAATTGTTTTTAAATTAAGCTTCCGGAACTGCCAAGATTTTTACAAAGTTGTTAAGAATGTTATTCAGCTAAGGTTTTCTAACAAGCTTTAAAAAGGGTATAAGTTTTTAATGGAAACATGGTTTTCAAAAAACACTTCAATGTGACACGCCAGATTCGAGCCAAACTTCCAGGCGGGGTTTGAGTTGTTACAACAGGTTTTAAAAATTTATAAATGAATCATTCATGAGTCTAACTTATTATCACAATTAAGGCAAGTGTACCTATCGAACAGTAGTATAGTTCAGCAAGACCGGATTGTCGAACCCAAAGGAACTACGAGTACTAGTATTTACTTCCTTTTTATTATCTAGCCTAAAAATTAAGAGGTTTAGTTGTCAAAACTAATTACTATCTAAGAATGCATAGAAAGAAAACTTGGGAAAATACTTTTGGGAAAATTCAATTGATTGAGACAATACCTAAGGAAAAATCCACCTAGACATCACTTGTTATTTGACTCTGAATCAGACGATTTATTCATTTAACTTGATCCGTAGAAATGTCTAAGTTATATTATTATCTCTCTCGAGACTAATAATATCTAACCCTAGGTTGAATAATTGAAATCTCTTTCTAATTAACACCTTAGAATTGCATTAACTCGATATATGGATTCCCCTATTAGGTTTCACCCTAATCCGGTAAAATCTTGTCACCCTATCTCTAGGCGTGCAATCAACTCCGCTTAATTATGACAAATTTACTCTTAGATAAGGTCTATTCCTCCTCTGAATAAGAGCGTCAACTTGAATCAATATCCTAAAATATTAAAACAAGAATGAAGAACACATAATTAAGAACAAATCAAATATTTATCATAAAATTGATAAACCGTAATTCATACATATTTTTATCCCATGCTTAGCACATTTTATGGATGATTTTTTCTTAAAATTTGGGAATTCGATGCTCCTAATGCCTTAATTTCATGTTTTATACTTAGGTGAGCATAAGAGAGTGAAAGGAACGAGAAATAGGCCAAAAATGGAAAAAATGGGCCAGCGTACAAAATCAACACGGCCTGGACCACACGCCTTACCCATTTAACAGGCTTGACCACGACCTTAAGCAATCGCACATGGCCGTGTCCCTGCTGATCCCAAGTTTAGTCCAATTTGGAAAAGGCAAATTTTGAGGGTTCTTAGGCATTCCAAAGCCTATAAATACACCCTAGAGGAGGAGGAAAAAAGGGGGAGAGAAGGAGGCAGGGAACTGCTCAAGGAAAACCGATTGATCCATCTCAGAAGCCGGATTCATCATCAAGATTGAAGATCTTCCCTCAATTTCCCTTCAGGAGTTTTGGGTTTTTCTTTATGTTTTGTATTCATTATTCTTCTAAGATTTTTACCTTTTTAGTTATGAACTAAAACCCCTAAATACCTAAGGGGAATGAAACCTAAGATAGATCATGTTATTATTATCTGAATTGTATGATAAATATTTGACTTGTTCTTAATTATGTGTTCTTAATTCTTGTTTTGATATTCCAGGATATTGATTCAAGTTAAGCTCTTATTCAGAGGAGGAATAGACCCTGTCTATGAGTACATTTGTAATAATTAAGCGGAGTTGATTGCGCGCCTAGAGATAGGGTGACAAGATTTTGCTGGATTAGGGTGAAACCGAATAAGGGGATCCATAGATCGAGTTAATGCAACCCTAGGGAGTTAATTAGAAAGAGATTTCAATTATTCAACCTAGGGTTAGACGTTGTTAGTCTCGAGAGGGATAATAATATAACTTAGGCATTTCTACGGATCAAGTCAAATGAATAAATTGTCCGATTCAGAGTCAAATAACAAGTGAAGTCTAGGTGGATTTTTCCTTAGGTATTGTTTTAATTCAATCGTTTTTCCAAAAGTAATTCCCCAATTTCTATTTTCTGTGAATTCTTAGTTTAGTTAATTAGTTAGTTAAAACAAACCCATTATTCTTAGGCTAGATAATAAAAAGATAGTCATTACTAGTACTTTTAGTTCCTTTGGGTTCGAAAATCCGGTCTTGCTAAAGCTATACTACTGTTCGATAGGTACACTTGCCTTCATCGTGATAATAGTTAGTTTTAAGAACGATTCATTATAAATTTATAAAACTTATCATATACAAAATCGCGATCAAGTTTTTGGCGCTGTTGCAGGGTAACTAAGATATTAGGAACACTCAATTTTTATTACTTTAGCCATTTATTTTTCTTGCAAGTTAATTCAATTTTATTTTTATTATTATCTATTAATTTACTTTTTGTTTCTCTTGGCAGGTTTTTATAGTTTATGACTAGAAGAAACCCGTCAAGACCACTACATTTTGACGAAGAAATCAATCGCACAATTCGCAGAAACCAAAGAGAAATAAGGCGAAGCTTAAGATACACAAAGAACAAGCAAGAGGATGATATTCAAGCCCCAACCGAGGAGATGGCTAAAAACCAAGAAAATTCGCTACCTCTTGCAATTGCTGTTAATCAAAATCCTGCTCTGCGCACTATGTATGATTATGCTAAACCTAGTTTAACAGAAACTGAGTCAAGTATAGTTAGACCTACTATTGCTACAAATAATTTTGAACTGAAACCTAACACAATTCAAATGATACAACAGTTTGTTCAATTTGATGGTTTGCAGGACGAGGATCCAAACGCTCACTTGGCAAATTTCCTAGAATTTTATGATGCCTTTAAAATTAATGGCAAATCTGATGACGCCATCTGTCTTCGGTTGTTTCTCTTTTAATTAAGGAATAAGGCTAAATAGTGGTTAAAGTCGTTACCACGAGGGTCAATCACTACTTGGAAACAAATGACCAAAAAATTTTTATTAAAATATTTTCCACCGGCTAAAACAGCCAAATTACGTAATGATATCTCTTCTTTTGTGTAGATGGATTTAGAAACACTCTAGGATGCATGGAAGAGATACAAGGACCTTTTGAGAAGGTGTCCTCTCCATGGGTTACCGCTTTGGCTATAGGTTCAAACGTTCCATAATGACCTAAATCCTTTGACTCGGCAGATGATTGATGCAGCCGCTAGAGGAACTATCAATAATAAAACACCTGAGGTGGCTTACGAACTTATTGAGGAGATGTCACTGAATAACTATCAGTGGCAAGTTATGAGAACAAAGCTGACGAAAGAAGCCGGTGTTTTCAACATCGACGCGGTTACTATGCTATCTAACCAAGTAGAACTCTTAAATAAAAAGATTGACGGTTTGTGTGGTTTTACTCAGGTACTTCCAGTGATGAGGTGCGATTCGAATGGAGGAGGAGCATGCACAGAATATCAACCCTCCAACCCTAGCATCTAGGAGGAACAAGTCCAATATATGGGTAACAATAACTCTAGATCCAAAAAAAACCCATATAGTAACACTTATAATGCAAGTTGGAGGAACCATCCCAATTTCTCATGGGGCAGTCAAGGAAATCAAAGGCCACAACATCCTCCGGGTTTCCAACAACCACCCTACCAACAGGAAAAGAAGCCGAACCTTGAAGAGATGCTCTCAAAGTTTATCTCGGTGTCAGAAACCCATTTTTAAAATACTGAGACAGCACTTAAGAATCAACAAGCATCGATCCAAGGGCTCGAAACTCAGATTGGACAGCTTGCCAAGTTGATTTCTGAACGACCACAACATAGCTTGCCAAGCAACACAAAATCTAACCCAAGGGAGCAACTCAATGCGATTACTAGTCAAGATGAGGAAGGGTTAGTCACACCTGATGTAACACCCCGTACCCAAGACCGTTGCCGGAGTCGAACACGAGGTGTTAACAGACTTATTCCATTTATTAACACAGTTCATTTTAAAATTCCAGACAAGCTGGTTAACTGCATCATAGTCACTTTAAAAATCATATCTCGAGTGCCAAAACTTGAAAACTGATTCTGTAAATTTTCCCTGAAACTAGACTCATATATCCATCCACAAATTTTTTTTCTAGAATTTTTGGTTGGGCCAATTAGTACAGTTTATTAGTTAAAGTCTCCCCTGTTACAGGGTTCGACCATTCTGACCTTTGACCATTACGACTTGGATATCTCCCTATACAGGGCTTAAATACTTATACCGTTTGTTTCTAAAGAAACTAGACTTGAAAAGGAATCTATAAATATATGGAATGACTTCTAATTATCTCTGGTTAATTTATAATGAATTTCCAAAGTCGGAACAGGGGATCCATAAATTGCTCTGGCCCTGTTTCACGAAAACTTAAACATCTCATAAAATACGGCTCATATGATCATTTCGTTACTTTCATATGAAAATAGACTCATCAAGGTTAAATTACATAATTTATTCAATATTTAATTCCATTCCTACTATGTTTAGTGATTTTTCAAATTCACATCACTGCTGCTATCGGCATTTGTTTTTAAGGTAGACTTTACCTATTTCATAATTTCCATGATTCAACTAGCCCTTTAACATACATAGCACGAAAATATGATCATGATTAACCATTCCAATGGCTAATCATTGCCAAGCATTTCCACACCTCTTAATAACCATATATATACAAAATGATTATAATGCTATGCTCAAAATATTTAAGCCATTTTCGCATGGCTATCCAAATATATACAATACCAAAGTACTTGACTAACAACAAAAGGGCAGCCCTATACATGCCATTATCAGAGTTCAACTAAAAGAGTACCAAAATAGCTTTGATAGTGTGGGCAACTTCGACTTTGACACTCCCGAGTCCGATAGCTGACGAACCAAAATCTATAAAACAGAGAATCAAAGAAACGGAATAAGCATTTAATGCTTAGTAAGTTTTGAGCAATGAAATTAGGCACAACTGAAGTATAGCATTCATATGACTGAACGGATAATTTCATATACACATATTCTCAAAATCATACCTACTTCACATTTCCAACCCTTATATTCATACATAAGGGATCAACTTAACCAAAGGCCGAAAGCTTATTAATCGACTGAGCGAATACTATTTAAAAGGAATCAACTATTCCAATGCATATACGAAACATACCTCATCGTTGGGATTTTATGAGCGTCTTAATTGAAATTATTACAGCAAGATCGCTCATTCCCAAACCAAGTACCTTCGGGATTTAGCCGGATATAGCTACTCGCTCAACTGCCTTCGGGACTTAGCCCGGATATAGTAACTCGCACAAATGCCTTCGGGACTTAGCCCGGATATAGTAACTCGCACAAATGCCTTCGGGACTTAGCCCGGTTATCATCCGAATATTCATGCACGTATATCAATAAATCATATCACATCTATATTTCATTTTCATCACTAAAACTCAAACACAAGACACTTATCAATCATTCCCATTTTCAGCTCAATAGCCACATACAAAGAGCATAAATTGATTTGCTTTATGACATGATCTCTATGCACATTCGACTACCCGTCATAGGTATAACTAATTATCTCGACATATAATTCAAGTAAAATCATTATATCACTGTTTATTTGTTATGCTTATACGTCATAACTTAATCAAATCATAAACTAAGTTCCATTACTCAAAGACTTACCTCGGATGTTGTTGAACGATTTCGACGGCTATTCGATTACTTTTTCCTTCCCCTTATCCAACTTTGATCCTCTAGGCTCTTGAGCTAAATCAAACAATTTACTTCCCAAATCAAACATAGTCATACGACATCCATATACATTTTATACTAGCCGAAATGTACCACCAAGATATACTTTACTCAAATAATTTACTTTGGCCGAACATGTATAATGTTTTGTAGCTTAATAAATTTAACATACACCATGTATTTATAATATTTTTGGCAACCAACTATCCATAGTCATGCACACACAATCAAAAATAAATACCCAAAATTTTCATATCCTTATGCCCTAAGCCGAATATACTTGTCATGTTCACCTACATTTTCTTTTTTTTTCAAGTACAACATTCTCATATTCAGCATTAGTATCAAGCATAATAGCCAATTCTTCCCACTTTGAATCTATGCATCCATTTAATCATAGTTTGTTCAAGCACTCATACAACAATACACATCCATATGACTAAAAATTCTAAGTTTAAACACAATACAACATTTTAGCACCATGGCCGAATACTTCATGAAGTTGTTAAGACCCATCCTTTTCAAATTCTCACACACACTCACATTCAATCCTTTTTATTAAGCACTCAAATTCAATCATCTTCATGCCTCATCACCATAACATCAAACACCAACCAAGAAGACAACACCCATGGCCGAGTATCATCTCCATCACATAGCAAAGATTTAAACCATGGGCTAGGTAGAACTCAAGCTAACAACTAAAAATATGCATGAATCTCATGGAACAACATCAAACATACCTTAGCCTAGTTACAAGCATGGCCGAACCTCTTCAACCTTTCTTCCTTTCTTTCCTTTGATTTTTCGGTCAAGAAGAACAAAATGAGAACCTTTTTTTCTTTTTTTTTTGTCATCACCCCCCTAATTTCCATTATTTTATTACTAACCCTTTTTATTTTATTATTTCTAACATAAAGCATTAGCACAACATGTTTATAATAGGTTTTAACCCATAGCATGGCCGGCCACTAGTTCAAATTTTGGGTAATTTGACATGCAAACCCATCATCTTTATAACATGCATTAATAGGCCACTTACATTTGCCTAGCACATTTCTAAATTTTCTCACATAAGTCCTATTAACTAAATTCACATGCAATCGACTAAATCGAAGCTTAAAACTTTCACACATTCATATTCACATATTCTAGACAATAAATATCACATTCAAATACTTTGGTGACTCGGTTTAGCGGTCCCGAAACCACTTCCCGACTAGGGTCAATTTAGGGCTGTCACACCTGAACCCGAACCAAGGTAAGAAACGGAGATAAGAAAAGGAAAGGTGAGGTAGACCATAATGAGCAGAAACCAGTAAGTACAGAAAACAAACCTCATTTGCCATACCCTAATGCGACAAGGAAAGACCATTCAGATGAACAATTTGGTAAATTCCTTAAACACTTAAAAAATTACATATTAACTTACCGTTTATTGAAGCTCTATCGCAGATGCCAAACGCAATGAAATTTTTAAAGGAGCATTTAGCAAATAAGCAAAAGTTGGACGAGTCTTCGCATGTGAAGTTAAACACAGTTTGCTCAGTTATTCTACAAAATAAACTACCCAACAAACTAAAAGATCCAGGGAGTTTTACGATTCCTTGCTTAATTGGTAGTTTAGATGTTAATAATGCATTAGCTGATTTAGGGGTTTAAACAACTAGGTCTTGGGAAACCCAAACAGACTAGGATGAGCATTCAATTAGCAAATAAAACTATAAGATTTCCTAGGGGTATTATTGAAGATGTGCTAGTTAAAATCGATAAATTTATATTTCCCGTTGACTTTGTTGTTCTAGACATAGAGGAGGATAGCAACACTCCTTTGATTTAAGGAAGGCCCTTTTTAGCAACTTCTAGAACGATTATTGATGTTGGCAGAGGTGAACTCACACTTCGTGTGGGAGATGAAACAATCACCCTTTAAGCTCGTAATTCTGGCAACACATCAAAAATTGAAGGTGATTGTCTCAATCACTCCACTAAAACTGACAATATGGTACAACCTACTTTGCAGGAAATGAGTTTGAAGGAAGTACATGAGCCATTTTCAAGCAATAGTAGAGGACCGATTCATGAAGAACGAAGGCTACAAATTGAAGAGCTAGATGAATGGCGGACACATAAACTCAGAACACATGATAAACCAAAACTACGCCAGGATGAGCTCAATACCTTTCTAAATCACCTAAAGGTTGGAGATAAAGTTTTATTAGATGCCGTAGTTCCTCACATTATCACTACGAAATCGAATGAAGAAATCCCTCTTACGGTACTTAGCATTTTCCCATCAGTACAGTCAAGGTAAATCATCCTAAGTTCGACACTTTTAAGGTAAACAATACCCGTCTAAAACCTTATTTTGATGAGATTCACAACAGGAATGAGGAGTATAAACTCCTCGAACCACCATGACCATTCAATGGAGAAGTAAGTCAAGCTTAGACTATAAATAAGCACTTCTCGGGAGGCAACTCGAGCACTAACAATATTACTTTCTTTAAATTTTAGTTTTTAAAATCTAACATAGTAACCAAATCATTAAACACAGGCTTTTCAGAACCATATGGGTAGGCACACGGGTGTGTCGTAGGCCGTGCACATACCACGGGATGCACCACGGTCGTGAGATACGGTCGTGTGAAAACAGGGCAGAAATTTCTTCCCCAAACACGGGATAAAATAAACCGCCACGGCCATGCGACGTGGCCGTGGGCGAACCTGCCAAATTAACACGGGCGTTCGACACGCCCGTGCCCAGCAATCGTGGGTAAACCTGCCAAAACAAAATGGGCGTGGACCTTAATACACTGGTGTGGGAGAAGCGAACAAAGATAGACACGGCCGTGCACACTAACACGCCCAAGGTACACGGGTGTGCGTCTGCAGACACGGGCGTAGGAGAAGCGAACGGAGATCGAATCGGCCTTGCAACATGGCCGTGTACACCAATGCCCCTAATCTCAATAATTACAAAATGCACGGGCTGAGCTTAGAGCACACGGGCGTGCCCCACGGCCGTGTGCCCTAATTTCTCTATAAACACCTATTATTTATTTTATTTTATTTTTATCTCTATATTTTGAAATTATTATTTTTTGTTTCCTTTTAATACTATTTTATCTTAAGTTTTTACAATTTTTATTCTTCGGCTATTTCATTATGAGTAATTGTGTTCCAGGATACCTCTTACAGAGTTCCTAATTTTATCACAGTTATAAGGAGCTCCTCAGCTCATAATCATATAGGAACTAAAAACTCCAGCGGGAAAGGTTCCCCACAACTGCCATGTCCTGCTCGACCACGACCATAGCTAACTTCAGATATAATATGTAACACCCCAAACCCGAGACCGTCGCCGGAGTCGAACACGAGGTGTTAACAGACTTCAAACCACTTATTGAGAATTTCCCAGACAAGCTGCCAATCTGTGTACTAGTCGCTTCAAAAATCATATCTTGAGTTTTACAACTCGAAAATCAGTTTCGTAATTTTTCCCTGAAACTAGACTCATATTTCCATCTACAGATTTTTTTCTAGAATTTTTGGTCAAGCCAATTAGTACAGTTTATTAGTTAAAGTCTCCCCTGTTGCAGGGATCGACTACACTGACCTTTGTGTGTTACGAATTGGATATCTCCCTGTACAGGGCTTCAATACTGATTCCGTTTGTTTCTTTAGAAACTAGACTCAGAGAGGAATCTACACATATATGGCATGACTCCTAATTATCTCTGGTTAATTTACAATGATTTTCCAAAATCAGAAAAGGGGATCCAGAAACCGTTCTGTCCCTGTTTCACGAGAACTTTAATATCTCTTAAAATACAGCTCATATGGTCCTTTTGTTTCATCCATATGAAAATAGACCCATCAAGCTTCGAGTACATAATTTTTTTAGCTATTAATTCCACTTCTACTATTTTTAGTGATTTTTCGATCTCATATCACTGCTGCTGTCCGCAACAGTTACTGCAGTAGACTATGCCAATTTCATGAATCCTTCCTTAGCCTTACTACTCATCCATCATACGTGACACAAATTATGGCCACCTTATCAAAATTAAGGTTTCTAAGACTCGTGGCTATAGATTCTAGCATCCCACTCAAACGACCACATAGGCCATTTTCACATGGCTTAAAGTTTACAACCCAAAATTTAACAAAACAAAATAGCTCATACATGCCAAATGTTCTCCTAAGTCGACTAAGAAGACAATACCAAAAATTGCTCGCCGGTGTGATGACTTCGTTGTGATTCTGAACACCCAAAAGGAGACGAGCCCAAGGAACCTAAAATGGGTGACAAGAAAACACCGAGTGAGTTTATAACTCAGAAGTCATAAGCATTCCACAACCATCCATTAATACAATTATCATAAAATGAAATAATGAAACAAGGCCAAATGTTCCAGCCATACCGAACTATACCATAGTTCCTTAGATCTTTCGGATCAATCTCATACCAAGTCATACATTTACATTTCATATACTGTTCAATAGGATATTTGAAGCAATTTCCATACATCCTTTCATTTCCGCAACAATCATGCAATCAAATGAACTTTCATCTATTCCACGATACCTTATTTACGGAATGCAATTGAAATCATCACATAGATTTAAATCTTACCAACTCCACCCGAGCATGAACATAGCATCTATTAGCCATGAACTCAAGGTACTTACTCTTTCCGCTGTCCATACTCATCTCGATAAAGTCACGCCTCCATATAAATGTTCAATCGGAGATATGTGTAGAGTTCGCACACATAGTGCTTAATAGTCAATCACGCACACTTAGTGCCATATGATTCAAGCCCGCACACATAGTGCCATATAGTCCAAACTCGCACACTTAGTGCCGTACATTACAAGCTCGCACACTCGGTGCCAATCTCAAATCACCGTACACATCTATTTCTCGCACACTTAGTGCCGAAGCAAACTTCCTACACATTTCACTATCTCTTTTACGTTCAACATTATCATCTTTTCATACACATACATTTGTATATATTTCATCTCATTAAACACAATTGCATAGATATTACAATCATTTAAGCAATATCAAATATATGCTTAATGACTTACCTTGTGTTGGGTAAAAATAGTCCAAGTCGGCTACTCGATGACCTTCGCCTTTCCCTTGCTTGATTCTCCTTCTTTAACTCCTTGAGCTTAATCTTGATGCAAATATAGCCAAACCTCTTCCTAATCCTCTTCCAATCCAAGCATGAAGCAAAATTCCTCCCTTCCCCTCTAGTATTTTCAGTCAAGAGAGAATGAAATGGATGAGCAAAATTTTTTTCTTTTCTTTTCTTCCATGTACGGCAATGGGGGGTTTCACTCACACACATTTTTTTTTCTTTACTACCCATGCTTATTTGTTTATTATTTCCCTAATGCACCAACAAAACATGTTTCATGACATGTTTAGCCCATACTCCTTGTCATGGCCGGCCATCACTTGTAAAAAGGGGGTATTTGACATGCAAGGCCATTGTTTTGCATGCATGCTTTAATTAGTCATCATACATTTCCCCATCATACTTTCAAAGTTTTCTACTAGGTCCTTTCTAGTGAAATTCACATTTATAACTCTAAATTAAAGCATCAAAATGTCACACATGAGTTAACACATATTATAGGCATCAAAATAAATATCAAATTATTTTTATGCCTCGGTTTTGTGGTCCCGAAACCACATTCCGACTAGGGTCGTTTTAAGGCTATCACATAATATTCTTTTGACGCAGGACTTATGGACTAATGAACGTCTACCACCGCCGGAGTATCCTCCTCCACCCTCATGCCAATTATTATCCAAAACTCCAGTTCAAGGAAATTCATTCATCACTCAGGAAGTTTCACTTCTCTCCCTTTCTTATTTTTATATTCTTTTCTATATATCTATCTTTGTACATTGAGGGCAATGTACATCTTAAGTGTGGGGGGGTATTCATTTCGCTATCAGAAAAATCCTTGAATGATTGCCTTGTTCTCTTGAAAAGCTCTCATATCATGTTAGGATAAATTTTGATTGATTTATGACTTTTATTGATATATCTTGAATTAGAAATTAGACATTTATGCATTGATTGTTTAAACTTTAAGACATTAGGGAATTAAGCATGATAAGTTGATTTTTAGGAATTTAAAATTTTAAGTTGTTTCCCCAAGTTTATGTATTATCTTGAATTGAAATCCACAAGTTTAAACATCAAAAAGCCATAATTTTTGTGAGATCTTGAGTCTTTGGAGCATCTATTATTTCTTTCATGCTCACTTTCATTATGAGTGCGTCAGTATTGAATTGTTATTATAGAACTTGCTTGATTATGCATGTCAAGACCACATCATTTGATTTGATATGTCAAAATGATAAAGGCACTTAGGTTTAACCTACTCACTCCATAATTGCCTACCTTCACAATTAACCCTTAGTGAACCCCCTTGAGCCTAACAACCCATTCATTAATTTACCCTCAATATTAACTCATAACTCATTATTGTTGAAATCCCCTAAATTAATTTGATCCCAATTTTTTTCGAGATTTGAGTTGGAATAATTGCTTAGCTATGTTTTATTCTATTTTGTAATTTGACTTTTTCTTCAAAAAAAATGTATACATATTATTAGTAGTGATCTTCTGAGCTAAAGAAGTTAAATTCCATATTCTGAGAAAAAGCTCTATTGTACGCGTTAGGAAAATTTTCAATTCAATCTTGATTCTAATCCTTTCTTTCAGCTTGTGACCACACCCTTTAACCAAAGCCACGTTACAACCCTTTAAAGACCTTTTGATTGATGTTTCATCTCGATTTATAGTGGTGGAGATTTGATTTTCATGCAAGCCTTTGGTAATGACTCTTTATTATTGACTATTGAATGCTTCATTTATTGTCCTTAAACATCTCAAGTGATTTGAGTGAATCTTTAGTGAGGATGTGAAACTATGTGACATTTTGAATCAAAGGTAATTACTTAGACGAGGGGAGACACCTATGTTTTCATGATAAAATGCTCAACTTGGAATGTTTGAAACTTTGATGTTCTTTTAGTTGAAATTTCAATGTATGATTACCTATGGATTATTTTGTGATATTATCGATAGAAATTATAAGTTGAGAAGAATTTATTTTGATTATAAGTTGAGGATTTTGCTTGAGGACAAGCAAATGCTTAAGTGTGGGGGTATTTGATAAATCGTAATTCGTACATATTTTTATCCCATGCTTAGCACATTTTATGGATGAATTTTTCTTAAAATTGGTGAATTCGATGCTCCTAATGCCTTAATTTCATGTTTTATACTTAGGTGACATAGAAGAGTGAAAGGAATGAGAAATGGACCAAAAACAGAGAAAATTGGCCAACATACGAAATCAACATGGCCTGGACCTCCTCACACAGACAGACCACACGGCCGTATCAATTTGGCAGAATCAAAGCACGACTCACACGGGTGGACCACATGCCCGTGCCTATTTAACAGGCATAACCACGGCCTTAAGCAATCGCACACGGGCGTGTCCCTACCAAGCCCAAGTTTAGTCCAATTTTAAAAAGGCCAATTTTGAGGGTTTTAGGCATTCCAAAGCCTATAATTACACCCTAGACGAGGAGAAAAAAAGGGGGAGAGAAGAAGGCAGGGAACTGCTCAAGGAAAGCCGATTGATCCATCTCAAAAGCCAGATTTATCATCAAGACTGAAGATCTCCCCTCAACTTCCCTTCAGGAGTTTTGGGTTTGTCTTTATGTTTTGTATTCATTATTCTTCTGAGATGTTTACCATTTTAGTTATGAACTAAAACCCCTAAATACCTAAGGGGAATGAAACTTAAGACAGATCTTCTTATTATTATTTGAATTGTATGATAAATATTTGACTTGTTTTTTTATGTGTTCTTAATTCTTGTTTTGATATTTCAAGATATTGATCCAAGTTAAGCACTTATTCAGAGCAGGAATAGACCCTGTCTAAGAGTACATTTGTCATAATTAAGCGAAGTTGATTGCGTGCCTAGAGATAGGGTGACAAGATTTTGCCGGATTAGGGTAAAACCTAATAAGGGGATCCATAGATCGAGTTAATGCAACCTTAGGGAATTAATTAGAAAGAGATTTTAATTATTTAACCTAGGGTTAGACGTTGTTAGTCTCAAAAGGGATAATAATATAACTTAGGGATTCCTACGGATCAAGTCAAATGAATAAATCGTCCGATTCAGAGTCAAATAACAAGTGAAGTCTAGGTAGATGTTTCCTTAGTTATTGTCTTAATTCAATCGTTTTTCCAAAAGTAATTCCCCAATTTCTATTTTCTGTGAATACTTAGTTTAGTTAATTGGTTAGTTAAAACAAACCCTATTATTATTAGGCTAGATAATAAAAAGACAGTATTACTAGTACTTTTAGTTCCTTTGGGTTCGACAATCCGGTCTTGCTAAAGCTATACTACTGATTAATAGGTACACTTGCCTTCATCATGATAATAGTTAGTTTCAAGAACGATTCATTATAAATTTATAAAACTTATCATACACAAAATCACCATCAACAATTTAGATAATAATAACAAGATTCATCTTAGGTTTCATTCCCCTTAGGTGTTTAGGGGGTTTAGTTCATACTTATGAAAGAAAACTTCTCAAAAGCATAAAGATAACAAAACATAAGAAAATCCAAAAACTCCTGAAGGAACTTGAAGGGAGATCTTTAGTCTTGATGATGAATACAGCTTCTGAGATGGATCAATCGGCTTTCCTTGAGTAATTCCTTGCTTCCTACTCTATGTCCCCTTTCCAAGTGCCTTCTAAAGTGTTTAAATAGGCTTTAGAATGCCTAAGAGCCCCCAAAATTGGCTTTTTTCGAATAGGGTTATACTTGGGCTTAGCAGGGGCACGCCCGTGTGCGACTACTCCAGCCCCTGGTCAAGGCTGTTGAATAGGCACAGGCGTGTAGTCTACTCGTGTAAGTCATGCTTCAATCCTGCCAAAGGGACACGGCCATGTGACACGCCCGTGTGAGAAAGTCTAGGCCGTGTTGATTTTCCACGTGGGTCCATTTTCTCCGTTTTTGACCCGTTTCTCGCCCTTTTTACTCTCTTATAGTCACCTAAGTATAAAAACATAAAATTAAAGGATTAGGAGAATCGAATTCACCAAATCTAAGGAGAAATCATCCATAAATGTGCTAAGCATGTGATAAAAGTATGTATAATTTACGGTTTATCAAATACCCCTACACTTAAGCATTTGCTTGTCCTCAAGCAAAATCTTCAACTCAGAATCAAAATAATTTTTTTTGGATTTATAGTCCGTATCAATAATATCTCAAAATAATCCATAAGTATCATACATTGAAAATTCAACTAAAAGTACATCAGAGTTTCAAACATTCCAAGTTGAACATTTTATCACGAAAACATAGGTGTCTTCCCTTATCTAAGTGATTACCTTTGATCAAAATATCGTAGAGCTTAAAATCCTCACTAAATATTCACTCAAATCATTCAAGGTGTTTAAGGACATCAATAAAGGAACTCAATAGTCAAAATGAAAAGTTATTACCATAGGCTTGCTTGAAAATCAAATCTCTACCACTATACATTGAGTTGATACATCAATCAAAAAGGTCTTTTTAGAGGGTTGTAACGTGGCTTTGGTTAGGGGGTGTGGTCACAAGCTGAAAGAAAAGGTTAGAATCGAGATTGAATTGAAAAATTACCTAGCTAGAAAAATGACTAGTCATCAGTTGAATACAAGTGAGCTTCTTCTGAGAAAATGGAATTGACACTTAAGCTCAAAAACGATGAATTACAACTAATATGTATTGAAGTACACTTTTTTTTAAAGAACAAATCAGAAACATAGAATAGAAAAACATAGCTAAGCAATTAGTTCAAATCAAATCTCGTCAAAAATAGGGATCAAATTAGGGGATTTCAGCCATAATGGGTTATGGGTTAATATGGAGGGTAATTTAATTAATGGCTCGTTAGACTCAAAGGGGTTCACTAAGGGTTAGTTATGCAGGTAGGCTTTTGTGGAGTGAGTAGGTTAAACCTAAGTGCCTTTATCATCTTGACATATCAAATCAAATGGTGTGGTCTTGACATGCATAATCAAGCAAGTTCTAGAATAACAAATAAATACTGACGCACTCATAATAAAAGTGAGCATGAAAGGAGTAAAATATGCTCTAAAGGCTCAAGTTCTCATAAAAATTATGACTTTTTGATGTTCAAACTTGTGAATTTCAACTCAAGATAATACTTAAACTTAGGGAAACAACCTAAAAGTTTTTATTTCTTCAAAAATCGACTTATCATGCTTGATTCCCTAATATCTTAAAGTTTAAAAAATCAATGCATAAATGTCTATGTTTTAATTCAAGACATATCAATAAAAATCATAAATTAATCAAAATTCATTCTAATAATGATATGAAAAGATCACATTAGAATAAGACAGAAATCAAGGATTTTTCTGATAAAGAAATAAATAAGCCCCCCACACTTAGGATGTACATTGCCCTCAATGTACAAAGATAGATATACTAAAAAATGTAAATATAAGATCATAAGATATGGAGAGAAATGAAACTTCCTTAGTTATGAATCGATTCCTAGAATTGGAATTATGGAGAATAATCGGCCAAAGCAATAATGACGGTAGAGGAGGATACTCCGGCGGTGGTAGAGGTTCATTAATCCATAGGTCCTTTGCCCTTGGAGTTTTTAGTTCTTTTTTGATGATGAGCTTTGGAGCTCTTTATGACTATGATAAAATCAGGAAATCTTTATGTAACGCCCTGAATTTTGGGCCTAGGTGAATTAGGCTTTGGGCTAGGGGTTTGATAAAATTTTTAAGTGAGCAAGAAAATGACAAATGACATGTTGGCTTTAAGGGGTTAAGGAATTTGAAGTGTCTAGGTATCTTGGAGAAGTTCTGGGTTCGAGTTTTGTGGTGGAGGAATTTTAATTTAATTATTAAAATAATTAGGGTTGGCAAGTAGGTGGGCTTTTAAATAAAAATGGGGGAAAATAGCATAAAAAAGCCTTGTGGAGGAATGGCTAAGTGACGCCACTTAGGGAGTAGAGAGGTGGCTTTATTAACTAGCAAGGAGATCCAAGGTTCGAATCCTAGCTTAGTATTTTTAGAAGTTTAATTTTGGCCTTCTAGAAGGATGGAAGTGGCGTGAAGATGGACTCCAAGGGGAGTGTTCAGAAGAGAAAATTAAGGAAAAGATCAAGGGGTTATCAAGGAGAAAAATGAGGAGATGTGAAGGGAGAAGTGATGGAGCTGAATTGGGAATTAGGCATGGAAAATTCAGCTATAAGGGCTATAAGTAGGGGCCGAATACAGGGTTGTCAGGCTACTGTCGAAATTCTTCTTCACCTTATTCCCAGAAACCCCTTTCTCCAAAAGCCGAAAACTCTTTCCTTTTCAAGATCCAAAAAGCCAAAAACCGTTTTGTTTTTCTTTCTTTTCTTCCTGCCGATTTCTATTCTTCTCTACACAATTTTCTTTGTTTCACTTAACCAATTTCTTCTTCTGCTCTTCTTCTTTAATCTGTAACAAATAAACTGTAACGCCCCGTACCTAAGACCGTCACCGGAGTCGAACACGAGGTGTTAACAGACTTAAATTCATTACTTAAACAGCTCAAACAATTTATTTTTAAAATTTTCAGTCAAGATAACAATCTGCGTCATAGTTGATTAAAAATTCATATCTTGAGTTACAAAACTCAAAATCCAATTCCGTAAATTTTCCCTAAAACTAGACTCATATATCTATTTACTAATTTTTTCTAGAATTTTGGTCTAGCCAATTAGTACAGTTTATTAGTTAAAGTCTCCCTATTTCAGGTTCATTGCTCGACCTCTGTATTACTTAATCGATATCTCCTGCATGAGATTCAATGTGACAGCCCAAAATTGACCCTAGTCGGAATGTGGTTTCGAGACCACAAAACCGAGGCATAAAAATAATTTAAAATTTATTTTGATGCCTATAATATGTGTATGCTCATGTATGACATTTTTTGATGATTGATTTAGTGTTATAAAGGTGAATTTCACTAGAAAGGGCTTAGTAGTGAACTTTGAAAGTACGATAGGAAATGTGTGATGACTAATTAAAGCATGCATGCAAAACAATGGACTTGCATGTCAAATTCCCTTTTATAGGTGGTGGCGGCCATGACAAAGAATATGGGCTAAACATGTCATGAAACATGTTTTGTTGGGCATTAGGGAGAAATAATAAACAAATAAGCATGGGTAAGAAAAGAATGAAAAAAAAATGTGTGTGTGAGTGTGGTATCTCCCCATTGCCGTGAGTTGTAAAGGAAGAAAGAAAAAATTTGTTCATCCTTTCTTTGAGCCAAAACTAAGGGGAAGAAGAGATTTTGCTTCATTTTATTTGTTTAGAAGAGATCTAGAAGGAGATTTGGCTAAACTTGCACCAAGATTAAGGTATGTATGAGGTTGTGTCATGAGATTCATGCATGTTTTAGTTGCCAACTTGATGTTCATGTTAGCCATGGTTCAAATCCTTGTTATGCCATGGAAGTGGTATTTGGTCAAAGTTGATATTGTGATAAAGCCATTGCATGCTAAGTGTGAAGCTTGATGATGATGCATGCAATGATGGATTGTCTACTCTTGAAATTTCTTTGTAGCCATCTTGAGTAAGACTTTGAGTTTTCTTTTGTTTAACCATGATTGAAGTTGAAAGGGCATGATTGTGATGTATTCGCCATGATGCATTCATGAGCATGGTTCATGCTTCTTGCATGTTAGTTAGAATTTGTGTTTTGGATGGCTATGGACACCTTGAAATTGCCATGAACATATATGTATATATATGTTTGCACATGATGTTTTGGTTATGAAGTAAGTGATGAATATGTTTGTTTAAAGAAGAAAATGTTGAAGAATGTTTGTGAAATTGCAAGTACATTCGCCTAGAATACCTATGATGTGGAAATCTTGGAATTTATTGTTGATTTGGTGCAAGTATGACTAAGTATAATCGGCCATATGAGTGCTTGATGATGTATTATAAGTATGGAGCCACAATATGTAAAGCATTAACTAGTAAAATGCATGCAGTTTTGTGTGGTGTTAAGTGTATAATTGGCCTCAAATTGGACATGTATGTTCGGCCTTAAGTAGCCGATTGATGGCCTTAGCTTTTCCTTGATGCTTGAATGGATTGTATTGAATTGCTTGATGTAGTATAAAATGTGCATGACCATTGTGTACTCAAGCTAAAGGGTGGCCATATGACCATTTAAACTCCTTGTCATATTCGCCATAAGCTAGCATAATGAGGTATTAATAAATTAAATTTGTTTGAATTAGCTCAAGAGCTTAGAGGGCCACAATTGGACAAGGGGAAGGAAAAAGTGATCGAATAGCCGTAAAAGCCGTTCGACAACATCCGAGGTAAGTCCTCAAGAAGTGACCCTACTTGAATTATGTGAAATGAAATATGGATGTGTATTGATTATTGATTTATGTGTGTATGAGTATTTGAATGATACCCGGCTAAGTCCCGAAGGCGATTATGCTAGTGATTATATTTGTGTTTGAGCCTTAGTAACGAAAATGAAATATGAATGTCTAATGATTATTGATGTATGTGTGCATGAGCAATTGAATGATATCCGGGCTAAGTCCCGAAGACGTTATTGCTGGAAATTATATCCGGTTAAGACCAAGGCAATTGTGCTAGCGGCTACATCCGGGCTAAGACCCGAAGGCATTCGTGCGAGTCGTTCTATCTGGGCTAAGACCCGAAGGCATTCGTGCACGTGGTTATATCCGGTTGTATTCCGAAGAAGCTTGGGCTGGAGGTGAGTGTTGGTTGCTGTAATGAATTCAATTGGTACGCTCGAAAAGCCCAAAGAATAAGGTATGTTTATCGTGCATTGGAAAGTCGACATGTTTGAGCAACATTCGCTCGATCGACTAACGAATTTCAGCTATTGAATTGGTTGATACCTTGTGAAAGTATATAATGATGAAGTGTGAAGTAAGAATGATTATGTGAATGTGTATTAATTAAATGATGCATTTGGCCATGTGAATGTATTGCTTTAATTAAAGCTGATTTTATTCCTTGAGACTTACTAAGCATAAAAATGCTTACCCCGTTGCTTTGGCTCTCTGTTTTATAGATTGTGCTCGATAGCAATCGGATTTGGGATCATTAAAGTCGAAGTCATCTACACTATCAAAGCCTCCATTTTGGTATAATTTTTGGTTGAACTTTGAAATGGCATGTATAGGACTACCCCTTGTTGGTTCAAATATGTTGTGATGTATAGGTGTACGGCCATGCGAAAATGGCTCGTAAAAGTGAAGTACGAACTTAGACCATTTGCGGTTTGTATATATATATGGTGTCATGATGTGATTATGGATTGGAAATGGGAGTGTTGGTCACATGATCAGCCATTGGTATGGTTAAAATGATCATATGTGAACCTATGTATGGCAAGACTAGTTGGTTCATGGAGTCTACAAAATAGGTAAGACCTACCTTAAAAATAGATGCTGCCAGCTGCAGTGACGTGAATGTGAAAAATCACCAAAATTTGTAGGAATGGTATTAAATAGTGAATAAGCTATGTAAATGAACCTTGATGAGTCTACTTTCATATGGAAGAAACGAAACGGTCATAGGAGTTACACGTTAAGAGATATTAAAGCTATGGTGAGACAGGGCCAGAACGGTTTCTGGGTCCCCTGTCGCAACTTTAAAAATTTACTATAAATTATCCAGAAATAATTAGGAGTCATTCCTTATATGTCCAGATTCCAGTTTGAGTGTAGTTTCATTAGAAACAAACGGCACCAGTATTAAAGCCCTGTACAGAGAGATATTCAAGTTGTAACGCGAGAAGGTTAGAGCAGTCGATCCCTGTAACATGAGTGACTTTAACTAATAAACTGTACCAATTGGCCCAACCAAAAATTCTAGAAATAAATCCATGGATGGATATATGAGTCTAAATTAAGGGAAAATTTATGAAACCAGTTTCCGAGTTTTGAAACTTGAGATATGATTTTTAAGGCGACAGTGATGCAGTTTTCCAGCCTGACTGGAAATGTCAATTTGGTGGGCGAAATATGTGGATTTGGTTTGTTAACCCCTCGTGTCCGACAAGCAATGGTCTCGGGTTCGGGTGTTACAATTTTTTGGTATCGAGCCACGGTTTAGTCGATTCTAGGACTACCGTGATGTGTTTGGGGTCTAGCTATACATGCCATTAAATGATGAATCGATAGTGTGGTGATTTCGACAATTTGACTTTGTGTTTGTTTATAGTAATGGATCCCGATCCCAACCGAGCGATAGCTGATGATGTGGAGAGTGTGGCGCTGCTCCCGCGCAAGGAGGGACAGCCAATGACTCTTAACCTATGGCCAGCAATCCGAATGATGAGGCTAAGCAAGCCTTTTATAGTGTGATGAATGAATGGTTTAACCAATACATTCGAACTAACACTACTGTTCCACAACCTCCATTCCCGACAAATGCAACCCCGACCTACAATACCTCCGTGGCCCGACCAAATAAGGTCAAGTAAGCCCCTAGTCGATAGGATTCAAAAACATGGGGCCACTGAATTTAAAGCTATGGATGATGATGATGCCGAAGCGAGCTGAATTTTGGTTGGACAACACTATCCGGTGCTCGATGAGCTATCTTGTACACCCGATGAGTGCTTAAAGTGTACCATCTCCTTGCTACGTGAGTCCGCCTACTATTGGTGGAGTACTCTGACTTCTGTGGTGCCTAGAGAGCAAGTGACTTGGGAATTCTTTCAAACCGAGTTCCGAAAAAAGTATATCGATCGAGATTCATCGACCAAAAGCGAAGGGAATTTCTTGATCTTAAGCAAGGTTCTATGTCGATTCATCACTCTGAACGAAAATTTGTGAGGCTTAGCCAGATGCAGCGAGAATGCATTTCGTCCGGCTATTATGTGTAAACGCTTGAGGATGGGCTGAATGATGATATAAGGATGTTCGTTGGCATTCTCGAGATACGAGAGTTCGTAGTACTTGTTGAGCGAGCTTGTAAAGCCAAAGAGCTTAGAAAGGAGAAACAAAAAGCTGATGTGGGAACTGGAGAATTCCGAAAGAGGTCCTCGGGAAAGTCTCTTCAACAAGCATCGAAGAGATTTCGAGATGATGTGAGCCGGTCTAGAGGCACTACGGGCTTTTCTAGACGAGGACGCGATCGACCCCCTGTGACCACACAAGTCACTTGATCGCCGATGGTGGAAATGATCGCGAGAGAGGCGAGTGTCCGCATTGTGGCAAATGGCATTCGAGGAGTGTTGGTTCCGTGATCGCTCCTGCTATAAGTGCGGATCGGCCGACCACTTTATGAAGGATTGCCCGAGGATGCTTGAACAAAATGTAAGTCAAAGTGGAAACCCGGGTGCTACCACTGCTCGAGGTAGGCCACCTAGAAATGTGGGCAATGTTAGTGGCGGTCGAGAGGATCTCAGATGCTACCATCGGATCCGAGGCTCGGGCTCTGCTAGGACTTATGCCATCTGCCGCCGCCGAGGATCTGCCTCTCGGATGTCATTACCGGTACTTTCACTCTTTTCAATACTAATGTGATTGCTTTGATTGACCACGGTTCTACTCATTCTTATATATGTGAAACCTTAGCATCTAGTAAGACTTTGCCTATTGAGTCTCTTGAGTTTGTAATTGGTGTCAAACCCTTGGGTCATTACGTGCTTGTCAACAAAGTGTGCAAGAAAAGTCCCTAGTGTTCCGAGGTTCTTGTTTTCCGCGGACTTGATGCTTTTGCCGTTCGATGAATTGACGTTATTCTTGGTTTGGATTGGTTGACCATGCACGATGCGGTTGTAAATTGCAAAAGCAAGACTATCGATTTGAGGTCTTGAATAACGAGATAATTCGGGTTGAGTCTACGGACTTAAAGGGGTTGCCACCGTAATATCGCAATGTTGGCCCGAAATATGTAAGAAAAGGGTGCGAAGCGTACCTTGCGTAGGTGCTCGATGACAAGGAATCGAAAAAAAACCCGAATCTGCACTGTGGTTTATGAATACCGGATGTTTTCCACGAAGAATTGCGGGTTTACCACTGTTCGGAAATAGAATTTGGCATCGAATTGGTACCTGGTACCACTCCAATTTCGATAGCTCCGTATCGTATGGCACCAACGGAATTAAAGGAGTTGAAAGCTCAGTTGCAAGAATTGGTGGATAGAGGTTTTGCTCGCCCGAGTTGTTCGCCTTGGTGTGCGCCAGTGTTGTTTGTGAAAAAGAATGATGGAACCATGCGGCTGTGCATCGACTATCGTCAGCTTAATAAAGCGACGATAAAGAAAAAATATCCGTTACCACGTATCGATGACTTGTTCGATCAACTGAAGGGAGCCTCAGTGTTCTCGAAAATAGATTTGAGATCGGGCTATTATCAATTGCGAATCCGAGATTCGGACGTGCCCAAGACGCCTTGAGCGAGATATGGTCACTATGAGTTCCTAGTGATGCCGTTTGGGCTTACTAATGCCCTACGGTATTTATGTATTTAATGAATCGATCTTGAGACCATATTTGGATCGATTCGTAGTCGTGTTCATTGATGACATCTTGGTCTATTCAAGAAATGAGACCGAACATCTTGAACACACGAGGTTAGTGCTGCAAATTTTACGGGATAAGCAATTATATGCTAAGTTCAGCAAGTGTGAGTTACGGTTAAGAGGTTAGCTTCTTGGGTCATGTGGTATCTGCATCGGGTATTCGAGTCGACCGAATAAAATTTCAGCCATACTTAATTGGAAGCCTCAGAAATATTACCGAGGTTCGAGCTTTTTGGGGCTTCTTAGGTTATTCTTGACGATTTGTAAAGGTTTCTCAATGATAGCCACGCCGATGAAGGCTACTCCAAAAGGATGTTAAGTTCGAATGGACGAGAAATGTCGAAAAGTTTCGATCAACTGAAAACTTATTTGACGGAGCCCCAATTCTAGTGCAACCCGAATCGGCAAAGAGTTTGTCATCTATAGTGGCGCCTCCTCCTTGGGTTAGGTTGCGTATTGATGCAAGAAGGTCGAGTTGTGGCCTATGTGTCGAGGCAATTAAAGCCACACGAGAAAAATTATCCGACCCATGATCTCGAATTAGCTGCCATCGTATTCGCCTTAAAGATTTGGCGACATTACTTATTTGGTGAGAAGTGCCATGTGTACTCGGATCACAAAAGTCTCAAATATTTGATGACCCAAAGAGACTTAAATCTGCGACAAAGACGTTGGCTCGAGCTGTTAAAGGATTATGAGCTGGTCATTGACTATCATCCCGGAAAGGCGAATGTGGTTGCGGATGCCTTGAGTCGTAAATCGTTATTCACTCTACGACGATGAATGTGCACTTATGCATTCGATCCGACGCGAGGTGTTAGTGGCTGAATTGAAAGCCAAACCATTATTGACACATCAAATTCGAGAAGCTCGAAAGTCGACGACGAGTTGGCTACAAAACGGGCTGAGTGTGTTCCGAACAAGGACTCGGAGTTTCAAATCGATGATGACGATTGTTTGAGGTTCAAAAGTCGTCTGTGTGTTCCAAAGAATTCGGAACTCATTTCGATAATTCTGAATGAAGCCCATTGTAGCGAATGGCAATCCACCGGGAGTACGAAGATGTACAACGATTTGAAACGTCGGTTTTGGTGGCATGGTATGAAACGAGACATCTCCGACTTTGTTTCGAGATGTTTAATATGTCAACAAGTGAAAGCGGAACATCAAGTGCCTTCAGGATTACTTCATCCAATCACGATACCCGAGTGGAAATGGGATCGAGTCACAATGGACTTTGTATCCGGACTGCCATTGTCAGCGAGTAAGAAGGATGCGGTTTGGGTCGTGGTAGATAGATTGACTAAGTCGGCTCACTTTGTCCCCGTACGTACGGATTTTTCAATGGACAAATTAGCCGAATTGTACGTTTCTCAGATTGTGAGATTGCACGGGTGCCTATTTCCATCGTGTCGGATAGAGATGCGAGATTTACCTCGCGATTTTGGAAAAAGTTGCAAGAAGCTTTGGGTGCCGAGTTGCATTTCAGACCGCCTTTCACCCCCAAACCGATGGTCAATCCGGCGAGATAATTCAGATACTTGAGGATATGTTGAGATGTTGCGTCCTCGAGTTTAGTGGTTCATGGGAGCGGTATTTGCCGTTGATTGAATTCGCTTACAACAATAGCTTTCAATCAAGTATTAAGATGGCACCCTACGAGGCTTTGTACGATCGTAAATGCCGTACACCATTGTTTTGGTGAGCTCGGTGAAGGTAAGATTTTCGGTGGATTTGATTAGAGATCTGAGCGAAAGTGAAAGTAATCCGTTAAAGTCTGAAGATAGCCTCCGATCGTCAGAAGTCGTACACGGATCTGAAGCGTAAGGACATCGAGTATCAAGTGGGAGATAAAGTGTTTCTCAAGGTATCGCCTTGGAAAAAGATACTCGATTTGGCCGTAAGGGCAAGTTGAGCCGAGGTTCATTGGGCCATATGAGATATCCGGCGAGTCGGTCCAGTGGCATATCGTTTGATTTTGCCCCGAACTCGAAAAGGTTCACGATGTCTTTCATGTTTCGATGCTTCGACGCTATAGATCCGATCCATCGCACGTGATTAGTCCATCAGAAGTTGAAATTCAAGCCAATATGAGTTATGAGGAAGAACCGATTTGTATCCTATCACGGGAAGTGAAAGAGTTGCGAAACAAGCGGGTTCCGCTAGTGAAGGTGTTATGGCTCAACCACGGGATAGAAGAAGCTACTTGGGAAAACGAGAACTCTATGAAAGAGCGATACCCAACCCTATTTACGGTAAGATTTTGGGGACGAAAATTTCTTAAGTGGGGGAGAGTTGTGACAGCCCAAAATTGACCCTAGTCGGAATGTGGTTTCAGGACCACAAAACCGAGGCATAAAAATAATTTAAAATTTATTTTGATGCCTATAATATGTGTATGCTCATGTATGACATTTTTGATGATTGATTTAGTGTTATAAAGGTGAATTTCACTAGAAAGGGCTTAGTAGTGAACTTTGAAAGTACGATAGGAAATGTGTGATGACTAATTAAAGCATGCATGCAAAACAATGGACTTGCATGTCAAATTCCCTTTTATAGGTGGTGGCGGCCATGACCAAGAATATGGGCTAAACATGTCATGAAACATGTTTTGTTGGGCATTAGGGAGAAATAATAAACAAATAAGCATGGGTAAGAAAAGAATGAAAAAAAAATGTGTGTGAGTGTGGTATCTCCCCATTGCCGTGAGTTGTAAAGGAAGAAAGAAAAAATTTGTTCATCCTTTCTTTGAGCCAAAACTAAGGGGAAGAAGAGATTTTTGATTCATTTTATTTGTTTAGAAGAGATCTAGAAGGAGATTTGGCTAAACTTGCACCAAGATTAAGGTATGTATGAGGTTGTGTCATGAGATTCATGCATGTTTTAGTTGCCAACTTGATGTTCATGTTAGCCATGGTTCAAATCCTTGTTATGCCATGGAAGTGGTATTTGGTCAAAGTTGATATTGTGATAAAGCCATTGCATGCTAAGTGTGAAGCTTGATGATGATGCATGCAATGATGGATTATCTACTCTTGAAATTTCTTTGTAGCCATCTTGAGTAAGACTTTGAGTTTTCTTTTGTTTAACCATGATTGAAGTTGAAAGGGCATGATTGTGATGTATTCGGCCATGATGCATTCATGAGCATGGTTCATGCTTCTTGCATGTTAGTTAGAATTTGTGTTTTGGATGGCTATGGACACCTTGAAATTGACCATGCACATATATGTATATATATGTTTGCACATGATGTTTTGGTTATGAAGTAAGTGATGAATATGTTTGTTTAAAGAAGAAAATGTTGAAGAATGTTTGTGAAATTGCAAGTACATTCGGCCTAGAATACCTATGATGTGGAAATCTTGGAATTTATTGTTGATTTGGTGCAAGTATGACTAAGTATAATCGGCCATATGAGTGCTTGATGATGTATTATAAGTATGGAGCCACAATATGTAAAGCATTAACTAGTAAAATGCATGCTGTTTTTGTGTGGTGTTAAGTGTATAATTGGCCTCAAATTGGACATGTATGTTCGGCCTTAAGTAGCCGATTGATGGCCTTAGCTTTTCCTTGATGCTTGAATGGATTGTATTGAATTGCTTGATGTAGTATAAAATGTGCATGACCATTGTGTACTCAAGCTAAAGGGTAACCATATGACCATTTAAACTCCTTGTCATATTCGCCATAAGCTAGCATAATGAGGTATTAATAAATTAAATTTGTTTGAATTAGCTCAAGAGCTTAGAGGGCCACAATTGGACAAGGGGAAGGAAAAAGTGATCGAATAGCCGTAAAAGCCGTTCGACAACATCCGAGGTAAGTCCTCAAGAAGTGACCCTACTTGAATTATGTGAAATGAAATATGGATGTGTATTGATTATTGATTTATGTGTGTATGAGTATTTGAATGATACCCGGGCTAAGTCCCGAAGGCGATTATGCTAGTGATTATATTTGTGTTTGAGCCTTAGTAACGAAAATGAAATATGAATGTCTAATGATTATTGATGTATGTGTGCATGAGCAATTGAATGATATCCGGGCTAAGTCCCGAAGACGTTATTGCTGGAAATTATATCCGGGTTAAGACCCGAAGGCAATTGTGCTAGCGGCTACATCCGGGCTAAGACCCGAAGGCATTCGTGCGAGTCGTTCTATCCGGGCTAAGACCCGAAGGCATTCGTGCACGTGGTTATATCCGGTTGTATTCCGAAGAAGCTTGGGCTGGAGGTGAGTGTTGGTTGCTGTAATGAATTCAATTGGTACGCTCGAAAAGCCCAAAGAATAAGGTATGTTTATACGTGCATTGGAAAGTCGACATGTTTGAGCAACATTCGCTCGATCGACTAACGAATTTCAGCTATTGAATTGGTTGATACCTTGTGAAAGTATATAATGATGAAGTGTGAAGTAAGAATGATTATGTGAATGTGTATTAATGAAATGATGCATTTGGCCATGTGAATGTATTGCTTTAATTAAAGCTGATTTTATTCCTTGAGACTTACTAAGCATAAAATGCTTACCCGTTGCTTTGGCTCTCTTTTATAGATTGTGCTCGATAGCAATCGGATTCGGGATCATTCAAGTCGAAGTCATCTACACTATCAAAGCCTCCATTTTGGTATAATTTTGGTTGAACTTTGAAATGGCATGTATAGGACTACCCTTGTTGGTTCAAATATGTTGTGATGTATAGGTGTGCGGCCATGCGAAAATGGCTCGTAAAAGTGAAGTCTGAACTTAGACCATTTGCGGTTTGTATATATATATGGTGTCATGATGTGATTATGGATTGGAAATGGGAGTGTTGGTCACATGATCAGCCATTGGTATGGTTAAAATGATCATATGTGAACCTATGTATGGCAAGACTAGTTGGTTCATGGAGTCTACAAAATAGGTAAGACCTACCTTAAAAACAGATGCTGCCAGCTGCAGTGACGTGAATGTGAAAAATCACCAAAATTTGTAGGAATGGTATTAAATAGTGAATAAGCTATGTAAATGATACTTGATGAGTCTACTTTCATATGGAAGAAACGAAACGGTCATAGGAGTTACACGTTAAGAGATATTAAAGCTATGGTGAGACAGGGCCAGAACGGTTTCTGGGTCCCCTGTCACAACTTTAAAAATTTACTATAAATTATCCAGAAAGAATTAGGAGTCATGCCTTATATGTGCAGATTCTATTTTGAGTATAGTTTCATTAGAAACAAACGGTACCAGTATTAAAGCCCTGTACAGAGAGATATTAAAGTTGTAACGCGCGAAGGTCAGAGCAGCCGATCCCTGTAACATGAGTGACTTTAACTAATAAACTGTACCAATTGGCCAAACCAAAAATTCTAGAAATAAATCCATGGATGGATATATGAGTCTAAATTCAGGGAAAATTTACAAAACCAGTTTCCGAGTTTTGAAACTTGAGATATGATTTTTAAGGCGACAGTGACGCAGTTTTCCGGCCTGACTGGAAATGTCAATTTGGTGGGCGAAATATGTGGATTTGGTTTGTTAACCCCTCGTGTCCGACACCGGCAATGGTCTCGGGTTCGGGGTGTTACATTCAATGACTATTCCATTTGTTTCTAATAAAACTAGACTCAATACGGAATCTGTACATATAAATCATGACTTCTAATTATCTTTGAACAATGTATGGCGAATTTCCAAAGTCAGAACAGGGGATCCAGAAATCGCTCTGGCCCTGTTTCACAAAAATTTAAACATATCATAAAATATAACTCATATACCTGTTTTGTTCCATCCATATGAAAATAGACTCATAATTCTTCAATTCATTATTTTATTCACCATCTAATTGTATCTCTACTATTTTTAATGATTTTTCAAATTCATGTCATTGCTGCAGCAATATTCTGTTTTAAGGCAAGTTTCATCTTTCCATGATTTTTTATGAACTAGATAACCTATTAAACTTCCATGATATCAAACATGATCTAAATTAGCCATCACCATGACTTATCAATATCAAACATTTTCTCAACCAAACATGGCCATATCATAAAACTATTTACACAAAATAAGTATATTGCTATACATGCCATACTTAAGTAGTTGTACAAGCCATTTACCAAGATAAAAGTCCTTTGGATAGTGTGATCGAACTTTCGACCTGTCACGATTCCTGAGCCGGCTTGTTCAAAACTACAGTGAATGAAAAGGAAGGAGTAAGCATAAATTCTTAGTAAGTTCATATGTAAATAACAACTAACATAACAATACAAATATACCAAACAACTTTAGCATGGTATCACCAAAACATATATCACATTTCTAAACATCATTCATCATCTTACCACCTTATCGTTGTTGTATCTATTTTCAACCCGAGGGTTAAGAACATACCTTTCCAAAGTGTCCATTTCACAACACTTACCAAAACTTCGCTTGCATCTTAAGTGTTCTTCCATTTCACTAGAAATTTTACCCGTTGAACACATCGGAATACAACTCGGATACACGGATAATTTGCACATAAGTGCCTCATATGTAATCAAGAAATCATGTAACCCACCCCTAATTGAACTCGGACTCAACTCAACGAGCTCGAGCGTTCGCATCCATAAGTGAACTCGGACTCAACTCAACGAGTTCAGATGCCTAGTTACATTTCACGAACTCGAACTCAACTCAACGAGTTCGGACATTTGCATCCATAAGTGAACTCAGACTCAACTCAACGAGTTCGGAAATTGTCACTTGTATCCTAATCTATTCCTAAGGTTCAAACGGGCTTTTTCCCTCGATCTCACATTTGTCGTCTTTCATGGAATATCGGAACCGATACTCGGTAGCAATTCATATTTATCAAGTAGTAAACATAATTTGCATATTACTCAACATTAACCACAAAGCATAATATTTCACGATTAAAAATCAGCATATCATATAATTAACATTAATAACTTAAAAATACAATTTATGCTACATTATTTACACATGAACTTACCTCGTATGCGAAAATGGCTACTTTTACCATTTCGTCCACAACTTGGTATTTTCCCTATTTTAGCCTGAATTTTAGTTTTCCTTGCTCTATCATTTAAAATATAGTCTAATTAGGACTCATATTATTCAAATTGACCCAAAATCATATTTTGGAAAAATTACAATTTTGCCCTAAACTTTTGCATATTTACACTTTTGCCCCAAAGCTCGTAAATTAAACTTCAGCCTATTTTATTATGTTTTATGACATGCTGATCATTTTTCCTTCTATGGAAACATCAAATTCTCACTCTAACATGTACTTATGACTATTAGGTATTTTTACCGATTAAGCCCTTTGCTCGTTTTCACTTAAAATCGAGTAGCACAAGTTGTCTAACATAATTTAAAACCTCATATTCTATCATAAAACACCAAAATACACAAATTTCACCTATGGGTATTTTTCCAAATATAAACCCTAGGTTAAATTATTGCTAGCATAAGCTAAATCGAGCTAGGGACTCCAAAAGCGTAAAATCATTAAAAGCGAGGCTAGAACGGACTTACAATCGATCTTGGAAGCTTGAAAACCCTAGCCATGGTTTCTCCTTGCTATATTCGGCCATGGGGTTGAAGATGAGCAAAATTGGCTTTTAATTTTGTATTTTAATTCATTTTACCCCTAAATGACCAAAATGCCCTTACTACTAAACTTTCCAAAAATTCCATCCATGTCCAATTTTTGTCTATAGTAAAATTGCTATTTAAGACCTCCTAGTTAATATTTCAAAACAATTTCATACTAGAAACTTCTAGAATGCAAGTTTTGCAACTTATTCGATTTAGTCCCTACTTTCAATTTAAGCACTTTAGGCATAGAATTTCATCACGAATTTTTCACACAATCATGCAATCATATCATAAACATCAAAATCATTGTAAAATAATTATTTCTATCTCAGATTTGTGGTCACGAAACTACTATTCCGATTAAGCCCTAATTTAGGATATTACATAAACCTTATTCACCATACTAAGTTTGAAAAGCCGAAAAGCTGAATCTCCCAAGGGCTGAGTACTCTTTGACCGAATCTAGTGTAAGTGTTGCTCTTCCAGTTGGTTTTCTTTGCTAGGTATCGATTATTGTCCCTCACTCTTTCTAATCAATTTTGGTAGGGAATTAGTATCGAATCTCGGATCTTAGCTCTCTGTCGAATTGTTCTTTAGGTGTTTGTGGTTTTGGTAAGTATTCCACTCCCATTGGCTAAGGTGGTCGAATGTTCATAGTTAAGGTAAGGGAACTTGTGTTGGATACGAGTCACCTATTATTCTAGTTTTAATAGTTAAGATTGGTGCAGATCTAGGAGTTGATCGTAGTTAGTGATTTAAGAAAGGGCTGATCGCTTTAGGTAAGGTTAATGTGAGGTTTCGATTTTAGTAAGGATATGTATTAAGCATGCGATTAATGGAAGGGTGATATCATTTGTAGGTTGGTGAATAAAGGAATCGTAGCACACTTGCTTACCAGGTGTGTACATACACTGCACACACATTATGTATCGGAAAAAGCCAAAATGTCGAAATACCGAAAAGCTGAAATACCGAAAAGCCGAAAGTTTGGCTACGGTAGTCATGTGAGTGCGCGAACACTCGTCAGGGGGAGACTGATAGGTTGCCTGAGGCCCACGGGCGATTTTGTGGACTTGGGTTGTGATTTGGCCATATGTATCGGAATGGGCTAAATGGGCCCGATGGGCTGTTGGGCCCATAATAGGCAAAAACTGAATGTTGATGCTATGTGATAGGAACTTGTATGTGAGCATGAATATGAATTTGACTAGGCCTAACGGGCCATATAAATGTGAATTGGGCCTAATGGGCCATATACAGGTGATTTGGGCCTAATGAGCCATATGAATATGATTGGGCTTAATGGGCCAGATACAGGTATGTAAAATTGTTTGGGCTTTGTAAGGGGTTTTGGGCCTATTATATGATATCCACATAAGACTTAATTAATATATTACAACCGTGGACAAGTCAAAGGGTTAAGGTGTGGCAACGGGTATATGCATGTCTAGGATTGGATCAAGGGAGAGCTTGGTACTTAAGCGGTCTTAATGACTTACCTCCTCTTCTCTAGAATCCTACCTGGTGCATAGTATTCATTCATCTTAGCTCGCGGGACTTGTTAACTGACCAAGGTAAGTGAAAACCGTAATTAAAGGAAAATTACCGAAATGCCCCTAAGGGCAAAAATAACCAAAATACCCCTAGGTGTTGAATGTAAGTTTTATGGATGTGACATGCATACATATGATATTTTGCTTAGGTTACATATGGGTTTGGAATTATGGAATGGAGGAAGTATATGAGGATCACATGGTTGCTTGACAATCGTGGATCCACTGATGGCTTTTAAAGCCCAATATGTAAATGAAGGTAGTTCCGCAACCAGGCTACCATGGTGTGTGGGTTGGGTGGGTCGATATTTATATCCCCACATGGTGTGACAGGTGATAGAGCTTGTGTGTAGTAGATGGATAATTTGGATGGGATTGCATTGCATGATTGAAGAATGATGTTTTTTTTTTGAATGCTTGCTTTTGTCGAGGGTTGTAGACACTGAGTTTACGAAAACTCACCCCCTCTTTTATTTTATTTTCGGGTGATGCTCAGTAGAAGGTTCGATGTTTGGAGGGACTTTGGGTGGCCAGCTAGCAAGATGATTTGGACTTGGGGTTTTTTTTTTAAGCATTTAAGTTTTTATTTCTTTCTAATTATGTTTCAGACCATATTGTAATAAGGTTTTCATTGTGTTATTATTACTTGAATTATTATTATTTTCTTTGTAATCACGGGAAGTTAAACATGGTTTTCTTAAATTATAGTATATTTTCTATGTTTCTGCAACTAAATTTTTAAATGATGAGTTTTCTTAAATCAAATGTTTTAAACAAGGCTTTCGTAACTGAAAGGTGTTTTTTTTAGTTATTTAGGGTTTCTTTTATTTTAAGAAGGTTTTCAATGAAAACACGGTTTTCGCTACAACACTTCAATGTGACACGCCAGATTCAGGCATAGCATTAGGGTCAGGTTTAGGGTGTTACACTTTAGGAGATATACTGAAGCATAATTACTCGTAATAAAATACCCAAAAAATAAAAATTGTAAAAACTCAGGATAAAATAGTATTAAAAGGAAATAAAAAATAATTTCAAAATATAGGGATAAAAATAAAATAAAATAAATAATAGGTGCTTATAGAGAAATTGGGGCACACGGCTGTGGGGCACGCCCGTGTGCTCTCATATCAGACCGTGCATTTTGTGGTTTTCGAAATTGGGCGCATTGGTTTACACGACCATGTTGCACAGCCGTGTCGATCTCTGTTCGCTTCTCCCACGCTCGTGTATGCAGGCGCACGCCTGTGTTATTTTGACAGGCTCAACCACGGTCGGTGGGTACAGTCATGTCGATCGTCCGTGTTACATTGGCAGGATTGCCCACGGCCACGTCGTACGGCCGTGGAAACTTTATCAGATCCCATGTTGGGGAAACAATTTTGCTCTGTTTTCACACGGCCATATTGCACAGCCGTGTTGCATCTTATGGTATGTGCACGGCCTATGGCACGCCCTTATTCCTTGCCGCGTGGTTCTGGAAATCCTGTGTTCAGTGACTTAGTCAGTGATTTAAATGTTAGAGACTAAAATTTAAAGAAGCTAACACCGTTAGTGCTCGGGGTGCCTCCCGAGAAGTGCTTATTTATAGCCTAAGCTCGACTTACCACTCTTCTGCAAGGTCAAGGTGGTGCAAGGAGTTTACACTCCCCATCTCTGCTATCAACTTTATCAACATAAGGTCCTTTGCCGTTGGAGTTTTTAGTTCCTTTTTGATGATGAGCTTTGGAGCTCTTTATGACTGTGATAAAATCAGGAACTCTTTAGAAGGTATACTAAAGCATAATTACTCGTAATGAAATAGTTGAAAAATAAAAATTGTAAAAACTCAGGAAAAATAGTATTAAAAGAAAATAAAAATGTTAAATTCAAAATATAGAGATAAAAATAAAATAAAATAAATAATAGGTGCTTATAGAGAAATTGGGGTACACGACCGTGGGGCACGCCCGTGTGCTCTCATCTCAGCCCGTGCATTTCATTGTTTTCGAAATTGGGCATATTGGTGTACACGGCCATGTTGCACGGCCGTGTCAATCTCTGTTCGCTTCTCCCACGCCCATGTACGCAGGTGCACGCCTGTGTTACTTTGACAGGTTTAACCACAGTCAGTGGGCACGATCATGTCGATCGCCCATGTTACTTTGGCAGGATTGCCCACTGCCTCGTCGCACGGCCATGGAAACTTTATCGGATCCCGTGTTAGGGAAACATTTCTGCTCTGTTTTCACACGGCCATATCATACGGCCGTGTTGCATCCCGTGGTATGTGCACCGCCTATGGCATGCTCGTGTTCTTGGCCGTGTGGTTCTAGAAATCATGTGCTCAGTGACTCAGTTAGTGATTTAAATGTTAGAGACTAAAATTTAAAGAAGCTAACACCGTTAGTGCTCGGGGTGCCTCCAGAGAAGTGCTTATTTATAGTCTAACCTCGACTTTCCTCTCTTCTGCATGGTCAAGGTGGTGCAAGAAGTATACTCTCCTCATCCCTGCTATCAACTTTATCAACATAAGGTTTAAGACGAGTATTGTTTACCTTAAATGTGCCGAATTTGGGATGAATTACCTCGATTATACCATATGGGAAAATACTGAGTACTGTAAGAGGAAGTTCTTCATTAGGTTCAGAAGTGGCAATGCGAGGATTTGCTGCATCTAGTAGTACTTTGTCTCCAACTTTAAGTTGATTTGGTGAGGTATTGAGCTCGTCCTGGCTCAGTTTTGGTTTATTGGGTATTCTCAGTTTCTGTGTCCACCATTCATCTAGCTCCTCGATTTGTAGCCTTTGTTCTTCATAGATAGGTCCTTTGTTGTTGTTTGAACACGGCTCATATGTGTTCTTCGTAACTGTTTCTTGCACAAAGGGTTTCACCACATGATCAGTACTAGTAGAATGATTTATACAACCACTTCCAATTTTCGATGTGTTATTCGAATTATGAGCTTGAAGGGTGATTGTTTCATCTCCCACACGAACTGTGAGTTCACCTATACCAACATCAATAATCGTTCTAGCAGTCGCTAAAAAGGGTCGTCCTAAAATTAAAGGTGTGTTACTATCCTCTTCCATGTCTAGAACAACAAAGTCTACTAGGTATATAAATTTATCGATCTTAACAAGAACATCTTCAATGATTTCCCTAGGAAATCTAATGGTTTTATCAGCCAATTGAATTCTTATCCTAGTTTTTTTGGGTTTCCCAAGACCTAGCTGTTTAAACATTTTATAACGCATAACATTAATGCTTGCCCTATGTCAGCCAATGCATTATGAACATCTAAACTACCAATTAAACAAGGAATCGTAAAACTCCCTGGATCTTTCAATTTGTTGGGTAGCTTATTCTGTAGAATGGCTGAGCAAATTGCATTCAACTCCACATGCAACACCTCATCCAACTTTCGTTTATTTGTTAAAAGCTCCTTTCAGAATTTGACTACGTTTGGCATCTGCGAAAGAGCTTCAATAAACGGTAAGTTAATATGTAATTTTTTTAATAATTTAAGGAATTTACCAAATTGTTCTTCTATGCGATCTTTCCTTGTCACGTTTGGGTATGGCACACAAGGTTTGTATTCTTTACTTACTGATTTCTGGTCATTGTGGTCCACCTCACCCTTACCTTTACTTACCACAGTTTCTTGCTTCAGTTTTGGTTCAGGTGCAACTAACCCTTCCGCATCTTGAATGGTAATTACATTGATTTTCTCCCTTAGGTTAGATTCAGTGTTACTCGGCAAACTACCTTGTGGTATTTCAAAAATCAGTTTGGTGAGTTGGCCTATCTGAGTTTCGTGCCCTTGATTGATGCTTGTTGATTCTTAAGGGCTGTCTCTGTATTCTAGAAGTGAGTTTTTGACACCAAGATGAATTTTGTTAACATCTCCTCAAGGTTCGGCTTCTTTTCTTACTGGTAAGGTGGCTGTTCAAAACCCAGAGGATGTTGTGGCCTTTGATTTCCTTGACTTGTTCCTCCTCGATGCTAGGGTTGAAGAGTTGATATTCTGTGCATGCTCCTCCTCCATTCCAATGGCACCTCATCACTGGATGTACCTGAGTAGAACCACACAAACCGTCAATCTTTTTATTTAAAAGTTCTACTTGGTTAGATAGCATAGTAACCGCGTTGTGGTTGAAAACACCGGCTACTTTCGTCGGCTTTGTCCTTATAACTTGCCACTGATAGTTATTTAGTGACATCTCCTCAATAAATTCGTAAGCCACCTCAGGTGTCTTATTATTGATAGTTCCAGCAGTGGCTGCATCAATCATCTGCCGAGTCGAAGGGTTGAGGCCCTTGTGAAACGTTTGGACCTGTAGCCAGAATGGTAACCCATGATGAGGGCTTGCAAAAGGTCCTTGTATCTCTCCCATGCATCGTAGAGTGTTTCTAAATCCATCTGCTCAAAAGAGGAGATATCATTACGTAATTTCGTTATTTTAGCCGACGAAAAATATTTTAATAAAAACTTTTCGGTCATTTGTCCCCAAGTAGTGATTGATCCTCGTGGCAATGAGTTCAACCACTGTTTAGCCTTATTTCTCAACGAAAAGGGAAACAACTGAAGGTGAATGGCGCCATCAGAAACGCCATTAATTTTAAAAGTGTTACAAAATTCTAAGAAATTCGCCAAGTGAATGTTGGGATCCTCGTCCTGCAAACCATCAAACTGAACAAACTTTTGGATCATTTGAATGGTGTTAGGTTTTAGTTCAAAATTATTTGCAGCAACAGCAGGCCTAACTATGCTTGATTCAGCTCCTATTAAAGAGGGTTTAGCATAATCATACATAGTACGTGGAGCAGGATTCTGATTAGCAGCAATCGTAGGAGGTAGCAGATTTTCTTGGTTTTCAGCCATCTCCTTGGTTGTGTTTGAAGTATCGTCCTCTTGCTCTTCCTTTGTGTATCATAAGCTTCGCCTTATTTCTCTTCGGTTTCTGCGAACTATGCAATCGATCTCACCATCAAAAAATAGTGGTCCTGACGGGTTTCTTCTAGTCGTTGTAGTATAGAGGTGAGTATTCCTGCTTGTCACGCGGGCGACCCGGGTTTTATCCCCAGTAACGGTGCCAAAAACTTGATGCGTGATATTCGTGACAGGTTTTAAATATTAATAAATGAATCATTCCTGAGTCTAACTTATTATCACGATTAAGGCAAGTGTACCTATCAAACAGTAGTATAGTTCAGCAAGACCGGATTGTCAAACCCAAAGGAACTACGAGTACTAGTATTTAATTCATTTTTATTATCTAGCCTAAAAATTAAGAGGTTTGGTTATCTAAACTAATTATTAACTAAGAATGCATAGAAAAAAACTTGGGAAAATACTTTTGGGAAAATTCGATTGATTGAGACAATACCTAAGGAAAAATCCACCTAGACTTCACTTGTTATTTGACTCTGAATCAGACGATTTATTCATTTGACTTGATCCGTAGAAATCCCTAAGTTATATTATTATCTCTCTCAAGACTATTAACGTCTAACCCTAGGTTGAATAATTGAAATCTCTTTTTAATTAACACCCTAGAATTGCATTAACTCGATCTGTGGATTCCCCTATTAGGTTTCACCCTAATCTTGCAAAATCTTGTCACCTTATCTCTAGGCATGCAATCAACTCCACTTAATTACGACAAATTTACTTTTAGACAGGGTCTATTCCTCCTCTGAATAAGAGCGTTAACTTGAATCAATATCCTAGAATATTAAAACAAGAATTAAGAACACATAATTAAGAACAAATCAAATATTGATCATACAATTCAGATAATAATAACAAGATCCGTCTTAGGTTTCATTCCCCTTAGGTATTTAGGGGGTTTAGTTCATACTTATGAAAGAAAACATCTCAAAAGCATAAAGATAACAAAATATAAAAAAGCCCAAAAACTCTTGAAGGAACTTGAAGGGAGATCTTCAATCTTGATGATGAATTCGGCTTCTAAGATGGATCAATTGGCTTTCCTTGAGTAATTTCTTGCTTCCTACTCTACGTCCCCTTTCTAAGTGCCTCATCAAGTGTTTAAATAGGCTTTAGAATGCCTAAGAGCCCCCAAAATTAGCCTTTTTCGAATATGGTTATACTTGGTCTCGGTAGAAACATGCCCGTGTGATAGGCCCATGTGCGATTACTCCAGCCCGTGGTTAAGGCTGTGGAATAGGCACAGGCGTGTAGTCTACCAGTGTAAGTCGTGCTTCGATCCTGCCAAATGGACACGGCCGCGTGACACACCCGTGTGGGAAATTCCAGGCCGTGTTGATTTCCCACGTGGATCCATTTTCTCTATTTTCGGCCTGTTTCTCTCTCTTTTTACTCTCTTATACTCACATAAGCATAAAACATGAAATTAAAGGACTAAGAGCGTTGAATTCACCAAATCTAAGGAGAAATCATCGATAAATGTGCTAAGCATGCGATAAAAATATGTATAATTTATGGTTTATCAGTCATCCCTACAAATCCATAATCAAAGTACAATTCATGACCAAACAGCAACCAAAACCATACTCAAACATGCATAATTCAATCCACAATATCACCAATTAATTTCATCCTTATTATCCAAACCAAAACATACCAAAATCACATACCAAACTCATTCATTCATACATGTCATTATCCCAATTTTTCACGTCCATTCTGATATCAAAATCATACATTTCCATAACTAATTCACATAACTAACTTACAAAATTGAGCATTTCTCTCTAGGCCATTTATGCACATCAACACATGCCATTTCTTAACACAACTTATATACTCAAAAACCACACCAAATAGCAATTTTAATCAAGCCATATCACATGGCATGATATACTCTTCACAAATCATATTCAAATACTTCTAGCTTATACATGCCATACTTCAATATTCACATTTTCAAAAGGTACCAAAATAGAGTTCGATAGTGTGGTGATGATCCTCGACAATCCCTGAGCTCCCAGTAGCTTTGATATCTACAAAACAATTATAAACACAGAAAAAGTAAGCTTTCAAAAGCTTAGTAAGCCATATACAAATAAACTTATCACATAACACAATTCTAAACAAATTCATTCTCATAGCTCATGGAAAAATACAATCACTTATCCATATGTCTCATATAGCTCATTTGATCACAATTCACTAACATATAACAAATTTCATTCTCATAATAATTCATATATATAACATATGTCCAAAAATACATATATACTTACCTTTTATTCCCAAACATGATATACATTTCAAACGAACTTGAATTGGATACACATTTACATAATCATTTGTTTCTCGAAATGCCCGTTGAACCATATGGAATCAAATAGGATACGCGAATAGCTCTAAAAGCTCGTACAACGCCAACGTCCCAGACGTGGTCTTACATGTAATCAAATATCAATGCCACTGTCACAGACAGGGTCTTACACAAAATCAAATAAGATGTCGATGTCCAGACATGGCCTTACACGTAAATCTCAAATCGATGCCAACGTCTCAGATATGGTCTTACACAAAATCACATATTGGAATCCTATGTCATGACATATGTATCCTAACTATTCCTATGGTTCTTATGGGGCTTTCAAATGTCATCACATTATCGAAACTTTCTCAATTTCAGATATTTAGCTTCTATAACCATTCATTACAATTCGATATCATATAAGCATGAATAAATCAATTCAAACACATTTATTTGTATATAGACTTACCTCGTACAAGAATGAACGGAAACGAATGGCTATTCAACTACTTTTGACTTTCCTCGATCTAATTTCGTTTTCTTTGTTTCTTAATCTATACACATTTAAATTTAACTCTTTTATTCAAAAAATCATTCATTTCAATCCATATGAACATTTTAGGGCATTTTACAAATTAGCCCTTACATTTTCATATTTTAACGTTTTAGCCCTTAATCACAAAAATCACAAAATATACAAAATTTCTATATACACATGCTTAGCCAAATTTTCGCTTAGCTCATATAAGCCCATATATTTCATTTATTTCATATTTTAACCCCTCAATTTCTTATTTTCACAATTTAGCCCAAAATACTCAAATTCATCAAAAATTCCAATACAAAACATAGTAATCAAACACATATCTTTCATTTTCTATCATCAAACTTCATAAAACTCACATTATCAACAATGGCACATCTTAAAATCATAATCAAGTTCAGAAATTGAGACATGGGTTTGATAGATTACTAAGCAACCGTCTCAAAAATGTAAAAATCATTAAAAATCAATCAAAAGTTATACCTCAATTAACCAAAATGAAAGCCGAATATAAAGAAGATTAAAAACCTTGTTTTCTTTCTTTCAATTGATTAGAAAAGATGAGCTAATGGCCACATTTTGTTTTGTTTTAATTAATACATTAACTTAATAATCAAATACCATTTTTAACCTTACTAATATCATTTAAAATCCACTAACTCATGACCAAATATGTCCATGCATTAATTCAATGGTATAATTGCATCATAAGGACCCCACATATATAAAGATATAGCAATTTGGCACTTATTCATGTAGCACATAACTTTTGCATTTTCTTCGATTAGGTCTTCTATCAAATCGAGCACACAAACGATAAAATTAAATCAAAAAATTTTCACAGATATCAATTCAAATATTATAAGCACGGAATATAATATAAAAATATTTTTTAACTCGAATTTGTGGTCCCGAAACCACTATTTTGACTAGGGTCTAAACCGGACTATTACATGCGATTCCTGCATAAGCACGTATTTACACGGTTTGGGACTCCCAGAGCCATAATTAGCAATGAAGGATCTCACTTTGTAACTAGGTGGCTTAAGTAGTTGCTTGGCAAGTATGATGTGAAGAATAATATTGCTACTGGCTATCACCCATAGTCAAATAGGGTAGTTAAAAGGGTGAATCATGAAATCAAAGGTATTCTTGAAAAAGTAGTGCGCTCTAATAGAATATATTGGTCTCTAAGGCTCGATGATGCACTATGGGCCTATCGAACTGATTTTAAGATGCCGTTAGGAAAGACTCCCTATTGGTTAATTTTTGGAAAGGTATGTCATTTGCCGCTTGAATTGGAGAATAAAGCTCACTGCATCTTGAAACAATTAAATTTTGATGTTAAGCAAGATGGTGAGAGAAGGGTGTTGCAACTTAATAATTTGAAAAAGCTGAGGTTATTTTTATACAAGAATGCCAAGATGTGTAAAGAAAAATATAAAAGGTGGCATGATAATCATATACAACCTTGTGAATTCAAAGATGGTCAGAAAGTGTTGTTGTTTAATTCGAGGCTAAGGTTATTTCCTGGAAAACTCAAATCACAATGGAAATGACCTTATACCATCTACAAAGTTTATCCCTATGGTGCTGTAGAATTGTATGACAACCATAGAGGTACTATTAAATTTAATGGTCAACGACTCAACCACTATTGGGATGGTGAAGTTGAGCGAATTAAAACCTCGTTCAAATTATTAAACCCTTAAATTTTCATGATTTTACCTTTTAATAAAAAGTTGGAATTTTTTTTTTAAATTAGTACATTTAATTAATTTTGTCTAAGGAGACTGGGACTTAAGTGGGAACGTTGTGACCCTTCCAACCTTTCCTGGGAATTAGTTTAATGTAATTTTTTGAGCAGAAAAATTCTAATTAATTTTCAAAATTTTTATTTTTAGTTTTCATTTTTTTTTGGCCCAAGTACTAATCAGTTTATTTATTTTTAAGTAGTCTAGTTTGTAAATACGGATTAAGCTTAAGGTCTCAACAACAAAGAGGAGAAATTTACCCATTCTTGCTGTCCATAAGGGCTCCTTAAAACCCTAATTTTTCCATCACTTTTACCCTCCATCCATACTTGCCACCCAAGCCACTTAGAGTAGCTAAAATTTTGATACAAAATTTCCCTAATTCACCACTATATAAATCCCCTCTCTACCACTATGATTTTCACAACCTTTCAAGCAACTAGCTTAAACCCTAGCCACTCATTCTTTTTTCTCTTAGCTATCGGCTTTAATCCCAAAAATTTTCCCTAAAATCCTTTTTTTGTTGCAAAACACTAGCTTATTTCTTCTAAAAGTCTTTTGCCAGAACAACCATATCACCATCACATTCTTATTGAAACTGCACACTTATCGCTGTTACACACTTATCACCATTGCAAACACATTGCTGATCGCCACCACAAATCCCTTGCTTCATCCATTATTGAAATTTTACCTGTTTTTCAGGAAAAATCACCATGTTTTGCAAAAGAACTAGATCTTCCAAGACCTCTGTCAAAAATCCCATTGTGATTCAAGATGAGGAGGTGAAAGAAAGGTTTGATCCAATATTTAAGAATCAACCTATGATGCTGGAAAAAAAAGGTTTCAACTTGGAAAGCAATGATAAGATGGTTGTGCCTTTACTGACTAGAAAGATGATTGATGCCATCAATTGAAATTATTTTTGCGATGCAGGATCATTGCTCGATGAGGAGTTAGTTCGAGAGTTCTACACCAAATTGACTAAGCTGGATGCTACCGAAGTTCTTGTTCGCAAGAAGAAGGCATCCCTAACTTCTAAGTCCATTAATGATTTGTTTAACCTACCTGATGTTGAAGAAGATGAATATTTTTCCATGATGATCGACTGTTTAACGTCACAAAAATAATGTACAAGTGGACACTATTGCAAGTATAGTAGAAAGATATGAGTCTGTCGGATATTGATCCCACGAGGATGGTTGTCTTTTGTCTATCAATATCAGTGCAAGAAATAGATAGAAATGAGATAAATTGTGAGAGTATTTTTCGTAGCAATAACTTGAAAACAATAAGATAAAATATGATAATGATAAACTAGGATCCCCAACATGAATATTCAACAGAATACTAAGTGCTCACAAGGTATAGAAGGATAGGTGATTGTCGTTGCACTAAATTGCAATAAATATCTTACCAAGCTTAACTTTTATATTTAATCAAAGACTTAAACATGGACATTAGCCACACCAAGCTCTTTTTCCTTGCATAGTTTTTAGGTTTATATAGTTAAACTTTTGCAAACGTAAATGTCCCTGTGACCTTACATAAGTACTAAGAAACCCTTAGTTAATATGATTAGTAAAATGAATATTTAACTTTAATATGATTAGTAAAATGAATATTTAACTAAGTAAAAGACTCCAAAAGGACTTAATTTGCTTTCCAAACTCATGAAAGATCGAGTTGTCGTGGAAGTATTTTAGAACATTATTAAGCATGATAAAGTAAATTGAGTTGATTAATATAATTATCCTAGCCCATTTAATGTTGATTGTTTTCGTTGCTAGAGCCATTAATTCATACATTTAGGTAAATTGCATCTAGATTAGAATTGCATAGGGATCAATCTTTGCATCTAATTAATTTTACTTAGTTTAATAATCACCATCCAAATTATTGAGTTTTTACATCAAATTGTTAATTATAATTTTGCAATTAATTGGTTAAGTTTATACAGTCCCTGTGGAGACGATAACTCATTTTTACTTACTTATTACTTGAACAACTGTGTACACTTGCACAAACCCCATTACAACTCCGTATGCACTTTAGCATTTTTTTGTAATTCCAATGGTCGATACAAATTTGATCCCAATGAAAAATAGAATAAAGCATAACCACTCGATATGCGGTAACGTCAAAAGCATTATGGGTAGATGCTAAATGGGTGCAAATGAATTGCATCCACATCTTAGCCATTAAAAAGATGATGGTTTTGTTGAATTTGGGGGGAACCTCAGTATTAGCATAGAGAGTCCAACTGCCACACCTTTTTGTAAAATAATCTATTATACCCTCCACAACAAAATCCTTGAATATGAATAAATATAGATTCTCTAAATGGTCATAGGTATAATACAAGGCATCGTAATATTAAAAAAATTTGCTAGGTGTAATCAAAACTTCTTTGCCCAAAACTGTAACATGAGTGATCATCTCACCCTATTGCTTTTGATTCTCCCTACCTTTCAGAGAGGCATAAAACTCATAACCAATTGCTTCGACCGTCAGTTTGGTTGGGGTAGCGCAAAATTTGTTCCAACGATGGGATTGTACCAAATCCTAGATATCATCACAAGTATACATGGTAGGATCGAACCTATGTTCCTAAATAAAAGAACACCCACTCATTTTGAGATAGAACCTCTCAATTTTCGGCTTATGGAAGCAATTGGTATCAATATTGCTCGATCCCTAAGTGGTGCGTTGTTGTTTTCGTGGTGCAAAATCTTTTAAAAATACAGCAAAATGACAACAAACCCAAATAATGATATGAATGAAATCAAAGTTAGAACACAATACCTCGGTGGTTGCCGATAAAATTCATTTTTCAATCAATGTGGAATATAATCTAAAATAGAAGATGAACTAGAAAACTATGATAAGAAAAGCAGAAGTGAAGTCATCGATTACTTTGACTGGTAGCTCCTTGGTTATGGCCATAAAGTGTATCGGCTTATCTACATCCAAACTCTTGTTGCCTTTCAAAATTTAATCCCTAATGGTTGTCAGTGGTATTTTAGTCCTTCAGATTAGAATTGGTGACATCATGTACGACCTTTTCCAAAGGAATACTTGCTTGGGATTTTTGTCGGAACAATTCCTTTAATTGATCTAACTGTTGTTGAATTCTCTTTGATTTAGCTTTAGAATTCTCTCTTACGACTTTCCTACTCAAATGTATAGTCATACGAATCACAAGAAGTTTCGACAAGATACTCGAATGTCCCTAATTATTGCTCATCTATTTCTTCCAACAAAGTAATTGTTTTGTTTCTTCATTTGTAAAGCTCTAGCATAGGCGATCTTTGCTTCTTCATAATCTCCTGTTGTTCATATATTCCCTCCTTGTATAATTCGTCTTCATCCCATAGGTTCGTTGAATCCCCATCCTGTTCAGATGTATATGTAACAGCCCGGTTTAGACCCTAGTCAAAATAGTGGTTTCGGGACCAAAAATCTGAGTTAGAATAATATTTTAATATTATTTTTTGTGCCTATGATATGTGAATTAATATGTTTGAAAGTTTCGTATGAAAATTTGATCATTTGTGTGCTTAATTTAGAAAAATGACCTAATCGCAGAAAAATGTAGAAGTTATGTGCTACATGAATAAGTGCCGAATTACTATGTCTTTATATATGTAGGGTCCTTATGATGCAACTATAGCATGGAGTTAATGCATGGACATATATGGCAAGGGTTAGTGGATTTTAAATGATAATAATAAGGCTATTTTAGTAAAATGTATATTAATGTTATTAAATTAATAAAACAAAGCATGAAATTAGTTCATTATTTTCTTCAACTTCACCGAAATAAAGAAGAAAGAAAAAAAATTCATGGCCATTTAGGGTTTTGACACTTTGGAAGCTTAATTTGGGTATGTGTTTTACTAAGTTTTTTATAATTTCTATGTTTTTGTGATCGTTGCTTCGTAATCTATCCAACCCATGCATCAAATTTTGAATTTGATTATGATTTTAAGATGTGCCACTATTGATAATTTGAGTTTTATGAAGTTAGATGATAGAAAATGAAAGATATGTGTTAGATTACTATGTTTTGTATTGGGATTTTTGATGAATTTGAGTATTTTGGACTAAATTGTGAAAATGAGAAATTGAGGGGCTAAAATGTGAAATAAATGAAATATGTGGGCTTGTATGAGATTAGAGAAAATTTGGCTAGGCATTTGTGAAAGGAAATTTTGTGTATTTTGTGATTTTATCAATTAGAGACTAAAGTGTTAAAATGTAAAAATATGAGGGCTAATTTGTAAAATGCCCTAAATATGTATATATGGATTGATTTGAATGATTTTTTTGAATAAAAGGGTTAAATTTGAAATTGTATGGATCAAAAACCAAAGAAAATAGAATTAGATGGGGAAGTCGAAAATAATTGAATAGTCGTTCGTTTCCGTTCATTTTTGTATGAGGTAAGTCGATATACAAATAAATGTGTTTGGATTCATTTATTCAAGTTTATATGACATTGAATTGTGATGAATGGTTATAGAAGCTGAATATGTGAAATTAAGAAAGTTTCGATAATGTAACAATGTCTGAAAGCCCCGTACGAACCATTGGAATAGTTAGGATACATATGCCATGACATAGGATTCTGATGTTTGATTTTGTGTAAGACCATGTCTGGGACGTTGGCATCAATTTGAGATTTACGTGTAAGACCACGTCTAGGACATCAGCATCGTATTTGATTTCGTGTAAGACCCTGTCTGGGACAGTAGCATTGATATTTGATTACATGTAAGACCACATCTGGGACATTAGCACTGTACGAGCTTTTTGAGATATTCAAGTATCCTTAATAATTCCGAACGGTTCAACAGGCATTCCGAGAAATGAATAACTATGTGAATGTGTATTCGATTCAGGTACGTTTAATATGTTTATCAATAATGAGACTGAAAAGTAAGTATATGTGCAAGTGACGATATGTCATATAAGTATGAGAAATTATGCCATATGTGCAATGAATTGGGAATATGTATAATGAATAAGAACTATGTGGTTTGTAATTAATATTTGGCTATGGAATATATGTATTTTATGATGCTTATATGCTTAAAATGATAAGTTTATTTGTATATGGCTTACTAAGCTTTCGAAAGCTTACTTTGTGTGTGTTTGCATTATATTTTAGATATCGAAGCTACTAAAGGCTCGGGGATTGTCGAGGGTCATCACTACACTATCAAATTTATCTTTGGTACCTTTTTAAAGTGTAAATATTTAAGTTTGACATGTATAGTCTAGTTAAATTGAGATACATTTATGAGTTATGAATATTTAGCCATGTGATATGGCTTGGTTTTGGTTGTGTTTATGAATAAATTTTGAGTATAAATTATGTGATGAAATATAGCCAATATGATGCGTTCATGAATGGTCAAGAGAAATGGTCAAATTGGTATGACTTTGGCTTATGATTTAGCATGATTTTGGTATGGATATGAGCATGAAATTGGTTGTTAATGATATGGCATGAATCGTGCATATTCTGGTTATGTATTGGTTGGAATTTTGTATAAAATGATTTGGTTTTGGTGCTTGTAGGGAGGACCAAAATTAGGGTGGCAAGTTGGCTTTGTAAATGGCCTATTTTTGTCCGCATGGGCAGGGACACGGGCACATGTCACTACTGTGTTGCTCGAGGGCCATTTTGAAATGAGCCTGGGTAGACTACATAGTCGCACAAACGGGCGTGTACCAAGTCGTGCGGCCAAGTTAGTTTAGAGCACGGGCTAGACACAAGGGCGTGTGACTGGCCGTGTGTGTAACGCCCCAAATTTGGGTCTAGAAGTATTGGGTCTTGTGCATGGGTGTAGGTAAGAGGCGGCAAATAAATAGTTAGTTGTGCAAGAAAGTGACGCAAAATCATGCTTGTCTCAGTGGTTAAGTGTTTTGGGAAGAGTCTAAGAAGTCTTGGGTTCAAGCCTGAGCAAGAGCAAAAAGTTTTGATTTTAAAGGAATAAGCATTGTATCTAGGCAGTAGGCTTGTATTTAAATGTGGGTAAAACATGTCATAAAAAGCCTGCTAGCCTAGTGATAAGTGGCATGTGGAGTGTGCTAGTGGTCTGAGGTTTGAATTCCTACTTGTGCAAATGGAGATTATTTTTCCTGTTGGCTATGGGAGGTAGTAGAGTTTGGCTGAAACATTGCAGAGTGGAGTGGAGTTTGAATTGGTCATTGAGAGATTGTAGGAGGGATTTGAGGAGAGATATGAAGAAAGATTTTACGAGAAAATTGTAGGGAGATGAAGGGAAGAGAGTATGCCGAATAGGGACTCTAGGCACTCTTTGTTTTCGATTTGTTTGGGTTTTGTCACTTCATTCGGTTGCTTTTCTTTGGAAAACTGATTAGTGTCTAGAGATTGTTTGTCATGCTTTCCTTTTGGGTGCTTTCGAGTTTGCATTTTGGAGTCTTCTTTATTGCCGATTTCTCTCTTCTTTCCTCTGAAGGCATTTAGTTTTTACTCCTAGGTTTAATCAATTCTCCTCCTTCCTCTACTTCTCTAAACCTTAGTCGTATAACCCTTTCTCTTCTCATCTCCACTCCTTCAACTTTTTCCAAGCATTTTCTCTCTATTTGTTTAAATCAAATAGTTCTACCCCCCGTTTCTACTTTTCGGTACTCTTCTCCTTCCACGATTTTCTGTTAGTCGAATACTTCCCCCTTTTATGCTTCTATTTTATTTTAGTTAGTAAGGGTTCTCTGACGAATTGGTAAGTGCTCATGTTTCCTCTTATTTTTTCTCTGCCTATGTGATCTCTCTTCTAACAACTTATGATCTGCCAAATCAGTCAAGGAAGTATGGATTCTATTGTGGAGGCTTTGGACGATTACATTCTCTTTGCAAGTGGTCTATCCACTTTTGGGGTAAGTGCTTTAAGTGCGATGTATTTCATATTGGATTTTAAAAACTTATCAATCGATCTAACGTTTCTTATGAAGGTCAGAGTTTTGGAGCAGTATGTGGGTGTTATATTAGTAGGGTTCTGCGATAAGTGTCAGTGAATCGATCGAATCCTTTTCAATATTGTGGTTTGGAATAATGATGAATATAGGCTAATAAGGGGATGTGGTTGACCATAGGTTCTCGATCTCAGAAGTGGTTCGGCTACGACATCACAACAGGTGTGTAACCACACCACCCCTAATCGTAAATCGACGAAAGCCGAAATAGGTGACCGTCGACACTACACGAGCCACGCTCGCTCGTGTGGTAGTCCAAACGCCTAAACGTGGGCGTAAGATCGTTAAGGCCAACCATAAGCGATTTAATGGGCTGAGGTCGATTTGGGCCATGTTGTGCTGAAATGGGTCGTGTGGGCCCTATGGACTTGTGGGCCCCATACGGGTAAACCACACGAAAGTGTGGAGAATATTGGGCCATGTTGTGTAGTACACACGACAAAGGCTATTTTTGGACTCGTGGGCTACACGGGCGTGTGAGCCTACATGGGTCGGCATTATGGGCTTTGGGCCATTTTCACTGTTTGATTGTTAAGGTTGCACGGGTCGCCCGAGACGATTGTAACCTTCTGTTGGGTCGATAAAATCACGATTTTGCCCTTATGTGATAAAATGACTGAAATACCCCCATAGGGTAAAATGACCGAAATACCCCCATAGGGTAGAATGATCGAAATACCCCTGTAGGATAAAATAACTGTAATACCCTGGTAAGGTAAAATAACAGATTTGTTCTACGATGTTATGACTGTATTTCAGCAAGCCATGTTATATGTATGTTGCATCCATATATAATATTATGTTGCATTGCGTAGGGTGGGATATATGATTTTTGAGGAAGTTTACCATACTGATATGGTCGCACAGGTCATGCAAGATGACTATGGACCTACTGATCGCTTTAAGCCTACTGTACTGGCAGCTTTGCTTCAATACTGTTTTAGTGCAGCAACCGGTGCTACTTGGTGTGTAGGGCTGGGTATGTCATGAAGTGCCATTGATGATAGCTTGATTGTTTTGAATGTTGATGATCAAAAATGAATAATTATTGATAGATTTTCATGTTTTGTAAAGTGATTTTTGATGAAAATGCTTAAATGGGATTAAATTGTGAAATTTGTAAATTGAGGGGTTGAAATGTGAAATAAATGTGAAATATGGGTTGCTAGGGGAACTATGGTAATTCGACTAAGCATGAGTCTTATTGGATTTTTTGAATTTAGTGTATTTGTGAAATAGGGACTAAATTGAATAAATGTGAAACTTTAAGGGTGAAAGTGCAAAAATGCCGAAATAGGTATTTTTAGATGAAATTGAATGAATAGGTGATTAATTGAGCTAAATTTGAATTTATATAGATCAAGAAAGAAAGAAATCAGATTTAGATCGGGGGAAATCGAAAGTTGTCGAGTAGTCGATCCTATCTATTTATTGTATATACGAGGTAAGTTCATATGCAAATGAATATCTTTAAATTGATTTATAAATGTTTATTTGTCATTGAATTGCTATGAATGCTGAAAGTGCAAATATGAGCAAGTATCGACAAATTAATGTTAACCGAAAGTCTCGTACGAACTTTAGGAATAGTATAGGATATGATTGTCATGACATTAGGGTTACCGAGATGTAATTACATGTAAGACTGTAACACCCCAAACCCGGCCCAGACGTTATGGCCGGATCTGACATGCCACATCGAAGCGTTCAAAACATTTTATATTGTTGATCTAGAAAAACCTACTTAGTGTTTTAAAAGATAATTTCATTATAGGTTAAAGTGAATGGAAGCTGTGCACCAGGTAGGAAACCAGAAAAGAGGAGGTGAGTCTATCGGACTACTTAAGTACCAAGCTCCCTTCGGATCCAATCCTAGACATGCACACCGCCATTGCCACATCTTAACGTCATGTATATTTCTAGGAAACTGATTTGATTAAGTCATTTTTAGGAAAAGTGATTAATTTTGGAAAATACTTTCATTGCGGAAGCTTTGCCTGTTGTCATGTTATTTTAAAATCAATTGTTGTTTTTTTTTTTGAAAACGCGCCCTAAAGCCATCCAATTTCAACAGTTAAAATAAGTAATACCTATCTTAGTAATACATATTAAAACCATCAAAAATAATTAAGCGGCCTTATTACATTTACAAACCCAAACCTCAACGTAAATAATAGGATGTCCAGTTCACTAGAAGAAAACCAAACTTTCAGAACGGGTGGCCGCTTCGAATTCCCTCATAGCTCCAAGCCCACTATGGTTGGGGATTTCCTACATGGATGAAAATAAAAGGGGTGAGTTTGAGGAAACTCAGTGTGTAAGGAAAACCCATTCAAAGCCCAAGTCAGCTCAAGCTTATTGGGCCTAAGCCCATTGAGGTAATAGTGGTACTGGACCAGAGCCCTTTTCAGATTACAATAAACTGGGCCTTAGCCCCTTATTCAGATAACAGTATGGCCCATAGGCCCATTTCAAAATACATGCAACATCAATAACATATGTAAGCCCATTTGGGGAGACTACTCAACCCACCAACCACTACACTCCACCGTACCACCCTACACTCCATGTGGGAATAGCTCAACCCACCCAGCCCAACACTCCACAGTTGTAGCCTTGCTGCTCAGTTAACAGTAAATTGAGGCAAAGCCTCCAGTACGTGGACAAGCCACTTTCAGTACTTCCTCCGTCAATATCCTAATCCCATGCATCCGATAATAACAACATAGCATGCAGTAAATAACAACAGTCAAACATGCATTTAGGTCAATTTAACCCTAGAGGTATTTCGATAATTTATCTATTAGGGGTAAAACTATAAATTTTCCACTTTTAAAGGTATTTTAGTAATTTATCTATTTTAGGGTTTTTCATGCATATTCCTACTTTTCACGTACTAACAGAATCACGTCGAGGGTTCTTACGAATTGGGCCGTTGGCCCATCATTCCAATTTTGGCCCATTAAGCCCAAAAATATCGAGGGCACAGAAATCATGCACTTTGCAGTCCAAATTTTGTAGCTTACCAAAAACATTAATCGATTTACTTCACAAGCATTCGTACACTCGCAAATCTACAAAATACCGGTTTTCAGCATTTCACCTTTTCGACTTTTGCCGATCCAGACTAAGAAAGAGGGTGTTAGTTACACACCTGCTTGCGACGATATGCTGACGAGATCCACACACGAACTGCCTACAATTAGATTACTAACACATTAATCTAACTATTCAAATACGAACTACGTATTAACCCCTTACAATATTCGGCCAACCACACCTACAGATCATAGTAACTTATAAGAAATCAATAAGCAACTCATTAACAATTTTTTGTCAATGTTTACCACATAATCATAATCTCACTGCAAGCTGTCTTCCTGAACAACAGTCACTAAATCATTTATAACTGGAGCTACGAAACTCCAAATCAAGTGCCGTTAAGTTTACCTGAAAATAGACTCATATATCTTCTATCCATAAAATTTTCAAAATTTTTGGTTTAGCCAATCAATACCAGATTTTTCCTAAAGTTTCCCATGTTTCACTATTTGACTAATCTGACCACTCTTCATTACGAATCAAATTTCTCATTGTACAGAATTCAAAATATGTTCTCGTTTATTTCATTTGAAATAGACTCATTAAGCTTTAATTACATAATTTATTCAGCTTCTAACTCATTTCCCACAATTTATGGTGATTTTCCAAATTCACGTTCTCTGCTCGTCCCAAGCGATTTATTACCAAATCACTCTTTCACACATAACTTGCATGCATGTTTTTTTGAACATGTATATCACCAATCAATCATCACATATCTATGATTTTACTTAAGTATAATCTCCATTTCATCATTTGAAAGCACAACATATTAGCCGATTTTTCCCTTAGCATCTAAGCACATGCATGCTCATTTGTTTGGCTCAACTTCACATATCTTCCATTTTTCATCAAAAGAACATGAAAAACAACCATTTCCTTCATTTTAATTCATGACCAAATGCTCACAATACAACCAAAACCAAAATATGCTTCAAGAGTTAAGGTAGAATCAAGAAGAACTCATGAACATCAAGATAGAAGCAAACTACCATGAACTTACCTTCAATTTTCTTCCCCAAGTGACCGAACATTCAAGAGCTTTCTCCTCTCCTTTCTCTTCTCTAACTTTAGGCTATGATGAACAAAGATGGACAAAACTTTGTTCTTTTCACCCTTTTTTTTTAATAAAATTTTATATTTTATCCATTTAATTCTTTAATACAAAAGACATGAAATTCCCATCATGGAACATTTACCTAACCCATTATCATGGAACATTTACCTAACCCATTATCAATTTGTATCAATTTGTACCATAAATTATGGATATCAAGTGCACATTTTGTCTACAACAACATGATGGCTGGCCACTTCATGTAAAATGGGAGGTTTGTCATGCAAATCCTCCTATTTTGCACTCCTATTTATTTGGCCACTTCAATTTAGCCTATAGCATTTTCAAACATTTTCACATAGGTTCTATTTCATAATTTCACCCCCTTTTTCTTATGGAACAAAAATTAACTAAAATTGACGGGTTCTATCTTAAGCTTGGGCCTTCTAGAGGCCCACTAACATAATTAAACCTATGCCAACATTCACAGAATTCCCGAAATTGGGGTGTTACAAAGACCATGTTTGGGACATTGGCATTGTATTGTGTTTACGTGTAAGACCATGTCTGGGAAATTGGCATCGTTATATGATTTCCTGTAAGACCATGTCTGGGACATTGGCATCAATATGTGATAACATGTAAGACCTTATCTGGGATATGGCATTGTAGGAGCTATGCGTGATTTTCGAGTATCCTTAACGATTCTGGAAGGTTCAATGAGGAAATTCAAGTCAAGAAAGAATGTGTAAATGAGTTAAGCGACTTAGATACGTATGAGATTCATACAAATATTGAATAGGGAAGTATCTAATCAATTCAGTTATGAAATTGAATATTTATACATTTGGAAAGGTCTATAAACTTATATGTGCTTATTCATAGTTTGTCTATTTGATGGAAATGATGTTGAATCATTTGGTAATTTTATTTGTATATGGCTTACTAAGCTTTTAAAGCTTACTTTGTGTGTTTTTTTCCTGTTTTATAGATTATCGAAGCTAGCTCGGACTCGAGGATCGTCGGGAAAATGTCAACACACTATTGATCATCTTGTTGGTACTTTAGAAGCTTTGTATATAAGGTATATGAAATGTATAGGCTAGTGTTAAGATGATAAGTTTTGAGTTATGATTTTAGCCATGAGATTTGGCCTGTAAATGATGTAAATATTGGTGTGAATTTGGCCATTTAATTTGGCTTGAATTATGTGTTTGATAATTATTATGTGATGTATAAGTTTTCTTATGTATTGGGCATGGTTGGTATGGTTTCATGATTGCTCTACTAGCTAGATGTTAATTGGTATATTATTGCTTAGAAGATGATATGTTATGGCTTGATTTTGAGATGATGAAATTGTATGTTTTGAGGCATGAAATAGATGATAAGATGGTGAGAAAATGCATATAGAAATTAAGGTTATGGCACATTTTTTTGGCATGATTTTGGTTATGGATTCGAGTAGTGAAATGAATGGAAATTAAATGGCATGAAATGTTCATGAAATGGTCATTTTTGGTTACCTATTGTATGTGAAAAGGATTCCAAATGAATGCTTTTAGGTATGCTCGAGGAGGATGAGAAATGTGGCTTAAACCAAGCCTAGTTTTGCCTCACACGGTTGAGCACACGGGCTTGTGTCTCGACCGTGTTCCTACTGTAAATTAGTTAAAACTAGTCAGAGAGTTACACGACTGTCTACTGGCCGTGTGTGGCACACGAGCTGGCACATGGGCATGTGGCCGGGCTTGTGGCCAAGTTAGTATACCCGTTAGATTTCACACGATCATGGCATATGGGCGTGTCTCTGACCTTGTGATGCAAGTCAATATGTATGCCCTGTTTCCACAAGCTGTGACGGCCTATTCACATGGGCGTGTGAACCCTGTATGCATGAAAAGTTTCTAAGTGTCCTATGATTTTTAAATGTTATTGGTTTAGTCCCGAACTTTTTCAAGCATGTTTTAAGGTCTCGTAAAGCCTTATAAGGGACAATATGTTTATGTTTGATTAATGTTTATGTGTTAATGGATTCATGTATGAGAAATGTATTTTGTATGCTATATTTGATTGGTAACGCCTTGTAGCCCTATTCCGGTGAGGGATATGAGTTAGGGGTGTTACACTAGCTCTATTTCTTACCCAAATATAACCTTCAAGCTACAACAACATTTGCATATATTTTCCAACTAATTCAGGTCATATAAATCAAGGAAACATCATTAATATTTATGAAATAGTATCAGATATTCATATGATGAAACTTACCTTCTTGTGATGGTTTATATTTTACTCTAATTCAATTTAACCAAACTACATACATATAAGCTAAACATGATATATGACCTTATAATAACATACCAGAACAATCCATTTTAGCCATTCCAACGGCTAAGTTACAAACTAAAATTTAGATGTCAACATAGGCCAAGTTAACCTATACATGCCATTATATCAAAATAAGATTACTTTTTATACTAAAACAAGCTAGAGGTTAGTGTGATGATACTCCGACCAATCTCCAACCTTTACGAGCTTTCGAGCACTATAAAAATAGAGAAAAGAAAACCTAGTAAGCATTTAATGCTTATTAGGTTCGTATAACAAAAATTTAACTTACCATATATTTACATTTAAGATAAGCATACAATAACGCATCCAAACAATTTGGCTTATAGCCTAAAACACAACTTCACCAAATCCTGTTTGTCAAGTATTTCACATAATACCAAGAACATGAATGAGCTCATCCGTTAATGTCTTTTATATTCATATGCTTTCCATAATATTATTCCATATTACATGTACACTTTGATGACAAATCATTTCAAATTTAGTTTAGCCATGTCAAAACTTTACTCGTTGAATTTATTAGAAATATCGATGGATACGCTTATATAGTACACTTTAGTGTACACTACTATAATTCATCAATTCATTTCCAAGGGCACCCAATTATGGCACATAATCTGTAACACCTTTAACCCGTATCCGTCGCCAGATTAGGATTACGAGGCATTACTAATTAAATGCAACTCCAAACAGACAATTAAACAATTTATACTTCGTAAATCAATCACATGAACACTCTCATCTTATTTAAAATTTCAAATTATTAATATGAAATACATATCATATACCGATCATATATCAACTAACTCACTTATTATCTGAGTATCAAAACAATTTTATAGCTAATGCTTATGTATACTTTAACAACAATTTGTGCATGCTCCATAGATTACCAGCAATCAACTCATATCGTTATTTAATAACTATGGTATTCGAAATTATAACTATGAATCAAACAAGTTACCTTATTTAATTAATCAGTATCATTACACTCAAACAATTCATGTGATATCTGTGCAAATTAATAACCCAAATTCATAAGCAAAACCAACATTACTGGAGGTTGTATATAAAACCTAATTGTAATAGCTCGAGTTTAGGGCTAGTCGGAATAGTGGTCTCGGGACCACAAATTTGAAATTGAGTAAATTATTATATTATTATTATGGAGTCATTGCATGTTTATATTAGTGTATGGAAAATTTGGTGAGTTAATTTTGACGTTCACGTGCTCAATTGTGAAAAAAGGACTAAATTGCATAAAGTGAAAAAGTCCTAAATTGATAGCTAAAGGTATCAAATAGCTAGAGAATAAATTTTGGGGGTCATTAAAGGGCAATTAGACACTTTTTAAGAGCTTGGCCGGCCATGAGATAAGGAAGGATGAATGGTCAAAATGTTAGGTAAGTGATGTCATGTTATGTGATAAAATAATACCTAATCCAAGCTACCATCTTTTTCTTTCATTCTCTCTTCATTCCCACTGATTTTTTTAGCCATTTTTAAGGGTTTGAAAGCTTACAAATTTCAGCAAACTTTAAGCCTTCACAAATCGAGAAATACCGAATCTAAACCTAGAACGGGGGAAAGCCAAGCAAATCGATTAAATCGACTAGTTGCCATATTTTGTAATCCGAGGTAAGTTGTATGTAAATAGTACAACTACAATATTAATATATGTGTTGAATTGTACTTGAACTTAATATATCATGAATTTCTTATTTGTGGAATTGAGAAAGCAAGACGATAATAGAGATCGTAGAGTTCCCATTTGAACCTACGAAATAAATCGGATATTCATGCCATAGCATATGGGCTACTGTGAGCTAGTGTAAGACATGTCTGGGACATGCATCGGCCTCGAGACGTAAGTCAGTGTAAGACATGCTGGGACATGCACCAGCTACGAGACGTGTCAGCGTAAGACCATGTTTGGGACATGGCATCAGCACAGATATGCTGGAGAATGTGTAAAACCATGTCTGGGACATGGCATTAGCATCTTACCCCATGTTTGAGGCTTAATGAATATCTAATAGTGTTCCAAACGATTCAACGGTGAAAGTTACGATTTCAATTTAACTAAGAAAGTATAACCGTGTTGTGAGTGGCACACCTATATGGTATGTATAAATGTGAGCTCAATATAGGCTATATGAGGTGTAATGAATATTGATGAGTAAGTTTTGCTTATGCCACTTGTGTATTATGATACTTGTTATTGAATGGTAAAGATATGACGTATATTTATTTATGTGCAACTTATTAAGCTTTATGCTTACTCCCTCTCCTTTTCAATTTTCTTGTAGTGCCGCCTATCTAGCTCAAGGACCAACGGAAGTCAGAGATATCGATCACACTATCAATCGAAGCTTTTGGTATAGTTTGATTTATATTTTTGAATATGGCATGTATACGGCTTAGACTTTACTATTTTTGTGTCACTAAGAACTGGCCAATTGTGTTGGCTTGGGTTGGAAACCTTTCATTTTGTATTAAGCCTCGAATGGTGGCAAATATTCATTTTGATTTATATGAAAAGATGTATTTTCATAGATGAATAAAATGCATTATTGGAATGTTGTCTATTATGGCTGATTGGTCTAAATAAGTTATCCTTGTATTGGTTTAGTTGTCTTTGTGTAGGTTGTGTAAGTAAGGGTGGCAAATAGGCTTGGTAAATAGCCTTATATTGTTCACATGGGTAGACACACGGCCAGCCCCATGGGCATGTTGTCCGGTCGTGTGTCCCCTGCATGTAAATTTTGCAAGTCAGTATGCATGATAGTAAACACACAGGCAGAGACACAGCTGTGTGTCTCAGCCGTGTGAAAGGCACGACTTAGCGCACGGACGTGTGCCTTAGCCGTGTGACCTTTAAGAAATGCTGACATCAGAAATAGAATGTCTAGGTTTTTGCACATGGGCTAGGACACGGGCGTGTCATGGTCGTTTGGAGGACACGGTCCAGGGAAACGGGCATGTGGCAATTCATGTGAAAACCACTGTAGGTGTGTATTTGGAATTAATTCCACACTAGTGTCAGATACGGGCGTGTCACTGTATTTCCTTGGCCGTATGAGCCACACGGGCCAACAGCACGACCATGTCGAATTGGTCACAAGAGCGTGGTACCCCTTCCACAAGGGCGTGTGCCCCTATGTCAAGTGTCATTTTTCTAAAGTTGACTAAAGAACTCGAGTTGTTTTCGAATGATTCCCAATGTGTATTTTGGGCCACGTAGGCCCATATTAAGGACGTGTTGATAAGCTTGAGAAAGTTTTAAATTTGTCCAAGTCTTGGAGACTCAAAATTGGTTGTAAGCACGAGTTTAAGTTAGGTAACGCCTTGTACTCCGTCCCAGCAGGTATGGGGTGTTATATTTTGGTGGTATCAGAGTATGGTTTAGTTGGTTCTAGGACTAACCTAGCGAGAGTATGAGTCTAGCTATACATTCCATAATTGTATACTGAGAGTGTGACAACTTCTGATGATTATAAATTGTATTTTTATATAGTAAATGGATCCTGATTGAGCCACAGCGGACGACGTGGAGTATAACGCACCGGCTCCCACCGAAGGGACTGCCCCAGTTGAGAGTAAGCCCGTAAATATGGGCTAAGACTATGGGGCTAGAGAAGCCTATCTCCGAATGATGGGTGCTTGGTACACGGAGTTTGTTCGTGCGAATCCTAACACTCCACCTCCCACACTTCCTCTGATTCCTCAGTATGCCCCGGTAGCTCTGCAAGGCACAGACATGTTTAGGAGGAAGAAACCTCTGGTGGATAAGATTCGAAAGCAAGGGGCTAAGGAATTTTGGGATAGTATAGATGATGACCTAGAGAGGGCAGAGTTTTGGTTGGAGAATACCATTAGGGTGTTCGATGAACTATCGTGCACACTTGAAAAGTGCGTGAAGTGTGCAGTGTCACTCCTACAGGATTCAACTTATCAATGGTGGAATACTTTCGTGTCTGTTGTATCGAGAGAGAGGATCACTTGGGGATTCTTTCAAGAAGAATTCCAGAAAAAGTATATTAACCAAAGGTTGTAGATCAAAAGAGGAAGGAATTTTTAGAGCTAAAGCAAGGCCAAATGTCGGTGACAAAATATGGACGTGAATTTGTGAGGCTCAGTAAGTATGCACTGGAGTGCGTGTCTATAGAAGCCACCATGTGTAAAAGGTTTGAAGATGGTCTAAATGAGGATATCCGAGTATTTGTTGGTATTTTAGAGCTAAGGGAATTTGTGGTGCTCGTTGAGAGAGCATGCAAGGTAGAGGAGCTAGTAAAAGAGAGGAGGAAAGGGGCTTTTAAGTCGCGAGATTCAAGGAAAAGACAGATGGGGAAGTCACATCAGTCCTCATCTAAGAGATCAAAGGAATTCATTACCCGATCGAATGCTTCAGTGGGGTTTTTGAATAGAAACAAGAAACTGCAGAACACAACTTCTAGAGCCCAGACCACTTCTATCGTGAGCGTCGGTAGTGCTCGACCAAATAGGCCAGAATGTTCACAATGTGGTAAGCGTCACTTTGGCGAGTGCCGGGGAAATGAAAGGGGTTGTTTTTAGTGTGGATCATAAGAACATTTAATCTGAGACTGTCCTCAAATGGAAGAGAGAGAGAAAAAGCAAGAAGAGAAGGCAAGTAGTTCTCCTTTAAGGGGTAGACCACAAAAGAACCCCAGAAGCGAGGCTGCTAGTAGAGGTGTGCCAAGAGATGCTGCAGTGAGGTCTGAGGGTAGACCGCCTACAAGGAATTACGCTATTCGTACACGTGAAGAGGCAGAGTCTCCCGATGTGATCACGAGTACCTTTTCTATCCATGAAATATCTGTTGTTACTTTAATTGACCCGGGGTCTATTCACTCTTATATTTGTATGGAATTAGTATCTTATATGAGCATGATAGTAGAGTGGACTGAGTTTGTAGTAAAAGTATCCAACCCTTTAGGCAGACATGTGCTAGTAAACCAAGTGTGTATAGGGGTCATTATTTTCTGGCTAACTTGATGTTATTTCCGTTTAATGAATTGGATGTAATCCTTGAAATGGATTGGATGACTTTTCATAGTGTTGAAGTGGACTGTGGGAGAAAAGTTATTGAGTTGAAATGTGAAGATCGGAATATTCTTTGGGTTGAACCAGATGAGTTGGATAATTTACCCTTGATAATATCATCCTTGACTGCTGAGAAATATTTGAGGAAAGGACATAAGGCTTATCTCGCTTTTGTGCTTAATACTCAAGTGTCTGAGTTGAAGATAGAATCGATAACGGTGGTTTGTGAGTTTACAAATGTGTTTTTGGAGGAATTACCCGGATTACCTCCAGTGAGGGATGTAGAGTTTGCAAGTTGATACCGGGCACGACACCCATCTCGATTGCTCCGTATAGGATGGCTCCTATGGAGTTAAAGGAGCTGAAAGTGCAACTACAAGAGTTAACTGACAAGGGCTTTGCGAGATCGAGATTTTCCCCATGGGGTGCTTTGGTGCTTTTTTTGAAAAAGAAAGATGGGTCGATGAGGTTATGCATCGAATATAGACAGCTTAATAAGGTAACAGTGAAGAACAAGTATCCTTTTCCAAGGATTGATGACCTGTTTGATCAGGTAAAGGGAGCCACTGTAATTTCCAATATTGACCTGAGGTCAGGATACTACCAGTTAAGAGTGAAAGAGCAAGATGTACCGAAGACTACGTTTTGGACAAGATACGGGCATTATGAGTTCCTCATCATGTGCTTTGGTTTGACTAATGCCCCACTGGTGTTTATGGATTTGATGAACAGCATCTTTCGGCCCTATTTGGATAAGTTTATGGTAGTCTTTCTCGACGATATACTGATTTACTCACGTGATGAGAGTGAACATGCGAAGCATTTGTGGAATGTATTACAGGCCCTGAGAGACAAACAATTGTATGCCAAGTTTAGTAAGAGTGAATTCTGGCTCAGGGAGGTTGGATTTTTAGGACACATTGTGTCGGGTGACGGGATTAGAGTTGGCCCAAGCAAAATCTTGACGATTGTTGAATGGAAACGCCGAAGACTGTGACAAAAGTCCCTTAGCTTTTTGGGTTTCACCAGATATTACAGAAGGTTTGTTCAAGGGTTCTCTATGATTGCTACCCCGATTAAAAGACCGCTGCAAAAAGATGTCAAGTTCGAATGGATAGAAAAGTGCCAACTCAGGAGTCGAGTAAGGAATTTGTGATTTATAGCAAGGCCTCCTTGAATGGTTTGGGGTGTGTGCTCATACAAGAAGACAAGGTTATAGCCTATACCTCAAGATAGCTAAAGCCATATGAGAAAAATTACCCGATGCATGATCTAGAGTTGGCCGCCATCGTGTTCACATTAACGATTTGGAGAAACCATTTGTATGGTGAGAAATGTCGAATATTTACCAATCACAAAAGTCTCAAATATTTGATAACTTAAAAGGAGTTGAATCTGCAGCAACGAAGGTGGCTAGAGCTGATAAAGGATTACGAGTTGGTGATTAACTATCACTTGGGCAAGGTGAACGTTGTCACCAATGCCCTGAGTAGAAAATCGTTATTTGCATTGAGAGCAATGGATGCCCAACTGGCTTTATTAGATGATGGTTTGGTCCTAGAAGAGTTGAGAGCTAGACCAACATTTCTATAAGAGATCTGTGAGGCTCAAAAAGATGATAAGGAGTTGCAAGCTAAGAAGACCCAGTGTGAGATGGAAAATGAATATAAGTTTCGTATTGGTATTGATGGATGTTTAATGTTCAAAAATAAAATTTGTGTACCAAAAGGCGATGAGCTTATTCAGAAGATTCTGCGAGAGGCACATAATGGTTGTTTTTCCATTCACCCAGACAATATAAGAATGTATAACGACCTGAAGAAAATGTATTGGTGGTCGGGGATGAAAAGAGATATTTCAGCGTTTGTTCCCAAGTGACTTGTGTGGCAACAACTGAAGGCTGAACACCAAGTAGCTTAGGATCTACTTCAGCCTATAACGGTTCTAGAGTGGAAGAGGGATCAGATTACCATGGACTTTGTGATAGGTTTTCGGTAACCTCGAAGAAAAAGGATACTGTTTGGGTGGTTGTAGATAGGCTAACAAAATCAGTACATTTTATACCAGTGTGTACGGACTACTCCCTTGAGAGATTGGCTGAAATGTACGTTTCAGAGATTGTAAGAATACACAGGGTGCACTTGTTGATTGTTTTAGATAGGGACCTGAGATTTCCTTGAGGTTTTGGAAAAAGTTACAAGAGGCTTTGGGAACAAGGTTGACTTTTAGCATAGCTTTTCACCCTCAAACAGACGGCCAGTCAGAAAGAGTGATTCAGATTTTAGAAGACATGTTGCGGTGTTGTGTTCTTGAGTTTCAAGGCAATTGGGAAAGGTATTTTCCATTGGTTGAATTCACCTATAACAATAGTTATCAGAAAAGTTTGAAGATGGCGCCTTATGAGGCTTTGTATAGACAAAAGTGTTGAACGCCCTTATATTGGATGGAACTCAGAGAGAGTCAGATTCACGAAGTCAATTTAATCAAAGAGACTGAAGAGAAAGTTAAAGTGATTCGTGACTACTTAAAACCCGCTTCGGATAGATAGAAATCCTATACGAATTCAAAGCGTAAAGAGATCAAATTTTCAAGTGGATGATCGAGTGTTTTTGAAAGTATCCCCATGGAGGAAAGTCCTCAGATTTGGTAGAAGAGGCAAGTTGAGTCCTCGCTTTATAGGACCTTATGAGGTTATCGAGAGAGTAGGACCGGTTGCCTATCGTTTGGCTTGGCCACCAGAATTGGAAAAGATTCGTGACGTGTTTCATGTATCCATGCTACATCGGTATAGATCAGACCATTCGCATGTGATTGCGCCAACCGAGGTTGAAATTTATCCGGACATGACTTATCGTGAAGAGCCAGTCAAGATTTTAGCTCGTGAAGTCAAATAGTCGAGGAATAAGAGCATTGCACTCGTGAAAGTTTTGTGGCACAGACATGGAGTCGAGGAAGCCACATGGGAACCCAAGGAGACCATGAGAGATCAGTACTCAAATTTATTCGCCGGTAAGATTTTCGGGGATAAAAATCCCTAAGGGAGAGAAATGTAACAGCCCGAGTTTGGGGCTAGTCAGAATAGTGGTCTCGGGACCACAAATCTAAAATTGAGTAAATTATTTTATTATTATTTTGGAGTCATTGCATGTTTATATTAGTGTATGGAAAATTTGGTGAGTTAATTTTGACGTTCGTGTGCTCAATTGTGAAAAAGGACTAAATCGAAAGTGCAAAAGTCCTAAATTGATAGCTAAAGGTGTCAAATAGCTAGAGAATAAATTTTGGGGGTCTTTAAAGGGCAATTAGACCCTTTTTTAAGAGCTTGGACGGCCATGAGACAAGGAAGGATGAATGGTCAAAATGTTAGGTAAGTGATGTCATGTTATGTGATAAAATAATACCTAAGCCTAGCTACCATCTTTCTTTCATTCTCTCTTCATTCCCACTAAATTTTCAGCCATTGTTAAGGGTTTGAAAGCTTAAAAATTTCAGAAAACATTAAGCCTTCACAAATCAAGAAATACTGAATCCGAACCTAGACCGGGATAAAGCCAAGCAAATCGATTAAATCGACTAGTCGCCACATTTTGTAATCCAAGGTAAGTTGTATGTAAATAGTACAACTACAATATTAATATATGTGTTGAATTGTACTTGAACTTAATATAGCATGAATTGCTTGGTTGTGGAATTGAAAAAGCAAGACGATAATAGAGATAGTAGAGTTCTCGTTTGAACCTAGGAAATAAATCGGATATTCATGCCATAGCATATGGGCTATTGTGAGCTAGTGTAAGACATGTCTGGGACATGCATCGGCCTCATTGTGAGAGCCAGTGTAAGACCATGTCTGGGACATGGCATCAGCATTAAGACGAGTGCTAGTGTAAGACATGTCTGGGACATGCATCGGCCTCGAGATGTAAGTCAGTGTAAGACAAGTCTGGGACATGCATCGACTACGAGACGTGTCAGTGTAAGACCATGTCTGGGACATGGTATCGGCACAGATATGCTAGAGCCTGTGTAAGACCATGCCTGGGACATGGCATCAGCATCTTACCCCATGTTTGAGGCTTAATGAATATCTGATAGTGTTTCAAATGGTTTAACGGTGAAAGTTACGATTTCAATTTAACTAATAAAGTATAACCGTGTTGTGAATTACACAGGTACCTATATGGTATGTATGAAATGTGAGCTCAATATAAGCTATATGAGGTGTAATAAGTATTGATGAGTAAGTTTTGCTTATGCCACTTGTGTATTATGATACTTGTTGATAAATGGTAAAGATATGTGGTATATTTATTTATGTGCAACTTACTAAGCTTTATCCTTACTCCCTCTCCTTTTCCATTTTCTTATAGTGCCACCTATCTAGCTCAAGGACCAACGGAAGTCAGAGATATCGATCACACTATCAATCGAAGCTTTCGGTATAGTTTGATTTACTATTTTTGTGTCACTAAGAACTGACGAAATGTGTTGGCTTGGGTTGGAAACCCTTCATTTTGTATTAAGCCTCGAATGGTGGAAAATATTCATTTTGATTTATATGCAAAGATGTATTTTCATAGATGAATAAAATGAATTATTGGAATATTGTCTATTATGGCTGATTGGTTTAAATAAGTTATCCTTGTATTGGTTTCGTTGTCTTTGTGTAGGTTGTGTAAGTAAGGGTGACAAATAGGCTTGGTAAATAGCCTTCTATTGTCTACATGGGTAGACACACGAGCGTGTGTCTAGGCCGTGTGTGACACACAACCAACCCCATGGGCATGTTGTCCGGCCGTGTGTCCCCTGCACGTAAATTTTGCAAGTCAGTATGCATGATACTAAACACATGGGCAGAGACACGGTCGTGTGTCTCAGCCGTGTGAAGGACACGGTCTAGCACACGGGAATGTGCCTTAGCCGTGTGACACTTAAGAAATGCTGACGTCAGAAATAAAATGTCCAGGTATTTGCACACGAGCTAGGGCACAAGCGTGTTATAGCCATGTGAAGGACACTGGCGTGTACCGAGCCGAGTGAAAACCCCTATAGGTGTGCATTTGGAATTAATTCCACACAGGTGTCGGATACAGACGTGTCCCTGTATTGCCTAGGCCGTGTGAGCCATATGGGCCAACAACACGGCCATGTCAAATCGGTCACACGGGTGTGTTGCCCCTTACACACGGGCGTGTGCCCCTGCGTCTAGTGTCATTTTTCTATAGTGGACTAAAGAACCGGAGTTGTTTTCAAATGATTTCTGATGTGTATTTTGGGCCTCGTAGGCCCATATTAAGGACATGTTGATAAGCTTGAGAAAGTTTTAAATTTGTCTAAGTCTTGGAGACTCGGAATTGGTCATAAGCACGAGTTTAAGTTAGGTAACGCCTTGTACTCCGTCTCGACGTAGGATATGGGTATGGGGTGTTACACCATTTCATTTCCTTATCCATACAGCTAACAAAATTCATTTGTACATATTCGTAAGCTTACAAATAACTACTAATTGATATAGACATACACATATAAATATCAACCATAATATAAGCGCATATATATACATGTAAAAATATATAAATCTCAAGTAACATATCATGATCAAATACCAAAGCATACATATCTTTTAGTCATTAATCCAATCTCCTTATATAAATCTAAGTCCCAATATGTCCGACTTACCATAAGTGAACACCGAATTTACCCCATGCATTTATCTTGATTTATATCCAGCTAATACATGATATATCTCAGCTCGATTAAGAAACATTATAAACCATATGACCGAAACACATAACAAACTTCAAAAATATCATATATCTTGGATACACTCTCAATATAAGCTCAAACCAAGACGAAATATACATCATAACCAATTCATTCTTACCACATCCGAAATCATCAACCAACCTCAATACACAAACAAATATCATAAATCCTAGTCATCCATGGCAAATAGCATAGTACCCAAAATGAACTTAAACCATAATTAAACCAAAACCGAACTCAAGCATAAAAGTTAAGCCATTTTCACCTGGCTCAAGTTATATATAGACCAAAATACAACATTTCAAAACATAATCCAGCCTATACATGCCATAGATTTGAAAGCTCACATATAAAGATACCGAAGACAGTCGATAGTGTGATAGACTTTGCTGGCGATACCCGAGCTCATAACTCGACTCCAAATCTATAAAACAGAGACAAACATAAACACATACAATAAGCTTACATAGCTTAGAAAGTCATAAGCAAATAAACAACCCAATGATATAATCAAATCAATTAAACTAAACCAAATTATATTATCATTACCACAATTAGCCTCAAACTTACAAATTTCATAAATAATACATTTTCATGCACAAATGCTACCTTGGCCAAATGTTCATATAATTAAAATAACAAATTATCATTCAAACTTCAAAACCTAAATGTCATTATATAACCAAATATACATACACCTATATGCACAAGCTCAACAATCATAATATAACATCATGTACATATATTGCTTATGAGGCTGAATATACATAGTCATATATATACATATTCAAGAATCAATTCCATAATTTTCATATCATTTATTCACAAAGCTGAATACACTTACCATGTTTGCATACATTCTTCCTTTACTTCATACAGGACTTACAATAAATATCAAGTAACTTACTTACCTTATTTCAATTAGGAAATAAACTAATTCATACCTGATTATTTTAGCTCAATTTACACATTCAATCACACTTACCGTTGCCTGATGAACCATTTGGAATTGGATAGGACACTCGGATAACCACACATATTTTACAATGCCAACGTCCCAGACGTGGTCTTACATGTAATCACATATCGATGCCATTCTCCCAGACAGGGTCTTACTTGCACACATATATCGATGCCATGGTCTTACTCGCACATCACATATCGGAATCCTATGACATGACATATGTATCCTAGCTATTCCTAAGGTTCATACGGAACTTTCAGATGTATCTCGGTCTAATCGAGCTCACAAATATAGTTGCCAAGCTTGTATACATTCGGCTATTATAAATATATGTTCACACATTTCATTCCAGCATATATAGTTTGTATTTAATTAAAATTAACAACGTCTACTTGCTTATAAACTTACCTCGGACGATGAAAAATGGAACGGGAAGGCTAGTCGACAACTTTAGTTTCCCCTTGATCCAAATCTGATTTTCTCTTTTCTTGATTTAAATTAATATAAATTAAACTTATTTAATCAAATATTCAATCAAATTCATCCAAAAACACATAAATGGGAAAATTACCATTTTACCCATGACATTTTACACCTTTTACAGTTTAGTCCAAATTGCACAAAACACAAAACATGAAAAATTTGCACACACCATGCTTAGGCCGAATACTCCTAGTGTTCATACAAGTCCACACATTTCATTTATTTCAGATTTTAGTCCCTCAATTTATTAGTTTTGCAATTCAGTTCTAATTACTCAAAATCATAAAAAATTCCAATACAAAACATGTTAATCTATCACATATCTTTTATTTTCTACCATCAAACAACAAAAATCACAAGTGTTCAACAATGGCATAACTAAAAGTATTCACCAAATTCAAAAATTCAAGCATGGGTATTGTAGATAACTTAACAACGATCTCAAAAACGTAAAAATTATCAAAAATTGAGCTAAAACTCACCTTGAATCAAGCTATCAACAATGGTCAAACCTATGGAAGCTTTCTTTCTTTTTCTTTTCATTTTATTCCATCATGAAAAAGTATGGACACTTATGGATTTATTTTTTTATGTTTTATGATATATTATAACTTATATTAACTTAATGTTTAATTTACATGTTTAATCGTAATAAATTTATGACAAAACCATATAATATATGCCTAATACCGTCCATTCATTTAATCAATCGGTTAATTGCAACATAAATCCTCCACATTAAAAGAACAACCACAATTCAGCCCTTTTAAAAATAACCACCAAATTTTCATTTTATGCGATTAAATCCTTTTATTTCATCGAACACTCAAACGACAAAATTAAAGCATGAAAATTTCACACAAATAAATTCACACATAATAAAAACATAAAATATTTTTCTAAATTGAATTCATGGTCTTGAGACCACCGTTCCGATTAGGGTCTAAATCAGGCTGTTACAACTCTCCCCTCTTAGGGATTTTTGTCCCCAAAAATCTTACCGGTGAATAAGTTCGGATAACGCTCTTTCATTGCATCCTCTGGCTCCCACGTTGCTTCCTCAACTTCGTATTTATGCCACAGTATTTTAACTAATGGAATTTTTTTATTTCGTAATTCTTTAACTTTACGAGCCAGAATACGAATCAATTCTTCTTCATATGTCATATCAGACTTAATCTCAATCTCTGACGAACTAATCACATGTGAAGGATTAGATCGATATCTACGAAGCATCAAAACATGGAATACATTATGGATCTTTTCTACCTCAGGTGGTAATAGCAGTCTATAAGCAACCGGCCCGATACGCTCTATAATCTCATACGGTCCAATAAATATCAGACTCAATTTGCCTTTACGACCGAATCTGAGTATTTTCTTCCATGGTGAAACTTTCAAAAATACCTTATCTCTGATCTGAAATTCTATATCTTTTTGTTTTTCAAATCCGCATACGATTTCTGACGATCCAATGCTATTTTCAAACTATCACGGATTACTTTCACTTTCTTTTAGTCTCTCTGATCAAATCGACCCCGTGTATCTTGTTTTCACTGAGCTCTATCCAATACAATGGTGTACGACATCTACGACCGTACAAAGCCTCATAAGGTGCCATTTTGATACTCACTTGAAAGATATTATTGTATGCAAATTCAATTAGAGGTAAGTATCATTCCCATGTACCTTCGATTGACCATCTGAATGCAACATCTCAACATATCTTCACGTATCTAAATGATTCGTTCGGACTGACCATCTGTTTGTGGATGGAAAGCTGTGCTGAAATGTAATTTCGTACCAAATGCATCTTGCAGTTTCTTCCAAAACCGTGATGTAAACCTCAGATCTCTATCCGAAACAATAGAAATAGGCACACAGTGTAATCTCACAATCTGAGAAACATATAACTCAGCAAGCTTGTTAAATGAATAATCTGTACGAACCGAAACAAAGTGAGCCAATTTAGTCAATCTATCCACAATAACCCAGATTGCATCTTTCTTGCTCTATGTCAATGGTAAACTGAATACAAAAACAATTGTGGCTCTGTTCCATTTCCACTCAGGTATCATGATCGGCTGAAGTAACCCAGAAGGTACCTGATACTCGACTTTTACTTGCTGACAGACTAAACATTTTGAAACAAAGTCAAAACTCTCTCATTTCATACCATACCAATAGTAAAACTGTTTCAGATCATCATACATCTTTGTACTACCCGGGTGAACAGATAACTGACTGCTATGAGCTTCGTTCAAAATCATCTGAATCAACTCTGAATTTCTTGGAACACATATTCAATTTTTAAACCTCAAACAACCCTTAGCATCAAATCTAAACTCTAAATCAATATTTGAATCACATTGACCTTGTTTTTCTATCAAATCATCATCAACTTTTTGGGCATCACAGATTTGTTGAACAAATAACAATCTTGCTTTTAGTTCAGCTATTATCGAACCATCATCAAACATAGCCATATGCGTATTCATTGTACGCAAAGCAAACAACGATTTTGGCTTAGAGCATCAGCAACAACATTAGCCTTTCCCGGATGATAATCAATCACAAGATCATAGTCTTTTAGCAATTCTAGCCATCGGCATTGTCTCAAATTCAGATATTTCTGAGTCATTAAGTATTTTTGGCTTTTGTGATCAAAATAAACATGATATTTTTCACTGAACAGGTAGTGACGCCATATATTCAATGCAAACACAATAGCTGCTAATTTTAGGTCGTTTGTCAGATAGTTCTTTTCATGTGGCTTTAACTGTCTCGAGGCATAAGCTATAACCTTTCCTTCTTGCATCAAAACATAGCCCAAACCATTTAAAGATACATCACTATAAATAACAAATTCTTTACCTGATTCTGGCTAAACTAGCACTCGAGTTTCGGTCAAAAGGGCTTTCAACTGATCAAAACTTTTCTAGCACTTTTCTGACCACTGGAACTTAACATCTTTCTATAATAGCTTCATCATCGGGGTTGCAACCATAGAGAAACCTTTCATGAATCGTCTATAGTAACTGACGAGTCTCAGAAAACTTCAAACTTCAGAAACATTTTACTCGGATCAACCCGAATACCCGATGCTGATACAACATGGCCCAAAAAATTGACTTTGGGTAACCAGAACTCACATTTACTGGACTTTGCATACAACTATTTATCACACAAAGTTTGTAACACAACTTTCAGATGTTCGATATGCTCAGTTTCATCATGAGAGTAGATCAAAATGTCATCTATGAACACAACCACAAACCAATCTAAGTATTGTCTGAAGATCTGATTCATCAACTCCATGAAAACAACAAGTGTATTAGTAAATCTGAAAGGCATAACCAGAAAATCATAACGTCCATACCTTGTTTGGAAAGCAGTCTTTGGCACATCAGAGTCTTTAACTCGCTACTGATAGTAGCCTGATCTCAAATCTATCTTCAAAAACAATGTAGCCCCTTTCAGTTGATCAAACAGATCGTCAATTCTAGGCAACGAATACTTATTCTTTATAGTCACCTTGTTAACCTATCTATAGTCGATACACATTCTTATAGTTCCGTCATTTGTTTGCACAAATAAAACTGATGCACCCCAAGCAGAGAAACTCGGTCGCGCGACACATCTATCTGTCAACTCTTCCAACTGAGATTTCAATTCTTTTAATTCAGTAGGTGTCATTCTGTACGGAGATATCGATATCGGAGTTGTCCTCGGTACTAACTCAACACCAAACTCTACCTCTCGAGTAGGTGGTAAACTCGGTAATTCTTCAGGAAACACATCCAGATACTCGCACACGACAGGTACTGATTCAATCTTTCTTTCGGTTACTTTACTGTCAAGCACAAATGCAAAGTAAGCTTTGCAACCTTTTCTTACATAACATCGAGGAAATCACAGCCGGCAAACCGTTCAGATCATTAGATTCAACTCGAATAATCTCATCATTTTGGCACCGTAAATCAATAGTCTTTCTTTTGCAGTTTACGACTACATCATGCAAAGTCAATCGATCCATACCCAGAATTATGTGGAACTCATAGAATGGAAACAACATCAAATCAGCCGGAAATCATGAATCTCGAATCATCAAAGGACAATTCTTACACACTTTGTCAACCATAGCACATTGGCCCAAGGGGTTTGATACTCTAATCACAAACTCAGTAGACTCAATAGGTAAAGTCTTACTAAATACAAAAGTCTCACACACATAAGAATGAGTAGAACCAGGATCAACCAATGCAATTACACTAGTATCATAGAGAGTGAATGTACCAGTAATAACATCTAGGGATGAAGCCTCCTCGTATGAGCGAATAGCATAGGCTCTGGCAGGTGCATGAACCTTGGATCTAACTACTGTATCTTTGGTCTCTCTCTGACTTCTACTCACATTACCCATATTTCTGGGTGCTCTACCTCAAGCTGTAGTGTTACCCGATCTCGTATCTGTACTGGATTTTCTTCAGCTAACTCTAGGCATACACGAATATAATGATCCATCAATTAACATTTACAACAGGCTCGATCATGCAATCTACATGTAATATCCCGAATTAGGGCCTAATCGGAATAGTGGTTTCGTAACCATAAATCCGAGATAGAAATAATTATTTTATAATTATTTTGAGGTTTATGATATGATTGCATGATTGTGTGAAAATTTCGTGATGAAATTCTATGCCTAAATTGCTTAAATTGAAAGTAGGGACTAAATCGAATAAGTTGCAAAACTTGCATTCTAGAAGTTTTTTAGTATGAAATTGTTTTGGAATATTAATGAGGAGGTCTTAAATAGAAATTTGACCAATTTTAAGTTCATGGACAAAATTAGGACATGGAAGGAATTTTTGGAAAGTTTAGTAGTAAGGGTATTTTGGTCATTTAGTTATTAAAATGAATTAAAAACAAAATTAAAAGCCAATTTTTGTCCATCTTCTTCATTAGGCCGAAATTTCAAGGGTTATCCATAGCTAGGGTTTGTTTCAAGCTTCCAAGCTCCATAGTAAGTGATTCCAAGCCCCGTTTTTAATGTTCTTTACGTTTTTGGAATCCCGGTAGCTCGATTAAGCTTATGTTAGCAATAATTCAACCTAGGGTTTATATTTGGAAAAATACCCATAGGTGAAATTTGTGTATTTTGATGTTTTATGATAGGATATGAGGTTTTAAATTATGTTAGACAACTTGTGCTACTCGGTTTTGAGTAAAAACGAGTAAAAGGGCTTAATCGGTAAAAATACCTAATAGTCATAAGTACATGTTAGAGTGAGAATTTGATGTTGCTATAGAAGAGAAAAGTGATCAGCATGTTGTAAAACATAAGAATAAGGAATAAAATTTAATCCCGAGCCTAGGGGCAAAAATATAAATATGCAAAAGTTTAGGGGCAAAATTGTAATTTTGCCAAAATTTGAGTTAAGGATTAATTTGATAATGTGAGTATTAAATGAGCTAAATGTGTTATTTTAGATCAAGAAAGACGTGGAATCGACCTCAATCGAGGAAAAGAAAAGATTGTGGACTAAATTGCAAAATCCTTGTATTTTGGTACCAAGGTAAGTTCATGTGTAAATAATGTAGCATAATTGTTATTTTTAAGTTATTGATATTAATTATGTGTTATGCTGAATTTCATTATGAAATGTATGCTTTGTGGTTAATTTCAAATAATATGTAAATTATGTGAACTACTTGTTAAATATAATTGTTACCGAGTATTGATTTCGGCATTCTACGGAAGACGACAAGGATAAGTGTTCGAGGAAAAATCCCGTTTTAACCTTAGCAATAGATTAGGATACAAGTGACATGTCACTAGGATGGTTGAGCATCCGAACTCGTTGAGTTGAGTTCGAGTTCGTGAGATGTAACTAGGCATCCGAACTCGTTGAGTTGAGTCCGAGTTCACTTATGGATGCGAACGCTCGAGCTCGTTGAGTTGAGTCCGAGTTCGCTTATGGGCGGGTTACATGATTGCTTGATTGAATATGTGGCACTTATATGCAAATTATCCATGTATCCGAATTATATTCCAATGTGTTCAACGGGTAAAGTTCTACTCAAATGGAGGAATATTCGAGATGTAAAGAGACGTATTGGTAAGTGATGTGAAATGGATATTTTGGACGGTATGTATTTAACCCTCGGGTTGAGTATTGATACAACCACGATAAGGTAATAAGATGATGAAAATGATTAAAAATGTGATATGTGTTTTAGTGATACATGCTAATGTTGATTGGTATATTTGTTTGTTAAGTTACTTATTATTTGCATATGAACTTACTAAGCATTTATGCTTACTCCTCCTTCTTATTCATTGTAGTTTTGGACAAGCTAGCTCAGAGTCGGGATAGGTCGAAGGCTCGGTCACACTATCAGGAAGACTTTTGGTAAATGGCTTGTAAATTTAAGTATGGCATGTATAGCAATATACCTATTTTGTGTAAATGATCTTATGGTATGGTTGTGGAATGGTTGAGGAAATGCTTGATAATGATAAATTATGAAAATGGTTAGTGTAGATTATGCTTGATGTTAAGGAAAACTATTAAGATATTTAGTGCATAAAAACTCATAAAAGGGATGAAATTTGCCATAAACAGAATACTGCAGCAACACTGACGTGAGTTTAAAAATTTACTTAAAATCATAGAAATTGAACTTGGTGATGGAATACATATCAAATTGAAGCTTATTATGTCTAGTTTCACATGAAATAAATGAAGCAGGTAAGGGAATTATATGTTGGAAGATATTTGAAATTTAGTGAAACAGGGTCATAGCAATTTTTGAATCCCCTATTCCAAATTTAGAAATTCATCATAAATTATAAAGATATAATTAAATGGTATATTTTATATCCTCAGAATCCTTATTGAGTCTAGTTTTAGTAGAAACAAATCTCATAGTTATATGAATTTTTTACAGAGAGAAATGTGGTTCGTAGTAAACAGAGGTCAGACCAGTCAAGTCCTGAAACAGGGGTAACTTTAACTAATAAACTGTACTAATTTTCCCAACCAAAAATTCTAGGAAAAAATTAGTAGATAGGTATATGAGTCTAGATTCAGGGAAAATTTACGGATCTTGATTTCGAGTTTTGTAACTCGAGATATGATTTTTCTTGTGACTGTGACGCAAGTAGCTTAAAAGCTGTGAATGTAGAAACAATAATCCAAAGCTCTAAAAATGTTAAACTAAGCTTAGTAACACCTCATACTCGACTCCGGCGATGGTCTCGGGCATGGCGGCGTTACATTTAGTGGTATTAGAGCAGGTTTAGTCAGTTCTCGGACTACGTGTTGTATGTACGGATATTGCTATACATGCCATATGTATGAATTGTGATAGTGTGACGACTTCTGACCTTTTTAAATGATTTTTATATAGTAAATGGATCCTGATCCAGCTGTGGCAGATGAAGTAGAGAGTAATGCACCAGCTCCGGCTGAAGGAGCAGCGCCAACTGAAAATCCACCTCCTACTGTTGGTCAGGGAGGAGGAGAAAGGGGTCGGGAAGCCTTTCTCCAAATGATGAGTGCATGGTACACTGAGTTCGTTCGTACGAACCCGAATGTACAACCTCCCCCACCTCCCCCAATTCCTCAACCTGTACCCCCGATGCCTTAAGGTATGGATCTGATGAAATTTCATAGAACTCTAGTTGATAGAATTCTCAAGCAAGGGGCCGAAGAATTTAAAGCAAATATTGATGATGATGCCGAGAGAGCAGAGTTCTGGCTTGCAAATTCAATCCGGGTATTTGACGAATTATCTTGTACACCCGAAGAATGTTTGAAATGTGCTATATCTTTGTTGAGGGATTCAGCTTATAATTGGTGGAAGACTTTGATTTCGGTGGTACCGAAAGAGAAAATAACTTGGGAATTCTTTCAAGAAGAGTTTGGAAGAAATATATTAGTGAAAGATTTATTGATCGAAGCGTAAAAATTTCTTGAGTGAAGCAAGGTAATATGATGGTTCTGAGAATATGAAAGAGAGTTTGTTCGATTAAGTAAGTATGCCAGAGAGTATGTTCCTACAGAGGCCAAGATGTGCCGATGATTTGAAGACGGGCTCAACGAAGACATCAAGGTATTTGTTGGAATTCTTGAATTAAAAGAAATGGTAGTATTGGTTGATCGAGCTTGTAAGGCCGAAGAATTACTTAAAGAAAAGAAAAAGGTAGAGACTGAGACTAGAAATTTGAAAGAAAAGACCAATGAGTAATGCACCTTCACAGCAACCCGGAAAGTCAAGGAATATGAATCCTCGTTCCCAAGCTTCAGCTGGGCAATCATATGGGAATTATAGGAAGCAAAATGTGGGTCCTAAATCCCAGACTACTTCGGCAACCAGTGTAGGGAACTCGAGATTTGTTAAACCTGAGTGCCAGCGGTGTGGTAGAAATCATTTTGGTCCGTGTAGAGCAAATGAATGTTTTCGATGTGGTTCTCCGGATCATTTTACTAGAGACTGCCCAGAGAGAGCTGAAAAAGAAAAATTTCAGAATACAAAAACAAGTGGGGCGGATTCGAGAGGAAGATATCCGAGAAAAGCTGGAAGTGAAATAAGCGATAAGAATGTAGCGGAGATGCGTGAGTTAGATCTGAGGAAGAGCTCGGTTAGAACTTATGCTATTAAAGCGTGAAGATGCTTCCTCACCTAATGTGATTACTGTACATTTTCCTCTATAATGTTAATGTTATTGCTTTGATTGATCCGGTTCTACTCATTCATATGTGTGCATGAAATTGGTGTCTAGTATGAATATACCTGTTGAGAACACAAAATTTATGATTAGAGTGTCAAATCCGTTAGGCAAATGTGTGACTGTCGATAAAGTATGTAAGAAATGTCCTTTAATGATTCGGGATCATTACTTTCTGGCCGACTTGATGTTGTTGTCGTTTGATGAGTTTGATGTTATTTTGGGTATGGATTGGTTGACATTGCATGATGCTAAAATAAATTGCAAAGAAAAGGTTATAGAATTAAAGTGTGGAAATAGTGAAACTCTGCGGGTTGAATCAGATAAATCAGAGGCATTGCCTAGAGTGATTTCTTCAATGTCGGCTCAAAGATATCTGAGAAAGGGTTATGAAGCTTATTTGGCGTATGTAATTAATACAAAAGAAGTTGAAAAGAAAGTTGAATCAGTGCCGGTTGTGTGTGAATTTGCAGACGTATTTCTAGAAGAATTACTGGGTTTGCCTCCAATCAGGGAAGTAGAATTTGGTATTGATTTGATATCGGGAACAGCTCGGATTTCGATTGCTCCGTATAGAATGGCACCAGCAGAGTTGAAGGAATTAAAGTCGCAGTTGCAAGAGTTGGTGATAAAGGTTTTGTGAGATCGAGTTTTTCACCTTGGGTGCTCCGTGTTATTTGTGAAAAGAAGGATGGTTCTATGAGGTTGTGTGTTGATTATCGGCGGTTAAACAAGGTGACAATCAAAAACAAGTATCCGTTGCCAAGAATTGATGATTTGTTTGATCACTAAAAGGAGCGACATGGTTTTCAAAGATTGACTTGAGATCTGGGTATTACCAAGCTGGGTAAAAGAGTCGGATGTGCCTAAAAGCGCTTTTAGAACAAGGTATGGTCATTATGAATTTTAATTATGCCATTCGGATTGACAAATCTCTGCTGTGTTTATGGATTTAATGAATCGCATATTTCGCCATACTTGGACAGATTTGTTGTGGTGTTTATAGATGATATTTTAATTTATTCAAAAGATGAGACAGAGCATCTTGAGCATTTGAGGATAGTTTTGCAAACTTTGAGAGATAAACAATTTGTATGCTAAGTTTAGTAAAAGTGAATTTTGGCTCCGGAAATTAGATTTTTGGGTCATATTGTTTCGGTGATGGTATACGGGTTGATCCTAGTAAAATTTCAGCCATTGTTGATTGAAACCACCGAAAAATGTAACGAAGTTAGGAGTTTCTTGGGGCTAGCTGGGTATTATCGGCGGTTTGTAAATGGATTTTCTATAATTGCTGCTCCTATGACTAGACTACTCCGAAAGGATGTTAAATTTGAATGGACGGAAGAATGTCAACAGAGTTTTGAAGAATTGAAAAATTTATTAACTGAAGCACCAGTGTTTGTACAACTCGAATTAGGTAAAGAATTTGTGGTGTATAGTGATGCTTCTCTAAATGGTTTGGGGTGTGTACTCATGCAAGAAGGAAAAGTGGTGGCTTATGCTTCGAGGCAGTTAAAACCTCATGAGAGGAATTATCCTACTCACGATTTGGAATTGGCTGCGGTGGTATTTGCTTTGAAGATTTGGCGACATTATTTGTATGGTGAAAAGTGCCGAGTATATACCGATCACAAAAGTCTTAAATACTTGATGTCACAAAAGACTTGAATTTGAGACAATGAAGATGGTTAGAGTTATTGAAAGATTACGAGCTTGTTATTGATTATCATCCTAAAAAGCGAATGTGGTTCTTGATGCTTTGAGCGAAAAGTTGTTGTTTGCTTTGAGAGTTATGAACACTCGGTTGAAAGTGTCGGATGATGGTTCAATTCTAGCAGAGTTAATAGCAAAACCAATGTTTTTGCAAGAGATTTCGAAGCTCGGAAAGATGATCAAGATTTGCAAGCCAAGAGAAAGCAATGTGAAGTTGATCTGAGTCGATTTCAAAATTGGTTACGATGGGTGCTTAATGTTTAAAGATCGGTTTGTGTATCGAAGAATGAGGAATTGATTCAAAAGATCCTACAGGAAGCACATAGTGGTTATTTCTCGATTCATCCGGGTAGTACGAAAATGTATAATGACTTGAAGAAATTGTATTGGTGGAATGCAATGAAAAGAGATATATCAGAGTTTGTGTCCAAATGCTTAATTTGTCAACAGGTGAAAGCTGAACACCAAGTGCCTTCGGGATTACTTCAACCTATAATGGTTCCTGAATGGAAATGGGATCGGATTACTATGGATTTTGTTTCAGGATTGCCATTGACTCCAGGAAAGAAAGATGCCATCTGGGTAATAGTTGACAGATTAACTAAGTCGGCTCATTTTATTCCGGTATGTACAGATTATTCTCTTAATAAGTTAGCTGAATTGTATATCCGAGAGATTGTTAGACTTCATGGGTGTGACAGCCCAAAATTGACCCTAGTCGGAAGGTGGTCTCGGGACCACAAAACCGAGGCATAAAAATAATTAAAAATTTATTTTGATGCCTATAACATGTGTGTGCTCATGTATGACATTTTATGATGATTGATTTAGTGTTATAAGGGTGAATTCCACAAGAAAGGACTTAGTAATGAACTTTGAAAGTATGATAGGGAAATGTGTGATGACTAATTAAAGCATGCATGCAAAATAATGGACTTGCATGTCAAATTCCCCCTTTTATAGGTGGTGGCCGGCCATGACAAGGGAGGATGGGCTAAACATGTCATGAAACATGTTTTGTTGGTGCATTAGGGTGAAATAATAAACAAAGGTGTATGGGTGATAAAAAAATGAAAAAAAATGTGTGTGAGTGTGGTAATCCCCCCATTGCCGTGAGTTGTAGAGAAGGAAAGAAAAAATTTTGTTCATCCTTTCTTTGAGCCAAAACTAAGGAAGAAGGAGGATTTTTGCTTCATGCTTGGTTTGGAAGAGATCTAGAAGGAGATTTGGCTAAGTTTGCATCAAGATTAAGGTATGTATGAGGTTGTGTTAGGAGTTTCATGCATGTTTTGGTTGCTAACTTGATGTGCATGTTAGCCATGGCTCAAATCTTTGTTAAGCCATGGAAATGGTATTTGGCCAAAGTTGTTATGGTGATAAAGCCATTGCATGCTAAGTGTGAAGCTTGATGATGATGCATGCAATGATGGATTGTCTACTCTTGAGTAAGATTTTGAGCTTTCTTTTGTTTTATCATGATTGAAGTTGAAAAGGAGCATGATTGTCATATTCGCCATGATGCATTCATGAGCATGGTTCATGCTTCTTGCATGTTAGTTAAAATTTGTGTTTTGGATGGCTATGGACACCTTGAAATTCGCCATGCTCATATATGTATATATATGTTTGCACATGATGTTTTGGTTATGAAGGAAGTGATGAATAAGTTTGTTTAAAGAAGAAGATGTTGAAGAATAATTGTGAAATTGTAAGCACATTCGGCCTAGCACACATATGAGTGCTTGATGCTATATTGTAAGTTTTGAGCTACAATATGCAAAGCATTAACTAGTAAAATGCATGCTGTTTTGTGTGGTATTAAGTGCATAATTGGCCTCAACATGGACAAGTATATTCGGCCTTGGGTAGCCTATTGAAGGCCTTAGCTTTTCCTTGATGCTCGAATAAATTGTATTGAATTGCTTGATGTAGTATAAAATATGCATGACCATTGTGTATTCAAGCTAAAGGGTGGCCATATGACCATTTAAATTCCTTGTCATATTCGGCCATAAGCTAGCACAATGAGGTTTTGATAAATTGAATTTGTTTGAATTAGCTCAAGAGCTAAGAGGGCCACAATTGGACAAGGGGAAGGAAAAAGTAATCGAATAGCCGTAAGAGCTGTTCGACAACATCCGAGTAAGTCCTCAAGAAGTGACCTTACTTGAATTATGTGGAATGAAATATGGATGTATTGATTATTGATTTATGTGTGTATGAGTATTGAATGATACCCGGGCTAAGTCCCGAAGGCGATTATGTTAGTGATTATAATTGTGTCGAGCCTTAGTAACGAAAATAAATATGTATGTCCAATGATTATTGATGTATGTGTGCATGAGAAATTGAATGATATCCGGCTAAGCCCAAGACAATTATGCTGGAAATTATAACCGGGTTAAGACCGAAGGCAATTGTGCTAGTGGCTACATCCGGGCTAAGACCAAGGCATTCGTGCGAGTCATTCTATCCGGGCTAAGACCGAAGGCATTTGTGCAAATCGTGATATCCGGGTTAAGTCCGTGAGGCCTTGGTGCGGGTTACCATAACCGGGCTATGTCCCAAGGCGATTGATCGAGTAGCGACATCCGGTTAAACTCAAGGTATGTGATTTGAAAATTATAAGCTTGCTGGAAAATTTCAGCTAATGCACTTGTGAAATTTCCCAATGACAAGGTAAGTGCGGTGTGTGCTTTGCGCTAGGAGTAAGCGTGTGAATATCCGCTCCTATGATGGAACGAGTTATCGGCCTTAATGAAGCCGTTATTTGTGTATGAACATAAGAGTTGGGATGGTGAAGTAAGTATGATTATGTGAATGTGCATTAATGAAATGATGCATTTAACTATGTGAATGTATTGCTGTAATTAGAGTTGATTATATTCCTTGAGACTTACTAAGCATAAAATGCTTACTCATTGCTTTGGCTCTCGGTTTTCTAGATTTATTTCGATAGCAATCGGATTCGGGATCGTTGAAGTCGAAGTCATCCACACTATCAAGCCCCCATTTTGGTATAAATTCTTGGTTGAACTTGAAATGGCATGTATAGGACTACCCTTGTTGGTTTAAATATGTTATGATGTATATGTGTACGGCCATGCGAAAATGGCTCGTAATAGTGAGGTATCAACTTAAACTATTTGCGGTTTGTATATATATATATGGTGTCATGATGTGACTATGAATTGGAAATGGGAATGTTGGTCACATGATCAGCCATTGGCATGGTTAAAATGATCATATGTGGACCTATGTAAGGCAAGACTAGTTGGTTCATGGAGACTACAAAATAGGTAAGACCTACCTTAAAAACAGATGCTGCCAGCTGCAGTAACGTGAATGTGAAAAATCACCAAAATTTGTAGGAATGGTATTAAATAGTGAATCAGCTATGTAAATGAACATTGATGAGTCTATTTTCATATGGAAGAAACGAAATGGTCATAGGAGTTACATGTTAAGAGATATTAAAGCTATTGTGAGACAGGGCCAGAACGGTTTCTGGGTTCCTGTCGCAACTTTAAAATTTACTATAAATTATCCAGAAAGAATTAGGAGACATACCTTATATTTACAGATTCCATTTTGAGTCTAGTTTCATTAGAAACAAACGGCACCAGCATTAAAGCCCTGTACAGAGAGATATTCAAGTTATACCGCGTGAAGGTCAGAGCAGTCGATCCCTGTAACATGGGTGACTTTAACTAATAAACTGTACCAATTGGCCCGACCAAAAATTCTAGAAATAAATCCATGGATGGATATATGAGTCTAAATTCAGGGAAAATTTACGAAACCAGTTTCTAAGTTTTGAAACTCGAGATATGATTTTTAAGGCGACAGTGACGCAGTTTTTCCAGCCTGACTGGAAATGTCCAATGGATGGGCAAAACAAGTGAACTTGGCTTGCTAACCCCTCGTGTCCGACACCGGCGATGGTCTCGGGTTCGGGGTGTTACAATGGGATACCTTTGTCAATCATTTCGGATAGAGATCCGAGGTTTACCTCACGGTTTTGGCAAAAGTTGCAAGAGGCATTAGGTACAAAGTTAAATTTCAGCACTTCCTTTCATCCATAAACTGATGGACAATCAGAGAGAGTAATTCAGATTCTTGAAGACATGCTCAGATGTTGCGTATTGGAATTTCAAGATAGTTGGGAAAGGTACTTACCATTGGTAGAATTTGCTTATAATAATAGTTATCAGACAAGTTTGAAGATGGCACCTTATGAAGCATTATATGGTCGTAAATGTCGGACGCCATTGTATTGGACTGAACTCAAGGAAAGTCAGATATATGGAGTTGATCTAATAAAAGAAACTGAAGAAAAAGTGAAGGTAATTCGAGATTGTTTGAAAGCTGCTTCAGATAGACAGAAATCTTATACAAATTTAAAATGAAAGGACATTGAATTTCAAGTTGGTGATAAAGTATTTTTAAAGGTGTCTCCGTGGAAGAAAGTCCTTAGATTTGGAAGGAAGGGCAAATTAAGTCCGCGTTTTATTGGGCCGTATGAAGTAATTGAAAAAGTTGGACCGGTAGCATATCGGTTAGCATTACCACCTGAATTAGAGAAGATTCATGATGTGTTCCACGTATCTATGTTACGTCGGTATCGTTCGGATCCTTCACATGTAGTTTCACCGACAAAAATTGAACTACAACTAGATATGACCTATGAAGAAGAACCGATTAAGATTTTAGCTCGAGAGGTCAAACAACTAAGGAATAAAAATGTTGCACTTGTGAAGGTGTTGTGGCAAAGGCATGGAGTAGAAGAAGCTACATGGGAATCCGAAGAAACTATGAGAAATCAATACCCACATCATTTCTGGGTAAGATTTTCGAGGACGAAAATCCTTAAAGGGGGGAGAGTTGTAATATCCCGAATTAGGGCCTAATCGGAATAGTGGTTTTGTAACCATAAATCCGAGATAGAAATAATTATTTTATAATTATTTTGAGGTTTATGATATGATTGCATGATTGTGTGAAAATTTCGTGATGAAATTCTATGCCTAAAGTGCTTAAATTGAAAGTAGGGACTAAATCGAATAAGTTGCAAAACTTGCATTCTAGAAGTTTTTAGTATGAAATTGTTTTGGAATATTAATGAGGAGGTCTTAAATAGAAATTTTACCAATTTTAAGTTCATGGACAAAATTAGGACATGGAAGGAATTTTTGGAAAGTTTAGTAGTAAGGGTATTTTGGTCATTTAGTTATTAAAATGAATTAAAACAAAATTAAAAGCCAATTTTGTCCATCTTCTTCATTAGGACGAAATTTCAAGGGTTCTCCATAGCTAGGGTTTGTTTCAAGCTTCCAAGCTCCATAGTAAGTGATTCCAAGCCCGCTTTTAATGTTCTTTACGTTTTGGAATCCGTAGCTCGATTAAGCTTATGTTAGCAATAATTCAACCTAGGGTTTATATTTGGAAAAATACCCATAGGTGAAATTTGTGTATTTTGATGTTTTATGATAGGATATGAGGTTTTAAATTATGTTAGACAACTTGTGCTACTCGGTTTTGAGTAAAAACGAGTAAAAGGGCTTAATCGGTAAAAATACCTAATAGTCATAAGTACATGTTAGAGTGAGAATTTGATGTTGCCATAGAAGAGAAAAGTGATCAGCATGTTGTAAAACATAAGAATAAGGAATAAAATTTAATCCCGAGCCTAGGGGCAAAAATGTAAATATGCAAAAGTTTAGGGGCAAAATTGTAATTTTGCCAAAATTTGAGTTAAGGATTAATTTGATAATGTGAGTATTAAATGAGCTAAATGTGTTATTTTAGATCAAGAAAGACGTGGAATCGACCTCAATCGAGGAAAAGAAAAGATTGTGGACTAAATTGCAAAATGAAGCAGGTAAGGGAATTATATGTTAGAAGATATTTGAATTTTAGTGAAACAGGGTCATAGCAGTTTTTGAATCCCCTGTTCCAACTTTAGAAATTCATCATAAATTATAAAGATATAATTAAATGGTATATTTTATATCCTCAGAATCCTTATTGAGTCTAGTTTTAGTAGAAACAAATCTCATAGTCATATGAATTTTGTACAGAGAGAAATGTGGTTCGTAGTAAACAGAGGTCAGACCAGTCAAGTCCTAAAATAGTGGTAACTTTAACTAATAAACTGTACTAATTGGCCCAACCAAAAATTCTAGAAAAAAATTAGTAGATAGGTATATGAGTCTAGATTCAGGAAAAATTTACGGATCTTGATTTCGAGTTTCATAACTCGAGATATGATTTTTCTTGTGACTGTGACGCAAGTAGCTTAAAAGCTGTGAATGTAGAAACAATAATCCAAAGTTCTAAAAATGTTAAACTAAGCTTAGTAACACCTCATACTCGACTCCGGCGATGGTCTCGGGCGTGGGGGCGTTACACTACAACTATCAGGATGTCGTTTACTGTAATGTTTACACTCGGTTTGATTTGATCTTACATTACCCACACTAGCTACTGAGGTAGCTCTCGAGCTCACAGGTGGTCTATCCGATCCCGTCGAGAATAACCCACAGTTGCCTTAGAATGGCTAAAATCATCTCGGAACTTCTTTGGTGCCATCTGAAATGACTTACTGAATAATCTCTTATGTGAATCTCTAGCTTCAAAATCAGCTTTTCTTTTCTATTTTCTAAGCTCTTCAGCTTTGCAGGCTCGCTCAACTAGTACTACGAACTCTTTTATCTCAAGTAAAGCAACTAGCAGTTTAATATCTTTGTTCAAACCATCTTCGAATCTTTTACACATGATAGCTTCAGTCGAAACACACTCGCGGGCATATCGACTGAGTCTCACAAATTTTCGATCAAGTTCTGTCACGGTCATCCAACCCTGTTTCAACTCCAAATATTCTTTGCGTTTCTAGTCGATAAATCTCTGGCTGATGTATTTCTTACGAAACTCAGTCTGAAAGAATTCCCAGGTCACTCGCTCTTTTGGAACCACTGATACTAGTGTATTCCACACGCTGCGTTAGCCCTAGAATCAACTAAATCGTAGCTCTGATACCAATCGAATGTACCACCCATAATCTGTATGCGTCGCCAGATTAGGGTTACGAGGCCTTACTGATCAAACGCAACTCCAAACTGACAATTAAACAAATTATACTTCGTAAATCAATCACATGAAAACTCTCATCTTATTTAATATTTCAAATTATTAATCTGAAATATATATAATATACCGAGCATATATCAACCAACTCACTTATTATCGGAGTATCAAAATAATTTTATAGCTAATGCTTATGTATGCTTTAACAACAATTTCTGCACGCTCCATAGATTACCAACAATCAACTCATATAGTTATTTAATAACTCTGGTATTCAAAATTATAACTATGAATCAAACAAGTTACCTTATTTAATTAATTAGTATCATTACACTCAAACAATTCATGTCATATCTATACAAATTAATAACCCAAATTCATAAGCAAAACCATCATTACCAAAGGTTATATATAAAACCTATTTCATTTCCTTATCTATACATTAACATAATTCATTTGTACATATTCGTAAGCTTACAAATAACTACTAATTTATATAGACATACACATATACATATCAATCATAATAAAAGCGCATATATATACATGTAAAAATATATAAGAACTCAACTAACATATCATGATCAAATACCAAAGCATACATATCCTTTAGTCATTAATCCAATCTCTTTATATAAATCTAAGTCCCAATATGCCCGACTTACCATAACAACATATCAGGTATCATTAATATAGTCCATAAGTGAACACTGAATTTACCCCATACATTTATCTTGATTTATATCTAGCTAATATATGATATATCTCAGCTCGATTAACAACCATTATAAACCATATGATCGAATACATAACAAACTTCACAAACATCATATATCTTGGATACACTCTCAATATAAGCTCAAACCAAGAGAAAATATACATCATAACCAATTCATTCTTACCACATCCGAAATCATCAACCAACCTCAATACATAAACACATATCACAAATCCTAATCATCCATGGCACATAGCATAATACCCAAAATGAACTTAAACCATAATTAAACCAAAACTGAACTCAAGCATAGAAGTTAAGCCATTTTCGCATGGCTCAAATTATACATAGACCAAAATACAACATTTCAAAACATAATCCAGCCTATACATACCATAGATTCGAAAGTTCACATATAAAGATACCGAAGACAATCGATAGTGTGATAGACATTGCTGACGATCCCCGAGCTCGTAACTCGACTCCAAAATCTATAAAATAGAGGCAAACACAAACACATACAATAATATTACATAGCTTAGAAAGTCATAAGTATATAAACAACCCAATGATATAATCAACTCAATTAAACTAAACCAAATTATATTATCATTACCACAATTAGTCTCAAACTTACAAATTTCATAAATAATACATTTTCACACACAAATGCTACCTTGGCCGAATGTTCATATAAATAAAATAACAAATTATCATTCAACTTTCAAAACCTAAATGTCATTATATAACCAAATATACATACACCTATATGCACAAGCTCAATAATCATAATATAACATCATGTACATATATTACTTATGAGGTCGAATATACATGGTCATATATATACATATTCAAGAATCAATTCCATAATTTTCATATCATTTTTCACAAAGCTGAATACACTTACCATGTTCACATACATTCTTGCTTTACTTCATACAAGACTTACAACAAATATCAAGTAACTTACTTACCTTATTTCAATTAGGAAATAAACTAATTCAACCTGATTATTTTAGCTTAATTTACACATTCGATCACACTTATCGTTGCCCGATGAACCATTCAGAATTGGATAGGACACTCGGATAATCACACATCGTAAATGCCAACGTCCCAGACGTGGTCTTACATGTAATCACATATCGATGCCACTGTCCTAGACAGGGTCTTACTCGCACACATATATTGATGCCATGGTCTTACTCGCACATCACATATCGAAATCCTATGACATGACAGATTATCCTAGCTACTCCTAAGGTTCATATGAGACTTTTGGACGTCGTATCTCAATCAAATCGAGCTCACAAATATAGTTTCCAAGCTTCTATACATTCGGCTATTATAAATATATGTTTACACATTTCATTCCAGCATATATACTTTGCATTTAATTAAAATTAACAACGTCTATTTGCTTATAAACTTACATCAAACGATGAAAATAGAACAGGACAGCTAGTTGACAACTTTAGTTTCCCCCCGATCCAAATCTGATTTTCTCTTTTCTTGATCTAAATTAATATAAACTAAACTTATTTAATCAAATATTCAATCAAATTCATCCAAAAACACATAAATGGGTAAATTACTGCTTTACCCTGCCATTTTGCACCGTTTGCAATTTAGTCTAAATTGTAAAAAACACAAAACATGCAAAATTTGCACACACCATGCTTAGGCCGAATACTCCTAGTGTTCATACAAGTCCACACATTTCATTTATTTCAGATTTTAGTCCCTCAATTTATTATTTTTTCAATTTAGTCCTAATTACTCAAAATCATCAAAAATTGCATTATAAAACATGTTAATCTATTACATATCTTTTATTTTCTACCATCAAACAACAAAAAATCACAAGCTCTCAAAAATGGCATAGCTCAAAATATTCACCAAAATAAAAAATTCAAGTATGGGTCTTGTAGATAACTTAGCAATGATCCAAAAAACGTAAAAATTATAAAAAACCAAGCTAGAACTCCCCTTGAATCAAGCTATCAATAATGGTCGAATCTATGGAAGCTTTCTTTCTTTTTCTTTTCTTTTTATTCGGTCATGAAAAAGTATGGACACTTATGGCTTTATTTTTTTATGTTTTATGATATATTATAACTTATATTAACTTAATGTTTAATTTACATGTTTAAGCGTAATAAATTTATTAGAAAACCATATAATATATGCCTAATACCGTCCATTCATTTAATCAATGGGTTAATTGCAACATAAATCCTCCACATGAAAAGGACAACCACTATTCGACCCTTTTAAAACTAACCACCAAATTTTCATTTTACGCGATTAAATCCTTTTGTTTAATCTGAACTCAAACAATAAAATTAAAGCACGAAAATTTCACACAAATAAAATTACACATAATAAACACAGAAAATAATTTTAAAATATTTTTTGACTCGAATTCGTGGTCCTGAGACCACCGTTCCGATTAGGGTCTAAATCGAGTTGTTACACATAATCAGGAAGAACACTTTCGAGCTTTGTATTGGGAAGCTCACACAGAGTCATTTCGGGAAACTCATAAAGAGCCTATCGAGAAGCTTATCCGGACTACATATAACGGGTAGCTCATAAGAGCCATAATCAGAAAGTTCACAAATAATAATATTGGGAAGTTCTGGATAGCAAATATCGGGAAGTTCAAGCGAGCACTATCGGGAAGCTCACAAAGAGCCAATTTAACGAGAAGCTCACGAAGAGCCTTTAATCGGGATGCTCATAACAGCTAAGGTGTGTCCACAACAAATGTAGAATCACAACCTATCGGGAAACTCTGAAGAGCTATAACGAGAAGCTAACTGAACCATATAACAAGAAGCTTGAGAGGGCTAATAACAGGATGCTCTTTTGATCCATGGTGTGTTTGCAACATATTCAAGACCACAACCAATTCGGGAAAACTTGTATCTATCGAATTTCACTTATTCAAACAGGAATTAAAAATTCTCGGGTATATCAGATATATAATTATTTTCATTTATATAACAAATTCATAATGCACATCTACAACATTCAATTCAAACATAAGAATGTACACAATTTAGTTACATGAACTTACCTCAATACTTGTTTGTATACAAAATCTACTAATCCAAAACTTTTTGTTTTCCTCGATCCAACTCGATATTAGGTCTTTCAAGATCTATATAAATAAATTTAACATCAATTTAATCCATTTCATACTCAATTTAATTCAATTTACATCCTAGGTAAAATTACTATTTTGCCCCTATACTTTTAACAAATGACTGTCTCATCCCTAGGCTCGAAAATTGAAATTCATGCAATTTAATCCTTATTCCGAGCCTAACCGAAATTTTCATATAACTTTTACAGCACATGTATTTCACAAAAATTTAGAATTTTTTTCATAACTTTTACATCTTTACAATTTAGTCCCTAAATCATATTTTCATCAAAATTCTCTTTGTAAAAGTTGTTTATCTAACAACAACCTTTCATTTTCTACCATAAATTTAAAAATTTCATCATATTCATCCGTGGAAAAACGTTTATACTTTGATAACTTTTCAAATTAATCCCCAAAATAGATAGATTAAACTATCTTGATCTCAAAAATATAAAAATTACAAAAAAAAAGGGACAAGAAAACATACCTAATTAAGCTTGATTAGTTTCTTTTCTCTCTCCTAGGGTTTCCATGGAATTTTTTGGGGATGAAGATGATATAAAATGATACTATTTCTATTTAATTATTTATCATCAATTAATTTTTCCACTTTCCAATTTAGTCCTTGCATTTTTCTAATTTTTCATGGATGATTCATCAAAAATATCTACTAAATTTTCTTTAATGGTCTAATTACCATATAAGGACCTCAAGTTTTGAATTTCATAGTTATTTGATACTTATAGCTACTAGAATTAAAGTTTTGCATTTTATACAATTTGGTCCTTTCCCTAATTAAACACATAATCGGTAAAATTTTCTTATCAGAATTTTCATATGACTTTCCTATCATAATGCAGACCATGAAATAATATTAAAATAAATTTTCTTTTTGGCTCAGATTTATGGTCTCGAACCAATGTTCCAATTTCACTGAAATTGGGATGTTACAAAAATACCGAGGCAAAAGTTGCTGACAAAGAATCTATTGAGAACATTGTCAATGCTTTCGAGTATATGGATGCAACTAATGATAATCTGGAGCGAGATGGAGCTAGACAGGTGAGAGATACAGAGGAAACAAGTGAGGAGCACCACAATTCATTGGCTATAGTAGTTTATACCGGACCACTCAAGGTGGCCCCTCCTACACAAGAAGCAGTCGATGATGCTGAGGTAGCGTCAAAAATTTAAGAGCGATCCAAGGACCGTGCTAAGCCCAAAGAAAATAAGAGAAAAGACTCCAAAGATAAAAAGGTTAAGAAGGAGGGGAAAAAGAGAAGGAAGAAACATCATGCAGCTACATTGATGGCTGAGGAAAACTGAGTTCGTTTATTTTAAGTTTTAGTTACAGTATCCATGCATTGCATGTAGCTGTAATTTTCATTTTGTTAGTGCACATTGTCGTTGCATTTTTATTGTCATCGCATTTTAATGTTCGTGTATTAGGGACATTGCAAGGTTTAAGTTTGGGGGAATTCATATGGGGTTTGGAAATACACCCACATTTCATATTATTTTTTTAATATTAATGAAGCATTTAAGGTTTATTTTTGGTTTATGCACATGTGTTTGAAAATTTTTGTTACATTTGATGCTTAATTCTTGAATCATGTGAACTATCAATGAATAAGTCGGATAAATTTGACTAAATGTTGTATCTTCAATTCTTTGATGAATGATTTAGGTTGCATTAGTAATGGATGACTAGTAGCATTTCTTAAATCTTGAATGAATCTTCCTTTTACAGCTGCTTATATATATATATATATATATATAGTTATGAATAAGAGACACTTCAAAGTAGGTGTATTATGAAATGTTAAAGAGGGAACACTTCAATGCAAGCTTTAGAAAAATGAATCTGGCCAAAGGCTATCCTTGCACGAGTGTATGCCGGTGCAATTACGTACTCCTTGGGGGTTTGTTACACTCCATCATTGCTTCTCAGGAACAAGGGTACAACAATTCAATGATATCCTTTATTCACAAAAAAAAGACATATATTGTACAATAAATGTTGTATTGGTAGATAGAATTTAGGATTTGAAGCATGATGCTGGTTTTGTTGAAGATGTAATCTTATTCATTCATAGTTATGTATTCTTGATGCAATATTCTATCATTTGAGTGTGAATTATTCATTGGGATTTTAGGTGATTCAAGTTGCTAGAATGATCATTTGCCTTAGTGAATTCTTGTGTAGCCTTGCTAGTTTCTGTTTTACTTAAGGACAAGTGAAAACTCAAGTTTTGGAGTGTGAGAGTACTAGAAAGAACATATGTTTTCTCCCTATTTATTGGTTAATTTGTTCCTATTTACTTATCTTTAGCACATATTTTAGTATTTTCAGTTTAGTAATTTACATTTTATAACTAAGTGGATTTTAGTTTTTTTATCCTTAATTTTGTCATGTTTTGGTACTAATGACACTACATGAGTATTTTCAGATTGCGCCCAGAATTGTCGCCACACCTGACAACTGTTCAGATAGGAAAAGAGATACGTGAGCTATCCAATCTGATACAACTAACTTGTACATATAGAGGCAACATGATTCTGATGAAACGACACCTAGCCTATTTGGGGAAAAATATAAATATTCACACGAGAAGAAGAAAGAGAGAGCTTTTTGGGTTTATCATCTTCTTCAACCTATCCTTTGAAGCTTTCGAATATGGAGACTTAAACTCCGACGGGTGAACCGACATAAAAAGGATGCAGCTTACTCCTGACGAGGAGCCCTCAGAGCAACACAAGAGAGAATAGAGAGATTCAGGTCGAGTTGTCTAGGAATGGTGTTCCCCACTTTTTTCTTTTATTTTTCTTTTCTAAATGCTGGTGGTTACTTTCTATATCATGTTAGTATGGAAGTGCACATGATTTTTAGGTTAAATTTTATTTTATTCAAGCTTGCTTTTAATGTTTAATCTTTAGGTTCAAATGTTTTTAGCACGAAAGTGTTATTGCGGTCAGTGACACTGGAAGGTGTAGCGAAAGTTCAAGCTAACAAGCATGACAATGGAAGTTGCTTGAGGATTAGAGGAATTTAATCCACTTGTTCTTAATGGTGTTCCATAGCCATCATCGGATGCTATGGCTAATATGCATGTTTAAGTCTTTGATTAAATATAAAGTTAAGTTTGGCAAGATATTCATTGCAATTTATTGCATTGACAATCCCCTAACTTTTTATACCTTGTGAGCACTTAGCATTTTGTTGAATATTCACATTGGGGATCCTAGTTTACCATTATCATATTTTATCTTATTGTTTTCAAGTTATTACTTCGACAACTACTCTCACAATTTATCTCGTTTCCATCTATTTATTGCACTAACATTAATAAATAAAAGACAACCATCCTCGTAGGATCGATATCTGACAAACTCATATCTGTAAACTATACTTGCATCGATAGTGTATGCTTGCACATTATTGTTGTGATGTTAAACAGCTGACCACTCATGAATATATTGAAGGGTGGTGCCGGAGCAATCTCTGCCCGCTATTGTCTTTACATTGAAATATAATTTTTTTTACTAAACAAACATGAAAAGAAAAGAAAACTAAAATCTCTGTTTGAGGAATGGGATGATGGACTACTGCCCTAATTTGTGTATAGAAGGCTCTTATTTATAGGCTAAAAGATGTACACTTTATGCTCAATTTTTCCATGATACTTTGGGTGAAAGTAAGAAATAAAATAAATGAAAAACTGTCAAAGTACGATTGTTGACATCATTGTGACCCACGTTTAGGCTATGGCTCAACATAGGGCTGTTGTTGCTCAACACAAGGTGCGTGTCATGCCACAAACATTTCGTGTCACGCCATGACAGTTTTTTATGGCTTTGGACACTTTCTTTTCTTTTCTTTTCTTTCATGGTGACTGCCCATAAACGTGTTATCATCTGTAGTTAAATATCACACCCAAAAATCTATTAAATTAATTTGGCAATGTCTACAAGCGTATGGGTCAATTTGTAATATAGTTCAATTACAACGAAACACTTGGAAGTATTCGAGGATCGTACCCAAGGGATTACAGGTTGGAGAAACTAAATTAAATTAATTATAGAAAATAATTACTAATCTAATCGAGTCATAAATTAATAGTGTTAATCCAAATAAAAATTATTTTAACTAAACAAATTAAATTAACTAACCTAAAATTAACCTAATGGACTTTCCTATTCCTGATGTCAACAATGCGTGCCTTTATCCTATGATTGATTAAATCCCTAATTAATAAACATAAGATTAACTAATTTTTGAAATTGGGTTTTACTACGAATTAGCAATTAATTAACTAGTATTACCTCTCGACCTCTACTAATTAATTAATCAACGAATACTCGCTTATCTCCTGACCACACTTTCTCCACTAGGATAACTACGATTTACTCAGTTCAACTTATCTTCCGATCTCGTCTCCCCTATGATAACTTCCTAGGATTGTCAAGCTTAGGATTTAAGAATGTGTAATCTATACCAACTAACCCTATTATGAACCCTTATTCTTTTGTTAATTAATTGAATTGACTAATTACTCAATTAGTTCAATAAATAGATCATGCAAGATATGAATAAAGCACAAGATTTATTCTAATATTTATACAAACATTAGTTTATCAAGCTAATGACATATAAATAAAAGAACAAAATAGAATAGTAGAGAGAATGCTCATGAATATATATATTGAAGCACGAATCTGGAGCAATCTCCATTCGATATTGTCTTGACATCAAAATAGAAAATTTTTGACTAAAACATAGAAGAAAAGAAAACTAAAAATTGTGTTTGATGAATGGGTTGATGGATTCCTCCTTATTTGTGTACGAAAGCCTCTGATTTATAAGCTAAAACACGTGCACTTTATGCCCGATATGCCCCTAATACTTTGGGTGCAAGAATGAAATCTTTGAGAATCTTACAAAATACGGTTTATGACGTCATCTTTTCTATTAGCTGACGTTCAAACTTATGGCTCAAAAAAGGTTGATCTGGCTCAACACAGGGCTATTGTAGCTCAAGACAAGGCTGCGTGTTGCAACATAGACATTGCGTGTCACACCACGCAAGGCATTCTGTAGCTTTGGACATTTTTCTCATGCTTTCACGACTTAGGAAGCTTGTGCATCACTCATCCTAAGTTCCTACGTCAATTGGGCCTAAAATTAAGCCTCTTGTACACTTAAATACATAAATTCACCTTATCTAGGGCCCATGTCAGCCTAAGAGGTATCAACATTCAAAAATGTGTTAAAAACACTTGTTTTTATTAACTTTTAATCCTAAGTACTAAATAATGAAAACATAATATAACATATTAAATTGCCTAGAAAACAAGCTCTTTAAGTGTTGAAATAGACCAAAATTACTACATTTGATTGCAAGTTAATATTCTAGAAAACATGAAAGATTTTTAATGTCCAATGTCAATCTTAAATGATTAAAATGTCATGAAAAATACACGTGACATTCATTTCCTAAACTATATGGCATGCTTATCATACATATGTATGAACATACTTTTCATTCTATTTAAATATCTCACGCTATCATATAAAAGTATAAAATTAAATGACTTTGACTAGCCAAAGTTTTCATGATTTCATCCTAGAAAAATAGATAATAAAATAATTACATTATTTAACCCAATGCATTCTTTTGGTCTTCTGGGTGAAAACCAAATATCTTGGTTTAGGGTTTTCCAAAAACCTGAAACTTTGAAAAAACACCAAAGAGGTCTACTGTCAAACTGCCATCACCATCACGTGTTACTATTTCCATCACCATCACCATCAACCACTGCCATCAGTCGTGCAACCACCGACAGTCAGCCCACTATTAGTTTTTTGTTGGTTGGCTAGGATAGTTTTGCATCGCTTTAATCAGTTTTGGATATGTCTCAGTTATTCGAGATTCACCTTTAAAATTTGGGTACAAAAAATTTTAAGTTCATTTTCAATTCACAAGAATTATTCTAAATAAAAAAATATTTAAAGCTTATGAGGAGATGATAGTCTAGAATCTAATTACATATCCCAAAAATTTAATAAAACCTAAATTTACACTCAACCAAATTTTTAGGAATCACAACTTTGGAAAAATTACTTCATCATATATATAATAAAATAATTAAAATATATTTATTCACATAAATAACATAAAACATACATATAATTACAAGAATGTCACATCTTGTCAAAACTAACCAAACATGAAGAAGAGAGAAAAATCGGTATCAATTTATGCTATAACCATAACACAATCTGGCTTTGATACCAATTGTTGGAAAATTTGGTTAGAAAAAGGTTTTCAGTTACAGCGAAAGTTTACAATTTTTAAAATTCAAGTTGATTTATGATTTTTATACCAACAAACCTTTTCTCAAAAAGTATATGTGCTTTGAATAAGACAAATTTAAATCATTCTTGACTTTCAACCAAGCAACCTTGTCCGCTATACTTATACCCTAAATTGCGTCGAGTGTGGCATTGAGCAGCATGAACCAAACACAAAACATGAAACAATTTAATTACTTTTAGTAGGAAAACAATTCTCCTAATAGAAATCAATATAAATTGTAATTCCCAAAAAATAGAATTTATTCTTACAAAATAAAATCTCACTACTGTTAGCTCAATTAATCAATCTGAAATCACCAAAATAGGGTGAACTGGCTTTTAAAATTTTGTGGAAGCTTGAAGAAAAGATAAATCAAATGAATACAATGATTTAGAGTGGTTCGGCCCCAATTGCCTACTCCACTACTAACGATTTCCCAAATTCACTAATTTGATTAACCTTTGATGACAACATTTAACCTTACAACTCCCTTAAGGTTTCTACCCAAACCTTAAGATGTAACCTTCTCAAAGAGTGAAACAAATAAGTAAACTAAGAATTAATCCTTACAAGATTGGATTGTTTACCAATTGAGAACAAATGAAACAAAAAAAAAACACTTGAGTTGAATGAATAACGATTAAAACTCAAAAGTGTGAACAACAAAAGTATGAAAATTTAAGCACAAAGGTTGTTTGATTGAAATTTAAGTTTGGATAATCTCTCTTGTTGTTATAGAACCTTTTGAAAATGGTATTAATACTCCCAAATTGATTTCCAGCTGTTGTTGTTGTTGGAGTATTGAATAGAGTCATTGGGGATGAAAATACCAATGCATTAATGTCACTTGCAACAACAGGTATTGATACTTTTTCTACAGGCATCGATACTATTAGCATTTAATGCATAATTTAGTAATCATTGGATCCATCAATATCGATACCAAGGGTATTTTATCAATACCAAATAGAAGGTATCGATGTTGTATCGATACTTGATAAATACTTTAAAGGTATGTAGTACTCCTTACTCTGTTAGGAAGACATGGTGTATATCAATCAACTAAACGAACCGCTGATCAACCGTAATTTATACATATTTCTATCCCATGCTTAGCACATTTTATGGATGATTTTTCCTTAAAATTGGTGAATTCGTTGCTCCTAATGCCTTAATTCCATGTTTTATACTTAGGTGAGCATAGGAGAGTGAAAGGAACGAGAAACATTCCAAAAATGGAGAAAATGGGCCAACGAACGAAATCAACACGACCCTGACTTCCTCACACGGGCAGACCACACGGCCATGTCAATTTGGAAGAATCAAAGCATGACTCATACGGGGGGACCACACGCCCGTACCTATTTAACAGGCTTGACCACGGCCTGAAGTAATCGTACACGAGTGTGTCCCTGTCGAGCCCAAGTTGAGTCGAATTTAGAAAAGGCTAATTTTGAGGGTTATTAGGCATTCTAAAGCCTATAAATACACCTACATGAAGAGGAAAAGGGGGACATAATGGAGGAAGCAGGGAACTACTCAAGGAAAGTTGATTGATCCATCTTAGAAGCCAGATTCATCATCAAGACTAAAGATCTCACCTCAATTTCCCTTCAGGAGTTTTAGGATTTTCTTTATGTTTTGTATTCATTATTCGTATCAGATGTTTACCTTTTTAGTTATGAACTAAAACCCCTAAATACCTAAGGGGAATGAAACCTAAGACAGATCTTGTTATTATTATCTGAATTGTATGATAAATATTTGACTTGTTCTTAATAATGTGTTCTTAATTCTTGTTTTGATATTCCAAGATATTGATTCAAGTTATGCTCTTATTCAGAGGAGGAATAGACCTTGTCTAAGAGTACATTTGACATAATTAAGCAGATTTGATTGCGCGCCTAGAGATAGGGTGACAAGATTTTATCAAATTAGGGTGAAACCTAATAAGGGGATCCATAGATCGAGTTAATGCAACCCTAAGGAGTTAATTAGAAAGAGATTTCAATTATTCAACCTAGGGTTAGACATTTTTAGTCTCGAGAGAGATAATAATATAACTTAGGGATTTCTACGGATCAAGTCAAATGAATAAATCGTCCGATTCAGTGTCAAATAACAAGTGAAGTCTAGGTGGATTTTTCCTTAGGTATTGTCTTAATTCAATCGGTTTTTCCAAAAGTAATTCCCCAATTCTATTTTTTATGAATTCTTAGTTTAGTTAATTAGTTAGTTAAAACAAACCTTATTATTCTTGGGCTAGATAATAAAAAGACAGTCATTACTAGTAGTTTTAGTTCCTTTGGGTTCGATAATCCGGTCTTTCTAAAGCTATACTACTGTTCGATAGGTACACTTTTTGGCACCGTTGTCGGGGAACTAAGATATTAGGAACACACAATTTTTTTTACTTTAGCCATTTACTTTTACTACAATTTAAATTTTATTCTAATTTTTATTACTAATTCTTCTTTTTCCCTTTTTCTGGCAGCTTCTTATAGTTTATGACTTGAAGAAACCCGTCAGGACCATTACTTTTTGACAATGAGATCGATCGCATAGCTCGCAAAAACCAAAGAGAAATAAAGCGAAGCTTAAGATACACAACGGACGGGCAAGATGACGATACTTCAACCACAACCGAGGAGATGGCTAAAAATCAAGAAAATCCGCTGCCTCCTATGATTGCTGTTAATCAAAGTCCTGCTCCGCGCACTATGTATGATTATGCTAAACCTTCTTTAACAGGAACTGAATCCAGCATAGTTAGACCGGCTGTTGCTTCAAATAATTTTGAACTAAAACCTAACACAATTCAAATGGTACAGCAATTTGTTCAGTTTGATGGTTTGCAGGACGTAGATCCCAATGCTTACTTAGCAAACTTTTTAGAACTATGTGATACATTTAAAATTAATGGCATTTTTTATGACGCCATTCGCCTTCGGCTATTTCCCTTTTCATTGAGAAACAAAGCTAAACAGTGGTTGAACTCGTTACCACGAGGGTCAATCACTACTTGGGAACAAATGACCGAAAAGTTTCTATTAAAATACTTTTCCCCGGCTAAAACGGCTAAATTATGTAATGATATTGTAACACCCCGAACCCGAGACCGTCGCCGGAGTCGAACGCGAGGTGTTAACAGACTTCAACCCACTTATTGACAATTTTCAGACAAGCTGCCAATCTGAGTACTAGTCGCTCCAAAATTCATAACTTGAGTTTTACAACTCGAAAATCAGTTCCGTAAATTTTTCCTGAAACTAGACTCATATGTCCATCTACATATTTTTTCTAGAATTTTGGTCGAGCCAATTAGTACAGTTTATTAGTTAAAGTCTCGCCTGTTGTAGGGATCGACTACACTGACCTTTGTGCGTTACGAATTGGATATCTCCTGTACAGGGCTTCAATACTAATGCCGTTTGTTTCTATAGAAACTAGACTCAGAGAGGAATCTACACATATATGGAATGACTCCTAATTATCTCTGGTTAATTTACAATGATTTTCCAAAGTTGGAACAGGGGATCCAGAAACCGTTCTGGCCCTATTTCACAAGAACTTTAAAATCTGTTAACTTATAACTCATATGACCATTTCGTTTCTTCCATATGAAATTAGATTCATCAAGGTACACTTACATAATTTATTTGCTATTTAATACCATTCCTACTATTTTTAGTGATTTTTCACATCCACGTCACTGCTGCTGTCAGCATCTGCCTTTAGTAGGCTTTACCTATTTCATACTTTCCATGATTCAATTGGCCCTTTTTACATACATAGCACAAAGCGTGATCATGATTAACCATTCCAATGGCTAATCGTTTCAAAATAATTCCATACCTCATAAGGGTCAACATACAAACGATTATAGTTCTATGCTAAAACGTATATAAGCCATTTTCGCATGGCTATCCAAGTTTACACAAACCGGAAGGTACATGACCTTCAACAAAGGATGGTCCTATACATGCCATTTCAAAGTTCAACCAAAATTTGTACCAAAATGGGGCTTCGATAGTGTGGATGACTTGACTTCTTTGATCCCGAATCCGATAGCTAACGAGCGAAACCTATAAAACAGAGAGCCAAAGCAACGGGTAAGCATTTTAATGCTTAGTAAGTCTCAAGCAATGAAATCAGCTTTGACTAAGGTATTTTATTCACATGGCTAATTAAACCACTTTACTAATTCACATTCCCATACTCATACTTATTTCACATCACCGACCCTTATGTTCATACACAAAGAACAACTTAGCCCAAGGCCGGTAGCTCGTTTATCAACTTAGCGCATACTTACTTGTAAGAATTCAATTAGTACAAGCACATACAAACATACCTCATTGCTGGAATTTTCACAAGTGTATAAGCTGAAATTTTCACAGCAAGATTGCTCACTTCCGAATCACATACTTTCGGATTTAACCGGATATAGCGACTCATACGATTGCCTTGGTCATAACCGGTTGGTGACTTGCACAAAGGCCTTGGTCTTAGCCGGATATATCAACTTCATACGAATGCCTTGGTCTTAGCCGGATATATCAACTCGCACGAATGCCTTGGTCTTAGCCGGATATATCAACTCGCATACGAATGCCTTGGTCTTAACCGGATATATTTCCAATGTTCACTTACATATATATCAATATTCAAGACACGTCCATAGTTCATTTTCGTTACTAAAGCTCTAACACAAAATATCTATCAACCTTTACTATTTCGGCTCAATGGCCACACAAACAAGGAGCATAATTTTGATATAATTCAAGTAGGGTCATCACTCGAAGACTTACCTTGGATGTTGTCGAGCGATTTCGACGGCTATTCAACTACTTTTCCTTCCCTTTATCGGATTTAGCTCCCTTTGCTCTTGAGCTAATTTACACAAATTTAACTTATTAAAATCTCATCATGATAGCTTATGGCGAATATGACAAGGAGTGTAAATGGTCATATGGCCATCCTTTAGCTCAAATACACAATGGTCATGCACATTTTACATCACAACAAGCAATTCAATACATTCAAACATCAACGTGAAGTTCAAAGTACTTGGCCCTTATATACATTAGGCATCAAAGTTGTATATGTACGAAATCATAAATCGAACTCAACACATTAGTTAATATTCCTCTTAGCGAATTTTCTAAGCCAAGAATAGGCATCAATATGCTTGCCTCAAACCGAATGCATGCACACTAATTACCCCTCATGTGGCGAATATACACTTAATACCACACACAAAAAAAACAGCATACATTTTACTACTAACACATTACATATCGTAATTCATTGCACATCTCTTATTTACTTCATAATCAACACATCATCACAAGCAAATATACACTTTGAATTAGTATATATGTCATACCAATCCATCATGTGCAAACATATATTCATGTAGGTGCAAGGGCGAATTCTCAAGTGGCTTATATCCAAATATATACATATTTCCAAAGCTTAAATCTTACTTACCATGCAACATGCATGAATTATACTTATGGATATATCATGGCGAATACCACAACACCACACCATTTCAATTTGGTCATGGTGAAACAAAGAACTTAGTATCTCATTCAAAAAAATGCTAAAAGAAAATCTAAGAATCTTCAATCCTCCATCACATGTATCACTTTCAAGCTTGTTATTTAACATGCAATGGCATTAACACCACATTCACTTTGGCGAATTTCATTCCCATGACATAACAAGGATTTGAACCATGGGCTAACAAGAACATTAAGCTAGCAACTAAAACATGCATGAACCTCAAACATACCTTAATCTTGATGCAAGTTTAGCCAACCTCTTCCTAATCCTCTTCCAAACCAAGTATGAAGCAAAACTCCTTCCTTAACCTTAGTATTTTCGGCCAACAAGAGAGTGAAAAGAGATGAACAAAATTTTTTTCTTTCTTCCTTTAGGACATTCGGCCAAGCTATGGAGGAAGATGGACACTTTTTTTTTTTTGTTTCTCATCTACTAACATTAATTGTTTATTCCATACCCTTATTTTATTCTTTCCATCATAACCCATTTACCAAACATGTTTCATGACATGATTTTTGCCCATAAATCCTTGTCATGGCCGGCCACTAGCTATGGGGGGGGGGGAAATTTGACATGCAAGTCCATTGTTTTGCATGCATCCTTTAATTAGTCATCACACATTTCCCTCATACTTTCAAAGTTTATTACTAGGTCCTTTCTAGTGAAATTCACATCTATAATTCTAAATCAAAGCATAAAAAATATCACACATGAGTTAACACACATTATAGGCAATAAAATAAATATTAAATTATTTTTATGCCTTGGTTTTGTGGTCCCGAAACCACGTTTCGACTAGGGTCGTTTTAAGGCTGTCACAGATATCTCTTCTTTTGTGCAGATGGATTTAGAGACACTCTACGATGCATGGGAGAGATACAAAGACCTTTTGTGAAGATGCCCTCATCATGGGTTACCACTCTAGCTACAGGTTCAAACCTTTCATAATGGCCTGAATCCTTCGACTCGACAAATGGTTGACGTAGCTGCTGGTGGAACCATCAATAATAAAACACTTGAAGATGATTATGAGTTTATAGAGGAGATGTCACTGAATAACTATCAATGGCAAGTCATGAGGACAAAGCCAACGAAAATAGCCGGTGTTTATAACGTCGATTCGGTCACCATGCTCTCTAATCAGGTAGAACTGTTGAATAAAAAAATTGATGATTTTCTTAGTTCTTCACAGGTTCACCCAGTAATGCAGTGCAAACAAGTGGAGGTGGATCAAGCAGTTCAGAATACTAGCCTTATGGCCACAACATGGACAAGGAGCAGTTAAATTACATGGCTAATAATCCTCGATCTCAAAACAATCCTTATAGTAACACTTACAATGCAGGTTGGAGGAACCACCCAAATTTCTCATGGGGAGGCCAAGGAAATCAAAGACCACCTCTAGGCTACCAACAACCACCCTACCAAAAAGAAAAAAAGCCGAATCTTGAGGACATGCTAACCAAATTCATCTCAGTGTCAGAGACTCATTTTCAGAATAACGAGACGGCACTCAAAAATCAAAAAGCATCAATCCAAGAGCTCAAAACTCAGATTGGACAGCTCGCCAAGTTGATTTCTGAATGACCACAAGGTAGCTTGCCAAGCAACATAGAATCTAACCCAATGGAGCAACTCAACGCGATTACTAGTCAAGATGAGGAAGGGTTAATCACAACTGAACCAGAACCAAGGCAAGAAACTGAGATAAACAAAGGTAAAGGTGAGGTAGACCACAACGAACAAAAATTGGTAAGTCCAGAATATAAACCTCGTGTGCCATACCCCAATGTGACAAGGAAAGACCGCTCAAATGAACAATTTGGTAAATTCCTTAAACTTTTAAAGAAACTACATATTAACTTACCGTTTATTGAAGCACTTTCACAGATGTCAAACGCAGTCAATTTTTTAAAAGAGCTTCCAGCAAATAAAAGAAATTTAGATGAAATGTTACATGTGGAGCTAAACACAGTTTGCTCAGCTATTCTACAGAATAAGCTACCCAAAAAATTGGCAAATCCAGGGAGTTTTACAATTCCTTGCTTAATTGGTATTTTAGATGTTAATAATGCATAAGCTAATTTAGGGGCTAGTATTAACGTCATGCCTTACAAAATGTTTAAACAACTAGGTCTTGGGAAACCCAAACAGACTAGGATGAGCATTCAATTAGCAGATAAAACTATAAGATTTCCTAGGGGTATTATTGAAGATGTGCAAGTTAAAATCGATAAATTTATATTTCCCGTTGACTTCGTTGTTCTAAACATAGTGGAGGATAGCAACACTCCTTTGATTTTAAGAAGACCCTTTTTAGCAACTGCTAGAACGATTATTGATGTGAGCATAGGTGAGCTGACACTTTATGTGGGAGAGGAAACAATCACCCTTCAAGCTCGCAATTCCGGCAACACATCAAAAATTGAAGATGATTGTTTAAACCATTCTACTAAAACTGACAATATGGTGTACCCTACTTTGCAGGAAATGAGTTTGAAAGAAGTACATGAGCCATTTTTAAGCAATAGTAGAGGACCTATTCATGAAGAATGAAGGCTACAAATCAAGGAGCTAGATGACTGGTGGACGCATAAACCGAGAACACACGATAAACTAAAACTACGCTAGAACAACCTTAATACCTTTCCAAATCAACTTACGGTTGGAGATAAAGTTTTATTAGATGCCTCAGATCCTCACATTGTCACTACCAAACTGAATGAAGAAATCCCTCTTACGGTACTTAGCATTTTCCCATTCGGTACAGCCGAGGTAAGTCATCCCAAGTTTGGCACTTTTAAGGTAAACAATACCTGCCTAAAACCTTATTTTAATGAGATTAATAGAAGGAATAAGGAGTATAAACTCCTCAAACCACCATGACCGTTCAATGGAGAGGAAAGTCTAGCTTAGACTTTAAATAAGTGCTTCTCAGGAGGCAACCCGAGCACTAAAAATATTACTTTCTTTAAATTTTAGTTTTTAAAATCTAACATACTAACCAAATCATTGAACATAGGCTTTCCAAAACCACACGGCTAGGCACACGGGCGTGCCTTATGCCGTGTCTACAACACGGGTAATGACACGGCTGTGCGATACGGCCGTGTACAAATAGGGCAAAAGTTTTTTTTCCAACCAAGGGCTGCGATAAGTTGCCACGACCGTGTGACATGACCGTGGGCAAAACTGTCAAAAAAACAAGGGCGTGTGACACGCCCGTGCCCCACACCCATGGTCGACACTGTTAAAATAACACAGGCATGCGCATGGGTACACGAGCATGGGAGAAGTGAACCACATCGCACACGGTCGTGCAACACAATCAGGCAACCATACGGCCTAGACACACAGCCGTGTCCTCCGGCCGTGTGACGATCTCTCAATTCTCGACAAACATGGGCTGGACACATACCACACGGGAGAGGGACATGGCTGTGCCACTTTTAAAATTAGATTATCTCTTTTATTTTATTTTCTTTTACCTTTGTTTTTACTCTAATTTATTTGAAGTCTCATTTGTTTTTAAACACGGCTTATCTTTATGCTTACTATTAAATTATTCCCTCAATTCTCCTTTTATCCTTTAGAATCATGCTTGCCCTCCAGCTTTATTTCCAAACCTCGCTCTCGCTAATCCAGGAATGTCATCCATTTTTAACTCAGGAAGTTTCACTTCTCTCCCTATCTTATGAACTTATATTTATATTGGTCAATATATCTATCTTTGTCCATTCAGGACAATGTACATCTTAAGTGTGGGAGGGTAATAAATTCCAATTAGTCTATAATGTTTATTGATATATCTTGAATAAAAACATAGGCAATTCTGCATTGTTTGTTTAAACTTCAAGACATTAGGGAATCAAGCATGATAAGTTGATTTTTGAAGAATTAAAAACTTTTAGGTTGTTTTCCCCAAGTTTAGGTATTATTTTGAGTTAGAATTCACAAGTTTAAACATAAAAAAGCCATAATTTTTGTGAGATCTTGAGCCTTTAGAGCATCTATTATTTCTTTCATGCTCACTTTCATTATGAGTGCGTCAGTATTGAATTGTTATTCTAGAACTTGCTTGATTATACATGTCAAGACCACACCATTTGATTTGATATGTCAAAATGATAAAGGCACTTAGGTTTAACCCACTCACACCATAAAAGCCTACCTTCACAATTAACCCTTAGTGAACACCCTTGAGTCTAACAACTCATTCATTAATTTACCCTCAATATTAACCCATAACTCATTATTGTCGAAATCCCCTAAATTAATTTGATCCCTATTTTTGTCGAGATTTGAGTTGGAATAGTTGCTTAGCTATGTTTTATTCTATTTTGTAATTTGACTTGTTCTTAAAAAAAAAACATGTGTACTTATTAGTAGTAGTAATGTGTACTTATTAGTAGTAGTAATCTTCTAAGCTAAAGTAGTTAAATTTCATATTCTAAGAAAAAGCTCTGTTGTACGCAATTGATGACTAGTCATTTTTCTAGTTAGACAATTTTTCAATTCAATCTCGATTCTAACCCTTTCTTTCAGTTTGTGACCACACCCTCTAACCAAAGCCAAGTTACAACCCTCTAAAGACCTTTTGATTGATGTTTCATCTCAATTTATAGTGGTGGAGATTTGATTTTCATGCAAGTCTATGGTAATGACTTTTCATTATTGACTATTGAGTGCTTCATTTATTGTCCTTAAACACCTCGAGTGATTTGAGTGAATCTTTAGTAAGAATGTGAAACTCTGTGATATTTTGAATCAAAGGTAATTACTTAGATGAGGGGAGACACCTATGTTTTCATGATAAAATGCTCAACTTGGAATGTTTGAAACTTTGATCTTCTTTCAGTTGAATTTTCAATGAATGATTACCTATGGATTATTTTGAGATATTATCAATAGAAATTATAAGTTGAGAAGAATTTATTTTGATTATGAGCTGAGGATTTTGCTTGAAGACAAGAAAATGCTTAAGTGTGGGGGTATTTAGTAAACCGTAATTTATACATATTTCTATCCCATGCTTAGCACATTTTACGGATGATTTTTCCTTAAAATTGGTGAATTCGATGCTCCTAATGCGTTAATTTCATGTTTTATACTTAGGTGAGTATAGGAGAGTGAAAGGAACGAGAAATGGGCCAAAAATGGAGAAAATGGGCCAACGTACGAAATCAACACGGCCTGGACTTCTTCACACAAGCAGACCACACGGTCGTGTCAATTTGGCAGAATCGAAGCATGACACACAAGGGTGGACCACACGCCCGTGCCTATTTAACAGGCTTGACCACGGCCTGAAGTAATCACACACGGGCGTGTCACACGGGCATGTCCCTGTCGAGCCCAAGTTGAGCCCAATTCGGAAAAGGCTAATTTTGAAGGTTCTTAGGCATTCTAAAGCCTATAAATACACCCTAGAGGAGGAGGAAAGGGTGGACATAGAGGATGAAGCAGGGAATTGCTCAAGGAAAGTCGATTGATCCATCTTAGAAGTCAGATTCATCATCAAGACTGAAGATCTACCCTCAATTTCCCTTCAGGAGTTTTGGGTTTTTCTTTATGTTTTGTACTTATTATTCTTCTGAGATTTTTACCTTTTTAGTTATGAACTAAAACCCCTAAACACCTAAGGGGATTGAAACCTAAGACAGATCTTGTTATTATTATCTGAATTGTATGATAAATATTTGACTTGTTTTTAATTATGTGTTCTTAATTCTTGTTTTGAGATTCCAGGATATTGATTCAAGTTAAGCTCTTATTCAGAGGAGGAATAGACCCTGTCTAAGAGTACATTTTTCATAATTAAGCGGATTTGATTACGCGCCTAGATATAGGGTGACAAGATTTTGCTGAATTAGGGTGAAACCTAATAAGGGGATCCATAAATCGAGTTAATGCAACACTAGAGAGTTAATTAGAAAGAGATTTCAATTATTCAACCTAGGGTTAGACATTGTTAGTCTCGAGAGAGATAATAATATAACTTAGGGATTTCTGCGGATCAAGTCAAATGAATAAATCGTCCGATTCAGAGTCAAATAACAAGTGAAGTCTAAGTGGATTTTTCCTTAGGTATTGTCTTAATTTAATCGTTTTTCCAAAAGTAATTCCCCAATTCTATTTTCTGTGAATTCTTAGTTTAGTTAATTAGTTAGTTAAAACAAACCTCATTATTCTTAGGCTAGATAATAAAAAGACAGTCATTACTAGTAATTTTAGTTCCTTTGGGTTCGATAATCCGGTCTTGCTAAAGCTATACTACTTTTCGATAGGTACACTTGCCTTCATCGTGATAATAGTTAGTTTCAAGAATGATTCATTATAAATATTTAAAACATGTCACGGATATCACGTATCAACCGCCCAACAGATCGAGGCGTTACTAATAGACTCAAATCCTTTCGCTTAATTTAAATATTTGAGAAACCAGTTGTAAGGGTCCATCTTTGAGTTAAAGGTCATTATTTTTGGTTCATTTAATAACGTATCCTTAAAGAAAAAAATACGCACTAATAAAGACAATCTTTAAAACATGTGCTACCATGTACAGTGAATACACTTAATAAAAAGGCAAGTTTGTAAAATGTGAATCAATTGATTTTGGTGTACACGAGAATAATAAGAGGAAAATCCACTTTAAGAAGAATACTATATAGCTATGAGGTAAAAGCAAAAGCTAAGAACAAACACATATAAATACGCCATATGCCAACTAGCCGTACATGATAAAAGAAATAGGCAAGTGGCTCACTCGTAGGCGTAGCTCTGGCATAGTCCTCTTCTATTGATGTTTTTCTACTACTCAAAATCCTAAGAAATAATAGTAACAGAGTAACTTCAATTGAACTTTGTAGGTTCTAAATGGACACAAAATGGTTATCAAGTTACTGATGGTAACCTAAAAATGAAGACAACATTGAGACTCAATCATATAGACATATTATACCAAGTTTCCATTACAGTACCCCTGGCGAGTACATACCGCCAACTTATACATACTTTCCTCAATCACATATGTTTACCTATGACCCAGCCTTGTGCCAAACCCGGACCCATATTTCAAAAACTAGAATTGCGTATAAGTTATAATCATTTCAGTCTTAATATTCCATGTTAAATTGAATACGTGTTCTCCCGTAAGGTTGAGCCGTGATCTGCCAATTTGGTTCTTAATAAAGCTACCCTATCGGAGGCATCACAAATAATGATTCTTTCCAGATTTTCACATGTCACTGATAATCTAGTACTAGGCTCACACACAAGATAGGTATTTTTACCTCAACCATGGCCATGCTCACACACACATCACTGACTTACTACACACTTGTTAATACAAGACACATTGACCCATCTTAAGTAGGGAAAACTTAAATTTCACACCCCACATATCATAGAAATTTTATAACTCAAAGGAAACAAGAAGGAACTTAATAAGAACTTTAGGATAGTATCTACTCTATTGGTTATTTACATCGATTGTTCAGACCTACCCTAGCTCCTTGAGCTAAATAAGAAACAATCATAATTGTCATACCATTTATCTACTGAAATTTTGATTATGCATGCACTAATGCAAAGACATAAATTCCCACAAAATCATCCTAAGGGTTTTCCAAAAATTACCAATCAGCCAGTACTTATCAATGGTGTTTGACAAACTTCTAGAAACTTTCCTCATCAATTCTAGCAAAGATAACTAAAAATTTTAATGATGTATAGAAGAAATCAAGAAACAAAGGTGAAGCATGCTAGCTATAGACATCCTTATATAGCATAGACAATGAAAAATAAGCTTAGTGGGAAGGTCAGACATCCCACTTTCACCCTTGAAAACTGAGGCTAAACTTGCCTAACAAGATTCCAAGTCTAATCTTTTTACCAAACGTAACTACTACCACTAATTAGAGTGGTAAAACATTGCTTGTACATGAATGATCAATCACAATCTAGTAACATATGTGACTGTATCTACTTTCCCAGAGATTAATTAATAACTACTCGCGATCTTTCAATAGCTCAAGTCTTTAACACTCTCTTAACTTCAGATCTTTCTATGACATTTGATACCTTAATTCTTGAAATCAGGGAACATGTGACATTAACCGTATGAAAACATGAACCATCACTTACATTCTAGTAATAAAACACATTCCAATACATTCAATAGTACACCACTAAAAAATCATGAATTCATTACTCAATTCAAACTGAACTCAGAACCAGAGCTTCGGTTAATAGTATCTTCAACTATTTTCAACTTTGCTAACATGCACAGACCATCCAAATTTTCATAAATGTGATAACTATATCATTCAAAACAGCTTTAACTCATAATAAAATCATCAGATTCGAACAAATCTAATAGGTATATTTCGAGATCATACTTTTAGAATATCAATCCTTCATTCAAACTGTCCATTGATATACTCATGAATGCACAAAATTTATTACCATAACTGAGGATGCTTTAACTACATGTAACTTAAATCACATTTCATCTGACTTTGATAAAAACAACCAAGTCGATTTCGATTATCAAATAATAACATAACAAAATGTTCCTTTCTTCATGTTGTTAGGACAGTTCAAACATGCAATCTTTCATAGTTCTTTCAACATGCAAGTCACAGATATTTACTAACTATATTAACTCAGATGAAACATAACATCTTGCTTGAACTCACTGATAATAATCAAAATTACCCAAGGAAAGAAAATCAGTATATAATTTGATCTTGACTGTCATAACCCACACTTTTGCCGATATCGACTTCAAAGATAAGCCATAATTGATAAATTAAACAATAAGGATGATAAGAAAACCAAGATAATGAAATCTAAGATACAAGACCATACTGACTGTCCAAGAATACTACTCATATGAAATAATAGAGATCCTGATGATTCCTCAGAGAAAACCAAAAGGAAAAGAAACATTTGTCATACATTCGTCAACTCTTTATCTCTGACATAACGGAATAGGATACCAAAGGAAGATAGAAGAATACCAATCATAAGTTAATCGGACCAACAATGCTTTCATTAGAAAAGAAGAAACCACAGATACCTCTAAGAATGTAAGAATACATAGAATACCCAAAAGAGATAGTCATAAATTACTCAATTGTAGCTGTCATACTCAAATATGTTTACAATTCAAACATCATTCCTCAGACTAATTCTGTCATTATTAATCCCATAATATTTCATTCATTAACATAAATCAATTCAGAAGAATTCCCAGTAAGTACAGTCTTTAGACATCATACCTGAATGAGTTGATTAGCCGAGATTAATTTATTCTCTAATCATGGCATTGTGCATTCCAAATAATCTTTAGAATAATCTGCTATCTCTCTCATAAACATTTTTACTCCCTAAGTCATTCCCATCTCTGATCACATTATTAATTATTCCACCACTGAACTCTTTAGTTCCCTACTTATGAGCTATGAGCTTGTTCAATGTAAATCTCGTGAACTTCGTTATATGACACTATACCGATAAGGGGGTGAAGATTGTAAAGCCTTTAAAGTTTTGACTCTCATACATATACATATACAATATAGCATTTAACATCAACATAATATCATATACTCTGATTCATACATCTCTAGGTTTCTACTAATCATGAACACATTTTCAAATATCTTAGTAACACACTTAGCATTATCACATATAAATATCAACCAATTGTAATAAGCTCATCTCAAAATAAATTTTCATGTTATTCACTACAAATAGTCACTCAAATTTATCGAAATGCAATGTTCAATCGGAACGATACTTTTTTATTCATATTCCTCAACTTTTGGTTAATCCATTGTATTGTATCCGTTAACACATACATATCATCACAAATCACAAAGATCAATTCAAGTAGATCAATATATTCACTAAGTTATACGAACTTACTTATCCCCTTTCAACATTATCGATGGTAACTCGATTGGAAAGCATCCCTGCTTTAACTAAAACAAATCTCATCGGAGTTGGGAGATATCACACTATCACAATTCAGTTATGGCATGAATAGCTAGACTCACATACGTTATGTTAGTCTAAGAAACAACTAAACCATAGCTCTGATACTACTAAATGTAACACCCCTTACGCGTATTTGACGTCGAAATAGGGTTCGAGGCATTACCGAAACACATACGCTTGTAAACGTATTAAACCGAGTCATAAAATTTCATTCAATTTAAAATAATTCATATACATGCATATAGTCCCTTATACGGGCCTACGATGCCCAATACATACTTTGGAAGTGGTTCGGGACTAAACCGTGAACTTTGGAAAACATTAGAAAATATCTTGAAAATAGGGGTATACGCCCGTGTCCAAGGCCGTGTTCTTCACACAACTATTCACATGCTTCACTTTCCATAATTAATCATCACACACTCATTCAACCAAGTCATGCAAGCTTGCACATCCGCAAAATACAACATCATAAACATATAACTTAACTAATATTAGTCATCCTCAATGGCCTTATACAAAATGAACTATCAAATATAATAGGCCAACATTTTAGGCCAACTTATTATAACATATACACATAATCAAGTCCTTATACATGCCATAGACTTAAAAGTACTTGAATATCATTAATACTATACCAATCAATAACTTTTTAGTGTGATAGAATCTCCGACGACCTCCAACTCGAGCTAGCATCTGTGACACTATAGGAAAAGGAAAGGAAGGGGGTAAGCATTATCGCTTAGTAAGTAGGTATGTAAATGATAAGTAATCTATTAACATGCTTTTATAAATATTCACGATATGTTCTCAAGATAATACAATCATAATTGCACATAGTTCCACTATTTATTCCTGCTCATCTCAAGTTGTCTACTCAAGTCACAGTCACTAAATTATTTATATCTTGAGCTACAGAACTCCAAATAAGATCCACTAATTTTCCCTGAAACTAGGCTCATATATCTTCTTACCATAAAATTTACAGAATTTTTGGTTCATTCAATAAGTAAGTCACCCATGTTTCGCTGTCTGACAGTTCTGACCCCTCTACACTAAAAATTAATTATCTCTTCGTATAAGATTTGGATAATGTTCCTATTTTTTTCTTTCAAAAATAGACTCATTAAGTAATTTAATCATATAAATTATAACCCATAATTATTGTTTTACAATATTTAATGATTTTCCCAAATCAAAACAGGGGATTCCGAAATCATTCTGACTCTGTCTCACAAAAATCAAATATCTCATAATATAAAATTTTTTTCTTACACTGTTTCATTTATATGAAAATAGACTCAATAAGCTTTCGTTTCATATCTTATTCAACTTCTAATTCAGTTTCCACCATTTTTGGTGATTTTTTCAAAGTCACACAACTGCTGCTATCCAAAACTATTTTATTACTAAATTTCACTCTTGCATGTTTTCCTTGTAGTAACTTTCATTGTAATACATACTCCATATCAATCTTACCAAAGTTCGATCACATATCGAGCATATTTCTTATAAGTTTACACACACGAACCTTCACTTAATCATCACATAGTCATATTCAATTACACCTAGTCATTTCCCGTTGAACACATCAGAATAATAACGGATGCCCGGTGGCCTGCACATAGTACCACCCTCATAGTCAAAGCTACCTTCTTCACAAAGTGGCCTTCACATAGTACCATACTTGTGACCAAATGTAACACTCGAATTTTAGGCCAAGAAGTATTATGTCTTGAGTATGGGAACAGTTAGGAAGCTGCTCATAAATATTTAGTTGTGTAAGAAAGTGATATAAATGCATGTCTGCTTCAGTGGTTAAGTGTCCTGGGAAATGTCTGAGAAGTCTTGGTTCAAGCCTAGGTAGGTGCAAAAAGTTTTAATTTCAAAGGAATAAGCACTGTCTCTAGGTAGTAGGCTTTTAGTTAAATGCGGGTAAAACATGACAAAAAGGGTCTGCTGGTCTAAGGGATAAGTGGCATGATATCTATGCTTGAGGACTAAGGTTCGAATCCTGGTGGGTGAAGTGGGGTGCTCTATTTTGTTACTGTGCCTTGGGAGTGTTGTGGTTTGACCGAAATACTGAAGTGGTTGTTGGGAATTTGAATTGAGGAGGTGAAGGTTCAGTTTGAATGATTTGAGGAAAATTTGGGATGTTGAGATGGTGGAAGAGTTATGTCAAATTGGTACTCTAATCAAGGGGAATTTGGCTTTGGTATGTTGGCTACTCAAAAATTTCGACTGAGGTAGGTTATCCCTCTAGTTTTCGGTGCTGTTTCATTTTTGGAGGTCGAGTTGAGCTAGGGGCTTTCGGTGCCTTCTTTGGTTTTCCAATTCTATTCCTCTTCTACTTTTCTTTTCAAATGTACCTCCCTTGTTACCTTAGGCCGAATGTTGCAAAGGTCATTTGGGTCTCTTGGGTTTTTGTTTCTTTGTTGGCCAAATAGCATCCTTCCCTTTTTCCCCAATCAATTTTCCTCTTGATCATTGCTTCTTCTTCTTCTCTCTCTACTTCTTTCTCTTTTCTTTGGAGTCCATTATTTTTCTCTTTGGCATACTGTTGCTTTGGCCAATTCTTATTATTTTCCCATTACTCTCACTTGGTTTTGTGTAGCCAAATACCTCCTCCGTTGTAGCTGAATATAATTTTTATTCCATCAATTTTTCCCTTGTTCTCCATTGTCGATTCTCATCTCCTCCTTCTTTCTTCTTGTGCTGTCAATCTCTGTTAAGGGGTAATTGTTCCATTGTTGCCTCAGTCAAAGCGAGTGCTTCTGGCTTTCGTGTAGAGTGCAGGCCAATTACTTTTTTCTCTAAATCTAGGTTTTTCGCTTTCGCATCTAATCATGTTGGATTTGGTTTACCTACGGAGTTGTAAGGCTACCTCGGTTGAAGCAGTGAAAGTACGGTTCATCTCAGGAGAGGTTGCAAACCTAGAATCCTTTCAGGTGTGTAAACATTGCCCAAACTGTTAATCGACAAAAGCCAAAAAATACGACTATTGGCTACACGAATGTGCACTTACTCATGTGGTAGATCAAACACGTAAAACGTGGGTGTTTGGTCGTAGAGGCCACCATGAGTGATTTCATTGGCTTAGGCCGTTTTGGGCCACGTTGGGCCTGAATGGACCGTGTACCCACCATAGACTCGTGGGCCCCACACGGGTAAACCACACTGGCATATGGAGATTATTGGGCCAGGCTGTGTAGTTCACACGACCAAGGATATTTTTGGGCTTTGTTGGCCACACGGGCGTGTTAGCCCACATGGGCCTGCAATATGGGCCTTGGGCCCATTTTCACTGTTTGACAGTTAAGGTTGCACGGGTCGTCCAAGATGACTGTGGACCTTCTGTTGGGTCATAAGCGTACCTGGACCCTTAATTGATAAAATGACAGTTTTGCCCCTATGTGCTAAAATGATTGTTTTGCCCTTACGAGGTAAAATGTTTGTTCTACCCTTATATGGTAAAATGACTGAAATGCCCCTACATGGTAAATTGACTGTTTTGCCCCTATGTGAGGTATTTATATATATGTACAAGTATGACTATATTTTAGCTTGCTATTTAAACTGTAATAGATACATGTATGATTCCATGACATGACTGTATGATGCATTGCATGGGGATGGGTTCATTATGATTGGAGGAACTGTACTGTACTGGCAGCTCTGCTGCAAATCATTGATGGCTTTAAGCCTATTTTATTGGCAGCTTTGCTGCAAATACTGTTTAGTGCTGCAACTGGTGCTATTTTGGAGTGTAGGGATGGGTGGGTTCATTTTATCCCCACATGGAGTGTAGAGCAGGACAGAGTGGAGTGTAGAGGCTGGTTGGGTAAGACTTGCATACTATTTAAACTGTTACTGCACTGATTATTGTTACTACTCTGTTTACTGTTAATGCAATGGGCCAAGGTCCAAACACATGATTGTTTCTGTATTGAGATGGGCTAAAGCCCAAACTAATATTGTCATTGTTACCAATATGGGCTTAGGCCCAGACTGTATTTGCTCACTATATGTTTGATTGCTTGTTTATAAAGGGATTACATACTGAGTTTTCGTAAACTCACCCTTCTGCTTATCTGCACAGGAAATCCTTAGGTGGATCAATGCTCCAAGGGACTCGAAGGTGGCCACACAATTGTTTTTGCTTCCTTTAATCTTTTAATTGATAAGTAATTTAAATTGGGTATTTTTATGTAATAAGGCCTCTCTGGATTTTATTTTTAATTTAAGGATTTATATTTCTTTTGCTTTAATACTGCTAGCAGTAGGGAAAAGACACGAGTTTTCAAAAGGATAAATGTTTTTCAAAAATACCATGGATACGTAACCAATTTAAGAGCTTCCGCAAGAAACAACGTTTTAAACAAACGACCTACATTTTGAAAATAAACGACAAGTCTTGAAATCATCTTCAAGGTCGTTCAAAAAGGTTGAATAGAGAATGGGTTTTTAACAATTTTGCACTTTACGAAAAACGCTTCAATGTAACATCGCCAGAGTTGGCCATAACGTCTAAGCCAGGTTTGGGGTGTTATACCAAAGCAATCTTTTACATTTAGTGGCCAGCACTTAGTACCACAGGTGATCGAAGCTATGGGATATGCATAGTAGCCTGCACTTAGTACTACACATGCGGCCTAACCATCTGTTACACGTAGTAGCCTGCAGTTAGTACTACACACGTGACCTAAAACCATTTTAAACACATAGTTGCCTTATATAGTACTACACATGTGTTCTCATTATGGATCATTCGTATCTTTTCTATTCCTAAGGTCCAATAGGGAAATTCCTCACTTTTCAACATTTTACCAATTCATCTATAATCAATTTCAATTCATAATGTACATCAAGTGATCATTCAATATGCAACCACCTTTCATATAATAACAAAATATTATAACATAAGTAAAAACGATATATTATTTACATATAAACGTACCTCGGTAGCACAATCGGTAAAAAGGACTTATTCGTCATATTCTTTGTTTTCCTCACGTTCTAAGTCCGCATCTCATTTTCCTTAATCTATAACAATACATTTAACTCATTTTTTCATCCTGCTACTCAAATTAGCCTAAATTCACATTTTGGAAAAATTTACATTTTTACCTTTAAACTTTATCATATTTACACTTTTGCCCCTAGGCTCGTAAAATGATTTTTATTCAAATTCCTTGTATCTTAAGCCTATCCAAATCATTTTCATAACTATAGCAGTGCATGATTTTCATTTATTCACACACTTACACACTTTTTACAACTTTTTACAAACTAGTCTTTTTTGACAATTTCACTGAAAATCACTTAGTAAAAGTCATTTATTACACACCGAACATTCATATTCTACCATTAAACATCAAAACTGTAACACCCCAAACCCGGCCTAGACGTTATGGCCGAATCTGACGTGCCACATTGGAGTTGAAAACCCACGTTCCGTTTTAGTGTTTTAAAACCTTATATTTTGTTGAGTTAACAAAGTGTATGGAAGCTGGGCACCAGGTAGGTATCCGAGATAGAGGAGGTGAGCCATGAAGGCTACTTAAGTACCAAGCTCTTTAATTGGATCCAATCCTAGACATGCCCACAACCATAGCCACACTTTGTCATATCGAGTTTAAATTTGTTTAAGTGGACGTCTTTGATAAATCGATTAATCGTGGTGTTGAGATATTTTGAAAACAAGTATCATTTTGAAAACACGTCCTAAGTCTAGCCCATTTGAACAATTATCAACCAGGTTTGAAGTTATTAAAAATAAAATAATCCCGAGAAGAAATAAAAGAAAAGTTAAAATGGCCTTATTACAACCCAAAAATAAATAATATTTAAAGGAAATTTAAAGAAAACCAACGCTTATTTAAAAGTCCAAAGACAATCACCGTGGCCACTCAATCCCTCCTTAAGTCCCCACATCAAGGCTCACCGCAAGGTTAAGGAAAGGGGTGAGTTTGGAAACTCAGTGTGCAACAAGCCCTTTCGAGCCCAAAACAATAACACTGTTGGGTCTAAGCCCAAATCCAATCTCAAACATGTATTGGGCCATAGCCCTTTTCATATTTCATATTTCATAACACCGGGCAAGCCTTTTCAAATTTCATATTCTCGGGCAAAGCCTTTATCAGAAACGGTATGGCCCTTAGGCCCATTTCAATATCACATATAATTTCAATGAAAGAATGCAACCCATTTGGGAGACTACTTAACCCACCATCCGCTACTCTCCACCCGTACCAACCAACACACCATGTGGGATTAACTCGACCCACCCCGCCATACTCTCCATCGGCAAAGATAATCGCTTTATCATATAACCGAGGCCTAGCCTCTTTTAATAATCGGGCAAAAGCCCTTTCAATAATCAGGGCATAAGCCCTTTTATAATCGGGGCATAAGCCCTTTTGATAATCGGGGCATAAGCCCTTTTGATAACCGGGGCATAAGCCCTTTTCACTTCCTCCATCCATATAAAACCCAACCCAATGCAGCTTATGATTACATCATGTGCATATCATACATATCATGTGCATATCATACATGTCATGTGCATCTCATACATACCATATTTATCAAAATCCCATGTATTAAAATCATACATAAACCCTAGGGGTATAATGGTCATTTTACCTAGGGCAAAACGGTCATTTTCATGGTATAAGGGTAATCTCATAATTTTACCAAAATTAGGGTTTCCATGTTCATTAACGATTACTAACAATCCATGGGTGCAAACAGTGATTCCGCCCATTTTAGCGAAATCGAGTTATTGGGCCTAAAACCCTAATGGGCCCTACTTAGCCAATTTCGTCATCTAGGCCCATTTAGCCTATATTCCATAACGGTTTTAACAGTCTTATCATTCCATATAATGATTTCGCTTTTCTACCAATTTTACCCAAATGGGCCCGAAAGCCCAATGGGCCCCACTTCTACCCCTTGAGGCCCAACTTACCAAGAACGCCAAAAATCACATTCTTACCGCTTCCATCGTTCTCGATCATCGCCTCATGGATTCTAACTAACTAGTGAGCGTTAAGCTTGCTCACAAGTCCTCAAAATGCCGAATTTTGGCATTTCGCTTTTCGGCATTTTATCGCTTTAAGCTATGAAAGGGTTCGTTACACACCTGATTTGCGATATTCCTTGACGAGATCTCCTATGCGATTTGTCCTATAATCAACCACTTATAGATTAGACCATGTTATTATTAAACCAAATCGAAAACTACCTATTATCATCACTTACACATTCGGCCACCATCCACAATGGCCCTTGGGTTCATACCTTTACCGAAGTTGATGACTAGATTTAGTCACTCCAATGATCCAAGCTTTTCACACACTCCTCGATCGGTAGCCTTTAATCCTCACTAGCACCAACAAACCAAATAACACCAAAAACCCTTTTAGCCTTAGTCGACAGAGGGGTTTTCAGCTTTTCTTAAACCACAAGATACAAATGGAAAGAAGGTTCGAATACTTACCAAGAGATCTACTCATTGAAGAACGTTCCAAATACCTTCCTACCCCATATCCGTTGTGAATCCAACTTAAACGTGCGTAGAAAATAGATCTAAATATTAATTCCCGAATCACTAAAATATGAAGCTTTGACTTTTCGTAAAATATTAATCTAAGCTATTTAGAGGGTTAGTACACACCGTTATGGGTTGAAGTTGAAACACTTCCAAAATCAATCGCCTCGATAACCACCACCGTCACTCAAACTTAACTAATCCAATATCAATATATGTAAATCCTAAGCACATCACCATACGGAACATAAGGGCATATTCGTCATTTTACCATACAGGGTATTTTGGTAGTTTTACAAATTGAGGGTATTACGGTAATTTCACAAACCAAGGGTATTTTAGTAATTTTGTAAATCGAGAGTAAAACAAAGAATTCAGTAAATCAAGGGTAAAACAAGAATTCTATAAATCGAGGGTAAAATGGTAATTCAGAATCGAGGTAAAACAGTAATTACGTAAATCGAGGGTAAAACGATAATTATGTAAATCGGGGGTAAAATGGTAATTATGTAAATTAGGGGTAAAACGGTAATTCTATAAATCGAGGGTAAAATAGTAATTTTGTAAACTGAGGGTAAAACGGTAATTCTGTAAATCGAGGGTAAAACGGTAATTTTACAAATCGAGGGTAAAACGGTAATTCTATAAATCGAGGTAAAACAAGAATTACGTAAATCAAGGGTAAAACAATAATTACAGTAACCGAGGGTAAAACGGTAATTCAGTAAATCGAGGGTAAAATAGTAATTACGTAACCGAGGTAAAAACGTAATTTCAGAATCGAGGGTAAAACGGTAATTTTACAAATCGAGGGTAAAACGGTAATTCTATAAATCGAGGGTAAAACGGTAATTTTACAAATAAAGGGTAAAACAGTAATTCTATAAACTGAGGGTAAAACGGTAATTCTGTAAATCGGGAGTACTTTGGTAATTTTACAAGTCGAGGGCATTTCAGTAATTGGTAAACTAAAGTATTCTAAACATGGATAACAATACGAATGGGCCTAAAGCCTATTCTCGGCCCAAATGGGCCCACACGCTCGTGTGGCCCTTTTAGCCCAAACCTAGCCACAGATATGCGATTCACCTAGCCTAGTCCAATATTTACTACTCAATCAAACAACTTATCCAATTGGGCCCGTAGGCCCATTGGGCCCACATGGCCCATTTCGGCCCATCGCGGCCCGAAGTAGCCATCCAACAACAAGAGTAGTGATAAATACACACCTGATAGGAGACTAGAGTTAATCCACGCTCCGAGCACTCTTAGCCGACGCCCAACCCAAACGAGCACGCCATACAGCGAAAGGGATCCACCAAGAAAGGTACATTTACTCTCTTCATGGTTCCTCTATTTAAAGCCACTTCACAACCACTCTTATATTAGCTTCGATGTGGGATCCTCCAACATTAGAGTTTAAATTCAACACCAACTCTTGCCGCCTGTTAGCAAAATAAGTGCTCTTTACTTGCCATGGGATTCAACCTATGCCTCCCCTTAAATGCTCCACACGCTACTTGCCACTAAGCCACAAGGCTTTTTGTGTCATATTTTATCCCCAATTAATTATAAGGTCTAAAGGCCAAAGTCCGTGTTCCCTTTAAAACCCAAAATAAATTGCAAGAGCCAAGGCTTGAACCCAGCTCCCATACAACCTTAATGACGCCACAACCACTAGACTACAAGCTTCCTTGTGTCATTTATTTAACACAATAATTTAAAACCCTCATCCAAGCATCCAGTTTTTTCACTTAATACCAAAATTTTTGCTAAAGCCCAAGTTTGAACCCAAGATTTCTCTAACACTTCTCAGGGCCATTAACCACCAAAGCGGGCATTTAATTGTGTCATTTCATTGCACAATTAAATACCTATATACAACCTCCTTACGGACCCCCACTCAAGGCCCAATACTTCTAGGCCCAAATTCAGGGTGTTACAAAAACACATGCATGTTATCCATGGGTAAATTTTTAAACACAAACCCTAGCACAAAATAATGGTGGAAATAGCTAAATCGAGCTACGAGGTTCTCAAAAATGTAAAGAACATTAAAAATAAGGCTAGAACAGACTTACAATCGAGCTTGGAAGCTTGAAAAACCCTAGCCATGGTTTCCCCTTGTGAAATTTGGCCATAGCTTGAAGATGGACACAATTTTGCTTTGATTTTGGCTTTTTAATTCTTTTAATTACTAAATGACCAAAATGCCCCTAACTTAAAAATATTCTATTTGACCTATTTCATGCCCATTTTTGTCCAGCAAATTATCAAATGGTCTAATTACCATTTAAGGACCTCCAATTTAAAATTTCATAACAATTGGACACCTCTAGCATGTGGAAATCAACTTTTGTACTTTTTACAATTTTGTCCTTTTGACTAAATTGAGTGGCCAAACGTTAAAATTTTCGAACAAAATTTTCACGAAATCATTTTGTGAAATCGTAGACCATAAAAATATAATAAAAATAAATTTTCTTACGTTGAATTTGTGGTCCCGAAACTACTATTCCAACTAGGCCTAAAATCGGGCTGTTACATATCAGGATAATCCATTATACCAATAAACTAAACTCATCCATTTCACAACAAGTCATTAAGCCATAATCAACATTTAGAAATTCTATATAAACCACATCACCAAGGGGCATTGGCACACACATGCATATATATATGAGCTTACAATCAATTTAACCAAAATGAGCCCATTTACATGGCCGAATACCAAATCAAGCCTTTGACAATTACAAACCAATACATTTGGCCAAAATCATGATGACACATATAACAAAATGACCAAGTCCCTATACATGCCATATACTCAAAATGCTAAATTTCATCAATACCCAAAATGGTAGTTTTGATAGTGTGAGGCGACTCTCCAACGATCCCCAATCTGAGCTAGCTTAGTGGCACTATAAGACATGGAAAATAAACAGAGTAATCTATATAGCTCATTAAGCCCGTATGTAAGAAATAAGCTAACCTTACCATACATTAACATGCAGTAATATAGCATAATATAATATGAATTTACCATAATTCCATGATCATAATTCATTCCATCACAACTTACCTCGGAATCATCATTCCAAAATTTTCTAAACATAAGCTATACGTACATCCATGAACCATCTCGTAATAGCATCACATTTATTCTCATTGTTGACATACCCGTGAACCACTCGGAATAATAATGTCGGATACTTTGGAATTTTGCACACTAAGTGTCACATATGCAGCCAATGCTATCTAAGTCTCATATCTCATAATTGCTCGCTCTTGAGCTATAGATGGGACTACTTACACAAGCTATTAGTCCAGATGTAACTATACGGTGTTGTTTACACAAGCTGTCAAGTAACCGCAACATATGTCGGTATACTCAGCCACCGGTAGGACGTACAAGACTAGCACCCTGATCATATAATCACATAACACATGGTAACCCTAGTGACATGTCACTTGTATCCTAATCTATTCCTAAGGTTCAAATAGGATTTCTTACTTATCGAATCATTGTCGAACTCGTTCATAAAATTAAACTCGTCCACATAGTCAATCATATAGTACATGCACTATTAAAGCATTTAAATACAATTATATTAAAGCTTAGTTAACATACGAACTTACCTCAGTTACAAAGATGGCTATTAGTTCAATTTAGTCCACAACATTGTTTTTTCCCCAGTCAAAACTCAAAATTTGTTTTTCTTAATCTATATTATCAAAGTTAACTTATTTAATCATCACATTATTCAATTCAACCCAAAAACACATTGTGGCAAAAAATTACATTTTTGCCCCTAAACTTTTAACATTTTACATTTTAGTCCCTAGACTCGTAAAATGATTTTCATTCAATTTATTCATTACCCAAGCCTAGTCGAACCTTTTTCATACTCATGACAGCCCACATTTTCCATTTATTTGCATTTTACCACACATTTTACAATATTTTACAAATAGGTCCCTTTTTTACATTTTCATCAAAAATCACCTTGTAAATATTGTTTAACTAACAACAAATATGCATTTTCTACCATTAAACATCAAAATACAAACTTACTCAACATGGGTAAAATTCTAGACTTTGATTTTCTTTCAAATTAGTCCTTAGAATAGCTAGATTAGGTTGAGACAACTTCAAAAACATAAATATCATGAAAATGGGGCAAGAACGGACTTACAATCGAGCTTAAAGTGGCCAAAACCCTAGCTATGGACTCCCTTGAAATTTCAACATAGGAAGTTGAAGATGAATAAATATTTTGACTTATTTTTAGCTTATTAAATCATTTAATTACTAGTTTACCAAAATGCCCTTAATGCAAAACTTTGGAATTTTATCTAACCATGTTTAGTTTTGTCCACTATGAAGTATAATGGTCTAATTACCATTTAAGGACATCTAATTTAGAATTTAATAACAATTAGACACCTTTAACTTATAGAATTCAAGTTTTGCACCTATTGCAATTTAGTCATTCTAGACAAATTGAGCACTCAATCGATAAAATTTCTTAATGAAAATTTCAGACAATTATTCTATCATGCTATATACCTTAAAGAAATAATAAATTCAATATTTCTACTTCAGATTTGTGGTCTCGAAACCACTATTCTGATTTAACCTAAAAATAGGCTATTACAAATCCTATCGCTCCGCAAGCTAACAAGTTTCCCTAGAATATCTAAGGTTGGCAGCTCGTCTCATAAAAGAGTCTGCCAAACCCTAGAGTTTGCCAATCTTTGAGTTTTTTCCAACTTTTCTTTAAAATGGTTTTTATTCAAAAAAATCATATTTGTTATATTAAAATAATTTGACAAATAAAGCTTGGTTCAACAACTACTTTCCGGCATAATAACAATATATGAAACTTATGTGTCAAAACTTATGTAAATAGTTCTACCAATGTCATCTATTTATGGGGAGGGATAGGAAAATTCTGGTTGAATAAGAATAACACAAATAATACTTATTTAATAGAAAACACTCCTCTAGTCTAGCAAGGAGAGAGGGGGCGGCACACCTTAATAATAACACTAGGGTTGTCGCCCCTCAAATGTAATATGAGGGGTTTTGGGCCTCTCTATATTAGGTCAAATTATGTATCCTTCTTGAACTTTTTACCCGACACTTTATAATAAAATCCAATTGAATACTTGTTTTCTATTTCCCAAAATAAATATTATTTATGTTTTTAATTTAATTAATGAAATTAACTAAATTAATATTAAAGTCATAACAACTTTTCCGTAAAAAATTTTTAGAAAATATTTAAGTTACTTGGATCCATAATAACTAATTAATTTAATTCCATTTTCAAACTTCAATTTTTAATTATAATTAATTAAATAATAATTTAAAACCTTAAATCAATTTTCAAGTCATTTTTATATTTACTGAGAAAATGCACTCATTTGGGAATGCGACCCATTTCTCTAACTTCATTATTTTCATTCATTTTTGTTCATTTGGTTTAACATGCATATCATTTTTTTTCAACAAACTAATTATAAACTGATTTATCCACAAAGTCATTCCACCATTGTATCGTGACTGAGCTCTCCTTAATTACATACAATTACAAAAGCTACTCAATAAGTGCACATCTAATGACCTTGTCATAAGTGTGTTACTCTCATAGGATCTTTTTTGTAACACCCTCAATCAACCTGATTTATTGAGTCTAAATTTCCGGTGTTACTACACATATTACTTAACAAAATATCAAACAATTGACAAACACTCCATACTTAAAACATTTTATATATTATTTTAACTGGAAAACTTAATATCTAAGAACAAGGGATAATATTTACAATAAATTATTACATCAGACTTGTTACAACCCATTACAATATAAAAGTTTATTAAAGATAGACTCTTAGGGTGTAACCTTAAACTACGTTGCATTTCCACTGAATGCATAATAACCCATTTCGTCGCTACTTTGGCGTACTCTTAGCGTCATCTTGGTGTATTCTCTTACCGTACACCTGAAACAACAAATATTGTAAGTTCAAAAGAACTTAGTGAGCTTTTTCCCAAAAATACATTGGCTGATACTTTATATTATTTGAAGAACATCTATGTGCCAACTATCATACTCTTCACGTACCCATTTCTTTCTTAACGAACTAATTGAAGGTTCTTCTAGACATTTCATAATATCCTCTTCCTTTTAGCTACAAAAGTACTAAACAAAATACTATACCTTCAAAGTCCACTTCTTACAACCATCTTTTCATGCATACTCTTATTCCAGAACCATTGTTCACAAATACTACTTTCTGGTAGATACATACACGTTTGGCGGATACTCAAATAGATTTAAATTTCATCAGTTTATAATGAAGTCATACTCTTCTTTGATACCCTACAAACTCACAATCATGATGAATTATACATATCGTTCAGATGAATCCCATACAACTTTATTACAGAACCTCGAATACTCAAAATATCAATAACTCAGATTACACATGATTTTAGAAGAATATATAGTATAACTCAGAAATGACAGATTCTAGATACTTTGATTCAACCTTACATGATACAGACAAACTTACACTAATAGATACTTATCTTAATCATATCTACGAACATACCCAAATTAAAGTGTGAATAGTTAATAGATGAGATCAATCAGTTAAACAGTAAAGAATATACTTTAGGGGAGAAGCTCAAAGCTCAAGAGGAACATCACAAAGAAGAGTTAGAAGGTCTACACCTTTCTAGCAAAGAAACTTTTAGAAAATTCCAAGAGGACATCACAAAGAACCTTAATGAAGCTTTGCCAAAATGGATGACCAATCTGATTCTACATGCCCAAGTGGTTGCATGTCCTCTTGGTCTTAGCCGAGTAGTTTTTAATTGTTTTACCGACATCTATTTAGTCATTGAACTTTAAACTTTAATGTTTACCATCCTGAGGGTGAAGAATGGGAAACCTTTTAGAGGGAGTGGAAACAGTCAGCTGACTATTTCATTCCTACCACGCCTGAAGTTAAAGATATTGAAGAGGACTCGACAAATGTAGAATAAAATCCTGAAGACCATCCTCCAAAAAAATAATCCCTACTGAGCCTCTAGACTAGCACGTCGAATGAGAGAATTAGAAATTTCTCTTGTTTGACCTTCCATTTCTCTTTTTATAATTCTTATAATATCATCTCTAAATTATTAATGAAACTAATATTTTGTTCCTTCATTATCTTTCTTGTCACAATGTTTTAAATATAACAAAACATGCTTTATACAAACAAGGTTTAACATATCTAAGAGACTAAGGCAAGCTCAGCATATTATGCATAGGGGTTGACTCACTTATTTGCCAAAAGATCGACTAAACCAATAACTCTGATACCAACTTGTAATGCCCTCAACCTGACCCGATTCGTTGGGTCTAAATTTTGGGTGTTACTACACATATTACTTAACAAAATATCAAACAATTGACAAATATTGCATACTTAAAACATTTCACTTATTATTTTAACTGAAAAACTTAATATCTAAAAACAAGGAATAGTATTTACAATAAATTAGTACATCAGACTTGTTACAACTCATTATAATATAAAAGTTTATTATAGATAGACTCTTAGCGCGTAACCCTACTGTATGCATAATAATCCACTTCGTCGCTACTTTGGCGTACTCTTGGCGTCGCGCCTCCTGGTGCATTCTCTTACTATACACCTAAAACAACAACAAGCATTGTAAGTTCAAAAGAACTTAGTCAGCTTTATCCCAAAAATACATTGGTTGATACTTTATATTATTTGAAGAACATCTGCACGCCAACTATCATACTTTTAATGTACCCATTTCTTTCTTAACTGACTAATTGAAGGTCTTTATAGACATTTCATAATACCTTCTTCCAATTAGCTAAAAAGTACTACTCAAAAGACAATACCTTCAAAGTCCACTCCTTACAACCATCTCTTCACCATACTCTTATTCTAGAACCATTGTTCAAAAATACTAGTTTTTGGTAAATACATACACATTTGGCGAATACTCACATAGATTTAAATATCATTAGTTTATAATGAAGTCATACACTTGTTCGATACCCTACAAACTTACAATGATGATGAATTATACATATCATTTAGATGAATCCCATACAAATTTATTATAGAACCCCGGATACTCAGAATACCAATAACTCAAATTTCACATGATTTCTGAAGAAGAAATAGTATACCTCAGAAATGACAAATTCTATGTAACAGCCCAATTTTAAGCCTAGTTAGAACAGTGGTTTCGGGACCACCAATCTAAGGTTAGAAAAAGTATTTTATTATTATTTTAGAGTTATAACATGTTTATTATAGTACATGAAAATTTTGGTGAATTAATTTTAGCATTTGAGAGCTTAATTGCGAAAAATGACTAAATTGCATATAGTTCAAAAGTCTTGAATTGATAGCTAAGGGTTTCAAATTGCCATGAAATTTAAATTAGGGGTCTTTAAAGGGAAAATAGACCCTTGGATTTTAGCTTGGCCGGCCATGAGACAAAGAAATTAAATGGTCAAGGTGTTAGGTATTTGATGACCTAATATGTGATAAAATAATACTAAAAAGTTTAGCCTTCATCTTTTTCCTCCACCCTTTCTTCTTGACCAAAAATATCAGCCATTAGAGGAGTTTTTGAAGCTTGAAATTTTAGCCACTTAGTCTCTCTACAAAGAAGTGGTTTTGAGGGCTTTTCTTGAATATTTTTGTACTTTTGAGATCCTTGTATCTTGAGCTTTCTATCAAGGGGACTATTTTGCAAAATGGTTGAAGGTCTAGGGTTTTTCCATGATAGTATACATGTTTTTTTCTAAAATTCTATGGAATAAAATGAATCATGGTTGTGAAATAAACAACTTTTGCAAAGAATTTCTCATGAAAACCCTAAAAATGACCATTTTGCATAAGTTGTAAAATAGGTGATAAATGTGTGAAATATTGATAATTTTGGACTGCTTCTAGTATAAAAAGTAATCGGCTAGGCTTGGTTAGTGAGAAAATGTGATAAAAATCAATTTTCAGACCTAGGGGTAAAATGGTCATTTTGTGAAAATTTAAGGGCAAAATAGTCATTTTACCCAATTATGAATTTTTGAGTGTCTAGAGTAATATGCTGATAAGATGAATGAATTTCTGTCATTTTAGATCAAGAATTACAAAATTCGGGCCTAGACCGGGAAAAAACGAAGCAAGTTGACTAAGCAGAGCTAGTCGACTATATTTTGTAATCCGAGGTAAGTTGTGTGTAAATAATACAACTACATTGTTATTATATGTGTTTGAATTGATATAGCATAAATTGGTCAATTGCGGTAATGAAAATACATTATGATAATTGAGATAATAGAACTCTCAAGTGAACCTTAGGAACAAATCGGATATTCGTGCCATGACATTTGGGTCATTTGTGCGCTAGTGTAAGACATGTCTGGGATATGCATCGACCACATTATGACAGCCAGTGTAAGACCATGTCTGGGACATGCATCGGCTACAAGATGTGTCAGTGTAAGACCATGTCAGGGACATGGCATCGGCATGGTTAAGTGAGAGCTAGTGTAAGACCATGCTTGGGACATGGCATCGGCCTCAATTTTGATATTCAGTGTAAGACCATGTCTGGGACATGGCATCGACTTAATGGATGAGCCAGTGTAAGACTATGTCTGGGACATGGCATCAGCATTACACCCTATGTTTGAGGCTTAATGAATATCCGATAGCATTCCAAAGGGTTCAACGATGAGAGTTATAGTTTAAGTTAAACAAGGAAAGTATAACCATGTTGCGAGTGGTACAAGTACCTATTTGAAATGTATGAGATGTGAGCTCAATATATGTTATGTGAATTGTATTGGATAGTGATGAGTAAGTTGTGCTTATGCCTACTTTTGTATTACGAACTTGATGGTAAAGTTGTTGTTATGTTTATTTGCATGCAACTCACTAAGCCTTTTGCCTACTCCCTCTCCTTCCCATTTTCTTATAGTGCCACATAAGTAGCTCAAGAATCATTAGACGTCGAAGGCATCGATCACACTATCACCCGTAGCACTTGGTACAATTGGGTCTTTTATTTTGATTATGACATGTATAGGACCCTGACTTTTGAGTTTTGTGTCATTATTAATTGGCCAAATGTGTTGGCTTACTTTAGCATTTGATTCATTTTGTATAAGGCCATGGAAGATGGCTAATATTGGAAGTTATTATGTGAATGCAAGCTAGTCTTTCATGAATGTGAAATTGTTAGCAAGGTTGAATATATGTAATGTATATAGGTTTTAACTATGGTTGCTTGGTTGAGAAACCATATTAAGTTAAACTTTTTTATGTTGTCTGATGTTAGATTGTGTTTTAGGGTGACAAAGGCTTGGTAGATAGCCTTATATTGTCCACACGGGTAGATACACGGGTGTGTGTCTAGGCCATGTGTGACACACTATCAGCCCTGTGGGCGTGTTGTTCAGCTGTGTGTCCCCTACACATAAAAATTTGCAAGTCAGAATGCATGGTAGTAAACACACGAGTAGAGACACGGCTATGTGTCTCAACCGTGTGAAGGGCACGGCCTAGCACACGGGCTTGTGCCTTGGCCGTGTGCCCTAAATTGGATGCTGACATCAGAAACAAAATGTCAAGGTTTTTAGACACGGGCTAGGATACGGGCATGTCATGGCCATGTGAAAACCCCTATAGGTTCGAATTTAGAATTTAATTTACACGGGTATGGGACACGAGCGTGTCCCTGATGCTTAGGCCGTGTGTGTCACACAGGCCATCAGCACAGCCATGTTATAATGACACATGGGTGTGTTGCCCTTCCACAAGGGCATGTTTCCTGTTTCAAAATCCATTTTTATTTAGTCAGTTTAAGGACCCGAGTTGGTTCCAAATGGTTTCCAAGGAAAGTTTGAGGCTTCGTAGGCCCATCCGAAAGAGTTTTAAATTTGACCAAGTCTTGGTGACTCGGAAATGATTGTATGCATGTGGTTAAGTATGGTAATGCCTCGTGCCCAGTCCCGACCTCGGACTTAGGTAAGGGGTGTTATATTCTACATACTTTTATTCAACCGTACATGATACAGACAAACTTACACTAACAGATACTCATCTTAATCATACCTATGAACACACTAAAATTAGAGCGTGAATAGTTAAAAGTAGAGATCAATCAGTTGAAGAGTAAAGAATCTACTTTAAGGGAGAAGCTCAAAGCTCAGGAATGTCACAAAGAAGAGTTGGAAGGTCTACACCTTCTAGAAAAGAAACTTTTAGAAAACTCCAAGAGGACACTACAAAGAACCTTAATGAAGCTTTGCCAAAATTGAGGTCCAATCTGATTCTACTTGCCTAAATAGCTACATGTCCTCTTGATCTTAGTCGAGTAGTTTTGTGAAATCTCTACTTAGTCACTGAACTTTAATGTTTGCCATCCTGAGGATGAAGACTGGGAAACCTTTTATAGGGAGTGGAAACAGTCTGCTGACTTTTTCGTTCCTACCACGCCTAAAGCTAAATATAATAAAGAGGAATCAGCAAATGTAGAACAAAATCCTAAAGATCATCCTCCAACAAAAAACGTCCCTACTGATCCCATAAACCAGCTCGCGAATGGAAAGCAATAGAAATTTATCTTGTTTCACCTTGCATTTCTCTTTCTATCATTCTTGTACTACCTTCTCTAAATTATTAATGAAACTAACATTTCTTGTATTACCTTCTCTAAATTATTAATGAAACTAACATTTTGTTACCTTATTATCTTTCATGTCATAATGTTTTAAATATAACAAAACATGCTTCATAAAAACAAATGTTTAACATAGCTAATAGACTGAGCCAAGCTCGACATATTATGTATACAAGGTTTACTCACTTATTTGCCAAAAGATCAACTAAACCAATAGCTCTCATACTAACTTGTAACACCTTCAACCTGACTCGATTCATCGAGTCCAAATTTTGGGTGTTACTGCACTTATTACTTAACAAAATATCAAACAATTGACAAATACTCCATACTTAAAATTGCAACACCCATAACCTATATCCGTCGCCAGAATAGGGTTACGGAGCATTACTAGAGTTTACAGAACAATTTCATGTAATTCATGTAATTTATTATTCATATCTGAAATTAATCATACTGTCCCCTGAATGGACCCTCAAGGCCCAATTTAAACATTAGAATCAAATCAGGACTAAATCGGGATCTCAGAAATTTTTTCATAAAATTTCAAAACTTTTCTTATATACAGGGGTCACACTCTTGTTTGAGTAGCTTGTGTGGCTCACACGGCCAAGCGACATGCCCATGTTTCAGGCCATGTGGGCATTCGATGTGAGGTACACGGCCTTCTCTCGAATCGTGTCCTTACCCGTGTAACTCTCTGACTTGTGTCACACAGCCAGCCACACACCCGTGTGCTAGGCTGTGTGGTCAATTTAATTTTCAGAAATTAGGTGCAGGTTTCACACGACCAAGATACACACCCGTGTTCTAGGCCATGTGTCACACATAGCTAAGACACACGCCCGCGTCTCTGCTCGTGTGCCCAATTATGGGCATTCTGTGTCACACACGGTGAAGATACACGCCCGTGTGTCTACTTGTAGGGACAAAATAAGGATATTTCCTAGCCTTATTTCTCACCCAAATTTAATCTTCAACCTACAACAACATTTGCATATATTTTCCAACCAATTCAAGTTATATAAATCAAGCAAACATCAATAACATGTATGAAATAGTATCACATATTCATACGATCAAACTTACCTTCTTGTAACGATTTATATTTTACCCTAATTTAATTTAACCAAACCACATACATATAAGCTAAACATGATATATATATATATATATATAACCTTATAATAACATACCAAAACAATCCATTTTTAGCCATTCCACTGGCTAAGTTACAAATAACTATTTACATGCCAACATAGGCCAAGTTAACCTATACATGCCATTATATCAAAATAAGATTACTTTTTATACCTAAACAACTTGGAGAATAATGTGATGATACTCCGACTGATATCCAACCTTTACGAGCTTCTGACCACTATAAAACAGAGAAAAGAAAACCTAGTAAGAATTTAATGTTTAGTAAGTTTGTATAATAGGAATTTAGCTTACCATATATTTACATATAAGATAAGCATACAATAATGCATCCAAGCAATTTGGTTTATAGCCTAAAACACCACTTCACCAATCATGTTAGTCAAGTATTTCACATAATACCAAGAACATGGATAAGCTTATCATTTAATGTCTTTCATATACATATGATTTCCATAACATTTTTCCATATTACATGTACACTTTAATGACAGATACTTTCAAATTCAGTTTAGCCATGTCAGAACTTTACCTGTTGAATTTATTTGAAATATCGATGGATACATTCATATAGTACACTTTAGTGTACACTACTATAATTTTTCAATTCATTTCCAGGGGTACCTAATTAGGGCATATAATCAGGAAGCACTGTAATATCCTGATTTTGGGCCTAGTCGAAATAGTGGTTTCGTGACCACAAAATCCGATATAGAAATAATTATTTTATGATTATTTTAAGGTCTATGATATGATTGCATGATTGTGTGAAAATTTCGTGAAAAATTTTATGCATAAAGTGCTTAATTTGAAATTTGGGACTAAATTGAATAAATTGCAAAACTTGTGTTCTAGAAGTATTTTGCATAAAATTGAATTAGATTATTAATTAGAGGTCCTTAAAGAGTAATTTTACCAATTTCTAAGTCTATGGACAAAAAATTGGACATGGATGAAATTTTGGAAAGTTTAGTAGTAAGGGCATTTTGGTCATTTAGGGTAAAATGAATTAAAATACAAAATTAAAAGCCAATTTTGCTCATCTTCAACCCCATGGCCGAATATAGCAAGGAGAAACCATGGCTAGGGTTTTCAAGCTTCCAAGCTCGATTGTAAGTCCGTTCTAGCCTCGCTTTTAATGATTTTTACGTTTTGGAGTCCCTTAGCTCGATTTAGCTTATGCTAGCAATAATTTAACCTAGGGTTTATATTTGGAAAAATACCCATAGGTGAAATTTGTGTATTTTGGTGTTTTATGATAGAATATGAGGTTTTAAATTATGTTAGACAACTTGTGCTACTCGGTTTTAAGTGAAAACGAGCAAAAGGGCTTAATCGGTAAAAATACGATAGTCATAAGTACATGTTAGAGTGAGAATTTGATGTTGCCATAGAAGGAAAAATGATCAGTATGTCATAAAACATAAGAAAATAGGCTGAATTTTAATTTACGAGCTTTGGGGAAAAAGTGTAAATATGCAAAAGTTTAGGGCAAATTGTAATTTTTCCAAAATATGATTTTGGGTCAATTTGAATAATGTGAGTCCTAATTAGACTATATTTTAAATGATAGAGCAAGGAAAACTGAAATTGGCTAAAATGGGGAAAATACCAAGTGGTGGACGAAATGGTAAAATAGCCATTTTCGCATACGAGGTAAGTTCATATGTAAATGTTGGTAACATAGTTATTATTTTAAATGTTTTAATGTTTTTAAATGATATGATAATTATTATGAAATATTATACTTGTGATAATTGTTTGATAATATGTCAAATTATGTGATATACTTGGAAAATGTGAAATACTACCGAGTATCGGTATCGGCATTTCGTAGAAGATGGTTGAGACACATGATTGGGAAAAAGGTCCCGTTGAACCTTAGGAATGGATTAGGATACAAGTGACATGTCACTGGGATATTTGGGCATCCGAACTCGTTGAGTTGAGTCCGAGTTCACTTATGGATGCGAGCGTCCGAACTCGTTGAGTTGAGTCCGAGTTCGTGAGATGTAACTAGGCATCCGAACTCGTTGAGTTGAGTCCGAGTTCACTTATGGATGCGAACACCCGAGCTCGTTGAGTTGAGTCCGAGTTCACTTATGGGCGGGTTACATGGTAGCTTGGCTACATATGTGGCACTTATGTGCAAACTTTCCATGTATCCGAATTATATTCCGATGTGTTCAACGGGTAAAGTTCTACTCAAATGGAGGAATACTCAAGATGAAAGGGACGTATTGGTAAGTGTTGTGAAATGGATACTTTGAACAGGTATGTACTTAACCCTCGGGTTGAAAACTCGATATAACAACAATATGGTAAGATGATAAATGAAAAGGTGATATGAATGTCTTGGTGATGATTATGCAAATGATGTTTTATGTTTGCTTATATGGTTATGTTACTTGCTATTTGCATGTGAGCTTACTAAGCATTTATGCTTACTCCTCCTTTTCATTCCTTGTAGTGTTGACAAGCCAGCTCGGAAATCGGAAACGGTCGGAGGCACGCCACACTATCCAGTATACCATCTTGCCATAATGGCTTGTATATTTTGAGTATGGCATGTATAGCATTATAATCATTTTGTATATATGGTCTTATGATATGGTTATTGAGTGGTATGGAAATAGAAATGCTTGGTAATGATTAGCCATTGGAATGGCTAATCATGATCATATTTGGTATTATGTATGTCAAATTGCTAGCTAATCCATGGAAACCATGAAATAGGTAAAATTTACCATAAAATAGATTCAGACAGCAGCAGTGACGTGAGTTTAAAAAATCACTAAAAATATTAGAAATGGAATTAAATAATGAATAAGTTATGGAATCGAAGCTTGATGAGTCTATTTTCATATGGAATAAGCGAAACAGGTATATGAGCTATATTTTATGAGATTTTTAAATTTTTGTGAAACAGGGCCAGAGCGATTTCTGGATCCCCTGTTCTGATTTTGGAAATTTACCATAAATTTTACAAAGATAATTAGAAATCACAATTTATATGTACAGATTCCTTATTGAGTCTAGTTTTATTAGAGACAAACGGCATAGTCATTGAAGCTCTGTACAGGGAGATATCTGATTCGTAATACACAGAGGTCAGAGTAGTTGAACCCTGAAACAGGGGAGAATTTAACTAATAAACTGTACTAATTGGCCCAACCAAAAATTCTAGAAAAAAATTAGTACATATATATATGAGTCTAGTTTCAGGAAAAATTTACGGAATTGGATTTCGAGTTTCGTAACTCGAGATATGATTTTTAAAGCGACTGTGATGCAGTTAGCCAGCTTGTCTGGAAATTTTAAAATAAATTGTATGAGCTGTTTAATTAATGAATTAAGTCCGTTAACACCTCGTGTTTGACTCAACAACAGTATTGGGTATGGGGTGTTACATTTAGTGGTATCGAGCAGGTTTAGTCGGTTCTCGGACTAACCTAGCATGTGTAAAAGTTTAGCTATACATGCCACCGATCCGTGATAGTGTGATGTCTTCCGACGCGTATAAGTACCGCCTTATTTAGACAGGTACTCTCCAACCGAAATGTGCCGACCATGTTCAATGTTATGTGAAGATATTTGAGTAAAATTATGATTATGATAAGTCTCGATTCAAAAAGTACGAATAAAAGTTTATGATACATATGTGATAATATGTGAGATGAAAGTTCATGTTGTGATAAATATCTATATTTGCTTAATGCTCATACGATGTAGTGTATGTAGCTTACTTGATAAGATGAACGGAATAAATAAAAAGTAGTAGAGGTATGAATAAAGGTCATAATATCATAATACGAATGAAAATGTCCTTGTCTTGATTGGACGTTGAATGTTGATGAATGTTAATGATATACAATTTTTTATGAGATAAAGGATTATAATGAAATGAACTTATCTATGTTAAATTGTTGGACCGAATTGTATGATTGTAATGATATGTACATGATGATGCACGAAATGAAAGTTGTGATTGTGATGCAAATATTTATGTTTGTTTGGCCTTATATAATGTCATGAGCATGAATTAATTTAATTAAATGAATGGATAAGTAAAGCTATCTAGAAAACATAGAATGTATGCATAAGTATATTGTCTAAATGGGACAATAGGAAAATTGGTGTAAGCCAACATGAATGAATGACATGATTTTGATGATGTTACTATGATGATGGAAGTTGTGTCATATGTGTATGTATAAGAAAGTCGAGTCGAGGTCCTACAACCCTCCCCTTACCAAAGTGGTACTTATAATGGAATTTCATGAGATTTGTATTGAATAAGTTTTCGTTGAGAACCCAAAGAGTTCAAGGATAGAATAATTATAAGTATGATCCGAGATTGAAAATGAGCTGATAAGTAAAGTCGAGCCGTAAAAGTATCGGATTGATATAAAGATTATTGGAATTATGCACTGTCCAGTTAGAGAAGGAATTCTCTTTGGTAAATCGAATTACTCAAGTGCAAGGTCGAGAAAAGTGTAAATCGAAATTTATTCAGAATCGACATTCTTTAGTGAATGATTTAATATGAAATTTGTGACGGCAGAACTAGTTGGGGAAATGATATTTCAAATGTGAATTATCTGAGTGTGACAGATTATGACCGGATGATTTAGCGATCTCTTTTGAGATGTTCTATGTGTTCACCCGTTCTCGTAAATATTTCTATGGCTATTGATCTTCAAGAAATTCTTGTTATATGGGAATGTCTTCTAATTTTGGTGTTGGATGAAAGCATTGGTAGTCCTGATGGTTTATAATTTATATTGCTCTATTTTATCGGTATTCTATTTCATTTCGTCGATAAGAATTGATGAGAGAATTCATATGATATTATGATTCTGCTTTCTTCTACTTGATGCTTCATCTAATATATATGTATGGGAAGATATATTGATCTTGTTATATTTGATTTCAGTGGGATTAAATGATGTTTTCTTTTGGACTTTCTTTCTTTGAAGAATTATCGTGGTATTCTGTATTTTCTCTATGAATTTGGTTTTCGATTCTCCCATAGTATCGTATCTTGGGTTTCTTTATCCCGGATCTCTTTATTCGGATTTCTTTATTCGGGTTTCTCTATCTTGGATTTCTTTATTCGGTTTTCTTGTTATCTTTGTTCCATAATTTGTCAATTCGACTCATGTTCAAGTGGGTTCTGCAATTTCCATGATAATCATGTCAAATATGACTATACTTCTAAATTGATCTTGGTAATGTGGTGATTTTAGTATTGGGATTTTTTCTAATTTCGTAAGGATTTGACATCAAGAAAGGCATAGGTGATAAAAGCGCGAGTTTTAGTCGGTATGGTAAATTATTTATTTGAAAGATTTCATGTGACAATTATGTCGGATTATTTTTCCCAAGTTTGATAATAGAATTTCATTTTGTACAGATCAAAGAGTAAATAGTTTGAACGAGAAGTCTATATTTAATAGAAAGAGTTGAATATTAGTTTAAGTCACTACGAATGATAAGGTTTCCATCTTGTGAAAGCTGAAAAGTTTATTACATGTTGACAGAGTTCGGATAGATGAGAATATTGGTAACCAAGCGTCCGAACTAGACTAGTCTACATTGAGCAAAGACTTCGACTTTCAAGAATGTATTGTTGTATGAATTGTGATGTGTTTCAAGACGGTGAGGTAATGTGATAGTTTAGAGCATCCGATGTTACATAAAATCGGAGTTGTTAAAGGGTTAAAGCCGAGCATTGGGATCTATCAAAATTATCCTTGTCAATGTTGATATTGGGATGGAAATGAGAAGGATTATTCTTGAGGCCATATCAGAATTATTTCTATGGCGGAAAGAGGAAAATGTGATGTATCCTATTGTTAAATGTTTGGCGAGATCTATAAATCACATCTGTATTGAATGAATTCCTACTCATCAGATTCATGGAATTTCGTGTCTCTTTGATTGTTGGATTTCTTGGAATTCCGGTCTCCATTAAATCAAGTTGAGATCCGGGTTTTATGTCATGATATCATGGGAAATTAAGAAGGGTTGAAAATTTAAGAACAGTTGAGAGTTGAGACTGTAAGCTTTTAGATCATATGAGAAATTGAAGAGATGTATTGGAGGTACAGTCTAAGTGCAAATTCTTCGGCACCAAATATGAGATTAAAAGTGAAGACCACTTTTCTGGTAAGATTTTCGGGGACGAAAATCCCTGAAGGGGGGGAGAGTTGTAATATCCTGATTTTGGGCCTAGTCGGAATAGTGGTTTCGTGACCACAAAATCCGATATAGAAATAATTATTTTATGATTATTTTAAGGTCTATGATATGATTGCATGATTGTGTGAAAATTTCGTGAAGAAATTTTATGCATAAAGTGCTTAATTTGAAATTTGGGACTAAATTGAATAAATTGCAAAACTTGTGTTCTAGAAGTATTTTGCATAAAATTGAATTAGATTATTAATTAGAGGTCCTTAAAGAGTAATTTTACCAATTTCTAAGTCTATGGACAAAAAAATTGGACATGGATGAAATTTTTGGAAAGTTTAGTAGTAAGGGCATTTTGGTCATTTAGGGGTAAAATGAATTAAAATACAAAATTAAAAGCCAATTTTGCTCATCTTCAACCCCATGGCCGAATATAGCAAGGAGAAACCATGGCTAGGGTTTTTCAAGCTTCCAAGCTCGATTGTAAGTCCGTTCTAGCCTCGTTTTTAATGATTTTTACGTTTTTGGAGTCCCGGTAGCTCGATTTAGCTTATGCTAGCAATAATTTAACCTAGGGTTTATATTTGGAAAAATACCCATAGGTGAAATTTGTGTATTTTGGTGTTTTATGATAGAATATGAGGTTTTAAATTATGTTAGACAACTTGTGCTACTCGGTTTTAAGTGAAAACGAGCAAAAGGGCTTAATCGGTAAAAATACCTAATAGTCATAAGTACATGTTAGAGTGAGAATTTGATGTTGCCATAGAAGGAAAAATGATCAGCATGTCATAAAACATAAGAAAATAGGCTGAATTTTAATTTACGAGCTTTGGGGCAAAAGTGTAAATATGCAAAAGTTTAGGGCAAAATTGTAATTTTTCCAAAATATGATTTTGGGTCAATTTGAATAATGTGAGTCCTAATTAGACTATATTTTAAATGAGAGAGCAAGGAAAACTGAAATTCGGGCTAAAATGGGGAAAATACCAAGTGGTGGACGAAATGGTAAAATAGCCATTTTCGCATACGAGGTAAGTTCATATGTAAATGTTGGTAACATAGTTATTATTTTAAATGTTTTAATGTTTTTAAATGATATGATAATTATTATGAAATATTATACTTGTGATAATTGTTTGATAATATGTCAAATTATGTGATATACTTGGAAAATGTGAAATACTACCGAGTATCGAGATCGGCATTTCGTAGAAGATGGTTGAGACACATGATTGGGAAAAAGGTCCGTTGAACCTTAGGAATGGATTAGGATACAAGTGACATGTCACTGGGATATTTGGGCATCCGAACTCGTTGAGTTGAGTCCGAGTTCACTTATGGATGCGAGCGTCCAACTCGTTGAGTTGAGTCCGAGTTCGTGAGATGTAACTAGGCATCCGAACTCGTTGAGTTGAGTCCGAGTTCACTTATGGATGCGAACGCCGAGCTCGTTGAGTTGAGTCCGAGTTCACTTATGGGCGGGTTACATGGTAGCTTGGCTACATATGTGGCACTTATGTGCAAACTTTCCATGTATCCAATTATATTCGATGTGTTCAACGGTAAAGTTCTACTCAAATGGAGGAATACTCAAGATGAAAGGGACGTATTGGTAAGTGTTGTGAAATGGATACTTTGAACAGGTATGTACTTAACCCTCGGGTTGAAAACTCGATATAACAACAATATGGTAAGATGATAAATGAAAAGGTGATATGAATGTCTTGGTGATGATTATGCAAATGATGTTTTATGTTTGCTTATATGGTTATGTTACTTGCTATTTGCATGTGAGCTTACTAAGCATTTATGCTTACTCCTCCTTTTCATTCCTTGTAGTGTTGACAAGCCAGCTCGAAATCGGAACGGTCGGAGGCACGCCACACTATCCGTATACCATCTTGCCATAATGGCTTGTATATTTTGAGTATGGCATGTATAGCATTATAATCATTTTGTATATATGGTCTTATGATATGGTTATTGAGTGGTATGGAAATAGAAATGCTTATAATGATTAGCCATTGGAATGGCTAATCATGATCATATTTGGTATTATGTATGTCAAATTGCTAGCTAATCCATGGAAACCATGAAATAGGTAAAATTTACCATAAAATAGATTCAGACAGCAGCAGTGACGTGAGTTTAAAAATCACTAAAAATATTAGAAATGGAATTAAATAATGAATAAGTTATGGAATCGAAGCTTGATGAGTCTATTTTCATATGGAATAAGCGAAACAGGTATATGAGCTATATTTTATGAGATTTTAAATTTTTGTGAAACAGGGCCAGAGCGATTTCTGGATCCCTGTTCTGACTTTGGAAATTTACCATAAATTTTACAAAGATAATTAGAAATCACAATTTATATGTACAGATTCCTTATTGAGTCTAGTTTTATTAGAGACAAACGGCATAGTCATTGAAGCTCTGTACAGGAGATATCTGATTCGTAATACACAGAGGTCAGAGTAGTTGAACCCTGAAACAGGGGAGACTTTAACTAATAAACTGTACTAATTGGCCCAACCAAAATTCTAGAAAAAATTAGTAGATATATATATGAGTCTAGTTTCAGGAAAAATTTACGGAATTGGATTTCGAGTTTCGTAACTCGAGATATGATTTTTAAAGCGACTGTGATGCAGTTAGCCAGCTTGTCTGGAAATTTTAAAATAAATTGTATGAGCTGTTTAATTAATGAATTAAGTCCGTTAACACCTCGTGTTTGACTCCGGCAACGGTATCGGGTATGGGGTGTTACAAGCACACTCTCGAGCCCTGTAACGGAAAGCTCACACAGAGCCATTTTGGGAAACACATAAAAAGTCTATAAAGAAGCTTATCCGAACTATATAATGAGAAGCTCATAAGAGCCATAATCGAGAAGTTCACAAAGAACCATATCCAAAAGCTCACAAAGAGCAATGTAACGAGAAGCTTCGGATAACCAATATTGGGAAGTTCAAGCAAGCACTATCGGGAAGCTCACAAAGAGACAATTTAAAGGGAAGCTCATAAAAAGCCTATAATTAGGATGTTCATAAGAGCTAAGGTGTGTCCAAAAAAAATGTAAGATCATAACCTATCGGGACGCTCCGAAAAGCTATAAAGGGAAGCTCGAGAGGGCTAATACGATATGCTTTTTTGAGCTATGGTGTGTCTGCAACATATGCAAGACCACAACCAATACAGGAAACTTGTATCCATCGATTTTCATTTGATCAAACAAAGCTTAACATTTATTATGAATTATCAGATATTCAATCAATTTCATATACATGACAATTATACAATTCACATATACAACATTTAATTCAAACATATAAATTGTACACAATTTAGTTACACGAACTTACCTCGATTCTTGTTCATATTTAAAAGTCTACTAATTCAAAACTTTTTGTTTTCCTCGATCCAATTCCGTATTTGGTCTTTCTGGATCTATATAAATTATAACAGCCTAATTTTGGGGCTAGTAGAAACAGTGGTTTCGAGACTACGAATCCGACACAGTAAAATTTTTTTAATTATATTTTTATGGTCTACAGTTTCATAGGATGATTTTGTAAAAAAAAATTTCAAAAATTTTGACGTTTGGGCACTCAATTTAGTAAAAAGGACTAAATTGTAAAAAGTACAAAAGTTGAGTTCTACATGCTAGAGGTGTCCAATTGCTATGAGATTTTAAATTAGAGGTCCTTATATGATAATTAGACCATTTGTTAAGTTAGTGGACAAAAATGGACAAGGTGAGATAAAATTTTAAAGTTTGACAAAAAGGGCATTTTGGTCATTTGGTAAGTAAAAGAATAAAAAGGGAAAATAAAGCCAAAATTGTGTCCATCTTCTCCTACCTTGGCTGAAATTATCAAGACATCGTAGCTAGGGTTTTCTTCAACTTTCAAGCTTGATAGTAAGTGCATTCTAGCCCCGTTTTTAATGTTCTTTACATTTTTGAAGTCCTCGTAACCCGATTTACCTATTTCTACCATTATTTTGAATAGGGTTCATGTTTAAAAATTTATCCATGTGTGATATGCATGTATTTTGATGTTTGATGGAAGATATTGTATGTTCAAGGTGTGATAAACAAATTTTGCTAAGTGATTTTTCATGAAAATAACTAAAAAGGCCCTATTTTTAAAAAGTTGTAAAATGAGTAGTATAAATCTGATTTGATGAAAAATGTGGGCTGATATAAGCATGTTTATGGTTCGACTAAGCTTGGGTAATAAAGAAATTGAGCACATTTCATTTTACGAACCTAAGGACTAATTTGTAAAAATGTGAAAATTTAAAGGAAAAAAGGTAATTTTTCCATAATGTGATGTTTGGAATAATTTGAGTAATGTGAATATTAAATAAGTTAAATTTGCTATTATAGATCAAGAAAAACGAAGTTTAGACCTTGATCGGGGAAAGAATAAGGTGTTTGATGATAAAATCCATTTTTCCTATTTTTGTACCGAGGTAAGTTCGTATATAAATAATGTATTATTATTCATGCTTTAATTGTATTTATTGTATGAATTGAGATTTACACTTTGAATGAATTCGAAAAAGTTCGACAATCGAGAAAATCCTGGTTGAACCTTAGGAATAGTTAGGATACAAATGTCATGACATTAGGGTTATTTGAGTTTACGTGTAAGACCATATCTGGGATATGGCATCGATATGAGATTTCGTGTAAGACTATAGCTGGGCTATTGGCATCGAATTGAGATCCCATGTAAGACCATATCTGGGATATGGCATTGGTATGGTACTATGTGTGTGAGATTTCCCGAGTATCGTTTGGTATTCCAAATGGTTCAACGGGTAACTTAACGGCCATGTTAAAGTTATCAACAATTATGGTATGTTGTGGAAGACAATGGTATGCTGCAAGTTGGTACAGGTATGTACACCAAAACTCATGCTTAATGAGCTTGATATGTGATGAACCCACGGTAAGGTTTGATTGAGTAAGTTACAATGTTAAGGGTTTAATATCATCTATGCCAAGTTTGATTATGAGATTTACAATGATACCTATGTTAATTTATTTCGTGTTAAAAATATGTTAAAATGTGTTTATGATGCCTATTATTTATATAGGAACTTACTAAGCTTTAAAGCTTACCCCCTTTCTTTTCCCTTGTCTTATAATGTCACCAAGCCGACTCAGGGATCGAAAACGATCAGAGATCCATTCACACTATCAAATTACTATTTTGGGTACTTATGATTCCATTATTTTGAGTATGGCATATATAGGGACTTGGTCATTTTGTTATGTGTCATATTTGATTTGGCAAAATGTGTTGGCTTATAATGATTGATAATTCATTTTCTAGATGGACATTGAAATTGGCTAATATTGGTTACGTATATATATATATATATATATATATATATATGCATATGATGATGTTTCCATGGATGTGAGAATTTGCATGGATTGAGTTCATAAGTAGGTGATGGTTATATGTGGTAGATGGTTGCATGTAAATGATACATTGATATCTTGGTTGTGGTTGAATTATTTGTATGTATATGCTTGAATTGGTGTTGGTTATTGTTGTGAAGGTTGGTGCAAGTAAGGGTGGTAGAATGGCTTGGTAAATAGCCTTATTTTTGTCCACACGGGCGTGTGTCTAGGCACTGTGTAACACACGGCTTGCCCTATGGGTGTGTGATCCGGCCGAGTGTCCTCTGCATTTTTGAATTTTAGCTTCAAATTGGCCACATGGGCAAAGACACGGCCATGTGTCTCAGCCGTGTGAAGGAAAAGGCCCAGGGACATGGTTGTGTGCCCAGGGCGTGTGAAGTCTGCGCCTATTTTATGAAAAATTATTAAAATTAAATCGCCCACACGGCCTAACTACACGGGCGTGTGACTTGACCGTGTGACTTCAAATTGTTGATGGTGTCATAAACAGAGAGTTACACGGGTTAGGGACACGGGGGTGCGTGACCACACAGCCTACCCACACGAGCATATCCCAAGCCACATAGGCTTGTGACCCCTATTTTAGTGAAAAAATTTCTAAGTGTTTGGAAACATTTCTAAAGTTTTCAGGTTAGTCCCAAACTATTCCTAATGCATGTTTTGGGCCTCGTAGGCTCGTTTAAGGGACGATATGAATGTTTTTGAAAAATTTTAAATTTGAGTGGAAATTCTTGTCTCGGTTTTGAATGTTTGTTTGAGTTTAAGTCCGGTAATGCCTCGTTCCCTATTCTGGTGTCAAATACGGGTAAGGGATGTTACATAAATTAATTTAATCTTCAATTTAATACAATTCATATTCAATTGGATTCAATTTACACTCTAGGCAAAATTACTATTTTGCCCCTATACTTTTCATAAATTCTAATTTCGTCCCTAGCCTCGAAAAATGAAATTCATGCAATTTAATCCTTATTCCAAGCCTAACCAAAATTTTCATATAGCATTTACAGCACTTGTATTTCACAAAATTCAGAATATTTCCATGGTTTTACCACTTTTCAATTTAGTCCTTAAATCATAATTTCATCAAAATTCTCTTTGTAAAAGTTGTTTATCTATCAAAAATATTTCATTTTTTACCACAAATTTTAAATTTTCACATATTCATCCATGGAAAAATTTCTATACTTTGATATCTTTTCAAATTAATCCCCAAAATAAATAGATTAAGCTATTCCGATCTCAAAATTATAAAAATTACTAAAAACGGGACAAGAAACCATACCTAATTAAGCTTGTTTAGTTTCCTTTCTCTCCTTTAAGGTTTCCATGTAAATTTTGGGGAAGATGATGAAAATAAGATGATATTTTCTATTTAATTTGATTAGCAACTTTTAATTTTTCCACTTTTCAGTTTAGTCCTTAGTTGTTTCTAATTTTTCTATGGATGAATCACCAAAAATATCTACTAAATTTTCTTTAATGGTCTAATTACCATATAAGGACCTCTTATTTTGAATTTCATAGCTATTTGATCCTTCTAGCTACTAGAATTCAACTTTTGCAATTTATGCAATTTGGTCCTTTCCATAATTAAACACATAATCGATAAAATTTTCTTATTAGAATTTTCATATGACATTCTTATCATAATGCAGACCATGTAATAACATTAAAATAAATTTTCTCTCCGACTCAGATTTGTGGTCTCGAAACCACTATTCTAATTTCACTGAAAATGGTATGTTACAAAAACATTTCACTTATTAATTTAAATGAAAAATTAATATATGAAAACAAGGGATAGTAATTACAATAAATTAGTACATCAGACTTGTTACAGCTTATTACAATATAAAAGTTTATTATAGACAGACTTTTGAGACGTAACCCTAAACTACGCCACATTTCCACTAAATGCATAATAACCCACTTCGCTAATATTTTGGCGTACTCTTGGCTTGTCCCTCCTGGTGCATTCTATTACCATACACCTGAAACAACAACAAACATTGTAAATTCAAAAGAACTTAGTGAGCTTTATCCCAAAAATACATTGGCTGATACTTTATATTATTTGAAGAACATATGTGCGCCAACTATCATACTCTTAATGTACCCATTTCTTTCTTAACTGATTAACTGAAGGTCCTTTCAGACATTTCATAATCTCTTCTTCCTCTTAGCCACAGAAGTACTACTCAAAAGACAATACCTTCAAAGTCCATTCCTTACAACCATCTCTTCATGCATACTCTTATTCTAGAACTATTGTTCATAAATACTACTTTCTAGAAGACACATACATGCTTGGATGATACTCACATAGATTTAAATATCACTAGTTTATAATAAAGTCATACTCTTGTACAATACCCTACATATTCACAATGATGATGAATTATACATATCGTTTAGATGAATCCCATACAACTTTATTACAGAACCCCAGATACTCAGAATATCAATAACCCATATTTCACATGAGTTCAGAGGAAGACATAGCATTACTCAGAAATGGCAGATTCTAGATACTTTGATTTAACCTTACATGATACATAAAAAATTACACTAATATATATTTATCTTAATCATATCTACAAACACACTAAAATTCCAATCTAACTGATTATCATGGCGAACTCTCTCTAGTCATACATATACACACTCATTTTCAACATATCTTTTTAAGACTTATTCAATTACATCACATGTCTTACTCAACCATATTAACTTGAGACTTATCATAACCTTATCTTAGCAATACCTATTATAGAACAAGCATAATTTATCTAGAACTTACCATAACGGCGGGTAAGCACATCTTACCATACATACTTATCAGAGTATGCCACAGAGGCCAAATAGAATACGCTATAAAGGCATCATACGTAATCATGTGTTTTCTATTCTGATGGACTCTTATAGAACACGTTATATGTTTCTCCCTCGTGGACTTATACATAAATTTCATGTATCGTGATCTGCCAATTCGATCTATACAATATCGAAGGCTACACCATGAACATACATACAGACATTTCTTCCCATGGGTCTTATCCACATGGTCTTACACACATTCATGTATCATGTTCTATCAGTCCAATTTTCATCTTACTGGAGGCTACACCATGAGTGTTTCCAAATCATATTAAGATGTCACGAGTCTCTACCTCATGGTTTTACACTTGTTTTCATATCGTGATCTGCAAGTCTGGTTATCAATATAAGTACCCTACGAGAGGCTTCACAGAGGGACATTGTTCAGCACTTACTTACCCAGATTTGTTCATCCTTTTTACTGATGCATACCTCTCATATATTAGACCTTACTTATATGCTTTCCAAATGTCATTTTTTTAACAGAACTTTATACATATCATTATAGCACATTTATTATCTTTATTATACTCATATACTTATCAATTTCTATAGGTGTCATCATACCATATATATGGGATTTTATTTGAATAGTTCATATAAAATAGTCAAGATAGAGACTCACCTGATACCCACATACTGTAGTTTGAAGCTCGAAACTCAACCATCCTTCTAAAACCAACAACAACAACCACTTAAAGAAAGTAAGTTCACTACTACAACTCTTATACATACAATTTACTTACTATTCCAATCTCTGACAACCTCATACAAAGTCTTTTACTTATAGCCTTACTGTTCATATACCTCTTATAGATTTACTCTTTCACAACATCTAACATGCAGAGTTCTAATACTTACCCGAAGATGGATTAAAGAAAAAGAATCAAAGAGTAGCATTTTCCAGAACCATAACTTCTAGATTAATAATGAAGACATACTATTGGATTAAAGAAAAAGAATCAAAGAGTAGTATAACACCCCTAGCCCGTATCTATCACCAGAATAGGGTTACAGAGTGTTACTGGAGTTTAAAGTTCAATTATAGTTAATTCATGTCATTTGCTATTCATTTCCAAAAATCAATCACAATTAATCATAATGTCCCTGATATGGGTCTTCGAGGCCCAAAATACACTTTAGAATCAAATCGGGACTAAAGCAAAATCTCAAAAAAATTTGGAAAATTTTAAAGTTTTTCTTAAATACAGAGGATACACACCCATGTGGGTAGGCCTTATGGTTCACACGGCTAGATGACACTCCCGTGTCTCAGGCTGTATGGGCATTTGATGTGAGGCACACGGTTGTGTCCTAACCCGTATCCATACCCATGTAACTCTCTAACTCGAGTCAAATGACCAGCCATACGCCTGTGTGCCATGTCGTGTGGACAACTTAATTTTTAAAAATTAGGTGCAGGATTCACACGGCTGAGACACACGCTCGTGTGCTAGGCTGTGTGTCACACACGGCTGACACACATCCGTGTCTCTGCCCGTGTGACCAATTATGAGCATTCTGTTTCTAAATTTTAAAGATGCAGGGGACACACAGCCAAACCACACACCTGTTCGCATGCTCGTGTGTCACACACGGTTGAGACACATGCCCGTTTGTCTGCCCATGTGGACGACAATAGGCCATTTTCATGACCATTTTTCTCACCCAAATTATCCTCAACCTACATCAATACATATATTTATAGAGCAACCAATTCAAGACTTTAAAACCAAGCCAATATTAATATTATATAACGTTGGGCAAGGTATCCTAGACATGCCATTATACAAAAATAAGTTTGCTATTATACCAAAACGAGCTCAAGGATTATGTGATGATGCTCCGACTGGTTCCAACCTTTACAAGCTTTCGAGCACTATAAAAAAAAGAAAAGAAAACTGAGTAAACATTTCAAATGCTTAGTAAGTTCGTATAATAGAAAATTAACATACCAATCATATTCATTTAAAGTAAGCATACAAACATGCATCCAAAACTATGAGGCCAATTGCCTAGACACATGCTTTCACCAAACAAGTTAGTCATAAAATTTTATATGATTACTAAGAAAACAGAGATGAGCTCATCACGCAGCCATTTCCAAGTATATCAGGGATATTCAAGATATAATTCATTTAATTCTCATATTTTCTCATAGATGGATACTCGAGTAGTACACACAATGTAACACCCCTTACCCGTATCGAGACCGGGACGAGGTACGAGGTATTATCAAAAAATACAGGCTATAAAATTTCATTTCAATTTAAAATCGATCAAACATAATCGTATTGTCCCAATTATGGACCTACGAGGTCCAAAACATGCATTAAAAGTGATCTGGGACTAAACCGACGACTTTAGAAAACTTTAAGGAGTTTTTAGGTTTAAGCCTCACATGCCCGTGTGGAGGCAATACACACGCCCGTGTGTATTGGGACATGCCTGTGTCTCTTACCCATTTTGAATTATTGGAATTTATTTTTCATTTCGAATCTACCAGGGTTTTCACACGGCTGAACACACGCCTGTGTCCTAGCCCGTGTCCTCACACGGCGTAGACACACTCGTGTCATTGCCTGTGCCCAAAAACATGGACATTCTGTTCATGATTTCATCCATCTAGGGGCACACGGCCAAGACACACACCCGTGTGCAAGGCCATGTCCTCCACACGGTTGAGACACACGGCCGTGTCTCTGCCCATTTGTTTACTACCATGCATGCAGACCTAGAAATTAAAGATGCAAGGGACACACGACTGAGCAACACGCCTAAGGCATAGGCTGTGTGTCACACATAGCTTAGACACATGCCCGTGTGTCTACCCGTGTGTACCTTCCTGGAGGCTATTTTCCAAGCCAATGGTCACCCTCAACATCCATACTGTAACAGCCCGATTTTGGGCCTAGTCGGAACAGTGGTTTCAGAACCATAAATTCAAGGTCAATAAATTATTTTAATATTATTTTATGTGTTATAGCATGATTATATGGATGCATGAAAATTTTGGTGAATTAATTTTAGTGTTTGTGAGCTTAATTGCGAAAAAGACTAAATCGCATAAAAAGAAAAAGTTTTGTTTTACTACCCAAATATGTTAAATAGCTAAAGAAACAAAATTGGAGGTATTTAAAGTGCAAATAGGCCATTTGGGGAGTGGTGGCCGGCCATAGGGGACAAGAAAGTTGAAAAGTCAAATTTGGTGGACATTAGGTGACTTTTTTGGTCATAAAATAAAATAAAGAAAAGTTGTCATCTTTTTTCATTTCTTCTTCTTCCACCGAAAATGGCAGCAAACATGGGGGTTTTTGAAGCTCAAATTTTCAGCCACTTAGTTCCCTTGCAAGTAAGTGATTTTGATGGTCATTTTTTATGATTTTTGTATTTTTGGAACCCTTGTAGTTCAATTTAGCTAATAGGGGGATTATTTTGCAAAATGGTTGAAAGTCTAGGGTTTTTCCATGTGAATATTTATGTTGTTTGCTGAATTTTTATGGAAGAAAATATTTCATGGTTGTGTAATAAACAACTTTTGTGAAAGGATTTTCATGAAAACACCTAATGTGGACCATTTTGTAAAGTTTGTTAAATGGATAGGAATTGTGTGAAATAATTGGAATTTTGAGTTACTACAAGAGTAATAAAGGCTGGGTTAGGCTTGGGTAATAAAAATTTTGATTAAAATTAATTTACTAGCCTAAGGGTAAAATCGTATTTTTTGTGAAAGTCTAGGGGCAAAATGGTCATTTTGCCAATCTAACACCCCTCACCCGTATCCAGTGCCAGAATAGGGTTTGAGGTGCTACCAAACTTAAACTCAACCCACCTCAGGAAATTAGGCCATAAAACTTTGATCAATCTAAAACGTTTCGTTTTATAAGTAACATGTCCTTTACTTGGGCTTAAGAGGCCCAAAACATACATCCGAGGTGGTTTGGGGTCAAACCGAGGGCTCAAGAAAAACTTGGAAAATTCATGCTTTAAGGCTCCACACGCCCATCTGGGTATAGACCGTGTGGCCTGGGACACGCCCGTGCCCTTATCCCATGTGCAACACTGACTTTAAAACACGGCCATGGTACACGCCCGTGTGGCCTACCCGTGTACAATACTGACTTAAAATTTTAACTGCAGGGGACGTACGGCCATAACACACACCTATGGGAGTGAGCCGTGTGTCACACACGGCCTAGACACATGCCCGTGTGTCTTGCCCATGTGGACAAAAGGAGGCCATTTCCAAGCCATTTTATCACCCCTTTTACATAACCTACACAAGATCATTTCAATACACTAATTTCAGCACAATGGACACCAATTCATCCATAGAAAGAACATTATAAACATTTTCCAAAATGAATAATAGCCATTATTCTAGGCTTGATACAAAATAAAGGGCTTTTGACTTAAGCCAAAATACATAATCAATTTCTCAAAAAATCAAACATCCTAGTCTAGCCCTATACATGCCATAGACAAAAGAAGATTTGTACTATACCAAGTGCTTCGATTGATAGTGTGATCGATATCTCCGACTTCAAAGATTCCTTGAGCTAATTAAACGGCACTGAAAGAAAAGGGGAAAGGAAGAATAGTAAGCATAAAGCTTAGAAAGTTTCATATAAATAAATATACAACAACAATCTCACCATTAGTCATCATACTTATAGCGCCAAGGTAAACATAAACTTGACTTACTCATTACCGTCCACTCAAATCACATTTTCTAATTTTGAGCTCATTACTTATGCATACCAAATAGGTACTGTACCACTCACAACATTATTATACTTTCCTTATTAAATCACTTTTGTAATCTTTAAAGTCGAACCTTTCGGAATACTATTGGATATTCTATAAGCCTCAAACATGGGATAAGTTGTCGATGCCATGTCCCATACATGGTCTTACACTAGCTATCCTCATCGAGGCCGATGCCATGTCCCAGAGCTCTCATATATACTTGCTAATACATGTCCCGAACATGTCTTACACTAGCACAACTCTTAGTCAATGCATGTCCTAGACACGTCTTACACTGGCTATCATCGTCGAGGCTGATGCAAGTCCCAGACATGTCTTACACTGGCACACATCTCTACGCTGATGCCATGTCCCAGACTTGGTCTTACATTGGCACTCATAATGTGGCCAATGCATGTCCCAGACATGTCTTACACTGGCACACAAGAAGTCTAAAAGTTATGGCATGAATATCAGGTTTGTTTCCTAGGGTCCCAACTAGATCTTTCTACTATCTCAATCATTAATATGAAATCTCAGTTCACAATCTAGCAATTCATACTATATCAATTCAATGAAAATTTGAATACATACATTAACATTGTAGTTGTATCATTTACATACAACTTACCTCGATTTAGAAAATGTACTCGACTAGTCGGTTTAGTCGGATTGCTTGGCTTTGCCCCGGTCTAGGTTTGATTTTGGAAAACCTTGATCTATAATAACAAAATGAACTCATTTAATCACTAATTACAATTAGGCAATCATAAATTCACATATTTGGCAAAATGACCATTTTACCCCCAAACTTTGGCAAAATGACCATTTTACCCCTATGCTCGAAAATTGATTTTTATCGAATTTCTTCGTATTTCAAGCCTATCCAAACTCTTTTTACTCTTATAGCAAACTCAAAAATTTCACTATTTCACACACTTATTGCTTATTTTGCAACTTACGCAAAATAGTCCCTTTAGGTGTTTTCATGCTAACACCTTTCACAAAAGTTGTTTATGACACAACTAGGACTCCTATTCTTCCATGAAAACTCAACAACTATCACAAATAAATTCATGGAAAAACCCTAAACTCTTAACCATTTTGCAAAATAGACCCCTCATTTGAAAGCTTATGCTTCAAGGGTCTCAAAAGTGCAAAACTTATTAACTAGGGACATGGGAATCACTTACTTGTTGAGGTAATAAGTTGCTGAAATTTCAAATTTTCAAAAACCCCTCTTTTGCTGATATTTTTGGTGGGGAGAAGACATGGAGAAGAAGAAAAATAATAGCTAGGCTTTTAGGCATTATTTTACCACCAATTCAAGACATCATTCACCTAAACTTCGACTATTTGACCAACTTTGCTTCCTATGGCCGGCCACCTTTCTTCTAGGGGTCAAATTACACTTTAAAATCCCCTAATTTTATTTCTCTAGCTATTTAACATATTTGGGTACTAAAAAGCAACTTTTACCTTTTATGCAATTTAGTCTTTTTTTGCAATCGGGCTCACAAACGTTAAAATTGACTCACCAAATTTTTCATACACTAATACAATCATGTTATAACCTCATAATTATAATAAAATAAATTTTCAAACTTTATATTTGTGGTCCCAAGACCACTATTTTTACTAGGCCCTAAATCGGGCTATTATAGCTAAAGTATAAATTATGGAATGTATTGGTTAATATGATGATTAAAGTAGTGAATTTTATCATTATAGATCAATAAAACTGAGATTTGGGCTTAAATCAGAAAGTACGAAGTTATGGACTAAAATGGAGTAATTAGCCGAAATTGCATTCAAGGTAGGTCCGTGTGATTAAATAAGCATGATATCCATGTTATTGTTAATATGCTTGAAATCTATCTTGCTATCATTGTATTGAATTATATGTTGATGATATTATACATGAGAAAGTGATGCCAAATGTTAATAACATTTGGGTGATGATTGGATACATTGGAAATTTGATGGAATATGATATTTCATTGAAACGAGTAAGTTGGATGTAAATAAGGCAACTACATTGTTATCATATGTGATTGAATTATTATAGCATAAATTGTTGATTGTAAATATGAGTATGTATGAATAGAATTGATGTAGTAGAAACTCCCGGTTGAACCTTAGGAATAAATCGAATATTCATGCCATGACATTTGGGTCATTTGTGTGCTAGTGTAAGACATGTCTAGGACATGCATCAGCACCATTATGAGAGCCAGTGTAAGACCATATCTAGGACATCGCATCGGATTGAGACGAGAGCTAGTGTAAGACCATGTCTGGGACATGGTGTCGGCCTTAATCGCGATAGTCAGTGTAAGACCATGTCTGGGACATGGCATCGACTTGATGTATGAGCCAGTGTAAGATCATGTCTGGGACATGGCATTGTCATCCTACCCTATGTTTTGGGCTTATCAAATATCCTTTAGTATTCCGAATGGTTCAACGGAGATATTTACGGTTTAAGCTAAATGAGAAAGGTTATGACCATGTTGTGAGTGGTACAGGTACCTACTTGAAACGTATGAGATGTGAGCTCGATATATGATATATGAATTGTATTTGATAGTGTTGTGTAAGTTGTGCTTATGTCCATTTATGTATTATGAACAAACTATGAAATGTTGTGAGCATGTCGAAAAGGTACAGGTATGTACTCAAAGCTCAAATGCTGTTAGGATCATGAAATGATGCAACTTTGGTAAGGATACAAATAAGTAAGATATGCCTACGAGAATGAAATATTGATGACCTTGTGATTATGGTTCTCTGCTTATGATGTACTAATATGTATTTTCACCATGATGTTTAAAATGGTTTGTAAAGTTGTTATAAGCTTAGTTACCATTATTTTACACTAAACAGATTTGGGACAGCTGCAGTAATCCAACTTGGAAAATACACCAAAAATAGTAGAAAGAGGGTTAGAGATTGAATAAAATATGGAAATTAAATCTAATCGAGTCTAGTAACTCATAAAGGAAATGGGGTAAGAAAAAGAATTTCATATTCTAAGATATTTGAATTTGTGTGAAACAGAGTCAGAACAATTTCGAAATCCCCTGTTCTGATTTGATAAAATCATTAAAAATTTTAAAAAAATAATTACGGGTTATAATTTATATGATTATATTCTTAAATGAGTTTATTGTCAAAAGAAACAAATCAAAACATCATTCGAATCTCGTATGAGAAGATAATTAATTTTTAGTGAAGAGGGGTTAGAACTATCAAATAGCAAAAAAAGGGTAACTTTAAAGAATAAACTGTACTAATTGGCTGAACAAAAAATTCTAAAAATTTTATGGTAATAATATATGTGAGTCTAGTTTTAGGGAAAATTAGAGGATCTTAATTTTTAGTTTGGTAGCTCCAAATATAAATAATTTAGTGACTGTCACTCAAGAAAACAGCTTGACCTGAGCATAAGTAAAAGTGCAAATATGGTTGTATTACCTTGAGGATCAAGTTGATAATTGCTTACTATTTTTCATGCGGTCTTACTAAGCTATGAAGCTTACTCCCTTCCTTTCCTTTTATTTTATGTAGTCAGGTTAGCTCGGGATTGGAGATCGTCGAAGGCAGCATCACACTATCAAGCTATCATCTTTGTAATATTGTTATATGTTAAACATTTTTAAGTGAGTGGCATGTATAGGGAATTATCTTTATGTTATGTGTTATTATGATTAGACAAATATGTTGGCTTATATTGAGTTATTTGTATATAGCCAAGAGGAGTGTCTTATTTTGATTATGGTTTGTGAAGATATCTATCTATGCTATGTTCTAATGCTCATGATAAGGTGGTGTGATTATGCTTGTTGGCCATATATGGTTGGTATTAATGCTATGAATGTATCTTAATATGAGATGCTAAATCATTAAAATGATGTCACGATATGTGTCCTTAGTGTGTATAAAGATTTGAAGGATTAAGGGTAACATAAAGGCTTGGAAAATAGCCTAAGTGTTAACCACACAAGCAGAGACACGGCCGTGTGTCTCAACTGTGTGGGGGATACGGCCTTAGCACACGGGTGTGTGACTTGGCCATGTGACTCTAAATGTTTGCTGACATCATAAAGAAAAAGTTACACGGTCTAAAGACACGAGCATGTCCAAGCCACAGGGCGTGTGAAACCCATACAGACGTGTGACTCTCTAAAGTGTGAAAATTTTCTAAGTGTTGCAAAAGTTTTATATGTTTACTGTTTGGTCACGAACCACCCTGAATGTATGTTTTGGGCCCTGTAGGCCCATATCATATGTATGAAAGTTTTTTAAATAGAACAATATTTTATAGTTGTTTTTTACATGATTGACTGTATTTAAGTCTGGTAATGCCTCGTACCCTGTGTCAACGTAGGATACGGGTAAGGGGTGTTACACATACACATTTATAAACTTCAATGGTATTTAACATGGCTTAAATATTTCCATAATCCACCTTGGCAAAGTCTATTGCATGCTAACCTCATCTCATTGGTTTAGCACATGTTAGGTTATCCTTTTTGTATTAAGGATTACCACTTCAATAATCACATTTTATACTTGGCTCATTTTATAAATCATTGCCAATTATGACCTAACCATCTCCAAATAATTTGGCCACATTTCACATGTCCATTCATTATATACCACATCTAACCATCACATGAAACATTTGAGCATAACTAATAAACCATAATTTATACATATTTTATCCCATGCTAAGCACATTTATGAATGATTTACCTTAGATTTGGTGAATTCGATGCTCCTAATCCTTTAATTTCATGTTTTATACTTAGGTGAGCATAGGAGAGTAAAAAGATCAAGAAACAGGCCAAAAATGGAGAAAATGGGTCAACGTGGGAAATAAACACGGCCTGGATTTCCACACATGGGTAGTTCACACGCCCGTGTCTATTTAACAGATTAAAACATGGCCTAAGCCATCTCACACGGGCGTGTCACACAGGGGTGTCCCTGTTGAGCCCAAGTCTAGTCCTATTCGGAAAAAGGCCACTCTTGAGGGTTTCGAAGCATTCTAAAGCCTATATAAACACCCCAGGAGGTACCTAGAAGGGACATAGAGAGTAAGAAGGAAGGAATTACTCGAAGGAAGCCGATTGATCCATCTCAGAAGCCGAATTCACCTTCAAAATTGAAGATCTCCCTTCAATTCCCTTCAAGAGTTCTTGGGTTTTCTTTATGTTTTGTTATCATTATTCTTTTAAGATGTTTTCTTTCATAAATATGAACTAAACCCCCTAAATACCTAAGGGGAATGAAACCTAAGACAGATCTTGTTATTATTATCTGAATTATATGATAAATATTCGATTTGTTCTTAATTATGTGTTCTTAATTCTTGCTTTGATATTCCAGGATATTAATTCAAGTTTTGATGTGCTTATTCAGAGGAGCAAAAGTCCCTGTCTAAGAGTAGATCTAACATAATTAAGCGGAGTTGATTGCACGCCTAGGATAGGGTGACATAATTTTGCTGAATTAGGGTGAAACCTAATAAGGGAATCCATAAATCGAGTTAATGCAACACTAGGGGTTTTAATTAGAAAGAGATTTCAATTAATCAACCTAGGGTTAGACGTTGTTAGTCTCGAGAGAGATAATAATATAAATTAAGAATTTCTACGGATTAAGTCAAATGAATAAATTGTCTAATTCAAAGTCAATAACAAGTGAAATCTAGGTGGATTTTTCCTTAGGTATTGTCCAAATCATTTTGTTTTCCCAAAAGTTATTTCCCCCATTCACTTTCTGTGCATTCTAAGTTTAGTAATTAGTTTAGATAAAATGAATCTCTTTATTTTTAGGCTAGATAATAAAAAGAAAGTTAATACTAATACTTTTAGTTCCTTTGGGTTCGACATTCCATTCTTGCCATAAGCTATACTACTGTTTGATAGGTGCGCTTGCCTTTGTCGTGATAATGTTAGTTTTCAAGAATGGTCATTCATAAATTATAAAACTTATCACGATTTGTTCACATCAAGTTTTTGGCACCATTTTCGGGGAACTAAGATATTAGGAACACTTAATTTTTATTATTTTAGCCATTTATTTTATTGTAATTTAAATTTTATTTTAGTTTTGTTAATTTTACTAAAATTTCTTTTTCCTTCTGGCAGGTTTTTATAGTTTATGACTAGACGAAACCCTTCGGGACCATTACTTTTTGACAGTGAGATCGATCGCACAACTCACAGAAACCAAAGAGAAATAAGGCGAAGCCTAAAATACACAGAGCAAGAGATATTTCCACCACAACCGAGGAGATGGCTAAAAATCAATAAATTTCGCTACCTCCTGCGATTGTTTCTAATCCAGTAAATCAGAATCCTGCGCCTCGTACTATGTATGATTATGCTAAACCTACTTTAACAGGAGTCGAATCAAGTATAGTTAGACCCGCTATTGCTGCAATAATTTTGAACTGAAACCTAACACGGGTCAAATGATACAACAGTTTGTTCAGTTTGATGGTTTGCAGGATGAGGATCCAAATAATCATTGAATTTTCTAGAGTTTTGCGACACATTTAAGATCAATGGCGTTTCTGACGATGCCATTCGCCTTCGGTTTTTTTCCCTTTTCGTTGAGAAACAAAGCTAAAAGGTGGTTGAACTCATTATCACGAGGGTCAATTACTACTTTGGAACAAATGACTGAAAAATTCTTACTTAAATATTTTTCGCCGACTAAAACGGCTAAGTTGAGGAGTGATATCTCTTCTTTTTTTGCAGATGGATCTAGAAACACTCTATGATGCATAGGAGAGATACAAGGATCTATTGAGAAGGTGTCCTAACCATGGGTTGCCTTTATGGTTGCAGGTTCAAACGTTTTATAATGGTGTGAATCCCTCAACAAGGCAACTTATCGATGAAGCTACTAGTGGGACTATCAATAACAAAACACCTGAAGTGGCTTATGAATTTATAGAAGAAATGTCACTGAAAAACTATCAGTGGCAAGTTATGAGAACAAAGCCGACAAAAGCAGCTGGTGTTTTCAACCTCGATGCGGTTACTATGCTATCTAACCTGGTAGAACTTTTAAATAAAAAGATTGACAGTTTATATGGTTCTACTCAGGTACATCCAGTAATGAGATGCGATTCAAATGGAGGAGGAGTACACATAGCATATCAATCCTTCAACCCCAGCACCGAGGAGGAACAAGTTCAATATATGGGTAACAATAATTCTAGATCTCAAAATAACCCATACAGTAATACTTATAATGCAGGTTGGAGGAACCATCCCAATTTCTGGTGGGGTGGTCAAGGAAATCAAAGGCCACAACATCCCCCAGGTTTTCAACCACCACCTTACCAGCAGGAAAGGAAGCCGAACCTTGAGGAGATGCTAACAAAATTTATCTCGGTGTCAGAGACTCATTTTTAGAATACCGAAACAACACTTAAGAATCAACAAGTGTCAATTTGAGGGCTCGAAACTCAGATAGGCCAACTTGCCAAATTAATTTCTGAATGACCACAAGGTAGCTTGCCAAGTAACACTGAATCTAACCCAAGGGAACAACTCAATGCGATTACCGCTCGAGAAAAAGAAGGGTGAGCTGAACCTGAACCAGAATCGAGGTAAAAAATTATGGTAAGTAAAGGTAAGGATGAGGTGGATCACAGTGAGCGGAAACTGGTAAGTAAAGAGTACAAACCTCGTGTGCCATACCCCAATGTGACAAGGAAAGACCGCACAGATGAATAATTTGGTAAATTTCTTAAACTATTAAAGAAATTGCATATTAACTTACCATTTATTGAAGCTCTTTCACAGATGCCAAACGCAGTTAAATTTTTAAAGGAGCTTTTAGCAAATAAGCGGAAGTTGGATGAGGCATCGCATGTGGAGATGAATGCAGTTTGCTCAGCCATTCTGCAGAAGAAGCTGGCCAACAAATTGAAAGATCTAGGGAGTTTTATGATTCCTTATTTAATTGGTAGCCTAGATGTTAATAATGCATTGGCTGATTTAGGGGCTAGTATTAATGTCATGCCCTATAAAATGTTTAAACAACTAGGTCTTGGGAAACCCAAACAAACTAGGATGAGCATTCAATTGGTAGATAAAACAATTAGATTTCCTAGGGGCATTATTGAAGATGTACTCGTTAAAATTGACAAATTTATATTCCCAATCGATTTTGTTGTTCTAGACATAGAAGAGGATAGTGGCGTGCCTTTAATTTTAGGAAGGCCCTTTTTAGCAACTGCTAGAACTATAATTGATGTTGGTACAGGTAAACTCACACTTTGTGTAGGTGATGAAACAATCACTCTTCAAGCTCGAAATTCTACTAATATTGATCATGTGGTGCAACATTCTTTGTAGGAAATACATTCAAAAAGCATACATGAGCCTTGCTCAAGTAACAACAAAAGACCCACCTATGAAGAACGAAGGCTACAAATCGAGGAACTAGATGAATGGCGGACACAGAAACCAAGAGCACACAATAGACCAAAACCACACCATGACGAGCTCAATGTTTCACCACATCAACTTAAGGTTAGGGACAAAGTACTATTAGATGCAGTAGACCCTCGTATTGCCACTTTCAAACCTAATGGAGGAAACCCTCTTACAGTACTTAGCATTTTTCCATATGGTACAGTCGAGGTAATTCATCCTAAATTCGGCACCTTTAAGGTAAATTGTACCTGTCTAAAACCTTATTTTGAGTTTGATAGCAGGAATGAGGAGTGTAAACTCCTCACACTTCCATGACCACACAATAGAGAGGTAAGTCGAGCTTAGACTATAAATAAGCATTTCTCGAGAGGCAACTCGAGCACTAACAGTGTTGATTTCTTTAAGTTTTAGTTTTTAACATCTAAATCACTAACTGAGTCCTTGAACACAAGTTTTCCACATCCACACGGCCAGGCACACAGGCGTGCCTTAGGCAATGCCCATACCACGGGGGGCAACACGGCCGTGCAATATAGCCATGTGAAAACAGAGCAAAAATATTTCCAAAGCACGGGATTCAATACATTGCCACGGTCTTGTGACATGGTCGTAGGCAATCCTGTCAAAATAACACGGGCGTGTGCCACACCCATGGAAGAAACTGAGAAATTAACACGGGCGTGCAACACGCTCGTGTCACCATCAGTGGCCGAGACTGTCAAAAAAACACGGGCATGCGCATATATACACGGGCGTTGGAGAAGCGAATCACATCGTGCACGGTCGTGCGATACGACCATGTGACCACACAGCATAGACACACGGGTGTGTCCTCAGGCCGTGTAGTGATTTCTCATTTCGCGATAAACACAAGCTAGACGTGAGCCACACGGTCGTGTGACATAGCCGTGTGAGACTATTTTGGGCGACACGGTCGTGCCTCTTTTCAAACTCTTTTTATTTTTATTTTTTTACTTTTATTTCTATTTATTTTTGAAAACTCATGTTTTATATTTTTAAACTCTACCTATCTTTATGGTAATCATCGAACTATTCCCTTAACTCTCCTTCACAGTAGTGTCTTCTGATTTATCCCTCAAAATCATGCCTTTCCTTCAGCTTTATCTTCAATTCCCACTCTAGCGAATCCAAGGATTTCATCCACAATCTCAAGGCAGTTTCACTTCTCTCTCTCTCTCTTTCAATATCATATTTATATCACTATTATATATCTTTGTACATTGAGGACTATGTACATCTTAGGTATGGGGGGATATTTATATCATTATCAGAAAAATCCCTGAATTTTTTCTTGTTCTCAAATAATCTTCTCATATCATTATTAGAATGAATTTTGATTAATTTATGATTTTTATGTCTTGAATTAAAACATAGGCATTTATGCATTGATTGTTAGACTTTAAGGAATTAGAGAATCAAGCATGATAAAGTTGATTTTTGAGAATTAAAAATTTTTTTGGTTGTTTCCCCAAGTTTAGGAATTATCTTGAGTTGAAATTCACAGGTTTAACATCAAAAAGCCATAATTTTTGTGAGATCTTAAGCCTTTAGAGCATCTTTTATTTCTTTCATGCTCACTTTTATTATTGCTATGAGTGCGTCAATATTGAATTGTTATTCTAGAACTTGCTTGATTATGCATGTCAAGACCACACCATCGATTTAATATGTTGAGATGATAAAGGCACTTAGGTTTAACCCACTCATTCCATAAAAACCTACCATCATAATTAACCCTTAGTGAACCCCCTTGAGCCTAACAAGCCATTCATTGATTTACCCTCAATATTAACCCGTAACCCATTATTGTTGAAATCCCTTCAATTAATTTGATCCCTATATTTGTCGAGATTTGATTTGAATAAATTGCTTAGCTATGTTTTATTTTTAGCAAAGTTCTTAAATATTTGATTTGTTCTTAAAAAAACAAAAAAATATGAAATTATGTAATGCTTAGATTAAAACGATGTTATCCATGAAGAAAAGCTCAATTAGGAATGTAAATTGTCAAATGTAGTATTTTTCTAGTTAGGTAATTTTTCAATTCAATATCGATTCTAGCCTTTCCTTTCAGCTCATGACCACACCCCCTAACCAAAGCCACGTTACAACCCTCTAAAAACCTTTTGATTGATATTTCATATCAATATATAGTGGTGGAGATTTGACTTTTACGCAAGCTTATGGTAATAACTTTTCATATTGACTATTGAGTGCTAAATTTCTTGTCCTTAAACACCTCGAGTGATTTGAGTGAATCTTTAGAGAGGATGTTGAATTATGTGATATTTTGAATCAAAGGTGATTACTTTGATGAGGGGAGACACCTATGTTTTTCGTGATAAAATGCTCAACTTGGAATTTTTAAAACTTTGATGTCCTTCGAGTTGAATTTTCAATGTATGATTACTTATGGATTATTTTGAGATACTATTGATGAGAATTATAAGTTGAGAAAAATTTATTTTGATTGTGAGTTGAGGATTTTGCTTAAGGACAAGAAAACGCTTAAGTATGGGGGTATTTGATAAACCGTAATTTATACATATTTTTTGTAACACCCCTCGCCCGTATCCAACGCCGGAATAGGGTTTGAGGTGCTACCTAACTTAAACTCAATCAATCTTAGGAAATCAAGTCATAAAATCTTTATCAAATTAAAACTTTTCGTTTCATAAGCAATCTGTCCCTTCAATGACTTACGAGGCCCAAAACATACATTCAAGATGGTTCGGGACCAAACCGAAAACTTAAGATAAACTTGGAAAAACTTTATACTTTAGGATCCACACGCCCGTGTGGCTTGGGCACGCCCATGTGCTTAGCCCGTGTGCAACACTGATTTCAACACATGGCCATGGCACCCGCCCGTGTGACCTGCCCTTATATGATACTAACTTTAAGACATGTCCATGGCACACTCCCGTGTGGCCTGCCGGTGTACAAGAATGAGTTAAAATTTTAAGTGCAGGGGACGCACGGCCAAAACACACACCCATGGGAGTGAGCCGTGTGTTACACATGGCATAGACACACACCCGTGTGTCCTGCCCGTGTGGACAAAAGAGGACATTTCCAAGCCATTTTGTCACCCATTTTACTCAACCTACACAAGATCATTTCAATATACTAATTTCACCACAATGAATGCCAACGTATCCATAGAAAGAACATTATATGCATTTACCAAAATGAATAACAACCACTATTTTAGGCCTGATACAAAATGAAAGGCTTTTCACTTTGCCAAAATACATAACCAATTTTTCATTAAATCAAATATCCTAGTCTAGCCCTACACATGCCATTATAACAAAATAAAAGCTTTCACATATACCCAGAACAAGATTAGATCGATAGTATGTCCAACGCTCCAACCGTCTTCCAATACTCAAGAGTCCACAAGTACTGTAAAACAGAGGAAAATAAAAAGAGGGTAAGCATTAACATACTTAGTAAGTCCGAATAACGGGAAAGTAAACTTACTAATTATTTAACATGTAACCATAATAAATACTCCATCCAAACAAGTATAGAATAGATTTCCTATCACATGCACTCAACCACTAAGTTAGTCTCATGGCATGACAAGATAATAGTATATTTAGATGAGCTCATCACATCATTATTCTCAATTTACATCTAATGTTAGTCCCATTGAATTTCTTGGTTCTCCGATGGATATCTCATTTCCTATCAATTCATACAAGTGATCATTTCGAGTATGCACTCCTGCAAACCTCGCATCTTACGGCGGAATTGCCAAATCAGGCTAAATTCCCCGTAACACAAACTCATTGAGTAAATGTCGAGATTACCAGTCCAGACTAAATTCAAATCCTAGTTCAGATTACCCATTCGGGCTAAATCCTTAAGGCACACATATTCTTCGGGAGGCTAAATCACTTTAGGATCACCCGTCCGGGCTAGATCCTTTTCACCGTCAATTCATTTTCGAGATGTTCCATCGAATAACCCTATTCATTCAACCGGGATATTCTTATATGTATTCTACTTGCTTTATCAAATCTCATAAATTATCATGCAATAGGCAATTACCACATTTATACAATCAAGAATATACATTTTAAGTACATTAAAGTCTACTTTGAGTTATTCGAACTTACCTAGTGATCGTTTTGGATTTGGGCTTTGATCACTCCGAAACCTTTCGTTTCCCTCGATCAACTTTTGAATTTGGTTTATCGGGGTCGAAATCAGCAAAATAACTATATCAATACATCATTTAATTCCTTTGCAATCCCTATCTCATCCTAGGGTAGAATGATCAATTTGCCCCTGAACCTTGCTAAAATTATGATTTTTCCCTCGGGCTCGTAATTCAATTTTCATTGCATTTTCTAATCATTCAAGCCTAGCCTATTAATATTTATGCTTATGGCATCTTACAATTCCATCTATATCATACATTTCTTACCCATTTCACAAACTTTGCAAAATGGTTCAATTAGACGTTTTCATGCTAACACCTTTCATAAAAGTTGTTTTTCTAACAAGTAAAACTCATATTCTTCCACCAAAACTCAGAAAACCTCATGAACCCTTTCATAGCAACTTCCTAGAACATTTACTATAACACCCCAAACCTGGCCCAGACGTTATGGCTGAATCTAACGTGCCACATTAAAGTTAAAAATCCATGTTTCATTTTACTGTTTTAAAAACCGACTTTTGTTAAGCTAACAAAGTGAATGGAAGCCGGGCACCGGTAGGAATCAATAATGAGGAGGTGAGCCATGAAGGCTGCTTAAGTACCAAGCTCTTCGATTGGATCCAATCCTAGACATGCCCACAACCATTGCCACACTTGGTTACAACAAGTTGAAATTTCTTTAATAAATCGATTAATCGTGACGCCGTGTTATTTTGAAACCAAGTATCGTTTTAAAAACATGTCCTAAGTCTAGCCCATTTGAATTATTATCAACCAGTTTAAAGTTATAAAAAGAAAAATAAATAAAGTAAACCCAGAAAAATAAAGTTAAAATGGCCTTATTACAATCTAAAAATAAATAACAAATGAAGTAACCTAAAGAAACCAGTCATTTATTTTAAAAGCCCAAAAGCAATCACCGTGGCCACTCTGAATCCCCTCCGGCTCCAAGTCCCCATATCAAGGCCCACCTGCAAGGTTAAGGAAAGGGGGTGAGTTTGGAAACTCAGTGTGCAACAAGCCCCTTTCGAGCCCAAAACAATATCACTCTTTGGTCTAAGCCCAAATTCCATCTCAAAGATATATCTTGGGTCAAGCCTTTTCATATTTCATATTTCATAACACTGGGCCGAAGCCTTTACTGTGCCCATAGGCCCATTTCAATATCACATGTAATGTCAATGAAAGAATGCAAGCTTATTTGGGGAGACTACTCGACCCACCATCCGCTACTCTCCACCCGTACCAACCAAGATCTGAATGTGGCGAATAACTCAACCCACCCAACCAAAACTCTCCACGGCAAAGATAGTCTTTATCATATAACTGGAGGCCTAGCCTCTTTTAATAACTGGGGCAAAGCCCTTTTGATAAACTGGGGCAAAAGCCCTTTTAATAAACTGGGGTAAAAGCCCTTTTCGGTAAACTAGGGCATAGCCCTTTTTGCACTTCCTCCATCCATATAATCCCAACCTAATGCATTATGAATACATCATGTGCATATCATACATATCATATGCATTTCATACATATCATGTGCATATCATATCAATCATGTATATCAAATCCCATGTACCAAATTCATAATTAAACCCTAGGGGTATAATGGTCATTTTTACCTAGGGGCAAAACAGTCATTTTCATAATATAAGGGTAATTTCATAATTTTACCAAATATTAGGGATTTTCCATGTTCATTATTAGTTTCTAACAATTCATGTGCTTAAACAACGATTCTGGCCCATTTTTAGCGAAACCGAGTTATTGGGCCAAAAACCCCTAATGGGCCCTACATAGCCGAATTAGTCATCTAGGCCCATTTAGCCTATATTCCTCAATGGTAATAGCAGTCTTAGCGCACAATTTAACAAAATTCCTTTTCCTCCCAAATTTACCCAAATGGGCCCGGAAGCCCATTGGGCCCGATTTCAGCCCCTCGAGGCCCAACTTACCGTGATGCCAAAAATCGTGCTCTTACCTGTTCCAGCGATCTCGATCATTAACTTAGCGAATCTAAATAACCAATGAGCGTTCACTTGCTCACAAGTCCTCAAAATTCCAGAATTTCGGCATTTCAGCTTTTCGGCATTTATCGATTTAAGCTACGAAAGAAGGTTCGTTACACACCTGATTTGTGATATTCCTTGACGAGATCTCCTATGCGATTTCTCCTATAATCAACTATTTATAGATTAGATCGAAGACTACCTATTATCAACACTTACATATTCGACCACCATCCATAATGGCCTTAGAATCCATACCTTTGCCGAGGTTGATGACTAGATTTAGTCACTCCGATGATTCAAGCTAATCCAAGTCGACCCTACGCCTTGCCGCTCCTCCACTATACAAACCACAAAAGATTAAAATAAGAAACCCAATAGGGCTTATACCCACATTCCGCCACCTCCCTAAACTATAGGGGTTTCGGCTTTTGTCAACAGTTACTATAGAAATAGTTTTGGAGTACGAATACTTACCACAGTCTCTCTTCTTAAATCCGTGTAAAGCTTAGAAAATAAAAGGATTGGCCACCAAAAAGTGAAGGAAAACAGAGAGTTTATGGTCAACAAGATTTCGACACCACCTAGCTTCACAGGTTTCGGCTTTTGCGATTTTTCAGCAGAAGTGGAGATAAGGGAAAGAAACAATAGATGAATGGAGGGGAGTAGTGGGCTGGTTTTTGAGAAAGAAAAGGGAGAAAATAAGAAGGGAAGGTGACAGATTCGGCTGGAAAAGAAAAAGAGAGAAAAAAAACTAAACCAAAAGAAGAAAACGGCACAACCTAGACCCTAATGCCGAAAATTCTAACCTAATACCCTCTCTGCCGAAATCCCCTCTCCATACCCCCCAAACCGGCTAAACTCTATCTCCTTCTCCATCCCTAAAATATCTCCCATTATCCCTCCTTAATCCATGCATTTGACTGATTCAAACTCCCTCCCACAGAGTTCCATTCGGCTACAACTCCTACATGCTCAAATCATAAAAATTAGCATCACATTTTCCATCACAGGGAATCGAACCCAGGTCTTGCCCCAACCACTTACACTCCACCTTTTTAGCTCCCTAGTGGCATCACTTAGCCACTTTACCAAAGGTTCATTTTTTGATACATTTTACCCACAATTTTTAATAAGACCTCCTGTCCAAAACCCCTAACTTCTTAAGTCCAAAATTCTAAAATTCTTCCGGGTTTTGGCCACCACATGGGCCTTCCATAAGCCCATTTACACACTCCAATTATGAATTCACAACCAAATACCTAATTTTAAACACTTTACCAAAATATTGTGAATCACGACAAAGCCCAAAAATCAGGATATTACAACTCTACCCTCCTTAAAGAAATTTCAGCCTCAAAATTTTTACCTGCTCCAAATAGTTGAGGGTATTGCTTACGCATTGCTTCCTCGGTTTCCCAAGTAGCTTCTTCTTTGCCATGGTTTCTCCAAAGTACCTTCACTAACGGGACTGACTTCCTTCTCAGCAGCTTGACGTCGTGATCAACTATTTGCACAGGTTCCTCTTCGAAGGTCAAATCCGACTGTACTTCGATTTCTGCAACTGGCACGATATGAGTTAGGTCAGAGCGATATCGCCTTAGCATGGACACATGAAAAACGTCGTGAATGCAATCCAGCTCTGGAGGTAACTCTAGCTGAAAAGCCACCGGCCCTATCCGCTTAACAATTCGATAAGGCCCAATAAACCATGGACTCAACTTGCCCTTCTTACCAAATCTCAATATCTTCTTCCAGGGCGAAACTTTCAAAAAGACCATGTCCCCAACCGCATATTTTATATCCTTACGCTTTAGATCGGCATAAGACTTTTGTCGATCCGCTGCCTCCTTTAATTGATTCCTGATCACCTTAATCTTGTCTTCAGTATCTGTTACCAACTCTAGCCCAAGTACTTGCCTTTCCCCCAACTCTGCCCAACAAGTAGGTGAACGACACCTTCGCCCATATAGTGCCTCATAAGGAGCCATCTGAATTCTTGCTTGGTAACTGTTGTTATACGCAAACTCCGCCAATGGAAAATAGTCCTCCCAACTGCCCCTAAATTCAATAACACAATATCTCAACATGTCTTCTAGAATCTGAATGACCCTCACTGACTGCCTATCTGACTGATGGTGAAAAGCAATACTAAAATCCAATCGCGTTCCCAACGCCTCATGCAACTTCTACCAAAACCGAGATGTAAACCTTGGGTCTCGGTCTAAAATTATCGATACTAGAACCCCATGCAACCGCACTATCTCCGCCACATACAACTTGGCCAGCTTCTGAAGTGAGTAGTCGGTTCGGACAGGTATGAAATGGGCAGATTTCGTGAGCCTATCTACAATTACCCAAACTGAATCCTTCTTGGAAGGTGTCAACGGCAACCCACTTACAAAATCCATAGTTACCCTTTCCCACTTCCAAAGTGGTATCTTTCTTGGTCAGTAATAACTCAAGGCGATTGATGCTCGGCCTTTACTTGTTGACACGTCAAACATTTCCCCACAAATTCGGTCACTTCGCTTAAGCCCAAAGCTACCAATATAGCTCTCAAGTCTCGATACAACTTACTCCCTCCTGGATGCATAGCACAAGGTCCACTATGTGCCTCTTTTAAAATCATTAATCTCAAGTCAGAGTCTCTCGGCATACAAATTCTTCATCAAAAACAAAGGACCCCATCATTATTTAACCCAAAATCTGGATTCTCCCCCTTCTCAACTTGCTGAAACCGAGAAACGAACGAATCATCCTCCAACTGTTGCTTCTTAATCTGCTCCACCCAAGTCGGTCTCACTTGTAACTCTGCCAATAAGCTTCCATCGTCATACAAACTTAAATGTGCAAACATTGCCTTCAATTCCACCACAGTCCTTCGACTTAACGCATCAACCACGACATTTGCCTTACCTAGATAGTACTCAATCGAACAGTCATAGTCCTTTAACAACTCTATCCACCTTCGCTGTCTAAGATTCAGCTCCTTTTGAGTTAACAAGTACTTAAGACTCTTGTGATCCGTATAAATAATGCATCTCTCCCCATACAAGTAGTGCCTCCAAATTTTAAGCGCAAAAATCACTGCTGCCAACTCCAAGTCATGCGTAGGGTAGTTTACCTCGTGAGGCTTAAGCTGTCGTGAAGCATAAGTGACCACTTTACCCTCTTGCATCAACACGCAGCCCAAACCTACATGTGACGCATCGTTGTACACAGTGAAATCCTTACCAGGCTCTGGCTGAATCAACACTCGCGCTTCTGTTAAAACCTTGTTCAATTTCTCAAAAGCCTCTTGCTGCTTATTCGTCCAAACAAAAGGTGCTCCCTTCCTTATAAGTTTCGTTAACGGTGCTGCCAACATTGAAAATCCTTCCACAAATCTCCAATAATAACCTGCCAACCCCAGAAAACTTTGGATTTCTGTTACTGACTTCAGTGGCTTCCATTCCAAGATTGCCTCAATCTTTCCAGGGTCCACCTTGATTCCCTTAGCAGACACAACATGCCCCAATAAAGTGAATTCCTTCAGCCAAAACTCGCACTTACTAAACTTTGCATAAAGTTGCTTGTCCTTTAGAACTTGCAGCACAACACGAAGATGATCATCATGCTTTTCTTCCGTTTCTGAATACACCAAGATATCATTGATAATAATGACCACAAACCGATCCAAGTACAGCTGAAACACCCGATTCATTAAATCCATGAATGTTGCTGCTGCATTAGTCAAACCAAAGGGCATAACCAGAAACTCGTAATGACCATATCGAGTCCTGAATGTCGTCTTATGAATATCCACGTCTTTGACTCTCAACTGATGATATCCTGATCGAAGGTCAATTTTAAAAAATACCGAGGCTCCTCTTAATTGGTCGAACAAATCGTCGATTCTTGGCAGAGGATACTTGTTCTTGATCGTCAGTTTATTCAACTGTCGATAGTCAATACACATTCTCATGGTCCCATCTTTCTTCTTTACGAACAACACTGGTGCGCCTCACGGGGAAAAACTTGATTTTATAAACCCTCTATCCAATAGTTCCTGAATCTGAGCTTTCAATTCTACCAACTCTTTTGGTGCCATCCTATAAGGCGCAATGGACATAGGAACCGTTCCAGGTAACAAGTCGATCCCAAACTCGACTTCTTTGTTCGGAGGTAATCCAGGAAGTTCCTCCAAAAATATATTTTGAAATTCTTTAATGGTCCTAACCGACTCCACAGTTATCCCCTCAGGTTCAACTTGACTTACAAATGCCAAGTACGCTTCACAACCTTTCCGAATCAACTTCTCGGCTCTTAAAGCCGAAACAACATTGGACAAATAATTCCTTCGTTCCCCTATGACCATTATCTCCTCATCTTCGGTAGTTCTTAGTACCATTCTCTTAGCAGCACAATCCAATGCCGCCCTATGCTTAGCTAGCCAGTCCGTTCCCAAGATAAGATCAAAATCCCCAAATGGCAGCTCCATCAAATCTCCTACAAATATCTTATCTTGTGTCTCTAAAGGCACCACCCTAAAGAGTTTATCTACCTTAACTGAGTGTCCTAAAGGGCTTATCACCGATACCCCACTCACCGTCTCCTCGGGAAGTACTCCCAAAGCCCCAGATACATCACAAGCAACATATGAGTGAGTGGAATCCACATCAATCAAAGTAGTATAAGGCGTGCTATGAATGAAGAACGTACCGGTTATAACATCAGGAGCGTCACCCTCCTCACGGCGTCGTGCAGCATAAACCAATGCCGGCTGTCGAGCTTCAGCATGCCCAGCACCCCTGCAGGTGCCCCACGTCCTCGTCCATTTCCATTGCCACCTCTACCTTGCCCACGACCTCTCTGTGGTGGTGGTTCTCCTCACTGTGGTTGAACATCCCTTTGTTCAGCACCTAGTTCCTGAGCTGCTCTTCGAGGACATTCTCTGAACTTATGCTCCTTTGACCCACATCGAAAACATGCTCCAATACGCTTCCAGCACTCCCCCATATGCACCCTACCATAGTCCCTGCAAGCCTGCGGTCTAAAAGTATTCACTGGAACTGCTCGAACCGGTCCCTCCATTCTAGCTCTTTTAACATACCTACTTGCAGCACTCGAGGGTCCAGAATCCCTCCTAAGTCTGGGTCGATCCTTCTCACGATTCTGCCGTTCAGTCTGTTTTACCTCCACGACTATCTTATCCTTCTCTACCAATGCAGCAAAATCACACTCCCTTTGTGGAGCTATCAATATCCTAAGCTCATCGTGGAGACCATCCTCAAATCGAACACTGTGCTCATTTTTAGTGGCAACTATCCCGCTGGCGTATCGACTCAGCCTTAGAAATTCCGCCTCATACTCCGCAACAGTCTTATTACCCTGAGTCAGATTCAAAAATTCCTTTCGATGGGCATCCACATAACTAGCTCCAACATACCTCTCCTTAAAAGTAGTTTTGAACAGTTCCCGGGTTACTCGTTCAATCGAGGTACTCTCCCTCACGGTGATCAACCATCGGTATGCCTCGTCTCGTAGCAGTGACACAGCCCCCTTCAGCTTTTTCTCCATAGAGCAATCTAGATCGTCCATAATCCACTCTGTTGCCTCTAGCCAATATTCTACCACATTTGGGGCTACTCCAAATACGCCCCTAAAAACTTCTACTCCGTTAGCCCGGAGTCGCTCCGAGATGGATCCCCTATTTACTGTCCCGGTACTAGCTCCAGCAACTTTTTCTAAAACCCTTAACATTGCTTAGGACAAAGCATCATCCCCCGCAGCCCGATCATAAGACCCAGTCTCAGTTGCCTGTGGCACGAATGCCTCCCCAGCTGGCCTATGCCCTGAGGATGAAGATTCAGCTTGCACCCTTCCGTGACCACGTCCGCGGCCTCATCCACGAGTTCTTCTTGTACTCATATCGAATTATCTGATTACGATTTTTATGATATTAGTATAATGTTCAATTGTTTATTATGAGATTTCTTATGGAAATATAGCAGTTCAAGGATTGTTTTCGCAATGCCGTAGTCTAGCTACAGTTCTCACTCCTACCGTTTTACAACTCTACCCTATCTAAAGTATCATAGTAGGGTCTCAATTCTATTCATAGCATCATGTCATTATCACATAACGTAAAGAGAGTATACTTACAGACTTGGTGCCGGGGATTCAGTGCGCCACTTCTTTCTCCAAACCACTTAAAACCACAAACCATGTATTTAGTCACGGAAAAATAGAATTTCTTGAAATTTGAAAAAAATACCTTTATTTATAATTCTCGATTTTAGACCCGTAAAAATAGAAAAAACCTAAACCATTTTATCATATATAACTTGTAAAATATCTTGGGAAAAGAACTTTTCAAAACCATTTCAAAAAATACCCTTCTTGGACTAAGTTTGAATTTTTTTCCGGACCAGATCCACAGCAGAGTTGTAACACCCCAAACCCGGCCCAGACGTTATGGCCGAATCTGACGTGCCACATCGGAGTTGAAAACCCACATTCCGTTTTTAGTATTTTAAAACCATATATTTTGTTGAGTTAATAAAGTGTATGGAAGCTGGGCACCAGGTAGGTATCCGAGATAGAGGAGGTGAGCCATGAAGGCTGCTTAAGTACCAAGCTCTTTAATTGGATCCAATCCTAGACATGCCCACAACCATAGCCACACTTTGTCATATCGAGTTTAAATTTGTTTAAGTGGAAATCTTTGATAAATCGATTAATCGTGGTGTTGAGATATTTTGAAAACAAGTATCATTTTGAAAACACGTCCTAAGTCTAGCCCATTTGAACAATTATCAACCAGGTTTGAAGTTATTAAAAATAAAATAATCTCGAGAAGAAATAAAAGAAAAGTTAAAATGGCCTTATTACAATCCAAAAATAAATAATAATTAAAGGAAATTTAATGAAAACCAACGCTTTTTTAAAAGCCAAAAGACGATCACCGTGGCTACTCTGAATCCCTTCCGGCCTAAGTCCCCACATCAAGGCTCACCTGCAAGGTTAAGGAAAGGGGGTGAGTTTGGAAACTTAGTGTGCAACAAGCCCCTTTTAGAGCCCAAAACAATAACAGCCTGTTGGGTCTAAGCCCAAATCCAATCTCAAACATGTACTGGGCCATAGCCCTTTTCATATTTCATATTTCATAACACGGGCGAAGCCTTTTCAAATTTCATATTCTTGGGCGAAGCCTTTATGGTAAATTCAGTATGGCCCATAGGCCCATTTCAATATCACATATAATGTCAATGAAAGAATGCAAACCCATCTGGGAGACTACTCAACCCACCATCCGCTACTCTCCACCGTACCAACCAACACACCATGTGGGATTAACTCGACCCACCCCGCCATAACTCTCCACCGGCGGCTTAGGCTGCTTTATCATATAACCGAGGCCTAGCCTCTTTTAATAACTAGGGCAAAAGCCCTTTTTATAATCGGGGCATAAGCCCTTTAATAATCAGGCGTAAGCCCTTTTGATAATCGAGGCATAAGCCCTTTTGATAAGCGGGGCATAAGCCCTTTTGATAAGCGGGCATAAGCCCTTTAATAATCGGGCATAAGCCCTTTTCACTTCCTCCATTCATATAAAAACCCAACCCAATGCATTTATGAACATCTCGTGTGCATATCATACATATCATGTGCATATCATACATGTCATGTGCATATCATACATATCATGTGCATATCATACATATCATGTTTATCAAAATCCCATGCATTAAGTTCATATATAAACCCTAGGGGTATAATGGTTATTTTTACCTAGGGGCAAAACGGTCATTTTCATATTATAAGGGTAATCTTGTAATTTTACCAAAAATTAGGGTTTCCATGTTCATTAACGGTTACAAACAATTCATGGGTGCAAACAGTGATTGTGGCCCATTTTTAGGGAAAACGAGTTATTGGGCCTAAAACCCCTAATGGGCCCTACTTAGCCAATTTTGTCATCTAGGCCCATTTAACCTATATCCATAATAGTATTAATAGTTTTAACAGGCAATTTAACAGATTTTCGTTTTCTAGCAATTTTACCCAAATGGGCTCGAAAGCCTATTGGGCCTATTCGACCCTCGAGGCCCAACTTACCGTGAACACCAAAAACACGTCCTACTGTTTCCATTGTTCCCGATCATCATCTCATCGATTCTAACTAACTAGTGAGCGTCATTGCTCACAAGTCCTCGAAATGCCGAATTTGACATTTCGACTTTTCGGCATTTATCACTTTAAGCTATGAAAAGGGTTCATTACACACGATTTGCGATATTCCTTGACAAGATCTCCTATGCGATTTCTCCTATAATCAACCACTTATAGATTAGACCATGTTATTATTAAACCAAATCGAAAACTACCTATTATCATCACTTACACATTCACCACCATCCACAATGGCCCTTGGGTTCATACCTTTGCCGAAGTTGATGACTAGATTTAGTCAATCCAATGATCAAAGCTTTTCACACTCCTCGATCGGTAGCCTTTAATCCTCACTAGCACCAACAAACCAAATAACACCAAAACCCTTTTAGCCTTAGTCGACGAGAGGGTTTTCACTTTTCTTAAACCACAAGATACAAATGGAAAGAAGGTTCAATACTTACCACGAGATCTACTCATTGAAGAACGTTCCAAATACCTTCCTACCCGATATCCGTTGTGAATCCAACTTAAACGTCGTGAGAAAATAGATCTAAATATTAATTCCGAATCACTAAAATATGAAGCTTTTGGCTTTTCAAAAATATTAATCTAAGCTATTACGAAGGTTAGTACACACATTACGGGTTGAAGTTGAAACGCTTCCATAATCAATCACCTACGATAACCACCACCGCCACTCAAACTCAACTATTCCAATATCAATATATGTAAATCCTAAGCACATCACCATACGGAACATAAGGCATATTCGTCATTTTACCATACAGGGTATTACGGTCACTTTATCCTCATGGGGCTTTACGGTCTTTTTACCTAATAGGGGTATTTTAGTCATTTCATCCTACAAGGGTGTTTTGGTAAATCTACAAACCAAGGGTATTTCAAGAATTTTGTTAACCAATGGTATTTCTATAATTTTTAGAAAGTCAAGGGTATTTACGTAACTTTGTAAATCGAGGTATTTTGGTAATTTTACAAATTGAGGGTATTTGGTAATTTCACAAACCAAGGGTATTTTGATAATTTTACAAACTAGGGGTATTTTGGTAATTTTACAAACTAAGGGTATTTTAGTAATTTTGTAAATCGAGGTAAAATAGTAATTACGTAAATTAAGGGTAAAATAGTAATTCTATAAATCGAGGTAAAACGTAATTACAGTAAATCGAGGTAAAACGGTAATTCTATAAGTCGAGGTAAAACGATAATTATGTAAATCGAGGTAAAATGGTAATTATGTAAATCGGGGTAAAACGATAATTACAGTAAATCGGGATACTTTGGTAATTTTACAAGTCGAAGGTATTTCAAGAATTTTACAAATCGAGGTATTTCAAGATTTTTACAAACTAAGGGTATTTCGGTAATTTTAGTAAACTAAAGTATTCTAAACATGGATAACAATACTAATGGCTCTAAAGCCCATTCTCATTAAATGGGCCCACACGCTCGTGTGGCCCTTTTAGCCCAAATCTAGCCACAAATATTAATTCACCTAGCTTTGCCCAATATTTACTACACAATCAAACAACTTATCCAATTGGGCTTGTAGGCCCATTAGGCCCATATGACCCCTTTCGACCGTCGTGGCCAAGTAGCCATCCTACAGCCTAGAGTAGTAAGAAATACACACGATAGGAGACTGGGTTAATCCACACTCAGAGCACTCTTAATGACGCCCAACCCAAACGAGCACGCCATACAAATGAAAGGGATCACCAAGAAAGGTGCCTTTACTCTCCTCATGGTTCCCTCTATTTAAAGCCACTTTGTATCCACTCTTATGTTAGCTTTCGATGTGGGATCCCTCCAACATTAGAGTTTAAATTCAACACCAACTCTTGCCGCTCCTCGTTAGCAAAATAAATGCTCTTTGGTTGCCATGGGATTGAACCTATGCCTCCCTTAAATGCTCCACACGCTACTTGCCACTAAGCCACAAGGCTTTTGTGTCATTTATTTAACACAATAATTTAAAACCCTCATCCAAGCATCCAAGTTTTTTTTCACTTAATACCAAAATTTTGCTAAAGCCCAAGTTTGAACCCAAGATTTCTCTAACACTTCTCAGGGCCATTAACCACCAAAGCGGACATTTAATTGTGTCATTTCATTGCACAATTAAATACCTATATAAAACCTCCTTACAAACCCACACTCAAGGCCCAATACTTCTAGGCCCAAATTCGGGGTGTTACAAGAGTTGTTGCAACCTAGGCTCTGATACCACTAAATGTAACACCCCAAACCCGGCCCAGACGTTATGGCTGAATCTGACGTGCCCCATTGAAGTTAAAAATCCATGTTTCATTTTAGTGTTTTAAAAACCGACTTTTGTTGAGCTAACAAAGTGAATGGAAGCTGGGCACCAGGTAGGAATCCGTAACAGAGGAGGTGAGCCATGAAGGCTGCTTAAGTGCCAAGCTCCTCGATTGGATCCAATCCTCGACATTCCCACAACTATTGCCACACTTGGTTACAACGAGTTGAAATTTCTTTGATAAATCGATTAATCGTGACATCGTGTTATTTTGAAACCAAGTATCGTTTTAAAAATGCGTCCTAAGTCTAGCCCATTTGAATTATTATCAACCAGTTTAAAGTTATAAAAAGAAAAATAAATAAGTAAACCCAGAAAAATAAAGTTAAAATGGCCTTATTACAATCCAAAAATAAATAATAAATGAAGTAACCCAAAGAAACCAGTCATTTATTTTAAAAAGCCCAAAAGCGATCACCGTGGCCACTCTGAATCCCCTCCAGCTCCAAGTCCCCATATCAAGGCCCACCTGTAAGGTTAAGGAAAGGGGGTGAGTTTGGAAACTCAGTGTGTAACAAGCCCCTTTTAGAGCCCAAAACAATATCAGCCTGCTGGGCCTAAGCCCAAATTCTATCTCAACATATACTGGGCCGAAGCCTTTTAATATTTCATATTTCATATTTCATAACACTGGGCCGAAGCCTTTACTGTAAACGGTATGGCCCATAGGCCCATTTCAATATCACATGTAATGTCAATGAAAGAATGGAAGCCCATTTGGGGAGACTACTCGACCCACCATCCGCTACTCTCCACTCGTACCAACCAAGCTCTCCATGTGGGGAATAACTCAACTCACCCAACCAAAACTCTCCACTGGCAGTATCACTGCTTTATCATATAACTGGAGGCCTAGCCTCTTTTAATAACTGGGGCAAAGCCCTTTTGATAAACTGGGGCAAAAGCCTTTTTAATAAACTGGGGCAAAAGCCCTTTTCGGTAAACTGGGGCATAGCCCTTTTTGCACTTCCTCCATCCATATAATCCTAACCCAATGCATTATGAATACATCATGTGCATATCACACATATCATGTGCATATCATACATATCATGTGCATATCATATCAATCATGTATATCAAATACCATGCGCATATCATATCAATCATGTATATCAAATACCATGTACCAAATTCATAATTAAACCCTAGGGGTATAATGGTCATTTTTACCTAGGGGCAAAACAGTCATTTTCATAATATAAGGGTAATTTCATAATTTTACCAAATATTAGGGATTTTCCATGTTCATTATCAGTTTCTAACAATTCATGTGCTTAAACAGCGATTCTGGCCCATTTTTAGCGAAACCGAGTTATTGGGCCAAAAATCCCTAATGGGCCCTACATAGTCGAATTAGTCATCTAGGCCCATTTAGCCTATATTCCTCAACGGTAATAGCAGTCTTAACACACAATTTAACAGAATTCCTTTTCCTCCCAAATTTACCCAAATGGGCCCGGAAGCCCATTGGGCCCAATTTCAGCCCCTCGAGGCCCAACTTACCGTATTGCCAAAAATTGTGCTCTTACCTGTTCCAACGATCTCGATCATCAACTTAGCGAATCTAACTAACCAATGAGCGTTCGCTTGCTCACAAGTCCTCGAAATGCTGAAATTTTGGCTGGAAAAGAAAAAGAGAGAAAAAAAACTAAACCAAAAGAAGAAAACGGCACAACCTATACCCTAATGCCAAAAATTCTAACCTAATACCCTCTCTGCCGAAATCCCCTCTCCATACCCCCTAAACCAGCTAAACTCTATCTCCTTCTCCATTCCTAAAATCTCTCCCTTTATCCCTCCTTAATCCATGCATTTGACTAATTCAAACTCCCTCCCACAGAGTTCCATTCGGCTACAACTCCTACATGCTCAAAGCATAAAAATTAGCATCACATTTGCCATCACAGGGAATCGAACCCAGGTCTTCCGCCAACCACTTACATGCCACCTTTTTAGCTCCCTAGTGGCGTCACTTAGCCACTTTACCAAAGGCTCATTTTATGATACATTTTACCCACAATTTTTAATAAGACCTCCTGTCCAAAACCCTTAACTTCTTAAGTCCAAAATTCTAAAATTCTTCCGGGTTTTGGCCAACACATGGGCCTTCCATAAGCCCATTTACACACTCCAATTATGAATTCACAACCAAATACCTAATTTTAAACACTTTACCAAAATATTACGAATCACGACAAAACCCAAAAATCAGGATATTACATTTACCATTTTGTAACATAGTCCCCTCAAAAGAAAGCGCATGCAAAGGGGATTCCAAAAGTACAAAAATTATCAAGGAAATCACTTACTAGTGTGAGTACTGAGTTGCTGAAATTTAAAGCTTCAAAAACCCTTCTCTTTGCTGAAATTTTTGGTGGAACAATGGAGAATATGAAGTATGATATCATCTTTTCTTTATTATAATATTTCAAGTCAAATAGGTCCACCTAACTCACCTAAACCAAAATTTCTGTCTCCTATATTACTATGGCTGGCCACCCTTGTTTTTAATGTGTTAATTTCCCTTTAAAAGCCTCCAAAAATTATTCCATGAAAAATTAACACTCTTTTTCTATATAATTTGGACTTTTGCACTTAATGCGATTTAGTCCTTTTTCACAATTAGACTCAAAATCGCTAAAATTAATTCATCAAAATTTTCATGTATCTATATAATCATGCTAGAAAACCAAAAATATAAATAAAATAATTTTCTTAGCCTCAGATCCGTGGTCTCAAAACCACTGTTCCGACTAGGCCCTATATTAGGATGTTACAATTCTTCACCCTTTTAGGGACTTTCGGGAGAAAACAAATTCGAGTATTGTCTCCTCATGACTTCTTCAGGCTCCCAAGTGGCTTATTCCACTCCATGCCTATGCCATAACACTTTCACCAAAGCTATATCCTTTTTCCTCAATTGTTTGACTTCCCGAGCCAAAATCTTGATCAGTTCCTCACCATAGGTCATATCCGGTCTAATCTCGACTTCCGTCGGTGAAATCACGTGAGAGGGGTCAGATCGATATCTACGCAACATGGAGACATGAAATACATTATGTATCTTTTCTAATTCGAGTGGCAATGCTAAACGGTAGGCTAATGGTCCAACTCTTTCAGTGATCTCATATGTCCAATGAACCGTGGACTCAATTTGCTGACTTTGTTAGCCTGTCAACTATAACCCAAATAGCGTCTTTTTTCTTCGGGGTCAACGGTAATCCGGTCACGAAGTCCATGGTAATCATGTCCCATTTCCATTCGGGAACCAACACAGGCTGTAACAAACCCAAAGGTACTTGGTGTTCAGCCTTGACCTATTGACATATCAAGCATTTCGATACGAATTCTGAGATGTCTCTTTTCATACCTGACCACCAATACATTTTCTTAAGGTCGTTGTACATTTTTAAACTACCCGGATGGATGGACAAACAACCACCATGTGCCTCTCTCAGAATCTTCTGAATTAGCTCATCGTTCTTGGGTACACAAATTCTGTCTTTGAACATTATACAACCATCGGTACTAATATGAAAATCTGATTCAATCTCTGACTCACACTGAGTTCTCTTAGCTTGCAGTTTCTCAATATCTTTCTGAGCTTCACAGATTTCATGAAGAAAAGTCAGTCTAGCCCTCAACTCTACTAGGATCGAACCATCATCAGATATAGTTAACTGAGCGTTCATGGCTCTCAAAGCAAATAGCAACTTCCTGCTCAATGCATCAGCGATTACGTTCATCTTTCCCAGATGGTAATCAATGATCAGTTCATAATCTTTAATTAGCTCTAACTCCTTCGCCTCAGGTTTAATTCTTTCTAAGTCATTAGATACTTTAAACTCTTGTGGTCAGTGAATATACGACATGTCTCACCATACAAATAGTGCCTCCAAATTTTCAAAGCTAAGACGATTGCGGCAAGCTCTAAATCATGAGTCAGGTAGTTCGTCTCGTGAGGTTTTAGTTGCCTCGAAGCATAGGCGATCACTTTGCCCTCTTGCATAAGTACACAACCCAATCCATTTAGGGATGCATCACTATAGACCACAAACTCTTTTACTGACTCGGGTAATACCAAAACTAGAGCCTCAGTCAACAACATCTTTAAGTTTTCAAAACTCTACTGACATTCCTCAGACCATTTGAACTTAACATCCTTTTGTAGCAATCTCGTCAATGGAGTTGCAATCATGGAAAATCCTTTTACAAAGCTTCTATAGTAACCGGCTAAGCCCAAAAAGCTTCTAACCTCGGTTACATTCTTCGGTGGTTTCTAATCGATGATAGCAAAGATCTTGTTTGGATCAACTCAGATACTATCAATCGAAATAATGTGTCCTAAAAACCCCACCTCTCGGAGCCAGAACTCACTCTTGCTGAACTTAGCGTAAAGTAGCTTATCTCGTAGAGTTTGTAATACAGTCCTCAAGTGTTCCGTATGCTCCGACTCATCCTTGGAATAAATCAGGATATCGTCAATAAACACTACAACGAACTTGTCCAAGTACGGCCGAAACACCCTATTCATTAAATCCATGAAAATAGCTGGGGCATTCGTTAGACCAAACAGCATGACTAAGAATTTATAATGAGCATATCTTGCCCTAAAGGTAGTCTTGGGCACATCCGACTCTTTAACTAACAATTGGTAGTAGCCGTACCTCAAGTCTATTTTGAAAAATACAGTGGCTCCTTTCAACTATCGAGCAAATCATCAATCCTTGGCAATGGGTACTTGTTCTTAATGGTCACTTTGTTGAGTTGTCTGTAATCTATGCATAACCTCATTAATCCATCCTTCTTTCTAACAAACAAAATAGGAGCACCCCAAGGCGAAAAACTCGGCCTTGCAAAGCCTTTGTCAGTCAATTCTTGCAACTGTACCTTTAACTCTTTCAATTCTATTGGTGCCATTCTATAAGGGGTAATAAAAATAGGCGCTATTCCGGGTGCTAGCTCAATACCAAACTCTACCTCTCTAATAGGGGAAACCCTGGTAACTCTTCGAGAAACACATCCAGATATTCTCGTACCACTGGTACCGACTCCATCTTTAATTCAGATTCTTTGGTATTCAAAACAATGGCTAAGTAGGCTTCATACCCTTTCCTCAAATACATTTGGGCCGTTATCGAGGAAATCATAATCAGTGATGAGTCTGTCTCACTTGACTTAACCCAGAGAGTCTCACCATTAGGACACGTCAATTTAACATACTTGCTACCACAATTTACAATCACGTTATGAATGGTCAACCAGTCCATGCCAACAATGGCCTTGAATCGTCAAGGGACAGTTCTTACAAACTTTATCTACCAGAACAGACTTGCCCAGAGGGTTCGACACTCTATTTAAAAATTTAATGAGTTCTATAAACAAGTTCATACTAGACGCCAATTTCATACAGATGTAAGAATGGGTCAACCCCGGATCGATCAAAGCAATAACACAAGTATTATAAAGAGAAAATATACCCGTTATGACATTAGGAGCAGAGGCCTCCTCTCAATTACGGGTCGCATAGGTTCTTGCTGGAGCTCGAACCTCTGATTTTGCAGTGGAGTTTCTGGCAACTGTTCGACTATCACTAGCACTTCCGGAAGGTCTAGGAGGTCTACTCTGAGAATTAAGAGCAATTGATTTCAGAGCTGGCTCAACTTCTCTATTCGATCTTTCCAGGAAATCTCTAAGGAAGTGGTCGAGAGAACCACATCTATAACATGCCACACTCTTCATTTGGCATTCCTCGAAGTTGAATTTGTTGCAACTCATGAACTTCGGCCTTTAATCATCAACGCTTCCCACACTTATGGCCAAAGGAGAAGAAGACTTTGGGTTATGGCGCTTGGAACTCTTTGCACTGCCCGAGTATCCCACTGATGAAGTGGAGCGGTCTTGGCGACTCCTTGATTTCTTTGTAGGAAAATAATACGCCTTGCTACTGGTCCTCTTACTTGATACCTGAGCCTTTTTCTTGGCTTGCATCCTTTCATTGTTAAGCCCTTCGGCCTTCTTAGCCTGATCATCTAAGGCAGCGAATTCTTGTATCTCAAGAATTCCAATCAACAGCTTAATTTCTTCATTCAAACCATCCTCAAAACGTTTACACATTTCAACTTCTATTAGGACCCATTCATTCACATACTGGCTTAGCCTCACAAATTCTCTTTCGTATTCAGACACAATTCTATCTCCTTGTTTGAGTTCTAGGAACTCTTTTCTTTTCTGATCTAAAAACCTTTGACTGATGAACTTCTTTTTAAACTCGGCTTGGAAAATTCCCATGTAATGGTCTCTCTCTGTGCCACCGAGGATATGGTCTTCCACCAATTATATGCAGTATCCTTCAGAAGAGATACCGCACATTTCAAACTTTCTTCTGGAGTACCAGACAAATCATCGAGCACTCTCATAGCATTTTCAAGCCAAAATTTTGCACATTCTGGGTCATCATCTAGGGTGGCTCTTAACTCTTCGGCTCCATATTTCCTGAGTTTGTCTACCGGAGCCTTTCGCAATCTCACAGGTTCCACGACCCATGGTGCTCCTTCAAGTTGGGTGCCTAGTTGAGGAGGTCAAGGTATCTCAGGATGATTTCTCATATATTCCCCGAACCACTCGTCCATCATCTCGAAGAAGGCAGTTTTCGCCTCTTCTTGGCCCCCAGACATGGGCCTTCTACTACTAGAGTTATCCCTCTGTACAGAAGCTGGAGCATAGCTCTCGGCTCCCTCGGACACATCTCGAGCTTGATCGGAAGACATTTTCTATATTCAAATACGGTTAAAAAGGTTAGGAGATGTCACACTATAATCACTTATATAATGGCATGTATAACTAGACTTAATACATGCTAAGTTAGTCTGAGAACCGACTAAACCGTAGCTCTGATGCCAATAAATGTAACACCCCTTGCCCGTATCCAACGCCAGAATAGGGCTTGAGGTGCTACCTAACTTAAACTCAATCAATCCTAGGAAATCAAGTCATAAAATCTTGATCAAATTAAAACTTTTCGTTTCATAAGCAATTTGTCCCTTAAATGACTTACAAGGCCCAAAACATGCATTCAAGATTGTTCGGGACCAAACCGAGAACTTAAGATAAACTTTGAAGAACTTTATGCTTTAGGCTCTACACGCCTGTGTGCCTTGGGCACGCTCATGTCCTTAGCCCGTGTGCAACATTGACTTCAACACGCGGCCATGGCACACGCCCGTGTGACCAACCCGTGTACGATACTGACTTTAAGACACAGCCCTGTCACACGCCCATGTGGCCTGCCCGTGTACAAAAATTACTTAAAATTTTAAGTGCAGGGGACGCACAGCCATAACACACACCCATGAGAGTGAGCCGTGTGTCATACACGGCCTAGACACACGCCCGTGTGTCCTGCCCGTGTGGAAAAAAGATGCCATTTCCAAGCCATTTTGTCACCCATTTTACTCAACCTATACAAAATCATTTCAATATACTAATTTCACCATAATGAACACCAACCCATCCATAGAAAGAATATTATATGCATTTACCAAAATGAATAACAGCCACTATTCTAGGCTTGATACAAAATGAAAGGCTTTTCACTTTTCCAAAATACATAACCAATTTCTCATTAAATCAAATATCCTAGTCTAGCCCTACACATGCCATTATAACAAAATAAAAGCTTTCACATATGCCCAAAATAGGATTAGATCAATAGTATGACCAATGCTCCAATCGTCTTCCAATCCTCAAGAGTCCACGAGTACTGTAAAACAGAGGAAAATAAAAAGAGGGTAAGCATTAACATGCTTAGTAAGTCCAGATAACGGAAAAGTAAACTTACCGATTATTTAACATGTAACCATAATAAATACTCCATCCAAACAAGTATAAAATAGATTTTCTGTAACACCCCGTACCCGAGACCGTTGCCGGAGTCGGACACGAGGGGTTTGCAGACTTAAATCACTTGCTTTCACAGTCCATTTTAAAAATTTCCAGGCAGTTGGCTAACTGTGTCACTGTCACCTTAAAAATAATATCTTGAGTTCCAAAACTCGAAAATCAGTTTCGTAATTTTTCCCTGAAACTAGACTCATATGTCCATCTACAGATTTTTTTTGTAGAATTTTTGGTCCGGCCAATTAATACAGTTTATTAGTTAAAGTCTCCCCTGTTACAGGGTTCGACTACACTGACCTTCTTGCATTGCAACTTAGATAACTCCTTGTACAGGGCTTCAATACTTATGCAATTCATTTCTAATGAAACTATACTCAAAAAGGAATCTATACATATATGGTATGACTTCTAATTGTCTCTGGTTAATTTATAGAGAATTTCCAAAGTCAAATCAGGGGATGCAGAAACCGTTCTGGGCCTGTCTCACGAAAACTTTAACATCTCATAATATACTGTTCATATGAACGTTTCGTTACTTTCCTATGAAAATAGATTCATCAAGGTTCTATTACATAATTTATTCACTATTTAATTTCATTCCTAATATTTTCAGTGATTTTTCAAATCCACATCACTGCTGCTGCCAGCATCTATTTTTAAGGTAAACTTTACCTATTTCATGATCCTCCATGGATCAACTAGAGTTTGTCATACATATACCAAAAGTGATCATGAATAACCATTCCCATGGCTAACCGTTACCAACATTTCCATACCTCTCGACGCACAACATACAAAACGATTATAATGCTATGATCAAAGTATATTTAAGCCATTTTCGCATGGCTATCCAAATTTACACAAAATGTAAGGGTACATGACCAACAACAAAAGGGTAGTCCTATACATGCCATTTCAAAGTTCAACCAAAAGTATACCAAAAGGGCTTTGATAGTGTGGACGACTTCGACTTCAAAATTCCGAGTCCGATAGGTGAAGAACCAAAATCTATAAAATAGAGAATTAAATAAGCGGAGTAAGCATTAAATGCTTAGTAAGTTTTGAGCAAAGAATTTAAGCACATCCAAGTATAGCATTCATATAACTAAACGGATAATTCCATATATACATATTCTCAAATCATTCCTACTTCTCATTCCAACCCCTATATTCATACATAAGGGATCATCTTAGCCAAATACCTAAGCTCATTACTCGATCGAGCGAATATTATTCAAGGAATCAACTATTCCAATGCACATACGAAACATGCCTCATTGTTGGGATTTTACAAGCGTATTAACTGAAATTTTTACAGCAAGATCGCTCATTCCCGAATCACGTACCTTCGGAATTTAACCGGATATAGCTACTCGTTCAAATGCCTTCGGGACATAGCCCGGTTATAGTAACTCGCACAAATGCCTTCGGGACTTAACCCGGATTTAGTAACTCGCACCAATGCCTTCGGATCTTAGTCCGGATATAGTCACTTAGCACAAAGCCTTCGGGACTTAGCCCGGACATCATTCGAATAACCATGCACATTTATCAATAAATCATGACACGTCCGTATTTCATTTTCATTACCAAAGCTCAAACACAAGACACTTATCACACTTGCAATTTCGGCTCAATAGCCACATACAAAGAGCATGATTTTGATTTGCTTAAACATGATCTAATCAAATCATAATCTAAGTTCCATTACTCGAAAACTTACCTCGGATGTGGTCGAACGATTTCATGACTATTCGATAACTTTTTCCTTTCCTTATCCAACTGTGGTCCTCTAAGCTCTTGAGCTAATTCAAACAAAATTTAACTTATTAAAGTCTCATTATGCTAGCTTATGGCCGAATATGACAAGGAGTTTAATAGGTCATATGGCCCCCCCCCTTTAGCTCAAATACACAATGGTCATGCGCATTTTTAATCACATTAAGCAATTTAACACAATTCATTTGAACATCAAAAGAGAACCTCAAGGTACTTAGCCCATATATACATTAGGCATTAGAGCCACATATATATGGAAATCATGGATCAAACTCAACATTTTAGCCCACACTCTCTTTTAGCCGATTATCTAAGCCAAGATAAAAGCATCAATATGCTTGCCTCTAACCGAACACACATACAACACAAATCTATTTCATGTGGCTGAATATGCATTTCTAGGTTGAGGCCGATTATATGCTTAATACTTCCTACAAATATGGTTACTTGTATTGACTACATACCATTTTGTTTCAAATTCAAAACTCGGCTAATACACATATACACACTAGTAATTCAAACATTAACATTTGCTCTTCACCTTACTACCATTTCTCATCCAAATAACGTGAATAGCAACCATATTTCTCCTCTACTTTCTACCATGGCCGAATGCATCACAACACCATACCATTTCGATTTTGGTCATGGTTAAACAAAGAACTTAATGTCTCACTCAAAAATGCTAAAAAGAAGATTCAAGAGTCATCAATCCACCATCACATGCATCATTACAAAGCTTCATTTTTTAGCATGTAAATGACATCAACACCAAGCAAGAATGATGCATCCATGGCCGAGTGTCATTTCCATCACATAGCAAGATTTAGACCATGGGCTAGGTAGAACTCAAGCTACCAACTAAAACATGCATGCATCTCATGGAACATCATCAAACATATCTTAGCCTAGTTACATGCATGGCCGAACCTCTTCAACCCTTCTTCTTCCTTCCTCCTTAAAATTTTCGGCCAAAGATGAACCAAAGGATGAAGCCTTCTTTTTTTTTTTTCTAGTTTCGGCAAAATGGGGGGGGGAAACAACCACACACTTTTTTTTTTTCTTTCTTTTCATCATATTCCCTTTCATTATTTTATTACCATGCCCCTTATTTTATTTTTCCTAACATACATCACTAACATAACATGTTTGTGACATGTTTCCACCCATAGCATGGCCGGCCACTATGCTTCAATTTGGCTAATTTGACATGCAAGGACAAGCACTTTCCCACATATATTAATAGGCCATTTTAACACTTGCCTAGCATATTTCTAAATTGTCTCACATAAGTCACTACTAATAAATTTCACATACACTGACCAAATTAAAGTATGGAACTATCACACAAGCATTTACGCACATCATAAACACAGAATATAACCTTTAATTATTTATAAGACTCGGTTTCGTGGTCCCGAAACCACTTTCCGACTAGGGTCAATTTAGGGCTGTCACATTTCCTATCACATGCACTCAACCACTAAGTTAGTCTCATGGCATGACAAGATAATAGTATATTTAGATGAGCTCATCACATCATTATTCCCAATTTACATCTGATGTTCGTCCCATTGAATTTCTCGGTTCTCTGATGGATATCTCATTTCCCAATTTACATCTGATGTTAGTCCCATTGAATTTCTTGATTCTCTAATGGATATCTCATTTCCCGTCAATTCATACAAGTGATCATTTCGAGTATTCACTCCCGCAAACCTCGCATCTTACGGCAGAATTGCCAAATCAGGCTAAATTCCCCGTAATACAAACTCATTGAGTAAATGTCGGGAATACCAGTCCAGGCTAAATCCCCTTACAATGACATATACTCTAATGAATTCGGATATGAATTACTAGTCTAGGCTAAATTCAAATCCTAATTCGGATTACCCATCCGGGCTAAATCCTTAGGGCACACATATTCTTCGGGAGGCTATATCACTTTAGGATCACTCGTCCAGGCTAGATCCTTTTCACCGTCAATTCATTCTCGAGATGTTCTATCGAATAACCCTATTCATTCAACCGGGATATTCTTATATGCATTCTACTTGCTTTATTAAATCTCATAATTTATCATGCAATAGGAAATTACCACATTTATACAATCAAGAATATACATTTTAAGTACATTAGAGTCTACTTTGAGTTATTCGAACTTACCTAGTGATCATTTTAGATTTGGGCTTTGATCACTCCGAAACCTTTCGTTTCCCTCGATCAACTTTCGAATTTGGTTTATCAGGGTCTAAATTAGCAAAATAACTATATCAATACATCATTTAATTCCTTTGCAATCCCTATCTCATCCTAGGGTAAAATGACCAATTTTCCCCTGAACTTTCCTAAAATTATGATTTTACCCTCGGGCTCGTAATTCAATTTTCATTGCATTTTCTAATCAGTCAAGCCTAGCCTGATAATATTTATGCTTATGGCATCTTACAATTCCATATATATCATACATTTCTTACCCATTTCACAAACTTTGCAAAATGGTTCAATTAGGTGTTTTCATGCTAATTCCATTCATAAAAGTTGTTTGTCTAAAAACTAAAACTAATATTTTCCACCAAAACTTAAAAAACCTCATGAACCCTTTCATAGCAACTTCCTAGAACATTTGTCATTTTGTAACATAGTCCCCTCAAAAGAAAGCTCCTGCAAAGGGGATTCCAAAAGTACAAAAATTATCAAGGAAATCACTTACTAGTGTGAGTAATGAGTTGCTGAAATTTAAAGCTTCAAAAACCTTTCTCTTTGCTGAAATTTTTGGTGGAACAATGGAGAAGATGAAGTATGATATCATCTTTTATTTATTATAATATTTCAAGTCAAATAGGTCCACCTAACTCACCCAAACCAAAATTTTTGTCTCCTATATTACTATGGTCGGTCTAATTTGGACTTTTACACTTAATGCGATTTAGTCCTTTTTCACAATTAGACTCAAAATCGCTAAACTTAATTCATCAAAATTTTCATGTATCTATATAATCATGCTAGAACACCAAAAATATAAGTAAAATAATTTTCTTAGCCTCGGATCCGTGGTCTCGAAACCACTATTCCGACTAGGCCCTATATTAGGATGTTATATTTTTATCCCATGCTAAACACATTTATGGATTATTTATCCTTAGATTTGGTGAATTCGATGCTCCTAATCCTTTAATTTCATGTTTTATACTTAGGTGAGCATAGGAGAGTAAAGAGAGCGAGAAACAGGACAAAAACAAAGAAAATGGGTCGACCTAGGAAATCAACACGGCTTGGACTTCCTCACACAAGTAGTTCATATGCCCGTATCTACTTAACAAATTGTAACACAGCCTAAGCCATCTCACACGAGCGTGTCCCTGTCGAGCCCAAGTCTAGTCCTATTCGGAAAAGGCTACTCTTGTGGGTTTTGAAGCATTCTAAAGCCTATATAAACACCCCTGGAGGTACCTAGAAGGGACACAGAGGGTAGGTAGGAAGGAATTACTCGAAGGAAGCCTATTGATCCATCTTAGAAGTCGAATTCACCTTTAAGATTGAAGATCTCCCTTCAATTCCCTTCAATTCCCTTCAAGAGTTCTTGGGTTTTCTTTATGTTTTGTTATCATTATTCTTTTGAGATGTTTTCTTTCATAAATATGAACTAAACCCCCTAAATACCTAAGAGGAATGAAACCTAAGATGGATCTTGTTATTATTATCTAAATTATATGCAAATATTTGATTTGTTCTTAATTATGTGTTCTTAATTCTTGCTTTGATATTCCAGGATATTAATTCAAGTTTTGATGCGCTTATTTAGAGGAGCAAAAGCCCTTGTCTAAGAGTAGATCTAACATAATTAAGCGGAGTTGATTGCACGCCTAGAGATAGGTGACATAATTTTGTCGAATTAGGGTGAAACCTAATAAGCGAATCCATAAATCGAGTTAATGCAACACTAGGGGTTTTAATTAGAAAGAGATTTCAATTAATCAACCTAGGGTTAGACTTTGTAGTCTCGAGAGAGATAATAATATAAATTAAAGATTTCTACGGATCAAGTCAAATGAATAAATCGTCTAATTCAGATTCAATAACAAGTGAAGTCTAGGTGTATTTTTCCTTAGATATAGTCCAAATCATTTAGTTTTCCCGAAAGTTATTTCCCCAATTCACTTTCTGTGTATTCTTAGTTTAGTAATTAGTTTAGATAAAACAAATCCCTTTATTTTTAGGCTAGATAATAGAAAGAAAGTTAATATTAGTACTTTTAGTTCCTTTAGATTCGACATCCCGGTCTTGCCATAAGCTACACTACTGTTCGATAGGTGCACTTGCCTTTGTCGTGATAATAGTTAGTTTTCAAGAACGGTCATTCATAAATTATAAAACTTATCACGATTTGTTCACATCAATAACCATACACAATTAGTAGGTTTACAACTTACGTTAAAATGAGCCATATCCCATGGCCATATACAAAATGAATAAGTATATCATTCACGCTCTTACATTGGCTAGTCAAATGACACATATAACAAAATGATCAAGACCCCTATACATGTCATTATAACAAAATAAAATTTTCTATATATCCAAGCAAAACAAGTTGATAGTGTTGACAATGCTCCAACCGTCTTCTAATCTTCATGAGTCCTCGAGCTCTATAAGACAAGGGAAATGAAAGGGGGGTAAGCATTTACATGCTTAGTGAGTCTGGAATACAGGAAGGTAAGCTTACCGGTTGTTTAGCATACAACCAAATTAGATATTCATGCCAACATGCATAGTATAATTTCCCTATTACATACACTCAATCATCATGTTACTTTCATGTCAATACAATTAAACATTAATCTTAGATGAGCTCATCATTTCAAGCATTTCTATTTTCGTTCCTTATTTTAATCCCATTGAACTTCTCAAAATCTCGATGGATATCTCATTTACCGTCAAATCGTGTGAGTGATCATTTTAAATACGCACTCCTGTGAACCTCACTCATACGGTAGGATTACCAGTCCAGCTAAATCCTTTGAAATGTAAAGTCATAGAGTAATGTCGGGATTACCCGTCCACGTAACATCCTGAAATAGGGCCTAGTTGGAACAATGGTTTTGGGACCACAAATCCGACATTGAAATATTTATTTTATGGTTGTTATGAGGCTTAGAATATGAGAATATGCATGTGCTAAATTTTCATGAAGAAATTCTATGAGTAAGGTGTCCAATTGGAAAATAAGGACCAAATTGAATAAATTATAAAACTTGGATTCTAGAAGTAATTTGTATGAAATTGTTTTAGATTATTAATTAGAAGGTCTTAAAGAGAAATTTTCCCAATATCTATGTTTTTGGACAAAAATGGACTTGTATGGATGAAATTTTAAAGAAATGGCTTGAGGTCATTTTGGTTATTTGGCTAATTAATGAAATAAAATGGGAAAAATAAGCCAAAAATCAGCCATTCTTCTCCTTCATCCAGTCAAAATTCTCAAGCTCTCCATAGCTAGGGTTTTCAACATTTTCAAGCTCAATAGTAAGTGCTCCCTAGCCCCATTTTTAATGTTCCTCGTACTTTTGAAATCCTGGTAGCTTACTCTCTCCATTTCTACCTATATTTTGAGTTAGGGTTCATGTTTGCAAAATGACCCATGTGTGACATGTTTATTCTTTGATTTCTTATGGAGGAATAAGAAAGTTGGATGTGTGTTAAACATCTTTTTCTAGGTGATTTACATGAAAAACCCCTAAAAAGACCTTTTTGAAAAAGGTATAAAAAAATATATGGTAGAAATGTGGAATAATGGAAACTGTGGGCTGCCATAAGAGGCAAGAACATTTGGCTAGGCTTGGGTAATGTATAAATTCCATGCATTTCATTGTACGAGCCTAGGGACTAAATCGTAAAAATGTGAAAGGATAGGGGCAAAACGGTCATTTGGATCGGGGGTGAAATTTAGACTCGAATAGTATAATGTTAGGTATTAATGATTCATTTTTATTGTTAAAGATCCCGATGAACAAATTTCAGAGGTCGATCAAGGAAAACGAAAGGTTTCGAAATAACCGAAACACGATATCGAGAAAGTATCAGGTAAGTTCGAATAACTTAAAGTAAACTCATAGTATGCTTAATTGCATGGTTTATTAATGTATGATAATTGCATTTGATGATGGCATGAAAATCCATGAAATGTATCTTTAATAATAACATATTGATAAATGTCTCGATTGAGGTTGAAAAGGAAGTTCGATGGATGAACCATGTTTTACATATGACTTGAGGTCCTGCATGTGTTGTAGAAAAGGATTTAGCCTGGATGGGTAACTCGTTGAGCTAAAATATAGAAAGGATCTTGCCCGGACAGGTGTTCCTTAAGTGATCGAGCCTCCCAAAGAATATGTGTGCATTGTGGATTTAGCCCAGACGGGTAATCCGATTAGGGTTTAAATTTAGCCTGGACTGGTAATTCAGGTCCGAGCTCATTAAGGGTGCTTGTCGCTAATAGGGATTTAGCCTGGACTGGTAATCCCGACATCACCTTATGAGTTTATATGATGGGGGATTTAGCCTGGACTGGTAATCCCGCCGTGAGATGTGAGGTTCGCGGGAGTGCATACATAAGATGATCGCTCTTATGACTTGACGGTAAATGGATAATCCATCTAGATTTCCAAGAAACTCAACAGGACTAATATGAGATATAAAAATGAAAATATTGGATGATAAGCTCATCTAAGACAAATTGCATGGTGTATTGTTATGAGACTAACTTGTTTATTGAGTACATGTGATAGGGAAACCATTTCATGCTTGTTGGTTTTGCTGCCTAATATAGTTGTATGCTAATTACTCGATAAGTTTACTTTCCATTCATTCGGGCTTACTAAGCATGTAAATTCTTACCCCTCTATTTTTCCCTATCTTACAAAGCTCGAGGACTTGTAAAGATTGGAAGAAGGTTGGAGAGTCAACACACTATCAACTAGTCTAGCTTTGGTATATAGACACTTTTATTTTGTTCAATGGCATGTATAGGGCTTTTGTTTATTTTGTCATATGTGTCATTTGATTTGCCAAAATGAAGGCATGTAAAGGTTTACATATCTACCTGTATATGGCCATGGGAATTAGCTTATTTTTATGTAGGCTATGACTTACAAATTTATGCATACAATGAGGTTTATCAAGGCCATTTGGGAGTATAATTAGGCCATGTTATTTATCGTTAGAGGCCATCAGTAAAAGTGGATGTTAGAAGGTGACCAAAGGCTTGGAAAGTAGCCTAATAAGGTCCACATGGGTAGACACACGGGCGTGTGTCTAAGCCGTGTGTGACACACGGATCACCCTATGGGCGTGCGGTATGGTCGTATTGTGACAGCCCTAAATTGACCCTAGTCGGAAAGTGGTTTCAGGACCACGAAACCGAGTCTTATAAATAATTAAAGGTTATATTCTGTGTTTATGATGTGCATAAATGCTTGTGTGATAGTTCCATACTTTAATTTGGTCAGTGTATGTGAAATTTATTAGTAGTGACTTATGTGAGACAATTTAGAAATATGCTAGGCAAGTGTTAAAATGGCCTATTAATATATGTGGGAAAGTGCTTGTCCTTGCATGTCAAATTAGCCAAATTGAAGCATAGTGGCCGGCCATGCTATGGGTGGAAACATGTCACAAACATGTTATGTTAGTGATGTATGTTAGGAAAAATAAAATAAGGGCATGGTAATAAAATAATGAAAGGAATATGATGAAAACAAAGAAAAAAAAGTGTGTGGTTGTTTCCCCCATTTTGCGAAACTAGAAAAAAAAAAAGGGCTTCATCCTTTGGTTCATCCTTGGTCGAAAATTTTAAGGAGGAAGGAAGAAAGGGTTGAAGAGGTTCGGCCATGCATGTAACTAGGCTAAGGTATGTTTGATGATGTTCCATGAGATGCATGCATGTTTTAGTTGGTAGCTTGAGTTCTACCTAGCCCATGGTCTAAATCTTGCTATGTGATGGAAATGACACTCGGCCATGGATGCATCATTCTTGCTTGGTGTTGATGTCATTTACATGCTAAAAATGAAGCTTTGTAATGATGCATGTGATGGTGGATTGATGACTCTTGAATCTTCATTTTAGCATTTTTGAGTGAGACATTAAGTTCTTTGTTTAACCATGACCAAAATTGAAATGGTATGGTGTTGTGATGCATTCGGCCATGGTAGAAAGTAGAGGAGAAATATGGTTGTTATTCACGTTATTTGGATGAGAAATGGTAGTAAGGTGAAGAGCAAATGTTAGTGTTTGATTTACTAGTGTGTATGTGTGTATTAGCCGAGTTTTGAATTTGAAACAAAATGGCATGTAGTCAATATAAGTAACCATATTTGTAGGAAGTATTAAGCATATAATTGGCCTCAACCTAGACATGCATATTCGGCCACATGAAATAGATTTGTGTTGTATGTGTGTGTTCGGTTAGAGGCAAGCATATTGATGCTTTTATCTTGGCTTCGATAATCGGCTAAAAGAGAGTGTGGGCTAAAATGTTGAGTTTGATTCATGATTTCCATATATATGTGGCTCTAATGCCTAATGTATATATGGGCTAAGTACCTTGAGGTTCTCTTTTGATGTTCAAATGAATTGTGTTAAATTGCTTAATGTGATTAAAAATGCGCATGACCATTGTGTATTTGAGTTAAAGGGTGGCCATATGACCTATTGAACTCCTTGTCATATTCGGCCATAAGCTAGCATAATGAGACTTTAATAAGTTAAATTTGTTTGAATTAGCTCAAGAGCTTAGAGGACCACAGTTGGATAAGGGAAAGGAAAAAGTTATCGAATAGCCGCCGAAATTGTTCTACCACATCCGAGGTAAGTTTTCGGGTAATGGAACTTAGATTATGATTTGATTAGATCATGTTTTAAACAAATCAAAATCATGCTCTTTGTATGTGGCTATTGAGCCGAAATTGCAAGTGTGATAAGTGTCTTGTGTTTGAGCTTTGGTAATGAAAATGAATTACGGATGTGTCATGATTTATTGATAAATGTGCATGGTTATTGAATGATGTCCTGCTAAGTCCCAAGGCTTTGTGCTAAGTGACTATATCCGGACTAAGATCCAAGGCATTTGTGCGAAGTTACTAATTCGTGCTAAGCCCAAGGCATTGGTGCGAAGTTACTAAATAGGGTTAAGTCCCAAGGCATTTGTGCGAGTTACTAAATCAGGTTAAGTCCCAAGGCATTTGTGCGAGTCACTAAATCCGGGTTAAGTCCCAAGGCATTTGTGCGAGTTACTATAATCGGGCTATGTCCCAAGGCATTTGAACGAGTAGCTATATCCGGTTAAATTCCGAATGTACGTGATTCGGGAATGAACGATCTTGCTGCAAAAATTTCGGTTAATACGCTTGTAAAATCCCAACAATGAGGTATGTTTCAGATGTGCATTGGAATAGTTGATTCTCTTGAACAATATTCGCCAATCGAGTAATGAGCTTCCTATTTGGCTAAGATGATCCCTTATGTATGAATATAGGGGTTGGAATGTGAAGTAGGAATGATTTGAGAATATGTATATATGGAATTATCCATTTAGTTATATGAATGCTATACTTGATGTGCTTAAATTCTTTGCTCAAAACTTACTAAGCATTTAATGCTTACTCCGCTTTCTTTGATTCTCTGCTTTATAGATTTTGGTTCTTCAGCTATCGGACTCGGGATTTTGAAGTCGAAGTCACCCACACTATCAAAGCTCCTTTTGGTATACTTTTGGTTGAACTTTGAAATGGCATGTATAGGACTACCCTTTTGTTGTTGGTCATGAACCCTTCGGTTTTGTGTAAATTTGGATAGCCATGCGAAAATGGCTTAAATATACTTTGATCATAGCATTATAATCGTTTTGTATGTTGTCCGTTGAGAGGTATGGAAATGTTGGTAACGGTTAGCCATGGGAATGGTTATTCATGATCACTTTTGGTATATGTATGACAAACTCTAGTTGATCCATGGAGGATCATGAAATAGGTAAAGTTTACCTTAAAAATAGATGCTGGCAGCAGCAGTGATGTGGATGTGAAAAATAACTAAAAATAGTAGGAATGGAATTAAATAGTGAATAAATTATTTAATCGAACCTTGTTGAATCTATTTTCATAGGAAAGTAACGAAACGTTCATATGAGCAGTATATCATGAGATGTTAAAGTTTTTGTGAGACAGGGCCAGAACGGTTTCTGGATCCCCTGATCTGGCTTTCGAAATTCTCTATAAATTAACCAGAGACAATTAGAAGTCATACTATATATGTATAGATTCCTTTTTGAGTCTAGTTTCATTAGAAACAAACGGCATAAGTATTGAAGCCCTGTACAAGTAGTTATCCAAGTCGCATTGCAGGAAGGTCAGAGTAGTCGAACCCTGTAATAGGGGAGACTTTAACTAATAAACTGTACTAATTGGCCCAACCAAAAATTCTAGAAAACAATCTGTAGATGGACTTATGAGTCTAGTTTCAGGGAAAATTTATGAAACTGATTTTAGAGTTTTTGAACTCAAGATATGATTTTTAAGGTGACAGTGACGCAGTTAGCCAACTGCCTAGAAATTTTTAAAATGGACTGTGAAAGCAAGTGATTTAAGTCTGCAAACCCCTCGTGTCCGACTCCGGCAACGGTCTCGAGTATGGGGTGTTACACGTATGTCCCCTGTACCCTAAATTTTGAAGTCAGAATGCATGGTAGTAAACACACGGGTAGAGACACGACCGTGTGTCTAAACCGTGTGGAGGGCACGGCCTAGCACACGGGCATGTGTTTTGGCCGTGTGCCCCTAAATGCATGTTGATGTCACAAAAGAATCCCGAGTTTTTGGACACGGGCAACCACACAGGTGTGTCTAGGCCCTGTGAAGGACATGGGCCAGGGACACGGGCGTGTGCTTGGCAGTGTGAAAACCCATGTAGGTTCGAAATAGAAAATAAATTCCATTAATTCTGTACGGGTACATTATCTCCACACGGGCGTGTGAGGCTTTACATAGAAAGTTTTTCACAAACTTTTGCAAGTTCTCGGGTTAGTCCCGGCGTTCTCAATATATATCTAGGGCCCCGTAGGCCCATAATAAGGACACTAAGATGTTGTTTGATTGGATTTAAAATAAAATGAAATTTTATAACCCGTGTTTTTTGAAAATTTCTGGGTATGTGTCTAGTAACGCCTCGTACCTGGTCCCAGTCTCAGGTACGGGTAAGGGATGTTACAGTCCAGGCTAAATCCCTTACAATGACATGTACTCTAATGAGCTTAGATCTAAATTACAAGTCCAGGCTAAATTCATACCCTAATCGGATTACCCGTCCAAGCTAAATCAATTTTAGCACACTTATTCTTTGGGAGGCTCGATTACTAAAGGAACACCCGTCCGGACTAGATCCTTCTTACCATCAATTCATTTCGAGAAATCCATTAGACATCCTTTTATTTCAATCGGGACATTTATCGACACAATATTTATCATACCTTGTTTCACAAAAATTTCCAATTTTATAATGTATACATGAATATACATTTTTAAGTATATTAAGAGTCTACTTCGAGTTACACGAACTTACCTGGTAATTGCTTCGGGTTCGTATTTCGGTTATTCTGAAACCTTTCGTTTTCCATGATCGACCTCCAGAATTTGTTCATCGGGGTCTATATCAGTAAAAATTAAATTATTAATACCTTACATTGTTCATTTTCGGCTTAAGACTCACCCCGGGCAAAATGACCAATTTGCCCCTAACTTTTCACTCTTTTTACAATTTAGTCCTAAGGCTCGTATAATGAAATGCATGAAATTTCTAAGTTAACCAAGCCTAACCGGATATTTTTCTTGTTTATAGTAGCCCATATTTTCTTTCATTTCACATTTTTCTACCCATTTTCACAACTTTTACAAAATGGTCCCTTAAGCCATTTCCATGAAAAACTACTTAGTAAAAGTTGTTTACTATCCTTTAAACTCTCATATTCCTCCATAAATCATCAAAACACAATCATATCATGCATGGGTAAATGTTTAAACTTGAACCCTAGCTTGAAATATGGGTAGAAATAGAGAGAACATGTTACAAGGATCTCAAAAACATAAAGAACATAAAAAAAGGGGCTAGGGAATACTTACTCTCAAGCTTGAAATATTAAACCAAAACCCTAGCTATGGCTATAGAGAATTTCGACAGCCACAAGGAAGATGATGGATGATTTTAGCTTTCTTTTTCCTTTTTTATTTCATTTATTACCAAATTACCACAATGCCCTTCCTTAAAAACCTTTCATAATTTTCCATGCATGCCCATTTTTGTCCAAAAACTTAGAAATTGGGTAAATTGCTATTTAAGCCCTCCTAATTAATAATCCATAGCAATTTCATACCAATTGCTTCTAGAACCCAAGTTTTGCAATTTATTCAATTTGGTACCTAATTTCCAATTAAACACATTATACTTAAAATTTCTTCACGAAACTTTAACACATGCTTATTTTCATATCCTAGACCTCATAATAATCATAAAAAATATTTTAATGTTGGATTTGTGGTCACTATTTCGACTAGGCCCAATTTTGGGATGTTACATTTCTTCCTGCCTTAGGGACTTTCGTCCTCAAAAGTCTTACCAGTAAACAGGTTCAGATATTGACTTCTCATGGCTTCTTCAAGTTCCCATATGGCTTTTTCAATTCCATGTCTATTCCATAAAACTTTCAAAAAGGCTATATTCTTGTTCCTCAATTATTTGACTTCTCGAGCTAAAATCTTTATCGGTTCTTCACTATAAGTCATATCCAGTCTAATCTCAACTTTAGTCGGTGAAATCACATTTGAGGGGTTTGATCTATATCTACGCAGCATGGACACATGAAATACATCATAAATCTTTTCCAATTCAAAAGGCAACGCTAATCGGTAGGCTAGCGGTCCAACTCTTTTGGTAATCCCATATGGTCTGATAGACATTGGACTCAGTTTGCCTTTTCGACCAAATCTCAAGACTTTTTTCCGTGGAGACACTTTCAAGAATACTTTATCTCTGACTTGAAATCAATCTCTTTTCTCTTCAAGTTAGCATATGACTTTTGCATATCCGATGTCGCTTTCAAACAATCCCTTATCACTTTAACCTTTTTTTCGGTTTCCTTAACTAAATCAACTCCATGAATCTGACTTTCCTTGAGCTCTATCAAATTCAATGGAGTTTGGCACTTTCGGCCATATAATGCCTCATAAGGTGCCATTTTTAAACTCGTTTGGAAACTGTTGTTGTAGGGAAACTCCACCAAAGGTAGGTATTTTTTCCAACTATCCTAAAATTCAAGAACACAACACCGTAACATGTCCTCGAGAGTCTGAATCGTCTACCCAGACTGACAATCAATCTCTGGGTGGAATGTCGTACTAAAACTCAACTTTGTACCCAAGGCTTCTTGTAGTTTCTTCCAAAATCTTGAAGTGAATTTGTGACAGCCCAAAATTGACCCTAGTCGAAAAGTGGTTTTGGGACCACAAAACCAAGTCACAAAAATAATTAGGTGTTATATTCTGTGCTTATTGTATGTGGAATTTGTATGTGTAAATATTTCGTGCCTTGATTTTATTAATTAGGTGCTAATTTATAAGAAAGGACCCATGTGATAGGACTTGAAAATGTGATAGGTGAAATTTTAAGTGGCCAAATAATGCATGAAGTAAAGACATGAGGGATTTGCATGTCAATTTAGCCAAACTATAGGAAGTGGCCGACCATGGTAATGAAGATAGACAAAATGTGATGGGTAAAGAATATAATAAACATGTTGTGATAACATGTTGTGGGAGGAACAATAAAATATGAGGGAGGGAAGAGAAACCAAGGTTGTTTCATCCTTGCCCCCATTGTGCCGTAACTAGAAAAAAAAAAGAAGAAAAGTGTTCATCCTCCTTAGCTTGGTGAAACTCAAAGGAAGAAGGGAGATAGCCAATCGGTCACCCTTAAGCTTGGAACAAGGTAAGTGATTTCATGTTAGTTCTTGAAATATTAGCATACATTAAGCTAGTTACTAAGTTTCCTACTTAGCCTTGTCAAAATCTTGATTGTGTGGTGATAGTGGGTAATCGGCCATGGAAGAAATGGAGGAAAATGATTGTTGTCTTGTGTTTTAAGGAGAAATGGTGGATGGGTGAAAGAAACAAGTTTTATTCTTGTTTCTTCTTGGCCGATTCTAAGGGAGGAAAAGGGAGCAACCATTCGGTTTCTAAGCTATAAATTAAGTGAGAAATTCATGTGAATTCTTGAAACGTTAGATGAAATTGAGCTAGTTACCAAGTTCTCTAGGTAACCCATGCTAGAAATTGTGATTTTGGGTTGACTAGGATTTTTGGCCATAGTGGTCATTGAGGATTAAGGTTTATGTTTCATGCTAAACTTGATGAATCTTGGTGTATGGGTGTTTGAACTAAACTAATGATCAAATAGATGCACAAATACAAAGTAAGAAGAATTGGCTATTGTATGTAATACTATTGCCGAATGTGAAAATACTATACTTGAGTAATGAATGTGGTTGGAGTTGATAATACGAAAGGAATGCTTAAATGTGTTTGTTTAAAGAAGAAATTGGTGAAGAATGTATGTGAACCTAGCAAGTGTATTCGGCTTAGTACCTTATAATGTGAAAACCTTGAAATTATTTTTGATTTTGTGTATTTATGACCATGTATAATCGGCCACATGAGTAATTTGAGCACTTGATGTTATGTTAAAATTCTTGAGCTTAAATATATGGATGTATGTATATGTGGCCATATAATGCCGTTTTGGTTCAAAGGTTGAATGATAAATTATAATAAAGTGAGATGATATGAGATGCCAAATGTGATTGACTAGTAAACATTATTGAGAAAAATATTGAATACTTCTACTTGTATTCGTTAAGCTCAAGAGCAAAGGGGAGCTAAATCCGATAAAGGGAAGGAAAAAGTGATCGAATAGCCGTTGAAGCCGTTAGACAACATCCGAGGTAAGTCTTCAAGTAATGACCCTACTCGAATTATGTGAAATGAAATATGGATGTGTAATGATTATTGATATATGTGTGTATGAGTATTTGAATGATACAGGCTAAGTCCCGAAGGTGATTATGCTAGTGATATGTTTGAGCCTTAGTAACGAAAATGAAACATGGATGTGTAATGATTATTGATGTATGTGTACATGAGCAATTGAATGATATCCGGCTAAGTCCCAAGACATTTGTGCTAGTAATTATATCCGGTTAAGACCAAGGCAATTGTGCTAGTGACTACATCCGGCTAAGACCAAGGCATTCGTACAAGTTGTTAAATCGGGCTAATACCCAAAGGCATTTGTGCAAGTCGTTATATCGAGCTAAGACCAAGGCATTCGTGCATGTGGTTATATCCGGTTGTAATCCGAAGAAGCTTGGGCTGAAGGTGAGCGTTGGTTGCTGTAATAAATTTAATTAGTACGCTCGAAAAGCCCAAAGGATAAGGTATGTTTATATGTGCATTGGAAAAGTCGATACGTTTGAGTAACATTCGCTCAATCGACTAACGAGTTTTCCGCTATTGAATTGGTTGATATCTTGTGAAAGTATATAATGATGAAGTGTGAAGTAAGTATGATTATGTGAATGTGTATTAATGAAATGATTCATTTGGCTATGTGAATGTAATGCTTTAGTTAAAGCTGATTTTATTGCTTGAGACTTACTAAGCATAAAAATGCTTACCCGTTGCTTTGGCTCTCTGTTTTATAGATTTTGCTCGTTAGCGATCGGATTCGGGATCATTAAAGTCGAAGTCATCTACACTATCAAAGCCTCCATTTTGGTATAATTTTGGTTGAACTTTGAAATGGCATGTATAGGACTACCCTATTGTTGAAGGTCATGTACTTCTCGGTTTGTGTAAGCTTGGATAGCCATGCGAAAATGGCTTATATATCGTTTTCAGATGATTCTATAATCGTTTGTATGATGATCATTATGGGGTATGGAATTGTTTTGAAAAGATTAGCCATTGGAATCGTTAATCATGATCACACTTTGTGCTATGTATGCAAAAGGGCCAATTGAATCATGGAAATCATGAGATAGGTAAAGGTTACCTTGAAATCGATCTTTGGCGGAAGAAGGGTGTGGTTTTGAAAAATCACCAAAATTTGTAGGAATGGTATTAAATAGTGAATAAGTTATGTAAATGAACCTTGATGAGTCTACTTTCATATGGAAGAAACGGTCATAGGAGTTACATGTTAAGAGATATTAAAGTTATTGTGAGACAGGGCGAAACGGTTTCGGGTCCCCTGTCATGACTTTAAAAATTTGCTATGAATGATACAGAAAGAATTAGAAGTCATGCCTTATATGTGCAGATTCCATTTTGAGTCTAGTTTCATTAGAAACAAACGGCACCAGTATTAAATCCCTGCACAAAGAGATATTCAAGTTGTAACGCGCAAAGGTCAGAGCAGTCGATCCCTGTAACATGGGTGACTTTAACTAATAAACTGTACCAATTGGCCTGACCAAAAATTCTAGATATAAATCCATGGAAGGATATATGAGTCTAAATTCAGGGAAAATTTATGGAATTAGTTTCCGAGTTTTGAAACTCGAGATATGATTTTTAAGGCGACAAGGACGCAGCTTTTCCACTTGTCTGAAATGACAAATTGGTCGGTGCTTTAAGAGGACTTGGCTCGTTAACTCCTCGCGTCCGACACCGGCGATGGTCTCGGGTTCGGGGTGTTACAGAATCTCAGGTCCCTATCTAAAATAATTGATAATGATACCCCGTGTAATCTCACAATTTTGGAAATGTACAAGTTGGCTAGTTTTTCAAGAGAGTAATCAGTCTATACCGGGATGAAGTGAGCCGACTTCGTTAGTCTATCAACCACAACCCAAACAGCATCTTTCTTTTTCGAGCTTAACGATAATCCAGTCACGAAGTCTATGGTAATCCTATCCCATTTCCATTCGAGTACCATCACAGGCTATAACAAACCTGAAGGTACTTGGTGTTCAGCCTTGACCTATTGAGATATCAAAAATTTTGACACAAATTCAGAGATGTCCCTTTTCATGTCATTCCGCTAGTACTTTTTCCTTAAATGATTGTACATCTTGGTACTTCCCTGATGAATAGACAAACGACTATCATGTGGCTCTTTCAAAATTTTTTGAATAAGTTCATCATCTTTGGGTACACAGACCCTATCTCAAAACATCAAACAATTATTAGAATCAACCCAAAAATCTGACGAAACACACATCTCACATTGTACTCTCCTAGCCTGTAAATCACTATCATTGATCTGATCTGCGCAAATTTCTTGTAGGAATGTCGGTCTGGCTTTTTACTCTGCCAAAATTGAACCATCATCAACACCAATCGTGAGTTCATAGCCCTCAATGCAAACAAGGACTTCCTACTCAAGGCATCGGCGACTACATTCGCCTTTCCCAGGTGATAATCAATTATTAGCTCATAATCTTTAATCAGCTCTAACCATCTCCGTTGTCTCAGATTCAATTTTTTTTTGAGTCATCAAGTACTTCAAGTTCTTGTGATTGGTGAATACGCGGCAAGTTCGTACAAATGGTGTCTCCAAATCTTCAAGGCAAAAACAATGGCAGCTAGCTCCAAGTCGTGTGTTGGATAATTTTTCTCATGTGGCTTCAGTTGCCTCAAAGCATAGGCTATTACTTTGCCCTCTTGCATAAGCACACAACCCGGTCCATTCAAGGACGCATCACTATAAACCACAAATTCTTTTCCTTGTTCGGGTTCCATTAAAACTGGAGCTTCTGTTAGTAGTGTCTTTAATTTCTCGAAACTCTATTGGCACTTTTTTGACCATTCAAACTTAACATCTTTTTACAGCAACCTTGTCAAAGGAGTTGCAATCATAGAGAATCCCTTTACAAAGTGTCGGTAGTAACCGGCTAAGCCCAAAACGCTTCTAACCTCGGTTACGTTCTTCGGTGGCTTCCACTCAACAATCGCAGAAATCTTATTCGGATCAACTTGGATGCCATCACCCGACACAATATGACTAAGGAACCCGACCTCTCGAAGCCAAAACTCACTCTTGCTAAACTTAGCATATAGTTGCTTATCTTGTAAAGTCTATAAGATAGCCCTCAAATGCTCGGCATGTTCGGTCTTATCATTGGAATAAATCAGGATATCATCAATAAATACAACAACAAACTTATCTAAGTATAGCCGAAATATCCTATTTATCAAGTCCATAAACACAGCCGGAGCATTCACCAACCCAAAAGGCATCAGAAGAAATTCGTAATGGCCATACCTCGTTCTGAAAGCAATCTTAGGCACGTCCGACTCTTTGACCAGCAGCTGGTAGTAGCTGGATCTCAGATCTATTTTAGAAAACACAGTGGCTCCCCTCAACTAATCAAACAAGTCGTCAATCCTTGGCAACGAATACTTATTCCTAATAGTTACCTTGTTGAGTTGTCGGTTGTGACAGCCCTAAAGTGACCCTAGTCGGAAAGCGGTTTCGGGACCACTAAACCGAGTCACCAAATTATTTGAATATGATATCTATTGTCTAAAATATGTGATTATGAATGTGTGGAGGTTTTAAGCTTTGATTTAGTAAATTGCATATGAAATTAGTCGATAGGACTTATGTGTGACACTTTTGAAATGTGATAGGTAAATCTATAAGGATCTATTAGTGCATATAATCAAAGGGGTGGACTTGCATGTCAATTTCCCCCTTTTTAATTGCTAGTGGCCGGCCATGACAAAGGGTGATGGACAAAACATGTCATAAAACATGTTGTGACAATGGTGTATGTTAGGAAAAAATAAAATAAGGAGTATGGGTAATAAAGAAATGGGAAAAAAAAAAGAATGGTGTGAGTGTTCCCCCCCCCATTGCCGTGAGTTGAGGGAAAGAAGAAAAAAAAAAGCGTCCATCATTTTTCACTTCCTTTGGCTGAAAATTCTAAGGAAGAAAGAAAACAAGTTGTGTTCTTTGGTTCTTCTTGGCCGATTTGAGAGGAGGAAGAAAGGAGTGAAGCAATCGGTCATCTTAGGTCGATATTAAGGTAAGGAAGTTGATACTAGTTCTTGAAATCCTAGTTGATTTTGAGTGAGATATCAAGTTATTATTGGTAACCCATGTTGAAATTGTGATTTTGGAATAAGTAAGGTTTTCGGCTATGGAGATTAATAAGGGTGATGGTTGTGTTTCATGCTAAATCTTGATGATTATGAGTTCCTTTCTTGGGTCTACCTTAGATCCATAAAGTATATTTTTATTTGGTGTTGTTGGAAGTATCGGCCATGGTATATCCATAAGCATGATTTATGCTTATTGCATGATAGGTAAGATTTGTGTTTTGGATATATGTTTATATTTGATTAAAATCAACTTGTGATTCGGCTCTTGCATATATATATATATATATATGTTTGCACATGATGTCTTGGTATGACATATATACTATCTCAAGGTATATATTTACATATGATGATGTTTCGGTTATGAAGTAAATGATTGATGCGTATTGAGTTACAATATGTAATGCGTTAGTTAGTAAAATGTATGCCATTTATGTGTGGTATAAGTATAAAATTGGCCTCAACATAGACATGCATATTCGGCCACATGAGGTGGATTGGTGTGCATGCATTCGGTTAGAGGCAAGCATATTGATGCCTTATCTTGGCTTAGATAATCGGCTAAAAGAGACTGTGGACTATTGTGTTGAGTTAGATTCATGATTTCGTACATATGTGACTTTAATGTCTAATGAATATATATGGGCTAAGTACCTTGAGTTCCTCTTTTGATACTCAAATGATTAAATCAATTTATTTGTCAATTTAAGCTCAAGAGCAAAGGGAACTAAATCCGATAAAGGGAAGGAAAAGTGGTCGAATAGCCATCGAAATCGCTTCGACAACATCCGAGGTAAGTTTTCAAGTAATGGAACTTAGATTATGATTTGATTAGATCATGTTTTAAGCAAATCAAGATCATGCTCTTTGTGTGTGGCTATTGAGCCGAAATTGCAAGTGTGAAAAGTGCCTTGTGTTTGAGTTTTGCTAATGAAAATGAAATACTGAATGTGTCATGATTTATTGATAAATGTGCATGGTTATTCGAATGATGTCCGGCTAAGTCCCAAGGCTTTGTGCTAAGTGACTATATCCGGACTAAGATCCAAGGCATTTGTGCGAGTTACTAAATCCGGACTAAGATCCAAGGCATTTGTGCAAGTTACTAAATCCGGGTTAAGTCCCAAGGCATTTGTGCAAGTTACTATAACCGGCTATGTCCCAAGGCATTTGAACGAGTAGCTATATCCGGTTAAACTCAAAGTACGTGATTCGGAATGAATGAACTTGCTGTAAAAATTTTAGTTAATACGCTTGAAATCCCAACAATGAGGTATGTTTTGTATGTGCTTTGAATTAGTTGAGCCCTTACAAATAAGTATTCGCTCGATTGATAAATGAGCTACCGCCTTTGGCTAAGTTGATCTTTGTGCATGAATATAAGGGTTGGTATGTGAAGTAAGTATGATATGGAGAATTTGTGCATATGAAATTATCTTTTAGCTACATGAATGCTATACTTTGGTTGTGTCTAAATTCATGACTCAAACTTACTAAGCATTAAATGCTTACTCCGTTTCTTTGATTCTCTGTTTTATAGATTTTGGTTCTTCAGCTATCGGACTCGAGATTTTGAAGTCGAAGTCGCCCACACTATCAAAGCTCCTTCTTGGTATACCATTTTGGTTGAACTTTGAAATGGCATGTATAGGACTACCCTTTTGTTGTAGGTCATGTACCTTTCGGTTTTGTGTAAATTTGGATAGCCATGCGAAAATGGCTTAAGTATACTTTCGGCATGGTATTATAATCATTGTATGTTGTTCATTAAGAGGTATGGAAATGTTTGGAAACGATTAGCCATTGGGATGGTTAATCATGATCATATTTTGTGCTATTTATGTTAAAGGGCTAGTTGAATCATGGAAACTATGAAATAGGTAAAGCCTACCTTAAAGACAGATGCTGAAAGCTGCAGTGACGTGGATGTGAAAAATCACTAAAAATAGTAGTAATGGAATTAAATAGTGAATAAATTATTTAAACGAACCTTGATGAATCTATTTTCATAGGAAAGTAACGAAACGATCATATGAACACTATGTTAAGAGATATTTAAGTTTTCGTGAGATAGGGCCAGAACGGTTTCTGGATTCCCAGTTCCGACTTTGGAAATTCATTATAAATTAACCATAGATAATTAGAAGTCATGCCATATATGTACAGATTCCTTTTTGAGTCTAGTTTCCTTAGAAGCAAACGGAATCAGTATTTAATCCTTGTACAGGGAGATATCCAAGTCGTAATGTGCAAAGGTCAGTGTAGTCGATCCCTGTAACATGGGAGACTTTAACTAATAAAATGTACTAATTGGCCCTACCAAAAATTCTAGAAAAAAATTTGTAGATGTATATATGAGTCTAGTTTCAGGGAAAAATCACGAAACTGATTTTTGAATTGTGGAACTCAAGATATGATTTTTAAGGTGACAGTGACACAGTTAGCTAGCTGTCTGGAAATTTTTAAAATGAACTGTGCAAGTAAGTGGATTAAGCCCGTTAACCCCTCGTGTCCGACTCCGGCGACGGTCTCGGGCACGGGGTGTTACATCGGTAGTCTAAACATAATCTCATTTGAACCATTTTTCTTTTTCACGAATAGTACCGGAGCACCCCAAGGCAAGAAGCTTTGTCTTGAAAAACTCTTTTCCGTCAGTTCTTGCAACTGTGCTTTTAACTCCTTCAACCCAGTTGGTGCCATCCTATATGGGGTAATAGAAATAAGTGTTGTTCCTGGTACTAGCTCAATACCAAATTCTACCTCTCTAACAGAAGGCAAACCAGGCAACTCTTCTGGAAACACATCTGGATATTCACGGACTATTGGTACCGACTCAATTTTCAACTTCGATTCTTTAGTATTCAGTGCAAAAGCAAGGTAGGCTTCATACCCTTTTCTCATATACTTTTGAGCCCTCACTGGGGTAATCACAACCGGTGGACTCATTTGAATCAACTCGGAGAATTTTTCCATCTAAACATTTCAATTCAATATACTTGCTACCACAATTTACTATCACATCATGAATTGCCAACCAATCCATACCAAGTATTACATCAAATTCATCGAAAGGAAAAAGCATAAGATTAGCCGGAAAACAATGACCTTCAATCGTCAAAGGACAACTCTTACAAACTTTATCTACTAACACAGACTTACCTAGAGGATTAGACACCTTAATTACAAATTCTACGGGTTCCACAGACATATCCATGCTAGAAACCAATTTCATGTAAAGGTATGAATGGGTTGATCCCGGGTCAATTAAACATGAGTGTCATAGATAGAAAATATACCTGTAATGACATCAGGAGCTGAGGCCTCCTGCCTAGCGCATGTGGCATAGGTTCTCGCTGGAGCTCGAGCCTCCGATTTTGCTGTAGAATCCTTGGCAAAAATTCAACTGCAACTTGCATTTTCGGGATGTCTCAGTGGTCTACCTCAAGAAATAGGAACATTCAGCTTCGGGGCTAATTCAACCTCTTTATCAGCTTACTCCAGGCAATCTCTAAGGAAGTGGTCAAGAGAACCACACCTAAAACATGCTCCGCTCTTCATTCAGCACTCTCCGAAATGAAATTTATTGCAACTTTTACATCTCAGCTGTTGATCATCTACACTTCCCACACTAGTTACCATGGGGGGAGAAGACTTCGGGTTATAACGTTTGGAGCTTCTTGCTCTACCCAAATATCCCACCGAAGAAGTAGAACGTTCCTGGTGACTCCACGATTTCTTTGTGGCAAACGAGTGCGTCTTACCACTGGATCTCTTACATGAAACTCGAGCTTTTCTCATCACTTGTCTTCTTTCATTATTAAGCTCTTTGGCCTTCTTGGCCTGATCAACTAATGCAGCAAATTCCCGTATCTCGAGGATCCCAATTAGCAACTTAATTTCCTCATTCAGACCTTCCTCAAAGCGCTGACACATTTCTGCCTCTGTTTGAACCCATTCATTCACATACTAACTTAACCTTATGAACTCTCTTTCGTATTCTGACACGGTTCTATTTCCTTGTTTGAGTTCTAAGAACTCTTTTCACTTCTAATCTAAGAACCTTTGACTGGTGCATTTCTTTTTAAACTCAGCTTGGAAAAATTCCCAAGTGATACTCTCTCTCTATGCCACCGAGGATACAGTCTTCCACCAATGGTATGCAGTGTCTTTCAATAACGACACTGCGCATTTCAAAATTTCCTCAGGAGTATATGAAGTTCGTCAAGAACTCGCATGGTATTCTCAACCCAAAACTCAGCACATTCTGAATCGTCATCAATTGTGGCCCTAAACTCTTTGGCTCCATATTTCCTGAGCTTATCCACTAGGGCCTTATCAATTCTCACAGGTGCCATAACTATACCTTGTGGCACTTCTTCTTCAGGTCGAGCAGGGGGCAGAGGATGTCGTGGTATATTGGGGTGATTTCTCAAGTAATCCCCAAACCACTCATCCATCATCTCGAAAAAAGCAGCCTTCGTCTCTTCTCAGCCCTCAGACATAGGCCTTTTGCTACTACTAGAAGTAGCTCATTGGATGGAAGCTAGAGCATGGCTCTCGGCTCCCTTGGACTCATATTAGGCTTGATTAGAAGGCATTTACTATATCCAAATACAATATAAAGGGTTAGGAGATGTCACACTAGCATAACTTGTATAATGGCATGTATAACTAGTCTCATTACATGCTACGTTAGTTTGAGAATTGACTAAATCGTAGCTCTGATACCACTAAATGTAACACCCCTTACCCGTACCCGAGACTGAGACGAGGTACGGGGCATTACCAGAAAATACAGGCTATAAAATACCATATTAATTTAAAATTGATCAAACTGAATTGTATTGTCCCAATTATGGACCTATGAGGTCCAAAACATGCATTAAAGGTGATTAGGGACAAAATCGAGGACTTTAGAAAACTTTAGGGAGTTTTTAGGTTTAAACCTCACACGCCCGTGTGGAGGCAATACACACGCTCGTGTGTATATGGGCACACGCTTGTGTGCATTGGGACACACCTGTGTCCCTTACCCGTGTTGAATTATTAGAACTTATTTTTCATTTCGAACCTACAGGGGTTTTCGCACGGCCGAACACACACCCATGTCCCTGGCCCGTGTCCCTCACACGGGCTAGACACACCCATGTCATCGCTCGTGCCCAAAAACATAGACATTCTATTTATGACGTCATCATTCATCTAGGGGCACAAGGCCAAGACACATGCCTGTGTGCAAGGCCATGTCCTCCACACGGTTGAGACACACGGCCGTGTGTTTACTACCATGTATGCTGACCTAAAAATTCATGGTGCAGGAGACACATGGCTGAACAACACGCCCAAAAGGCAGGCCGTATGTCACACACGGCCTAGACACATACCCGTGTCTACTCGTGTGTACTTTTTTGGAGGCTATTTTCCAAGCCAATGGTCACCCTCAACATCCATACACATTTATAAACTTCAATTGTATTTAACATGGCCTAAATATGTCCATAATCCACCTTGGCATAGTCTATTGCATGTTAACCTCATCTTATTGGTTTTGCACATACTAGGTTATCCTTTTTGTATTAAGGATTATCACTTTAATAATCACATTCTATACTTGGCTCATTTTATAACTCATTGCCAATTTTGACCTAACCATCTCCAAATGATTTGGCCACATTTCACATGTCCATCCATTATATACCACATTTAAACATCACATTAAACATTTAAGCATAACCATGCACAATTAGTAGGTTTACAACCTACATCAAAATGAGCCATATCCAATGGCCATATACAAAATGAATAAGTATATCATTCAAGCCCTTACATTGGCTAGCCAAATGATACAAATAACAAAATGATCAAGAATCCAATATATGCCATTATAACAAAATAAAAATTTTTTACATACCCAAGCAAGACAAGTTGATAGTGTTGACAATGCTCCAACCGTCTTCCAATCTTCACGAGTCCTCGAGCTCTGTAAGACAAGGGAAATGAAAGGGGGTAAGCATTTACATGCTTAGTAAGTCCGGAATACAGGAAGGTAAGCTTATCGATTGTTTAGCATACAACCATATTAGATATTCATGCCAACATGCATATTATAATTTCCCTATCACATAAACTCAATCATCATGTTAGCTTCATGTCAATACAATTAAACATTAATCTTAGATAAGCTCATCATTTCAAGCATTTCTATTCTCGTTCCTCATTTTTATCCCATTGAACTTCTCAGAATCTCGATAGATATCTCATTTACTGTCAAATTGTGTGAGTGGTCATTTTAAATACGCACTCCTGTGAACCTCACTCATACGGCAGGATTACCAGTCCAGGCTAAATCCCCCGAAATATAAACTTATAGACTAATGTCGGGATTACCCGTCCAGGCTAAATCCCTTACAATGACATGTACTCTAATGAGCTCGGATCTAAATTACCAGTCCGGGCTAAATTCATACCCTAATCGAATTACCCGTCTGGGCTAAATCCATTTCAGCACACTTATTCTTCGAGAGGCTTGATCACTAAAGGAACACACGTCCGGGCTAGATCCTTTTTACCATCAATTCATTTCGAGAAATCTATCAGATATCCTTTTATTTCATCAGGACATTTATCGACACAATATTTATATACCTTGTTTCACAACAATTTCCAATTTTATAATGTATGGATGAATATACATTTTTAAGTATATTAAGAGTCTGCTTCGAGTTACACGAACTTACCTGGTAATTGCTTGGGGTCATATTTCGATTATTCCGAAACCTTTCGTTTTCCATGGTCGACCTCCAGAATTGGTTCATCGGGGTCTATATCAATAAAAATTAAATTGTTAATACCTTAAATTGTTCATTTTCGTCTTAAGACTTACCCCCAGGCAAAATGACCAATTTGCCCTAACCTTTTACTCTTTTTACAATTTAATCCTAAGGTTCGTATAGTGAAATGCATGAAATTTCTAAGTTACCCAAGCCTAGCCGAATATTTTTCTTACTTATATTAGCCCACATTTTCTTTCATTTCACATTATTCTACACATTTTCACAACTTTTACAAAATGGTCCCTTAAGCCATTTCCATGAAATACTATTTAGTAAAAGTTGTTTACTATCCTTTAAACTCTCATATTCCTCCATAAATTATCAAAACACAAGCATCTCATCATGGGTAAATTTTTGAACATGAACCCTAGCTTGAAATACGGGTAGAAATAGAGAGAACATGTTACGAGGATGTCAAAAACATAAAGAACATAAACAACGGGGCTAGGGAATACTTACTATCAAGCTTGAAATGTTGAACCAAAACCCCTAGCTCTGGCTATAGAGAATTTCGGCAGCCACAAGGAAGATGATGGCTGATTTTAGCTTTCTTTTTCCCTTTTTATTTCATTTATTACTAAATGACCAAAATGACCTTCCTTAAAAACCTTTCAAATTTTTCCATGCATGCCCATTTTTGTCCAAGAACTTAAAAATTGGGTAAATTTCTATTTAAGGCCACCTTATTAATAATCCATAGCAATTTCATACTAATTGCTTCTAGAACCCAAGTTTTGCAATTTATTCAATTTGGTCACTAATTTCCAATTGGACACCTTATACTTAAAATTTCTTCATGAAACTTTAACAAATGCTTATTTTCATATCCTAGACCTCATAATAATCATAAAAAAAATATTTTAATGTCGAATTTGTGGTCCCGAAACCACTATTCTGACTAGGCCCAATTTTGGGATGTTACACACAAGATGTACTTAACATTGATCTGTAACACCCCTAACTCGTATCTATTGCCAGATTGGGGTTATATGGTGCTACCAATCATATCACAGTTCAGATAAATATGCATTTCATTTTACAGATCGAAATTACAACTTATGCATATACAAAACATATGTCACATCATTAACTTCATTGACCAAATATTAGACCTATATATATATATATATATATATAAGTCATACGTACACTCCAAATCATACATCAATTGAAATAAATTTTCATTACTAACCCTTTTATCCATGCATGCAGCATTAATGTGTTTGTCTGTGTGAAATTCACATGTTTGCATCATAACATAATTTAAAACATGCATTCGGTTATAAGTAAACCATTTATACATATATTATCATTTACAATTAACTAACAATCTATATAGCCACGTGACCTACCTTAGTTCAATTAACATCCAAATAAACATATGGCTGAAACATACTAGCAATGCACATGTATATAATACGCAACTTACTCCAAAATAAAGACTACACTTAGCATTAATTACATACTAAAACAACCAATCAAAATGATCATGCAATACATGCAACACTTGCCATTTAGCAACCGAATAATTTAAAATAGGATACATCCATCCATCACTTTGATTATCACATTACACATTTTCCATCAAAAACTAGCTAATATACCAAGTATATATATTATGCTATTATTCTATCATAGCCGAACCTTATTACCCAGAATTACATACATAAATGAAGCTTCCATTATCATTTTACCAACAATCAAGCTCATTAAAATGCTTTAACTAAAGACATGTAAAATGAAGACTAAACATAGTAATCAAATTAAGACTAGTATGAAACATATCCAAAGCAACCAAACATATTGATGACCAATTTTACCATGCCACATACAAAGTCAAAAACCAATCTTAACATAAAATCACATAGCACAATTTATAATTGTTCATAGCATATGGCATCTTGACCAAAATAGACTTAAACCATAACTAAACCAAAACCAAAATCAAGCAAGGTAGTTAAGCCATTTTTGCATGGCTAATATACAAACATTTTCAAAATAACTAACCCCAAAGCCAGCCTATAAATGCCATAATTTAAGTTTAGCTTATAACGTACCCAAACAGTAGATAGTGTGATGAACTTGACTGATGGTCCCTGAGCTTGTAGTTTGACTCCAAAATCTATAAAACAGAGTAAACATAACACACAGAGTAAGCTACCTCAGCTTAATAAGTCATAAGCAAATAAATAACCCAATGATGTTATCAAATTAACTAAACTAAACCAGATTATTTCATCATTTCACATTTAGATCCAATCATCTATATATATATATATATATATATATTCATATTAAGTATATATAAACATATATATTTATTTTCATTTATATCATCACCTTCACCTAATGTTTATATAGCCAAAATTTACATATTATCATTTAACCTTCAAGGCTGAATATCCATTATATACCTAGTTCACATACACAAATACAAAACTCATATGTGTTAATATAATTTCATATACATATGTTAACCATATAACCGAATATGTATTTCATCATTTATACACATATACATAAGAACCATTCATAACATACTTATTACTCATTCACGAAACGTATCATATACACATATTTTCTTAATTTGCACTTTACAAGATTCGTAACAAATAGCCAAGGTTTTTACTTACCTTTTCTCAAGTAGGTGACAAGTTAATTCATACCTGACATATAGCTCGTTTTATACATTCAAACTCATTATACCTTTGCCTAATGAACCATTCGGAATTGGATAGGACACTCGGATAATCACACAAGTCGTACAATGCCAACGTCCCAGAGGTGGTCTTAAATGTAGTCACGTATCTATGCCACTGTCTCAAACAGGGTTTTACTCGTAAACATATATCAGAATCACATATTGATGCCATGTTCTTACTCGCACACATATATCGAAATCCTATATCATGACATATGTATCCTAACTATTCCTAAGGTTCATACGGGGCTTTTGGACGTCATAAATCGGTCGAAACGAATTCAGAAATGTAGTAACCAACCCTTTTCACATTCAGCCATAACAAATATAAATTCATACATTTCAAAACAACATGTATCTCTAGCATTTAACTACAATTAAACACGTCTATTTGCTTATAAACTTACCTCGGACGTTATAAAACGGAACAGGGCTGCTAGTCGACAACTTTCGCTTTCCCCAGATCCAAATCTGATTTCTTTGGTTCTTGATCTAAACATATTCAAATTAAGCTCATTCAAACATATTTTCATTCAGTTTAGTCCAAAACATAAATGGGAAAATTACCATTTTACCCCTGATATTTATAATTTTTACAATTTAGTCCCTATTGCACAAAACACAAAATACACAAAATTTCATCATACCCATGTTGAGCCAAATTTTACCCACTCTCAAACCAATCCATATATTCCATTTATTTCACATTTTAGTCCCTCAAATTATTATTTTTGCAATTTGGTCCTAATAACTCAAAATCATCAAAAACTCCAATACAAAATATGTTAATCTAAAACATATCTTTCATCTTTCATCATCAAACAACAAAAATCACAAGTTCTCAACAATGCCATGACTCAAAATATTCGCCAAAATAAAAAATTCAAGCATGATTTTGTAGTACTCGAAGCAATGATCTCAAAAACATAGAAATTATCAAAAACCGAACAAAAATGAACCTTGATTGAGCTTGAATAAATGCCGAACCCTAGCTTTGTTTCTTTCTTGTTCTTTGTTTTAACTTTCGGCAAGAAGAACAAATGAATATAAAATGAATTTTGATAACTTATGTTTTAACTAATAAATGTTTATTACTAAATTACTTTTATAACCTTAATGAAATAATAATAAAATCTTATAATATAAGTCCATTACCGTCCAAAAAATATGTTAATGGAATATTTACAACATAAATACTCCAATTTAGAAAACCATTAGCAATTAAGTCCCCTTTTAGAAATAACCACCAAATTTCCCTTTTACACGATTAAGTCCTTTTATTTAATCGGATACCTAAACGACAAAATTAAATACGAAAATTTCATAGATATAAATTTACACAAAATAAACATAGTAAATAATTTTTAAATATTTTTTTCTGACTCAGATTAGTGGTCCCAAAACTACCGTTTCGATCAGGGTCTAAATCGGGCTGTTACATGATCCGTCAATTTATATACAAGGGTGCTCTTTAGAGCACATAATCGGGAAGCACACTTTCAAGCCTTGTAACGAGAAGCTCACACAGAGCCATTTCGGGAAGCTCACAAAGAGCTTATCGAGAAGCTTATCTGGGCTATATAACAGGAAGCTCATAAGAGCCATAATCGGGAAGTTCACAAAGAACCATATCGGGAAACTCACAAAGAGCCTATTGGGAAGCTCAATAAGAGTCATGTAACAGGAAGCTCCGGGCCATATATCGGGAAGTTCAAGCGAGCACTATCGAGAAGCTCATAAAGAGCCAATTTAACATGAAGCTCACAAATAGCCTATAATCGGGGTACTCATAAGAGCTAAGGTGTGTCCACAACACATGTAGGATCACAACCTATTGGGACACTCCAAAGAGCTATAACAGGAAGCTCGTTGAACCATATAACAGGAGGGTCAAGAGGCTAATAACAGGATGCTCTTTCGAGTTGTGGTGTGTCCGCAACATATGCAAGACCACAACTAATTCGGGAAAAACTTGTATCCATCGAATTTCATCTATTCAAACGAGACTTAAAAATTCTCGAGCATGTTGGATATATAATCAATTTCATATACATAAAAAAATTCATAATTCACATATAAAACATTCAATCCAAACATGAAAATATACATAATTTAGTTACATGAACTTTCCTCGATAAACGTTCGTATACAAGGATCTACTAATCTGATACTTTTTTGTTTTCCTCAATCCAACTCAGTATTAGGTCTTTTTGGATCAATATAAATGGATTTAACATCAATTTCATCCATTTCATACTCAATTTAATTCAATTCACATCATACGAAAAATTATCATTTTGCCCCTATACTTTTCAAAAATGATAATTTTGTCCCTAGGCTCGGAAAATGAAATTCATGCAATTTACTCCTTATTCCAAGCCTAACCAATTTTTACATATAACATTTACAGCACATATATTTCATAAAAATAAAAAATTTTCTATGAATTTTACATCTTTACAATTTAGTCCCTAAATCATAATTTCTTGAAAATTCACTTTACAGAAGTTGTTTATCTATCAATAACCTTTCATTTTCTACCATAAATTTCAGATTTTCAGCATATTCATCCATGGAAAAATTTCAATACTTTAATATCTTTATAAATTGATCCCCAAAATAGTTAGATTAGGTTATTATGATCTCAAAAATATAAAAATTACTAAAAACGGGACATGATTACTTACCTAATTAAGCTTGCTTGATTTTCTTTCTCTTTCCAAGGGTTTCCATAGAAAATTTGGGGAAGATGATGAAATAAGATGATATTAGGTTATTATCATCTTTATTTATTCCAAATTCCAATTTAATCCTTTTCTTTTTCTAATTTTCTCTGGATAAATCATCAAAAATATCTACTAACTTTTCTTAATGGTCTCATTACCATATAAGGACCTCAAATTTTGAATTCCATAGCTATTTGATACTTATAGCTACTAGAATTCAACTTTTGCATTTTATGCAATTTGGTCTTTCTATAATTAAACATGCAACCGGTAAAATTTTCTTATCGAAATTTTCATACGTCTTTCCTATCATAATACAGGCCATGCAATATTATTAAAATAAATTTTCTTTCTGACTCAAATTTGTGGTCCCGAAACCACTATTCTGATTTCACTGAAAACGGGCTGTTACAAGTAGCATTTTCTAGAAAGAAAACCTTTTTTACAAAACCCTTCTCACACATATATGTGACTCATGTCCTCATAGTGGAACTTTACAAGTGTTACAAATTTCAGAACCTGTCCTCCTTAATTGTCTACAGTTTTCAAGAGAAACATAAATGAAAATCTTGTTCATATGTTATTTGACCAGTCAATTTAGTTGGTTTATAACCAGATCTAGTTACCAAAACATGTTCTTCACAGGGCTTGAACAAACTAGGCATACTATACCCTTTGGGGTTAACTCATACCATAATTACCTTTTCACTTAACCAAATATTTGTCTCTAAATAGCAAAATAATCTAAAGTAAAGTATTCACTTACTTACACAGCGGTTACTTTACGTCCACACCTATGCTCTAAAAGAAACATACAGGTGGATTACACTTTGCCAAATAGATTATTTTACTAGAATACGCCTAAATTTCAAACCCGCCAGACTTGGGATGTGACATCCTTAATCTCTTTGGGATAAATTCGTTTTCCCAATATGATCCTATTTTATCTCATGGTATTCATTACATCTTCCTTCTTGAAAATTCAATTACTATTAGTAATCAAGTCATCTATCACAAAGGCAAACAACTCGTGGTCACGTTTACTTTCCATCTATCATGTAATGCCAATGAGAGGATATCATTTACCCATTAGCTGGGCTATGAATTTCACTATTGTGAATGATGTTACATATTGTAGAAGTCGTATATCCAATGCACCAGCTTTTGATTCCTTATCTATTTTAAGTCAAGCTTTTACCTACATCAAACTATACGAGTCATGACATACAGGTGGATTACACTTTGCCAAATAGATTATTTTACTAGAATACGCCTAAATTTCAAACCCGCTAGACTTGGGATGTGACATCCTTAATCTCTTTGGGATAAATTCGTTTGCCCAATATGATCCTATTTTATCTCATGGTATTCATTACATCTTCCTTCTTGAAAATTCAATTACTATTAGTAATCAAGTCATCTATCACAAAGGCAAACAACTCGTGGTCACATTTACTTTCCATCTATCATGTAATGCCAATGAGAGGATATCATTTACCCATTAGCTGGGCTATGAATTTCACTATTGTGAATGATGTTACATATTGTAGAAGTCGTATATCCAATGCACCAGCTTTTGATTCCTTATCTATTTTAAGTCAAGCTTTTACCTACATCAAACTATACGAGTCATGCATACATAGTTCACCATCAAGATTTAGGTATTTCACACTATGAATTTCACAACTGGATAAATCCATAAACAAATTTAAGATCTATTCTACTTAGGTCATATCTGATGTACCGTCAATTTAGTCAATCACATCTATGTTTCTATCTTTTGAGAGTCATCTGCTCCAATGCTCAAAGACAAAGCATCTTCCTAATTGGACCTGATAGACAACATATTGGTCTTTTAATATGTTTGCTCATTTCTAATTATACTAAAGACATGTTTAGGTTCATCTACTAATACAAGTTGTCTTTCCATATTTCTATCTGACCAGATAATATAACTTAGTATTAGTTAAATATTAGATACCTAGCGAGTCAATATTTGACTCATTTTGCTTTGCATGCAAAAATATTGAGGACACTGATAAATGGTATTAATATAATTAATAGATATTTTTATTAGACCAATTGTTTGAAAAATACAATTATCTTAGATGAAAATACCACACTAAGGGCAATAGATCCCCAAAAGTATCATCCTTCCTTCACCAAGCCTTTATCGAAAGTTTGAAACCTGTAACATCCTGAAATAGGGCCTAGTCAGAATAGTGGATTCGGGACCAAAAATTTGACATTAAAATATTTTTTTTATGATTATTATGAGGCCTAGTATATGATAATATGCATGTGATAAAGTTTCATGAAGAAATTCTTTGAGCAAGGTGTCCAAATGGAAATTAGGGACTAAATTGAATAAATTGCAAAACTTTGATTCTAGAAGCAATTTGTATGAAATTTCTTTAGATTATAAATTAGAAGGTCTTGGGGAACAATTTCCCAATTTCAAAGTTTTTGGACAAAAATGGGCTTGCATGGATGAAATTTTAAAGAAATGGCTTAAGGGCATTTTGGTCATTAGGCATTTTAATAAAATAAAATGGGAAAAATGAACCAAAAATCAGCTATTTTCTCCCTTGTACCAGCCAAAACTCTCAAGCCCTCCATTGCTAGGGTTTCCAAGGGTTTCAAGCTCAATAGTAAGTGCTCCTAAGCCCCGTTTTTAATGTTTTTTGTATTTTTGAAATCCCGGCTAGCTTACTCTCTCCATTTCTACCCATATTTCATGCTAAGGTTCATGTTTAAAATTTTACCCATGCATGATTTACTTGTATTTTGATGAATTATAGAGGAATATGAAAGTTGGATGTGTGTTAAACATCTTTTCCTAAGTGATTTTCATGAAAAACCCTTAAAGGGACCTTTTTGCAAAAGTTGTAAAATGTGTGGTAGAAATGGGAAAATAATGGAAAATGTGGGCTTCCATAAGAGGGAGAAGTGTTTAGCTAGGCTTGGGTAAGGTAGAAATTGCATGTGTTTCATTATACGAGCCTAGGGACTAAATCGTAGAAATGTGAAAGGTTAGGGGCAAAATGGTAATTTAGAATGGAGGTGGAATTTAGACTTGAAATGTATAAAGTGGAGTGTTAATGATTTAATTTTGTTGTTATAGACCCCGAGGAACAAATTTCGGAGGTCGATCGAGGAAAACAAAAGATTTCAGAATAACCGAAACACGACACCAAAACGAGTACCAGGTAAGTTCAGATAACTTAAAGTAAACTTATAATGTGTCTAATTATATGATTAATGAATGCATGATAATTGCATTTACTGATGGCATGAAATTCCATGAAATGCATCCTTGATAATGATATGGTGAAAAATTGTCTCGGTTGAAGTTAAAAAGGGAATTCGATAGATAAACCATGCTTGACATCTGAATTGAGATCCTGCATGTGTTGCAGTAAGGATTTAGCCCAGACGGGTAATCCGTTGATCTTAATTATGAAAAAGATTTAGCCTAGACGGGTGTTCCTTGAATGATCAAGCCTCTCGAATAATATATATGCATTACGGATTTAACCCGGACAGGTAATTTGATTAGGGTCTGAGTTTAGCCTAGACTGGTATTTCAGGTCCAAGCTCATTAAGAGTGTTTGTCACTATAAGGGATTTAGCCAGGACTAGTAATCCCAACATCTCCTTATGATTTCGTATTATGGGGAATTTAGCCTGGACTAGTAATCCTGCCATAAGATGTGAGGTTCGCGGGAGTGCATACCTGAAACGATCATTCGTACGAGTTTACGGTTAATGGATATTCCATCGCGATTTCCTAGAAACTCAAGGAGATTGATATGAGATATATGTACAAAATGAGATGTTGAATGTTGAGCTCATCTAAGTTAATTTCATGGTGCTTTGTTATGTGACTAACTCATTAATTGAGTGTATGTGATAGGAAAGCCATTTCATGTTTATAGATTTTATTTCCCAATTTGGTTGTGTGCTAATTACGGGTGTGTGTCTAGGCTGTGTATGACACACGGGCCACTCCCATGGGTGTGTGTTATGGTCGTGCGTCCCTTGCACCTAAAATTTTAAGTTAGTGTTGTATACGTGCAGGCCACACGGGTGTGTGTCTTGGCCGTGTGTCCCTAATTGTATGATAAAGGTAAAGTCAGTGTTGCACTGGGCTGAGGGCATGGGTATGTCCTAGGCCACACGGGCGTGTGACACTTCAAAGTAAGGGAAATTTTCCAAGGTACCTAAAGTTTGTTGAATGCTTCTGATTTTGTCCCGAACTACCCCTAGGTATGCTTTAGGCTTCGAAGGCCTATATAAGAGATGAGATGTACATGTTTGAAAAGTTTTAAATTTGAACAAAATTTGGTGACCCGGTTTAACATGTTTGTGAATGCGAAATCTTGATAACACCAGAAACCCTATCTCAGTGTCAGATACGGGTGAGGGGTGTTACATTTAGTGGTATCAGAACTACGGTTTAGTCAGTTCTAGGACTACCGTAGAGGATATTGAGGTTTGCTATACATGCCATTATTCAAATATTCATAGTGTGACATCTCCTAAATGTTTAAATTGTCTTAAATATAGTAAATGTCTTCCAATCAAGCGCAAGATGAGTCTGAGGGAGCCGAGAGCCATGCTCCAGCTTTCGTACAACGAGTTGTATCTAGTTCTTCCATGCTGTATCCAGCTTCCGAGGAAGACTGTATCCTCGGTAGTGCCAAAGGAAAATATCACTTGGGATTTCTTCCACGTAGAATTTAGGAAGAAATACATTAGCCAAAGGTTTTTAGACTCGAAGCGAAATGAGTTCCTGGAACTCAAACAAGAGAACAAGACTATAGTAGAATACGAAAGAGAGCTTGTGAGGCTAAGTCAGTAAGCAACTGAATAGGTCCAAACTGAGTCGAAAATGTGCAAACGCTTTGAGGAAGGTCTGAATGAGGAAATTAAGTTGTTGATTGGGATCCTTGAAATACAGGAGTTTTCTGCATTAGCTGATCGGGCCAAGAAGGCTGAGGAGCTTAATAATGAAAGAAAGCAAGTAAAGAGGGAGGCTTGAGTTGCGAGCAAGAGGTCCAGCGGTAAAACACTCTCATTTTCTACAAAGAAAGCAATGAGCCAACATGAATGCTCCACTTCATCAGTAGGATATTCGAGTAAAGTGAGAGGCTCTAAACGACAAAGTCAGAAGTCTTCCTCCCCGATGGTGACCAGTGTGGGGAGTGCAGATGATCAAAAGTTGAAGTGTAAGAGTTGCAACAAATTTCACTTCGGAGAGTGCCGAATAAAAAGCGGCGCATGTTTCAGATGTGGTTCTCTTGACCACTTTATCAGAAACTGCCCTAAGCGAGTTGAAAAAGAAGTGGAAGTAATCCCGAAGTCGAGTGCTCCCATTCCATAAGGTAGACCTTGGAGATACCCTAGGAGTGCTAGTGACAGTCGAGTTGTAACTAAAGAAGCTGCAAAACTAGAGTTTCGAGCCCTGGGAAAAACGTATGCAATACGCGCTCGAGAGGAAGCCTCTACTCCAGGCGTCATCACAGGTACTTTTTCTCTTTTCAATACATGTGTTATTGCCTTGATTGATCCAGGGTCGACACATTCATACATTTGCATGAGTTTGGTGTCTAGTATGAACATACCCATTGAGCCTACGAGATTTATTATTAAAGTGTCGAACCCACTAGGCAGGTCAGTCCTGGTTGGCAAAGACTGTAAGAATTGTCCTTTGACGATTCAGGGTCACTGTTTTTCGGCTAACCTTATGTTGTTACCATTTAATGAATTTGATGTAATACTTGGTATGGATTGGTTAGCCCTACATGATGTGATTGTAAATTGTGGTAGTAAGTATATCAAATTGAAATGCCTGGATGGTGAGATTCTACGGGTCGATTCAAGAGAATTGAGTTTGCCATCGGTTGTAATCACGGCAATGGTTGCTCAGAGATATATAAGGAAAGGGTATGAAGCCTACCTTGCATTTGTATTGAACACTAAAGAAACAGAGTTGAAGATTTAGTCTGTGCCGATAGTATGTGAGTATCCAGATGTGTTCCTGGAAGAATTACCCGGATTGCCTCCTGAAAGGGAGATAGAGTTTGGTATTGAATTGGTGCCAGGGACAGCTCCCATTTCTATTACTCCGTACAGAATGGCGCCAACCGAGCTGAAAGAGTTAAAAGCACAATTGCAAGAGTTGATGAATAAAGGGTTTGCAAGGCCAAGTTTTTCACATTGGGGTGCCCCCGTACTATTTGTAAAGAAGAAAGATTATTCGATGAGGCTATGTATAGATTATCGCCAACTGAATAAGGTAACTACCAAGAATAAGTATCCTTTTCCAAGGATTGATGATTTGTTCTACCAGTTGAGAGGAGCCACCGTGTTCTCTAAGATAGACGTGAGGTCCGGCTATTATCAACTGCGAGTTAAAGAATTCGATGTTCCTAAGACAGCTTTCAGGATGAGGTATAGTCATTATAAATTTCTTGTCATGCCGTTTGGGTTGATGAATGCACCGGCCATATTTATGGACCTAATGAATAGGATCTTCCAGCCATATATAAGTTTTTCGTTGTGTTCATTGACGACATCTTGATTTATTCCAAAGATGAGGCAAAGCATGTGAAGCAGTTGAAAATTGTGCTGTAGACCTTGCGGGAAAAGCAGTTGTATGCTAAGTTTATTAAGAGTGAGTTTTGGCTCCAAGAAGTTGGATTTTGGGGTCATATTGTTTCAGGTGAAGGCATCCGAGTTGATCCAAGTAAGATTTCTGCTATCATCGAATGGAAACCGCTTAAAAATTAACTGAGTTTAGAAGCTTTTTGGGCTTAGCTAGTTACTATCGCAGATTTGTGAAAGGATTCTCCATGATGGCCACTCTGATGACGAGATTGCTACACAAAGATGTTAAATTCGAATGGATGGAAAAGTGTCAGCAAAGTTTTGAGAAGTTAAAGACATTGATGACTGAAGCCCATGTTCTAGTTTTGCCTGAGCCGGGAAAAGAATTTGTGGTTTATAATGATGTATCCTTGAACGGGTTGGGTTGTGTGCTTATGCAGGATGGCAAGGTGATACCCTACGCTTCACGACAGTTGAAACCATACGAGAAAAACTATCCTACATTCGACCTAGAGCTTGCCGCCATCGTTTTTGCTTTGAAAATTTGGAGGCATTATTTATATGGTGAGACTTGCTGCATATTCACAGACCACAAGAGTTTAAAGTATTTGATGACTCAAAAAGAATTAAATCTGAGACAGTGGAGATGGTTATAATTAATCAAGGATTATGATCTGATCATCGACTATCACTCGGGAAAGACAAATATAGTCGCCGACGCGTTGAGCAGAAAATCCTTGTTTGCATTAAGGGCCATGGATGCTTGTTTGGTATTGCTTGATGATGGTTCAGTCTTGGCAAAGCTAGAGGCTAAGCTGACATTTCTTCAGGAAATCTATAATGCTTAAACTAATGATGATGACTTGAAAGCAAAAAGGACTCAATGTGAGTCAGGTATTGAATCAGATTTTCGGATTGGTTCTGATGGTGTTTGATGTTCAGAAATAAGGTTTGTGTACCCAAAGATAATGAGCTTATTGGGAAAATTTTGCAAGAAGCACATAATAGCCGTTTATCAATTCACCCGGGAAGTACCAAGATGTACAACGATTTGAAGAAAATGTACTGGTGGAACGGCATGAAAGAGATATTTCTGAATTTGTATCAAAATTCCTGGTATGTCAGCAAGTTAAAGCTGAACATCAAGTACCTTTAGGTTTGTTACAGCCTGTAATGGTCTCCGAATGGAAGTGGGACAGAGTTACTATGGATTTTGTGACAGGATTACCGTTAACTCTGAAAAAGAAAGATGCCATATGGGTCGTGGTGGATAAGTTGACGAAGTCGACTCATTTTATTCCTGTAAGGACAGATTATTCCTTTGATAGATTGGCCGACTTATACATTTCTGAGATTGTAAGATTGCATGGAGTACCTTTGTTGATTATTTTAGACAGAGACCCGAGGTTCACTTCGAGATTCTAAAAAAAGTTACAATAAGCCTTGGGTACGAAGTTGAACTTTAGTACAGCTTTTCACCCTCAGACCAATGGTCAGTCCGAGCAGATGATTCAGATTCTTGAGGATATGGTGCGATGTTGCATCCTCGAATTTCAGGGTAGTTGGGAAAAATACTTGCCGTTGGTAGAATTTGCCTACAACAACAGTTTTCAAACAAGTTTGAAGATGGCACCTTATGAGGCCTTGTATGGCAGGAAGTGTCGAACTCCATTCTACTAGACAGAACTCAAGGAAAGTTAGATTCATGGAGTTTATCTAATTAAAGAAATTGAAGAGAAAGTTAAAGTGATACGAGATTGTTTAAAAGCAGCATCGGATAGGCAAAAGTCATATACTGATCTGAAAAGAAAGGAAATTGAGTTCCGAGTTGGAGATTAGAGTATTCTTAAAAGTATCTCCATAGAAAAAGGTGTTGAGATTTAGCCAGAAAGGCAAGCTGAGTCCACGATTTATTGGACCATATGAGATCACCGAAAGAGTTGGGCCATTAGCCTATCCTTTAGCATTGCCACCCGAATTTAAAAAGATTCACGATGTGTTCCATGTATCTATGTCAAGGCGATATCGATCAGACCCCTCTCATGTGATTTCGCCGACTAAGATTGAAATTCAGCCAGACATGACTTATGGAGAGGAACCGGTTAAGATATTAGCTCGTGAAGTTAAACAGTTGAGGAATAAAAATGTGGCTCTAGTAAAGGTTTTATGGCATCGACATGGTGTGGAAGAGGCTACATGGGAGCTAAAAGAAACCATGATGAGCCAATATCCAAACCTGTTTACTGGTAAGACTTTCGAGGACGAAAGTCCTTAAGGGGGAGAAATGTAACATCCCGAAATAGGGCCTAGTCGGAATAGTGGTTTCAGGACCAAAAATTTGACATTAAAATATTTATTTTATGATTATTATGAGGCCTAGTATATGAGAATATGCATGTGATAAAGTTTCATGAAGAAATCCTTTGAGTAAGGTGTCCAAATGGAAATTAGGGACTAAATTGAATAAATTGTAAAACTTGGATTCTAGAAGCATTTTGTATGAAATTGCTTTAAATTACAAATTAGAAGGTCTTGGGGATCAATTTTCCCAAATTTTAAGTTTTTGGACAAAAATGGGCTTGCATGGATGAAATTTTAAAGAAATGGCTTAAGGGCATTTTGGTCATTTGGCATTTTAATGAAATAAAATGGGAAAAATAATAAAAAAAAATCAGTCGTTTTCTCCCTTGTACCAGCCGAAACTCTCAAGCCCTCGATAGCCAGGGTTTCCAAGCTTTTCAAGCTCAATAGTAACTGCTTCCAAGCCCCATTTTTAATGTTCTTTGTATTTTTGAAATCCCTGTAGCTTACTCTCTCCATTTCTACCCATATTTCATGCTAGGGTTCATGTTTAAAAATTTACCCATGCATGAGTTACTTGTATTTTGATGGATTATGGAGGAATAAAAAAGTTGGATGTGTGTTAAACATCTTTTCCTAAGTGATTTTCATGAAAAACCCTTAAAGGGACCTTTTTGCAAAAGTTGTAAAATGTGTGGTAGAAATGGGAAAATAATGGAAAATGTGGGCTTCCATAAGAGGGAGAAGTGTTCATCTAGGCTTGGGTAAGGTAGAAATTGCATGTGTTTCATTATACGAGCCTAGGGACTAAATCGTAGAAATGTAAAAGGTTAGGGGCAAAATAGTCATTTGGATCGGAGGTGGAATTTGGACTTGAAATGTATAATGTGGAGTGTTAATGATTTAATTTTGTTGTTATAGACCCCGAGGAACAAATTTCAGAGGTCGATCGAGGAAAACGAAATATTTCGGAATAACCAAAACACGACACCGAAACGAGTACCAGGTAAGTTTAGATAACTTAAAGTAAACTCATAATGTGTCTAATTATATGATTAATGAATGCATGATGATTTCATTTATTGATGGAATGAAATTCCATGAAATGCATCCTTAATAATGATATGGTGAAAAATTGTCTCGGTTGAAGTTAAAAAGGGAATTCGATGGATAAACCATGCTTGACATGTGAATTGAGATCTTGCATGTGTTGCAGTGAGGATTTAGCCTGGACGGGTGATCCGTTGATCTCAATTATGAAAAGGATCTAGCCCGGACGAGTGTTCCTTGAATGATCAAGCCTCCTGAAGAATATATGTGCATTACGGATTTAGCCCGAACAGGTAATCCGATTAGGGTTTGAATTTAGCCTGGACTGGTAATTCAGATCTGAACTCATTAAGAGTGTTTGTCGCTATAAGGGATTTAGCCTGGACTGGTAATCCCGACATCTCCTTATGAGTTCGTATTATGGGGGATTTAGCCTGGACTAGTAATCTTGCCATAAGATGTGAGGTTCGCAAGAGTGCATACCTGAAACGATCATTCATACGAATTGACGGTTAATGGATATTCCATCGAAATTTCCTAGAAACTCAACGAGATTAATATGAGATATATGTACAAATTGAGATGTTGAATGTTGAGCTCATCTAAGATAAATTTCATGGTGCTTTGTTATGTGATTAACTCATTTATTGAGTTTATGTGATAAGAAAGTCATTTCATGTTTATAAATTTTATTACCCAATTTGGTTGTATGCTAATTACTTTGTAAGTTTACTTTCCGATTATTCGAGCTTACAAGCATGTAAATGCTTACCCCTCTCTTTTCCCTACTTTTCAGAGCTCAAGGACTCGTAAGGATTGGAAGATGGTTGGTAGAATCGGTACACTATCAAATAGATCAGTTTTGGTATAAAGACATTTCTAATTTGTTCCATGGCATCTATAGGACTTTTGAGTATTTTATTATATGTTTCATTTGATTTGCCAAATGAAGACATGTAAAGATGTACCTATCTTTCTGTACATAGCCATGAGAATTGGCTTATTTTGAAGTAGGCTATGACCTACAAATCTATGCATGTTTATAATCATATGTAATGGTTTGTTTATAATTGGCAATGAGTCACAAGAACGAGCCAATTTTGAAAGTATTAAAGTGACATGGAAACTCATAAATACAAGATGGGAAATAACCTAGCATGTATGAAACCAATGATATGAGGTTTCCATGCAATAAGTTTTGCCAAGATCATTTATAAGAGTATAATCATGTTTTGCTTTGTAATTGGTAATCATTAAGTATAAGTGATGAAAAGGGTAACCAAAGGCTTGGAAAATAGCCTATTAGGGTCCACACAGTTGGACACACGGGCGTGTGTCTAGGCCGTGTATGACACACGGGCCACTCCCATGGGTGTGTGTTATGGCCATGCGTCCCCTACACGTAAAATTTTAAGTCAGTGTTGTACACGGGCAGGCCACACGGGTGTGTGTCTTGGCCGTGTGTCCTTAATTGTATGATAAGGGTAAAGTCAGTGTTGCACACGGGCTGAAGGCATGGGCGTGTCCCAGGCCACACGGGCGTGTGTGATCACACGGCCCCATCCACATGGCCGTGTGACACTTCAAAGTAAGGGAAATTTTTCAAGGTACCCATAGTTTATTGAATGCTTCCGGTTTTGTCCCGAACTGCCCCTAGGTATGTTTTAGGCCTCAAAGGCCTATATAAGGGACAAAATGTACATGTTTGAAAAGTTTTAAATTTGAACGAAATTTGGTGACCCGATTTAACATGTTTGTGAATGTGAAATCCCGGTAACACCTCGAACCCTATCCCAGTGTCGGATACGGGTGAGGGGTGTTACAAAACCCATCAACCAATTTACTCGATCATTATCATCACTCCAAAATTGACCCTCACAAACCCATTCAAGAACAGTGAATTCATCAACTAAACCAATAATAAAATATCAAAGTTTCAAATTGAAAGAAATAGAAAATCAAGCAAAGAGGGGAGAAAACTCAAGATTTCGGGTTCCATATCTTGAAGGGTTTGAGGTTTGATCTAAACAATCTAAATGGTGAGGAAGCGATCATTAATGAGGAGAAGTTCATATTCTAAAATGGTGTAGGTTCAACAATGGACAACGCAGATCGAGGTTGTGGACTTCAAAATATCGCAAGTAAATTCTTTAAAAAATTGTTATAATAAAATGCATATATATATGGACTTTTTTAAAGTGTGATAATTATTTTTAAAAATATTTATGTTAGAATCAAATTTTAAAATATATAATATTATAGATAATATATAAATAAATATTTAAGTTAAATGAAGAAGAAAATTTATTTAATTTTTATTTAAATTTTGATTACCTAATTAAAATTATAACTTAATATTTATTATTATCACACCTTAGTATTTAAAATATTGATGGGTGTATGTAAATATTTATGGAAAATGGGAAAAATTAATGCTAAAAAATACTTGGATGTAAATATTTAACTTGAACAAGTCGACCTGGAGTTAATTTTTCTAACATTAATTCTATTCAAAAATAAAAATAAAACCACTTACGTATTTTTATACTTAAAAGGTTTTTGCTAATAAATGTCTAAGTACATTTTCTAAGATTAGCCAATATATTATTTATAGAAATGATATTATATTAAATTTAATAAAATAGAAATATGAACCATTTTAGTAAAAATATTAATATAATCTCTAATAATCTTTTCATAAATTTAACTAAGATAAAATCAATAAATTAACAACTTAAATTTATATTTATTTAATTTTAAATTTATGTTTAATTAAGAAAATATGTATTTTAAACTTAAAATTAACCTAAAAACTAAGTATGGGTAATATTTAATTATTAAAATAAAAACTAACCTAGATAATATAAAAGCTATTTTAAATAAATAGAAGTTTATTTAAGTTAAATTAATGGATGATAAACTATAAATCATTTAATTGAACTTAAATAATGATTTAAAACATAGATATTATCTTTAAAGATATAGAAATTAAATAAAAATGAAAATGTTGAAATAGGATAAATTTAACTATAAATCAATGTTTAACAAGTGGAACATTTTCAATTTTTTGTTTAATTTCTATATCTTTAAAGATAATATCTATATATATATATGACATGAATTTTGGGTAGAATTGGAAGGGGAATCATTAATTATTAATGTCAAACAGCTTGTGGCCTCTTGATTTTTATCCCGAATTTTCAATATATATGTACACATTATGCTATTTTGAACCAATAGAAAAGCGGTAGATTTCTTATGATTTTATATTCAAATTAAATTCTTGACCTAAAATTTTCTAATCGGCTTTTTACTAACACTATTTCTATTTTAAATTTTGAGGAAAGAAAAAGCAATAGTCAGAAAAAGAACATCTCCCCCAATCAACCTATTGTGTGCATGCCATGCCTGCATGGTTTGGGTTTGGCAAAGACACTTTTGACCTCGAAACACAAACCGCCGCACTAATGAGTTACTAAGCACGTTCCTTGCACGCGAATCAGAGGAGAGTATTAATAACCATATTTATGCTCCTACTATTGCCCTCTCTATCCTTAATTTTCTCTCTCTCTTACAGAACCTAGCGGGAAAATTAATTACCTGTTGACGCCAACAGCGCGTCACCACTTATGTCGGAAACTTTGGCACACACGTAAGACGTCGTGCCCAAGCTTCGCTTTTAATGCCGACAATTTATTGCTTCCCCAAGTAATTCCGTGTCCCCCATCTTCTTCTGCAACCCCCGTACTATCTCATTACGCGCCGTCTCACGCGCCACCTGACCTCACTTTCATGTCCCACCTTTCGGTAACGAGATTACGCGAGAGTACAACACCATCTGAAAGGTCCCATTCCAATCCAAAATAAATAACGTAAGTTTCAGTGTTGAGAGAAGAGCGTGGTTAGCGCGTGAAGCGTTGGATTCCTTTATTTTGTCCGCTCTGCAGACTGTACCCAACAGTGGACAAACCCCAGCCCTGCTATCTTCACAGTACCCACTCGAATTCTTATAAACCAGCCCAATGTATTTTACAGTTCAGTAAAAAAAAAAAAACCAATCAACACATAAATAAATGAGATGAGGAGTTAAAAGATATTTGTTTTGGAATGGGAGAGTGATCAAGAAGGATCCTTGGTAAAAAAAAAAAAAAAGAAAGGAAAAGAGAGAAGAAAACTGCTTCTTTTGCAGATAAAAAGACAGGTTCAAGGGGAAAAAAAAAATTATGGTCACACTGTCTTGCTCCTCTTATCTTCTTTTTCGTCTCTATTAGTGAAGAAAAGGGTGCTTTTTCTTTTTTATAAAAATCTCTTTTTTGCGGGGGTGTAAATTTTTGTCTTTGGTGGGATAAATGGAGTTTGAGGATCAAGAGGAGCAAGAAGAGGAGATGGGTTTGGCACCGAGTTATGACCCGCTTGCAAACTCATCTCGAGTCAAAATGTCAGGTGTCGAACCGGGTTCGATAACTCCAACGGCTCAGCAGCAGCAACAGCAGCAGAGGAAACCAAGGTATAGAGAGTGCTTGAAGAACCACGCGGTGGGAATCGGCGGTCACGCCGTCGACGGTTGCGGTGAGTTCATGCCAGCTGGAACCGAAGGTACCCTCGATGCTCTTAAATGCGCAGCTTGTAACTGCCACCGGAACTTCCACCGTAAGGAAACGGACCTGGGTTCCCCACACTCCGTCCCCATGACGGACCTCTACTTCCACCACCCCCACCACCAACCACCGCAATTCACTCCTTACTTTAGACCCCCAACGGGGTTCCTCCACATGGCTGGACAGCAAAGGCCGTTAGCCCTACCATCGATATCAGGAGGCGGCGGAGGACACAGCAGGGAAGACCAAGATGATGTTTCGAATCAAGGGAGTTCGAGGAAGAGGTTTCGAACAAAGTTCACGCAGGAACAAAAGGAGAAGATGTTGGCTTTGGCTGAGAGGTTAGGGTGGCGGATTCAAAAACAAGATGAAGCGATTGTTCAACAGTTCTGCAATGAAACTGGGGTCAAAAGGCATGTTTTCAAAGTTTGGATGCACAATAACAAGAATACTCTTGGTAAGAAACCCTAGAAACACCTTCTTCACGGTTTAGAGTGACTGGAAAACAAAAATGAGAAAAGAAAAACTTGGGGGGGGGGGATTTTTAGTTAGAGTATTTAGGGTTACTATGGGGGTGGGGGCGGGTTAACATTTAGTACTTTTGTAGTGATTATGATGTTGAAGGGTAGGTTACTAATATTAATATTGTTACATCATGTTAATGGCTACTTAATTTTAGCTCTAATGAGATGAAATTTTTTTAGTTCTAATATACTTTGATTTTGTTGCATATCAAAGCTCTATTTTAATGTGAACATGGATTTAGATAATGGTGCATTGAGGCAAAGTGGAGACATGCAATGCAATACAATGCAAGAGGCGTGAACATGGAAGAGCTTTAACAGGTTTATGAGCATGGGGATGGATTATGAGCTTCTCACGAGTAAGATCTTTTTTGTGTAATTAACCCGGATAAGAAGCAAGGAATTGGATTAACCATGATTTTCCTTGTATGATATATTAAACATTTCCTTTGTACGTGAGTTTATCTGCAATTTCAGAGTTAATGGTCCTTTTCATGAGATCTTTTGCTTCTTCTAATCAAACTTTTTTGTTTAAGGAAATCTTCTTGCCGCACTAACATTGATATTGTGCTTGGGAAAAAGTGAGAGGAAGGAAGGGGAAATGAGGGGGTTTGAGCTTGAGTTTGAAACATACAATGGCATGGCATCATCAATGAATGCACTTTTTGATCCTTCTTTCCTCCACCCAAATGCACTTTGCTTTCCTTGTTGCACACTTGTTTTGTTTTCACTTCCTTTTTGTGCTGTTTTTGTTTGCATTGGTACATTTCTAAGTTCAATCAAACAAAGTTTTCTGATCAGATGGGCTACTTTCTGTTACCAATTGCAAGCCTCCTTTTGTTTTGTTTTATATATATATATATATTTCCCGGTAATGCATTTACTTTTTCAGTCTTTCTTTGAGTACAGAAGGGGCTCTTCTTGCTTTTTTTTTTTTTGCTGAAAATTTCTTTTAATTAGTAATATATTTGCTCTTTCATTAGTATTCTTGTAGATAGTATAAAATAATGGGTTCTCAAACTTTATATGATATACATTTATTGTCAAACTTTAAGAACCTAACCAGATGTTCATGTAAGAATCACCTTGGGAAGGAAATGCATCAGCTACAGTAATATTTTCTGCCATGCAAAGCTCAAATCCAGATGTGGGTTTATAACGCCATGCTCGAGAAACTCAATAGACCCTAAACTTGACCTTTTAATTCCATCTTCGTTTTCTTTCTTTTTTTTTTTGTTTTTTAATCCTTGAATGGAAACATGTGGAATCCCCAAGCAGCAAGGCAAGTAAAAAGACACATGTTTTTGTCTGCAATTTTCTCATCAATCAAAACCCATGGCTTCATTTTCAGCCTTTTTGGTGGCTAAATTCCCTTAAGATCCCTAGAAAGCAATGTTCTTCTTTGTCCCTTCTCAATTCCCTAGTAAGCTTAAGTGAGTCTAAACTCCCTAGATGCCCATTAGGCTACATAGGCCTTCACTAGATGTGCTCTGATTGGTTGGTCGATCCATGTCTTAAGTTTAAATTCCTATGTAACCAAGCATGTTGTGTTAAGTAAAAAAAAAAAACATGTACTAGTGAAGACTAAGAGAGATTATTTACTAGCACTACCATCAGTGAGCTGTTTATGTCAGAATTCACCTGCAATGCAGGTAAAAGAGGGATATGGATTCCTTATATAAGGCAAGGTTTTTAAATGAGGGATGTGCTTATTTTTGGGCCATTTTGCTACTACTACTAAAGATAGGGCTTGGGGTTTCAAAGTTACAGTGGCGAATTTTTTTTATGGTTTTTGTGATGTTATTTGCTTGCTCTGGTGTCTATATCTTACCAACAAGATATGCACATTGCTTGATTCGGGAATTCTAACCACAGTATCAGTTAAAGCTGCATATGCTTGTATGGCAATTGCATATAGATGGAATAGTGTGGTCCAGTCGATATATCTTTGGTCAAAATGTTTAATTGCATCAGATTGTGATTGATTATCTTCTTCCTACCTGTACTACTTAATATGGCACATTGTCTTTATTCATGATTTTGGCTACTTAATTAAAGCTATGTGTTGACATCAATTTAAAATAGAAGCTTTAAAAAACTCTATTTCTGAGAGCACTCGATGCGAGCATATTCAAATTTTTTTCATGTATAAGGAGTTACGTCTTACAAATACTTAAAAGTAAAATAATAAATAGAGCAATACAGCTAAAAACAGCCAACTGAGCGGTATATGGAGAGGGGTTATCCAAAGACTAAACTTGGTGGGAGTTAAAATTAAATTTAAGAAAATTAAATATAAATTCACTATTATATTAATTTATAATTTTAATATTTTTCAAAGGAATTTAATTGAAAACTTATTACTTTAGGATCAAAATTCTACTTACATCTTAAAACCCAAGATGAATGGTAATAGAAAACTTGAACAAAAATCTTTTATCACTCAACTTTTATTTATTAGATTAATTTAAGGGTTAGTATTAGGGGTGAGTATTCGATCGAATCGAATCGAGTCAAAAATTTCGTGTTAGTCGAGTTGATGAATCCTATTTTAGCAACCGAACTTAATTTGAATTTTTTTCGAATTGAATCAAATTGAGTTAAAAAATTTCGGATCAAGTCGAGTCGAGTTAACGAATCCTATTATTTATACTCAATATTGCGTTTACATGGACCGATTATTTAACTAGTAGACGATGTACAATATTATTTAATTACATAAACAATATAATGGTTTTGTCTTTTAACTTAATGGGTAAACATTTATCAAAACGATGTAGTTTTGTCTTTTAACTTAATGATTTTGACTTTTAACTTTTAAAAAAAGTAAACATTGATTAAAATAATGTGATTTTGTCTTTTCTTATTCGAATTTTTGGATAACTCGAATTGTACAATTCATATTCGAGTTAAATCGAAAAACTTAAATTTCCATCCGAGTTTATTCGAATAACTTGATTAACTCAAATAACTCGAACTATTTAACTCAAAATTTGAAATTTTTTATCGAATTTTTTGAATCGAATTGGATTTTGCTTACCCCTAGTTAGTATGCTTATTCCCATAATAGGAACTCTGATGATGTTTATTATCTATAGGCTTAATTTATTATTTTGTACTTGAGTTTGACATTTTTTTAATTTAGTACTGTATTATTTTTTATCCAATTTGGTACTTGTATTTAACAAAACCTATATATTTTGGCATTCAAAGGTAATAATATTAATTTTTAGTGTTTAATTCAGGTTTAAGGATTAATTTGATGAAAGCTAATTGCTAATATTATTAGGTTTGAATTTTTCATGATTTTGTTAAAATAATTAATTTAGTGTTAAATGTGAATTTATTTAATTTTATGTTTAATTTGTCAAATATAGTTCAAAGAAAGTGATTTAATTCAAGTTTTAGGATTGATCGATGAAAGTTAATTGTTACTAGTATGAGCTAATTATAAATGTTCTTCAATTCAATTCTAAGACTTGAATTAAGCACTAAAAATTTAACAATGTTATTTTCAAGTACCAAAATATATAGCTTTTAGCAAATATAAACACCATATTAAACCAAAAATAATACAGATACTATATTAAAAAAATGAAAGAATCAAATTATATTAAACCTTATCTAATAATATACATTATTTATATATCTCCAAATATCTGGGTTGATTTGACAGAGTCTAAAGCGAAATTCTTTTCAAATCATCTTCGCTAATGCTTTCAAATAAATTGATGTATAAGCATAATAAATTATCAAATAAGATGATTTATTATAGAGCACTTATCATTTTAGCAGTACACGATCCCAAGATTCCTTAGCCTTATATTATAATATAAACAAATTTTGCCAATCTTAATCAATACTCTAACTAATGTATAAAAATTCATAATATTAACAGTAAATTATCAAATTTCTTTTAAAGTATCCATATATTGAACGGTCGAATTTGAAAATGAAGAAAAAAACAATATAAAATTTTAGCATTTAATGAAAGACTTTGGATTTTAAACTAAGACTGGATTTGTTTTATTGAAAAACAATTTATTAATTATACTTCATATATACTTTGATCAGTGCAATTAGATACCAATTAGCAGTTTTCAATTTTAAAAGGAGCTGACTAGGGTTTCTATCACTAAGCAATAAACTGATAGAGAGAGAGAGATTGGGTGCAAAATGAAAATGTAGGAAGAAATGGGTGCAAAATAAGACACAGAACACAGTGGGTGGGTTTGGGTCCTATATGACTCCAAATAATAGTGCACAAGAGACACAACACAACAGGCCGGGGGCAACCCAATGGAAGGGTGGGGGTCCTCTTAAGATTCGTTTGGATTGTTACCTTTTGTAAAGCAAAAGAACCAAAAACAAAAAATTTAGAATCGCGAAGGGGAAAAAAGTTAAAAAGTTTGGCCTTTTTTAAACGCCCTATCGAGATAACACTTTTCCTTTTATAATTTTGTTTTGAATAGTTGATGGATGGACATAGACTAGACTATGACGGTTCATTGCCAGACCATGATTTCCCTCTTTATATCTCTTCTGGTCTGCTCTCCGACCTGACCATTAATTTTCTTGTCCAACATAACTGTGCAATCAACACTTTTAATGTGGGATGCCACACCCTGTTTGGAGTATACCAAATGAATATATTGTCCAAACCTTTGTAAAATTAAACATACTTTGTTTGTTTTTCTGTTTTGAAATTAAATAAATACTCCTCTCATAGTTAGTTTGCCTTTAAATTTTAATTTTTATTACTGTCATCATCATCACCATCGAAATAGAATTTTTCAAATGACCTATATAAGCTTTATATTATAAAGGGAAAGCCCATAACAATACACCTCAACTAAAAAATGGAGTTGAAGACTAGTTGCAGCAAGGATTGTTCCAGAACTTACACAACTCAGTTCTAGACAGTCGAATAACGTAGGATTAGGTATTTGGGAGCCAACTCCAACACTAATTTTATATATTGTTGACTTTAACAAATAGTTAAAATCCAAAAAATAGTACATGAGTAGAAGTGACACTTTTTATAATACTGCGACAAATAACAGAAAAATAAAGGACAAGTGTCACACCCAAAATTCTTTAAACTTGGAAACTAAGGACAATTTAGGGGTTAAATTGAAAGATATCGTAAGATGGTGATCTTTACTGAAAAATTAGGATAAGATAGTAACTAAAATTGGGCAGGTTTGAAACCCATTTGGTTCGGTTGAATTAGAACTAGTCGATCCCCTAGTGGGAGACAAAATAATTATGGAACATGAAAGGCTATAAATAGCGGGAGAGTGACTTCCCGATAGACTTTTTCTCCAATTTGTTTCATTTTCCTCTCTTCATCTTCTTCCTTGGTCGCCCCAAGGAAGCAATTATTAAAGAAAGCTCTACATGGAGTGACGATTGTGAGGTTTAAGTCGGAAAAGTGGATTTAGTAAGATGGCAAGTTCTTAGTCCTTCTATAAATATAAGGATTCAGAGAATGAAGATAAAGGTTTCCAGAAACCATTTTAAGGATTCTATATGTTTCAAATGAAGGAACGAAGGAATGAATGGAATAAGATGGGAAAAGTAAAGATCATGGCTAGGCCATGAGTCCAATAAAAGGCTATATGCCTAAAGATGAGTAATACCATAGCTAAAAGATGCTATGACATCACCAAACTGATGTGTAAGACCACAGTTGAAAGATGTTATGGCATCATGATAACAATGAGTAAAACCATGGCTGAAAGATGCTATGGTATCATGGTAATAATGAGTAAGACCATAGCTAAAAGACGTTATGACATCATGTGAAAGCACACTAGAATGGTTAAATAGGATTAAGACTGTGGCTGAAAAACACTATGACATCCTTTGATAGTCCCTCGGGACAGTAAACACACGGTTACATTATGTAAGATCGTATTTAAAAGACGTTATGGCATCAGGGAAGGTCCGACGAGACAATAAGCACGGGATAGTTCGATAAGATGATAAACATGGGATAGTCCAATGGGACATTAAACACAGGATAGTCCGGCAATACATTAAACACGGAGAAGTCTACTAGGACATTAAAAATGAAGATTATAGGGGTAAGACCTTAGTTCGGCTATGACAACCAATTGAGTCCGTTAAGACATTGGATAAGGAACTTGATGAGTAAGACCATAGGTTAACTATGACAGCATAGGGAGTCTGCTAGGGCAATAATCTTAGGTGGTAAATCAGAACAGGAATTGTGAGACAACCCACAAACAAGAAAAAATGAATTAGAAGGAAAACGAAAGTATGGACTTGCAATAGTCGAGCAGTGGGTCGAAGGAATCTGCCAATGAATGAGAATGTAATGGAAATTGTGACAGCCCTAAAGTGACCCTAGTCGGGAAGCGGATTCGGGACCGCTAAACAGAGTCACCAAATTATTTGAACATGATAATTATTGTCTAAAATATGTGATTATGAATGTGTGAAAGTTTTAGGCTTCGATTTAGTAAATTGCATGCGAATTTAGTCAAAAGGACTTATGTGAGAAAATTTAGAAATGTGCTAGGCAAATGTAAAGTGGCCTAATAATGCATGTTGTAGAAATGGTGGGTTTGCATGTCAAATTGCCCAATATTTGAGCTAATGGCCGGCCATGCTATGAGTGGAAACATGTCACAAACATGTTATGTAGTGATGTATGTTAGGAACAATAAAATAATGAGTATGAGTAATAAAAAAATGGAAAAAGGAAAAAAAAATGTGTGTGGTTGCCCCCCCTCCATTTCCGTGAATAGAAGAAAGAAAAAGAAAAAAAAAATGTGTGTCCATCCTTTTTTTCATTCTTCTTGACCGAAAATTCAAAGGAAAGAAGGGAGGAAATGTTGAAGAGATTCGGCCATGCTTGTAGCTAGGTGAAGGTAAGTTTGATGTTGTGCCATGAGATTCATGCATGTTTTTTTTTGTTAGCTTGAGTTCTAACTTGCCCATGGTTCAAATCTTTACTATGTCATGGAGATGATATTCGGCTAAGGTGGATTTGTGTTGATGTTAATTGCATGCTAAAAGTGAAGCTTGTAATGATGCATGTGATGGTGGATTGATGACTCTTGAATCTCCATTTTAGCATCCTTGAGTGAGACATTAAGTTCTTTGTTCAACCATGACCAAAATTGAAATAGTAAGGTGTTGTGATGCATTCGGCCATGGTAGGAAATAGAAGAGAAATAAGGTTGTTTTTAGATGAAGTAGAGTCTAACAAATGAGCTCGTATGTGCATTAGTTGCTAGATGGAGAAGAATCGGCTAGCAAGTTGTGTGCTAAGGCCGAATATAATTTTGTATATTATGGGTAATGCATGTGTTGAATTAGTGTAAAGGGAGAGGATGCTTTAATAGTGTATATATGTGTATTAGCCAAGTTTTGAACTTGAAACAAATGGTGTTTAGTCAATACAAGTGACCATACTTGTAGAATGTATTAAGTGTTGCAATCGGCCTTAGCATAGATGTGTATGTTCGCCACATGAATGAGTACATGAGTTGATGGGTATGTTCGCCATTGGTAGCCTATTGACGGCTTTAGCTTGACTTAGAAAATTCGCTAAGGGAAATATTAGCTAGTATGTTGAATTCGATTCGTGACTTCGTACATATGTGACTCTAATGTCTAATGTATATATGGGCTAAGTACCTTGAGCTTCTCTTTGATGTTCGAATGAATTGTATTAAATTGCTTGATGTGATTAAAATGTGTATGATCATTGTGTATTTGAGCTAAAAGGTGGCCATATGACCTATCAAACTCCTTGTCATATTCGCCATAAGCTAGCAAAATGAGACTTTAATAAGTTAAATTTGTTTGAATTAGCTCAAGAGCTTAGGGACCACAGCTTGATAAGGAAAAGGAAAAAGTGATCGAATAGTCATTGAAGCCGCTTCGACAACATCCGAGGTAAGTTTTCGAGTAATGGAACTTGGATTATGATTTGATTAGATCATGTTTTAAGCAAATCAAAATCATGCTCTTTGTGTGTGGCTATTGAGCCGAAATTGCAAGTGTGATAAGTGTCTTGTGTTTGAGTTTTGCTAATGAAAATGAAATACGAATGTTTCATGATTTATTGATAATTGTGCTTGGTTATTTGAATGATGTCCGGGCTAAGTCCCGAAGGCTTTGTGCTAAGTGACTATATCCGGACTAAGATCCGAAGGCATTTGTGCGAGTTACTAAATCCGGACTAAGATCCGAAGGCATTTGTACGAGTTACTAAATCCGGGTTAAGTCTCGAAGGCATTTGTGCGAGTTACTATAATCGGGCTATGTCCCAAAGGCATTTGAACGAGTAGCTATATCCGGTTAAACTCCGAAGGTACGTGATTCGGGAATGAATGAACTTGCTGTAAAAATTTCAGTTAATACGCTTGTGAAATCCCAACAATGAGGTATGTTTTGTATGTGCTTTGAATTAGTTGAGCCCTTACAAATAAGTATTCGCTCGCTTGATAAATGAGCTACCGCCTTTGGCTAAGTTGATCTTTGTGTATGAATATAAGGGTTGGTAATGTGAAGTAAGTATGATATTGAGAATTTGTGCATATGAAATTATCTGTTTAGCTACATGAATGCTATACTTTGGTTGTGTTTAAATTCATGGCTCAAACTTACTAAGCATTAAATGCTTACTCCGTTTCTTTGATTCTCTATTTTATAGATTTTGGTTCTTCAGCTATCGGACTCGGGATTTTGAAGTCGAAGTCACCCACACTATCAAAGATCCTTCTTGGTATACTATTTTGGTTGAACTTTGAAATGGCATGTATAGGACTACCCTTTTGTCGTAGGTCATGTACCTTTCGGTTTTGTATAAATTTGGATAGCCATGCGAAAATGGCTTATATACACTTTGGGCATGGTATCATAATCATTTGTATGTTGATCATTAAGAGGTATGGAAATGTTTGGAAACGATTAGCCATTGGGATGGTTAATCATGATCATATTTTGTGCTATATATGTAAAAGGGCTAGTTGAATCATGGAAACTATGAAATAGGTAAAGCCTACCTTAAAGACAGATTGTGACAGCTGCAGTTACGTGGATGTCAAAAATCACTAAAAATAGTAGGAATGGAATTAAATAGTGAATAAATTATGTAAACGAATCTTGACGAGTCTATTTTCATAGGAAAGTAACAAAACGATCATATCAACAGTATGTTAAGAGATATTTAAGTTTTTGTGAGACAGGGCCAGAACGGCTTCTGGAGTCCCTGTTCCGACTTTGGAAATTCATTATAAATTGAACAGAGATAATTAGAAGTCATGCCATATATGTACAGATTCCTTTTCGAGTCTAGTTTCTGTGGAAACAAACAGCATCAGTATTGAAGCCCTGTATAGGGAGATATCCAAGTCGTAATGTGTAAAGGTCAGTGTAGTCGATCCCTGTAATATGGGGGACTTTAACTAATAAACTGTACTAATTGGCCTGACCAAAAATTCTAGAAAAAAATTTGTAGATGAATATATGAGTCTAGTTTTAGAGAAAAATCACGAAACTGATTTTTGAGTTGTGGAGCTCAAGATATGATTTTTAAGGTGACAGTGACACAGTTAGCCGACTGTCTGGAAATTTTTAAAATGAACTGTGCAAGTAAGTGGATTAAGCCCGCTAACCCCTCGTGTCCGACTCCGGCAACGGTCTCGGGTACGGGGTGTTACAGTTTTATTGGTATCAGAGCTACGGTTTAGTCGATTCTAGGACTACCGTAATACGTGTGGGTCTAGCTATACATGCCATTTTGTGATTATTTGATAGTGTGGTGATTTCTGACATTTGCAAATGTGTTTATTTATAGTAATGGATCCCGATCCCGACCGAGCGGTAGCTGATGATCTTGAGAGTGTAACGCCTGCTCCCACACAAGGGACAGCACCGGCGGACTCTCAACCTAATGCTAGTAATCCAAATGATGAAGCTAGACAAGCTCTCTATAGCGTGATGAATGATTGGTTCAACCAATACATTCGAACTAATACGGCTGTTCCACAACCTCCATTCCCGACAAATACCACCCCCGCACCTACAATATGTGACAGCCCTAAAGTGACCCCAGTCGGAAAGCGGTTTCGGGACCGCTAAACCGAGTCATCAAATTATTTGAATGTGATATTTATGGTCTAAAATATGTGAATATGAATGTGCGAAAATTTTAAGCTTCGATTTGGTAAATTGCATGTGAATTTAGTCAAAAGGACTTGTGTGACACTTTTGAAATGTGATAGGCTAATCTACAAGGATCTAATAGTGCATGTAATCAAAAGGAGGACTTGCATGTCAATTTTTCCCCTAATATGTAGTGGCGGCCATGAGCATGGGTGGACAAGGTGTTATGGCTAAAAAGAAACATGTCATAGACATGTTGGCTTAATGCATTATGTAAGGAAAAATAAAATAATGAGCATGGTAATTGAATAATGAAAGGGAGGAGTGATGAAAAAAAAAATGGTCTCATCCATGCCCCCATTGCCGTGAGTTGAAGGAGAGAAAAACTAAAAAAAAACAAGTGTTCATCCTTTGGTTCATCCTTGGCCGAATAGAGGAAAGAAAGGAAGGGGAGGAGCTTGAGAAAATTGGCTATGGTGATTTGCTAGACTAAGGTATGTTTGATGTTGTCTATGAGATGCATGCATGTTTTAGTTGTTAGGTTGAGTTCTACCTAGCCCATGGTCTAAATCTTGCTATGTGATGAAGATGATACTTGGCTTTGGGTGTTGTTTTCTTGGTTGGTGTTTGATGTTATGGTGGTTCACTAGATTAAGGGATGTGTTATGTTGCTTGAGGTGTTAGATAAATTTGAACTCATCACCAAGCTCTTTAAGCAACCCAAGTTAAAAGTTTTGATATTGAGGTATCTTGAGCATTCGGCCATGGTAGGAAATAGAAGAGAAATAAGGTTGTTGTTAGATGAAGTAAAGTCTAACAAATGAGCTCGATGTGCAATAGTTGCTAGATGGAGAAGAATCGGCTAGCAAGTTGTGTGCTAAGGCCTAATATAATTTTGTATATTATGGGTAATGCATGTGTTGAATTAATGGAAAGGGAGAGGATGCTTTAATAGTGTATATATGTGTATTAGCCAAGTTTTGAACTTGAAACAAATGGTGTTTAGTCAATACAAGTGACCATACTTGTAGAATGTATTAAGTGTTGCAATCGGCCTTAGCATAGATGTGTATGTTCGCCACATGAATGAGTACATGGGTTGATGTGTATGTTCGCCATAGGTAGCCTATTGATGGCTTTAGCTTGACTTAGAAAATTCGCTAAGGGAAATATTAGCTAGTATGTTGAATTCGATTCGTGATTTCGTACATATGTGACTCTAATGTCTAATGTATATATGGGCTAAGTACCTTGAGCTTCTCTTTGATGTTCGAATGAATTGTATTAAATTGCTTGATGTGATTAAAATGCGATGATCATTGTGTATTTGAGCTAAAAGGTGGCCATAGGACCTATCAAACTCCTTGTCATATTCGCCATAAGCTAGCAAAATGAGACTTTAATAAGTTAAATTTGTTTGAATTAGCTCAAGAGCTTAGAGGACCACAGTTGGATAAGGGAAAGGAAAAAGTGATCGAATAGCCGTTGAAGCTGTTCGACAACATCTGAGGTAAGTTTTCGAGTAATGGAACTTAGATTATGATTTGATTAGATCACATTTTAAGCAAATCAAAATCATGCTCTTTGTGTGTGGCTATTGAGCCGAAATTGCAAGTGTGATAAGTGCCTCGTGTTAGAGTTTTGCTAACGAAAATGAAAACGAATGTGTCATGATTTATTGATAAATGTGCATGGTTATTCAATGATGTCCGGCTAAGTCCCAAGGCTTTGTGCTAAGTGACTAAATCCGGACTAAGATCCAAGGCATTTGTGCGAGTTACTAATTCTGGCTAAGCCCAAGGCATGGTGCGAAGTTATTAAATCAGGTTAAGTCCAGAAGGCATTTGTGCGAAGTTACTATAACCGGCTATGTCCCAAGGCATTTGAACGAGTAGCTATATCCGGTTAAACTCAAAGGTATGTGATTCGGGAATGAATGATCTTGCTGTAAAAATTTCAGTTAATACGCTTGAAATCCCAACAATGAGGTATGTTTCAGTATGTGCTTTGAATTAGTCGAGCCCTTACAAATAAGTATTCGCCGCTTGATAAATGAGCTACCGCCTTTAGCTAAGTTGATCTTTGTGTATGAATATAAGGGTTGGTAATGTGAAGTAAGTATGATATTGAGAATTTGTGCATATGAAATTATCTGCTTAGCTACATGAATGCTATACTTTGGTTGTGTCTAAATTCATGACTCAAACTTACTAAGCATTAAATGCTTACTCCGTTTCTTTGATTCTCTGCTTTATAGATTTTGGTTCTTCACTATCGGACTCGGGATTTTTGAAGTCGAAGTCGCCCACACTATCAAAGCTCCTTTTGGTATATTTTTGGTTGAACTTTGAAATGGCATGTATAGGATTACCCTTTTGTTGTAGGTCATGTACCTTTCGGTTTTGTGTAAATTTGGATAGCCATGCGAAAATGGCTTAAGTATACTTTGGGCATGGTATTATAATCATTGTATGTTGTTCATTAAGAGGCATGGAAATGTTTGGAAACGATTAGTCATTGGGATGGTTAATCATGATCATATTTTGTGCTATTTATGTTAAAGGGCTAGTTGAATCATGGAAACTATGAAATAGGTAAAGCCTACCTTAAAGACAGATGGTGACAGCTGCAGTGATGTGGATGTGAAAAATCACTAAAAATAGTAGGAATGAAATTAAATAGTGAATAAACTATGTAAACGAACCTTGACGAGTTTATTTTCATAGAAAAATAACGAAACGATCATATGAATAGTATGTTAAGAGATATTTAAGTTTTTGTGAGATAGGGCCAGAACAGTTTTTGGAGTCCCTATTCCGACTTTGGAAATTCATTATAAATTGACCAGAGATAATTAGAAGTCATGCCATATATGTACAGATTCCTTTTCGATCCTAGTTTCTGTAGAAATAAACGGCATCAGTATTGAAGCCCTGTACAGGGAGATATCCAAGTCGTAATGCACAAAGGTCAGTGTAGTCGATCCCTGTAACATGGGGTACTTTAACTAATAAAATCTACTAATTGGCCTGACCAAAAATTCTGGAAAAAAATTTGTAGATGCATATATGTGTCTAGTTTCAGGGAAAAATCACGAAACTGATTTTTGAGTTTTTTAACTCAAGATATGATTTTTAAGGTGACAGTGACACAGTTAGCTGGCTGTCTAGAAATTTTTAAAATGAACTGTGCAAGTAAGTGGATTAAGCCCGTTAACCCCTCGTGTCCGACTCCAGCAACGGTCTCGGGTACGGGGTGTTACACAATACCTCCGATAACTGACCAAATAAGGTCAAATAAGCCCCCAGTTGATAGAATCCGAAAACACGGGGCTACTGAATTTAAGGCTACGGATAGCGATGATGCCGAGCAAAATTTGAATGTTGGTTGGACAACACTATCCGCACTTTCGATGAGCAATCTTGCACACCGATGAGTGCCTAAAGTGTACTATCTCCTTGCTACATGATTCTGCCTACTATTGGTGGAATACGTTGACTTCTGTTGTGCCTAGAGAGCAAGTGACTTGGGAGTTTTTCCAAACCGAGTTTCGAAAAAAGTATATCAGTCAGAGATTTATGGATCAAAAACGGAAGGAATTTCTTGAACTTAAACAAGGTTCCATGTCGGTTACCGACTATGAACGGAAATTTGTGAGGCTTAGCCAGACGCATGAGAATGCATTTCCTCGTAGTCAGTAATGTGTAAACGTTTCAAGGATGGGCTAAATGACGATATAAAGTCAGTATGTTGGTATCTTGGAAATCAGAATTTGTGGTACTTGTTGAGCGAGCTTGCAAGGCCGAGGAGCTCAAGATGGAGAAAAGAAAAGCTGAGGTGGGAGCAAGGGAGTTTCAGAAGAGGTCTTGGGAAACCCTTCCCACACCATCGAAGAAATTTAGAGATGGCTTGGGCGGTCTAGGGACACTTCGGCTTTTCTAGACGAGATCACGATCGACCCCTGTGAGCACACGAGTCACTTCGATCGCCGATGTTGGAAATGACCGTCGAGACAGAGCGGAATGCCGATTGTGGTAAATGGCATTCGGGAGTTGTAGGTTCCATGACCGCTCTGTTACAAGTGTGGGTCACCACCACTTTATCAAAGATTGCCCAAGATTGTCCGAAAAGAATGTAAATCGAGTGGGAAACCGGTGCTACCAACGCTCGGGGTAGACCATCTAGGAATACGGGCAATGCTAGCGGCGGTCAGAGAGGATCTAGAGATGCTACCACTAGATCTGAGGCTCGTGCTCCTGCTAGGGCTTATGCCATACGGGCACGCAAAGATGCTTCCTCGCCAAATGTTATTACCGTACTTTTACTCTCTTTGATACTAATGTGATTGCTTTGATTGACCTTGGTTCTACTCATTCTTATATATGCGAAACCTTAGCATCCAATGAGACTTTACCTATTGAGTCTCGAGTTCAGAATTCGGTGTCAAATTCCTTGGGTCGTTCGTGCTTGTTGACAAAGTGTGTAAGAAATGCCCCTAGTAATTCGAGGTTCTGTTTTCGCGGACTTGATGCTTTTGCCGTTTGATGAATTTGATGTTATTCTTGGTTTGGATTGGTTGACCGTGCATGATGCGGTTGTGAATTGCAAAAGCAAGACTATTGATTTGAGGTGCGCAAATGACGAGATAATCCGAGTTGAGTCTACGGACTTAAAGGGGTTGCCAGCTGTAATATCAGCAATGTTGGCCTAGAAATATGTAAGAAAGGGGTGCGAAGCATACCTTGCGTATGTACTTGATGACAAGGAATTGGAAAAGAAACCCGAATCTGTTGGGTTGTTTGTGAATACCGGATGTTTTTCCTAAAGAATTACCGGGTTTACCACTGCTCGGGAAGTAGAGTTTGGTATTGAGCTTGTACAGGACTACGCCAATTTCGATAGCTCAGTGTCGTATGGCACCAACCGAGTTAAAAGAATTGAAAGCTCGGTTGTAAGAGTTGACGGATAGAGGTTTCGCCGACCAAGTTTCTCACCTTGGGGTGCACCAGTATTGTTTGTGAAAAGAAGGACGGAACCATGAGGATGTGCATTGACTATCGTCAGCTGAATAAAGTGACGATAAAGAATAAATATCCGTTACCGCGTATTGATGATTTGTTTGATCAACTAAAGGGAGCCTCAGTGCTTTCAAAGATAGATTTGAGATCGGGGTATTACCAGTTGCGAATTCGAGATTCGGATATAACCAAAACTGCTTTCAGAATGAGATACGGCCACTACGAGTTCTTAGTAATGCCGTTTGGGCTCACTGATGCCCCTGCGGTATTTATGGATTTGATGAATCGAATCTTCAGACAGTATTTGGACCTGTTCGTAGTTGTGTTCATTGACGACATCTTGGTCTATTCAAGAGACGAGACCGAACATGCTGAGCACCTGAGATTAGTGTTGCAAATTTTACGGGATAAGTAGTTATATGCTAAGTTCAGTAAGTGTGAGTTCGATTAAGAGAGGTTAGCTTCTTGGGTCACGTGGTATCCGTGACGGTATTCGAGTTGACCGAGCAAAATTTCAGCCATACTTAACTGGAAGCCTCAGAAATATTATCGAGGTTCGAGCTTTTTGGGACTTGCTTACACTACCGACGGTTTGTAAAAGGTTTCTCGATGATAGCCACACCCATGACGAAGCTACTTCAAAAGATGTTAAGTTCGAATGGACGGAAAAATGTCGAAAAGTTTTGATCAACTGAAAACTTATTTGACTGAAGCTCAATTTTAGAGTAGCCCAATCGGGCAAAGAGTTTGTCATCTATAGTGACGCCTCCTACTTGGGTTAGGTTGCGTATTGATGCAAGAAGGTCGAGTTGTGGCCTATGCGTCGAGACAATTAAAGTCACATGAGAAAAATTATCCGACCCATGATCTCGAACTAGCTGCCATCGTATTTGCTTTGAAAATATGACGACATTATTTATTTGGCGAGAAGTGCCATGTGTATTCGGATCACAAAAGTCTCAAGTATTTGATGACTCAAAGAGACTTGAATCTGCGACAAAGACGTTGGCTCGAGTTGTTGAAAGATTATGAGCTGGTCATTGATTATCACCGGAAAGGCTAATGTGGTTGCGACGCCTTAAGCGAAATCACCGCTTGCTTTACGAGCAATGAATGTACACTTGTCATTCTACCCGACAATGTGTTAGTAGCCAATTAAAGGCCAAACCATTATTGATTCATCAAATTCGTGAAGCTCGTAAAGTCGACGATGAGTTGGTTGCAAGACGGGCTGAATGTGTTTGAATATGGAATCGAGTTTCAAATTGATAATGACGATTGTTTGAGGTTCGAAGTCGTTTGTGTGTTCCAAGAAATTCGAACTCATTTCGATGATTCGAACGAGGCTCATTGTAGCCGAATGTCGATTCACCCGGGGAGTACGAAAATATACAACGATCTGAGACGTTAGTTTTGGTGGCATGGTATGAAACGAGACATTTCCGATTTTGTTTCGAAGTGTTTAATATGTCAGCAAGTGAAGGCAGAACATCAAGTGCCTACGGGTTTACTCCAACCGATCATGATACCGAATGGAAATGGGATCGAGTAACGATGGATTTTGTATCCGGGTTGCCGGTGTTTGCAAGTAAGAAAGATGCGATTTGGGTCGTTGTTGATAGATTGACTAAGTCGGCTCACTTTATCCCCGTACGCACGGATTTTTCAATGGATAAATTAGCTGAATTGTATGTTCCTCAGATTGTGAGATTACACGGGGTACCTATTTCTATCGTGTCGGATAGAGATTCGAGATTCACCTCACAATTTTGGAAGAAATTGCAAGAAGCTTTGGGTACCAAGCTGCATTTTAGCACCGCTTTTCATCCACAAACAGATGGTCAATCCGAGCGGATAATTCAGATACTTGAGGATATGTTGAGATGTTGCATCCTCGAGTTTAGTGGTTCATGGGAACGGTATTTACCTTTGATTGAATTCCCTTACAACAATAGTTTTCAGTCAAGTATTAAGATGGCACCTTACGAGGCTTTGTACGGTCGAAAATGCCGTACGCCATTGTTTTGGACCGAGCTCGGTGAAAGTAAAATTTTTGGAGTGGATTTGATTAAAGATGCTGAGCAGAAAGTAAAGGTAATCCGTGAAAGTCTGAAGGCAGCCATAGATCGTCAGAAATCGAATGCGGATTTGAAACGAAAAGACATTGAATATCAGGTGGGAGATAAAGTGTTTCTTAAAGTTTCGCCTTGGAAAAGATACTCGATTTGGCCGTAAGGGCAAGTTGAGCCAGATTCATTGGGCCGTCTTTAAATCTCCGAACGAGTTGGTCTAGTTGCGTATAGATTGATTTTGCCCCCTGAACTTGAAAAGATTCACGACGTCTTTCATGTTTCGATGCTTCGACGTTATAGATCCAATCCGTCACACGTAATTAATCCATCAGAAGTTGAAATTCAATCTGACTTGAGTTATGAAGAGGAACCGATTCGTATCCTAGCTCGTGAAGTGAAAGAGTTGCGAAACAAAAGGGTTCCGTTAGTAAAAGTGTGATGGCTCAAACACGGAATCGAAGAAGCTACTTGGGAAACCGAGAACTCTATGAAAGAATGATACCCAAACCTGTTTACCGGTAAGATTTTCGGGGACGAAAATTTCTTAAGTGGGGGAGAGTTGTGACAGCCCTAAAGTGACCCTAGTCGGGAAGCGTATTCGGGACCGCTAAACCGAGTCACCAAATTATTTGAACATGATAATTATTGTCTAAAATATGTGATTATGAATGTGTGAAAGTTTTAGGCTTCGATTTAGTAAATTGCATGCGAATTTAGTCAAAAGGACTTATGTGAGAAAATTTAGAAATGTGCTAGGCAAATGTAAAGTGGCCTAATAATGCATGTTGTAGAAATGGTGGGTTTGCATGTCAAATTGCCCAATATTTGAGCTAATGGCCGGCCATGCTATGAGTGGAAACATGTCACAAACATGTTATGTAGTGATGTATGTTAGGAACAATAAAATAATGAGTATGGGTAATAAAGAAATAGAAAAAGGAAAAAAAAAATGTGTGTGGTTGCCCCCCCTCCATTGCCGTGAATAGAAGAAAGAAAAAGAAAAAAATAATGTGTGTCCATCCTTTTTTTCATTCTTCTTGACCGAAAATTCAAAGGAAAGAAGGGAGGAAATGTTGAAGAGATTCGGCCATGCTTGTAGCTAGGTGAAGGTAAGTTTGATGTTGTGCCATGAGATTCATGCATGCTTTTTTTTGTTAGCTTGAGTTCTAACTAGCCCATGGTTCAAATCTTTACTATGTCATGGAGATGATATTCGGCTAAGGTGGATTTGTGTTGATGTTAATTGCATGCTAAAAGTGAAGCTTGTAATGATGCATGTGATGGTGGATTGATGACTCTTGAATCTCCTTTTTAGCATCCTTGAGTGAGACATTAAGTTCTTTGTTCAACCATGACCAAAATTGAAATGGTAAGGTGTTGTGACGCATTCGGCCATGGTAGGAAATAGAAGAGAAATAAGGTTGTTTTTAGATGAAGTAGAGTCTAACAAATGAGCTCGTATGTGCATTAGTTGCTAGATGGAGAAGAATCGGCTAGCAAGTTGTGTGCTAAGGCCGAATATAATTTTGTATATTATGGGTAATGCATGTGTTGAATTAGTGTAAAGGGATAGGATGCTTTAATAGTGTATATATGTGTATTAGCCAAGTTTTGAACTTGAAACAAATGGTGTTTAGTCAATACAAGTGACCATACTTGTAGAATGTATTAAGTGTTGCAATTGGCCTTAGCATAGATGTGTATGTTCAGCCACATGAATGAGTACATGAGTTGATGGGTATGTTTGGCCATTGGTAGCCTAATGATGGCTTTAGCTTGACTTAGAAAATTCGGCTAAGGGGAAATATTAGCTAGTATGTTGAATTCGATTCGTGACTTCGTACATATGTGACTCTAATGTCTAATGTATATATGGGCTAAGTACCTTGAGCTTCTCTTTTGATGTTCGAATGAATTGTATTAAATTGCTTGATGTGATTAAAAATGTGTATGATCATTGTGTATTTGAGCTAAAAGGTGGCCATATGACCTATCAAACTCCTTGTCATATTCGCCATAAGCTAGCAAAATGAGACTTTAATAAGTTAAATTTGTTTGAATTAGCTCAAGAGCTTAGGGACCACAGTTGGATAAGGAAAGGAAAAAGTGATCGAATAGCCGTTGAAGCCATTCGACAACATCCGAGGTAAGTTTTGAGTAATGGAACTTGGATTATGATTTGATTAGATCATGTTTTAAGCAAATCAAAATCATGCTCTTTGTGTGTGGCTATTGAGCCGAAATTGCAAGTGTGATAAGTGTCTTGTGTTTGAGTTTTGCTAATGAAAATGAAATACTGAATGTGTCATGATTTATTGATAATTGTGCTTGGTTATTCGAATGATGTCCGGCTAAGTCCCAAGGCTTTGTGCTAAGTGACTATATCCGGACTAAGATCCAAGGCATTTGTGTGAGTTACTAAATCCGACTAAGATCCAAGGCATTTGTGCGAGTTACTAAATCCGGGTTAAGTCCGAAGGCATTTGTGCGAGTTACTATAACCGGGCTATGTCCCAAGGCATTTGAACGAGTAGCTATATCCGGTTAAACTCAAGGTACGTGATTCGGGAATGAATGAACTTGCTGTAAAAATTTCGCTTAATACGCTTGTGAAATCCCAACAATGAGGTATGTTTCAGTATGTGCTTTGAATTAGTTGAGCCCTTACAAATAAGTATTCGCTCGGTTGATAAATGAGCTACCGCCTTTGGCTAAGTTGATCTTTGTGTATGAATATAAGGGTTGGTAATGTGAAGTAAGTATGATATTGAGAATTTCTGCATATGAAATTATCTGTTTAGCTACATGAATGCTATACTTTGGTTGTGTTTAAATTCATGGCTCAAACTTACTAAGCATTAAATGCTTACTCCGTTTCTTTGATTCTCTATTTTATAGGTTTTGGTTCTTCAGCTATCGGACTCGGGATTTTGAAGTCGAAGTCACCCACACTATCAAAGCTCCTTCTTGGTATACTATTTTGGTTGAACTTTGAAATGGCATGTATAGGACTACCCTTTTGTCGTAGGTCATGTACCTTTCGGTTTTGTATAAATTTGGATAGCCATGCGAAAATGGCTTCTATACACTTTGGGCATGGTATTATAATCATTTGTATGTTGATCATTAAGAGGTATGGAAATGTTTGGAAACGATTAGCCATTGGGATGGTTAATCATGATCATATTTTGTGCTATATATGTAAAAGGGCTAGTTGAATCATGGAAACTATGAAATAGGTAAAGCCTACCTTAAAGACAGATTGTGACAGCTGCAGTGATTTGGATGTGAAAAATCACTAAAAATAGTAGGAATGGAATTAAATAGTAAATAAATTATGTAAACGAACCTTGACGAGTCTATTTGCATAGAAAGGTAACGAAATGATCATATGAATAGTATGTTAAGAGATATTTAAGTTTTAGTGAGACAGGGCCAGAACGGCTTCTGGAGTCCCTGTTCCGACTTTGGAAATTCATTATAAATTTACCAGAGATAATTAGAAGTCATTCCATATATGTAAAGATTCCTTTTCGAGTCTAGTTTCTGTGGAAATAAACGGAATCAGTATTGAAGCCCTGTACAGGGATATATCCAAGTCGTAATGCAAATAGGTCAGTGTAGTCGATCCCTGTAACATGGGGGAATTTAACTAATAAACTGTACTAATTGGCCTGACCAAAAATTCTAGAAAACAATTTGTAGATGCATATATGAGTCTAGTTTCAGGGAAAAATCACGAAACTGATTTTCGAGTTGTGGAGCTCAAGATATGATTTTTAAGGTGACAAGTGACACGCTTAGCGGTACTGCCTAGAAATTTTAAAATGAACTGTGCAAGTAAGTGGATTAAGCCCGCTAACCCCTCGTGTCCGACTCCGGCAACGGTTTCGGGTACGGGGTGTTACAGAAATGCTAAAGGACTGTAAACATAGTAGTCATGTAAACCTGCAGGGCAATAGGTGGTTAGTCCAGCAGAAAATAATCATGGAAATTGACGTGTCAATAGTGCCTAATGTACAGGCAAAAAAGAAATGGTTAATCAAGGATCCTAGATAATGATTCGCCATTAAAGAACATCAGGGACCATTCAAAAGGATCCACCATTTTCTAGGTATCATAAAGGATAGGATGACAATGAGCCCATCAGGATTAGGGTAGTAGTAAGAATCCACCATGGACCATTCATGTTGGGAATGATTGCTAAAGGAAATATACTCAATGGTTTTTAAGGGTAGGCCGGAGGTTCGCATTAATAAGGCATAATGGTGGGAGAAAGAGACTTCATTGAAGACGAATAGAATAAAGAAAATGAGTAGAAAAAAGGATAGAGTCCACAAAATTGGTGAGACATTCAGAGGAACTACCAAGGCAAATTGAAGATCAATAAAATGGTTGGAAGGAAATCGCTCAATAATCTATCCGCCAGAGGATAGGATCAGGGATATGATAAAGTCCACTACGATGACTTAAGAGAAATGTTTACAATGAATAGGGAGTTTTTGTAATAGTAATATTATTATTTATCTAAATCCTCGGCTAGGTGGGGTATGTTTTGTATAGTGAAGGAACTCACAAGTTTGTTTGAACTTACAAGGTTGACTTATGATTGTAGGATTTGTGGAACAAGGAACTCAGGAGGGGCCGAGCCAGGTCGGGTGGAATCGTGAATTCATTTGAGTAGAGTTATGCACAAACTTTATTTAGAAATTTTGTGTGACAGCCCTAAATTGACCCTAGTCGGAAAGTGGTTTCAGGAAAAAAATAATTAACCGTCCTAGTTGACGCTCATTATATGTACTTATGCATGTGTGAAAATTTCATGTTTGAATTTTGTTAATTGTAAGTGAATTTTAGTAAATAGGACTTATGTGAGAAAATTTAGAAATGTGCTAGGCAAATGTAAAGTGGCCTATTAATGCATGTTATAGAAATGGTGGGTTTGCATGTCAAATTGCCCAATATTTGAGCTAGTGGCCGACCATGCTGTGAGTGGAAACATGTCACAAACATGTTATGTTAGTGATGTATGTTAGGAACAATAAAATAAGGAGTATGGGTAATAAAGAAATGGAAAAAAGAAAAGAAGGTGTGTGATTGTATCTCCCCCTCCCCATTGCCGTGAATGTAAGAGAGAAAAAAAAAGTGTCCATCTTTCTTCATTTCTCTTGGCCGAATGTTCTAAGGAAGAAAGAAAAACAAGTTGTGTTCTTTGGTTCTTCTTGGCCGAATTGAAAGGAGGAAGGAAGAAGAAGGGTTGAAGAGGTTCGGCCATGCATGTAACTAGGCTAAGCTCAAGAGCTTAGAGGACCACAATTGGATAAAGGAAAGGAAAAAGTTATCGAATAGCCGCCGAAATCGTTCGACCACATCCGAAGTAAGTTTTCAAGTAATGGAACTTAGATTATGGTTTGATTAGATCATTCTCTTTGTATGTGGCTAATGAGCCGAAATTGCAAGTGTGATAAGTGTCTTGTGTTTGAGCTTTGCTAATGAAAATGAAATACGGATGTGTCATGATTTATTGATAAATGTGCATAGTTATTCGAATGATGTCCGGGCTAAGTCCCGAAGGCTTTGTGCTAAGTGGCTATATCCGGACTAAGATCCGAAGGCATTTGTGCGAGTTACTAATTAGGGCTAAGCCCAAGGCATTTAATGAGTTACTAAATCCGAGTTAAGTCCCAAGGCATTTATGCGAGTTACTATAACCGGGCTATGTCCCAAGGCATTTGAACGAGTAGCTATATCCGGTTAAATTCCGAAGGTACGTGATTCGAGAATGAGCAATCTTGCTATAAAATTTCAGTTAATACGCTTGTAAAATCCCAACAATGAGGTATGTTTCAGTATGTGCATTGGAATAGTTGATTCCTTGAATAATATTCGCTCGATCGAGTAATGAGCTTCCGGTATTTGGCTAAGATGATCCCTTATGTATGAATATAGGGGTTGGCATGTGAAGTAGGAATGATTTGAGAATATGTATATATGGAATTATCTGTTTAGTTATATGAATGCTATACTTTAGATGTGCTTAAATTCTTTGCTCAAAACTTACTAAGCATTTAATGCTTACTCCGTTTATTTAATTCTCTGCTTTATAGATTTTGGTTCTTCACTATCGGACTCGGGATTTTGAAGTCGAAGTCGCCCACACTATCAAAGCTCCTTTTGGTATACTTTTGGTTGAACTTTGAAATGGCATGTATAGGACCACCCTTTTGTTGTTGGTCATGAACCCTTCGGTTTTGTGTAAATTTGGATAGCCATGCGAAAATGGCTTAAATATACTTTGATCATAGCATTATAATCGTTTTGCATGTTGTCCGTCGAGAGGTATGGAAATGTTGGTAACGGTTAGCCATGGGAATGGTTATTCATGATCACTTTTGGTATATGTATGACAAACTCTAGTTGATCCATGGAGGATCATGAAATAGGTAAAGTTTACCTTAAAAATAGATGCTGGCAGCAGCAGTGATGTGGATGTGGAAAATCACTAAAAATATTAAGAATGGAATTAAATAGTGAATAAATTATGTAATCGAACCTTAATGAATCTATTTTCATAGGAAAGTAACGAAACGTTCATATGAACAGTATATTATGAGATGTTAAAGTTTTCGTGAAACAGGGCCAGAACGGTTTCTGGATCCCCTGATCTGACTTTGGAAATTCATTATAAATTAACCAGAGACATTTAGAAGTCATGCCATATATGTATAGATTCCCTTTTGAGTCTAGTTTCTATAGAAACAAACGGAATCAGTATTGAAGCTCTGTACAGGGAGATATCCAAGTCGTAATGCATGAAGGTTAGTGTAGTCGCACCCTGTAACAGGGGAGACTTTAACTAATAAAATGTACTAATTTTCCCGACCAAAAATTCTAGAAAAAAATCTGTGGATGGATATATGAGTCTAGTTTCAGGGAAAAATTACAAAACTGATTTTCGAGTTGTGGAACTCAAGTTATGATTTTTAAGGTGACAGTGACGCAGTTAGCCAGTTGTCTGGAAAAATTTTAAATGGACTGTGAGAGTAAATGATTTAAGTCTGCAAACCCCTCGTGTCCGACTCCGGCAACGGTCTTGGGTACGGGGTGTTACATTTTGTCTCTGATGAAAATTTAAATTGTGAATAGGAAATACATTTTTTTTTAAATTAGTGAGATTTCAGTATGTACGATAACCTAGTTCTATTGTAATGCCCATACCTAAATCCAACAAATGGGTCGAGTGGGGGTGTTACAATAAGAAATTGTTTACGTATTCCAATTTTCCTACATTTGTAGAGTTCAAACATATTGGATTTATTTGTGGAGCCTAACTCAGTGAAATGAATCCACTATGGTTGAGCTCAATACAACCAGTGATCCTAGTTCTATCACACCGAGTATATAATCTTCACTCTTTCAATAATGTTCCTCAATAAACTAATAAGTGCTCTAAAAAATATTTAGCACATAAATCTATAAAAGTATCTCAAATATATTGTAACACCCCTAACCCATGTTCGTCGCCGAAACAGGGTTACGAAGCATTACTAGATTATTTATAACATTTACAGATAATTCATGATAATTACTATTCATTTTTCGAGATTATTCATAACGTCCCTTAAATGAACCTTCGAGGCTCAATATGAGTATTAGAATCAAGTCGAGACTAAATCAAGAACTCAAAGAATTTTTCGTAAATTTTTAAAATTCTCCTAGATGCAGGGCTCACACGCCCGTGTGGTTCAGGGACACGCCCGTGTGACCCTCAGACACACTCGTGCTGCAAGCCGTGCTAAAAAACATGTAGCTCTCTGACTTGTGCCACATGGCCAGTCAAACGCCAGTGTGAGTAGGCCGTGTGATCAATTTAATTTTCAAAAATTAGGTGCAGGGTTCACACGGCCAAGACACACACCCGTGTTTTAGGCCGTGTAGCACACACGGCTAAGACACACGCCCGTGTCTTTGCCCATGTGCTCAATTCTGAACATTCTATTTCTCAAATTTAGATGCAGGGGACACATGGCCAAACCACATGCCCATGTGCCAGGTCATGTGTCACACACAGTCAAGACACACGCCTGTGTGTCTACCTGTGTGGAAAAAAAAAAGCCATTTCCTAGCTTTATTTCTCACCTAAATTTGCCAATAACCTACACCAAAACTTACAAATATATATACCGGCCAATTCAAGCATTAAATCCAAACAAATTTTAACATCTAATAAGATATTTTATCATATGCATTCATGATTATAATCTTACCTTTGTTTAGCTTATATGTTAAACATAACTTGATCATTCATATTCAATATACTTAACACATAGATATTTTCCATAATATAATCTTATAAGTATATCTAAACTAAAATTAGCCATATCAATAACTAATTTACAAACCACATTTATATGCCAACAATGGCCAAGTTACCTATACATGCCATTATACCAAAATAAGTTTCCTATTTATACCAAAACAAGTTAGTTGATAGTGTGATGATGCTCCAACCTATCTCCAACCTTTGCGAGCTTTCGAGCACTATAAAACAGAGAAAATAAAACCTAGTAAGCGTTAAATGCTTAGTAAGTTCGTATAACATGAACTAAAACCTACCAATCACATTTAACAACATTAAGCATACAATTAACATGCTTTCACTATTTTGGAAAGTTTACCTAACCACATATATTCAATCAAGCAAGTTAGTCTTATAGTACATTTATATATTAAATAATCATAGATGAGCTCATCATATAATCTTCCATCAAATAATTCAGAAATATTCAGGACATATTTCTATTTATTTCATCATTTTCTCATGTCAAGGGTTTTATCCGTTGAATTATTGACATATCGATGGATGCTTAAATAGTACATTCAAGGTGTACATATTTATAAACCGTCAATTCTTTTTCAGGAAGCATACTCTCGAGCCATATGTTAGGATGCTCAAACGAGCCATGAGATCATGTAACAGGACACGTATTTTAGTTAATCAGGAAACTCATAAGAGTTTTTACTCAAGAAGGTCATAGAGCCTTTCATATCTCCGAAGAGATAATATCAGAAAGCTTTGGATAAGGTAACAGAGAGTTCAAGTGAGCTTAACAAGATGCTCATGAAGAGCTACGTTTGTGTCCGCATTATATGTAGGATCACAACCGATCGTATGTGTAACAGCCCGTTTTTGGGTCAAATCAAAACAGTGGTTTTGAGACCACAAATATGAAGTATAAATATTTATTTTATTAATTTTTTAAGGTCTACAACATGATAGAACAATTTTGTGAAAATTTCGTTAAGAAACTTTATCGTTTGAGTGCTCAATTTGACTAAAAGGACTAAATTGAAATAGGTGCAAAATTTGAGTTCTATAGGCTAAAGGTAGTAAATTGTTATGAAATTCTAAATTAGAGGTCCTTCAATGGTAATTAGACCATTATACTATACTATGGACAAAAATGGAATGGTTAGGGAAAAATTTCAAAGTTTAAGTGAAGTGCATTTTGGTAATCTAGTAAATAAAGATAAAATTAACAAATAAAAGTGTCCATATTCTTCAATTTAGTCCCCCATAGCAAAAAATTACAAGAGAAGACATGGCTAGGGTTTGGCCAAGCTTCCAAGCTCGATTGTAAGTCTGTCTTTGTCCTGTTTCTAATGATTTTTACGTTTTTGTGAATATTGTAACTTGATCTAGCTATTCTAAGCACTAATTTGAAAGAAAATCAAAGTCTAAAATTTTACCCATGTTGAATAAGCTTGTATTTTGATGTTTAATGGTAAAAAATACATGTTTGTTATTACTTAAACAACATTTATAATGTGATTTTTGATGAAAATGTTAAAAGGGACCTATTTGTAAAAGGTTGTAAAATGTGTAGTAAAATGTGAATAAATGGAAAATGTGGGCTGTCATGAGCATGAAAAAGGTTCTGCTAGGCTTGGGAAATGAAGAAATCGAATGAAAATCATTTTACGAGCCTAGGGACTAAAATATAAAATGTTAAAAGTTTAGGGGTAAAAATATAATTTTTGCCATAGTGTGTTTTTGGGTTGAATTGAATAATGTGATGATTAAATAAGTTAAATTTGATATTATAGATCAAGAAAAATGAAGTTCGAGTTTAGACCGGGGAAAGAAAAAGGTTGTGGACTAAATTGAAGTAATAGTCGTTTTTGTAACCAAGGTAAGTTCGTATGTTAAATATGATTTAATATAATTGTATTTAAACGCTTTAATATTGCATGAACTATAACACCCCTTACCCGTATTTGACACCGGAATAAGGTACAAGGCATTATCGGACTTAAACATGAGCAAACATACAAAATCGAGACGTAATTTTTCGTCCAAATTTAAAACATTTCATTTACATTCACATCGTCCCTAAAATGAGCCTACGAGGCCCAAAACATGCATTTGAAGTGGTTCGGGACTAAACCGAGAACTTTGGAAAATTTCATAACACTTAGAAAATTTTTCATGTTTTAAGAGACACACACCCGTGTGGCTTGGAACACACCCGTGTGGCTTGGAACACACCCGTGTGGCTTGGAACACGCCCGCGTGGGAAGGCCGTGTGGTCACACACGCCCATGTCCCTAACCTGTGTAACTCTCTGTTTGTCATCCAAGAACAAATTGAAGTCACACAGCAAGGCACAAGCTCGTGTGCTTAGGCCCTGTGGTCGATTAAATTTTCATAATTTTTCATAAAATAGGTGCAGACTTCACACGCCCAGAGCACATGCCCATGCCTGAGGCCATGTCATCCACACGGTTGAGACACACGCCCGTGTCTCTGCCTGTGTGCTCAATACTGAGCATTCTGTTTTGCAACAATTAAGGTGCAGGGGACACAGAGCTTGATTACATGCCCATGGTGTGAGCCGTGTGTCACACACGGCCTAGACACACACCCGTGTGTCTTCCTATGTGGACAAAAATAAGGCTATTTTCCAAGCCATATTGTCACCCTTCCATGCACAAACCTACACAACAAAACATAGCATCATTCCATGTATATACATCCAACCAAATCAGCCACAACCAAGGCCTCAGTACCTCATTCACATACTATCATTTATCATACACAAACATCACATATATTTCAACTCAAATCATGCAATTTTCCACATCCATGAAAGACATCATCATATGCATATATACTTAAATCATTATTAGCCAATTTCAATGGCCATTTACAAAATGAATTATCAACCATCATAAGCTAACACATTTGGCCAATCAATTATGACACATAACAAAACGACCAAGTCCCTATACATGCCATAACTCAAAATGTTAAAATCATTGGTACCCAAAATAATAAGTTGATAGTATGACTGGATCTTCGACAATCTTTGATCCCTGAGTTGGCTTGGTGACACTATAAGACAAGGGAAAAAAAGAGGAGTAAGCTTTAAAGCTTAGTAAGTTCCCATGCAAATAATAAGCATTACAAACTCACATTTAACAAAAAATTAACTTGGAGTAAATTAACATAAATGTCATTATAAATCTCACAATCCAACTTACTCAATCACAACCTTACCGAGGGATTCATCACATATCAAGATCATTAAGCATGAGTTTTATGTACAAAGCTGTAACAATTTACAACATACCATAGTCTTTCATAACTTTGACATTCTCGTTTGAATTCCCGTTGAACCACTTGGAATACTAAAGGATACTCGGGTATCTTGCACACATAGTACCACACCAATGCCATATCCTAGATATGGTCTTATATGAGATCTTGTTTCTATGCCAATAGCCCAACTATGGTCTTATACGAAGTCTCATATTGATGCCATATCCCAGATATGGTCTTACATGAAATCACATAATGATGCCATATCCCATATATGGTCTTACACATAGTCTCGGTAACCCTAATGTCATGACATTTGTATCCTATCTATTCTTAAGGTTCAAGTGGGATTTCACGCTTGTCGTAACTTAGTTGAACACGCTCAATGGTCGATCAAAATTCATACAATAATAAAGCATTTAAATTATAATTAAAGTAATGCATTATTTACATAAGAACTTACCTCGGTACAAAAATAGTAGGAAATGGACCTAATCGTCAAATACTTTGTTTTTTCCCTGATCTAGGTCCGAACCTCTTTTCTCTTGATCTATAATAGCAAATTTAACTCATTTATTAATCACATTACTCAATTCAGTCCAAAACTTACATTTTTCATTAAATCGAATAAATTGGGTTAAATTTGATGAAATCGAATAGATGAGTTAAATTTGTTATTATAGATTAAGAAAAACGAAGCCCGGACCTAGACTAGGGAAAGAACAAAATTGAATTAATTGTCCATATTTTGTACTGAGGTAAGTTCATGTGTAAATAATGCAATGATATATCATGTTTTAATATTTTATTAATGTATGAGTCTTTATGTTTAATTATTATGACAAGTGTATGAACGATGCTATAGTCTATGAGGATGAAATTGTGAACGAGTTCGACAAACATGTGATATCAGGAAAATCCCATTTGAACCTTAGGAATAATTTAGGATACAATGTGACATGTCACTAGGAACTATATGTGTTGAGCTCATAAGATATGTGATATGTGTCAATGTGAATCTGAGTGCTAGTCTTGTACGTTCTACCAGTGGCTGGTTAGCCCGACATCTATTGCAGGTACCTATCTTCTTGTGTAAGCAGCCCAAGTAGTTATGTCTTGACTGTCAGCTTGTGTGAGCAGGCCCATGATTAGCTCGAGAGCGAGCAATGTGTGATTATGAAATGAGGTAGCATGTGGCTATGTTTGAAGCACTATGTGCAATTCTTCGATGTATCCAATAGTATTCTGAGTGTTCAACGGGTAAATCAGCGAGTTGTTCAACAAGTAAGTTATTGATAAGGAAATATGAGAATGTATTACGAGTTAGTACATGTAACACCCCATACTCGTGACCGTCGCCGGTGTCGGACACGAGGGGTTAACGGGCCAAATCCTCTCAAGGTACCAACCAATTTGGCATTTCCAGACAGGCTGAAAAACTGCATCACTGTCGCCTTAAAAATATCTCGAGTTCCAAAACTCGGAAACTGATTCCGTAAATTTTACCTGAATTTAGACTCATATATCCATACATGGATTTATTTCTAGAATTTTTGGTCGGGCCAATTGGTACAGTTTATTAGTTAAAGTCACCCATGTTATAGGGGTCGACTACACTGACCTTTGCGCGTTAAAACTTGAATATCATCTCGTACAGAGCTCTAATGCTCATGCCGTTTGTTTCTAATGAAACTAGACTCAAAGGGGAATCTATTAATATAAGGCATGACTTCTAATTGTTTCTGGATAATTTATGGTAAATTTTCAAAGTCGCGACAGGGGCCCCAGAAACCGTTCTGGCCCTGTCTCACGAGAACTTTAATATTTCTCAGTATACTGCTCATATGGTCGTTTCGTTTCGTCCATATAAAAATAGATTCATCAAGGTTCAATTTCATAATTTACTCACTATTTAATTCTACTTCTACTATTTTTAGTGATTTTCAATCTCATCTCACTGCTGCTGTCCGCAACAGTTACTGCGAGAACTATGCCAATTTCATGAATCTTTCCTTGGCCTTAATCATCCATCATACATGACACAAATTATGGCCACCTTATCAAAATTTAAAGTTTCTAAGACTCGTGGCTATAGGTTCTAGCATCCCACTCGACGACCGCATAGGCCATTTTCATATGGCTTAAAGTTTACAACCCACAGTTCAACAAAATATAATAGCCTATACATGCCAAATGTTCTTCAACAACGAAGACAATACCAAAAGATTTCAGCCGGTGTGATGACTTCAACGACGGTTCGATCACGCAAACAATACGAGTCCGAGAAACCTAAAATGGGTGACAAGAAAAACACCGAGTGAGTTTACAACTCAAGAAGTCATAAGCATTCATCAATCCACCGATAAAGTTACTACAACATGTACAACAAACGAGGCTAGGTACTCATCCATATTGAATCTATACCATAATACCTCGGACCTTTCGGTCCAATCTCGTACCAAGTCATACATCCACATTTCATATTCTACACAACAAGATAATCAAACATTTTACACATTAACTCATTTTCCACCACAACCATACAATTTCAATCATCACATAGATTTAAGGCTTACCAAATTCAACCCCAAGCATGAACGTATTCTCTATTCGTCATGAGCTCGAGGTACTTACCCGATCTGCTGTCCATACTCAACTCGATGGAGACACACCCTCCATATAATTGTTCGATCGGAGATACTTATATATATATATAGGGTACGCACACACAGTGCTTAATACTCGATTTCGCACACTTAGTGCCATGCGATTTAAGCCCGCACACATAGTGCCATACCCTTCGAGCTCGCACACTTAGTGCCATATATTTCCAGCATGCACACTTAGTGCCAATCTCGTCACCGTACACACGTATTGCCCGCACACTTAGTGCCGAAAGCAAACTTTCTACACATTTCACTATTTCTTTTACATTCAACAATTGTCATCACTCCATACACATACAATTTCATTTATATATATATAACATCCCATTAAACACAATTGCATAGATTTTACAATCATTTAAGCAATATCAAACATATGTGCTTGATGACTTACCTTGTGTTGGGCAAAATGGTTCCAACTCGGCTACTCGATGTTCTTTCCTTTGCCTTTGCTTGTTTCTCCACCTCGAGCTTCTTGAGCTTAGTCAATAAATTAACTAGTTTAACCGTCTTGCCAAATATTTATACATATACACATGACATCAACTAAACTATCATCATTAATACATCAATTCACAAAATTTTATCTCATAAGCATATGACCCATTTTTACCCCATATGGCCGAATGCTTCATTCATTACCCAACTAGCCATTCAACAATTTTCAACCTCATTACCACCCTTTTATGTCTAATTGTCTAAATGAGATTATCAACATGCCTATCTATAGCCGAATGTGCTAAAATTGATCTAACATCACCTACACACTTGATTAAATGGCCGAATACCCATACTATCAATTATGGCATCATTTTTTTTTTTTTATTCTTTCAAACACTTAGTTTTCCTCCCATAAAATCTTGGCCGAATTTCTTTTCTCTTCTAGCATAACTTCACACCTATTTGTAACATCCTATGAATCCACATACATCACATTTCTACATAAATTTCTTTTACTTTTCTTCTACTTCCATTCACAACATCAAAGACACCATACACATATATCATTACTAAGCTTGACACTTAGCATGCAAATGACATCCACACAAACCCACCTTAGCGAAACTTAACTCATCTTCATGCCTCACCACCACAACATCAAATATCAAACATCAATGATACCAAGAAGACAACACCCATGGCGAATATCATCCCCATTTCATGGTAAAGGTTTAGACCATGGGTTAGGTGGGATTCAAACTATCAACTAAAACATGCATGAGTCTCATGGATAACATCAACATACCTTAGTCTAGCAAACTCCCATGGCTGATTTTCTCAAGCTTCCCCCTTTCTTCTTAGTACAATCGGCCAAGCAAGGAGAAAATGAGAGAATGAACACTTTTTTTTCTTTTCTTTGTTTTCTTCATATTCTCTTTTTTTTCATTTCTTTATTCTTCCTACATAATCCACTAACTAAACATGTTGGCAACATGTTTCCACTCATAGCATGGCTTACCATCATGCTTCATTTTGGCTCATTTAACATGCAAGGACAACACTTTCCCACATGTATTAATAGGCCACCTTACATTTGCCTAGCACATTTCTAAATTTTCTCACATAAGTCCTATTTGATAAAAATTCACTTACAATTAACAAAATCCAAACATGAAATTTTCACACATGCATATATGCATATAATGAGCATCAATTATGATGGTTAATTATTATTATGACTCGGTTTAGTGGTCCCGAAATCACTTTCCGACTAGGGTCAATTTTGGGCTGTCACAACTCTCCCCCACTTAAGAAATTTTCGTCCCCGAAAATCTTACCGGTAAATAGGTTTGGATACCGCTCTTTCATAGTGTTCTCGGTCTCCCAAGTAGCTTCTTCTATCCCGTGCTTGAGCCATAACACTTTCACTAGCGGAACCCGCTTGTTTCGCAACTCTTTCACTTCCCGTGATAGGATACGAATCGGTTCTTCCTCATAACTCATATTGGCTTGAATTTCAATTTCTGATGGACTAATCACGTGCGATGGATCGGATCTATAGCGTCGAAGCATCGAAACATGAAAGACATCGTGAACCTTTTCGAGTTCAGGGGGCAAAATCAAACGATATGCCACTGGACCGACTCGCTCGGATATCTCATATGGCCCAATGAACCTCGGGCTCAACTTTCCCTTACGGCCAAATCTGAGTATCTTTTTCCAAGGCGATACCTTGAGAAACACTTTATCTCCCACCTGATACTCGATATCCTTACGCTTCAGATCCGCGTCGACTTACGACGATCGGAGGCTATCTTCGACTTTCACGGATTACTTTCACTTTCATTCAGCATCTCTAATCAAATCCACCCGTAAATTTTGCCTTCACCGAGCTCGGTCCAAAAGCAGGTGGTGTACGGCATTTACGACCGTACAAAGCCTCGTAGGGTGCCATCTCAATACTTGATTGAAAGTCGTTGTTGTGGCGAATTCAATCAACGACAAATACCGTTCCCATGAACCACTAAACTCGAGGACGCAACATCTCAACATATCCTCAAGTATCTGAATTATCCGCTCGGATTGACCATCGGTTTGGGGGTGAAAGGAGGTGCTGAAATGCAACTTGGTACCCAAAGCTTCTTGCAACTTTTTCCAAAATCGCGAGGTAAATCTCGGATCTCTATCCCACACGATGGAAATAGGCACCCGTGTAATCTCACAATCGAGAACGTACAATTGGCTAATTTGTCCATTGAAAAATCCGTACGTACGGGGACAAAGTGAGCCGACTTAGTCAATCTATCTACCACGACCCAAATCGCATCCTTCTTACTTGCTGACAATGGCAGTCCGGATACAAAGTCCATTGTGACTCGATCCCATTTCCACTCGGGTATCGTGATTGGCTGAAGTAATCCTGATGGCACTTGATGTTCCGCTTTCACTTGTTGACATATTAAACATTTCGAAACAAAATCAGAGATGTCTCGTTTCATACCATGCCACCAAAACCGACGTTTCAAATCATTGTACATCTTCATACTCCCGGGTGGATTGCCATTCGGCTACAATGGACTTCATTTAGAATTATCGAAATAAGTTCAATTCTTTGGAACACAGACGACTTCGAACCTCAAACAATCGTCATCATCAATTTGAAACTCGATTCCTTGTTCGAACACACTCGGCCCGTTTTGCAAGCAACTCCTCATCAACTTTCGAGCTTCCGAATTTGATGAGCCAACAATGGTTTGGCCTTTAATTCGGCTACTAACACATTGTCGGGTAGGATAGACAAGTGTACATTCATCGCTCGTAAAAGCAAGCAAAGATTTCCGACTTAAGGCATCCGCAACCACATTAGCCTTTCCCGGGTGATAATCAATGACGAGTTCATAATCTTTTAACAACTCGAGCCATCGTCTTTGTCGCATATTTAAGTCTCTTTGAGTCATCAAATATTTGAGACTTTTGTGATCCGAATACACATGGCACTTCTCACCAAATAAGTAATGTCGTCATATCTTTAAAGGCGAATCGATGGCGCCAATTCGAGATCATGGGTTGGATAATTTTTCTCATGTGGCTTTAATTGTCTCGACGCATATGCCACAACTCGCCCTTCTTGCATCAATACGCAACCCAACCCAAGTAGGGATGCGTCACTATAAATGACAAACTCTTTGCCCGATTCGAGTTGCACTAGAATTGGGGCTTCGATCAAATAAGTTTTCGGTTGATCGAAACTTTTCGACATTTCTCCGTCCATTCGAACTTAACATCCTTTTGGAGTAGCCGCCATTGGCGTGGCTATCATTGAGAAACCTTTACAAATCGTCGGTAATAACCGCAAGCCCCAAAAAGCTCCTAACTTCGTAACATTCCTTGGTGGTTTCCAATCGACTATGGCTGAAATTTTGTTCGGGTCCACCTCGACACCGATCACGGACACCACGTGCCCCAAAAGCTAACCTCTTTCAACCAAAATTCACATTTATTGAACTTTGCGTATAACCGCTTATCTCGTAAGATTTGCAACACTAGCCTCGGTGTTCAAAGATGTTCGAGTTTCATCTCTCGAATAGACCAAAATGTCATCGATAAATACAACTACGAACCGATCCAAGTATGGCCTGAAAATTCTATTCATTAAATCCATAAACACCGCAGGGCATTAGTGAGCCCAAACGGCATCACCAAGAATTCAGTAGTGACCGTACCTCGTTCTAAAAGCGGTTTTGGTATGTCCGATTCTCGGACCCTCAACCGATAGTACCCGACCTCAAATCTATCTTTGAAAACACCGAGGCTCCCTTTAATTGATCAAACAAATCGTCAATTCGTGGCAGCGGTATTTATTCTTTATCGTCACTTTATTGAGTTGACGATAGTCGATGCACAACCTCATGCTTCCGTCCTTCTTTTCACAAATAATCTTTAGTGCGCCCATGGAGAAAAACTTCGGTCGAGCGAAACCTCTATCCGTCAATTCTTGCAATTGAACCTTCAATTCCTTTAACTCCGTTAATGCCATACGATCACGGAGCTATTGAGATCGGCGTAGTACCGGTACAACTTTGATGCGAATTCCACTTCTCGAACCGGTGGCAATCCGGTAACTCCTCCGAAAAACATCTGAATACTCACAAACCAACGATACCGATTCGAGTTTCTTTTCCGTCTCTTTACTTTCCAACACATACGCAAGGTATGTTTCACACCCTTTTCACATATCTCCGGCGGTCATAGAAGATATTATCGCGGCACTCCTTTTAAATCGAAGAGACTCGACTCGGACTACCTCATTATTTGCACTCCTCAAATCAATGGTTTTCCTTTTGCGATCCACCAACGCATCATGTACTGTCACCAATCCATACCAAGAATAACATCGAATTCATCAAATGGTAGAAGCATCGGATCGGTAGGAAAGCAGATTCTCGAATTATTAGGGGCATCTCTTGCACACTTTATCAACGAATGCGTATTGACCCAAAGGGTTTGACACTCGAATTACGAACTCGATGAGACTCAACAGTAGAGTCTTCTTCGATGCTAAAGTTTCACATACATATGAATGAGTAGAGCTGGGATCAATCAATGCAATCACACTAGTACCAAAGAGAGTAAAAGTACCAGTGATAACGTCAGGGGAGGATGCCTCCTCTCGTGCGCGGATGGCATATGCTCTAGCAGGAGCTCGGGTCTCGGATCGAACAGCCGTATCAGTGGCTCCCCTCTGATTACCACCCCTACCTCCTGAAACCCTCGGGGGTCTACCTCTAGCTGTCGCCTCACTAGATCTCGCACCTTGCATCTTATTCTTCTCATCTAGCTCCATGCAATCCCTAATGAAGTGGTCCTTCGAACCACATCCGTAACAGGCCCGGTTAACAGACTTACCCCAACATTCACCTAGGTGTCCTCTTCCACATTGGGGACATTCAGGTTTCTCTTGACGATTATTGCCCACACTAGCTACCGAAGTAGCTCGGGAGTCCACCGATGGTCTGGCTCTAATGGAAATTCCATGATCGCCTCGACTTCTTGGTGTCCTCCCGAACCTCTTTACGATCGAGAATGGAGCTTTACTCGTTGATCTTTTACGGTAATCTCTTGCTTCAAATTCAGCCTTCTTCTTCTCCTTCCCAAGTTCTTCCGCCTTGCGAGCTCGTTCGACTAGTGTCACGAACTCCTTTATCTCCAAAATTCCCACTAGTAACTTTAACTCTTCATTCAATCCTTCTTCAAATCTTTTGCACATAGCAACCTCATCGCCCACACTCCCGAGCATACCGACTAAGTCTTACGAACTCATGTTCAGATTCGAGATCTGATCATACGGCCTTGCTTGAGTTCCAAGAACTCCTTACGCTTCGATCGATGAACCGTTGACTAATATATTTCTTCCGAAATTCGTTTGAAAGAAATCCCAAGTAACTTGTTCCTTTGGGACTATGGAAATCAAGGTCCTCTACCAATAGTAGGTGAGTCTCTTAACAAAGATATAGCACACTTAAGACATTCATCGGTGTGCATGACAATTCATCAAACACTCTAATGGTGTTATCAAGCGAAACTCACCCTTTCGGCATCGTCGGTAACTATGGCCTTAAACTCCTCGGCCCCACGCTTCCTAATCAAGTCCACGGTGGTTTACTCAGCCTCACGGATCGATGGCGATGGCATTACGGGCTCTTGGGGTGGATTATTTAAATTCGGGAATGGTTGGACAGCCGGATTGGTTCGGGCATATTGCGCGACCCACTCATTCATCATGGTGAAGAAGGCTTGTTTCGCCTTCATTTTGATTATTTGCGGATGACCGAGGCTCAACAGGCGGTGTCCCTTGCGCAGAGCAACCGCTACACTTTCAACGTCATCCGCCAAGGGTCTCTCTATCCGGGTTCCATCGCTAATCAAAACAAAAATTTCAACCGTCAAGTCATCACATTATTAAGCACTAACAATTTGGCATGTATAGCTAGACTCACACGCTCTATGGTAGTCCTAGAACCGACTAAACCATAGCTCGATACCAATAAAATTGTAACACCCCATACTCGTGACCGTCGCGGTTCGGGACACGAGGGGTTAACGGGCCAAATCCTCTCAAGGTACCAACCAATTTGGCATTTCCAGACAGGCTGGAAAACTGCGTCACTGTCGCCTTAAAAATCATATCTCGAGTTCCAAAACTCAGAAACTGATTCCGTAAATTTTACCTGAATTTAGACTCATATATCCATCCATGTATTTATTTCTAGAATTTTTGGTCGGGCCAATTGGTACAGTTTATTAGTTAAAGTCACCCATGTTACAGGGGTCGACTACACTGACCTTTGCGTGTTACAACTTGAATATCATCTCGTACAGAGCTCTAATGCTCATGCCGTTTGTTTCTAATGAAACTAGACTCAAAGGGGAATCTATTAATATAAGGCATGACTTCTAATTGTTTCTGGATAATTAATGGTAAATTTTCAAAGTCGCGACAGGGGGCCCAGAAACTGTTCTGGCCCTGTCTCACGAGAACTTTAATATTTCTCAGTATACTGCTCATATGGTCGTTTCGTTTCGTCCATATAAAAATAGATTCATCAAGGTTCAATTTCATAATTTACTCACTATTTAATTCTACTTCTACTATTTTTAGTGATTTTTCAATCTCATCTCACTGCTGCTGTCCGCAACAGTTACTGCAGTAGACTATGCCAATTTCATGAATCTTTCCTTGGCCTTAATCATCCATCATACATGACACAAATTATGGCCACCTTATCAAAATTTAAAGTTTCTAAGACTCGTGGCTATAGGTTCTAGCATCCCACTCGACGACCGCATAGGCCATTTTCATATGGCTTAAAGTTTACAACCCACAGTTCAACAAAATATAATAGCCTATACATGCCAAATGTTCTTCAACAACGAAGACAATACCAAAAGATTTCAGCCGGTGTGATGACTTCAACGACGGTTCCGATCACGCAAACAATACGAGTCCGAGAAACCTAAAATGGGTGACAAGAAAACACCGAGTGAGTTTACAACTCAAGAAGTCATAAGCATTCATCAATCCACCGATAAAGTTACTACAACATATACAACAAACGAGGCTAGGTACTCATCCATATCGAATCTATACCATAATACCTCGGACCTTTCGGTCCAATCTCGTACCAAGTCATACATCCACATTTCATATTCTACACAACAAGATAATCGAAACATTTTACACATTAACTCATTTTCCACCACAACCATACAATTTCAATCATCACATAGATTTAAGGCTTACCAAATTCAACCCCAAGCATGAACATATTCTCTATTCGTCATGAGCTCGAGGTACTTACCCGATCCGCTGTCCATACTCAACTCAATGGAGACACACCCTCCATATAATTGTTCGATCGGAGATACTTATATAAATATATAGGTATGCATTTTACAAGATTGCTTAATACTCGATTTCGCACACTTAGTGCCATGCGATTTAAGCCCGCACACATAGTGCCATACCCTTCGAGCTCGCACACGTAGTGCCATATATTTCCAGCATGCACACTTAGTGCCAATCTCGTCACCGTACACACGTATTGCCCGCACACTTAGTGCCGAAAGCAAACTTTCTACACATTTCACTATTTCTTTTACATTCAACAATTGTCATCACTCCATACACATACAATTTCATTTATATATATATAACATCCCATTAAACACAATTGCATAGATTTTACAATCATTTAAGCAATATCAAACATATGTGCTTGATGACTTACCTTGTGTTGGGCAAAATGGTTCCAACTCGGCTACTCGATGTTCTTTCCTTTGCCTTTGCTTGTTTCTCCACCTCGAGCTTCTTGAGCTTAGTCAATAAATTAACTAGTTTAACCGTCTTGCCAAATATTTATACATATACACATGACATCAACTAAACTATCATCATTAATACATCAATTCACAAAATTTTATCTCATAAGCATATGACCCATTTTTACCCCATATGGCCGAATGCTTCATTCATTACCCAACTAGCCATTCAACAATTTTCAACCTCATTATCACCCTTTTATGTCTAATTGTCTAAATGAGATTATCAACATGCCTATCTATAGCCGAATGTGCTAAAATTGATCTAACATCACCTATACACTTGATTAAATGGCCGAATACCCATACTATCAATTATGGCATCATTTTTTTTTTATTCTTTCAAACACTTAGTTTTCCTCCCATGAACACTTGGCCGAATTTCTTTTCTCTTCTAGCATAGCTTCACACCTATTTGTAACATCCTATGAATCCACATACATCACATTTCTACATAAATTTCTTTTACTTTTCTTCTACTTCCATTCACAACATCAAAGACATCATACACATATATCATTACTAAGCTTGACACTTAGCATGCAAATGACATCCACACAAACCCACCTTAGCCGAAACTTAACTCATCTTCATGCCTCACCACCACAACATCAAATATCAAACATCAATGATACCAAGAAGAAACACCCATGGCCGAATATCATCCCCATTTCATGGTAAAGGTTTAGACCATGGGTTAGGTGGGATTCAAACTATCAACTAAAAACATGCATGAGTCTCATGGATAACATCAACATACCTTAGTCTAGCAAACTCCATGGCTGATTTTCTCAAGCTTCCCCCTTTCTTCTTAGTACATTCGCCAAGCAAGGAGAAAATGAGAGAATGAACACTTTTTTTTCTTTTCTTTGTTTTCTTCATATTCTCTTTTTTTCATTTCTTTATTCTTCCTACATAATCCACTAACTAAACATGTTGGCAACATGTTTCCACTCATAGCATGGCCGGCCATCATGCTTCATTTTGGCTAATTTGACATGCAAGGACAACACTTTCCCACATGTATTAATAGGCCACCTTACATTTGCCTAGCACATTTCTAAATTTTCTCACATAAGTCCTATTTGATAAAAATTCACTTACAATTAACAAAATCCAAACATGAAATTTTCACACATGCATATATGCATATAATGAGCATCAATTATGATGGTTAATTATTATTATGACTCGGTTTAGTGGTCCCGAAACCACTTTCCGACTAGGGTCAATTTTGGGCTGTCACAGTACAGGTATGTATGAAAAAATCTTATGAATGAACCCCGTATGTGATGATCTTTTGGTAAGGTTGAAAATGTGTAATTTATGCCTATAAATTTAAGCTATGCCTATGAATTTATGATGACACATATGTAAACTATGTTATGTCAATAGTAGTTATATATATTAATGATTTTGTAGCTATTTATATGCATGTGAACTTACTAATCTTTATGCTTACTCCATTTTCTTTTCCATTTTCTTATAGTATCGCCAAGCTAGCTCGGGGATCGAAGGACGACAGAGACTTGATCACATTATCAATTGAACATTTGGGTATAGTTAGTCTCAACATTTTGAGTATGGCATGTATAGGGACTTGGTCTTTTTGTTATATGTCATATTGGGTTAGCTAAATGTGTTGGCCTATAATGAGTTGATGATTCGTTTTGTATATGGCCATGAGATATGGCTTATATTAATTATGGGGATGTAATCTTATTCATATATTCATGTTTATGCTAAGGTCATTCATGATGTGGTTAAATTTATTTTGACATGGATGAATTGTGGATATGATCATTAATGTTTGACGATGGATTGTGAGTAAATGACATAATAACAACTAAGGCATAAATGTGTAAAATGGAAGCAAATTGATGTTTTATATTGCATGTGATTTGGTAAGCCTAGTTTAAATAAAATATGGAGTCTTAACAAGTACTAATTGATAAGAAGTTGACATGCATGAGCTTAGTTTGTAAAGGTGTAAGTACTCATTTATGCCATGTAGGACGTCATTGAGATGTGTAAGTGTGCATGTAACATTAAAGGTGACAAAAGGCTTGGAAAATAGCCTCAAATTTATCCACACGGGTAGACACACGGATGTCTGTCTAGGCCGTGTGTGACACATGGTCTACCCTATAGGTGTGTGCTCTGGTTATGTGCTCTGGCCGTGTGTCCCCTGTACCCTGATTAATGGAAAATAGAATACCCAGTAGTAAACTTACGGGGAGAGACACAGGCGTGTGTCTCTACCGTGTGAAGGTCACGGCCTTAGGACATGGGCGTGTCCCAGGCCGTGTGAAGTCTGCACCTGATTTTGGAATTTAATTCGCCACACGGCCTAAGCACACGGGCGTATGACTTGGCTGTGTGGCCCTATTTGTGTTGATGACATCATAAGCAGAGAGTTACACGGGCTAAGGACACGGGCGTGTCCCAAGCCACACGAGCGTGTGTGACCACACGGCCTACCCATAAGGGCGTATGACCCTGTTTCATGAAAATTTTTCTAAGTTTTCTAAAGTTCTCAGATTAGTCCTGAATTACTCCTGACGTATGTTTTAGGCCTCGTAGGCCCATATAAGGGGTAATTTTCATATGTATGATTGAATTTATTTTGAACGAAGTTTTATGGCTGGTTGTGTGTGTGTTTGCTGGTATTTAAGTCCGGTAATGCCTAGTATCCTCTTCCGGTGTCGGACTTGGGTAAGGGGTGTTACATTAGCTCTCTTTAGCTTCCAATTTCACAGAAACATAAAAATGAGTCGATTCAGGATCAATTAATGCAATTGCATTAGTAATATGGAGAGATAAAGTTCCAGTGATAACATCGGGAGATGCCGCTTCTTCGCAAGCACGGATGGCATAGGATCTAACAGGTGCTCGAGCTTCGGATCTCACGATGGTGTCTTTCGTCACACATTTACTACTACCTTCATTTTCGGTATTCCTTGGTGGCCTACCCGTATTAGCAGTATTACTGTGCCTCACACTCTGAAATTTTTCTTTCTCAACCCTTTCGGGGAAATCTTGGATAAAATGCTCTTGAGAGCCACACTTGAAGCAAGCCCGGTCATTCATTCTACACTCATCGGGATGATGTCTGCCACAATGCTGACAATCAGGTCAATTAACCTTACATTACCCACACTTTCCATTGAAGTGGCTTGTGATTTAGAACCCGAGTATTGTTTCCTATGATCTTTGTGTGAATATCCCATTGAAACATTCGAACGGGAATACATTTCTTTAGACTTCTTTGACTGAGATGGAAATGACTTGCTCATAGGTCTTTTCCTCAAATCTCTAGTTTTAAGATCAGCTTCCCTCTTTTCTTTATTCAATTCCTCAGCCATACAGGCTCACTTGACCAATACCACAAATTCTTTCAATTTTAAGATCCCAACCAACACAGAAATATCCTCATTCAATCCATCATTAAACCTCGTGCACATGATAGCCTCGGTGGAAACACACTCACGAGAATATTTGCTAAGTCTGAAAATTCTCACTCATACTCGGTCACTGTCATACGACCCTTTTTCAGCTCAAGAAATTCCTTACATTTCTGATCAATGAATCGCTGACTAATATATTTCTTTCGAAACACTTTTTGAAAGAATTCCCTTTTAATCCTTCTCTCGGTACTACCGATACCAGGATATTCCACCAGTGATATACAAAATCTCTCAGAAGTGAGATGGCACACTTTAAACATGCATCTGGTGTGCAGGACAGCTCATCAAATACTCTTATGGAGTTTTTGAGCCAGAACATGGCCCTCTCGGGATCGTCATCCACATTAGCTCTAAAATCCTCAGCCCAATACTTTAGGATCTTATCGACCGGGGGCTTATTCATTCTTACAAACTCCATACCTTGGGGGTTACGGGAATCGGTCGAGGAATAGGTGGGGGTGGAGGAGGTTGGGCATTCGGATTTGTTCGAACAAATTCCGTATACCACTCATTCATCATATGGAGTGTAATAGCCCAAATTAGACCCTAATCGGAACGGTGGTTTTGGGACCACGAATCCAAGTCAGAAAAATATTTTAAAATTATTTTCTATGTTTATTTTGTGTGAATTTATATTTGTGAAATTTTCGCGATTTAATTTCGTCATTTAGGTGTCCGATTAAATAAAAAGATTTAATCGCATAAATTGAAAATGTGGTAGTTTAATATATAAAGTGTCAAGTTGTTAGTGGATTTTAAAAATGAAGGATTTAAGTATTAAATAGTCCATTGACATATTGAATGGATGGCTATGGGCATATATTATGTGAATTTGTTATAATTTAAATATGGTTAAAAAGTAAACTAATAATATAACTTAGTATAATATAAAATATATCATAAAAACAAAGTGTTCATACTTTTATGTCCACCATTGCTTAATATAAACAAAGAAAAGAGAAAAGAAAAACCAAGCTAGGGTTCGGTCAATTTAAAGCTCAATCAAGGTATGAGTTTAGCTCGGTTTTTGATAATTCCTACGTTTTTGAGATCGTTGCTTCGAATACTACAAAACCCAAGCTTTAATTTTTTGTTTTGATCAATATTTTGAGTTGTGCCATTATTGATAACTTGTGATTTTTGTTGTTTGATGATGAAAAATGAAAGATATGTTTTAGATTAACATATTTTGTATTGGAGTTTTTGATGATTTTGAGTAATAAGGACTTAATTGCAAAAATAATATTTGAGGGACTAAAATGTGAAATTGATGAATTATATGGTATTGTGTTGACATGGGTAATATTCGGCCTAGCTTGGGTATGGAGAAATTTGGTGTATTTTGTGTTTTGTGTAATAGGGACTAAATTGTAAAAATTATAAATGTCAAGGGTAAAATGGTAATTTTCCTATTTGTGTGTTTTTGGATCAAGTTGAATGAAAATATGTTTGAATGAGCTTAATTTGAATATGTTTAGATCAAGAAGCAAAGAAATTGGATTTGGACTGGGGAAAAACAAAAGTTGTTGACTAGCAGCCCCGTCCCGTTTTATGACGTCCGAGGTAAGTTTATAAGCAAATAGACATGCCTAAATGTAGTTAAATGCTAAATATATATGCTGGTAAGTATTGTATGAATTTATACATGTAACTGCTGAATGTGTATAAGCTTGATAACTATGTTCGAGCATTCGTTTCAACCGAGATACGACATCCAAAAGTCCCGTATGAACCTTAGGAATAGCTAGGATACATATGTCATGACATAGGATTCTGATATGTGTATGCGAGTAAGACCATGACATCGATTTGTGATTCCGATATGTGTTTCGAGTAAGACCCTGTCTGGGACAGTGGCATCGATATGTGGCTATATGTAAGACCATGTCTGGGATGTTGGCATTGTATGATTTATGTGATTATTCGAGTGTCCTATCCAATTCTGAATGGTTCATCAGGAAAAAGGTAAACTGTGTACGGATATGTATTACGAGTTAAATGGCTAAGTATGAATTAACTTAATTTTTACTTGGGATAAGGTATGTAAGTACCATGGACTTTTGCTGTAAACCATGCACATTACAAATGAAGAATATATGAGTATTTGATGTGCATGTTTAGCTTGTGAACGAATAAACTTGTGTATCATTGAAATGTTTCTCATGTATGTGCATATATGATTTGGTATATTCGGTCATATAAGTAATACTTATATATATATATGTGTGTTGATAATTATTGATTTCTTGAGTTTGTGGATGAGAGTAAATGTATGTAAGGTTTATTATGTCCATTTGGTTCGGAAGTTGTTTATTAACATAGTAAGCATGCCTGATTATTTGGTAACATTTTGGACCCGAAATCTTGAATGGTGATAATTTATTTGTCTATGTAAGCATTCGGTAAAGGTATAAAGTAATGGAGTTTGGAAATGTATCATTGTATCTTATATGGGTTTAAGATTAGGATTTGGTCATGATAATATAATTCGGTTTATAAGATTAATTGAATGTACTATTGAACTGTTTATTTGCTTATTGCTTACTAAGCTAAGATAGCTTACCCTGTGTCTGTTTACTCTATTTTATAGATTTTAGATTCAAGTTACAATCTCAGGGATCATCAGCAAAGTCAAACACACTATCTACAGCTTCGGTATTTAAATAATCAAACTCGTATTATGGCATGTATAGGCTAGAACATATGTTTTGAAGTGTTGATTTTGGTTATGTATTAAAAGCCATGTGAAAATGGCTTGTTATATATATGTTTAGATTTGGTCTTATGTGTGTGCTTGGTTATGATGTTTCTTGTTTTTGGTATGATATGTGCGATTATTCTTGATGATGGTGTGTGCCATGGTAAGTATTTTGTGTAATGGAGATGACTTTTTTTTTTAGGCTTGAATTCGGTTTTGAGCTGAATTATTGCTTGAATCTTTTGATAAATATGCCCTATGATGTGGTAGTTTAAGATCCTTGTAAAATTTTTGAGGTGTATTTAAGTATTTATATAGCTTGTAGGGTATTTGTGGTTCGGCCGTTTGTCTATAATTGATATTATTTATGTTAGGGTTGCTATGGGTTTGTCATGTAAAAATTATGACTTATGTTTGCAGTAAGTTGATGGCTATCAAAACTTATGCTAAAACATGTGTACATGTGATGTTCGGCCACCTTGTTTTAGTTAAATTTTATTTATAACTTACTTGCGTATAAGGTACATATACTTCGGACATTATGATAGTTAAGTTTTTGCATGTTATATATGTGCAAATATATGAGCTTATGTATTGTTTGATAAGTATAGTACATGTGCTTGGTCGTATAAATCCATTTGATATTTGTAAATTATTAGATATGAATAAATGGTTTAAGTTAGTTAAGTAGACTCGAAATGAAATGGGTTACTTATAATTGGATGCTTGTTATTCTTTGAGTTAATATATATATATGTATGAATTTTACATGGACTAACGCATTAAACCACTACATGAATTAAATAGGTGGTAATAAAACCTAGTTCAATTGTTATATAACTGGTATTTTTACAGTACCTAGTAGATATATATAATATAGGGTTATTAGTCAAAGAATGAAAATGTTGTTATGATATATGTTTTGTATGTGTATTTAAATTAAGTTGTAAGTATTAACGCGATTTAAATCTTGAACGGTATTGAACGTAAGATTTACCCTAGTAGTACATATGTGCTTACGACTTGAATTGCTATGAAATATTTAGAATTGTACATTTGTTTAGTAATGTCTTGCAACATCATTCCAGCGACAGAATACGTGTTAGAGGTGTTAAATGGAGAAAGGCTTCCCTACCCCCTTCTCCTTGACTAAACATTAGGGGTCTACTATCAGACAGTGCTGGCCCTTAAGTGAGAGCCGGTGCATTACTTTCAATATCATGAGCCTCAGCTCGATTGGAATCCATTTTATAACACCCCGAACCCGAGACCATTGCCGGTGTCGGACACGAGGGGTTAGCAAGCCAAGTTCACATGTTTTGCCCACCAATTTGACATTTCCAGTCAGGCTGGAAAAACTGCGTCACTGTCGCCTTAAAAATCATATCTCGAGTTTCAAAACTCGGAAACTGGTTTCGTAAATTTTCCCTGAATTTAGACTCATATATCCATCCATGGATTTATTTCTAGAATTTTTGGTAGGGCAAATTGGTACAGTTTATTAGTTAAAGTCACCCATGTTACAGGGATCGACTGCTCTGACCTTCGCGCGTTACAACTTGAATATCTCACTGTACAGGACTTTAATTCTGATGCCGTTTGTTTCTAATGAAACTATACTCAAAATGGGATCTGTACATATAAGGTATGTCTCCTAATTCTTTCTGGATAATTTATAGTGAATTTTTAAAGTTTCGACAGGGGACCCAGAAACCGTTCTGGCCCTGTTTCACAATAGCTTCAATATCTCTTAACATGTAACTCCTATGACCAATTCGTTTCTTCCATATGAAAATAGACTCATCAAGGTTCATTTACATAGCTTATTCACTATTTAATACCATTCCTACAAATTTTGGTGATTTTTCACCTTCACGTTACTGCAGCTGGCAGCATCTGTTTTTAAGGTAGGTCTTACCTATTTTGTAGTCTCCATGAACCAACTAGTCTTGCCTTACATAGGTCCACATATGATCATTTTAACCATGCCAATGGCTGATCATGTGACCAACATTCCCATTTCCAATTCATAGTCACATCATGACACCATATATATATATACAAACCGCAAATAGTTTAAGTTGATACTTCACTATTACGAGCCATTTTCGCATGGCCGTACACATATAAATCATAACATATTTAAACCAACAAGGGGTAGTCCTATACATGCCATTTCAAGTTCAACCAAGAATTTATACCAAAATGGGGGCTTCATAGTGTGGATGACTTCGACTTCAACAATCCCGAATCCGATTGCTATCGGCGAAATCTAGAAAACCGAGAGCCAAAGCGGTGAGTAAGCATTTTTATGCTTAGTAAGTCTCAAGGAATATAGTCAACTCTAATTACAGCAATACATTCACATAGTTAAATGCATCATTTCATTAATGCACATTCACATAATCATACTTCACCATCCCAACTCTTATGTTCATACACAAATAACGGCTTCATTAAGGCCGATAACTCGTTCCATCATAGGAGCGGATATTCACACGCTCTTACTCCTAGCGCCATAAAGCACACACCGCACTTACCTTGTCATTGGGAAATTTCACAAGTGCATTAGCTGAAATTTTCCAGCAAGCTTATAATTTTCAAATCACATACCTTGAGTTTAACCGGATGTCGCTACTCGATCAATCGCCTTGGGACATAGCCGGTTATGGTAACCCGCACCAAGGCCTACGGGACTTAACCGGATATCACGATTTGCACAAATGCCTTGGTCTTAGCCGGATAGAATGACTCGCACGAATGCCTTGGTCTTAGCCGGATGTAGCCACTAGCACAATTGCCTTGGGTCTTAACCCGGTTATAATTTCCGGCATAATTGTCTTGGGGCTTAGCCGGATATCAATCAATTTCTCATGCACACATACATCAATAATCATTGGACATACATATTTATTTTCGTTACTAAGGCTCAAACACAATTATAATCACTAACATAATCGCCTTCGGGACTTAGCCCGGGTATCATTCAATACTCATACACACATAAATCAATAATCAATACATCCATATTTCATTCCACATAATTCAAGTAAGGTCACTTCTTGAGGACTTACCTCGGATGTTGTCGAACGGCTTTTACTGCTATTCGATCACTTTTTCCTTCCCTTGTCCAATTGTGGCCCTCTTAGCTCTTGAGCTAATTCAAACAAATTCAATTTATCAAAACCTCATTGTGCTAGCTTATGGCGAATATGACAAGGAATTTAAATGGTCATATGGCCACCCTTTAGCTTGAATACACAATGGTCATGCACATTTTATACTACATCAAGCAATTCAATACAATTTATTCGAGCATCAAGGAAAAGCTAAGGCCTTCAATAGGCTACCCAAGGCCGAATATACTTGTCCATGTTGAGGCCAATTATGCACTTAATACCACACAAAAACAGCATGCATTTTACTAGTTAATGCTTTGCATATTGTAGCTCAAAACTTACAATATAGCATCAAGCACTCATATGTGTGCTAGGCAGAATGTGCTTACAATTTCACAATTATTCTTCAACATCTTCTTCTTTAAACAAACTTATTCATCACTTCCTTCATAACCAAAACATCATGTGCAAACATATATATACATATATGAGCATGGCGAATTTCAAGGTGTCCATAGCCATCCAAAACACAAATTTTAACTAACATGCAAGAAGCATGAACCATGCTCATGAATGCATCATGGCGAATATGACAATCATGCTCCTTTTCAACTTCAATCATGATAAAACAAAAGAAAGCTCAAAATCTTACTCAAGAGTAGACAATCCATCATTGCATGCATCATCATCAAGCTTCACACTTAGCATGCAATGGCTTTATCACCATAACAACTTTGGCCAAATACCATTTCCATGGCTTAACAAAGATTTGAGCCATGGCTAACATGCACATCAAGTTAGCAACCAAAACATGCATGAAACTCCTAACACAACCTCATACATACCTTAATCTTGATGCAAACTTAGCCAAATCTCCTTCTAGATCTCTTCCAAACCAAGCATGAAGCAAAAATCCTCCTTCTTCCTTAGTTTTGGCTCAAAGAAAGGATGAACAAAATTTTTTTCTTTCCTTCTCTACAACTCACGGCAATGGGGGATTACCACACTCACACACATTTTTTTCATTTTTTATCACCCATACACCTTTGTTTATTATTTCACCCTAATGCACCAACAAAACATGTTTCATGACATGTTTAGCCCATCCTCCTTGTCATGGCCGGCCACCACCTATAAAAGGGAATTTGACATGCAAGTCCATTATTTTGCATGCATGCTTTAATTAGTCATCACACATTTCCCCATCATACTTTCAAAGTTCACTACTAGGTCCTTTCTAGTGAAATTCACCTTTATAACACTAAACCAATCCTCAAAAATGTCATACATGAATACACACATATTATAGGCATCGAAATAAATTTTAAATTATTTTTATGCCTCGGTTTTGTGGTCCCGAGACCACCTTCCGACTAGGGTCAATTTTGGGCTGTCACAACTCTCCCCACTTAAGAAATTTTCGTCCCGAAAATCTTACCGTAAATAGGCTTGGATATCGCTCTTTCATAGAGTTCTCGGTCTCCCAAGTAGCTTCTTCTATCCGTGCTTGAGCCATAACACTTTCACTAGCGGAACCCGCTTGTTTCGCAACTCTTTCACTTCTCGTGATAGGATACGAATCGGTTCTTCCTCATAACTCATATTAGCTTGAATTTCAATTTCGATGGACTAATCACGTGCGATGGATCGGATCTATAGCGTCGAAGCATCGAAGCGTGAATGACATCGTGAACCTTTTGAGTTCGGGGGCAAAATCAAGCGATATGCCACTGGACCGACTCGCTCGATATCTCATATGGTCCAATGAACCTCGGGCTCAACTTGCCCTTACGGCCGAACACGAGTATCTTTTTCCAAGGCGATACCTTGAGAAACACTTTATCACCCACGATACTCGATATCCTTACGCTTCAGATCCGCGTCGACTTACGACGATCGGAGGCTATCTTGAGACTTTCACGGATTACTTTCACTTTTGTTCAGCATTCCTAATCAAATCCACCGAAAATCTTGCTTTCACCGAGCTCGGTCCAAAACAATGGCGTCGGCATTTACGACCGTACAAGGCCTCGTAGGGTGCCATCTTAATACTTGATTGAAAGTTTGTTGTTGTAGCGAATTCAATCAACGGCAAATACCGTTCCCATGAACCACTAAACTCGAGGACGCAACATCTTAACATATCCTCAAGTATCTGAATTATCCGCTCGGATTGGCCATCGGTTTGGGGGTGAAAGGCGGTGCTAAAATGCAACTTGGTACCCAAAGCTTCTTGCAACTTTTTCCAAAATCGCGAGGTAAATCTCGGATCTCTATCCGACACGATAGAAATAGGCACCCCGTGTAATCTCACAATCTGAGAAACGTACAATTCCGCTAATTTGTCCATTGAAAATCCGTGCGTCGGGGGACAAAGTGGGCCGACTTAGTCAATCGATCCACCACGACCCAAACCGCATCCTTCTTACTTGCTGACAATGGCAGTCCGGATACAAAGTCCATTGTGACTCGATCCCATTTCCACTCGGGTATCGTGATTGGCTGAAGTAATCCTGATGGCAACTGATGTTCCGCTTTCACTTGTTGACATATTAGACATCTCGAAACAAAGTCGGAGATGTCTCGCTTCATACCATGCCACCAAAACCGACGTTTCAATTCATTGTACATCTTCGTACTCCCCGGGTGGATTGCCATTCGGCTACAATAGGCTTCATTCAGAATTATCGAAATGAGTTCCGAATTCTTTGGGACACACAGACGACTTTTTAACCTCAAACAATCGTCATCGTCGATTTGAAACTCCGAGTCCTTGTTCGGAACACACGCAGCCCGTTTGCAACCAACTCGTCGTCGACTTTCTGAGCTTCTCGAATTTGGTGTGTCAATAATGGTTTGGCTTTCAATTCAGCCACTAACACCTTTGTCGGATCGGACGGACAAGTGCACATTCATCGCTCGTAAAGTGAATAACGATTTACGACTCAAGGCATCCGCAACCACATTCACCTTTCCCGGTGATAGTCAATGATCACTCATAATCCTTTAACACTCGAGCCAACATCTTTGTCGCAGATTTAAGTCTCTTTGGGTCATCAAATATTTGAGACTTTTGTGATCCGAGTATACATGGCACCTTTCACCAAATAAGTAATGTCGCCAAATCTTTAAAGGCGAATACGATGGCGGCCAATTCGAGATCATGAGTCGGATAATTTTTCTCATGTGGCTTTAATTGCCTCGACGCATAGGCCACAACTCGACCTTCTTGCATTAATACGCAACCTAACCCAAGTAGAGAGGCGTCGCTATAGATGACAAACTCCTTGCGGACTCGGGTTGCACTAGAATTGGGGCTTCATCAAATAAGTTTTCATTGATCGAAACTTTTTTTGGCATTTCTCGTCCATTCGAACTTAACATCCTTTTGGAGTAGCCGTCATCGGCGTGGCTATCGTTGAGAAGCCTTTACAAATCGTCGGTAATAACCGCAAGCTCCAAAAAGCTCCGAACCTCAGTAATATTTCTCGGAGGCTTCCAATTAAGTATGGCTGAAATTTTATTCAGGTCGACTCGAATACCCGATGCAGATACCACATGACCCAAGAAGCTAACCTCTCTTAACCAGAACTCACACTTGCTGAACTTAGCATATAATTGCTTGTCCCGTAAAATTTGCAGCACTAACCGCAGGTGTTCAGCATGTTCGGTCTCATTTCTTGAATAGACCAAGATGTCATCAATGAACAGGACTACGAATCGATCCAAATATGGTCTAAAGATCCGATTCATTAAATCCATAAATACCGCAGGGGCATTAGTGAGCCCAAACGGCATCACTAGGAACTCATAGTGACCATATCTCGCTTACAAGGCGGTCTTGGGCACGTCCGAATCTCGATTCACAATTGATAGTAGCCCGATCTCAAATCTATTTTCGAGAACACCGAGGCTCCCTTCAGTTGATCGAACAAGTCATCAATACGTGGCAACGGATATTTGTTCTTTATCGTCGCTTTATTAAGTCGACGATAGTCGATCTGCAATCGCATGGTTCCATCCTTCTTCTTCACGAACAACACCGGCGCACCCAAGGCGAAAAACTCGAGCGAGCAAAACCTCTATCCACCAATTCTTGCAACTGAGCTTTCAACTCCTTTAATTCCGTTGGTGCCATACGATACGGAGCTATCGAAATTGGAGTGGTACCAGGTACCAATTCGATGCCAAATTCTATTTCCCGAACAGGTGGTAAACCCGGCAATTCTTCAGGGAAAACATCCGGGTATTCACAAACCACGGGCACAGATTCGGGTTTCTTTTCTGATTCCTTGTCATCAAGCACGTACGCAAGGTACGCTTCGCACTCTTTTCTTACATATTTTCGGGCCAACATTGCTGATATTACAGCTGGCAACCCCTTTAAGTCCGTGGACTCAACCCGAATTATTTCATTATTCGCGCACCTCAAATCGATAGTCTTGCTCTTGCAATTTACAACCGCATCGTGCATGGTCAACCAATCCAAACCAAGAATAACATCGAACTCATCGAACGGCAAAAGCATTAAGTCCGCCGGAAAACAAGAACCTCGGAACACTAGGGACTTTTCTTGCACACTTTGTTAACAAGCACGTAATGACCCAAGGGTTTGACACCGAATTACCAACTCGGTGAGACTCAATAGGCAAAGTCTTCTTGGATGCTAAGGTTTCACATATATATGAATGAGTAGAACCGGGGTCAATCAAAGCAATCACATTTGTATTGAAAAGAGTGAAAGCACCGTAATGACATCCGGAGAGGCAAGATCCTCGCGTGCGCGTATGGCATAAGTCCTCGCAGAGCACGAGCCTCGAGATCGATGGTAGCATCTCTAGATCCTCTCGACCGCCAATGACATTGCCCATATTTCTAGGTGGCCTACCTCGGCGATGGTAGCACCCGAGTTTCCACTCGACTCACATTCTGTTCAAGCATCCTCGGGCAATCCTTCCTAAAGTGGTCGGCCGATCCACACTTATAGCAGGAGCGATCACGAAACCAACAGCTCCCCGAATGCCATTTGCCACAATGTTGACACTCCGCCCTCTCTCGGCGATCATTTCCACCATTGGCGATCGAAGTGACTCGTGTGGTCACAGGGGGTCGATCGCGTCCTCGTCTAGAAAAGCCCAAAGCGCCTCTAGACCGGTTCACATCATCTCGAAATCTCTTGATTGCTGTTGAAGAGACTTTCCGAGGACCTCTTCGAAATTCTCCAGTTCCCACATCACTTTCTTTTCTCCTTTCTAAGCTCTTGACTTTACAAGCTCGCTCAACAAGTACTACGAACTCTCGTATCTCGAGAATGCCAACAAACATCCTTATATCATCATTCAGCCCATCCTCGAAGCGTTTACACATAATAGCTTGGACGAAATGCATTCTCACGCGTCGGCTAAGCCTCACAAACTTTCGTTCGTAGTCGATAACGGACATAGAACCTTGCTTAAGATCAAGAAATTCCCTCGCTTTTGGTCGATGAATCTCTGATGATATACTTTTTTGAACTCGGTTTGAAAGAATTCCCAAGTCACTTGCTCTCTAGGCACCACAAGTCGAGTACTCCACCAATAGTAGGCGGACTCGTAAGCAAGGAGATGGTACACTTTAAGCACTCATCGGTTGTACAGATAGCTCATCAAGCACCGGATAGTGTTATCTAACCAAAATTCAGCTCGCTTCGGCATCATCATCATCCGTAGCCTTAAATTCAGTGGCCCCATGTTTTCGAATCCTATCGATTGGGGCTTACTTGACCTTATTTGGTCAGATCACGGAGGTATTGTAGGTCTTGGGGTTGCATTTGTCGGGAATGGAGGTTGTGGGACAGTAGTGTTAGTTCGAATGTATTGATTAAACCATTCGTTCATCACACTATAAAAGGCTTGCCTAGCCTCATCATTCGGATTGCTGGCCATAGGTTGAGAGTCCGCCGCGCTGTCCCTTCTTGCGCGAGCAGCGCCACACTCTCCACATCATCAGCTATCGCTTTCGGTTGGGATCGGGATCCATTGCTATAAACAAACTCAAAGTCAAATTGTCAGAAATCACCACACTATCGATTCATCATTTAATGGCATGTATAGCTAGACCCCAAACACATCACGGTAGTCCTAGAATCGACTAAACCGTGCCTCTGATACCAATAAAATTATAACACCCCGAACCCGAGACCATTGCCGGTGTCGGACACGAGGGGTTAGCAAGCCAAGTTCACATGTTTTGCCCACCAATTTGACATTTCCAGTCAGGCTGGAAAAACTGCGTCACTGTCGCCTTAAAAATTATATCTCGAGTTTCAAAACTCGGAAACTGGTTTCGTAAATTTTCCCTGAATTTAGACTCATATATCCATCCATGGATTTATTTCTAGAATTTTTGGTCAGGCCAATTGGTACAGTTTATTAGTTAAAGTCACCTATGTTACAGGGATCGACTGCTCTGACCTTCGCGCGTTACAACTTGAATATCTCACTGTACAGGACTTTAATTCTGGTTCCGTTTGTTTCTAATGAAACTAGACTCAAAATGGGATCTGTACATATAAGGTATGTCTCCTAATTCTTTCTGGATAATTTATAGTGAATTTTTAAAGTTTCGACAGGATACCCAGAAACCGTTCTGGCCCTGTTTCACAATAGCTTCAATATCTCTTAACATGTAACTCCTATGGCCAATTCGTTTCTTCCATATGAAAATAGACTCATCAAGGTTCATTTACATAGCTTATTCACTATTTAATACCATTCCTACAAATTTTGGTGATTTTTCACATTCACATTACTGCAGCTGGCAGCATCTGTTTTTAAGGTAGGTCTTACCTATTTTGTAGTCTCCATGAACCAACTAGTCTTGCCTTACATAGGTCCACATATGATCATTTTAACCATGCCAATGGCTGATCATGTGACCAACATTCCCATTTCCAATTCATAGTCACATCATGACACCATATATATATATACAAACCGCAAATAGTTTAAGTTGATACTTCACTATTACGAGCCATTTTCGCATGGCCGTACACATATACATCATAACATATTTAAACCAACAAGGGGTAGTCCTATACATGCCATTTCAAGTTCAACCAAGAATTTATACCAAAATGGGGGCTTGATAGTGTGGATGACTTCGACTTCAACGATCTCGAATCCGATTGCTATCGGCGAAATCTAGAAAACCGAGAGCCAAAGCGGTGAGTAAGCATTTTTATGCTTAGTAAGTCTCAAGGAATATAGTCAACTCTAATTACAGCAATACATTCACATAGTTAAATGCATCATTTCATTAATGCACATTCACATAATCATACTTACTTCACCATCCCAACTCTTATGTTCATACACAAATAACGGCTTCATTAAGGCCGATAACTCGTTCCATCATAGGAGCGGATATTCACGCGCTTACTCCTAGCGCAGCATAAGCACACACCGCACTTACCTTGTCATTGGGAAATTTCACAAGTGCATTAGCTGAAATTTTCCAGCAAGCTTATAATTTTCAAATCACATACCTTCGGATTTTAACCGGATGTCGCTACTCGATCAATCGCCTTCGGGACATAGCCGGTTATGGTAACCGCACCAAGGCCTACGGGACTTAACCCGGATATCACGATTTGCACAAATGCCTTGGTCTTAGCCGGATAGAATGACTTCGCACGAATGCCTTGGTCTTAGCCGGATGTAGCCACTAGCACAATTGCCTTGGTCTTAACCCGGTTATAATTTCGGCATAATTGTCTTCGGGCTTAGCCCGGATATCAATCAATTTCTCATGCACACATACATCAATAATCATTGGACATACATATTTATTTTCGTTACTAAGGCTCAAACACAATTATAATCACTAACATAATCGCCGGGACTTAGCCCGGGTATCATTCGAATACTCATACACACATAAATCAATAATCAATACATCCATATTTCATTCCACATAATTCAAGTAAGGTCACTTCTTGAGGACTTACCTCGGATGTTGTCGAACGGCTTTTACGGCTATTCGATCACTTTTTCCTTCCCCTTGTCCAATTGTGGCCCTCTTAGCTCTTGAGCTAATTCAAACAAATTCAATTTATCAAAACCTCATTGTGCTAGCTTATGGCGAATATGACAAGGAATTTAAATGGTCATATGGCCACCCTTTAGCTTGAATACACAATGGTCATGCACATTTTATACTACATCAAGCAATTCAATACAATTTATTCGAGCATCAAGGAAAAGCTAAGGCCTTCAATAGGCTACCCAAGGCCGAATATACTTGTCCATGTTGAGGCCAATTATGCACTTAATACCACACAAAAACAGCATGCATTTTACTAGTTAATGCTTTGCATATTGTAGCTCAAAACTTACAATATAGCATCAAGCACTCATATGTGTGCTAGGCCGAATGTGCTTACAATTTCACAATTATTCTTCAACATCTTCTTCTTTAAACAAACTTATTCATCACTTCCTTCATAACCAAAACATCATGTGCAAACATATATATACATATATGAGCATGGCCAATTTCAAGGTGTCCATAGCCATCCAAAACACAAATTTTAACTAACATGCAAGAAGCATGAACCATGCTCATGAATGCATCATGGCCGAATATGACAATCATGCTCCTTTTCAACTTCAATCATGATAAAACAAAAAGAAAGCTCAAAATCTTACTCAAGAGTAGACAATCCATCATTGCATGCATCATCATCAAGCTTCACACTTAGCATGCAATGGCTTTATCACCATAACAACTTTGGCCAAATACCATTTCCATGGCTTAACAAAGATTTGAGCCATGGCTAACATGCACATCAAGTTAGCAACCAAAACATGCATGAAACTCCTAACACAACCTCATACATACCTTAATCTTGATGCAAACTTAGCCAAATCTCCTTCTAGATCTCTTCCAAACCAAGCATGAAGCAAAAATCCTCCCTCTTCCTTAGTTTTGGCTCAAAGAAAGGATGAACAAAATTTTTTTCTTTCCTTCTCTACAACTCACGGCAATGGGGGGGGGGGATTACCACACTCACACACATTTTTTTTCATTTTTTATCACCCATACACCTTTGTTTATTATTTCACCCTAATGCACCAACAAAACATGTTTCATGACATGTTTAGCCCATCCTCCTTGTCATGGCCGCCACCACCTATAAAAGGGGAATTTGACATGCAAGTCCATTATTTTGCATGCATGCTTTAATTAGTCATCACACATTTCCCCATCATACTTTCAAAGTTCACTACTAGGTCCTTTCTAGTGAAATTCACCTTTATAACACTAAACCAATCCTCAAAAAATGTCATACATGAATACACACATATTATAGGCATCGAAATAAATTTTAAATTATTTTTATGCCTCGGTTTTGTGGTCCCGAGACCACCTTCCGACTAGGGTCAATTTTGGGCTGTCACACATTTACTATATGAAAACACAATTTAATATAGCCAGGAGTCATTACACTATCATAGTTCATTTATGGCAAGTATAGCTAGACTCGTACACACACTAAGTTATTCTGAGAATCGACTAAACTGTAGCTCTTAGACCATTAAATGTAACACTCCTTGCCCATATTCGACACGGAACAGGGTACGAGGCATTACCAGACTTAAAGATAAGCAAACATACAAAATCGAGACGTAAATTTCCATCCAAATTTAAAAATTTTCATTTAAATTCACATTGTCCCTAAAATGAGCCTACAAGGCCCAAACATGCATTGGAAGCGGTTCGGACTAAACCGAAAACTTTGGAAAATTTCACAACATTTAGAAAATTTTTTATGCTTTAAGAGCCATATGCCTGTGTGGCTTGCGACACGCCCGTGTGGGTAGGCCTTGTGGTCACAAACGCCCGTGTCCCTAACCCGTGTAACTCTCTGTTTGTCATCCAAGAATAAATTGAAGTCACACGGCCAAGGCACACGCCTGTGTGCTTAGGGCGTGTGGTAGATTTAATTTTCATAATTTTTCATAAAATAGGTGCAGATTTCACATGCCCAGAGCACATGCTCGTGCTTGAGGCCGTGTCATCCACATGGTTGAGACACACACCCTTGTCTCTGCCTGTGTGCTCAATCCTGAGTATTCTGTTTTGCATCAATTAAGGTGCACGGGACACACGGCTGTATCACATGCCCATGGTGCGAGCCGTGTGTCACACACGGCCAAGACACACGCCCTTGTGTCTAACCATGTGGAAAAAAATAAGACTATTTTCTAAGCCATATTGTCACCCTTACATGCATAAACCTACACAACAAAACATAGCACCGTTCTGAGTATATACATCCAACCAAATCAGCCACAACCAAGGCATCAATACCTCATTCACATACTATCATTTATCATACACAAACATCACATTTATTTCAACTCAAATCATGCAAATTTCCACATCCATGAAAGACATCATCATATGCATATATACTTAAATCAATATTAGCCAATTTCAATGGCCACTTACAAAATGAATTATCAACCATCATAAGCCAAGACATTTGACGAATCAATTATGACACATAACAAAACGACAAAGTCCCTATACATGCCATAACTCAAGATGTTAAAATCATTGGTACCCAAAATAATAAGTTGATAATGTGCCTGGATCTCCGACAATCTCTGATCTCCAAGCGGGCTGAGTGACACTATAAGACAAAGGAAAACAAAGAGGAGTAAGCTTTAAAGCTTAGTAAGTTCCCATGCAAATAATAAGCATTATAAACTCACATTTAACATACAATTAACTTGAAGTAAATTAACATAAATGTCATTATCAATCTCACAATCCAACTTACTCAATCACAACCTTATTGAGGGATTGATCATATATCAAGATCATTAAACATGAGTTTTATGTACATATCTGTACCAATTTACAATGTACCATAGTCTTTCACAACTTTTACATTCTCGTTTCAATTCCTGTTGAACCACTTGGAATACTAAAGGATACTCGGGTATCTCGCACACATAGTACCACACCAATGCCATATCCCAAATATGGTCTTATATGGGATCTTGTTTCTATGCCAATAGCTTAGCTATGGACTTATACAAAATCTCATATCGATGCCATATCACAGATATGATCTTACACGAAATCTTATAATGATGCCATATCCCAAATATGGTCTTACACATAGTCTCGGTAACCCTAATGTCATGACATTTGTATCCTATCTATTCCTAAGGTTCAATCAGGATTTCACGCTTGTCGTAACTTAGTCGAACACGCTCAATGGGTGATCATAATTCATACAATAATAAAGCATTTAATTTAAAATGAAAGCAATGCATTATTTACATAAGAACTTACCTCGGTACAAAAATAGTAGGAAATGGACCTAATCGTCAAATACTTTGTTTTTCCCTCGATCTAGGTTTGAACCTCGTTTCTCTTGATCTATAATAGCAAATTTAACTCATTTATTAATCACTTTACTCAATTCAGCCCCAAAACTTACATTATGGCAATATTACCTTTTTCCCCTAAACTTTGACATATTTACGTTTTAGTCCCTAGGCTCGTAAAATGAAATCTATTTGATTTCATCAAAACCCAAGCCTAGTTGAACCTCTTTCATGCTTATAATAGCCCATATTTTTTATTAAATCACATTTTTACACATATTTTGAAATCTTTTTACAAATTGGTCCTTTTGTCATTTTCATAAAAAAATCACCAAGAAAAAGTTGTTTATCTAACATTAAACTTACATAATCTACCATTAGGCATCAAAAAACACAAATATCTAACATGGGTCAAACCCTAGACCCCAATCATCTCTCAAATTAATGGTAGAAATAACTATATTAAGTGATAACGACTTCAAAAAAGTAAAGATCATTAAAAACGGGGCAGGAACGAACTTACAATCGAGCATGAAAAGTGGAAAAACCCTAGCTACGTCCTTCTTCAAATTTTTGGCACCAAGGGAAGAAGATGGACTAAATTTTGGTTTTAATTTGATTTTTAATTCATTTATTAGCCAATGACCAAAATGTCCATAACTTAAAACATGAAATTTCTCTTGTCTCATGTCCATTTTTGTCCACTAATTTGGAACTTAATTTGAAAGCCATACTTTGACTCGGACATTTTTAGGATGCCCCTAATAACTAATGAATGGCAAGTGCTTTTCCTTGTGTGGATCCTATTTCAATGGGAACTTGATGAGTCGATTCGCTTACATGTCTTGCTTTTACTACTATATCAGGAGTTTCTCCACGTATTGCTTGACGTAAAATAGATAGTGGATTTGTTTCGATTAACCAACTCGTTACGAAATTACGTTGATAGCTCGAATCGTGTCATAGCCCGTTTGAGAGGTAGATTTGCCTCAATTGTTTGCCTTTTGCCTTCAGCTTTCCTCAAGTTAGCTTCCGCTATTTCAAGAGCTTGCTGAGCTTCTTGTGGATTAATGTTACTACCCTCTTCTGCATCATTTACTAAAATAGTGATTTCATTGTTGCCTATTCTAGCAAAACCTGTAGCACCCCAAACTCGGCCCAGACGTTATGGCCGAATCTGACGTGCCACGTTGGAGTTGAAAACCCACGTTCCATTTTAGTGTTTAAAAACGATATATTTTGTTGAGTTAACAAAGTGTATGGAAGCTGGGCACCAGGTAGGTATCCGAGACAGAGGAGGTGAGCCATGAAGGCTGCTTAAGTACCAAGCTCTTTGATTGGATCCAATCCTAGACATGCCCACAACCATAGCCACACTTTGTTATATCGAGTTTAAATTTGTTTAAGTGGACGTCTTTGATAAATCGATTAATCGTGGTGTTGAGATATTTTGAAAACAAGTATCGCTTTGAAAACACGTCCTAAGTCTAGCCCATTTGAACAATCACAACCAGGTTTGAAGTTATTAAAATAAAATAATCCAGAAGAAATAAAAGAAAAGTTAAAATGGCCTTATTACAACCCAAAATAAATAATAATTAAAAGAAATTAAATGAAAACCAACGCTTATTTAAAGGTCCAAAAGCGATCACCGTGGCCACTCTGAATCCCTTCCGGCCAAGTCCCCACATCAAGGTTCACCTGCAAGGTTAAGGAAAGGGGGTGAGTTTGGAAACTCAATGTGCAACAAGCCCGTTTCAGAGCCCAAAACAATAACAGCCTTTTCATATTTCATATTTCATAACACTGGGCCGAAGCCTTTTCAAATTTCATATTACTGGGCCGAAGCCTTTACTGTAAATGGTATGGCCCATAGGCCCATTTCAATATCACATATAATGTCAATGAAAGAATGCAAGCCTAATTGGGGAGACTAATCAACCCACCATCCGCTACTGTCCACCCGTACCAACCAACACACCATGTGGGGATTAACTCGACCCACCCCGGCATAACTCTCCACTGGCAGCTTAGCTGCTTTATCATATAACTGGAGGCCTTGCCTCTTTTAATAACTAGGGCAAAAGCCCTTTTTATAACTGGGGCATAAGCCCTTTAATAACTGGGGCGTAAGCCCTTTTGATAACTGGGGCATAAACCCTTTTGATAACTAGGGCATAAGCCCTTTTGATAACTGGGGCATAAGCCCTTTAATAACTTAGGCATAAGCCCTTTTTCACTTCCTCCATTCATATAAAAACCCAACCCAATGCATTTATGAATACATCATGTGCATATCATACATATCATGTGCATATCATACATGTCATGTGCATATCTTACATACCATGTATTAAAATCATACATAAACCCTAGGGGTATAATGGTCATTTTTACCTAAGGGCAAAACGGTCATTTTCATGTTATAAGGGTAATCTTGTAATTTTACCAAAAATTAGGGTTTCCATGTTCATTAACGGTTACTAACAATTCATGGGTGCAACAGTGATTCTGGCCCCTTTTTTTAGCGAAATCGAGTTATTGGGCGTAAAACCCCTAATGGGCCCTACTTAGCCAATTTCGTCATCTAGACCCATTTAGCCTACATCCACAACAGTATTAATAGTCTTAACATGCAATTTAACAGATTTCTGTTTTCTACCAATTTTACCCAAATGGGCCCGAAAGCCTATTGGGCCCTATTGCAGCCCCTCGAGGCCCAACTTACCGTGAATGCCAGAAATCACATTCTTACTGTTTCCAATGTTCCTGATCATCATCTCAACGAATCTAAATAACTAATGAGCGTTCGCTTGCTCACAAGCCCTTGAAATGCCAGAATTTCGGCATTTTGGCTTTTCGGCATTTATCGCTTTAAGCTTATGAAAAGGGTTCGTTACACACCTGTTTGCCGATATTCCTCGACGAGATCTCCTACACGATTTCTCCTATAATCCATCGTTAATAATCAGCTTCCCATAATTGAACTAAACCAAAAATCATCTAATATTAATACTTACACATTCGGCCACCATCCATAATGGGCTTAGGAATCTTACCTTTGTCGCGATTGATGACTAGGTCTAGCCACTCCGGTGATCCAAGCTACTCCAAGTCGACACTACACCTTGCTGCTCCTCCACTAAATAAACCACAAAAATATTAAAAGAAGACCCCATAAGGCCTATACCCACATTCGGCCACCTTCCTAAACTAGAGGGGTTTCAGCTTTTGGCCAAAAGTTACTCTAGGAATTGTTTAGAGTTCGAGTACTTACCACAGTCTTACTCCTCTTGAATCCGGATGCCTAAAAGGTAAAGGAATTGAACGCCAACAATTGGAAAGGAAGGAAAAGGTTGCTGGTCACAAAGAATCGGCACCCCCTATCTTCACCGATTTCGACTTTTATGGTATTTCTAGGTAGTAGAGATTAAGGAAAGAAATAATAAATGAGTAGAGGAAAGTAATGGGCTGGTTTTGAAAAGAAAAGGAGAAAAGATGAGAGGAAAGATGGTAGATTTGGCTAGGGAAGAAGAAAGAAGAGAAAAACTAAAACAAAAGAGAAAACGACACAGCTAAGACCCTAATGCCGAAATTGCTAACCTAATACCCCTCTGCCGAAATCCCCTGTCTAATCCCTTCAAATCGGCTAGGCTCTATCCCTTTCTCAAATCCCTAAAATCTCTCCCCTTATCCCTCCTTAATCCATGCATCTTGACTATTTTAAACTCTCTCCCATAGAGTTCCATCCAGCTTTAAACTCTAGCATGCACAAGCATAAAAATAACATTACCTTTGCCATTCCAGGGAATCGAACCTAGGCCTTCCTCTATGCTCTACACGCCACTATTTTTGGAGCTTAGTGGCGTCACCCTTGCCACTTTACCAAGGCTCTTTTTGTGATACACTTTACCCACAACTTTATATAAGGGCACCTCGCCAGAACCCCTAACTCCTAAGTCCAAAATTTAAAAAAAATCTACCGGGTTTTGGCCAACTCATGGGCCTTCCATAAGCCCATTTACATACCGAAATTATGAATTCCATAATCACATACCAAATTTTAGAAACTTACTTAAAATATCAAGAATCGCGAAAAACCCGAAAATCAAGATGTTACAACTCTACCCTCCTTAAAGAAATTTCGCCTCGAAATTTACGATCAAACAGTTGAGGGTCTTGTTGACGCATTGCCTCTTCGGTCTCAAGTAGCTTCTTCCTTGCCATGGTTCCTCCAAAGTACCTTCACTAATGGGACTGACCTCCTTCTCAACACCTTGACATCGCGATCAAGTATTTGCACCGGTTCCTCTTCAAAGGTCAAATCCGACCGTACCTCGATTTCTGTAACTGGCACGATATGAGTTGGGTCAGAACGATATCGCCTTAGCATGGACACATGGAAAACATCGTGAATACAATCCAGATTACGAGGTAACTCTAGGTGATAAGCCACCGCCCTATCCGCTTAATGATTCGGTAAGGCCCAATAAACCGTGGGCTCAACTTACCCTTCTTACCAAATCTCAAAATCTTCTTCCAAGGCGAAACTTTCAAAAAGACCATGTCCCCTACCGCATATTCAATATCCTTACGCTTCAGATCGGCATAAGACTTTTGTCGATCCATGCCTCTTTTAACCGATTCCTGATCACTTTAATCTTGTCTTGATGTCTGCTACCAACTCTGGTCCAAGTATTTGCCTTTCCCCAATTCGCCCACAAGTAGGTGACGACACCTTCGCCCATATAGTGCCTCACATGGAGCCATCGAATACTTGCTTGGTAACTGTTATTATACGCGAACTCCGCCAATGGCAAATGGTCCTCCCAGCTGCCTCTAAACTCAATAGCACAACTGTGACAACCCGAATTAGGGCCTAATCGGAATAGTGGTTTCGTGAACACAAATCCGAGATAGAAATAATTGTTTTATAAATATTTTGGGGTTTATGATATGATTGCATGATTGTGTGAAAATTTCGTGATGAAATTCTATGCCTAAAGTGTTTAAATTGAAAGTAGGGACTAAATCGAATAAGTTGCAAAATTTGCATACTAGAAATTTTTAGTATGAAATTGTTTTGAAATATTTATTAGGAGGTCTTAAATAGCAATTCTACCAATTTTAAGTTCATGGACAAATTTAGGACATAGAAGGAATTTTGGAAAGTTTAGTAGTAAGGGTATTTTAGTCATTTTGATATTAAATGAAATAAAATGGGAAAAATAACACAAAATAGTCATCTTCCCCATTTAGTTGCTGCCAAACTTCACTCTCTCCATAGCTAGGATTCTTCAACTTTCAAGCTCCATAGTAAGTGATTCTAAGCCCGTTTTTAATGTTCTTTACGTTTTTGGAATCCGGAAGCTCGATTAAGCTTATGCTAGTAATAATTTAACCTAGGGTTCATATTTGGAAAAATACCCATAGGTGAAATTTGTGTATTTTGATGTTTTATGATAGAATATGAGGTTTTAAATTGTGTTAAATAATTTGTGCTACTCGGTTTTAAGTGAAAACGAGTAAAAGCAAGCATAATCGGTAAAAATACCTAATGTTCATAACTATATGATAGAGTGGGAATTTGATGTTGTTGTAGAAGAAAAATGTTCAGCATATCATAAAACATAAGAATAAGGGCTGAAATTAAATTCCGAGCCTAGGGGCAAAATTGTAATTTTGTAAAAGTTAGGGGCAAAATGTAATTTTTCTACAATGTGATTTTTGGATTGAAATAAATAGTATGAGTATTAAATGAGCTAAATGTGTTATTATAGATCAAGAAAGGCGCTGGCCCGACTCGAGCAGGGGAAAGAAAAAGTTTTGGACTAAATTGCAAAATTTCCATATTTTGCACCAAGGTAAGTTGTATGTAAATATTACAATAATTTCATGTACATTCTTATATTTCAGCCTATTATATAAATATAGTAGCTGATGTTAAAATATAAATTGACTATGGGAAGAATGGAAATAAATCTGAGAGAGAGATCCGGTTGAACATTCTGGAGAGATCGAATGAAATAGAGGGCGTAGCTAGGTCACATGTATGATGCTGAGTGCACATCATGTGTACAAGAAAGCTACGAGACACCTGTAGTAGCTAGGTCACATGCGTGATACGAGATGTATCCCATGTAGACAAGAGAGCTACGTGAAAGATAAATGTAGCTAGGTCGCATGCGTGATTCCAAGTGAAGGACACCATGTAGACAAGAGAGCTACGTGAAAGATAAATGTAGCTAGGTCGCATGCGTGATTCCAAGTGAAGGACACCATGTAGACAAGAGAGCTACGAGACAAATCGGCTAGGTCGCATGAGTGGTACTAAGTGTTCCCCATGTGTACAAGAGAGCCGAACTAAATGAAGTATGATGGTGGGGTGTGTCTTTGAAACCGTTAAATATCGAGGATTGATCTGAATTGTTCAACGGGATGGTTTTGTGGTGACATTGTGGTTTGGACCTACACTTATAGTGAATGAAATGTGGTGAAAATGAATTGTGGCATATACATATATACGATAAAATGAGGTTAGCATAAAGAATGTGTGAAAGAGTGAAATTAGTATTAAAACTGTTTTTAGATGGCAGCAGTGACGTGATTTTGAAAAATCACCAAAATAGGAGGAATATAATTAGAGGTTGAATGAGATGTGAAATTAAAGCTTAATGAGTCTACTTTCATATAAAAGAAGCAGGGCAAGCAAAGGAATTCTATATTTTGAGATATTTACAATTGTAACTGACTTGCTCAGGATGAATACGTGATCCCCTGTTTCCACTTTGAAAAATCATTAAATATTGTACAAAGCAAACTAAGAAATATAGTTTACATTCCTAAATTCCTTATTGAGACTAGTTTTAAATACAACAGACTTCAGGGTTGTTTGAGTTATGTACTGAGAGAAATTCAATTCGTAGTGGACAGAGGTCAGGCCAGTCGAGCTGTGTAACAGGGAAACTTTAACTAATAAACTGTACTAATCTGCTGAACCAAAAATTATAAAAAAATTTAGCAAGAAGATTTATGAGTCTAGATTCAGGAAATTTTACGGATATGAATTTCGAGTTTTGTAACTCGAGTTATGATTTATTTGGTGAATATGACACAGCAGAGACAGCTTAATCGAAGTGGAATAAGTAGTGAAGTTAAAGTAGACATACTTGAATTGTTGTGTAAACATGTTAGATTCTTAAATTAGTATTTACATACTACTTACTAAGCTATAAGCTTACTTCGTTTTCTCTCTTTTGTCTTATAGTGTTCTCCACTTGCTCAGAGTCAAGGATCGTGAAGATCTACCCGCACTATCATACTTTGGGGTATTTGAACTAAATGTTTTGAATTATGGCATGTATAGTAGGCAAAAATTATTTTGTTATGTGTCATATTTGTCTAGGTTTAAAATATTAGTTCTGATGCTCGACCGATTACTTTGTACAAGCCATAAAAGTTGGCTAATATTGTTCAAGATATATGTTATACGATGCATTATCAAATGGGATGACATATTTCTATCTTGGTATATGTTATGTTCGGTAATACCTTGTATCTGTTCCGCGACGGTAACGGGTAAGGGGTGTTACATTTAGTGGTATCAGAGCTATGGTTTAGTCGGTTCTCGGACTAATAAAGTGTGTGTAAAAGTCTAGCTATACATGCCATAAAAATATTGTGATAGTGTGGTGACTCCTGATTATTCTAAACTGTGTTTTATTTTAATATAGTAATGGATCCTGAAGGAACTGCGGTGATGATCTTTGCTAATGTAATGCGCGGCTCCCTTTAAGGGACCGCTACTGTGGAAAGTAGACTGAGACATTGGGACAAGGAGATGAGGCTCGGGGCGCCTTTCTCCAAATGATGAACAATTGGTATCTTGAATTTATTCGAGCAAATCCAAATGCTCAACCTCCTCCACCCCTCCTATACCTCGGGCGATTCTCAGAGTCTGCTCAAGGTATAAATTTGGTAAGAATGAACAAGCCTCCGGTTGACAAGATTCAAAACAAGGGGCAAGAGTTTAGAGCAAAGGTTGATGATGATCTGAGAAAGCGGAATTCGGCTTGAAAATTCTACCGTGTATTTGATGAGCTCTCATGTACACGAGGAATGCTTAAAGTGTCTTTGATCACTTTTGAGAGATTGACCTACCACCGGTGGAAGACTTTGGTTGCAGTGGTGCCAAAAGAAAAAGTTACTTGGGATTTCTTCCAGAAGAATTTAGAAAGAAATACATAAGTCGATTTATTGATCAAAACGGAAGGAGTTCCTTGAATTGAAGCAAGGAAAATGTCATCGCAGAGTATGAGCGCTAATTTGTAAGACTCAGCAAGTATGCCCGGAAATGTGTGTCCACCGAGGCCATTATGTGTAGAAGATTTGAAGATGGGCTGAATGAGGACATTAAAGTGTTTGTAGGGATTTTGGAGTTGAAAGAATTTGTAGTATTGGTTGATCGAGCTCTTAAAGTCAAGAATTGAACAAAGAAAGAAGAAAAGTGCTATTGAGGCTCGAGATGTCGAAAAAAGACGATAAGTAAGCCATTTCAATCTCAACCAAAGAGGTCCAAAGAGACAAACCCTCGAATGACAGTTTCAATTGGGGATTTACAGAGAGATCGTGGTAGAGCATATTCGGGTCTAAAGCTCAAGCTACTTGGTGGCAAGTGTGGGTAATGTGTGACCTAGAAAGCCCGAGTGTCGACAATGTGGCGAGCAACATTATGGTGAGTGTTGGGGGACCGAGCGAGCTTGTTTCAGTGCGTTCTCATGAGCATTTTATTAGAGACTGTCCGGAGAAGGTTAAAGAAGAAAGATTTGAGTGTTAGATGAATACCACCGCTAGTAGAGGTAGACCATCGAGAAATCTTGGAGGTGGGACTAGTAGTAGAACTGTGATGAAAGATTTAACGGCAAGATCGAAGCTAGAGCACTGCTAGAGCTTATGCTATACGTGCTCGAGAAGATGCATCATCTCCGATGTCATTCTTGGTACATTTTCTCTTTATTATACTATTGTTATTGCATTGATTGATCCTGGGTCCACCCATTCCTATATTTGCATGAATTTAGTATCCAATAAAAAGTTGCTGTTGAATTTATTGAGTTTACGATTAAAGTGTCGAACCCTTAGGCCAATATGTGCTAGTTGACAAGGTTTGCAAGAATTGCCCATTAATGATTCAAGGTCACTTTTTTTCCGCCAACTTGATCTTGTTACCATTTGGTGAGTTTGACGTTATCTTGGGAATGGACCGGTTAACATTGTATGATGCTAAGGTAGATTGTAAACAAAAGACACTAGAGTTAAAATGTGAAAATGGAGAAATTACGTGGGTTGAAACAGACGAATCAAATAAATTGCCTATGGTGATTTCGCACATGTCTGCACGTAAATACATGAGAAAAGGGTGTGAAGCTTATCCGGCTTATGTAATGAATGTTGAGATGTCTCAACTGAAATTTGAATCGATACCTATAGTCTGTGAGTTTCGGATGTATTTCGGAGGAATTGCAGGTTGCCTCCAAGCAGAGAGATAGATTTTGCCATTGATTTGTTGCTTGCATCTTGCACCGATCTCGATTGCTCCATATAGAATGGCTCATTGAATTAAAAGAATTGAAGGCTCGATTGCGGGAGTTAACAGACAAGGGATTTGTGAGACCGAGTTTCTCTCCACAGGGTGCTCTGTATTATTCAGAAGAAGAAGGATGGTTCAATGAGACTTTGCATTGATTACCGTCGACTTAATAAGGTGACTATAAAGAACAAGTACCCATTGCCGAGGATTGATGATTTATTCGATCGGTTAAAGGGGCCACAGTGTTTTCAAAGATTGATTTGAGGTCCGGTTACTATCACCGAGAGTTAAGGAGTCGATGTGTGAAAACCGCCTTTAGGACAAGGTATGGACATTATGAGTTTCGGTGATGCCTTTTGGCTTAACAAATGCTCCACCATATTTATGGACTTAATGAATCGGATTTTCCGGCCATATTTGGATAAGTTTGTAGTAGTGTTTATAGATGACATTTTAATTTATTCTCGAGATGAGTTTGAACATGCGAACACTTGAGAACTATATTGCAGATCTTGAGAGAAAAGAAACTGTTTGCCAAGTTTAGTAAAAGTGAGTTCTAGCTTCGTGAAGTCGGATTTTGGGGCATATAGTCTCGGTGATGGTATTCGGTGGATCCAAGCAAGATTTCTGCGATCGTTGATTGAAACCGCCAAGAATGTATCTGAGGTTAGAAGCTTTTTAGGCTTGGCCGGGTATTATAGGCGTTTTGTTGAAGGATTTTCGATAATTGCCTCTCCTATGACTAAATTGTTGCAGAAGAATGTTAAGTTTGAATGGACTGATAAATGTCAACGAGTTTTGAAAAGTTGAAAGCACGATTGACTGAAGCACCAATTTTAGTACAGCCCGAGTCAGGAAAGGAGTTCGTAATTTATAGTGATGCATCATTGACAGGCCTTGGATGTGTGTTGATGCAAGAGGGCAAAGTAGTAGCTTATGCTTCGAGGCAGTTAAAACCGCATGAGAAGAACTATCCTACACATGATTTGGGCCGGCATTGTTGTTTTTGCCTTGAAGATTTGGCGACATTATTTATACGGTGAAAATGCGAATTTTTACCGATCACAAAAGTTTGAAGTACTTGATGAATCAAAAGGACCTAAATTTGCGACAAATAAGATGGCTTGAATTATTAAAGGATTATGATCTAGTGATTGATTATCATCCGGAAAAGCAAATGTAGTTCTTGACGCCTTGAGCGTAAAATTTCTTTTCACTTTGAGAGCCATGAACACGGGTTAGTATTGTCGATGACGGGTCAATTTTAGCAGAGATGAGAGCTAAACCGTTATTTCTCCAGTTGATTTGTGATGCTCAAAAGAATGATAGTGAGTTGCGGATCAAGAGAACTCAATGCGAATCGAGTTATGACTTCGATTTTCGAGTTGGACCAGATGACTGCTTGATGTTTCGAGACGTAATATGTGTCCGAAAAATGATAAATTGATTCGAAAATATTACATGAGGCGCACAATGGTGTTTATCGATTCACCCCGGTAGCACAAAATGTATAATGATTTAAAGAAGTCGTATTAGTGGCGGGATTACTTCAACCGTAATGGTGCACGAGTGGAAATGAGACAAGATTACCATGGATTTTGTAACCGGTTTGCCTTTAACTCCTAAAAAGAAGGATCTTTGTTTGGGTAGTGGTTGATAGATTAACAAAGTCAGCCCACTTTATACCAAGACGTCATCGATTACTCACTTGATAAATTAGCGAATTATATATTGCTAAAATTTTGAAGTTGCACGGAGTACCTATGTCTATAATATCGATAGAGATCCAAGATTTACCTCGAGATTTTGGAAAAAGTTACAAGAAGCTTTGGGTACAAAATTGAACTTTAGTACCGCATTTCATCCACAAACAGATGGTCAAGCGGAAAGAGTAATCTAGGTACTCGAAGATATGCTTAGATCTTGTGTTTTAGAATTTGGAGGTAGTTGGGAGAAATATCTATCTTTGATTGAGTTTGCCTACAATAACGCTTATCAATCAAGTATACAAATGGCACCGTCTGAAGCCTTATATGGTCGTAAGTGTCGGACTCCTTTATATTGGACCGAGCTTAGTGAGAAACAGATTCACGGAGTTGATCTAGTTAAAGAAACCGAAGAGAAAATAAAAGTAATTCGGATTGCTTGAAAGTCGCTTCAGATCGACAAAAGTCATATGCGATTTAAAAGAAAAGAGATTGAATTTCAAGTGGGTGATAAAGTGTTCTTGAAGGTGTCACCATGGAAAAAGATTACGAGATTTAGTCGAAAAGGCAAGTTGAGTCCGCGTTTTATTGGGCGTCGAGATTCTTGAGAGAATTGGACCATGGCATATCGGTTGGCCTTACCGCAGAGTTAGAAAAGATTCATAACGTGTTTCATGTATCAATGTTGCGACGTTATCGTTCGATCCTTCACATGTGATTTCCCCAATAGAAATTGAGATTCGATCGGATATGACCTATGAGGAGGAACCAATAAAGATTTTGGCTCGAGAAGTTAAACAGTTAAGAAACAAAAGTATAGCCTTAGTGAAAGTATTGTGGCACAGACATGGGATAGAAGAGGCTACGTGGGAACCTGAGGAAGCTATGAGGAAACAGTACCCAAACCTCTTTATGGGTAAGATTTTCGGGACGAAAATCTCTAAAGGGGGAGAATTGTGACAACCCGAATTAGGGCCTAATCGGAATAGTGGTTTCGTGACCACAAATCCGAGATAGAAATAATTGTTTTATAAATATTTTGGGGTTTATGATATGATTGCATGATTGTGTGAAAATTTCGTGATGAAATTCTATGCCTAAAGTGTTTAAATTGAAAGTAGGGACTAAATCGAATAAGTTGCAAAATTTGCATACTAGAAATTTTAGTATGAAATTGTTTTGAAATATTTATTAGGAGGTCTTAAATAGCAATTCTACCAATTTTAAGTTCATGGACAAATTTAGGACATGGAAGGAATTTTTGGAAAGTTTAGTAGTAAGGGTATTTTAGTCATTTTGATATTAAATGAAATAAAATGGGAAAAATAACACAAAATAGTCATCTTCCTCATTTAGTTGCTGCGAAACTTCACTCTCTCCATAGCTAGGATTCTTCAACTTTCAAGCTCCATAGTAAGTGATTCTAAGCCCGCTTTTAATGTTCTTTACGTTTTTGGAATCCGGAAGCTCGATTAAGCTTATGCTAGTAATAATTTAACCTAGGGTTCATATTTGGAAAAATACCCGTGGGTGAAATTTGTGTATTTTGATGTTTTATGATAGAATATGAGGTTTTAAATTGTGTTAAATAATTTGTGCTACTCGGTTTTAAGTGAAAACGAGTAAAAGCAGCATAATCGGTAAAATACCTAATGTTCATAACTATATGATAGAGTGGAATTTGATGTTGTTGTAGAAGAGAAAATGTTCAGAATATCATAAAACATAAGAATAAGGGCTGAAATTAAATTCCGAGCCTAGGGGCAAAATTGTAATTTTGTAAAAGTTAGGGGCAAAATGTAATTTTTCTACAATGTGATTTTTGGATTGAAATAAATAGTATGAGTATTAAATGAGCTAAATGTGTTATTATAGATCAAGAAAGGCGGGCCCGACCTCGAGCAGGGAAAGAAAAAGTTTTGGACTAAATTGCAAAATTTCCATATTTTGCACCAAGGTAAGTTGTATGTAAATATTACAATAATTTCATGTACATTCTTATATTTCAGCCTATTATATAAATATACTAGCTGATGTTAAAATATAAATTAACTATGGGAAGAATGGAAATAAATACAGAGAGAGAGATCCGGTTGAACATTCGGAGAGATCGAATGAAATAGAGGGCGTAGCTAGGTCACATGTATGATCTTGAGTGCACATCATGTGTACAAGAAAGCTACGAGACACCTGTAGTAGCTAGGTCACATGCGTGATACAAGATGTATCCCATGTAGACAAGAGAGCTACGTGAAAGATAAATGTAGCTAGGTCGCATGCGTGATTCCAAGTGAAGGACACCATGTAGACAAGAGAGCTACGTGAAAGATAAATGTAGCTAGGTCGCATGCGTGATTCCAAGTGAAGGACACCATGTAGACAAGAGAGCTACGAGACAAATCGGCTAGGTCGCATGAGTGGTACTAAGTGTTCCCCATGTGTACAAGAGAGCCGAACTAAATGAAGTATGATGGTGGGGTCAGTCTTTGAAACCGTTAAATATCGAGGATTGATCCGAATTGTTCAACGGGATGGTTTTGTGGTGACATTGTGGTTTGGACCTACACTTATAGTGAATGAAATGTGGTGAAAATGAATTGTGGCATATACATATATACGATAAAATGAGGTTAGCATAAAGAATGTGTGAAAGAGTGAAATTAGTATTAAAACCATTTTTAGATGGCAGCAGTGACGTGATTTTGAAAAATCACCAAAAATAGGAGGAATATAATTAGAGGTTGAATGAGATGTGAAATTAAAGCTTAATGAGTCTACTTTCATATAAAAGAAGCAGGGCAAGCAAAGGAATTCTATATTTTGAGATATTTACAATTGTAACTGACTTGCTCAGGATGGATACGTGATCCCCTGTTTCCACTTTGAAAAATCATTAAAAATTGTACAAAGCAAACTAAGAAATATAGTTTACATGCCTAAATTCCTTATTGAGACTAGTTTTAAATACAACAGACTTCAGGGTTGTTTGAGTTATGTACTGAGAGAAATTCAATTCGTAGTGGACAGAGGTCAGGCCAGTCGAGCTGTGTAACAGGGAAACTTTAACTAATAAACTGTACTAATCTGCTGAACCAAAATTATAAAAAAATTTAGCAAGAAGCTTTATGAGTCTAGATTCAGGGAAATTTTACGGATATGAATTTCGAGTTTTGTAACTCGAGTTATGATTTATTTAGTGAATATGACACAGCAGAGACAGCTTAATCGAAGTGGAATAAGTAGTGAAGTTAAAGTAGACATACTTGAATTGTTGTGTAAACATGTTAGATTCTTAAATTAGTATTTACATACTACTTACTAAGCTATAAGCTTACTTCGTTTTCTCTCTTTTGTCTTATAGTGTTCTCCAGCTTGCTCAGGAGTCAAGGATCGTGAAGATCTACCCGCACTATCATACTTTGGGGTATTTGAACTAAATGTTTTGAATTATGGCATGTATAGTAGGCAAAAATTATTTTGTTATGTGTCATATTTGTCTAGGTTTAAAATATTAGTTACAGTACTCGACCAGTTACTTTGTACAAGCCATAAAAGTTGGCTAATATTGTTCAAGATATATGTTATACGATGCATTATCAAATGGGATGACATATTTCTATCTTGGTATATGTTATGTTCTGGTAATACCTTGTATCCTGTTCCGGCGACGGTAACGGGTAAGGGGTGTTACAACAACCCCTCAACATATCCTCTAAAATCTGAATAACCCTCTTTGACTGCCCATCCGACTGAGGGTGAAAAGTCGTACTGAAATCCAATCGCGTTCCCAATGCCTCATGCAACTTCTGCCAAAACTGATATGTAAACCTTGGGTCTCGGTCTGAAATTATCGACGCTGGCACCCCATGCAACCGTACTATTTTTGCCACATACAATTTGGCCAACTTCTGAAGTGAGTAATCGGTTCGGACAGGTATGAAATGAGCAGATTTCATGAGTCTATCCACAACCACCCAAACTAAATCCTTCTTAGAAGGTGTCAATGGCAATCCACTTACAAAGTCCATAGTTACCCTTTCCCACTTCCAAAGTGGTATCTTTACCGGCTGGAACAATCCCGAAGGTAGTTGATGCTCGGCCTTCACTTGTTGACATGTCAAACATCTTCCTACAAATTTGGTCACTTCTCGCTTAAGCCCAGGCCACCAATATTGCTCTCGCAAGTCGGGATACAACTTACTCCCTCCTGGATGCATAGCACAAGGTCCATGATGTGCCTCTTTCAAAATCATCAATCTCAAATCGGAGTTCTTCGGCATACAAATTCTCCCTCAAAAACAAAGAACTCCGTCACTATTTAACCCAAAGTCCGGATTCTCCCCCTTCTCAACTTGATGAAACCGAGAAACCAACGACTCGTCCTCCAACTATTGCTTCTTAATCTGTTCTACCCAAGTCGGTCTCACTTGTAACTCTGCCAACAAACTTCAGTCATCATACAAACTTAGACGAGCAAACACTGCCTTTAATTCCACCACAGCCCTTCGATTTAGTGCATCAGCCACGACATTCACTTTCCCTGGATGGTACTCAATCGAACAGTCATAGTCCTTTAACAACTCTATCCACCTTCGCTGCCTAAGATTCAGCTCCTTTTGAGTCAGCAAGTACTTAAGACTCTTGTGATCCGTATAGATGATGCATTTCTCTCCATACAGGTTATGCCTCCATATCTTAAGTGCAAAGATTACCGCTGCCAATTCCAAGTCATGCGTAGGGTAGTTCACCTCGTGCGGCTTAAGCTGTCGTGAAGCATAAGCGACCACTTTACCCTCTTGCATCAACACGTAGCCCAAACCTACATGTGACGCATCGCTGTACACAGTGAAATCCTTACCAGACTTTGGCTGAATCAACACTGGCGCTTCCGTCAAAACCTTCTTCAACTTCTCAAAAGCCTCTTGCTGCTTATTTGTCCAAACAAAAGGTGCTCCCTTCCTTATAAGTTTTGTTAACGGTGCTGCCAACACAGAAAATCCTTCCACGAATCTCCGATAATAACCTGCCAACCCCAAAAAACTTCGAATCTCTGTTATCGACTTTGGTGGCTTCTATTCCAGAATTGCTTCAATCTTTCGAGGGTCCACCTTGATCCCCTTGGCAGACACAACATGGCCCAAGAAGGTAACTTCCTTCAGCCAAAACTCGCACTTACTAAACTGTGCATAAAGTTGCTTCTCCCTTAACACTTGCAGCACTACACGAAGATGCTCATCATGCTTCTCTTCCGTTTTCGAATACACCAAGATATCGTCAATAAAAACGACTACGAACTGATCCAAGTATGGTTGGAACACCCGATTCATCAAATCCATGAATGCCGCTGGTGCATTAGTCAGTCCAAAAGGCATTACCAGAAACTCGTAATGACCGTATCAAGTCTTGAACGCCGTCTTATAAATATCCCCCTCTTTAACTCTTAATTGATGATACCCTGACCGAAGGTCGATCTTAGAAAATACCGAGGCTCCTTTTAATTGGTCGAACAGATCGTCGATTCTTGGTAACGGGTACTTGTTCTTGATTGTCAGTTTATTCAACTACCGATAGTCAATACACATTCGCATGGTCCCATCTTTACGCTTTCTGAACAAGATCTGAGATGCTTACTACGGAAACACTTGGTCTTATAAACCCTCTATCCAACAGCTCTTGAATCAGAGCTTTCAATTCTACCAACTCCTTTGGTGCCATCCGATAAGGCGCAATAGACACAGGAGGTGTTCCAGGTAGTAAGTCGATTCCAAACTCGACTTCTCTGTTCGGGGGTAATCCAGGAAGTTCATCTGGGAATACATCCTGAAATTCCTTAATAGTCCTAACCAACTCTACCGTTATCTCCTCAAGTCCCGTTTGACTTACAAGGGCCAAGTACACCTCACAACCTTTCCGAATCAACTTCTTGGCTCTTAACGTCGAAACAACATTGGACAAATAATCCCTTCGTTCCCCTATGACCATTATCTCCTCATCTTCAGCAGTTCTTAGTACCATCCTCTTTGCAGCACAATCCAACGTCGCCTTATGCTTAGCTAACCAGTCCATGCCCAAGACAAGATCAAAATCCCCAAAGGGCAGCTCCATCAAGTTTCTTTCAAAAATTTTATCTTGTGTCACTAACGGTACTGCCCTAAAAAGTTTATCTACCCTAACCGAATGTCTCAATGGGCTTATCACCGATACTCCACTCACAGTCTCCTCAAGGAGCACATCCAAAGCCCCAGATACATCACAAGCAACATACGAGTGAGTGGAACCCACATCAATCAAAGCAGTGTAAGGTATGCTATGAATGAAGAACGTACCAGTTATAACATCAGGAGCGTCACCCTCCTCACGACGTCGTGCAGCATAAACCAACGCCATTTGTCGAGTTTCAGCATGTCCAGCACCTCTGCCAGGTGCCCCACGTCCTCGTCCATTACCATTTCCACCTCTACCTTGCCCACGACCCCTCTGTTGTGGTGGTCCTCCTCGTCGTGGTTGGACATCCCTTTGCTCTGCAGCTAGCTCCTGAGCTGTCCTCCTAGGACACTCTCTGAACTTATGCTCCTTAGACCCACATCGAAAACATGCTCCAGTTGGTTTCCAGCACTCCCCTATATGCACCTTACCACGTTCTCGCAAGCTGCAGGTCTATAAGTATTCTTCGAACCGCTCGAACCGGTTCCTCCATCCTTGCTCTTTTAACATTTCGATTCGTGGCACTTGAGGGTCTAAAATCCCTCTTAAATCTGGTCGATCCTTCTCACGATTCATGCGCTCGATTAGCTTCACCTCCTCGGCTATCTTAGCCTTCTCTACCAATGTAGCAAAACCACGCTCCCTCCGTGGAGCTATCAATATCCTAAGCTCATCGCGGAGACCATCCTCAAATCGGACATCGCGCTCATATTCGATTGCCACTATCCCACTAGCATATCGACTCGACCTAAAAATTCGCCTCATACTGCTTTCTGGTCTTATCACCCTTAGTCAGATTCAAGAATTCCTTCCGACGAGCATCCACATAGCTAGCCCCAACATACCTCCTTTTAAAAGCAGTTTTGAACAATTCCTAAGTTACTTACTCAATTGGGGTACTCTTCCTTACGGTGATCCACCATCGGTATGCCTCATCACGTAGCAACGACACAGCTCCTTTCAGTTTTTGCTCCACTGAGCAGTCTAGATCATCCATGATCCGTTCTATTGCCTCTAGCCAATATTCTGCCACATTTGGGGCTACTCCAGATACACCCCTAAATACTTACGCCTTGCTTGGCTCTGAGTCGCTCGATATAGACCCCTATTCACTTGTCCCATATTAGCTCCAAAGAACTCTTTCTAATACCCTTAACATGGCTTGGGACAAAGTGTCATCCCCCGTAGCCCGATCATAGGACCCAATCTTCGTTGCTGGTGGCACAGATGCCTCCTCAGCTGGCCTATGCCCTGAGGACGAAGATTCAGCTTGCACCCTTCCGCGACCACGTCCACGGCCTCGTCCACAAACTCCTCTTGTACTCATATCGACTTATCTGATTTACGAATTTTATGAAATTAGTATAATGTTCCACTGTTTATTAAGAAAAATGTCTTATGGAAATGTAGCAGTTCAAAAATTGTTTTGGTATCGTCGTAGTCTAGCTACAGTCTCATTTCTACCGTTTCACAGTTTAACCCTATCTACAGCATCATAGTAGAGTCTCAGCACTATTCATAATATCATATCATTATCATATATCGTAAAGAAAATATACTTACAGACTTGGTGCCAAGGATTCAGTGTGCCACTTCTTTCTTCAATCCATTTAGAACTTGAAAACCATGTTTTTTTATCATCGAAAATAGAAATTTGAAAACTTTGATTTGAAAGCTCCCTTTATTTTGAACTCTTGATTTAAAACAGAAAAAACTGGTACCTTTTTAACATATATTCTCCGCAAAACATCTTTAAAATGAACTTTTCAAAAACCATTTCCAAAAATACCCTTCTTAGGCCTAAACTTTCAAAAAATTTTAGGACCCGATCCACAGCCGAGTTGTTGCAACCTGGCTCTGATACCACTAAATGTAAAACCCCAAACCCGGCCCAGACGTTATGGCCAAATCTGACGTGCCACGTTGGAGTTGAAAACCCACGTTCCATTTTAGTGTTTAAAAACGATATATTTTGTTGAGTTAACAAAGTGTATGGAAGCTGGGCACCAAGTAGGTATCTCGAGAGGAGGAGGTGAGCCATGAAGGTCGCTTAAGTACCAAGCTCTTTGATTGGATCCAATCCTAGACATGCCCACAACCATAGCCACACTTTGTTATATCGAGTTTAAATTTGTTTAAGTGGACGTCTTTGATAAATCAATTAATCGTGGTGTTGAGATATTTTGAAAACAAGTATCGCTTTGAAAACACGTCCTAAGTCTAGCCCATTTGAACAATTGTCAACCAGGTTTGAAGTTATTAAAAATAAAATAATCCTGAGAAGAAATAAAAGAAAAGTTAAAAATGGCCTTATTACAACCCAAAAATAAATAATAATTAAAGGAAATTAAATGAAAACCAACGCTTATTTAAAGGTCCAAAAGCGATCACCGTGGCCACTCAATCCCTCCTACCAAGTCCCCACATCAAGGTTCACCGCAAGGTTAAGGAAAGGGAGTGAGTTTGGAAACTCGATGTACAACAAGCCCCTTTCGAGCCCAAAACAATAACGACTGTTGGGTCTAAGCCCAAATCCAATCTCAAACATGTCTTTGGTCAGTAGCCCTTTTCATATTTCATATTTCATAACACTGGGCGAAGCCTTTTCAAATTTCATATTACTGGGCCGAAGCCTTTACTGTAAATGGTATGGCCCATAGGCCCATTTCAATATCACATATAATGTCAATGAAAGAATGCAAGCCCAATTGGGGAGACTACTCAACCCACCATCCGCTACTCTCCACCCGTACCAACCAACACACCATGTGGGGATTAACTCGACCCACTCCGCCATAACTCTCCACTGGCAGCTTAGCTGCTTTATTATATAACTGGAGGCCTTGCCTCTTTTAATAACTGGGGCAAAAGCCCTTTAATAACTGGGGCATAAGCCCTTTAATAACTGGGGCGTAAGCCCTTTTGATAACTGGGGCATAAGCCCTTTTGATAACTAGGGCATAAGCCCTTTTGATAACTGGGGCATAAGCCCTTTAATAACTTAGGCATAAGCCCTTTTTCACTTCCTCCATTCATATAAAAACCCAACCCAATGCATTTATGAATACATCATGTGCATATCATACATATCATGTGCATATCATACATGTCATGTGCATATCATACATACCATGTTTATCAAAATCCCATGTATTAAAATCATACATAAACCCTAGGGGTATAATGGTCATTTTTACCAAGGGGCAAAACGGTCATTTTCATGTTATAAGGGTAATCTTGTAATTTTACCAAAAATTAGGGTTTCCATGTTCATTAACGGTTACTAACAATTCATGGGTGCAACAGTGATTCTGGCCTATTTTTTTAGCGAAATCGAGTTATTGGGCCTAAAATCCCTAATGGGCCCTACTTAGCCAATTTCGTCATCTAGACCCATTTAGCCTATATCCACAATAGTATTAACAGTTTTAACATGCAATTTAACAGATTTCCATTTTCTACCAATTTTACCAAAATAGGCCCGAAAGCCTATTGGGCCCTATTGCAGCTCCTCGAGGCCTAACTTACCGTGAATGCCAGAAATCACGTTCTTACCGTTTCCAATTTTCCTAATCATCACCTCAATAAATCTAACTAACTAATGAGCGTTCACTTGCTCACGAGTCCTCGAAGTGCCAGAATTTTGACATTTCGGCTTTTCTGCATTTATCGCTTTAAGCTTATGAAAAGGGTTCGTTACACACCTGTTTGCCGATATTCCTCGACGAGATCTCCTACACGATTTCTCCTATAATCCATCGTTAATAATCAGCTTCCCATAATTGAACAAAACCAAAAATCATCTAATATTAATACTTACACATTCGGCCACCATCCATAATGGGCTTAGGAATCTTACCTTTGTCGCAATTGATGACTAGGTCTAGCCACTCCGGTGATCCAAGCTACTCCAAGTCGACACTACACCTTGCTGCTCCTCCACTAAATAAACCACAAAAATATTAAAAGAAGACCCCATAAGGCCTATACCCACATTCGGCCACCTCCCTAAACTAGAGGGGTTTCGGCTTTTGGCCAAAAGTTACTCTAGGAATTGTTTAGAGTTCGAGTACTTACCACAGTCTTACTCCTCTTCAATCCGGATGCCTAAAAGGTAAAGGAATTGAACGCCAACAATTGGAAAGGAAGGAAAAGGTTGCTGGTCACAAAGAATCGGCACCCCCTATCTTCACTGATTTCGGCTTTTGCGGTATTTCGGCAGAAGTAGAGATTAAGGAAAGAAATAATAAATGAGTAGAGGAAAGTAATGGGCTGGTTTTTGAAAAAGAAAAGGGAGAAAAGATGAGAGGAAAGATGGTAGATTCGGTTAGGGAAGAAGAAAGAAGAGAAAAACTAAAACAAAAGAGAAAACGGCACAACTAAGACCCTAATGCCAAAATTGCTAACCTAATACCCTTCTACCGAAATCCCCTCTCTAATCCCTTCAAATCGGCTAGGCTCTATCCCTTTCTCAAATCCCTAAAATCTCTCCCTTTATCCCTCCTTAATCCATGCATCTTGACTATTTTAAACTCTCTCCCATAGAGTTCCATCCAGCTTTAAACTCTAGCATGCACAAGCATAAAAATAACATTACCTTTGCCATTCCAGGGAATCGAACCCAGGCCTTCCTCTATGCTCCACACGCCACTTTTTTTGGAGCTTAGTGGCATCACCCTTGCCACTTTACCAAGGCTCTTTTTGTGATACACTTTACCCACAACCTTATATAAGGGCACCTCGCCAGGACCCCTAACTCCTAAGTCCAAAATTTAAAAAAAATCTATCGGGTTTTGGCCAACTCATGGGCCTTCCATAAGCCCATTTACATACCCAAATTATGAATTCCATAATCACATACCAAATTTTAGAAACTTAATTAAAATATCATGAATCGTTAAAAACCCGAAAATCAGGATGTTACAAAACCACCTATCAGAGCCATCATTATCCATTGGTCGTTAAGACGTATTCTCAGAATACCTACTGTGGCAATAGCCGTGTGATTTGGTAATATGCCAATTTTTCCACTATTAGTAGATAAAATGATTTCTTTCACTTTTGAATCCAAAAAAAATTGATTAGGGGTAAGTACGCAAAGATTTAAGGTCATTTCTTCAATTTGCTCTCCATTTCTAAGTTCATAGCCTTCGCAGTAGCTTCATCGACGTTACCTGTAACACCCCTATCCCGTAACCGTCGCCAGAATAGGTAAGGGGCATTACCGGACTTGTAACTCATGTCAGAACAGTAAAATTTTGAACTTTTTCTTGAAATAAAGATCGTTCATTTAAATAAGTACTAAGCACAACCAGAGGTAAATTTTAAACTTCACTAAGTAAACATTCAAAAGATGCCATTTTCGCATGGCTTATATACATTAACCAAAATATTCTTCCGCCACTAGTCTATTCTATACATGCCATAAAATAATTCTAAACATAACAAGAACAAGCGGTGGATAGTGATAGTGTGACTAGTTCTTGACGATCCCCGAGCACAGTAGCCGCAATGAGATCTATAAAACAGAGGAAATAGAGTAAGCGGAGTAAGCATTACAATGCTTAGTAAGTTTTAAGCAATGTCAACAGATAACAATCAAATTATAACATAGTTGTTCGTATATTTTATTTCACTCTTCCTTCGGGCATACCATCCCTTTACCGAATATGCACATCTCATCATATACAATAGGCAGATAAACTTTCACATAAAAGTGAGCTCATGTGACATAAATATATTGTATGATTTCACATAAGCTCTCACACTGATCCGATGTCACATAATCATAGGAATAGTCTCATAGATTGCTCTCGTATGCATCACGTAACTACCTTATGATTTAGTTCAAATCAAGCTCACATATAAACTTAGAGTACATACCTGTTTAACCTTTCGCATTGAATATATTTATAAGCAAATCTTATTACGAAGTCTTATAGCTTTAACCTCTACTCGGATTTATCAGCGAGACCTTTAGCTCAGACGAAATCTCCACATGAAGTTATCGGTTCTTACCCGGACAAAATCTCCACACGTGGTCATCGGGTCTTACCCGGACATAATCTCCACACGTAGTCATCGGGTCTTACCCGGAATATATTTCCAAGTTTCATGTACATTTAATCATATGTTACAACATTCGCATCGACTGTCATATTTGTAATTCATTTGCCTCATCAAATATCTAATAATACACACCTTTCACATTGGTCGTTCGGCCACAATATACGCACATCGCCTACATATTTCACACTAGCCATTCTGTAACACCCCTAACTCGTGACCGACGCCGGTGTCGGACACGAGGGGTTAACGAGACAAATCCTCTTAAAGTACCGACCAATTTGGCATTTCTGGACAGGCTAGAAAACTGCGTCACCGTCGCCTTAAAAATCATATCTCGAGTTTCAAAACTCGGAAACTGGTTTCGTAAATTTTCCCTGAATTTAGACTCATATACCCATCCATGGATTTATTTTTAGAATTTTTGGTTGGGCCAATTGGTACAGTTTATTAGTTAAAGTCACCCATGTTACAGGGATCGACTGCTCTGACCTCCGCGCGTTACAACTTGAATATCTTTCTGTAAAGGGCTTTAATACTGGTGCCGTTTGTTTCTAATGAAACTAGACTTAAAATGGAATCTGACATATAAGTCATGACTCCTAATTATTTCTGTATAATTTATGGTAAATTTTCAAAGTCGCGACAGGGGACCCAGAAACCGTTCTGACCCTGTCTCACGAGAACTTTAATATTTCCCAGTATACTGCTCATATGGTCGTTTCGTTTCGTCCATATAAAAATAGATTCATCAAGGTTCAGTTCCATAATTTACTCACTATTTAATTCTACTTCTACTATTTTTAGTGATTTTTCAATCTCATCTCACTGCTGCTGTCCGCAACAGTTACTGCAGAGACTATGCCAATTTCATGAATTTTTCCTTGGCCTTAATCATCCATCATACATGACACAAATTATGGCCACCTTAACAAAATTTGAGTTTCTAAGACTCGTGGCTATAGGTTCTAGCATCCCACTCGACGACCACATAGGCCATTTTCACATGGCTTAAAGTTTACAACCCACAATTCGACAAAATATAATAGCCTATACATGCCAAATGTTCTTCAACAACAAAAACAATACCACAAGATTTCAGCGGTGTGATGACTTCAATGACGGTTCCGAGCACGCAACAATACGAGTCCAAGAGACCTAAAATGGGTGACAAGAAAACACCGAGTGAGTTTACAACTCAGTAAGTCATAAGCATTCGTCAATCCACCGATAAAGTTACTACTACATGTACAACAAATGAGGCTAGGTACTCGTCCATATCGAATCTATACCATAATACCTCGGACCTTTCGGTCCAATCTCGCACCAATTCATACATCCACATTTCATATTCTACACAACAAGATAATCAAGCATTTTTACACATTAACTCATTTTCCAGCACAACCATACAATTTCAATCATCACATAGATTTAAGGCTTACCAAATTCAACCCCAAGCATGAACGTATTCTCTATTCGTCATGAGCTCGAGGTACTTACCGATCCGCTGTCCATACCCAATTCGATGGAGACACACCTCCATATATATAGAGTACGCACACACAAGTGCTTATTACTTGATTTCGCGCACTTAGTGCCACGTAATTTAAGCCCGCACACACAAGTGCCATACCCTCCGAGCTCGCACACCCAAAGGTCAGTATTTTTCAGCTTGCACACTTAGTGCCATATATTTCCAGCACGCACACTTAGTGCCGATCTCGTCACCGTACACACGTATTGCCCAAGACACTTAGTGCCGAAAGCAAACTTTCTACACATTTCACTATTTCTTTTACATTCAACAAATGTCATCACTCCATACACATACATTTTCATTTATATATATATATCATCCCATTAAACACAATTGCATAAATTTTACAATCATTTAAGCAATATCAAATACGTGCTTAATGACTTACCTCGTGTTGGGTAAAATAGTTCCAAGTCGGCTACTCGATGACCTTCGTCTTTCCCTTGCTTGATTCTCCTTCTTTAACTCCTTGAGCTTAATCAATAAATCACTAGTTTAACCATCTTGCTAAACATTCATAATTCAACTACACATGCATATGTATGCTTGTATATTCGGCAACCATTCTTACTAATCGCCCATTTGGTCGATTATACACCTAACCAAATATGCACCAAAAACTTGATTCAACATTACCTACATACTCACTTTAATGGCGAATATATATATATGTACAATGTCAACTAACATCTTTTAATCACCTAATTTCATCTCATGAACATTTAATCAAATTTTCCCAATCTAGCATATATTTTCACATCCATTTGTAACATCATGTACAAACACATATACACATATATCAAAACACAAATTTTACCTATCATGCAACAAGCATAAATCGCACTTATGAGCATGCCATGGCGAATACATCCCACACCATCCCCTTTCAATTTTTGGTCATGGTTAAACAAAGAAAACTCCATGTCTTACTCAAGAATGCTAAAAGAAATTTCAAGAGTAGTCAATCCATCATTACATGTATCATCAACAAGCTTCACATTTAGCATGCAATGGCTTTAACACAATATCAACCTTGGCCAAATACCATTTCTATGGCATAACAAGGATTTGAACCATGGGCTAACATGAACATCAAGTTAGCAACTAAAACATGCATGAATCTCATGACACAACCTCAAACATACCTTAATCTTGACACAAGTATGACCAAATCTCCTTCTAGTTCTCTTCTAAACCAAGCATGAAGCAAAAATCCTTCCTTTTTCCTTAGTATTTTCAGCCAAGATTTGAGAATGGATGAACAAATTTTTTCCTTTCTTTTTCCTCTACTCACGGCAACAAAGGGGGGCATCCATGCTCATTTTTTTTCATTTCTTTATTTTTTCTACATAATCCACTAACTAAACATGTTGGAAACATGTTCCTTGCCCATATTCTTGTCATGGCCGGCCACTCACCTTAGGAAGTGGGTTATTTGACATGCAAGGACAACTATTTTCCCACATGTATTAATAGGCCACCTTACAATTGCCTAGCACATTTCTAAATTTTCTCACATAAGTCCTATTTGATAAAAATTCACTTACTATTAACAAAATCCAAACACGAAATTTTCACACATGCATATATACATATAATGAGCATCAATTATGATGGTTAATTATTATTATGACTCGGTTTGGTGGTCCCGAAACCACTTTCCGACTAGGGTCGATTTAGGGATGTCACAACTCTCCCCACTTAGAAATTTTCGTCCCCAAAATCTTACCGTAAATAGGCTCGGGTATCGCTCTTTCATAGAGTCCTCAAGTTCCCAAGTGGCTTCTTCCATTCCGTGTTTATGCCACAACACCTTCACTAACGGGATTTTCCTATTGCGCAACTCTTTTACTTCACGCCTCATAATGCGAACCGGTTCCTCTTCATAGCTCAAATTAGGTGAATCTCAATCTCGGATGGAGCAATTACGCACGATGGATCGACCTATATCGTCAAGCATTGAGACATGAAAACGTTAGAATCCTTTCGAGTTCGGGGCAAAATTAATCGATATGCGATCGCCCAACTCGTTCGGATACTTCATATGGCCCGATAAACCTCGGACTCAATTTGCCCTTGCGACCAAATCTAAGCACCTTCTTCCAAGGTGAAACTTTGAGAAAGACCTTGTCTCCAACCCGATATTCAATATCTTTTCTTTTCAAATCCGCATACGACTTTTGGCGATCCGGCGACTTTCAAACTTTCACGAATTACTCGAACTTTTGCTCGGCATCCTTAACCAAATCAACCTCAAGAATTTACCTTCACTAAGTTCACCGAATAATGGGTACGGCATTTACGACCGTATAAAGCCTCGTAAGGCGCCATCTTAATACTTGATTGAAAGCTATTGTTGTAGCGAATTCAATCAAAGGCGGAATACTGCTTCCCATGAACCACTAAACTCAAGGATGCAACATCTCAACATATCCTCGAGTATTTGAATTATCCGTTCGGATTGACCATCGGTTTGGGGTGAAAACAAGTGCTAAAATGCGTTTGGTACCCAAAGCCTCTTGCAATTTCTTCCAAAACCGCGACGTAAATCTTGGGTCTCTATCCGACACGATAGAAATAGGTACCCCATGCAATCGAACAATTTGGGAGACGATAATTCGCCAACTTATCGAGCGTAAAATCCGTGCGGACAGGGATAAAATGAGCAGACTTGGTCAGTCTATCAACAATGACCCAAACCGAGTCTTTCTTATTCTGAGTCAATGGTAACCCAGACACAAAGTCCATTGTTACTCGATCCCATTTCCATTCGGGTATCATGATCGACTGAAGTAATCCCGATGGCACTTGATGTTCCACTTTCACTTGTTGACATATCAGACACCTTGAAACAAATTCAGAAATGTCTCGTTTCATACCGGGCCACCAAAATTGGCGTTTCAGGTCATTGTACATTTTAGTACTACCCGGTGGATTGACATTCGACTACAATGGGCTTCATTTAGAATTATCGAAATAAGTTCAATTCTTTGGAACACACAGACGACTTCGAACCTCAAACAATCGTCATCATCAATTTGAAACTCGATTCCTTGTTCGAACACACTCATTTCGTTTTGCAAGCAACTCATCGTCGACTTTCGAGCTTCACGAATTTGACATATCAATAATGGTTTGGCTTTCAATTCAGCTACTAACACATTGTCGGGTAGGATAGACAAGTGTACATTCATCGTCATAAAGCAAACAAGTGATTTCGGCTTAAGGCATCCGCAACCACATTAGCCCTTCCCGGTGATAATCAATGACGAGCTCATAATCTTTTAACAACTCGAGCCATCGCCTTTGTCGCAGATTTAAGTCTCTTTGGGTCATCAAATATTTGAGACTTTTGTGATCCGAATACACATGGCACTTCTCACCAATTAAGTAATGTCGCCATATCTTTAAGGCGAATACGATGGCAGCCAATTCGAGATCATGGGTCGGATAATTTTTCTCATGTGGCTTTAATTGCCTCGACGCATAAGCCACAACTCGCCCTTCTTGCATCAATACGCAACCCAATCCAAGTAGGGATGCGTCACTATAAATGACAAACTCTTTGCCCGATTCGGTTGCACTAGAATTGGGGCTTCATCAAATAAGCTTTCAGTTGATCGAAACTTTTCGACATTTCTCCGTCCATTCGAACTTAACATCCTTTTGGAGTAAGCCGTCATTGGCGTGGCTATCGTCGAGAAACCTTTACAAATCGTCGGTAATAACCGCAAGCCCCAAAAGCTCCTAACTTCGGTAACATTCCTCGGTGGTTTCCAATCGACTATGGCGAAATTTTGTTCGGGTCCACCACGACACCGATCACGGACACCACGTGCCCCAAAAGCTAACCTCTTTCAACCAAAATTCACATTTATTGAACTTTGCGTATAATCGCTTATCTCGTAAGATTTGCAACACTAGCCTCGGTGTTCAAAGATGTTCGGTTTCATCTCCGAATAGACCAAAATGTCGCCGATAAATACAACTACGAACCGATCCAAGTATGGCCTGAAAATTCTATTCATTAAATCCATAAACACCGCAGGGCATTAGTGAGCCCAAACGGCATCACCAAGAATTCGTAGTGACCGTACCTCGTTCTAAAAGCGCTTGGGTATGTCCGATTCTCGGACCCTCAACCGATAGTACCCGACCTCAAATCTATCTTTGAAAACACCGAGGCTCCCTTTAATTGATCAAACAAATCGTCAATTCGTGGCAATGGATATTTATTCTTTATCGTCACTTTATTGAGTTGACGATAGTCGATGCACAACCTCATGGTTCCGTCCTTCTTCTTCACAAACAATACAGGTGCACCCATGGAGAAAAACTCGGTCGAGCGAAACCTCTATCCGTCAATTCTTGCAATTGAACCTTCAATTCCTTTAATTCCGTTAATGCCATACGATACGGGCTATTGAAATCGGCGTAGTACCGGTACAACCGATGTCAATTCCACTTCTCGAACCGGTGGCAATGCCGCAGAACTCCTCGGAAAAACATCTGAATACTCACAAACCACTGGTACCGATTCGAGTTTTCTTTCCGTCTCTTTACTTCCAAACACATACGCAAGGTATGTTTCACACCCTTTTTCACATATCTCCGGCGGTCATAGAAGATATTATCATTGGCGCTCCTTTTAAATCGAGAGACTCGACTCGGACTACCTCATTATTTGCACTCCTCAAATCAATGGTTTTCCTTTGCGATCCACCATTGCATCATGTACGGTCACCAATCCATACCAAGAATAACATCGAATTCATGAAATGGTAGAAGCATCGGATCGGTAGGAAAGCAGATTCTCGAATTATTAGGGGCATCTCTTGCACACTTTATCAACAAGCACGTATTGACCCAAAGGGTTTGACACTCGAATTACGAACTCAGTAGACTCAACAGGTAGAGTCTTACTGGATGCTAAGGTTTCACATACATATGAGTTAGTAGAGCCGGGGTCAATCAATGCAATCACAATAGTATCAAAGAGAGTAAAAGTACCAGTGATAACGTCAGGGGAGGATGCCTCCTCTCGTGCGCGGATGGCATATGCTCTAGCAGGAGCACGGGTCTCGGATCGGACGGTCAGTATTAGAGGCTCCTCTCGATTACCACCCCTACCTCCAGAGATTCTCGGGGCCTACCTCCAAATTGTCGTTCCACTAGGTCTTGCACCTTGCGTCTTATTCCTCTCATCTAGCTCCGTGCAATCTCTAATGAAGTGGTCCTTGAACCGCATCCATAACAGCCCTATTAATGAGACTTACCCCAACATTCACCTAGGTGTCGTCTTCCACATTGGGGGCATTCAGGTCTCTCTTGACGATTATTGCCCACGCTTAGCTATCAAGTAGCTCGAGTCCGTCAATGGTCTGGGCTCTAATGGAAATTCCATGATCGTCCTCGACTTCTTGGTGTCCTCCCGAACCTCTTTACAGCCGAGAATGGAGCTTTACTCGTCGATCTTTTACGGTAATCTCTTGCTTCAAATTCAGCCTTCTTCTTCTCCTTCCCAAGTTCTTCCGCCTTGCGTGCTCGTTCGACTAGTGTCACGAACTCCTTTATCTCCAAAATTCCCACTAGTAACTTTAACTCTTCATTCAATCCTTCTTCAAATCTTTTGCACATCGCAACCTCATCAGCCACACACTCCGAGCATACCGACTAAGTCTTACGAACTCATGTTCAGTATTCGATAAGGTCATCCGCCTTGCTTGAGTTCCAAAAATTCCTTACGCTTCGATCGATGAACTGTTGACTAATGTATTTCTTTCGAAATTGGATTGAAAGAAATCCCAAGTAACTCGTTCATTTGGGACTATGGAAATTAAAGTCCTCCACCAATAGTAAGTGAGTCTCAGAACAAGGATATAGCACACTTAAGACATTCATCGGTGTGCATGACAGTTCATCTAACACTCTAATGGTGTTATCGAGCGAACTCGGCCTTTTCGGCATCATCAAGAACTATGGCCTTGAACTCCTCGCCCCACGCTTCCTAATCAAGTCCACGGTGGTTTACTCAGCCTCACGGGATCGAATCGGAGGCATTGCGGGCTCTTGGGGTGGAGTATTTAAATTCGGGAATGGTTGGACAGCCGGGTTGGTTCGGGCATATTATGCGACCCACTCATTCATCATGGTGAAGAAGGCTTGTTTCGCCCTTCATTTTGATTATTCGCGGATGATGAGGCCCAACGGCGGTGTCCCTTGCGCAGGAGCAGCCGCTACACTTTCAACGTCATCCGCCAAGGGTCTCTCTACCCGGGTTCCATTGCTAATCAAAACAAAAATTCCAACCGTCAAGTCATCACATTATTAAGTGCTAACAATTTGGCATGTATAGCTAGACTCACACGCGCTATGGTAGTCCTAGAACCGACTAAACCATAGCTCTGATACCAATAAAATTGTAACACCCCTAACTTGTGACCGACGCCGGTGTCGGACACGAGGGGTTAACGAGACAAATCCTCTTAAAGTACCGACCAATTTGGCATTTCTGGACAGGCTGGAAAACTGCGTCACCGTCGCCTTAAAAATCATATCTTAAGTTTCAAAACTCGGAAACTGGTTTCGTAAATTTTCCCTGAATTTAGACTCATATACTCATCCATGGATTTATTTTTAGAATTTTTGGTTGGGCCAATTGGTACAGTTTATTAGTTAAAATCACCCATGTTACACGGATCGACTGCTCTGACCTCCGCGCATTACAACTTGAATATCTTTCTGTACAGGGCTTTAATACTGGTGCTGTTTGTTTCTAATGAAACTAGACTCAAAATGGAATCTGTAAATATAAGGCATGACTCCTAATTCTTTCTGGATAATTTATGGTAAATTTTCAAAGTCGCGACAGGGGACCCAGAAACCGTTCTGGCCCTGTCTCACGAGAACTTTAATATTTCCCAGTATACTGCTCATATGGTCGTTTCGTTTCGTCCATATAAAAATAGATTCATCAAGGTTCAGTTTCATAATTTACTCACTATTTAATTCTACTTCTACTATTTTTAGTGATTTTTCAATCTCATCTCACTGCTGCTGTCCGCAACAGTTACTGCAGTGACTATGCCAATTTCATGAATTTTTCCTTGGCCTTAATCATCCATCATACATGACATAAATTATGGCCACCTTAACAAAATTTGAGTTTCTAAGACTCGTGGCTATAGGTTCTAGCATCCCACTCGACGACCACATAGGCCATTTTCACATGGCTTAAAGTTTACAACCCACAATTCGACAAAATATAATAGCCTATACATGCCAAATGTTCTTCAACAACAAAAACAATACCACAAGATTTTAGCGGTGTGATGACTTCAACGACGGTTCCGAGCACGCAACAATACGAGTCCAAGAGACCTAAAATGGGTGACAAGAAAACACCGAGTGAGTTTACAACTCAGTAAGTCATAAGCATTCGTCAATCCAATCGATAAAGTTACTACTACATGTACAACAAATGAGGCTAGGTACTCGTCCATATCGAATCTATACCATAATACCTCGGACCTTTCGGTCCAATCTCGTACCAATTCATACATCCACATTTCATATTCTACACAACAAGATAATCAAGCATTTTACACATTAACTCATTTTCCAGCACAACCATACAATTTCAATCATCACATAGATTTAAGGCTTACCAAATTCAACCCCAAGCATGAACGTATTCTCTATTCGTCATGAGCTCGAGGTACTTACCCGATCCGCTGTCCATACCCAATTCGATGGAGACACACCCTCCATATATATAGAGTACGCACACACAGTGCTTATTACTTGATTTCGCGCACTTAGTGCCACGTAATTTAAGCCCGCACACACAAAGTGCCATACCCTCCGAGCTCGCACACCCAAGGCCGTATTTTTCAGCTTGCACACTTAGTGCCATATATTTCCAGCACGCACACTTAGTGCCGATCTCACACCGTACACACGTATTGCCCGACACTTAGTGCCGAAAGCAAACTTTCTACACATTTCACTATTTCTTTTACATTCAACAAATGTCATCACTCCATACACATACATTTTCATTTATATATATATATCATCCCATTAAACACAATTGCATAAATTTTACAATCATTTAAGCAATATCAAATACGTGTTAATGACTTACCTCGTGTTGGGTAAAATAGTTCCAAGTCGGCTACTCGATGACCTTCGTCTTTCCCTTGCTTGATTCTCCTTCTTTAACTCCTTGAGCTTAATCAATAAATCACTAGTTTAACCATCTTGCTAAACATTCATAATTCAACTACACATGCATATGTATGCTTGTATATTCGCAACCATTCTTACTAATCGCCCATTTGGTCGATTATACACCTAACCGAATATGCACCAAAAACTTGATTCAACATTACCTACATACTCACTTTAATGGCGAATATATATATATATGTACAATGTCAACTAACATCTTTTAATCACCTAATTTCATCTCATGAACATTTAATCAAATTTTCCCAATCTAGCATATATTTTCACATCCATTTGTAACATCATGTACAAACACATATACACATATATCAAAACACAAATTTTTACCTATCATGCAACAAGCATAAATCGCACTTATGAGCATGCCATGGCCGAATACATCCCACACCATCCCCCTTTCAATTTTTGGTCATGGTTAAACAAAGAAAACTCCATGTCTTACTCAAGAATGCTAAAAGAAATTTCAAGAGTAGTCAATCCATCATTACATGTATCATCAACAAGCTTCACATTTAGCATGCAATGGCTTTAACACAATATCAACCTTGGCCAAATACCATTTCTATGGCATAACAAGGATTTGAACCATGGGCTAACATGAACATCAAGTTAGCAACTAAAACATGCATGAATCTCATGACACAACCTCAAACATACCTTAATCTTGACACAAGTATGACCAAATCTCCTTCTAGTTCTCTTCTAAACCAAGCATGAAGCAAAAATCCTTCCTTTTTCCCTTAGTATTTTCAGCCAAGATTTGAGAATGGATGAACAAATATTTTCCTTTCTTTTCCTCTACTCACGGCAACAAAGGGGGGCATCCATGCTCATTTTTTTCATTTCTTTATTTTTTCTACATAATCCACTAACTAAACATGTTGGAAACATGTTCCCTTGCCCATATTCTTGTCATGGTCGGCCACTCACCTTAGGAAGTGGGTTATTTGACATGCAAGGACAACTATTTTCCCACATGTATTAATAGGCCACCTTACAATTGCCTAGCACATTTCTAAATTTTCTCACATAAGTCCTATTTGATAAAAATTCACTTACTATTAACAAAATCCAAACACGAAATTTTCACACATGCATATATACATATAATGAGCATCAATTATGATGGTTAATTATTATTATGACTCGGTTTGGTGGTCCCGAAACCACTTTCCGACTAGGGTCGATTTAGGGATGTCACACATTCGGCTTTACCACATATACATATCTCATATATATATTTCACATTGACCATTCGGCTTTACCACATATGCATATCTCATACATATTTCACATTAGCCATTCGGCTTTACCACATATACATATCTCATACATATTTCACATTAGCCATTCGGTTTTGCCACATATATGCATGTTCATATTCACCACATTGGCCATTCGGCCTTATCACACATATGCATGCTCACATTCATCACATTGGTCATTCGGCCTTATCACATATATGCATGCTCACATTCATCACATTGGCCATTCGGCCTTATCTCATATATACACATTCACATTCATCACATAAAATCCTAAATCAAAATATAAATTTTCATGTATTCACATCACAATTATCCAAATATACTAGACATACCACATATTCTATCATGTATACACTTTGTCTTGGCCGAATCTACATCAATCATTTTCCAATGAATAATTCAATTTCACGCCATACTATCATTTCATATTCGAATACTCATAAACTTACAATTTCACAAATTTTAATATCAAAGATCCGTCTAACACTCATATATCATTTTACAATATCACAATTTAGAATTCACGTATGGGTTTAATCAATAGCTTATGAGCAACTAAAACAAGTTTTATCCATGTTTACAACAAAATCATATATTCACTACGAGCTGTTTTCCTGAGCAATAGTCACTAAATTATTTATAACTGGAGCTACAAAACTCCAAATCACTTGCCGTTAATTTTCCCTGAATATAGACTTGTATATCTTCCATCCATAAAATTTCCAGAATTTTAGGTTTGGCCAATCAATACCATATTTTTCTTAAAGTTTCCCCTATTTCACTATTTGACTAATCTGACCACTCTTCACTACGAATCAAATTTTTCATTGTACAGAATTCATAATGTGTTCTATTTGATTTAATTTGAAACTAGACTCATTAAGGAGTCTAAGCATATAAATCTTATCTTATAACCATTTTTGTGCAAATTATAATGATTTTCCAAAAACAGAACAGGGGATTTCGGAGTCATTCTGACACTACCCCACACAACTTTAAATATCTCTTTATAGAAAATTTCTTTGCTTCCACGGTCTCTTTTATAAGAAACTAGACTAACTAAGATTTGATTACATATTTTATTCAGCCTATAATTCCACACCAACAATTTATAGTGATTTTCTAAAATCACGTTACTGCTGCTGTCCAAAGCAAATTATTACAATTTGCTCTTAAACTTCCAAGTCCAAACACTTATGAACTTACCATTTGAGTTTAAGACATATCATGGCCACATCATATCTTATTAAATCAACTCATTATGTCCTATTATGATTGTATTTACTCAATGTTTAATCACTTAAAACTTACCTCGGAAGTTGCCGAACGATTACGACGGCTATTCAATCACTTTTTTCTTTCCCTTATCCAACTTTGATCCTCTAGGCTCTTGAGCTAAATCAAACAATTTACTTCCCAAATTAAACATAGTCATACGACATCCATATACATTTTATACTAGCGAAATGTACCATCAAGATATACTTTACTCAAATAATTTACATTGGCCGATCATGTATAATGTTTTGTAGCTTAATAAATTTATCATACATTATGTATTCATAATATTTGTGCAGCGAATTATCCATGGTCATACACACAATCAAAAATAAATACCAAATTTTCATATCCTTTATGCCCTAAGCGAATACACTTGTCATGTTCACCTACATTTTCAAGTACAACATTCTCATATTCGCATTAGTATCAAGCATAATAGCCAATTCTTCCCACCATTTCCAAACCATTTCATCAATGCAATCATACCATTACAAATCAACTTAAAATAACCATATCTAATAATCAAATACCTATAGCATTGCACATTTCTCACATAGCAAGTATAACTAAATTCATTATTAATATATATATATATATATCTAAACACTTAACTACAAGATTTAATCACCATTATCAAATCATAAAACAGCTTATAACCATCATCTATATTTACTTCACATAAACCGAAATAACCATTACATCATCTTTAAAACACTTAGCATTTTACCCATTTAATCAAGCCAAATCTCAAGACCATTCCATCACACAAATTATACCATAAATCATACTTACAATTTAAGTTAATGCATGACCGAAAATCACCATCATTAACATCATTATCAAACCAAAACCAAAACACATCTATCATCCGTATACCAAGCTTACCAAAACAAACTACTATGAGTTTCAAGCTTATTGACCGAATCTCAAACCTCAAAATTCTAAGTTTAATCTATGGGATGAGTAGAGTTTGAACTAATCATCTCAAACATGCATAGAGTTTCAAGAATCATTCAATACATACCTCATTCTAGCCATCTTCTAAGCCAAAAATCAAAGCAACCAAACTTTCTTCTCCCTCCCTTTAGGCTACGGCAATGGAGGACAAGGATCAACCAACTTTTGATTCAATTTTCTCTATGACCGAATGCACATACCTTAAATTTTTAGCTTGCTATCTTGCCGAAATCCTCAAAACATATTTCTTCTTTCTTTCTCAAACATTCGGCAAGAACAAGGTAAGGGTGTATGGCTCCCTTTCTTTTTTAATACTTATTTCCTATTATAAAACCATGTAGTCATTATAATATTAATACAAAATGCATATATTTTGTATCCCATACCATCATGGCCGGCCACTTCCTCTAAAGTGGGGAATTTGACATCAAGACCATTATTTTCAATACATACTTTAATAGACCCTTATAGATTAACCTATCACCTTTCAAAAATGTCACACATAAGTCCTATTAACTAAATTCACATGCAATTTACTAAATCGAAGCTTAAAACTTTCACACATTCATATTCACATATAATAAACATAAAATATGACGACTAATTATTTTTATGACTCGATTTTGTGGTCCCGAAACCACTTTTCGACTAGGGTCAAATTAGGGGTGTCACATTACCTAACAAATAAAAGGTCTGTTCAGGAAGACTGCCTAATTCTCCAGAAATGATTAATTTAAATCATCTAATTGTTAGGCTACTCCCATTTTGCTCGCCACTACTATAGGAATTGCTTTTGCTTTCTTTTCCTCCGGCTACTAAGATGTTTCAATTTGCCAGGTTGTCTCTTGTTTGCCCATGGATTCAGTAGCAGTTCGAAAGGTTGACCTATTCGAGAATCTCTAGATCCACGCTTATTTTCAAATCCCCAAAGCATTTCATCGCTTACTACGCCCTTCCTCGCTTCTGGGTGCCTAGGTATCCACCGTAAGCCTTTCCTCGTTTGAACCTCGCCCTTAACTTTACTTTACTTTAATTTAAGGCTATGCCATCCTAAGGTGCTGCTAAATGAAATGGAAGGATTTTATCAACGTCTATGAATGATAAATGGTCTAATTACCTTCTAAGGACCATTAATTTAAAATTTCATAACAATTTGACACCTCTAACATGTAGAACTCAACTTTTGCACTTTTTTAATTTAGTCCTTTTTGCTAAATTGAGTGCCCAAATGTCTAAATTTTCGAACAAAATTTTCACGAAATTATTTTGTAAAATTGTAAACCATGAAAATGTAATAAAAATAAATTTTTCTACGTCAAATTCGTGGTCCCAAAACCACTTTCCTACTAGGCCCAAAATCGACTGAGTAAATAAAAGAGAAAGGCTGAGTTTGAGGCTAGAGACTCAAGAAAAAGACCGATGAATAAGTCATTTCAATCTTTGTCAAAGAAATCGAGGGATTTGTATACTCGTTCAAATGCTTCAGTTGGGTATCCCAATAGAGATTGTGGGAAGCAACATTCGGGTTCTAAGGCCCAAACTACGTTAATAGCGAGCATTGAAAATGCTAGGTCAAATAGACCTGAATGTCAATATTGTGGTAGACGACATCCCGGTGAATATAGGATAAATAACCGAGCTTGCTTCAAATGTGGCTCTCAAGATCACTTCATTCAAGATTGCCCTGAAATGACTAAGAAAGATAGTTTTTAGAATGTGAGTCGAGTAATACTTCCACTAGAGAGAGGCCACCTAGAAATACTAGAAGTAGGAACAGTAGCAGAGGTGTGACGAAAGAGTTAACTGCAAGATCAGAGGTCAGAGCACTTGTTAGAACTTATATTATTCATGCTCGTGAAGATGCATCATCGCTTGATGTTATCACTGGTACATTTTCTCTCAATGATACTAATGTAGTTGCATTGATTGATCCTGGGTCGACTCATTCTTATATCTGCGTGAATCTAGTATCTAGTAAGAATTTGCCTGTTGAGTCTACTGAGTATGAGATTAAAGTGTCGAATCCCTTAGGAAAATATGTTTTAGTTGATAAAGTTTGCAAGAGTTGTCCTTTAATGATTCGGGGTCACTATTTTCTGGCTGACTTAATGCTTTTACCGTTTGATGAGTTCAATGTAATTCTTGGAATGGATTGGTTGACTCTACATGATGTCGTAGTGAATTACAGACGAAAAATTATTGAATTGAAATGTCAAAATAATGAAATTCTTCGGATTGAATCAGATGAGTCGGGTGAGTTGCCTATTGTGATTTCGTCAATGTCGGCTCAAAGGTATGTAAGAAAAGGTTGTGAGGCTTATCTTGCATATGTATTGAATACGAAGGAGTCTAAATTGAAGATTGAATCTATGTCGGTAGTTTGTGAATACCCGGATGTGTTTCTAGAAGAGTTGCCTAGATTACCACCAGTCAGAGAGGTTGAATTTACTATTGATTTGGTATCGGGAACTTTACCGATATCGATAGCTTCGTATTGAATGGCTTCGATTGAATTGAAAGAATTGAAGTCTCAGTTGCAAGAGTTGACAGATAAGGGTTTTACGAGACCGAGTTTTTCTCCCTGGGGTGCACCAGTGTTATTCATTAAGAAGAAAGACGGATCAATGAGACTTTGTATCGATTATCGACAGCTTAACAAGGTTACAGTAAAGAACAAGTATCCTTTACTGAGGATTGATGATTTGTTCGATCAGTTGAAAGGGGCAATAATTTTCTTGAAGATAGATTTGAGGTCCAGCTATTATCAGCTGAGAGTTAAAGACTCGAATGTGCCAAAAACCGTGTTCAGAATGAGGTATGACCATTATAAATTTCTTGTTATCCCTTTCAGATTAACTAATGCTCCTATCGTTTTTATAAACTTTGATGAATCAAATTTTTTGACTGTATTTAGATAAGTTTGGGGTTGTGTTTATTGATGACATTTTGATTTATTCCTGAAATGAGTTTGAGCATACCGAACATTTAGGAATTGTATTACAGACTTTGAGAGATAAGAAATTATTTGCTAAGTTTAACAAAAGTGAGTTTTGGCTCCGAGAAATTGGATTTTTGGGACATATTGTTTCAGTGGAAGGTATACAGGTTGATCCGAGTAAGATTTCAATAGTTGTTGATTAGAAACCACTGAGGAATGTATTTGAATTTAAAAGCTTTTTAGGCTTAGCTGGTTATTATCGACGCTTTGTTAAGGGATTTTCGATGATTGCTACACCTATGACAAAATTATTACGAAAGGATGTGAAATTCGAGTGGTTTGAGAAATGTCAAAAGAGTTTTGAACAATTGAAAGCGTTGCTAAAAAATGCATCAATATTTGTGCAACCTGGGTCGAGAAAAGAGTATGTGATTTATAGCGACGTGTTACTGAATGGTTTTGGTTGTGTGTTGATGCAAGAGGGCAAAGTGATGGCTTACGCCTCGAGACAATTGAAACCGCATGAGAAGAAATATCTGATGCACAACTTGGAATTGGCTGCCATTGTGTTTGCTTTAAAAAATTGGCGACACCATTTATTCAGTGAAAAGTGACATATCTTTATCGATCATAAGAGCTTAAAGTAATTGATGACTCAAAAAGACTTGAATCTGGGACAACGGAGATGGCTTGACCTATTAAAAGATTATGAGTTGGTAATCGATTATCATAATGTAGTCATCGATACTTTAAGTAGGAAATGTTTGTTTGCCTTGAGAGCAATGAGTACGTGACTAACTTTATCTAGTGATGTTTCAATTCTAGCAAAGTGAAAAGCTAGACCGGTATTTCTTCAGCAAATTTGTGAAGCTAAAAAATGTGATGAAGAACTTCAAGCTAAAAGAGTTCAGCGCGAATCGATTAGTGATTCAGGCTATCAGTTTGGGGCTGATAATTGTTTGATGTTTCGAGGTAGGATTTGTGTACCGAGAAATACCGAGCTTATTCAGAAAATTCTTCACGAGGCACACAGTGGTTGTCTATCTGTTCATCCAGGAAGTATGATGATGTATAATGATTTGAAGAAATTGTATTGGTGGTCGGGTATGAAACGAGATATTTCTGAATTTGTATCGAGATGTTTAATTTGTCAACAAGTAAAGGCCAAACATCAAGTACCTTCGGGTTTACTTCAACCAGTGATGATTCCTGAGTGGAAATGGGACAAAATTACGATGGATTTTGTAACTGGATTACCTCTGACTCTGAAGAAGAAAGATGCTGTTTGAGTTGTTGTTGATAGATTGACAAAATCGGCCCATTTTATTTCGGTAAGTACCGACTATCCACTTGATAAGCTAGCTGAATTGTACATTGCTGAGATTGTTAAATTGTATGGGGTGCCTATTTCTATTATTTCGGATAGAGATTCGAGGTTTACGTCTCAATTTTGGAAAAAGTTTCAAGAGGCTTTGGGCACAAAGTTGAACTTTAGTACCGCATTTCATCTGCAAACTGACGGTCAATCTAAAAGAACGATTTAGGTTCTCAAAGATATGCTTCACTGTTGTGTTTTAGAGTTCGAAGGTCGCTGGGAAAAATATCTACCTTTCGTCGAATTTGCTTATAACAACTATTTTCAATCGAGTATAAAGATGGAACCTTATGAGGCATTGTATAGTTGCAAGTGTCGAACTCCATTGTACTGGACCAAGCTCAGTGAGAGACAGATTCACGGGGTTGATTTGGTTAGAGAAACCGAAGAAAAAGTAAGAGTAATTCGTGATTATTTTAAAATAGCTTCGAATAGACAGAAATCGTATGCGGATCTAAAACAAAAGGAAATTCAATTTCATGTCAGTGATAAGGTATTTCTGAAATTGTCTCCGTGGAAGAAAATTCTTAGATTCAGTCGCAAGGGTAAACCGAGTCTGCATTTTATTGGTCCGTGTGAGGTTATTGAAAGAATAGGGCCGGTGGCATATAGGTTAGCTTTGCCGTCGGAGTTAGAAAGGATCCAGAATTTATTTCATGTGCCAATGTTGCAACGATATCGATCAGATCCATTGCATGTAATCTCACCATCAGAGATTGAGATTGGACCCGATATGACATACGGTGAAGAACAGATCAAAGTGTTAGCTCAAGTGGTTAAACAGTTGAGAAATAAAAGTATAGCTCTAGTGAAAGTTTTGTGGCAACGACACAGGGTCAAAGAGGCTACGTTGGAACCTGAGGAAGCTATGAGAAAACAGTACGCAAACTTATTTTCTGGTAAGATTTTCGGGGACGAAAATCCCTAAATGGGGAGAGTTGTAACAGCTCATTTTTAGGCCAAATTGGAATAGTGGTTACCTCAAATATGAAGTAGAAATATTTATTTTATTATTTTTAAGGTCTACAGCATGATAGAACAATTGTGTGAAAATTACGTTAAGAAATTTTATCGATTGAGTGCTCAATTTTACTAGAAGGACTAAATTGCAATAGGTGTAAAATTTGAGTTCTATAGGCTAAAGGTAGTAAATTGTTATGAAATTCTAAATTAGAGGTCTTTAAATGGTAATTAGACCATTATACTATAGTATGAACAAAAATAGACATGGTTAGGGAAAAATTTCTAAGTTTAAGTGAAATGCATTTTGGTAATCTAGTAAATAAAGACAAAATTAACAAATAAAAGTGTCCAACTTCTTCAATTTAGTCCCCCATAGTAAAAAATTTCAAGAGAAGACATAGCTAGGGTTTGACCAAGCTTCCAAGCTTGATTGTAAGTCCATCTTTGTCCCAATTTTTAATGATTTTTACGTTTTTGTGAATGTTGTAACTTGATCTAGCTATTCTAAGGACTAATTTGAAAGAAATTCAAAGTCTAAAATTTTACCCATGTTGAATAAGCTTGTATTTTGATGTTTAATTGTAGAAAATGCATGTTTGTTGTTAGTGAATAAATGTATTTTGATGAAAATGTCAAAAAGGGACCTAATCGTAAAAGGTTGTAAAATGTGTGGTAAAATGTGAATAAATGTGGGCTGTCATGAGCATGAAAAAGGTTAGTCTAGGCTTGGGTAATGAAGAAATCGAATGAAAATCATTTTACGAGTCTAGGAACTAAAATGTAAAATGTTAAAATTTTAGGGGCAAAAATGTAATTTTTGCTATAGTGTGTTTTTGGGTTGAATTGAATAATATGATGATTAAATAAGTTAAATTTGATATTACAGATCAAGAAAAATGAAGTTCAAGTTTAGACAGGGGAAAGAACAAGGTTGTGGACTAAATTGAACTAATAGTTGTTTTTGTAACTGAGGTAAGTTCGTATGTTAAATAAGCTTTAATATAATTGTATTTAAATACTTTAATATTGCATGAACTGTATGATTGATTTTGTGGACGAGTTTAAATTCTACGGTCACGTTTGACGACGACTTGGTAAACGAGAAATCCCAATCGAACCTTGGGAATAAATTAGGATACTAGTGACATGTCACTAGGGTTTTATGTTATGTGATTCCAGGTGCTGGTCCTATACGTCCTATTGGTGGCTGAGTATACTGGCATATTTTGTAGATACTTGACAGCTTATGTGAGCAGCACCTTGTAGTTACGTCTCGACTAACAACTTGTGTGAGCAAGCCAGTTAATGGCTCGAGAGCGAGCACTTATGTGTTATAAGATAGAGGTAGCAATGGCTACCTATGTGGCACCTTGTGTGCAAGGTTTCTCGAGTATCCAAATTTATTATTCCGAGTGGTCCATTGGGTATGACAACGATCAGACTAAGTATGAAATTATTACGAGATGGTATAGGTATGTACTCAAAGTTTATGATTATTATTTCGTGAAATGACGATCTCAAGGTAAGTTGTGATGGAAGTGAATTATGATCATGAAGTTATGGTAAATTATATTATCTTATGTTATATCACTTGCATGATTAATGATTAATGTATGGTGGGGTTTGCTTATTTCTTACATACAAGCTTACTAAGCTATATAGCTTACTCCGTTTATTTTCCATGTTTTATAATGCCGCCAAACTAGCTCGGATTGGGGATCGTCAGAGATTCGCCTAACACGATCAAAACTATCATTTTGGGTATTGATGAAATTTAGCCTTTTAAGTATATGGCATGCATAGGGACTTATTTTTCTATATGTGTCATTAAGAATTTGGACAAATGTATTTGTTTGTAATTGTCAAAGGATTGATGTGGCACTTGGCCATGTAACTTGGCTCATTTTGGTTGAATTGGTTGTAAGCTTATATGTTACATATATGTATGTATGTGCCAATGCTTTGTTGGTGATATGGTTTTTCAATGCTTAGTAAATGGTTGAATGTGGCTCTTTAGTTTTGTTGTGGTTAAGTTGGTATTTTGATATGCTGGAAGACTTAAACAAAACTTTGCTTGAAGAAGGTATTGGTGTTGATACTTGTGGTTGTGAGATTGGTATGATTTGGTTTAGTGGAGTGTGATGTTGTAAGTATGTTAAGTGTTGTCAATGAAATGATATGCTCTAGCCATGATTGTGGATCTTTTGGTTAATTAAGCATGCCATGAATTGTGCCATTGAATTGGTGTAAGTGTGGGTGTAAATGAGGGTGGCAAATGGCTTGGTAAATAGCTTTTATTTTGTTCACATGGGTAGACACACGGGCGTGTGTCTAGGTCGTGTGTGACACACAGTTTGCCCCATGGGCATGTGTTCCGGTAGTGTGTCCCCTGCACCTAAATTTTTAGAAACAGAATGCTCAGAATTGAGCACACAAGCAGAGACACGGGCGTGTGTCTCAACAGTGTGAGGGACACGGCCTCAGGCACGGGGCGCGTGTCCTGACCGTGGGAAGTTTGCACCTATTTTATGAAAATTTAATTATCCACATGGCCTAGTACATGGGCTGTGACTTGGCCGTGTGACTTCAATTTGTTCATGACTTGCAATTCAGAGAGTTACATGGGTTAGGGACATGGGCGTATGTGACCACACGGCCTGCCTACACGAGCGTGTGACCCCTCTTTATAGCAAAAATTTTTTAAGTTTTGTAAAAATTTCCCGAGTTGTTGGTTTAGTCTCTAACCACTTCCAAAGCATGTTTTGAGCCTTTTAGGCTCGTATTAGGGACTTTATGATTGAATGCAAATGATTTTAATTTGGATGCAAATTTATGACTTGATATTGTATGTTTGCTTGTGATGTGAGTCCGGTAATACCTCGTATCTTGTTCCGGCGTTGAATACAGATAAGGGGTGTTATAGTATGTCAGGATACTTACAAAGAGCTTTGGTAATGTGCAACAAATGCAAAATCACTATTGATTAGGATACTCGCAGGAACTATATATATCAGCATGCTCAAGAGGTTATATCAGGATTACTCGTCCGAGCTAAATCCCATGTGCAGCATATGAAGATTCACATTTATGTACAGGAAATCATACATATCTATCGATTTTCATTGTTCCAACAGAACTTAACATTTTAAATATATTTCCAATCATGAAATCATTTCATGTATTTATAACATTCCATAATTCACATAAACATATATCATATTCAACAAACAATTTAACATGTTAATATGCATAAACAAGTTACACAAACTTATCTCAATAATAAATTGTACAATAAAATCTACTAATCTGAAACTTTCTCTTTTCCTCGATCTAGCTTTGAATTTGAGTTATCCGGATTTATATAAATGAATTTAATCATCAATTTCTCACATTTCATATTCTATTAAACTCAATTTTCATCCTAGACAAAATTATCATTTTGCCCGTAAGCTTTCCATAAATTCCAATTTTGTCCCTAGGCTCAGAATATGGAATTCATGAAATTTACTTCTTATTCCAAGCCTAACCAAAATTTTTTCTTCAATTTTCACTACTTTACAATTTAGTCCCTAAATCACAATTTCATCAAAATTCACTTTGTAAAAGTTGTTTATCAAACAACAACCTTTCATTTTCTACCAAAAATTTTAAAATTTCAGCATATTCATCCATGGCATAACTTTTATACTTTGATAACTTTTCAAATTAATCCCCCAAATAGATGAAATAGACTATCCCGATTTCAAAAATATAAAAATTACTAAAAAGGGGACAAGATTACTTACCCAATTAAGCCAATAAAGTTTGCTTTCTCTTTTGTAGGACTTCCATATATTTTAGGGAAGAAGATGACATAAAATAAGATGATATTTTCTTTTTAATTATTTATCATCTTTTAATTAATTCAATTTCCAATTTAGTCCTTAGCCTTTTTTAATTTTTCCATGGATGAATCATAAAAAATATCTACTAACTTTTCTTTAATGGTCTAATTACCATATAAGGACCTCATGTTTTGAATTCCAAAGCTATTTGATCCTTCTATCTTCTAAAATCCAACTATTACATTTTATGCAATTTGGTCCTTTCCATAATTAAGCATATAATCGGTAAAATTTTATTACTAGAATTTTCTTATGACATTCCTATCAAAATACTAACCATGCAAAAATATAAAAATAAATTTTCTTTTTGGCTCGGATTTGTAGTCTTGAAACCACTGTTCCGATTTCACTGAAAGTTTTTCGAGACTTGCTAACATACTAGAGAAAAACCACAATCCCTTTTAAATAGCAACTAAAATAAATAACAACAATATAATAACAACCAAAGAAAGGTGGACTATTGGAACATAAGTCTTCATGTTTTGTCCAGATCTAACATCCTTGATCTAAGAGATTTGATAGGATTGATTCGACCCTATTCGATCTTTAAGATATGCTTCTCTAAGTGAATTGATTTTTCATTTCTGGGTTTGACTAATTTCACAGTAACAACATAGCTAAAAATTTTTGTTTCAATAAATTGTCACATTCAAATATAACAAGTAGAAATTTTGACGTAGTGGTAATGGAAGTGGGCACTTCTATTGGCACATTGTAGCCACTTTAAATACTTGCTCAACAATCTTCCCATTGTCAGTTTTTTGAACTAAACTAGACAAGACAAGAAATTAATCAAAAACAACAATTGCTCCCCCATAGTAGACTTATTTTATTCCCACTTACTTGACTTAAAACATAATTAAGCATATTAACCATTAATGCTTTGTCTAGAATTTGATCAATAATCAAAATAATATAATTATAACTAAGTAAGAAGTGGATAAGTAAATATGCACCAATGTAAAAACATCTAACCATTATAAAATCCAAAAAGTGTAAGTCTAAAAAAATAGAATTAGAAACTTTCTGAAACAAATGAAAGTTAAAGCAGAAGAAATCAAAATAGTAGTTTAGCAACATTAGCAACCAGTCTTCAATAAACTCCCCTTTTAGTACAAAAATGGTCGAATTGTTGGTCCTGTAGGAGTGCAAAAAAGTTGTAACACTCCAAACCTGGCCTAGACATTATGGCCAAATCTGGCGTGTCACATCGAAGTGCTTTTCGAAAAAACAGGACTTATCCATTTTTAAATTAAAGACCCTTTAATTACCATTATCGAATTATCTCGTCACAAATGTTTGCCAGATTATTTACCTTTGGTACATCAAGTCATCTTAAACCGAGAAACCATTTTGAAAACTTTAAAGTTTAAAACGTGTGTTTTAGAAAGCAGTAATTGCTTTAGAAACTTGCCTTTACCTAAACTAGTATGTGATAACCCGAATTAGGGCCTAATAGAAATAGTGGTTTCGGGACAACAAAATTCGAGATAGAAATAATTATTTTATGATTATTTTGAGGTCTATGATATGATTGCATGATTGTGTGAAATTTCGTGAAGAAATTTTATGCATAAAGTGCTTAATTTGAAGTTAGGGACTAAATTGAATAAGTTGCAAAACTTGCATTCTAGAAGTTTCTAGTATGAAATTGCTTTGAAATATTAATTGGGAGGCCTTAAATAGAATTTGACCAATTTCTAAGTTTATGGACAAAAATTGGACATGGATGGAATTTTTGAAAGTATAGTAAGGTAGGGCATTTTGGTCATTTGGATATTAAATGAAATAAAATGGGAAAAATAACACTAAAATGATCATCTTCTCCATAAGTTGCTGCTGAATTTTGCTCTCCACCATAGCTAGGGTTTCAACACTTTTAAGCCTTGATTGTAAGTGATTTCTATGCCCGTTTTTAATGTTCTTTACATTTTTGAAATCCTCGCAACTCGATTTTCCTATTTCTACCAATATTTTGAGCTAGGGTTTATATTTAAAATTTTACCCATGGATGATATGTATTAATTTTGATGTTTTATGGTAGAATATGAAGTTTGAGATTGTGTTAAACAACTTTTGCTAAGTGATTTTTCGTAAAAACGAGTAAAATGACATAATCGGTAAAAATACCTAATATTCATAAGTACATGTTAGAGTGTGAATTTGATGTTGCTATAGAAATAAAAAATGATCACCATGTCATAAAACATAAGAAAATAGGATGAGGTTTAATTTACGAGCCTTGGGGCAAAAGTGTAAATATGTGAAGTTTAGGGGCAAAATGGTAATTTTGCCAAAGTTCGTACTAGGGGCTGTTTTGATGAATGTGTGCATTAAATAAATTAATTTGGTATTATAGATCAAGAGAAAAGAGATTCGAGTCGAGATCGGGGAAAAAATAAAGTTTACAAGGAATAGGGTCGACTATTCTCATTTTATATCGAGGTAAGTTCATATGTAAATATTGTAATATAACCATTATTTTAAATCATTTAATGCTATTTATACGATATTATGATTGTTATCATGCAATTCTATGCTTTGTGGTCATTGTTGGACAACATGCAAAAATTTTATGAATTATGTGAAAAATGTGAAAGACTACAGAAGTATCGTCATTGGTATTCCAAGGAGAATGGTAAAGGAGTACGAACGAGGAAAGTCTCGTTGAACCTTAGGAATAGATTCAAATATTTGGGCATCCGAACTCGTTGAGTTGAGTCTGAGTTCACTTATGGATGCGAATATCCGAACTCGTTGAGTTGAGTCTGAGTTCACTTATGGATGCGAACGTCCGAACCCATTGAGTTGAGTCCAAGTTCGTGAAATGTAACTAGGCATCCAAACTCATTGAGTTGAGTCCGAGTTCACTTATGGATGCGAACGTCTGAGCTCATTGAGTTGAGTCCGAGTTCGCTTATGGGCGGGTTACATGGTAGCTTGGCTACATATGTGGCACTTATGTGCAAACTTTCCATGTATCCGAGTTATATTCTGATGTGTTTAACGGGTAAAATTCCAGTGAAATGGAAGAATACTCAAGATGCAAGTGACGTATTGGTAAGTGTTATGGATGGGCACTTTGGATAGGTATGTACTTAACCCTTGGGTTAAGACTTGATACGAAAACAATAATATGGTAAGCTGATGAATGATGAATAGAAATGTGATACATGTTTTGGTGATATTATGCTAATGTTGGTTGGTATAATTGCTTTGTTAAGTTATCTGTTATTTGCATGTGGACTTACTAAGCATCTATGCTTACGGCCTCCTTTTCATTCTTTGTAGTTTTGACAAGTCAATTTGGAGATCGGGACGGTCGGAGGCACGCTCATACTATCACTGGACAATCGCGGTATAATGACTTGAAATTTTTGGAAATATCGCATGTATAGCATTCCAATCATTTTGTGTGTATAATCTTGCGATATGGCCATGGATGGAATAAAAATGTTTGAGAATTATTAGCTATTGTAATGGCTAATCAAGTTTATATATGATAACATGTATGCTTTATGTCTTAACTAAACCATGAAAATCCTTGGAAAGGTAAAATTTACCACAAAATAGAATCAGACAACAGCAGTGATGTGAATTTGAAAAATCACAAAAAATAGTAGAAATGGAATTAAATGATGAATAAGTTATGGAATCGAATCTTGATGAGTTTATTTTCATATGGAAGAAACAAAACAGGTGAATATGTTACATTTTATGAGATATTTAAGTTTTGGTGGAATAGGGTCAAAGCGATCTCTAAATCCCCTATTATGACTTTAAAAATTCACCATAAATTTTACAAAAACAATTATGAGTTTTAAATTACATTTTTGAAATCCTTATTGAGTCTAGTTTTATTAGAAACAAATATAATAGTTATTGAAACTCTGTACAGGGAGATATCTGATTCGTAATACACAGGGGTCCGAGTAGTCGAACCTTGAAATAGGGGAGACTTTAACTAATAAACTGTACTAATTGGCAATGCCAAAAATTCTAGAAACAAATTAGTAAGTATATATATGAGTCTAGTTTCAAGGAAAATTTATGGATTTGGATTTTGAGTTTCGTAACTCGAGATATGGATTTTTTATCGATTGTGATGCAGTTAGCCAGCTTGTCTAGAAATTCTAAAATAAATTGTTTGAGCTGTTTAATTAATGAATTAAGTCCGTTAACATCTCGAGCTCGACTCTGGTGACGGTCTTGGGTACGGGGGCGTTACATAGCAGTTTTAAATAAAACATATAATCTAAAGCCCAATTAAAATTGAAACCCACAAACGGCCTTATTACAGAATTAAAAACCCAAAAGTGAAATTTAAATTGAACAAAGTCGAATGCAAGATGAAACAGTCGTGTGGCCACCTCCAAGTTCCTCACAGCACCAAATCGTCTAAGGCTGAGGATTACTTGAACAGTTAAAAGAGAAGGGTGAGTTTACGAAAACTCAGTGTGTAATCTCCTAACAGACAACAGAAAGCAGAATATGCAAAACAGTCTGGGCTTTAGCCCTATACAATAGCAGAGTGGACCTAAGCCCAAACCAGAATCAATACAGAGCAAATAAGTATCCTAACCCAATCCAACCAGCACACCACCCGTACCAGCCAACACACCATGTGGGGATTCGATCGACCCACCCAACCAACACACCAAAAACGTAGTGAAGCTGTTAATAACAGAAAACGTGGCGAAGCCACTAGAATCAGAATACGTGGCAAAAACACTAGTATAGAACTTCCTCCAAATCAGACCCCAACCTCATGCAGTATGCCATGTCATAAATATTACGTGTATGCAAAGTCATACTCAGTATAATCATATATGTAAATCACAAGCACATCAACCATGCAGAGCATAAAGGCATAATCGTCATTTTGCCTATTTTAGGGTTTCAGCTCAGACCACAACCTCTCTGAAGGTCTACAATCGCCTCGAGTGACACAGATAACCTAAATGTTCATAACAGTGTAAATGGGCCTAAGGCCCACTACTCGACCCAAGTGGGTCTACACGCTCATGTGGCCCATTTAGCCCAAATTAGCTACGACTATGTGACCTACATAGCCCAGTCCAATATTTATCACTTACTGTGGATTTAATCTGTATGGGGCCCACGAGCCCATTGGGTCCGCACAACCCATTTTGGCCTAATGTGGCCCATAACGACCTAAGTCCACGGAAATGCTCATAGTGGCCTTTATAGTTTATCACCCATGATTTGTGGGCTCGGATCGTCCCACGTGCGTTCACACAGTCGTGAGGCCTCGAATGCCGACGTTTTAGTATTTTGACTTTTTGGCTTTTGCCGAAACATAGTTTAACAGGGGTGTGATTACACACTTTTGTCGGCTTTTTTACAGTAACAGATTTTGGTGCACAGTTACACACCTGATTGCAAGTACTTGTGAAAAACCCTAGAGCACTGACCTACATTCATTCCAAGTATTCAATCAATTTCCCCTAATTTTTAACATTTACAAGCACCTAATCCACGATGAAGCAATCATCACCTGCCATGACCAGATGGTCTACGATATACTCTTCCTAGAACGCCGCCAAAATCAATCGCTCGCACCTTGGTGATTAACTGCACTAATGGTAGATCCTGTTAGACAGAATAAACTAAAGATGTAATATCCTGATTTTGGGCCTAGTCGGAATAGTGGTTTCGTGACCACAAAATCCGAGATAGAAATAATTATTTTATGATTATTTTAAGGTCTATGATATGATTGCATGATTGTGTGAAAATTTAGTGAAGAAATTTTATGCATAAAGTGCTTAAATTGAAATTAGGGACTAAATCGAATAATTTTCAAAACTTGCATTCTAGAAGTTTCTAGTATGAAATTGTTTTGAAATATTAATTAGGAGGTCTTAAATAGAAATTTTACCAATTTCTAAGTCTATGGACAAAAATTGGACATGGATGGAATTTTTGGAAAGTTTAGTAGTAACGGTATTTTGGTCATTTAGGGGTAAAATGAATTAAAATACAAAATTAAAAGCCAATTTTGCTCATCTTCAACCCCATGGCCGAATGTAGAAAGGAGAAACCATGGATAGGGTTTTTCAAGCTTCCAAGCTCGATTGTAAGTCCGTTCTAGCCTCGTTTTTAATGATTTTTACATTTTTGGAGTCCCGGTAGCTCGATTTAGCTTATGCTAGCAATAATTCAACCTAGGGTTCATATTTGGAAAATACCCATAGGTGAAATTTGTGTATTTAGGTGTTTTATGATAGAATATGAGGTTTTAAATTATGTTAGACAACTTGTACTACTTGGTTTTAAGCGAAAACGAGCAAAAGGGCTTAATCGGTAAAAATACCTAATAGTCATAAGTACATGTTAGAGTGAGAATTTGATGTTTCCATAGAAGGGAAAAATGATCAGCATGTCATAAAACATAAGAAAATAGGCTGAAGTTTAATTTACGAGCTTTGGGGCAAAAGTATAAATATGCAAAATTTAGGGGCAAAATTGTAATTTTTTCAAAGTATGATTTTGGGTCAATTTGAATAATGTGAGTCCTAATTAGACTATATTTTAAATGATAGAGCAAGGAAAACTGAAATTCGGGCTAAAATAGGGAAAATACCAAGTTGTGGACGAAATGGTAAAAGTAGCCATTTTCGCATACAAGGTAAGTTCATATGTAAATGTTGGTGACATAGTTATCATTTTAAATGTTTTAATGTTATTTAAATGATATGATAATTATTATGAAATATTATACTGTGATAATTGTTTGTTAATATGTCGAATTATGGGATATACTTGGAAAATGTGAAATACTACCGAGTATCGGTAACGGCATTCCGTAGAAGATGGTTGAGACACATGATTGGGAAAAAGGTCCCGTTGAACCTTAGGAATGGATTAGGATACAAGTGACATATCACTGGGATATTTGGGCATCCGAACTCGTTGAGTTGAGTCCGAGTTCACTTATGGATGCGAATGTCCGCACTCGTTGAGTTGAGTCCGAGTTCGAGAGATGTAACTAGGCATCCGAGCTCGTTGAGTTGAGTTTGAGTTCACTTATGGATGCGAACGCCTGAGCTCGTTGAGTTGAGTCCGAGTTCGCTTATGGGCGGGTTACATGGTAGCTTGGCTACATATGTGGCACTTATGTGCCAACTTTCCATGTATCTGAATTATATTCCGATGTGTTCAACGGGTAAAGTTCTACTGAAATGGAGGAATACTCAAGATGAAAGGGACGTATTGGTAAGTGTTGTGAAATGGGTACTTTGAACAGGTATGTACTTAACCCTCGGGTTGAAAAATCGATATAACAACAATATGGTAAGATGATAAATGAAAATGTGATATGAATGTCTTGGTGATGATTATGCAAATGATGTTTTATGTTTGCTTATATGGTTATGTTACTTTCTATTTGCATGTGAACTTATTAAGCATTTATGCTTACTCCTTCCTTTTCATTCCTTGTAGTTTTGACAAGCCAGCTCGAAAATCGGGAACGGTCGGAGGCTCGCTCACACTATCCGTATACCATCTTGGCATAATGGCTTGTATATTTTGAGTATGGCATGTATAGCATTACAATCATTTTGTATATATGGTCTTATGATATGGTTATTGAGTGGTATGGAAATGCTTGGTAATGATTAGCCGTTGGAATGGCTAATCATGATCATATTTGGTGTTTTGTATGTCAAATTACTAGCTAATCCATGGAAACCATGAAATAGGTAAAATTTACCATAAAATAGATTCAGACAGCAGTAGTGACGTGAATTTGAAAAATCACTAAAAATAGTAGAAATGGAATTAAATAATGAATAATTATGTAATCTAAGCTTGATGAGTCTATTTTCATATGGAAGAAGCAAAACAGGTATATGAGCTATATTTTATGAGATGTTAAATTTTTGTGAAACAGGGCCAGAGCGATTTCTGGATCCCCTATTCTAAATTTGGAAATTCACCATAAATTTTACAAAGATAATTAGAAGTCATGCTTTATATGTACAGATTCATTATTGAGTCTAGTTTTATTAGAGACAAACGGCATAGTCATTGAAAATCTGTACAGGGAGATATCTGATTCGTAATACACAGAGGTCAGAGTAGTCAAACCCTGAAATAGGGGAGATTTTAACTAATAAACTGTACTAATTGGCCTGACAAAAAATTCTAGAAAAAAATTAATAGATAGATATATGAGTCTAGTTTCAGGAAAAATTTATGGAATTAGATTTCGAGTTTCGGAACTCGAGATATGATTTTTAAAGCGATTGTGATGCAGTTAGTCAGCTTGTCTGGAAATTTTAAAATGAATTGTATGAGCTGTTTAAGTAATGAATTAAGTCCGTTAACACCTCGTGTTCGACTCCAGAAACGGTCTCGGGTACGGGGCGTTACAAAAGATGTGGCTTATATCCCAAATATTACCCTATAGAACATTGGGGTAACCGGCTTATACCCTAAAAACAAGGTATTGATATTACCTTAATCGAATACTGGGAGACAGGATTTCGAAAGCTTGAGAACTCTAGCACTTTTCACTCCTCGGAAATACCCAGAATCCAACGAACACAAATCATGGGGAATGAGTAACCATTCGGCAATCACTGAACACTAAGAAAAGAAGTATTTGGCTTTTAGAGGGAGGTAGAAGGAAGAAATTTGAGCCCATATAGCAATAACAGGGAAACAATAAAGAGAACCTACGAGTACTTACCGATTCGACAGAACAATGCAAGCCAAAATAATAGAGAAGAATAATAATTGGCCAAACCAAAATACAGGGTAAACCGAAAGAAGATTAAGAGAAGAAGAACAACACTCAGCTTAAAGAAGAAACCTACAACTATAGAGTCCGAAATAAAGAGATGAGGAAAAGTAGACGGTGTTTGACTAGCAATTGAAAAGAGACGCTTGAAAGGAATGAAAGAATGGAGATGGGGAGAGAAAAGAATACTCGGCTACTGCTCAAAGAAGATAAAAGAAATGAGCACGTTAAAAAGAATAAGCATAACTGGAAAAGAATGCCAAAGTAGAAAAAATACCTGAATGGTGAAAACGCAGCACAGCTACTCCAAAACAGGCTTGAACCCGAAAGAGAGAAAAACAAAAAGAGAATAGCCACCGAAACAAAAACCAAAAGCTAGACAATTTGCCTATGACTAAATTGATACCCAAAGAATCCCATTTTCAGCCAACAAAAACTTCTTCCCCAGCTCCTTAATCATCTCCTCCAATCTCTCCACGATTTCCTCCTTGATCTACTCCAACATCCCATTCAAACTCTTTTAAAACTTCCCTTAGCTGTGTTTCTGTCCAACTCCACTACCTACACAGCTCAGGCAGCAAATAACTACTCTATTGCGTGACTCAGGACTCGAAATCAAGTCCCCCAGTAGAAGCAACACGCCACCTTGGCATTAGACCACACACTCACTTTGTGTCATAATACAAGCACTATTATTTGTAAGGCCTACAAGCTAACGCAAAGGTTCAACTAATGGGAAAAATTAAAATTTTTGCAAAAGCCCAGACTTGAACCCAGGCTTCTCAAACACTCCCCAACACACCCAAATCACTTAACCAATAAAGCAAACATGATATTTACGTCAAAGCTTGCAAAAACAAAGGCCTTAAAATTTTAGGGCGTTACAACTCTACCCCTTTAAAGAAATTTCGACCTCGAAATTTTCCTGATCAGAATAAGTGAAGGTATTGCTGTCGCATCGCCTCTTCAGGCTCCCACATGGCTTCCTCTGAATTGTGATTACGCCAAAACACCTTGACCAATGGAACAGATTTCCATCTCAACACTTTGCCATCATGATCTAGTATGTGCACCGGTTCTTCCCTGAAAGTCAAATCAGACCTAACCTCAATTTCCTCAACTAGCACAATATGCGTGGGATCAGAGTGGTAACGCCTCAGCATGGAGAAGTGGAACACATCATGAATCCTGTCTAAATCTAGAGGCAATTCAAGCTGATAGGCAACTGGTCCCACCCGCTTCAGAACCCGGTAAGGCCCGATAAACCTAGGGTTAAGCTTGCCCTTCAGTCCAAATCTTAGGATTTTGCTTCCACGATGAGACCTTCAGAAAGACATAATCCCCCACAGAGTACTCGATCTCTTTACGCTTTAAATCTGCATATGATTTCTGCCTATCAATTGCTTCTTTTAACCAATTTCGAATTAACTTTACCTTTTCTTCAGTATCAGAAACTAACTCTAGCCCCAAAACTCGCCGCTCACCAAGTTTTGTCCAACAGGTAGGAGTACGACACTTATGACCATATAACGCCTCATACGATGCCATCTAAATACTGGACTGATAATTGTTGTTGTAAGCGAACTTTGCTAACGACAAGTAGTCTTCCCAACTGCCTCGAAAATCAATTACACAACTGTCTGACTGAGGATGGAACGTAGTACTGAAGTCCAACCTTGTACCCAAAGCCTTGTGTAAATTCTTCTAGAACCAAGATATAAATATAGGATCTCTGTTATATATGATAGGAACTGGTACTCTGTGCAGTCTCATAATCTCAGCCATATACAACTTGGCCAATTTCTGCAGTGAATAATCAGTGCGGATCGGTATAAAATGGATAGATTTCGTCAGTCTGTCTACAATAACCCATACTGAATCCTTCTTAGTAGGCATCAAGGGTAGCCCACTCACAAAATCCATGATTACCTTTTCCCACTTCCAGAGTGGAATCTTAACTGGCTGCAATAACTCAGAAGGCAGTTGATGCTCAGCTTTAACTTGCTGGCAAGTCAGGCACTTACTCATGTAATCGGTAACTTCATGTTTCAATCTTGGCCACCAATACAGCTCACGAAGATCTCAGTATAACTTGTTTCTGCCAGGATGCATAGCATATGGACTACTATGGGCATCTTGCAGTATAGACTGCCTCAAATCAGAATCCCTTGGTACATAAACTCTCTCACGAAAACACAACAACCCCTCACTATTCAGCCAAAAATCCGCAGTCTCTCCATTCTCAACTTGTTGAAAGCGAGAAACCAATGACTCATCTAACAACTGTTTATTCTTAATTTGCTCAGTCTACAATGGTTTCACTTGAAGCTCAGCCAATAAACTACCATCATCAAATAGGTTGAGATGAGCAAACATCGCTCTCAAATGAGATACAACCCTCCAGCTTAGTGCGTTCATTACCACGTTAGCCTTACTAGGGTGGTACTCAATCGAGCAATCATAATACTTAAGTAGCATTATCCATCTTTGTTGCCTAAGATTCAACTCCTTCTGAGTAAGAAGGTGTTTGAGGCTCTCATGATCTGTGTAAATAATGCACTTCTCACCATATAAATGGTGCCTTCACATCTTTAACGTGAACACCACCGCAGCCAACTCCAAGTCGTGAGTAGGGTAATTCGCCTCGTGAGGCCTAAGCTGACGTGATGCGTAAACAACCACTTTACCCTCCTGCATCAGCACACAACCCAATCCGATGTGTGACGCATCACTGTAGACAGTAAACTCCTTCCCAGACTCTAGCTGTATCAAGACAAGGGCCTTAGTCAGAACTTTTTTCAGTTTTTCAAAACTCTCTTGCTGCCTATTAGTCCAACTAAACGGTACTCCTTTTCGCAGTAACTTAGTCAGAGGTGCAGCAATTACAGAAAACCCCTCCACAAGGCTTCTATAATATCTAGCCAGACCTAGAAAACTTCAAATCTCAGATACAGTCTTCAGTGGTTTCCAATCTAATACGGCTTCGATCTTTCGAGGATCAACCCTAATCCCCTCAGCAAATACCACGTGACCCAAAAATATCACTTTTCGCAGCCAAAACTCACACTTGCTAAACTTAGCATGTAGCTGCTTCTCCCTCAAAATTTACAAAACAGTTCGAAGATACACATCATGATCCTCCTCAGTTCTCGAATACACCAGGATATCATCTATAAAGACAACTATGAACCGGTCCAAATAGGGTTGGAACACCTGATTCATGAGATCCATAAGGCTGCTGGTGCATTCGTAAACCCAAACGGCATTACTAGGAACTCGTAGTGTCCATACTGAGTCCTAAACGCTGTCTTGTACACATCAGCCTCCTTAACCCTTAGCTGATGGTACCTAGAGCGGAGATTGATCTTGGAGAAAACTGAAGCTCCTTTAAGTTGATCAAAAAGATCATTAATCTTTGGAAGGGGGTACTTATTCTTGATTGTCAGCTTGTTTAATTGCCGGTAGTCGATATACATGCGCATAATCCCATCCTTTTTCTTTACGAACAACACCGATGCTCCCCACAGAGACACACTTGGTCGAATAAACCCTCGGTCCAGAAGCTCTTGAATTTGAGCCTTTAATTCCACAAACTCCTTCAATGCCATCTTATACGGGGCGATGGACACCGGAGCTGTTCCAGGTAGCAGCTCAATTCTGAATTCAACCTCATGATTCGGAGGCAACCCAGGAATCTCATCAGGAAATACATCTAGAAATTCCTTGACAGTTCTAACATCTCCCACCATAGGACCTTCAGAATAAAAAATGCTCACATACGCTAGAAATGGCTTGCCACCCTTGCGAACCAACTTTTCGACCCTTAATGCTGAGATTACATTAGACAATTAATTTCTTTGCTCCCCTATCACAGCTACCTCATCATCCCCAGTAGTCTTCAACACCATCCGCTTAGCAGCGCAAGCCAAACTCGCACGGTGTTTCACTAGCCAGTCCATACCCAAGATAAGGTCGAATTCTCCAAATGGTAATTCCATTAAATCTACTGGAAAGATTATACCCTGAACTTCTAGGGGCATGTCTCTAAACAATTTGTCTACCTTAATTGACTGTCCCAGTGGACTAATCACAGTCATTTCACTAGCTGTATTCTTCAGACTGGATACCCAACATCTCAAACACAGTGCATGCAACATACGAATATGTAGTCCCAATATCAATTAAAGTAATGTATGGCATGCTATGAATAAAAAATGTACCAGCTATAATGTCAGGGGCGTCACCATCCTCTCAGCGACGAGCAGCATAAACCATAGCTGGCTGTTTCGCCTCAGTATTACCAGTACCTCTTCCTGATACTCCACAACCACGTCTATTACCATTTCCACCCTGGCCTGACTACGGCCTCTCGGTGGCTGCTGACCACCTCTTATTGGCTGAACAAACCTCTATTTTGCAGCCTACATCTGAACAGGCCTCTGAGGACAATTCTTAACTTGATGATCCATGGACCCACACCTAAAGTATGCCCCGGTTCGTCTCCAACACTCACTCTGGTGAGACTTTCCACAATCTGTGCAAGTCTGCGGTCTAACCATAGTAACAAGGACTGCTCGGACTGGCCCTTCAAATTTGGCCTTCTTTACAGGCCTTCCAGAAGAACCCAAGGGCCCTGAATCCATCTTAAATATGCCCCTATATTTCTCGCGGTTCTGGCGCTCTGAGCGCTTCACATCCTCAGTAATTTTTACTTTCTCAACCAAGGTAGCAAAGTCCCACTCTCTTTGCGGAGCTATCAGTACACGCAACTTATCCCGGGATCCATCCTCAAAACACATACAGCGTTTATACTCAGTTGCAACAATCCCATGAGCATATCGACTCAACCACAGAAACTGTGCCTCGTACTCTACCACAGTCTTGCTCCCTTGGGTTGGATTTAGAAATTCCTTCCTTTGGGCGTCCACATAACTCCACCCAATGTATTTCCCTTGAAAGGCTACCTTAACGAAGTTCTATGTCAAATGATCATCCATTATCTGCTCAGTGGCCTATAACCAGTACTCTGCTATATTTGGGGCTACACTAGAAACACCTCTAAAAATTTTCACTCCATTAGCCTGGAGTCCCTAAAAAATTGACCTCCGGCCCACTGATCCAGTATTCGCTCCAGCAACCCTCTCTAGAACAAGAAGCATCGCTTGGGATAGAGCATCATCCCTTGCAACTCGATCATGAGACTCTGTCTTAATCACTGGTGATGCTGGTGCCTCCCTAGCAAGCATGTGCCCCGACGCTGAAGACCCAGCCCTAGCGCTTCCTGAGCCTCTACCGCGGCCTCGTGTACCCCTTTCGTGAGTACCTCTTGTGCTCATATCGTTATAGCGTATTATCTGTTTTGAGAGTCTTATGAATCAGTTCATAATTCCAATAATGATTAACGAATATCTTATGCTCAGGTAGTAGTTAAAGCTTTGTTTTCGTAGAGCGAAGTCTCACTATAGTTTTCAGTCTTCTACAGTCTTAGTTAACTCAGACTCTAGGGTTTCCAATATAGTACCACTACCTACAGTATAACATTTCAGTCCATAATAGTAAACAGTATCAGAGAACTTACAGATTAGGCGCCAGAGACTCGGTATGCCACACCTTTAGTGTTAACATTTTAGAATAATCCAAATTCTTTAAAATCATCTCTTTCAAAAGCCAAGGTTTAGAAAAACTTTTGAAAACCCAATTTTGAGAAAATTTTCCAAAACTCATTCCACAGCCGAGTTTTATAACCTGGCTCTGATACCACTAAATGTACCACCCCAAACCCGGATTAGACGTTACGGCTGAATCTGACGTGTCACATCGAAGTGCTTTTCGAAAAAACAAGACTTATCCACTTTTAAATTAAAGACCCTTTAATTACCATTATCAAATTATCTCGTCACAAATGTTTGCCAGACTTTTTGCCTTTGGTACATCAAGTCATCTTAAATCGCGGAAGCATTTTGAAAACTTTGAAGTTTAAAATGAGTGTTTTAGAAAACAATAATTGTTTTAGAAACTCGCCTTTACCTAAATAAAACATATAATCCAAAGCCCAATTAAAATTGAAACCTACAAAGACTTTATTACAGAATTAAAAACCCAAAAGTGAAATTTAAATTAAACAAAGTTGAATGCAAGACGTAGCAGTCGTGTGGCCACTTCCAAGTCCCTTGTAGCACCTAATCGTCTAAGGCTAAGGATTACCTGAACAGTTAAAAGGGAAGGGTGAGTTTACGAAAACTCAGTGTGTAATCCCCTAACAGACAACAGAAAACAGAATATGTAAAACAGTCTGGGCTTTAGCCCTATACAGTAGCAGAGTGGGCCCAAGCCCAAAATAGAATCAACACAGAGTAAATAAGTATCCCAAACCAATCCAACCAGCACATCACCCGTACTAGCCAACACACCATGTGGGGATTCGATCGACCCACCCAACCAACACACTAAAAACGCAGTGAAGCTGCTAATAACAGAAAATGTGGCGATGCCACTAGAATCAGAATACGTGGCAAAATCACTAGTACAAAACTTTCTCTAAATCAGACCCCAACCTCATGTATTATATCATGTCATAAATATTACGTGTATGCAAAGTCATACTCAGTACAATCATATATGTAAATCATAAGCACATCAATCATACGGAGCATAAGGGCATAATCGTTATTTTACCTATTTTAGGGTTTTAGCTCAGACCACGACCTTTCAAAGGTCTTCAGTTTCCTCGAGCAACACAGATAACCTAAATGTTCATAACGGTGTAAATAGGCCCAAGGCCCATTACTCGGCCCAAGTGGGCCCACACGCTCGTGTGGCCCATTGAGCCTAAATTCAACTACGACTATGTGACCTACATAGCCCAGTCCAATATTTATCACTTACCGTGGATTTAATATGTGTGGGGCTAACGAGCGTATTGGGCCTACACGGCTCATTTCGGACCAACGTAGCCTATAACAGCCCAAGTCCATGAAAACACTCGTGGTGGCCTTTACAGTCTATCACCCATGATTTGTGGGCCCGGATCACCATACGTGTGTTAACATGCTCGTAAGGCATCGAATGCCGATGTTTCGACATTTTGGCTTTTCGGCTTTTGCCGAAACACAGTTTAACGGGGGTGTGATTACACACATTTGCCGACTTTTTGATAATAACAGATTTTGGCGCACAGTTACCCACCTGATTTTAAGTAGTCGTGAAAAACTCTAGAGCACCGACCTATATTCATTCCAAGTATTCAATCAGTTTCCCCCAATTATTAACATTCATAAGCACCTAATCCACAATTAAGCAATCATCACCTGCCACGACCAGATGGTCTGCGATATACCCCTCCTAGAACGCCGGTCAAATTCAATCACTCGCACATTGGTGATTAACTGCACTAATGGTAGATCCTGTTAGAGAGAATAAACTAAAGATGTGGCTTATATCCCAAATATTACCCTATAGAACATTGGGGTAACTGGCCTATACCCCCAAAACAAGGTATCAAAATTACCTTAATCGAATACTGGGAGATAGGGTTTTAAAAGCTTGAGAATTCTTACACTTTCACTCCTCGGCAATACCCAGAATCCAACAAACACATATCATGGGGAATGAGTCACCATTCGACAATCATTGAACACTAAGAGAAGAAGTATTTGGCTTTTAGAGGGAGGCAGAAGGAACGGATTTGAGCTTATATAGCAATAATAGAGAAATAATAGAGTGAACCTATGAATACTTACCGATTCGACAGAACCCTTGTAAGCCAAAATAACAGGGAAGAATAGAAATCATCCAAACCAAAATACAATGTAAACTAAAAGAAGATTAAGAGAAGAAGAACAACACTTGGCTTAAAGAAGAAACCCACAACTGCAGAGTCTGAAATAAAGAGATGAGAAAAAGTAGAAGGTGTTCGGCTAGCAATAGAAAAGAGACGCTTGAAGGGAATGAAAGAATGGAGATGGGGAGAGAAAAGAATATTTGGCTACTACTCAAAGAAGATAAAATAAATGAGCACGTTAAAAAGAATAAGCATAACTGGAAAAGAATGCCAAAGTAGAAAAATACCCAAATGGTCAAAATGCAACACGACTATTCCAAAACAGGCTTGAACCCGAAAGAGAGAAAAACAAAAGGAGAATAGCCACCGAAACAAAAACCAAAAGCTAGAAAATTTTGGCACTAAGTGCCTATAACCAAATTGATACCCAAAGTATCCCATTTTTGGCCAACAACAACCGCTTCCCTAGCTCCTTAATCCACTCCCCCAATCTTTCCACGATTTCTTCCTTGATCTACTCTAACATCCCATTCAAACTCTCTTCAAACTCCCCTTACCTGTGTTTCAGTCTAACTCCACTATCTACACAGCTCAGGCAGCAAAATAACTACTCCATTGCACAACTCAGGACTCGAACTCAAGTCCCCCGGTAGAAGTAACACGCCACCTTGCCACTAGACCACACGCTCTCTTTGTGTCACAATACAAGCACTATTATTTATAAGGCCTACAAGTTAAAGCCAAGGTTAAACTAATAGGAGAAACTAAAATTTTTGCAAGAGCCCAGACTTGAACCCAGGCTTCTCAAACACTCCAAACACACCCAAATCACTTAGCCAATAAAGCAAACATGATATTTACGTCAAAGCTTGTGAAAACAAAGACCCTAAATTTTTGGGGCGTTACAGACGTCCTTGTATAGGTTTATCTCTTGATCCCTGATTTTCAAAATCAATTTCACCTTAGCTTGTAGCCTGGTAATGATGCGGTTGTGTGATTCAATTGAGGAAATGAGGTCATCAACCATTCATTGTTTGAAGCTAGTAAAGATGGTCTTGGTGGTCATAGAAGTAGGCACTTTTGAGTTCTTTGTAGGTTCTTCTTCCTCCTCATCATCTAGTTACTCATTGGGCTCAATGGCAACATGTTTACCTTTGAGCCATTTATGAGAGAACTTCAATTCAACAATTGTTCTCTCAGTTTGCTTAGTGGCTCGAACTAGCATGGGATTTTGCTTCACAAGCACTTGGAATACCATAGAAGGAAATTGTATAAAATAACTTCCATGGTCCCTTTCTTCATGTTTGATTATCTATTTATACATCATGAGTCCAAGATAAAATTATAACATTTCCACCACCTTTTTAGGAAGTAAAACAACCTTCTTGCTTTCAAAATCCCTGTGGTAACTAGAAAGCCATGATAGAGAGGAAGTATGAATATTACTTCCAACAAGCCATGAAATGTGAACATTGTTGGTGTTGATAGCAATACTTTGCTTCAAAGATTCATCCAACTCTATCATATTCTGGTAGTAGCAGTTCATAACTTTTCTTGTTGTCTCGTGCCTAAACTCATACCATGATCCTCTAATGAACACCTTATGGTAGAACTTGCTCTTATTATCATTGATGCTCATTAACAGGTTGGCATAAAACTCAAACACAACTTGTTTTACATAAGGTTTTACATAGCTAACTAACCTCATTAAACCATTATTCTATAGTAGGGTATTAATACTATGGTCAGCAAAACTAGATTCATTAATTTTTTACTCTTCAATAAAGTTTTTTTTAATCAAAGAAATACACCTCTTGGAGTAGGTAGGGGTGAGGTATGTTTGATTCTTCTTCTCAAGCAAGGTTTCTTTTTCCTTTCTTACCTTAGCAAGCAATTTGGGCACTCTAACATGCTTTTTCTTCTTTTTTATTTGCTAGGAAATGATGGGAACATTAAGACGCTTGGTCCTTTCTTTTTTAGGAGATACTTTCTTTAATGGAACACCCTCATCAAAGCTTGCGTTTGATTGAGTCTTTGATCCATTAGATGATTCAAAGGGTATTTCTTCTACAATCTTCCCTTCTTAAAAGCCTTGGGAACTATAGGAGCCTTCCCTTTTCCTTCTTTTTGGCAATAGCAATATCAATAAGTTCTTTTGACATTATTGATCGCATTCTCCTTCTCCGAACTAAGGATGGACCAGTGGAAGTAGGAAATTCCCCAGTTACCTCCGCTTTAGCATTAGAGGCATCAAACTTTGCCTTTTTCTCCATAATAATGGGCGAAGTAGGTGCTTCAATGATTTGGAAAATATTATCTGTACCTTTTATGAAAATCTCTCTAGGTTTCACAATGTTAGTTGTAAACATAAAGGTATCTATAGGGCTTTCAGAAGATGTAGGCTCAATAAAGCTAGTAGCAACATTTACCAGTGTATCATCAAGAGTAGAAATGATATTATCTCGAGAGGTGACAACCTTAATTAGGGTGCTAATCTTTCCATTTGACTCTAGACTATGTTCAGACATTGGTAGAGTTTTCAACAAAGCATCAATTTCTGCAACAGATTATTGAATCCATTATGAGGGTTGGAGATCTTTCTCTATCTCCATAACTTTTAGTGAAACTTATCCCCTTGTCTCTACGGGTGTATCAAGAATATAATCTTCAAGAGATATGTGAGAAACAAGAGTAGCAACAATCTTCTTTGAGTACGAGTGTGTAAAACAATTTTAAACCAAAAAAACCAAATTAAACCAAATAGAAAAAACTAAAGTCTTTCTATTTAATCAATTTTCATATTTCGTTTAATTGGTTTATTTGGTCAGTTTTCAGTTTTTTATTTTGACAATTTAAACTGAATAAACTGATTAAGGCCATAACCCATAAGGCCATAAGCTCATAACCCATTTACATAGCAAACCCAAATTTAAACCTTAAACCCAAATATCCATGAAAACTTAAAACTCCTAAAAGCCCAACCCATTAAAATTTTAAACCCAATACCTTTTAATATTTAAAACCCAAGTTGATAAAATTTTATATTCATTTTAATATTTATCGTTTAGTATATAAAGAAAACCAAATTGATATATACTCATTACGAATAGTAGAAAACATGGAAATTGCATGTTGGCCATGTAAGAAAATAATAATTTTTTTGAAAAAAAATAAAATTAAAAGTAAGACAATATATGGAAACACAAAAATATATAGACTTTTTTAGCACCTTCTAAGCTCTAATTTGTGCAGTGTTATCGTAATTTTTTTGAAATTCATACTTTAATTATAAAATAATTAATTTGCACTTAAATTATTAATATACTAAATTTTAATTATTTTTATACTAAATTTACACAAATTTGGTTTATTTTTGATAGTTTTGCACAAAGGGTGAAAATTGACTCGGCAGACACCTCGAGAGACTTGAACCGTTGGGGTAATGTTGTGCATCAAGTGATCAAGAGAAAGGCTAATAATATTTTCCAACCATGGATGGTCCAAAAATATGTATTAAAAATATTTTATAATTAATTTTGATCCAAAATGAATTATAAGCCTGAAGATCAAAAGAGGCCAATTGTGTTAAGTAAAGAAGACTGATCCACTTAGCAAATAGGGCAGCCCAAACCATCCATAGAGCTGATGCAATCAACTGATTTTAGCTTATTTCCACATTAAAAAACAGCCCTTTAAGTTTGCTTAAAATCCTATTCAAACCCCTCCACTTTTCGTGTGCCTTCAAACTTTTGCCCTTAGCCTAAAATAGCAAGTTTGAGCCATTTAAACTTGCACCATTTGTGGTCGGCCAAGGGAAGAAGAGTGGCTGCTATTTATTTGATATTTTTAGCAGCCATTCCCACCTATAAATACCCCTCTTTCCTTCCTCATTCAACACACCTTCATTCCCGCACATCTCTCTCTCTTTCACTCACTTTCTCTCATTTGTTTCTCCCTTTTTCTTGTCCATTTCCCTTGCTAGTTTCCCTCTTGAAAAAGATCCTTCTTCCACCTTGGAATAGCATCATTCAATTTTTTCATAGAGGCCTTAGTTCAACAAAACTAGTAGAGAAGAAGAGGAGCGCACTAGTCTAGCTTCAGAGAAATACTTGATTTGTTTCCTAGTTCCCTTCTCTTTAATTTCCTTGTTTATGTTGTGATTATGAATATGAATAATTTTTGTGTTGTTTTTGTTGTTCTAATTTAAATGGCTTAAATTAATTTGTGTTAGATTGGTATCATTCTATCCACTTGAATTAAGTTAAATCATATTTGTGTTATTATAGGCCTTGGTAAGTTGTTCAATTAAATAAAACCATGCTCATGTTATACTTGCATTATAAAATGTAAGGTAACAAATGAATTAATTATTAAACGCATTGGAATTATAATTAATTGACACAATAGTTAATTGGTGCATGTTTAATCTTCTAAGGTAGTTGAAGGCTAAATTAGCGACAGTATTAAACGGTACATTAGCCTTGCATAACTTACAAGATTATTGTGATTAAACTGTTTCAATATAGAAATATATTATTACCTCACTTAATCTTTTATGTGCTTATTAATATTAATTAATTATTTGAAATGGCACTGAAAAATGTTCAACAGATTAATTAATTTAGTAAGTACTTATGAGCAGTAACATGAACATGAATATAGTAATTCTAAGTTAAGGAATGTAATTGATCTAATACAATTATGTCATCTTGATTAAAACTATCTTTTTGAAGTAGTGTTTTGGAATTTTTACTTTTATTTCTATTAATTAGTTAATTTTTAGTATCATTCCTACTGCTACGAGTAGGGGATATCCACTTGAGCATCTACGAGCTCTAGGTGGAAAATAATTCAGTGGTGTACGGGGAGCTGATCTTATGAAAACGGAGTGTTTTCTTGTTGGTGTCTAGAGATTCATCGAACAAATGTCTTGCAACAACGAGGAGAATCTAGGTTGCACAACATCCATGCTCACTGGTGAAGCTTATCGTTGGTGGAGTATTGTGAAGAGAGTTACTTCTGCAGATCACATAACGTGGACTTTGTTTTTAGAAGTCTTCAAGAGAGTTTATGGGCGAGGAATACATGGAATCTCGCAAGCGTGAGTTCATCGAACTGGTGCAAGGAAATAAGACAGTGGCTGAGTATGAATAAGAATTTGTTTGACTCAGTCAATATGCTTCAAAAATGGTGTTTATTGAGAGAGATCAATGCAAAAAGTTTAGCTATGGGTTAAATCAAGAAATAAAATGAAAACAATTGAGGAGACTTTAGAAGAGCCACCATGAAGTGTGACGAAGAAAAGAACTTTTGACCATTCTGACACATCAGAACAACTACCCAAGAGAGGGAAAGAGTCGCAATAATCTAGTCAAAGTTGTGATAAAATTGGTATTAAAAAGTCGCCAGAAGTGAAAAGTGGTCGTTATGCAAACACTGTGATCACAAACATTCTTTGGAGTGCCAAAAATTAACTGGGGGATGTTTTATGTGTGGTTCCATGGAGCATATGGTATGGAATTGCCCAAAACATGTAGAGTGACTACTAACTCAGAGTTTGACTCCTGTAACAACGTTAGCTAAAGATGTAACACCCCTTACTCATATTTGACGCTGGAACAGGGGACGAGGCATTACCAGACTCATATAACCAACAATCGTACAATTCCAACCCATAAATTTGCGTCCAAATTAAAACCATTTGTAATAAAACACAGAGTCCCTAATATTATCATACGAGGCCCAAAACATGCTTTGGAAGTGGTTCGGAACTAAATTGAGAACTTTAAAAACTTTTATAGAACTTAGAAATTTTTTGCACTCTACAGGGGTCACACTCCCGTGTGAATATGGGACACGCCCGTGTGGGCAAGCCATGTGGACACACACGCCTGTGCCCTGACCTCATGTAACTCTCTGACTTATAACTCTTGAACAAATTAAGATCACATGGCCAAGTCACATGCCCGTTGCTATGCTGTGTGGTTAATTAATTGTAATTTGAATTAGGAGTAGGTTTCACACAGCCAAGACACACTCCCGTGTTCTAGGCCGTGTGGCACGTACGCCCGTGTCTTTGCCTGTGTGCCAAATTTTGAGCATTTTGTTTCTCAAAATTAAGGTGCAGGGGACACACAACCTAATCACATGCCCGTGTTACCAAGTCGTGTGTCACACACGGTCTAGACACACGCCCGTATAGACAAAATAAAGCCATTTCCTAGCTACATTTTTCACCCAAAATCACCCAAAAACTTGCACATGAAACACTCAACCAATTCCAACCATTTCAAGCATTCAAATTTGGCAATTCCATTATTCATCAAGGCATACGATTTCATGCATACATGTAACACCCTGAATTTGGGCCTAGAAGTTTTGGGCCTTGAGCATGGGAGCGGTTGAAGGCAGTTTATAATATTCTGTTGTGCGTGAAAATTTCATAGTTGAAGGCTTGTTTTAGTGGTTAAGTGTGCTGAGAAGTGTTGGAGAAGTCCTGGGTTCAAACCTGGACTCTAGCAAAAATTTTGGTTTAAGGTGAATCAAACCCTGGGTGTAGTAGGTAGGCCTTAAGAATATTGTTGGAGAAATTGTGACACAAAAGCCTTGTGGCTTAGTGGCAAGTGGCGTGTGGAGCATTTAAGGGAGGCATGGGTTCGAATCCCATGGCAAGCAAAGAGCATTTATTTTGCTAACAGGGGCAAGAGTTGGTGTTGAATTTGAACTCGATGATGGAGGGATCCCACATCGGAAGCTAACATAAGAGTGGATCTGGTCGGCTTTAAATAGAGAGAACCATGAGGAGAGTAAAGGTACCTTTCTTGGCTGATCCCTTTCGCTTTGTGGCGTGCTCGGTTGGGTTGGGCGCTGGCTAAGAGTGCTCGGAGCATAGATTAACTCCAGTCTCTAATCAGGTGCGTATTTCTCACTACTCTAGCTGTAGGATGGCTACTTCGGGCCGCGATGGGCCGAAAGGGGCCTTGTGGGCCTAATGGGCCTACGGGCCCAATTGGATAAGTTGTTTGATTGTGTAGTAAATATTGGACTAGGCTAGGTGAATCTCATATCTGTGGCTAGATTTGGGTAAAAGGGCCACACGAGCGTGTGGGCCCATTTGGGCCGAGAAGGGCTTTAAGCCCATTCGTATTGTTATCCCTGTTTAGAATACTTTAGTTTACCAAATTACTAAAATACCCCCAATTGTAAAATTACCAAAGTACCCCCGGTTTATAAAATTACCCAAATATCCTCAATTTGTAAAATTACCGAAACACCCTCAGTTTGCAAAATTACTGAAATACCCTCGACATGTAAAATTATCAAAGTACCCTCGAATTACAAAAATTACTATTTTACCCTCGATTTACAGAATTACTATTTTACCCTCGATTTATAAAATTACCGTTTTACCCTCGATTTACAAAATTACCATTTTACCCTCGATTTATAGAAATATTATTTTACCCTCAATTTATAGAATTATCGTTTTACCCTCGATTTACAAAATTACTGTTTTACCCTTGATTGACAGAATTACTGTTTTACCCTCAATTTACAAAATTACTATTTTACCCTCGATTTACAAAATTACTGTTTTACCCTCAATTTATAGAATTACCATTTTACCCTCGATTTATAAAATTACCATTTTACCCCTGGGGTGTTAAATGATTGTTTTGCCCTTGTGGGCAAGTGACTGACTTGGACTGTGTGGTTGACAGGTTTGATTGTGAATATATGTTGGTGATATGAATGACTTGACTGTGACTGTTTGATTCAAGTATGGGCATGATATTTTGATTCTGTATGTTGTATGCCATGACATGTATATCTGTTGCATGGGACACGGGTTTATATTGATGGAGGAAGCGTTCTGGCAGCCTCGCTGCAATCTGGTGGCTTCGCCACATATATATATATCTGTTCTAGTGGCCTAGCCACAATATCTGTATCTGGTGACTTCGTCACAATATCTGGCAGCCTCGCTACAATTTCTGTGGTGTGTAGCAGTTGGGTGGGTCGAGTAGTCTCCCCACATGGTGTAAGGTTGGTACGGGGGTGTATACGGCTGGATTGGGTTGAGATTGCATTCACATTCTGATTTTGATTTTGTTACCTGATACTGATTCTTATTCTAATTCTGTCACCTGATTCTGATTCTGATTCTGATTCTAGTTCTGATAATGTTTCTTATTCTATAATGGGTTAAAGCCCATTTGGTACTGTCTGTTATAGTGGGCTAAGGCCCAATTGATACTGAAACTGTAAGTAAGGCTGGGACCAGACTTTTAATTCTTTATATGACCGATTGTTCCTTTTTATAGTAGGGATTTCACACCGTTTTCAGTAAACTCACCTGCTTATTAACCTTTCGTAATTTCCAACCTTAGACGGATCGGAGCTGCGAGGGCTCGGAGGAAGCCACACACACTATTTATTTTATAGTTTTGATTATTACTTTTAAATGTTTTATGTGGGTTGTAGTAAAGCCGTTGTAATTTTCTGGATTTTAAATTTGAAAATTTACTTATTGTTCTTATAATTGCTAGTATTAGAACACGGTTTTACAAAGCAACTACTGTTGTTCAAAACATCATGTATCCGCAATTGTTTTTAAATCAAGCTTCCGCAACTGCCAAGACTTTTACAAAGTTGTTAAGAATGTTATTCAGCTGAGGTTTCTAACAAGGTTTAAAAAGGGTATAAGTTTTTAATTATTAAGAAGGGTTTTTAATGGAAACATGGTTTTCGAAAAACACTTTAATGTGACATGCCAGATTCGAGCTAAACTTCCAGGCCGGGTTTGGGGTGTTACAATACATGGTTACAAACTCACCTTAGCTTAACTTAGGCATTAACAACATTTGATCACATGAACTTAGCATAACACATGTGTATATATATATATCACAATAGCTTACTAAATCATACCCAAAATAAACCATCACTAGCCATTCCAATGGCTAGGTTACAAAATAACATTTCAAGCCACTATTGGCCAAGTTGTCCTATACATTCTATTATACCAAAATGATTCTACTATATGTACCAAGATAGCTAGTTGATAATGTGACGATGCTGCAACGATCTTCCAACCTTTAAAAGCTTCCGAGCACTATAAGACAGGAAAAAAAAAGGAATAAGCATTTCATGCTTAGTAAGTTCGTATAACGGAAATTAAACTTACCAATCTTGATTATTAAATCTAAACATACACTATCATGTTTCCATCCATTTGGCTAAATTTGCCTAAGCACATACATTCAATCAAACATGTTAGTCACCAAAATCTTCATATAAATCAAGTAACATAGATGAGCTCATCAGGCAATATTCTATCTAGTCATTACTATTTCATCTCAAGGTTTTCATGCCAAGTCAAGAGTTATATGTCCTTTGAATCATTGAATTCCAATGAATGCTCAAGTAGTACACTCAAAGTGTACGATTCAACAATTCGTTAATTTCTTATTCAAGGGTACCCATTAGGGCACTTAACCAAGAAACACTCTCTTGAGCCATATATCGTTTGTAACACCCCTTACCCGTATTCAATGCCAGAACAGGGTATGAGGTATTGCTGAACTTAAACACAAGAAACCATACATTTCTGAGCCGTAAATTTTGTCCAATTTTAAAACTTTTTGCATTCAATCATAAGGTCCCTAATACGAGCCTACAAGGCTGAAAACATATATTGAAAGTGGTTTGAGATTGAACCGGATACTTTAGAAAATTTTACAACACTTAGAAAATTTTTCCACCAAACAGGGGTCACACACCCGTGTAGCTTGGGACACGCCCGTTGGGCAGGCCATGTGGTCACATACGCCCGTGTGGCTTGGGACAAGCCTGTTGGGCAGGCCGTGGTGGTCAACGCGGCCGTGTCCCTAACTTGTGTAACTCTCTATTTGTCACCTAAGAACAAATTGAAGATACACGGCCAAGTCACACGCTCGTGTACTAGGCCATGTGGTCAATTTAAAAATTATGATTTTTCATATAATAGGTGCAGACTTCACATGCCTAGGACACAAGCCCGAGGCAGTGTCATCCACACGGCTGAGACACATGCCTGTGTCTCTACCCTTGTGCTCAATTCTGAGCATTCAGTTTTGTAAAAATTAGGGTGTAGGGGACAACAGCCTAAACACATGCCCATGGGGTAGACCGTGTGTCACACACAGCCTAGACACAGGCCCGTGTGTCTACCCGGGTGGACAAAAATAAGGCTATTTACCAAGCCATTTTTCCACCCTTTGATGCACAAACCTACACAACATAATATAACACCAATTCAAGCGTATACGTACAACCAAAACATCAATACAACATTCACATATTCAGTAGCTTAAATCAAGTAAAGCTCCACATCCATGAAAGGCATCATCAAATAAAGCACTTACACCAATAGTAGCCAATTTCCAATGGCCTTATACAAAATGAACCATCAACCAATATGAGCCAACACATTTGGCCAATTCAATTATGGCACATAACAAAATAACCAAGTCCCCTATACATGGCATAACTCAAAATGTTGAAATCTTTGGTACCAAAATAATTGTTGATAGTGTGAGTGGATCTTTGACAGTCTTCGATCCTCGAGCTAGCTTGGTGACACTATAAGACAAGGGAAAGGAAAGGGGAGTAAACTACATAGCTTAGTAAGTTCCCATGCAAATAAATAGTATCATATCCAAACATTTAACATACAATTAACATGATAATAACTGGCATAAATATTTTTGAGATCTTATAAACATAGCTTACCCAATCATAACCTTGCCGAGGGTTCATCACATATCGAGCTCATTATGTATGAGTTTTACATACATACTTGACTCATCTCGAATTGGATTTACACATAATTCACCTTTGACACACTTGTTAACTTATTCGTTGAAACGCTTGGAATACTAAAGGATACTCAGGAATCTCATACACACAGTATCGTACCAATGCTATATCCTAGATATTATAACATCCTGATTTTCGGATTTATTCGCGGTTTTCAATATTTTGTAAAGATTTTAAAATTTTGTATTGGGATGTGGAATTAATATTTTGAGTAAGTAAATGGGCTTATGGAAGGCCCATGAGTTGGCCAAAACCAGTTGAATTTTGGAATTTTAGACTTAGGAGTTAGGGGTTACGCTAAGTGGCCCTTAAGTAGAGTTGTGGGTAAATTGCATCACAAAAAGAGCCTTGGTAAAGTGGCAAGGGTGACGCCACTAGGCTCCTAGAAAAGTGGCGTGTGGAGCAGTGGGGAAGGCATGGGATCGATTCCCTGTGTTGGCAAATAGATGCATTTATTTTAAGTGCAGGAGGGGTAAGTGTTGGAGTCCAAGTGGATTCTGCTAAAGGAGAGTTTGGATCAGTCCAAACGCTTGGATTAAGGAGGGATAAGGGGAGAGATTTAAGGGATTAGGAGAGAGGCTAAGAGTTGGCCGAATTTTGGGAATTGAAGAGGGAAAAATCAGCAGAGGGTTTTGAGGTTAGTATTTCGGCACTTAGGGTGTTAAGTGGTGCCGTTTTCTTTTGCTGAAACACCTTAGGGTTTTTCTTTTCTCTCTTCTTCCTCTCTAGCCGAAACTACCACCTCCCCTATTCTTATTTTTTCTATTTTTCTTCTTCAAAACCATTCATCATACCTGCTATTCATCAATACTTTTGCCGAATCCATAAAAGCCGAAATCCTGTGATCACTGCTTGTGCCGATTTCTTCAAAGCCAGGTTCTTCTATGTTCTTTGTTTTTATTAAATCTACGATTATCTTATCTTAATCCTAGATACTTGACGGCAATTCTTCTTCAAGGTCATAGCCTCATATCTCCATCTCCTTCACCACCCAAAAGCCGAAGTACCACTGGTTTAGGGGCTTATAGCCGAAATTTCATCAACCCTTGGATTCGGGTTTTACCATTGTTCTAAGGTTAAATCTGCACCGGATTGCGAGGAAATCAAGTAGGAGTAAGAGGTAAGTACTTATCATCTCAGATCTGTTCTTATTTTACAAAGTTAAGAAAAGCCGAAGTCCCTAAAATTAGGGAGGCTGTCGATTTGGGCATGTGGCTCTAAGGGTTTTAAGCGGCGTTTTCATCAATGATTAGTGCCTTCTTAAGTGTTGGATTGAAAGCGTGAATCATTGGAACAATCAGATTCGGAGTTAGCTATCAATTTTGGCAAAAAGGTAAGGGTTCAAAGGCTTTTTAGGGATATGGTTCGATCATAGAGAAGTAAGTTTTGGGGGTTTAGTGATTATGGTTTGTAATTAAGAACTGTGCTAATCAATTGTAGGACATCGGAAGTGATCTCAGTAGCAGTTGTCGCAAATCAGGTGTGTACCGAACCCCCCTTCCTTAGTTCAATTCGGCAAAAACCGAAATGCCGAAATTCCGGCATTTCATAGGCTTGTGAGTATGCGAATGCTCTTAAGACATAGAGTAATTGTTAGATCTAGCACCGCAAAGTGGTAAGTAAGTTCATGTGACATTTTAGCGTATTTCAGAAAAAGAGGCCTCGATGGGCCAAAACTGGGCCCAATGGGCTTACGGACCAATATGGGTAGGAGATGGGCAAAGTAGCCTGTCAGTTAGATGGTAGAATCAAACTGCATAAAATTGTTAAGAATTACTGGAATAGCTTATGTAGTTACGTAAGTTACGAAATTACCCTTGAAGAGCATAATCACCGAAATACCCTTAGGGTTTAAAATGACTGAAATGCATGAATAATTGATACTGTATTTTGCATATTATGCTTTTAATAATATCTGTTGCATGGGATTGGGGTATTGGTGGAGGAAGTACTGAATGTGGTTCATCCACGTACTGGAGGCTTTGCCTCAACTTTCTGATATTTGAGCAGCGTTCTTTGCCACTGTCGAGTGTAGGGCTGGGTGGGTTGAGATATTCCCCACATGGAGTGTAGGGCTGGTCACGGGACTGTAGCGGTTGGTGGGTTGAGTAGTCTCCCAGTTGGGCTTGCATGCATTATTACTATTGTTACCTATGTTCTTGAATCGGGCCTATGGGCCATCTTGTTATGTTAAAAAGGGCTAAGGCCTTGCTCTTGTATTCGAAAAGGGCTTCGGTCCACTGTGTACTATTATCTGAATAGGGCTTAGGCCCAATGGGCTCGAGCTGATTTGGGGTTTGGATGGGTTTTCAGATACACCGAGTTTTCCCAAACTCACCCTTCCTCTTCCATCCTTGCGGTGAGCCCTAGTTGGTGGACTTGGGTCAAGGGATTCAGAGTGGCCATGAAGATTGATTGCCGATTTTAAATAAGTTTAACATTTAATTTGGATTATTTTTATTATGCTCAAAGTTGTAATAAGGTCGCTCTTTTTAATTAATTTTATTTTGGGGATTATTAAACTGGTTAGCACTAGGGTTCGTTTTATAAAAACTACTTGTTTTAAAAAATCACGATGACGTGCAAAGTAAATGTTTTTTTTTTCAAGAAAATAAATATTTTCAGCTAACGTTTTACAACCTTAATCAGTTTCTTAAAATGAGACATAACCAAACGGTTTTTTTCCAAAACATATGAGATGTTAGAGGGTGGCAATGGCGGTGTGCATGTCTAGGATTGGATCCGAAGGGAGCTTGGTACTTAAGCAGTCCGACGGACTCACCTCCTCTCCTTCCTAGTTTCCTACCTGGTGCACAGCTTCCATTCACTTTAACCTACTTTTAAAAGTGTCTTTTACAACACCAACTAAGTTTTCCAACTAAGTAATACGAAATGTTTTGAACGCTTTGATGTGGCGCATCAGATCCGGTCATAACGTCTAGGCCGGGTTTGGGGTGTTACAGATATGGTCTTACATGTGATCTCGTATCGATGCGAATAGCCCAGCTATGGCCTTACACGAAGTCTCATATCGATTCCATATCCTAGAATGGTCTTACACGTAAATCTCAGTAACCCTAATGTCATGACATTTGTATCCTATCTATTCCTAAGGTTCAACCGAGATTTCACGCTTGTCGAAACTTTGTCGAATACGTCCAATGGTCAATCACAATTCATACAATAATAAACAATTTAAAACATAATTAAAACAATGCATTATTTACATACGAACTTACCTCGGTACAAAAACAGTAGAGATGGCACCTAATCGTCAAACATTTTGTTTTTCCTCTGATTTAAGCCCAAACCTCGTTTCTCTTATCTATAATAGCAAATTTAACTTATTTAATATTCAAAATTTTCAATTCAGCCCAAAATTTATGTTTTGGAAAAATTACATTTTAGCCCTTAAACTTTGACATTTTTACAATTTAGTCCCTAGGCTCGTAAAACAATTTTCATCAAATTTTTCATTACCAAAGTGTAGCTGAATATTTATTGTACTTATACCAGCCTACATTTTTATTCAAACACACTTTTACTAATTTTATAACTTTTACAAATAGGTCCTTTTTGACATTTTTATCGAAATTCACTTAGCAAAAGTTGTTTTTCTAACAACAAACATACATTTTCTACCATTAGCCACCGAAATACACACATGTCTAACATGTGTCAAACCTTAGACCTTAATTATACCTCAAATTAGTGCTAAAAATAGGGAGATCGAGTTACAATGACTTCAAAAATGTAAAGAGCATTAAAAAGGGGACAAGAATGAGCTTACAATCGAGCTTGGAAGTGGCCAAACCCTAGCTATGGTTTCCCCTTCTAATTTTTAGCTATGGGAGGAAGAAGATGGACAAATTTTGGCTTTATTTTGGCTTTTTTATTCATTTAATTACTAAATGACCAACATGCCCCTTTTTTAAAACATGAAATTTCTCTTACCTCATGCCCATTTTTGTCCACTAACTTAACAAATAGTCTAATTACCATCTAAGGACCTTAAATTTAAAATTTCATAGCAATTAAACACCTCTAGCTTCTACAACTCAAGTTTTGCACTATTTGCAATTTAGTCCTTTTTGCTAAATTAAGTGCCCAAACATCAAAATTTTCAAACAAAATTTTCACAAAATCATTCCATACTATAGACCATAAAAATATAAGAAAAATAAATATTTCTGTATCAGATTTGTGGTCCTGACACCACTGTTCTGACTAAACCCAAAATCGGCCTGTTACATCGTTTAACAAGATTACCAGTCCAGGGTAAATCCTGAATCCTTTATATAACATATGCTCAGGGGAGCTCAGTTAGGATTACCAGTCTAGGATAAACCCTAATCATAATGTATGCTTGAGAGGTAGTACATTAGGATTACCCGTTTAGGCTAAGTCCTTTTTATAACAAGGTTAATGGGATTACTCGTCCGAGCTAAATCCCGTTCGTAACAATGCAAGACCTTATCCATTTTGGGAAAGCGCATATATTCATCGGAATTCAACATTCAATCGTATCATTTTACGCACATATAAATTTTCCATCATAACATACATATAAGGCACTTTATATAAATCACATTACATACAATGTAACATTCAATTAACATAATTGCATATTGATTAAGTTACACGAACTTACTCTACACTTGTTCGCGTAATAATCTATTAATCCAAAATATTTTCTTTTCCTCGATCTAGCCTCAAGTTTATGTTTTCTTGGATCTATATAAATGAATTTAATCATCTACACATTTCATACTTAAACAAATCCAATTTATGTCCTATGAAAAATAACCATTTTGCCCCTATCTTTCCAAAAATTTTGATTTTGTCCCTAGGCCCAAAAATGAAACTTGTGCAAATTAATCCCTATTCCAAGCCTAACCAAAGCCCCATTAAAAATTTTCCAGCACATGTATTCATAAAATTTTAGAATTTTTCATTAAATTTTACAACTTTTCATTTTAATCCCTAGATCATATATTCATCAAAAATCACTTTGAAAACATTATTTATCTATCAATAATCTTTCATTTTCTACCATAAGTTTCTAGTTTCCAGCATAATACATCCATTACCCATTTTCATACCTTGATAACTTTTCAAATTAAAACCTCAAATAGAGAGATTAAGCTATCCCGGTTTCAAAAATACCAAAATTACTAAAAACGGGATAAGGAAACTTCCTCAATTAGGCCTTCAAATATTCTTTTCTCTCACCTAGGGTTTCCACGTATTTTTAAGGTTAAAGATGACAAAATAAGATGATATTTCTTTTTTTTATCATCTTTTAATTTATTTAATTATTTCAAACTCCAATGTAGTCTTTGACCTTTTTCCATATTTCTATGGACGAGTCATCATGAAAAATCTACATACTTTTCTTAATGGTCTAATTACTATATAAGGACCTTAATTTTTGAAATACATAGCTATTTGATCCTTATAGCTACTAGAATTCAACTTTTGCATTTTATGCGATTTAGTTCTTTTCGTAATTAAACACTTAATCGATAAAATTTTCATAACAAAACTTTCACACGTCATTTCTAAAATATTATGGACCATATGATAAAATAAAAATAAAATATATTTTGGGTCAGATTTGTGGTCCCGAAACCACTGTTCCAATTTCACTGAAAAATGGGCTGTTATTGTAACACCCCTCGACCGAATCCCTCGTCAGAACAGCGTTCGAGGTGTTACCCTACTTAAACTCAGTCAATCACACAAAAACCGTGCCAAAAAATTTCAGTCAATTTAAAACTTTTCTTTTCACATACAATCTGTCCCATATATGGGCTTATGAGGCCTAAAACATCACTAGCCAACATAGGCCAATTCACATGGCCAAAACACTTTATCAATACAAGCCAACACCTTTGGCTAAATTATAATATCACATACTCAACATTAAAACCCTATATATGCCATAGACTCGAAATAGTAGGATTTACTTACACCAATAGCATGAGCTCGACAGTTTGATAATATCTCCGGCGAACTCCAACCCGAGCAGGTAACTGGAGTCAACAATTTATAAAACAGAGGAATTTAACAACGGAGTAAGCTTTCATAAGCTTAGTAAGTTTTAAGCAATGCAAACAAATAAACGCAATTATACTTCGATTATTAAATTTCTCAAGCGGCCATATTCTAGGTATGTTACCATCTGGCCAAATATACACATGCACATAATGCACATTCAGCATTCTTATAACACTTAATCTAAATTCATATAACATAAATAAATGAAATACCTTCACATGCTTTCACACCTTGACCAAATGTATCATGATCATAGATATAGTTATAACATTTGTTCACATATGTATCACATTACACACTTATGATTCACTTCAAATCAAACTCACATATGAGTACATAATGCGTACCTGGCCTACTTAACGTATTGAATATATTCATTTGTCAATCTAACACGAGGTACCTTAGTCTTAGACTTTTCTCAAATCACTGGCATTTCGCCTGCTAGGCTCGAGGCCAGATATCATTTCACTGGCATTATAGCCTGTTAGGCTCAAAGGCCCGAATAGTATCTCACTGGCATTATAGCTTGCTAGGCTCAAAGGCCCGAATAATATCTCACCGGCATTATAGCCTGCTAGGCTCAAAGGCTCGAATAATATATCACCGGCATTATAGCCTGCTAGGCTCAAAGGCCCGAATAACATTTCACCGGCATTATAGCCTGCTAGGCTCAAAAGCCCGAATAACATTTCACCGGCATTATAGCCTGCTAGGCTCAAAGGCCCGAATAACATTTCACCAGTTCTTTCCCACTTTCATAACTTATACTTCAATCATGTATAACTGAAACACATATCTATGAACAAAGATTTTCATCCTTTCAACCATATAGGGTCTAATTTCCACATTGGAACACATATCTTAGTACATCAGTTAATAGTATCAAATTCGACTAGATATGCTAGTCACATACGGCTCAGAACTTTAATTTAATATTCATTCAACACAAAGAACATATGTATATTTTCACTGAAGCATCATCTCAATACAATATATCTTGCTCATTGATTCGCACACAACCTTTCAAATTAGCAATTATAAGATGGTTCCGCACATAGCCCATCCTTATCGATAATTTACGATGGTTTTACCCTTACTCACATATATGACATAGGTATTTTTACCTATGCTTGTCAATTCACATTCATATTCAATTCCAATCGATTTAACATGTATAAGTACATATCGCATACCTGACTAACTTAATGTATTGAACGAAATCGATTGTCAATTTAACACAAGGTCTCATAGTTGAACATAAACATGAAACCATTTCTTATATGTTCGATTCACATCGATCATCAAATTCGTTTAATTCACATGTACTTAATTAGGTTGTTCGTACCTAAATAATTTACTTTACGGAACGAATCCACATATCGTATTAGCCCATAGTCTTATAGCACCACACTTTTAATAGTTTACCTCATCGAAGTTCACATTTAATCACTTTAGTACCAAGCCACATTCGGCTACCAAAAAGGACTAATAATAATAATTTTATACACAACATGGTTTCTTTTAGATATTTAATAATCACAAATTGTGATATCTCTACCAGCACATATACGACATAGTTTATTCATTGTAACACTCATTTAGTGCATCAAATTTCCAAATCCAATTCAGCTTAAGCATAATAGCCATAATCGACTTATAGCCTTAAATCATTACATATTCGGCACATTAACTAAATAAAATTTACATTCTCTTTGCCATATTAATTTAACTCTTAGGCATATAAAAAGGAATCAAGTTTAAACACTTAAGAACTTACCTCGAATGTTTCCGAACGATTACAATGGCTATTCGATTATTTTCCCTTTTCCCTTATCCGAATTTACCCTTCTATGCTCTTGAGCTTAAATTCAAAGATTTTAAACTAGTCATTATTCGACTATTCAAGCATCACTTTCAAAAATAAAATATATATATTTGACTTTCACACTTGCTGATCATAGTAAGCTTATAAGAAATCAATAAGCAACTCATTAACAAATTTTTGTCAATGTTTACCACATAATCATAATTTCACTGCAAGAAGTCTTCCTGGGCAACATTCACTATATCATTTATAACTGGAGCTACGAAACTCCAAATCAAGTGCCATTAATTTTCCTTGAAAATAGACGCATATATATTTTATCCATAAAATTTTTATAATTTTTAGTTTGGCCAATCAATACCATATTTTTCTTAAAGTTTCCCTTGTTTCACTGTTTGACTAATCTGACCACTCTTCACTACGAATCAAATTTCTCATTGTACAGAATTCAAAATATGTTCTCGTTTATTTCATTTGAAACTAGTCTCATTAAGGAGTCTAAGAATATAAACTTCATCCTATAACCATTTTTTTACAATTTATAATGATTTTATAAAAGTAGAACAGGGGATCCAGAAGTCATTTTGACCCTGTCCCACATCACTTCAAATATCTCATGATTGGTAATTCTTTTACTTACACGGTTTCTTTTATAAGAAACTAGACTCATTAATATTTAATTACATAATTTATTCAGCTTCTAACTCATCTCCCACAATTTATGGTGATTTTCCAAAATCACATTACTGCTGCTGTTCCAAGCAGATTTATTACCAATTCACTCTTTCACACATAACTTGCATGCATGTTATTTAAACATGCATATCACAAATCAATCATCACATACCTATAACTTCACTTAAGCATAATCTCCATTTCATCATTTTAAAGCAGAAACATTACTCAATATTGTCCAAGTTCACATTCGGCCATAATACACACAACATGTAAGCCGATTTTCCCCCTTAGCATCTAAGGCACATGCATGCTCATTTGCTTGGCTCAACTTCACCTATCTTCCATTGTTCATCAAAAGAACATGAAAAAATAACCATTTCCCTCATTTCAATTCATGACTGAATGCTCACAACACAACCAAAAATCAAAATATGCTTCATGAGTTAAGGTAGAATCAAGAAGAACTCATGAACATCAAGATAGAAGCAAACTACCATGAACTTACCTTGCATCTTCTTCCCCCAAGTGACCGAATTTTTCAAGAGCTTCCTCCTCTCTTGTTCTCCTATTTTCTACTATGATAAACAAAGATGGACAAAACTTTTGTCCTTTCCATCCTTTTCTTATTCTTATTATTTAACCTTTTATGACACATATTTGACATATATTAATTGTGCCATACTTATGCCATAACTTCAATAAAAAAATTACACATGTTGTCTACCATTAACAAGATGGCCAGCCACTACACATAAAAGTGGGAGGTTTGACATGCAAATCCTCCTATTTTGCTCTACAAATTATTTGGCCACTACAAGTTAGCCTATAGCATTTTCAGAAATTTTCACATAAGTCCTATTTCATAATTTCATTCACAAATGGAAAAATCAAAGCATGAAATTTTCACACATGCACTTTCACATGAAATAAACACAGAATATAACAGTTAATTATTTTTGGGACTCAGTTTTGTGGTCCCGAAACCAATTTCCGACTAGGGCCATATTAGGGCTGTCACAACTCTCCCCCCTTAGGAATTTTCGTCCCCGAAAATCTTACCAGAAGAAGTAGTTTCCACTCTAAAAACGTTTTCACAATATTCTCGGAATCACAATTTTCCATTCTTCACATGTTTCTTTTATTACCAAAAATTCAGAACTTTGGTATACATCAACAGATCACATTATAGATACTTCAGTCACTTCATCAAATAAAGCCTTGTACATGCAAACCCCATCATACTGATCTTTTCTTGTTAGATGATAAATCATAATTCAATAATATTTCTCTCTTAGAAGATAATAAAAATTTTGATTCAATTTGGATAGAAATTCTATCTCACAACCACTTCTATAATACCACTGATTTCTTTTATTCCATATACTTGCATAATCTATTACAACTCAGATAAACAAACATTTCACAATCGGAGTTCATATAAAGATCCTTTACATAACCTTTAACCAATCTGTATACTTATTCCATACCAGAATAATAATAACGCTGATAAGGGGGTGAGGTCGTTAAGCCTCGAAAGGAACTTTCATATTTGTATACACAGATAACTTTATCACTCATCATCATAATATTATGCACATTGATCCAAACATTTCAAATTTCCAACTCGTTACAGATACATTTTCACATATCTCAGTAATACATGCAACTTTATTTCATGTGAATATCAGCAAAACATAAGTGAATTTATCACAATTCAAACTTTCATTTCTCTTACTCAAATTACCAATAATATCTTATCAAGTTTCCACATTTAGTCTTGATCACTTGTCTATATTTATCAAATCGACAAACGTCTTACGGTTTTGAGTACATCGCTTACTTGATGCCATAGTCCAACTATGGTCGTATACTAGCTCTGCTCTGCCCGTGCTGATGCCTATTCCCAATAGGTCTTACACTAGCACTCACTAGGCAGTACCGATACCTATCCCAGATAGGTCTTACGCTTAGCACAAGTCAAGCCGATGCCACATCCCTAACGGGTCTTACACTGGCTCATCTGTCTCATGTATTGCCATGGTCCAACCATGGTCTTTTCCGTCAATTCATTAGTGAACGATTGTACTCATTCCCTGCGTTCCACCCAATTTGATCTTTCATTACCATTTACTTTATACAATCTTATACATATCTTTTGTGACACCCCTAATGTGACCCTAGTCAGAAAGTGGTTTCGGGACCACAAAACCGAGTCATAAAAATAATTAACCGTCATACTTAATGCTTATTATATGTATATATGCAAGTGTGAAAATTTCATGTTTGAATTTTGTTAATTGAAAGTGAATTTTATTAAATAGGACTTATGTGTGACACTTTTGAAATGTGATAGGTTAATCTATAAGGATCTATTAATGCATGTTAGGAAATGCTTGTACTTGCATGTCAAGTTACCCAAAATGTTAGGTAGTGGCCGGCATGCTATGGGTTAAAACATATTATAAACATTTTGTATTAAAATGTTGTGTGAGAAATAATAAAATACTAGTTAATGGGAGGAGAAACCAAAGTTGTCTCACTCTTGCTCCTCCATTGCCGTGACTTGAGGAGGAAGAAGAAAGTTGGGTTGCTTTAATTTTTGGCTTAGAAGATGGCTAGAAGGAGGAAAAACTATGATTTTAGCTAGTTAGGTAGCTGAAATTTCAAGTAACTCGGTAATCCATCGAAGAAGAAGAAGAGGGCTGCAACAAAAAGAAAAATGGAGACAGTTTGCATGTTGAAGAAAACTAAGGATTTAGCTTGTTTAAGAGTTGTATCCTAAGTTGGTAAGCTTTCTAAGCTCCCTCTATCTTTAACTTTGTTGTAAAGAAAATGATGATGGATTGTGGTTGGAAGGCATGAATGCGGGTTGTAGAAAAGAAAAGCTCTTTGATTAGTTGTAAAATTACTCTTGTCCAATTTTGTGCCTTCGTTATCTTGTCCAAAATTTGAACAAATTAATGGTTCTATTTTCATGCCAATTAGGGGTTGATAAATTGAGTCTAATAGCTAAAATATTATGTTATTCTTACTAAGTTTCAGTTGTTAGTAGTGACGTAACAATTTGACAATTAAATGCATAAATGATCTTGAAACTGCAACTTGAAAACAAATTGTTCCAAGATGTAAATGCTGATTTGAATGTCTTGTAATATGTGGAGGAATTGGTCTGCTGCATGTTTGAAATAAAAGAAAACAATGGTTGTTAAATATTAGTTTTGTTGCTAATCGAATGGGTTTAATTCATTGTTCAAGGGCTATAAATTGGTGTTAATTAAGCTATTCGGATGGTCTAATAAAACAACCTGAATGTTAAATAATGCTTGCTGTCCAGATTGAAATTATGCTAGAAGGTTGAACAATTGTTGTTCAAATGGAATTTTGGAGTGTTTAATGGACTCCATGTTGCTAAAATTTACATGAACAGAAATTTCTAAGCTTAAATTGTAAGAATTTGAGTTATGGTTTAAATTGTCAAAGATGCATTTGGCAATTGATTATAATTTGTTAAAGGGTGTAAAGTATTGATAGTTCTAAATGGTACATAGTTAAATGAAGATGGAAGCTTGATAAACTTTTATTTAGAATGGAAGTAGGAGAAATGTGTATTCGGCCATGTTGTGATGAGAAGAATTTGAATGCTAAACTAGTTGATTTGTTTATATTGTCCGATTATGATCATTTATAGAGACGTGAATGAATTGTTGTTATGTGAATAAATATTTGTTTGATGATATATATATATATATATATATTCGGCAATGGGATAAAATGTGTATTAAGGTAAGTTTCATGGTGATTATGCTTGTGATGTTGGGTTAATATTCGGCATTGAGTAATGTGGGGTAAGATGATTAATCGGCTATGACATTAGCTAAATTGAATAGGTATGTTTAATGATATGCTTAGTGTAATGTATAATCTTGTAACTCGGTTTAGTATTGAGATAAAGGTTAGATGTATGATTGGATTTTGGTATGTTAAATTGGTTAATCAAAGATTTAATATGACGAAATGTTAATGAATAACATAATTGGTTTGCACCTTAAATAGTTGAAATAAAGCTTGCCGATTATGATTAAATGTTTAAATTGTAATGGTCATATATAGGTATATATATATATGCCTTATGTATGTACCATGTACACATAAGGACATTCGGCAATATGATTAAATTCATGTATAAGGAAGCATGATAAATTAAGTGACTCCTTGCTTGTGAATGTGAATTAGATATAAATTAAATAAGCATGAAATCGAGTCATGGCATGTTTTATTAAATATGATACTTATTGAAATCTATTGTTTTAGATATAGATTAAATGATATGTGATTGCCAAATGTGATTGTTAAGTGAATAATATTAGTTAAGTACTTAAGCAAATCTATTGTTTTACTTAAGCTTAAGAGCAAAGAGGATCAAAGTCGGATAGGGGAAAAGAGAAAGTAAACGAATAGCCGTGGATATCTAGTCGTCGACCACTTCCGAGGTAAGTTTTAAGTGATTAAACGTTGAGTAAATTCAATCATAATAGGACATAATGAGTTGATTTAATAAGATATGATGTGGCCATGATATGTCTTAAACTCAAATGGTAAGTTCATAAGTGTTTGGACTTGGAAATTTAAGAGCAACTTGTAATAATTTGCTTAGGACAGCAGCAGTAACGTGAATTTTAGAAAATCACTATAAATTGTTGGTGTGGAATTATAAGCTGAATAAAATATTTAATCAAAGCTTAATTAGTCTAGTTTCTTATAAAAGAGACCGTGTAAGCAAAGAAATTTCCTATAAAGAGATATTTAAAGTTGTGTGAGACAATTGTCGAATGACTCAAAATCCCTGTTCGTATTTAGAAAATCATTACAATTTGTACAAAAATGGTTATAAGATAAAATTTATATGCTTAGACTCCTTAATGAGTTTAGTTTCAAATGAACTCAAATAGAACATATTTTAAATTCTGTACAATGAGAAATTTGATTCATAGTGAAGAGTGGTCGGATTAGTCAAACAGTGAAATAGGGGAAACTTAAAGAAAAATCTGGTATTGATTGGCCAAACCTAAAATTCTGAAAATTTTATGGATGGAAGATATATGAGTCTATATTCAGGGAAAATTAACGGAAATTGATTTTGAGTTTTGTAGCTCAAGTTATAAATAATTTAGTGACTATTGCTCAGGAAAACAGCTTGTAGTGAATATGTGAATTTGTTGTAAACATTGATGAAACTATTTGAGTTGCTTATAAGTTATTGCTGAAATTGATGTACAAGATAAATATATATATGTGTGGTAAAGCCGAATGGCTAGTGTGAAATATGTATGAGATATGTATATGTGGTAAAGCCGAATGGCTAATGTGAAATATGTATGAGATATGTATATGTGGTAAAGCCGAATGGCTAATGTGAAATATATATATGAGATATGTATATGTGGTAAAGCCGAATGGCTAGTGTGAAATATATATATGAGATATGTATATGTGGTAAAGCCGAATGGCTAGTGTGAAATATATATATGAGATATGTATATGTGGTAAAGCCGAATGGCTAGTGTGAAATATGTATGAGATGTGTATATGTGGTAAAGCCGAATGGCTAATGTGAAATATGTATGAGATATGTATATGTGGTAAAGCCGAATGGCTAATGTGAAATATATATATGAGATCTGTATATGTGGTAAAGCCGAATGGCTAATGTGAAATATGTATGAGATATGTATATGTGGTAAAGCCAAATGGCTAATGTGAAATATATATATGAGATATGTATATGTTGTAAAGCCGAATGGCTAGTGTGAAATATGTATGAGATATGTATATGTGGTAAAGCCGAATGGCTAGTGTGAAATATGTATGAGATATGTATATGTGGTAAAGCCGAATGGCTAGTGTGAAATATGTAGGAGATGTGTGTATATTGTGGCCGAATGACCAAATGTGAAAGGTGTGTATTATTAGATATTTGATGAGGCAAATGAATTACAAATATGACAGTCGATGTGAATGTTGTAACATGTGATTAAATGTACATGAAACTTGAAATATATTCCGGTAAGACCCGATGACTACGTGTGGAGATTATGTTGGGTAAGACCCGATGACTACGTAGAGATTTTGTCCGGTAAGACCCGATAACTACGTGTGGGGACTATTCGAGCTAAAGGTTTCATGAAGATTCGAGTAAAGCATAAGATTATACGACTTCACAAGGTAACAATTGGTAATAAATACGTTCAATGCGTTAAGTTGGTCGGTATGTATTTTGAGATTATATTTAAGCTTGATTTGGACTAAATCACAAGGTCGTTATGTGATGCATATGTGAGTACAAAGAATGAGACTGTTCTATGATTATTGTGCGTTTGGTCAATGTGGAAAGTTAGGTGAAAATATGTAATGTACCTATGTTTATAAGAGATCACTATCAAGTGAGAATTTATCGCCTATTATATATGATGAGATGTGCATATTCGGTAAAGAGATGGTATGCCCAAGGAAGAGTGAAATAAAAATACGAACAACTATGTTATAATTTGATTGTTATCTGTTGACACTGCTTAAAACTTACTAAGCATTGTAATGCTTACTCCGTTTACTTTGTTTCCTCTGTTTTATAGATCTCATTTGGAAGCTACAGGCTCAGGGATCGTCATCAACTAGTCACACTATCACTATCCACTGTTTGGTACTGCTATGTTTTGGATTATCTTATGGCATGTATAGAATAGACTAGTAGTGGGAGGATATTTTGGTTGATGTATATAAGCCATGCGAAAATGGCATCTTTTGAATGTGTACTTATAGAAGTTTAAATTGTATCCCTGACTGTCTTTAGTATTTATCTAAAGGAATGTTCAAAAAAAAATTTCAAAATTTTTACTGTTCTGATATGAGTTTCAAGTCTGGTAATGCCCCTTTACCTATTTCGGCGATGGATACGGGATAGGGGTGTTACATTTTATTGGTATCAGAGCTACGGTTTAGTCGATTCTAGGACTAACGTAGCACGCGTGAGTCTATTTATACATGCCATAAAGTGATAAAATGATAGTGTGATGATTTTTGACTATTAAAATGTGTTTGTGGTATTGTAATGAATCTTGATCCCGATCGAGCTGTAGCAAGCTTCTGACTATGAGAATTTGCGATATATCTTCACTTGGATATGCTTAAATTATTAAGTTGATCAGGTACGTATCATGTACTCGTATTTGAATTTTGATTTGGATTGAATTATAAGGGTATAAGTGATGCAATTTTGAAAGAGTGTTACGACTATAAATGTGATCATTGTACGTGGCTATGGAACTGAAAGTTGAATGGTCGATAAGCATGTTGTGTTTGTATTCAAGTAATGTAAATGATATACTAATGTGTATTGTTATATATGTATATGTACATGAGAATTAAGAGTTATATATCCGGGCTAAGTCCCGAAGAGCATTCGTGCTAGTGATATATCCGGGCTAAGTCACGAAGAGCATTCGTGCTAGTGATATATCCGGGCTAAGTCCCGAAGAGCATTCGTGCTAGTGATATATCCGGGCTAAGTCCCAAAGAGCATTCGTGCTAGTGATATATCAGGACTAAGTCCCGAAGAGCATTCGTGCTAGTGATATATCCGGGCTAAGTCCCGAAGAGCATTCGTGCTGGTGTTATATCCGAGCTAAGTCCCAAAGAGCATTCGTGCTAGTGATATATCCGTGCTAAACCTCGAAGGCATTCGTGCTGGAATTATGAGGCACTGTGTGTGCAAGCTCTTCAACCGAGCACTATGTGTGCCAGATCAGTAGTTGAGGCACTATGTGTGCGAGTTCTTCAATCAAGCACTATGTGTGCAAAATCAGTCAGTGGGCACTGTGTATGCGAAGTGTGTTTCATGTATGTCCTCGTGTGAGACGATGGTATTGATTTGTAATAGTAAGTAAGACTTAAAGAGAAAATCCGTTAAACGGACTAAACACTAGTGAACTAATTAGAGTCGGAAATTATACAACATTGTGCTAAATTGGTAATGAAATAAGTTCGAGACATTAAATTGACAAGGTATGTGATATATATATACATTATAAATATGAGATTCTCGGTATATGCAGTTATATGTGCTATTGTGAATAAACACTATTTTGTTAATCATGTTCAAGAAATTATTTCGATTAAGTTTCAACATTTGAAAGTTGGTAAGAATTTCTGATGAATGGTGATAATTTTGGATATATGAGTTATGTGCTAACATAAATCCCATGTCGGTATACTATATGAGGCTTTATGCCTAATCGATTGTATACGGGTATCGTTATCGGTGATTGAATGTGCTAAATGAATTCAATGTTCAGGTATGTGGAAGTTGATTTTCCGTTGGAAATAGGTTAAGTGGAATAATGAGATATGATGGAGTTATAAAGGATATTTATTGGGATGTTTGAGTATATGTGTACTTTCGGTCAGGTCACAGCTTATACATGAATGAAAATGTGAGTTACAAATATGTGGGTTGATGATGTGAATTATACATGTTAATATGTGCTTAATATGTGTTTGAAATGCATTTGTGAATTAAATTAAGTGATTATTGCTTATGAAATCAAGAAAATGAGATATATGTGCATACTTGTAGAAATGTTTATGTATTTGTTTTAAGATAAGAAAATGATTTTATAGATCGATGCAAAATCAGTAATGAATTACAATTGCTATCGATGAGCTAATGTTTATATGGATATAATTCAATAAGAGGACGTTATCCTAAACTATGCATCGGTAGAAATTTTCGAGGACGAAAATCCCTAAAGGGGGGAAGAGTTGTGACACCCCTAATGTGACCCTAGTCGGAAAATGGTTTCGGGACCACAAAACCGAGTCATAAAAATAATTAACCGTCATACTTAATGCTTATTATATGTATATATGCATGTGTGAAAATTTCATGTTTGAATTTTGTTAATTGAAAGTGAATTTTATTAAATAGGACTTATGTGTGACACTTTTGAAATGTGATAGGTTAATCTATAAGGATCTATTAATGCATGTTAGAAATGCTTGTACTTGCATGTCAAATTACCCAAAATGTTAGGTAGTGGCCGGCCATGCTATGGGTTAAAACATATTATAAACATTTTGTGTTAAAATGTTGTGTGAGAAATAATAAAATACTAGTTAATGGGAGGAGAAACCAAAGTTGTCTCACCCTTGCTCCTCCATTGCCGTGACTTGAGGGAGGAAGAAGAAAGTTGGGTTGCTTTAATTTTTGGCTTAGAAGATGGCTAGAAGGAGGAAAAACTATGATTTTAGCTAGTTAGGTAGCTGAAATTTCAAGTAACTCGGTAATCCATCGAAGAAGAAGAAGAGGGCTGCAACAAAAAGAAAAATGGAGACAGTTTGCATGTTGAAGAAAACTAAGGATTTAGCTTGTTTAAGAGTTGTATCCTAAGTTGGTAAGCTTTCTAAGCTCCCCTCTATCTTTAACTTTGTTGTAAAGAAAAATGATGATGGATTGTGGTTGGAAGGCATGAATGCGGGTTGTAGAAAAGAAAAGCTCTTTGATTAGTTGTAAAAATTACTACTGTCCAATTTTGTGCCTTCGTTATGCTGTCCAAAATTTGAACAAATTAATGGTTCTATTTTCATGCCGATTAGGGGTTGATAAATTGAGTCTAATAGCTAAAATATTATGTTATTCTTACTAAGTTTCAGTTGTTAGTAGTGACGTAACAATTTGACAATTAAATGCATAAATGACTGCTGGAAACTGCAGCTTGAAAACAAATTGTTCCAGCATGTAAATGCTGATTTGAATGTGCTGTAATATGTGGAGGAATTGGTCTGCTGCATGTTTGAAATAAAAGAAAACAATGGTTGTTAAATATTAGTTTTTGTTGCTAATCGAATGGGTTTAATTCATTGTTCAAGGGGCTATAAATTGGTGTTAATTAAGCTATTCGGATGGTCTAATAAAACAACTGAATGTTAAATAATGCTTGCTGTCAGATTGAAATTATGCTAGAAGGTTGAACAATTGTTGTTCAAATGGAATTTTGGAGTGTTTAATGGACTCCATGTTGCTAAAATTTACATGAACAGAAATTTCTAAGCTTAAATTGTAAGAATTTGAGTTGCGTGGTTTAAATTGTCAAAGATGCATTTGGCAATTGATTATAATTTGTTAAAGGGTGTAAAGTATTGATAGTTCTAAATGGTACATAGTTAAATGAAGATGGAAGCTTGATAAACTTTTATTTAGAATGGAAGTAGGAGAAATGTGTATTCGGCCATGTTGTGATGAGAAGAATTTGAATGCTAAACTAGTTGATTTGTTTATATTGTCCGATTATGATCATTTATAGAGACGTGAATGAATTGTTGTTATGTGAATAAATATTTGTTTGATGATATATATATATATTCGGCAATGGGATAAAATGTGTATTAAGGTAAGTTTCATGGTGATTATGCTTGTGATGTTGGGTTAATATTTGGCATTGAGTAATGTGGGGTAAGGTGATTAATCGGCTATGAAATTAGCTAAATTGAATAGGTATGTTTAATGATATGCTTAGTGTAATGTATAATCTTGTAACTCGGTTTAGTATTGAGATAAAGGTTAGATGTATGATTGGATTTTGGTATGTGTTAAATTGGTTAATCAAAGATTTAATATGACGAAATGTTAATGAATAACATAATTGGTTTGCACCTTAAATAGTTGAAATAAAGCTTGCCGATTATGATTAAATGTTTAAATTGTAATGGTCATATATAGGTATATATATATATATATGCCTTATATATGTACCATGTACACATAAGGACATTTGGCAATATGATTAAATTCATGTATAAGGAAGCATGATAAATTAAGTGACTCCTTGCTTGTGAATGTGAATTAGATATAAATTAAATAAGCATGAAATCGAGTCATGGCATGTTTTATTAAATATGATACATATTGAAATCTATTGTTTTAGATATAGATTAAATGATATGTGATTGCCAAATGTGATTGTTAAGTGAATAATATTAGTTAAGTACTTAAGCAAATCTATTGTTTTACTTAAGCTTAAGAGCAAAGAGGATCAAAGTCGGATAGGGGAAAAGAGAAAGTAAACGAATAGCCGTGGATATCTAGTCGTCGACCACTTTCGAGGTAAGTTTTAAGTGATTAAACTTTGAGTAAATTCAATCATAATAGGACATAATGAGTTGATTTAATAAGATATGATGTGGCCATGATATGTCTTAAACTCAAATGGTAAGTTCATAAGTGTTTGGACTTGGAAATTTAAGAGCAAATTGTAATAATTTGCTTAGGACAGCAGCAGTAACGTGATTTTAGAAAATCACTATAAATTGTTGGTGTGGAATTATAGGCTGAATAAAATATTTAATCAAAGCTTAATTAGTCTAGTTTCTTATAAAAGAGACCGTGTAAGCAAAGAAATTTCCTATAAAGAGATATTTAAAGTTGTGTGAGACAGTGTCAGAATGACTCCGAAATCCCCTGTTTTGTTTTTAGAAAATCATTATAATTTGTAAAAAAATGGTTATAAAATAAAATTTATATGCTTAGACTCCTTAATTAGTCTAGTTTCAAATGAACTCAAATAGAACATATTTTGAATTCTGTACAATGAGAAATTTGATTTGTAGTGAAGAGTGGTCGGATTAGTCAAACAGTGAAATAGGGGAAACTTTAAGAAAAATCTGGTATTGATTGGCCAAACCTAAAATTCTGAAAATTTTATGGATGAAAGATATATGAGTCTATATTCAGAGAAAATTAACGGCAATTGATTTTGAGTTTTGTAGCTCCAGTTATAAATAATTTAGTGACTATTGCTCAGGAAAACAGCTTGTAGTGAATATGTGAATTTGTTGTAAACATTGATGAAACTATTTGAGTTGCTTATAAGCTATTGCTGAAATTGATGTACAAGATAAATATATATATGTGTGGTAAAGCTGAATGGCTAGTGTGAAATATGTATGAGATATGTATATGTGGTAAAGCCGAATGGCTAATGTGAAATATGTATGAGATATGTATATGTGGTAAAGCCGAATGGCTAATGTGAAATATATATATGAGATATGTATATGTGGTAAAGCCGAATGGCTAATGTGAAATATATATATGAGATATGTATATGTGGTAAAGCCGAATGGCTAGTGTGAAATATGTATGAGATATGTATATGTGGTAAAGCCGAATGGCTAATGTGAAATATATATATGAGATATGTATATGTGGTAAAGCCGAATGGCTACTGTGAAATATATATATGAGATATGTATATGTGGCAAAGCCGAATGGCTAGTGTGAAATATGTATGAGATATGTATATGTGGTAAAGCAGAATGGCTAGTGTGAAATATGTATGAGGTATGTATATGTGGTAAAGCCGAATGGCTAATGTGAAATATGTATGAGATATGTATATGTGGTAAAGGTGAATGGCTAATGTGAAATATATATATGAGATATGTATATGTGGTAAACCCAAATGGCTAGTGTGAAATATGTATGAGATATGTAACACCCCGTACCCGAGACCGTTGCCGGAGTCAGACACGAGGGGTTCGCAGACTTAAATCACTTATTGCACAGTCCATTTTAAATTTCCAGACGAGCTGGCTGACTGCGTCACTGTCACCTTAAAAATCATATCTCGAGTTAAAAAAGTCGAAAACAAGTTCCGTAAATTTTTCCTGAAACTAGACTCATATATCCATCTAAAAACTTTTTTCTAGAATTTTTGGTTGAGCCAATTAGTACAGTTTATTAGTTAAAGTCTCCCCTGTTTCAGGGTTCGACCACACTGACCTTCAGGCATTACGACTTGGATATCTCCCTGTACAGGGCTTCAATACTGATGCCGTTTGTTTCTTTAGAAACTAGACTCGAAAAGGAATCTGTACATATATGGAAAAACTTCTAATTATCTCTGGTTAATTTATAATGAATTTCCAAAATCATAACTTGGAATCCAGAAACCGGCCTGGCCCTGTTTCACAAAAACTTAAATATCTCCTAATATACTGTTCATATGATTATTTTGTTACTTTTCTATGAAAATAGATTCATCAAGGTTCGAGTACATAATTTATTCACTATTTAATTCCATTCCTACTATTTTTAGTGATTTTTCACATCCACGTCACTGCTGCTATCAGCATCCATTTTTAAGGTAGACTTTACCTATTACATAGTTTCCATGCCTCTTAATGAACATATACATTCAAGATGACTATAACATTATGCTCAAAACGTATATAAGCCATTTTCGCATGGCTATCCAAAGTTTTACATACCAAAGTTCAAACAAAACATAATAGCCTATACATGCCGAAATGTTCTCTTAGACCAACTAGGAAGAAGATACCAAAAAGTTGCAAGTTGGTGTGATGACTTCGACGATGGTCCTGAGCACACAAAAATGCATCAAAGGAACCTAAACAAGTGAAAAATAAACACACCGAATGAGTATATAACTCAGTAAGTCATAAGCATTACACTACTGTCCATCTATAAAATATCATAAAAGAAATCAAATAATGCAAGATTAGGTACTCCATCCATACCGACTATGCCATAATTTCACGCACATTTATGATTACATGCTCTCAACTAGCCAAGCCTCCATTGACATCTCGTATGATATTCGATATGATATTTGATGCATCTCCACACATCATTTTATTTTCATTTAAATTATACTAATAATAGCATTTCATCTACTCCACAATAATATTATGTTCCTACTTCAAATATAATCACCACATAGGTTCAAGACTTACCAAGCTCAGTTCCAAATATAAACATAACATCTACTCGATAAAGTCGCACACTTAACGTTAATGATTATTCGAAAATATACAGTAAGTCCGCACACTTAGTGCTTAATATTCAAACTCGCACACTTAGTGCTATACAATTCAAACTCGCACACTTAGTGCTATACAATTAAACTCGCACACTTAGTGCCAATCTCATTATAGTAAACGTTTATACCGCACACTTAGTGCCAAAATCAACAACTCAATTCATCTCACTTCTTTTTTTTTTTTCACTCGATAAATTTTGTCACTTCATGCATTTATATATCATTCCATTCGGCATAAGTACATAGGTATTATGATTATTTATATCAATACAAAATATATGCTTAATAACTTACCTTGTGTTGGGTAAAACGGTTCTAACTCGGCTACTCGATGTCCTTTCCTTTGCCTTTGCTTGATTCTCTTCCTTTAACTTCTTGAGCTTAATCAACAAATTAACTAGTTTAACCGTCTTGCTAAATATTTATATCAAAATATTAATGATTTCATATCATAGGAGACACATGACTAATTCTTATCTTCCTACCATATGTTTTTGAGCTATTCGACTAATAACCATATGCTATCGCCCTACTATCAATAATTCAATCACACATGCATTTATATATATATATGGCCGAATGTACAAAGCTTAGACTCAACATCACCTATGCTCTTAATTTGATGGCCGAATATGCATACATATATACATGATATCAACTATACTATCATCTTTAATTCACCTAAACACAAAATTTCATCTCATGAACACTTGACAGAATTCTTCCTAACCTAGCATGGCTTCACATATATTTATAACATCCTACAAAATCCACATATACCACATTTCTACATAAATTTTCTTTTACTTTTCCACTACTTCCATTCACAACATCAAAAGCACCATAGACATGTATCATTACAAAGCTTCACACTTAGCATGCAAATGACATCAACACAAATCCACCTTAGCCGAAACTTAACTCATCTTCATGCCTCATCACCACAACATCAAACATCAACCAAGAAGACAACACCCATGGCCGAATATCATCTCCATCCCATAGCAAAGATTTAAACCATGGACTAGGTAGAACTCAAACTAACAACTAAAAACACGCATGAATCTCATGGACAACATCAAACATACCTTAGTCTAGCAAACTACCATAGCTGATTTTCTCAAGCTCTCCCCCCCCCCTTCTTCTTAGAACATTCGGCCAAGGAAGAAAAATGTGAAAGAATGGTCACTTTTTTTTTTCCTTTGTTTTCATCATATTCCTTTTTTTCATTATTTTATTCTTTCTAACATAACCACTAACCCAACATGTTTGCAACATGTTTCCACTCATAGCATGGCCGCCACCATGCTTAAATTTTGGGTAAATTGACATGCAAACCCATCATTTTCACAACATGCATTAATAGACCACTTTACATTTGCCTAGCACATTTCTAAATTTTCTCACACAAGTCCTATTTGATAAAATTCACTTACAATTAAAAAATCCAAACATGAAATTTTCACACATGCATATGTACATATAATGAGCATCAACTATGACGGTTAATTATTTTTATGACTCGGTTTAGCGGTCCCGAAACCACTTTCCGACTAGGGTCAATTTAGGGCTGTCACAAGATATGTATATGTGGTAAAGCCGAATGGCTAGTGTGAAATATGTATATGTGGTAAAGCCGAATGGCTAGTGTGAAATATGTATGAGATATGTATATGTGGTAAAGCCGAATGGCTAGTGTGAAATATGTATGAGATATGTATATGTGGTAAAGCCGAATGGCTAGTGTGAAATATGTAGGAGATGTGTGTATATTGTGGCCGAATGACCAAATGTGGAAGGTGTGTATTATTAGATATTTGATGAGGCAAATGAATTACAAATATGACAGTCGATGTGAATGTTGTAACATGTGATTAAATGTACATGAAACTTGGAAATATATGTAACATCCTGATTTTCGGATTTATTCACGGTTTTCAATATTTTGTAAAGAATTTAAAATTTTTTATTTGGATGTGAAGTTAATATTTTGAGTAGGTAAATGGGCCTATAGAAGGCCCATGTGTTGGCCAAAACCCGGTTGAATTTTTGAATTTTGGACTTAAAAGGTTAGGGGTTCTGGCTAAGTGGCCTTAAGTGGAGTGATGGGTAAATTGCATCACAAATGAGCCTCTGGTAAAGTGGCAAGGGTGACGCCACTAGGTTCCTAGAAAAGTGGCGTGTGGAGCATTGGGGAAGGCATGGGATCGATTCCCTGTGTTGACAAATAGATGCATTTATTTTTAAGTGCAGGAGGGGTAGTGTTGGAGTCCAGGTGGATTCTGCTAAAGGAGAGTTTGGATCAGTCCAAACGCTTGGATTAAGGAGTGATAAGGGGAGAGATTTAAGGGATATGGAGAGGGGCTGAGAGTTGGCCGAATTTAGGGAATGGAAGAGGGAAAATTCGGCAGAGGGTTTAGGTTAATATTTCGGCACCTAGGGCTTTGTGAGGTGCCATTTTCTTCTGCTCAGGCACCACAAGGGTTTCTTTTTCTCTCTTCTTCCTCTCTAGCCGAAACTACCACCTCCCCTATTCTTCGTTTTCTATTTTTTTCTTCTCCAAAGCCGTCCATCAAACCTGCTATTCATCAGCACATTTGCCGAAGTCGCAAAAGCCGAAATCCTGTGATCACTACTTGTGCCGATTTCTTCAAAGCTAGGTCCTTCTATATTCTTTTGTTTTTATTAATCCATGATTATCTTTTCTTAATCCTAGATACCTGACGGTAATTTTACTTCAAGGTTATAGTTCCATATTGTCATCTTCTTCATCACCCAAAAGCCGAAAAACCATTGATTTGGAGGGCTTATAGCCGAAACTTCAAGACTTTAGGGAGTCAAATTCTACCGTCGTTTAATAGATAAATCTACACCAGATTGCGTGGAGATCAAAAAGGAGTAAGGGGTAAGTGTTCATCATCTCAGATCTGGTCCTATTTTACAAAGTTAGGAAAAGCCGAAGTCCCTAAAATCTAGGGAGGCTGTCGACTTCGGCATGTGGCTCTAAGGGTTTTTAACTGACATTTTCTTTCAATGATTAGTGTCTTCTTAAGTGTTGGATTGAAGGCGTGGGTTGTTGGAGCAATCGGATTCGGAGCTAGCTGTCGATTTTGGCAAAAAAGGTAAGGTTTCAAAGGCTTTTAGGGACATGGTTCGATCATGGATAAGTAAGTTTTGGGGTTTAGTGATTATGGTTTGTAAATAAGAACTGTGCTAATCAATTGTAGGACATCGGAAGAGATCTCAGTAGCAGTCGTGGCGAATCAGGTGTGTACTGAACACCTTTTCTTAGTTTAATTCGGCAAAAATCGAAATGCCAAATTTTTGGCATTTCATAGGCTTGTGAGTATGCGAATGCTCTCAAGACATAGAGTAATTGTTAGATCTAGCACCGCAAAGTGGTAAGTAAGTTCGTGTGACATTTTAAGCGTACTTCGGAAAAAGGGGCCAGATGGGCCAAAACTGGGCCCAATGGGCTTACGAACCAATATGGGTAAGAGATGGGCAAAGTAGCATGTTAGTTGGATGGTGGAACCAAATTGCATAAAACGGCTAAAAATTACTGAAATAACTTGTGTAGTTGCGTAAGTACGAAATTACCCCTAAAGAGCATAATTACCGAAATACCCCTAGGGTTTAAATTGGCTAAACTGCATGATTGATTAATACTATATTGTACATGATATGCTTTATTAATATCTATTGCATGGGATTGGGGTATTGATGGAGGGAGTATTGAAAGTGGTTCATCCACGTCATCGGAGGCTTTGCCTCAACTTATCGATATTTGAGCGGCGTTCTTTTGCAATCGTGAGTGTAGGTGGGTGGGTTGAGATATTCCCACATGGAGTGTAGGACTGACGCAGGGCGATGTAGCGGTTGGTGGGTTGAGTAGTCTCCTAGATGGGTTTGCATGCATTATTACTATTGTTACCTATGTTCTCGAATCGGGCCTATGGGCCACATTGTTATGTTAAAAAGGGCTAAGGCCTTGCTCATCAGACTCTGAAAGGGCTTCGGTCCACTGGTATCTGTTATCTGAATAGGGCTTAGGCCCAATGGGCTCGAGCTGATTTGGGCTTTGGATGGGTTTCAGATATACTCGAGTTTTCCCAAACTCACCCCCTTTTCCTTCAATCCTTGCGGTGAGCCCTAGTTGGTGGACTTGAGTCAAGGGATTCGAGTGGCCACACGCTTTTTGCAAATTCGTTTTCTTCCGTGAACTAGATTTTCTATATTTTCGTTTCTGGTTTTGGATTTTTTTAATAAGGCCGCTAATTATTTTTATGGTTTGGGTTGTTTCTTTATTATTTAACTCTATTACGATAAAACTTTGATAACTAACGAAATAGATTAGCTTTAGGACGCATTTTCAAAAACACTAAGTGATTTCAAAATAACAAGAATACAAGTAAGACTTCCGCTAAGCACACGTTTTCAACCTTAATCACTTTCTTAAGATGGACATAACCAAACGGTTTTCTCAAAATTATACGAGGTGTTAGAGTGTGGCAATGGCGGTGTGCATGTCTAGGATTAGATCCGAAGGGAGCTTGGTACTTAAGCAGTCCGACGGACTCACCTCCTCTTCTTCCTGGTTTCCTACCTGGTGCACAGCTTCCGTTCACTCTAACCTACTTTTAAAAGTGTCTTTTACAACACCAACTAAGTTTTTCCAAACTAAGTAATACGGAATGTTTGAACGCTTCGATGTGGCGCGTCAGGTCCAGTCATAACGTTTAGGCCGGGTTTGGGGTGTTACAATATATTCCGGGTAAGACCCGATGACTACGTGTGGAGATTATGTCCGGGTAAGACCCGATGACTACGTGTGGAGATTTTTTCCGGGCAAGACCCGATAACTACGTGTGGGGACTATTCGAGCTAAAGGTTTCGCTGAAGATTCGAGTAAAGCATAAGATTATACGACTTCACAGTAACAATTGGTAATAAATACGTTCAATGCGTTAAGTTGGTCAGATATGTATTTTGAGATTATATTTAAGCTTGATTTGGACTAAATCACAAGGTCGTTATGTGATGCATATGTGAGTAAAGCAATAAGACTGTTCTATGATTATTGTGCGTTTGGTCAATGTGGAAAGTTAGGTGAAAATATGTAATGTACCTATGTTTATAAGAGATCACTATCAAGTGAGAATTTATCGCCTATTATATATGATGAGATGTGCATATTCGGTAAAGGGATGGTATGCCCAAGGAAGAGTGAAATAAAAATACGAACAACTCTGTTATAATTTGATTGTTATCTGTTGACATTGCTTAAAACTTACTAAGCATTGTAATGCTTACTCCGCTTACTTTGTTTCCTCTGCTTTATAGATCTCATTTGGAAGCTACTGTGCTCGGGGATCGTCAAGAACTAGTCACACTATCACTATCCACCGCTTGGTATTGCTATGTTTTGGATTATCTTATGGCATGTATAGAATAGACTAGTAGTGGAAGGATATTTTGGTTGATGTATATAAGCCATGCGAAAATGGCATCTTTTGAATGTGTACTTATAGAAGTTTAAATTGTATCCCTGACTGTCTTTAGTATTTATCTAAAGGAATGTTCAAAAAAAAAAAAATTCAAAATTTTTACTGTTCTGATATGAGTTTCAAGTCTGGTAATGCCCCTTTACCTATTCCGACGACGGATACGGGATAGGGGTGTTACATCTTTACACTGATGCACACATATCATAAACTTCTTTTCATACCTTTCAATTCCGTCATATCACAAATATATTACAATCAGTTCAATAGCATTTTCGGATCAATTAATAATAGCTCGGTTGGAACACATCATTACCTGAGTAAAACAATTTATAAGAGCCGGGAGATATCACATTATCACGCTTTACTTATGGCATATATAGCTAGACTCTTATACTTGCTATGTTAGTCCGAGAATCGACTAAACTATAGCTCTGATACCACTAAATGTAACACCCCTCGCCCGAATCCCTTGTCGGAATAGGGTTCGAGGTGTTACCCGACTTAAACTCAGTCAATCACACAAAAACCGTGCCGAAAATTTTCAATCAATTTAAAACTTTTCTTTTCACATACAATCTGTCCCATATATGGGCTTACGAGGCCCAAAACACCACTAGCCAACATAGGCCAATTCACATGGCCAAAACACTTTATCAATACAAGCCAACACCTTTGGCTAAATTATAATATCACATACTTAACATTAAAACCCTATACATGCCATAGACTTGAAATACTAGGATTTACTTACACCAATAGCGTGAGCTCGACAGTTTGATAATATCTCCGGTGAACTCCAACCCAAGTAGGTAACTGGAGTCAACAATCTATAAAACAGAGGAATGTAACAACGGAGTTAGCTTTCATAAGCTTAGTAAGTTTTAAGCAATGCAAGCAAATAAACGCAATTATACTTCGATTATTAAATTTCTCAAGCTACCATATTCTAGGTATGTTGCCATCTGGCCGAATATCCACATGCACATAATGCACATTCAGCATTCTTATAACACTTAATCTAAATTCATATAACATAAATAAATCAAATACCTTCACATACTTTCACACCTTGACCAAATGTATCATGATCATAGATATAGTTATAACATTTGTTCACATATGTATCACATTACGCACTTATGATTCACTTCAAATCAAACTCACATATGAGTACATAATGCATACCTGGCCCACTTAACGTATTGAATATATTCATTTGTCAATCTAACACGAGGTACCTTAGTCATAGACTTTTCTCAAATCACCGGCATTTCGCCTGCTAGGCTCGAGGCCCGATATCATTTCACTGGCATTATAGCCTGTTAGGCTCAAAGGCCCGAATAGTATCTCACTGGCATTATAGCCTGCTAGGCTCAAAGGCCCGAATAATATCTCACCGGCATTATAGCCTGCTAGGCTCAAAGGCCCGAATAACATTTCACCGGCATTATAGCCTGCTAGGCTCAAAGGCCCAAATAACATTTCACCAATTCTTTCCCACTTTCATAACTTATACTTCAATCATGTATAACTGAAACACATATCTATGAACAAAGATTTTCATCCTTTCAACCATATAGGGTTTAATTTCCACATTGGAACACATATCTTAGTACATCAGTTAATAGTATCAAATTCGACTAGATATGCTAGTCACATACGGCTCATAACTTTAATTTAATATTCATTCAACACAAAGAACATATGTATATTTTCACTGAAGCATCATCTCAATACAATATATCTTGCTCATTGATTCGCACACAACCTTTCAAATTAGCAATTATAAGATGGTTCCGCACATAGCCCATCCTTATAGATAATTTACGATGGTTTTACCCTTACTCACATATATGACATAGGCATTTTTACCTATGCTTGTCAATTCACATTCATGATTCAATTCGAATAGATTTAACATGCATAAGTACATATCGCATACCTGACCAACTTAATGTATTGAACGAAATAGATTGTCGATTTAACACAAGGTCTCATAGTTGAACATAAACATGAAACCATTTCTTATATGTTCGATTCACATCAATCATCAAATTCATTTAATTCACATGTACTTAATTAGGTTGTTCGTACCTAAATAATTTACTTTACGGAACGAATCCACATATCGTATTAGCCCATAGTCTTATAGCACCACACTTTTAATAGTTTATCTCATCGAAGTTCACATTTAATCACTTTAGTACCAAGCCACATTCGGCTACCACAAAGGACTAATAATAATAATTTTATACACAACATGGTTTCCTTTAGATATTTAACAATCACAAATTGTGATATCTCTACCAGCACATATACAGCATAGTTTATTCATTGTAACACTCATGGCTTAGTTTATTCATTGTAACACTCATTTAGTGCATCAAATTTCCAAATCCAATTCAGCTTAAGCATAATAGCCATAATCGACTTATAGCCTTAAATCATTACATATTCGGCACATTAACTAAATAAAATTTACATTCTCTTTGCCATATTAATTTAACTCTTAGGCATATAAAAAGGAATCAAGATTTAACACTTAAGAACTTACCTCGAATGTTTCCGAACGATTTGTAACACCCCGAACCCGAGACCGTCGCCGGAGTCGAACACGAGGTGTTAACAGACTTCAACCCACTTATTGAGAGTTTCCAGACAAGCTGCCAATCTGTGTACTAGTCGCTCCAAAATTCATAACTTGAGTTTTACAACTCGAAAATCAGTTTCGAAATTTTTCCCTGAAACTAGACTCATATTACCATCTACATATGTTTTTCTAAAATTTTTGGTCGAGCCAATTAGTACAGTTTATTAGTTAAAGTCTCCCCTGTTGCAGGGATCGACTACACTGACCTTTGTGCATTACGAATTGGATATCTCCCTGTACGGGGCTTCAATACTGATGCCGTTTGTTTCTATAGAAACTAGACTCAGAGAGGAATCTACACATATATTGCATGACTCCTAATTATCTCTGGTTAATTTACAATGATTTTCCAAAGTCGGGACAGGGGATCCAGAAACCGTTCTAGCCCTGTTTCACAAGAACTTTAATATCTATTAACTTATAACTCATATGACCATTTCGTTTCTTCTATATAAAATTAGATTCATCAAGGTACATTTACATAATTTATTTACTATTTAATACCATTCCTACTATTTTTAGTGATTTTTCAATCTCACGTTACTGCTGCTGCCAGCACCTGTCACTAAAGCAACTATGCCTATTTCATGATTTCCCTTTGATCTAACTAGTGATTCATCATACATGTCACAAATCATGATCATGACTAGCCATACCAGAGGCTAATCATTATCCAACATCTCCCTACTACACTATTGCCATAACATGCATTTTAACACCAAAATAATCAACCATGGCATAAGGCATGGAAATCGAATTACCAAGACTTGTGACTTAACATTGGAGAACTAAATCCAACCGAGCATTTATGCCATTTTCGCATGGCTAAAAGTTTACATACCAAAGTTCAAAAAGCATATTAGCCTATACATGCCAAAATGTTCTCCTAAACCGACTACACAAAAAATACCAAAAGTTGCTAGCGGTGTGATGACTCCAATGACGATCACGAGCACGCAAAAAGGACGAGTCCGAGAAACCTAAAATGGCGACAAGCAAACACCGGTGAGTATATTACTCAAGAAGCCATAAGCATTATATTGCCGTTCAGTAATAATATACCATAAAAGAAAATAATTAATGCGGATTAAAATCCTCCATCCACACCCCAAACGGTACTATAATTCTTTAGGCATTTCGGTTTGGTCACATACCAAGCCCTACTTGATATTTCATACATTACGCCATATGACATTGCATGCATTTATTTTCGAGCAGAATCACCACATAGATCAAGACTTACCAAACCAAAATTCCAAGTATAAATAAAATGTCCATTCCTCATGAGCTCAAGGTGTTTACTCGCATCGCTGTCCATGATTGACTCGGTAAGGCAGCACATAGAACATGTACGTTTATTAGAGGATGTGCAATAAGCCCGCACACTTAGTGCTTAATAGTCGAACTCGCACACTTAGTGCTATATAATCAAACTTGCACACTTAGTGCTGTATAATTTGAACCCGCACACTTAGTGCCAATTTGTGATTATAAATGTTTACACCCGCACACTTAGTGCTGAAACCGATCATTCAATACATCTCACCTCTTTTCTTTCAATTCAATATTTTATCACCACATACATACATGTTTATATATATATTCTACCATTCCATTCAGCATCATTACTTGGACATTACGACCCTTTAAATTAGTACAAAATAAGTGCTTAATGACTTACCTTATATCGGATGAAATGATTCCCAATCTACTACTCGATTATCTTTGCTTGGTTCTCCCTCTTTGATGTCTTGATCTAAAATGAATACATTTAGTAGTTTAATCTTCTTGCTGGATTTTTATGTGTATAACTTAATGGTTTTCACCCCATTTCACAACTATCTTTGTTCAAAATATCAAAATCTCAACCAACATTTGTTTAATGCTTCAAGGCCGAATGCATGGTCACCATTAAGCTAATCTAGTCTCAAGTATTTTAATCCTAACATACAACATCATGAATCAACTCAACCTTATAAGCCAATATTACTCCTACAACCGATTGTAAGGAGTTAACAAAGAAAATATATTTTACAAACATATACACCCATATGGCCGATTTTACCAAATCAAATTTAACCTTACTTATCTCAAATTTTCATTTCATACTATCATCCCCATGACATAGCAAGGTTTTGAATCATGGACTAATTAGAACTAAAACTAGCAACTAAGAACATGCATGAATTTCATGGCACCATATTAAACATACCTTAATCTAGCTACAAGGATGGCCAACCTATTCCAAACCAACCATGAGCAAGGACCCCTTTCTTCTCCCTTGAGATTTTCGGCCAAAAGGGTGAAAAAAAAAAAGATGAACAAAGCTTTTTTTTATTTTTCTTTCTCACTTGCACGGCAATGGGGAGGGGAGGGGAAAGCCTTCACACACACACTTTTTTTTTTATTACTCATGCACCTTATTTTATTTATTTCAACATAAAACACTCACCCAACATGTTTCATGACATGTCTTGCCCATGCTTCCTTGTCATGGCCGGCCACTAGCACTTGGGGGGGGGATTTTGACATGCAAGTCCTCCCTTTTGACTACATGTACTATTAGGTCCTTATAGATTAGCCTATCATTTTTCAAAAGTGACATACAAGTCCTACTAACTGAATTCACATGCAATCGACTAAACCGAAGCTTGAAATTTTCACACATTCGTAAATACATATTCTAGACAATAAATATTACGTTCAAACATTTCGGTGACTCGGTTTAGTGGTCCCAAAACCACTTCCCGACTAGGGTCAATTTTGGGCTGTCACAACTCTCCCCACTTAAGGAATTTTCGTCCCAAAAATCTTACCGTAAATGTGTTTGGGTAACGCTCTTTCATAGAATTCTCGGGTTCCCAAGTAGCTTCTTCCATCCCGTGTTTGAGCTATAACACTTTTACTAACGGAACCCTTTTGTTTCAGAACTCCTTCACTTCACGAGCTAGGATACAAATCGGTTCTTCTTCATAACTCATATCGGCTTGAATTTCAATCTCGGAGGGTTTATTACATGCGAAGGATCGATCGGTAACGTCGAAGCATCAAACATGGAAAACGTTGTGGATCCTTTCGAGTTCGGGGTAAAAGCAACCTATACGCCATCGGGCCGACTCGTTCGGAGATCTCATATGGCCCAATGAATCTCGGACTCAATTTGCCCTTACGGCCAAATCGAGTATCTTTTCGTGGTGATACCTTAAGAAACACTTTGTCTCCCACCGATACTCAATATCTCTTCGTTTTAAATCCGCGTCGACTTCGATGATTCAAGCGACCTTCAAACTTTCACGAATTACTCGAACTTTTGCTCAAGATCTCTAATCAAATCCACCGAAAATTTTGCTTTCACCGAGCTCACCCAAAACAATGGTGTACGGCATTTACGACCATACAAAGCCTCGTAAGGCGCCATCTTAATGCTTAACGAAAACTATTGTTGTGGCGAATTCAATCAAGGGTAAATACTGCTCCCATGAACCATTAAACTCGAGGATGCAACATCTCAACATATCCTCAAGTATCTGAATTATCCGCCGGATTGACCATCGGTTTGGGGATGAAAAGCGGTGCTAAAATGCACTTGGTACCCAAAGCTTCTTGCAATTTCTTCCAAAATCGTGAGGTGAACCTCGGATCTCATCGACACAATAGAAATCGGTACCCGTGTAATCTCACAACTGAGAAACATACAATTCAGCTAGCTTATCCAATGAAAAATCCGTACGTACGGGGATAAAGTGGGCCGACTTAGTCAATCTATCAACGACGACCCAAATTGCATCTTTCTTGCTTGCCGACATCGGCAAGCCAGATACAAAATCCATCGTGACTCGTTCCCATTTCCATTCGGTATCATGATTGGTCAAGCAAACTCGTGGGCACTTGATGTTCCGCCTTTACTTGTCGACATACTAAGCACTTCAAACAAAGTTGGAAATGTCTCGTTTCATACCATGCCACCAAAAGCGGTGTCTCGTGTCGTTGTACATTTTCGTACTCCCGGGTGGATTGACATTCGACTCATGTGAGCCTCGTTCAAAATCATCGAAACAAGTTCAAATTCCTTGGAATACATAATCGACCCTTGAACGTCAAGCAATCATGGTCGTCAATCTGAAATTCCGATTCCTTGTTCGGAACACACTCATCCCGTTTTGCAACCAACTCATCGTTGACTTTCTGAGCTTCACGAATTTGATGCATCAATAATAGTTTGGCTTTCAATTCAGCTACTAACATATTGTCGGGTAGAACAGACAAGTGTACATTCATCGCTCACAACGCAAATAGTGATTTACGACTTAAGGCATCCGCAACCACATTAGCCTTTCCCGGGTGATAGTCAATGACCAACTCATAATCCTTTAACAGCTCGAGCCAACGTCTTTGTCGCAGATTTAAGTCTCTTTGAGTCATCAAATATTTGAGACTTTTGTGATCCGAATACACATGGCACTTCTCACCAAATAAGTAATGTCGCCATATCTTTAAGGCGAATACGATGGCGACCAATTCGAGATCATGGGTCGGATAATTTTTCTCATGTGGCTTTAATTGTCTCGACGATAGGCCACAACTCGACCTTCTTGCATCAATACGCAACCCAACCCAAGTAGGGATGCGTCACTATAAATGACTAACTCTTTGCCCGATTCGGGTTGCACTAGAATTGGGGCTTCATCAAATAAGCTTTCAGGTTGATCGAAACTTTTCGACATTTCTCCGTCCATTCGAACTTAACATCCTTTTGGAGTAAGCCGTCATTAGGCGTGGCTATCGTCGAGAAACCTTTACAAATCGTCGGTAATAACCGCAAGCCCCAAAAGCTCCTAACTTCGTAACATTCCTTGGTGGTTTCCAATCGACTATGGTCGAAATTTTGTTCGGGTCCACCGACACCGATCGGACACCACGTGCCCCAAAAAGCTAACCTCTTTCAACCAAAATTCACATTTATTGAACTTTATATAATCGCTTATCTCGTAAGATTTGCAACACTAGCCTCGGTGTTCAATGTTCGGTTTCATCTCTCGAATAGACCAAAATGTCATCGATAAATACAACTACGAACCGATCCAAGTATGGCTGAAAATTCTATTCATTAAATCCATAAACACCGCAGGGCATTAGTGAGCCCAAACGGCATCACCAAGAATTCGTAGTGACCGTACCTCGTTCTAAAAGCGGTTCGGGTATGTCCAATTCTCGGACCCTCAACCGATAGTACCCGACCTCAAATCTATCTTTGAAAACACCGAGGCTCCTTTAATTGATCAAACAAATCGTCAATTCGTGGCAACGGATATTTATTCTTTATCGTCACTTTATTGAGTTGATGATAGTCGATGCACAACCTCATGCTTCCGTCCTTCTTTTTCACAAATAATACTGGTGCGCCCCATGGAGAAAAACTCGGTCGAGCGAAACCTCTATCCGTCAATTCTTGCAATTGGACCTTCAATTCCTTTAACTCCGTTAATGCCATACGATACGGAGCTATTGAGATCGGTGTAGTACCCGGTACAACTTCGATGCCGAATTCCACTTCTCGAACCGGTGGCAATCCCGGTAACTCCTCCGGAAAAACATCTGAATACTCACAAACCACTGGTACCGATTCGAGTTTCTTTTCCGTCTCTTTACTTTCAAACACATACGCAAGGTATGTTTCACACCCCTTTTTCACATATCTCCGAGCGGTCATAGAAGATATTATCGCTGGCACTCCTTTTAAATCAGTAGACTCGACTCGGACTACCTCATTATTTGCACTCCTCAAATCAATGGTTTTCCTTTTGCAGTCCACCACTGCATCATGTATGGTCACCAATCCATACCAAGAATAACATCGAATTCATCAAATGGTAGAAGCATCGATCGGTAGGAAAAGCAGATTCTCGAATTATTAGGGGCATCTCTTGCACACTTTATCAACGAGTGCGTATTGACCCAAAGGGTTTGACACTCGAATTACGAACTCGAGAGACTCAACAGTAGAGTCTTCTTGGATGCTAAAGTTTCACATACATATGAATGAGTAGAGCCGGGTCAATCAATGCAATCACACTAGTATCAAAGAGAGTAAAAGTACCAATGATAACGTCGGGGAGGATGCCTCCTCTCGTGCGCGGATGGCATATGCTCTAGCAGAGCACGGTCTCGGATCGAACACCGTATCGGTGGCTCCTCTCGATTACCACCCCTACCTCCTGAAATCCTCGGGGTCTACCTCTAGTCGTCGCCCCACTCGATCTTGCACCTTGCATCTTATTCTTCTCATCTAGCTCGTGCAATCTCTAATGAAGTGGTCCTTGAACCACATCCGTAATAAGCCGGTTAATGACTTACCCCAACATTCACCTAGGTGTCGTCTTCCACATTGGGGGCATTCGGGTCTCTCTTGACGATTATTGCCCACACTAGCCACCAAGTAGCTCGAGTCCGTCGATGGTCGTGCTCTAATGGAAATTCCCGATCGTCCTCGATTTATTAGTGTCCTCCACGAACTTCTTTACAATCGAGAACGGAGCTTTACCCATCGATCTCTTACGATAGTCTTTAGCTTCAAATTCAGCCTTCTTCTTCTCCTTTCCAAGTTCTTCCGCCTTGCGAGCTCGTTCGACCAGCGTCACGAACTCCTTTATCTCCAAAATACCCACTAGTAGTTTTAAATCTTCATTCAATCCTTCTTCAAATCTTTTGCACATAGCAACCTCATCGCCACACACTCCCGAGCATACCGACTAAGTCTTACGAACTCATGTTCAGATTCGAATCTTCACATACGGCCTTGCTTGAGTTCCAAGAATTCCTTACGCTTTTGATCGATGAACCGTTGACTAATATACTTCTTTCAAATTGCTTTGAAAGAAATCCCAAGTAACTCGCTCGTTTGGGACTATGGAGATCAAGGTCCTCCACCAATAGTAAGTCGAGTCTCGCAACAAGGATATAGCACACTTTAGACATTCATCGGTGTGCATGATAGTTCATCAAACACCGAATGGTGTTATCAAGCGAACTTCGGCTCTTTCGGCATCATCAAGAACTATGGCCTTAAACTCCTCAGCCCGCTTTCTAATCAAGTCTACAGTGGCTTACTCGGCCTCATAGGATCAAGAATCGATGGCATTACAGGCCCTTGGGGTGGATTATTTAAATTCGGGAATTGTTGGACACCGGATTGGTTCGGGCGTATTATGCTACCCACTCATTCATCATGGTAAAGAAGGCTTGTTTTGCCTCCTCACCTTGATTATTCGCAGATGACTGAGGTTCAACAGGGCGTCCATTGTGCAGAGCAGCCGCTACACTTTCAACGTCATCCGCCAAGGTTCTCTCTACACGGATCCATTTACTAATCAAAACAAAAATTTTAACCGTCAAGTCATCACACATTTAAACATTAACATTAAGGCATGTATAGCTAGACTCATACGCGCTATGGTAGTCCTAGAACCGACTAAACCTGGCTCTGATACCAATAAAAATGTAACACCCCGAACCCGAGACCGTCGCCGGAGTCGAACACGAGGTGTTAACAGACTTCAACCCACTTATTGAGAGTTTCCAGACAAGCTGCAAATCTGTGTACTAGTCGCTCCAAAATTCATAACTTGAGTTTTACAACTCGAAAATCAGTTTCGCAATTTTTCCCTGAAACTAGACTCATATTTCCATCTACATATTTTTTTCTAGAATTTTTGGTAGAGCCAATTAGTACAGTTTATTAGTTAAATCTCCCCTGTTGCAGGGATCGACTACACTGACCTTTGTGCATTACGAATTGGATATCTCCCTGTACGGGGCTTCAATACTGATGCCGTTTGTTTCTATAGAAACTAGACTCAGAGAGGAATCTATACATATATGGCATGACTCCTAATTATCTCTGGTTAATTTACACTGATTTTCCAAAGTCGGGACAGGGGATCCAGAAACTGTTCTAGCCCTGTTTCACAAGAACTTTAATATCTGTTAACTTATAACTCATATGACCATTTCGTTTCTTCTATATAAAATTAGATTCATCAAGGTACATTTACATAATTTATTTACTATTTAATTCCATTCCTACTATTTTTAGTGATTTTTCAATCTCACATTACTGCTGCTGCCAGCACCTGTCACTAAAGCAACTATGCCTATTTCATGATTTCCCTTTGATCTAACTAGTGATTCATCATACATGTCACAAATCATGATCATGACTAGCCATACCAGAGGCTAATCATTATCCAACATCTCCCTACTACACTATTGCCATAACATGCATTTTAACACCAAAATAATCAACCATGGCATAAGGCATGGAAATCGAATTACCAAGACTTGTGACTTAACATTGGAGAACTAAATCCAACCGAGCATTTATGCCATTTTCGCATGACTAAAAGTTTACATACCAAAGTTCAACAAAGCATATTAGCCTATACATGCCAAAATGTTCTCCTAAACCGACTACACAAAAAAATACCAAAAGTTGCTAGCCGGTGTGATGACTCCAATGACGATCACGAGCACGCAAAAAGGACGAGTCCGAGAAACCTAAAATGGCGACAAGCAAACACCGGGTGAGTATATAACTCAAGAAGCCATAAGCATTATATTGCAGTTCAGTAATAATATACCATAAAAGAAAATAATTAATGCGGATTAAAATCCTCCATCCACACCCCAAACGGTACTATAATTCTTTAGGCATTTCGGTTTGGTCACATACCAAGCCCTACTTGATATTTCATACATTACGCCATATGACATTGCATGCATTTATTTTCGAGCATAATCACCACATAGATCAAGACTTACCAAACCAAAATTCCAAATATAAATAAAATGTCCATTCCTCATGAGCTCAAGGTGTTTACTCGCACATGCTGTCCATGATTGACTCGGTAAGGCAGCGCACATAGAACATGTACGTTTATTAGAGGACGTGCAATAAGCCCGCACACTTAGTGCTTAATAGTCGAACTCGCACACTTAGTGCTATATAATCAAACTTGCACACTTAGTGCTGTATAATTTGAACCCGCACACTTAGTGCCAATTTGTGATTATAAATGTTTACACCCGCACACTTAGTGCCGAAACCGATCATTCAATACATCTCACCTCTTTTCTTTCAATTCAATATTTTTATCTCCACATACATACATGTTTATATATATATTCTACCATTCCATTCAGCATCATTACTTGGACATTACGACCCTTTAAATTAGTACAAAATTAGTGCTTAATGACTTACCTTATATCGGATGAAATGATTCCCAATCTACTACTCGATTATCTTTGCTTGGTTCTCCCTCTTTGATGTCTTGATCTAAAATGAATACATTTAGTAGTTTAATCTTCGTGCTGGATTTTTATGTGTATAACTTAATGGTTTTCACCCCATTTCACAACTATCTTTGTTCAAAATATCAAAATCTCAACCAACATTTGTTTAATGCTTCAAGGCCGAATGCATGGTCACCATTAAGCTAATCTAGTCTCAAGTATTTTAATCCTAACATACAACATCATGAATCAACTCAACCTTATAAGCCAATATTACTCCTACAACCGATTGTAAGGAGTTAACAAAGAAAATATATTTTTACAAACATATACACCCATATGGCCGATTTTACCAAATCAAATTTAACCTTACTTATCTCAAATTTTCATTTCATACTATCATCCCCATGACATAGCAAGGTTTTGAATCATGGACTAATTAGAACTAAAACTAGCAACTAAGAACATGCATGAATTTCATGGCACCATATTAAACATACCTTAATCTAGCTACAAGGATGGCCAACCTATTCCAAACCAACCATGAGCAAGGACCCCTTTCTTCTCCCTTGAGATTTTCGGCCAAAGGGTGAAAAAAAAAAGATGAACAAAGCTTTTTTTATTTTTCTTTCTCACTTGCACGGCAATGGGGAGGGAGGGAAAGCCTTCACACACACACTTTTTTTTATTACTCATGCACCTTATTTTATTTATTTCAACATAAAACACTCACCCAACATGTTTCATGACATGTCTTGCCCATGCTTCCTTGTCATGGCCGGCCACTAGCACTTGGGGGATTTTGACATGCAAGTCCTCCCTTTTGACTACATGTACTATTAGGTCCTTATAGATTAGCCTATCATTTTCAAAAGTGACATACAAGTCCTACTAACTGAATTCACATGCAATCGACTAAACCGAAGCTTGAAATTTTCACACATTCGTAAATACATATTCTAGACAATAAATATTACGTTCAAACATTTCGGTGACTCGGTTTAGTGGTCCCGAAACCACTTCCCGACTAGGGTCAATTTTGGGCTGTCACACGATTACAATGGCTATTCGATTATTTTCTCTTTTCCCTTATCCGAATTTGCCCCTCTATGCTCTTGAGCTTAAATTCAAAGATTTTAAACTAGTCATTATTCGACTATTCAAGTATCACTTTCAAAAATATAATATATATATATATATTCGACTTTCACACTTACTGATCATAGTAAGCTTATAAGAAATCCATAAGCAACTCATTAACAAATTTTTGTCAATGTTTACCACATAATCATAATTTCACTGCAAGCAGTCTTCTTGAGCAACAGTCACTAAATCATTTATAACTGGAGCTACGAAACTCCAAATCAAGTGCCATTAATTTTCCTTGAAAATAAACTCATCCATAAAATTTTTATAATTTTTGGTTGGTCCAATCAATACCAGAGTTTTCTTAAAGTTTCCCTTTTTTCACTATTTGACTAATCTGACCACTCTTCACTACGAATCAAATTTCTCATTGTACAGAATTCAAAATATGTTCTCGTTTATTTCATTTGAAACTAGACTAATTAAGGAGTCTAAGCATATAAACTTCATCTTATAACCATTTTTTTAAAATTTATAATGATTTTATAAAAATAGAACAGGGGATCTAGAAGTCATTTTGACCCTATCCCACATCACTTCAAATATCTCATGATCAGTAATTCTTTTGCTTACACGGTTTCTTTTATAAGAAACTAGACTCATTAAGATTTAATTACATAATTTATTTAGCTTCTAAATCATCTCCCACAATTTATGGTGATTTTCCAAAATCACGTTACTGCTGCTGTTCCAAGCAGATTTATTACCAATTCACTCTTTCACACAACTTGCATGCATGTTATTTAAACATGCATATCACAAATCAATCATCACATACCTATAACTTCACTTAAGCATAAGCTCCATTTCATCATTTTAATGCACAAACATTACTCAATATTGTCCAAGTTCACATTCGGCCATAATACACACAACATGTTAGCCGATTTTCCCCTTTAGCATCTAAGGCACATGCATGCTCATTTGCTTGGCTCAACTTCACCTATCTTCCATTTTCCATCAAAAGAACATGAAACAACAACCATTTCCCTCATTTCAATTCATGACCGAATGCTCACAACACAACCAAAAATCAAAATATGCTTCATGAGTTAAGGTAGAATCAAGAAGAACTCATGAACATCAAGATAGAAGCAAACTACCATGAACTTACCTTGCATCTTCTTCCCCCAAGTGACCAAATTTTTCAAGAGCTTCCTCCTCTCTTGCTCTCCTATTTTAGGCTATGATGAACAAAGATGGACAAAACTTTTGTCCTTTCCATCCTTTTGTTATTTTTATTATTTAACCTTTTATGACACATATCTGACATATATTAATTGTGCCATACTTATGACATAACTTCAATAAAAAAATTGCACATGTTGTCTACCATTAACAAGATGGCCGGCCACTACACATAAAAGTGGGAGGTTTGACATGCAAATCCTCCTATTTTGCTCTACAAATTATTTGGCCACTACAAATTAGTCTATAGCATTTTCAGAAATTTTCACATAAGTCCTATTTCATAATTTCATTCACAAATGGCAAAATCAAAGCATGAAATTTTCACACATGCACTTTCACATGAAATAAACACAGAATATAACATTTAATTATTTTCGGGACTCGGTTTTGTGGTCCTGAAACCACTTTTCGACTAGGGCCATATTAGGGCTGTCACAGTTACAAAAGATCGTAACCAAGGAAGAGGTAGTACTAGGAAACCATCTAGGCAATGAATTGTTGGTTACACAGTAGCTATATTGACCGAGCCTGGAGGAGTGGCTTTTGTATATGCTATTAGCAAGCCACAGGACCAAGACACAACTAGGGAGGTCGTAGGTAAATTTTGAGTACGAAATTCTTTTTAATGGGGGAGAATTATCACATCCCGAAATTGGGCTGAGAAGTTTAAATTTTATAAATTGGGTTTAGATGGTTTGGGCCAAAATTAGTTCTCGATACTAAAGGCTTTAATGAAGTTTAGAATTTTCTTTCCTAACAAGTTTTAAAAGAGAACTCAATTTCGAAAAGTGATTTAGAAGATTAAATTGTAAAAAGGGAAAAAGCTAGAAGTATTCCTATAGATATTATACCTTTATTTTATAATCAACCTATTTCTTTCCTAGAACGAAACAAAGTCACTCACATACTCTCCTTCAAAATCCTACTATGACTTGAAAATCCTTCACTCACCCAAACACTTTGATAGCCTATAAAAGTAAACTCTTCCATTATGATTCTACTCATCTTTTAGACAACAAAAACTTTGTCAAAGTTTTCAAGAACCTTCATCAATTTTCAAGTTTATTTCTATCAGGTTTTTATAACGAGCAAACACCAAGTCACCATTCCCTAGTTTGAGGTAAGGTTTAGTTCTCCTTAGTATTTCTAACAAGCTCTAGCATTTTGAAAACATGTTTTATACTCACTAAAACAAAGTTCATGTTTTAAGGTAAAATCGTGGTTGTTAATGGTGAAACTTGGATTTCTAAATTAAACAATTGTTTTAAAGTATTTTTCAACCTGTTTTGAATAGATTAGAAGTTAAAAACTGATAGTAAGATCTAAGGACAAGTCGGTCTAATAGGTTCACTGAACTGGCAAGGTGTAGACGAGCCATGTGTGTTTTGTGTTTTGTTTAATTTTTGATGTGTTTAACATGTATGTGCTCTAAATTATTTCTGTGAAATTGTGAACCAAGCAGATCCTTCAACAAGCAAAGTAAAGGGCAATGAGAAGCTCGTATACGATTCTACAAACCCAATAGGTGAGTGTTCTAGGGTCACCATTAGTATGTGCAAACCATATTTTTTTTGGTGGGTTCACCAAGTGTGAGCTATATGTGTTTGCGATAAGTATGAATATGAATGAATTATGATATGTGAAAGCATACATTGTGTAACAGCCCGTTTTTAGTCAACTTAGAATAGTGGTTTTGGAACCACAAAGCTGAAGTCAAAATATTTATTTTATTATTTTAATAAGGTCTACAACTTGATAGATTAATTACGTGAAAGTTTCGTAAAAAAATTTTATTGTTTGAATGGTTAATTCAGGAAAAATGACTAAATCGCGTAAAATGCAAAACTTGTGTTCTATTTGCTAAAGGTGTCTAATAGCTATAGGACTTTAATTTAAGAGTCCTTAAATGGTAATTAACCCATTGTTTTTATGAGTGAACAAGTATGGCCATTAATTAGGTGAATTAATGGTTTATTATTAAGGTTAATATAGTAAATGTGTAAAAATACGTTAGTAAAATAATAGAAAAACAAATAGTTATCATCTTTCTTCATCCTCTAGTCAAAATTAACATAAGAAAAACACCATTGTTCTTGTCTCAAGCATTTGGCCATCTCTCTCCTTGCATGTAAGCTCAATTTTTGCCCCCTTTTTTTTAATGATTTTTATGTTTTTGAGATCGTTGCTTCGTATTCTAGCTAGCCCATACCATAGATTTCAAAACTGTTAAAGATTTCACATGATGCCATTGTTGAATGTTTGAGTAAATTGATATTGATGATAGATTATGAAGGTTTATTAATAGATTTATTAGTTTTGTAAAGTGATTTTTGACAAAAATGTTAAAAAGGGATTAAATTATGAAAATGCAAAATTATGTCGGTAAAAGTGTGAATAAATTGAAAATATGGGCTACTCGTAACATGTAGTAAGTTTAGCTAAGCATGGGTTTGTACTAAATTGAGTGAATTTGCAATTTTATGTGATAAGGACTAAATTATGAAAATGTGAAAGTTTAGGGGAAAATGTGTAAAATAACCTTAATGTGTATTTTGGACTAAATTGAATAAATAGTTCATTAAATAAGCTGATTTTGATAATATATAGATCAAGATAACTCGAGATTGGGATTAGATCGGGGAATAAGAAAAGTGGACGAAAAGTCAATAATTTCCATCTGAGCAACTCGAGGTAAGTTCGTATAATTAGAATCGAACTTTTAAATACTTGTAATTATTTGAAATAAATGTATATAATTGAGTAATTGATCTACTTGAAATACAAATGCCTTATTGATTTAGTCTGATGGTTACTTAGCCCCGTTTGAACTGTAGGAATTCGTAGGATATGAGTGACATGTCATTAGGGTTACCGTTTAGGTTCAAATCCTGCATGTGTTGTGGACTCACCACAGCTCGTATGAGCTTACCGTTATATCAACTCGTAAGAACTTACTATTTTCAGCTCGTTGGGGCTTACCGTTTCAACTCAATAGAGCATACTGTCCATCAGCTCAGGAGGAGCTTACTGATCATAGCTCGAAAGAGCGAAAATGATAATGAATCGAAGAATTACTGATTTATATGTAATGTATATCACCCGAGTATCCCTCGATATTCTAATAGGTTCAACGGGCATAAATTCTATTATTGGTTATGTGAAAAAGCTATGTGTTACACGAATGGATTACTGTTATGTGGATGAAGTACTGTCTAAACGATATCGAATGAATTACTGTTTATATGATTGAGAGTGAAATGTTACAAATGATGTACATGATATATGTGAATTTGATATAATACAATGTATTGAGTATTAAATTGAGAAAATGGATGATTACATGCACTTAGGTGACTAACTTGTTGATGAATGCTTGTGTATAGGCATTTGGCAAGTGAATTTGATATACTTTTTTTAATTGTTTGGTTATATATAAATGGTAAGTTAAATTCTGAATTATATGGGCTTACTAAGCTATAAAGCTTACTTTGTTTCTTTTCCATGTTTTATAGAGGTTCGATAGCTCGCTCGATTCGGATAAGTCAGAGTTACGCATCACACTATCCAGTTGCTAATTGGTACCTTTGAACCCATGGATATTTGTGAATATGGCATGTATAGGCTAGTTATAAAGATGATAGTTATGGTAACTTGAGATAGTGATTTTGGTACATGTTGTGGTATAAGTTAAAGCCATGTGATTTGGCTTAACTTAGTATAATGTTTTGGTTGTGTATAAGTATTCAAATATGATATGTTTTGGCAAGTAATAAATGGAATGGAAATATGCAAATGTTGTTTTGATAGGTAGTAGACATATGAATGAAAACTGCATGATATTAATTAGGTATTTGATTACTATGTTGAATTGGTATAAAATGTGTATGAAATGTTATGGATTGGCTACCTAATGAGTTATAAAATGTTGCAATTTATTCTTGCACAGGTATGTATAAATAGGGTGGCAAAATGGTTTTGGAAATAGCCTATTTTTGTCCACATGGGCAGAGACACGGGCATGTGTCTCAGCCATGTGTGACACATGGTCAAGTTACATGGCCGTGTGTCCCCTGGTGTTGAAATTAAAATGAAGTCAGTATACCCCACATGGTCTCACACACGAGCGTGTGACTTGGCCGTGTTGGATAAGTCAGTATACCCTACAGGTTTGGCATGGCCAAGCACATGGCCTGGCATGCGGGTGTGTGTGGCCACTTCGATGGGCACATGGGCTAGACACACGGGCATGTGGTTGGCCGTGTGACCCAAGTCAGTATGTACCCTTTGTTTTCCCACGGCTGGTGACACGGGCACATGTAGTGGTTGTCTGAGACACACGGTCGTCTGTTCCCTGTTTGAAGCAAAATTTTCTAAGTTTCCCAAATTTGTTCTAAATTATCTGTTTAGTTCCAAACTATTTCTAAAGCATGTTTGAGGCCTCGTAGGCTATTGTAAAGGAGAAATTGAATGATGATTGTATGAAATGATTGAATGTATGAAAAAAGTACGGTTATATGTGTTATAAGTCTAGTAAGACTCTGTAACCCTATTTTGACGTTGAATATAGGTGAGGGGTGTTAGACCTTGTACATTTCAAGCTATATACGAGACATGACTAAGTAAGCATGATATGAATTGCTTTTACATGTATAATTGAGTTTGCGATCTCTAAAACCATTAGTATGCCATAGGATTAGTGAGTACTTACCTATATGCTTTGTGATTCGGGTGTGTGGCCCTAAGGATATGTGGGGTGAGTCTAGAGAGTGTTTAGCTCAATGTTACACTTAGGGAATGTGGGGGGTGTGTTTGGAGAGTGTTTAACTTTACGCTTCACTTGTGGAAGGTGATCGACTCTTTAAGTTTCTAGGTGTGATGGAGATCCACTTATCCAATGTCTGGCGATTAAGCCCACTTTTTTGTTTCAAATTGACAAAGGAATATCTATATGCAAATTGTTTCAAATTGACAAACCCTTATATGCATGCTAACCCTTATATGTATGTGAACCTTTATGTATATGTAAACCCTAATATGTTTTGGAGATAAATGTAGAATGTAATAGTGTAATCATTGTGTGACTTATATTTTGTATATGCTATGTGGTTCTTCGAAACATTCACTAAGCTTGCAAAAGCTCACACATTCTTTACTAAAACACTACAAATAGATTGATTGCACGGTGTGTAGTAATGAAGCGAGTGATCCATTTGAGACATAAATACAGAGTAGGTGTTACAAAATAACTTTGGACTTATTGGCAATGTGGGATTCTGCTTGGGCTTAGAGATATTTTTCTATCTGATTGACCTCACTAATTGTTCTAAAGACTTGGATATTTACGATATACTTACCTTGCTAATTGTTCTAAAGACTTGGATATTTACGATATACTTATTTCAAGCTTGTGAACTAATAAAACTCTATATGTATATATCTGGATGTTAAGTATGTTAATTCTTCGTCAGTATGAATATAACTTGAAGTCATGTTTGTTGTTTTCTTAATTACGAGTTCATGTTCCTAACGATGAGTGTTCGCCATAAGTTAGAGCATGAAATAATCAAAACTAACTAATTTATATAGAGTTCGCCAAAGTTGTTACGATGTGACAAAGTCGTCAAACTGTGCAAGGAGCGGACCCTAATGTTTAACGAACTACTACCTACGAACTAATTTATGATACACAAAGTAGGAGAGACCCTATGAAATGAGTTCATAGAATCGAAACATGTAGGTGTCATTCGCGAGACCTACCTCACTTAAGGAGACTTATTCCATAAAAACATAGAATTCTTAAGCTATACAAGTTGTGAGCCCTAGAACTAAGTTATTGTGTGTTAACAGTCTTTTGCATGTTTGCGTGTTCGCATGAGTTCCTCTTTAGTTTACATGACATGCTACTGCAACATGTGAACCCCTTTGCTTGTGAAAGTTCAGTATTGTTATGTGAATTATAACACCCCTAACTCGTATCCGTTGCTAGAACAGAGTTACAGAGCATTACCAGAGTTTAAGGAATAATTTCATGCAATTTACTATTCATACATAATAATTTCATGTAATATACTATTCATGTCTAGAACTAATCATATTGTCCCTTTAATGGACACTCGAGGCCCAATTTAAACATTAGAATCAAGTCAAGACTAAATCGGGAACTCAGAAAATTTTTCATATAATTTTAAAATTTTTATTATATGCAAGGGTCACACACCAGTGTGAGTAGATCGTGTGGCTCACACAGCCAAGTGACATGCCCATGTCTCAGGCCGTGTGGGCATTCAATGTGAGGCACACAGTCGTGTCCCAGCCCGTGTCCTTACCCGTGTAAATCTCTGACTTGTGTTACACGGCCAACCACACGCCCGTGTGCTAGGCTGTGTGGTCAATTTAATTTTCGAAAATTAAGTGCAGGATTCACATGGCCAAGACACACGCTTGTTCAATTGGATTCAATTTTGCATCCTATGAAAAATTACCATTTTGGCCCCATACTTTTCATAAATGACAATTTCATCCCTAGGCTAGGAAAATGAAATTCATGCAATTTAATCCTTATTCCTAGCCTAACCAAAATTTTAATATAATATTTATAGCACATGTATTTCATAAAATTAAGAATTTTTCCACAACTTTTACATCTTTGCAATTTAATCCCTAAATCATAATTTCATCAAAATTCTCTTTGTAAAAGTTGTTTATCTATCAACAACCTTTCATTTTCTACCATAAATTTCAAAATTTTAGCATATTCATCCATGGAAAAGCTTTGTCACTTTGATAAATTTTCAAAGTAATCCCCAAAATAGATAGATTAGACTATCTCGATCTCAAAAATATAAAAATTACTAAAAACGAGACAATAAAACATACCTAATTAAGCTTGTTTAGTTTCTTTTCTCTCTCTTAGGGTTTCCATGTATATTTTGGGGATGAAGATGATATAAAATGATAATATTTCTATTTAATTATTTATTATCCATTAAATTTTCCACTTTCCAATTTAGTCATTGCCTTATTCTAATTTTCCATGGATGAGTTATCAAAAATATCTACTAACTTTTCTTTAATGGTCTAATTACCATATAAAGACCTCAAGTTTTGAATTCCATAGCTATTTGATCCTTCTAACTACTAGAATTCAACTTTTGCATTCTATGCAATTTGGTCCTTTCCAGAATTAAACACATAATCGGTAAAATTTTATTATCAGAATTTTCATATAACATTCCTATCTTTATAGGGACCATGCAATAATATTAAAATAAATTTTCTTTCTGACTCGAATTTGTGGTCTCAAAACCACTATTCCGGTTTCATTGAAAATGGGTTGTTACATGAACCCCTTTCCCTATGAAAGATAAGTATTATGTGCTCGCATGTTCCTTGTTTTATACATATGGTATGCTAGTGTGCTGGAGGATCGGTTGGAGATGAAATGGAGAGTTACTTCAACGGCTAATGTGACATTTTGTGTCAATTCGGACCGTCCTAACTGGATTTGGGGTGTTATAAAAAACAAAAATAATATAAAATTCCTAAAATCTACTAAAATTTACCTACAAAAATAAACTTAAATCATACTAAAATAAAAGAAAAATAACTATAAGATATTATAGTTGTCAGTTATCTTGACTCTAGCTATTAGAAAATGAAAGATTACTTCTTAAAAAAACTTAAAAGCTTTGGAAAGAAATAAGGAATAGTTTTTATGAAAAATTTATTGCTTTAGGGTTTTTGAGAGAATTGCATGATTCCACATAAAGACTAAGCAGACTATGTTGGTGTTATTTATACAAAAAATAAGTGGACACCTCTATCAATGACTTTTCTTCCAAGATATGGAGAAAGAAAACCTTAAAAAAATGTTTACCCACCAAAAATATAATATTTGGTGCCAGAATTTTCATAATACACCAAGATTATTGGAAATTACAAAAATAACAAAATTTAACTAGAAAATCCAAAGCAATATCAAGCAAGGTTGTTTGGATGCCCTCTAAAGATAATCAAGATGTGACATCCCTAAATTGACCCTAGCCGGAAAGTGGTTTCGGGACCACTAAACCGAGTCATAAGAATAATTAACCATCATAATTGATGCTCATTATATGTATACATGCATGTGTGAAAATTTCATGTTTGGATTTTGTTAATTGTAAGTGAATTTTTATCAAATAGGACTTATGTGAGAAAATTTAGAAATGTGCTAGGCAAATGTAAGGTGGCCTATTAATACATGTGGGAAGGTGTTGTCCTTGCATGTCAAATTAGCCAAAATGAAGCAAGATGGCCGGCCATGCTATGGGTGGAAACATCTCTCCAACATGTTAGACTAGTGATGCATGTAGGAAACAATAAAATAAGAAAGTTAGCATTAAAGAAATGGAAAAAAAGGAAAATGATGATAACAAAAAAAAAAAGAGTGTGGATGCTTTCCCCCCCCCCTTGCCGTACATGAGAGAAACAAAAGCAAAGAAAGAAAGAAAAAAAAAAAGTTTTGTTGCTCATCCTTGGTGTCTTGGCCGAATAGAAGAGGGGAAATTGATAAAAGGAAGAAAGGAGAAATTTGGTTATGTTTTGTTCTTCTTGTCATGAACTAAAGGAAGAGAAAAAGGGGGGAGAAGAAGCTAGGTATTCGGTCTTCTACTTGTTTGATTGAGGTAAGTTTTAAATAAATTCTTTGAGATTTCATAAAAATTTAGTTGATGGATAGGTCTTTGATTGAGCCCATGTGTGTATTTAGATCCTTGTGGTGATTTGGCCATTCGACTAAGGTAGTAAACTTAGAAGATGATTTCTATTCCTTGTGTTTTGTGAGTAGGGAGCTTAGATTAAAGTTGAATAAGGGAATATGAGTATTGAGGATTTTGGTAATATGGAAATTGGCTATCGAGTGTGCATGTGGTCACTTGCGAATGTGGGTGTTAAGGTTAGTAGGTTGGCCTAATTCTTGCATTAGAAACTCATGAACTTGATTTAAATACTTTAAATTTATGGTAGTTAAATGGAATTGAAAGGATCTATTCGACCATAGTAGCTATTGAGGGTTTAAGTTTGTGATTCGTGTTAAATTTGATGATAGGAAGAAAAATTGGCTTGTGTATGTGTAGTTGCGAATGTGAATTTGGGTAACCTTTCTTGTAACATTAGCATTTTAAAAGTGGCTAATAGGGATTTTAATGAAAATTATGCCAAGGCCGAATGTATCATGAAATGAATAAAATGCTACATTGTGCTTATATGTATATTCGCCAAGGAAGCATGATATGAAGCTTGATAAGCTTGAAAGACGAATGACCGAATTAGCTATAGGTCATGTAAGGATTAATTTTATGCATACGTGAGTGTGTGGCATTAGTAGTTAATGGTATTCGCATTATTTTAACTAAGAATTGAAAATGAATGTTTGAAAGTTAAATAGGTCACCCAAGTGACCGAATGTGTTAAAAGCAAAATATGGTTGCCGTATGTGTGTGTTTGATTGAGAAGTAAATTTGTTTGATTTAGCTCAAGAACTCAAAGGATCAAAGTTGGACAAGGGAAAGACAAAGTAATTGAATAGCCGTTGAAGGCGTGCGATAACATCCGAGGTAAGTCATAAAGCATATATTTGGTATTGATTTAAATGATCATAATATATATGCAATTGTGTTTAATGAATTGATGTGTAAGTGGAAATGTATGTGTATGGAATGATGCCATCGTTGAATGTATAAAGGTAGTAAAATGCATAAAGTATTGGTCTTGGCACTAAGTGTGCGGGTATAAATGGACACGGTGACAAGATTGGCACTAAGTGTGCGGGTTTAAAATTTGTACAGCACTAAGTGTGCGAATTTGATTATATAGCACTATGTGTGCGAGCTGATTATATAGCACTAAGTGTGCGGACTTATTATATGCTTTTGCATCACTATTGGCACTGAGTGTGCGATATTATCGAGTTGATCACGGACAGCGGATCGGGTAAGTACCTCGAGCTCATGACGAATAGAGAATACGTTCATGCTTGGGGTTGAATTCGGTAAGCCTTAAATCTATGTGATGATTGAAATTGTATGGTTGTGCTGGAAATTGAGTTAATGTGTAAAATGCTTGATTATCTTGTTGTGTAGAATATGAAATGTGGATGTATGAATTGGTACGAGATTGGACCGAAAGGTTCGAGGTATTATGGTATAGATTCGATATGGACGAGTACCTAGTTTCATTTGTTGTACATGTAGTAGTAACTTTATCAGTGGATTGACGAATGCTTATGACTTACTGAGTTGTAAACTCACTCGGTGTTTTCTTGTCACCCATTTTAGGTCTCTTGGACTCGTATTGTTGCGTGCTCGGAACCGTCGTTGAAGTCATCACACCGGCTGAAATCTTGTGGTATTGTTTTTTTTGTTGTTGAGGAACATTTGGCATGTATAGGCTATTATATTTTATCGATTTGTGGGATTGTAAACTTTAAGCCATGTGAAAATGGCCTATGTGGTCGTCGAGTGGGATGCTAGAACCTATAGCCACGAGTCTTAGAAACTCAAATTTTGTCAAGGTGGCCATAATTTGTGTCATGTATGATGGATGATTAAGGCCAAGGAAAAATTCATGAAATTGGCATAGTCTACTGCAGTAACTGTTGCGGACAGCAGCAGTGAGATGAGATTGAAAAATCACTAAAAATAGTAGAAGTAGAATTAAATAGTGAGTAAATTATGGAACTGAACCTTGATGAATCTATTTTTATATGGACGAAACGAAACGACCATATGAGCAGTATACCGGGAATTATTAAAGTTCTCATGAGACAGGGCCAGAACGATTTCTGGGTCCCCTGTCGCGACTTTGAAAATTTACCATAAATTATCCAGAAAGAATTAGGAGTCATGACTTATATGTACAGATTCCATTTTGAGTCTAGTTTCATTAGAAATAAACGGCACCAGTATTAAAGCCCTGTACAGAAAGATATTCAAGTTGTAACGCGCGGAGGTCAGAGCAGTCGATCCCTGTAACATGGGTGACTTAAACTAATAAACTGTACCAATTGGCCCAACCAAAAATTATAAAAATAAATCCATGGATGGATATATGAGTCTAGATTCAGGGAAAATTTACGAAACCAGTTTCCGAGTTATGGAACTCGAGATATGATTTTTAAGGCGACGGTGACGCAGCTTTCCAGCCTGTCCAGAAATGCCAAATTGGTCGGTACTTTTAGAGGATTTGTCTCGTTAACCCCTCGTGTCCGACACCGGCGTCGGCCACGAGTTAGGGGTGTTACACAAGACATCAAGCTTGTTAGATCCCAACTGAATTCCTTAAGCTTTCAAGCCTAATTGAATTTAGAGCCTTGGTAAATAAATCATCTAACTAATTTTGAGTAGGAACAAAGTTCAAATCAACAAAACCATTATCAATCAACTCTCAAATGTAATGGTGTCTGATGCCAATGTGTTTGGTTCTTGAATGCATTATTAGATTCTTAAAGATGTTGATGGAACTAGTGTAGTTAAAATAGGCAGTGGCCACTTGCAATTCCACTCCAAAAGCTTCTATCGTCCACCTCATCCATAGTAACTAAGCAAAATAACTTCTAGCAAATATGTACTCCATCTCTGTTGTTGAAAGAGAAATTGATGTTTGCTTCTTATTGTTCCATGATACTATTTGATCCCAAGTGGAAGCATCCACCATGAAATTTTACAATCATCAATGTTCCTAGCCCAGTCAATGTCATTGGAGCCTAGGGACTCATTGCATTATCGTTAGAAAACCAAATTCTCAAGTCTAAAGTTCCATGACTATACCTAATGATCCTTTCGATAGCCTTGACATGTGATTCTTTAGTATTTTTTTGGAATATGTCACATACTCTAACACTAAAATACAAGTTAGGTCAACTAATAATGAGGTAAATTTGACTTCCAATCACGCTTCTATGTATGGTCTTGAAAGTGGGTACTCTCGTTGCATTTGTGCACAATTTCTCACTGGCAGACATTGGAGTCCTAATAGGCTTGGAATTCTCTAGGCTGACCTTCTTCACATGGTTTTTAGAAAACTTCTCCTAAAAAGGAATGTCCCATCCTCTAATTTTTTGATTAGGAACTTAGGAAAGTATGCTTACTCACCACCATACTTATCTCGAATTCTCTCTGCATCATTTTCACAAGGTTGTATTTTGTAAAAGTTGAAGTTTCACCAAAAGTATTAACTTGAGCCATTATAGTTATGCCCCTATGTTTTTGAATGAATAAGTTCTATTCAACAGACTCTTTTCAAAATCCTTGATCGATCATGAACTAGGACAACAACTCATGCCAAGCTCAAGGGGATTGTTTAAGACCATATAGAGCTTTGCTCAATTTACACATATGTTATGGATAGGTAGTGTCTTCAAAGACTCTAGGTTGAGACACACACCTCTTTCTTTAGGAATCCATTAAGGAAAGCACTCTTAAAATCCATTTGAAACAATTTGATGTTAAGAAAAGTAGCCATTGGAAGTAACATTCTAATGTCTTTAAGTTTTGCACCATGTCTTTAAGTTTTGCAATAGGTGCAAAAGTCTCTTCAAAGTCAATACCTTCAGAGTGTAGCCCTAGTCCACAAGTGTTTCTTTTTTGCAAGCGATATACCAATGTTCATCAGTCTTGTTCTTCAAGATCCACTTTGTGCTAATAATGTTGCAACCAATAGGCTTAGGCACTAGCTTCTAAACCTCATGTCTTTCAAACTATGATATCAATATGATTCAACTCATTGTATAATAGTATATTCTAATAATGATATCAATATGATTCAACTCATTATAGATTGAAGGTACATAAATGCCAGGCTCGAAGGCATAGAACTCTAACAAAACTCTGGACAGATTACAGACCCTAATTGGGATGCCAATTATACTCGATGATAGCACTAGAAAGAACATATATTTTATTATTTTCAGTTTAGTAAATTGCAATTTATAACTCAGTGAATCCTAGCCTATTTTATCCTCAATTTTGCTATCTTTTTGCATTAATGTCATTACATGAGTTAATTCCAGATTGTATCCAGAATTGTCGCTGCACTTGACAGCTATATGGATAAGAACTAAAAATACGTGAGCTATCCAGTCTGGTATAACCAATCTATACATACAAGGACTGAATAATTATGAGGAAAGGACACCTGTACTATTGGAGGAGGACATAAAAGGTTTATGTAAGAAGAAAAATAGAGTGGGGAGCTTTTTCTTAACCATCATCTTCTTCATCCTACCTTGAAGCTTTCGATTATGGCAACTTAAGCCTCTCATGGGTGAGCCAACGTGAGAATTGATGCAAATTAGCTTCTAACAAGGAGACCTAAGTGCGAAACAAGAGGGAATAGAGAGATTCAGTCGAGTTGTCTAGGTATAGTATTCTCTACTCCTTCCTTTCTTATTTCTTTCTAAATGCTGGTAATTACTCTCTGTTTTCTATTTATATGGAAGAACACATGAATTCTTGGTTAAATGTTATCTTATTCAATCTTGTTTTTATTGATTAATCTTGGGGTTTGAATATTTCTTAACACAAAAATGTTATTGCAGTCACTAACACTGGAAAGTGTAGAGACAATTCGAGCCAACAAGCATTACAACAAAAGTTGAGTAAGGATTAAAGTAATTTAGTCCACTTGTTCTTAATAGTGCCATATTGCCATCATCGAAAGGTGGGGTTAATATGCATGTTTAAGTCTCAGATTAAATAGAGGAGTGATGCTTCATAAGATATACATTGAAATTTATTGCCTCGACAATCACTATCCTTTTATACCTTGTGAGCACTTAGTATTCTGCTAAAGATTCATGTTGAGGATCCCAGTTTATCATTATCATATTTTATTTTATTGTATTCAAGTTGCTGCTCTGACAACTATCCTCACAATTTATCTCGCTTCAATCTAGTTATTGCACTGACATTAATAGAAAAAAGACAACCATCCATATGGGATTGATATCAAATAGACTAATGTCTGTCTACTACACTTGCATCGATAGTGTACACTTGCATATTATTGCTGTGACGTTAAACAACCAATCAAGTTTTTGGTATTGTTATAGGGGATGACATTTGTTTGATTTTTATTTTATTTTTTGTGTGTTTTTGCACTTTATTTTCCTTATATAATATTTTGTATTTACTAACTGGTTTTTCTTTGTCTATTTCTTCAACTTCATTTTAGGTGTTATATGACTCGAAGCAAGTCAGATTTTCTTACCAATTTTAATCCAAAAATTGAAAGGACTATTGGAGTAGACTTCGAGAACAAAAAAATATGGCTTTACCAAGGGATAATGCAGCGATAACCCCGATGCAACAACAAAATGATAATAACCCATCATTGCCGCAAGATGCTCACATAAAAAATAGGACTATACGATATTTTGTAGTACCTGTCTTGCATGATTTACAACCGAAAGTTATTAGGCTAGCAATCCAAGCTGGGAATTTTGAACTCAAGCCAGTAATGTTTCAAATGCTGAATTCTAATGAGCCACATGAAGATGCGAGAGAACATCTTAAATCCATTTTATTGATCTATACTTCCTTTAGTCAACAAGACGTTCTTGATGATGCCTTGAAGATGCAATTATTTCCTTATTCCTTACAGGGAAGAGCCTTTACTTGGTTTTTTGGGCTACTTGCAGGATCAATTACTCCTTGGAATGCACTAGCAATGCAGTTTGTTTTGTGATTTAACCCGCCAACAATGAATGATTATCTTCGAAATGATATTACTGCTTATCATCAGTTGGCCGATGAAAATATTCACACCACATGGGAACATTATAAATCATTATTTCAACGTTTTCCTATGCACGACATTAACCAGAAACAAAAATTGAGATTTTTTATAATAGGCTGAATTCTCATACAAGGAATCTTGTCAATGCATCAACCAATGGACCTCTACTGGATTGTACTTATTGTAACGGCCCCAACCCGTATCCGTCGCTGGAACAGGGTTTTAGAGCATTACCAAAACATTTAGAAATATTTACAAATAAATTATGTGAATTACTATTCATTTACAGAGATCATTCATAATGTCCCTTAATTGGACCCTCGAGGTCTAATATGAGCATTAGAATCGACTTAATCGAGACCTATAAGAATTTTTTGCAAAATTACAAAATATTTCAAAGGTGCAGGGCTTGCATGCCTGTGTGGTCCAAGGGGCATGCTCGTACTAGAGGCTCTGTTCGACCCCATGTAACTTTTTGACTTGCATACATAGCCATGTCACACGACTGTGTGGTAGGTTGTGTGGTTAATTAATTCGATTCGAAAATAGGTGTAGGTTTCACATGGCTAAGACATACGCTCGTGTTCTAGGCTGTGTGGCACACATGGCTAAGACACACGCCCGTGTCTTTGCCCATGTGCTCAATTTTGAGCATTCTGTTTCTCAAAATTAAGGTGCAAGGAACACACCGCCTAATCACATGCCCATGTTACTAGGCTATGTGTCACACACGGTCTAGACACACTCCCGTGTATCTTCCCGTGTGGACAAAATGAAGTCATTTCTAGCTTCATTTCTCACCCAAAATTTCACCCAAGACCTACACTTGAAACACACATCCAATACCAACCAATTCAAGCATTCAAATTGGGCAATTCCCAACATTCACAAGGCATATCACAACATGCATACATGATTACAACCTTACCATAGTTTAACTTAGGCATTCACAAAATTGATCAGATATTCTTAACATAAAACATTTTGTGTATATATATATCAGAAAAATCTACTTAGACATACCAAAACGAACCATTACTAGCCATTCCAATGGCTAGGTTACAAAATAACATTTCAAGCCACTATTGGCCAAGTTGTCCTATACATTCCATTATACTAAAATGATTTTTACTAAGTATACCCAAAATGTCTAGTTGATAGGTGATGATGCTCCAATGATCTTCCAACCTTCACGAGCTTCTGATCACTATAAAACAGGGGAAAAATAAAACAGAGTAAGCGTTAAATGCTTAGTAAGTTCGTATAATAGAAACTAAACTTACCAATCTTGTTTATTAAATCGAGGCATACAATGTTATGTTTCCATCCATTTGGCTAAATTGCCTAATCACAGACACTCAATCAAACATGTTAGTCACCATAATCTTTATATCAATCAAGTAACATAGATGAGCTCATCAAACAATATTCTTTCAAGTTATTATCATTTCATCTCAAGATTTTCATGCTATGTCAAGAGTCTTATGTCCGTTAAATCATTAAATTCCGATGGGTGCTTAAATAGTACACCCAAAGTGTACGATACAATAATCCGTCAATTTCTTACTCAAGTGTACCCATTAGGGAACTTAACCAAGAAACACTCTTTCGAGCCACATATAGTATAACAAGATTACTAGTCCAGGCTAAATCCTTTATATAATATAAGCTCAGAGGAGCTCAATTAAGATTACTAGTTTAGGCTAAACCCTAATCATAATGTATGCTCGAAAGGAATTATATCGGGATTACCCATCTGGGCTAAATCCTTTCTATAAATAGGTCAATAGGATTACTCGTCTGAGCTAAATCCCATCCTCAACATTGCAAGACCTTATTAGTTTCGGGAAAGCGCATATAATCATCGGAATTCAACATTCAATCGGGACTTAACCCTTTATCACCATTTCAATCATTATATCAAAATTTTCCATCATAGTATACAAGTAAAGGATATAAATATAAATCACATTACATACAAATACAGTATTCAATTAACATAGTTACATGCTCGATTAAGTTCCACGAACTTACCTCGACACTTGTTCTCGTTAGAAATCTACTAATCTAAAACATTTTCTTTTCCTCGATCTAACATCAAATTAGTATTGTTCGAATCTATATAAATGAATTTAACCATCAATTTCACACATTTCATATTTAAATGGACTCAATTTACGTGCTAGGTAAAATTACCATTTTGCCCCTAACTTTTTCATAAATTCTGATTTTGTCCCTAGGCTCGGAAAATGAAACTTGTGCAAATTACTCCTTATTCCAAGCCTTACCAAGGCCCCATTACAAAATTTACAGCACATGTACTCATAAAAATTTAGAATTTTTCATCAAATTTTACAACTTTACATTTTAGTCCCTAAATCATGTTTTCGTCAAAAATCACTTTGTAAAAATTATTTATCTATCAATAATTTTTCATTTTCTACCATAAATTTCTAATTTCCAGCATATACATCCATGAACCATTTTTCATACCTTGATAACTTTTCAAATTAATCCCTCAAATAGAGAGATTAGACTATCCCAATTCAAAAATATCAAAATTACTAAAAACGGGACAAGGAAACTTACACAATTAGGCCTTGAAAGTTTCTTCTCTCTCTCTTAGGGTTTCCATAGAATTTTATGTTGAAGATAATGAAAATAAGATGATATATTTTCTTTTCATCTTTTAATTAATTAAGTATTTTGCTATTTGCAATTTAATTCTTGCCCTTTTCTATAATTCCATGTATGAGTCACCAAGAAAAATCTACATACTTTTCTTAATGGTCTAATTACCATATAAGGACCTTAAGTTTTGAATTCCATAACTATTTGATCCTTATAGCTACTAGAATTTAACTTTCGTATTTTATACGATTTAATCCTTCTCGTAATTAAACACTTAATCGATAAAATTTTCGTATCAACATTTTCACACGACATGCCCATTATAATACATACCATATAATGAAATAAAAATAAATTTTATTTTCAGATCAAATTTGTGGTCCTGAAACCACTGTTCCGATTTCACTGAAAAATAGCCTGTTACAACTCTCCCCCCTTTAGGGATTTTCGTCATCGAAAAACCTACCGGTAAAAAGATTTGGGTATTGCTTCCTCAAAATATCCTTTAGCTCCCAGGTAGCCTCTTCTATACTGTGTTGTTTCCAAAGAACTTTTACTAAAGCTACCTTTTTATTTCTTAACTATTTTGTTTCCCAAGCTAAGGTTTTGATCGGTTCTTCACTATATGTTATATCAGGCTGAATCTCTACCTCTGTTGAAGAGATAACATGTGAAGGATTGGATCGATAGCGTTGTAGTATAGACACATGAAAAACATTATGAATCCGATCAAGCTCTAGTGGTAAAGCTAACCGATATGGAACCGGTCCAATTCTTTCAATAATCTCATAAGGTCTAATGAATTGTGGACTCAGTTTTCCTTTGTGACCAAACCAGAGAACTTTCTTCTAAGGAAACATATTCAAAATACTTTGTCACCGACTTGAAATTCTATTTCTTTTCACTTCAAATCAGCATAAGACTTTTGACGATCAGAGGCTACTTTCAAGCTGTCTCGAATTACTTTCACTTTTTCCTTGGTCTCTCAGACCAAGTCAACTCTATGTAACTTTTTCTCACTAAGTTCTATCCAATGCAATGGAGTTCTATATTTGCATCCATAGAAGGCTTCATACGGTGCCATTTTAATACTAGACTGATAACTATTATTATAAGCAAATTCAACCAAAGGCAAATACCTTTCCCGGTTACCTTCAAACTCAAGTATACAACACCGAAGCATATCTTCCAAGATCTGTATTACCCGTTTAGATTGACCATCTGTCTAGGGATGAAATGCAGTTCTAAAATGTAACTGAGTTTGTAGAGCTTCTTCTAATTTACTGCAGAATCAAAAAGTAAATCGAGGATTTCTATCTAAAATAGTGGAGACAGGCACTCCATGAAATCTGACAATCTCATAAACATATAATTCAACCGATCTATCTAAGGAATAATCCATACGTACTGGAATAAAGTGTGCAGACTTTGTCAACCAATCAACAATTACCCAAATTGAATCTTTCTTCCTTGGAGACAGGGGTAATCTCGTTACAAAGTCCATGGTAATTCTTTCCCATTTCCATTCCGGTATCGTAATCGACTGTAATAGTCCAGAAGCCAACTGATGTTCAGCTTTTAATTGATGACATATTAGACACTTAGATATGAACTCAAAAATATCTCGTTTTATTCTCGGCCACCAATACATCTTTTTCAGATCATTATATATTTTATTACTACAAGAATGTATAGGCATGTTACCGTTATGAGCTTTGTAATGCCCCGAATTTGGGCCTAGAAGTATTGGGCCCTATGTATGGGCCCGTAAGGAGGTTGTACATAAGTATTTAATTGTGCAAGGAAATGACACAATTAAAAGTCTGCTTTGGTGGTTAATAGCCCTGAAAAGTGTTAGAGAAATCTTGGGTTCAAACCTGGGCTTTAGAAAAAATTTTGGTCTTAAGTGAATAAAACCCTAGATGTTTGGATAAAGGCCTTTTGAATTATTTTGTTAAATAAATGACACAAGGAAGCATGTGGTCTAGTGGTTGGGGCGTCATTAAGGTTGTAAGGGAGCCTGGGTTCAAGTCTTGTCTCTTGCAATTTATTTTGGTATTTCTTTTAAAGGAACCCAGACTTTGGCCTATAGACGTTATAATTAATTGAGGATAAAATGTGTCACAAAAAGTCTTGTGGCTTGGTGGCAAGTGGCGTGACTTGGTAACTGAGAGAGCTTGGGTTCGAATCCATTGCAAGCAAAAATGATGTTTATTTTGCTAGCATGAGGCAGTAGGAGTTTGAGGTGGTTTAAACTCTGTTGGATGAGAGTTTGAATGGGTCTTGGAGGTTGTTATGGAGGATATCAAGGAGGGATAAGGGGAGAGATTTGTGGAGATTTTCAGGGGATTGGAAAGTTGAGGAGTTGTAGCTAGTTGGGAGATTTTTATGTGCATTCGGCTAAGAGAGTATTTGGGTATGCATTTTTTGCAATTAGTAAGTGAAAGGGTGCCGAATTTCCCTCTGTCTTTTCAGGTTTTTGATCTTTCGACATTTCTGGCTTCTTTTGTCCCTAATTTTGGTTTAACAGGTAACCTTTCACGCTCTTTTAGGATTTTTTTAATGTAAGTTCTTAGTGCCGAAATCCCCATACTCAACTTCCTTCTCCTTGTCGAATCATTCTTCTACTCGTAACATTTCTTTATTTTCCAAGACTAGGCTGAATGTCTGTTGCCTGTTCCTTTCTTTTCTAGCCGAACTCAATTTCTTCTATTCCCTTTTATTGTTTCTCTTTCTCTTTTCTTAAGATATAGGCGATTGCTCCCTTTTCTATTTCTTTTCTTTTCTCTTTTCTTCTTTCTAGATTGATTACTTACAGTTTTTCTCCCCTCCCTAATTTTTGACCGATCGCTCTGTACTCTGCTGTTAGTGTTGAGATTTTAGTTTTGCAAGAATTTCTAACAATTGGTGGGTATGTTTATGTTTCTCTATTGTTCCGATATATGCTTTTCAATCTATTCTTTCTATTTTTTTGAAAGCTAAATTTATTCTCCCTATATTCTCTGATTGCATTATTCACTCCATATCCGTGATGTGATTTGGGTTTTAGGTATTTCAGTGGGGTATAAGGGTGCAAGCGTTCGGAAGCAATCAACTCTTTCTCTCATCGTTCAATTAAGGTGAGATGTTACTTTAGTTTTGGGGTATTAGCTGAATATTCCCTATGTCTCTGTAAGATTAATTTTTGTGGGTTAGGCCACATAGATGATTAATCCTGATTATTAATGATCTGTGTTCATAATACAGATAATCAGAAAGAGCGTGTGATCATTTCTAGTCAACAATTTTGGAGGATTAAGTAGCCCTCATTCGATCAAGGTAAGTAGGAGTATTGATTTGGGGATTTGGTGTTCATGAACACTAGTAGTTGAAGGATTGATGGTATGTGGGAATGATTGTAGGTTGGGTGCTTGAGGAACTTGAAGTGGTTGCGTAAACAGGTGTGTATCCGTACCCTGTAAACGATAATAGGTGTAAAAGCCAGTAAAGTGTGTATACACCCTGATCTGACTGTGGTATAGCAAAAAGCTGAAAAGTCGAAAGGTTGGGTTTGAGCATGCGAATGCTCGTTTGGTAAACTGAGCCTATGAAATATGGCCATACGACAGAAGAGGCCACCATGAATGATCTTGTGGGCTTAGGTAGTAATGGGCCACGTTAGGCCCAATGGGCCTGTGAGCCCATATGAGTGAATCTCATCGTCATGTGGGGGAAGGTTGGACTGGCCATGTTGCGCACATCGCATAGGATGTTTCTTGGCCTCGATGGGTCAAATGGGCCAATGGGCCCATGGGCCTACATGTGTAAATCTAACTGTCAAGTGGGAAGTAGTTGGACTTGTCATGTCACGCACATGACTTCGGTTGTTTTCGGCCACGTTGGGCCAAAATGGGCCGTGTGGGCACAATAGGCTCGTGGGCCCATACAGATAAAATCTGTGGTAAGTGACTATTAATGGACTAGGCTATGGTGTTCGCATAGCCATGACTGGAATTGGGCTAAATGGGCCACACAAGTATGTGGGCCCACTTGGGTCGAGTAATGTGCCTTGGGCCCATTTACACCGTTATGATCATTTAGGTTATTTGTGTCACTCGAGGTGATTGTAGACCGTTGGAGAGGTTGTTATCTGATAGTAATACCCCTGTAGGGTAAAATGACCGTAATACCCTTGTAGGATTAAATGACCGTAATACCCCTGTATGGTAAAAAGACTATTATGCCCTTATGTTTGATATGATTGATGTGCTTATGATTTTACATATATTGTATGGGGTTGAGATTTTGATATGTAGGAAGTACTGTATTGGTGACTATGTGACATTCACTGTTACTGGTGGCTATGACACAATTACTGATACTGGTGGCTTACCACATGTACTATTTCTGGCAGCTTTGTTGCGATATTGGTGTGCTGGCTACATGGGTCGATTTATATCCCCACATGGTGTGTTGGTTGGTAAGGGTGGTGTGCTGGCTGGATTTGCTGTGGGATGCATAATTGCATTACACTATACTGATACTGTATTGGGCTTAGTCCCCACTATTACTGTATAGGGCTAAAGCCCAGACTGTTTTATTTCTATATAGGGCTAAGCCTCAAACTGTACTGTTACTGAATAGGGCTCTGGCCAGACTGCTACTGCATGCGCTATTTTTTGTCTAGCTGATAAGGGATTACACACTGAGTTTTTGTAAACTCACCCCTTTCTTTTAACTGCGCAGGCAATCCCCAGCCTTAGACGATTTGGAGCCACGAGGGACACAGAGGTGGCCACACGACCGCTAATGCTTTACTGTAGACTTTTTATTTGAATTTTATATTTTGGGGTTTTAATTCTGTAATAAGGCCTCTGAGGGATTAAATTTTTAATTGGGCTTTTGATTTCCTTATTTAAAACTACTAAATACGAATTTTCATAAAAATAATAACTATTTTCAAAAACACTTTAAAACAGACCTTTTTATATTTCAAACTTTAGTAACTTCCATGATTTGAAATAACTTAAAGTATCAATGCCAGACATTAAGCAAACGTTTTTGACGAGATGATTTGCTAACCTCGAGCAAAAGGTTTTAGTTTTAGAAATGAACTTTCAATGACAACTCATTTTTTTTAATGACATTTGATGTGACACATTAGATTTGGCCCTAACGTCTAGGCTGGGTTTGGGGTATTACAAGCTTCATTTAATATCTTTTGTACTAGTTCTGAACTTTTCGGTACACATGCTCTGCCTCTGAATAACAAACAACCATAAGTCCTTATCTAAAATTCTGAGTTAGGAGTCGATTCACTCTGTACCCATTTTACTTGTAATTTATTATCATTTTTTTGAGCTTCAGAGATCTGTTACAGAAACATTGGTCTAACTTTTAACTCAGCTATGATTGAACCATCATCAGATAATGATAGTCAGGTATTCACTGCTCGCAAAGTATATAGGGATTTTCTGCTCAAAGCATCCGCCGCTATGTTGGCTTTCCCTAGATGGTAGTCAATAACAAGATCATAATCTTCCAATAACTCAAGCCATCTACACTATCTCAAATTCAAATCTTTCTGTGACATCAAATATTTCAGACTTTTATGATTAGTGAATATGTGACATTTTTCACCAAATAAGTAATGCCGCTAGATTTTTAGTGCAAACACTATGGCTGCCAATTCAAGATCATGTGTCAGGTAGTTCTTTTCATGTGGCTTTAGCTGTCTTGATGCATAGGCTACTACTTTACCATCTTGCATCAAAACACAGCTTAAACCATGTAATGACGCATCAATGTAAACTATAAATTCCTTACCTAATTCTAGCTAAACTAACACTAGAGCTTCTGTCAATAAAGCTTTTAATTTGTCAAAACTCTGCTGACATTTATCAATCCACTCAAATTTTACAACTTTATGTAGCAAACGAGTCATCAGAGAAGCTATCATTGAAATTTTTTTTACAAATCTCCGATAATAACCAGCTAGTCCTAGAAAACTTTAGACTTCTGACACATTCTTCGATGGCTTCCAAATAAAAATGGCTGAAATTTTATTCGGGTCTACTCTAGCACCTTCAAAAGATACTATTTGCCCAAGAAAACTAAATTTCAGTAGCCAAAATTCATATTTACTGAATTTGGCATACAATTGTTTCTCTCACAGAGTTTGCAACACTATCCTCAAATGCTCAGCATGTTCATTTTCATCTTGAGAGGAACACAAAATATCGATTACAAATACCACCACAACCTTGTCTAAATACAGGCTCAAAATTCTGTTCATCAAATCCATAAACACTGCAGGTGCATTTGTCAAGCCGAATGACATCACAAGAAACTCATAGTGTCCATACCTGGTTCTAAAAGTTTTTTTGGAACATTCGATTCTTTTACCTGTAGTTGATAATAACTAGAACAAAGATCAATCTTTGAAAATACAGTAGCACAATTTAACTGGTCAAACAAGTCATCAATAAGAGGCAATGGGTACTTGTTCTTTATTGTAACTTTGTTGAGTTGTCTATAATCAATACACAGCCTCGACGATCCATCCTTCTTCTTTACAAATAGAATTGGTGGACCCCAATGTGAGAAACTAGGTTGAGTAAAACCTCTGTCAATCAACTCCTATAACTGTACTTTTGACTCTTTCAATTCAGTAGGAGCCATTCTGTAAGGTGCTATAGATATCAATGTCATTCTTGAAAAGAGATCTATAGAGAATTCCACTTCTTTATCTGGTGGTAAACCATGTAATTCTTCTGGGAATACATCATGAAATTCACATACAATCGGAACTGATTGAATCTTTGACTCAGATACTTTAGTATCCATCACATACGCAAGATAAGCATTATACCCCTTTCTAACATATTTCTGTGCTGATATTGCTAAAATCACATTAGATAGTCCATCTAGTTTATCATATTCAACATGAAGCAATTCACCATTCTAACATTTCAATACAATATATTTCTATTTACAATTCACTCCTACATCATATTGGGTTAACCAATCCATTTCCAAGATCACATCAAATTCATTAAATGGAAATAACATCAAATTAGCCGGAAAGCAATAACTTTTACCATCAATGGGTAGTTCTTAAAAACTTTATCCACCATAACACATTGGCCCAGGGGGTTTGAAGCTTTAACCATAAATTCAATGAATTCATCAGGTAAATTTTTAACAGACACTAGGTTCGTGCATATATATGAATGTGTGGAACAAAGTTCAATCAATGCAGTAATATCAATATCAAGTAGAGAAAATGTACCAATAATGACACTTGGCATAGAGGCATCTTCTTTAGCACGAATAGCATATGTCCTTGCAGGTGCTCGTGCGTCAGATTTAACTATTGTATCCTTGGTAGTACCTTAACTACCTCTAACATTGTCGGGGTGACGGGGTGGTCTGCCTTTCGTAACAGGATTACTAGGCTTTGGATCTGGTTATATTTCTTTTTCAACTCTTTCGGGACAATCCCTGAGAAAATGGTCAAGTGAACCACATCCGAAAAAAGCCCCGCTTCTAGACCGACATTCCTCATGATGAAATTTGTTACAATATTTACATTTCAGTTTGGGATTACCAACACTACCTACAGTGGTTACAGATGGAGATGAAGACCTTAGGTTAGAACATTGAGAGCCTCATTCTCTTCTAGAATGTCCCGTAGAGGTGGTCACACGATCATAATACTTCTTCAATTTCTTATAAACAAACGATTGTAACTTACTCATAGTTCTTTGTCCAAAAGCCTGAGCCTCTCTTTCAGCTTATCTATTTTCTTTACTAAATTCCTCTGCCTTGTGTGCTCGATCGGCTAACACTATAAATTCCCTTATTTCAAGAATTCCAATAATTAAATTGATATCCTCATTTAAACCCTCTTCAAAGTGTTTACACATTTTAGCCTCGGTCAGAACCCATTCTCTGGCATACTTGCTAACCGAACAAATTCCCGTTCATATTCGGATACAATCATATTTCCTTGTTTGAGCTCTAAAAATTCTTTCTTTTTCTGATCCATGAATCTCTGACTAACATATTTCTTCCTAAATTCAGCTTGGAAGAATTCCAATGTAACATTCTCTCTCGGTACCACTGAAGTTATGGTATTCCACCAATGATAAGCTGTACCTTTCAGTAGGGATACTACACATTTCACACATTCAGCAGGCGTACAAGATAATTCATCAAAATCCAGATAGTATTTTCTAGCCAAAACTCAACCCTTTTTGGATCATCATCTGCTGTAGTTCTAAATTCTTTCGCCCCATGCTTGAGAATTTTATCTATCGGAGGCTTACCGATTCTACTAGGTTCGACACCCTGTGGTACCTCAGGAATCAGTTGGGGAGCAGATGGGGGAGGTTGTTGTACAACAGGGTTTGTTCTCAGGTACTATGTAAACCATTCATTCATCATTTGAAAGAAGGCTTGTTTTGCCTCCTCACTTAGGCCCTTAGACATGACCTTTCACTATTAGACGTAGACACAACTCTTTGAACTGAAGCTGAAGCATTACTCTCAGCTTCCTCGGATTCAGCTCTAGCTCAGTTGGATGACATTACTATATGAAAAACACATTTAAAATGATCAAGAGTCATCACACTATCACAATTTATATAATGGCATGTATGGTTAAACTTATGTTTGCTACGTCAAATCTGAGAATCAGCTAAATTGTAGCTCCGATACCATTAAATGTAACGCCCGTAACCCGTATCCGTTGCCAGAACATGGTTTCAGAGCATTACCAAAATATTCAGAAACATTTAAAAATAACTTATGTGAATTATTATTCATTTACTGAGATCATTCATAACATCCCCTGATTGGACACTCGAGGTCCAATACGAGCATTAGAATCAAGTCAGGCCTTAAGAATTTTTTGCGAAATTACAAAATTTTTCCAAGGTGTAGGGCTCACATGCCCGTGTGGTCCAAGGGACACACTCGTGTAACCTTGAGATACGACCATGCTAGAGGCCGTGTTTGACCCTTTGTAACTCTTTGACTTACACACATGGCCATGCCATACGCCCGTGTGCTAGGCCGTGTGGTTAATTAATTTGATTCAAAAATAGGTGCAGGTTTCACACGGCCAAGACACACACTCGTGTTCTAGGCTGTGTGCCACACACGGTTGAGACACACGCCCATGTGCTCAATTCTGAGCATTCTATTTCTCAAAATTAAGGTGCAGGGGACACACAGCCTAACAACATGCCCATGTTACCAGGCCGTGTGTCACACATAGTCTAGATACACGCCCGTGTGATTGCCGTTATGGAAAAAATGAAGCTATTTCTAGCTTCATTTCTCACCCAAAATTTCACCCAAGACTTGTACTTGAAACATACATCCAATACCAACCAATTAAAGCATTCAAATTGGGCAATTTCCATCATTCACAAGGCATATCACAACAAGCATACATGATTACAACCTTACGTTAGTTTAACTCAGACATTCACAATATTGATCACATATTATTAACATAACACATATGTATATATATATCATAAAAATCTACGTAGCCATGCCAAAATCAACCATTACTAGCCATTCCAATGGTTAGGTTGCAAAATAACATTTCAAGCCACTATTGGCCAAGTTGTCTTATACATGCCATTATACCAAAATAATTTTTACTAAGTATACCCAAAATGACTAGTTGATAGTGTGACGATGCTCTAATGATCTTCCAACCGTCATGTGTAACCCCCTTACCCATATTCAATGCCAGAACAGGGTACGAGGCATTACTGAATTTAAACTCAAACAAACATTCAAAATCGAGACATGAATTTCTATTCAAATTTAAAAATTTTCATAAAACATTCATGTCGTCCCTAAAATGAGCCTACGAGGCCCAAAGCATACATTGAAAGTGGTTCGGGACTAAACCGAGAACTTTAGAAAATTTTATAATGCTTAGAAAATTTTTCACCAAAACAGGGGACACACGCCCATGTGGCTTTGGACACGCCTATATGGGTAGGCCGTGTGGTCACATATGCCCCTGTCCTGAACTCATGTAACTCTCTGTTTATGATTTCATCAACAAATTAAAGTCACATGGCCAAGGCACACGCCCGTGTGCTTACGCCATGTGGTCAAATAAATTTTCATAATTTTTCATAAAATAGGTGTAGACTTCACACGGCCTAGGCTCACACCCGTGTTCAAGGCCGTGCCATCCACATGGTTGAGACACATGCCTATGTCTCTGTCCATGTACTCAATACTGAGTATTCTGTTTTGTAACAGTTAAGGTGAAGGGGGCACACGGCCGAAACACGCGCCCAAGGGGCAAGCCATGTGTCACACACGACCCAGAAACACTCCAGTGTGTCTATCCATGTGGAAAAAAATAAGGCTATTTACCAAGTTTTTTTGCCACACTTTCATGCACAGCCTACACAACAACATGCAATGTAACAGTCCGATTTTGGTCCTATTCGGAACAATGGTTTCGGGACCACAAATTCAATGAGGAAAAAGATTTATTTTTATTATATATTTATGGTATACAATTTCACAAAATAATTTCGTGAAAATTTCGTTATAAAATTTTGACGTTTGGGCACTCAATTTAATCAAAAGGACTAAATTGTAAAAAGTGAAAAAGTTGAGTTCTACATGTTAGAGGTGTCCAATTGTTATGAAATTTTAAATTGGAGGTTCTTAAATGGTAATTAGACCATTGGTTAATTTTTTGGAAAACAATGGATATGAAATAGGTGAAATAAAATATTTTTATGATTGGGGCATTTTGGTCATTTAATAATTAAAATGAATTAAAAACAAAATTAAAAGCCTATTTTTGTCCATCTTCAACCCCATGGCTGAATTTCACAAGGGAAAACCATGGCTAGGGGTTTTCAAGCTTGCAAGCTCGATTATCAAGAAAAATGAAGTTCAGACTTAGAACAGGGAAAAATGAGTATTGGACTATTTGGTCCTTTTTGCCATTTAGGTTCAGGTAAGTTCGTATGTTAATAAACATTATTGATTTGTGTTAATTATGAAATATGATTATATATTTGATTAAATTGTGAAAACTAAAGTAAACGTTCGAATTGAGTAAAAATGTAGGATCAATCACGATCGTTGCGTAGTGTAATATGAATTGATAGTAAAAGACCATGGTTAGACCATGGCAATGTGCTAAGTGAAATAAGTGATTCACATGTAAGACCATATCTAGGATATGGCATTGTGCTAAGTGAAATAAGAACATGGCATCTAAGTGAAATAAGTCCATGGCAATGTGCTAAGTGAAATAATACCATGGCAATGTGCTAAGTGAAATAAGTCCATGGCATCTAAGTGAAATAAGTCCATGGCAATGTGCTAAGTGAAATAAGTCCATGGCATCTAAGTGAAATAAGTCCATGGCATGGTGCTAAGTGAGAAATTTCCCGGTTGAACCTTAGGAATAAAATAGCTTTGGACATAAGTGTGGTACTATGTGAAGGCCAGTTGGTGCATATAATAGCTTTGGACACAAGTGTGGTACTATGTGAAGGCCACTTTGTGAATAAAATAGCTTTGGACACAAGTGTGGTACTATGTGAAGGCCACTTTGTGAATAAAATAGCTTTGGCTACAAGGGTGGTACTATGTGAAGGCCACCGTGTATCCATTATTATTCCAATGTGTTCAACGGGAAATGACTAGGTGTAATTGAATATGACTATGTGATGAATAAGTGCAGGTACGCGTGTGTAAACTTATGAGAAATGTGCTCGATATGTGATCAAACTTTGGTAAGATTGATATGGAGTAAGTGTTACAATGAAAGTTACTACAAAGAAAACATGAAAGAGTGAAATTTAGTGATAAAATAGTTTTGGATAGAAGCAGTTGTGTGAATTTGAAAAATCATGAAAAATGGTGGAAATCGAGTTAGAGGTTGAATAAGATATGAAATTAAATCTTATTGAGTTTATTTTCACATAAAAGAAACGGCATAAGCAAAAGAATTTCATGTTACGAGATATTTGAATTTTTGTGAGACAGGGTCCGGATAATTTCCAAATTCCCTATTTTGAATTTGGAAAATTATTAAAACTTTTATAAAACTAGTAACTAGTTAGAGTTTATATCTTTAAAATTCTTATTGAATCTATTTTCAATAGAAATAAAAGGGAACTTCATCCGAATCACATACAATGAGATGACTAATTTTTAGCGAAGAAGGGTTGAAACTATCAAATAGCAGAACAAGGGAGATATTAAAGAATAAACTGTACTTATTAGCTAGACCAAAAACTCTGAAAATTTTATGTAAGAAGATATGTGAGGCTAGTGTGACAGCCCTAAAGTGACCCTAGTCAGAAAGCAGTTTCGGGACCGCTAAACCGAGTCACCAAATTATTTGAATATGATAATTATTATCTAAAATATGTGAATATGAATGTGTGAAAGTTTTAAGCTTCGATTTAGTTAATTGCTTGTGAATTTAGTTAATAGGACTTATGTGTGACACTTGTGAAATGTGATAGGTTAATCTATAAGGACCTATTAAAGCATGTAGTGAAAACAATGGTTTTGCATGTCAAATACTCCTTTTTTTTATACATAGTGGCCGGCCATGATGGTGCATATATTAGAATATGTAGTGAATATTCATGAAATGGTCATTATTTTATGTAAAAGAAAGGAAATAAATAAAAGAAATACTAAGGATAATAAAAGAAAGAAAAGAATGAAAGTGTGATGAAAACAAGAGAAGAAATCGGTTCTTCTTGGCGAAATGAAAAGAGGAAGAAGGAGTGAAGCATTCGGTCATCTAAGGTCAATATTAAGGTAAGAAGTTTTGGTTAATTTTTGAAATATTAGTTAAATCCTAGTAAATTTCTAAGTTCCTTATTGGACCCATGTTAAATTTTTGATATTTGGTGAATGAATATGGGTTTCGGTCATGGTAGATAACAAGGAATGTGGTTGTTGTTCTTGTTAATTTGGATGAATTTTTGGTGGATAGGTGTTTGAATCAAACAAATGATCATGTGTGTACACTAGGTGCTAGTTGAGAAGAATCGGTCACTATATTGGAGGCCATTGCCGAATATGAACTTAGTTATTGTGAGTGATGAATGTGTTTTGAGTTGATGGAATAAAAGAATGCTTAAAGATGAGTTACAACAAATTATATGTTAAGCTAAGGTTGTTAAATTATCAATCTTTCTTCCTAGCCGAATATGTGTTTATAAAGTTGAGTTGTTAAACAGATTTTGAAGTTAGCCCATGCATTTATTTTTGAATTTAAGAAGAATGATACATTCGACTATGCTTTGATGTGCTTGGATTGTTGTTCATTGAGTAAATGATTGAGGAATGGTTAGAAGAATTTGAATGCTAAACTAGTTGATTTGTTTATAATGTCCGATTATGACCATTTATAGAGATGTGAATGAATTGTTGTTATGTGAATAAATATTTGTTTGATGATATATATATGTATTCGGCAATGGGATAAAATGTGTATTAAGGCAAGTTTCATGGTGATTATGCTTGTGATGTTGGGGTAATATTCGGCAATATGATTAAATTCATGTATAAGGAAGCATGATAAATTAAGTGGCTCTTTGCTTGTGAATGTGAATTAGATATAAATTAAATAAGCATGAGATCGAGTCATGGCATGAATTATTAAATATGATACATATTGAAATCTATTGTTTTAGGTATAGATTAAATGATATGTGATTGCCAAATGTGATTGTTAAGTGAATAATATTAGTTAAGTATTTAAGCAAATCTATTGTTTTACTTAAGCTTAAGAGCAAAGAGGATCAAAGTCGGATAGGGAAAAGAAAAGTAAGCGAATAGCCGTGGATATCTAGTCGTCGACCACTTCCGAGGTAAGTTTTAAGTGATTAAACATTGAGTAAATTCAATCATAATAGGACATAATGAGTTGATTTAATAAGATATGATGTGGCCATGATATGTTTTGAACTCAAATGGTGAGTTCATAAGTGTTTGGACTTGGAAATTTAAGAGCAAATTGTAATATTTTGCTTAGGATAGCAGCAGTGACGTGATTTTAGAAAATCACCATAAATTGATGCTGTGGAATTATAGGCTGAATAAAATATGTAATCAAAGCTTAATTAGTCTAGTTTCTTATAAAAGAGACCGTGTGAGCAAAGAAATTTCCTATAAAGAGTTATTTAAGGTTGAGTGAGACGGTGTCAGAATAACTCCGAAATCCCCTGTTTGGTTTTTAGAAAATCATTATAATTTGTACAAAAATGGTTATAAGATAAAATTTATATGCTTAGACTCCTTAATGAGTCTAGTTTCAAATGAAATCAAATAGAACACATTTTTAATTCTGTACAATGAGAAATTTTATTCGTAGTGAAGAGTGGTCAGATTAGTCAAACAGTGAAACAGGGGAAACTTTAAGAAAAATCTGGTATTGATTGGCCAAACCTAAAATTCTGAAAATTTTATGAATGGAAGATATATGAGTCTAAATTCAGGGAAAATTAACAGAAATTGATTTTGAGTTTTATAGCTCCAGTTATAAATAATTTAGTGACTATTGCTTAGGAAAATAGCTTGTAGTGAATATGTGAATTTGTTGTAAACATTGATGAAACTATTTGAGTTGCTTATAAGCTATTGCTGAAATTGATGCATAAGATATGTATACGTGGTAAAGCCGAATGGCTAATGTGAAATATGTATGAGATATGTATATGTGGTAAAGCCGAATGGCTAATGTGAAATATGTATGAGATATGTATATATGGTAAAGCCGAATGGCTAATGTGAAATATGTATGAGATATGCATATATGGTAAAGCCGAATGGCTAATGTGAAATATGTATGAGATATGCATATGTGGTAAAGCCGAATGGTCAATGTGAAATATATGTATGAGATATGTATATGTGGTAAAGCCGAATGGCTAGTGTGAAATATGTAGGCGATGTGTGTATATTGTGCCCGAATGACCAAATGTGAAAGGTGTGTATTATTAGATATTTGATGAGGCGAATGAATTACAAATATGACAGTCGATGTGAATGTTGTAACATGTGATTAAATGTGCATGAAACTTGGAAATATATTCCGGGTAAGACCCGATGACTACGTGTGGAGATTATGTCCGGGTAAGACTTGATGACTACGTGTGGAGATTTTGTCCGGGTAAGACCCGATAACTTCGTGTGGAGATTTCATCTGAGCTAAAGGTCTCGCTGATAATCCGAGTAGAGGTTAAAGCTATAAGACTTCGTAATAAGAATTGCTTATAAATATATTCAATGCGAAAGGTTAAACAGGTATGTACTCCAAGTTTATATGTGAGCTTGATTTGAACTAAATCATAAGGTAGTATGTGATGCATACGAGAGCAATCTATGAGACTATTCCTATGATTATGTGACATCGGATCAGTGTGAGAGGTTATGTGAAATTATACAATATATCTATGTCACATGAGCTCACTTTTATGTGAAAGTTTATCTGCCTATTGTATATGATGAGATGTGCATATTCGATAAAGTGATGGTATGCCCGAAGGAAGAGTGAAATAAAAATACGAACAACTATGTTATAATTTGATTGTTATCTGTTGACACTGCTTAAAACTTACTAAGCATTGTAATGCTTACTCCGTTTACTTTGTTTTCTCTGTTTTATAGATCTCATTTCGAAGCTACAGGCTCGGGGATCGTCAGCAACTAGTCACACTATCACTATCCATTGCTTGTTACTGTTATGTTTAGAATTATTTTATGGCATGTATAGAATAGACCAGTGGCCGAAGAATATTTTGGTTAATGTATATAAGCCATGCGAAAATGGCATCTTTTGAATGTGTACTTATAGAAGTTTAAATTGTATCCCTGACTGTCTTTAGTACTTATCTAAAGGAATGTTTCAAAAAAAAATATTTTTTTTTACTGTTCTGATATGAGTTTCAAGTCCGGTAATGCCCCTTTACCTATTACAGCGACGGATACGGGATTGGGGTGTTACATTTTATTGGTATCAGAGCTACGGTTTAGTCGATTCTAGGACTAACGTAATACGTTTGGGTCTAGCTATACATGCCATTATGTGATTATTTGATAGTGTGGTGATTTCTGACAATTGAAAATGTGTTTATTATAGTAATGGATCCCGATCCCGACCGAAGCGGTAGGTGATGATCTTGAGAGTGTAGCGCTTTGCTCCCAAGACAAGGGACAGCTCGGCGGACTCTCAACCTATTGCTAGTAATCCGAATGATGAAGCTAGACAAGCTTTCTATAGCGTGATGAATGATTGGTTCAACCAATACATTCGAAATAATACGGCTGTTCCACAACCTCCATTCCCGACAAATGCCACCCCCACACCTACAATACCTCCAGCAACTGACCAAATAAGGTCAAATAAACCCCCAGTTGACAGAATTCGAAAACACGGGGCTACTGAATTTAAAGATACGGACAGCGATGATGCCGAGCAAGCTGAACTTTGGTTGGACAACACTATCCGGGTACTCGATGAGCTATCTTGCACACCCGATGAGTGTCTAAAGTGTACTATCTCCTTGCTACGTGATTCTGCCTACTATTGGTGGAATACGTTGACTTCTGTTGTGCCCAGAGAGCAAGTAATTTGGGAGTTCTTCCAAACCGAGTTTCGAAAGAAGTATATCAGTTAGAGATTCATTGACCAAAAACGGATGGAATTTCTTGAACTCAAACACGGTTCCATGTCGGTTACCAACTATGAACGAAAGTTTGTAAGGCTTAGCCGGTACGCTCGAGAATGCATTTCCTCAGACGCCGTAATGTGTAAACGTTTCAAGGATGGACTGAATGATGATATAAAGCTACATGTTGGCATTTTGGAAATCCGAGAATTTGTGGTACTTGTCGAGCGAGCTTGCAAAGCCGAGGAGCTCAGTATGGAGAAAAGAAAAGCTGATATGGGAGCAAAGGAGTTTCGTAAGAGGTCTTCAGGGAGGCCCTTTCAACAGTCATCGAAGAAATTTAGAGATGATCTAGGCCGACCTAGAGACACTTCGGGCTTTTCTAGACGAGATCGCGATCGACCCCCTGTGAGTGCACGAGTCACTTCGGTCGCCAGTATTGGAAATGATCGTCGAGACAGAACGGAGTGTCAGTATTGTGGTAAATGGCATTCGGGGAGTTGTAGATTCCATGACCGCTCCTGTTACAAGTGCGGATCAGTTGACCACTTTATTAAAGATTGCCCGAGGTTGTCTGAACAGAATGTAAATCAGAGTGGGAAACTGGGTGCTACTACTGCTAGGGGTGGACCATCTAGGAATACGGGCAATGCTAGTGGCGGTCAGAGAGGATCTAGAGATGCTACAACCAGATCTAAGGCTCGTGCTCCTACTAGAGCTTACGCTATACGCACACGCGAGGATGCTTCCTCGCCAGATGTTATTATCGGTACTTTTACTCTCTTTGATACTAATGTGATTGCTTTGATTGACCCTGGTTCTACTCATTCTTATATATGTGAAACCTTAGCATCCAGTAAGACTCTACATGTTGAGTCTACTGAGTTTGTAATTCGGGTGTCAAATCCATTGGGTCGTTACGTGCTTGTCGACAAAGTGTGCAAGAAATGTCCCCTAGTAATCCGAGGTTCCTATTTTCCGACCGAATTGATGCTTTTACCGTTTGACGAATTTGATGTTATCCTCGGTATGGATTGGTTGACCGTACATGATGCAATTGTAAATTGCAAAAGAAAAACCATCGATTTGAAGTGTGTAAATAACGAGATAATTCGAGTCGAGTCTACTGACTTGAATAGGTTGCTAGCTGTAATATCGTCGATGCTTGCTCAGAAATGTGTAAGAAAGGGGTGCGAAGCATACCTTGCGTATGTACTTGATGACAAAGAGTTAGAAAAGAAGCCTGAATCTATGCCAGTGGTTTGTGAATACCCGGATGTTTTTCCCGAAGAATTACCGGGTTTACCACCTGTTCGGGAGGTAGAGTTTGGCATCGAGCTTGTACTTGGGACTACACCGATTTCGATAACTCCGTATTGTATGGCACCAACGGAATTAAAGGAATTGAAAGCTCAGTTGCAAGAGTTGACGGATAGAGGTTTCGCTCGACCAAGTTTCTCACCTTGGGCGCACCAAAGATTGTTTGTGAAAAGAAGGACGGAACCATGAGGTTGTCCATTGACTATCGTCGGTGAATAAAGTGACGATAAAGAATAAATATCCGTTACAGCGTATTGATGATTTGTTTGATCAACCGAGGGAGCCTCGGTGTTTTCAAAGATAGATTTGAGATCGGGTTATTATCGATTCTTGAATTCGAGATTCGGATATACCCAAAACTACTTTCGAGCGAGATACGGCCACTATGAGTTCTTAGTGATGCCGTTTGGGCTCACTAATGCCCCTGCGGTATTTATGGATTTGATGAATCGGATCTTCAGACAGTATTTGGACCGGTTCGTAGTTGTGTTCATTGATGACATCTTGGTCTATTCAAGAGATGAGATCGAACATGCTGAGCACCTGAGATTAGTGTTGCGAATTTTACGGGATAAGCAGTTATATGCTAAGTTCAGTAAGTGTGAGTTCTGGTTAAGAGAGGTTAGCTTCTTGGGTCATGTGGTATCCGCATCGGGTATTCAAGTTGATCCGAGCAAAATTTCAGCCATACTTAACTGGAAGCCTCCGAGAAATATTACTGAAGTTCAGAGCTTTTTGGGACTTGCCGGTTACTACCGACGGTTTGTAAAAGGTTTCTCGATCATAGCCACACCAATGACGAAGCTACTTCAAAAAGATGTTAAGTTCGAATGGATAGAAAAATGTCAGAAAAGTTTTGATCAACTGAAAACTTATTTGACTGAAGCTCCAATTCTAGTGCAGCCCGAATTAGGCAAAGAGTTTGTCATTTATAGTGATGCCTCCCTACTTGGGTTGGGTTGCGTATTGATGCAAGAAGGTCGATTTGTGGCCTATGCGTCGAGACAATTAAAGCCACATGAGAAAAATTATCCAACCCATGATCTCGAATTAGCTGCCATCGTATTCGCTTTGAAAATATGGCGACATTACTTATTTGGTGAGAAGTGCCATGTATTTTCGGATCACAAAAGTCTCAAATATTTGATGACCCAAAGAGACTTAAATCTGCGACAAAGACGTTGGCTCGAGTTGTTAAAAGATTATGAGCTTGTCATTGACTATCACCCGGGAAAGGCTAATGTGGTTGCAAATGCCTTAAGTCGTAAATCACTGTTTGCTTTATGAGCGATGAATGTACACTTGTCTGTTCTATCCGACAATGTGTTAGTGGCAAAATTAAAGGCCAAACTATTGTTGATTCATCAAATTCGTGAAGCTCAGAAAGTCGATGATGAATTGGTTGCAAAACGGGCTGAATGTGTTCCGAATATGGAATCAGAGTTTCAAATTGATGATGACGATTGTTTGAGGTTCAGAAGTCGGTTGTGTGTTCCAAGAAATTCAGAACTCATTTCGATGATTACGAGCGAAGCTCATTGTAGCCGAATGTCAATTCACCCGGAGTACGAAAATGTACAACGATCCGAGACGTCGATTTTGGTGGCATGGTATGAAACGAGACATTTCGATTTTGTTTGAAGTGTTTAATATGTCGACAAGTGAAGGCGGAACATCAAGTGCCTACGGGTTTACTTCAGCCGATCATGATACCTGAATGGAAATGGGATCGAGTCACGATGGATTTTGTATCCGGGTTGCCATTGTCGACAAGTAAGAAAGATGCGATTTGGGTTGTTGTTGATAGATGACTAAGTCGGCTCATTTTATCCTGTGCGTCACGGATTTTCATTGGATAAACTAGCTGAATTGTATGTTTCTCAGTTGTGAGATTACACGGGGTATCGATTTCTATTGTGTCGGATAGAGATCCGAGATTCACCTCGCGATTTTGGAAGAAATTGCAAGAAGCTTTGGGTACCAAGCTGCATTTTAGCACCGCTTTTCATCTACAAACCGATGGTCAATCCGAGCGGATAATCCAGATACTTGAGGATATGTTGAGATGTTGCATCCTCAAGTTTAGTGGTTCATGGGAGCGGTATTTACCTTTGATTGAATTCGCTTACAACAATAGTTTTCAATCAAGTATTAGGATGGCACCTTACGAGGCTTTGTACGGGAGTAAATGCCGTATGCCATTGTTTTGGACCGAGCTCGGTGAAAGTAAAATTTTTGGAGTGGATTTGATTAAAGATGCTGAACAGAAAGTAAAAATAATTCGTGAAAGTCTGAAGGCAGCATCAGATCGTCAGAAGTCGTATGCGGATTTAAAACGAAGAGATATTGAGTATCAGGTGGGAGACAAAGTGTTTCTTAAGGTCTCACCTTGGAAAAAGATACTCAGATTTGGCCGTAAGGGCAAACTGAGTCCGAGGTTCATAGGGCCATATGAAGTATCCGAACGAATTGGTCCAGTTGCGTATAGATTGATTTTGCCCCTTGAACTTGAAAAGATTCACTACGTCTTTCGTGTTTTGATGCTTCGACGTTATATATCTGATCCATCACATGTAAATAATCCATCAGGGGTTGAAATTCAATCCGATATGAGTTATGAAGAAGAACCAATTCGTATCCTAGCTCGTGAAGTGAAAGAGTTGCGAAACAAAAGGGTTCCATTAGTAAAAGTGTTATGGCTCAAACACGGGATGGAAGAAGCTACTTGGGAACCTGAGAACTCTATGAAAGAGCGATACCCAAACCTATTTATCGGTAAGATTTTCAGGGACGAAAATTTCTTAAGTGGGGGAGAGTTGTGACAGCCCTAAAGTGACCCTAGTCGGAAAGCGGTTTCGGGACCGCTAAACCGAGTCACCAAATTATTTGAATATGATATTTATTGTCCAAAATATGTGAATATGAATGTGTGAAAGTTTTAAGCTTTGATTTAGTCGATTGCATGTGAATTCAGCTAATAGGACTTATGTGTGACACTTTTGAAATGTGATAGGTTAATCTATAAGGATCTATTAGTGCATGTAATAAAAGGGTGGACTTGCATGTCAATTTCCCCCTTAATTTAGTAGTGGTCGGCCATGACAAGGAGAGTGGACAAAATGTTATGGGCAAAACATGTCATAAACATGTTATGTTAGTGATTTATGTCAGGAAAAATAAAATATGGAGTATGGGCAATAAAATAATAATGGGAAGGTAAATGATGATGAAAAAAAGAAAAGAGAAAGAAAAAAAAAAAAGCTCTCATGTTGTTCTTGGCCGAATAGAAGAAAGAGAAGAAGGGGGAAGAGCTTGAGAAAATCGGCTATGGTGGTTTGCTAGACTAAGGTATGTTTGATGTTGTCCACGAGATTCATGCATGTTTTTAGTTGTTAGTTTGAGTTCTACCTAGCCCATGGTTTAAATCTTTGCTATGAGATGGAGAAGATATTCGGCCATGGGTGTTGTCTTCTTGGTTGATGTTTGATGTTGTGGTGATGAGGCATGAAGATGAGTTAAGATTCGGCTAAGGTGGATTTGTGTTGATGTCATTTGCATGCTAAGTGTGAAGCTTTGTAATGATACATGTGGTGGTGATTGATGACTCTTGGATTTTCTTTTTGGCATTTTTGAGTTAGACATTAAGTTCTTTGTGTAACCCATGACCAAAATTGAATGGTATGGTGTCTTGATGCATTCGGCCATGGTAGAAAGTAGATGTGAAATGGTAGTAAGGTGAAGTGCAAAATGTTAGTATTTGATTACTAGTGTATATATGCGTATTAGCCGAGTTTTGAACTTGAAACAAAATGATATATAATCAATACAAGTAACCATACTTGTAGGAAGTATTAAGCATATAATCGGCCTCAACATAGACATGCAGATTCGGCCATAGGAAGAAGATTGGTGTTGCATGTATTCGGTTAGAGGCAAGCATATTGATGCTTTTATCTTGGCTTAGACAATCGGCTAAAAGGGAGTGTGGGTTAATATGTTGAGTTGATTCATGATTTCATAGGTATGTGACTTTAATGTCTAATGTATATATATGGGCTAAGTACCTTGAGTTCCTCTTTTCGATGCTCAAATGATTAAATCAATTTATTTGTTAAATTAAGCTCAAGAGCAAAGGGAACTAAATCGAGATAAAGGGAAGGAAAAAGTGGTCGAATAGCCATCGAAATCGCTCGACAACATCCGAGGTAAGTTTTCGAGTAACGAGACTTAGTTTACGATTTGATTAAGTCATGACGTATGAGCATAACAAATATACGGTGATATGATGATTCTACTTGAATTATATGTTGAGTTAATTAGTCTATGCGTATGACGGTAGCCGTATGTGCATAGAGATCGTGTCATAAAGCAAACTAAACCATGTTTGTTTGTATGTGGCTAGTGAGCCAAAATGGGATTGCTTAATCGTGACTTGTGTTTGAACTCTAATTATGAAAATGAAATATAGATGTGTCATGATTTATTGATATGTGCATGAATATTTGGATGATAACCGGGCTAAGTCTGAAGGCATTTGCGCTAGTGACTAGTTCCGGCTAAGTCCCGAAGGCATTTGTGCGAGCTACTATATCCGGCTAAGTCCCAAGGCATTGGTGCGAGTTACTATATCCGGCTATGTCCCAAGGCATTTGAGCGAGTAGCTATATCGATTAAATCCGAAGGTACTTGGCTTGGGAATGAGCGACCTTGCTGTAATAGTTTCAATTAATACGCTTCGTAAAATCCAGCGATGAGGTATGTTTCAGTATATGCATTGAATTAGTTGATCCCTTACAAATAGTATTCGCTCGATCGATAAATGAGCTACCGCCTTTGGCTAAGTTGATCTTTTGTGTATGAATATAAGGGTTGGTAATGTGAAGTAAGTATGATATTGAGAATTTGTGCATATGAAATTATCCGTTTAGCCATATGAATGCTACACTTTAGTTGTGTCTGATTTCATGGCTCAAAATTTACTAAGCATTAAATGCTTACCCCGTTTCTTTGAATCTCTGTTTTAAAGATTTTGGTTCGTCAGCTATCGGACTCGGGATTGTCAAAGTCGAAGTCATCCACACTATCAAAGCCCCTTTTGGTACACTTTTGGTTGAACTTTGAAATGGCATGTATAGGACTACCCTTTTTGATGTTGGTCATGTACCTTTCGGTATTGTACAAATTTGGATAGCCATGCGAAAATGGCTTATATATATATTTTGAGCATAATGTTATAATCATCTTGTATGTATATAGTTATTGAGAGGTGTGGATATGCTTGGCAATGATTGGCCATTGGAATGGTTAATCACAATCATATTTTGTGCTATATATGCTAAAGGGTTAGTTAAATCATGGAAACTATGTAATAGGTAAAGTCTACCCTAAAGGCGAATCTTGACAACAGACGGTGGTGTGAATTTGAAAATCAGTAAAAATAGTAGGAATGGATTTAAATAGTGAATAAATTATGTAATCTAACCTCGATGAATCTAATTTCATATGGAAGAAACAAAACGGTCATATGAGTCGGATTTTAAGAGATATTTAAGTTTTCGTGGAACAGGGCGAGAGCGATTTCTGGATCCCCTGATCTGACTTTGGAAATTCATTATAAATTAACCAGAGATAATTAGAAGTCATTCCATATATGTATAGATATCTTTTTGAGTCTAGTTTCATTAGAAAGAAACGGCATAAGTATTGAAGCCCTGTACAGGGAGATATATAAGTCGTAATGCATGAAGGTCAGAGCAGTCGAACCCTGAAACCGGAGAGACTTTAACTAATAAACTGTACTAATTGGCCCGATCAAAAATTCTAGAAAAAAATATGTAGATGGATATATGAGTCTAGTTTCAGGGAAAATTTACAGAATAAGTTTTCGAGCTTCGGAACTCGAGATATGATTGTTAAAGTGGCTGTGATACAGTTAGCCAGCCTGTCTGGAATTTTAAAAATGAACCGTGTAAGCCAATGAAATAAGTCCGTAAATACCTCGTGTTCGACTCCGGTAACGGTCTCGGGTACGGGGTATTACACGGCCGTGTCTCGCGTGATTTGTTTCTTCCATGGTCGTGTAGGTTTTTACACGCCCGTGTTATTTCGATAGGGTTGTCCACAGGTGCTAGACACGGACGTGTCTCACGCCCGTGTTTATTCAGTAGATTCAACCACGACCATGACGCACGGCCGTGGCATTTTATCGCAGCCCATGTTTGGAGAAATCTTTTACCTTATTTTCGCACGGTCGTGTTTCCCTCTGTGTTGGTCACACGGCCTTAAGCACGGCTGTGTGATCGGTCGTGTGGAGTTGGGAACCTGTGCTTCAAAAACCTTGTGAGTGATCTAAATGTTTAAAATTTGAATTTAAAATAATTTAAAATCATTAGTACTCGGGTTGCCTCCCAAGAAGCGCTTGTTTATAGTCTAAGCTCGACTGTTACCTTGTTGGTATATTTAGGGCGGTTTGTGGAGTCGTAGCTCCTCTCCATCGACTTTAAAATTCTCACCATTATAAAGTTTGAGACGGTGTCCATTTACTTTGAAAGTACCGTATGATGGGTGATTTACCTCTATTGTGCCATATGGATGAACATATTGAATTACGAAGGGTCTTGTCCATCGTGATTTTAGTTTCCCAGGAAACAATTTGAGTCTTGAGCTGTATAGTAAGACGAGATCTCCAACCTCAAATTGTTCCGTTGCTTTAAACGAAAGTCATGGCGCCGCTTTGTTGCTTCCTTGTATAGGCGTGAATTTTCGTATGCATTGGCTCGCCATTCATCTAGCTCATTCAGCTGCATCAACCTATTTTTTCCTGCAAGTACGGGATCAAGGTTTAGAAATTTAATAGCCCAAAAAGCTTTATGCTTTAGTTCGAATGGTAGATGACAACTTTTTCCATAAACAAGTCTGTAAGGTGATGTCCCTATAGGAGTCTAAAAAGCAGTTCTGTAAGCCCATAAGACATCATCTACTTTTGTTGCCCAATCCTTTCTGTTTGATTCTATTGTTTTTTCAAGGATCCGTTTGTGTTCTCAGTTTGCTACTTCAACTTGTCCATTAGTTTGAGGATGGTATGGGGTGGCTGTTCTATGATGAACTCCATATTTTTTAAGGGTTTTTTTAAATTCGGTATTACAAAAATGAGTGCCCCTATCATTGATAATTGCTCTAGGTGTTCCGAATCTCGAGAAGAGTTTTTTAAGGAAACGTACTACCACTCTAGCGTCATTAGTAAGTAGAGCTTGGGCTTCTACCCATTTGGACATGTAGTCAATTACTATTAAGAAGTATTTATTTCTGAATGAACTGGGGAATGGGCCCATGAAATCAATACCCCAAACGTCAAATATTTCATAAGAAAGCATATAGTTTTGAGGCATTTCATCACGTTTAGATATGTTACCTGTCCGTTGACATTTGTCACATAAAGTAACATACCTGATAGCGTCTTTGAATAATGAAGGCCAATAAAAACCTGATTCAAGTATATTGTGTGTGGTCTTACTGCCACTATAGTGTCCTCCAGTTGGCCCTGAGTAGCAATGTTCCAATATTTTTGATATTTTAGATTCTGTAACGCATCTTCTGATGACTTGATCTGCACATCTGCGAAACAGAAATGGATCGTCCCAAAAGTAGTTTTTCACATCATTAAAGAATCGCTTCTTTTGCTGGTGTGTTAATCCTTTTGGGATAATGTTAGCAGCTAAAAAATTCGCAATGTCTGCAAACCAAGGTACCTCGGGGTTAGATATAGCGAAAATTTATTCTTCAGGGAACGAATCATTTATTTCTACGTCATCTAGTTCTCTGGTATTGGATTTTTCGAGCCTGGACAGATGATCAGCCGTGAGATTTTTAGCTCCTTTCTTGTCCTGAATTTCCAAGTTGAATTCCTACAATAGGAGAATCCATCGAATGAGTCGAGGTTTTGCATCGATTTTAGTAGTAAAGGGCAGAACGGTCAATGTAAACAACAACTTTAGACAATATGAGATATGATCGAAATTTATCAAATGCAAAAACCAGAGCTAGCAACTCTTTTTCCGTAGTAGTATAGTTTTCTTGTGCAGCCGTTAAGGTTTTGCTCTCGTAATAGATAGGATAAAAATGCTTGTCTCTTCGCTGTCCCAATACTGTACCTACTGCAAAATCACTCGCATCACACATTAGTTCAAATGGCAAGTTCCAATCAGGTGCAATTATGATTGGAGCATTAATTAATTTAACCTTTAAAGTATTAAATGCTTCTAAACATTCCTGATCGAAGTTAAAATGTATATCTTTTTCTAGCAATTTAGTCAAAGGCTTAGCTATTTTAGAAAAATCCTTAATAAATCTTCTATAAAAACCAGCATGTCCTAAAAAGCTTCTAATAGCCTTAACTGAACTAGGGGTGGTAATTTTTCAATTGTTTCTGTTTTAGATTTATCCACCTCAATCCCTTTTACTACAAATTTTATGCCCTACTACAATGCCTTCTTGAACCATGAAGTGGCATTTCTCCCAGTTAAGCACAAGGTTTGTTTCCTCACATCTTATTAAAACTCATTTTAAATTTTTAAGGCAGAGATGGAAAGAGTTACCGAATACCGAAAAATCATCCATGAAGACTTCCATGATATATTCCACGAGTTCGTCGAATATGGCTATTGTACAGGGCTGAAAAGTGGCAGGAGCATTACATAATCCAAAAGGCATTCTTTGATAAGCGAACGTACCATATGGGCATGTGAATGTTGTCTTTTCTTAATCTTCAGGAGCTATTGGATTTGGAAGTAACCAGAGAGTCCATCTAGAAAGTAGTAATACATGTGTCCGGATAATCTTTCTAACATTTGGTCAATGAATGGAAAGGGGAAGTGATCTTTTCTTGTGGCGTCAATCAGTTTCCTGTAGTCTATGCAAACTCTCCACCCTGTAACTGTTCTTGCTGAGATTAATTCATTCTTCTCGTTGGTCACAAGCGTCTTGCCTCCTTTCTTGGGGACAACCTACACTGGATTTACCCAAGAAATGTCAGAAATAGGATAAATAATTCTAGCATCTAGAAGTTTAATTACCCCAGCTTTTACAACTTCCTTCATGTTGGGGTTTAGACGTCTTTAAGCTTGCACACACGGTTTGTATTCATCTTCCATCAAAATTTTGTAGGTGCAAAAAGAAGGGCTGATTCCTTTAATGTCAAAAATTTTCCACGCTATGGCCTTCTTATGTTCTTTTAATACTTGGATTAATTCTTCTTTCTCCTTGGGCTGCAAATTAGAAGCAATAATAACTGGTAATGTAGAATTATTTCCAAGGAATGCATATTCTAAATGGTTTGGTAATTGTTTAACTTCCAGTTTGGGAGACTCCTCAATAGAGGGTTTTTGCTTAAGTTCATCGTTTATTTTAATACCCTCATATTCTACTTGTCTTGACGAATGGTCATTAGGTTCCTCACCTGTCTCCTCGTCTTGAGCTAGATACGGTCCCGTCGTCTCCTCTTGTACAATTTCCTGAAAAGAGTCTTAAGTAACATGATCAATAGAGTCAATGAAATAACATGAATCATCTTGTTCCCTAGAGAATCTCATAGCATCATAAATTTTAAAGATCATCTCCTCGTCACCTACTCTAAGTACCAATTTACCGTCACCCACGTCAATCACAGCTCTAGCAGTGGCTAGGAATGGGCACCCTAAAATTAAGGGTACTTTGACATCTTTATCCATGTCAAGCACAAAAAAATCAATAGGGAATATAAATTTATCTACTTTTACGAGTACATCTTCTATAATACCCCTAGGATATTTAATAGATTTATCGACTAATTGAATACTCATCCTAGTAGGTTTAGGTTCCCTAAGACCAAGTTGTTTGAATATTTTACATGGCATCAAATTAATACTAGCGCCTAAATCAGCTAGTGCTTTTTCAACATTCACATTACCAATTAAGCAAGGGATAGTAAAACTTCCTGGATCTTTTAGATTGGTTGGCAGCTTGTTTTGGAGTATGGTAGAGCACTCCTCGTTGAGTTCTACTGTAGATAAGTCCTCGAACTTCCTTTTATTTGTTAGAAGCTCCTTCAAAAATTTTGCGTAGGTAGGCATCTGCGAGATGACTTCAACAAAAGGTAATTTGATATGTAATTGCTTAAAAAGTTCAAGAAACTTACCGAATTGTGCATCAATGTGATCTTTTTTTAATTTTGCTGGATATGGAACGGGTGGTGTATATTCCTCCGGTACTGTTTTGTCACTATTTTTGGGTTTTTCTTCTCTTCTTTCGTTTTCCACGACTTCTTTTGCTAACTTCTTTTTAGATTCCGCTAACACTTTCCCACTCCTTAATGTAACTGCTTTGACATGCTCTCTTGATTTGGTATTACTAAGTAAATTTCCTAGTGGTTTTTCCAAGATTAGGTTGGAAAGCTGGCTTATCTGAGTTTCAAGTCCTTGGATCGATGCTTGTTGATTCTTAAGTGCTATCTCGGTGTTTTGAAAATGGGTTTCTGACACTGATATGAACTTTGAGAGCATCTCTTCAAGATTTGGCTTCTTTTCCTGTTTGTAAGGTGGTTGTTGGTAGCCCGGAGGATGTTGTGGCTTTTGATTCCCTTGACCACCCCAGGAGGAATTTGGGTGGTTCCTCCAACCTGCATTATAAGTATTACTGTATGGGTTATTTTGAGATCGAAAGTTGTTGTTACCCATATAGTTGACTTGTTCCTCTGCGGTTGTCGGATTGAAGGATTGATATTCTGTATGCACACCTCCTCCACTTGAGTCACACCTCATTACTGGATGTACCTACGTAGAACCAAGTAAACTATCAATCTTTTTATTGAGAAGTTCTACCTGATTTGACAGCATAGTAACTGAGTTGACGGTATAAACACCGGCTATTTTTGTTGGCTTAGTCCTCATGACTTGCCACTGATAGTTATTCAGTGACATTTCCTCAATGAATTCATAAGCCTCTTTAGGTGTTTTGTTGTTGATGGTTCCGCCAGCAGCTACGTCAACCATTTGCTGAGTCGAGGGATTCAGACCATTGTGGAATATTTGTACTTGAAGCCAAAGTGGTAACCCATGGTGAGGGCACCTTCTCAGTAAGTTCTTGTATCTCTCCCATGCATCTTAAAGTGTTTCTAAATCCATCTGCACAAAAGAAGAGATATCATTACGTAATTTAGCCGTTTTAGCCAGCGGAAAGTATTTTAGTAAAAATTTTTTGGTCATTTGTTCCCATGTAGTAATAGACCCTCGTGGTAACGAGTTCAACCACTGTTTAGCTTTGTTCCTCAATGAAAAAGGAAATAACTGAAGACGAATGACATCATCAGAAACGCCATTGATTTTAAATGTATCACAAAATTCCAGAAAGTTTGCTAAGTGAGCGTTGGGGTCTTCATCCTGCAAACCATCAAACTGAACAAACTGCTGTATCATTTGAATTGTGTTAGGTTTCAATTCAAAAGTATTTCCAGCTATAGCCGGTCTAACTATGCTAGATTCAGTTCCTATTAAAGAAGGTTTAGCATAATCATACATAGTGCATGGGGTAAGATTTTGATTAGCCGCAATTACAGGAGGTAGCTGATTACCTTGGTTTTCAGCCATCTCTTCGGTTGGGGGTTGAGTATTGTCTTCTTGCTCGTTCTCTGTGTATCTTAAGATGCGCCTTATTTCTCTTTGGTTTCTACGAAATGCATGATCGATTTCTTCGTCAAAAAGTAATGGTCCCGACGGTTTTCTTCTAGTCATAAACTATAAAAACCTACCAAGAGAAAGAAAAAGTAAATTAATAAATAATAATAAATTAAATTAAATTGCAAGAAAAATAAATGGCTAAAGTAATAAAAATTGAGCGTTCCTAATATCTTAGTTCCCTGGTAACGGAACCAAAAACTTGATCGCTAGGTTTCGTGATAGGTTTTAAATATTTATAATTACTTGTTCTTGAACGAACTATTATCGCGATGTAGGCAAGTGTACCTATCGAATAGTAGTATAGTTTTAGCAAGACCGGATTGTCGAACCCAAAGGAACTAAAAGTACTAGTAATGACTGTCTTTTTATTATCTAGCCTTAGAATAAAGGGGTTTTTGTTTTAATTAACTAATTATCTAAACTAAGAACGCACAGAAAAAAGAACTGGGGAATTTCTTTTGGGAAAATCGATTGACTTAAGACAATACATAAGGAAAAATCCACCTAGACTTTACTTGTTATTCTGGCTCCGAATCGGACGATTTATTTATTCAACTTGTTCTGTAGAGATCCCTAAGTTATGTTATTATCCCTATTCAAGACTAATAACGTCTAATCCCTAGATTGAATAACCGAGACTTTTCTCTAATTAACATTCTAGGGTTACATTAACTCAATCTATGGATCCCCTTATTAGGTTTCACCCTATTCTGGCAAAATCTTGTCACCCTATTTTTAGGCGCGCAATCAACTCCGCTTAATTATGACATAAGTACTCCTAGACAGGGTCTATTTCTCCTCTGAATAAGAGCATGTCTTGAATCAGTATCCTGGGATATCAAAACAAGAATTAAGAACACATAATTAAGAACAAGTTAAATATTAATCATATGATTCAGAAAATAATAACAAGATTCATCTTAGGTTTCATTCCCCTTAGGTATTTAGGGGTTTTAATTCATTTCTAAATAAGAAAACATCTCTGAAGAATAACGAATACAAAACATAAAGAAAACACAAAACTCCTGAAGGGAAATTGAGGAGAGATCTTCGGTCTTGATGATGAATCCAGCTTCTAAGATGGATCAATCATCTTTCTTGGAGTAATTCCTTACCCCCTATTCTCCATCTCTCTTTTTCTTCTCTTCTAGGGTGCATTTATAGTCTTTGGAATGCCTAGAAGCCCTCAAAAGTGGCCTTTTCCGAATTGGACTTAACTTGGGCTTGGTAGGGACACGCCCGTGTGCGATTTACTTTAGGCCATGTTCGAGCCTGTTAGAATGGCATGAGCGTGTGCTATGCCTGTGTAAGTTGTGCTCTAATTTTGCTAGATTGACACAGCCGTGTGGTCTGCCCGTGTGAGGAGGTCCAGGCCGTGCTGATTTAATACTTTGGCCCATTTTCTCCGTTTTTTGGTCCGTTTCTCATTCCTTTCACTCTCTTATGCTCTCCTAAGTGTAAAACATGAAATTAAAGCATTAGGAGCATCGAATTCACCAATTCTAATGGAAAATCATCCATAAAATGTGTTAAACATAGGGGAAATATATGTATAAATTAGGTTTATCAGCAACTCTAGAGGCGTTAGTGAGAGAGCATATTACTAATACGGAAGCTATCGTATAAGGGAATTCATCTTCCATTTGAGCATTAGAGGCATAATTAGGACAACTTGCTTCAAATCTAAATACTCGACTACTAGGCTCATTACCTAGTGACACGAAAAATCCCAGTCCGAAGGGGAAAGAACATTGTAAGGCTCTCACTCTTAGGAGCGGTAAACAAACTAGCGAACTGTTTATAGACTCTACTGTAAAACCTCATGATACGGATGGAGTGATCATTGGTGAGAAGGTTGGATCTGAAGAGTTTTTCGATGCATCAGACAAAGAAGTTCCACAAATTGTCACTCATATGCCTAATGTCTAACCTTCGAAACTGTGGACGCAATCAAAGGTGTCGGCGCAAGCAAATGTATCTCTACCTTTACCTTTCCGAAAAAGATTCAGGAAGAATGAGCATGACAAGCACTATCAGCAGTTCCTGGACACACTAAAGCAACTGCAAATCAACATTCCTTTAGTAGACGCTCTGGTACAAATTCTGAGTTATGAGAAATTTATGAAAGGCCTCTTGTCCAAGAAGAAGAAGCTTATTGATATTGAAACTATTGCACTCACAGAAGGCTGTAGTGCTGTTTTGACAAACAGTTTGCCCCCTAAATTGAAAGATCCTGGAAGTTTTACCATCTCATGTTCTATTGGCAATAATTATTTAGGCAAGGCTTTATGCAGCTTAGGAGCTAGCATTAACCTAATACCACTATATCCTTTCAGAAAGTTGGGAATTGGTTACATGAAATCTACTACAGTGATATTACAACTAGCCGATCGATCCTTAGCTCAACCTGAAGGGAAAATCAAAGATGTCTTAGTTCATATGGATAAATTCATTTTTTTTGGTTGATTTTATCATACTTGACTGTGAGGCAGACAATGAGGTTTCCATAATCTTAGGAGAACCATTTTTATCCATCGACCAAACTATTATTGATGTTTACAAAGGTGAACTAATCATGCGACTTAATAATGAGCAAGTAACCTTTAGTGTTTTTGAATCTATTCAATGTAAGGATAAAGAAGAATGCCATACTGTTGATGTGCTAGATGATCTAATTAAAGAAGAATTCAATGACCAAACTACAGTACTTTCTGAAGAGTTTGCAGTGACATCTGATGCCGAGTCCTTAGGCGATTGTTACAGCATGGTTAAATCTCGTAATCTAGAACTCAAGCATGGATGGCAGATTGAATCCTTAGACCTAGCCAATAGAAAACCCCCAATTTTTAAACCATCTATTGAAGAAGCTCCTACTTTGGAATTGAAACCACTACCTCATCATCTTAAATATCTCTTTTTAGGTGATCACAATACTCTCCCAGCTGTTGCGTCTACAACACAAGATGTAACTCAAGAAGAAAAATTGGTCCATATTCTCAAGCAACATAAACTAGCTATTGCTTGGAGTATTACCGATATTCAAGGTATTAGTCCTTCTTTTTCCATGCACAAGATCAAGTTAGAATATGAAGGCAAGCAATCAATTGAACAACAAAGAAGATTAAATGAGAAGATGAAGGAAGTTGTCAAAAAGGAAATAATAAAATGGCTTGATGCTAGAATTATTTGCCTAATCTCTGATAGCAATGGGGAAGGCTAGTGCAATGCGTACCTAAAAAGAGTGGCATCACTGTGGTTCATAATGATAAGAATAAATTAATTCCTACATGCATTGCCACAGGATAGCGAGTTTGTATGGATTATCGCAAATTGAATGCGGCCACAAAGAAAGATCACTTCCCACTTCCTTTCATTGACCAAATGCTGGACCGACTTGTTGGAAGGCCTATTATTGCTTTTTAAATGGCTATTATGGGTACAATCAAATTGCTATTACACAGGATGATTAAGAGAAAACAACCTTCACCTACCCCTTTGGTACTTTCACTTTTTGCCATATGCCTTTCGATCTTTGCAATGCACCAGCCACATTTCAAAGGTGAATGATGGAAATATTCTCAGATATGATCGAAGACTCTTTAGAGGTTTTTATGAATGATTTCTCAGTCTATGGGGATGTTTTTGATCATTGCGCTGACAATTTGGATAAAGCATTAAAGCGATGCGAAGACACATATCCTATCTTGAATTGGGAAAAATGTCATTTCATGGAAACTGAAGGCATTGTGTTAGGCCATCACATCTCTAGTTGAGGCATTCAAGTAGACAAAGCTAAGGTGGAAATCATTGACAAATTACCTCCACCAACAAACGTGAAATGTAACATCCCGATTTTGGGCCTAGTCGAAACAGTGGTTTTGGGACCACAAAGCTGATGAGGGAAATTTTATTTTTATTATATTTTTATGGTCTACAATGTGAACGATTGATTTCGTGAAAATTTCGTTTGAAAATTTTGACGTTTGGGCACTCAATTTAGTGAAAAGGACTAAATTGAAAAAAGTGAAAAAGTTGAGTTCCACAAATTGGAAGTGTTAAATTATTATGAGTTTTTAAATTAACGGTCCTTAGATGGCTATTATACCTTTAGTTAGTGATGGACAAAAACAGACATGAAATGAGTGAAATAAAATATTTTTAAGTTAGGGGCAATTTGGTAGTCTAATATTAAAAGAATTAAAAAGGGAAAATAAGCCAAAATTGGCCATCATCTTCTCCCTGAGCTGAAACTTGCATGGACACCATGGATAGGGTTTGTTTCAAGCTTCCAAGCTCATTTGTATGAGATCCCGAGCCCTATTTTTAATGTTCTTTACATTTTTGTAGTCCCGGTAACTCGATTTACCTATTTCTACCATTAATTTGAGCTAGGGTTCATGTTTAAAAATTGAACCATGTGTGACATGCATGTATTTTTCTAATAGTATAAAATGAGTGTTGGGTGTTAAATAAACGACTTTTACTAAGTGCTTTTCGATGAAAACATCCAAAAGGACTATTTTGTAAAAGTTGTAAAAATGGTATAAAAAGAGTGTTTTGATGGGAATTTTAGTTTGCTATAGTTATGAAAATGGTTTGGTTAGGCCTATAGAGTGGGAAATTTGAATAAAAATTATTTTACAAGCCTAGGCGCAAAAGTGTAATTTTGAAAAAGTTTAGGGGCAAAAATGTAATTTTTCTAAGATATGATTTTTTGGTCAATTTGAATAATGTGAGTCCTAAATGGGCTATATTTGAAATGATAGATCAAGAAAATCGAGATTTAGGCTTAAATCGGGAAAATACAAGGTTAAGGAGTAAATCGATAAATTTGCCATTTTAGTATTCGAGGTTAGTTCGTATGATCTAATAAGCCTATTATTTATGTTATTATCGTTATTCATGAAATATAACTTGCTATGATTGTGTTAAAATTGATGTTAATGGAAGATTGAAGGAACATGACATTTTAAATGAAATGAGTAAGTTGTATGGAAATAAGGTGCTATGTATTTTTATTGTATGGTTTAATGTTTATTAAACATGAAAATGAGTTGGTTTGAATGTACATTACAAGGTCATCTATGCATATTAATATACTTGATGAAGAGTGAAAACCCCGATTGAATGAAAGGAATATTCGATAGATCCATAAAAAGGAATTGACAATAAAAGGATCTAGCCAGACGGGTGTTCCTAAAGTGATCTAGCCTCCCGAAGAATATGTGTGCAATATGGATTTAACTCAGACGGGTAATCCAATTTGGGTCTGAATTTAGCCTGGACTGGTAATTCAGATCCGAGATTATGAGAGTAATTGTAGTTATAGGGATTCAGCATGGACTGATAATCCCGACATTTACTCTATGAGTTTATACTATAGGGGATTTAGCCTGGACTGGTAATCCCACTGTAAGATGTGAGTTTCGTGGGAGTGCGTACTTGAAATTATCACTTGTAAAATTTGACGGTACATGGGATATCCATTGAAAATTCTGAAAAAAATCAACAGGATTAATATGAGAAATGGATAAAAAGGGTTTTTGCCATGACAAACTTATTTATGTTTTAAGATACTATTATGATGGATATGATTGTCACGTTTGGACGAGTGGTGGTGCTAAGAGATAGCACAGGTATGCACTCGAAATCCACAAACATGTGTTGGACATGGGAACTGAAATGGACTTGTAGTATGAATGCAAATAAATGAGTGATACATATGAGAATAATTTTTATTGCAATCTTGTGTTGATTATCATTTTGTTGCTCTAAAACTGTTTGGATAGCAACAATAGTCCGATTTGAAAATCTACCAAAAATTTTAGAAGTTGAATTAAAGACTGAATTAAATATGAAATGAAAGCTTATTGAGTCTAGTTTCACATAGAAGAAACTGTATAAGCAAAAAAAATTTAATATTATGAGATACTCGAATTCTTGTGAGATAGAGTCAGAATGAGTTCAAAATCCCCTGTTCTGAATTGAGGAAATCACTAGAAATTGTACAAAAATAATAATGGATTATAAATTATATGTTTAAAATCTTTAATGAGTATATTTTGAAGAGAAATAGACGGGAACATTATCCGAGTCTCGTACTATGAGATAATTAATTGTAGTGAAGAGAGGTTAGAACTATCAAATAGCGAAATAGGGGTAAATTTAAAGAATAAAATGTACTTATTGGATGGACCAAAATTTCTGAAAATTTTATGGTAAGAATATATTTGAGTCTAGTTTCAGGGAAAATTAGCGGATCTTAATTTGGAGTTCCGTAGCTTCAGATATAAATAGTTTAGTGACTGTGACTCGAGAAAATAACTTAACTAGACTTTGAAAAAATAAAGAGAAGTTGAAAAATAGCATGTTAATACATTGCTTTTTATTTTCATACGAGCTTACTAAGCGTAAAGCTTACTCCCTCCTTTCCATTTCCTTAGTGTTCTTAGGTCGGTTTGGAGTTGGAGATCGTCGGAGGTAGCATCACACTATCCAGCCAATCCTTCGGAGTATTGAAACATAAGTTAGAAATATCAAGTGAGTGGCATGTATAGAGACCTAGTTTTATAACCTGTGTTATTATAATTTGGCCAAATGTATTGGCCTATATTGAGCTAATGATTATGACTTGTAAATCTCGCTATTCAAGTTATGTCTAATAATTGTGATGTGAGTATGCTTGTTTGCCATGCATGGTTGGTAATATGTCATGTGTGTTGAATGCATGTTTTATGACCAATTGAGGTGGTCATGACCATGAATTACATGTGTAATATCGAAATAAAATGATAATGCCTTAAATATAGACTTTGATGGATATTTTGGTAACCATGGTACAATGGTATAAAGTGAGAAATAGTAATAATGTTAAATTGAATATGGAATTGGTGTAAAATGTCTTAGTCAAGCATATTGTTTTATGCATGTAAAAGGGTGACAAAAAGGATTGGAAAATAGCCTATGTGTTGGCCACACAGGCAGAGAAACGGTGATGTGTCTCAGTTGTGTGGAAGACACGGTCTAGCACATGGGTGTGTGAGTTGGCCGTTGACCCTTATTTGGTTGCTGACGTCATAAATAGAGAGTTACACGGGCTGATGACACGGGCGTGTCCAGAGCTACACAGGCGTGTGACTTTCCAAAACATGAAAAATTTTCTAAGTGATGTAAAACTTTCAGAGGTTCTCAGTTTAGTCTCGAACCCTTTGTAAAGTATGATTTGAGTTTCGTAGACCCAAATAAGGGACTATGTACATGTGATTGAATGTTTCAAAATATGAATGAAATTTTATGGTCGAGTTTCCATGATTGATTGCGTTTAAGTCTGGTAGTGCCTCGTATCCTGTCCTGGCATCGAACACAGGTAGGGGGTGTTACATGAAAGGTATTCACAGTTTTCTTGGACATGTGAGATTTTACAGAAGGTTTATTAGAGATTTTTCAAAATTTGCAAAGCCCTTATGCTTATTAATGGAATAGAATCGAAAATTCTTCTTTGACGATGCATGTTTAGATGCCTTTATTCAGTTAAAAAAGCAGCTAGTGAATGCACCAATTTTCATTGCACCAGATTGGTCCTAACCTTTTGAAGTTATATGTGATGCCAGTGACTTTGATGTGGGTGCGGTTTTAGGACAATGAAAGGGAAAAATATTTCACTCCATCTATTATGCTAGCAAAACTCTTACAGAGGCTAAATTCAATTATACCACTACAGAGAAAGAATTGATGGATGTAGTCTTCACTTTCGACAAGTTTCGTTCCTATCTTGTCGGCACAAAGATTACTGTATTCACTGATCACTCAACGTTGAGATATCTCTTTGCGAATAAGGATAACAAACCAAGACTGATACGCTGAATATTATTGTTGCAAGAATTTGACATCGAGATAAAAGACCATAAGGGTTTAGAGAATCAAGTTGCAAACCCTCTGTCTCGATTGGAAGTTGGTAGCAAAGATGGAAACATACATCAAATTGTCGACGCATTCCCAGATGAGAAGTTATTTGCTGTAGATGCAACTCCGTGGTATACTGATTTTGATAATTATCTAGTGTATGGAAAACTCTCATTAGGTGTCACAGGCCATAAAAAAATATTTCTTCATGACGTAGAGAAGTATCATTGGAACGAGCCATATTTATTCAAGGTATGCAATGACAACATCATTCGAGATTGTGTTCCAAAAGAGAAGATGTTTTCAATCTTGAATCATTGTCATGATGCTCCTTATGGAGGTCATTTCGGTGGTATGAGAACTACTGCCAAAGTTCTCCAATCAAGATTCTACTGGTCTTCATTATACAAAGATACCCACAATTTGTTGAATCAATGCGATAGGTGTTAGCACACCGGTTCTATTTCTCGACGCAATGAAATGTTTCAACAGCCAATTATGAAGGTTGAATTATTCGATGTTTGGGGTATGGATTTTATGGGACCATTTCTAAGTTCATTTTGAAATCTTTATATATTAGTAGCTATTGACTATGTCTCGAAGTGGGTTGAAGCTGTTGTAGTCCTGAAAGATGATGTGTAACAACCCGATTTTGGGGCTAGTCGAAACAATGGTTAAGAGACCACGAATTCAATGTATAAAAATCAATTTTTATTTTATTTTTATGGTCTACGATTTTATGGAATTTTTCTGTGAAAATCTCATTCAAAAATTTTGACTATTGGGCACTCAATTTAGTTAAAAGGACTAAATTGTAAAAAAGTGTAAAAGTTGAGTTCTACTTTTTTAAGGTGTCCAATTGCTATGAGATTTTAAATTAGAGGTCCTTAGTTGGTAGTTAGACCATTAGATAAGTTAGTGGACAAAAATGAACATGAATAGGTAAGATTTCAAAAGTTATGCATTAAGGGCATTTTAGTCATTTGGTAAATAAAAGAATAAAAAGGGAAAATAAAGTAAAACATTTATGCCCATCTTCTTCTCCTTGGTATAAATTTTCATGCTCACCATAGCTAGGGTTTCTTCAACTTTCAAGCTTGATTGTAAGTACATCCTAGCCCTGTTTTTAATGCTTTTTACATTTTTAAAGTCCTCGTAACCCGATTTACCTATTTCTACCATTATTTTGAAGTAGGGTTCATGTTTAAAATTTCCCCATGTGTGACATGCATGTATTTTGATGTGTGATGGAAGATATTGTATATTTAAGGTGTGATAAATAACTTTTACTAAGTGATTTTTAGTGAAAATGCATAAAAATGACTTATTTGTAAAAGTTATAAAAATGGGTAGTAGAAATGTGATTTGATGAAACATGGGCTGTTATGAGCATGATTTAGGTTTAGCTAGGCTTGGGAAAAAAAGAAAATGGATACATTTCATTTTACGAGCCTAAAGACTAAAATGTAAATATGTCAAAGTTTAGGGGCAAAAATGTAACTTTGCCATAAGTTGATTTTTGGACAGCATTGAGTAATGTGATAATTAAATAAGTTAAATTTGCTATTATAGATCAAGAAAAACGAAGTTCGAACCTTGATCGGGGGAAAAACAAGGTTATTGACAATTAGGTCCATTTCCTACCATGCTATACCAAGGTAAGTTTGTGTGTAAATACCGCAATGTTATTATGTATTTAATGCTTAATATTACATAAATTGTACGATTGTTTCTATGGGAATATTCAATGATGTTTCGACAATGAGAAAATCCCAGTTGAACCTTAGGAATAGTTTAGGATATAAGTGACATGTCACTAGGATACCATGTGTTATGTGATCTATGTGAATCCGGGTGCTGGTCATGTACGTTCTACCGATGGCTGGGTAGTCCGACATGTGTTCCAGATACTTGACAGCTTGTGTGAGCAGCCTATGTAGTTACGTATTGACTGACAGCTTGTGTGAGCAGGCCCGTAATTAGCTCGTGCGTGAGCCAATATGTTATGAGATATTTGGTAGCATTGGCTACACATGTGGCACTTATGCAAGACCTTTCATGTGTCCGATAGTATTCCAAGTGTTCAATAGGTAAACCGAAGAGTATGTCAAAGATGACAATGTGACTATGTTACAAGTTGGTACAGGTATGTATGTAAAACCCATGAGTATGAACTTTGGTATGAGATGAACTCTAGGTAAGAATGCTAATGAGTAAGTTATGTCTCAGATACATGATGATATTTATGTTAACTTATGTGGTAAGATTAATGAATGATTTATGTTGCTTATTATTTGTATGTAAACTTACTAAGTTTTAAAGTTTAAAATCCACCTAGACTGTACTTGTTATTCTGGCTCTAAATCGGACGATTTATTCATTTAACTTGTTTCGTAGAGATCCCTAAGTTATGTTATTATCCCTATTCAAGACTAATAACATCTAATCCCTAGATTGAGTAATTGAGACTTTTCTCTAATTAACACCCTAGGGTTGCATTAACTCGATCTTTGGATCCCCTTATTAAGTTTCACCCTAATCTGGTAAAATCTTGTCACCCTATGTCTAGGCGCGCAAACAACTTCGCTTAATTATGACAAATGTACTCTTAGACAGGGTCTATTCCTCCTCTAAATAAGAGCTTATCTTGAATCAGTATCCTGGGATATCAAAACAAGAATTAAGAACTCATAATTAAGAACAAGTTAAATATTTATCATACAATTCAGAAAATAATAACAAGATTCGTCTTAGGTTTCATTCCCCTTAGGTATATAGGGGATTTAGTTCATAACTAAAAAGTAAAAAATCTCAGAAGAATAACGAATAAAAAAAAATAAAGAAAACCTAAAACTCCTGAAGGGAAATTAAGGAGAGATCTTCAGTCTTGATGGTGAATCTGGCTTCTGAGATGGATCAATCAGCTTCCTTGGAGTAATTCCTTACTCCCTATTCTGTGCCTCCCTTTTCTTCCTCCTCTAGGGTGTATTTATAGGCTTTGGAATGCCTAAGGGCCCTCAAAATTAGCCTTTTCTGAATTGGACTCAACTTAGGCTCGGCAAGGACACGCCCGTGTGACATGCCCGTGTGCGATTACTTTAGGCCGTGCTCGAGCCTGGCAAATTGACACGGCCATGTGGTCTGCCCGTGTGAGGAGGTCCAGGTCATGTTGATTTTGTACTTTGGCCCATTTTCTCCGATTTTGGCCTATTTCTCGTTCCTTTCGCTCTCCTATGCTCTCCTAAGTATAAAACATAAAATTAAAGAATTAGGAGCATCAAATTCACTAATTTTAATAGGAAATCATCCATAAAATGCATTAAACATGGGGTAAAAATATGTATAAATTACAGTTTATCATATACCGCCACACTTAAGCATTTGCTTGTCCTCAAGCAAAATTCTCAACTCATAATCAAAATAAATTCTTCTCAACTTATAATTTCTATCGATAATATCTCAAAATAATTTATAGGTAATCATACATTGAGAATTAAACTAAAATAACATAAAAGTTTCTAGATTGAAAGAAAGGGTTAGAATCAAGATTGAATTGAAAAATTGTCTAACTAGAAAAAGAGTTAATCATCACTTGTGTACAATAGAGCTTCTTCTCAGAATATGGACTTAATAATGTGTATACATAGTTTTTTTTTCAAGAACAAGTTAAATAGCATAGGCTAACTATTAAGAACAAGACATAGCTAAGAAACTTATTCAACTCAAATCTTAACAAAAATAGGGATTAATTTAGGGGATTTCAACAATAATGGGTTAAGGGTTAATATTAAGGGTAATACAAGAAATGGCTTGTTAGGCTCAAGGGGGTTTACTAGGGTTTAATCTTGGAGGTAGGCTTTTCATGGCATGAGTGGGTTAATCCTAAGTGCCTTAATCATTTTGACATATCAAATCAAATGGTGTGGTCTCGACATGCATAATCAAGCAAGTTCTAGAATAACAGTTCAATACTAACGCATTCAAAGCAATAATAAAAGTGAGCATGAAGGAATTAATAGATGCTCAAAAGGCTCAAAAATCTCACAAAAATTATGGCTTTTTGATGTTTAAAACTTGTGAATTCCAACTCAAAGTAATACCTAAACTTTGGGGAAACAACCTAAGATTTTAAATTCTTAAAAATCAACTTATCATGCTTGATTCTCTAATGTCTTGAGGTTTAAACAATCAATGCATAAATGCCTATGTTTTAATTCAAGATATATCAACAAAAATCATAAATCAATCAAAATTTATCCTAATTATGATATGAGAGCTTTTCAAGAGAACAAGGTAGTCATTCAGGGATTTTTCTGATAATGAAATAAATACCCCCCACACTTAAGATGTACATTGCCCTCAATGTACACAAATAGATATTAGAGTATAAAAATAAGATAGGGAGAGAAGTGAAACTTCCTGTATGATGAATTTCTCGAATTGGAGTTTTGGAGAGTAATCGGTTCGAGAGTGGAGGAGGATACTCTGGCGGTTGTAGAGGTTCATTAGTCCATAAGTCCTGTGCCAAAAGAATATTATATCTAGTGGTAGCTATGGTCGTGGTCGATCAGGACATGGCAGTCGCGAAGAACCTTTCCCGGTGGAGTTTTTAGTTCCTATGCGATGATGAGCCTAAGAGCTCTATATAACTGTGATAAAATCAGGAAGTTTTTAGGTGATATTAGGAAGAATAATTATTGATAAAGAAATAACCGAAATTGATAATTTAAAATTAAAATTCTAAAATCTAATAAAAATAAAAAGTAGTTTTAATAAAAATTAAACATATAAAATCATAAATAAATGTTTTTAAACATCTTCATCGTTGGATGGTTCGCGAGGTGGGTCTGGCGATAAGATGTGGAGGTGCTGACAAATCTGCTGTAGAGTAGCATCAATGTTGTCAAATCATTGAAAACACTGCTGCTCAAATCTAGTGAGGTGCTCAAAGACGTTAGCATATGACGCTGCCGCATAAACTGGACGAGAGGGTGGTGGTGGCTGAGTCGGTGGGTCCTCGTGCTGTGGAGGGACATCATCAGGAATGTCCTCGTAGGCCTCCTCCTCGGTAGATTGGGCGAGACGATATTGGGGATGGTAGGTTCCTCAGCGCCTCTCGATCATCCTCATGCTAAGCATACTCGAGATGCCTTGTGGAGACATCTGGCCGATGAGGGTAAGGGATGATTCCTGGGCTGCGATGTTGAGGAGCCCGAAGTGTCGAGCCAACCGAGTAACATAGGGGCCAATGGAGATGACCCACTTCTTATGCTGCCCCGTCTGGTGCTGAATCGCGAGGGTGATGAAATAGGCAAGGTCGATGACGTCTCCATGCGACATACACCATAAGAAGTAGGTGTCGTAAGTGTTGACGACGTCAGTGCTCTCACGCCTCCCTGTAATCATGTGAGCCAAAATGGCGTGTAGGTACCTCAAGGATGGTGGGAGAACTGATACCTTGGAGTGGGTAGGATTGTAGGAGGCTGCGCCAGGGCCAAAGTGTGCCAGCACTTCGAAGGAGAGAAATGTATGTGGCGAGTGAGAGCATGTAGTTCATTCTCCTCCTTGAACTCCTCCGTATATAAGCCCAGTGCAGCACCAAACTCTGGGACGCTTACCTGGCGGACCAACCTGCCTAGGTGAAACTGGACCGTGCCGGGATCATCGTAATTTATTATTACAGTCTGAAGATGGAACGTTGAGCATAGTTCTATCGTGAGCTCAAAGTATGTTGGTTCAATGATCCTAAAGAACAACTCCCAAGGGTCGGTGGTTAGGAGGGCTGTTCTACGGCAGCCCAGTTGATGCAGTGGCCCATAATTAAAGGTCGGGCCCAAAGTATTTGGAAAAGCTCTTCTTGAGGCCCTCGGGGGAACTGCGGGAGAGGGTGACGAATTTTCGTGGTTGGACCCGCAGAAGATGATGCTCCCTTCCTCTTCTTCAAAGAAGGTACTGTGGTTTTCTTTCCTCGTGATGACGACATGGTACCTGTAATCAGAAACCATTAATTCATTTTGAGGAATGATCAAAGTAAAATGAAGATAATTTGTCAATAACAATCATAATTTCAGCAACTACTAAGACTAACAAGGTAATCAAAGCAATCAATTTTATGGCATAAAAATGGCAACGAATTTCATGGAATGCAACATGTGTGACGGATAAAAAATGTTAACACTAAAGGAATGAGTATATATATTATTCTAATCAAGAATATTTACTTCTAACTAATCAAATAAAGTAGAGAAATCATATAATGAGTAAGAATTTTAACATGAGAAAGATAATAACTATTCTAGATATAACATTTGTATGATAAAAATAAGAAAGGAACATGAAAAATTTCATATTATTATGATAAATAGCCCTAGAAATTAGTAAGAATAAACAAGAAAAGAGTGAACAAACGCTAGAAAGAGGAGAATAGGCGTCAAAAATAGAGTTGGAGGCGGCGCACGGGCATGGCAAGGAGGTCGTGTGGAATTGCAGCGGCTAGGGTTAGGGTTTTTGAGTGGAAAAGAAAATGAATAGTGTAGGGTATTTATAGATTTTGGTGCACACGGCCTGGTAACACGCCCATGTTCCCCAATTTCAGCCCGTGTGATTAGCGAATTTTGAATTTGGGTGCGTCTGACATTTAGTAAACATTCGTGTTCCTTGGGTGTATGGGTGCACACGATCGTGTTACACAATCGTGTCTGACGTTGTTCGCTTCTCCCACGCCCGTGTCAATCTAACAGGTTCGACCACTGGTACTAGACACGGGCGTGTTGCACACCCGTGCTGTTTTAACAGGTTCACCCACGGTTCTTCCACACAGGCGTGTCTCACCCCTGTGTTGTTTTGGTAGGTTCAACCACAGCCTTGTAGGACTGCCGTGGCATTTTATCATAGCCCATGTTTTGGAAAAATTGTTGTCCTATTTTCATGGCCCTAAGCACGACTGTGCTCTTGGCCGTGTCCCTGTGGAAGACCTGTATTCAAGCGCTCTGTTAGTAAGTTAGATGTTGAAGACTAAATTTTAAAGAAGTTAATACAGTTAGTGCTCGGGTTGCCTCCCAAGAAGCTCTTATTTATTGTCTAAGCTCGACTTACCTCTCCGTTGAATGATCATGGTGGTTTGAGGAGTTTATACCCCTCATTCCTTCTATTAATCTCATCAAAATAAGGTTTTAAACAGGTATTGTTTACCTTAAAAGTGCCGATCTTGGGATGACTCACCTCGACCGTACCGAATAGGAAAATGCTGAGTATCGTAAGAGGGATTTCTTCATTTAATGTTGTAGCGACAATGTGGGGATCTGTGGCATCTAATAAGACTCTATCTCCAAACCTTAAGTTGATTTGGAAAGGGATTGAGCTTGTTCCGTCATAGATTCAGTTTGTCAGGTGTTCTCGGTTTATGCATCCACCACTCATCTAGCTCCTCGATTTGTAGCCTTCGATCTTCATGAATGGGTCCTCTACTATTGCTTGAGAATGGTTCATGTACTTTCTCCAGGCTCATTTCCTACAAAGAAGGTCGCAACATATTGTTAGTTTTAGTAGAATAGTTTAGACGATCACCTTCAATTTCCATTGCGTTGCCAGAATTGCGAGCTTGAAGGGTGATTGTTTCGTCTCCCACATGGAGTGTGAGTTCACCTATGCCAACATCAATAATTGTTCTAACAGTTGCTAAAAAGGGCCTTCCTAGAATTAAATGAGTGTTTCTATCCTCCTCTATGTCTAGAATAATGAAGTCAATGGGAAATATAAATTTATCGATTTTAACTAACACATCTTCAATAATACCCCTAGGAAATCTTATAGTTTTATCTGCGAATTGGATGCTCATCCTAGTCTGTTTGGGTTTCCCGAGACCTAATTGTTTGAACATTTTGTAAGGCATGACGTTAATACTAGCCCCCAAATCAGCTAATACATTATTAACATCTAAACTACCAATTAAGCAAGGAATTGTAAAACTCCCTGGATCTTTAAGTTTGTTGGGTAGTTTATTCTGAAGAAAAACTGAGCAAACTACGTTTAGCTCCACATGCGATGCCTCGTCCATCTTCTGCTTATTTGCTAAAAGCTCCTTTAAAAATTTCATTGCATTTGGCATCTGTGGTAGAGCTTCAATAAATGGTAAGTTAATATGTAATTTTTTTAAGAGTTTAAGGAATTTACCAAATTGTTCATATGAACAGTCTTTCCTTGTCGCGTTGGGGTATGACACATGAGGTTTATATTTGACATTCATCGATTTGTTTTCATTGTGATGTACCTCACATTGACCTTTGCTTACCACAGTTTCTTGCCTCAGTTCTAGCTCAGGCTCAATAAATCCTTCTTCGTCTTGAACATTAATCACGTTGAGCTGTTCCCTTAGGTTAGGTTTAGTATTACTTGGCAAGCTCCCTTGTGGTCGTTCGGAGATTAGTTTGGAAAGTTGGCCTATCTGAGTTTCGAGCCCTTGGATCGATGCTTGTTCATTTTTAAGTGTTGTCTTGGTGTTCTGGAAATGGGTTTCTGACACCGAGATAAACTTTGTGAGCATCTCTTCAAGGTTCGATTTCTTTTCCTATTGGTAGGGTGGTTGTTGGTAGCCTGGAGGTGTTTTGGTATTTGATTTCCTTGACTGCCCCACGAGAAATTGGGGTGGTTCCTCCAACTTTCATTGTAAGTGTTACTATATGGATTGTTTTGAGGTCGAGGATTATTACGCATGTAATTTAATTGCCCGTTATCGATGTTGTGGCCATAAGGTTGGTATTCCGAATGGCTTGTTCCACCTCCACTTGCTTCGCATTGCATTACTGGGTGAACCTGTGAAGAATTAAGAAAACCAACAATTTTTTTATTTAGATGTTCTACCTGGTTTGATAGCATAGTAATCGAATCGACATTATAAATGCCTTCTATTTCAGTTGGTTTTGTCCTCATGACTTGCCATTGATAGTTATTCAGTGACATCTCCTCTATGAACTCATAAGCATCTTCAGGTAATTTATTATAGATGGTTCCGCCAGCAGCTGCGTCAACCATTTGCCGAGTCGAAGGATTCAGGCCATTATGGAATGTTTGAGCCTGAAGCCAAAGCGGTAACCCATGGTGAGGGCACCTTCTCAAAAGGTCCTTGTATCGCCCCCATGCATCGTAGAGTGTTTCTAAATCCATCTGCACAAAAGAAGAGATATCATTACATAATTTAACCGTTTTAGCCGGCGAAAAATATTTTAGTAAAAAATTTTCGGTCATTTGTTCCCAAGTAGTAATTGACCCTCGTGGTAACGAGTTCAACCGCTGTTTAGCTTTGTTCTTCAATGAGAAAGGGAATAACCAAAGACGAATGGCATCATCAGAAATGCCATTAATTTTAAATGTATCGCATAGTTCCAAAATGTTTGCTAAGTGAGCGTTGGGATCCTCATCCTGCAAACCATCAAAGTGAACAAACTGTTGTATCATTTGAATTGTGTTAGGTTTCAGTTCAAAAGTATTTCCAGCTACAGCAGGTCTAACTATGCTTGATTCAGTTACTGTTAAAGAAGGTTTAGCATAATCATACATAGTGCTTGGAGCAGGATTTTGATTAGCCGCAATTGCAGGAGGTAGCTGATTGTCTTGGTTTTTAGCCATCTCTTTGGTTGGGGGTTGACTATCATCTTCTTGCTCGTTCTCTGTGTATCTTAGGCTTTGCCTTAATTCACTTTGGTTTCTGCGAACTGTGAGATCAATTTCTTCGTCAAAAAGTAGTGGTCCTGACGGGTTTCTTCTACTTATAAACTATAAAAACCTGCTAGAAGAAAGAAAAAGAAAATTAGTAAATTAGAATAAAATTAAAAATAAAATTAGATTGCAAGAAAAATAAATGGCTAAAGTAATAAAAATTGAGTGTTCCTAATATTTTAACTCCCTGGCAATGGCACCAAAAACTTGATCGCGTGATTTTGTGATAGGTTTTAAATATTTATAATTTATCGTTCTTGAAACTAACTATTATTGCGATGTAGGCAAGTGTACCTATCGAAAAGTAGAATAGTTTTAGCAAAACCAGGTTGTCAAACCCAAAGGAACTAAAAGTACTAGTAATGACTGTCTTTTTATTATCTAGCCTAAGAATAAAAAGATTTTGTTTTAACTAACTAATTATCTAAACTAAGAATTCATAGAGAATGGAATTGGGGAATTGCTTTTGGGAAAATCGATTGAATTAAGACAATACCTAAGGAAAAATCCACCTAGACTATACTTGTTATTCTGGCTCTGAATCAGACGATTTATTCATTTAACTTGTTCCGTAGAGATCCCTAAGTTATGTTATTATCCATATGCAAGACTAATAACGTCTAATCCCTAGATTGAATAATTGAGACTTTTCTCTAATTAACACCCTAGGGTTCCATTAACTCGATCTATGGATCCCCTTATTAGGTTTCACCCTAATCCGGTAAAATCTTGTCACCCTATGTCTAGGCGCGCAAACAACTCCGCTTAATTATGACAAATGTACTCTTAGACAGGGTCTATTCCTCCTCTGAATAAGAGCTTATCTTGAATCAGTATCTTGGGATATAAAAACAAGAATTAAGAACACATAATTAAGAACAAGTTAAATATTTATCATACAATTCAAAAATTAATAATAAGATTAGTCTTAGGTTTCACTTCCCTTAGGTATTTAGGGGATTTAGTTCATAACTAAAAAGGAAAACATCTTAGAAGAATAACGAATACAAAAAATAAAGAAAATCCAAAACTCCTAAAGGGAAATTTTGGAGAGATCTTCAGTATTGATAGTGAATCCCGCTTCTGAGATGGATCAATCGGCTTCCTTGGAGTAATTCCTTACTCTCTTTTCTGTGCCTCCCGTTTCTTCCTCCTCTAGGGTGTATTTATAGGCTTTGGAATGCCTAAGAGCCCTCAAAATTAGCCTTTTTCGAATTGGACTCAACTTGGGCTCGGCAGGGACACGCCCGTGTGCGATTACTTCAGGCCGTGCTCGAGCCTGCCAAATTGACACGGCTGTGTGGTCTACCCATGAAAGAAGGTCCAGGCTGTGGTTTTTTTTTTACTTTGGCCCATTTTCTTCAATTTTGGCCCGTTTCTCATTCCGTTCGCTCTCCTATGCTCTCCTAAGTATAAAACAGGAAATTAAAGCATTAGGAGCATCGAGTTCACCAATTCAAATAGGAAATCATCCATAAAATGCGTCAAACATGGGATAAAAATATGTATAAATTACGGTTTATCACTCCCCTTCTCTTTCCACTCCTTATAGTGTCGCTAGTCAGGGATTGAGGAACGTCAAAGCTCGATTCACACTATCAAAAGATTGTTTTAGGTATACTTGGTTTCAATATTTTTTAGCATGGCATGTATAGGGACTTGGTCATTTTATTACGTGTCATATTGGTTTAGCCAAATGTTTTGGCATTGTAACAGTTGATAATTCATTTTGTAAATGGACATTGAATTTGGCTAATATTGGCTAAGTATATAATCATATGATGATGTTTCCATGAATGTGGATTTTGCATGGTTTAGGATGATAAGTATGAGATACTGTATATGATAGGAAATAACATGTAAATGATGTGTGGATGACTTGGTTGTAGCTGAATTGGTTGTATATATATACTTGGAGTTGTGTTTCTTGTTTTAGTGTAGGTTGGTGCAAGTGAGGGTTGCAAAATGGCTTGGTAAATAGTCTTATTTTTGTCCACATGGATAGACATACGGGTGTATGTCTAGGCCGTGTGTGACACAAGGCTTGCCCTATGGGAGTGTGATCTGGCCGTGTGTCCCCTGTATCTTGAATTTTAGCTTCGAAATGGTCACACGACTACACGGTCGTGTGTCTCAGCCATGTGAAAGACCCGTCCTAAGGACATGGGCGTGTGTCCAGGGCGTGTGAAGTCTGCACTTATTTTATGAAAAAATTCAACAATTAAATTTTCCACACGGCCTAGCACACGGGCGTGTGACTTGGCCGTATGACTTTCTTGGGTGCATGACATCATAAACAGAGAGTTACATGGGTTAGGGACACTGGCGTGTGTGACCACACGTCCTACCCACACGGGCGTGTCCCAAACCACACGAGCGTGTGACCCTGTTTTGATGAAAAACTTTCTAGGTGTCGTAGAAATTTCTAGAATTCTCAGTTTAGTCCTGAACCACCTCCAATGCATATTTGAGGCCTCGTAGGCTCGTTTTAGGGACGATAGGAATGTATGTGAAAATTTTTAAATTTGGATGGAAATTTACGTTTCAGTTTTGTATGATTGCTTGCGTATAAGTCCGGTAATGCCTCGCACCCTATTCCGGTATTGGATACGGGTAAGGGGTGTTACATGATGCAAAAACAATGCTAAAATTTTTTCATAAGCATATACTCACCCACTTTGGCACACCAAAGACATTGATTAGTGATTAGGGCACACACTTTCATTGCAACTAAGTGGCAACCACGTTGAAGAGATGGAGTTAATCATAGAATGGCTACTACTTATTATCTACAAACCTATAGACAAGTCGAAGTATCGAATCGATAAATTAAAAATAGTCTTGAGAAGGTTGTAAACCCTTCGAGGAAATATTGGTCTTTCCAATTGGAAGACGCTTTATTGGCATTGCAGATAGCAAACAAAACTCTATTAGGGATGTCGCCGCATCAATTGGTTTTTGGGAAAGCATGTTACTTGATAGTTGAACTGGAACACAAAGCAATGTAGGCAATTAAGCAAGTGAACATTGTAACACCCCGAACCCTAGACCGTCGCCGGAGTCGAACACGAGGTGTTAACAGACTTCAAACCACTTATTGAGAATTTCCCAGACAAGCTTCCAATCTGTGTACTAGTTGCTTAAAAAATCATATCTTGAGTTTTACAACTCGAAAATCAGTTTTGTAATTTTTCCTGAAACTAGACTCATATTTCCATCTACAGATTTTTTTCTAGAATTTTTTGTCAAGCCAATTAGTACAGTTTATTAGTTAAAGTCTCCCCTGTTGCAGGGATCGACTACACTAACCTTTGTGCGTTACGAATTAGATATCTCCCTGTACAGGGCTTCAATACTGATCCGTTTGCTTCTATAGAAACTAGACTCAGAGAGGAATCTACACATATATGGCATGACTCCTAATTATCTCTGGTTAATTTACAATGATTTTCCAAAGTCGAGCAGGGATCCGAAACCGTTCTGGTCCTGTTTCACGAGAACTTTAATATCTCTTAAAATACAGCTCATATGGTCGTTTTGTTTCATCCATATGAAAATAGACCCATCAAGCTTCGAGTACGAAATTTTTTAGCTATTAATTCCACTTCTACTATTTTTAGTGATTTTTCGATCTCATATCACTACTGCTGTCCGCAATGATTCTCGCATGAGACTATGCCAATTTCATGAATCCTTCCTTAGCCTTACTACTCATCCATCATACGTGACACAAATTATGGCCACCTTATCAAAATTAAGGTTTCTAAGACTCGTGGCTATAGATTCTAGCATCCCACTCAAACGACCACATAGGCCATTTTCACATGGCTTAAAGTTTACAACCCAAAATTTAACAAAACAAAATAGCTCATACATGCCAAATGTTCTCCTAAGTCGACTAAGAAGACAATACCAAAATTGCTCACGGTGTGATGACTTCGTTGTGATTCTGAACACCCAAAAGGAGACGAGCCCAAGGAACCTAAAATGGGTGACAAGAAAACACCGAGTGAGTTTATAACTCGATGAAGTCATAAGCATTCCACAACCATCCATTAATACAATTATCATAAAATGAAATAATGAAACAAGGCCAAATGTTCCACCATACCAAACTATACCATAGTTCCTTAGATCTTCGGATCAATCTCATACCAAGTCATACGTTTACATTTCATATCTTTGTTCAATAGGATATTTGAAGCAATTTCCATACATCATTTCATTTCCGCAACAATCATGCAATCAAATGAACTTTCATCTATTCCACGATACCTTATTTACGGAATGCAATTGAGATCATCACATAGATTTAAATCTTACCAACTCCACCCGAGCCTGAACATAGCATCTATTAGCCATGAATTCAAGGTACTTACTCTTTCCGCTGTCCATACTCATCTCGATAAAGTCACGCCTCCATATAAATGTTCAATCGGAGATATGTGTAGAGTTCGCGCACATAGTGCTTAATACTCAATCACGCACACTTAGTGCCATATGATTCAAGCCCGCACACATAGTGCCATATAGTCCAAACTGCGCACACTTAGTGCCGTACATTACAAGCTCGCACACTCGGTGCCAATCTAAATCACCGTACACATCTATTTCTCGCACACTTAGTGCAAAGCAAACTTCCTACACATTTCACTATCTCTTTTCGTTCAACATTATCATCTTTTCATACACATACATTTGTAAATATTTCATCTCATTAAACACAATTGCATAGATATTACAATCATTTAAGCAATATCAAATATATGCTTAATGACTTACCTTGTGTTGGGTAAAATAGTCCAAGTCGGCTACTCGATGACCTTCGCCTTTCCCTTGCTTGATTCTCCTTCTTTAACTCCTTGAGCTTGATCAATAAATCAACTAGTTTAACCATCTCGCTAAACATTCATAATTCAATTACACATGCATATGTATGTTTGTATATTCGCAACCATCCTCACTTATTACCCATTTAGTCAACAATCTAAGCCAAGATAAGGCTTCAATATGGTTGCCTCTAACCGAATACATGCTCACCAATTTCCCTTCATGTGGCGAATATGCATGTCCATGTTGAGGCCATTTATGCACTTATTACCACACAAAACAGCATACATTTTACTAACTAATACCTTTCCATATTGTAACTCAATACACATCTATCATTTCCTTCATAACCAAAACATCATCATAAGTAAGTATATACCTTAAGATAGTATATCGTCATACCAATACATCATGCTCAAACATATATACATATATGTATGCTAGAGCTGAATCTCAAGTTGATTGTAACTAAACATGAACATGAATTGAAACACAAATCTTACTCTCCATGCAAAGAGCATAAATCACACTTGGGGATGCACCATGGCGAATACATCACAACACCATAATTTTGGTCATGATTACACAAAGAACTTAGTATATCATTCAAAATGCTCAAAGAAAATCTAAGAGTCCTCAATCCACCATCACATGTATCATCATCAAGCTTCATATTTAACATGCAATGGCATTAACTCAAAATCCACCTTGGCCAAATACCATCCCCATGATATAACAAAGATTTGAACCATGGGCTAATAAGAACATCAAGTTAACAACCAAAAACATGCATGAATCTCATGGCACAACATCAAACATACCTTAATCTTGATGCAAATATAGCCAAACCTCTTCCTAATCCTCTTCCAACCCAAGCATGAAGCAAAATTCCTCCTTCCCTCTAGTATTTTCGGTCAAGAGAGAATGAAATGGATGAGCAAAATTTTTTTCTTTTCTTTTCTTCCATGTACGGAAATGGGGGTTTCACTCACACACACACATTTTTTTTTCCTTTACTACCCATGCTTATTTGTTTATTGTTTCCCCTAATGCACCAACAAAACATGTTTCATGACATGTTTAGCCCATACTCCTTGTCATGGCGGCCATCACTTGTAAAAGGGGTATTTGACATGCAAGGACATTGTTTTGCATGCATGCTTTAATTAGTCATCATACATTTCCCCATCATACTTTCAAAGTTTTCTACTAGGTCCTTTCTAGTGAAATTCACATTTATAACTCTAAATTAAAGCATCAAAATGTCACACATGAGTTAACACATATTATAGGCATCAAAATAAATATCAAATTATTTTTATGCCTCGGTTTTGTGGTCCCGAAACCACATTCCGACTAGGGTCGTTTTAAGGTCATCACAACTCTCCCCACTTAAGAAATTTTCGTCCCGAAAATCTTACCGTAAATAGGTTTGGGTATCGCTCTTTCATAGAGTTCTCGGGTTCCCAAGTAGCTTCTTCCATCCCATGTTTGAGCCATAACACTTTTACTAACGGAACCCTTTTGTTTCGCAACTCCTTCACTTCACGAGCTAGGATACTGAATCGGTTCTTCTTCATAACTTATATCGGCTTGAATTTTAACCTCGATGGACTAATTACGTGCGACGGATCGGACCTACAGCGTCAAGCATCGAAACATGAAAGACGTCGTGAATCTTTTCAAGTTCGGGGCAAAATCAAGCGATCGCAATCGGACCGACTCGTTCGGATATCTCATATGGCCCGATGAACCTCGGGCTCAATTTGCCTTTACGGCCAAATCGAGTATCTTTTCCAAGGCGAAACTTTAAGAAACACTTTATCTCCCACTTGATACTCAATGTCTTTTCGTTTGAGATCCGCGTCGACTTCTCGACGATCGGAGGCTATCTTGATTTTCACGGATTACTTTTACTTTCATTCAGATCTTTAATCAAATCCACTCCAAAAATTTTGTTCTCACCGAGCTCGGTCCAAAACAATGGTGTACGGCATTTACGCCTCGTACAAGGCCTCGTAAGGCGCCATCTTAATACTTGATTGAAAACTATTGTTGTAAGCGAATTCAATCAAAGGTAAGTACCGTTCCCATGAACCATCGAACTCGAGGATGCAACATCTCAACATATCCTCAAGTATCTAAATTATCCGCTTCGGATTGACCATCGGTTTGGGGGTGAAAGCGGTCTTTGAAATGCAACTTGGTACCTAAAGCTTCTTGCAATCTCTTCCAAAATCGCGAGGTGAACCTCGGATCTCTATCCGACACCACGTAAATCAAGTACCTGTGTAATCTCACAACGAGAAACATACAATTCAGCTAGTTTATCCAATGAAAATCCGTGCACGCACGGGATAAAGTGAGCCGACTTAGTCGATCTATCAACAACAACCCAAATCGCATCCTTCTTGCTCACGACAATGGCGGTCCGGACACAAAGTCCATTGTGACTCGATCCCATTTCCACTCGGGTATCGTAATCGGTGAAGTAATCTCAAGGCACTTGATGTTCCGCTTTCACTTGTTGACATATTAAACATCTCAAACAAAGTCGGAGATGTCTCGTTTCATACCATGCCACCAAAACCGTCGTTTCAAATCGTTGTACATCTTCGTACTCCGGGTAGATTGCCATTCGGCTACAATGGGCTTCGTTCGAATCATTGAAATAAGTTCAATTCTTTGGAACACAGACGACTTCTGAACCTCAAACAATCGTCATCACCAATATGAAACTCGATTCCTTGTTCGAACACACTCACCCGTTTTGCAACCAACTCATCATCAACTTTCGAGCTTCACGAATTTGATGAGTCAACAATGGTTTGGCCTTTAATTCGCTACTAACACATTGTCGGGTAGAATAGACAAGTGTACATTCATTGCTCGTAAAAGCAAGCGGTGATTTTCGCTTAAGGCGTCCGCAACCACATTAGCCTTTCCGGTGATAATCAATGACAAGCTCGTAATCTTTTAACAACTCGAGCCAACGTCTTTGTCGCAGATTTAAGTCTCTTTGAGTCATCAAATATTTGAGACTTTTGTGATCCGAATACACATGGCACTTCTCACCAAATAAGTAATTTCGCCATATCTTTAAAGGCGAATACGATGGCGACCAATTCGAGATCATGGGTCGGATAATTTTTCTCATGTGGCTTTAATTGTCTCGTACGCGTAGGCCACAACTCGACCTTCTTGCATTAATACGCAACCTAACCCAAGTAGGGAGGCGTCACTATAAATGACAAACTCTTTGCCGATTCGGCCGCACTAAAACCTGGAGCTTAGTTAAATGAGTTTTCAATTGATTGAAACTTTTCTCGACACTTTTCCGTCCATTCAAACTTGACATCCTTCCGAAGCAGTTTCGTCATGGGTGTGGCTATCATCGAGAATCCTTTTACAAACCGTCGGTAGTAACCGGCAAGTCCCAAAAAGCTCGAACCTCGATAATATTTCTGGAGGCTTCCAATTAAGTATAGTTAAAATTTTACTCGTCGACTCGAATACCGATCAGAGATACCACATGACCCAAGAAGCTAACCTCTCTTAACTAGAACTCACACTTGCTGAACTTAGCATATAACTGCTTATCCCGTAAAATTTGCAACACTAATCTCAGGTGCTCCACATGTTCGGTCTCATCTCTTGAATAGACCAAGATGTCGTCAATGAACACCACTACGAGCCGATCCAAATATGATCCAAGATCCGATTCATCAAATCCATAAATACCGCGAGGGCATTAGTGAGCCCAAACGGCATCACTAAGAATTCAGTAGTGACCATATCTCGCTCAAGGCGGTTTTGGGTATATCCGAATCTCGATTCAAGAATCGATAATAGCCCGATCTCAAATCTATTTTTGAAAACACCGAGGCTCCTTTAGTTGATCTAACAAATCATCGATCTGCGATAACGGATATTTGTTCTTTATTGTCACTTTATTAAGTTGACGATAGTCGATGCACAACCTCATGGTTCCGTCCTTCTTTTCACAAACAACACCGGTGCACCCCAAGGTGAAAAACTTCAAGCGAGCAAAGCCTCTATCCACCAACTCTTGCAACTAAGCTTTCAACTCCTTTAATTCCATTGGTGCCATACGATCACGGAGCTATTGAAATCGGTGTGGTCCTGGTACAAGCTCAATACCAAACTCTATCTCCGAACAGTGGCAAACCCGGTAATTCTTTGGGAAAAACATCCGGTATTCACAAACCACCAAGATCGATTCGGTTTTATTTCTAACTCCTTATCATCAAGTACATACGCAAGGTATGCTTCGCACCCTTTTCTTACATATTTCGGGCCAACATTGATGATATTACGGTGGCAACCCTTCAAGTCCGTAGACTCAACTCGGATCATCTCGTTATTTGCATCTCAATTCAATAGTCTTGCTTTTGCAATTCACAACCGCATCATGCACGGTCAACCAATCCAACCCAAGAATAACATCAAATTCATCGAACGGCAAAAGCATCAAGTCCGCGGAAAACAGAACCTCGAATGACTAGGGGCATTTCTTACACACTTTGTCGACCAGACGTAACGACCCAAGGGATTTGACACCGAATTATTTAACTCGATGAGACTCAACGGTAGAGTCTTCTTTGGATGCTAAGGTTTCACATACATATGAATGAGTAGAGCCGGGTCAATCAATGCAATCACACTAGTATCAAAGAGAGTGAAAGTACCAGGTGATAACGTCGGGGAGGATGCCTCCTCTCGTCTTGCAGATAGCATATGCTCTAGCAGAGCACGAGTCTCGGATCGAACAACCGTATCGAGACCCTCTCTCGATTACCACCCCTACCTCCTGAAATCCTCGGGGTCTACCTCTAGCCGTCGTCCCACTAGATCTTGCACCTTGCATCTTATTCTTCTCATCTAGCTCCGTGCAATCTCTAATGAAGTGGTCCTCGAACCGCATCCATAACAGCCCTATTAATGACTTACCCCAACATTCACCTATGTGTCGTCTTCCACATTGGGGGCATTCGGCTTTTCTTGATGATTATTGTCCACGGTAGCTACCGAGGTAGCTCGTGAGTCCATCGATGGTCGTGCTCTAATGGAAATCCCGATCGCCTCGACTTATTTGTGTCCTCTCGAACTTCTTTACGATAGAAAATGGAGCCTTGCCCGTCGATCTTTTACGAAAATCTCTAGCTTCAAATTCAGCCTTCCTCTTCTCCTTCCGAGCTCTTCCGCCTTGCGGCTCGTTCAACTAGTGTTACAAATTCTTTTATCTCCAAAATACCCACCAAGAGCTTTAACTATTCATTCAATCCTCTTCAAATCTTTTGCACATAGCAACCTCATCAGCCACACACTCCCGAGCATACCGACTAAGTCTTACGAACTCATGTTCAGTATTCGATCTGCCATCATCGCCTTGCTTGTGCTCCAAGAATTCCTTACGCTTTTGATCGATGAACCGTTGACTAATGTATTTCTTTGAAATTCCGTTTGGAAGAAATCCCAAGTAACTTGTTCTTTTGGGACTATGGAAATTAAGGTCCTCCACCAATAGTAGGTGAGTCTCTTAACAAGGATATAGCACACTTAAGACATTCATCGGGTGTGCATGACAGTTCATCAAACACTCTAATGGTGTTATCAAGCGTAACTCAAATTTTTCGGCATAGATCGCCAAGAACTATGGCCTTAAACTCCTCGGCCCCACGCTTCCTAATCAAGTCCACGGTGGTTTACTCAACCTCACAGGATCAGCAATCGATGGCATTACGGGCTCTTGGGGTGGATTATTTAAATTTGGGAATGGTTGGACAGTAGGATTGGTTCGGGCATGTTCGCGACCCACTCATTCATCATGGTGAAGAAGGCTTGTTTTGCCCTTCATCTTGATTATTCATGGATGACTGAGGCTCAACAGCGGTGTCCCTTGCGCAGAGCAGCCGCTACACTTTCAATGTCATCCGCCAAGGGTCTCTCTACCGGGTTCCATTTGCTAATCAAAACAAAAATTTCAACCGTCGAAGTCATCACATTTTAAGCACTAACACATTGGCATGTATAGCTAGACTCAAACGCGCTACGGTAGTCCTAGAACCGACTAAACCATAGCTCTGATACCAATAAAATTGTAACACCTTGAACCCGAGACCGTCGCCGGAGTCGAACACGAGGTGTTAACAGACTTCAAACCACTTATTGAGAATTTCCCAGACAAGCTGCCAATCTGTGTACTAGTCACTTCAAAAATCATATCTTGAGTTTTACAACTCGAAAATCAGTTTCGTAATTTTTCCCTAAAACTAGAATCATATGTACATCTACATATTTTTTTCTAGAATTTTTGGTGGATCCAATTAGTACAGTTTATTAGTTAAAGTCTCCCCTGTTGCAGGGATCAACTACACTGATCTTTGTGCGTTACGAATTGGATATCTCCCTGTACAGGGCTTCAATACTGATGCCGTTTATTTCTCTAGAAACTAGACTCAGAGAGGAATCTACACATATATGGCATGACTCCTAATTATCTCTGGTTAATTTACAATGATTTTCCAAAGTCGGAACAGGGGATCCAGAAACTGTTCTGGTCCTGTTTCACGAGTTGTTTAATATCTCTTAAAATACAGCTCATATGGTCGTTTTGTTTCATCCATATGAAAATAGACCCATCAAGCTTCGAGTACGAAATTTTTTTAGCTATTAATTCCACTTCTACTATTTTTAGTGATTTTTTGATCTCATATCACTACTGCTGTCCGCAACAATTACTGCAGTAGACTATGCCAATTTCATGAATCCTTCCTTAGCCTTACTACTCATCCATCATACGTGACACAAATTATGGCCACCTTATCAAAATTAAAGTTTCTAAGACTCGTGGCTATAGATTCTAGCATCCCACTCAAACGACCACATAGGCCATTTTCACATGGCTTAAAGTTTACAACCCAAAATTTAACAAAACAAAATAGCTCATACATGCCAAATGTTCTCCTAAGTCGACTAAGAAGACAATACCAAAATTGCTCTTGGGTGTGATGACTTCATTGTGATTCTGAACACCCAAAAGGAGACGAGCCCAAGGAACCTAAAATGGGTGACAAGAAAACACCGAGTGAGTTTATAACTCGATGAAGTCATAAGCATTCCACAACCATCCATTAATACAATTATCATAAAATGAAATAATGAAACAAGGCCAAATGTTCCACCATACCAAACTATACCATAGTTCCTTAGATCTTCGGATCAATCTCATACCAAGTCATACGTTTACATTTCATATCTTGTTCAATAGGATATTTGAAGCAATTTCCATACATCATTTCATTTCCGCAACAATCATGCAATCAAATGAACTTTCATCTATTCCACGATACCTTATTTACGGGAATGCAATTGAGATCATCACATAGATTTAAATCTTACCAACTCCACCCCGAGCCTGAACATAGCATCTATTAGCCATGAACTCAAGGTACTTACTCTTTCCGCTGTCCATACTCATCTCGATAAAGTCACGCCTCCATATAAATGTTCAATCGGAGATATGTGTAGAGTTCGCGCACATAGTGCTTAATACTCAATCACGCACACTTAGTGCCATATGATTCAAGCCCGCACACATAGTGCCATATAGTCCAAACTCGCACACTTAGTGCCGTACATTACAAGCTCGCACACTCGGTGCCAATCTAAATCACCGTACACATCTATTTCTCGCACACTTAGTGCGAAGCAAACTTCCTACACATTTCACTATCTCTTTTCGTTCAACATTATCATCTTTTCATACACATACATTTGTATATATTTCATCTCATTAAACACAATTGCATAGATATTACAATCATTTAAGCAATATCAAATATATGCTTAATGACTTACCTTGTGTTGGGTAAAAATAGTCCAAGTCGGCTACTCGATGACCTTCGCCTTTCCCTTGCTTGATTCTCCTTCTTTAACTCCTTGAGCTTGATCAATAAATCAACTAGTTTAACCATCTCGCTAAACATTCATAATTCAATTACACATGCATATGTATGTTTGTATATTAAGCAACCATCCTCACTTATTACCCATTTAGTCAACAATCTAAGCCAAGATAAGGCTTCAATATGGTTGCCTCTAACCGAATACATGCTCACCAATTTCCCTTCATGTGGCGAATATGCATGTCCATGTTGAGGCCATTTATGCACTTATTACCACACAAAAACAGCATACATTTTACTAACTAATACCTTTCCATATTGTAACTCAATACACATCTATCATTTCCTTCATAACCAGAACATCATCATAAGTAAGTATATACCTTAAGATAGTATATACATCATACCAATACATCATGCTCAAACATATATACATATATGTATGCTAGAGCCGAATCTCAAGTTGATTGTAACTAAACATGAACATGATTTCGAAACACAAATCTTACTCTCCATGCAAAGAGCATAAATCACACTTGGGGATGCACCATGGCCAAATACATCACAACACCATAATTTTGGTCATGATTACACAAAGAACTTAGTATATCATTCAAAAATGCTCAAAGAAAATCTAAGAGTCCTCAATCCACCATCACATGTATCATCATCAAGCTTCATATTTAACATGCAATGGCATTAACTCAAAATCCACCTTGGCCAAATACCATCCCCATGATATAACAAAGATTTGAACCATGGGCTAATAAGAACATCAAGTTAACAACCAAAAACATGCATGAATCTCATGGCACAACATCAAACATACCTTAATCTTGATGCAAATATAGCCAAACCTCTTCCTAATCCTCTTCCAACCCAAGCATGAAGCAAAATTCCTCCTTCCCTCTAGTATTTTCGGTCAAGAGAGAATGAAATGGATGAGCAAAATTTTTTTCTTTTCTTTTCTTCCATGTACGGAAATGGGGGGGGTTTCACTCACACACACACATTTTTTTTTCTTTACTACCCATGCTTATTTGTTTATTGTTTCCCCCTAATGCACCAACAAAACATGTTTCATGACATGTTTAGCCCATACTCCTTGTCATGGCGGCCATCACTTGTAAAAAGGGGGTATTTGACATGCAAGGCCATTGTTTTGCATGCATGCTTTAATTAGTCATCGTACATTTCCCCATCATACTTTCAAAGTTTTCTACTAGGTCCTTTCTAGTGAAATTCACATTTATAACTCTAAATTAAAGCATCAAAATGTCACACATGAGTTAACACATATTATAGGCATCAAAATAAATATCAAATTATTTTTATGCCTCAGTTTTGTGGTCCCGAAACCACATTCCGACTAGGGTCATTTTAAGGCTGTCACAACTCTCCCCCACTTAAGAAATTTTCGTCCCCGAAAATCTTACCGGTAAATAGGTTTGGGTATCGCTCTTTCATAGAGTTCTCGGGTTCCCAAGTAGCTTCTTCCATCCCGTGTTTGAGCCATAACACTTTTACTAACGGAACCCTTTTGTTTCGCAACTCCTTCACTTCACGAGCTAGGATACGAATCGGTTCTTCTTCATAACTCATGTCGGCTTGAATATTAACCTCTGATGGACTAATTACGTGCGACGGATCGGACCTATAGCGTCGAAGCATCGAAACATGAAAGGCGTCGTGAATCTTTTCAAGTTCGGGGCAAAATCAAGCGATACATAATCGGACCGACTCGTTCGGATATCTCATATGGCCCGATGAACCTCGGGCTCAATTTGCCTTCGGCCAAATCGAGTATCTTTTCCAAGGTGAAACTTTAAGAAACACTTTATCTCCCACTTGATACTCAATGTCTTTTCGTTTGAGATCCGCGTCGACTTACGACGATCGGAGGTTATCTTGATTTTCACGGATTACTTTTACTTTCATCAAAGATCTTTAATCAAATCCACTCCAAAATTTTGTTCTCACCGAGCTCGGTCCAAAACAATGGTGTACGGCATTTACGCCCGTACAAGGCCTCGTAAGGCGCCATCTTAATACTTGATTGAAAACTATTGTTGTGGCGAATTCAATCAAAGGTAAGTACTGCTTCGAGAACCATTGAACTCGAGGATGCAACATCTCAACATATCCTCAAGTATCTGAATTATCCGCTCGGATTGACCATCGGTTTGGGGTGAAAGGCGGTCTTTGAAATGCAACTTGGTACCTAAAGCTTCTTGCAATCTCTTCCAAAATCGCGAGGTGAACCTCGGATCTCTATCCGACACCACGTAAATCGGTACTCGTAATCTCACAATCGAGAAACATACAATTCAGCTAGTTTATCCAATGAAAAATCCAATGCGCACGGGATAAAGTGAGCCGACTTAGTCAGACTATCATCAACAACCCAAATCGCATCCTTTTTGCTCGCTGACAATGGCAGTCCGGACACAAAGTCCATTGTGACTCGATCCCATTTCCACTCGGGTATCGTAATCGGTGAAGTAATCTCAAGGCACTTGATGTTCCGCTTTCACTTGTTGACATATTAAACATCTCAAACAAAGTCGGAGATGTCTCGTTTCATACCATCCCACCAAAACCGTCGTTTCAAATCGTTGTACATCTTCGTACTCCCCGGGTAGATTGCCATTCGGCTACAATGGGCTTCGTTCAGAATCATTGAAATAAGTTCCGAATTCTTTGGAACACACAGATGACTTCGAACCTCAAACAATCGTCATCACCAATATGAAACTCGATTCCTTGTTCGAACACACTCATTTCCGTTTTGCAACCAACTCATCATCAACTTTACGAGCTTCACGAATTTGATGACTCAACAATGGTTTGGCCTTTAATTGGCTACTAACACATTGTCGGGTAGAATAGACAAGTGTACATTCATTGCTCGTAAAGCAAGCGGTGATTTCCGCTTAAGGCGTCCGCAACCACATTAGCCTTTCGGGTGATAATCAATGACAAGCTCGTAATCTTTTAACAACTCGAGCCAACGTCTTTGTCGCAGATTTAAGTCTCTTTGAGTCATCAAATATTTGAGACTTTTGTGATCCGAATACACATGGCACTTCTCACCAAATAAGTAATTTCGCCATATCTTTAAAGGCGAATCGATGGCGACCAATTCGAGATCATGGGTCGGATAATTTTTCTCATGTGGCTTTAATTGTCTCGACGCGTAGGCCACAACTCGACCTTCTTGCATTAATACGCAACCTAACCCAAGTAGGGAGGCGTCACTATAAATGACAAACTCTTTGCCGATTAAATTTGCACTAAAACTGGAGCTTAGTTAAATGAGTTTTCAATTGATCGAAACTTTTCGACACTTTTCCGTCCATTCAAACTTGACATCCTTCAAGCGGTTTCATCATGGGTGTGGCTATCATCGAGAATCCTTTTACAAACCGTCGGTAATGTAAGCAAGTCCCAAAAAGCTCGAACCTCAAGAATATTTCTGGAGGCTTCCAATTAAGTATAGTTAAAATTTTACTCGGTCGACTCGAATACCGTCGATGCAGATACCACATGACCCAAGAAGCTAACCTCTCTTAACTAGAACTCACACTTGCTGAACTTAGCATATAACTGCTTATCCCGTAAAATTTGCAACACTAATCTCAGGTGCTCCACATGTTCGGTCTCATCTCTTGAATAGACCAAGATGTCGTCAATGAACACCACTACGAGCCAATACAAATATGATCTGAAAGATCCGATTCATCAAATCCATAAATACCGCAGGGGCATTAGTGAGCCCAAACGGCATCACTAAGAATTCGTAGTGACCATATCTCGCTCAAGGCGCTTTGGGTATATCCGAATCTCGGATTACAATCGATAATAGCCCGATCTCAAATCTATTTTTGAAAACACTAAGGCTCCTTTCAGTTGATCGAACAAATCATCGATCTGTGATAGCGGATATTTGTTCTTTATTGTCACTTTATTAAGTTGGCGATAGTCGATGCACAACCTCATGGTTCCGTCCTTCTTTTCACAAACAACACCGGTGCACCCCAAGGTGAAAAACTCGGCGAGCAAAGCCTCTATCCACCAACTCTTGCAACCGAGCTTTCAACTCCTTTAATTCCGTTGGTGCCATACGATCTGAAATCGGTGTGGTCCCAAGTACAAGCTCAATACCAAACTCTATCTCCGAACAGTGGCAAACCCGGTAATTCTTGGGAAAAACATTCGGTATTCACAAACCACCGCAGATTCGGGTTTTATTTCTAACTCCTTATCATCAAGTACATACGCAAGGTATGCTTCGCACCCTTTTCTTACATATTTACGGGCCAACATTGATGATATTACGGTGGCAACCCCTTCAAGTCCGTAGACTCAACTCGGATCATCTCGTTATTTAGCATCTCAATTCAATAGTCTTGCTTTTGCAATTCACAACCGCATCATGCACGGTCAACCAATCCAACCCAAGAATAACATCAAATTCATCGAGCGGCAAAAGCATCAAGTCCGTGGGAAAAGGGAACCTCGAATGACTAGGGGCATTTCTTACACACTTTGTCGACCAAAGACGTAACGACCCAAGGGATTTGACACCGAATTACGAACTCGATGAGACTCAACGGTAGAGTCTTCTTGGATGCTAAGGTTTCACATACATATGAATGAGTAGAGCGGGGTCAATCAATGCAATCACACTAGTATCAAAGAGAGTGAAAGTACCGGTGATAACGTCGGGGAGGATGCCTCCTCTCGTGCGCAGATAGCATATGCTCTAGCAGAGCACGAGTCTCGGATCGAACAACCGTATCGAGACCCTCTCGATTACCACCCTACCTCCCGAAATCCTCGGGGTCTACCTCTAGCCGTCGTCCCACTAGATCTTGCACCTTGCATCTTATTCTTCTCATCTAGCTCGTGCAATCTCTAATGAAGTGGTCCCTCGAACCGCATCCATAACAGCCCTATTAACAGACTTACCCCAACATTCACCTATGTGTCGTCTTCCACATTGGGGGCATTCGGCTTTTCTTGGCGATTATTGCCCACACTAGCTACCGAGGTAGCTCGTGAGTCCATCGATGGTCGTGCTCTAATGGAAATCCCATGATTGCCCTCGACTTATTTGTGTCCTCTCTGAACTTCTTTACAGTAGAAAATGGAGCCTTGCCGTCGATCTTTTACGAAAATCTCTAGCTTCAAATTCAGCCTTCCTCTTCTCCTTCCGAGCTCTTCCGCCTTGCGTGCTCGTTCAACTAGTGTTACAAATTCTTTTATCTCCAAAATACCCACCAAGAGCTTTAACTCTTCATTCAATCCCTCTTCAAATCTTTTGCACATAGCAACCTCATCAGCCACACACTCCAGAGCATACCGACTAAGTCTTACGAACTCATGTTCAGTATTCGAGATCTGAATCATCGACCTTGCTTGTGCTCCAAGAATTCCTTACGCTTTTGATCGATGAACCGTTGACTAATGTATTTCTTTCAAATTCGTTTGGAAGAAATCCCAAGTAACTTGTTCCTTTGGGACTATGGAAATTAAGGTCCTCCGCCAATAGTAGGTGAGTCTACTTAACAAGGATATAGCACACTTAAGACATTCATCGGTGTGCATGACAGTTCATCAAACACTCTAATGGTGTTATCAAGCGAACTCAAATTTTTCAAAGATCGCCAAGAACTATGGCCTTAAACTCCTCGGCCCCACGCTTCCTAATCAAGTCCACGGTGGTTTACTCAGCCTCACAGGATCAGCAACCGATGGCATTACGGGCTCTTGGGGTGGATTATTTAAATTTGGGAATGGTTGGACAGCGGATTGGTTCGGGCATGTTGCGCGACCCACTCATTCATCATGGTGAAGAAGGCTTGTTTCGCCTTCATCTTGATTATTCACGGATGACCGAGGCTCAACAGGAGGTGTCCCTTGCACAGGAGCAGCCGCTACACTTTCAACGTCATCCGCCAAGGGTCTCTCTACCCCGGGTTCCATTTGCTAATCAAAACAAAAATTTCAACCGTCAGAAGTCATCACATTTTTAAGCACTAACACATTGGCATGTATAGCTAGACTCACACGCGCTACAGTAGTCCTAAAACCGACTAAACTATAGCTCTGATACCAATAAAATTGTAACACCCCGAACCCGAGACCGTCGCCGGAGTCGAACACGAGGTGTTAACAGACTTCAAACCACTTATTGAGAATTTCCCAGACAAGCTGCCAATCTGTGTACTAGTCGCTTCAAAAATCATATCTTGAGTTTTACAACTCGAAAATCAGTTTCGTAATTTTTCTCTGAAACTAGACTCATATGTCCATCTACAGATTTTTTTCTAGAATTTTTGGTGGAGCCAATTAGTACAGTTTATTAGTTAAAGTCTCCCCTGTTGCAGGGATCGACTACACTGACCTTTGTGCGTTACGAATTGGATATCTCCCTGTACAGGGCTTCAATACTGATGCCGTTTATTTCTATAGAAAATAGACTCAGAGAGGAATCTACACATATATGGCATGACTCCTAATTATCTCTGGTTAATTTACAATGATTTTCCAAATTCGGAACAGGGGATCCAGAAACCGTTCTGGTCCTGTTTCACGAGAACTTTAATATCTCTTAAAATACAGCTCATATGGTCGTTTTGTTTCATCCATATGAAAATAGACCCATCAAGCTTCGAGTACGAAATTTTTTTAGCTATTAATTCCACTTCTACTATTTTTAGTGATTTTTTGATCTCATATCACTGCTGCTGTCCGCAACAGTTACTGCAGTAGACTATGCCAATTTCATGAATCCTTCCTTAGCCTTACTACTCATCCATCATACGTGACACAAATTATGGCCACCTTATCAAAATTAAGGTTTCTAAGACTCGTGGCTATAGATTCTAGCATCCCACTCAAACGACCACATAGGCCATTTTCACATGGCTTAAAGTTTACAACCCAAAATTTAACAAAACAAAATAGCTCATACATGCCAAATGTTCTCCTAAGTCGACTAAGAAGACAATACCAAAAATTGCTCGCCGGTGTGATGACTTCGTTGACGTTTACAAACACCCAAAAGGAGACGAGCCCAAGGAACCTAAAATGGGTGACAAGAAAACACCGAGTGAGTTTATAACTCGATGAAGTCATAAGCATTCCACAACCATCCATTAATACAATTATCATAAAATGAAATAATGAAACAAGGCCAAATGTTCCAGCCATACCAAACTATACCATAGTTCCTTAGATCTTTCGGATCAATCTCATACCAAGTCATACGTTTACATTTCATATACTGTTCAATAGGATATTTGAAGCAATTTCCATACATCATTTCATTTCCGCAACAATCATGCAATCAAATGAACTTTCATCTATTCCACGATACCTTATTTACGGGAATGCAATTGAGATCATCACATAGATTTAAATCTTACCAACTCCACCCCGAGCCTGAACATAGCATCTATTAGCCATGAACTCAAGGTACTTACTCTTTCCGCTGTCCATACTCATCTCGATAAAGTCACGCCTCCATATAAATGTTCAATCGGAGATATGTGTAGAGTTCGCACACATAGTGCTTAATACTCAATCACGCACACTTAGTGCCATATGATTCAAGTCCGCACACATAGTGCCATATAGTCCAAACTCGCACACTTAGTGCCGTACATTACAAGCTCGCACACTCGATTGCCAATCTAAATCACCGTACACATCTATTTCTCGCACACTTAGTGCGAAGCAAACTTCCTACACATTTCACTATCTCTTTTCGTTCAACATTATCATCTTTTCATACACATACATTTGTATATATTTCATCTCATTAAACACAATTGCATAGATATTATAATCATTTAAGCAATATCAAATATATGCTTAATGACTTACCTTGTGTTGGGTAAAATAGTCCAAGTCGGCTACTCGATGACCTTCGCCTTTCCCTTGCTTGATTCTCCTTCTTTAACTCCTTGAGCTTGATCAATAAATCAACTAGTTTAACCATCTCGCTAAACATTCATAATTCAATTACACATGCATATGTATGTTTGTATATTCGCAACCATCCTCACTTATTACCCATTTAGTCAACAATCTAAGCCAAGATAAGGCTTCAATATGGTTGCCTCTAACCGAATACATGCTCACCAATTTCCCTTCATGTGGCGAATATGCATGTCCATGTTGAGGCCATTTATGCACTTATTATCACACAAAACAGCATACATTTTACTAACTAATACCTTTCCATATTGTAACTCAATACACATCTATCATTTCCTTCATAACCAAAACATCATCATAAGTAAGTATATACCTTAAGATAGTATATCGTCATACCAATACATCATGCTCAAACATATATACATATATGTATGCTAGAGCCGAATCTCAAGTTGATTGTAACTAAACATGAACATGATTTGAAACACAAATCTTACTCTCCATGCAAAGAGCATAAATCACACTTGGGGATGCACCATGGCGAATACATCACAACACCATAATTTTGGTCATGATTACACAAAGAACTTAGTATATCATTCAAAAATGCTCAAAGAAAATCTAAGAGTCCTCAATCCACCATCACATGTATCATCATCAAGCTTCATATTTAACATGCAATGGCATTAACTCAAAATCCACCTTGGCCAAATACCATCCCCATGATATAACAAAGATTTGAACCATGGGCTAATAAGAACATCAAGTTAACAACCAAAAACATGCATGAATCTCATGGCACAACATCAAACATACCTTAATCTTGATGCAAATATAGCCAAACCTCTTCCTAATCCTCTTCCAACCCAAGCATGAAGCAAAATTCCTCCTTCCCTCTAGTATTTTCGGTCAAGAGAGAATGAAATGGATGAGCAAAATTTTTTTCTTTTCTTTTCTTCCATGTACGGAAATGGGGGTTTCACTCACACACACACATTTTTTTCTTTACTACCCATGCTTATTTGTTTATTGTTTCCCCTAATGCACCAACAAAACATGTTTCATGACATGTTTAGCCCATACTCCTTGTCATGGCCGGCCATCACTTGTAAAAAGGGGTATTTGACATACAAGGCCATTGTTTTGCATGCATGCTTTAATTAGTCATCATACATTTCCCCATCATACTTTCAAAGTTTTCTACTAGGTCCTTTCTAGTGAAATTCACATTTATAACTCTAAATTAAAGCATCAAAATGTCACACATGAGTTAACACATATTATAGGCATCAAAATAAATATCAAATTATTTTTATGCCTCGGTTTTGTGGTCCCGAAACCACATTCCGACTAGGGTCGTTTTAAGGCTGTCACAAACATGGACTATGAAGCGGCTGGAAAGAAAAGGCTATTGGATATCACTGAACTAGAAGAGATTAGGAGAAATGCCTATGAAAACATTGTGATTTATAAGGAAAAGAACAAACGATGGCATGACAAGATTATTTTACACCGACAATTTATCGCGGATCAACAGGTTTAATTATTCTTTTCTCGACTTAAATTGCACCCAGGTAAATTGCGTTCACGTTGGTCTGGACCTTTTTGAAGTTGTCGACATATTTCCTCATCGTGTAGTCACAATTTGAGATTTATGTGATGGACACCAGTTCAAAGTAAATGGACAGAGGCTGAAACACTGTTTTGGCAACAGTGATCAAAAACAGCCAGAGACCATTAAATTGGTTGAAAAGTTTTAATTTTTAATTATTACTCTGTGATTTTAGTTTATTTTATTTATGTTTTGTTAAAGTTTATTTTCCTTCCTTTTTGAAGACTAAATAGGTACCATTATTGACGCATTAAAATTTTGCTGTCAACACATTCTATAATTACCATTTATAACTCATCATAATTTAGGGAAATTCAGATTCCACCTTTGGATAAAAAGTCACTCAGTCGTTTGATCCTTCTAAATGAGAACAATTTCTATTGGACACAACTATTTTCGCCAGCTTTATATCTTTCCACAAAACAACGCGCCTCTTCATCTTCCTCTTTCACTTACTATAAGTCCTCCCCCACTATATCGATTCTAACGCATTCAAGTAACCATTTTTATTTCCTTTCTCTTCTCAAGATCATATCTTTTCAACTTTAAACCATTTTCCCTCAGCAACAGATGGAAAAAATGAGAGACTCAGTCAAGAAAGCCACCAAATCTGCTGAAGAACATACGCCTTCTACTACTATAGTTCGTGAATCGAAATCCCCCAGGCTAGTGCAGAAAAAGGAGCCAATAGTATTTTTGAATAAAGCGGCAAAGGAATGATTTCAAGACAACATTTTGAAGCAAAACTTCCACCTCGAATAGGGTATTTCCCTTTCGCAACAAGACTTGGGTAAGCAAGTCTACAAAACCATCTCGAAGTTGAAGTCCGAAACTTTTTGCACCCATCCTGGAAGCTATTCTCCTTCACTGGTATGTGAGTTTTATGCTAACCTTTATGATCATGAGTTAGAGTTCATTTTTGTTCGAGAAGGCTTAATAGCATGGGACACTAAAAAAATCAACGAGTTGTACAACCACAAGGTGGATATAGATGAACACTCTGAGTTCATTGAGGATATCACTAATAAAAATCGAGACTTGTTGGTGAAAGACTTGTGTGTCAAAGGTGCATTGTGGATGGGTTCCTATCAAGAGAATTATACGATGCATATTCGCTTCGTAACATTGCAAAGCAATGTAACACCCCGAACCTGAGACCATTGCCGGTGTCGGACACGAGGGGTTAACAAGCCAAGTTCACATGGTTTGCCCACCAATTTGACATTTCCAGTCAGGCTGGAAGACTGCATCACCGTCGCCTTAAAAATCATATCTCGAGTTTCAAAACTCGAAAACTGGTTTCGTAAATTTTCCTGAATTTTGACTCATATATCCATCCATGGATTTATTTCTAGAATTTTGGATGGGCCAATTGGTACAGTTTATTAGTTAAAGTCACCCATGTTACAGGGATCGACTGCTCTGACCTTCGCGCGGTATAACTTGAATATCTCTCTGTACAGGGCTTTAATGCTGGTGTCGTTTGTTTCTAATGAAACTAGACTCAAAATGGAATCTGTACATATAAGGTATGTCGCCTAATTCTTTCTGTATAATTTATAGTAAATTTTAAAGTTGCGACAGGGAACCCAGAAACCGTTCTGGCCCTGTCTCACAATAGCATTAATATCTCTTAACATGTAACTCCTATGACCATTTCGTTTCTTCCATATGAAAATAGACTCATCAAGGTTCATTTACATAGCTTATTCACTATTTAATTCCATTTCTACGAATTTTGGTGATTTTTCACATTCACGTCACTGCAGCTGGCAGCATCTGTTTTAAGGTAGGTCTTACCTATTTGGTAGTCTCCATGAACCAACTAGTCTTTGCCATACATAGGTTCATATATGATCATTTTAACCATGCCAATGGCTGATCATATGACCAACATTCCCATTTCAAGCCATAGCCACATCATGACACCAAATATATACATACAAACCACAATTATTCTAAGTTCATGTTCCTTTTCGAGCCATTTTCGCATGGCCGTACATACTTACATCACCACATATTTAACAAACAAGGGTAGTCCTATACATGCCATTTCAAGTTCAACCAAGAATTTATACCAAAATGGGGGCTTGATAGTGTGGATGACTTGACTTCAACGATCCGAATCCGATTGCTATCGGCGAAATCTAAGCGAGAGCCAAAGCGTGGAGTAAGCATTTTATGCTTAGTAAGTCTCAAGGAATATAATCAACTCTAATTACAGCAATACATTCACATAGTTAAATGCATCATTTCATTAATGCGCATTCACATAATCATACTTACTTTACCATCCCAACTCTTATGTTCATACACAAATAACGGCTTCATTAAGGCCGATAACTCGCTCCATCATAGGGCGGATATTCATCGCTCTTACTCCTAGCGCATAAAGCACACACCGCACTTACCTTATCATTGGGAAATTTCACAAGTGCATTAGCTGAAATTTTCCAGCAAGCTCATAATTTTCAAATCACATACCTTGGAGTTTATCCGGATGTCGGTACTCGTTCAATCGCCTTGGGACATAGCCCGGTTATGGTAACCCGCACCAAGGCCAGCGGGACTTTACCCGGATATCACGATTTGCACAAATGCCTTGGTCTTAGCCGGATTTAACAACTTACACGAATGCCTTGGTCTTAGCCCGGATATAGCTACTAGCACAATTGCCTTGGTCTTAACCGGATATAAATTTCAGCATAATTGTCTTGAGGCTTAGCCGGATATCATTCAATTTCTCATGCACACATACATCAATAATCATTGGACATACATATTTCATTTTACGTTACTAAGGCTCAAACACAATTATAATCATTAGCATATTAGCCTTGGGACTTAGCCCGGTGGAATTCAAATACTCATACACACATGATCAATAATCATACACATCCATGTTTCATCTTACATAATTCAAGTAAGATCACTTCTTGAGGACTTACCTCGGATGTTGTCGAGCGGCTTTTTCGGCTATTCGATCACCTTTTCCTTCCCTTGTCCAATTGTGGCCCTCTTAGCTCTTGAGCTAATTCAAACAAATTCAATTTATTAAAACCTCATTGTGCTTGCTTATGGCGAATATGACAAGGATTTTAAATGGTCATATGGCCACTCTTTAGCTTGAATACACAATGGTCATGCACATTTTATACTACATCAAGCAATTCAATACAATTTATTTGAGCATCAAGGAAATGCTAAGGCCTTCAATAGGCTACCCAAGGCGAATATTCATGTACATGTTGAGGCCAATTATGCATAATACCTCACAAAAACAGCATGCATTTTACTAGTTAATGCTTTGCATATTGTGGCTCAAAACTTATAATATAGCATCAAGCACTTATATGTGTGCTAGGCGAATTGTGCTTGAAATTTCACAATTATTCTTCAACATCTTCTTCTTTAAACCAACTTATTCATCACTTACTTCATAGCCAAAACATCATGTGCAAACATATATATACAATATGAGCATGGCGAATTTTCAAGGTGTCCATAGCCATCCAAAATACAAATTTTAACTAACATGCAAGAAGCATGAACCATGCTCATGAATGGCGAATATGACAATCATGCTCCTTTTCAACTTCAATCATGATAAATCAAAAGAAGGCTCAAAATCTTGCTCAAGAGTAGACAATCCATCATTGCATGCATCATCATCAAGCTTCACACTTAGCATGCAATGGCTTTATCACCATAACAACTTTGGCCAAATACCATTTCCATGGCTTAACAAAGATTTGAGCCATGGCTAACATGCACATCAAGTTAGCAACCAAAACATGCATGAAACTCCTAACACAACCTCATACATACCTTAATCTTGATGCAAACTTGGCCAAATCTCCTTCTAGATCTCTTCCAAACCAAGCATGAAGCAAAAATCCTCCTTCTTCCTTAGTTTTGGCTCAAAGAAAGGATGAACAAAATTTTTTCTTTCCTTCTCTACAACTCACGGCAATGGGGGATTACCACACTCACACACATTTTTTTTCATTTTTTATCACCCATACACCTTTGTTTATTATTTCACCCTAATGCACCAACAAAACATGTTTCATGACATGTTTAGCCCATCCTCCTTGTCATGGCGGCCACCACCTATAAAAGGGGAATTTGACATGCAAGTCCATTATTTTGCATGCATGCTTTAATTAGTCATCACACATTTCCTATCATACTTTCAAAGTTCATTACTAAGTCCTTTCTTGTGGAATTCACCCTTATAACACTAAATCAATCATCATAAAATGTCATACATGAGCACACACATATTATAGGCATCAAAATAAATTTTTAATTATTTTTATGCCTCGGTTTTGTGGTCCCGAGACCACCTTCCGACTAGGGTCAATTTTGGGCTGTCACAAGCAATATCTGGCATCATTTTGTCAATTTCAGGCTAAAACCCTCTACTCATAGCACAACAATACCCCTCGATAGAATGTGTCTGATACATTTGTAATGCGTAGGTTTGTGCAAGTGTACACAGTCGTTATCAAGTAATAAGTAAGTATTGAGTTATCGTCTCCACAGGGATTGTATTTGTGCTAAGTCACTTAATTTGTAAAATTATATTAGCAATTTGGTAAATAAAAATACAATATAGTTGAGAAGTGATGATTAAAATATATTAAACTAAATGCAATGATCCCTAATGCAAATTACCCAAAGTATGAAAATTATATGAATGGAATAGATTTTAGCAAAATTAAACACAATTTGCAACAATTATAGCATAAATAAACTAGGATGCTTAATAACATTCGAAAAAACATTCCATAGCAACTCGATCTTTTATGAGTTTGGAAACCACATTAGGTCCTTTCAAAATCCTTTACTTAGTAAATACGCATTTTATTGATCCTTATTTACTAAGGGTTTCTTAGCATTCGTGTGAGGTAATAGGGACGTGTTAGGTTTGAAACAATTTAATCACACAAATCTATAAACTATGCAGATAACTGAGCTTGGTTAGAGTTGTTATGCAACCTACAATTTAATCGAGTTAGGATCTAAATTGAGCATGCACATTTTAATTATGTGTCCATTAGCTGTCGTCTAGTTAGGATCGCTCAGCTAATTCAGTTGCATTTCAATCACGTATGAACGAAATATAGACTTGATTTTAATTGAAAACATGATCGATTGAGGCACAAACATTATAAGCATGAATCAAATAAATATTATTTAATCAAAGCAATCATCATAGCTTAAATAAAATTAAGCTAACATTGTTGTAAACAAGAACAAAGAACACATAGCAAACATTTTTAGATTAAATTAAAGAAAGAAAAGATTAAACCCAAATTAAAGTGGCTGTCACCCAAGACTCTGACTGATTAGGCTCCTTCGCTTCTTTACTTTGCTCTTTTGCTGATGGCCCTCCAAGGTGGCCGACCAAGGGCTCTTTAAGAGGCTTAATTGCTAAAATATCTATGAAGAGATGATTCTAGGCGTGGGGAATAGAAAAGGCTAAGAGAATTTGGAGAGAAGAGAGAATGATGAATGATGAGGGATTGATAAACAATAATTTATACATATTTTTACCCCATGTTTAATGCATTTTATGGATGATTTCCTATTAGAATTGGTGAATTCGATGCTCCTAAGCTTTAATTTCATGTTTTATACTTAGGAGAACCTAAGAGAGTGAAGTGAACGAGAAACAGGCCAAAACCAGAGAAAACGGGCAAAAGTACGAAATCAACACAGCCTGGACCTCCTCACACGAGCAGACCACACGGCCGTGTCAATTTGCCAGGCTCGAGCACGGCCTGAAGTAATCGCACACGGGCATGTTACACGGGCATGTCCCTGTCGAGCCCAAGTTGAGTCCAATTCGGAAAAGGCTAATTTTGAGGGCTCTTAGGCATTCCAAAGCCTATAAAAACACCCAAGAGGGGGAAGAAAAGGGAGACACAGAATAGGGAGTAAGGAATTACTCTAAGAAAGCCGATTGATCCATCTTAGAAGCCGAATTCACCATCAAGACTGAATATCTCCCCTCAATTTCCCCTTCAGGAGTTTTGGGTTTTCTTTATGTTTTGTATTCTTTATTATTCTAAGATGTTTTCTTATTTAGTTATGAACTAAAACCTCTAAATACCTAAGGGGAATGAAACCTAAGACGAATCTTGTTATTATTTTCTGAATTGTATGATAAATATTTAACTTGTTCTTAATTATGTGTTCTTAATTCTTGTTTTGATTTCTCAGGATATTGATTCAAGATAAACTCTTATTTAGAGGAGGAATAGACCCTGTCTAAAAGTACATTTGTCATAATTAAGCGGAGTTGATTGCGCGCCTAGACATAGGGTGACAATATTTTGCTGGATTAGGGTGAAACCTAATAAGGGGATCCATAGATCAAGTTAATGCAACCCTATGGTGTTAATTAGAGAAAAGTCTCAATTATTCAATTTAGGGATTAGACGTTATTAGTCTTGAATAGGGATAATAACATAACTTAGGGATCTGTACGGAACAAGTTAAATGAATAAATCGTCCAATTCGGAGTCAGAATAACAAGTACAGTCTAGGTGGATTTTCCTTAGGTATTGTCTTAATTCAATCGATTTTCCCAAAAGCAATTCCCCAATTCTATTCTCTGTGAATTCTTAGTTTAGATAATTAGTTAGTTAAAACAAAAACCTCTTTATTCTTAGGCTAGATAATAAAAAGACAGTTATTACTTGTACTTTTAGTTCCTTTGGGTTCGACAACACGGTCTTGCTAAAACTATACTACTGTTCGATATGTGACAACCCAAAATTGACCCTAGTCGGAAGGTGGTCTCGGGACCACAAAACCGAGGCATAAAAATAATTAAAAATTTATTTTGATGCCTATAATATGTGTGTGCTCATGTATGACATTTTATGATGATTGATTTAGTGTTATAAGGGTGAATTCCACAAGAAAGGACTTAGTAATGAACTTTGAAAGTATGATAGGAAATGTGTGATGACTAATTAAAGCATGCATGCAAAATAATGGACTTGCATGTCAAATTCCCCTTTTATAGGTGGTGGCGGCCATGACAAGGAGGATGGGCTAAACATGTCATGAAACATGTTTTGTTGGTGCATTAGGGTGAAATAATAAACAAAGGTGTATGGGTGATAAAAAATGAAAAAAATGTGTGTGAGTGTGGTAATCCCCCATTGCCGTGAGTTGTAGAGAAGGAAAGAAAAAATTTTGTTCATCCTTTCTTTGAGCCAAAACTAAGGAAGAAGGAGGATTTTGCTTCATGCTTGGTTTGGAAGAGATCTAGAAGGAGATTTGGCTAAGTTTGCATCAAGATTAAGGTATGTATGAGGTTGTGTTAGGAGTTTCATGCATGTTTTGGTTGCTAACTTGATGTGCATGTTAGCCATGGCTCAAATCTTTGTTAAGCCATGGAAATGGTATTTGGCCAAAGTTGTTATGGTGATAAAGCCATTGCATGCTAAGTGTGAAGCTTGATGATGATGCATGCAATGATGGATTGTCTACTCTTGAGTAAGATTTTGAGCTTTCTTTTGTTTTATCATGATTGAAGTTGAAAAGGAGCATGATTGTCATATTCGCCATGATGCATTCATGAGCATGGTTCATGCTTCTTGCATGTTAGTTAAAATTTGTGTTTTGGATGGCTATGGACACCTTGAAATTCGCCATGCTCATATATGTATATATATGTTTGCACATGATGTTTTGGTTATGAAGGAAGTGATGAATAAGTTTGTTTAAAGAATAAGATGTTGAAGAATAATTGTGAAATTGTAAGCACATTGACCTAGCACACATATGAGTGCTTGATGCTATATTGTAAGTTTTGAGCTACAATATGCAAAGCATTAACTAGTAAAATGCATGCTGTTTTTGTGTGGTATTAAGTGCATAATTGGCCTCAACATGGACAAGTATATTCGGCCTTGGGTAGCCTATTGAAGGCCTTAGCTTTTCCTTGATGCTCGAATAAATTGTATTGAATTGCTTGATGTAGTATAAAATGTGCATGACCATTGTGTATTCAAGCTAAAGGGTGGCCATATGACCATTTAAATTCCTTGTCATATTCGCCATAAGCTAGCACAATGAGGTTTTGATAAATTGAATTTGTTTGAATTAGCTCAAGAGCTAAGAGGGCCACAATTGGACAAGGGGAAGGAAAAAGTAATCGAATAGCCGTAAAAGCCGTTCGACAACATCCGAGGTAAGTCCACAAGAAGTGACCCTACTTGAATTATGTGAAATAAAGTATGGATGTGTATTGATTATTGATTATGTATGCATGAGTATTTGAATTCTACCCGGGCTAAGTCCCGAAGGCGAATATGCTTGTGACTATAATTGCGTTTGAGCCTTAGTAACGAAAATAAATATGTATGTCCAATGATTATTGATGTATGTGTGCATGAGAAATTGAATGATATCCGGGCTAAGCCCAAGACAATTATGCTGGAAATTATAACCGGTTAAGACCAAGGCAATTGTGCTAGTGGCTACATCCGGGCTAAGACCAAGGCATTCGTATGAAGTCATTCTATCCGGCTAAGACCAAGGCATTTGTGCAAATCGTGATATCCGGGTTAAGTCCCGTGAGGCCTTGGTGCGGGTTACCATAACCGGGCTATGTCCCAAGGCGATTGATCGAGTAGCGACATCCGGTTAAACTCGAAGGTATGTGATTTGAAAATTATAAGCTTGCTGGAAAATTTCAGCTAATGCACTTGTGAAATTTCCCAATGACAAGGTAAGTGCGGTGTGTGCTTTTGCGCTAGGAGTAAGAGCGTGTGAATATCCGCTCCTATGATGGAACGAGTTATCGGCCTTAATGAAGCCGTTATTTGTGTATGAACATAAGAGTTGGGATGGTGAAGTAAGTATGATTATGTGAATGTGCATTAATGAAATGATGCATTTAACTATGTGAATGTATTGCTGTAATTAGAGTTGATTATATTCCTTGAGACTTACTAAGCATAAAATGCTTACTCATTGCTTTGGCTCTCGGTTTTCTAGATTTCGCTCGATAGCAATCGGATTCGGGATCGTTGAAGTCGAAGTCATCCACACTATCAAGCCCCTATTTTGGTATAAATTCTTGGTTGAACTTGAAATGGCATGTATAGGACTACCCTTGTTGGTTTAAATATGTTATGATGTATATGTGTACGGCCATGCGAAAATGGCTCGTAATAGTGAAGTATCAACTTAAACTATTTGCGGTTTGTATATATATATATGGTGTCATGATGTGACTATGAATTGAAATGGGAATGTTGGTCACATGATCAGCCATTGGCATGGTTAAAATGATCATATGTGGACCTATGTAAGGCAAGACTAGTTGGTTCATGGAGACTACAAAATAGGTAAGACCTACCTTAAAAATAGATGCTGCCAGCTGCAGTAACGTGAATGTGAAAAATCACCAAAATTTGTAGGAATGGTATTAAATAGTGAATCAGCTATGTAAATGAACATTAATGAGTCTATTTTCATATGGAAGAAACGAAATGGTCATAGGAGTTACATGTTAGGAGATATTAAAGCTATTGTGAGATAGGGCCAGGACGGTTTCTGGGTTCCCTGTCGCAACTTTAAAAATTTACTACAAATTATCCAGAAAGAATTAGGAGACATACCTTATATGTACAGATTCCATTTTGAGCCTAGTTTCATTAGAAACAAACGGCACCAGCATTAAAGCCCTGTACAGAGAGATATTCAAGTTATACCGCGCGAAGGTCAGAGCAGTCGATCCCTGTAACATGGGTGACTTTAACTAATAAACTGTACCAATTGGCCCGACCAAAAATTCTAGAAATAAATCCATGGATGGATATATGAGTCTAAATTCAGGGAAAATTTACGAAACCAGTTTCCGAGTTTTGAAACTCGAGATACGATTTTTAAGGCGACAGTGACGCAGTTTTTCCAGCCTGACTGGAAATGTCCAATGGATGGGCAAAACAAGTGAACTTGGCTTGCTAACCCCTCGTCTCCGACACCGGCGATGGTCTCGGGTTTGGGGTGTTACACGATAGGTACACTTGCTTACTTCGCGATAATAGTTAGTTTCAAGAACGATAAATTATAAATATTTAAAACCTATCACGAAATAACGCGATCAAGTTTTTGGCGCCATTGCCGGGGAACTAAAATATTAGGAACACTCAATTTTTATTACTTTAGCCATTTATTTTTCTTGCAATCTAATTTCATTTTTAATTTTATTCTAATTTACTAATTTTCTTTTTCTTTCTTCTGACAGGTTTTTATAGTTTATGACTAGAAGAAACCCATCAGGACCACTACTTTTTGATGATAAAATCGATTGCACAGTCTGCAGAAACCAAAGAGAAATAAGGCGAAGCCTAAGATACACAGAGAACGAGCAAGAAGATGATACTCAACCTCCAACCGAAGAGATGGCTGAAAACCAAGACAATTAGCTACCTCCTGCAATTTCAGTTAATCAAAATCCTGCTTCGTGCATTATGTATGATTATGCTAATCCTTCTTTAACAGGAGCCGAATTGAGCATAGTTAGACCTGCTGTAGCTGCAAATACTTTTGAACTAAAGCCTAACACTATTCAAATGATACAGGAATTTGTTCAGTTTGATGGTTTTTAGGATGAGGATCCCAACGCTCATTTATCCAACTTCTTAGAACTATGCGATACATTTAAAATTAATGGTGTTTCTGATGATGCCATTCGTCTTCGGTTATTCCCTTCTTCATTGAGGAACAAAGTAAACAGTGGTTGAACTCATTACCACGAGGGTCAATCACTACTTGGGAACAAATGACTGAAAATTTTCTATTAAAATATTTTTCACCGGCTAAAACGGCTAAATTACGTAATGATATCTCTTCTTTTGTGCAGATGGATTTAGAAACACTCTATGATGCGTGAGAGAGATACAAATACCTTTTGAGAAGGTGCCCTCACCATGGGTTACCACTTTGGCTTCAGGTTCAAACATTCCATAATGGCCTGAATCCTTCGACTCGACAAATGGTTGACACAGCTGCTGGCAGAACCATCAATAATAAAACACCTGAAGATGCGTATGAGTTTATAGAGGAGATGTCATTGAATAACTATCAGTGGCAAGTCATGAGGACAAAGCCAACGAAAACAACCTATGTTTATAATGTCGATTCGGTCACCATGCTTTCTAATCAGGTAGAACTCTTGAATAAAAAGACTGATGGTTTGCTTAGTTCCTCACAGGTTCACCCAGTAATGCAATGCGAAGCAAGTGGAGGTGGAACAAGCCATTCGGAATACCAACCTTATGGCCACAACATCAATAACGAGCAATTAAATTACATGGGTAATAATCCTCGACCTCAAAACAATCCATATAGTAACACTTACAATGCAGGTTGGAGGAAGCACCCCAATTTCTCGTGGGGCAGTCAAGGAAGTCAAAGACCACAACCACCTCTGGGCTACCAATAGCCACCATATCAACAGGAAAAGAAGCCGAACCTTGAAGAGATGCTCACAAAGTTTATCTCGGTGTCATAAACCAGTTTCCAGAACACCAAAATAGCACTTAAAAATCAGCAAGCGTTGATCCAAGGGCTCGAAACTCAGATAGGCCAGCTTTCCAAACTAATCTCCGAACGACCACAAGGAAGCTTGCCAAGTAATACTGAACCTAACCCAAGGGAACAGCTCAACGCGATTAACGTTTAAGATGAAGAAGGATTTGTTGAGCCTGAGCCAGAACTGAGGCAAGAAACTGTGGTAAGCAAAGGTCAAGGTAAGGTAGATCACAATGAAAACAAATCAGTGAATGTCAAAAATAAACCTCGTGTGCCATACCCCAATGCGACAAGGAAAGACCGCTCAAATGAACAATTTGGTAAATTCCTTAAACTCTTAAAAAAATTACATATTAACTTACCGTTTATTGAAGCTCTATCACATATGCCAAACGCAATGAAATTTTTAAAGGAGCTTTTAGCAAATAAGTGGAAGATGGATGAGGCATCGCATGTTAAGCTAAACACAGTTTGCTCAGCTATTCTCTAGAATAAACTACCCAACAAACTTAAAGATCCAGGGAGTTTTACAATTCCTTACTTAATTGGTAGTTTAGATGTTAATAATGCATTAGCTAATTTGGGGGCTAGTATTAACGTCATGCCTTACAAAATGTTCAAACAATTAGGTCACGGGGAACCCAAATAGACTAGGATGAGCATCCAATTAGCAGATAAAACTATAAGATTTCCTAGGGGTATTATTGAAGATGTGCTAGTTAAAATCGATAAATTTATATTTCCCATTGACTTCATTGTTCTAAACATAGAAGAGGATAGCAACACTCCTTTAATTCTAGGAAGGCCCTTTTTAGCAACTGATAAAACAATTATTGATTTTGGCATGGGTGAACTCACACTTCGTGTGGGAGACGAAACAATCACTCTTCAAGCTCGCAATTCTGGCAACGCATCGAAAATTGAAGGTGATCGTTTAGTCCATTCTATTAAAACTGACAATATGGTACAACCTACTTTGCAGGAAATGAGTCTAAAGGAAGCACATGAGTCATTCGTAAGCAATAGTAGAGGACCCATTCATGAAGATCGAAGTCTACAAATTGAGGAGCTAGATGAATGGCTGATGCATAAACTGAGAATACCTGACAAACCGAATCTTTGATAGAACAAGCTTAATCCCTTCCCAAATCAACTTAAGGTTGGAGATAGAGTCTTATTAGATTCCATAGATCCCCACATTGTCGTTACCACATCAAATGAAGAAATCCCTCTTACGGTACTTAGCATTTTCCCATTCGGTACGGTCGATGTGAGTCATCCCAAGTTTGGCACTTTTAAGGTAAACAACACCCATTTAAAACCTTACTTTGATGAGATTAATAGCAGGAATGAGCAGTATAAACTCCTCAAACCACCATGATCATTCAACGGAGAGGTAAGTCGAGCTTAGACTATAAATAAGTGCTTCTTGGGAGGTAACCTGAGCACTAACTGTATCAACTTCTTTAAAATTTAGTCTTCAACATCTAACTTACTAACGGAGCTCTTGAATATAGGTTTTCCATAGGGACACGGCCAAGAGCACGGGCATACTTAGGGCCGTGTGAAAACAGGACAATAATTTTTCCCAAACACAAGCTGCGATAAAATGCCACGGCCGTGTGACATGGCCATGGTCAAACCTCCCAAAACAACACGGGGGTGAGACACGCCCGTGTGGAAGAACCGTGGGTGAACCTGTTAAAACAGCACGGGCATGCAACACGCCATTGTCTAGCACCCGTGGTCGAGCTTGTTAGATTGACACGGGCGTGGGTCTGAATACACGGGCGTGGGAGAAGCGAATAACTTCAGACACAGCTGTGCGACACGACCGTGTGTACCAAGACGCCCAAGGAACACAGGCGTGTACTAAATGTCAGACGTGCCCAAATTCAAAATTCACGAATCACACAGGCTAAAATTGGGGACCACGGGAGTGTTCCCTGGCTGTGTGCCCCAAAATCTATAAATACCCTACAGTATTCATTGTCTTCCCTACTCAAAAACCCTAACCTTAGCCACTGCAATTCCACATGGCCTCCTTGCCATGCCCGTGCGCCGCCTCCAACTCCGTTTTTAACGCCCATTCTCCTCTTTCTAGCGTTTGTTCACTCTTTTCTTGTTTATTCTTACTAATTTCTAGGGCTATTTATCATAATAATATGAAATTTTTCATGTTCCTTTCTTATTTTTATCAGACAAATGTTATATCTAAAATAGTTATTACCTTTTTCATGCTAAAATTCTTACTCATTATATGATTTCTCTACTTTATTTGATTAGTTAGAAGTAAATATTCATGATTAGAACAATATATATACTCATGCCTTTAGTGTTAACATTTAATCCGTCACAGATATTGCATTCCATGAAATTTGTTGCCAGTTTTTATGCCATACAATTGATTGCTTTGAATGACTTGTTAGTCTTAGTAGTTGCTAACATTATGATTGTTATTTACAAATCATCTTCATTTTACTTTAATCATTCCTCAAAATGAATTAATAGTTTTTGATCGCAGGTACCATGTTGTCTTCACGAGGAAAGAAAACCGCCATACCTCCTTCTAAGAAATGGAAGGAAGCGTCATCTTCCACGGGTCCAACCACGAAAATTCGTCACCCTCTCCCAAGAAGAGCTTTTCCAAATACTTCGGGCTTGACCTTTCATTGCAAGCCACTGCATCGACTGGGCTGCCATAGAACAAGTTCAGTTGGCTTATGCGATTCGGGCCCTCCTAACCACTGACCCTTGGGAGCTATTCTTTGGGATCATCAAACCAACATACCTCGAACTCACAATAGAACTATGCTTAACGTTTCATCTTCAGACCGTAATGGCAAATTACAATGATCCTGGCACGGTCCAGTTTCGCCTAGGTAGGTTGGTCTGCCAGCTAAGTGTCCCAGAGTTCGGTGTTGCACTGGGCTTATATACGGAGGAGTTCAAGGAGGAGAATGAACTACATGCTCTCACTCGCCACAAACATTTCTCTCCCTCGAAGTGCTGGCACACTTTGGCCCCTGGCACAGCCTCTTACAATCCTAGCCGCTCCTAGGTATCAGTTCTCCCACCATCTCTGAGGTACCTATACGCCATTTTGGCTCGCACGATTATAGGGAGGTGAGAGAGCACTAGCATCGTCAACACTCACAACGCCTACTTCTTGTGGTGTATGTCGAACGGGTAGGTCATCGACCTCGCCTATTTCATCACCCTCGCGATTCACCACTAGACGGAGCAGCATAGGAAGGAGGTCATCTCCATTGGCCCCTATGTTGCTCAGTTGGCTCGACACTTCGGGCTTCTCAGCACCGCGGCCCAAGAATCATCCCTTACCCTCATCAGCCAAATGTCTCGACAAGGCATCTTGAGCATGCTTAGCATGAGGATGATCGAGAGGCACTGAGGAACCTACCCTCCATAATATCGTCTCACCCAATCTGTCGAGGAGGAAGCCTACGAGGACATTCCTGATGATGTCCCTCCGCAGCACGATGACCCACCAACTCAGCCACCACCACCCTCTCGTCCAGTTCATGCGGCGACTTCATATACTGACATTTCTGAGTGCATTACTAGATTCGAGCAGTAGTGTTTTCAACGATTTGACAACATTGATGCTACTCTAAAGCAAATTTGTCAGCACCTCCACATCTCATTGCCAGACCCACCTCATGAACCATCCAAAGATGAAGATGTTTAAAAACATTTTTTTTTTATTTTATGTTTTTAATTTTTATTAAAACTACTTTTTATTTTAATTATTAGATTTTATAATTTTATTTTTAATTATCAATTTCGGTTATTTCTTTATGAGTAATTATTCTTCCTAATATCCCCTAAAAAGTTCTTGATTTTATCATAGTTATATAGAGCTCTTAAGCTCATCATCGCATAGGAACTAACAATTCCACTGGGAAAGATTCTTCACGACTGCCATGTCCTAATCGACCACAACCATAGCTACCACTAGATATAATATTCTTTTGGCACAGGACTTATGGACTAATGAACCTCTATGACTGCCAGAGTATCCTCCTTGACTCTCGAACTGATCACTCTCCAAAACTCTAATTCGAGGAATTCATCATACAGGAAGTTTCACTTCTCTCCCGATCTTATTTTTATACTATAATATCTATCTTTGTACATTGAGGGCAATGTACATCTTAAGTGTGTGAGGGTATTTTTTTCATTATCAAAAAAATCCCTCAACGGCTACCTTGTTCTCTTAAAAAGCTCTCATATCGTATTTAGGATAAATTTTGATTGATTTATGATTTTGATTGACATATCTTGAATTAAAACATATGCATTTATGCATTGATTGTTTAAACTTTAAGACATTAGAGAATCAAGCATGATAAGTTGATTCTTAAGAATTTAAAATCTTAGGTTGTTTCCCCAAATTTTAGGTATTACTTTGAGTTGGAATTCACAAGTTTTAAACATCAAAAAGCCATAATTTTTGTGAGATTTTTTATCCTTTTGACCATCTATTAATTCTTTCATGCTCACTTTTATTATTGCTTTGAGTGCGTCAGTATTGAACTGTTATTCTAGAACTTGCTTGATTATGCATGTCGAGACCACACCATTTGATTTGATATGTCAAAATGATTAAGGCACTTAGGATTAACCCACTTATGGCATGAAAAGCCTACCTCCACGATTAACCCCTAGTAAACCCCCTTGAGCCTAACAAGCCATTTCTTGTATTACCCTTAATATTAACCCTTAACCAATTATTGTTGAAATCCCCTAAATTAATCCCTATTTTTGTTGAGATTTGAGTTGAATAAATTGCTTAGCTATGTCTTGTTCTTAATAGTTAGTCTACGTTATTTAACTTGTTCTTAAAAGAAAAAAAAAACTATGTATACACATTAGTAATTCCATATTCTGAGAAGAAGCTTTGTTGTACGCAAGTGATATTAACTCTTTTTCTAGTTAGGCAATTTTTCAATTCGATCTCGATTCTAACCCTTTCTTTCAGCTTATGACCACACCCCTTCACCAAGCCTTATTACAACCCTCTAAAGACCTTTTGATTCATGTATCATCTTAAATTATAGTGGTGGAGAATTGATTTTCATGCAAGCCTATGGTAAAGACTTTTCATTATTTACTATTGAGTGCTTCATTTATTGTCCTTAAACACCTTGAGTGATTTGAGTGAATCTTTAGTGAGAACATGAAACCCTATGATATTCTGAATCAAAGGTAATTACTTAGATGAAGGGAGACAACTATGTTTGCATGATTAAATACTCAACTTGGAATGTTTGAAACTTTTATGTTCTTTTAGTTGAATTCTCAATGTATGATTACCTATGAATTATTTTGAGATATTATCGATAGAAATTATAAGTTGAGAAGAATTTAATTTGATTATGAGTTGAGAATTTTGCTTGAGGACAAGCAAATGCTTAAGTGTAGGGGTATTTGATAAATCGTAATTTATACATATTTTTACCCCATGCTTAACGCATTTTATGGATGATTTCCTGTTAGAATTGGTGAATTCGATGCTCCTAATTCTTTAATTTCATGTTTTATACTTAGGAGAGCATAGGAGAGTGAAAGGAACGAGAAACGGGCCAAAATCGGAGAAAATGGGCCAAAGTATGAAATCAACACGGCCTGGACCTCCTCACACGGGCAGACCACACGGCCGTGTCAATTTGGCTGGCTCGAGCACAGCCTGAAGTAATCGTACACGGGCATGTCCCACGAGCATGTCCCTGCGAGCCCAAGTTGAGTCCAATTCGGAAAAGGCTAATTTTGAGGGCTCTTAGGCATTCCAAAGCCTATAAAAACACCCTAAAGGAGGAAGAAAATGGAGGCACATAATAGGGAGTAAGGAATTACTCCAAGAAACCCGATTGATCCATCTCAGAAGTCGGATTCACCATCAAGACTGAAGATCTCCCCTTAATTTTCCCTTCAGGAGTTTCAGGTTTTCTTTATGTTTTGTATTCTTTATTATTCTAAGATGTTTTCTTATTTAGTTATGAACTAAACCCCTAACTACCTAAGGGGAATGAAACCTAAGATGAATCTTGTTATTATTTTCTGAATTGTATGATAAATATTTAACTTGTTCCTAATTATGTGTTCTTAATTCTTGTTTTGATATCTCGGGATACTGATTCAAGATAAGATCTTATTCAAAGGAGGAATAGACCCTGTCTAAGAGTACATTTGTCATAATTAAGCGGAGTTGATTACGCGCCTAGACATAGGGTGACAAGATTTTACCGGATTAGGGTTAAACCTAATAAGGGGATCCGTAGATCGAGTTAATGCAACCCTAAGGTGTTAATTAGAGAAAAGTCTCAATTATTCAATCTACGGATTAGACGTTATTAGTCTTGAATAGGGATAATAACATAACTTAGGGATCTGTACGGAACAAGTTAAATGAATAAATCGTCCGATTCGGAGTCAGAATAACAAGTACAGACTAGGTGGATTTTTCCTTAGGTATTGTCTTAATTCAATCGATTTTCCCAAAAGCAATTCCCCAATTCTATTCTCTGTGAATTCTTAGTTTAGATAATTAGTTGGTTAAAACAAAAACCTCTTTATTCTTAGGCTAGATAATAAAAAGACAGTCATTACTGGTACTTTTAGTTCCTTTGGGTTTGATAATCCAATCTTGCTAAAACTATACTACTGTTCGATAGGTACACTTGCCTACATCGCGATAATAGCTAGTTTCAAGAATGATTAATTATAAATATTTAAAACCTATCATGAAATAACGTGATCAAGGATTATGAATGAGGGAATAAAGGGGTCATATTTGTAGGTGAAGAGAGGAGGATAGTTTGCTAAAAATAGGAGGTTTCATCTCTTCTAGCATCTTCAAAGGGTGGTCGGCCATGAATTGAGGAAATTGAGCTAATTTTTGCTTGATTTTTTCTCAATTTAAGTGCCACAACAACTCAGGACTGAGACTAGGTCAAGTGCAAATATTTAGATAAATCTCTAATTTCTTCAACATTGCAAGGACCTTGTGCAATTAAACCAAAAAGTGGTTTATGTGGACAACCAAGTGTAGCCAAAAATTGGGTTGACTTGCTCTCCAATTTGGACGGTTTTATAATCCATCAAAGCTATTAGACCTGTCCAAAATAAATCAACAAATTAGAGGACTAAAGAATAAAATTTATCCAATTTAATTAATTAATTAAAATCCAAATTATTAATGAAATATTTTAAAATGAATTATTAAATATGATTTTATATTTTATTATTTAATTTAATCATGCATGGCCCATTTTATGTCTTAAAAATATAATATGTTCAAATTAATATAAATTAAGCCATTTATTGCATGAAAACTATATAATAAAGCATAAAATTACATTTTAATATTTTCTATGTGCTATTTTCATATTTTCACATATTTCATCAATTTATTAAACAATTACTTAATTTTAACAACGAATTTAAGTAAAAAAGGTGATAAATTACATAGGAGAAATCCTATATATTTTTCAATTTACACACCTCTAAACTTAAATCGTTGCTAGTCCCGAGAAATGTTTATGCATAGCAAAAGGTTTTGTTAAAGCAAAATTGCTAATTGTGTAAGCAGCATCAATCTTTGTCCCATAATCATGCATTAGTAACTTCATGCTCATCGATCTTCTTTATTAATAAGTAATTCATATGCAAACATTTTGAGAATTTTATACTAAGTTTCAAAATATACCAATATGAATCATAGTTTGTATGTATGTCACAGCCATAGATAACATTCTTCATTCAACATAATTTCTTATCAATTAAGCAAACAATCATAAGGCTTATTTATGATCTTCATATGTTGAAATTAGGACTTCCTCTCCACTAATGTAGGTGACATAATCATCAAATCAATAGGTCTTTTATAAGGTTGTAATGGGGCTCGGTTAAAGAGAGGGATTTTAAGAGATGAGATATTTCGGTTTCAAAATCTTAACCTTTAACTTTGTCTTGGTTTTCTTGTAATACAATCTTTTTCTTTAAGTGAACCTTTAGAACACCGTCAAACTTATTTTGAACTCAAGCTCATACATTTTTTCTTTTTGGAGATTGAGCAAACTTCGGTCTTTTTTTTTAAGCATGAGCACATACATCTTTTTGAAAATTTCCTCAAATGTTGATTACCAAGACAACTTTAGTTAAGATGGTTGCACAAAATTAGGATAAATTTAAAAGATGGTAATGTGGCTTATAATGTAGGTTCATTGTAATAAATAGCCTTTTAAGCTCAAAATTACAGTTTCAAGGGTCTAATATCATAGAGTTGGCTTGAAAAGGCTCAAACAATCCAAAGAAATAATGCCTATATCATTTTAGATTTTTATGTCCCCTAGGATTTCGCCTCAGGAAAGTTACTAAGTCAATTCTAAAGATATAAACCTTCATGCATGTCTAATCTCAAAAGAAACTAAGTTTTCAAGGCAAACATTACTAAGGCTAAGATCATACAAGCATTCCATTCGTCATGATAACATACTTTCACTCAGATAAAATCATCATTCATACTTGCATAGAAACTATCTCAATAACAAAAAATGTCTCTAAACATTCATTTATTAAAACATACTTATGAAAGAAATTATTGAAACATACTTGAAAATTAAAAAATTTGAGCAATTTATTTGCCTTACCCCCTTTAAAAAGAAGCAATGTCCTTATTGCCAGAACAAAGTAATGAATGAAAACTAAACACCAAGTAGGGTTGTAAAGAAAGAGAGATGAGTCATTAAGACTACTTAAATACCAAGTCTTTCCTAATAATCCAATCCTAGACATGTCCATTCCCATTACCACATCACTTAGTCTTTTTCTTTCTAAAGAAGTGTTAAGTTTATTCATGTTTGTTATGTTTTTATTCTGGAGAAATTAAATCCTAATTATGAAAGAAATAAATTCCTAAAGACCTAAAAATAATTAAATAAATAAAAAGACAAGAATCCCCCATTTTATTTCTCTGACTCATTCCCCTTGTCTTCTTTAGCTCCATCTTCGCTTGCATCGTAATATCCTCCATCTATGTCTCAAAGATAGCATCTGGGAACTTAGGAACAAAAGTATTAGAGATATTCTTAAAAGAATTTTGAATTGAGTCATCTCTAATTTTTTCATATTTCCAGTAAGTTTGTTGTTGATTGTGCATGAACTTGCACATATCCATCAAAATTGACAAGTCTGATTTCTTTGAAGCACTTGCATAAGTCGGCATAGGAGTTGTACGTTCAGGTTCAACACTTAGCCTGACTAGTTCTTCCGGCTCAACCCTTGGTTCAGGGTTTTTAGATCCTTCAACTGGTTTAGGACTATTTGGTTCATTGTCAGATTCTTCCTCTTCAGTGTCTGTAACTAAATTAGCTTCAGCCTCAGTTCCATCTGTTGACTTCTTGGTATCTGGCTCAGTTGGCTCTTCTAGCTCGCCTTGATTCAACTCATGCACCTTCTCTACTAACCTTTCAAGATCATAATTTGTAATGCATCCTTAAACATATCGCCCCTTCAGATTCAATTGTGTTTTCACATGGGTCCTTAAACAAAGTGAAGTGATTAATGATGGGAAATAAGCTGTAACACCCCTTACCAGTGTCCGACGCAGGGACAGGGTACGAGGCATTATCAGACTTAAACATAAGCATTCATACAAAATCGGGTCATAAAATTTCATCCAATTTAAAACCATTCATGCATATACATATTCTCCCTTATACGAGCCTACAAGGCCCAAAACATACATTAGGGGTGTTTCGGGACTAAACCGAGAACTTTTGGAACTTTTACAACACTTAGAAAAATTTTCATACTTTAGAGAGTCACACGTTCGTGTAGGTAGGCCGTGTGATCACACATGCCCATCTGGCTTGGGTCATGCCTGTGCCCTCAGGCTATGTAGCTCTCCATTTATGACGTCATGTGCAAAATGAGGTTACACGGCCTAGACACACGCCCGTGTGTCTATCCGTGTGGACAAATACAAGGCTATTTTCCTAGCCATTTTGCCACCTTCACTTGCATACATTCACACAACATGACATGACACAATTCATGGCATATAAATGCCTTCAAAACAACTACCATCAAGCGATAACATATCATTTTCACACCATCATCTAGCATGCATTATAACATCATGCCTTACCAAATCACTTCATGCTAAATTCACATTCAAAAAGCATTAACATATGAATAAATTCATATCCATTATATATCAAGAAAATATAAACCACATCATAAAACATTGACATATGCACATGCATAATTGTATGGAGCTTACAACCAATTAGCCAATATAAGCCCATTTGCATGGCTGCAAATTACATCCAACCTTTACCCATCACAAGCTAATACATTTAGCCAAATCATAATGACTCATACACCAAATAACCAAGTCCCTATACATGCCATAAACTCAAAGGGGTTTGCATTCACTTATACCCAACATGATAGCTTGATAGTGTGATAGTATCTCCGGCAATATCCAACTCGAGCTAGCATACACCCCTCGACTCCAAAAATGGCAAAGAGGGACCTAACCATCATTTACTCGTTTTCCCTCGTCCTAGACCCGAATCTCATTTTCCTTGATAATCGAGCTTGAAAGCTTGAAAAACCCTAGCCATGGTTTTTTCTTGTGAAATTTGGCCATGGTGCTGAAGATGGACAAAATTTGGCTTTTAATTTTGTTTTTAATTCATTTTAATTACTAAATGACCAAAATGCCCCTAACTTAAAAATATTCTATTTCACCTATTTCATGTCCATTTTTGTCCAACAAATTATCCAATGGTCTAATTACCATTTAAGGACCTTCAATTTAAAAATTCATAACAAGTGGGCACCTCTAGCATATAGAACTCAACTTTTGCACTTTTTATAATTTAGTCCTTTTCACTAAATTGACTACCCAAACCTTAAAATTTTCGAACGAAATTTTCCATAAAAATGTAGACCATAAAAATATAATAAAAACACAATTTTCTACGTCAGATTTGTGGTCCCAAAACCACTGTCCCGACTAGACCCAAAATCTAGCTATTACAATTCTCCCCTTTAGGGATTTTCGTCCCCGAAAATCTTACCAAGAAAGAGGTTTGGCATCTTTTCTCGAAATTTCCTGAAGCTCATCAAATAATCCTCTTCAAGGCGATTCTTTCAGAAACACCTTGTCATCGATCTAAAATATAATATCTTTAAGTTTCAAATCTGTATAACTTTTATGTCAATCTAGAACTATTTTCAACTTTCACGAATTGCTTTCACCTTTTTATTAAAATCACAATTCAACTTAGCCTTGTGTTTTGGTTTTTCTGTAGTTTTTTCCATAGCCATGATATAACCCTCAGACTTCTATCTGAAAATAACAGAGCTTGACACTTTATGGAAGTTAACTGCCCCAGAAACATATAACTCGGCCAACTCTAATAAATAAGAAATCCGTACGTACTGAAGTAATTATGTGAATTCCGTTAAACGCTCGACAACAACCCAACTAGCATCTCTTTTATTTTGGAGATGAGGGAATCCCGATATGAAATTTATAATAACCCTATCTTATTATCATTTCAATATCATCACTGACAGTATAAATCCTAAATACACTTGACATTCGACTTTATCCTGTTGACAAATCAACATCTGAACACAAAGTCAAAAATACTGGGTTTCATATCTCTATATTAGAACATTTACTTCAAATCACTATACTTTTTATTACTCTTTGGATGAACAGTCAAGATACTTCTATAAGCTCTGTACAAAATTCTCTGCATAAGTCATGAGTTCCTCGATATGTAAATTCTATCTCAGAATAATAATAATAGTAATCAGATTTGACTTGAAATTCAGAATCAAAAGCCAACTCATATTGTACTCATTTAGTTTGCAATTTACTAACACATTTCTGAGCTTCTCAAACTCGCAAAAAAAACATCACTTTAGCTTTTAATTCAGCTGGAATTAGACCAACATCAGATAAGGTTAATCATGTAACCAGCACTCAGAAAATAAACAAGGATTTTCCGTTCAATAATACATTAATGAAAAATCACAAATTCTTTTCTTAATTCAAACCAAACCCATAACTAGTGCTTCGATTAACAATACCTTCAACTGTTTAGAACTTTGCTAACACAAATTAAACCATTCAACTTTCATGATTGTGATAAACTTATCAATCAAAACAACTTTAACTCATATTAGCATAATTCGATTAGAACAATCCAATAGGTATATCTCTATATCATACTTTTTAGAACATGAATTCTCTATATTAGACTATCCGTCTATATACTCATAAATGTACAAATTTTTCTTCCATACATGAGGATAAACTTAAATGCATGCTACTCAAATTACTATCCAACTGACTAGCTTGTTCAAATGCAAACAACTGGGTCGATCTCAACTATTCAATAATAACATTCCACAGTAATCACTTCTTCATGTCATTAGGACAGCTCAAACATACAATTTTCCACAATTTTTTCAATATGCTAGTCACAGATATTTGCTACTACATTAGCTCAAACAAAACATAACATCTTATTTGAATTCACTGGTAATAATCAAGATTACCTAAGTAAAGGAAACCAATATAGAATTTGAGCTTGAGTTTTCACTATCCATGCTTTTGCCGATGTCAGATTCTTTAACAAAATCTAGAGAAATCCGAATATCCATATCATCACATTCCTATGATCAAATCAGAAATATAACCATAATAGTCGTAGTTATAACCAGCCAATGGATATACTTTAAAGATAAGCCATGTTTGATTAATTTAACAGTAAGGATGATAAAAAAATTGAGATAATGAAATCCGAGATATAAGACCATACTAGAAGTCTTAGAACACAACCCATAAGAAACAATAGAGAGTCTTGATGATTCCTTCGAGAAAACTAGAAGAAAAGAAAACACTGCTTATACACTCTGAAATCAGTTATAACCGAAAGAATATAATTTCCAATACATATATTTCAGAGTGACAACCAGTGTAAATAGAATAATAACCTCAAATGAATCTCACTGTTGACTTTGATCTCAAATGTAACGGAATAAAATACCAAAGAAAGATATAGAAATGCCAATCATAAATCAATCAGACCAATGATGCTTTCATCAAACATTTTAGTTAACTAACATTCTTATACAATAAGAATTTCATCAGGAAACAAGCAATTTCATATGCCTCTGAGAATGTATGAAGGCATAGAATGCCCGGAAGAGGTAGTCATAAATTACTCAACTTTAACTGTCTTACTCAAACATATTTACAATTCAAACATTATTCCTATGACTAATTCTGTCATCACTAATTCCATAATATTCCACTCATTAACAAAAATCAATTCAGAAGAATTCCTGATAAGTACAATCTTTAGACATCATTCCTAAATGAGTTGATTAGCCAAGATTAACTCCTTCTTTAACTGTGACATTGTATAGTCCGAATAATCTTTAGATCGATCTAATATCTTTCTCATAACCATATTTACTTGCTAAACCATTCTCATCTCTAATCACATTATTAATTATTCCACCACTGAACTCTTTAGTTTCCTCAAGTGTGAGCTTATTCAATATAAATGTTGTGAACTTCTTCATATAACACTATACTGGTAAGGGGGTAAAGATTGTAAAGCCTTTAAAATTTCTACTCTCAAATATACACACATACCGCATAGCATTTAATAACAACATAATGTCATGAACTTATGTTCATACATCTCTAAGTTTCAATTCATCATGAACACAATTTTAAATATCTTAGTAACACATTCAGCATTATCTCATATGAATATCAATCAATCATAATATGCTCATCACAAAATAAATTTTCATTTTATTCATTGCAAAAAGTCACTTATGCTACGTTATTTATGGCATGTATAGCTAGACTCTCACATACGCTATGTTAGTTCGAGAATCGACTAAACCGTAGCTCTGATACCACTAAATGTAACACCTTTTACTTGTGTCTGATGCCGGAACAAGGTACGAGGCATTACCGGACTTAAACATAAAGATTCATACAAAACTAGGTCATAAAATTTCATCCAATTTAAAACCATTCATGCATATACATATTGTCCCTTGTACGAGCCTATGAGGCCCAAAACATACATTGGGGGTGGTTCGGGACTAAATCGAGAAATTTCAGAACTTTTACAACACTTAAAAAAATTTTCATACTTTGGAGAGTCACACGCCCATATAGGTAGGTCGTGTGATCACACACGCCCTTCTGGCTTGGGACACGCCCATGCCCTCAGCCCGTGTAACTCTCTGTTTAGGACATCATGTGCAAAATGAGGTCACAAGGCCTAGACAAACGCCCGTGTGTCTATCCGTGTGGACAAATACAAGGCTATTTTTCTATCCATTTTGCCAACCTCACTTGCACACATTTACACAACATGACATGACACAATTCATGGCATATAAATGCCTTCAAAACAACTACCATCAAGCAATAACATATCATTTTCACACCATCATCTAGCATGCATTATAACATCATGCCTTACCAAATCACATCATGCTAAATTCACATTCAAAAGGCATTAACATATGAATAATTCATATCCATTATATATCAAGAAAATATAAACCACATTACAAAACATTGACATATGCACGTGCACAATTATATGGGCTTACAACCAATTAGCCAATATAAGCTCATTTGCATGGCTACAAATTACATCCAACCTTTAGCCATCACAAGCTAATACATTTAGCCAAATCATAATGACTCATACACCAAATAACCAAGTCCCTATACATAACATAAATTCAAAGGGGCTTGCATTCACTTATACCCAACATGATAGCTTGATAGCGTGATCGTATTTTTGGCGATCTCCAACTCAAGCTAGCGTACACCCTTCGACACCAAAAATGGCAAAGAGGGACCTAACCGTCATTTACTCGTTTTCCCTTGTTTTAGACTTGAATCTCATTTTCTTTGATAATCGAGCTTGAAAGCTTGAAAAACCCTAGCCATGGTTTCTCCTTGTGAAATTTGGCCATGGGGTTGAAGATGGACAAAATTTGGCTTTTAATTTTGTTTTTAATTTATTTTAATTACTAAATAACCAAAATGCCCCTAACTTAAAAATATTCTATTTCACCTATTTCATATCCAGTTTTGTCCAACAAATTATCCAATGCTCTAATTACCATTTAAGGACCTTCAATTTAAAAATTCATAACAATTGGGCACCTCTAGCATATAGAACTCAACTTTTGCACTTTTTACAAGTTACTCCTTTTAACTAAATTGAGTGCCCAAACGTTAAAATTTTCAAACAGAATTTTTACAAAATAATTCCATAAAAATGTAAACCATAAAAATATAATAAAAATACATTTTTCTATTTCAAATTTGTTGTCCCGAAACTACTGTTTCACTAGACCCAAAATCGGGCTGTTACAGAAGCATTTCTTACCTTCTTTTTAGTACAATCATGAATCTCCTTGAGAATAATTTTCCCAATATTAATGGAATTTTCTATTAAGGTTGCATATAGTAAAAGCATTCGTTCTATCGAGATGGTGGAACTATGTGAGGGAGGCATAAATCTATAGCAAACGAAATAAAACCATACCTTTGCTACTGGTTTTTAGTATTCTATTCGACAAGAATGGCTCCCATACTTTCTTATAATCCATTGAGATCTCGGATTTGTCACAACATCAAGCACTTGTTGAAGAAAATCCCAATTGATGTTGTTCATCATAGAGTAGTACTCATGTTCTTCAACATCTGGTAAGTTAAACAAATCATTAATGGGCTTAGAAGTAAGAGGCACCTTTTTCTTTCAAACGATGACTTCAGTAGCGTTTTGCATAGTCAAACTAGTATAGAATTCTCAAACTAGTTCATCATCGGGAAGTGAACGAGCATCACAAAATCGTTCCCACTTGAGAGCATTGATTTTGTTTCTAATCGGTATAGGAACAACCATGAAATCATTACTCTTCAAGTCAAAACCTCTTTCCGGCATCATAGGTTGATGCTTGAAGATTGAATCAAATCTCTCTTTCACTTCTTTATCGATCAAAATTGGGTTTTCAAGAGTATTTTTTAAAGATTTGGTTCTTTAGCGAGACACAATATCTTTTCCCGAAAATTTCGGCAAAATTTCTGCTCAAAAGAGGAAAAGAGAATCGGCAAGGTGGGTAGAGACTTGCTATGGAAAAATTTATGCGATGACAAGTATGGTGCGACGACAATGATAGCGTGCGATAGCAACGGCGGTGCACGGCGGCAACAACGGCGATGTTCAGCAGCAAAGTTCATGCTTCAGCAATATTCTTGTAGTGGCAATAGGTGATTTCAACAAAAAGGGAAGAGAACTAGGCTTCTTTCGGGATTTGAGGTTGACGACACAAAAGGGAGATTTAAGGACTTTTTTAGGGTTGAAGTAAATTACTTTGAGGGATATGAAAATTAGTAGAATGGAGACGGGTTTATATAGGGAAAAATTAGGTCAACATGTAGCAAAAATTTAGCTATATTAGGGTTACTTTGGTGGCAAGCAATGGGAGTGGCGGCAAGGTATGGAGTTTTCCCTCTTTTTTGCTATCGTGGGCCTCAAACTCAGACTGTATTTACAAACTTACTCAAGAGAAGAAAAAAACTGATTAGTACTTGGGCCAAATTTGACCCCTTTTATTAACATAAAATTTTAAAATTTAAATAGAATAAATGAAACTTAAAAATTTTAAATCTTAATTAGAAAATTTCTTCTTAACAAATTACATTAAATTAATTCCCAGGAAAGGTTGGAAGGGTCCCATTGGTCCCGCTTAAGTTTCAATCTCCTTAGAGAGAATTGATTAAATGAACTAAGTTAAGAAAATAAGTTCTAATTACTTATTTATTTACAAAATGAGTTCATCAAAAATCAAGGGTCTGTTAATTTGAACGTGGATTCACCTCGCTCAACTTCACCATCCTAGTAGTGTTTCAGATGTTGACCATTAACTTTAAACGTACCTCCATAATTGTCGTATAATTCAATAGCTCCATAAGGATAAACTCGATATATGATGTAAGGTCCTTTCCATCGGTATTTAAGCTTCCTAGTAAATAACTTCAACCTTGAATTAAACAACAAAACCTTCTGACCTTCTTTAAACTCGTGAGGTTGTATACGAATATCATGCCATTTCTTTGATATTTCTTTACACATTTTGGCATTCTTGTAGGAAAACAACCTCAATTCTTCCAACTCATCAAGTTGTAACATCCTTCCTTCACCGGTTTGCTTAAGATCAAAGTTCAATTGCTTCAAAGCCTAGTGAGCTCTATTCTCCAACTCTAATGGCAAATGACATGCCTTTCCAAAGACTAACCAATAAGGAGTCAATCCTAACGGTGTCTTAAATGTTGTTCGATAGGCCTATAATGCATCATCGAGCTTTCGAGATTAATCTTTTCTGCTAGGTCGTACTACCCTTTCAAGGATACCTTTGATTTCAAGGTTCACTCTTTCAACTTGCCCATTAGAATGGGGGTGATAGGTAGTAGCAATCTTGTGCTTCACATCACATTTGTCAAGCAACCACTTAAGCCATTTGTTCACAAAGTGAGAACCTTCACCATTAATAATAGCTCTTGGTGTCCCAAATCATGTAAATACATGCTTATGTAGGAATCAGATGACTACCTTAGCATCATTTGTAGGGTATGCTTCAGCTTCAACCCACTTGGATACATAGTCCACAGCTACTGAGATGTATTTGTTCCCATGTAAAGAAGGAAATGGGCCTAAGAAGTCAATGCCCCATACGTCGAATTATTCAATCTCCAAAATGTTTGTCAATGGCATCTCATTCCTTCTTGATATATTTTCGATCTTTTGGCATTTATCACAGTTCTTCACATAAGCATAAGCATCTTTAAATAGTGTAGGCCAAAAGAAACCTGCTTGCAAAATCTTTGCTGCAGTACGTGAACCACCAAAGCGTCCCCCACTTGGAAATGAATGACAATGATACAAGATCTCAGCAATCTCACTTTCAGCTACAAACTTTCAGATTTTATTATCTGCACACTGTTTAAACAAAAATGAATCCTCCTAAAAATAGTATCGACTATCATGAAGGATTTTTTTCCTTTGTTGGTATGTCATTTCTCGACGAATTATTCCACATGCAAGATAATTGGCCAAATCAGCAAACCAAGGTGTTTCATGAATTCAGTTGACCTCAAATAAGTGTTCATCTGGGAAATTCTCATTGATATGCACATATGATTGAGTTACCTCATCTTGCTCCAACCTCAACAGATGATCAGCTATTTGATTTTAGACACCTTTCTTGTCTTGGATCTCAAGGTCAAATTCTTGGAGTAACAGTGTCCAATGAATTAGCCTCGATTTTGCATCTTTCTTCGTAAGCAAGTATTTAATGGCCGCATGATCAGTAAATTTGTCAAAAGAAAAAACTATGGCAAAGAGTTCCTTTTCAGTTACTGTATAATTGAGTTGGGCTCTCGTCAAAGTTCTACTTGCATAGTAAATAGGGTGAAACACTTTGTTTCTTCTTTGACCTATCACAACTCTAACGGCATAATCACTTGCATCGCACATTAACTCAAAAGGTGAGCTCCAATCGGGTGTAATGATTATTGGGGCTAAGGTTAATTATTTTTTTAGATCTTTAAAAGCTTCTAAACATGCTTTGTTGAAATCAAACACTGTATCTTTCTCTAACAATAAACACAATAGTTTATAAATTTTCAAGAAATCTTTGATAATCCTTCGGTAAAAACCAGCATGGCCTAAGAAACTTCTGACTCCTTTCACATTAATTGGGGACGATAATCTTTCAATTACGTCCATATTTGCTTTATTGACTTCAATTCCTCTCTTTGAGATTTTATGCTCTAAGACAATCCCTTCCTTAACTATAAAATGGAATTTTTCCCAGTTTAGGACAAGATTCGTCTCTTTGCATCTCTTTAGTACCTTAGCCAAATTACTCAAAAAAATATCATAAGTGTTACCAAAAACAAAAAATCATACATGAAAACCTCAACAAAATTTTCAACCATATTAGTGAATATTGCCATCATGCATCGTTGAAATGTTGCAGGTGCATTCCATAAACCAAAAGGCATTCGCCTAAAAGCAAACGTACCATATGGACAAGTAAAGGTTGTTTTATGTTGGTCCTCCAGAGCTACAACTATTTGGTTATATCCCGAATAGCCATCTAAAAATAATAGAATTCATTACCTACCAGTCGATCTAACATCTGATACATAAAAGGCAATAGAAAATGGTCCTTCCGAGTGGCTTTATTCAATTTCCTGTAATCAATACAGATTCTCCAACCAGTAACGATTCTTGTTGGAATCAACTCGTTACACTTCAACAATGGTGATTCCACCTTTCTTCGGTACACACTGCACCACACTTTCCCACGAACTATCTGAAATAGGATAAATCTTTCCTGCATCTAACCATTTGATCACTTCCTTTCTCACAACTTCTTTCATAATAGGATTAAGCCTCCTTTTCCATCAATTCGAGCTCTTTTACCTTTTTCTAAAATAATTTTATGCATATAAAAAGAAGGACTTATACCTCGAATATCTACTATGGTCCAACCAATTACTTTCTTAAATTTCTTTAGAACATCAATTAGTTGCTCCTCTTAATCTTTCATCAGTTCTGCTAAAACAATCATAGGAAAAGTGGAACAGTCACCTAAAGAAACGTATTTCAAATGGGAAGGAAGTACCTCTAGTTCGAGTTTAGGTGGTTCTTCAGTTAAGAACTTGGGTTGCACAAATTTTCTAACTTCTAACTCTAACGGTTCAAATTATTGGATTAAATAAAATTTCTCGAATTGACTTCCATCAAAGCCATGTTTTCTTCACCTTCTTCATCCTCCAAAGGGTTAAGATCTAAGGCTTCCCAAATGGATCTTCTTCAAAATTATTTTCCATAGAAACCAAGGATTCTATTTCTTCCATAGCTGAACACTCTTTTGCCGGATCGAGCAATTTCATCGCTTTAAGAATGTTAAAAGTTACTTGATCGTCTTGAACTCACATGGTGAGTTCACCTTTCTGCACATCAATTAACGTTCTTCCCGTGGCTATGAAAGGTTTCCCAAGGATGATCAGCAGTTCCTTATCTACTTCAAAATCTAAGACAATGAAATCAGCAGGAAAAATAAATTTATCGACTCTTACCAAAACATCCTCGATCTTTCCCTCAGGATATGCTAAAGATCGATCTACTAGCAGAAGCGTTACAGTTGTAGGTCTTACTTCACCTATCCCTAGCATCTTGGAAATAGACTTAGGCATCAAGTTGATACTCGCTCCTAAGTCACACAAAGCTTTACCACAATAAGATTTACCAATGTTACAGGGTATAGTAAAGCTTCCTAGGTCTTCCAATTTTGATGGCAGTTTGTTCTGCAGGAACGCACTGTACTCCTTTGTTAAAGCGACAGTCTCATACTCACTCAGTCATTTCTTCTTGGACAGTATATCCTTCATAAACTTCACATAATTCATGTAACACCCCAAACCTGGCCCAAACGTTACGACCGGATCCGATGTGCCACAACGAAACGTTAAAAACAATTTTTATTTTTAATCTAGGAAATCGTACTTATTGATCATAGGTTAATTTCAGTATAGGTTAAAGTGAATGGAAGCTGAGCACCAAGTAAGAAACCAGAAAAGAGGAGGTTAGTCCATCGGACTGCTTAAGTACCAAGCTCCCTTCGGATCCAATCCTAGCATGCACACCACCATTGCCACACCTTAACTTAGTGTATGTTCTTAGGAAACCGATTCAATTAAGTCCAGTTTAAGGAAAAGTGATTAATTTTGGAAAAACATTTTTGTTGTTGAAGTTTTGCTTTGTTGTCGTGATATTTTAAAATCAATTACTGTTTTTTGAAAACGCGCCCTAAAACTAATCAGTTTCAGTGATTAAGATAATATCATACCTATTCTAGTAAAACATATTAAAACCATTTAAAATAATTAAAGCGGCCTTATTAAAACTTAAAACCCAAAACAATTAAAGTAAATAAAAACTAATTAAATTATAAGAAGAAAATCAAGTTTGCAGTACGTGTTGCCACTCTGAATCCCTCACAGCTCCAAGCCTACTATGGTTGGAGATTACCTGCATGGATGAAAATAAGGGATAAGTTTGGGAAACTCAATGTGTAAAATAACCCAACCATAGTCTAAACCAGTTCAAACAATAGAAACAGATTAAGTTGGGCCTTAGCCCTATGCAGAATTTAGAATGAAGCCCATAGGCCCATAACAGAAACAGAACAGATATATCATGTATGCAGAAAACCCAACCCATATCCATCCGTATACACCCCTCTGCCAGCCTTACACTATATGGGGAGACTACTCGACCCACCCATCCGTCTACACGTCACAAGTATGCAGCATGGCTGCCAGAACAGATATTGTGACAGAGTCACCAGATACAGATAATCGTGGCAGGGCCACCAGAAATAGATATTTGTGATAGAGCCACCAGAAATAGATATTTGTGGCAGAGCCACCAGAACACTTCCTCCATCATTATAACCCATATCCCATGCAATAGATATACATGTCATGGCATACAACAAACAGAATAAGAGTACCATGCATTTCAGTCAAAATCAACCCTAGGGGTATAATGGTCATTTTGCACCTGGGGGTATAATGGTAATTTTCATACTTAAGGTACTTTAGTAAATTTACCTATTTTAGGGTTTACATACATATTAAAGCCATCAACGCATCAACAGAAACACTTACCGAGCATCATTACCGAATTGGGCCCGTTGGCCCATTATCTCGTTTTCGGCCCATTAAGCCCAAATATATCGAAGTGCACGAAATTGCGCACTTTACAATCATATCACTTGAGATTACCAGGATTACAACCAACCTATCTCTCGAGCACTCGCACGCTCGCAAGTCCACAAAATATCGGCTTTTCAGCATTTCGGCTTTTCAGCTTTTGCCGATCTAGTCTATGAGTGAGTGTCGTTTACACACTTGTTTGCGACGAAACGCTGATGAGTTACACACACCATTTGCCTACAGTCAGTTACCAATACGTTAACTATGAATTCATAACAACTTGTATACAAAACTCCTTACCCCAAAAGTCGGCCATTAACACTTTAGGCACTAGAGATCCTACCTTTTCCCGAATCTAGCAACTAGGTTTAGATCCAGTTGTTCCACTTGTCCAAGCCTCTGATCAGTAGCCTCTAGATCATATTATCATCACAATAAAACAATTGTCACAACTCTAAGAGCCACAGGGCCCAATTGATAGCCTCCCTAAGCCTTTAAAAGGGTTTTGGCTTTTTCTAAAACCCGAAATAAAGAATAGATTCAGAAACTTACCACCGGTTCCTTTAGTCAATGATTCCTCTTAGTTCCTATTTGATTCTGATGCAGATCTAACCCCTCGATTGTTAGCAGAAAATAAATCTTTAAAGGTCTAAAGATTCGGCTATGCCCCTAAGACTATGGGGTGTTCGGCTTCTTGAAATAGTAAAGAGAAAGATGAAATATGAGGGTTTTTTAGTGGTTTTGTCGGTAGGACTTTGGGGTTCAGAGGATGAGAGAATTGACCAAAAAGATAGAGAAGAATCAGAGGGTTTGGCTAGGAGAAATCTGCATAGAAGAAAAACAGGCTTTCGGGATTTTAGCTTTTATGGCAATCGTCTATAAGGCTTAGAAACAAATGGTAAGGAAGTGGAGTTGAGTAGAATGATAGAAAGATTCTGCTATAGAGGAAAAGAAGAAGAAGAAGAAATAGATGAAGAGAGGAGAAAAGAAGAAGAGAAAAGAATTGTCAAAAACGGCACAACTTTTCCCCAAGTGCCGAAATTACAACTATCAATACACCTAGCCGAATTTTGTCCTCTACAGAAACCCTTGGCCGGCCAACTCTTGCTCCCTGATCAGCTCCTAAATTTCCTCCCTTATCTTATCCTTACTCAATCCCCTTACCAGCTTAAACTCTCCCTAACAGAGTTCCCTCTTGAGTTCCATCACATCCCCTTTTTGTTCACAAAAATAAATACCCTATTTGCTTACCTTGAGGCTCGAACCTTGGCTCCCCATAAACATCTACACGCCACTTCCCCTATACCTTATGTGGCGTTACATGCCAATTTACCACAGGTCCCTTGTGCCCTATTTTACCATCTTTAATTTAAAAGCCCTCAATGCCAATACTCTCTCCTTTTAAAATTGGGAATTCAGAAATTGCCTCAAATTGGATTTACTCTTGGGTCTTTTAAAGGCCCACTATCATACTCAGACCCACTACAGACAGTTAAAACACAGAATTTCTAAAATTCATTGAAAATCACAGAAATCCCAAAAATCTCGAAAATTGGGGCATTACAATTCAGCATTTGTTCTAAAGCCTCCACATTGGTGTGTAACTACTTCAGAACATCCAAAAATTTCTTTATTTGTACCTCTTGTTTCTGCTTGTGTTGTTGCAATCTTTTAGGGTACGGACGTGATGGAACTTTCGGTTGAACCGAATAACTCTTCTGAGTAGGTAAATCTGCATCCAAAGAAGATGCTAAAGTATCTGAATTCACTAAGTTAGGATTTACCTTGTTAGTATTTGCAGATTCTGATTCTTTTGGTGTAGGAATTTCAACAGCTGGTTGATTCTTCTCAACGGGCTTATCTTTGACATCAATCAATCGAGGTTCTAAAATTTTACCACTTTGCAATGCCACTGCCTTGATATGTTCTTTACCTAAATTTCTAGGATTCTTAGTATTGCTCGACAAGGTTCCTTGTGGTCTATTACGAAGCTTCGTAGCTAACTGACCCATTTGGTTTTCCAAGTTTTTCAATGTTGCTACTTGGTTTTGGATCAAAGCATCATTCTTTGCCATGTACACTTTCAACAAGTTCTGCAAACTATTTGATGCCTCAGCTTGAGGTGTTTTAGAGCTTGCTGATTAAACCCTTGAAATTGGTTGGGTCTATGCTGCAAGAAGTTGTTGTTCGGTCTATTTCCTTGGTTGGTCCATGAAAAGTTAGGATGATTACGCCATGAAGGACTGTAGAAGTTAGACTGGGTCCTTGTCCGCTCCTCTTTTGATGTTGGTTCCCCACATAGTACACTGACTAGGGATTTGAAAAATGACATTCCCCACAGTACACACAGGAAACTACTTCAAACGGACTTGATGTTGAGCTGCAAAATGATTAGCACTATTAGCGGTAAACTATTTTAACATAGAGGAAATAGACGATACTTGAGCCGATAACAAAGTGAGGGCGTAGACTTCATGAACTCCGACTATATGTCTTCCTGAAGCTATTCAATTTGTTGGCCATTGATAGTTATTAATCATGATCCTCTCAATGATCTCATAAGCCTCATTATAAGACTTAGACAAAATTGCACCATTCACAGAAGCATCTACCATCAATCATATATGTACATTGAGACCATTATAGAATGTCTCCAACTAGATACAATGAGGAATCCCATAATGAGGACACTTATAAAGTAACTCTTTGAATTGCTCCTAAGCCTCGTACAAAGACTCATCATCCAATTGTTAGAAAGTTGTGATCTCGTTCCTCAACTTAGCATTTTTGCTAGGCAGAAAAAACTTAACCAAAAATCTCTCTGCTATTTCTTGCCATGTAGATATGGAGCTTGGTGGCAATGAATGGAGCCATGCTCATGCTCGATCTTGCAACAAGTACGGAAATAACTTCAACCTTAGTGCCTCATCAGTCACTCTGGCTATCTTGAATGAATCACTCACCTCTATAAACAATCAAAGTTGGAGATGTGAATCTTCCGTGGGCATACCACTGATTGGCCCACCATTTTGAGCATTTGAAACATCACTAGTTTCAATTCAAATTAGGTTGCCTCAATATATGGCCTTCTAATTCTTAGATTTAACTCATTGAAAAGTGCCACAGCATATTGTCTGATGCATCGATCCTTACCATCGGTAATGTGGGTGGGATTTCGTACATGATCGGATTCATTACCTTAGTCTTGACTCTAATTTCCAAGGTCTATCTCGAATTGTCTTTGAGCTATTCGTTCACGTCTTCTTTGTCTGAAAGTTCGCTCAATTTCAAGGTCTATAGGATCCGATCTATGCTCATAAACACCTAAAAATAAAATCACAAAATTAAAAAGAATAGTTTATTAATGTTAGAAATAAACCAAATTGGAATTAAATAATTTCACAAAAAATGATGACTATGACAATAGTTAACAATCCCTGGCAACGATGCCAAAAACTTGTACTGCGTAGGTTTGTGCAAGTGTACACAATTGTTATCAAGTAATAAGTAAGTATCGAGTTATTATCTCTACAGGGATTGTATTTGTGCTAAGTCACTTAATTTGTAAAATTATATTAACAATTGGGTAAATAAAAACAAAATATAGTTGAGAAGTGATAATTAAAATATATTAAACTAAATGCAATGATCTCTAATGAAAACTACCCTAAGTATGAAAACTATATGAATGGAATAGCTTTTAGCAAAATTAAACACAATTTTCAATAATTATAACATAAAAAAACTAGGACAATTACTGTAATTAAACTCAACTTATTATCAACATGCTTAAAAACATTTGGAAAAACAATCCATGGCAACTCGATCTTTCATGAGTTTGGAAACCAAATTAGGTCCTTTCGGGATCCTTTACTTAGTGAATACACATTTTACTGATCCTTATTTACTAAGGGTTTCTTAGCATTCGTGTAAGGTAACAGGGACGTGTTAGGTTTGAAACAGTTTAATCACACAAATCTAAAAACTATGCAGATAACAGAGGTTGGTTAGAGTTGTTATGCAACCTACAATATAATTGGGTTAGGATCTAAATTGAGCATGCACATTTCAATTATGCGTCCATTAGCCGTCGTCTGTTTAGGATCAATCAGCTAATTTAGCTACATTTCAATCACGTATGAACGAAATATAGATTTGATTTTAATTGAAAAAATGATTGATTGAGGCACAAACATTATAAGCATGAATTAAATAAATATAATTTCGTTCAAAAAGTTTGACGTTTGGGCACTCAATTTAATCAAAAGGACTAAATCATAAAAAGTACAAAAGTTGAGTTCTACATGCTAGAGGTGTCCAATTGTTATGAAATTTTACACTGGAGGTCTTTTATATAGTAGTTAGACCATTGGTTAAGTGGTGGACAAAAATGGACATGGTTAGGCATGTTTCCAAAGCTTTTCATTAAGGGCATTTTGGTCATTTAGTTATTAAAATGAATTAAAATCAAAATTAAAAGCCAATTTTTGTCCATATTCAACCTCTTGGCCAAAACTTGCATGGAGAAACCATGGCTAGTGTTTTTCAAGCTTCCAAGCTCGATTGTAAGTCCGTTCTACCTTCGTTTTTAATGATTTTTACGTTTTTGCAATCCCCATAACAAGATCTATCTATTTCTACCATTAATTTGAGCTAGGGTTCATGTTTAAAAATTTACCCATGTGTGCATGAATGCATTTTGATGTCTAATGGTAGAAAATGAGTGTTGGGTGTTAAATAAACGACTTTTACTAGGCAGTTTTCGATGAAAATGTCCGAAAGGACCATTTTGTAATAAATGTGTGTTTTTATGATAATTATAGTTTTCTATTGTTATGAAAATGGTTCTTCTAGGCCCATAGAGTGATAAAATTGAATAAAATCACTTTACGAGCCTAGGGGAAAAAGTATAATTTTGACAAAGTTTAGGGAAAAAATGTAATTTTGCAAAAATGTGACTTTTGGATCACATTAAATAATGTGACTAATAATTGGACTAAATGTGATATTATAGATCAAGGAAAATGAGGATTGGACCTAGATCGGGTGAAAAATGGAAAATCGACGGTTAGGTTCCTTTTTGCTATTTTGGTGCCGAAGTAAGTTCGTGTGTCAATAATATTGTAATGCTATATTTGAATTGAAAATTCTATATTATTATTGCACGAATGACACGATTTAATATATTGAAAAGTGATGAAAGAATGGTATATAAAATTTGTGAGAACAATGATATATGACTAGTAGCACATGAAATGTTTGATGGTGCAATCATTGATGGCTTGCTATATAGTAGCTGAATATATTGAGAATTTGATAAAACATGATGTTTTATTAAGTTGGATAACTTGTGAAAGAGTGAAAAGGAAGGTAAGTTTGTATGTAAATAATATATCATTTTTAATTATGTTATAATATTTTGTTATTATATGAGAGGTGGTTGCATATTGAATGATCACTTGATGTAAATCATGAATTGAAATTGATTATGGATGAATTGGTAAAATGTTGAAAAGTGAGGAATTTCCCTGTTGAACCTTCGGAATAGAAATGATACAAATGATCCATTGTGAGAACACATGTGTAGTACTATGTGCAGGCTACTATGGGTTTAAGATGGTTTTAGGTCACGTGGGTAGTACTAAGTGCAGACTACTACGTGTACCGATAGTTAGGTCGCATGTGTAGTACTAAGTGCAAGCTACTATGCGTACCTGAAAACTTCAGTCATATGTGTAGTACTAAGTGTAGGCTACTACATGTATTAGATGGTTAGGTCATGTGTGTAGTACTAAGTGGAGGCTACTACGTGTACTGAATTGTCGGTCGCATGTGTAGTATTAAGTGCAGGCTACTATGCGTACTAGATAGCTTCAGTTACAAGGGTGGTAATATGTGCAGGCAATCGTGTATCTGTTATTATTCTGATGAGTTCAATGGGAAATCGACTAAGTGAAAATACATGTGAACATGACCATGTGATGAATAAGTGTAGATATATGTTTGTGAAAATTTATGAGCAATGTACTCGATAGTTGAGTGAACTTTGGTAAGATTGATATAGAGTAAGTGTTACAATGAAAGTTTCTACAAAGAAAACATGAAAGAGTGAAATTTAGTAATAAAACAGTTTTGGACAGCAGCAGTAAATCACCAAAAATGGTGGAAATCGAATTAGAAGTTGAATAAGATATGAAATAAAAGCTTATTGAGTCTATTTTCATATAAAGGAAACAGTGTAAACAAAATAATTTCATATTATGAGATATTTGAATTTTTGTGAGACAGAGTCAGAATGATTTCGGAATCCCTTGTTCTGATTTGGAAAAATCATTAAAACTTGTACAAAAATATTTATGGGTTATAATTTATATTCATAAAATCCTTAATGAGTCTATTTTCGAAAAAAACAAATGGGAACATTACCAAATCTTGTAGAAGAGATAATTAATTTTTAGTGTAGAGGGGTCAGAACTATTGGATAGCGAAATAGTGGTGACTTTAAAGAATAAACTGTACTTATTGGCTAGACCAAAATTTCTAAAAATTTTATGGTAAGAAGATATGTGAGTGTAGTTTTTGGGAAAATTAATTGTTCTCAGTTTGGAGTCTCGTAGCTCCGGATATAAATAATTTAGTTACTATGACATGAGAAAATAGCTTAACTGGACTTTGAATAAATAGAGAGGAATTGAAAAATAGCATGTTAATACATTGCTTATTATTTTTCATGCGAGCTTACTAAGTGTAAAGCTTACTCCCTCATTTCCATTTCTTTTAGTGTTGTCAGGTTGGCTCGGGGTTGGAGATCGTCGGAGGCAGCATCACACTATCAAGCCAATACCTTTGGAGTATTGATACATATGTTAAAAATATCAAATAAGTGGCATGTATAGGGACCTAGTTCTATGAAATGTGTTATTATGATTTGGTAAAATGTATTGGCCTATATCGAGCTATTGTATATGGCCATGAGAGGTTGCTCATATTGATTATGGTTTGTAAGTCTAGCTAATCATGTTACGTTTTAATGCATATGATGTGATGATATGAATATGTTTGTTTTCCATGCATGGTTGGTAATATGTCATGTGTGTTGAATGCATGTTTTATGTCCAATTGAGTTGGTCATGACCATGAATTAAACGTGTAATATGGTAATAAGTTGATAGTGCCTTGAACATAGATGTTTGATGTATAAGTTAGTAACCATAGTTTAATGGTATAAGTGATTAATGAGATGACAAGGTCAAATGAATGTGCAAAATTATGGCTAGACTAAATTATCATGAGAAGGTGGAACATATGTATAATGAAGAGCTAATGTTTAATGTCTCTTAATAAAGGGTGTTTAATCACTAAAATGATGCCATGAGTTGTGAGTTTAATGTGTGTAAGGTTGTAAAGGTTTATGGGAAACATGAAGGCTTGGAAAATAGCCTAAGTGTTAGCCACAGGGATAGAGACACGGCCATGTGTCTCAGCCGTGTGGAGGACATGGCCTAGCACACGGGCGTGTGGTCTGATCGTGTCATTCAAATTGTTTTGATGATGTCACAAAGAGAGAGTTACACGAGCTGAGGACACGGGTGTGTAACTCTTTTTAAATGCTTCCGCAGCAACCAAATGTTTTTAAAATTTAATAACATTTTTAAGAAAGTAAACTTTGTAATAACACAAGGTTTTAAATCATTTTCCAATGCTCACAAAGAGGCTAAATAAGATTTGGTTTTGTAAAGAACGTTTACTTTTCAACTTCAAAGTGACACGCCAGATTCGGCCATAATGTCTAGGCCGGGTTTGGAGTGTTACACACGAGCGTGTGACTCTCCAAAGCAAGAAAGTTGCTAAGTTGTCCAAAGTTTATCGAAGGTTCTCAGTTTAGTCCTGAACCACCTCGATGTATGTTTTAGGCCTCGAAGGCCCGTATAAGGGACGAAATTAATATGTTCAAATTAATTTGGACAAAAATTTTATGGCTTGATTTTTGCATGAATGACTGTGTATGTGTTCGGTAGGGTAAGGGGTGTTACAAATATAATTTTATAATTTACTATTTAATTTAATCGTGCATGGCCCACTTTTTTTCTTAAAAATATAATATGTTCAAATTAATATAAGATAAGCCATTTATTGCATGAAAACTATATAATAAAGCATAAAATCATACTTTAATAATTTACGTGTCCTATTTTCATATTTTCACATATTATATTAATTTATTAAATAATTACTTAGTTTTAACAACAATTTAAGTAAAAGGTGATAAATTAAATAGGAGAAATCCTATATATTTTTTCAATTTACAACATTCCATCATCAAGGGTAGAAAGATTGATGCTGGTGCAATACTCCACTAGGAAAATGTTGACTGCGCCGCAGAACAAACTGGAATCTTGGTTTTCCCATCATTGGTGATGTTATTGTGCCAGCAGAGAGGAATTGTGCCCGTGATGGTGATGAAGTCCTAAAAAATAAGGCCCTGATCAATGAAGCCTCTATAAAAATATTGACTCGTGGCAAAGATAGCCAATACTGAATGAGGCAGAAACAAGCAAGACAAAGAAGGGCAAAACCAAAGCTGACAGCAAAGGAACAAACCTGAATGCAAAGAAATCATTATGGTGTAAAATGAAAGATGTTGAAAAATGGTCAATTCCATCAACAATAGGTAGATCAGGCTTGTCGCTACAATAGAGGATAAAAAGAAATCTCAAAATTTGTTTTATGCTTATACCAAAGCTTGTTATAGTTCTATTGTAGCCACATTAAGCCAATTGAGCCCATCCCCACTATCAGAATTCCCAGTGTTTCCACCAATCATTCAAAATTATGAACTCTCATCCGCGGATGACGACTTAGAAGACTGAGACAGATTGGTGGGCATTCTCCCTGTAACGCCCCCATACTCGAGACTGTGGCCGGAGTCGATTAACGGACTTAATTCATTAATTAAACAGCTCAAACAATTTATTTTAGAATTTCCAAACAAGCTGGCTAACTGCGTCACAGTCGCTAAAAAATCCATATCTCGAGTTACAAAACTTGAAATATAATTCTGTAAATTTTCCCTGAAAATAGACTCATATATCTACTTACTAAATGTTTTCTAGAATTTTTGGTTGGGCCAATTAGTACAGTTTATTAGTTAAAGTCTCCCCTATTTTAGGGTTCGGCTACTCTGACCCCTGTGTATTACGAATCAGATATCTCTGTGTATAGAGTTTCAATGACTATGCCGTTTGTTTCTAATAAAACTAGGCTTAATAAGGATTTCATAAATGAAGGTACAACTCGTAATTTGTTTTTTAAAATTTATGGTAAATTTTTAAATTTAGAATAGGGGATTCAGAAATTGCTCTGACCCTGTTCCACCAAAACATAAATATTTCATAAATACAACTCTTTTACCAATTTTGTTTCCTCCACATGAAAATAGATTCATTAAGCTTCAATTCCATATTTTATTCATTATCCAATTCTATCTCTACTATTTTTAGTGATTTTTCAAACTCACATCACTACTACTGTGTGATTCTGTTTTATAACCAATTTCACCATTTTATGGATTTCCGTAGATTAGTTAACACATAAAGCATACGTGTTATCAAATATAATCTCGATTAGCTACTCCAATAGCTAATCATTCTAAAAAATTTCCATGCCATACATGAGCTATATCATAAGATTATATACACAAAAGGATTATCATGCTATACATGCCATATTTCCAAAATATGCAAGCCACCATACCGAGATGGTCCGTTGATAGTGTGAGCGTGCCTCCGACCGTCCTGATCTCCAAACTGGCTTGTCAAAACTACAAGGAATGGAAGGGAGGGAGTAAGCATAAATGCTTAGTAAGTTCACATGCAAATAACAAATAACTTAATAAAGCAATTATACCAACCAACATTAGCATAATATCACCAAAACATATATCACATTTCTATTCATCATTCATCGTCTTACTACATTATTGTTGTCGTATCAAGTCTCAACCCAAGGGTTAAGTACATACCTGTCCAAAGTGCCCATTCCACAACACTTACCAATACGTCACTTGCATCTTGAGTATTCTTCCATTTCACTAGAATTTTACCCGTTGAACACATCGGAATATAACTCGGATACATGGAAAGTTTGCACATAAGTGCCACATATGTAGCCAAGCTACCATGTAACCCGCCCATAAGCGAACTCGGACTCAACTCAACGAGCTCGGGCGTTCGCATCCATAAGTGAACTCGGACTCAACGAGTTCGGATGCCTAGTTACATTTCACGAACTCGGACTCAACTCAACTAGTTCAGATGCCCAAATATCCTAATCTATTACTAAGGTTCAACAGAACTTTCCTCGTTCATGCTCCTTTACCATTCTCCTTGGAATACCAATGACGATACTTCGGTAGTCTTTCACATTTTTCACATAATTCATAAAATTTTTGCATGTTGTCCAACAATGACCACAAAGCACAGAATTGCATGATAACAATCATAATATCGTATAAATAGCATTAAATGATTTAAAATAATTGTTATATTACAATACTTACATATGAACTTACCTCAATACAAAATGAGAATAGTCGAGCCTATTCCTCGTAAACTTTATTTTTCCTTCGATCTCGACTCGAATATCTTTTCTCTTGATCTATAATACCAAATTAATTTACTTAATACACACATTCATCAAAACAGCCCTTAATACGAACTTTGGTAAAATTATGATTTTGCCCCTAAACTTTCACATATTACACTTTTTCCCCAAGGCTCGTAAATTAAACCTCATCCTATGTTCTTATATTTTATGACATGCTGATCATTTTTCCCTTCTATAGCAACATCAAATTCACACTCTAACATGTAGTTATGAATATTAGGTATTTTTACTGATTATGTCATTTTACTTGTTTTTACGAAAAATAACTTAGCAAAAGTTGTTTAACACAATCTCAAACTTCATATTCTACCATAAAACATCAAAATTCATACATATCATCCATAGGTAAAATTTTAAATATAAACCCTAGCTCAAAATATTGGTAGAAATAGTTAAACCGAGCTACGAGGATTTCAAAAATGTAAAGAACATTAAAAACGGGCATAGAAATCACTTACAATCAAGGCTTAAAAGTGTTGAAACCCTAGCTATGGTGGAGAGCAAAATTTGGCAGCAACTTATGGAGAAGATGATCATTTTTGTGTTATTTTTCCCATTTTATTTCATTTAATATTCAAATGACCAAAATGCCCTTCCTTACTAAACTTTCAAAAATTCCATCCATGCCCAATTTTTGTCCTTAAATTTAGAAATTGGTCAAATTGCAATTTAAGACCTCCTAATTAATATTTCAAAGCAATTTCATACTAGAAACTTCTAGAATGCAAGTTTTGTAGCTTATTCAATTTAGTCCCTAACTTCAAATTAAGCACTTTATGCATAGAATTTCTTCACGAAATTTTCACACAATCATGCAATCATATCATAAACCTCAAAATAATCATAAAATAATTATTTCTATCTTGGATTTGTGGTCCTAAAACCACTATTCTGATTAGACCCTAATTCGGGATATCACACTCCCCTAATGTGCAGGTCTTTGATAATGAAAAATAAGAGGAATACAGGGACATTCAAGAATGCCTGCGAAAGATTGATAAGTTATTTGAGGATGGTATTTTTTCTAATCAAGAGGACGCTGTTGCTAAGAAAGAAGTTGCTACTGCAGAAGAAGTTGTTGAAGATGAAAAGGAAAAGGAAGAGAAGGATATGAACATTGTCACCGCACCCGAGACTATGGGTGCAAATATTGATAATTTGGAACGAGATGGAGTGAGACTGGTGGAAGTTGTCGTGGTAACCAGTGAGAAGCAATGCAATTCATTGGGAATAGTGGTCTACACTAGACCACTCTAAGGGGCCTCTCCTACACAGGAAGCATCTGATGCTACCAGGGCAGAGCTGAAAACTGAGGAGCAATCTGAGGACGGTGCGAAGCCCAAAGAAAAGAAAAGAAACTACTCCAAGGATAAGAAATGAAAGGAGGAGGAGGAAGAAACATCATACAGCCACATTGAAGGCTGAGGATAACCGAGTTAGTTTATTTAAGTTTTCGCTGTAGTATTTATGTATTGCATGTAGCTATAAATTTTATTTTGATAAGTAAATATTGTCATTGCATTTTTATTTTCATTACATTTTCATGTTGGTGCATTGGGGACAATGCAAACTTTAAGTTTAGAGGAATGTACATGGGGCTTGGAAATGCACCCACATTTCAAATAAACAAAAATTTGGGTTATGAAGCATGCAAGGTTTAATTATGGTTAATGAAAATTTGTTCGAAAATTTTAATTACATTCGATGCTTAATTCTTGAATCATATGAGTTAACAATGAATGGGTTGGATAAATTTGATAGAAGGTTGTAACTTCAATTCTTTGATTAATGGATTAAGTTGCATTAATAATGGATGACTGCTATCACTCCTTAAATCTTGAATGAATCTGCTTTTTACAACTACTTATATATATATATAGTTATAAATTAGAGACACTCCAAAGTGGGTGTAGTATGAAATGTTAAAGAGGGAACACTCCAATACAAGCGTTAGAAAAATCAATCTGGCAAAAGGTTGTCGCTGTGTGAGTGTATGTCGACGCAATTACATACTCCCTAGGGGTTTGTTGCACTACATCATTACTTCTCAGGAACAAGGGTACAGTAATGCAACAATATCCCTTATTTCAAAAATATATATAATACAAATACTTAATATTGTACAATAAATGTTATATTGGTAGATAGAACTTAGGGTTTGAAGCATGATGCTAGCATTGGTGAAGTTGCAACCCTATTCATTCATGCTTATGTATTGTCGATGCAATATTCTTTCATCTGAATGTGTTTCATTCATTGGGAATTTAAAGGGTTCAAGTTGCTAAAATTATCATTTGCCTTACTAAAATTTTGGTAGCCTTGCTAGTTTCTGTTTTACTTGAAAACAAGTAAAAACTCAGGTTTGGGTGTAACACCCCTTACCAGTACATGAGATCGGGACTAGATTCGAGGTGTTACCAAACATGTACTTGAACATTTTCGGGAATTACGGGTTATAAAAATTTCATATCAATATAAAACCAATCAAATTACATCTTCATGTCCCTATTATGGGCCTATGAGACCCAAAGCATATGTCGAGAAAGGTCTAGGACTAAACCGAGAACTTAGGAAAATTTCAAGAAAAATTTCTAGGTTAATACCTTACACGCCCGTGTGGAGACATAGCGCACACTTGTGTCCCTTATCCGTGTGGGATTAATGAAATTTATTTTCTATTTCAAACCTACAGGGGATTTCACACGGCCAAGCACACGCTCGTGTCCTTGGCCCATGTCCTTCACACGGCCTAGACACGCCTTTGTGGTTACCTGTGTTCAAAAACTTGAGCATTCTGTTTATGATGTCAGCATGCATTTAGGGGCACACGGAAAAGACACACGCTCATGTGCTAGGTCGTGCCCTCCACACAGCTGAGACACATGGTCGTGTCTCTACCCGTGTGTTTACTACCATGCATTCTGACTTCAAAATTTTAGGTATAGGGGACACACGGCCATACTACTCGCCTATGGGAAGATCCTTGTGATTCCACACGTAGCTTAGAAACATGCCCGTGTGGACCTTATTAGGCTATTTTCCACGCCTTTGGTCACCCTCTGACATCCACTTTTACTTATAGACTCTAATGATAAATAATATGGCCCAATTATACTCCTAAATGGCCTTGATAAACCTCATTGCATGCAAACCTCATCTCATTGGTTTTACACATGCTAGGTTATCCCCTTTATATTAAGGATTTCTACACCTTACAACACTTTTAATGTTGGCTCATTATTATAACTCATTGCCAATTATGGCCAAGCCATCCCGTGTGAATTGGTCACATCATGTGTGTCTAAATGCGAGATACCACACTTGATCCTCACTAGAAAAATTGAACATAAGCATGCATAAATTTGTAAGTCATAACCTACATCAAAATAAGCCAATTCCCATGACCATATACAAATAGATATGTATACCTTTACATGCCTTCATTTTAGAAAATCAAATGACATATATAACAAAATAAAAAAAAAACCCTATACATGCCATTGAACAAAATAAAAGTGTCTATATACCAAAGCTGGACTATTTGAGAGTGTGTTGACTCTCCAACCGTCTTCCAATCTTTACGAGACCTCGAGCTCTGTAAGACAGGGAAAAGAGAAGGGTAAGCATTTACATGCTTAGTAAGCCCGAATAACTGGAAAGTAAACTTAACGGTTAATTAGCATACAACCATATTAGGTTATAAAACCAATAAGAATGGAATGGTTTCCCTATCACATGCACTAGATAAACAAGTTAGTCGCATAACAATGCACCATGTAATTAATCTTAGATGAGCTTATTATTCAACATTTCCATTTATACATATCTTTATTATCCCGTTAAGTTTCTCGAAAATCGCGATGGATTATCTATTTACTATCAAGTCATAACAGCAATCATTTCATGTATGCACTCCCACGAACCTCACATCTTACGGTGGGATTACCAGTCCAGGCTAAATCCCTTATAGTGACAACCACCCTTAATAAGCTCAGATCTGAATTACAAGTCCAGGCTAAATTCAGACCCTAATCGGATTACCCGTCCAGGCTAAATCCACAATGCACACATATTCTTCGAGAGGCTAGATAACTCAAAGAACACTCGTCCGAGCTAGATCCTTTCTATATTGAGATCAACAGATTATCCGTATGGGCTAAATCCTTTCTGCAACACATGCAGGATCTCAAGTCACATGTAAATCATGGTTTATCCATCAAATGTCACTTTTTTAACCTCAATTTGGACATTTATCAACATTTCATTGTTAAGGATGCATTTCACGAATTTTCATGCCATTATCAAAAGCAAATATCATACATTCATAAATCATGAAATTAAGCATATTATGAGTTTACTTGTAACACCCCGTACCCGAGTCCGTTACCGGAATCGAACACAAGGTGCACACAAACTTAGTTTAACTATCTTCACAGTCCATTTAGAAATTTCCAGACAAGCTGGTTACTGCATCAGTGTCGCCTTAAAAATCATATCTTGAGTTTCAAAGCTCAAAAATTTGTTTCGTAATTTTTCCCTGAAACTAGACTCATATTTCCATCTACAGAATTTTTTCTAGAATTTTTGGTCGATCCAATTAGTACAGTTTATTAGTTAAATTCTCCCCTGTTGCAGGGATCGACTACACTGACCTTCGTGTGTTACGAATTGGATATCTCCCTGTACAAGGATTCAATACTGATTCCGTTTGTTTCTATAGAAACTAGACTTAGAGAGGAATCTATACATATATGGCATGACTCCTAATTATCTCTGGTTAATTTACAATTAATTTCTAAAGTTGGAACAGGGGATCCAGAAACCGTTCTGGCCCTGTTTCACGAGAACTTTAATATCTCTTAACATATAATTCATATGATTGTTTCGTTTCTTCCATATGAAAGTATATTCATCAAGGTTCATTTACATAATTTATTCACTATTTGATTCCATTCCTACAATTTTTAGTGATTTTTCAAATCCACACAACTGCTGCTGTCAGCATCTGTTTTTCAGGTAAACCTTACCTATTTCGTGGTTTCTATAGACCAACTAGAGTTTTGTCATACATAGGTCCACATATAATCATTTTTAGCCATTCCAATGGCTGATCATTTGCTCACACTTCCATTCAGTCCGTAGTCACATCATAAAACCATACATATATACATAAGCACAAATGCTCTAATGCCATACTCCACTTTTACGAGCCATTTTGCATGGTCGCATACACATACATCACAAAAGTACTTAAAAGCATAGCGAAGGGTAGTCCTATACATGCCATTTCAAAGCTCAACCAAAATTGTACCAAAGGGGCTTTGATAGTGTGGATGACTTCGACTTCGTTGATCCCGAATCCGATAGCTAACGAGCGAAACCTATAAAACAGATAGCCAAAGCAAGCGGGTAAGCATTTTAATGCTTAGTAAGTCTCAAGCAATGGAATCAGCTTTGACTAACGTATTACATTCACATGGCTAAATGAATCACTTTATTAATACACATTCCCATAATCATACTTATTTCACATTACCGACCCTTATGTTCATACACAAAGAACAACTTAGCCAAAGGCGGTAGCTCGTTTATCAACCGGCGCATACTTACTTGTAAGGACTCAACTAATTCAAGCACATACAAACATACCTCATTGCTGGAATTTTCACAAGTGTATAAACTGAAATTTTTACAGCAAGATTGCTCACTTCGAATCACGTACCTTGATTTAACCGGATAGAGTGACTCGCTCGATTGTCTTGGGACCTAGCCGGTTATAGTGATTCATACGATTGCCTTCGGTCTTAACCCGGATTTGGTAACTTGCACAAATGCCTTGGTCTTAGCCGGATATAACAACTTCATACGAATGCCTTGGTCTTAGCCGGATATAATTACTAACATAATTGCCTTGGGACTTAGCCGGATATCATTCCAATGTTCATTTACACATATATCAATAATCAAGACACATCCATAATTCATTTTCGTTACTAAGGCTCTAACACAAAATATTTATCAAACCTTTACAATTTCGGCTCAATAGCCACACACACAAGGAGCATGATTTCAATATAATTCAAGTAGGGTCATTACTCGAAGACTTACCTTGGATGTTGTCGAGCGATTTCGACGGCTACTCGACTACTTTTCCTTCCCTTTATCGGATTTAGCTCCCTTTGCTCTTGAGCTTAATTTGACAAATAAATCGATTTAATCATTTGAGCATCGAAGAGGAATTCAAGGTACTTAGTCAATATATATACTCATTAGGCATCAAAGTCGCATATGTGCGAAATCATGAATCGAACTCAACACATTAGTTAATATTCCTCTTAGCGAATTTTCTAAGCCAAGAATAGGCATCAATATGCTTCCCTCTAACCGAATGCATGCACACCAATTTCCCCTCATGTGGCCGAATATACATGTCCATGTTGAGGCCAATTATACACTAATACCACACAAAACAGCATACATTTTACTACTAACGCATTACATATCGTAGCTCAATACACCTCTCTCATTTACTTCATAACCGAAACATCATCACAAGCAAATATACACTTGAAATAGTATATATGTCATACCAATACATCATGTGCAAACATATATTCATGTAGGTGCAAGGGCTTAATTCTCAAGTGGCTTATATCCAAATATACACACATATTCAAAGCTTAAATCTTACTTACCATGCAACATGCATGAATCATACTTATGGATATACCATGGCCGAATACCACAACACCATAATTTTGGTCATGATTAAACAAAGAACTTAGTATCTCCTTCAAAAATGCTAAAAGAAAATCTAAGAGTCCTCAATCCCCCCTCACATGTTTCATTATCAAGCTTGATATTTAGCATGCAATGGCATTAACACCATATTCACTTTGGCCGAATTTCATTCCCGTGACATAGCAAAGATTTGAACCATGGGCTAACAAGAACATCAAGCTAGCAACTAAAACATGCATGAATCTCATGGCACAACCTCAAACATACCTTAATCTTGATGCAAGTATAGCCAACCTCTTCCTAATCCTCTTCCAAACCAAACATGAAGCAAAATTCCTTCCTTCCTCTAGTATTTTCGGTCAAGGGAGAAAAATGGATGAACAAATTTTTTCTTCTCTTTCCTCAATACACTGCAAGGGGTTTCAATCACACACACACATTTTTTTTCTTTCTTTATCACCCATACTTATTTGTTTATTGTTTCTCCCTAATGCACCAACAAAACATGTTTCATGACATGTTTAGCCCATACACCCTTGTCATGGCGGAATTTAGCTAATAAATGGGGAAGTTGACATGCAAACCCTCATTTTTGCATGCATGATCAACTAGTCATTACACATATCCCCTCATACTTTTAAAGTTTACTACTAGGTCCTTTCTAGTGAAATTCACATTTATAACTCTAAATTAAAGCATCAAAATGTCACACATGAGTTAACACATATTATAGGCATCAAAATAAATATCAAATTATTTTTATGCCTCGATTTTGTGGTCCCGAAACCACATTCCGACTAGGGTCGTTTTAAGGTCATCACAACTCTCCCCACTTAAGAAATTTTCGTCCCGAAAATCTTACCGTAAATAGGTTTGGGTAACGCTCTTTCATAGAGCTCCGGGTTCCCAAGTAGCTTCTTCCATCCGTGTTTGAGCCATAACACTTTTACTAACGGAACCCTTTTGTTTCGCAACTCCTTCACTTCACGAGCTAGGATACGAATTGGTTCTTCTTCATAACTCATATCGGATTGAATTTCAACCTCGATGGACTAATTACGTGCGACGGATCAGATCTATAGCGCGAAGCATCGAAACATGAAAGACGTCGTGAATCTTTTCAAGTTCGGGGCAAAATCAAACGATACGCGAATCGGACCGACTCGTTCGGATATCTCATATGGCCCGATGAACCTCGGGCTCAATTTGCCTTCTGGCCGATCGAGTATCTTTTTCCAAGGCGAAACTTTAAGAAACACTTTATCTCCCACTTGATACTCAATGCCTTTTCGTTTCAGATCTGCGTACGACTTCTAACGATCGAAGGCTATCTTCAGATTTTCACGGATTACTTTTACTTTCTGTTCAGCATCTTTAATCAAATCCACTCCAAAAATTTTGTTCTCACCGAGCTCGGTACAAAACAATGGTGTACGGCATCTACGCCCGTACAAGGCCTCGTAAGGCGCCATCTTAATACTTGATTGAAAACTATTGTTGTAAGCGAATTCAATCAAAGGTAAGTACCGTTCCCATGAACCACTAAACTCGAGGATGCAACATCTTAACATATCCTCAAGTATCTGAATTATCCGCTCGGATTGACCATTTGTTTGGGGGTGAAAGGCGGTGCTGAGATGCAACTTGGTACCCAAAGCTTCTTGCAATTTCTTCCAAAATCGCGAGGTGAATCTCGGATCTCTATCCGACACAATAGAAATCGGTACCCCGTGTAATCTCACAATCTGAGAAACGTATAATTCAGCTAGTTTATCCAATGAAAAATCCGTACGCACAGGGATAAAGTGAGCCGACTTAGTCAGTCTATCAACAACAACCCAAATCGCGTCCTTCTTACTTGCTGACAATGGCAGTCCGGACACAAAGTCCATTGTGACTCGATCCCATTTCCACTCGGGTATCGTAATAGGCTGAAGTAATCCTGAAGGCACTTGATGTTCTGCTTTCACTTGTTGACATATTAAACATCTCGAAACAAAGTCGGAGATGTCTCGTTTCATACCATGCCACCAAAACCGACGTTTCAAATCGTTGTACATCTTCGTACTCCCGGGTGGATTGCCATTCGGCTACAATGGGCTTCGTTCGAATTATCGAAATAAGTTCAATTCTTTGGAACACACAGACGACTTCTGAACCTCAAACAATCGTCATTATCAATTTGAAACTCCGATTCCTTGTTCGGATCACACTTAGCCCGTTTTGCAAGCAACTCATCATCATCTTTCTGAGCTTCACGAATTTGATGAGTCAACAATGGTTTGGCCTTTAATTGACTACTAACACATTGTCGGGTAGGATAGACAAGTGTACATTCATCGTCAGTAAAAGCAAGCGGTGATTTCGGCTTAAGGCGTCCGCAACCACATTAGCCTTTCCGGGTGATAATCAATGACGAGCTCATAATCTTTTAACAACTTGAGCCAACGTCTTTGTCGCAGATTTAAGTCTCTTTGAGTCATCAAATATTTGAGACTTTTGTGATCCGAATACACATGGCACTTCTCACCAAATAAGTAATGTCGCCATATCTTTAAAGCGAATCGATGGCAACCAATTCGAGATCATGGGTCGGATAATTTTTCTCATGTGGCTTTAATTGTCTCGACGCGTGAGGCCACAACTCGACCTTCTTGCATCAATCGCAACCTAACCCAAGTAGGGAGGCGTCACTATAAATGACAAACTCTTTGCCGATTCGGGCTGCACTAAAGCTGGAGCTTCATCAAATGAGTTTTCAATTGATCGAAACTTTTACGACACTTTTCCGTCCATTCAAACTTGACATCCTTCTAAAGCGGTTTCGTCATGGGTGTGGCTATCATCGAGAATCCTTTTACAAACCGTCGGTAATGTAACCAAGTCCCAAAAAGCTCGAACCTCGAGAATATTTCTTGGAGGTTTCCGATTAAGTATGGCTGTAATTTTGCTCGAATTAAACTCGAATACCGTCTGCAGATACCACATGACCCAAAAAGCTAACCTCTCTAACCGAACTCGCACTTTGAACTTAGCATATAACCGCTTATCCGTAAAATTTGCAACACCAATCTCGGGTGCTCTGCATGTTCGGTCTCATCTCTTGAATAGACCAAGATGTCGTCAATGAACGCAACTACTGAACCGATCCAAATATGGTCGAAGATCCGATTCATCAAATCCATAAATACCGCAGGGCATTAGTGAGCCCAAACGGCATCACTAAGAACTCGTAGTGACCATATCTCGCTTAAGGCGGTTTTGGGTATGTCCGAATCTCGGATTCATGGCGATAATAGCCCGATCTCGGATCTATTTTTGAGAACACCGAGGCTCCTTCGTTGATCGAACAAATCATCGATCTGTGATAACCGATACTTGTTCTTTATTGTCACTTTATTAAGGCGGCGATAGTCGATGCACAACCACATGGTTCCGTCTTTCTTTTCACAAACAACACCGGTGCACCCTAAGGTGAAAAACTCGGCGAGCAAAGCCTCTATCCACCAACTCTTGCAACCGAGCTTTCAACTCCTTTAATTAGTTGGTGCCATACGATCACGAGCTATCGAAATCGGTGTGGTCCTGGTACAAGCTCAATGCCAAACTCTATCTCCCGAATAGGTGGCAAACCCGGTAATTCTTCGAGAAAATCATCCGGGTATTCACAAACCACCGGCACAGATTCGGGTTTTATTTCTAACTCCTTATCATCAAGTACATACGCAAGGTATGCTTCGCACCCCTTTCTTACATACTTCTGGGCCAACATTGATGACATTACAGCTGGTAACCCCTTCAAGTCCGTAGGTTCAACTCGGATCGTCTCGTTATTTGCGCACCTCAAATCAATAGTCTTTCTTTTGCAATTCACAACCACATGATGCGCGGTCAACCAATCTAACCCAAGAATAGCATCAAATTCATCGAACGGCAAAAGCATCAAGTCCACCGGAAAACAAGAACCTCGAATTACTAGGGGACATTTCTTACACACTTTGTCGACCAGCACGTAACGACCCAAAGGATTTGACACCTGAATTACGAACTCAGTAGACTCAATAGGTAAAGTCTTACTGGATGCTAAGGTTTCGCATATATAAGAATGAGTAGAACCAGGGTCAATCAAAGCAATCACATTAGTATCAAAGAGAGTGAAAGTACCGGTAATAACATCTGGCGAGGAAGCATCCTCACGTGCGCGTATAGCATAAGCCTTAGCAAGAGCGCGAGCCTCGGATCTGGTCGTAACATCTCTAGATCCTCTCGACCACCACTAGCATTGCCCGTATTTCCGGATGGTCTACCTCGGCGGTGGTAGCACCGGTTTCCCACTCGATTTGTATTCTGTTCGAGACAACCTCGGGCAATCTTTAATAAAGTGGTCGACCGATTCGCACTTATAACAGAGCGGTCACGGAACCTCAGACTTCGAATGCCATTTCCCACAATGTCGACACTCGCTTCGTCTCGGCGTTCATTCCCAACACTTTGGCGATCAAGTGCCTCGTGTACCCACGAAGTCGATCACGATCTCGTCTAAAAGGCCCAAGCGCCTCTAGACCGCCCACATCATCTCTAAATTTCTTGATGCATGTTGAAGAGACTTTCCGAGGATCTTTTGAAACTCTCCAGGTTCCCACATCAACTTTTTGTTTTTCTTTTCTAAGCTCTTGACTTTACAAGCTCGCTCAACAAGTACTACGAACTCTCGTATTTCAAGAATGCCAACGAACATTTTATGTCTTCATTCAGCCCATCCTCGAAGCGTTTACACATGACATTTCGGACGAAACACATTCCCAAGCGTATCTACTAAGTCTAACAAATTTTCGCCAGAATCGATGGCGACATAGAACCTTGCTTAAGCTCAAGAAATTCCTTCCATTTTGATCAACAAATCTCGACTGATATACTTTTTCCGAAACTCAGTTTGGAAAAACTCCCAATTTACTTGCTCTCGGGGCACAAAAGAAGTCAGAGTGCTCCTCCAATAGTAGGCAGAATCACGTAGCAAGGAGATAGCACACTTTAGGCATTCATCGGTGTACAAGATAGCTCATCGAGTGCGGATAGTGTTGTCCAACCAAAATTCAGCTTGCTCGGAATCGTCGCTATCCGTAGCTTTAAATTCATAGCCCCATGTTTTGGATTCTATCAATGAGGGCTTATTCGACCTATTTGGTCGATTACGAGGCATTGTAGGTGCGAAGTGTGTTTGTTGAGAATGGAGGTTGTGGAACAGTAGTATTAGTTCGAATGTATTGGTTGAACCAATCATTCATCACGCTATAAAAGGCTTGCCTAGCCTCATCATTCGGATTGCTAGCAACAGGTTGAGAGTCATTGGCGCTGTCCCTTGTCGGGAGTAGGCGCCACACTCTCCACATCATCAGCTATCACTTTCGGTTGGGATCGGGATCCATTACTATAAATAAACACAATTTCAAGCGTCGAAATCACCACACTATCAAATAATCACGAGAAAATGGCATGTATAGCTAGACCCAAACACATTACGGTAGTCCTAGAACCGACTAAACCGTAGCTCGATACCAATAAAATTGTAACACCCGTGCCGAGTCCGTTATCGAATCGAACACAAGGTGCACACAAACTTAGTTTAACTATCTTCACAATCCATTTAGAAATTTCCAGACAAGCTGGTTATGCATCGATGTCGCCTTAAAATCATATCTTGAGTTTCAAAGCTCAAAAATTTGTTTCGTAATTTTTCCTGAAACTAGACTCATATTTCCATCTACATATATTTTTCTAGAATTTTGGTCGAGCCAATTAGTACAATTTATTAGTTAAAGTCTCCCCTGTTGCAGGGATCGACTACACTGACCTTCGTGCGTTACAAATTGGATATCTCCCTGTACAGGCTTCAATACTGATGCCGTTTGTTTCTATAGAAACTAGACTCAGAGAGGAATCTATACATATATGGCATGACTCCTAATTATCTCTTGTTAATTTACAATGAATTTCTAAATTCAGAACAGGGGATCCAGAAACCGTTCTGGCCCTGTTTCACGAGAACTTTAATATATCTTAACATATAATTCATATGATCATTTCGTTTCTTCCATATGAAAGTAGATTCATCAAGGTTCATTTACATAATTTATTCACTATTTGATTCCGTTCCTAAAATTTTTAGTGATTTTTCAAATCCACACCACTGCTGCTGTCAGCATCTGTTTTTCAGGTAAACCTTACCTATTTCGTGGTTTCTATGGACCAACTAGAGTTTTGTCATACATAGGTCCACATATAATCATTTTTAGCCATTCGAATGGCTGATCATTTGCTCACACTTCCATTCAGTCCGTAGTCACATCATAAAACCATACATATATACATAAGCACAAATGGTCTAATGGCATACTCCACTTTTACGAGCCATTTTCGCATGGTCGTACACACATACATCACAAAAGTACTTAAAACGCAACAAAAGGGTAGTCCTATACATGCCATTTCAAAGCTCAACCAAAATTGTACCAAAAGGGGGCTTTGATAGTGTGGATGACTTTGACTTCGTTGATCCCGAATCCGGTAGCTAACGGCGAAACCTATAAAACAGAGCCAAAGCAACTGGGTAAGCATTTTAATGCTTAGTAAGTCTCAAGCAATGGAATCGGCTTTGACTAACGTATTACATTCACATGGCTAAATGAATCACTTTATTAATACACATTCCCATAATCATACTTATTTCACATTACTAACCCTTATGTTCATACACAAAGGACAACTTAGCCAAAGGCGGTAGCTCGTTTATCAAGCGGCGCATACTTACTTGTAAGGACTCAACTAATTCAAGCACATACAAACATACCTCATTGCTGGAATTTTCACAAGTGTATAAACTGAAATTTTTACAGCAAGATTGCTCACTTCGAATCACGTACCTTGAGTTTAACCGGATATAGCGACTCGCTCGATTGTCTTGGGACCTAGCCGGTTATAGTGATTCATACGATTGCCTTGGTCTTAACCGGTTTGGTAACTTGCACAAATGCCTTGGTCTTAGCCGGATATAACAACTTCATACGAATGCCTTGGTCTTAGCCGGATATAATTACTAGCATAATTGCCTTGGGACTTAGCAGGATATCATTCAATGTTCATTTATACATATATCAATAATCAAGACACATCCATAATTCATTTTCGTTACTAAGGCTCTAACACAAAATATTTATCAAACCTTTACAATTTGGCTCAATAGCCACACACACAAGGAGCATGATTTCAATATAATTCAAGTAGGGTCATTACTCAAGACTTACCTTGGATGTTGTCGAGCAATTTCGACGGCTACTCGACTACTTTTTCCTTCCCTTTATCGGATTTAGCTCCCTTTGCTCTTGAGCTTAATTTGACAAATAAATCGATTTAATCATTTGAGCATCGAAGAGGAATTCAAGGTACTTAGTCAATATATATACTCATTAGGCATCAAAGTCGCATATGTACGAAATCATGAATCGAACTCAACACATTAGTTAATATTCCTCTTAGCCAATTTTCTAAGCCAATAATAGGCATCAATATGCTTGCCTCTAACCGAATGCATGCACACCAATTTCCCTCATGTGGCGAATATACATGTCCATGTTGAGGCCAATTATACACTTAATACCACACAAAACAGCATACATTTTACTACTAACGCATTACATATCGTAGCTCAATACACCTCTCTCATTTACTTCATAACCAAAACATCATCACAAGCAAATATACACTTGAAATAGTATATATGTCATACCAATACATCATGTGCAAACATATATTCATGTAGGTGCAAGGGCAATTCTCAAGTGGCTTATATCCAAATATACACACATATCCAAAGCTTAAATCTTACTTACCATGCAACATGCATGAATCATACTTATGGATATACCATGGCGAATACCACAACACCATAATTTTGGTCATGATTAAACAAAGAACTTAGTATCTCCTTCAAAAATGCTAAAAGAAAATCTAAGAGTCCTCAATCCCCATCACATGTTTAGTTATCAAGCTTGATATTTAGCATGCAATGGCATTAACACCATATTCACTTTGGCGAATTTCATTCCCGTGACATAGCAAAGATTTGAACCATGGGCTAACAAGAACATCAAGCTAGCAAATAAAAACATGCATGAATCTCATGGCACAACCTCAAACATACCTTAATCTTGATGCAAGTATAGCCAACCTCTTCCTAATCCTCTTCCAAACCAAACATGAAGCAAAATTCCTACCTTCCTCTAGTATTTTCGGTCAAGGAGAAAAATAGATGAACAAATTTTTTCTTCTCTTTTCCTCAATACACGGCAAGGGGTTTCACTCACACACACACATTTTTTTTTCTTCTTTATCACCCATACTTATTTGTTTATTGTTTCTCCCTAATGCACCAACAAAACATGTTTCATGACATGTTTAGCCCATACACCCTTGTCATGGCCGGCCATTAGCTAATAAATGGGGAAGTTGACATGCAAACCCTCATTTTGCATGCATGATCAACTAGTCATTACACATATCCCCTCATACTTTTAAAGTTTACTACTAGGTCCTTTCTAGTGAAATTCACATTTATAACTCTAAATTAAAGCATCAAAAATGTCACACATGAGTTAACACATATTATAGGCATCAAAATAAATATCAAATTATTTTTATGCCTCGGTTTTGTGGTCCCGAAACCACATTCTGACTAGGGTCGTTTTAAGGCTGTCACATTACTTTTAGTTTTTCAAACTTACCTGGTACTCGTTCCGGTATCGTGTTTCAGTTATTCAGAAACCTTTCGTTTTCCTCGATCGAATTCCAAAATTTGTTCCTCGGGGTCTATAACAATAAAAATGAATGATTAACACCTCTAATTATACTATTCGAGTCTAAATTTCACCCCCAGTCCAAATGACCATTTTTCCCTAACCTTTCACATTTTTATGATTTAGTCCCTAGGCTCGTATAATGAAATGCATGTAATTTCTACCTTACCCAAGCCTAGCCGAATGTTCTTTCCTCTTATGCCAGCCCACATTTTTCCATTATTTCTCATCTTTCTACCCATTTTTATAACTTTTACAAAATGGTCCCTAAAGTCATTTCCATGAAAAATCACTTAGTAAAAGTTGTTTACCATCTTTTAAACTTTCATATACCTCCATAAACCATCAAAATACAAGTAACTCATGCATGGGTAAATTTTTAAACATGAACCCTAGCATGAAATATGGGTAGAAATAGAGAGAGTAAGTTATCGAGATTTCAAAAATACGAAGAACATTAAAAACGAGGCTCGGGAGCACTTACTATTGAGCTTGAAAATGTTGAAAACCCTAGCTATGGAGAGCTTGAGAATTTTGACTGGACAAGGGAGAAGAATGGCTGATTTTTGGCTTATTTTTCCCATTTTATTTCATTAATTAGCCGAATAACCAAAATGTCCTCAACCGTTTTCTTTAAAATTTCATCCATACAAGCCCATTTTTGTCAAAAAGCTTAAAAATTGGGAAAATTGCTCTTTAAGATCTTCTAATTAATAATATAAATCAATTTCATACAACTTGCTTCTAGAATCCAAGTTTTACAATTTATTCAATTTGGTCGTTATTTTCCAATTAGACACCTTACTCATAGAATTTCTTCATGAAACTTTAGCACATGCATATTCTCATATTCTAGGCCTCCTAATAAGCATAAAATAAATATTCCAATGGCAGATTTGTGGTCCAGAAACCACTATTTTGACTAGGCCCTATTTTGAGATGTTACATTTCTCCCCCCTTAGGAACTTTCGTCCTCGAAAGTCTTACCAGTAAATAGGTGCGGATATTGGCTTCTCATGGTTTCTTCCGGCTCCCATGTAGCCTCTTCTACACCATGTCGATTACATAAAACTTTTACGAAAGCCACATCTTTATTTCTCAGCTGTTTAACCTCATGAGCCAAAATCTTGACCAGTTCCTCACCATAAGTCATGTCTGGTCTAATTTCAATCTTATTTGATGAAATCACATAAGAGGGGTCTGATCGATATCACCTTAACATGGATACATGGAACACGTTGTGAATCTTTTCCAATTTGGGTGGTAATTCCAAATGATAGGCTAAAGGTCTAACTCTTTTAGTGATCTTGTACGGTCCGATAAATCGTGGACTCAGTTTGCCTTTCCGGCCAAATCTCAATACCTTTTTCCATGGAGATACTTTCAATAATACTCTATCTCCAACTTGGAATTTGATCTCCTTTCTTTTCAGATCAGCATATGACTTTTGCCTATCCGATGCCGCTTTTAAATAGCCACATATCACTTTAACCTTTTCTTCAGTTTCCTTGATTAGATCAACTCTGTGAATTTGGTTCTCCTTGAATTTCATCCAATACAATGGAGTTCGACACTTCCTGCCATACAAGGCCTCAAAAGGTGTGATCTTCAAACTCGTTTGAAAACTATTATTGTAGTAAAACTCTACCAATGGCAATTATTTTTCCCAGCTACCCTAAAATTCTAGGATGCAACATCGCATCATATCCTCAAGAATCTGAATCATCCACTCATATTGACCATCGGTATACATGTGAAAAGTTGTACTAAAGCTCAACTTTGTACCCAAGGCTTCTTGTAACTTCCTCCAGAATCTCGAAGTGAATCTTGGGTCTCTGTCTGAAATAATCGACAATGGTACCCCATGTAATCTCACAATCTTAGATACATGCAAATCGGCTAACTTATCAAGAGAGTAATATGTCCTTACCGGAATAAAATGAGTTGACTTCGTCAACTTATCCACCACAACCCATGTGACAGCCCTAAAATGACCCTAGTCGGAAAGCGGTTTCGGGACCGCTAAACCGAGTCACCAAATTATTTGAATATGATATCTATTGTCTAAAATATGTGATTATGAATGTGTGAAGGTTTTAAACTTTGATTTAGTAAATTGCATGTGAAATTAGTCGATAGGACTTATGTGTGACACTTTTGAAATGTGATAGGTAAATCTATAAGGATCTATTAGTGCATGTAATCAAAGGGGTGGACTTGCATGTCAATTTCCCCTTTTAATTGCTAGTGGTGGCCATGACAAAGGGTGATGGGCAAAACATGTCATAAAACATGTTGTGACAATGGTGTATGTTAGGAAAAAAATAAAATAAGGAGTATGGGTAATAAAGAAATGGGAAAAAAAAAAGAATGGTGTGAGTGTTCGCCCCCCCATTGCCGTGAGTTGAGGGAAAGAAGAAAAAAAAAAGTGTCCATCATTTTTCACTTCCTTTGGCTGAAAATTCTAAGGAAGAAAGAAAACAAGTTGTGTTCTTTGGTTCTTCTTGGCCGATTTGAGAGGAGGAAGAAAGGAGTGAAGCAATCGGTCATCTTAGGTCGATATTAAGGTAAGGAAGTTGATACTAGTTCTTGAAATCCTAGTTGATTTTGAGTGAGATATCAAGTTATTGTTGGTAACCCATGTTGAAATTTTGATTTTGGAATAAGTAAGGTTTTCGGCTATGGAGATTAATAAGGGTGATGGTTGTGTTTCATGCTAAATCTTGATGATTATGAGTTCCTTTCTTGGGTCTACCTTAGATCCATGAAGTATATTTTTATTTGGTGTTGTTGGAAGTATCGGCCATGGTATATCCATAAGCATGATTTATGCTTATTGCATGATAGGTAAGATTTGTGTTTTGGATATATGTTTATATTTGGTTAAAATCAACTTGTGATTCGGCTCTTGCACATATATATATATATATATGTTTGCACATGATGTATTGGTATGACATATATACTATCTCAAGGTATATATTTACATATGATGATGTTTCGGTTATGAAGTAAATGATTGATGCGTATTGAGTTACAATATGTAATGCGTTAGTTAGTAAAATGTATGCCATTTATGTGTGGTATTAAGTATATAATTGGTCTCAACATAGACATGCATATTCGACCACATGAGGTGGATTGGTGTGCATGCATTCGGTTAGAGGCAAGCATATTGATGCCTTATCTTGGCTTAGATAATTGGCTAAAAGAGAGTGTGGACTATTGTGTTGAGTTAGATTCATGATTTCGTACATATGTGACTTTAATGTCTAATGAATATATATGGGCTAAGTACCTTGAGTTCCTCTTTTTGATACTCAAATGATTAAATTAATTTATTTGTCAATTTAAGCTCAAGAGCAAAGGGGAACTAAATCCGATAAAGGGAAGGAAAAAGTGGTCGAATAGCCATCGAAATCGTTTGACAACATCCGAAGTAAGTTTTCGAGTAATGGAACTTAGATTATGATTTGATTAGATCATGTTTTAAGCAAATCAAAATCATGCTCTTTGTGTGTGGCTATTGAGCCGAAATTGCAAGTGTGAAAAGTGCCTTGTGTTTGAGTTTTGCTAATGAAAATGAAATACTGAATGTGTCATGATTTATTGATAAATGTGCACGGTTATTCAATGATGTCCGGCTAAGTCCCAAGGCTTTGTGCTAAGTGACTATATCCGGACTAAGATCCAAGGCATTTGTGCGAGTTACTAAATCCGGACTAAGATCCAAGGCATTTGTGCGAGTTACTAAATCCGGTTAAGTCCGAAGGCATTTGTGCGAGTTACTATAACCGGGCTATGTCCCGAAGGCATTTGAATGAGTAGCTATATCCGGTTAAACTCCGAAGGTACGTGATTCGGGAATGAATGAACTTGCTGTAAAAATTTCAGTTAATACGCTTGTGAAATCCCAACAATGAGGTATGTTTCGTATGTGCTTTGAATTAGTTGAGCCCTTACAAATAAGTATTCGCTCAGTTGATAAATGAGCTACCGGCCTTTGGCTAAGTTGATCTTTGTGTATGAATATAAGGGTTGGTAATGTGAAGTAAGTATGATATTGAGAATTTGTGCATATGAAATTATCTGTTTAGCTACATGAATGCTATACTTTGGTTGTGTTTAAATTCATGGCTCAAACTTACTAAGCATTAAATGCTTACTCCGTTTCTTTGATTCTCTGTTTTATAGATTTTGGTTCTTCACTTCTCGGACTCGGGATTTTGAAGTCGAAGTCGCCCACACTATCAAAGCTCCTTCTTGGTATACTATTTTGGTTGAACTTTGAAATGGCATGTATAGGACTACCCTTTTGTTGTAGGTCATGTACCTTTCGGTTTTGTGTAAATTTGGATAGCCATGCGAAAATGGCTTAAGTATACTTTGGGCATGGTATTATAATCATTGTATTTTGTTCATTAAGAGGTATGGAAATGTTTGGAAACGATTATCCATTGGGATGGTTAATCATGATCATATTTTGTGCTATTTATGTTTAAGGGCTAGTTGAATCATGGAAACTATGAAATAGGTAAAGCCTACCTTAAAGATGATCTTTGACAATTGCAGTGATGTGGATGTGAAAAATCACTAAAAATAGTAGGAATGGAATTAAATATTGAATAAATTATGTAAACGAACCTTGACGAGTCTATTTTCATAGGAGAGTAACGAAACGATCATATGAACAGTATGTTAAGAGATATTTAAGTTTTCGTGAGACAGGGCCAGAACGGTTTCTGAAGTCCCTGTTCCGACTTTGGAAATTCATTATAAATTTACCAGAGATAATTAGAAGTCATGCCATATATATACAGATTCCTTTTCGAGTCTAGTTTCCGTAGAAACAAACGGAATCAGTATTGAAGCCCTGTACAGGGAGATATCCAAATCGTAATTCAGGAAGGTCAGTGTAGTTGCACCCTGTAACAGGGGAGACTTTAACTAATAAACTGTACTAATTGGCCCAACCAAAAATTCTAGAAAAAATTTTTAGGTGCATATATGAGTCTAGTTTCAGGGAAAAATCAGGAAACTGATTTTCGAGTTGTGTAACTCAAGATATGATTTTTAAGGTGACAGTGACACAGTTAGCCGGCTGTCTGGAAATTTTTAAAATGAACTGTGCAAGTAAGTGGATTAAGCCCGTTAACCCCTCGTGTCTGACTCCGGCGACGGTCTCGGGTACGGGGTGTTACAACCCATATGGCATCTATCTTTTTCGGGGTCAATGGTAATCCTGTCACAAAGTCCATAGTAATCCTGTCCCACTTCCATTCGGGAGCCATCATAGGCTGTAATAAACCTGAAGGTACTTGATATTTAGCTTTGACTTACTGACATATCAAGCATTTTGATACAAATTCAGAGATGTCTCTTTTCATGCGGTTCCATCAGTACATTTTCTTCAAATCATTATACATCTTGGTACTTCCCAGATGAATAGAAAAATGACTATCATGTGCCTCTTGCAAGATTTTTCGAATAAGCTCATTATTCCTCGGTGCACAGACTCTGCCTCTGAACATCAAACATCCATCAGAACTGATTTGAAAATCTGATTCATTGCCCGTCTCACATTGGGGTCACTATCATTAGTCTGAGCATCATAAATTTCCTGAAGAAATGTCGGCCTAGCCCTTAGCTCAACCAGGACTAAACCATCATTAAGCAATGCCAATCAAGCATCCATGGCTCTTAGTGTAAACAAATATTTTCTACTTAACGCGTCGGCGACCAAATTCACCTTTCTCAGGTGGTAATCGGTGATCAGCGCATAATCTTTAATTAATTCTAACCATCTCTGCTGTCTTAGATTCAAATCTTTTTGAGTCATTAAATACTTCAAACTCTTGTGGTCTGTGAATATATGACAAGTCTCACCATATAAATAATGCCTTCAAATTTTCAAGGCAAAGACAATGGCAGCAAGCTCTTAGTCCTTTGTCGGATAATTCTTCTTGTGTGGCATCAACTACCGTGAAGCATAGGCTATCACTCTGCCATCTTGCATAAGTACACAACCCAGTCCATTTAAGGATGCATTACTGTAGACCACAAACTCTTTTCTCGACTCGGGCAATACTAGAACAGGAGCTTCAGTCAGTAGCGTCTCTAACTTTCTCGAAACTCTACTGACTCTTTTCTGTCCATCCAAACTTAACGTCTTCCTATAGCAATCTCGTCATTGGAGTCGCTATCATGGAGAATCCTTTCACAAATCTTTGGTAGTAACTGGCTAAGCCCAAAAAGCTTCTAACCTCTGTTACATTTTTAGGCGGTTTCCAGTCAACGATAGTAGAGATCTTACTTGGATCAACTCAGATGCCATCACCCGAAACAATGTGACCCAAAAACCCTACTTCTTGGAGCCAAAACTCATTCTTGCTAAACTTAGCATACAATTGTTTTTCCCATAAAGTCTACAACAGAGTTATCAGATGCTTTGCATTCTCTGTCTCATCTTTGGAATAAATCAGAATGTCGTCAATAAACACAACGATGAACTTGTCCAAGTATGGCCGAAATATTCTATTCATTAGGTCCATAAATACGGCCGGTGCATTTGTTAACCCAAATAGCATGACAAGAAATTCATAGTGACTATACCTCGTCCTGAAAGCTGCCTTAGGTACATCCAATTCATTAACTCGCAACTAATAGTAGCCGGACCTCAGGTCCATCTTTGAAAACACAATGGCTCCCCTCAACTAGTTGAACAAATCATCAATCCTTGGCAAAGGATACTTATTCTTGATAGTCACCTTGTTCAATTGCCGATAATCTATACATAGCCTCATTGAACCATCTTTTTTCTTTACAAATAATACGGGAGCTCCCCAAGGGGAAAAGCTCGGTCCTGCAAAACCTTTATCCGTCAGATCTTGCAACTGTACTTTTAACTCTTTCAGTTCGGTTGGTACCATCCTGTTCGGAGTAATAGAAATAGGAGCCGTTCCTGGCACTAGTTCAATATCAAACTCTATTTCTCTTTCAAGAGGTAATCCAGTAATTCCTCCGGGAACATGTCTGAACACATACTATTGGCACAGACTCAATTCTCAACCCTGTTTCCTTAGTGTTTAACACAAAAGCAAGGTAGGCTTCATACCCCTTTTTCATATATCTTTGCGCAACCAATGAGGTGGTTACAACCGGCGGTTTATCTAATTCTCTTGAATCAACCCTTAGAATCTCACCATCTGGGCACTTCAATACAATATACTTGCTACCACAGTTTACAATTACATCATGCAGGGCTAACCAATCCATACCAAGTACTACAACAAACTTATTAAATGGTAATAACATAACGTTAGCCGAAAAGCAATGACCCTAAATTGTCAAAGGAAAATTCTTACAGACTTTATCAACCAGGATTGACTTGCCGAATGGGTTCGATACTCTGATTATAAATTTTGTGGGTTTAATGGGTATATTCATACTAGACACCAATCTCATGCAAACGTATGAATGTGTCGACCCGGGATCAATTAAGGCAACAACACAAGTATTAAAAAGAGAAAAAGTACCCGTGATAATGTCAAGAGTAGAGGATTCCTCTCGAGCGCGTATTCCATACGTTTTTCCTGGGGCTCGAGCCTCTAACTTTGTATTTTCTTTAGCTGTAATCCGTCTGCCACTAGCACTTCCAAGATACCTCGGAGGTCTACCTCATGGAATAAGAGTACTCGACTTCGGTGCTACTTCCACTTCTTTATCAGTTCACTCTAGGCAGTCTCTGAGGAAGTGGTCAAGAGAACCACATCTGTAACATGCACCACTCTTCATTCAGCACTCTCCAAAGTGAAATTTGTTGTAGCTTTTACACTTTGGCTTTTGATCATCTACACTCCCAACACTAGTCACCATCGGGGAGGAAGACTTCTGATTACGTCATTTGGAGCCTCTCGCTCTACCCGAATGCCCTACTCATGAAGTAGAGCATTCATGTTGGCTCTTTGACTTCTTCGTGGGAAACGAGAGCGTCTTACCGCTGGATCTCTTGCTCAAAACTTGATCTTCTCTCTTTGCTTGCTTCCTTTCACTATTGAGCTCCTAGGCCTTCTTGGATCGATCAGCTAATGCAGCGAACTCCCATATTTCAAGAATCCCAATCAACAACTTGATTTCCTCATTCAGACCTTCGTCGAAGCGTTTACACATCTCTGACTCGGTTTGAACCCATTCAGCTGCATACTGACTTAGCCTTACAAACTCCCTTTTGTATTCTGCTATTGTCTTATTTCCTTGTTTGAGTTCTAGGAACTCCTTTCGCTTCAAGTCTAAAAACCTTTGACTGATGTATTTCTTCTTAAACTCTGCTTGGAAAAATTCCCAAGTGATGTTTTCTGTAAACGCCCTGATTTTCGGGATTTTCCGGGTTTCTGTGATTTTTGGTAAATTTTGAAATTTTTGTGTTCTGAATATTGGAATTGTGTTTAAATGTGTTAGTGGGCCTTTAGAAGTCCTAAGCCTAAGTTAAACACAGTAAAATATCAAGGTTGGATTTTAAGTGAATAGGAGACTTGGTTAAGTGGGCTTTTAAGAAGAACTTCGTAAGTTACGACACAAATAAGGCCTTGGTAAAGTGGCAAGGTGGCGCCACTAAGTTCCTAAAAAATGGCGTCTGGGAAGGAATTAAAGGTCCAGGGTTCAAGTTGCAAGGTAAGCATATTGTTACTTTTTAATTTTAGGCATGTGTCGGGCATGTGATCACTTAAGTGAATTTCGGCAAGGGCCTTAGGGAGGTTGGGCCGATTGTTTTAGTTGATATTAGGGTTAGGTTCTTTTCTTTTTCTGTCTTGGAGAATTAGGGTTAGCCACCTGAAAGCTTTCACTGCCATTCATCCTTTTTGAGTTCTCACAAAAGTCGAAAACGCAAATTCCTTCTCCTTGGTGCCAATTTCTTCTTCCTCTCTTTTTCCTCCATTTTCTTTCTTCCTTTTTTCTTTTTCTTCTAGCCGAAACCTTCTGATCACCTTACTCACCTCCTGTAACACCCCAAACCCGTGACCGTCACCGGATTTGACCACGTGGTGTTACCGGGCTTACTTCCCTTATTTCTCTCTTGAAATTATTTAATTTCTGTTCCAGGCAGGCTAGCTAACTGCATCACTGTCACCTTAAAAATCATATCTCGAGTTCCAGAACTCGAAAATGAGTTCCGTCAATTTTTCCTGAAACTAGACTCATAATCCCATCTACACATTTTTTTCTAGAATTTTTGGTCAAGCCAATTAGTACAGTTTATTAGTTAAAGTCTCCCCTGTTTCAGGGTTCGACTACACTGACCTTTGTGTACTACAACTTGGATATCTTCCTGTACAGGGCTCCAACACTTATGCCATTTGTTTCTAGAGAAACTAGACTCGCAAGGGAATCTGCAAATATAGATCATGACTTCTAATTCTCTCTGGTTAATTTATAGTGAATTTTCAAAGTTGGAGCAGGGGATCCAGAAACCGTTCTGGCCCTGTTTCGCGAAAACCTGAATATCTCTTAAAATACAGCTCATACGGTCGTTTCGTTTCGTCCATATGAAAATAGATTCATCAAGGTTAAATTTCATAATTTATTCACTATTTAATTCTACTTCTACTATTTTTAGTGATTTTTCCATCTCACCTCACTGCTGCTGGCAGCATCTGGTACTAAAGCAAACAATGACTATTTCATAATTCTTCCATGGCCAACTATTTCATCATACATAATACAAACTATGGCCACCTTATCAAAATTAAGGTTTCTAAGGCTCGTGCCTATAGGTTTTAGATTCACACTCAACCGACCACATAGGCCATTTTCGCATGGCTTAAAGTTTACAACCCGAGATTCAACAAAACAAAATAGCCTATACATGCCAAATGTTCTCCTAGTTCAACTACGAAGACAATACCAAAAGATTTCCAACCGGTGTGATGACTTCAACGATGGTTCCGAGCATGCAAACGATACGAGTCCAAGAGACCTAAAATGGGTGACAAGAAAACACCGAGTGAGTTTATAACTCAGAAGTCATAAGCATTTCACAACCATCCGTTACTAAAATTATCATAAAATGAAATAATGAAACAAGGCCCAGCGTTCCCACCATACCGAACTACCATAGTTCCTTAGACCTTTCGGATCAATGTCATACCAAGTCATACATTTACATTTCATATACTATTCAATAGGATATTTGAAGCAATTTCCATTCATCATTTCATTTCCGCAACAATCATGCAATTGAAATCATCACATAGATTTAAAACTTACCGACTCAACCCCGAGCATGAACATAGTATCTATTAGCCACGAACTCAAGGTACTTACTCTTTCCGCTGTCCATACTCCACTCGATGAAGACACACCCTCCATATAATTGTTCGATCGGAGATATATATATATATAGAGTACGCACACACAGTGCTTAATACTCGATTTCGCACACTTAGTGCCATGTGATTTAAGCCCGCACACATAGTGCCATACCCTTCGAGCTCGCACACCCAGTGCCGTATATTTCCAGCATGCACACTTAGTGCCATATATTTCCAGCATGCACACTTAGTGCCATATATTTCCAGCATGCACACTTAGTGCCAATCTCGCCACCGTACACACGTATTGCCCAAGACACTTAGTGCCGAAAGCAACTTTCTACACATTTCACTATTTCTTTTACATTCAACAATGTCATCATTCCATACACATACATTTTCATTTACATATCATCTCATTAAACACAATTGCATAGATATTATGATCATTTAAAACAATACCAAATATTGCCTTTGTTTGATTCTCCCCTTTTGATGTCTTGATCTCCTAGTATAAATACATTTAGTAGTTAAATTTCTTGCTGGATACTTATGTGTATAATTTAATGGTTTTCACTCCATTCACAACTATCCTTGTTCAAAATATCAAAACCTTAGCCAACATTCAATTAATGCATCAAGGCCGAATGTATTATCACTATTAAGGTAACCTAGTCTCAAGTATTTTCAATTCTAATGTACAACATCTCAAATTCCCATGACCGATCACACCTATTCTTACTTTCCAATATTCAAAATAATCAAAATCACCTCCTAAACACAATAGTCATGGACAATGCCGAATCCTCAAGTGTTTGAACATAAATTATTTTACTAATATAAACATTCACGAATCATATTCATAGGAAGACCGATTTCTTTCCATAGCACATTCATCATCCATACTTAGATGAAACAACCAAAATCCCTTCATTTATACCCTAGCCGAATGCTCCAATCATCCATACAAATTACAAATTTTTGCATGGCTAAGTAGGAGCCATTTAACATGCAAGAAAAATAATCATAGGAGAAGAATTTATCATTCTAAGTAAGCTCCTATCTCCAACACTAAATCATTCGGCATTTTGCCTAGACACACACAAGAAATCTCAACTTCCTTGACCTTACCAAGAGTGCATCCACCATTCAACTTAGCATGATAATGGCATCAAGGTATCAACCAAAATGTTTTTGTTAGGCTCCTTAGCCAATTCTAACTCTCCATCAACCCCAAACCCAACCATGAAATAGATAAAATTTAGGCTCATCACCTAAAGGTTGTATATACATCCAAAGGTACCCTTGAACATACCTTGATCTAGAAAACCACCTTGGCCGAATCTCCTTCTTCCCTTCCTCTAATTTCGCAATAGCAAAAGAAAGAAAACATGAACACTTTTTTTTCTTCTTCTCAAGTCATGGAAATTGTAACAAAATGAGAAAGGATGAACAACAAAATTTTTCTCCTTTCTTTTCCTCAACTCACGGCAACAAGGGGGCATCCACACTCTTTTTTTTTTGTTCATCATTTCCCTTTTTCTCCATTTCTTTATTCTTTCTAACATGATCCATTAACTAGACATGTTTGAAACATGTTCCCTTGCCCATGCTCTTTATTTTATTATTTCTAACATCCACCATTAGCAAAACATGTTCAAGACATGTTTTCTTTTGCCCATCTTCAATACCATGGCGGCCACTTCCTATAGTTGGCTAAATTGACATGCAAATCCCTCATGTCTTTACTTCATGCATTATTTGGCCACTTAAAATTCACCTATCACATTTTCAAGTCCTAACACATGGGTCCTTTCTTATGAATTAGCACCTAATTAATAAAATCAAGGCACGAAATATTTACGCATACAAATTCCACATACAATAAGCACGAATATAACACCTAATTATTCTTGTGACTCGGTTTTGTGGTCCCGAAACCACTCTCCGACTAGGGTCACATTAGGGTGTCACAACTCTCCCCACTTAAGAGATTTTCGTCCCCAAAATCTTACCGTAAATAGGCTTGGGTATCGTTCTTTCATAGAGTTCTCGGGTTCCCATGTAGCTTCTTCTATCCCGTGTTTGAGCCATAACATTTTTACTAACGGAACTTTCTTGTTTCGTAACTCTTTCACTTCCCGAGCTAGGATACGAGTGGGTTCTTCCTCGTAACTCATATTGGCTTGCATTTCAACCTCTGATGGACTAATCACATGCGATGGATCAGATCTATAGCGTCGAAGCATCGAAACATGAAAGACGTCGTGAATCTTTTCGAGTTCGGGGCAAAATCAAACGATATGCAATCGGACCGACTTCGTTCGGATATCTCATATGGCCCAATGAACCTCGGACTCAATTTGCCTTTACGGCCAAATCTGAGTATCTTTTTCCAAGGCGAAACTTTAAGAAACACTTTATCTCCCACTTGATACTCGATGTCTTTTCGTTTCAGATCTGCGTACGACTTCTGACGATCGGAGGCTATCTTCGACTTTCACGGATTACTTTCACTTTCATTCAGATCTTTAATCAAATCCACCCGAAAATTTTGCTTTCACCGAGCTCGGTCCAAAACAATGGTGTACGGCATTTACGATAATATAAAGCCTCGTAAGGCGCCATCTTAATACTTGTTTGAAAGCTATTGTTGTGCTTAATTCAACCAAAAGTAAATACCGTTCCCATGAGCCACTAAACTCAAGGATGCAACATCTCAACATATCCTCGAGTATTTGAATTATCCGTTCGGATTGACCATCGGTTTGGGGGTGAAAAGCAGTGCTAAAATGCAGCTTGGTACCCAAAGCCTCTTGCAATTTCTTCCAAAATCGCGATGTAAATCTTGGGTCTCTATCCGACACGATAGAAATAGGCACCCCATGCAATCGAACAATTTGGGAGATGTATAATTCTGCCAATTTATCGAGCGAAAAATCCGTGCGGACAAGGATAAAATGAGCCGACTTAGTCAATCTATCAACAACAACCCAAATCGCATCCTTCTTACTCGCTGACAATGGCAGTCCGGACACAAAGTCCATGGTGACTCGATCCCATTTCCACTCGGGTATCGTGATCGGCTGAAGTAATCCCGATGGCACTTGATGTTCCGCTTTCACTTGTTGACATATCAGACACCTTGAAACAAATTCAGAAATGTCTCGTTTCATACCGGCCACCAAAATTGGCGTTTGAGATCATTGTACATTTTAGTACTACCCGGTGGATTGACATTCGACTCATGTGAGCCTCGTTCAAAATCATCGAAACAAGTTCAATCCTTGGAATACATAATCGACCCTTGAACGCCTAGCAATCATTGTCGTCAATCTGAAATTCGATTCCTCATTCAAACACATTCGACTCGTTTAGCGACCAATTTAGCGTCGACCTTCCGAGATTCAAGTATTTGATGAATCAATAACGGTTTGGCCTCTAATTCGACTACTAGCACCTCCTCGGGTGAAACGGATAGATGAGCATCCATCGCTCTCAAAGCGCATGCAGTGCCTTACGACTTAAAGCATCACCACCACGTTGGCCTTTCACGGGTGATAATCAATGACAAGTTCATAGTCCTTCAACAACTCAAGCCAACGCCTTTGTCGCAAGTTTAGATCTCCTTGAGTCATCGATATTTAAGACTCTTATGGTCCGAATAAATATGACACCTTTCTAAACAAGTAATGCCGCCATATCTTCAAGGCGAACACTATGGTCGCTAGTTCAAGGTCATGGGTCGATAGTTTCTCTCATGCGGCTTTAGTTGTCTCGACGCGTAAGCCACAACTCGACCTTCTTGCATCAACACACAACCTAACCCAAGCAAGGATGCGTCATCAGATATGACAAACTCTTTCTGGGACTCATTGTACTAGCACCGGGCCTCGGTTAAGCAGTGTTTTAGTCGATCGAAACTTTCTTGACAAATTCGACCACTCGAACTTAACATCTTTTGGAGTAGTTTCATCATCGGTGCAGCTATCACCGAAAAACCTTTCACAAATCGTCGATAGTATCCGGCAAGCCCCAAAAGCTCCTAACTTCGGCAATATTCCTTGGAGGTTTCAATCAACTATGGCTGAAATTTTGTTCGGGTCCACTCGACACCGTCGCGGACACCACGTGCCCCAAAAGCTAACCTCTCTCAACCAAAATTCACATTTATGAACTTTGCGATAATCGCTTATCTCGTAAGATTTGCAACACTAGCCTCGGTGTTCAAGATGTTCGCCATCTCTCGAATAGACCAAAATGTCATCGATAAATACAACTACGAACCGATCCAAGTATGGCCTGAAAATTCTATTCATTAAATCCATAAATACCGCAGGGGCATTAGTGAGCCCAAACGGCATCACTAAGAATTCGTAGTGACCTTACCTCGTTCTAAAAGTAGTCTTGGGTATGTCCGATTCTCGGACCCTCAACTGATAGTACCTCGACCTCAAATCTATCTTTGAAAACACTGAGGCTCCCTTTAATTGATCAAACAAATCATCAATTCGTGGCAATGGATATTTGTTCTTTATCGTCACTTTATTCAACTGACGATAGTCGATGCACAATCTCATAGTTCCATCCTTCTTTTTCACAAACAATACTGGTGCGCCTCATGGAGAAAAACTCGGTCGAGCGAAACCTCTATCCGTCAATTCTTGCAATTGAACCTTCAATTCCTTTAATTCCGTTAATGCCATACGATACGGGCTATTGAAATCGGCGTAGTACCCGTACAACTTCGATGCGAATTCCACTTCTCGAACCGGTGGCAATCCGGAACTCCTCGGAAAAACATCCGAATACTCACAAACCACTGGTACCGATTCGAGTTTCCTTTCCGTCTCTTTACTTTCAAACACATACGCAAGGTATGTTTCACACCCCTTTTTCACATACCTCCGAGCGGTCATAGAAGATATTATCGTTGGCACTCCTTTTAAATCAGTAGACTCGACTCGGACTACCTCGTTATTTACACTCCTCAAATCAATGGTTTTCCTTTGCGGTCCACCATCGCATCATGTACGGTCACCAATCCATACCAAGAATAACATCGAATTCATCAAATGGTAGAAGCATCGATCACCAAAAATAGGATTCTCGAATTATTAGGGGCATCTCTTGCACACTTTATCAACGAGTACATATTGACCCAAAGGGTTGGACACTGAATTACGAACTCAAGAGACTCAACGGTAGAGTCTTCTTTGGATGCTAAGGTTTCACATACATATGAATGAGTAGAGCCGGGTCAATCAATGCAATCACACTAGTATCAAAGAGAGTAAAAGTACCGTTGATAACGTCAAGGGAGGATGCCTCCTCTCGTGCGTGGATGGCATATGCTCTAGCAGGAGCACGGGTCTCGGATCGAACAGCCGTATCAGAGGCTCCTCTCTGATTACCACCCCTACCTCCAGAAATTCTCGGGGGCCTACCTCTACCCATCGTTCCACTAGGTCTTACACCTTGCATCTTATTACTCTCATCTAGCTCCGTACAATCTCTAATGAAGTGGTCCTTCGAACCGCATCCATAATAGGCCCTATTAACAGACTTACCCTAACATTCACCTAGGTGTCGTCTTCCACATTGGGGGCATTCAGGTCTCTCTAGACGATTATTGCCCACACTAGCTACCGAAGTAGCTCGGGAGTCCGTCAATGGTCGGGCTCTGATGGAAATTCCCGCTGTCGCCCTCGACTTATTAGTGTCCTCCCTGAACTTCTTTACCGCCGAGAACGGAGCTTTACTCACCGATCTTTTACGATAATCTCTTGCTTAAAATTCAACTTTCTTCTTCTCCTTTCCAAGTTCTTCCGCCTTGCAGACTCGTTCGACTAGTGTTACGAACTCCTTTATCTCCAAAATACCCACTAGTAGCTTTAACTCTTCATTCAATCCTTCTTCAAATCTTTTGCACATAGCAACCTCATCAGCCACACACTCTCGGGCATACCGACTAAGTCTTACGAACTCATGTTCGTATTCAGATACTGTCATACGGCCTTGCTTGAGTTCCAAAAATTCCTTACGCTTCTGATCGATGAACTGTTGACTAATGTATTTCTTTCGAAATTCTGATTGAAAGAAATCCCAAGTAACTCGTTCGTTTGGGACTATGGAAATTAAAGTCCTCCATAATAGTAAGCTGAGTCTCGCAACAAGGATATAGCACACTTAAGACATTCATCGAGTGTGCATGACAGTTCATCTAACACTCGAATGGTGTTATCGAGCCAAAACTCGGCCTTTTCGGCATCATCAGTAACTATGGCCTTGAACTCCTCAAATTTCGCTTCCTAATCAGTCTCTGGTGGTTTACTCAACCTCACGGGATCGAGAATCGGAGGCATTGCGGGCTCTTGGGTGCGATATTTAAATTCGGAATGGTTGGACAGCGGATTGGTTCGGGCATATTGCGCGACCCACTCATTCATCATGGTGAAAAGGCTTGTTTCGCCTTCATTTTGATTATTCGCGGATGATCGAGGCTCAACAGCAGCGTCCCTTGTGCGGAGCAGCCGCTACACTTTCAACGTCATCCGCCAAGGGTCTCTACCCCGGGTTCCATTTGTTAATCAAAACAAAAACTTCAACCGTCAAGTCATCACATTATTAAGCACTAACAATTTGGCATGTATAGCTAGATTCACACGCTATGGTAGTCCTAGAACCGACTAAACCATAGCTCGATACCAATTAAATGTAACACCCCAAACTCGTGACCGTCATCGGATTTGACCACGTGGTGTTACCGGCTTACTTCCTTATTTCTCTTTTGGAATTATTTAATTTACATTCTCTGTGCAAAGCTAGCTAATGCTGCATCGTCACCTTAAAATCATATCTCGAGTTCCGAACTCAAAATGAGTTCCGTCAATTTTCCCTGAAACTAGACTCACCCATCTACAAATTTTTTCTAGAATTTTGGTCGAGCCAATTAGTACAGTTTATTAGTTAAAGTCTCCCTGCTTGTGGTTCGACTACACCGACCTTTGTGTACTACGACTTGGATATCTTCCTGCATGTGGCTCCAACACTTATGCCATTTGTTTCTAGAGAAACTAGACTCGCAAGGGAATCTGCAAATATAGATCATGACTTTTAATTCTCTCTGGTTAATTTATAGTGAATTTTCAAAGTCGGAGCAGGGGATCCGAAACCGTTCTGGCCCTGTTTCGCGAAAACCTGAATATCTCTTAAAATACAGCTCATACGGTCGTTTCGTTTCGTCCATATGAAAATAGATTCATCAAGGTTGAATTTCATAATTTATTCACTATTTAATTCTACTTCTACTATTTTTAGTGATTTTTCCATCTCACCTCACTCTGCTTTGGCAGCATCTCGGTACTAAAGCAAACAATAACTATTTCATAATTCTTCCATGGCCAACTATTTCATCATACATAATACAAACTATGGCCACCTTATCAAAATTAAGGTTTCTAAGGCTCGTGCCTATAGGTTTTAGATTCACACTCAACCGACCACATAGGCCATTTTCGCATGGCTTAAAGTTTACAACCCGAGATTCAACAAAACAAAATAGCCTATACATGCCAAATGTTCTCCTAGTTCAACTACGAAGACAATACCAAAAGATTTCCAGTAGGTGTGATGACTTCAACGACGGTTCCGAGGATGCAAACGATACGAGTCCAAGAGACCTAAAATGGGTGACAAGAAAACACCGAGTGAGTTTATAACTCAAGAAGTCATAAGCATTTCACAACCATCCGTTACTAAAATTATCATAAAATGAAATAATGAAACAAGGCCCAAAGATTCCACCATACCGAACTACCATAGTTCCTTAGACCTTTCGGATCAATGTCATACCAAGTCATACATTTACATTTCATATACTATTCAATAGGATATTTGAAGCAATTTCCATTCATCATTTCATTTCCGCAACAATCATGCAATTGAAATCATCACATAGATTTAAAACTTACCGACTCAACCCTGAGCATGAACATAGTATCTATTAGCCACGAACTCAAGGTACTTACTCTTTCCGCTGTCCATACTCCACTCGATGAAGACACACCCTCCATATAATTGTTCGATCGGAGATATATATATATATAGAGTACGCACACACAGTGCTTAATACTCGATTTCGTACACTTAGTGCCATGTGATTTAAGCCCGCACACATAGTGCCATACCCTTCGAGCTCGCACACCCAGTGCCGTATATTTCCAGGATGCACACTTAGTGCCATATATTTCCAGCATGCACACTTAGTGCCATATATTTCCAGCATGCACACTTAGTGCCAATCTCACACCGACACACGTATTGCCCAGACACTTAGTGCCGAAAGCAACTTTCTACACATTTCACTATTTCTTTTACATTCAACAATGTCATCATTCCATACACATACATTTTCATTTACATATCATCTCATTAAACATAATTGCATAGATATTATGATCATTTAAAACAATACCAAATATATGCTTAATGACTTACCTTATATTGGATGAAACGATTTCCAATCGACTACTCGATTATCTTTGCTTTGCCTTTGTTTGATTCTCCCCTTTTGATGTCTTGATCTCCTAGTATAAATACATTTAGTAGTTAAATTTCTTGCTGGATACTTATGTGTATAATTTAATGGTTTTCACTCCATTCACAACTATCCTTGTTCAAAATATCAAAACCTTAGCCAACATTCAATTAATGCATCAAGGCCGAATGTATTATCACTATTAAGGTAACCTAGTCTCAAGTATTTTCAATTCTAATGTACAACATCTCAAATTCCCATGACCGATCACACCTATTCTTACTTTCCAATATTCGAAATAATCAAAATCACCTCCTAAACACAATAGTCATGGACAATGCCGAATCCTCAAGTGTTTGAACATAAATTATTTTACTAATATAAACATTCACGAATCATATTCATAGGAAGACCGATTTCTTTCCATAGCACATTCATCATCCATACTTAGATGAAACAACCAAAATCCCTTCATTTATACCCTAGCCGAATGCTCCAATCATCCATACAAATTACAAATTTTGCATGGCTAAGTAGGAGCCATTTAACATGCAAGAAAAATAATCATAGGAGAAGAATTTATCATTCTAAGTAAGCTCCTATCTCCAACACTAAATCATTCGACATTTTGCCTAGACACACACAAGAAATCTCAACTTCCTTGACCTTACCAAGAGTGCATCCACCATTCAACTTAGCATGATAATGGCATCAAGGTATCAACCAAAATGTTTTTGTTAGGCTCCTTAGCCAATTCTAACTCTCCATCAACCCCAAACCCAACCATGAAATAGATAAAATTTAGGCTCATCACCTAAAGGTTGTATATACATCCAAAGGTACCCTTGAACACACCTTGATCTAGAAAACCACCTTGGCCGAATCTCCCTTCTTCCCCTTCCTCTAATTTCGCAATAGCAAAAGAAAGAAAACATGAACACTTTTTTTTCTTCTTCTCAAGTCATGGCAATTGTAACAAAATGAGAAAGGACGAACAACAAAATTTTTCTCCTTTCTTTTCCTCAACTCACGGCAACAAGGGGGCATCCACACTCTTTTTTTTTGTTCATCATTTCCCTTTTTCTCCATTTCTTTATTCTTTCTAACATGATCCATTAACTAGACATGTTTGAAACATGTTCCCTTTGCCCATGCTCTTTATTTTATTATTTCTAACATCCACCATTAGCAAAACATGTTCAAGACATGTTTTCTTTTGCCCATCTTCATTACCATGGCGGCCACTTCCTATAGTTGGCTAAATTGACATGCAAATCGCTCATGTCTTTACTTCATGCATTATTTGGCCACTTAAAAATTCACCTATCACATTTTCAAGTCCTAACACATGGGTCCTTTCTTATGAATTAGCACCTAATTAATAAAATCAAGGCACGAAATATTTACGCATACAAATTCCACATACAATAAGCACAGAATATAACACCTAATTATTCTTGTGACTCGGTTTTGTGGTCCCGAAACCACTCTCCGACTAGGGTCACATTAGGGGTGTCACACCTCCTCTGTCAATCCATCATCCACAAAACCTCCATAGTCGATTGCCATAAAAGCCGAAATCCCGAAAACTCACTTCTTGTGCCGATTTCTCCAAGCCAAAATCCTTCAGTTATTTTTGTTCTTTTTGATCAACTTTCATGTTCTCTAAACCCTAAGTATTTTTTGAAAAAATTACTTCAAATTTATAGCCTCAAATCGTCATCTTCTTCATCACTTAAAAAGCTAAAATACCATAGATTTAGGGACTCATAGCCAAAACTTCAGATCTCCTGGATTCGAGTTCTACTATTGTTTAGAGAATAGATTTGCATCAGATCTATGTAGAAATCAAAGAGGAATAAGTGGTAAGTGCTCATCACCTCAGATCTAGTCTTATCTTACAATTTAGAAAAGCCGAAGTCCCTAAAATCTAGGGAGGCTGTCGATTTGGGCATAGGGCTTTAAGGGTCTTTAACCGATGATTTATTTTGGTGATTAATGTCTTCTAGAGGTTTGATCGAAGGCTTGGATCTTTGGAATAACGAGACTTAGATCTAGTCATCGGTTTTCAGTAAAAAGGTAAGATTCTAAAGGCTTTAGGGGTATTGTTCGAATATGGGTTGTTGGATTTTGGGATTGGTTGTTGTGGGTTGCAATCTAAGAATTGTGGCAATCAATTGTAGGACATCGTAAGGGATCTCAGTAGCAGTCGTCGCGAAACAGGTGTGTATCAACACCCTCTCATAATTCAATTCGACAAAAGCTGAAATGTCAAAATTTTGGCATTTCGTGGGCTTATGAGTGTGCGAGTGCTCACAAGATGTTTAGAAATTATTAGATCTGAAACCGTAAAGTGGTAAGTTAGTCATGTGTGAAATTTCATGCACTTCGGTAATTGGGCCTCGATAGGCTAAAACCGGGCCCAATGGGCTTACGGGCTCATACGGGTTAATAAATAAAAAAATAATAAAAAATACATAATATAAAAAAATAGGCAATAAGTATGTTCTGTTAGACTGTAGAATCAAAACTGCTTAAACCGGTAAACTGGTCATAAAACTTGAGTTAAATGGGCTTAAATGGCTAATGGACATTGTAGGGCCCATTAGGGGTTTTAGGGCCTAATGGCTAAGATTGTGAAATTCAGATAAATAAATTAATGCGATGACAAATGGGCTAGTAAGGGCCGTAACATTCATGAGAACCCTTAAAACTGATAAAAATACTGAAATACCTGTATAGTGGAAAGTTTACAGTTTTACCCCTAGGAAAAAAATTACTGATATACCCCTAGGGTTAAGGTTGACCTGAATGCATGTTTGACTGTTACTAATTACTGCATGCCATGTTATTATTATCTGATGCATGGGATTGGGTTATTGATGGAGGACGTACTGAAAGTGGCTTGACCAGTAATCGGAGCTTTGCGTCAACTTATCGATATCTGAGCGACTATGCTTTAACTGTGGAGTGTGTAAATTTGGGTGGGTTGAGCTATTCCCCACATGGAGTGGAAGGCTGGTACGGGTGGAGTGTAGTGGTTGGTTATAGGCTGTTTGGGCTTGCATACACGAATATATCTGTTCTGTTCTGGAATGGGCCTATGGGCCATACTGTTATCTGAAAAGGGGCTAAGGCCCAATTTACTGTATTCTGAAAAGGGTTTCAGCCCAATACCCCCGGTTATCTGAATAGGGCTTAAGCCCAATGGGCTTGAGCAGACTTAGGCTTTGGATGGGTTTTCCATACACACTGAGTTTTCCAAACCCACCCCTTTTCTCTTCCATCCTTGCAGGTGAGCCCTAGTTGGTGGACTTGGAGCTGGGCGGGATTCAGAGTGGCCATGAAGATTAAATTTCTTATTTTTAAATAAGTTTCAATTAGCTTCCTTTTAAATTTCGCATTTATTTTTGATTATTTCTATTTTGGTTAAAGTTGTAATAAGGCTCAGCTCTTTAAGTATCATCATCGATCTTAGCTCTGAATCCCTCAGCTCCATACTTTCTAAGCTTGTCTACAGGGGCTTTACCTATTTTTGCAGGTTCCATACCTCGGGCAATTCCTCATCAGGTTGGTTAGGGGGTGGGGAAGGTCGTGGTATGTTGGGGTGATTTCTCAAATAATCTCTAAACCACTCGTCCATCATATCAAAGAAGATGGCTCTGTCCTCTTCTCAGCCTTTAGACATAAGCTTTCTACTACTACTAGAAAAAGCTTGTTTTACAAAAGTTGGAGAATGGCTCTCGGCTCCATCGGACTCATCTAGTGCTTAATTGGAAGACATTTACTATATTCAATGACAATTAAACTGTTAGGAGATGTCACACTATCAATGTTCGTATAATGGCATGGATAGTGAAACTCAATACTCTCTACGGTAGTCCTAGAACCGACTAAACCGTAGCTCTGATACCACTAAATGTAACACTACTTACCCGTACCCGAGATTGGGACCGGATACAAGGTGTTACCAGACATGTACTTGAACATTTTCTGGAATTACGGGTTATAAAAATTTCATTTCAATATAAAACCAATCAAATTACATCTTAATGTCCCTATTATGGGCCTACGAGAGCCAAAGTATATGTCGAGAAAGGTCCGAGACAAAACCAAGAACTTAGGAAAATTTTAAGAAAAATTTCTAGGTTAATGCCTCATACGCCTGTGTAGAGACATAGCGCACACCCGTGTCCCCTACCCATGAGGGATTAATGAAATTTATTTTCTATTTCGAACCTACAGGGGTTTTCACATGGCCAAGCACACGTCTGTGTCCTTGGCCCGTGTCCTTCACACAGTCTAGACACGCCCGTGTGGTCACTTGTGTCCAAAAACTCGAGCATTCTGTTTATGATGTTAGCATGCATTTAGGGGCACACGGCAAAAACACACGCCCGTGTACTAGGCCGTGTCCTCCACACGACTAAGACACACGGCCGTGTCTTTACTCGTGTGTTTACTACCATGCATTCTGACTTCAAAATTTTAGGTGCAGGTGGAACACGGCCATACCACATGCCATGGGGTGATCCGTGTGTCACACACGGCTTAGACACATGCCCATGTGGATCTTATTAGGCTATTTTCAACGCCTGTGGTCACCCTCTAACATCCACTTTTACTTTCGGAATAGTGGTTTCAGAACCACAAATCTGAAGTCAAAATATTTATTTTATTATTATTTTAAAGTTTATAGTATGATATTATATTGGTATGAAAATTTCGTGAAGAAATTTTATTGTTTAAATGGTCAATTTGAGAAAAGGACTAAATTGCGTAAAATGCAAAAGTGTTGTTCTTTTAGCTAAAGGTGTTTAATAGCTATAGAACCTTAAATTTTAGGTCCTTATGTGGTAAATAGCCTAATAAAGTTAGTGGATGATATTTGGTTTGGCATTATTGAAATATTGAATTAATATTAAGATTAACTTAGTAAGTATATTAAAGGTTAATTATAATAAAACAAAAACAATTTTAAGCTTATTTTCTCATCTCTTTCACCAAAATTGAAAGAAAAAGAACACCATGGAATCTAGGTTCAGCTACTTTAGTTGCTTGATTAGGTCTGATTTTGATCTCGGTTTTTAATGATTTTTACGTTTTTGAGATTGTTGCTTCGTATTCTAGCTAGCCAATGCCCCCGATTTCAAAATTGTTATAGATTTTCAATTATGCCATTTTTGAATGCTTGAGTGTTTTAATGTTTAATGATAGATTATGAAGGTTAAATGATTGATATACAAGTTTTGTTAAGTGATTTTTGATAAAATTGTCAATTAGGGATTAATTTGTAAACTTTTATGGTTAAATGTTTGAATAAAATGAAAATATGGGCTGTTAAGAAGCTATAAAAAAATTGGCTAGCATGGGTTGTCCTTAAATTTCATGAATTTGCAATTTTACAAGATAAGGACTAAATTGTAAAAATGTGAAACATTAGGGGCAAAAGTGTAATTTTTTGAAAATGTGTATGAAGTGTCAAACTGAATAGAACGGAAGTTAATTTGCTGAATTTGATATATTATTTAGATCAGATAAGCCAAGTTCGAGCTTAGATCAAGAAAAAAAGGAAAAATGGACGAATAACTGAAAAATTCCATCTGAGCAACTAGATGTAAGTTCATATAGCAAGAATCGAACTATTAATACTTGTAATTTTTTAAAATGAATGTGTATAAGTTGAATGAATAACCCAATTGAAATTCAAATTACTCATTATGTGATTAAATTACTGTTTACATGAATGAAAGTGAAATGCTACAATTGTTATATATGTTACATGGATTCGGTATGATAATATGCATAAGGTATGCGAATTGAGTATTTAAATGTATGTATTTAAATGAATTCAATATATATATGAGTTGAGAAATTGAATTATTGATCATTGAATGCTTAAATGATGAAGTTGGATAATTACTGAGCCCGGTTTGAACCGTAGGAATTTGTTAGATACGAGTGACATGTCACTAAGGTTACCATTTTGGTCGAGCTCCTGCATTTGTTACGGACTCACCATAGCTCATATGAGCTTATTGATATATCATCTTGTAAGGGCTTACTGTTTTCAGCTCATTGGAGCTTACCGTTTCCGCTCGTATGAGCTTACTGTTCATCAGCTTAAGAGGAGCTTATTTATTATGGCTCGAAAGAGTGGAAATGGAAATGTTAACCCAAGTATCTGTCCATATTCTACGTACTTCAACAGGCATAATTACTATTACTAATCATATGAATAAGATATGTGCTTATATGGATGAATTACTGTTGATATAGATGCATTACTGTTATTGCTGATGAACTACTATTTATACAAATGAACTATGGTTATATGAATGAATTACAATTTATAGGAATAGAAATGAATTACATGGTATTGATGATTTTATATGCTTATGTATTTGGCAAATTTGGTTGGATTGTATTGAAATGGTACTATAGGTTATAATGATGTACGAACAAATGTTATATATGTGAATTGAGATATAGGTGGTTTAACCACATATATGCCTATTAGTGTGTAAAATATAGAATACTCAATGTTATTTCCATGGATCAATGGAGAAGACAACGGTACAAGAATTAAAATGATGATATGAATCATTTCAGGTATCCGTGACACCCTCGACAAGTAAGTGATATTTAATAATTTCATATGATATGTAAGTGAAAATCGATGAATACATACAGGAATTACTAGGTTGTTATTTTATTACGTGTTGATTTGATGGAGCGGATTTACATGTCCTCACATTTCTCTAATTCTAAATTAATTATTAAATTGTATATAATACATACTTGTAACAGCCCGATTTTGGGCCTAGCTGGAACAGTGGTTTCAAGACCACAAATCCGACGTAAGAAAATTTGTTTTTACTATATTATTATGGTCTACGATTTCAAGGAATGATTTTGTGAAAATCTCGTTCAAAATTTTGACGTTTGGGCACTCAATTTAGTCAAAAGGATTAAATTGTAAAAAGTGCAAAAGTTGAGTTCTACATGCTAGAGTTGTCCAATTGTTATAAAATTTTAATTTAGAGGTCTTTAAATGGTAATTGGACCATTGCTTAATTTTTGGACAAAAAATGGACATGAAATGGGTGAAATAGAATATTTTAAGTTATGGGCATTTTGGTTATTTGGTAATTAAAATAATAAAAAGGGAAAATAAAAGCCAAATTTATGCTTATCTTCAACCTTTGGCCGAAATTTTGATGGAAGCCATGGCTAGGGTTTTGTTCAAGCTTTCCAAGCTCAATAGTAAGTTTGTTCTTGCCCTGTTTTTAATGATTTTCACATTTTTTAGATCCTTGAAGCATGATTTACCTATTTCTAGCCTTATTTTGAGTTAGGGTTCATGTTTAAAAATTTACCCATGTGTGACATGTGTGTATTTTGATGTTTAATGGAGGAATATGTAAGTTTGATGTTAGAGAAACGACTTTTACTAAGTGATTTTCGGTGAAAATGCATAAAAGGGCCTATTTGTAAAAATTAGAAAATTTGTCATAAAAGTGTCATTTAGTGGAAATTGTGGGCTGCTATAGTTATGAAAATGATTCAGCTAGGCTTAAAGTGCAAAGAAATTGAATAAAAATCATTTTACGAGCCTAGGGGCAAAAATGTAAATATGAAAAAGTTTAAGGGAAAAAACATAAATTTTCCATAATGTGATTTTTGGATTACATTGAATAATTTGACCAATATGTTTTAGATAAAAGAAAACGAGGTTTGGACCAAGAACGGTGGAAAAACACACATTTGACGGTTAGGTCCTTTTCACTATTTTTGGTATCGAGGTAAGTTTGTATGCAAATAATGCAACATGCTATTATTATTATATGTCTAGTGTTTAAATATTACGTGAAATGTATATGTATATGTATTTGTCTTTATGAAATGGATTTACGATGACTTGATGGCATTCGACAAAATTTCGAGATAAGGTCTCGTGTAAGACCATGTTTGGGACATGGCATTGGCATCAATATGAGACCCCGTATACGACCATATCTAAGATATAGCATCAGCATCGAGATGAGGCCCTGTATAAGACCATGTCTGGGACATGGCATCGACACCGATACAAGAATCCATGTAAGACCATGTCTAGGACATGGCATTGGCATCGATATGTGTGTAAGTAATTCAACAATTCCATTACTATGTGTTTAATATTTGATATTATAAGATACATGTATGTATGCCCTAATGAAATTGGCCTGTGATGATTCAATGGAAACTTGATGATAGCTTTGTATCTTGGAAGTTCTGGGGAACCCTGAGGAATGCTTAGGATTTCGATATCATGACACAATGGTTAATGAGATCCTGTGTAAGACCATGTCTGGGACATGGCATCAACGTTGATATGTGAGCCAGTGTAATACCATATCTGGGACATGGCATCGGTATTGATATGTGAGCCAATGTAAGACTGTCTAGGACATGGTATCGGCGTTGATATGTGAGCCAGTGTAAGACCATGTCTGGGACATGGCATCGGTGTTGATATGTGAGCTAGTGTAAGACCATGTCTGGGACATGGCATTGGCCCTGATATTTGTGCCAGTGTAAGACCATGTTTGGGACGTGGCATTAGCATTGATATGAGATTTTGTATAAGATCATATCCTAGATATGGCATTGATATGTGGATCCATGTAAGACCATGTCTGGGACATGGCTTTGGCACTCTATTTGGTGCACGATGATTTTGAACGTCCTTTATTATTTCAAGTGGCTCATCGGGTAATTCAAAGATTATATCAAAGTTGTGATAAGGAATGATTATGTCATGAAGTAGTACAGGTATGTACGCAAAACTCATGAGAAATGATTCGGTTTAAGATGCACCTTTTGTAAGGATACAAATAAGTAAGTCATGTTTATGAGAATGATTTTGTGATAACTTTGTGGTTATGGGTCTATGTTCATGAGATATAAATATATGGTAAATTTGATTAATGATCATGTGTGAAGCTTTTAAGCCAAATAAAATTGAGATGCTATGTGTTTATTCCTTTAATTTTATGGTTCAATGAATAGCGAAAAAAGGAAAGGATCGACGTAAATGCCTATTAAAAATGGTTATTAATGTAGGGATAGATAAGAGTTTTTGGACATTTGAATGATGTTAAGCTATATGCTTGGAAATGTGAATGTACAAAAGTAATGGGTACTAAAATAGTCATGGATAGCAGTAGTAGTCCGACTTTGAAAATCGACCAAAAATTGCGGAAATCGAATTAGATGGTAAGTAAAATATGAAATTAAATCTTATTGAGCCTAGTTTCACGTAGAAGAAACGGTGTAAGCAAAAGGAATTCATATTATGAGATAATTGAATTGTTGTGAGACAAGGTCAGAATGATTTTGAGTTCCCCTATTCTGACTTTGAAAAATCATTAAAAAATTGTACAAAAATAATTATGGGTTCTAATTTATATGCCTAGAATCCTTAATGAGTCTATTTTCAAAGGCAATGAACAACAACATTTTTCAAATCCTTTATAAGGAGATAATTAATTTTTAGTGAAAAGGGGTCGGAACTGTCAAATAGTGAAATAGGGGTGACTTTGAAGAATAAACTGTACTTATTGGCTGAACCAAAAATTCTAAAAAATTATGGTAAGAACATATGCGAGTCTAGTTTCTGGAAAAATTAGTGGATCTTAATTTGGAGTTCCATAGCTCCAGTTATAAAAAATTTGGTGGCTACATGAACTTAAGTAAAAAGTGCGATTATGCTTGTATTACCTTTAGATCATATTGTGAGAACTAGTAGAAGCATGTTAATAATTGCTCATTATTTTTATATGGACCTCCTAAGCTATATAGCTTACCCCCTCTTTTTTCTATGTCCTATAGGGTCACTAAGCTAGCTCGGGTTGGAGATCGTCGGAGATGCTATCACACTATCAAATTATCATCGTGGGGTAAAAGTGAATACAAACCTCTTAAGCTTATAGCATGTACAGGGACTAAGTTACTTTGTTTATGTGTTATATTATTTAGCCATATGTATTGGCTTATGATGATTTAATACTCCAATTTGTATATATAGCCATGAAGGATGGCATATGTTGATCTTATTATAATGCATCTGTATGTCATGTCTTATGAGGTGGTTTATATTTTCTTGATGAGTGATTGTTGAATGAGGTTAAGTGGTTTTGTTGTTTAATGACTAAGTATGATGTGTATATATATGTGGGCATAAGAGGGTGGCAAATGGCTTGGAAAATAGCCTTGAAATTGTCCACACAGGTAGACACACAGGCGTGTGTCTAGGCCGTGTATCCCCTGCACCCTAATTAGGTAAAATAGAATACCGAGTAGTAAACACAAGGGCAGAGACACAGCCTTAGCACACAGGCATGTAACTTGGCTATGTGACCCTATTTTTGCTGATGACGTCATAAACAAAGAGTTAAATCGGCTGAGGACACGGGCGTGTCCTAAGCCACACGGGCGTGTGAGATCACACGGCCTACCCACACGGGTGTGTGATCCTCCAAAATAAGAAAATTTTCTAAATAATTTGAAATTTCTGAAAATTCTCAATTTAGTTTTCAACCAAATCCAATGTATGTTTTGGGCCTCGAGGACCCATATAAGGGATGACATGCATGTGAAGCAAAATTTTAAATTTAAATGAAAATTTAGGTCTCAGTTTTGTATGATTGTGAGTTTATGTCCGATAACGCCTCGTACCCTATTCCAGTGTTGAATACGAGTAAGGGGTGTTACAATACTAGTCGTACGAGCTTACTAAGCTTATTAGCTTACTCTATTTATTTTCTATTTTTTACAGTGATTTGAAAGCTTGCTCGGGTTGGAAGTCATCGAAGATTTCATCACACTATCCATGAGTTGATTTGGTATTTTTGAATTCTTTAAAATTGGTAATATGGCATGTATAGGCTAGTTGATGATATGAGATGTATGAGTTATTTTAGCTATTGAAGCATATATGCATTGATGTGTTTAAGTCATGTGATTTGGCTTAACTTGGCTAAATATTGGTTATGTATATGTGTACTAAATATGGCTTTTTTTGGCAAGTAGTTGATGAGATGAAGATATCCAAATTGTTTGAATTATTGAATAGATTATATGCATATATTTCTTACAAGTCATACTGGCTTGGTATGTGTTTGATGGCACAAATGGTATTAATTTGAGTATATAGATGCTTGGATTTTTAAATGGCACATAATGTGTTTTTGAAATGGTTGTTTTAGTTGCCAAATTGAATGAGAGTATGGTGTTATATGTATGCTTATAGATGATTCAATTTGGGTGAGGAAAAGTGGCTTAAATAAGCCTTTTTCTCATTCACACGGTTAAGCACACGGGCGTGTGACTCGACCATATGTCTGCTGGAGTTAGTTAAAATAAGTTAGTGAGTTACACGGCCTAGACACACGGGCGTGTCTATTAGCCGTGTGTGGCACACGGGCTAACACATGGGTGTGTGGTTGGAAGTGTGACCCAAGTTAGTATGTATGCCTTGTTTCCACACGGCCTATGACACGGGTGTGTCTGGTGGCCGTGTGAGGCATATGGTCTGGGCACATGGGTGTGTGACCTCTGTATTCAAGAAAATTTTCTAAGTTTCCCATAGTTTTTAAATGTTATCAGTTTAGTCTTAAACCTATTCCAAGCTTGTTTTAAGATATCATAGAGCCTTATAAGGGATAATATGATTGTATATGAATGATGTATGTGTTTGAATGTTTAAATGTATGAGATATGTATATGTTATGATGTGATAGTTCGGTAATACCTTGTAACCCTATTCCAATAATGAATACAGGTTAGGGGTACTGCATTTATTGGTATCAAAGCTACGATTTAGTCGATTCTAGGACTAACGTAGCATATGTGAGTCTAGATATACATGTCATATTTAACCTGTGATAGTGTGATATCTCCTGATTTTGACAAGAATTGTTTTAATTAGATAGATGTGCTTTCCAACTGAGCTAATTTTGATAGTACTAAATGTGATATTCAAATATTTGAGTAAAATGTGTTTATGAAGAGTTGAAACTCATAAAGGTATGAATGATAGTTTATAATATTATGTTATTGATAAATGTTATGTCATATGCGAGTATATGTGAAAGTCCAATTATGAGGCTTTACGACCTTCACCCCCTTACCAGTACAGAGTTAGAATGAAATTTACTAGATTAGGATTGAATAAGTTTCCAAGTGTGAAATCAAAGAGTTCTAGGATTGAATGAATTATAATATGCTTAGATATGAGAATGGGTTAACAAGTAAAGATTGTTCTGGAAGAGATGACAAATTGCTTAGAAGATTATATAGATTACGCAATGTCGCTATTAAAGAAGAAATTTACTTCAGTTAACTGAATTATTTAGGTATGATAATTAAAGAATGTATTACCAAAATTTCTTCCGAATTTATTTTCATTAATGGATGAGATAATGTGGGATTAGTGATGACAGGATTAGACAGTGAAATAATGTTTGAATTGTATTGATAGCTGAGTGCAGCAATTATAGTTGAAGTAAATTGCGATGATTTTTTTTTTTAGGTATTCTATGTGTTCATCTATTCTCAGAGGTATGTGTAACTATATATTTTCAGATGAAATTCTTATCATATGAGAACGTTATCTAAATATACTGATATACGAAAACATTGTTGGGTTGTTTTGGTTATGATCGGTATTATTCTATCTTTTTCTGTTGTTCTATTACATTGTGTCGATAGAAGGTCGACGCTAAAAATTGTATGATGTTAGTATTCTGTTTCCACTGGTTATTGTTCTGTTGAATATACATGAAGATTATATTGCTTCTATTACCGTTGATTCCAGTGCATATGAGTGATGCTTTACTTCTGGATTTCCTCTACGACATCATCGAGATATTTACCATCTGATATGGGTGTTTTCTCAAAAAATTCAATATAGTATTATATTTGGGATTACAGTATCTCGGTTTTCTTATGATTCTATATGGTTATCTGTGAAAGATATTTATTGAATGGATATAATTATATTTACTTCGATTATAATTTCTAGTTTGATCATAGCAATGTTGCTATACAAATCTCGAATTTATAGAGGTTGTGATTCTGCATTGGTTGTTATTGGAACTATATTTAATTTCCACTTTTGTTTCAAACTACATTATTGACAGTAAAGATTGACTCATTCGTTTAATCTGATTGAGTTATTCACTTGAAAAGTAATTGAAATTTGTGTACTTGAGTTTATCCATAGGTTCGGAAAATAAATCTTGTATGCTTACGGGTGAACAGACGCGTAGTCTGAATGAAGAGTTCATATTCTAGAAGACATGATGTAGAATTATAACTATCGAATCAGATCTAATTCAGAACTAATATTGTAAATTAAAGTTATTCTGATGGAGAAAGTTATTGTATTTGTGAATTTTGAATGGCTTGATACTTGTTAATAAAGTTATTAACTGTGGAAGGATTTTGGAGTTGCGATTGATTATCATTTAGGGAAAGTGATTGTAGTCACAGATATTGGGAGTAGAAAATCTTTGTTTGTTTCACGGGTATTGAGTGTAGTTACTTTATTGGAAAGTGATTTGATATTAGCTAAGTTAAAAATCTAAATCGATGTTTATTCAGCAAGTCTGTGAGACATGGAAATAAGGCAGTGAATTGCAAGTTAAAATACTACAATGGGAGACGTCTTCAGATTCAGAGTTTCAGATTAGAATCGATGATTACTTGTTGTTCTGAAATAGATTTTGAGTACAGAGAAATCTAGAGATTTTACAGTGATTGATACACGAAGCTCACAGTAGTAGTTTGCCTGTTTTTCCAAGGAAAACAAGATAATTAATGATCTGAAATTGTTGTGTTGATAAACAGTTAAATTAGAATAGTAGTTTTGAAACCACAAATCCGAGGTCGTAAAATTATTTTAATATTATTTTTGGTGTTTACGGCATGTGATTATCTATGTGTAAAAATTTTGTGAGCTAATTTTATTATTTAATAGCTAAATTTGAGAAAAAGGACTTAATTGCGTAAAATGCAAAAGTAGCATGCTATAAGTTAAAATTGCTTAATTGCCATGGCTTATTAAATGTGAGGTCCTTATCTTGTAATTAGTCCATTGATAGTGGATATGGACATAAATGACCTTGAGTTATGTGATTTTTAATGTTATAATTAAAGGTTAATAAGGTAAATTATGTATTATGTTTAACAAAACAAAACAAAAAATGTAAAATGTTTTCATCCTCATTAGTTTTCAACCGAATATGGACAATAGAAACATCTATTGAAGCATTTTAGGGATCGGCTCTTTGAAGCTTTGATTGAGGTAAGTTTTGAGCTTGATTTTTTATGATTTCTATGTTTTTGTGATTGTTGCTTTGAGTACTAGCTAGTCCCTACCCTAATTTCTGGAATTGTTGATGATTTTTTGAAATGCCATTGATTAATTCATATGTTTTATGATGTTTGATGATGAATTATGAAAGCTTGGTGCTTGATATACATGTTTTGTAAAGTGATTTTAAGTAAAAATGCATATTAGGGATTAGATTAAGAAAAGTATAAATTGAGGGGTTAAATTGTGAAATAAATGAACGTTTTAGGCTACTAGAGCTCCTTATGAAATTCGTTCAAGCATGGGTTAAATTGAATTTCATGAATTTTGTGTTTTTATGAAATAGGGACTAAATTGAAAAAATGTGAAACTTTTGGGGCTAAAGTTCAAAAATGCCAAAATATATGTTTGTGGATTAAATTGAATAAATATTTGATTGAATAAGTTAATGTTGAATACTTCTAGATCAAGAAAGGAGAAATTCGGATCTAGATAGAGGGAAGACTAAAGTTATCGACTAAACGATTCAATTCGCCGTTTTAGTATCCGAGGTAAGTTCGTACGTAATAAACGTTGTTACAATTATGTTTTTAATGCTTTAATAATGCATAAATTGTATATATGTGACTACGATTGTGTACAACGACAAATCTAATATGTTTGGCACTCAGTGTGCGATTTGAGATAGCTTCAGCTATATAAAGTACTTAGTATACGAATTGGAATAGCTACGGCTATATGTGGCACTGAATTTGCGATACTACGATAGTTTCAATTCAATGTGATGGCACTAAGTGTGCGATATCATTATAGCTTCGGCTAATCATTTATGCACTAAGTGTGCTAGTTCTTTGAGAATGTAAAGATTTCCAGATGGTTTAACGTATTGAACAAAGAGGTAAGAATGAAATAAATAAATACGAGAAAGTGCAGGTACGTACGATACCTATGTGGTAGTTGATACTGTGTATGAAGCTTGATGAAATTGCATATACATGATAAATGGTCATGAATTAGAATTGAATGATGATATTAGAATTACTAAGTGTTTACTAATTGATGATTTGTATATTATGAACTGTTAAGTATTTTTGGTACGAACTTACTAAGCTATAAAGCTTACTATTTGCTATTTGTCTTTTTTTTTATAGAGTATCAAAGCTAGCTCAGAGATCAGGGATCATCGGAAACGATCATCACACTATCGATCATTTCGTTGGTATTTTTGAAGCCTTGTATATATGGTATATGGCATGTGTAGACTAGTATTACTATGGTATATTTGTGTTATAGAATAATAGCCATGTGATTTGGCTTGTTTATGATAAAGTTGTGGGATGTGAATTTTGCTTATATAATGTGTATAAATATGCTATATGGTGTGAATGGTATGCCTTGTGAGTTAGGCATAGTATGGTATAAGATTAAGTATTTGGTTAGTTATTTTTTATGGATGTATTAATGCTTGAGGAATGATATATTTTGGTACGATTTTGGTTGTGAATTTGAGTAGTGAAATGGTTGACTATGAATTGGCATGAAATGTGTGAGAATTGGTATGTTTTTGTTATCTATATAAGTATTGATGTAACACCCCAAACCCGGCCTAGACGTTATGACCGGAACCGGTGTGCCACATTGATGCGTACAAAACATTCCATATTTACTTAGTTTAGAAAAACTTAGTTGGTGATGTAAAAGACACTTTTAATATAGGTTAAAGTGAATGAGAGCTGTGCACCAGGTAGGAAACCAGAAGAAGAGGAGGTGAGTCTGTCGGACTGCTTAAGTACCTAGCTCCCTTCGGATCCAATCCTAGACATGCACACCGCCATTGCCACATTCTAAGATCTCGTATAATTGTGAGAAAACCATTTGGTTAAGTCCATCTTAATAAAGTGATTAAGTTTGAAAACGTTTGCTTAGCGGAAGTCTTACTTGTAATCGTGTTATTTTGAAATCACTTAATGTTTTTGAAAACGATCCTAGATCTAGCCCATTTGATAGTTAATATAATTTAAGATCATCATAATAAGTTATAGATCAAAACCCAAATAAAAATAATCATAAGCGGCCTTATTACATAACAAAACCCAAATCACCAAAGTAAAGAAAACTGAAGTCCAAATCACCAGAAGAAATCCGTATTGCAGAACGAGTGGCCACTCCGAATCCCTCGCAGCACCAAGCCCACTATGGTTAGGGATTACCTGCATGGATAAAAATAGAGGATGAGTTTGGGGAAACTCAGTGTGTAAAATTAACCCAACCATAGCCCATATCAGCTCAAACCACAGAATTAAAACAAGTTGGCCTCAGCCCAGAACAGATTTTAGAATAAAGCCCATAGGCCCGTAATGCATCGTAACAGATATATCATGCTTATGCGAAACCCAACCATATCCAACCATGTGCACCCCATACCATCCTTTCACCATGTGGGAGACTACTCGACCCACCCAACCGCTACACGCCACGAAATATGCAGCATGGTCGCCAGATACGTAAAATGTGATGAGTCACCAGACATGATATTTTGTGGCAAAGGCACCGTATCAGATAATTTGTGGCAAGGCCACTGAATCAGATAATTTGTGGCGGGGCCACCAGGACGCTTCCTCCATAATATAGCCCATGTCCCCATGCAACAGATATACATTCATGGCACACATCATACAGATTTAATTCATCATGCTTTTCAGACAAAATTAACCCTAGGGGTATAAAGGTAATTTTGCATACATAGGGGTATTATGGTAATTTTGCATACATAGGGGTATAATAGTGCATCTAACTATTTCTAAAGTTTCCATGCATATCGTAGCCATTACGTTTAGCCAGAAACACTTACCAAGTGTTCTTACCGAATTGGGCCCGTTGGCCTACTAACCCAGTTTTGGCCCATTAAGCCCAAAATATCAAAACGCACGAAATCGCGCGTACTGCAGTTTTATCACTTTCGATTACTAGTAATAATTACCCATACGTCTTACGAGCATTCGCACACTCGCAAGTGCCCAAAATACCAGCTTTTCGACATTTCGGCTTTTGCTGATCTAGCCTATGAGAGGGTGTCAGTTATACACCTGTTTTGGGATTTCCTCGACGAGATCTACACACGAACTTCCTACAATTGCATCACTTAATATTACTCCAAATATCGAAATAAGATTGAGTATATAGTCCCCTACCACAGTCGGCCAAACATGCCTAAAACCCTTATTGCTCTTACCTTACTGCCGAAAGACGGTTAACTCCAAAGATCCGATCGTTCCACTTGTCCAAGCCCTTGATCAACCGCCTCTAAATCACGCTATTACCAAAACAAAATAGTTATTACGACCCCTCAGGGTTACAAGTCCAAATCGACAACCTCCCTAACTTTTAGGGATTTTGGCTTTTCCTAAAATATGCAAGAAGACTAAGTTTTGGAGAAGACTTACCACCGATTCCTTAGTGACTGATTCCAATGAGTTTCCCACTCGATCCTGATGTAGATCTAAGCCCTCAGATGATAACAAAAGTCGATCTTTCAGTGACTTCAGTATTCGGCCAAGTCCCTTTTAATGTGGGGTTTTCGACTTTTTGCAACTTGTGTTTAGAAAGGTAAAACGAGAGGGTTTTGCTATGGTCTTGTCGTCAAAACTTGAGGTTTTAGAGGGCTGGTGAATCGGCCACAAATGATGAAGAGAAGAGATGTGGTTTTGGTTAAAAGAAATCGGCACAAAAAGAATCAAGCTTTCGGGATTTCAGCTTTTTATGGCCAAAGGCTATGAAGGTTTTGAAACGGTTGAAGGGAAAAATGGAGATGAACAAGATGGTAGGAAGGTTCGGCAATGGAGGAAAGGAGAAGAAAGATAGATGGAGAGAAAAAAGAAAAGAAAAGAAAGGAAAAGAATGGTCAGAAAAGAGAAAAACGGCACAATACTCCCAAATACCGAATTTATAACTAGCTTTTGACCTAGCCGAAATTTACCCCCTAAAGAAACCCTTGGCCGGCCAACTCTTGCTCCTCAAGAGTCCACTATTCGGCCAACACCATCCTCCTTGATCAGCTCCTAAATCCTCTCCCTTATCCCCTCCTTACTCAATCTCCTGAGCAACTCAAACTCCTCCTAACAGACTTTTACTTCAGTTCCACTACTTACCTTGTCTGTTCATAAAAATTAATCCCTTGATTTGCTGTCATTGTGACTTGAACCTGGGTCCTCCCTAGCTTCCACACGCCACTTATAGCCTTCCCTGTGGTGTCATATGCCACTTCACCACTTGCTTCCTTGTGATCTATTTTACACAATTAATTCCTCAAAGCCCAATATACCAGAGCCCCTTTCTCTAATGGAATTAAAATTAATTAAAACTATCGGGTTATCCTAAGCTTGGGCCTTCTAGAGGCCCACTATCACAATTAAACCTACACTTAACAAGCAGAACATAGAATTTTTAATTTTACAAACTTTTTTTTTCAGAATTCCCAAAAATTTGGGGCGTTACAATTGAAATGATACCATTTTGATGGCTAGGTGTGCATGAGGAAAGGGTAGCAAATTGGCTTTGCAAATGGCCTATTTTTGTCGACACGGGCGTGTGTCTCAGCCGTGTTCAACATACAGTCATATTACACGGCCGTCTGTCCCCTAAGGTACCCTTCGAATTAAAGTCAGTATACCCTACAAGTTTGGCACGGCCTAAACACACGGGCGTGTCTATTGGTCGTGTGTGGCACACGGGCTTGCACATGGGCGTGTGGTAGGCCATGTGATCCAAGTCAGTAACCTCCTTAGTATTCCCAAGGCCATGGCACATGGGCGTGTCTTTGGCCTTGTGGTACAAGTTAGTATGTATGCCATATTTTCAAACGGCATGTGACACGAGTGTGTCTGATAACTGTGTGAGGCACACGGCCTGTTCACACGGGCGTGTGGCCTTTTAAAGCTTGAAAATTTTATAAGTTTCTCAAAGTTTGTGAATGTTATCGGTTTAGTCCCAAACCACTTCTAAGCATGTTTTAATGTCTCGTAAGACCTTAGAAGGGACAAAATGATTGAGATGAATGTATTTTGTTATTGAAATGCATAAATGTTTGTGAATGATGTTTATTGATCAATAATGATGTTTATTGATCAGTAATGCCTTGTAATGCTATTCTGGCAATGGATACGGGTTAGGGGTGCTACATTTTATTGGTATCAGAGCTATGGTTTAGTTAATCTAGGACTAACGTAAGGAGTGAGAGTCTAGATATACATGCCATATATATAAACTGCGATAGTGTGATGATTCCTGAAAGTTAAAAATGTGTTTTTATATAGCGATTGGATCCCGATCGAGCCATAGCTGACGATGTTGAAAGTAATGCGCCCGCTCCCGCTCAAGGGGCAGTGCTGGCCGATTCTATGCCTATGTCAAGTAGCCAAGGTGGAGAGGCTAAGCAGGCCTTCTTCCAAATGATTAGTGAGTGGTTCACGGAGTTCGTTTGAATGAATCTGGCTGCTCAACAACCTCTACCCCCACCTATTCCTCAACAAATTCCAGTTGTGCCATAAGTGATAGATCTGATTTGATTGAGTAAGCCACTTGTTGATAAGATTCGTAAACACGGGGCTGAAGAGTTTCGGGCTACAATTGATGATGATGCTGAGAGAGCTGAGTTTTGGCTCGAGAATACGATCTGAGTATTCGAAGAATTATCTTGTACTCTTGAAGAATGTATCAAATCTGTGGTATCTTTGTTTAGAGATAATGCATAACATTGGTGAAAAATGTTAACATCAGTGGTTTCTAGAGAACGGGTTACCTGGGAATTCTTTCAGACTGAGTTTCAAAAAAAGTACATAAGTCAAAGATTTCTCAATTAGAAACATAAAAAGTATCTAGAATTGAAATAAGGCCGAATGACTGTCATTGAGTACGAAAGAGAATTCGTGCGATTAAGCAAGTATGCTCGGGAATATAGTTCCACTAAAGAGATCATGTGTAAACGATTTGTTAATGGGTTAAATGAAGATATAAAGTTGTTAGTCGGGATACTTGAATTGAACGAATTTGTAGTACTGGTTGAGAGGGCTTGTAAAGCCAAGGATCTGAACAAAGAAAAGAGAAAGGTTGATTTAGAGGCGAGAGATTCGAGAAAGATATCGATGAGTAAATCTTATCATTCCTCGTCGAAGAAATCTAGAGACTATTTTAACCGATCGACAGCCTCAATGGGATATCAGAATAGAGATCACGGAAAGCAATACACCAACCCTAAAGCTCAAGCTATGTTGGTATCGAGTGTTGGCAAGTAAAAGATGTTAAACCTGAGTGTCAATAGTGTGGAAGACAATATTTTGGAGATTGTTGGGTGAAATGTAATAATAGAACTTGTTACAGTTGTGGTTCACAAGATCACTTTATTAAAGATTGCCTAGGGTTAGCTGAAAAAGATAATGCTCAGAACACGAGGCTGAGTAATATTGCATCTAAAGGTAGACCACCCAGAAACATCTGAAATGTGAGTGGTGGTAGAGGTGTGAGATGAGATATTGTTGCGAGACCTGATGCTAAAGTACCTGCACGAACCTACGCTATTCGTGCTCGCAAATAAGTGTCATCTCTAGATGTTATCACTGGTACTTTTACTCTCTATGATACTTAAGTTATTACATTGATAGTTCTAGGATCAACCCATTCATATGTATGTGTGAATTTAGTATCTAGTAAGACTTTGCCTGTAAAGTCTACTGAATTTGTAATTAGAGTATTGAACCCCTTAGGCAAGTATGTTTTGGCTGATAAAACGTGCAAGAACTATCCATTGATGATTCAAGATAATTGCTTTCTGGCCGATTTGATGTTGTTTCCATTTGACGAGTTTGATATAATCTTGGGTATGGATTAGTTAACGTTGCATGATGCTGTTGTGAATTGCAAACAAAAGACGATTGATTTGAGGTGTCAAAATAATGAGATTATCCGGATTGAGTCAGACGATCTGAATGGCTTGCCAGTAGTGATTTCATCGATGTTAGCTTAAAAATATGTGAGAAAGGGTTGCAAAGCTTATTTTGCTTATGTGCTTGATAGGAAAGTGACTAAAAAGAAGATTGAATTAGTGTCAGTTGTGTGTGAGTATCCAGATGTATTTCCTGAAGAGTTGCTAGGTTTACCACCGATTCGAGAGGTTGAATTTAGCATTAAATTATTTTTGGGAACAACTCCTATATCGATAGCTCCATACAGAATGGCTCTGAAAGAGTTAAAAGAATTAAAAGCTCAATTGCAAGAATTAACAGATAGAGGTTTTGGAAGATTGAGTTTCTCGCCTTGGAATGCTCTTGTGTTGTCTGTGAAAAAGAAAGATAGCATAATGAGAATGTGTATAGACTACCGACAGCTTAAACAAAGTGATGATTAAGAATAAATATCCTTTGCCCATAATTGATTATTTGTTTGATCAATTAAAAGGGCCTACAGTGTTTTTGAAAATAGATTTGAGATTGGGCTATTATCAGTTGCCAGTTAGTGATACTGATGTGCCAAAGACTGCTTTTCGAATGAGGTATAGTCACTATGAATTCTTAGTTATGCCTTTTGGACTAACAAATGCACCTGTTATCTTTATGGACCTAATAAATTCTTAGTTATTCCTTTTAGGCAATATCTAGATCGATTTGTTGTTGTGTTCATAAATGATATTTTGATATATTCACGAGATGAAACTAAGCATGCCGAGCATTTGAGAATTGTATTACAGGCTCTACGTGAAAAGCAATTATATGGAAAGTTCAGTAAATGTGAATTTTGGTTGCGCGAGGTTGGTTTTTTGGGGCATATTGTATCAACATCGGGTATCCAAGTCGATCCGAGCAAGATTTCTGCAATAATGGATTGGAAGCCTCCGAGAAATGCATCCGAAGTCTGTAGTTTTCTGGGACTTGCCGGCTATTATAGATGATTTGTGAAAGGCTTTTCGATGATTGCACCTCCATTGAAGAGATTACTTTAGAAAGATGTAAAGTTTGAATGGTCCGAGAAATGTCAAAAAAGTTTTGATTAACTGAAGGTTCTTTTGACTGAAGCTCCAGCGTTAGTACAGCCAGAATCGGGTAAAGAATTTGTAATCTATAGTGATGCATCGTTAAATGGTTATGCTGTGTTTTGATGCAGGAAGGCAAAGTCATGGCTTATGCCTCGAGACAGTTGAAGCCATATGGAAAGAATTATCCGACGCATGATTTAGAGTTTGTAGCCATTGTGTTTCCGTTGAAGATTTGGTGCCACTATCTGTTTGGTGAGAAATTTCATTTTTATTCAGATCACAAGAGTTTGAAATATCTGATGTCTAAGAAAGATTTGAATTTGCGGTAGCGAAAATGGTTGGAATTGTTAAAAGATTACGAACTAGTGATTGACTATCATCTGGGAAAAGCAAATGTTGTTGTTGATGCAATAAGACGAAAATCTTTGTTTTCTTTACGTGCAATGAATACTCAGTTGGCTATATCTGAGGATGGCTCAATTGTAGTTGAGTTGAAAGCAAGACTATTGTTTTTACAGCAGATTTGTGAAGCTTAGAAAGTTGATAATGAAATATTAGCAAAACGAGCTCAGTGTGATTCTAACCCTGATTTAGAGTTTTAAGTTGATTCAGATGATTGTTTAAGATTCAGAGGTTGAATATGTGTTCCGAGGAATTCCGAGTTGATTCAGATGATTTTGAATGAAGCATACAATAGTTGTTTATTTGTTTATTTGGGGAGTATGAAAATGTATAACGAGTTGAAACAGCTCTATTGGTGGCACAGTATGAAATGTGACATTTCAAAATTTGATCCTAAATGTTTGATTTGTCAGTAAGTTAAAGCTGAGCGTCAAGTGCCATCTAGTTTATTACAGTCGATTATGATTCTTGAGTGGAAATGGGATAGAGTGACTATGGATTTTGTGTTGGGATTGGTCCTATCTCCGAGTAAGAAAGATGCGATCTGGGTTGTAGTTGACAGATTGACAAAATCAGCCCATTTCATTCTAGTACGAACAGATTATTCACTTGATAAGTTAACTGAGTTGTATATCTCTGAGGTTGTAAGATTACATGGACTACCTATTTCTATTGTTTTAGATAGAGATCTGAGATTCACATCGAGGTTTTAGAAGAAACTGCAAGATGCATTGGGTAAAAAATTACATTTTAGTACCGCATTTCACCCGTAGACGGATGGTCAATCCAAGCGAGTTATATAGATACTTGAGGATATGTTGAGATGTTCCATTCTTGAGTTTGAAGGTATGTGGGAAAAGTATTTACCATTGATTGAATTTACGTATAACAATAGTTTTCAATCGAGTATGAAAATGGCACCTTACGAAGCTTTATACGGTCAGAAGTATCGAACACTATTGTACTGCACTAAACTTAGGGAGCATAAGATTCACGGTGTTGATCTGATTAAAGAAATAGAAGAAAAAGTGAAAGTGATCAGAGATAGTTTGGAAGAAGTGTCAGATTATCAGAAATCCTATACAGACTTGAAACAAAAAGATATTGAATTTCAAATCGGGGATAAAGCATTTTTTAAAGTATCTCCGTGGAAGAAAATACTTTGATTTGGTCGTAAAAGCATATTGAGTCCAAGATTTATCGAACCATTTCGAGATCATCAGCGAGTCAGACTAGTGGCTTATCGGCTATCATTGCCATCTGAGTTAGAAAAGATTCATAATGTGTTTCATGTATCAATGCTTTGATGATACTGATCCAATCCTTCGCATATTATTTCTCCGACAAAAGTAGAGATTCAGTCGGATTTGTCGTATAGTGAAGAACCGATCCAAATTCTAGCTCGTGAGATCAAAGAGCTGAGAAATAAAAGAATAGCATTAGTAAAAGTGTTATGGCATCAACACGGGGTAGAGGAAGCTACGTGAGAACCCGAGGATGCTATGAGAAACCAATATCCAAACCTATTTGCTGGTAAGATTTTTGGGGACAAAAATCCCTAAGGAGGGAGAGTTGTAACAGCCCGGTTTTAGCTAAATCAGAACAACGGTTTTGACACCACAAATCTGAGGACGTAAAATTATTTTAATATTATTTTTGGTGTTTAAAAAATGTGATTATATATGTGTAAAAATTTTGTGAGCTAATTTTATTGTTTAATAGCTCAATTTGAGAAAAAGGACTTAATCGCATAAAATAAAAAAGTAACATGCTATAAGTTAAAAGTGCTTAATTGCTATGGCTTATTAAATGTGAGGTCCTTATGTTGTAATTAGTACATTGATAGTGGAGATGGACATAAATGACCTTGAGTTATGTGATTTTTAATGTTATAATTAAAGGTTAATATGGTAAATTATGTATTCTGTTTAATAAAACAAAACAAAAATGTAAAATGTTTTCATCATCATTAGCTTTCAACCGAATATAGAGAATAGAAAAATCCATTGAAGTATTTTAGGGTTTAGCTCTTTGAAGCTTTGATTGAGGTAAGTTTTGAGCTAAGTATTTGATGATTTTTATGTTTTTGTGATCGTTGCTTTGAGTACTAGCTAGCCCGTACCCTAATTTCTGGAATTTTTGATGATTTTATGAAATTGCATTGATTAATTCATATGTTTTATGATGTTTGATGATGAATTATGAAAGCTTGGTGCTTGATATACATGTTTTGTAAAGTGATTTTAAGTAAAAATGCATATTAGGGATTAGATTAAGAAAAGTGTAAATTGAGGCGTTAAATTGTAAAATAAATGAAAGTTTTGGGCTACTAAAGGTCCTTATGAAATTTGTTCAAGCATGCGTTAAATTGAATTTCATGAATTTTGTGTTTTTATGAAATAGGGACTAAATTGAAAAAATATGAAACTTTATGGGCTAAAGTGCAAAAATGCCCAAATATGTGTTTGTGGATTGAGTTGAATAAATATGTGATTGAATAAGTTAATTTTGAATACATCTAGATCAAGAAAGGAGAAATTCGGATCTAGATCGGGAGAAGACTAAAGTTATCAACTAAACGGTTCAATTCGTTGTTTTAATATCTGAGGTAAGTTCGTACATAATAAACATTGTTACAATTATGTTTTTAATGCTTTAAGAATGCATAAATTGTATATATGGGACTACGACTGTGTACAACGACAAATCAAATATGTTTGAGTGTGCGACTCGAGATAGCTTCGGCTATATAAAGCACTTAGTGTGCGAATTGGAATAGCTATGGCTGCTATAGTTTCGGTTTAATGTGATGACACTAAGTGTACGATATCATTATAGCTTCGGCTAATCATTTATGCAGTGAGTGTACGAGTTCTTTGAGAATGTAAAGTTTTCCAGATGGTTTAACGTATTGAACAAATATGTAAGAATGAAATAAATAAATACGAGAAAGTACAGGTACATATGATACCTATGTGGTAATTGATACTATGTGTATGAAGCTTGATGAAATTGTATATACATGATAAATGGTCATGGATTAGAATTGAATGATGATATGAGAATTACTAAGTGTTTATTAATTGATGATTTGTATATTATGAACTTTTGAGTATTTTTGGTACGAACATACTAAGCTATGAAGCTTACTATTTGATATTTGTCTTTGTTTTATAGAGTATCAAAGCCGGCTCGGAGATCAGGGATCATCAGGAACCATCATCACACTATCGATCATTTCGTTGGTATTTTTGAAGCCTTGTATATATGGTATATGGCATGTATAGGCTAGTATTACTATGGTATATTTGTGTTATGGAATGATAGCCATGTGATTTGGCTTGTTTATGATAAAGTTGTGGGACGTGAATTTTGCTTAAACAATGTGTATAAATATGCTATATGGTGTGAATGGTATGCCTTGTGAGTTTGGCATAGATGGTATGAGATTAAGGTATTGAGTTAGTTATTTTTGATTGATGTATTAATGCTTAAGGAATGTTATATTTTGGTATGATTTTTGTTGTGAATTTAAGTAGTGAAATGGTTGATTATGGATTGGCATGAAATGTGTGGGAATTGGTATGTTTTGGCTGTCTATATAAGTATTGAAATGATACCATTTTGATGGCTAGGTATTCATGAGAAAAGGGTGGAAAATTGGCTGTCCAAATGGCTTATTTTTGTCCACACGGGTAGAGACACGGGCGTGTGTCTCAGCCATGTGTGACACGCGGTCATGTTACACGGCCGTTTGTCCCTTGGGGTACCCTTCGAATTAAAGTCAGTACACCCTATAGGTTTGGCATGGCCTAGAGACACGGACGTGTCTACTGGCCATGTGTGGCACACGGCCTGGCACATGGACGTGTGGTCGGTCTTGTAATCCAAGTCAGTAACCTCCCTAATTTTCCCACGGCCATGGCACATGGGCGTGTCTTCAACCATGTGGTACAAGTCAGTATGTATGCTCTGTTTTCACACGGCCTGTGACACGGGCATGTCTGATAACCGTGTGAGGCACACGAGAGTGTGATCTTTTAAAGTTTGAAAATTTTATAAGTTTGTGAATGTTACCGATTTAATCCCGAACCATTTCTAAGCATGTTTTAATGTCTCGTAGGACCTTAGAAGGGACAAAATGATTGAGATGAATGTATTTTGTTATTGAAATGCATAAATGTTTGTGAATGATGTGTATTGTTCGATAATGCCTTGTAACCCTATTCCGGCGACGGATACGTGTTAGGGGTGTTGTAGTTACTGTTTGAGATGATATCTGAGTGAAAAATAGGATAATATTTTGATGGATTCTGTATTGGGATTTTTCTTATCACCGAAAAAGAAAGATGTTATTTGGGTTACTGTCGAATGTTTAAAATTTTTGCATATTTATTTCTGTACATACAGATTTCTCTTTTGATAGACTTGTTGAGTTGTACATTTCAGAGATTTTCAGATTATTTGGAGTGTCTATCTCCATTATTTTTGGAACCTGAGGTTTATATTGTGATTTGGTATAAACTACAGTAAATTTTGGGTACGAGGTTGAGATCCAATACCGCATTTCATCCTCAAACTAAAGGATTAATATGAGAAAATGATTTAGATTCTCAGAAATATGTTTTGTTACTGTGTTTTAGAATTTGAAAGCAACTGAGAAAGACATTTACTATTGGTTGAGTTTCCGTATAATAATGGTTATCATATTAGTATAAAGATGGCATTGTATTAGTATTGTATAGTTGCAATTACCAAACTCTGTTGTACTAGATAGAGCTTTGTGACAAAAAGATCCACTGAGTTGTTCTGATTGAGTGATTGAAGAGATAGTGAAAGTAACTCATAACCATTAGAAAGCAGTTTCAAATCGACAGAAAAATAGTGTGAAATTGAAATGTAAAAACATGAGTTACGGTTAAAGGACTAAGTCTTTGAGAAAGTATTGCTGTGGATATAGCATTACCCAATTTAGCCTTAAAGAGAAGTTCTATTTGCAATTTATAGGGCCGTATGAGATTTATGAGAGAATTAAGCTAGTGTTTGATATATCTACATTGCAACTGTGCAAATTAGATCTTTTCCATATAAATTCTCTTACCGATATTGAGATACACTCATATATAAATAGTATAGTGAAAAGGAAATCAGGATTTTAGCTCGAGAGATCAAAGAGCTAAAAAACAAAAGAATAGTGTTACTAAAAGTTTTCTTTTTGTATCGACACTGGATTGAAGAGATTACGTGAAATTCTAAAAAATCTATGAAAAAGCAATACTCTGATTTATTTCTTGGTAAGATTTTCGGGGACGAAAATCCCTAAGGGGGAGAGTTGTAACAGCCCGTTTTTGGTCAAATCAAAATAGTGGTTTCGAAACCACAAATATTAAGTCAAAATATTTATTTTATTTTTATTTTAATGTTTACAATATGATATTATATTGGTATGAAAATTTCGTGAAGAAATTTTATTGGTTAAATGGTCAATTTGAGAAAAAAGACTAAATCGCATAAAATGTAAAAGTGTTGTTCTTTTAGCTAAAGGTGTTTAATAGCTATAGAACCTTAAAGTTTAGGTCCTTATGTGGTAAATATCCCAATAATGAGTTAGTGGATATTATTTGGTTTGGCATTATTGAAATATTGAATTAATATTAAGGTTAACTTAGTAATTAGTATATTAAAGGTTAATTATAATAAAAAAACAATTTTAAGCTTATTTTCTCATCTCCTCCACCGAAATTGAAAGAAAAAGTACACCATAGAAGCATTTTGAGGTATGATTTTGATCTCGATTTTTAATGATTTTTACGTTTTTGAGATCGTTGCTTTGTATTCTAGCTAGCCCATACGTTCGATTTCAAAACTGTTATAGATTTTGAATGATACCATTGTTGAATGCTTGAATGCTTAAATGTTTAATGATAGATTATGAAGGTTAAATGATTGATATACAAGTTTTGTTAAGTGATTTTTGACAAAATTGCCAATTAGGGGTTAATTTGTTAAATTTTATGGTTAAATGTTTGAATAAAATAAAATATGGGCTGTTATGAAGCTATACAAAATTCGGCTACCCTGGGTTGTCCTTAAATTTCATGAATTTACAATTTACCAGATAATGACTAAATTGTAAAAATATGAAACATTATGGGCAAAAGCGTAATTTTGCCAAAATGTGTATAAAGTGTCAAATTGAATAGAAAGGAAGTTAACTTACTGAATTTGATATATTATTTAGATTAAGATAAGCGATCAAGCTTAGATTGGAAAAAAAAAGGAAAAATGGATGAATAACCAAAAAATTCTATTTGAGCAACTCGAGGTAAGTTTGCATCGCTAGAATCGAACTATTAATACTTGTAATTGTTTAAAATAAATGTGTATAAGTTGAATGAATAACCCAATTGAAATTCGAATTACTGATTATATGATTAAATTACTATTTACATGAATGAAAGTGAAATGCTACAATTGTTATATATGTTACATGGATTTGGTATGATAATATACATAAGGTATAGGAATTGAGTACTTAAATGTATGTATTTAATTGAATTCAATATATATATATGAGTTGGGAAATTGAATTATTGATCATTGAATGCTTAAATGATGAAGTTGGATAATTACTGAGCCCTGTTTGAACCGTAGGAATTTGTTAGATATGAGTGACATGTCACTAGGGTTACCATTTTGGTCGAGATCTTGCATTTGTTGCGAACTCACCACAACTCGTATGAGCTTATTGATATATCAGCTCGTAAGAGCTTGCTGTTTTCAGCTCATTGAAGCTTACCGTTTCAACTCGTATGAGCTTACTATTCACACTCAATAGAGCTTACTGTTAAGCTCGATAGAGCTTACTGTTCAACTTGATAGAGCTTACTGTTCAGCTCAATAGAGCTTACTGTTCATCATCTTAAGTGGATCTTACCAATCTTGGCTCGAAAGAGAGGAAATGATAATGAATTGACGAATTTTTGATAAATGCACTTAGTGTGTATCACCCAAGTATCTATCCATATTCTATGTAGTTCAACAGGCATAATTACTGTTACTGATCATATGAATAAGATGTGTTTATAGGGATGAATTACTATTGATACAGATGAATTACTGTTATTACTGATAAACTACTGTTTATACAGATGAACTACTAGTTATATGAATGAATTACAGTTTATACAAATAGAAATGAATTGCCATAATGTTATGTGAATTACATGGTATTGATGATTTTATATGCTTATGTTTTTGGAAAATTTGATTGGATTGTATTGAAATGGTAATATAGGTTATAATGGCGTATGAACAAATGTTATATATGTGAATTGAGATATAGGTGGTTTAAACACTTATATGCCCATTAGTGTGCAAAATATAGAATATTCAATGTTACTTCCATGGATCAACGGAGAAGATAACGGTACGAGAATTGAAATGATGATATGAATCAGTTTAGGTATACGTGACACGCTCGACAAGTAAGTGATATTTAATAATTTCATATGATATGTAAGTGAAAATCGATGAATACATACAAGAATTACAAGGTTGTTGTTGTATTACGTGCTAATTTTGATGGAGCTGATTTATATGTCCTCATGTTTCTCTAATTCTGAATTAATTGTTAAATTGTATATAGTACATACTAGTCATACGAGCTTACTAATCTTATTAGCTTACTCTATTTATTTTTTGTATTTTACAGTGATTTGAAAGCGCGCTCGGGTTAGAAGTCATCGAAGATTTCATCACACTATCCAAGAGTTGATTTGGTATTTTTGAACTCTTTGAAATTGGTAATATGGCATGTATAGGCTAGTTGATGATATGAGATGTATGAGTTATTTTAGCTATTGAAGCTTATATGCATTGATGTGTTTAAGCCATGTGATTTGGCTTAACTTGGCTAAATATTGGTTATGTATATGTGTACTAAATATGGCATGTTTTGGCAAGTAGTTGATGAGATGAAGATATGCAAATTGTTTGAATTATTGAATAGATTATATGCCTGGCTTTCAAGTGATATTGGTTTGGTATGTGTTTGATGGCACAAATGGTATTAATTTTATAGGTGATTGAATTTAGGTGAGGAAAAGTGGCTTAAATAAGCCTATTTGTCGTCCACACAGTTGAACACATGGACGTGTGACTCGACTGTGTGTCTGTTGGAGCTTAGTTAAAATAAGTCAGTGGGTTACACGGCCTAGACACAGGGACGTGTCTATTGGCCATGTGTGGCACACGGGCTGACACACGGGCATGTGGTTGGCCGTGTGACCCAAGTCAGTATGTATGCCCTGTTTCCACACGGCCTATAACACGAGCGTGTCTGGTAGTCGTGTGAGGCACACGGCCTGGGCACATGGGCGTGTGACCTCTGTATTCAAGAAGATTTTCTAAGTTTCCCAAAGTTTTAAAATGTTATCGGTTTAGTCTCGAACCTCTTCCAAGCATGTTTTAAGATCTCATAGAGTCTTATAAGGGACAATGTGATTGTATATGAATGATATTTACAGAACAGATTAGCCGAAAATTCTTCTGAATTAACTCTTTCAGTGAAGTGAGTAATGTAAGATTGTTAATGACTTCATTAGTTAATAGAATGGTGATGAAATTGTAAAGATATTTGAATACAGCTATTATAATTGAGTATATTACAGAAATCTTTTCTGGGTACTCTATAAGTTCTATCATTCTCAGAGGCATATGAAATTGTTCATATTCAAATGCAATATTTATCGTATAGAAAGGCTGGCTAATTATAATAGATGGAATTACTGAAAGTCTGGTTGATTCATGAGCGGTATTGCTCTATTTTTCTTAGGTTTTCTAATTTATAATGATTGATATAAGATTTGATGATAAGGTTCATATGATATCATTTTCTACTTTTACTGATTGAAGTCCTAAATTGCGAATATGCAAGTATATTATCTTTATCACAGTTGTTTCTACTAAGTATGCGTGATATTACTCTTCTGAATTTTCTCTAGATATCATCAATCTCTTTATTATGTAAACATGGGTAACTTGTGGAAGATATTCTTTGATTGGAGGTAATTACATTTATTGCCGTTATAAATATTGACTTGATCATGAGGTATGGTGATAGAGATCACAGATTATAGAAACTATATTACTGAATTGGTTATTATTTGAGTCACTTTCGGTTTCCCTCTTTTAAGTTGAAGTGCACTATTGATATTGAACTGTTGCTTTATCTATACAGTTGAAATGTCAGTCATATTAATGCACTATGGTTTAAAGTCTACCTGATGGTTGTGGCTTTGGAAAAACTCAAAGGTTCAATGTTAATAATTGAAATAGTTACATTGATGACATAGTTATTACAGAAAGATGTATGATTTGAATGGATTGACAAATGTTAGTAAAGTTTTGACCAGTTAGAAGCTCTGTTGATCAAAGTATTAATTCTGGTTCAGCCTGAATCGGGTAAGGAATTCGTTATTACAGTACTGCACTATTGAACGGGATTAGATTATGTTTAGATGTAGTAAGGCAAGGTAATAGCCTGTACTTTCAGACAGTTAAAAACCACATGGAAAGAATTACTCGATACATGATCTAGAATTACCGGCTATTGTTTCTGTATTGAATTCTGACAACATTACTTGTTTGGTGAAAAATGTCATATATTCACTAATTATAAAAGTTTGAAGTATCTGATGTTGTTAAAAGATTTGAATCTGAGATAACGTATATGGTTTGAAATGTTGAAGATTATGATTTGATAATTGAATATCACTCGGAAAGAGCGAATGTGGTTACAGATATTTTGAACAGAAAATCTTTGTATACTTTGCAAGCCGTGGATGCCTATTATGATTGCCTGATAATAGCTTAATTTTGGCTGAGTATAGAGCCAAACAGGTATTTCTATGACAGAACACTGAAACTCAAAAAAGTAATAATAAGTTGTAAGTTAAATGAATACAGTGTGAAATAATTTCTAATTCAGAACTTCAGAATAGATCTGATAAATGTCTGTCATTTAGAGACAGAGTCTGCGTACTGAAGAATTTGGAACTTTTATAGAAAATTTTACATGAATGATCACAGTAGTACTATGTCTATTTATCTGGGAAATGATAAAATGCACAATGGTTTTAAAAAGATATACTGTAGCTCGGAATGAAATGTGCTATTTCTGAATTTATATTTAAATGCTGGATGTATCAACAAGATAGAGATGATACTTTCAGGATGATTATAGCCAGCTAAGATACCGAAATGGAAAAGAGACAAAGTTACTATGAACTTTATATCAGGATTATCCTTGTCTATGAAAAGGAAAGATACTATTTGAGAAATTTTTAATTGTCTGACAAAGCCTACACATTCCATTCTGGTATGATGGATTTCACACTTGATAGATTGCTTGAATTATCTGTTTTTGAGATTGTTAGATTATATGATGTGCTAGCTTCTGTTATTTATGAAAGAGATCTACAATTCATATTCTGATTCTGAAACAAGTTACAAGAAACTCTGGGTATACTGTTACAGTTTAGTACCGTATTTCATTTTCAGATGGATGTTCAATCTGAACACATGATTTAGAATTTGGACGATGTGCTTCGATATTGTGTACTCGAAGTTGAAGGTAACTAAGAAAAGTAATTGCCCCTGGTTGAATTTGCTTATATAACAGTAAACATTCAAGTATAAAATTCTACCGTATGAGGTTTTATATGGTTACAAATGTAAAACTCAGGTGTTTTGACAAAATTCAGTGAGAAAAGTGTGACAACCCGAATTAGGGCCTAATCGGAATAGTGGTTTCGTGACCACAAATCCGAGATAGAAATAATTGTTTTATAAATATTTTGGGGTTTATGATATGATTGCATGATTGTGTGAAAATTTCGTGATGAAATTCTATGCCTAAAGTGTTTAAATTGAAAGTAGGGACTAAATCGAATAAGTTGCAAAATTTGCATACTAGAAATTTTTAGTATGAAATTGTTTTGAAATATTTATTAGGAGGTCTTAAATACCAATTTTAAGTTCATGGACAAATTTAGGACATGGAAGGAATTTTTGGAAAGTTTAGTAGTAAGGGTATTTTAGTCATTTTGATATTAAATGAAATAAAATGGGAAAAATAACACAAAATAGTCATCTTCCCATTTAGTTGCTGCCGAAACTTCACTCTCTCCATAGCTAGGATTCTTCAACTTTCAAGCTCCATAGTAAGTGATTCTAAGCCCGCTTTTAATGTTCTTTACGTTTTGGAATCCGGAAGCTCGATTAAGCTTATGCTAGTAATAATTTAACCTAGGGTTCATATTTGGAAAAATACCCATAGGTGAAATTTGTGTATTTTGATGTTTTATGATAGAATATGAGGTTTTAAATTGTGTTAAATAATTTGTGCTACTCGGTTTTAAGTGAAAACGAGTAAAAGCAGCATAATCGGTAAAAATACCTAATGTTCATAACTATATGATAGAGTGGGAATTTGATGTTGTTGTAGAAGAGAAAATGTTCAGCATATCATAAAACATAAGAATAAGGGCTGAAATTAAATTCCGAGCCTAGGGGCAAAATTGTAATTTTGTAAAAGTTAGGGGCAAAATGTAATTTTTCTACAATGTGATTTTTGGATTGAAATAAATAGTATGAGTATTAAATGAGCTAAATGTGTTATTATAGATCAAGAAAGGCACGGAACCCGACCTCGAGCAGGGAAAGAAAAGTTTTGGACTAAATTGCAAAATTTCCATATTTTGCACCAAGGTAAGTTGTATGTAAATATTACAATAATTTCATGTACATTCTTATATTTCAGCCTATTATATAAATATACTAGCTGATGTTAAAATATAAATTGACTATGGGAAGAATGGAAATAAATACGAGAGAGAGATCCGGTTGAACATTCGGAGAGATCGAATGAAATAGAGGAGCGTAGCTAGGTCACATGTATGATGCTTGAGTGCACATCATGTGTACAAGAAAGCTACGAGACACCCTGTAGTAGCTAGGTCACATGCGTGATACGAGATGTATCCCATGTAGACAAGAGAGCTACGTGAAAGATAAATGTAGCTAGGTCGCATGCGTGATTCCAAGTGAAGGACACCATGTAGACAAGAGAGCTACGTGAAAGATAAATGTAGCTAGGTCGCATGCGTGCTTCCAAGTGAAGGACACCATGTAGACAAGAGAGCTACGAGACAAATCGGCTAGGTCGCATGAGTGGTACTAAGTGTTCCCCATGTGTACAAGAGAGCCGAACTAAATGAAGTATGATGGTGGGATGTGTCTTTGAAACCGTTAAATATCGAGGATTGATCCGAATTGTTCAACGGGATGGTTTTGTGGTGACATTGTGGTTTGGACCTACACTTATAGTGAATGAAATGTGGTGAAAATGAATTGTGGCATATACATATATACGATAAAATGAGGTTAGCATAAAGAATGTGTGAAAGAGTGAAATTAGTATTAAAACTGTTTTTAGATGGCAGCAGTGACGTGATTTTGAAAAATCACCAAAAATAGGAGGAATATAATTAGAGGTTTAATGAGATGTGAAATTAAAGCTTAATGAGTCTACTTTCATATAAAAGAAGCAGGGAAAACAAAGGAATTCTATATTTTGAGATATTTACAATTGTAACTGACTTGCTCAGGATGAATACGTGATCCCTGTTTCCACTTTGAAAAATCATTAAAATTGTACAAAGCAAACTAAGAAATATAGTTTACATGCCTAAATTCCTTATTGAGACTAGTTTTAAATACAACAGACTTCAGGGTTGTTTGAGTTATGTACTGAGAGAAATTCAATTCGTAGTGGACAGAGGTCAGGCCAGTCGAGCTGTGTAACAGGGAAACTTTAACTAATAAACTGTACTAATCTGCTGAACCAAAAATTATAAAAAAATTTAGCAAGAAGCTTTATGAGTCTAGATTCAGGAAATTTTACGGATATGAATTTCGAGTTTTGTAACTCGAGTTATGATTTATTTAGTGAATATGACACAGCAGAGACAGCTTAATCGAAGTGGAATAAGTAGTGAAGTTAAAGTAGACATACTTGAATTGTTGTGTAAACATGTTAGATTCTTAAATTAGTATTTACATACTACTTACTAAGCTATAAGCTTACTTCGCTTTCTCTCTTTTGTCTTATAGTGTTCTCCGGTTTGCTCAGAGTCAAGGATCGTGAAGATCTACCCGCACTATCATACTTTGGGGTATTTGAACTAAATGTTTTGAATTATGGCATGTATAGTAGGCAAAAATTATTTTGTTATGTGTCATATTTGTCTAGGTTTAAAATATTAGTTACAAGATTTCTCGACCGATTACTTTGTACAAGCCATAAAAGTTGGCTAATATTGTTCAAGATATATGTTATACGATGCATTATCAAATGGGATGACATATTTCTATCTTGGTATATGTTATGTTCGTAATACCTTGTATCTGTTCCTATGATGGTGAATAGCAGGTAAGGGTGTTACATTTAGTGGTATCGAGCTATGGTTTAGTCGGTTCTCGGACTAATAAAGTGTGTGTAAAAGTCTAGCTATACATGCCATAAAAATATTGTGATAGTGTGGTGACTCGATTATTCTAAACTGTGTTTTATTTTAATATAGTAATGGATCCTCAAGGAACTGCGGTGATGATGTCTGCTAGTAATGCGCCGCTCCCTTTACAAGGGACCGCTACCGTGGAAAGTATACCGAGACATTGGGACAAGGAGATGAGGCTCGGGCGCCTTTCTCCAAATGATGAACAATTGGTATACTGAATTTATTCGAGCAAATCCAAATGCTCAACCTCCTCCACCCCTCCTATACCTCGGGCGATTCTCAGAGTCTGCTCAAGGTATAAATTTGGTAAGAATGAACAAGCCTCCGGTTGACAAGATTCAAAACAAGGGGCAAGAGTTTAGAGCAAAGGTTGATGATGATCCCGAGAAAGCGGAATTCGGCTTGAAAATTCTACCCGTATTTGATGAGCTCTCATGTACACCGAGGAATGCTTAAAGTGTCTTTGTATCACTTTTGAGAGATTGACCTACCACCGGTGGAAGACTTTGGTTGCAGTGGTGCCAAAAGAAAAAGTTACTTGGGATTTCTTCCAGAAGAATTTAGAAAGAAATACATAAGTCACGATTTATTGATCAAAACGGAAGGAGTTCCTTGAATTGAAGCAAGGAAAATGTCATCAGCAGAGTATGAACGCGAATTTGTAAGACTCAAAGCAAGTATGCCCGAGAATGTGTGTCCACCGAGGCCATTATGTGTAGAAGATTTGAAGATGGGCTGAATGAGGACATTAAAGTGTTTGTAGGGATTTTGGAGTTGAAAGAATTTGTAGTATTGGTTGATCGAGCTCTTAAAGTCAAGAATTGAACAAAGAAAGAAGAAAAAGCGCTATTGAGGCTCGAGATGTCGAAAAAGATGATAAGTAAGCCATTTCAATCTCAACCAAAGAGGTCCAAAGAGACAAACCCTCGAATGACAGTTTCAATTGGGGATTTACAGAGATCGTGGTAGAGCATATTCGGGTCTAAAGCTCAAGCTACTTGGTGGCAAGTGTGGGTAATGTGCGACCTAGAAAACCCGAGTGTCGAAGAATGTGGCGAGCAACATTATGGTGAGTGTTGGGGACCGAGCAAGCTTGTTTCAAAGCGGTTCTCGCGAGCATTTTATTAGAGACTGTCCGGAGAAGGTTAAAGAAGAAAGATTTCAGAGTGTTAGACAGAATACCACCGCTAGTAGAGGTAGACCACCGAGAAATACTGGAGGTGGGACTAGTAGTAGAACTGTGATGAAAGATTTAACGGCAAGATCAGAAGCTAGAGCACCTACTAGAGCTTATGCTATACGTGCTCGAGAAGATGCATCATCTCCCGATGTCATTACTGGTACATTTTCTCTTTATGATACTATTGTTATTGCATTGATTGATCCTGGGTCCACCCATTCCTATATTTGCATGAATTTAGTATCCAATAAAAAGTTGCTGTTGAATTTATCGAGTTTACGATTAAAGTGTCGAACCCTTAGGCCAATATGTGCTAGTTGACAAGGTTTGCAAGAATTGCCCATTAATGATTCAAGGTCACTGCTTTTCCGGCCAACTTGATGTCAAGTTACCATTTGGTGAGTTTGACGTTATCTTGGGAATGGACCGGTTAACATTGTATGATGCTAAGGTAGATTGTAAACAAAAGACACTAGAGTTAAAATGTGAAAATGGAGAAATTCGTGGGTTGAAACAGATTTAATCAAATAAATTGCCTATGGTGATTTCGCACATGTCCGCACGTAAATACATGAGAAAAGGGTGTGAAGCTTATCCGGCTTATGTAATGAATGTTGAGATGTCTCAACTGAAATTTGAATCAGATACCTATAGTCTGTGAGTTTCGGATGTATTTCGGAGGAATTGCAGGGTTGCCTCCAAACAGAGAGATAGATTTTGCCATTGATTTGTTGCTTGCATCGCACCGATCTCGATTGCTCCATATAGAATGGCTCATTGAATTAAAAGAATTGAAGGCTCGATTGCAGGAGTTAACAGACAAGGGATTTGTGAGACCAGTTTCTCTCCCTGGGTGCTCTGTATTATTCAGAAGAAGAAGGATGGTTCAATGAGACTTTGCATTGATTACCGCCGACAATAAGGTGACTATAAAGAACAAGTACCCATTGCCGAGGATTGATGATTTATTCGATCGCTTAAAGGGGCCACAAGTGTTTTCAAAGATTGATTTGAGGTCCGGTTACTATCAATTTGAGAGTTAAGGAGTCGATGTCCGAAAACCGCCTTTAGGACAAGGTATGGACATTATGAGTTTCTGGTGATGCCTTTTGGCTTAACAAATGCTCCAGCCATATTTATGGACTTAATGAATCGGATTTTCCGGCCATATTTGGATAAGTTTGTAGTAGTGTTTATAGATGACATTTTAATTTATTCTCGAGATGAGTTTGAACATGCCGAACACTTGAGAACTATATTGCGATCTTGAGAGAAAAGAAACTGTTTGCCAAGTTTAGTAAAAGTGAGTTCTAGCTTCGTGAAGTCAGATTTTTGGGGCATATAGTCTCAGGTGATGGTATTCGGGTGGATCCAAGCAAGATTTCTACGATCGTTGATTGGAAACCACCCAAGAATGTATCTGAGGTTAGAAGCTTTTAGGCTTGGCCGGTATTATAGGCGTTTTGTTGAAGGATTTTCGATAATTGCCTCTCCTATGACTAAATTGTTGCGTAAGAATGTTAAGTTTGAATGGACTGATAAATGTCAACGAGTTTTGAAAAGTTGAAAGCACGATTGATGAAGCACCAATTTTAGTACAGCCCGAGTCGAAAGGAGTTCGTAATTTATAGTGATGCATCATTGATGTGCCTTGGATGTGTGTTGATGCAAGAGGGCAAAGTAGTAGCTTATGCTTCGAGGCGCTTAAAACCGCATGAGAAGAACTATCCTACACATGATTTGGAACCGTCATTGTTGTTTTTGCCTTGAAGATTTGGCGACATTATTTATACGGTGAAAAATGCGAATTTTTACCGATCACAAAAGTTTGAAGTACTTGATGAATCAAAAGGACTTAAATTTGCGACAATAAGATGGCTTGAATTATTAAAGGATTATGATCTAGTGATTGATTATCATCCGGAAAAGCAAATGTAGTTCTTGACGCCTTGAGCGAAAATTTCTTTTCACTTTGAGAGCCATGAACACGGGTTAGCATTGTCGATGACGGGTCAATTTTAGCGAGATGAGAGCTAAACCGTTATTTCTCCAGTTGATTTGTGATGCTCAAAAGAATGATAGTGAGTTGCGGATCAAGAGAACTCAATGCGAATCGAGTTATGACTCAGATTTTCGAGTTGGACCAGATGACTGCTTGATGTTTGAGACGTAATATGTGTGCCGAAAAATGATAAATTGATTCGTAAAATATTACATGAGGCGCACAATGGCTGTTTATCGAGTTCACCCTAGTAGCACAAAATGTATAATGATTTAAAGAAGTCAGTATTGGTGGCGTGTATGAAAAGGGACATTTCGAATTTGTAACTAAGTGTTTGATCATCAACAAGTAAAAGTGAACATCAAGTACCTTCGGGATTACTTCAACCGGTAATGGTGCTCGAGTGGAAATGGGACAAGATTACCATGGATTTTGTAACCGGTTTGCCTTTAACTCCTAAAAGAAGGATCTTTGTTTGGGTAGTGGTTGATAGATTAACAAAGTCAGCCCACTTTATACCAAGACGCACCGATTACTCACTTGATAAATTAGCGAATTATATATTGCTGAAATTGTGAAGTTGCACGGAGTACCTATGTCTATAATATCGATAGAGATCCAAGATTTACCTCGAGATTTTGGAAAAAGTTACAAGAAGCTTTGGGTACAAAATTGAACTTTAGTACCGCATTTCATCCACAAACAGATGGTCAAACGGAAAGAGTAATCCGGTACTCAAGATATGCTTAGATGTTGTGTTTTAGAATTTGGAGGTAGTTGGGAGAAATATCTATCTTTGATTGAGTTTGCCTACAATAACAGCTTATCAATCAAGTATACAAATGGCACCGTCTGAAGCCTTATATGGTCGTAAGTGTCGGACTCCTTTATATTGGACCGAGCTTAGTGAGAAACAGATTCACGGAGTTGATCTAGTTAAAGAAACCGAAGAGAAAATAAAAGTAATTCGGGATTACTTGAAAGTCGCTTCGGATCGACAAAAGTCATATGCGATTTAAAAAGAAAAGAGATTGAATTTCAAGTGGGTGATAAAGTGTTCTTGAAGGTGTCACCATGGAAAAGATTCGAGATTTAGTCGAAAAGGCAAGTTGAGTCCGCGTTTTATTGGGCCGCACGAGATTCTTGAGAGAATTGGACCAGATGGCATATCGGTTGGCCTTACCGGCGAGTTAGAAAAGATTCATAACGTGTTTCATGTATCAATGTTATGACGTTATCGTTCGATCCTTCACATGTGATTTCCCAATGTAAATTGAGATTCGATCGGATATGACCTATGAGGAGGAACCAATAAAGATTTTGGCTCGAGAAGTTAAACAGTTAAGAAACAAAAGTATAGCCTTAGTGAAAGTATTGTGGCACGGACATGGGATAGAAGAGGCTACGTGGGAACCCGAGGAAGCTATGAGGAAACAAGACCCAAACCTCTTTCTGGGTAAGATTTTCGGGACGAAAATCTCTAAAGGGGAGAATTGTGACAACCCGAATTAGGGCCTAATCGGAATAGTGGTTTCGTGACCACAAATCCGAGATAGAAATAATTGTTTTATAAATATTTTGGGGTTTATGATATGATTGCATGATTGTGTGAAAATTTCGTGATGAAATTCTATGCCTAAAGTGTTTAAATTGAAAGTAGGGACTAAATCGAATAAGTTGCAAAATTTGCATACTAGAAATTTTAGTATGAAATTGTTTTGAAATATTTATTAGGAGGTCTTAAATAGCAATTCTACCAATTTTAAGTTCATGGACAAATTTAGGACATGGAAGGAATTTTTGGAAAGTTTAGTAGTAAGGGTATTTTAGTCATTTTGATATTAAATGAAATAAAATGGGAAAAATAACACAAAATAGTCATCTTCCCCATTTAGTTGCTGCGAAACTTCACTCTCTCCATAGCTAGGATTCTTCAACTTTCAAGCTCCATAGTAAGTGATTCTAAGCCCGCTTTTAATGTTCTTTACGTTTTGGAATCCGGAAGCTCGATTAAGCTTATGCTAGTAATAATTTAACCTAGGGTTCATATTTGGAAAAATACCCATAGGTGAAATTTGTGTATTTTGATGTTTTATGATAGAATATGAGGTTTTAAATTGTGTTAAATAATTTGTGCTACTCGGTTTTAAGTGAAAACGAGTAAAACGGCATAATCGGTAAAAATACCTAATGTTCATAACTATATGATAGAGTGGGAATTTGATGTTGTTGTAGAAGAGAAAAATGTTCAGCATATCATAAAACATAAGAATAAGGGCTGAAATTAAATTCCCGAGCCTAGGGGCAAAATTGTAATTTTGTAAAAGTTAGGGGGCAAAAATGTAATTTTTCTACAATGTGATTTTTGGATTGAAATAAATAGTATGAGTATTAAATGAGCTAAATGTGTTATTATAGATCAAGAAAGGCACGGAACTGACCTCGAACGGGGGAAAGAAAAAGTTTTGGACTAAATTGCAAAATTTCCATATTTTGCACCAAGGTAAGTTGTATGTAAATATTACAATAATTTCATGTACATTCTTATATTTCAGCCTATTATATAAATATACTAGCTGATGTTAAAATATAAATTGACTATGGGAAGAATGGAAATAAATACGAGAGAGAGATCCGGTTGAACATTCGGAGAGATCGAATGAAATAGAGGGCGTAGCTAGGTCACATGTATGATGCCGAGTGCACATCATGTGTACAAGAAAGCTACGAGACACCCTGTAGTAGCTAGGTCACATGCGTGATACGAGATGTATCCCATGTAGACAAGAGAGCTACGTGAAAGATAAATGTAGCTAGGTCGCATGCGTGATTCCAAGTGAAGGACACCATGTAGACAAGAGAGCTACGTGAAAGATAAATGTAGCTAGGTCGCATCGTGATTCCAAGTGAAGGACACCATGTAGACAAGAGAGCTACGAGACAAATCGGCTAGGTCGCATGAGTGGTACTAAGTGTTCCCCATGTGTACAAGAGAGCCGAACTAAATGAAGTATGATGGTGGGGTCAGTCTTTGACCGTTAAATATCGAGGATTGATCCGAATTGTTCAACGGGATGGTTTTGTGGTGACATTGTGGTTTGGACCTACACTTATAGTGAATGAAATGTGGTGAAAATGAATTGTGGCATATACATATATACGATAAAATGAGGTTAGCATAAAGAATGTGTGAAAGAGTGAAATTAGTATTAAAACTGTTTTAGATGGCAGCAGTGACGTGATTTTGAAAAATCACCAAAATAGGAGGAATATAATTAGAGGTTGAATGAGATGTGAAATTAAAGCTTAATGAGTCTACTTTCATATAAAAGAAGCAGGGCAAACAAAGGAATTCTATATTTTGAGATATTTACAATTGTAACTGACTTGCTCAGGATGAATACGTGATCCCTGTTTCCACTTTGAAAAATCATTAAAATTGTACAAAGCAAACTAAGAAATATAGTTTACATGCCTAAATTCCTTATTGAGACTAGTTTTAAATAAAACAGACTTCAGGGTTGTTTGAGTTATGTACTGAGATAAATTCAATTCGTAGTGGACAGAGGTCAGGCCAGTCGAGCTGTGTAACAGGGGAAACTTTAACTAATAAACTGTACTAATCTGCTGAACCAAAATTATAAAAAAATTTAGAAAGAAGCTTTGTGAGTCTAGATTCAGGAAATTTTACGGATATGAATTTCGAGTTTTGTAACTCGAGTTATGATTTATTTAGTGAATATGACACAGCAGAGACAGCTTAATCGAAGTGGAATAAGTAGTGAAGTTAAAGTAGACATACTTGAATTGTTGTGTAAACATGTTAGATTCTTAAATTAGTATTTACATACTACTTACTAAGCTATAAGCTTACTTCGATTTCTCTCTTTTGTCTTATAGTGTTCTCCAGTTTGCTCAGGAGTCAAGGATCGTGAAGATCTACTCGCACTATCATACTTTGGGGTATTTGAACTAAATGTTTTGAATTATGGCATGTATAGTAGGCAAAAATTATTTTGTTATGTGTCATATTTGTCTAGGTTTAAAATATTAGTTACAAGATTTCGACCGACCATTACTTTGTACAAGCCATAAAAGTTGGCTAATATTGTTCAAGATATATGTTATACGATGCATTATCAAATGGGATGACATATTTCTATCTTGGTATATGTTATGTTCTGGTAATACCTTGTATCCTGTTCCGGCGACGGTAACGGGTAAGGGGTGTTACAAAAAGATACATATAGTAGGTTTGATTCTTTGAAACCGAAGAAAGATGAAGTGATTTGAGACAGTTTAAAAGTAGCATTTGATCGTTAGAAATCCGATGTGAATCTGAAATGAAAAGAAATGGAGTTTCAAATTGGTGACAAAATATTTTTGAAAGTTTTGCCATGAAAGAAAGTTCTCGAGTTTGGCAGTAAAGGCAAATTAATTTTGTGGTTTAATAGGTTATATGAGATCTTGAAAAGAATTAGACCTGTTGCGTAGTGATTGGTATTATTATCATAGTTCTACAGAATTCACAATGTGCTTATGAGTATCTGTGTTATGACAGTATCGATCAAACCCATCATCTATTATTGCTTTGATAATTGTTAAATTCAGCCCGACACGACTTATAATGAGGGACTAGTTGAAATTTTGGCATGTGAAGTGCAAGAAATGAAAAATATAAAGGTAGTTTTAGTAAAATTTTTTTGACAATAACATGATAAAGAAGAAGCCACCTAGGAACTGGAGAAAACTATGAGAAAATAATGTCTAAATCTCTTTACCGGTAAAATTTTCGAGGACGAAAATTTCTTAAGGGGGAGAGTTGTAATAGCCCAATTTCAGTGAAATCAGAACAGTGGTTTGGGACCACAAATTTGAGCTGAAAGTAAAATTTTGTTTTTATTTTATTATATGGTTCGTATCATGTCGTGTGAAATTTTTGGTAAGAAAATTTTACCGATTATGTGCTTCATTACAAGAAGGACCAAATCACATAAAATGCAAAAGTTGAATTCTAGTAGCTATAAGGATTACATAGCTATGAAATTCAAAACCTGAGGTCCTTATATGATAATTGGACCATTAAGGAAAATATGTAGATATTTTGGTATGACTCATCCATGGAAAAATAAAAAAGGCTAAGGAGTAAATTGGAAAGATGAAAATTTATTAAATGACAATTTAATTAAATGAAAAAGAACACAATTTCATATCATCTTCCCCAAATATTTCTATAGAAACCCTAGGAGAGACGAAGAAAACTTATCAACCTTATTTGGGTAAGCAATTAAGCCCTGTTTTTTGTAATTTTTATATTTTTGAAACCAGGATAGTCTAATCTATCTATTTGGGGGATCAATTTGAGAAGTTATGTAACGCCCCTAACCCGTATCTATCGCCGGAGTAGGGTTACAATGTATTATCGATCAATGCACAATGTATAGCATACATTTATCAACCATAAAGCATTCATTCTCATAAATCATTCAAGACAATCACATTGTTCCTTATAAGGGCCTACGAGGCCTTAAACATGCTTTAGAAGTGGTTTGGGACTAAACCGATATCATACAAAAATTTTGGAAACTTAGTAAAATTTTAACCATACAGGGGTCACACGCCCGTGTAAACAGGCCGTGTGGAAATAGGGCAGACATACTGAATTGTATCACAGGGCGGAGGGCACGCCTGTGTGCCAGACCGTGTGAAAACTGGAGGGTATACTAACTTATGCAACACAGCCATGTCACACGCCAGTGTGCTAGGCCTGGTGCCAATTAGGAGGTATACCAACTTGTACCACACGACCAATCACACGCCCGTGTGTGAGACCGTGTGGGGCATACTAACTTTATTTTAATAATAGTACCAGGGGACACAAGGCCATATAACATGACCGTGAATCACACATGGTCAGACACACGACCATGTCTCTGCCCGTGTGGACAAAAATAGGTCATTTTCAAGGCCAATTTGCCACCCCAACTCATGTTCGCCTAAACAACCAAAATGGTACCATTTCAACATACAATAAGGCAGCCAAAAACATCAACAAATGCACAATTCATACAATATCCATTTCAACCAATTTCAATACTCAATTCAATGCCATTTACCTAATCAAATACTTATCAACTCAACTTCTAAAATCATACTTCATCAAAGCATTTCTCAAGCATTTATACTCCACAAAACAATTAACCATATTCATACCAAACATGCCAAAGTAAGCCATTTCTATTAGCCAAACATACATCAATACTAACATCATTTACAAGCCAACTTTCATGGCTATAATCACAACCAAAATACCACATCTAGCCTATACATGCCATTTACCATATATACACAACTCAAAAGTACCAAATAGATGTCTAATAGTGTGATGATGTTCCTGACGACTTCCAAATCTGAGCTAGCCTTGATTCACTATAAAATATAGAAAAATAACACGAAGTACGCTTCATAGCTTAGTAAGATCGTATGTAAATAACTTAATTCATCGAATAATTGTAAATCAACCAATTTCACATTAACTACAAACCTTTCTCATGTCTTAAAACATGATTAAATACCGTCTCATTGAACTTTCTCTATTTAATACTCGAATAGGTTTTGTACATACCTATACCACCTCGTAGTAATCTCTTTCTCAACCACATCATTCGTTTACTTGTTGAACTATTCGGAACAGAAACTGGATACTCAATAGTCTTATACAATAAGTACCTATACCATGGCCCGTAACAAAATCAAGGTAGCTTATCCGAAGAATAATTATCATGGGCCGAAGCCAAATCATCCGATATGCATGGCCCGAAGCCAAATCGGGATAACTCGCACTCGAAGTGCTAATATCATTGCTTGCAGCCAACTCAACTTATCATCTAATAACATGACACTAGTATCCAAATCTATTCCTAAAGTTCAACTGAGCTTTCATATTTTCTATTTCTATTATCAAATGCATTTGTAGAGTTGTTTTCACAATTCAAACATTATCCATAATATCATAATCACAATTTATGCAATATCAAATCTTTTAACATACTTCTATAATGAAATTACCACATACGAACTTACCTCGTATTCGAAATTCACAAATCGGATTGACTACTCAATGACCTTGCTTTTACCCTAATCTAATTCTGGATTCCTCTTTTCTTGATCTAAATATATTCAAAATTAACTTATCAAATCAACCATTCATTCAATTTAGTCCAAGAAATACATTTAGGCCTATTTGCACATTAGCCCCTAAAATTTCACACTTAATCAATTTAGTCTCTAATTCACAAATACACAAAATTCACATAATTTCAATAAACCCATGCTTGGCCGAATTATTCATAGATCCCTAGCATCCCAAAACTTTCCTTTATTTCTCATTTTAACCACTCAATTTGCACATTTCGCAATTTAATCCATATTTTACATTGTCATCAAAAATCACTTTACAAAACATAAAAATCTATCATCAAAAATTCATATTTCAACATTAAACATCAAAGAACACATAGGTTCAACAATGGAAACTCTTAAAATCTTTAACATTTTCGAAATCTAAGGTATGGGCTAGTTAGATTGAGCTGCAACGATTACAAAAACATAGAAATCATCAAAAATCGAGCAAAAATAACTCACCAATTAGACCATGCAATAGCTGAAACTTAGAAAGCTTCAATGGCTTCTCCAAACATGAATTTTCAGTGGTGGAAGATGATAATATGAACATAATTTCATTTTTTTTATTAACTTAACTTTTAATTATCAAATACCAAAATTAACCTTAATTACAAACATATAAAAACATATAATGGATGGCCATAATTGTCCACTTACACTAATCATGGACTAATTACATTATAAGGACCTTTGATTTATTAAATCATAACAATTAAACACCTTTAACAAGTAGAATGCCACTTTTGCATTTTACGCGATTTAATCCTTTTCATCAAATTGACTATTCAAACGATAAAATTTACTCACGAAATTTTCACACATCAAATAACATGCTGTAAATAACAAAAATAATATTAAAATAAATTTCCAACATCAGATTTGTGGTTCTGAAACAACTGTTTTTTGATTTAGTTAAAGCTGGGCTGTTACAAGTTGTCAAAGTAAGGAAAATGGGTCATGGATATATATGTAACAGCCTGATTTTGGGCCTAGTCAGAATAGTGGTTTCGAAACCACTAACCTGAGGTCATAGAAATTATTTCTAATATTATTTTATGTGTTATAGCGTGTTTATATGAGTGCATGAAAATTTTGGTGAAATAATTTTAGCGATTACATGCTCAATTGCAAAAAAGGATAGAATCGCATAAAGAGAAAAAAAGTTTTATTTTTCTAAAAAATGGTGCTAAATAGCTAAAGAATGATAATTACAGGTATTTAAAGGGCAAATAGACCCATTTCAATAGGGTGGCCAGCCATAGAGACGAAGAGGAGTCAAAAAGTCAAAAATTTAGTACGGGTTGGTATTTGATGACATTAGCTAATTGAATAAAAAAATAAAATCAAAGAGGTCATCTTTCTTCTCCATCTTTTCCACCAAAAAATACCAGTAAAATAAGGATTTTAGAAGCTTGAAATTTCAACAACTCTTTATTTTTGCAAGTAAGTTATTTTGATGGTCTTTCTTGATATTTTTGTACTTTTGGTGCCCTTGTAGCACAATCTAGTAATGATGGGACTATTTTGAAAAATAGTTGAAAGTCTAGGGTTTTTCCATGAGAGTATTCATGTAGTTTGCTGAATTTTTATGGAAGAAAATGAATCTTGGTTGTTAAACAAACAATTTTTGTGAAGTAGTTTTCATGAAAATCCTAACTAATGACCATTTTGCATAAGTTATAAATTATGTGGTAAATGTGTGAAATAATGAAAATTGTGGGCTGCTTCTAATATAAAAAGAATTCATCTAGGCTTGGTTAGTGAGAAAATTTGATAAAAATCAATTTACGAGCCTAGGGGTAAAATAGTAATTTTGTAAAACTTTAGGGGTAAAATTATCATTTTGCCAAAATATGATTTATGAAATGCATAAATTAGTATGATGATTAAATTTGTGAATTTTTATCATTTTAGATTAGGAAATACGACTCCGGACCTAGACCAGAGGAAGGCCAAGCAAGTAGACTAAATCCAATTAGTCGTCCACTTTTTGTATACCGAGGTAAGTTGTACGTAAGTAAGGCAACTTTATCATTATTATGTGTGAATGATTAATTTTGCATAATATGGTTAAAATTGCTTGTGAATAATGCATGATGAAATTCAATGCAGTAGAGTCTCGATTGAACTTAGGAATAGATTGGATATCCATGCTATGACATTTGAGTGATATGTGTGCCAGTGTAAGACCATGTCTGGGACATGGCGTCGGCCGCAATATGAGGGCCAGTGTAAGACCATGTCTGGGACATGGCGTCGTCCGCAATATGAAGGCCAGTGTAATTCCATGTTTGGAACATGGCATCGGCAATGTTGTGTAAGCCAATGTAAGACCATGTCTTGGACATGGCATCGGCATTGATATGTGCACTAGTGTAAGACCATGTCTAGGACATGGCATCAACCACATTATGAGAGTTAGCGCAGGACCATGTCTGGGACATAGCATCGGCATTGAGACTAGAGCTAGTGTAAAACCATGTCTGGGACATGGCATTGGCCTCGACATGTGAGCCAATGTAAGACCATGTTTAGAACATGGCATCGACAATTCACCCTCTTGTGTAAAGCTTGTCAGATATCTTTAGTATTCCAAATGGTTTCACGGGTTATTTTAAAAGCTTATGACAATAATATGGAATGATATAATCATGTTGTGAGTGGTACAGGTTCTTACTCAAAACTCATGAGATATGAGTCTAGTTATGTTGCCTTGATGGTAAGAATGACATGAGTAAGTTCTAACTATGGAAATGATCTTGGTACGATATGGAAATCTTTTGTTTATACTTGTGATATATATATAAGCATGTATTGATATTTACCCATGTTCACTAAAAAATGTTGTATTGATTTATAACATGCATGGTTGATGTTGTTAATTATTTATATGCAACTTACTAAGCTTTATGCTTAATCCCTCTCCTTTCCATTTTCTTATAGTGCGGCCAAGCTAGTATCGGGGATCCAGGGATGTCAGAGGCATTGATCACACTATCACCTGAAGCTTTTGGTATAGCTAGTTTAAATGTTTTGATTGTGGCATGTATAAGGACTTGAATCTTTTGTTTGATGTCTTGTTAGTTTAGCCACAAGTGTTAGCTCGTATGATGGATGTGATATTCATTTTGTATAAGCCATTAATGTTTGCTAATATTGATTATTATTAAATGCATTTGATGCAAATTTCTCATGGTTGTGGTTGATTTGGGTATACATGTTATACTTGGACTGGTTTTGGTTGATATTGTGTAGGTTAGTGCAAGTAAGGGTGGCAAAAATGCTTGGTAAATAGCTTTATTTTTTTTCACACGGGCAGACACACAGGTGTGTGTCTAGGTCATGTGTGACCCGCGGTCTACCCCACGGGCATGTAGTCTGGTCGTGTGTCCCTTGCACATCAATTTTTCAAGTCAGTATGCATGGTAGTAAACACACGGGCAAAGACATGACCGTGTGTCTTAGCTGTGTGGAGGACACGTGTGACAGCCCAAAATTGACCCTAGTCGGGAAGTGGTTTCGGGACCGCTAAACCGAGTCACTGAAATGTTTGAACGTAGTATTTATTGTCTAAAATATGTGATTATGAATGTGTGAAAGTTTTAAGTTTCGATTTAGTAAATTTCATGTGAATTTAGTCAATAGGACTTGTGTGACACTTTTGAAATGTGATAGGCTAATCTACAAGGATCTAATAGTGCATGTAATCAAAAAGGAGGGCTTGCATGTCAAATTTCCCTAAATCCAAGCCTAGTGGCCGACCATGATAAAGAAATATGGGCAAAACATGTCATAGACATGTTTTGTTGGTGCATCATGGGAGGAAAAAATAAAATAAGGAGTATGGGTAATAATGAAATGGAAAAAAAGAAAGAAAAGATGAAAAAAAGGGATTATGATGAAAACAAAGAAAAAAATGTTCATCCTTTTTCATCTCTTTTGGCCGAAATTCTCTAAGGAAGGAGGAAGGAGTTTTTGCTTCATGTTTGGTTTGGAAGAGGATTAGGAGGAGATTTGGCCATACTTGCATCTAGATTAAGGTATGTTTGAGGTTGTGCCATGAGATTCATGCATGTTCTTAGTTGCTAGCTTGAGTTCTAATTAGTCCATGGTTCAAAACTTTGCTATATCATGGGGATGATATTCGCCAAGGTAGATTTTGTGTTAATGCCATTGCATGCTAAATATGAAGTTTGTTAAGGATACATGTGATGGTGGATTGATGACTCTTGGATTTTCTTTTTAGCATTTTTGAGTAAGACATTAAGTTTTGGAATTGATGGAATGGAGAGTATGCTTAAGTTGTGTTATGAACAACTATGTGTTAAATCGAGGTTTGCTAAGCTAGCTATTAAGGTGAAGTGCAATGTTAGTGATTGATTAATAGTGTATATACATGTATGCATATTCGCCATCAAATTAAGAGCATAGGTGATGATGAGTCTATGCTTTGTACATTCGACCATATATATATATATATGCATGTGTGATTGGATTATTGATGAGGGCTATAGCATATGGTTATGAGCCGAATAGCTAAGAGCATGAGGTAGCAAGATAAAAATTTTACCATGCCGCTCGTATGTCATAAAATCATTAAAATGTGAATATCAATATGTGTAGCAAAGCGGTTGAATGAGTTAATTTATTTGTTTAAGCTCAAGATCCTAAAGGAGAGCGTCCAACAAGGGAAATCGAAGGTCATCGAGTAGCCGACTTGGAATTATTTTACACCACACAAGGTAGGTCACTAAGCATATATTTTGTATTGATTTAAATAGACATAATGTCTATGTAATTATGCCGAAAGGAATGATAAATTTATATACATGTATGTATGTGGTGATGAAAGTATTGAATGAAAAGAAAAGAGGTGAGATGCATTGAGTTGTTGATTTCGGCACTAAGTGTGCGGGTGTAAACATTTGTGATCATGAGAATGGCACTAAGTGTGCGGGTTTAAAATTTGTACAGCACTAAGTGTGCGAGTTTGATCACATAGCACTAAGTGTGCGAGTTGATTATATGGCGCTAAGTGTGCGGACTCACTATATGCTTTTGAATCACTATTGACACTGAGTGTGCGACATTATTGAGTTGATCACGGACAGCGGATCGGGTAAGTACCTTGAGTTCATGGCTAATAGGCGCTATGTTTATATTTGGAGTTGAGCTTGGTAAGTTTTGAACCTATGTGACAATTCAAATTGAAGTCACGTACATGAGAATTATCGTGGAATAAGTGAAAGGTCATGTAGATGTATGATTGTAACGAAAACAAAATGGTGTATAAAAATGCCTCAAATATCCTATTGATTAGTATATGGAATGTGAATGTGTAACTTGGTATGAGATTGAATCGAAAGGTCTAAGGAACTATGGTATGGTTCGGTTTGAATGGAGTAATTAGCCTCGTTCCATTTTGTTTCCTCTTGTGATAATGTTATTAATGGTTGGTAGTGCATTGCTTATGACTTACTGAGTTATATACTCATTCGGTGTTTGCTTGTCACCTATTTTAGGTTTCTTGGACTCGACTTTTTGCATATTCGGGACCGTCATCGAAGTCATCACACCGGCTAACAACTTTTGGTATTTTCTTCGTAGTTGGTCTAAGAGTACATTTTGGCATGTATAGGCTATTATGCTTTGTTGAAATTGGTATGTAAACTTTTAGCCATGCGAAAATGGCGTAAATGTTCGGTTGGAATTGGTTTTGTGATGTTTGGACACAAGTCATGGTTATAATTTGGGACATGCATGACGAATTATTAGTTAAATCAAGGAAAAGTCATGAAATAGGCATAGTTTGTTTTAGTAACAGATGCTGACAGCAGCAGTGGTGTGGATGTGAAAAATCACTAAAAATAGCAGGAATGGAATTATGTAACACCCCGAACCCGAGACCATCGCCGGTGTCGGACACGAGGGGTTAACAAGCCAAGTTCACTTGTTTTGCCCATCCATTTGACATTTCCAGTCAGGCTGGAAAACTGCGTCACTGTCGCCTTAAAAATCATATCTCGAGTTTCAAAACTCAGAAACTGGTTTCGTAAATTTTCCCTGAATTTAGACTCATATATCCATCCATGGATTTATTTCTAGAATTTTTGGTCGGGCCAATTGGTACAGTTTATTAGTTAAAGTCACCCATGTTACAGGGATCGACTGCTCTGACCTTCGCGCGGTATAACTTGGATATCTCTCTGTACAGGGCTTTAATGCTGGTTCTGTTTGTTTCTAATGAAACTAGACTCAAAATAAAATCTGTACATATAAGGTATGTCTCCTAATTCTTTTTGTATAATTTATAGTAAATTTTTAAAGTTGCGACATGGAACCCAGAAACTGTTCTGGCCCTGTCTCACAATAGCTTTAATATCTCTTAACATGTAACTCCTATGACCATTTCGTTTCTTCCATATGAAAATAGACTCATCAAGGTTCATTTACATATCTTATTCACTATTTAATTCCATTCCTACGAATTTTGGTGATTTTTCACATTCACGTCACTGCAGCTGGCAGCATCTGTTTTAAAGTAGGTCTTACCTATTTGGTAGTCTCCATGAACCAACTAGTCTTGCCATACATAGGTTCATATATGATCATTTTAACCATGCCAATGGCTGATCATATGACCAACATTCCCATTTCAAGCCATAGCCACATCATGACACCAAATATATACATACAAACTACAATTAGTCTAAGTCGATACTTCACTTTCACGAGCCATTTTCGCATGGCCGTACATATATACATCACAACATATTCAACCAACAAGGGTAGTCCTATACATGCCATTTCAAAGTTCAACCAAAATTTATACCAAAATAGAGGCGTGGATAGTGTGGATGACTTCGACTTTATTGACCCCGAATCCGATTGCTATCGAAATAAATCTATAAAACAGAGAGCCAAAGTAACGGGTAAGCATTTTTTATGCTTAGTAAGTCTCAAGGAATATAATCAACTCTAATTACAGCAATACATTCACATAGCCAAATGCATCATTTCATTAATACACATTCTTACTTCACACTTCATCCTTATATACTTTCACAAAGTATCAATCAATTCAATAACTGAAATTCATTAGTCGATTGAGCGAATGTTGCTCAAACATGTCGACTTTCCAATGCACATATAACGTACCTTATCCTTTGGGCTTTTCGAGTGTACTAATTGAATTCATTACAGCAACCAACACTCACCTCCAGCCCAAGATTCTTCGGAATATAACCGGATATAATCACATGCACAAATGCCTTCGGGTCTTAGCCCGGATAGAATAACTCGCACGAATGCCTTCGGGTCTTAGCCCGGATATAGCCACTAGCACAATTGCCTTGGGTCTTAACCGGATATAATTTCCAGCATAATTGTCTTTGGGGCTTAGCCCGGATATCATTCAATTTCTAATGTACACATACATCAATAATCATTGGACATACATATTTCATTTTCGTTACTAAGGCTCAAACGCACATATATTCACAAGCATATTCGCCTTGGGACTTAGCCCGGTATCATTCAATTTCTCATACACACATAAATCAATAATCATACACATCCATACTTCATCTCACATAATTCAAGTAAGGTCACTTCTTGAGGACTTACCTCGGATGTTGTCGAACGGCTTTTTCGGCTATTCGATCACCTTTTCCTTCCCCTTGTCCAATTGTGGCCCTCTTAGCTCTTGAGCTAATTCAAACAAATTCAATTTATTAAAACCTCATTGTGCTTGCTTATGGCGAATATGACAAGGAGTTTAAATGGTCATATGGCCACTCTTTAGCTTGAATACACAATGGTCATGCACATTTTATACTACATCAAGCAATTCAATACAATTTATTTGAGCATCAAGGAAAAGCTAAGGCCTTCAATAGGCTACCCAAGGCCGAATATTCATGTACATGTTGAGGCCAATTTTGCACTTAATACCTCACAAAAACAGCATGCATTTTACTAGTTAATGCTTTGCACATTGTGGCCCAAAACATATAATATAGCATCAAGCACTTATATGTGTGCTAGGCCGAATTGTGCTTGCAATTTCACAAGCATTCTTCCACATCTTCTTCTTTAAACCAATTGTAACACCCCGAACCCGAGACCATCGCCGGTGTCGGACACGAGGGGTTAACAAGCCAAGTTCACATGTTTTGCCCACCAATTTGACATTTCCAGTCAGGCTGGAAAACTGCGTCACTGTCGCCTTAAAAATCATATCTCGAGTTTCAAAACTCGGAAACTGGTTTCGTAAATTTTCCCTGAATTTAGACTCATATATCCATCCATGGATTTATTTGTAGAATTTTTGGTCGGGCCAATTGGTACAGTTTATTAGTTAAAGTCACCCATGTTACAGGGATCGACTGCTCTGACCTTCGCGCGTTATAACTTGAATATCTCTCTGTACAGGGCTTTAACACTGGTTCCGTTTGTTCCAAATGAAACTAGACTCAAAATGGAATCTGTACATATAAGTCATGACTCCTAATTCTTTCTGGATAATTTATAGTAAATTTTTAAAGTTGCGACAGGGAACCCAGAAACCGTTCTGGCCCTGTCTCACAATAGCCTTAATATCTCTTAACATGTAACTCCTATGACCATTTCGTTTCTTCCATATGAAAATAGACTCATCAAGGTTCATTTACATAGCTTATTCACTATTTAATACCATTCCTACAAATTTTGGTGATTTTTCACATTCACGTCACTGCAGCTGGCAGCATCTGTTTTTAAGGTAGGCCTTACCTATTTGGTAGTCTCCATGAACCAACTAATCTTGCCATACATAGGTTCATATATGATCATTTTAACCATGCCAATGGCTGATCATGTGACCAACATTCCCATTTCCAATCCATAGCCACATCATGACACCAATATATACATACAAACCACAAATAGTCTAAGTTCATGCTTCCTTTTTCGAGCCATTTTCGCATGGCCGTACATATATACATCACAACATATTTAACCAACAAGGGTAGTCCTATACATGCCATCTCAAGTTCAACCAAAATTTATACCAAAATGGAGGCTTGATAGTGTGGATGACTTGACTTCAACGATCCCAAATCCGATTGCTTGAGCGAAATCTAGAAAACGAGAGCCAAAGCAACGGGTAAGCATTTTTATGCTTAGTAAGTCTCAAGGAATATAATCAACTCTAATTACAGCAATACATTCACATAGCCAATTGCATCATTTCATTAATACACATTCTTACTTCACACTTCATCATTATATAATTTCACAAAGTATCAATCAATTCAATAACTGAAATTCATTAGTCGATTGAGCGAATGTTGCTCAAACATGTCGACTTTCCAATGCACATATAAACGTACCTCATTCTTTGGGCTTTTGAGTGTACTCATTGAATTTATTACAGCAACCAACACTCACCTCCAGCCCAAGATTCTTCAAATATAACCGGATATAACCATGTGCACAAATGCCTTGGTCTTAGCCGGATAGAATGTCTCGCACGAATGCCTTCGGTCTTAGCCCGGATGTAGCCACTAGCACAATTGCCTTCGGTCTTAACCGGATATAATTTCCAGCATAATTGTCTTGATTTAGCCGGATATCATTCAATTTCCCATGAACACATACATCAATTATCATTGGACATACATAATTCATTTTCGTTACTAAGGCTCAAACGCAATTATAGTCACAAGCATATTCGCCTTGGATTTAGCCCGGTAGAATTCAAATACTCATGCACACATAATCAATAATCAATACACATCCATACTTTATTTCACATAATTCAAGTAGGGTCACTTCTTGAGGACTTACATCGGATGTTGTCGAACGGCTTTTTCGGCTATTCGATCACTTTCTCCTTCCCTTGTCCAATTGTGGCCCTCTAAGCTCTTGAGCTAATTCAAACAAATTCAATTTATTAAAACCTCATTGTGCTAGCTTATGGCGAATATGACAAGGAGTTTAAATGGTCATATGGCCACCCTTTAGCTTGAATACACAATGGTCATGCACATTTTATACTACATCAAGCAATTCAATACAATTTATTCGAGCATCAAGGAAATGCTAAGGCCTTTAATAGGCTACCCAAGGCCGAATATTCATGTACATGTTGAGGTCAATTTTGCACTTAATACCTCACAAAACAACATGCAATTTACTAATTAATGCTTTGCACATTGTGGCCCAAAACTTATAATATAGCATCAAGCACTTATATGTGTGCTAGGCGAATTGTGCTTGCAATTTCACAAGCATTCTTCCACATCTTCTTCTTTAAACCAATATATTCATCACTTAGTTCATAACCAAAACATCATGTGCAAACATATATATACATATATGAGCATGGCGAATTTCAAGGTGTCCATAGCCATCCAAAACACAAATTTTAACTAACATGCAAGAAGCATGAACCATGCTCATGAATGCATCATGGCGAATATGACAATCATGCCCTTTTCAACTTCAATCATGGTTAAACAAAAAGAAAACTCAAAATCTTACTCAAGAGTAGACAATCCATCATTGCATGCATCATCATCAAGCTTCACACTTAGCATGCAATGGCTTTATCACCATAACAACTTTGGCCAAATGCCATTTCCATGGCATAACAAAGATTTGAGCCATGGCTAACATGCACATCAAATTAGCAACCAAAACATGCATGAAACTCCCAACACAACCTCATACATACCTTACTCTTGTTGCAAGTTTAGCCAAATTTCCTTCTAGATCTCTTCTAAACAAAGAAAATGAAGCAAAAATCCTTCCTTCTTCCTTAGTATTTTCAGCCATGAAGATGAGAAAGGATGAACAAATTTTTCTTTTCTTTCTTTAGGACATTCGGCCAAAGTGTTTAGAATGGATGAACAATTTTTTTTTTCTTTAATGCTAGTCTTTATTTTATGACTTCCTACATACACCACTAGCAAAACATGTTGGAAACATGTTCCCTTGCCCATAACCTTGTCATGGCCGGCCACTCCTCCTTAGGAAGGGGATTATTTGACATGCAACTCCACCTTTTTGTTAACATGTACTAACAAGCCATTTAAAATTAGCCTATCATATTTCACCATGTTTCACTTTGATCCCTATTTAATACTTTCTCATACAAATGGGTAAAATTAGAGAATGAAATTTCCACATATGCATGCACACACATAGTAAGCATAGAATATAACAATTAATTATTTTTATGACTCGGTTTAGTGGTCCCGAAACCACATTCCGGCTAGGGTCTATTTTGGGCTGTCACAAATTAAATAGTGAATAAATTATGTAAATTAGCCTTGATGAATCTACTTTCATATGGAAGAAACGAAACGGTCAAATGAGTTGTATCCTAAGAGATATTTAGGTATTCGTGAAACAGGGCCAGAACGGTTTCTGGATTCCCTGTTCCGACTTTGGAAATTCATTATAAATTAACCAGAGATAATTAGGATTCATATCATATATGTATAGATTCCTCTTTGAGTCTAGTTTCTATAGAAACAAACGGCATCAGTATTTAAGCCCTGCACAGGGAGATATTCAAGTTGTAACGCACGAAGGTCAGTGTAGTCGACCCCTATAACATGGGAGACTTTAACTAATAAACTGTACTAATTGGCTCGACCAAAAATTCTAGAAAAAAATTTGTATATGGAAATATGAGTCTAGTTTCAGGGAAAAATTACGAAACTGATTTTCGAGTTTTGAAACTCCAGATATGATTTTTAAGGAGACAGTGATGCAGTAACCAGCTTGTCTGGAAATTTTTTTTTATGGACTGTGAAAACAATTAAGTTAAGTCTGTGTGCACCTTGTATTTGACTCCGGTAATGGATTCGCACGGGGTGTTACAATTTTATTGGTATCAGAGCTATGGTTTAGTCGGTTCTAGGACTACCATAGCATGTATGAGTCTAGCTATACATGCCTTAATGTTAATGTTTAAATGTGTGATGACTTGACGGTTAAAATTTTTGTTTTGATTAGTAAATGGATCCGGTGTAGAGAGAACCTTGGCGGATGACGTTGAAAGTGTAGCGGCTGCTCACTGTTGAACCTCGGTCATCTGCGAATAATCAAGGTGAGGGGCTAAACAAGCCTTCTTTACCATGATGAATGAGTGGGTCGCATAATATGCCCGAACCAATCCTACTGTCCAACAATTCCAATTTGAATAATCCACCCCAAAAGCCCGTAATGCCATCGATTCATCGATCCTGTGAGGTTGAGTAAGCCACCAGAGACTTGATTAGGAAGCGGGGCTGAGGAGTTCAAGGCCATAGTTACTGATGATGCCGAAAGGGCCGTGTTCTAGCTTGATAACACCATTCGGGTGTTTGATGAACTGTCATGCACACCCGATGAATGTCTAAAGTGTGCTATATCCTTATTGTGAGACTCAGCTTACTATTGGTGGAGGACTTTGATTTCCATAGTCCCAAACGAACGAGTTACTTGGGATTTCTTTCAAATAGAATTTGAAAGAAATATATTAGTCAACGGTTCATCGATCAAAAGCGTAAGGAATTCTTGGAACTCAAGCAAGGCCAGTATGACAAGATGTCGAATCTGAACATGAGTTCGTAAGACTCGATCGGTATGCCCGGAGTGTGTGGCTGATGAGGTTGCTATGTGCAAGAGATTTGAAGAAGGATTGAATGAAGATTTAAAGCTACTAGTGGGTATTTTGGAGATAAAAGAATTAGTAACACTAGTTGAACGAGCACGCAAGGCGGAGGAACTTGGAAAGGAGAAGAAGAAGACTGAATTTGAAGCTAGAGACTATCGCAAAAGATCGACGGTAAAGCTCCGTTCTCGGCAGTAAAGAAGTTCGTGGAGGACACTAATAAATCGAGGACGATCAAGGGAATTTCCATTAGAGCACGACCATCGACGGACTCGAGCTACTCCGTAGCTAGTGTGGGCAATAACCGTCAAGAGAAACTGAATGCCCCCAATGTGGGAGAAGACACATAGGTGAATGTTGGGGTAAGTCTACCAACAGGGCTCATTACGGATGCGGTTCGAAGGACCACTTCATTAGAGATTGCACGGAGCTTGATGAGAAGAATAGGATGCAAGGTGCAAGACCTAGTGGAATGACAGCTAGAGGTAGACCACCGAGAATTTCAGGAGGTAGGGGTGGTAGTCAGAGAAGGGCCTCTGATACGGCTGTTCGGTCCGAGACCCGTACTCCTGCTAGAGCATATGCCATTCGCGCACGAGAGGAGGCATCCTCCCCTGATGTTATCACTGGTACTTTCACTCTCTTTGATACTAGTGTGATTGCGTTGATTGACCCTAGCTCTACTCATTCATATGTATGTGAAACCTTAGCATCCAAAGAAGACTCTACACCGTGAGTCTCTTGAGTTCGTAATTCAGTGTCAAATCCCTTGGGTCAATATGCGCTTGTTGACAAAATGTGTAAGAGATGCCCTCTAATGATCCGAGAATCCTGTTTTCCGGCCGATTTGATGCTTTTACCATTTGATGAATTTGATGTTATTCTTGGTATGGACTGGTTGACCGTATATGACGCAGTGGTGAGTTGCAAAAGAAAAACCATTGATTTAAGGTGCACAAATAACGAGATAATCCGAGTTGAGTCTACGGACTTAAAGGGGTTGCCAGCTGTAATATCATCAATGTTGGCTCAGAAATATGTAAGAAAGGGGTGCGAAGCATACCTTGCGTATGTACTTGATGACAAAGAGTTAGAAAAGAAACCCGAATCTGTGCCGGTGGTTTGTGAATACCCAGACGTTTTTCCCGAAGAATTACCGGGTTTACCACCTGTTCGGGAGGTAGAGTTTGGTATTGAGCTTGTACCTGGGACTACGCCAATTTCGATAGCTCCGTACCGTATGGCACCAACCGAGTTAAAAGAGTTGAAAGCTCAGTTGCAAGAATTGACGGATAGAGGTTTCGCTCGACCAAGTTTCTCACCTTGGGGTGCACCAGTATTGTTTGTGAAAAAGAAGGATGGAACCATGAGGTTGTGCATCGACTATCGTCAGCTGAATAAGGTGACAATAAAGAATAAATATCCGTTACCGCGTATTGATGATTTGTTTGATCAACTAAAGAGAGCTTCGGTGTTTTCAAAGATAGATCTGAGATCGGGTTATTATCGATTCTTGGATTCGAGATTCGGATATACCCAAATTGCTTTCGAGCGAGATCGGCCACTCTGAGTTCTTAGTGATGCCGTTTGGGCTCACTAATGCCCTCGCGGTATTTATGGATTTGATGAATCGGATCTTGAGACGATATTTGGACCGGTTCGTAGTTGTGTTCATTGATGACATCTTGGTCTATTCAAGAGATGAGACCGAACATCTTGAGCACCGAGATTAGTGTTGCAAATTTTACAGATAAGCGCTTATATGCTAAGTTCATGAAGTGTGAGTTCGGTTAAGGGAGGTTAGCTTCTTGGGTCATGTGGTATCTGCATCGGTATTCGAGTCGACCCGAGCAAAATTTCAGCCATACTCAACCGGAAGCCTCAGAAATATTACGAGGTTCGAGCTTTTGGGACTTGCTGGTTACTACCGACGGTTTGTGAAAGGTTTCTCGATGATAGCCACACCCATGACGAAGCTACTTCAAAAGATTTTAAGTTCGAATGGACGGAAAAATGTCGAAAAGTTTTGATCAACTGAAAACTTATTTGACTGGAAGCTCAATTTTAGTGCAAATTTAATCGGCAAAGAGTTTGTCATCTATAGTGACGCCTCCCTACTTGGGTTGGGTTGCGTATTGATGCAAGAAGGTCGAGTTGTGGCCTATCGTCGAGACAATTAAAGCCACATGAGAAAAATTATCCGACCCATGATCTCGAACTAGCGCCATCGTATTCGCTTTGAAAATATGGCGACACTACCTATTTGGGGAGAAGTGCCATGTGTATTCGGATCACAAAAGTCTCAAATATTTGATGACTCAAAGAGACTTGAATCTGCGACAAAGACGTTGGCTCGAGTTGTTGAAAGATTATGAGCTTGTCATTGACTATCACCCGGGAAAGGCTAATGTGGTTGCGGATGCCTTAAGTCGTAAATCACTGTTTGCCTTGCGAGCGATGAATGTACACTTGTCTGTTCTATCCGACAATGTACTAGTGGCGGAATTAAAGGCCAAACCCTTGTTGATTCGTCAAATTCGTGAAGCTTAGAAAGTCGATGATGAATTGGTTGCAAAATGGGCTAAATGTGTTTCGAATATGGAATCAGAGTTTCATGTTGATGATGACGATTGTTTGAGGTTCAGAAATCGTTTGTGTGTTCCAAGAAATTCAGAACTCATTTCGATAATTCTGAACGAAGCTCATTGTAGCCGAATGTCAATTCACCCGGGGAGTAGGAAGATGTACAACGATTTGAAATGTCGGTTTTGGTGGCATGGTATGAAACGAGACATCTCTGACTTTGTTTCGAGATATTTAATATGTCAACAAGTGAAAGCGGAACATCAAGTGCCTTCAGGGTTACTTCAGCCGATCATGATACCCGAGTGGAAATGGGATCGAGTCACAATGGATTTTGTGTCCGGACTGCCATTGTCAGCAAGTAAGAAGGATGCGATTTGGGTTGTTGTTGATAGATCGACTAAGTCGGCTCACTTTATCCCGTCGTCACGGATTTTCATTGGATAAACTAGCTGAATTGTATGTTTCTCAGATTGTGAGATTACACGGGGTACCGATTTCTATTGTGTCGGATAGAGATCCGAGATTCACCTCACGATTTTGGAAGAAATTGCAAGAAGCTTTGGGTACCAAGTTGCATTTTAGCACCGCTTTTCATCCACAAACCGACGGCCAATCCAAGCGGATAATTCAGATACTTGAGGATATGTTGAGATGTTGCATCCTCGAGTTTAGTGGTTCATGGGAGCGGTATTTACCTTTGATTGAATTCGCATACAACAATAGTTTTCAGTCAAGTATTAAGATGGCACCTTACGAGGCTTTGTACGGTCGAAAATGCCGTACGCCATTGTTTTGGACCGAACTCGGTGAAAGTAAAATTTTCGGAGTGGACTTGATTAAAGATGCTGAACATAAAGTGAAAGTCATCCGTGAAAGTCTAAAGGCAGCCGCAGATCGTCAGAAATCGTACGCGGATCTGAAACGAAAAGACATTGAGTTTCAGGTGGGGAATAAAGTGTTTCTTAAAGTTTCGCCTTGGAAAAAGATACTCAGATTTGGCCGTAAAGGCAAATTGAGTCCGAGGTTCATCGGACCATATGAAGTATCCGAACGAGTCGGTCCAGTTGCGTATTGATTGATTTTGCCCCCTGAACTTGAAAAGATTCACGATGTCTTTCATGTTTCGATGCTTCAGCGTTATAGATCTGATCCGTCGCACATAATTAGTCCATCAGAGGTTGAAATTCAAGCCGATATGAGTTATGAAGAAGAACCGATTCGTATCCTAACCCGTGAAGTGAAGGAGTTGCGAAACAAAAGGGTTCCGTTAGTAAAAGTGTTATGGCTCAAACACGGGATGGAAGAAGCTACTTGGGAACCCGAGAATTCTATAAAAGAGCGATACCCAAACCTATTTACGGTAAGATTTTCGGGACGAAAATTTCCTAAGTGGGGAGAGTTGTGACAGCCAAAATTGACCCTAGTCGGGAAGTGGTTTCGGACCGCTAAACCGAGTCGCCGAAATGTTTGAACGTAGTATTTATTGTCTAAAATATGTGATTATGAATGTGTGAAAGTTTTAAGTTTCGATTTAGTAAATTTCATGTGAATTTAGTCAATAGGACTTGTGTGACACTTTTGAAATGTGATAGGCTAATCTATAAGGATCTAATAGTGCATGTAATCAAAAGGAGGGCTTGCATGTCAAATTTCCTAAATCCAAGCCTAGTGGCCTGCCATGACAAAGAATATGGGCAAAACATGTCATAGACATGTTTTGTTGGTGCATCATGGGAGGAAAAAAATAAAATAAGGAGAATGGGTAATAATGAAATGGAAAAAAAGAAAGAAAAGATGAAAAAAAGGGATTATGATGAAAACAAAGAAAAAAATGTTCATCCTTTTTCATCTCTTTTGGCCGAAATTCTCTAAGGAAGGAGGAAGGAGTTTTTGCTTCATGTTTGGTTTGGAAGAGGATTAGGAGGAGATTTGGCCATACTTGCATCTAGATTAAGGTATGTTTGAGGTTGTGCCATGAGATTCATGCATGTTCTTAGTTGCTAGCTTGAGTTCTAATTAGTCCATGGTTCAAAACTTTGCTATATCATGGGGATGATATTCGCCAAGGTAGATTTTGTGTTAATGCCATTGCATGCTAAATATGAAGCTTGTTAAGGATACATGTGATGGTGGATTGATGACTCTTGGATTTTCTTTTTAGCATTTTTGAGTAAGACATTAAGTTTTGGAATTGATGGAATGGAGAGTATGCTTAAGTTGTGTTATGAACAACTATGTGTTAAATCGAGGTTTGCTAAGCTAGCTATTAAGGTGAAGTGCAATGTTAGTGATTGATTAATAGTGTATATACATGTATGCATATTCGCCATCAAATTAAGAGCATAGGTGATGATGAGTCTATGCTTTGTACATTCGACCATATATATATATATGCATGTGTGATTAGATTATTGATAGTAGGGCTATAGCATATGGTTATGAGCCGAATAGCTAAGAGCATGAGGTAGCAAGATAAAATTTTACCATGCCGTTCGTATGTCATAAAATCATTAAAATGTGAATATCAATATGTGTAGCAAAGCGGTTGAATGAGTTAATTTATTTGTTTAAGCTCAAGATCCTAAAGGAGAGCGTCCAACAAGGGAAATCGAAGGTCATCGAGTAGCCGACTTGGAATTATTTTACACCACACAAGGTAGGTCACTAAGCATATATTTTGTATTGATTTAAATAGACATAATGTCTATGTAATTATGCCGAAAGGAATGATAAATTTATATACATGTATGTATGTGGTGATGAAAGTATTGAATGAAAAGAAAAGAGGTGAGATGCATTGAGTTGTTGATTTGGCACTAAGTGTGCGGGTGTAAACATTTGTGATCATGAGAATGGAACTAAGTGTGCGGGTTTAAAATTTGTACAGCACTAAGTGTGCGAGTTTGATCACATAGCACTAAGTGTGCGAGTTGATTATATGGCGCTAAGTGTGCGGACTCACTATATGCTTTTGAATCACTATTGACACTGAGTGTGCGACATTATTGAGTTGATCACGGACAGCGGATCGGGTAAGTACCTTGAGTTCATGGCTAATAGGCGCTATGTTTATATTTGGAGTTGAGCTTGGTAAGTTTTGAACCTATGTGACAATTCAAATTGAAGTCACGTACATGAGAATTATCGTGGAATAAGTGAAAGGTCATGTAGATGTATGATTGTAACGAAAACAAAATGGTGTATAAAAATGCCTCAAATATCCTATTGATTAGTATATGGAATGTGAATGTGGAACTTGGTATGGGATTGAATCGAAAGGTCTAAGGAACTATGGTATGGTTCGGTTTGAATGGAGTAATTAGCCTCGTTCCATTTTGTTTCCTCTTGTGATAATGTTATTAATGGTTGGTAGTGCATTGCTTATGACTTACTGAGTTATATACTCATTCGGTGTTTGCTTGTCACCTATTTTAGGTTTCTTGGACTCGACTTTTTGCATATTCGGGACCGTCATCAAAGTCATCACACCGGCTAACAACTTTTGGTATTTTCTTCGTAGTTGGTCTAGGAGTACATTTCGGCATGTATAGGCTATTATGCTTTGTTGAAATTGGTATGTAAACTTTTAGCCATGCGAAAATGGTGTAAATGTTCGGTTGGAATTGGTTTTGTGATGTTTGGACACCATGAATACGAATTATTAGTTAAATCAAGGAAAAGTCATGAAATAGGCATAGTTTGTTTTAGTAACAGATGCTGACAGCAGCAGTGGTGTGGATGTGAAAAATCACTAAAAATATCAGGAATGGAATTAAATAGTGAATAAATTATGTAAATGAGCCTTGATGAATCTACTTTCATATGGAAGAAACGAAACGGTCAAATGAGTTGTATCCTAAGAGATATTTAGGTATTTGTGAAACAGGGCCAGAACGGTTTCTGGATTCCCTGTTCAAACAGGGCCAGAACGGTTTCTGGATTCCCTGTTCCGACTTTGTAAATTCATTATAAATTAACCAGAGATAATTAGGAGTCATATCATATATGTATAAATTCCTATTTGAGTCTAGTTTCTATAGAAACAAACGTCATCAGTATTGAAGCCCTGCACAGGGAGATATTCAAGTTGTAACGCACGAAGGTCAGTGTAGTCGACCCCTGTAACATGGGAGACTTTAACTAATAAACTGTACTAATTGGCTCAACAAAAAATTCTAGAAAAAAAATTGTAGATGGACATATGAGTCTACTTTCAGAGAAAAATTACGAAACTGATTTTCGAGTTTTGAAACTCCAGATATGATTTTTAAGGCGACAGTGACGCAGTAACCAGCTTGTCTGGAAATTTTTTTTATGGACTGTGAAAACAATTAAGTTAAGTCTGTGTGCACCTTGTATTCGACTCCGGTAACGGATTCGGGTACGGGGTGTTACAACACGACCTAGTACATGGGCATGTACCATGGTCGTGTGCCCTTAAGGGGTTGCTAACGTCAGAAATAGAATGTCAAGGTTTTTGCACACGGGCTGAGACACTGGCGTGTCATGGTATGTGGGAGACATGGGTCATGGACACGAGCGTGTCCCAATATGTTCAGGCCGTGTGAGCCACATGAACCTTCAACATGGCCATGTTAAGAAGTCACACGGACATGTTGCCCTTCTACACAGGCGTGTGCCCCTATCTGCATGAAATTTTACAAAGTTTTCTAAAGTGCACAGATCAGTCCCGAATCGATTCCAAAGTGTATTCGCAGTCTCGTAGTCCCATAGTAGGGACATTAAAGTATTATTAAAAGTTTTAAATTGGGACGAAATTTCATATCTAGGAAATGTATGATTGTATGTGTTTAAGGCCAGTAACACCTCGTATCCTATTCCAGGATCGAACTCGGGTGAGGGGTGTTACGGTAATGCTGAAAATTAGAAATTTATGGTAGAAAATGAAAGGTTGTTGATAGATAAAAACTTTTACAAAGTGACTTTTGATGAAAACATGATTTAGGGACTAAAATGTAAAGTTGTGAAACTTGATGAAAAATGCTAAATTTTTATGAATACATGTGCTGTAAATTTTGTAATAGGATTTTGATTAGTCTTGGAATAGGGAGTAAATTGCACAAATTTTATTTTCTGAGCCTAGGGTCGAAATGGGAATTTATGGAAAAGTTAGGGCAAAATGGTAATTTTGCCTAGGATGTAAATTGAGTTCAAATGTAACACCCCAAACCTGGCCTGGAAGTTTGGCTCGAATCTGGCATGTCACATTAAAGTGTTTTTCAGAAACCATGTTTCCATTAAAAACCCTTCTCAATAATTAAAAACTTATACCCTTTTCAAACCTTGTTAGAAAACCTCAGCTGAATAACATTCTTAACAACTTTGTAAATATCTTGGCAGTTACGGAAGCTTAATTTAAAAACAATTACAAATACGTGATGTTTTGAACAACAGTAGTTACTTTGGAAAATCGTGTTCTAATACTAGCAATTATAAGAACAATAAATAAATTCCAAATTTGAAATCCAGAAAATTGCAACAGCTTTACTACAACCCACATAAAAACAATTAAAGGTAATAATCAAAATTGTAACATAAACAATTATTCTGTGGCTTCCTCCAAGCCCTCGCACTCCGATCATCTAAAATGGAAATTACGAAAGGTTAATAAGCGGGATGAGTTTACGAAAACTCATGAAATCCCTACTATATAAAAGGAACATCGGTCATATAAAAGAATTAAAAGTCCTGACCACCTTACAATTTCAAGATCAATTGGGCCTTAGCCCATTATAACAGAACAATACCGGATGGGCCTTAGCCCATTACGAATAAGAAACATTATCAGAACTAGAATCAAAATGAGAATTAGAATCAGAATCAGAATCAGAATCAGAATGCAGCCCAAAGGCCCATAACAGATACAGAACAGATATATAATGTATGCAGAAAACCCAACCCATATCCATCCGTATACACCTCCGGACCAACCTTACATCATGTGGGGAGACAACTCGATATACCCATCTGCTACACACCATAGAATTTGTAGCATGGCTGCCAGAACTGATATTGTGACAGAGTCACCAGATACAGATATTGTGGCAGAGCCACCAGAACAGATATTTGTGCCATAGCCACCAGAAACAGATATTTGTGGCATAGCCACCAGAACGCTTCCTCCATCAATATAACCCATGCAACATGTCATGTATGCAGAATGTCATGCTCATATTTGAATCAAACAATCACAGTTAAGTCATTCATATCACAAGCATATATTCACAATCAAATCCGTCAACCACACAGTCCAAGTCAGTCACTTTCCCCCAAGGGCAAAACAGTCATTTAACACCCTAGGGGCAAAATGGTAATTTTACCCCACAAGGGTATCTCGGTAATTCTACCCTATAGGGGTATTTCGGTATTTCTACCCTACAAGGGTATTTCAGTAATTCTACCCTACAAGGGTATTTCAGTAATTCTACCCTACAGGGGTATTTTGATATTTCTACAATACAAGGGTATTTCGGTAATTCTACCCTACAGGAGTATTTCAGTAATTCTACCCTACAGGGGTATTTCGGTATTTCTACCCTACAAGGGTATTTCAGTAATTCTACCCTATAGGGGTATTTCAATAATTCTACCCTACAGGGGTATTTCAATAATTTTGCCCTACAGGGGTATTTCAATAATTTTGTAAATCAAGGGTAAAACGGTAATTCTGTAAATCAGGAATACTTTGGTAATTTTACAAGTCGAGGGTATTTCAGTAATTTGGTAAACTAAAGTATTCTAAATAGGGATAACAATACGAGTGGGCCTAAAGCCCATTCTCTGCCCAAATGGGCCCACACGCCCGTGTGGTCCTTTTAGCCCAAATTTAGCCACATATATAAGATTCACCTCGCCTAGTCCAATATTTACTACACAATCAAACAACTTATCCAATTGGGCCCGTAGGCCCATTGGGTCCACATAGCCCCTTTTGGCCCATCGCGTCCCGAAGTAGCCATCCTACAGCTAGAGTAGCGAGAAATACACACTTGATAGGAGACTGGAGTTAATCCGTGCTTCGAGCACTCTTAGCCGACGCCCAACCCAAATGAACACGCCATAAAGCAAAAGGGATCAGCCAAGAAAGGTACCTTTACTCTCATCATGGTTCTCTCTATTTAAAGCCAGCTTCGCATCCACTCTTATGTTAGCTTCCCGATGTGGGATCCCTCCATCATCAGAGTTTAAATTCAACACCAACTCTTGCCACCCCCTGTTAGCAAAATAAATGCTCTTTGATTGCCATGAGTTTCGAACCCTGGACCTCCTTGCCAACTTTATGATGCCACCTTCCTGCCTCTTATGTGATACTACTTTGCCACTAGACTACAAGGGTTTTTGTGGCACAATTTCTCCAACAATATTCTTAAGGCCAACCTACTACACCCAGGGTTTGATTCACCTTAAACCAAAATTTTTGCTGGAGTCCAAGTTTGAACCCAGGACTTCTCCAACCCTTCTCAGCACACTTAACCACTAAAACAAACCTTCATTAACAAAATTTACATGCACAACAAAATATTATAAGCTACCTTCAACCGCTCCCATGCTCAAGGCCCAAAACTTCTAGGCCCAAATTCAGGGTGTTACATCAAATGTATATGAGTTGTGGGAATTTGATGTTAAATTTTCTCGTATAGATCTGAATAGACCAAATTCAGAGTTAAGATGAGGAAAATGTCGGATTAGTAGATGTTTGTACACGAACCTTTGTCGAGGTAAGTTTGTGTAACTAAATTGTGTTTATTTATATGCTTGCATTGATTGTGTTTATGTAAATTGTATAAATGACATAAATATGTGAAATAATTACATATCCGATCAAGCCCGATAAATAAAAATGTTTAAATTAAATGATAATGTCCGATAGATGATAAAGGATAAATGATAAGAATGTTACTTATATGCTTGAAATGAATGTGGAATGTGTAACAGCCCGATTCTGGGCCTAGTCAGAATAGTGGTTTTGAGACCACAAATATAAAGTTAGAGAAATCATTTTATTATTATTTTGGTGTTATAGCATGATTATATTAGTGCATGAAAAATTTGGTGAATTAATTTTATCATTTGTGAGCCTAATTTCAAAAAAAAAAATCGCATAAAGGGAAAAAGTTGTGATTTGCTAGCCAAAGGTGTTAAATAGATAGAGAGGCATAATTGGAGGTCTTTAAAGTGCAATTAGACCCCCTTAAAGAGGCATGGCTAGCCATAGGGACAAGAAAATCAATAGGTCAAATGGTAGGTAAATTGATGATCTAATGTATGATAAAATAATACCCTAAGAGACTAGCCTTCATCTTTTTCATTTTTCCTTTCTCCTCCATCGAACTTTTCAGCCATTCTAAGGGTTTTGGAAGCTTGAACTTCAGCTATTCATCTTTCTCAAAGTAAGTGATTTAGATGCCCATAATTTTGGTACTTTTGGAACCCTTATGGCATGAACTAGCTAATGGGGGGACCTTTTTGTAAAATGGTTGATAGTCTAGAGATTTGTCATGAAAGGATTTATGATGTTTGCTGAGTTTTTGTGGGAGAAAATGAATCTTAGTTGTGTAGTAAACAACTTTTGTGGAAAAACTTCTCATGGAAACCCTAATAGGATGATTTTGTAAAGTTTGTAAAATGGATAGCAATGTTGTGAAATAATGGGAATTTTGGGTCACTATACGAGTAAAAAAGGTTCAGCTACGCTTAAGATTTGAAGAAATTCGATAAAAATCAATTTACGAGCCCAAGGGAGAAATCATAATTTTTGTGAAACTCTAAGGGCAGAATGATCAATTTTGTGAAATTATATATTGTTGATGTTTTTATTAATATGACGATTAAATGTGTGAATTTTTATCATTTTAGACTAAGAAAGATGAAAACCGGACTTGGACCGGGGGAAAGCCAAGCAAGTAGAGTAAATCGTCTAGTTGCCTACATTTTGTAATCCGAGGTAAGTTGTATGTTAAGAATGCAACTATATTGCTATGATGTATAATTGAATTGGCATTACATAAATTGTTTGATTGTGATTATGTGAATGCATGTCGAGAAATTAATGTAGTGAAAACTTTCGGTTGAACATTTGGAATAAACTTGGATATTTGTACCATGACATTGGGTGGTATGTGAGCCAGTGTGAGACATGTCTGGGGCATGCATCGGCATTGAGACGAGAGCTAGTGTAAGACATGTCTGGGACATGCATCGGCCTCGGGATATACAAGCTAGTGTAAGACCTATCTGGGACATAGCGCCAGCTTGTTGTGTGTCAGTGTAAGACCTGTCTCGGATATGGTATCGATATCGATAGATGAGAGCCAGTGTAAGACCTGTCTAGGACATGGCATCGACCTCGATATATGAAAGCCAGTGTAAGACATGCCTGGGACACAGCATCGACTTTAATGTGCTAGCCAGTGTAAGACCATGTCTGGGACATGGCGTCAGCATCTTATCCCATGTTCGGGGTTATTGAGTTTCCAATAATATTCCAAATGGTTCAACTAAAGATTTATGATTTATATCGAAATGAGAAAAGTTATGACCATATGGTGAGTGGTACAAGTACTTATTTGAAATGTATGAGATGTAGGCTCAATACATGCCATATGAGTTTTATTAGAAGATGATGAGTAAGTTGTAACTATGTCTAGTTATGGTATTCATGAACAAGCTAGGAAAGGTTATGAGTATATTTTCCTATGATAATTAGTTGATGTTTCTTTTCATGCAACTCACTAAGCTTTATGCTTACCCCTTTTCCTTTCCATTTTCTTGTAGTGCCGCCAAAGTAGCTCGTGGATCATCGCCTTACGTCGGAGAAGCCAGTCACACTATCATTTGAAACACTTGGTATAGTTAGCTCTTTTATTTTGATTATGGCATGTATAGGATCTTTTAATCTTGTTTCAGTGTCACAATGTTTTGGGGCCAAATGTGTTGGTTTACCTTACTATTTGACTTATTTTGTATAAGGCCACGAACAATGGCTAATACTGAAAGTTGTTATATGAATACACGAAGGTCTTTCATGAATGTGAAATTGTTGGTATGGTTGAACGTATGAAATTCAGCATATGGATAGCAAAGTGCATAAATTGGTTGCGTAAGCATATATGAAATGTGTATAGGCCTTAGTTATGGTTGCTTGGTTTAGAAATCGTGTTACGTAAAACTTTGGTGATGGATGGTGTTATATTGTGTTTTAGGGTGGCAAAAAGGCTTGGTAGATAGCCTTATATCGTCCACATGGGTAGACACACAGGCATTTGTCTAGGCCGTGTGTGACACACGGTCAGCCCCATGGGAGTGTTGTGGGGCCATGTGTCCCTTGCACCTCAAATTTACTAATCAGTATGCATGGTAGTAAACACACGGGCAGAGACACGGCCATGTGTCTCAGTCGTGTAGAGGACATGGCCTCTGGCCACGGGCGTGTGCCTTGGCCATATGCCTCTATTTGGTTGCTGATGTCAAAAACAGAATGTCAAGATTTTTAAAGACGGGTTAAGACACGGGCGTGACATGGCAATGTGAGGGACATGGGCCATGGACACGAGTGTGTGTTAGGCCGTGTGAAAACCCTTGTAGGTTTGAATTTAGAATTAAATTCACACGGGTTTGGGGCATGGGTGTATTCCCTTGTGCTTAAGCCGTGTGAACCACAAGGGCCTTCAGCACGCTAGGTCAAAATGGCCGCACGGGCGTGTTGCCTTTCCACATGGCCGTGTGCTCCTGTTTCAAGTAACATTTTTCAAAGTTTTCAAAGGTGTTCAAATTAAGTTTAGCTAGTTTCAAAAGCTCGATTTGGGCCTCGTAGACCCATATTATGAATTTCTATACTAAGATTGAAAAGTTTTAAATTTGATCGAGTTTTATGATTTGAAATGATTCTATGCATATGTTTAAGTCAAGTAATGCCTCGTGCCCAGTCCTGACCTCGGACTCGGGTAAGGGGTGTTACAGAATATGCTTATTTGAATTACATAAATGTTGTGGATGTAAGAAATAATCATATGCCTGAAAATGCTTGAGAAAAATGTTTAAATCCCGGTTGAGTAAAATGGAAAATCAATGGATATGTAATTTCTCGAAATGAATGAGGTCCTGTATTTGTTGCTAATGGGATTTAGCTCAGACGAGTAATCCTATTGACCTTATTACAGAAAAGGATTTAGCCTAGATGGGTAATCCTAATATGAGTCCTCTCGGGCACATGTTATAGATTGGATTTAGCCCAGACGGGTAATCCAGATCAAGCTCCTTAGAGTATATGTCAGAAAAAGGATTTAGCCTAGACTGGTAATCCTATTGTATACATGTGTGGCTCAAGAGTGTAATCTCTGATATAGTACCTTATGGGTACTATTGACATTATTTGACAACTACTGATTCATACACTTCGAGTGTACTATGTGACAGCCCAAAATTGACCCTAGACGGGATGTGGTTTCGGGACCACAAAACCGAGGCATAAAAATAATTTAAAATTTATTTTGATGCCTATGATATGTGTTAAATTGTGTGTGACATTTTTGATGATTTGATTTAGTGTTATAAAGGTGAATTTCACTAGAAAGGACTTGTGTGAAAAAAATTTAGAAATGTGCTAGGCAAATGCAAAGTGGCCTAATAATGCATGTTGTGAAAATGAGGGATTTGCATGTCAAATTTCCCTAAGGATAGCCTAGTGGCCGGCCATGACAAGGATGATGGGCAAAAGAAAACATGTCATAAACATGTTTTGTTAATGGTTGATGTCAAAATTGATAAAATATTAAGGTTGTAGGAAGAGAAACAAAAAAATGTGTGTGTGTGTGTGGTTGCCCCCCTTGCCGTGAATAGAGCAAAGAAAGAAAAAAAAGAGCTTCATTTCCTTTGGTTCTCTCTTAGCGAATTGAAGAAAGAAAGGGGAGGAGATTTCGGTCAACTTTAAGCTCAAAACAAGGTTAGTATTCATGTTAGATTTTGAAATTTCAGCTTAATGTAAATTGGTTACTAAGTTCTTTAACTAGCCCATGTTAAAATTTTGGATTTGGGTGGTGCATGAAGTATTCGGCCATGGTAGATAGTGAAGAGAGTTGATTATTTTCTTTGTGTTAAATGAGTGATTGTGGATGGGTGAAGTGTGAGCTAGTTAAATATTCATATAGTTAGGTTGGATGATAGGAAGAAAAAAATCGTCTTGTGTATGAACACTAAGGCCGAATGTAAAGTTGGAGATTTGTGGGAAATGTATGTGTCTTGAAGTGTTGGAATGGAGAGGATGCTTTAATTGTGTTATGAACAATTATGTGTTAGAAATTGTGATTTTTGGGTTGACTAGGATTTTCGGCCATAGTGGTCATTGAGGATTAAGGTTATGTTTCATGCTAAACTTGATAAATCTTGGTGTATGGGTGTTTGAACTAAACTAATGATCAAATAGATGCATAAATACAAAGTAAGAAGAATCGGCTATTGTATGTAATACTATTGCGAATGTGAAAATACTATACTTGAGTAATGAATATAATTGGATTATTGATGGTATGGTAATTGCATAAGGCTATTAGCGAATAGCTAAGAACGTAAGGTAGTAAGATAAAAATTTTACCATGTCGTTCCGTATGTCATAGATCATTAAAATGTGGATACCAATATATGTACCAAAGCGGTTGAATGAGCTAATTTATTTGTTTAAGCTCAAGATCCTAAAGGAGAGGCGTCCAACAAGGGAAATCGAAGATCATCGAGTAGCCGACTTGGAATTAATTACGAACACAAGGTAAGTCATTAAGCATATATTTGGTATTGATTTAAATGATCATAATATATATGCAATTGTGTTTAATGAATTGATGTGTAAATGAAAATGTATGTGTATGGAATGATGCCATTGTTGAATGTATAAAGGCAGCAAAATGCATAAGGTATTGGTCACGGCACTAAGTGTGCGGGTATAAATGGACACGGTGACAAGATTGGCACTAAGTGTGCGGGTTTAAAATTGTACAGCACTAAGTGTGCGAGTTTGATTCTATAGCACTAAGTGTGCGAGCTGAAAATATATAGCACTAAGTGTGCGGATTCACTATATGCTCTTGTATTACAATTGGCACTGAGTGTGCGACATTATCGAGTTAATCCGGACAGCGAATCGGGTAAGTACCTCGAGCTCATGACGAATAGAGAATACGTTCATGCTTGGGGTTGAATTTGGTAAGCCTTAAATCTATGTGATGATTGAAATTGTATGGTTGTGCTGGAAAATGAGTTAATGTGTAAAATGCTTGATTATCTTGTTGTGTAGAATATGAAATGTGGATGTATGACTTGGTACGAGATTGGACCGAAAGGTCCGAGGTATTATGGTATAGATTCGATATGGATGAGTACCTAGCCTCGTTTGTTGTACATGTTGTAGTAACTTTATCGGTGGATTGATGAATGCTTATGACTTCTGAGTTGTAAACTCACTCGGTGTTTTCTTGTCACCCATTTTAGGTCTCTCGGACTCGTATTGTTTGCGTGATCGGGACCGTCGTTGAAGTCATCACACCGACTGAAATCTTGTGGTATTGTTTTCGTTGTTGAAGAACATTTGGCATGTATAGGCTATTATATTTTGTCGAATTGTGGGTTGTAAACTTTAAGCCATGTGAAAATGGCCTATGTGGTCGTCGAGTGGGATGCTAGAACCTATAGCCACGAGTCTTAGAAACTCTAATTTTGATAAGGTGGCCATAATTTGTGTCATGTATGATGGATGATTAAGGCCAAGGAAAGATTCATGAAATCGGCATAGTCTACTGCAATAACTGTTGCGGACAGCAGCAGTGAGATGAGATTGAAAAATCACTAAAAATAGTAGAAGTAGAATTAAATAGTGAGTAAATTATGGAATTTAACCTTGATGAATCTATTTTTATATGGATGAAACGAAACGACCATATGAGCAGTATACTGAGAAATATTAAAGTTCTCGTGAGACAGGGCCAGAACGGTTTCTGGGTCCCCTTCCGCGACTTTGAAAATTTACCATAAATTATCCAGAAATAATTATGAGTCATGCTTTATATGTACAGATTCCATTTTGAGTCTAGTTTCATTAGAAACAAACGGAACCAGTATTAAAGCCCTGTACAGAGAGATATTCAAGTTGTAACGCGTGAAGGTCAGAGCAGTCGATCCCTGTAACATGGGTGACTTTAACTAATAAACTGTACCAATTGGCCTGACCAAAAATTCTAAAAATAAATCCATGGATGGGTATGTGAGTCTAAATTCAGGGAAAATTTATGAAACCAGTTTCCGAGTTTTGAAACTCGAGATATGATTTTTAAGGCAACGGTGACGCAGTTTTCCAGCCTGACTGGTAATGTCAAATTGGTTGGTACCTTGAGAGGATTTGGCCGTTAACCCCTCGTGTCTGACACCGGCGACGGTCACGAGTTAGGGGTGTTACATACTACCTGCTTATCCATTGATATTTTGACAGACATGATAAGTTATGAATGACAAAATGAGTTATTACATGTATCTCTCTTAAATACAAGTAAATGATGATACATGAAAAATGATATATGAAAACACGAGATGATGATATTTGTACATGGACTTTATTTGATGAATATATGTTCATTCTTGATTATAAACTTGTACACCTTGAGTGTGCTAATCGTGACCTTGATATTCCAAGTAATATGAGTAAAGTTTTGATATGAAATGATCTAAACTCGAAATGAACTATTATGAAATTATACTTGAAATAATGAGATGAATTATGCATGTTGAATGTATACATGTTGTGGAAAGCATGTCTACTTGGAAACTTGATTGTTGTTGAGCCCGTATTTGTTTCGATGTTATTATGGAATGTATGATTAACAAGGGCAATGAGAATGTGTGTAGGGCTTGAGGTCAAATTGATTGATTATGCCTTACATAGTTACCTCAAAATAGAATGAATGATAAGTTAAGTACCATGTTATACGAACTTACTAAGCATTTTATGCTTACTTAGTTTTATTTCCCTGTTTTAAAGTAAATTGAAAGCTCATTGGATTGGAAGCTTGGCAGAGATCACTCACACTATCCATCGGCCCATGTCGGTATGATATGGTAAGGAAATTATGGTTACAATGGCATGTATAGGATATAATGGCCATATTGGCATGTAAATGTAAATAATGCTTGTAATCTAGCCATTGGAATGGCTAGTAATGGCTTGTTTTGATATATTTGTAATGTCATACTATGGTAGCTACATATGTGTTAAGTAGTTGATCAAATTATGTCTATCATATTGACTAAACCAAGGCAAGAACATGAACATGTATGCATGTAATGGTATGCCATGTTGAATGATAGAGTTTGCTTAACTTGAATGCTTGGAATGGTTCGTATTTGGATGTGAGTTTAAGTGCAGGTCATTAGTGTGATTTTTGGGTGAGAAATGAGGCTAGAAATGGTTTTATTTTGTCCACACGGGAAAACACACAGGTGTGTGTCTCGACCGTGTGTGACACATGGCCTGGTACATGGGTATGTGGTTAGGCCGTGTGTTCTCTGCACTTTAAATTCGAGAAAAACAAAATGCTTAGAATTGAGCACACGGGTGTTTGTCTTAGCTGTGTGGGAAACACGGCCTTAAACACGGGCGTGTGTCTTGGCCGTGTGAAACTTGTGCCTAATTTCGAATTGAATTAATTAACCACACGACCTAGCACATGGGCATATGGCATGGCCGTGTGCACAAGTCAAAGAGTTACACAGGGTCGAACATGGCCTCTAGCTCGGGCGTGTGAGCCCTGCACCTTGGAAAATTTTTGAAATTTCGCAAAAAATTCTTAAAGTTCCTGATTAAGTCTCGACTCGATTCTAATGCTCGTATCGGGCCTCGAGGGTCCAATTAAGGGATGTTTGAAATGGTCTCAGTTAATGAAAAGTGATTTACATAAATTATTTGTAAAATGTTCTGAAAGTTTTGGTAATGCTCTAAAGCCCTATTTCGACGACGAATACGGGTTAGGGATGTTACAATAGTCATGGGTCATTCGTCTTTCTAACGAATGACTTGATTACCATTTGATAATAATTGACTTTTCATAAAGGAAGATGTAATGGTTACCATGAGATAAAATAGAATCATATTAGGAGAACAGATAATATCCTAAAGAGATTTAAGATATCCACTAATGTAACACACTAATGAAAAGGTCATTGGATGAGCATTGATTGAGTTGCATTCACAATGGTATGTCGTTGGGGAGAGCTCAATCACAATACTATAGTGGAATGACTTCATGACTGAATGAGTTTATAATTAATAGGTGAAAAGCTTAAACTCAAAAAATTCAAAAAATTCAAAAAAAATTTCATCAAAACAGGGGTCACACACCCGTGTGGCTTGGGACACGCCCATGTGGGTAGGCCGTGTGGTCACACACGCCCGTGTCTTCAGCCCGTGTAACTCTTTGTTTATGACATCATGCACAATTTGGGGTCACACAGCCAAGTCACATGCCCGTGTCCCGAGGCCAAGTCCTTCACACAGTTGAGACACACGGCCGTGTCTCTAACCATGTGTTTACTAAAGGGCATTCTGTGTAACGCCCCAAAAATCTCGAAACCCAAAAATCCTGAAATCCCAAACTTTCTTTGTTTTCGGTTTTGATAAAAATTGTGTTTTATGTTCCTAGCCATGTGATAATTATAGTAGGTCCTAATTAAGGTTTGAGTTCGACCCTAGGTGTAACATCCCTTACCCGTATCCAAGGTCGAAACAGAGTACGAGGCATTACCAGACTTAACAATACACATAGACAAAAACCGGGCCATAAAATTTCATTTAATTCAAAACTTTTTGAACACATGCATAACAAACAAAGCTAACTATATCATCACATCAAAACATAGGACATGGCACGATTAATTAAACTTATAAACCATAATGGATAAGGACCACATCTCATGATTTTATATGATAACTCAATGCGGTCGACACGTATGGTCAAAATCATAATAAAAATACATATCACAAACCAACTTTCTATACATGCCACTCACTTGATATTTCTAATATTTGAATTAATTTTCCCAAAAATGATAGTTTGATAGTATGATTTTGCCTCCGACGATCTCCAACCCCGAGCCGACCTGCCAATACTAAAGAAATGGAGAGGATGGGTAAGCTTTACGCTTAATAAGTTCATATGAAAATAATAAGCAATTACTACCATGCTTTTCAAGATAAAACACTATAATTGTACAATTACACATATTCAGGACAAGCTGTTTTCTGGAGTCCCGGTGTTAAAAAAATTCATATCTCAAGTTAAAAAACTCAAAATCCAATTTCATAAATTTTCTATGAAACTAGACTCATATTTCTACTTACTAATTTTTTTTTCAAAATCCAATTCCATAAATTTTCTATGAAACTAGACTCATATTTCTACTTACTAATTTTTTTTCTAGAATTTTTGGTCGGGCCATTTAGTACAGTTTATTAGTTAAAGTCTCCCCTGTTTCAGGGTATGACTACTTTGACCCTTGTGCACTACGAACTGAATTTCTCCCTGTACAGAATTCCAACGACCATGCCGTTTGTTTCCCTTAAAATTAGATTCTATAAGAAATCCATGAATGTAAGATATGACTCTCAATAATAATTTTACAATTTATGGTGAATTTCTAAACTCAAAACAGGGGATCTCGAATTCATTCAGACCCTGTTTCACAAGAATTCAAATATCACACAGTATAGAATCTTTTTACTCCCCTGTTTCTTTCATGTGAAAATAGACTCATTAAGATTTATTTCCATAATTTTTTTTAAATTTAATTCAACTTACACAATTTTTGGTGAATTTTCAAAGTCATGCACTGCTGCTGTCTAATACTGTTTTACTACTAAAGTTCACTTTTACACAATTCCACTTAATCCATTCCATTTTACCGAGGTTCGCTCAAATATTGAGTATATTAATCATAAATTCAAATAAACATATACTTGCACTTGTTCATCACATAATCACTTTCACATGTATTTTCATTTAATCGATTTCCCATTGAACTCATCAAAATAATAACAGATACACAATTGCCTGCACATTTTCCCATTTCCACACTTGTAGCCGAAGCTATCTGGTACGCATAGTAGCCTGCACTTAGTACTATACATGTGACCAACAGTCTGGTACACGTAGTAGCCTGCACTTAGTACTACACACGTGACCTCACCATCTAATACACGTAGTAGCCTGCACTTAGTACTACACACGTGATCACAGTTTTTGGGTACGCATAATAGCCTGCACTTAGTACTACACATGCGACCTCACAATAGATCATTCTTATCGTTTTTATTTCGAAGTTTCAATCGGGAAATTCCTCACTTTTTAACATTTTACTAAATTGTCCGTACTCAATTTAAATTCATAATTTACATCAAATAACCATTTGATAGGCAGCCACATTTCATATGATATCAAAATATAATAACATAAAAAGAATCGATAGATTATTTATGTACGAATTTACTCAAAGTGTCGATCTCACTATCCATAGTACCAATTGTCCATTCATAGTATAATAAGACACGACTCAAATATCAAATCAGCTTTTAAGAATTTACATAACATATATCACATATTTCATGTAACATCCTGATTTTCGGATTTATTCGCGATTTTCAATATTTTGTAAAGATTTTAAAAATTTTTGTATTTGGATGTGAAATTAATATTTTGAGTAGGTAAATAGGCTTATAGAAGGCCCATGTGTTAGCAAAAACCCGGTTGAATTTTTGAATTTTGGACTTAGAAGTTAGAGGTTCTGGCTAGGTGGTCCTTGTATAGAGTTATGGGCAAATTGCATCACAAAAAGAGCCTTGGTAAAGTGGCCAGGGTGATGCCACTAGGCTCGTAAAAAGGTGGTGTGTGGAGCTTTGAGGGAGGCATGGGATCGATTCCCTGTGTTGACAAAGAGATGCATTTATTTTTAAGTGCAGGAGGGGTAGTGTTGGAGTCCAGGTGGATTCTGCTAAAGGAGAGTTTGGATCAGTCCAAACGCTTGGATTAAGGAGTGATAAGGGGAGAGATTTAAGGGATTTGGAGAGAGACTAAGAGTTGGCCAAATTTTGGGAATTGAAGAGGGAAAAATCGGTAGGGGGTTTTGAGGTTAGTATTTCGGCACCTAGGGCTTTGTGAGGTGCCGTTTTCTTCTGCTCAGGCACCACAAGAGTTTTCTTTTTTCTCTCTTTTCCTCTCTAGCTGAAACTTTCACCTATCCTATTCTTCTTTCTCTACTTCCTTCTCCAATGCCGTCCATCAAACCTGCTATTCATCAGCACCTTTGCCGAAGTCGTAAAAGCCGAAATCCTGTGATCACTGCTTGTGCCGATTTCTTCAAAGCCAGGTCCTTCTATGTTCTTTTATTTTTATTAAATCTACGATTATCTTTTCTTAATCCTAGATACCTGACGGCAATTCTACTTCAAGGTCATAGCCTCATATCGTCATCTCCTTCACCACCCAAAAGCCGAAAGTACCATTGGTTTAGGGGCTTATAGCCGAAACTTCTTCAACCCTTGGATTCGGATTTTACCATTGTTCTAAGGATAAATCTGCACCGGATTACGTGGAAATCAAGTAGGAGTAAGGGGTAAGTACTTATCATCTCAGATCTGTTCTTATTTTACGATGTTAGGAAAAGCCAAAATCCCTAAAAATTAGGGAGGCTATCGATTTGAGCATAAGGCTTTAAGGGTTTGTAACTGATGTTTTCTTTCAGTGATTAGAGTCTTCTTAAGCGTTGGATCAAAAGCGTGAATCATTGGAACAATCGGATTCGGAGCTAGCTATCGATTTTGGCAAAAAGGTAAGGGTTCAAAGGCTTTTTAGGAACATGGTTCGACTTTGGTTGAGCAAGTTTTGGGTTTAGTGATTACGGTTTGTAAATAAGAACTGTACTAATCAATTGTAGGACATCGGAAGAGATCTCAGTAGCAGTCCTCGCGAATCAGGTGTGTACCAAACACCCTTTCTTAGTTCAATTAAGCAAAAGCAAATCTTTGAAATTCGGCATTTCATGGGCTTGTGAGTATCGAATGCTCTCAAGACATAGAGTACTTGTTAGATCTAGCACCGCAAAGTGGTAAGTAAGTTCGTGTGACATTTTAGCGTACTTCGGAAAAAGGGGCCAGATGGGCCAAAATTGGGCCCAATGGGCTTACTGACCAATATGGGTAAGAGATGGGCAAAGTAGCCTATTAGTTAGATGGTGGAACCAAATTGCTTAAAACTGCTAAAAATTACTGAAATAGCTTGTGTAGTTGCGTAAGTTACGAAATTACCCCTAAAGAGCATAATTACCGAAATACCCCTAGGGTTTAAATTAGCTAAACTGCATGATTGATTAATACTGTATTGTACATGATATGCTTTATTAATATCTGTTGCATGGGATTGGGGTATTGATGGAGGAAGTATTGAAAGTGGTTCATCCACGTATTGGAGGCTTTGCCTCAACTTATCGATATATGAGTGCGTTCTTTAAGCTGTGGAGTGTAGAAATTTGGGTGGGTTGAGATATTCCCCACATGGAGTGTAGAAATGATGCAGGCGGTGTAGCGGTTGGTGGGTTGAGTAGTCTCCCCAGATGGGTTTGCATGCATTATTACTATTGTTACTTATGTTACTGTACTGGGCCTATGGGCCACACTTTATGTTAAAAAGGGCTAAGGCCTTGCTACTGTATTCTGAAAAGGGCTTCAGTCCACTGTGTACTGTTATCTGAATAGGGCTTAGGCCTAATGGGCTCGAGCTGATTTGGCCTTTGGATGGGTTTCTGTATACACTGAGTTTTCCCAAACTCACCCTCTTTTCCCTTCCATCCTTGCAGGTGAGCCCTAGTTGGTAGACTTGGAGATGGGCAGGATTCGGAGTGGCCACACGTTTTCTGCAAATTCGTTTTCTTCTGGTGAACTAGATTTTCCATATTTTCGTTTATGGTTTTGGGTTTTTTTGTAATAAGGCCGCTTATTTTTTTTTATGGTTTGGTTTGTTTCTTTATTATTTAATTCTATTATGATAAAACTGAACTATGATAACTAACGAAATGGATTAGCTCTAGGACACGTTTTCAAAAACATTAAGTGATTTCAAAATAACACGAATACGAGTAGGACTTCCGCTAAGCAAACGTTTTCAACCTTAATCACTTTCTTAAGATGGACATAACCAAATGGTTTTCTCAAAATTATACGAGATGTTAGAGTGTGGCAATGGCGGTGTGCATGTCTAGGATTGGATCCGAAGGGAGCTTGGTACTTAAGCAGTCCGACGGACTCACCTCCTCTTCTTCCTGGTTTCCTACCTGGTGCACAGCTTCCGTTCACTTTAACCTACTTTTAAAAGTGTCTTTTACAACACCAGCTAAGTTTTTCCAAACTAAGTAATACGAAATGTTTTGAACGCATCGATGTGGCGCATCAGATCTGGTCATACCGTCTAGGCCGGGTTTGGGGTGTTACATTTCATATATCACTTGTCATGTATCTTCATTTTCTTGCATTTCATGTAACATTCTTTCATGTCATATTTCCACATCATAAACACCATTCCATCAACTTTTCCAATATATTAAATCATAAAATATATGCAATAATAGTAAGAAATATAATTCAAACATAACATTGCATTATTATTATCATACGAACTTACCTCGATCCAGAAACAGCAATTTACCATTTTAGTCCATAACCTTGTATTTTCTCGATTTAAGCCTGAATCTCGATTTCCTTCATCTATAACATTACATTTAGCCTAATAATTAGTCACACTATTCATACGGGTCCAAAAATCATATTTTTAAAAATTTTCATTTTGACCCCTAAACTTTTGCATATTTTCACTTTTGCCCCAAGGTTCGGAAATTAAACTTCATCGTATTTTATTATGTTTTATGACATGTTGATCATTTTTCCCTTCTATGGCAACATCAAATTCTCACTCTAACATGTACTTATGACTATTAGGTATTTTTACCGATTAAGCCCTTTTGCTCGTTTTCACTTAAAACCGAGTAGCACAAGTTGTCTAACATAATTTAAAACCTGATATTCTATCATAAAATACCAAAATACACAAATTTCATTTATGGGTATTTTTCCAAATATGAACCCTAGGTTGAATTATTGCTAGCATAAGCTAAATCAAGTTACCGGGACTCCAAAAACGTAAAAATCATTAAAAACGAGGATAGAACGGACTTACAATCGAGATTGGAAGCTTGGAAACCCTATACATGGAGTCTCCATTGGTATACACGTCCATGGTGAAGAAGATGAGTAAAATTGGCTTTTAATTTTGTATTCTAATTCATTTTACCCCTAAATGACCAAAATGCCCTTACTACTAAACTTTCCAAAAATTCCATTTATGTCCAATATTTGTCCATAAACTTTGAAATTGGTCAAATTGCTATTTAAGACCTCCTAATTAATATTTCAAAGCAATTTCATACTAGGAACTTCTAGAATGCAAGTTTTGCAACTTATTCAATTTAGTCCCTAACTTCAAATTAAGCACTTGATGCATAGAATTTCTTCACAAAACTTTCACACAATCATGCAATCATATCATAGACCTCAAAATAATCATAAAATAATTATTTCTATCTCAGATTTGTGGTCACGAAACCACTATTCTAATTAGGCCCTAATTCGGGATATTACACTAGGAATAAATGAAATTATAGTTTAATTATTAAAAGAATCAGGGTTGGCAAGTAGATGGGCTTTTAAATAAAAATAGGGGGAAAATAGCATAAAAAGCCTTGTGGAAGAGTGGCTAAGTGACACCACTTAGAGTGTAAAGAGGTGGCGTTAGTAGCTAGCAAGGAGGTCCAAGGTTTGAATCCTAGTTTTGTGTTTTAGAAGTTTAATTTTGGCCTTCTAAAAGGATGGAAGTGGTGTGAAGATGGACTCTAAGGGGAGTGTTTAGAAGAGAAAATTAAGGAAAGGATCAAAGGGTTATCAGGGAGAAAAACGAGGAGATGAGAAGGGAAAACTGATGAAGACGAATTGGGAATTGGGCATGGAAAATTTAGCTATAAGGGCTACAAATAGGGGCTGAATACATGGTTACCAGGCAACTGCCGAAATTCTTCTTCACCTTGTTGCTAGAAACCCCTTTCTCCAAAAGCTGAAAACTATTTTGTTTTTCTTTCTTTTCTTCCTACCGATTTCTATTCTTCTCTACATAAGTTTCTTTGTTTCACTTAGCCGATTTCTTCTTCTACTCTTCTTCTTTAATCTGTACCAAATAAACCTTATTCATTATACTATGTTTGAAAAGCCGAAAAGCTGAATCTCCCAAGGGCTGAATACTCTTTGACCAAATCTAGTGGAATTAGTATCGGATCTCGGATCTTAGCTCTCTGTCAAATTGCTATTTAGGTGTTTCCGGTTTTGATCTAGGAGTTGGTCGTGCTTAGTGATTTAAGAAAGGGCTGATCGCGCAAGGTAAGGTTAATGTGAGGTTTCGGTTAGTAAGGATATGTATTACGCATGCGATTAATGGAAGGGTGATATCGTTTGTAGGTTTGGACTTAGGGAATCGCATCAAACTTGCTTATGAGGTGTGTACATACACTGCACACACATTATGTATCGGTAAAAGCCGAAATGCCGAAAAGCCGAAAGTTTGGCTATGGTAGTCTTGTGAGTGCGCGAACACTTGCAAGGGAGAGACCGATAGTTTGCCTGAGGCCCATAGGCAATTCCGTGGACTTGGGTTGTAATTTTGCCATATGGACCGGAATAGGCTAAATGGGCCCGATGGGCTATTGGGCCCATAATAGGCAAAAATTGAATGTTGATGCTATGTGATAGGAACTTGTATGTGAGCATGATTATGAATGTGACCGGGCCTAACGGGCCATATAAATATGATTTGTGCCTAATGGGCCATATACAGGTGATTTGGGCCTAATAGGCCATATGAATATGATTGGGCTTAATGGGCCAGATACAGGTATGTGAAATTAGTTGGGCTTTATAAGGGGTTTTGGGCCTAGTATATGATATCCACATAAGACTTAATTAATATATTGCGACCGTGGACAAGTCAAAGGGTTAAGGTGTGGCAACGGGTATATGCATGTCTAGGATTGGATATAGGGAGAGCTTGATACTTAAGCGGTCTTACTGACTCACCTCCTCTTCTCTAGAATCCTACCTGGTGCATAGTTTTCATTCATCTTAGCTCACAGGACTCGTTAACGGGCCAAGGTAAGTGAAAACTGTAATTATGGGAAATTTACCGAAGTGCCCCTAAGGGCAAAAATGACCAAAATACCCCGAGGTGTAGAATGTATGTTTTATGGATGTGACATTCATACATATGATATTCTGCTTAGGTTACATATGGGTTGGAATTATGGAACGGAGGAAGTATATAAGGATGGCATGGTTGCTTGACAATCGTGGATTCACTGACGGGTTTTAAAGCCCAATATATAAATGAAGGTAGTTCCGCAACCGGGCTACCATGGTGTGTGGGCTGGGTGGGTCGATATTTATACCCCCACATGGTGTGACGGGGGACGGAGCTGGTGTGTAGCGGATGGATAATTTGGATGGGATTGCATTGTATGATTGATGAATGATGTTTTTTTTTTGAATGCTTGTTTTTGCCGAGGGTTGTACACACTGAGTTTGCGAAAACTCACCCCCCTCTTTTATTTTATTTTCAGGTGATGCTCAGTAGAAGGTTCGATGTTTGAAGGGACTCTGGGTGGCCGGCTAGCAAGATAATTCAGACTTGGTTTTTTTTTAAGCATTTAAGTTATTATTTCTTTTTAAGTATGTTCAGAACAGATTGTAATAAGGTTTTCATTATGTTATTATTACTTGAATTATTATTATTATTTTCATTGAAATTACGAGAAGTTGAACATGGATTTCTTAAATTATAGTATGTTTTCTACGTTTCCGCAACAAAGTTTTTTTTAAAAAAAATCAAATATGTTAAGCAAGGCTTTCGTAACTGAAAGGTTTTTTTTAGTTAATTAGGGTTTCTTTTATTTTAAGAAGGGTTTTCAATGAAAACACGGTTTTTGCTAAAACACTTCAATGTGACACGCCAGATTCAACCATAATGTCTGGGCCGAGTTTGGGGTGTTACATTTAACGATATCAGAGTCCAGGTTGCAAAACTCGAGCTGTGAATTGGGCCTTATTACTTGGTTTTTTTTGTGTCTTAAAAAAATATATTTTTTGAATCACAATGTTTTGGAAAAATGGAAGTCTTGCTAACCGGCACACCGAGTCTCTGACTTCGAACCAAGTAAGTATTATTGTTCTTAAGCCTGTTTAAATTGTTATACAGTAGATAGTTAGAGGGCTACTTTAGATGATTATGTTAGAATGGAACCGAAGCGGTAGGATCTGAAAGCTAGAGGATTTTGAAAAATCTTCTCTTAAATTACTTCCATAAAACATCGAGTTAATTATGAAACTAACTAAAACTTCATAAAAATTTTAATCCAGATAATACACGAATTGACGATGAGTGCTAGAAGAGGTGCAAAGGGCTGTGGCCGAGGCCGCAGAAGTGTTAGGGCTGAATCGTCGGCATCGGGCCATATGCCCGACGTTGGAGTAGAAGAGGCTCTGGCCTCACCTATGGCTGGGAATGGACAGTATGATCGGGACACGGGAGAATATGCATTATCGCAGGCAAGCTGAGAATTTTGGAAAGGGTCACTCTGCCCAATAATGGCAGTAAAAATCGGAGGTCCATTCCGGAGCGACTTCGATCAAACAGGGATGAGATCTTTAATGGCGTGGCTCCTGACGTGGCTGAATATTGGTTGGAGGCCATTGAAAGAATAATGGAGGATTTGGACTGCTCACTGGAACAAAAACTGAAAGGAGCTGTGTCACTATTAAGGGAAGAAGCCTACGAGTGGTGGTTGATAGTGAAAGAAGGCACCCAACCGGAGTGGGTCACTTGGGAGTTCTTCAAAGCTGCTTTCCAAGGGAAGTATGTGGGTACAAGCTATGTGGATGCTAGAAGGAGTTCCTGAACCTGACCCAAGGAAATAAATCAGTGGCGGAGTATGAGGTGGAGTTTCTACGCCTTAGTAGGTATGCAACAGTAATGGTGGCAACGGAGTATGAGTGATGCGTTAGGTTTGAGGATGGACTTAGAGATAGCCTCAGGGTACTGATAGCTCCACAAAGGGAGCGAGTTTTCTCGGAGTTTGTGGAGAAGGAAAAGATAGCGAAGGAGGTAAAGCGTACTGAGCGCTTAAATTGAGAAAAGAAAGGGGTAAGAGTAAAAGGGAGGCTGAGACACCTGGTGTTGGACAGATGCCTAGGGCTAGGGCCAGAGTTAACGGGCCAGATAAAGTAGGGCCCCTTGCTGTTAATCCAGGGGTGCCACTTCGTGCTGATTGTAATAGCCCAAAATTGGGTCTAGTTGGAACAGAGGTTTCGAGACCAAAAAATCCGAGGTAGAAATAATTATTTTATGATTATTTTGAGATCTATGATATGATTGCATGATTGTGTGAAAATTTCGTGAAGAAATTCTATGCATAAAGCGCTCAATTTGAAGTTAGGGACTAAAATGAATAAGTTGCAAAACTTGCATTCTAGAAGTTTCTAGTATGAAATTGCTTTGAAATACTAATTAGGAGGTCTTAAATAGCAATTTGACCAATTTCTATGTGATGGAAAAAAATTGTACATGGATGGAATTTTTGAAATTTTAGTAAGGAAGGGCATTTTGGTCATTTGGTAATTAAAAGAAATAAAAAGGGAAAATAAAGCCAAAATTTACTCATCTTTTTCATGGAGGCCGAAATTAGCATGGGGGAAACCATGGCTAGGGTTTTCAAGCTTTCCAAGCTCAATAGTAAGTTCGTTCTAACCCTGTTTTTCAAGTTCTTTACGTTTTTGGAATTTTGGTAATTTGATTAAGCTTATTCTAGCAATAATTTAAGCTAGGGTTCATATTTGGAAAAATACCCATAGGTGAAATGTGTTTATTTTGCTGTTTTATAATAGAATATGAGGTTTTACATTATGTTAGACAACTTGTGCTACTCGGTTTTGAGTGAAAATGAGTAAAAGGGCTTAATCGGTAAAAATACCCAATAGTCATAAGTATATGTTAGAGTGAGAATTTGATGTTTCCATAGAAGGGAAAAGTGATCAGCATGTCATAAAACATAAGAATAAGGGATGAAGTTTAATTCCCGAGCCTAGGGGAAAAAGTGTAAATATGCAAAAGTTTAGGGGCAAAATTGTAATTTTTCCAAAGTTTGAGTTAAGGACTGTTTTGAATAGTGCGTTAATTAAATAAGTAAAATATGATATTTTAGATCCCAGAAAATGAGATTTGAACCTAGAATGAGAGAAAAATCGAAAATTAGGAAAGTTGGTAAAATGATCGTTTTAGTATCGAGGTAAGTTCATATGTATAATAAGCATTAATTTATGCATGTTTCAATGTAAAATTGATATATTCATTATGATTTTGAGGTGTTGAAAGTATGTAAGTTGGTATGATAATAATACTGACAATAATCTTGTAATTTATATTTGAAAGTTAAATTTAGTGAATTAATTGAATTATATTAAATTAAATGATTATGGTGCCAAGTTTATAAATTGATTTAAAAATATGTCTATGGTACATGAAGTGCATTGAATTATAAATGCGTAAATGAGATTTCTATGATTATGGATATTATGGGAAATTGTAAGTTCATATGATTTTTAATAAGGCAATGTGTAATTTAATGTTATTGCCTTGATATTAAATGAGATGTAAGTTTATATGTAAGTAATACATCAATATTACTTGTATTATGATATTTTATAATAATATTGGAAATATGTTTGTGGATAATTACTTGATTGGTGAAATTGTTGGAAAAGAGAGAAATCCGGTTGAACCTTGGAAAGATTGGATGATCTGAGATAGTATGTAGCTAGGTCACATGTATGGTGCTAAGTGCACATCATGTGTACAAGAGAGCTACAAGACATTATGATGTAGCTAGGTCGCATGGGTGATACTATGTGTACACCATGTAGACAAGAGAGCTACGGGATATATGTAGCTAGGTCGCATACGTGGTTCCAGGTGAAGGACACCATGTAGACAAGAGAGCTACGAGATAAATTGGCTAGGTCACATGGGTGGTACTGAGTGTTCACCATGTGTACAAGAGAGCCGAACTATATGATGGGTGGAGCTATGTACTGAAACCACCAAGTATCGAGAATTGATCCGAAGTGTTCAACGGGAGACTCTCTATGTATTGCTTTGTGAGTTTTGTGATGAATAAGTGCAGGAACTTGATTATATGAATGATGTGTTCATTAAGTGACCAAGATGTGATGAGATTATAAACAAGTAAGTTATACATGAGGATGATTTTATGGTGACCTTGTGATCATGGGCCTATACTTGTGATGTATGAAATGTGGTGAAAATGATTTGTGATATGTATGTTAAAATGAGGTTAATACAAAGAAAGTGTGAAAGAGTGAATTAGCAATAAAATTGTTTTGGGCAGTAGTTGTAACGTGATTTTGAAAAATCACCAAAAATAGTAGAAATTGAATCAGAGATTGGATAAGATATCAAATTAAAGCTTAATGAGTCTATTTTCATATAAAAGAAACAGAGCAAGAAAAGGGTTTTATATTTTGAGATATTTATGTTTTTGTAAAACTGGTTCAGAATGATTACGTGATCCCTTGTTCTGACTTTGGAAAATCACAAAATTTTGGATAAAAATAATTAGAGACTTAAACTTATATTTTTAAAATACCTAATGAGTCCATTTTCAATATAAATCAACAAGAACATTATCCGATTTCTGTATTTTGAGATAATTAATTTTTAGTGAAGAGAGGTCAGAACTATTAGAATGTGAAACAGGGGAAATTTTAATGAATAAAATGTACTAATTGGATAAACCAAAAATTATGAAAATTTTATGGTACAAAGATATGTGAGTCTAGTTTTAGGGGAAATTTACAGATCTTAATTTGGAGTTCTGTAGCTTGAATTATAAATAAGTAAGTGACTATGACTTGTGTGGACAGTTTGATGTGAGCATTTATTAGTAAATTGTGAAATCGTACTTACAAGAATGCTATATACATTAAGGATGTGGAATGGAGAGGAGGAGGAGGAGGAAAATAAATATATGTGGAATACATGGAAACTATGGTATATCAAATATTGATATAATAAAAAAAATTATATGTGTTTATAAGAAAACAGAAAGAGAATGATATGTATCATGACATGTATATATATATATATGACCAGTCTCAATGTAATGCCTGTTGGGTATGGAGTTGAATTGAAATGTTTCAGGAAAACATGTTATTTTGCGCATCTAAATTGTGATATTTTATAAAGATATGATCTAGTTTTAAATATAAATGCTTGATGATTAAGCTGAAGATATTTGGTAAGATGATAATCTTGGTATAAATGTATAAGTGGTACTATAATAAACAAGGTAAAATGAGTATGAGAGACACATGTATGATGATATACAAATGCTATGTTTGTGGTTTAATTGAGAATATTTAATCATTAAATGAATACCATGTTATATGCTTTTGATGTTGTATAAGTGTGTAAGAGATTAAGGTTGACCAAAGCTTGGAAAATAGCCTAGGTATATTCCACACAGGCAGAGACACGACCATGTGTCTCAGCCATGTATGGAACACGACTTTGGGACACGAGCGTGTGGAGCCTTAAAGCATGAAATTTCCAAGATTTTTGTAAGTTCTTAGTTTAGTCCCGAACCCTTTCTAAAGTATGGTTTGGGCTTCGTAGACTCAAATAAGGGACTATGTGTAAGTGAATGAACGTTTTGAAATATGAATGAAATTTTATGGCCCGTATTTTAGTTTAATGTTTCTATGTTTGTCCGGTAACACCTCGTACCTTATCTCGACCTCGGGTATGGGTAAGGGGTGTTACACTGATTGTGGTAAAGGTTACGTAGGTGAGTGTTGGAAGATGACGGGAGCTTGTCTAGCTTGTGGATCTATGGAGCATAAGATCAGGAATTGCCCTAGAATGTTAGCTCAGGTGCCAGTCATGGACTGAGGTGTGTAGAGCCAACGAGGGGTGGTCAGCTACCACCGAGAGGCCATAATTAGGCCAGGGTGGAAACGGTTTGGGTCGTGGAGCACCAGGCAGAGGTGCTGATCATGCTGAGGTGAGGCAGCCAGCTTTGGTCTATGCAGTACGTCGTCAAGAGGATGGAGACGGTACAGAGGCGAATAATGGTACGTACTTACCCATAGTGTGCCATTTACCTAAGTTGGAATTAGAGTGCATAGCCGAAGTGTGGTGTGGTAGTCTGTGTTAGTAGTTGGAAATTTCGAGGACAAAATTTCTTTTAGGGGATAGAGTTGTAACGCCTCAAAAATCTCAAAACCCAAAAATCCCGAAATCCTGAACTTTCTTTGTTTTCAGTTTTGATAAAAATTGTGTTTTATGTTCCTAGCGATGTGATAATTATAGTAGGTCTTAATCAAGGTTTGAGTTTGAACCTAGGAATAAATGAAATTATAGTTTAATTATTAAAAGAATCAGGGTTGGCAAGTAGGTGGGCTTTTAAATAAAAATAGGGGAAAAATAGCATAAAAAAAGCCTTGTCGAAGAGTGGCTAAGTGACGCCACTTAGAGTGCAGGGAGGTGGGGTTAGTAGCTAGCAAGGAGGTCCAAGGTTCGAATCCTCGTTTTGTGTTTTAGAAGTTTAATTTTGGTCTTCTAGAAGGATGGAAGTGGCATGAATATGGACTCTAAGGGGACTGTTCAGAAGAGAAAATTAAGGAAAGGATCAAGGGGTTATCAGGGAGAAAAACGAGGAGATGAGAAGGGAGAAGTGATGGAGCCGAATTAGGAATTGGGCATGGAAAATTCAGCCATAAGGGCTATAAATACGGGCCGAATACAGGGTTGCCAGGCTACTGCAGAAATTCTTCTTCACCTTGTTGCCAGAAACCCCTTTCTCCAAAAGCCGAAAACCCTTTTCTTTTCAAGATCCAAAAAGCCAAAAACCATTTTGTTTCTCTTTCTTTTCTTCTTGCCGATTTCTATTCTTCTCTACACAATTTTCTTTGTTTCACTTAGCCAATTTCTTCTTCTACTCTTCTTCTTTAATCTGTACCAAATAAACCTTATTCACCATACTAAGCTTGAAAAGCCAAAGAGCCAAATCTCCCAAGGGCTGAATACTCTTTGACCAAATCTAGTGGAATTAGTATCAGATCTCGGATCTTAGCTCTCTGCCGAATTGCTCTTTAGGTGTTTCCGGTTTTGATCTAGGAGTTGATCGTGGTTAGTGATTTAAGAAAGGGCTGATCGCGCAAGGTAAGGTTAATGTGAGGTTTCAGTTTAGTAAGGATATGTATTAAGCATGCGATTAATAGAAGGGTGATATTGTTTGTAGGTTTGGACTAAGGGAATCGCAGCACGCTTGCTTACCTGGTGTGTACATACATCACACACAATTATGTCGGCAAAAGCCGAAATCTTGAAAAAGTGAAAGTTTGGGTGCAGTAGTCTTGCAGTCTTGCGAACACTCATAAGGTGGAGACTGATAGGTTGCCTAAGACCCACGGGTGATTCCGTAGACTTGGGTTGTGATTTTTCCAAATGGGTCGAAATGGGCTAAATGGGCCCGATGGGCTGTTGGGCCCATAGTAGGAAAAAACTGAATGTTGATGCTATGTGATAGGAACTTGTATGTGAGCATGATTATGAATGTGATTGGGCCTAACGGGCATATAAATGTGATTTGGGCGTAATGGGCCATATACAAGTGATTTGGGCATAAGGGGCCATATGAATATGATTGGGCTTAACGGGCCAGATACAGGTATGTGAAATTGTTTGGGCTTTGTAAGGGGTTTTGGGCCTAGTATATGATATCCACATAAGACTTAATTAATATATTGCGACCGTGGACAAGTCAAAGGGTTAAGGTGTGGCAATGGGTATATGCATGTCTAGGATTGGAACTAGGGAGGGCTTGGTACTTAAGCGGTCTTAATGACTCACCTCCTCTTCTCTGGAATCCTACCTAGTGCATAGTGTTCGTTCATCTTAGCTCACGGGACTCGTTAACGGGCCAAGGTAAGTGAAAACCGTAATTATAGGAAAATTACCGAAATGCCCCTAAGGGCGAAAATGACCAAAATACCCCGAGGTGTAGAATGTAAGTTTTCTGGATGTGACATGCATACATATGATATTATGCTTAGGTCACATATGGGTGGGAATTATGGAATGGAGGAAGTATATGAGAATCGTATGGTTGCTTGACAATCGTGGATTCACCGACCGCCTTTAAAGCCCAAAATGTAAATGAACGTAGTTCCGCAACCGGGCTACCATGGTGTGTGGGCTGGGTGGGTCGATATTCATATCCCCACATGGTGTGATAGGGAACAGAGCTGGTGTGTAGCGGATGGATAATTTGGATGTGATTGCATTGCATGATTGATGAATGATGGTTTTTTTGAGTGCTTGTTTTTACTGAGGGTTGTACACTGAGTTTGCGAAAACTCACCCCCTCTTTTATTTTATTTTCAGGTGATGCTCAGTAGAAGGTTCGATGTTTGGAGGGACTCTGGGTGGCCGACTAGTAAGATAATTCGAACTTGGTTTATTTTTTAAGCATTTAAGTTTTTATTTATTTTTAAGTATGTTCAGACCAGATTGTAATAAGGTTTTGATTATGTTATTATTACTTGAATTATTATTATTACTTTCATTGTAATTACAAGAAGTTGAACATGGATTTCTTAAATTATAGTATGTCTTTTACGTTTCCGCAACTAAATTTTTTTTTTAAAAAAAATCAAATGTTTTAAACAAGGCTTTCGTACCTGAAAGGTTTTTTTTAGTTAATTAGGGTTTCTTTTATTTTAAGAAAGGTTTTCAATGAAAACACTATTTTTGCTAAAACACTTCAATGTGACACGCCAAATTCGGCCATAACGTCTGGGCTAGGTTTGGGGTGTTACATTCTGTTTTACCTAATTAAAGTGCAGGGGACACACGGCCGGATCACAAGCCCATAGGGGCTGGCAGTGTGTCTCACATGGCCTAGACACATACCCGTGTATCTACGTGTGTGGACAACTTTGAGGCTATTTTCCAAGCCAATTGCCACCCTTATTTGCACAAACACATACATGACTTCAAAGGCGTTTAGCACGGCATAAGTAAGCACTTAAACATACACAAACAAGACATGATCATGATTATTTCATCTTTGCTATTACATGCATAAAACTTCATACTTTGTCAAGCCAAATTTATAAAGTTTGCATGTACTAAGAGTTCAAGTTTACTTCCATTTAACATACTCATGTCTTGGTTATTATCCTGCTACTCACTCACAATTCCATCATCAAACATCTATAGTCACATCCATAATCCATCCATGCCAAACAATTTTAACCACATCATGTATGACCTTGGCACATGCATGCATATATGAATAGGTTTACAACCAAATAATCAATATGAGCCATATCTCATGGCCTTATACAAATTGGACCTTAAACCATTCTAGGCCAACACATTTGGCCACATTAACAATGGCATAATTAATCAAAAGACAAATACCCTATACATGCCATAAACTTAAAATACTTGTGTTCACTTATACCCAAATGATAACTTGATAGAGTGATGGCATCTCCGGCGGTCTCCAACCTGAGCTAGCAAAATTAACCTATAAGAGAAGGGAAAGAGAAAGAAAGAAAGCTTAAAGCTTAGTAAGTTCATATGCAAATAATAAGCAACTCATGCTAGTCATATACTATGCTTAACAATATAAGCACAAGTTAATATAAAAATAGCTATAAATCTCAAGGTTGTAATATAACCTATTAACATGTTTACTCTCTTTTGATTTATCAAAATAATTTAACATTACTCGACTTTTAGTCTAGCAGCCATAATTTCTCCATTGTAGTATATTTCATAATTATCAAATCATTTTAAACATCTCAGTAAAAGTATACGTTACTTATGTATATTCATACTTTCTTTCCATACTTTCTTAACTATTTTAATAGGTAATTAGGCCAATATTTCCTTTCACTCATAACCGATAAATCACAATTAAAATGAACAACATTTACTATCTTACCAATCAATTCGGCCTCCAAGGCCAAACATATAGTCATCAACCGTGTTTCCGTGCTTTATACATCATAACCATAAATCAACAATCGTAGGACTATCTCAAAGTCACTTTCGTAGTGATCATAACTCACAATAACATGAAGTCAATACTTAAAATCTTTACGTACATACCTGTACCATCCCGTAACATAACCACTTACTTTCTCATCTTTAACATAGCTGTTGAACACTTGGAATACTAAATGTATACACGGAAAGTCTTTACACCTAAATGCCACATATGTAGCTAAGGCTACCTCATATCTCATATCACATAAATGCTCGCTCTCGAGCAAATCTGGGGCCTGCTCACACAAGCTGACGGTCAAGACGTAACTACACAGTGTTGCTCACACAAGCTGTCAGGTATCTGTAACACATGTCGGGCTACCCAGCCACTGGTAGAAGTACGAGACCAGAAAAAAAATCACATAATCACACATATATCACAATATCCTTAGTGACATGTCACTCGTATCCTATTCTATTCCTAAGGGTCAAACGGGATTTTTCTCACTTATCCGAATTTTGTCAAATACAACCATAGAATCAATCATTTATTTCATATATTATCAAAGCAATTAGAATATTTAAAACACAAACATAGCGTATCATTATTTACTTATGAACTTACCTCAACACCAAAATGGCAAAGAGGGACCTAATCATTAATTACTCGTTTTCCCTCGTTCTAGGCCCGAATCTTGTTTTATTTGATCTATAACATCAGATGTATTACAGTGCCAAGATGCAACTGCGTACTCATAGTTTCCTGTAGCTTTTTCCATAATTGGGATATAGCCCTCGGATCTCAATCCGAAATAATGAAGATTGATACTTCACATAATCGAATAATCCCAGAAACATCTTACTCAGCTGGTTTGTTAAATAAGAAATTTGTACACAAATGATCAATCACAATCCGATAACATCTTGCTTTTCGGAGATTAAGAAAATTCAAATACGAAATCTATAGTATTTCCATCTTATTTTCATTCTAGAATCATCACTGACTGTGATAGTCCTAAATACTCTTGAAATTCAGCTTACTTGCTAACAAATAGATAACTGATCATAATTTCAACATATCGTGGTATATACTCATTCACTAGAACATCTACCTCATATAACTGCACATTTAATGTAACACCCCAAACTCGGCCCAGACGTTATGGCCGAATCTGACGTGCCACATCGGAGTTGAAAACCCACGTTCCGTTTTTAGTGTTTTAAAACCATATATTTTATTGAGTTAACAAAGTGTATGGAAGCTGGGCACCAGGTAGGTATCCGAGATAGAGGAGGTGAGCCATGAAGGCTGCTTAAGTACCAAGCTCTTTAATTGGATCCAATCCTAGACATGCCCACAACCATAGCCACACTTTGTCATATCGAGTATAAATTTGTTTAAGTGGACGTCTTTGATAAATCGATTAATCGTGGTGTTGAGATATTTTGAAAACAAGTATCATTTTGAAAACACGTCCTAAGTCTAGCCCATTTGAACAATTATCAACCAGGTTTGAAGTTATTAAAAATAAAATAATCTCGAGAAGAAATAAAAGAAAAGTTAAAATGGCCTTATTACAACCCAAAAATAAATAATAATTAAAGGAAATTTAATGAAAGCCAATGCTTGTTTAAAAGCCAAAAGACAATCACCGTGGCTACTCTGAATCCCCTCCGGCCCAAGTCCCCACATCAAGGCTCACCTGCAAGGTTAAGGAAAGGGAGTGAGTATGGAAACTCAGTGTGCAACAAGCCCCTTTCAGAGCCCAAAACAATAACTGCCTATTGGGTCTAAGCCCAAATCCAATCACTCGCCTACGATAACCACCACCTGTCACTCAAACTTAACTAATCCAATATCAATATATGTAAATCCTAAGCACATCAGTCATACGGAACATAAGGGCATATTCGTCATTTTACCATACAGGGGTATTTTGGTAGTTTTACAAATTGAGGGTATTGCGGTAATTTCACAAACCAAGGGTATTTTAGTAATTTTGTAAATCGAGGGTAAAACAGTAATTCTGTGAATCAAGGGTAAAATAGTAATTCTATAAATCGAGGGTAAAATGGTAATTATGTAAATTAAGGGTAAAACGGTAATTCTATAAATCGAGGGTAAAATAGTAATTACATAACTGAAGGTAAAAGCAGTAATTACAGAAATTGAGGGTAAAAGCGGTAATTTTACAAATCGAGGTAAAACGGTAATTCTATAAATCGAGGTAAAAGCAGTAATTTTGTAAATCAAGAGTAAAACAATAATTACGTAAACCGAGGGTAAAAGCAGTAATTACGTAAATCGAGGTAAAATAGTAATTACAGAACCGAGGGTAAAACGATAATTTTGTAAATTGAGGTAAAACGGTAATTTTACAAATCGAGGGTAAAACAGTAATTCTATAAACTGAGGGTAAAACGGTAATTCTGTAAATCGGGAGTACTTTGGTAATTTTACAAGTCGAGGGCATTTCAGTAATTGGTAAACTAAAGTATTCTAAACATGGATAACAATACGAATGGGCCTAAAGTCTATTCTCGGCCCAAATGGGCCCACATGCTCGTGTGGCCCTTTTAGCCCAAATCTAGCCACAAATATGAGATTCACCTAGCCTAGTCCGATATTTACTACACAATCAAACAACTTATCCAATTGGGCCCGTAAGCCCATTGGGCCCACATGGCCCCTTTCGGCCCATCGCGGCCTGAAGTAGCCATCCTATAGCTAAAGTAGTGAGAAATACACACCTGATAGGAGACTGGAGTTAATCCACACTCCGAGCACTCTTAGCCGACGCCCAACCCAAACGAGCACGCCATACAGCGAAAGGGATCAGCCAAGAAAGGTGCATTTACTCTCCTCATGATTCCCTCTATTTAAAGCCAGCTTTGTATCCACTCTTATGTTAGCTTCCCGATGTGGGATCCCTCCAACATCAGAGTTTAAATTCAACACCAACTCTTGCCGCCCCTTTAGCAAAATAAATGCTCTTTGCTTGCCATGGGATTGAACCCATGCCTCCCTCGAGATGCTCCACACGCTACTTGCCACTAAGCCACAAGGCTTTTTGTGTCATATTTTATCCCCAATTAATTATAAGGTCTAGAGGCCAAAGTCCAGGTTCCCTTTAAAAAACCCAAAATAAATTGCAAGAGCCAAGGCTTGAACCCAGGCTCCCATACAACCTTAATGACGCCACAACCACTAGACTACAAGCTTCCTTGTGTCATTTATTTAACACAATAATTTAAAAACCCTCATCCAAGCATCCAGGTTTTTTTCACTTAATACCAAAATTTTTCATAAGCCCAAGTTTGAACCCAAGATTTCTCTTACACTTCTCAGGGCCATTAACCACCAAAGCGGACATTTAATTGTGTCATTTCATTACACAATTAAATACCTATATAAAACCTCCTTACGGACCCACACTCAAGGCCCAATACTTCTAGGCCCAAATTCGGGGTGTTACATTTACTACTCTTGATGAACAGACGTGCTACTACTGAGCCTCGTACAAAAACTTTTGCATAAGTTCTGGATTCATAAGTACACAAATTCTATCTAGAAATAACAATTATAACAGGAATCATGTTCAACCTAAAATTCAACATCAGAAGCAAATTCACTCCGAACTCATTTAGATTACCATTCACTATCACATTTCTAAGCTTCTCGGTTTCGCAAGGAAAACCCCGCTTTAGAATTTAATATAGCTAGAATTAGACCGTCATTAAATAAGGTCAATCAAGTAACCAATACTCACAAAATAAACAAATATTTTCCATTGAGGCATCTGTAACTATAACTGCTTTCTTAGAGATTAAATCAATAACTTACTCGAAATCTTTCATCATCACAAACCATTGACACTGTCTTAAATTTCAGATCTTTCTAGGACATTCAATACTTTAACTTTTTGGACCAGGAAGCATGTGGCATTTCCCATCGAACACACGAACTCATCCAATTCTCAACCCAGACATAACAGCGGTCGTCTCTAAATCACCAGTCTAATTGTTCTTCGTAATGTGACCTTAACCGTCTAAAAATACAAACTACCTCTTTATATTCTTGTATTAAAACACCTTCCAATCTGTTCAATAGTACATCACAAAAATCACAAATTCTTTACTCAATTCAGCCGATTTCAGAATCATTGCTTCGGTTAACAATACCTTTAATTGTTTGGAACTTTACTAACACGAATCTGACTACTCAAACTTTCGTAAATGTGTTAACCTTTTAAATCAGAACAACTTTAACTCGTAATAACATCATTCGGTTAGAGCAATCCGATAAGTATATCTCTATATCATACTTTCTACAATATAATTTCTTCATTCAGACTATCCGTCTATATATATACTCATGAATTCACATTATTTATTCCATTAGCTAAGGACATGCTTAAATACATATAACTCAAACTACATCACAACAAGTCAGCTTACTCTAATAAAAACAATTGGGTTGATTTCAACTATCGAATAATAACATATCACTATACTCTTTTCAATCGTATTAGCTCTAGGAAACAAATATCCTCATTGAACTATCGACTTTAATCAAATTTACCAGCTCTAGAATTTCTATCGTAGCAAAGATAATACACTTTCTAAATATGCATATAAGACAAAACATCATCTAGTAGACACAGAAGAATAGTCTCACATAAGTTTTCACCATCAACTTTTATTCCGAACATACTAGAATAGAGTCCCAAAGAGAGGGATAAAATAGTACTGATCATAAACCAACTAGGCTAGTAATGCTTTTGACTAACATTAGAGTTAGCTAGCATTCTCGCAACATAAGAACTTTATCATAAAATGAACAATCACACACATATCTCTGAGAATAAGGAATATATACAATACCCAAAAGAGGTCATCATAATTTATTCAACCATAACTGTTACACATAAACACCTTTACAACTCAATTATCATTTTTCTGACTAATTTTGTCATCGTGAACCCCGTATTATTCTATTCACTAATGAAAATCAATTCGGGAGGGATTTCAGCAAACACATACTTTAGACTCCATACCTAATTGAGTCGATTAGCCTAGACTAACTTCTTCTTTACCCGTGACATTGCATAATCGGTATAATCCTTAAAACATTCTGATATTTCTTCCAAAACTGTTTTCACCTTCCACTCTATTCTCATCTCTATATACATTACTAATTATTCCACCACTGTACTCTTTGATTTCACACTTGTGAACTTATTCAACATAATTCTTGTGAATCTTTGTCATAAAAGCAACGCTAGTAAGGAGGTGAGGTCGCAAAGCCTCTAACTTTACTCTTATAATTACACACATATGACTTAGCATTCATTATTAACGTCATATCATCATAATCACATAGTTCACTTCAAGCAAATTATCACACATATTCATTTTACAAATGTTTTTTGTCATCTATAATTTCAAGCAGTGAATTTACTTACTCAAGCTCAATATTAATATCAAATTAAATTCCAACACTTAGCTTGAATTTTACTTACCAACATTTGTCAAATTAGAGAACGTCTTACGGGTCGAGTATGTCGTTTACTTGATGCCATAGTCCAACTATGGTCTTACACGAAGTCCCATATTGATGCCATGTCCCAGACATGGTCTTACACGAAATCACATATCGATGCCAATGCCATATCCCATATATGGTCTTACATGGGATCACATATCGATGCCAATGCCATGTCCCAGACATGGTCTTACTGGGATCACATATCGATGTCAATGCCATGTCCCAGACATGGTCTTATATAGGATCACATATCAATGCCAATGTTATGTCCCAGACATGGTCTTACATAGGATCACATATCGATGCCAATGCCATGTCCCAGACATGGTCTTACATGGGATCACAAGACCATAGCCCAACTATGGCCTTACATGTCATTATGATGCCATAGCCCAGCTATGGTCTTATACGTACTCACATGTACTGCCATGGTCCAACCATGGTCTTATCTGTCAATTCATCATTGAACGATCGTACTCATTTCCTATGTTCTACTCAATTTGATCTTCCAATTCAATTTTCATACCATTATACTATTCATGGTTCAATAACAAAGTCGTACGACAAAACATTATATATTCTCTAATTTAACAATTAAACATGAGATTCAACTATATAGACATATTGATTATGCATTATTCAAACAAGTATACATACACACATTTCGTCCATTGGGTAAGTTTACTTATCATATTCACTTAAACAAATAGATTGGGCACATAACATCATATGAATGCCAACATACATGGATGAGCTTATCACAACAAACCTTCATTTCATTTCACTTTTCCATATTTCTCAACTTATTATTATCTCATTTTGTATACTAACACATACATATCATGAATTTCTATTCATACTTTTCCAAATTTTGACACATCATAAGCACATTTCAATCATCTCAATTTCATTTTTAGTATTATCGAAAAATAGTTCGGTTGGAAGTCATCTCTGTCTTAACAAAACAATTTCATTAGAGCTGGGAGATATCACACTATCATTAATAGTACTATGGCATGTATAGCTAGACTTACATACGCTAGGTTAGCCCGAGAATCAACTAAACCATAGCTCTGATACCACTAAATGTAACACCCCTTATCCGTGTCCGGTGCTGGGACAGGGTACGAGGCATTACCGGACTTAAACATAACCAATCATACAAAATCAGGCGATAAAATTTCATCCAATTTAAAACCATTCATGCAGATGCATATCGTCCCTATTATGGGATTACGAGGCCCAAAACATACATTAGAGGTGGTTCAAGACTAAATCAAGAACTTTAGAAAACTCAGAAAATTTTTCATCAAAACAGAGGTCACACGCCCATGTGCTTTGGGACACGCCCGTATGCTTTAGGACACACTCGTGTGGGTAGGCCATGTGGTCACACACGGCAGTGTTCTCTGCAACACCCCTAACCCGTATCTGTCGCCGGACTAGGGTTAAGAAGCATTACCGGACATATCAGAACATTTCCTAGTCATTTCACAAACAACAGTCATACAATATCATATCATATTCATATATCAACAATAAGTCCCTTTCTTAGGTGAACGAGACCTTAAACATGCTTTAAAAAGAGGTTAGGACTAAACTGAGCAGATAAATTTTTTTTCAAAACTTAAACATTTTTCTAAGTTAAAAGGTCACACGCTCGTGTGAACAGGGCGTGTGCTTCACACGGCATTAGACATGCTCGTGTGTCTAGGCCGTGGCAAAATAGAGCATACATACTGACTTGTCCACACAGTCACATGACACGCCCGTGTGTCAAGCCGTGTGAAAATTTAAGGAGGCTACTGACTTAGCCACACGGCCAGTCACATCCCGTGTGTCTAGCCCATGCTCAAAACTGACTTGGCCACACGGCCTAGTACACGCCCGTGTGTGCTCGACATGTGATCTACTTAAGCTCATTTCGAAATGGCCCTCAAGCAACAAGGCTGAGACACACGCCCGTGTCCCTGTCCATGTGGGCAAAAATAGGCCATTTACAAGGCCAACATGCCACCCATTTAGGGTCCTCCCTAAAAGCATCAAAACCAAAACATTTCATATCAAATTTTCAACCAACTCATAACTAAAACATACCCCATTCATGCCATATCATAAACAACAAATCTAATGCTTATAATTCATACCAAAACTAATCCAAATCACTTACCAAACTCATTCATTCATACTTGTAAATAATTCATTCCATGATCACATGATTCACATCACATTTATAACCGTTTCAACACAAAACTAACTTACCAAAAAGACCATTTCACTAAGCCATACATAAACACCAAATTTACCATTTTTGCATCACACATCATATACCAAGATCAAACCATAAGTTCAACCATAATTAATCCATATCACATGGCTAAATGTACACTTCACAAAACATATTCAAATTCCTCTAGCCTATACATGCCATATTCTAATAATCACATTTTCAAAAGGTACCAAAATAGAGTTCGATAGTGTGGTGATGATCCTCAAAAGTTTCCGAGCTGCTGATAGCTTTGATAATCTATAAAACAGATGAAAACACACACAAAGTAAGCTTTCAAAAGCTTACTAAGCCATATACAAATAAACTTATCACATATCACAATTATAAATTATTTCATTCATATGAATCATGACATAACTCAATAGCAAGTTCATATTTCTCATTTAGCTCTAATGTTCATAACCATTAGCTACTAAATACTTCACATTTCCATGTAGCTCACATATCAATGGATCATATTCATACTCACCTTTCATTACCAAATTCCATATATAGTTCATACGTACCTAAAGCAGATATACATTTATATATTTATCCATTTCTCAGAGTGCCCGTTGAACCGTAAGGAATCAAATAGGATACGCGGATAACTTGGAAAGCTCGTACAATACCAATGTCCTAGACGTGGTCTTACATGTAATCAAATATCGATACCACTATCCCAGCCAGGGTCTTACACAAAATCAGATACGATGCCAATGTCCCAGACATGGTCTTACATGTAATCCCAAATCGATGCCAATGTCCCAGATGTGGTCTTACATGTAATCTCAAATTGATGCCAATGTCCCAAACGTGGTCTTACACAAAATCACATATCAGAAATCCTATGTCATGACATATGTATCCTAACTATTCCTATGGTTCGTAAGGGGCTTTTCGGACGTCGTCACATTATTGAAACTTTATCAGATTTCTCATATTCAACTCAAATAGTCATTCATCACAATTCATTAACATATAAGCAATAATAATTCAATTCAAACACATTTATTTGTATATTGACTTACCTCAAACGGATTCGAACGGACGAAATCGACTACTCGACGATTTTCTATTTTCCTCGATCTAATTCTTTTTTCTTTAGTTCTTGATCTATATAAATTCAAATTTGACTTATTCAATCTCATATTCATTCAAATCACTCCATATACACATATTTAGTGAATTTTACAAATTAGCCCTCACATTTTCACATTTTAACACTTTAGTCCCTAATTCATAAAATTACAAAATACACAAAATTTCCTTTTACACATGTTAGGCCAAATATTTATGTAATTCATATAAGTCCATATCTTTTATTTATTTCACATTTTATCCCTTCAATTTTTCATTTTCACAATTTAGCCCAAAATACTCAAATTCATCAAAAAATCCCAATACAAAACATAGTAATCTAACACATATCTTTCATTTTCTATCATCAAACTTCATAAAACTCACATTATCAACAATGGCACATCTTAAAATCATAATCAAATTCAGAAATTGAGGCATGAGCTTGATAGAATACAGAGCAACAATCACACAAACATAGAAATCATCAAAAACCAAGCAAAACACATTCCTTAATCACAAATTCTCTTAGCCAAACCCTAGAACTCTTTTTCTTTTCTTCTTTTATTTTCATATCTATTTTATTATAATTCATTTAATACATCAAGAACCCTAAGACTTCTTATTTAAAGAGACATAGCAATTAAGCACTTTAACAATTATCAAGCCACTTTTACATTTTATGCGACTAGGTCATTTTATCAAATTAAACAAACAAATGATCAAATTTTCACACGAAACTTTCACAGATATCAATTCACATATTATAAGCATAGAAAATAATATTAAAATATTTTCTGACTCAGATTTGTGGTCCCGAATCCACTATTCTAACTAAGATCTAAACCGAGCTGTTACAACTCTCCCTCCTTAGGGATTTTCGTCCCCAAAAATCTTACCATTGAACAGATTCGAGTATTGCTGTCTCATAGCATCTTCGGGCTCCCACATAGCCTCTTTAACATCGTGTAGATGCCATATTACTTTTACTAATGGAATTTTCTTATTTCTCAATTCTTTAACTTCGTGAGCTAAGATACGGATTGGTTCTTCTTTATAGGTCATATTAGACTGAATTTTTATCTCAGATGGGAAATCACATGCGAGGGATCAGATCTGTATCATTAAAGCATCGATACATGAAACATATTATGAATTTTTTCTAACTCAGGTGGCAATAACAATCTATATGCAACCAGTCTGATGAACTTTATAATCTCATACGGCCTAATGAATCTCGGACTCAATTTGCCTTTACGTCCAATCCGAAGTATTTCTTCCATGGAAACACTTTTAGAAAGACTTTGTCGCCAATCTCAAATTCAATATCTTTTCATTTCAAATCTGCATATGATTTCTAAAGATCGAAAGCTGCTTTTAAACTATCTTGAATCACTTTTACTTTCTATCAAGTCTCTTTTATCAAGTCAACCCCATGTATCTTATTTTCACTGAGCTCTGACCAATACAGTGGTGTTCGACATTTTCTACCATATAAGGCTACGAACAGTGCCATTTTAATGCTCGATTGAAAACTATTATTGTAAGCAAATTCAATTAATAGCAGATACTGTTCCCACGTACTTTCAAACTCTAGAATGTAACATCTCAACATATCCTCGAGAATTTGAATAATTTGCTTGGATTGACCATCCGTCTGCGGGTGAAAAGTAGTACTGAAGTGTAATTTCGTACCTAAAACTTCTTGTAGATTCTTCCAAAATCGCAAAGTGAATCTCGGATCTTTATCTGACACAATAGACAATGGCACCCCATGCAATCTCATGATATTAGAAATGTATAACTCAGCTAATTTATCAAGCGAGTAATCAGATCGTACTGGAATAAAATAAGCTAATTTCATCAATTGGTCAACTACAACCCAAATCGCATCTTTCTTTTTACCCGAAACAAAATTCATCATTATTCTATCTAATTTCCACTCCGGAATCATAATAGGTTGTAACAAACCAAATGGCACCTGATGTTCAGCTTTAACTTGCTGAGAGATCAAACATTTCAAAACAAAGTCGGAGATATTTCTTTTCATTCCAAACCACCAGTAATGTTGTTTCAAATCATTATACATTTTCGTACTACCCGGATGCACAGATAGACGACTGTTGCGAGCTTCATTCAAAATCATCTGAATCAACTCTGAATTTCTCAGAACACAAATCCTACCTTGAAATCTCAAACAACTGTCATTACCAATTCGATATTCAAAATCAAAATTTAATTCACACTTAGCTCATTTTGCTATTATCCCATTATCAACTTTTTGAGCATCAATAATCTGTTGTAAAAACAATGGTCTTGCTTTCAATTCTGCAAAAATTGAACCATTATCAAATAGAACCAAATGAGCATTCATCGCATGCCATGCAAACAATGATTTCAAAATCAAAGCATCAGCAACAACATTTGCATTTCCCGGATGATAATCAATAACAAGCTTATAACCATCTTCTTTTTCGCAGATCCAAATCTTTCTGATTTATTACATATTTCAATTTTTTATGATCAAAATAAACATGACATTTCTCACCAAACAGATAGTGGCGCCAAATCTTCAAAGCAAACACAATAGCCCCAATACCAAATTGTGTGTCAGATAATTCTTTTCGTGCGACTTTAACTATCTCGAAGCTATAACTTTGCCTTCCTGCATCAAGACACATCCCAGACCATTCAATGAATCATCACTATATATTATAAATTCTTTACCTAATTCAGGTTGTACTAACACTGGAGCTTCTGTCAATAGGGCTTTCAACTGATCAAAGTTTTTTTGACACTTTTCAGACCATTCAAATTTCACATCTTTCTGAAGCAATTTCGTCAATAGAGTCACAATCATAGAAAAGCCTTTTACAAACCGTCGGTAATAACCAGCAAGTCCTAGAAAACTGAAGACTTCAAAAACATTTCTCGGAGGCTTCCAATCCAAAATAGCTGAAATTTTGCTCAGATCAACTTGGATACCAAATGCTGACACAACATGTCTCAGAAAACTGACTTCTCATAACTAGAATTCACATTTGCTAAACTTCATATACAATTGCTTATCTCATAAAGTTTGTAGCACTATTCTCAAATGATCGGCATGTTCAGTTTCATCAAGTGAATATATCAATATGTCATCAATGAATACAACAACAAATTGATCTAAATACGGTTTGAAAATTATGTTCATCAAATCCATAAAAATAGCAGGTGCATTCGTTAATCGAAAAGGCATAACTTAAAACTCATAGTGTTCGTACCTCGTTCGGAAAGCAGTTTTCATAATATATGAATCTTTTACTCACAACTGATAGTATCCAGATCTGAGATCTATCTTTGAAAACACGGTAGCTCCTTTCAACTGATCAAATAAATCATCAATTTGGGGCAAAGGATATTTGTTCTTGATAGTCACTTTGTTCAACTGACGATAATCAATGCACATTCTCATCGTGCCATCTTTCTTTTTCACAAATAGAATAGGAGCACCTCAGGGAGAAAAGCTCGGTCTTGCGAATCCTCTATCAGTTAACTCTTGCAACTGGGACTTTAATCCTTTTAACTTAGTCAGAGCCATTATCTAAGGAGCTATCGAAATTGGAGTAGTCCCTGGCACTAATTCAATGTCAAACTCAACTTCTCGAATCAGAGGTAATCCCGGAAGTTCTTCAATAAACACATTAGGGAATTCACAGACAACACACACTGATTCAATTTTCTTTTCTGTCACTTTCAAATCAATCACATAAGCAAAGTAGGCTTCACAACCCTTTCTCACTTATTTCTGAGCTAATATCAAAGAAATCACTGACGGCAAACCATTAGATCATTAGACTCAATCCAAATAATCTCATTATTCTAACATCGCAAATCAACAGTTTTCCATTTGCAGTTTACAATAGCATCGTGCAAAGTTAACCAATCCATACGTAGAATTATATCAAATTCGTCAAATGGTAATAACATCAAATCCGCCAAAAACATGAATCTCGAATCATCAACTAACAATTTTTGCACACTTTGTCAACCAAAACACACCGACCTAAGGGGTTCAACTAATTACAAATTCAGTAGAATCTATAGGAAAAATCTTACTGCTCACTAAGTTCATGCATATATAAGAATGTATTGATCCGAGATCTATCAATGCAATCACAGAAGTATCGTAAAGAGTAAATGTACCCGTTATAACATCGGGGGACGAAGCTTCCTCATGAGCTCGGATGGCGTAGGCTCTGGAAGATACTCTAGCGTCAGATTGAACAGCTGTATCTTTAGTTCCCCTCTGGCTGCCACTCACATTACCCATATTTCTGGGCGGTCTACCTCGAGTTGTATTGCCACTTGGCCTCAGATTTTGCACAATCTCTTGCACTATAGATTCAAGACATTCATGGATAAAGTGATCTAAGGATCCACATCTAAAGTAAGCTCGGTCATTCAAGCTACAACTTTCCGGATGTCTTTTACCACAGTGTCTATACTCGAGTCGATCAGATCGGACATTTCCAACATTTGCAATAGAAGTAGCTGGAGTTCTGAAACTCGAATGCAATCTAGTACGATCTCTACTCAAATGTCCCACATTAGCCTTTGAACGATTATAATCATCTCGAAATTTCTTTAACGTAGACTGAAATGATTTACTTGCAAATCTCTTTCTCTTATCTCTAGCTTCTTAGTCAGCTTTCCTTTTCTCTTTCCAAGCTCTTCAACTTTACACACTCATTCAACATGTACTATAAATTTTTTTATTTCCAGAATCCTGACTAACAACTTGATGTCTTTATTCAAGCCATCTTCAAATCTTTTGCACATTATTGCCTCAGTCGAGACACATTCTCTTGCATACTAGCTCAATCTCACAAATTCTCACTCGTATTCTGTAATAGACATACGACCCTATTTCAGTTCAAGAAACACTTTGCGTTTCTGATCGATGAATCTCTGACTAATGTATTTCTTCCGGAATTCAGCTTGGAAGAAATCTCAGGTGACTTGTTCTCTCGGAACCACAGATATCAGTGTCTTTCACCAATGATAAGTTGTATCTCTCAGAAGCGAATCGACATACTTAAGGCATTCGTCAAGAGTACATGATAATTCATCAAACACTCATATCGTATTCTCTAGTCAGAATTCAGCTTTCTCAGCATCTTCATTAATAGTAGCAAGGAATTTTTTTGCCCATATTTTCTAATTTTATCAACTGGAGGCTTATTTAACTGAATCGGATTAGCTTGTGGCATGATAGAGACTTGTGGAGGATTGAGCGGGGGTGAAGGTTATGGCACAGCCAGATTGCTTCTAATATACTGATTGAACCAATCATTCATCATTTGGTAAAAGGCTTGCTTAGCCTCTCCCTCGTGGCTACTAGTCACAGGTCTAGAATCAAATGGTGTTGTCCCTTGAGCAGGAGCAGGCACATTACTTTCAACATCATCAGCTACGGCTCATTTGGGATCCATTTACTATATAAAAACACATTTTCATTATCAGGAATCATCACACTATCGCAGTTCGTATATATGATATGTATAGCTAGACTCACATACGCTACGTTAGTCCTAGAATCGGCTAAACTGTAACTCTGATACCAACTAAATGTCACACCCCTAACCCGTATATGTCACTGGACTAGGGTTAAGAAGCATTGCCGGACATATTGGAACATTTTGTAGTCATTTCACAAACAACAATCATACAATATGATATCATATTCAAATATCAATAATAAATCCCTTTCTTAGGTCAACGAGCCCTTAAACATGCTTTGGAAAGAGGTCGGGACTAAACTGAGTCGATACAAAATTTTTCAAAACTTAAACATTTTTCTAAATTACAAAGGTCACACGCCCACGTGAACAGGCCATGTGCCTCACACAGCATTAGACATGCCTGTGTGTCTAAGTCGTGACAAAACAGAGCATACATACTGACTTGTCCACACGGCCACATGACACGCCTGTGTGCCAGCCCGTGTGAAAATTAGGGAGGCTACTGACTTAGCCATACAACCAGTCATACCCCCGTGTGTCTAGCCCGTACTCAAAACTAAATTGGCCACATGGCCTAGCATACACCCGTGTGTGTGAGACCGTGTGGTCTGCTCAGGCTCATTTCGAAATGGCCCTCGAGCCATACAACTGAGACACATGCCCGCATCCCTGCCCATGTTCGTAAAAATATGCCGTTTACAAGGCCAACATGCCACCCATTAAGGGTCCTCCCTACAAGCATCAAAACCAAAACATTTTATATCAAATTTTCAACCAATTCATAACCAAAACATACTCCATTCATGCCATATCATAAACAACCAATTTCATGCTTATAATTCATACCAAAAATTATCAAAATCATTTACCAAACTCATTCATTCATACATGTAATTAACTCGTTCCATGATCACATGATTCACATCACATTTATAATCATTTCAACACAAAACTAACTTAGCAAAAAGACCATTTCACTAAGCCATACATATACACCAAATTTACCATTTTTTCATCACATAATATACCAAAATCAAACCATAAGTTCAACCATAATTAAGCCATATCACATGGCCAAATATACACTTCACAAAACATATTCAAATTCCTCTAACCTATACATGCCATATTCTAATAATCACATTTTTTCAAAAGGTACCAAAATAGAGTTCGATAGTGTGATGATGATCCTCAATGATCCTCGAGCTCCTGAAAACTTCGATAATCTATAAAATAGATGAAAACATACACAAAGTAAGCTTTCAAAAGCTTACTCAGCCATATATAAATAAACTTATCACATATCACAATTATAAACTATTTCAATCATATGAATCATGACATAACTCAATGGCAAGTTCATATTTCTCATTTAGCTCTAATGTTCATAACCATTTGCTAGTAAATACTTCACATTTCCGTGTAGCTCACATATCAATGGATCATATTCATACTCACCTTTCATTACCAAATTCCATATACAGTTCATGTGTACCTGAAGCAGATATACATTCATATATTTATCCATTTCACGGAGTGCCCGTTGAACCGTACCAAATCAAATAGGTTATGTGGATAACTCGAGAAGCTTGTACAATTCCAACGTCCCAGACGTGGTCTTACATGTAATCAAATATCAATGCCACTATCCCAGACACGGTCTTACACGAAATTAGATACGATGTCGATGTCCTGGACATGGTCTTACACGTAATTTCAAATCAATGCCAATGTCTCAGATGTGGTCTTACATGAAATCACATATCAGAAATCCTATGTCATGACATATGTATCCTAACTATTCCTATGGTTCGTATGGGCCTTTTCGGATGTCGTCGCATTATCGTCTTGGATTGCTCATGTTCAACTCAAATAGTCATTCATCACAATTCATTAATATATAAGCAATATTAATTCAATTCAAACACATTTATTTGTATATCGACTTACCTCGCACGGATTCGAACGGATGGAATCGACTACTCGACGACTTTCTACTTTCCTCGATCTAATTCCTTTTTCTTTGGTTCTTGATCTATATAAATTCAAATTAGACTTATTCAATCTCACATTCATTCAAATCACTCCATATACACATATTTAGGGCATTTCACAAATTATATATACACATATTTAGGGCATTTCACAAATTATCTCTCATATTTTCACATTTTAACACTTTAGTCCCTAATTCATAAAATCACAAAATACACAAAATTTCATTTTACACATGTTAGGCCGAATATTCATGTAATCCATATAAGTCTATATCTTTCATTTATTTCACATTTTAGCCCTTCAATTTCTCATTTTCACAATTTAGCCCAAAATACTAAAATTCATCAAAAATCCCAATACAAAACATAATAATTAACACATATCTTTCATTTTCTATCACTAAACTTCATAAAACTCACATTATCAACAATAGCACATCTTAAAATCATAATCAAATTCATAAATTGAGGCATGGGCTTGATAGAATACAGAGCAACAATAAAAAAAAACATAGAAATCATCAAAAACTAAGCAAAACACATACCTTAATCACAAATTCTCTTAGCCGAACCCTAAAACTCTTTTTCTTTTCTTTTCTTCTTCAATTTTTGGCAACACTAAGATGATAATGGCCTTATTTTCATATTTGTTTTATTATAATTCATTTAATACATCAATTTCTATTTTGCCCATTATAATAAACATTTAAAACTTGAACATATAAGGTCATTAATGTCCACTCATAAGTTCAATGGTTTATTAACCACATAATGACCTCTTATTTAAAGAGACATATCAATTAAGCACTTTAACAATTAACAAGCCAGTTTTACATTTTATGTAATTAGGTTCCTTTATCACATTAAACACACAAACGATCTAATTTTCACACGAAACTTTCACAGATATCAATTCACATATTACAAGCACAGAAAATAATATTAAAATATTTTTTGACTAGGATTTGTGGTCCCGAAACCACTATTCTGACCAAGGTCTAAACTGGGCTGTTACATCCTCAGCTCATGTAACTCTCTGTTTATAACACCGTGCACAATTTGGGGTCACACGACCAAGTCACATGCCCGTGTCCTGGGGCCATGTCCTTCACACGACTCAGACACATGGTCGTGTCTCTGCCCGTGTGTTTACTACAGGGCATTCTATTTTACCTAATTAGGGTGCAGGGGACACACGAACGGATCACACGCCTATGGAGGCTAACTATGTGTCTCACAGGGCCTAGACACATGCCCATGTGTCTACCCGTGTGGACAACTTTGAGGCTATTTTCCAAGCCAATTAGCACTCTTATTTGCAAAAACACATACATCACTTTAAAGGCACTTAGCATGGAATAAGTGAGCACTTAAACATACACAAATAAGACATGATCATGCTCATTTCATCTCACTATTACATGCATAAAACTTCATACTTTGCCAAGCCAAATTTATAAAGTTTGCATGCAATAAGAGTTGAAGTTTACTTCCATTTAACATACTCATGTCATGGTTATTATCATGCCACTCACTCACAATTCCATCATCAAACATCCATAGTCACATCCACAATTCATCCATGCCAAACAATTTTAACCACATCATGTATGACCTTGGCACATGCATGCATATATGAATAGGTTTACAACTAAATAATCAATATGAGCCATATCTCATGGCCTTATACAAATTGGACCATAAACCATTCTAGGCCAACACATTGACCACATTAACAATAACATAATTAATCAAAAGACAAATACCCTATACCTGCCATAAACTTTAAATACTTATGTTCACTTATACCTAAATGATAGCTTGATAGTGTGATGGCATCTCCGACAATCTCCAACCCGAGCTAGCTAAATTAACCTATAAAAGATGGGAAAGAATAGGGGAGTAAGCTTAAGGCTTAGTAAGTTCATATGCAAATAATAAGAAACTTATGCTAGTCATATACTATGCTTGACAATATAAGCACAAGTTAATATAAAATAACTATAAATCTCAAGTTTGTAATATAACCTATTCACATGTTTACTCTCTTTTGATTTATCAAAATAATTTAACATTACACGACTTTCAGCCTAGCAGCAATAATTTCTCCATTGTAGTATATTTCATAATTATCAAATCATTTTAAACATCTTAGTAAAAGTACACGTTACTTATGTATATTCATGTTTTCATGCATATCGCTCAGCATATTTCAAATTGTAATAACTCTTTCTTTCCATACTTTCCTAACCATTTTAATAGTCAGTTAGGCCAATATTTCCTTTCACTCATAACGTGTAAATAACAATTCAAATGAACAGTATTTACTATCTCACCAATCAATTGGGCCTTCAAGGCCAAACATATAGTCATCAACCATGTTTCCATGCATTTATACATCATAACCATAAATCAAAAATCGTAGGACTATCTTAAAGTCACTTTCATAGTGATCATAACTCACAATAACATGAACTCAATACTTAAAGTTTTTACGTACATACCTGTACCATCCCGTAACATAACTTACTTTCTCATCTTTGACATACCCGTTAAACACTTGGAATACTAAATGGATACATGAAAAGTCTTTGCACATAAGTGCCACATATATAGCTAAGGCTACCTCATATCTCATATCACATAAATGCTCGCTCTCGAGCAAATCTCAAGGCTGCTCACACAAGCTGACAGTCAAGACATAACTACGCAGTGCTGCTCACACAAGTTGTCAGGTATCCGCAACACATGCCGGACTACCCAGCCACTGGTAGACATACAAGACCAGCAAACGGATCACATAATCACACATATATCACAATATCCTTAGTGACATGTTACTCGTATCCTATTCTATTCCTAAGGGTCAAACGGGATTTGTCTCACTTATCCGAATTTTGTCAAATACAACCATAGAATCAATCATTTATTTCATACATTATCAAAGCAATTAGAATATTTAAAACACAAACATAGCGTATCATTATTTACTTATGAACTTACCTCGACACCAAAATGGCAAAGAGGGACCTAATCGTTAATTACTCATTTTCCCTCATTCTAGGCCCGAATCTCATTTTCTTTGATTTATAACATCACTTTTATCCTACTAATGTGACCCAAAAATCATACTATGGAAAAATTATGTTTTTTGACCCTAAATTTTCTCATAATTACACTTTTGCCTCTAGGCTCGTAAAATGAAATTTATTCAATTTCTTTAACATACAAGCATAGCTGAATAATTTTCATAACTATTGCAACCCACAATTTCCATTAAAACACACTTTTACTACATATTTTATAACTTTTACAATTTAGTCCTTTTTGACGTTTTCATTGAAAATCACTTAGTAAAAGTCGATTCTCTAACCATAAACATGCATAATCTACCATTAGACATCAAAATACACATATTTCTAACATGGTTCAAAACCTAGACCTTCATCATATCTCATATTAATGGTAGAAATAGCTAGATCATGTTACAAGGATTTTAAAAACGTGAAAATCATTAAAAATCGGGCTAGGACAAACTTACAATTGAGCTTGAAAGCTTGAAAAACCCTAGTCATGACTTCCTCTTACAAATTTTGGCCAAGGAGGAAGATGGACAAATTTTTGTGCTTTTATTTTTGTTTTTAATTCATTTTAATAACTAAATGACCAAAATGCCCTAAATGAAAAACTTTGGAAACATGCCTAACCATGTCCATTTTTTGTCCAAAAAATTAACCAATGGTCTAATTACCATTTAAGGACCTCCAATTTAAAATTTCATAACAATTGGACACCTCTAGGATGTAGAACTTAACTTTTGCACTTTTTATGATTTAATCCTTTTGACTAAATTGAGTGCCCAAACATCAAAATTTTCAAACGAATTTTTCACGAAATCATTTCGTGAAATTGTAGACCATAAAAATATAATAAAAATGAATTTTCTTATGTCAAATTTATGGTCTCGAAACCACTGTTATGACTTGACCCTAAATCAGGATGTTACATTAACCCACCCGCTCGTGTGTCAGGTCGTGTGTTAGGTCGTATAACTCACTGGATTGCATACAAAGGACCATCAGGTGGCACACGGTAGTGTGCCTCACAGGGCCAAGTCACACGCCCGTGTTTCAGGCCATGTGAGCCCAACTTTACATATTTCTTGCTCAATTTCACACCTTTATGGCATAGGTACCTACACATTTTCAATTACACATATGGGAAATGCAATTCAAATTCAAACACACTTTAACATAATCACATATTCACTCTATGCATCAAGCATTTATCAACCTTGACACCTCAATGTATTTCATCACAATTCATTCCCAAATTGTAGCTACAGCACATCTAACATTATAAGCATACATCTATTTCATTATAGACTCAAGTTGATTTTGTAACACCCCTAACCTATATCCATCGTCGGAACAGGGTTTCAAATCATTACCAAAACTTTCAAAACATTTTACAAATAATTTATGTAAATTACTTTTCATTAACCCAGATCATTTTAAACGTCCCTTAATTGGACCCTCGAGGCCCAATACGAGCATTTGAATTGAATCAGGACTTAATCGGGAACTCTGAGAATTTTTCATGACATTTCAAAAATTTTTCGAGGTGCAGGGTTCACACATCCGTGTGGTCTAAGTGACATGCCTGTGTGACCCTGGAACACACCCATGCTGCAAGCCATGTTTGACCCCATGTAACTCCCTGACTTGTTCACATGGCCATGCCAGACTCCCATGTGTTAGGCCGTGTCATCAATTAATTCATTTCGAAATTAGGTGCAGGTTTCACATAGCCAAGACACATGCCCGTGCTCTAGGCCATGTAGAACACATAACTGAGACACACGACCGTATCTCTGCCCGTGTGCTCAATTCTAAGCATTTTGTTCCTCAAAACTAAGGTGCAAGGGACACACGGCCTAACTATACGCCCATGTACTCAGCTGTGTGTCACACACGGCCTAGACACACGCCCGTGTGTCTATCGGTGTAGACAAAATAAAGTCATTTCCTAGCCTCATTTGTCACTCAAATTCACCATTTTCCTACACCAAAACATACCAAGTGCAATCCAACCATTCCAAGCATTCAAATCAAGCAAATTCCATCATTCAACATGGCATATCATTCCATGCATACATGTGTCTAATCTTACCTTAATTAAGTCTTCAAGTTAGACATAATTTGATCAATTACTTAACCTATATGTGGCTACCATAGTTTGACATTACAAGTATATCAAAATAAACCGTTACTAGCCATTCCAATGGCTAGATTACAAGCATCATTTACATTTACATGCCAATATCGCCAACATATCCTATACATGCCATTACAACCATAATTGATTTACCAAATTGTACCTACATGGGTCGATGGATAGTGTGAGTGATCTATGCCAAGCTTCCAATCCACGAGCTTTTGATTCACTATAAAACAGGGAAATAAAACTAAGTAAGCATATAATGCTTAGTAAGTTCATATAACATGGTACTTAACTTACCATTCATTCTATTTTGAGGTAATTATGTAAGGCATTTTCAATCAATTTGACCTCAAGCCCTATACACATCCTCATTGCCATTGTTAGTTATATATTCCATAATAACATCAAAACATATATGGGCTCAACAACAATCAAGTTTTCAAGCACATATGCTTTCCACAACATGCATTCATGCAACATGCATAATTCATCTCATTATTACCAGTATTATTTCTTAATAACTCATTTCGAGTTTAGGTCTTTTCATATTAGAACTTTACTCACATTACTCGGAATATCAAGGTCACGATTAGTACATTCAGGGTGTACAAGTCTAGAATCAAGGATGTACATACTCATCAAATAAATTCCGTGTACAATATCATCATTTCATATTTCCATAAATCAATTATCACGTATCGTCATTTTCATGTATTTTAGGCCGATATGTGTAATAACTCATTTCTTATTCATATCTTTTCATGTCAAGAACTTTTACTCGTAGAATTTATCTTAAATATTGATGGATATTATGAAACCCCTGACCCGGGGTTGACGCCAACACCAGGTACAAGGCATTACTAGTCACAAATCACATATATATGTACAAGTCAGATTATACTAGCACGTTAAAACTTAAAACTTTTTCAAACTTTGTCTAAAACTTCTTATCTTGGGCCTAGAAGGCCTAAAACACCTCTTGGAAGCTACTTGGGACTCACTTTGGTCCTTTAACCAACACTAGGAAAATGACCTTTGAAACAGGGCACACGCTCGTGTCGATGGGCAACACGCCCGTGTGGAACTTGAACATGGTCGTGCTGATGGCCCGTGTGACACGCACGGCCTAAGCACCTAGGGACACTCTCGTGTCCTAGACCTGTGTAGATTTATTTTTCAATTCGAACCTACAGGTGTTTTCACACGGCTTGACACAAGCCCGTGTCCATGGCTCGTATCCCTCACACGGTCTTGACATGCCCATGTCTCAGCCCGTGTTCAAAAAACTTGACATTCTATTTTTGACATCGGCAATCCTTAAGGGTCACACGGACATGCCAAGGCACACGCCTGTGTGCTAGGCCGTGCCCTTCACACAACTGAGACGCACGGCCGTTTCTCTACCCGTGTGTCTACTACTATGCATACTAACTTGCAATTTTTATGTGCAGGAGACACACGGCTGGACAACAGGCCTATGGGGCTGACACACGGCCTAGACACACGCCCATGTGTCTACCCGTATAGACAATATGAGGCTATCTATCAAGCCTTTTGCCACCTGAAACACAATCCAATGCCAACAAACATATCAAAATCTAACTTAATATGATTTCTCAACCGAACAACCATAGTTAAGGCTTATATACATTTCACGTACTCAAACTTTCCAACAATTTCACATTCATGAAAAACAAACAATTTCACATTCATGAAAAACAATCTTGCATTCATATAACAACTTTCAATATTAGCCATTTTTCATGGCCTTATACAAAATCAATCAAATACTAAGGTAAGCAATCACATTTGGCCAATTAACAATAGCACAAAACTCAAAAGTCTAAGTTCCTATACATGCCATATTCAAGATGATAAATCTAATTATACATAGTGCTTCAGCTGATAGTGTGATCAATACCTCCGACGTCTGTTGATCATCGAGTTAGTTAGGCAGCACTATAAGAAAATGGAAAAGAGAGGGAGTAAGCATAAAGCTTAGTAAGTTGCATGCAAATAAATATAGTAGCAACTTTACCATTCATCATCATGCTTATAGTACAAAAGTGGGCATAAGCCCAACTTACTCGTCACTAACCAATACAATTCACATAGCATATATATATTGAGCTCACGTCTCATATATTTCAAATAGGTACCTGTATCACTCACAACATGGTTATACTTTCCTCGTTTAACATATAAATATAACTCTCACCGTTGAACCATTTGGAAAGCTATCGGATATTTGCTAAGCCTCAAACATAGGGTATAATGCTAATGCCATGTCCCCGACATGGTCTTACACTGGCTCATCCATCAAGTCGATGCCATGTCCCAGGCATGGTTTTACACTGACTATCAAAATCAAGGCTGACGCCATGTCCCAAACATGGTCTTACACTAGCTCTCACATATCTGTGCCGATGCCATGTCCCAAACATGGTCTAACACTGACACATCTCGTAGAAGATGCATGTCCGAGACATGTCTTACACTAGCTTACATCTCGAAGCTGATGCATTGACATGTCTTATACTAGCTCTCCTCTCAATGACGATGCCATGTCCCAGACATGGTCTTACACTAGCACTCATAATGTGGCCGATGCATGTTCGAGAGATGTCTTACACTAGCACACAAATATCCCGAATGTCATGGCATGAATATCCAATTTATTTCATAAGGTTCAAATGGGAGTTCTACTATCTCAATATTCATCATACATAATTTTTTCCACAAACAAGGAATTTATACTATATCAATTCAAACATATATTAGTTGTATTATTTACATACAACTTACCTCGAATTACAAAATGTAGACGACTAGTTCGACTTAGTCCACTTGCTTTGTTTTCCCCCAATCTAAGCCTAGATTTTGTAATTCTTGATCTATAATGATGAAAATTCACACATTTAATCATTTTATTAATCTAGGTACTCGAAAATTTAAAAATTGGGCAAAATGACCATTTTGCCCCTAGATTTTTGCAAAATGACCATTTTACCCTTTGGTCCAAAAATCGATTTTTATCGAACTTCTTCATATCTTAAGCCCAACCGAACCCTTTTTACTCTTATAGCAACCCAAAATTTCCATCATTTCTCACATTTATCATTTAATTTTTAACTTATGCAAAATGGTCCCTAGTTAGGGTTTCTATGAAAACTACTTCACAAAAGTTGTTTATTACACCACCATAACTCATTTTCTTCCATAAAATTTTAGAAAACAACATGAACACACTCATGTTAAAACCCTATACTTTCAACCATTTTGCACAATAGTCCCCTCATTTGGAAGGTCATGCTACAAAGGTTCCAAAAATACAAAAATTATCAAGAAAAGTCATCAAAACCACTTACTTGTACCATGTACATTTTCTTGGAGGAAAATTGGTGGAGAAGGAGCAAAACAAAAAGATGATAGCCTTTTTCTTAGGTTTTATTTTAATCAATTTAGGCCAACTAACTTTGACTTTCTTATCCCTTTTGTCCCAATGGCCGACCACCATTATTTTAAGGTCTATTTTCCCTTTAAAGACCCCAAATTTTGGTTATCTAGCTATTTGACACCCTTCGCTATCAAAATAGGACTTTTGCACTTTATGCGATTTAGTCATTTTTCACAATTAAACATGAAATCGCTAAAATTAATTTACCAAAAATTTCATACTCTCATATAATCATGCCACAACACAAAATAAAATTAATAATAGTTTCTCCACCCTCGGATCAGTGGTCCCAAAACCACTGTTCCGACAGGGCCCAAAATCGGGCCGTTACAATTCTCCTCCCTTAGGAATTTTTGTCCCCGAAAATCTTACCGATGAATAGATTCGGGTATTGATCTCTCATGGTCTCCTCAGGTTCCTATGTGGCTTCTTCGACACCATGTCGATGCCACAAAAATTTCACAAGTGCTATACTTTTATTCCTCAATTGTTTGAGCTCCCGAGCCAAAATCTTTTTTGGCTCTTTCCTATAAGTCATGTTTGAGCTAATCTCAACCTCTGTTAGCGCGATCACATGTGAAGGATCTGCTCTATATCGACGTAACATGGACACATGAAACACGTCATGACTCATTTCCAACTCTAACGGTAAAGCCAATCTGTAGGTAACAGCCCTACTCTCTCTGTAATCTTATAAGGTCCAATAAACCTTGGACTTAATTTACCTTTCCTTCTGAATCGGAGAACCTTCTTCCACGGGGATACTTTCAAAAATACTTTATCCCTGACTTGAAAATTGATCTATTTCCATTTCAAATCCATGTAGGATTTCTGTCTATCCGAAGTGGCCTTCAAACAGTCGTGAATCACTTTAATTTTCTCATTGGTCTCTTTAACTAAGTCAACCCCGTGTATCTAATTCTCTCTCAGCTTGGTCCAATACAAGGGTGTTCGACACTAACACCCATACAAAGCCTCATAAAGCGCCATTTTCATACTTGACTGATAACTGTTGTTGTAGGCAAATTCGAGTAGCGGTAAATACTTTTCCCAATTGCCTTGAAACTCAAGAACACAACACCACAACATATCTTCTAAGATCTGAATTACTCTCTCTGACTGTCCATCAGTTTGCAGGTGGAAAGCTGTGCTAAACTTCAGTTTCGTTCCCAATACCTCTTGCAACTTTTTCCAAAATAGCGAGGTAAACCTTGGATCTCTATCTAAAATAATCAACAAAGGCACTCCATGAAGTCTCACGATCTCAAAAACATATAGATCGGCCAATTTCTCAAGGGAATAGTCAGTACACACTAGTATAAAATGAGCTAACTTAGTAAGTCTATCAGCAACTACCCAAACTGAATCCTTTCTCCTTGTGTGAAAGGCAACCCTGACACAAAATCCATGGTTACTCGGTCCCACTTCCACTCAGGAACCATCACAAGTTGAAGTAAACCTGAGGGTACTTGGTGATCTGCCTTCACTTGTTAACAAACTAAACACTTAAAAACAAACTCAGAAATGTCTCTTTTCATCCCCGACCACTAGTACATTTTCTTTAGGTCATTATACATTTTTACATTACCCAGATGGATAGACAAGCAATCACTATGTGCCTCTCGCAATATCCTCTGAATAAGCTTATTATCCTTAGGTACACAAACTCTGTATCGGTACATCATACAACCGTCGGTACCAATACTAAACTCTGATTCGTTTCCCATATCACATTAAGCCATTTTAGCTTGCAAGTCCCTATCACCTTTCTGAGCCTCATAAATCTCTTGAAGGAACGTAGTTCTAGCTCTTATCTCGGCTAGAATCAAACCATCATTAGTCACGATCAACTGAGCAGTCATAGCCTTTAAGGTGAACAATGATTTTCCACTCAGAGCATCGACGACTACATTTGCCTTCCCCAGGTGGTAGTCAATCACTAACTCGGAATCCTTTATCAACTCTAACCACCTTCGTTGCTGTAGATTCAAATCCTTCTGAGTCATTAAATACTTGAGACTTTTATGGTTGGTAAACATTCAACATCTCTCACTATACAAATGGTGTCTCTAAATTTTTAATGCGAACATGATGGCTGCTAGCTCTAAATCGTAGGTCGGGTAATTCTTCTCGTGTGGCTTTAGCTGTCTCAAGGCATAAGCTATTACCTTGCCTTCTTGCACCACTATACACCATTCAAGGATGCATCACTATACACCACAATCTCTTTTCCCGGTTTCGGTTGCACTAAAATTGGGGCTTCGATCAACAAAGCCTTTAGTTTCTCGAAACTCTATTGGCAATTCTCTAACCATTCGAACTTGACATCCTTTTGTAACAACCTTGTCTTCAGAGTGGCTATCATAAAGAATCCATTCACAAATCTTCTGTAATATCCCGCCAAACCCAGAAAGCTTCGAACCTCTGTCACATTCCTCGGCAGTTTCCACTCAATAATAGTCAAGATCTTACTTGGGTCAACTCTAATGCCATCACCCGACACAATGTGTCCCAGGAATCTGACCTCTCGTAGCCAAAATTCACTCTTACTGAACTTGGCATACAACTGCTTATCTTTGAAGGTTTGTAGAACCGCTCTCAAATGCTCCGCGTGCTCGCTCTCATCACGTGAATAAATCAATATGTCGTCCATAAAAATGACGACGAACTTATCTAAATATGGTCAGAAAATGAAGTTCATTAAGTCCATAAATACCGCAGGAGCATTCGTTAGACCAAAGGGCATGACGAGGAGCTCAAAATGGCCATACCTCGTTTGAAAAGCAGTTTTCGGTACATCTTGCTCCTTAACACTTAACTGTAGTAGCCAGACCTTAAGTCGATCTTAGGAAACACAGTGGCTCCCTTCAACTGATTGAACAAATCATCGATCCTTGGCAAGGGATACTTGTTTTTCGCAGTCGCTTTGTTGAGCTATCGGTAGTCTATGTACAATCTCATGGATTTGTCCTTCTTCTTCACAAAAAGTACCAGACCACTCCACAATGAATAGCTCAGCCTCGCAAAACCTTTAACCGTTAGCTCTTGTAATTGAGTTTTCAACTCCTTCAACTTCATTGGAGACATCCTATATAGAGCAATCGAGATAGGTACCATATCGAGGACTAACTCGATACCAAACTCAACTTCTTAGATTGGAGGAAATCCAGGAAACTCTTCTGAAAATACATCCAGGTACTCGCATACCACAGGCACTGCCTCAATTTTCACTTTAAACTCTTTGGTTTTCAACAAAAATGCTAGGTAGGACTCATACCGTTTTCTCAAATATTTCTCGGCGATCAAAGATGAGATCAGTACTAATGAGTTATCCGGTTCACCTGATTCAACCTGAATAATATCTCCATTCTCACATTTCACTTCAATGAACTTGCTACCACAATTCACTATCACATTATGAGTAGTAAACCAATCCATGCCAAGAATTAGATCAAATTCATCAAACGGTAGTAGCATGAGGTTAGCCGGAAAACAATGACCTTTAATCATTAAAGGACAATCTCTACACACTTTATCAACTATCACATGCCTGCCTAACGGGTTTGACACTTTTAACACAAATTCGGTAGACTCAACAGATATATTTGCACTGGGTATTAATTTCATGCAAACATAAGAATGGGTAGACCTCAAATCAATTAAAGCCACAACAGAAATATCGTAAAAAGAAAAAGTACCCGTAATCACATCTGGTCAAGATGCCTCTTTACGAGCGCGAATGGCATAAGTTCTTGCAGGCGCTTGGCCCTCGGACCTCACAGTTGAATCTCTAGGAGCACCTCTACAGCTAGCCCCACTACTCGGGTTCTTCTGTGGTCTACCCCTCGAAGGAGCACTATTCTGCCTCATATCTTGATTTTTCTCTTTTTCATCTAATTCCAGAAAGTTCCGGATGAAGTGGTCTAACTATCCACATTTGAAGCAACCTCTCTCATTCCCTTGGCACTCGTTCAAATGATGCCTACCACATTGTGAACACTCTGGCCTATTTGCCTGAGCACTACTAACACTAGCGATACAAGTAGTTTGAGCTTTAGACGTCGTGTGCTGCTTGTTCTTGCTCTTGCTCGAGAACCTACTGACGCATTTGATTAGGTAGGAAACTCTCTCAATCTCTTAGTTGGGGTCTGCTATGATTTCCCCATCTATCTTTTCCTTAAGTCTCGGGACTCGATGTCAGCTTTACTCTTTTCTTTGGCCAATTCCTTGGCCTTACATGCTCTCTGCACGAGCACCACAAATTCCCTCAATTCTAAGATGACAACTAATAAATGAATATCTTTGTTCAAACCTCTTGCACATGATAGCTTCTGTAGATACACACTCCCGTGCATATTTGCTGAGTCTCACAAACTCACGTTCGTACTCCATCACTGTTTTATGGCCTTGCTTCAGCTCTAAAATTTTTTTCCTTTTCTGGTCTATAAACCTGTGGATAATGTACTTCTTCCGAAACTCTTCCTGGAAGAATTCCCAAGTTATCCTCTCTCTCGGTACAACGGACACAAGAGTATTCCACCATTGGCAGGCTGAGTCTCATAGGAGTGACACTGCGCACTTCACGCACTCCTCAAGCGTGCACGTTAGTGCATCAAATTCACAAATGGTATTTTCCAACCAGAACACTGCTCTGTATGGGTCATCATCAATATTAGCCCGAAATTCCTCAGCTCCTTGCTTTTGTACTTTATCTACAGAGGGTTTATCTCTCCTAACCAAATCTACTCCTTGCGAAGCTACAAGAGCATACTGAGGAATCAAAAGAGGTAGTAGAGGTGGAGTGTTCAGATTCCCTCGAACAAACTCCGTGTACCAAGCGTCCATCATGTAGAGGTAACCTTCTCTAGCCCCTCCACCCTGACTAAGTGTCATGGGCCCACTATCTACCGGCACAGTCCCTTCAGCGAGAGCGGGCACATTACTATCTACATCATCTGTCGTAGCTACGTGAGGATCTGTTAATTATATAAATAAAAACACAATTTATCTCGTCAGGAGTTGTCACCCTATCAGTATACAATTATGGCATGTATAATTAGACTCGCACTCACACTAGGTTAGTCCTAAAACTGATTAAACCATAGCTCTGATACCACTAAATGTAACACCCCTAACCCGGGGTTGATGCCAACACCAAGTACGAGGCATTACTATTCATAAACCACATATATACGTACAAGTCGAATTACACTAGCCCGTTAAAACTTAAACCTTTTTTAAACTTTGACTAAAACTTCTTATCTTGGGCCAACAAGGCCCAAAACATCTCTTGGAAGCTACTCGTGTAACACCCCTCACCTGTATCCAACGTCGAGACAGGGTTCGAGGCGTTACCCGACTTAAACATTCATAACATGCAAAATCAGGCTACAAAATTTCACCAAAAATTAAAACATCTCGAACACATGCATATCGTCCCTTATATAGGTCTTCGAAACCTATAACATACATTGGGGGTGGTTCGGGACTAAACCAAGAATTTGAAAATCTTTGGGCAACTTAACTAATTTTCTTGCATCGGAGAGTCACATACCCGTGTGGATTGGGCCGTGTGGTCAATTTCAAGGCTATTTTCCAAGCCAATTGTCACCCTTAATTACCTACATACACTTATACATTTTCATATCAATTTCCATGGCATATTTGCGTAATGACCCGAATTTTTCAGTTATCGAAAAAGTACATTTTTGGGTCTTTATTTCTGAAAAGTAGATTCAGTAAATATTTATTTAAAAATATTTACAAAGTTAAGTGAATAGATAATTAAAGCTTAATTAAGAGAATTTAGCTTAATTAAGAATAATTAATTATAAGGATTAAATTAAATAAAGAATAAAAGTTTAATTATAGAATAAAGAAAAGTGAAGGGACTAAATAGGCAAATAAGCCAAAAAGGGTGACAAATGTATGGTTAAAATAAGTTAAATGTGTACAAATATAAATGGTACACGTGTATTATACTTGTGTAATTACTTATTATATAAGTAAAATAATAATAATTAAAGTATATTATATTAATATTATTTTATACTAATTAAATAAATAAATAAAAGCTATGACAAGTGTAAGGTGATAAATAAATACATGTGTATTAATAAATATACACACGTATAAATAATAAATATTATAATAGTTTAATAATAAAAACAAAGAAATAAATAAAAAAGAAAGAAAGGGAGAAAAGGAAAATCAAGGTTTTGAAGCTTTAAACTTTAATAGGTAAGTCAATCAAAGCGCTTTTTACTTAATTTTGATGTTTTAAAAGCCTTGGAACAAGGTTTTGATGATATTAAGTTAAGATTTTGAAAGTTATTAGATTTCTAGATATTGTTTATGTTAAATAAAATGATGAATTAAGAGCTAAATTGATAGAAATTCAAGTTAGAAATGAAATAAGGATTGAATTGTAAAATAATTCATAAGTTTTATGTTGTAGGGTTTAATTTGAGGAAATTTTGAAATTAATGAGATAAGCTAAAATTTTAATAGTTAAATTTGAGTTTGGATGGAATTTGAATAGAAATGGAGAATGAATTAAGTTAGTAAAGTGAATAAATTAGTTAGGACCTAATTGGAAATAAGGTGTAAATTGAATAGAAATTCAATTAATTATTATAATGAGTGCTTAAAGTTAATGGTATAATTATTTTAATTTCCATAGCTAATGTTGTCTCGGGAAATCTCGGCTAAGCAAAGACAAGACAAAGACAACGGGGGTTAGCTTGGAAACTATGGTTTGTATTTCTATAAACTGAACTTAATAGTTAATTGTTATGTTAATATTTGAATTGCTTGAGAACGAAAATGCTAAGGTAAGAATTATAATGTTTTATAATTTATTGAATTTGAATATTGATTGTTGTATCATGATTGATATGTGACAAGTAATTAAAGTATGAAATATTTGAATGTGTGATTATTGGAAAATGAATTAAAAGGTATGTTGTATTAAAATTGAGTTACATTTGAATTGATAAAGAAAAGTATTGAAATGAAGTGAAAGTAAATTAAGAATGGAAAGTAGAAATTGAAAGTTGACTGAATACCCTATTAACATTGTCGGGCTAGTTGGATATAGTTGGCATGCCTTAGGATTGGAACTGTTCAAGGATATTCCGACTGTGTGTCGATGAGACACTATCTGTGTCAATCACTGTGATTTTTTCGGATTCGTTCTGAAGAGGTACACTGTACTTGGATCATTCTTATCTTTTTGATTTGTTCGATGAGGTACTTTGTGTACCGCCATCTTTATTCTTATTGTTACCCTTACGGTGTATTCGACTTGGTAGATGAAACACATGTACTATCCTCGTGTGTGAGTTGGATCCGTGTATCTGTCCAAGTCCGAGTCATGTTAATAGGGGTAATGAAAAGTATTGAAGATTGTCTGCTACTGAATAATTGACTGTTACAGAATAAACAACTGATACTGAATAAATAAATATTACAGATTAACCGATTATTACTGTTGACTGACTGGTACTGAACGATAAAGATCAATTGGTTGTTACCAAAGACTATTGACTGTTATTGAAATGAGATAGTACAGAATATTGAATGAAAGGTGAATAATATTATTACTCAAATGTTACTGAATAATGGACTACTACTGAATGTCTGAATGATACTGAACACAGGTTATTACTGAATAAATATGAAAAATCGACGGATAATGAATAAACATTGAAACTGTATACATTTCATCAACAGTGATTAACAAGATCTTAGCATTGTATATCAAAAACAAATGATTGAACTATTAGGAGTAATAGATTGATTTCTCAAAGTTCATTGATATATGATTTATTATTGACATAAGTATCGGTTTATAGAAATACCACTGAGTTTATACTCAGCGTACGGTTTATTTTCGTGCGCAGGTTAGGTTAAAGACAGATCGTCGAATCAGCATCATAAGCCGATCCCGAACTCAAAAAGGTAAAGCATGTTAATTATCGGTAATGGCATGTACCTTGGATGTTTTAAGTGTGTTATATTGGATTGTGATTGTAATAGTGAAATAAGTAAATTGATAATTGATAATGATACATGATAAGTGTTTAAAGTTAAGTATTAGATAATATATAAAATGCGTTTGGATTGGTTTAATATTGGTATTTGTATTGGTTATGGATTGAAATTTACATGATTGGTAAATTTTAAAAATACAAGGTTCATTTTGAGTTCACATAGTTTGTCACACGGGCGTGTGCTATGGTTGCCACGGCCGTGTCTTAAAGTCAGTTTAGTACACGGGCAGGCCACGCGGACATGTGTCATGGTCGTGTTTAAAAGTCAGTGTTGCACATGAGTTGAGGACACGAGTGTGTCCCATGCCGCACGAGCATGTTAACTTAGCCACACAGGCGCGTGGTACTTTTTAAAGGATGGAAAATTTAAAATTTCACGAAAAATTTACTAAGCTTTAGGATCGAATCCTGGTTTGTTTTAATTACACTTGTAAAGTACTGTGAAACCAATAAAATTATATTTAGATGGATATATTGCATTTATACTTGTTTATGTACAAATGTACTGTAATGACTGGTAATACTCTGCAATCCTGTTCCAGTAACGGGACGGGGTTAAGGGTGTTACATTTAGTGGTATCAGAGCTAATTGGGTTTGGCCGATTCTAGGATTAAGTTGAGTACAGAAATGAGTCTAGTGATACATGCCATAATTAAGTCGAAATTGAGTCCGGATCGAATGCTGATATATTTGTTTGATATTGTTTTATAGTTGAAAATGTTAAATGAATATATTGATGGTATTGATTATGAAATGTATACTGGAGACGAATAGTCTCGTGAATTAAATGGAAATTGAATCGGTAATGTTAAGTATTAACTCAATGAATAATATATTACTGAATGTTGACCGATGAAATGATAAAAAAAGAGATGATACAAAATTATTTAGAATTGTAACTGATGCTCTTTAGTGAGTAGAAAGAAACTGTATCTGCTACGACATCTACCCCTCCTGTTTCTTAGTCGGTTCTCGAAATGCTTCAAGGAACAGAGTCTGTTTGAACAAGTAAGTTACCTATTGTTAATACTCCATAAATATAGTGTGGAAGAATTAATAATTTTAGCATGAAATGATCTTGAAAGAACTGAAATCTGGTTAGAGAATATTATCAGGATTGTCAATGAATTGTTCTGTTCTCTGATTAGATGTTAGAAAGGAATGATATTTCTTTAAAAGATTCAACTTGTTAGTGGTGGAAAATATTGATTTATGTTGTAAGTAAGAAAGGGTTATTTGGAAATTTTTTGAAATGGGTTCTGAAAGAAATATATAACAGTCAGAGATTTCTTGATCAGAGATGTAAAGAATTCTTGAAGCTTAAACAGAGTTATATGATGTAACTGAATCCGAAGGGAAAATTGTTTGATAGAATAAATATATTAGATGATGTATTTTGACAGAGACTATATGGTACAAATTGTTTGAAGACGGTTTAAATGAGGACATAAAGCCAAAGAATGAAGAATAGAGAGTGGGATATGGTTCTTTTGATTATTATCCTAGTTATTACTTGAAGAAAGTTGAAAAAGATATTATTTAGATTTCAAGACTAAGTAACACAGTTGCTAGAGGTAGATTACTCTGTAACTCCGAAAATACGAGTGATAGTCGAAGCATGACAAAGGACATCATTGAAAAATTTATAGAATGAACATCAGCCAGGGCATATGTTAATTGTATATAAGAAAATTTATCTCTACTGGATGTTATTACAGGTACTTTCTTCTTTATCGACACTGATATGATTATTTTAAATTGATCTTGGTTTGACTATTCCTATGATTACATGAGTTCAATATCTATTAAAGATTTGCCTGTTGAGTTTGCTGAAATTTTTGGGTTGAAGCACTAAATTTTTCGGATCAGTATTTATGGGCTAATAAGATCTGTAGGAACTGTTTGATAATGATACTACTATTTTCTGATCGATTTGATGTTATTACTATTTGATGTGATTTCAAGAATGGAATGGTTAATTTTGCATGATATGGTGGTAAATTATAAGCAAAAGTATATTATATTGCAAAGTTAAGATAATGAAATGATTTGTTTTGAACCAGAGAAGACTGAATGATTTGTCTATTGTGATATTGAACATGTCAACACAGAAATGTGCTAGAAAAGGGTTATGGTATTTACTTTGCTTATGTATTGGATATTAAAGTATCCGAGTTAAATTTTAAATTAATGGCGATTCTGATGTGTTTTCGGAAGTGTTACTCGAATTACTGTTGATTGAAGAAGGATTCTGGATGATATGGTTACTATAGAATGATGTGGAAATTGGAATGATCTGATAAACGTCAATAAGATTCTGATTAATTGAAAATTTTGTTAACTGAAGTATTAATTCTAGTTCAGTCTGAAATTCGATAAAGAAAATTTGTGATTTACAGGGATAACAATGTTTTGATGCAAGAAAGAAAACTAATGAATTATGTTTTGGAAAGTTAGAATTATATGAAAAGAATTATTTGATATATGATTTGGAAGTGGTAGCTATTGTTCTTGCATTAGAAAGATCATGATCTGATAGTTGATTATCATTCAGGAAAGGTAAATGAAGTTATATATATTTAGAATTGAAAGCTTTGTTTTGTGTTATGAGCTATGAACATCTGACTGTTATCACTTGATGAAGGTTCAATTCTAGTTCGGATAAAAGTTAAACTGACCTTCTACGACAAATCTGCAAAGCTCAGGAATGTGATAATGATTTATTGGTTATATGGGTATAGAATATAAATGACTATTGATTAAAAACTTCAGATTGGATCTGATGATTGCCTGTTATTTAGAAATGTGTCGATCAAGAATTGAAACTTATACAGAAGATTTTACACGAAATTTATAGTAGTAACATGTCTATGTATTCTGGAAGAAATAAGTTGTATTGTCATTTAAAGCAAATGTGTTGACGGTTTGGAATGAAAAATGATATTCTGAACTTGTACAAGAATGGTAAGATAAAACTAAACATCAGATACTGATACGTTTAAGACTGTTACAGCCAGTGATGATATCAGAATGGAAATGGGATAGTATTTCTATGTGTTTGAATTGGAATTATCCCTATCTTCAAAAAAAGAAAGATGATATTTGAATAATCGTCGAAGGTATGGAGAAGTTTGCATATTTTATTCCGGTATGAATAAGTTTCTTAATAATTATCTAAAATATGGGTTTCTGAGATTGTCAGTTCATGATATGTCAGTTTCTGTTATTTCTGTTTGAGATAAATGGTTTACATTCTGATTCTAGAACGAGTATAAGAAGTTCTGGGTACACGATAACAATTTTCAGCATTGTATGAGGCTTCGTATGATTATGAATGAAAAAAAAACTGCACAGTATTTGATTGAATGTAACGAGAAAGGGAATATGTGAAGTTGTTCCGATTCGTGAAATAGAAGAAGAGTGGAAGAGATTGAAATTGATTGAAAGCAGCTTTTGACAGATGGAAATTATGTATATCAAGTATTCTGCTAGTGATAAGGTATTTCTTAAGTTGCATGTTGGAAGAAAATCTGAGATTTGATTAAAAAGGTGAAATTGAGTTCTCATTTTGTTTGGGTATCTGAGATTATAGAAAAAGTTAGACTGTAGATCACTGAACCCCCACCTCTCTTTCAGGTAAATTTTGAGGACGAAATTTATTAAAGGGGGAGAATTTTAATGACCCGAATTTTTCAGTTATCGAAAAAGTACATTTTCGGGTCTTTATTTCAGAAAAGTAGATTCATAAATATTTATTTAAAACTATTTCTAAAGTTAAGTAAATAGTTAATTAAAGCTTAATTAAGAGAATTTAGCTTAATTAAGAATAATTAATTATAAGATTTAAATGGAATAAAGAATAAAAGTTTAATTATAGAATAAAGAAAAGTGAAGGTACTAAATAGGCAAATAAGCGAGAAAGGGGTGACAAATGTATGGTTAAAATAAGTTAAATGTGTACAAATATAAATGTTACACATGTATTATACATGTGTATTTACTTATTATATAAGTAAAATAATAATAATTAAAGTATATTATATTAATATTATTTTATATTAATTAAATAAATAAATAAAAATTATGACAAGTGTAACGTGATAAATGAATACATGTGTATTAATAAATATACACATGTATAAATAATAAATATTATAATGGTTTAATAATAAAAACAAAGAAATAAATAAAAAAGAAAGAAAGAAAGGAGAAAAGGAAAATCAAGGTTTTGAAGCTTTAAACTTTAATAGGTAAGTCAATCAAGCCTTTTTTTACTTAATTTTGATGTTTTAAAAGCCTTGGAACAAGGTTTTGATGAAATTAAGTTAAGATTTTGAAAGTTATTAGATTTCTAGATATTGTTTATGTTAAATAAAATGATGAATTAAGAGCTAAATTGATATAAATTCAAGTTAGAAATAAAATAAGGATTGAATTGTAAAGTAATTCATAAGTTTTATGTTGTAGGGGTTAATTTGAGGAAATTTTGAAATTAATGAGATAAACTGAAATTTTAATAGTTAAATTTGAGTTTGGATGGAATTTGAATAGAAATGGAGAATGAATTAAGTTAGTAAAGTGAATGAATTAGTTAGGACCTAATTGGAAATAAGGTGTAAATTGAATAGAAATTCAATTAATTGTTATAATGAGTGCTGAAAGTTAATGGTATAATTATTTTAATTTCCATAGCTAATGTTGTCTCAGGAAATCTCAACTAAGCAAAGACAAGACAAAGACAACGGGAGTTAGCTTGGAAACTACGGTTTGTATTTCTATAAACTGAACTTCATAGTTAATTGTTATGTTAATATTTGAATTGCTTGAGAATGGAAATGCTAAGGTAAGAATTATAATGTTTTATAATTTATTGAATTTGATTATTGAGTATTGTATCATGATTGATATGTGACAAGTAATTAAAGTATGAAATATTTGAATGTGTGATTATTGGAAAATGAATTAAAAGGTATGTTGTATTAAAATTGAGTTACATGTGAATTGATAAAGAAAGGTATTGAAATGAAGTGAAAGTAAATTAAGAATGGAAAGTAGAAATTGAAAGTTGACTGAATACCCTATTAACAATGTCGGGCTAGTCGGATATAGTTGGCATGCCTTAGGATTGGAAGTGTTCAGGGATATTCCGACTGTGTGTCGATGAGACACTATATGTGTCGACCACTGTGATTGTTTCGGATGCGTTCCGAAGAGGTACTCCGTACCTGACTGTTGCTGTTACTGTTCCAAATTTTGTTCCGATGAGGTACTTTGTGTACCGCTACTGTTACTGTTACTGTTACCCTTACGGTATATTCTGGATTCGGCCGATGAAACACTGTGTACTATCCCCGGTGTGTGGGTTGGATCTGTGTATCTGTCCAGGTCCGAGTCATATTAATAGGGGTAATGAAAAGTATCAAAGACCGCTCTCTTGAATAATTGGTATTCTTAGAATAAACGATCGATCTTGAATAAATGAATATTCTTGATTAACGATTATTACTTGTTGGTATCGATGGTAATGAACGATAAAGATCAATTGGTTGTTACCAAAGAATATTGATTGTTATTGAAATGAGATAGTACGAATATTGAATGAAAGGTGAATAATATTATTACTCAAATGAATTGTAAATAAAAGTACTTGAAAAACTAATTGTTCTTGAATAATGGACTACTCTTGAATGTCGAATGATATTGAACACGTGTTATTCTTGAATAAATATGAAAAATCGACGGATAATGAATAAACATTGAAACTGTATACATTTCATCGACAGTGATTAACAAGATCTTAGCATTGTATATCAAAAACAAATGATTGAACTATTAGGAGTAATAGATTGATTTCTCGAAGTTCATTGATATATGATTTATTATTGACATAAGTATCGATTTATAGAAATACCACTGAGTTCATACTCAGCGTACGGTTTGTTTCTGTGTGCAGGTTAGGTTAAAGACAGATCGTCAAATCAGCATCATAAGCCGATCCCGAACTCAAAAAAGTAAAGCATGTTAATTATCGGTAATGGCATATACGTAGGATGTCTTAAGTGTGTTATATTGGATTGTGATTGTAATAGTGAAATACGTAAATTGATAATGATACATGATAAGTGTTTAAAGTTAAGTATTAGATAATATATAAAATGCGTTTGGATTGGTTTAATATTGGTATTTGTATTGGTTATGGATTGAAATTTACAGGATTGGTGAATTTTAAAAATACAAGGTTCATTTGAGTTCACATAGTTTGTCACACGGGCATTTGCCGTGGTTGCCACGGCCGTGTCTTAAAGTCAGTTTAGTACACGGGCAGGCCACGCAGATGTGTGTCATGGTCGTGTTTAAAAGTCAGTGTTGCACACGGGTTGAGGACACGAGCATGTCCCATGCCGCATAGGCATGTGAAAGTAGTCACACGAGCATGTGGTACTGTTTAAAGGATGAAAAATTTAAAATTTCACGAAAAATTTACTAAGCTTTAGGATTGAATCCCGGTTTGTTTTAATTACACTAGTAAAGTACTATGGAACCAATAATATTATATTTAGATGGATATATTGCATTTATACTTGTTTATGTACAAATGTACTATAATGACTGGTAATACTCTACAATCCTATTTCGGTAACGGGACGGGGTTAAGGGTGTTACAATTTGAGTAATTATATATTCACAATCAAGACACAAGCATGACATTCTTACAACAACACATAACATATTACCAACCATGCATGGCAAACAAGCATATGCACTTCACCAATATCAGACATAACATGAATAGCTAGATTTATAAGTCAGAATCATTAGCTCACTAAAGACCAATATATTTGGCCAAATTATAATAACACATGTTATAAAACTAGGTCCCTATACATGCCACTCTCTTGTTAATTCTGGCATATGTGTTTATACTGTCAAGGTGTTGGCTTGATAGTGTGATGCTGCCTCCGACAATCTCCAACCCCGAGTTAACCTGACAACACTAAAAGAAATGGAAAGGAGGGGGTAAGCTTTATGCTTAGTAAGCTCACATGAAAATAATAAGCAAGTTACTAACATGCTTTCTATAGTAAAACTATCCCAATTGTACATTTACACATGTTCTGGTTAAGTTATTTTCTTAAGTCACAGTCACTAAATCATTTATATCTGGAGCTACAGAACTCCAAATTAAGATCCATAAATTCTTCTAGAAACTAGACTCATATATATTTCCACCATAAAATTTTCAGAATTTTTGGTCCAGCCAATAAGTACAGTTTATTATTTAAATTCTCCCCTGTTTTGCTGTTTGACAGAATATAAATATTTCAAAATACAGAATTCCTTTGTTTTATCTGTTTATTTTATATGAAAATAGATTCAATAAACTTTAATTCCATATCTAATTCCAGTTCTAGTTCAACTTCTACTATTTTTGGTGATTGTTCAAAGTCACTCCCCTGCTGCTGTTTTAGACTATTTATCGCAAATTTCATTCCTTCACTAAAATTTCTTATTATCAACTTTCAAGATAATACTTATCCATATTCATCTTATCAAAAATTCAATCACATATCTAACTCATAATTCAAAACTCATATATTCATATTCCGGTATTATCCCACATTTTTCTTTTTCATGTTAAATTTCATTTAGCAAACTTGTTTCTCCCGGTGAACACTTCAGAAAGTAACAATATCCGATGGTTTTAGCACATAGCTCCACACTATTGGGCTAACATTTAATTGTGGCATACGCACTTAGCACTACTTTTCAAATTAACATGTATAACCGTGGCATATCCACTTAACACCACGTTACATGTTTAACTGTGACATATCCACTTAGCACCACGTTAATGAATCAATATATGTAACCGTGGCATATCCATTTAGCACCACGTTACATGTTTAACCGTGGTATATCCACTTAGCACCACGTTAATGAATCAATATATGTAACCGTGGCATATCCACTTAGCACCACGTTACATGTATCAATATGTGTAATCATGGTATATCCACTTAGCACCATGTTTTTTTATTTTGAAGGTTCAACAGAGATTTCCTCATTTAATCTCAATTCATCAACCACAAATCACCGTTTGTGTCCATTAATTGAACAATACTAAAACTTATTTCATTTTCACTCTCTTCACAAGTCCATTTCATTTCACATGTCAAACATGTACTCATGAGTTTGATGCGTGCACTGCTATCTCTTAGCACAGCCACTCATGCAAACAGGACAATCATATGCAAGATCTCATATTCTCGGTAGTCACCCATTTCATTTAAATATCATATTCCATCAAATTTCTATTAACATCAAATTCAATACAATTATAACAAATTATATTTCATGTATATCAATAATAACATGAATAATAGGCTTATTAAATCACGCAAACTTACCTCGGATCCAAAAATGGTAAGTTACCATTCTAGTCCATAACCTTATATTTTCCCGATTTAAGCCCAAATCTCAATTTCCTTGATCTATAATATCACATTTAGCCTACTAATTAGTCAGACTATTCATATGGGTCTAAAAATCATATTTTTACAAATTTTCATTTTGACCCTTAAACTTTTGTATATTTGCACTTTTGCCCCAAGTTTCAGAAATTAAAATTCTTCCTATTTTCTTATGTTTTATGACATTCTGATCATTTTTCCCTTCTATAGCAACATCAAATTCTCACTCTAACATGTACTTATGAACATTAGGTATTTTTACCGATTTTGTCGTTTTACTCGTTTTCACGTAAAATCGCTTAGGAAAAGTTGTTTAACACAATTCCAAGCTTCATATTCTACCATTAAACATCAAAATAGATGCATATCATTCATGGGTAAATTTTTAAACATAAATCCTAGCTCAAAATAATGGTAGAAATGAGTAGATCATGTTACCGGGATTTCAAAAATACATAGAACATTAAAAATGGAGCTCGGAATCACTTACTATTAAGCTTGGAAGCTTGGCCAAACCCTAACCATGGCTGCTCTTGGTACATTCTACTGTAGCAAGAAGGGACACATTTGGGGTTTAAAATTTGTCTTTTAATTCATTTTACCCCTAAATGACCAAAATGCCCTTTTTACTATTCTTTCAAATTTTACCCAACCAAGGTCATTTTTGTCCAACAAGTTATACAATGGTTTAATTATCATTTAAGGACCTCCCATTTAAAATTTCATGACAATTAGACCCTCTAACATGTAAAACTCAACTTTTGCACTTTTTATAATTTAGTCCTTTTTACTAAATTGAGTGCCCAAACGTTGAAATTTTTGAACAAAATTTTCACGAAATCATTCCGTGAAATCATAGACCATAAAAATATAATAAAAAATGAAATTTTGCTCATCGAATTTGTGGTCCTGAAACCACTGTTCCGACTAAGCCCAAAATCGGGATGTTACAACTCAAGACTCACTCGGGTCCTTTAACCAACACTAGAAAAATGACCTTTGAAACAGAGCACACGCCCGTGTGGAACTTGAACATGGTCGTGCTGATGGCCAGTGTGATATGTACGGTCTAAGCATCGAGGGACATGCTCGTGTCCTATACCCATGTAGATTTATTTTTCAAATCGAACCTACAGTACGCCCGTGTCCATGGCCCGTGTTCCTCACACGCCCGTGTCTCAGCCCGTGTTCAAAAACCTTCACATTCTTTTTCTGACGTCAGCAATCCTTAAGGGTCACACGGCCAATGCACATGCCCGTGTGCTAGGCCATGCCCTTCACACGGCTGAGACACATGGCCGTGTCTCTGCCCGTGTGTTTACTACCATGCATACTAACTTGCAATTTTTACATGCAGGGGACACACGGCCAGACAACACGCCCATGGGGCTGGTCGTGTGTCACACACGGCCTAGACACACACCTGTGTATCTACCCGTGTAGACAATATGAGGCTATCTATCAAGCCTTCGGCCACCCTAAAACACAATCTAATGCCAACCAACATATCAAAATCTAACTTAATATGATTTCTCGACCAAACAACCATAGCTAAGGCTTATATATATTTCACGTACTCAAACTTTCCAACAATTTCACATTCATGAAAGACTATCTTGCATTCATATAACAACTTTCAATATTAGCCATTTTTCATGGCCTTATACAAAATCAATCAAATACTAAGGTAAACCATCACATTTGGCCAATTAACAATGACACAAAACTCAAAAGTTTAAGTTTTTATACATTCCATATTCAAGATGATAAATCTAATTATACCGAGTGCTTCAGCTGATGGTGTGATAGATGCCTCCGACATCTGTTGATCCTCGAGCTAGTTAGGCAGCACTATAAGAAAATGGAAAAGAGAGGGAGTAAGCATAAATCTTAGTAGGTTGCATGCAAATAAATATAGCAGCAACTTTACCATTCATCATTATGCATATAGTACAAAAGTAGGCATAAGCACAACTTACTCGTCACTAACCAATACAATTCACATAGCATATATATATTGAGCTCACATCTCATACATTTCAAATAGGTACTTGTACTACTCACAACATGGTTATACTTTCCTGGTTAACTTAAACTATAACTCTCACCGTTGAACCATTTGGAAAGCTATCAGATATTCACTAAGCCTCAAACATCAAGTCAATGCCATGTCCCAGACATGGTCTTACACTGACTACCGAAATCAAGGTCGATGCCATGTCCAATACATGGTCATATGCTAGCTCTCACATATCTGTGCCGATTCCATGTCCTAGACATGGTCTTACACTGACACTTCTATATGTACCGATGCCATGTCACAGACATGGTCTTACATTGACACATTTCGTAGCTGATGCATGTCTCAGACATGTCTTACACTAGCTTACATCTCAAGGCCGATGCATGTCCCAAACATGTCTTACAGTAGCTCTCGTCTCAATACCAATGCCATGTCCCAGACATGGTCTTACACTAGCTCTCATAATGTTGCCGATGCATGTCTCAGACATGTCTTACACTAGCACACAAATAACCCGAATGTCATGGCGTGAATATCCGATTTATTTCCTTAGGTTCAAACGGGAGTTCTACTATCTCAATATTCATCATACATAATTATTTATACAAACAATCAATTTATATTATATCAATTAAAACATATATAATAACAATGTAGTTGTATTATTTACATACAACTTACCTCGAATTACAAAATGTAGACGACTAGTTCGGCTTAGTCCACTTGCTTTGCTTTTCCCAGTCTAGGCTCAGATTTTGTAATTCTTGATCTATAATGATGAAAATTCACACATTTAATCATTTTATTAATCTAGGTACTCGAAAATTTAAAAATTGAGAAAAATGACCATTTTGCCCCTAAACTTTTGCAAAATGACCATTTTACTCCTAGGTCCAAAAATTGATTTTTATCGAACTTCTTCATATATTAAGCCCAACTGAACCCTTTTTACTCTTATAGCAACCCAAAATTTTCATTATTTCTCACATTTATCACCTAATTTTCAACTTATGCAAAATGGTCCCTAGTTAGGGTTTCCATAAAAACTACTTCACAAAACTTGTTTATTACACCATCATAACTCATTTTCTTCCATAAAATTTCAGAAAACAACATGAATACACTCATGGTAAAACCCTAGACTTTCAACCATTTTTCAAAATAGTCCCCTCATTTGGAAGCTCATGCTATAAGGGTTCCAAAAATACAAAAATTATCAAGAAAATTCATCAAAACCACTTACTTGTAAAGGCTTTAAGTTGCTAATATTTTTCAAGCTTTCATGGCCATTTTCTTGGAGGAAAATCGGTGGAGAAGAAGGAGCAAAAAAAATAAAAGATGATAGCCTTTTTCTTAGGTTTTATTTTAATCAATTTGGGCCACCTAACTTTGACTTTCTCATCCCTTTTGTCCCCCCCAATTTTGGTTCTCTAGCAATTTGACACCCATAGCTATGAAAATAGGAATTTTGCACTTGCGTGATTTAGTCCTTTTTCAAAATTAAACATGAAATCGCTAAAATTAATTCACCAAATTTTTCATACACTCATATAATCATGACACAACACATAAAATAATATTAAAAATAATTTCTCTGCCCTCGGATCAGTGGTCCAAAAACCACTATTTCGACTGGGCCTAATCGGGTCGTTACAGATATGCAGGTAGTACACTCGAGGTATGCGAGTCAGAATCTATCAATTCATGTCCAATGGCACCCATAAGGTACTATATCAGAGAATACACTCTCGAATCACACTTGTATATGATAGGATTATCAGTCCAGGCTAAATCCTTTTTATGACATATGCTCTAAAGAGCTTGATCTGGATTACCCGTTGATAAACCGTAATTTATACATATTTTTACCCCATGTTTAACGCATTTTATTGATGATTTTTCCCTTAGAATTGGTGAATTTGATACTCCTAATGCCTTAATTTCATGTTTTATACTTAGGTGGGCATAGGAGAGCGAAAGGAATGAGAAATGAGCCAAAAACTGAGAAAATGGGCCAAAGTACTAAATCAACATGGCCTAGACTTCCTCACATGGCCAGACCACATGGCCGTGTCAATTTGGCAAAATCAAAGCACGACTCACAGGGTAGACACCACGCCCGTGCCTATTTAACAGGCTTGACCACGGCCTGAAGTAATTGCACACGGGCGTGTCCCTGCCGAGCCCAAGTTGAGTCCAATTTGAAAAAGGCTAATTTTGAGGGATTTTGGGCATTCTAAAGCCTATAAATACACCCTAAAGGAAGAGGAAAGGGGACACGGAGAGAAGGAAGCAGGGAACTGCTCAAGGGAAGCCAATTGATCCATTTCAAAAGCCAGAGTCACCATCAACACTGAAGATGACCCCTCAATTTCCCTTCAGGAGTTTTGGGTTTTCTTTATGTTTTGTATCCATTAGTCTTCTGAGATGTTTTCCTTTTTAGTTATGAACTAAATCCCCTAAATACCTAAGGGAAATGAAACCTAAGACGAATCTTGTTATTATTTTTTGAATTGTATGATAAATATTTAACTTGTTCTTAATTATGTGTTATTAATTCTTGTTTTGCTATCCCAAGATACTGATTCAAGATAAGCTTTTATTCAGAGGAGGAATAGACCCTGTCTAAGAGTACATTTGTCATAATTAAGCGGAGTTGATTGCGCGCCTAAACATAGGGTGACAAGATTTTGCCGGATTAGGGTGAAATCTAATAAGGGGATCTATAGATCGAAATAATGCAACCCTAGGGTGTTAATTAGAGATAAATCTCAATTATTCTAGTCCTGAATAAGGATAATAACATAACTTAGGGATCTCTATGGGACAAGTTAAATGAATAAATCATCCGATTTGGAGCCAGAATAACAAGTAAAGTCTAGGTGGATTTTTCCTTAGGTATTGTCTTAATTCAATCGTTGTCCAAAAGTAATCCCCCAATTCTACTTTCTGTGAATTCATAGTTTACATAATTAGTTAGTTAAAACAAAACCCCTTTATTCGTAGGCTAGATAATAAAAAGACAGCCATTACTAGTACTTTTAGCTCCTTTGGGTTCGACAATCCAGTCCTGCTAAAACTATACTACTGTTCGATAGGTACACTTGCCTATATCGTGTTAATAGTTAGTTTCAAGAACGATTCTTTCTAAATATTTAAAATTTGTCACATGAAAATCTCGATCAAGTTTTTGGCGTCGTTGCCGGGGAACTAAGATATTAGGAATGCTCAATTTTTATTACTTTAGCCATTTATTTTTTATTGCAATTTAATTTTTATTATTTATTGATTTAATTTTTCTTTCTCTTGGCAGGTTTTATAGTTTATGACTAGAAGAAACCGATCAGGACCACTACTTTTTGATGAAGAAATCGCTCGCACAGTTCGCAGAAACCAAAGAGAAATAAGGCGAAGCTTAAGAGACAAAGAGAACGAGCAAGAGGAAGATACTCAAACCCCAAACGAATAGATGGCTGAAAACCAAGAGAATCAGCTACCTCCTGTGATACACATTGAACTAGCAAATCAGAATCCTGCTCCTTGTTCTATGTATGATTATGCTAAACCTACTTTAACAGGAACTGAGTCAAGTATAGTTAAGCCTGCTATTGCTGCAAATAATTTTGAACTAAAACCTAACACTATTCAAATGATACAACAATTTGTTCAGTTTGATGGTTTGCAGGATGAGGATCCAAACACTCACTTGGCAAATTTCCTAGAATTCTGCGATACATTTAAAATTAAAGGCGTTTTTTACGATGTCATTCGTCTTCAGTTATTCCCTTTTTTATTGAGAAACAAAGCTAAACAGTGGTTGAACTTGTTACCATGAGGGTCAATCACTACTTGGGAAAAAATGACCAAAAAAATTCTATTAAAATATTTTCTACCAGCTAAAACGTCCAAATTACGTAATGATATCTCTTCGTTTGTACAGATGGACTTAGAAACTCTTTACGATGCATGGGAGAGATACAAGGACTTACTGAGAAGGTGCCCTCACCATGGGTTACCGCTTTGGCTACAGGTTCAAACATTCCATAATGGCCTGAATCCTTCGACTCGGCAAATGGTTGACGCAGCTGCTGGCGGAACCATCAATAATAGAACACCTGAAAATGCTTATGAGTTTATTGAAGAGATGTCACTGAATAACTATCAGGGGCAAGTCATGAGGACTAAACCAACTAAAACAGCAGGCATTTATGATGTCGATTCGGTTACTATGCTGTCAAACCAGGTAGAACTTTTAAATAAAAAGATTGATGGTTTACTTGGTTCTACTCAGGTACATCCAGTAATGAGGTGCGAGACAAATGGAGGAGGAGCATGCATAAAGTATCAATCCTTCAACCCTAGCATCAAGGAGGAACAAGTTCAATATATGGGTAACAATAACTCTAGATCCCAAAATAACCCATATAGTAACACTTATAATGCGGGTTGGAGGAACCATCCCAATTTCTCGTGGGGCGGTCAAGGAAATCAAAGACCATAATATGCTCAAGGTTTTCAACAACCACCCTATCAACAGGGAAAGAAACTGAACCTTGAAGAGATGCTGTCTAAATTTATCTCGGTGTCAGAAACCCGTTTCCAAAACACCGAGACAACACTTAAAAATTAACAAGCATTGATCCAAGGGCTCAAAACTTAGATAGGCCAGCTTTCCAAACTAATCTCTAAACGACCAGAAGGTAGCTTTCCAAGTAATACTGAACCCAACCCAAGGGAACAGCTCAACGCAATTAATGTTCAAGATGAAGAAGGATTCGTTGAGTATGAGCCAGAACCGAGGCAAGAAACTGTGGTGAGCAGAGATCAAGGTAAGGTAGGTCATAATAAAAATAAATCAGTGAATGTCGAATATAAATCTCGTGTGCCATACCCCAACGCGACAAGGAAAGACTTCTCAGATGAACAATATGGTAAATTCCTAAAACTCTTAAAAAAATTACATATTAACTTACTATTTATTGAAGCTCTATCACAGATGCCAAACGCAATGAAATTTTTAAAGGAGCTTTTAGAAAATAAGCGGAAGTTGGACGAGGCATCGCATGTGGAGCTAAACGCAATTTGCTCAGCTATTCTACAGAATAAACTACCCAACAAACTAAAAGATCTAGGGAGTTTTACGATGGTAGTTTAGATGTTAATATTGCATTAGCTGATCTAGGGGCTAGTATTAACGTCATGCCCTACAAAATGTTCAAACAATTAGGTCTTGGGAAACCCAAATAGACTAGGATGAGCATTTAATTAGCAGATAAAACTATAAGATTTCCTCGGGGTATTATGGAAGATGTGCTAGTTAAAATCGATAAATTTATATTTCCCATTGACTTTATTGTTCTAGACATAGAGGAGGATAGCAACACTCCTTTGATTTTAGGACGACCCTTTTTAGCAACTGCTAAAACAATTATTAAATTTGGCACAGGTGAGCTCACACTTCGTGTGGGAGACGAAACAATCACCCTTCAAGCTCGAAATACTGGCAATACATTGGAAATTGAAGGTGATTGTCCAAACCATTCTACTAAAATTGACAATATGGTGCCACCTACTTTGTAGGAAATGAGTCTGAAGGAAGTACATAACCCATTCCCAAGCAATCGTAGATAACCTATTCATGAAGATCGAAGGCTACAAATTGAGGAGCTAGATGAATGGCGGATGCATAAACTGAGAACACACAATAAACCAAAACTACGACAGAACGAGCTCAATACCTTCCCAAATCAACTTAAGGTTGGAGATAAAGTATTATTAGATGACGCAGATCCTCACATTGTCACTACCAAACTGAATGAAGAAATCCCTCTTACAGTACTTAGCATTTTCCCATTCGGTACAGTCGAGGTAAGTCATCCCAAGTTCGGCACTTTTAAGGTAAACAACACCCATTTAAAACCTTATTTTGATGAGAATGATAGTAGGAATGAGGAGTATAAACTCCTCAAACCATCATGACCATTCAATGGAGAGGTAAGTCGAGCTTAGACTATAAATAAGCGCTTCTCGGGAGGCAACCCGAGCACTAACTGTATTAAGTTCTTTCAATTTTAGTGTTGGACACCTAACTTACTAAAGCAACTCTTGAATACAGGTTTACCACACAAACACGGCCATGAGATACGACCATGCGAAAACAGGATGAAAGTTACCTTTCCCAACACAGGATGCGATAAGTGGCCATGGGCGTGCGACCTGGCCTTGGTCAAATCTGCCAAATGAACACGGGTGTGCGATTCGCCTGCGTCTATCACTCGTGGACAACACTGCCAAATAAACACGGGCGTGCGCAGAGCTACACGACCGTGGGAGAAGCAAACCACATCACACATGGTCGTGTAACATGATCATGTAGCCACACGGCCCAGACATACGGGCATTCCCGAAGGCCATGTGACGACATCTCACTTCGCGACAAACATGAGCTAGACACGATCCACACGGGCATGCGAACCGGCCGTGCCACTTGAAAAATTAGATTATCTATCTTATTTTATTTTTCTTTTATTAATTTTTGAAGATTCTTTTATTTTTAAACACGGCTTATCTTTGTGATTACTATCAAATTATTCCCCTAATTCTCCTTTTGTCCTTTAGAATCATGTTTGTCCTCCAGTTTTATTCCAACAACTCGCTCTCGCTAATCCAGGAATTTCATCCAATTCTAACTCAGGAAGTTTCACTTTTCTCCCTATCTTATGAGCTTACACTTACATTTGTCAAAATATCTATCTTTGTACATTGAGGACGATGTACATCTTAAGTGTGGGGCAATATTCATTTCATTATTAGAAAAATCCCTGAATGACTGCCTTGTTCTCTTGAAAAGCTCTCATATCATATTTAGGATAAATTTTGATTGATTAATGATTTTGATTGATATATCTTGAATTAACACATAGGAATTTATGCATTGATTGTTTAAACTTTAAGACATTAGAGAATCAAGAATGATAAGTTGATTTTTAAGAATTTAAAATTTTAGGTTGTTTCCCCAAAGTTTAGGTATTACTTTGAGTTGGAATTCACAAGTTTTAAACATCAAAAAGCCATAATTTTTGTGAGATTTTTTTATCCTTTTGAGTATCTATTAATTCTTTCATGCTCACTTTTATTATTGCTTTGAGTGCGTCAGTATTGAACAGTTATTCTAGAACTTGCTTGATTATGCATGTCAAGACCACACCAATTGATTTGATATGTCAAAATGATTAAGGCACTTAGGATTAACCAACTCATGCCATGAAAAGCCTACCTCCAAAGTTAACCCCTAGTGAACCCCTTTGAGCCTAACAACTCATTTTTTTTGTATTACCCGTAATATTAACCCTTAACCCATTATTGTTGAAATCCCCTAAATTAAATTTGATCCCTATTTTTGTCAAGATTTGAATTGAAATAGTTACTCAGGTATGTCTTGTTCTTAATAGTTAGTCTATGTTATTTAACTTGTTCTTAAAAAAAAAAACTGTGTATACACATTAGTAGTAATCTTTTGTTTTTGAGCTTAAGTATTTAAATTCCATATTCTGAGAAGAAACTTTGTTGTTCGCAAGTAATGTTTAAATATTTTTCTAGTTAAGTGATTTTTCAATTCAATCTCGATTCTAACTATTTCTTTCAGCTTGTGACCACACCCCCTAACCAAAGTCACGTTACAACCCTCTAAAGACCTTTTGATTGATGGATCATCTCAATTTATAGTGGTGGAGATGTGATTTTCATGCAAGCCTATGGTAATAACTTTTCATATTGACTGATGAGTGCTACTTACGTTGTCCTTAAACACTTTGAGTGATTTGAGTGAATCTTTAGTTGGGATGTTAAACTCTATGAAATTTTGAATCGAGGTAACCACTTAGATAAGGGGAGATGCCTAAAGTTCTGCATGATTAAATACTCAACTCGGAATATTTGAAACTTTGATGTTCTTGTAACACCCCAAACCCGGCTTAGACGTTATGACCGGATCCGACGTGCCACATCAAAACGTTAAAACATTTTTTCATTCTAAGTCTAGGAAATCGTACTTGATGTTCAAAGGATTAATTCATTGAGGGTTAAAGTGAATGGAAGCTGCGTACCAGGTAGGAAACCGAAAAAAGGAGGTGAGTCCATTGGACTGCTTAAGTACCAAGCTCTTTCGGATCCAATCCTAGACATGCACACCGCCATTGCCACACTCTAACATCAGCGTATATTTTAGGTTACCATTGAAATTATGTCTATTTTAGAATAAAACGATTTTAAGTTTATAAAACATTATCATAGCGAAGCCTTGTTTGTAATCGTGTTACTTGAAATCAGTTTATGTTTTTGGAAAACAAATCCTAGATCTAGCCCACTTTGATAGTTAATATAATTTAAGGTCATCATGATAAGTTATAAATCGAAACCCAATTAAAAATAATCATAAGCAGCCTTATTACATAACAAAACCCAAATCATCAAAGTAAAGAAAATTGAAGTCCAAATCACCGAAGAAATCCATATTGCGAAATGAGTGGCCACTCAATCCTCACGACTCCAAGCCCACTATGGTGGGGATTACTGCATGGATGAAAATAGGGATGAGTTTGGGAAACTCGATGTGTAAAATTAACCCAACCATAGCCCATATCACTCAAACCACGAAGCAATAAATTGGCCTTAGCCCGAACAAAATACGAATTAAGCCCATAGGCCCATAATGATCGGATCGGATATTTTATGTATATGCAAAACCCAACACATAACCAACCACATACACCCCTTACCAACCTTTCACCATGTGGGAGACTACTCGACCCACCCAACCGCTACATACGAAAAAATGCAGCATGGTCGCGAGCAGAATAATGTGACAGAGTCACGGAGATGAATAATCGTGGCGAGCCACCGAAGCAAATATGTGGTAGAGCCACCAGATCAGATAATTGTGGCATAGCCACTAGGACGCTTCCTCCAAAATATAACCCATGTCCCCATGCAACAAATATTCATTCATGGCATACATCATACAGATTTAAATCAACATGCTTTTCAGACAAAATTAACCCTAGGGGCATATTGGTCATTTACACCTAGGGGTATCATGGTAATTTTCCATACATAAGGGTATTGTAGTGATTTAGCTACTTCTAGGGTTTTCATACATATCCTATCCATTTACGTACTATCAGAATACTTACCGCGCATACTTACCAAATTGAGCCCGTTGGCCCATGAACTCGATTTTTGGCCCTTTAAGCCCACATTATCAAAATGTACGAAATTGCACGTACTGTAGTTTATTACCTTCAGAATACCAAACATACAAACCCAACTATCTTACGAGCATTCGCACACTCGCAAATTCCCAAAATACCAACTTTTCGGCATTTCGACTTTTCGACTTTTACCGATCTAGTCTATGAGAGGGTGTCAGTTACACACCTGTTTTGCGACGATTCATTGTCAAGATCCACGCACGAACTGCCTACAATTAAATCACTAACATATTACTCTAGATATCGAATTAATACTGAGTAAATAGCCCCTTACCATATTCGGCCTAACATGCTTAGAACCTTCTTGCTGTTACCTTGTTGCCGAACTATGTCTTAAATCCAAAGATCTGATCGTTCCACTTGTCCAAGCCCTTGATCAGCAGCCTCTAACTCACACCATTTACCAAAGGAGAATAATTATTACAACCCCTTAGGGCTACAAGTCCAAATTGACAGCCTCCCTAACATTTAGGGATTTCGGCCTTTCCTAAAATACGAAAGAAAGACTATGTTTTGAAACTACTTACCACCGATTCCTTCGACCAATGTTTCCAATTGATGCCTACTTAAATCCAATGCTGCTCTACCCTCAAACGATCACCAAAGTCAAGCCTTCGGTGTTTTCAATATTTGGCTAAGTCCCTATGAAAGTGGGGTTTTCGGCTTTTTTACAACTGTGTAGGAAAAGATGAATTAATAGGGTTTTACTGTGGTCTTGTCGACAAAAACTTGAGGTTTAAAGGAGGAAAGAATCGGCCAAAGATGATAAGCAAAATAAGAGAATTTTACTAGGAAAAATCGCCACAGAAGAAAGTGTAGCTTTCGGATTTCGGCTTTTTATGGCCAAAGGCTATGAAGGTTTTGAAACGTCTGAAGGGAAGGATGGAGATGAACAAAAGGTTAGAAGGGTTCGGCTATGAAGGAGAAAGGAGAATAAGAAAAAGGTTGATGAAGAGAGGGGAGAAAAATGAAGAGGGAAATGGTCAGCAAACGGCCCAACTTCCCCTTAATGCCGAATTTATACTGACCTTAACCCTAGCCAAATTTTGCCTCCCTAAAGCTCCCATTGACCGGCCAACTCTTGCTCCTCAAGAGTCCATTATTCGGCCAACACAGCTCTCTCTAATCAGCTCCTAAATTCTCTCCCTTATCCCCTCCTTACTCAATCTCCTGAGCAGCTCCAACTCTTCCTAACAGTCTTTCACTTTAGTTCTACTACTTACATTTTCCATTCATAAAAATTAATCCCTTATTTTCTGTCATTGTGACTTGAACCTGGGTCCTCCCAATCATCCACACGTCACTTATAGCATTCCTAGTGGCGTCACTTAGCCACTTTACCACATGCTTCCTTGTGATTTATTTTACACAATTAATACCTAAAAGCCCAATTAACCAGAATCCCTTTTTTCTTATGGAATTAAAATTAATTAAAACTACTAGGTTTTACCTTAAGCTTGGGCCTTCTAGAGGCCTACTAACGTACTTAATCCTATGACAAACAAATAGGACACAGAATTTTTAAAATTTTCCAACATTTTTAAAATTCCCGAAACTTGGGGCGTTACAACTCTGCCCTCCTTAAAGAAATTTCGTCCTCGAAATTTACCTGGTCCGAACAGATGAGGGTATTGTTGCTGCATCGCCTCCTCTGGCTCCCAAGTAGCTTCCTCTCTGCCATGATTACGCCAAAGCACCTTTACTAATGGGATAGATTTCCTTATCAAAATCTTAACATCTCGATCCAAAATTTGCACAGGCTCCTCCTCAAAAGTCCAATCAGTTTGCACCTCAATTTTTGCAACCGGCACGACATGAGTAGGGTCAGAATGATAACGCCTTAACATGGAGACGTGGAAAACATCATGAATCCTGTCCAACTCTGGAGGTAATTCCAACTGATAAGCTACTGGGCCTACTCGCTTCAAAACCCGATAAGGCCCAATGAACCGTGGACTCAACTTTCCTTTCTTACCAAACCTCAATATCTTCTTCCAAGGAGAAACCTTTAAAAAGACCATATCCCCTACTGAGTACTCAATCTCCTTATGCTTCAAATCTGCATACGATTTTTGCCTATCAGATGCTTCTTTCAAACGGTCCCTAATTATTCTGACCTTAGCCTCAGTATCAGCCACCAATTCCGGTCCAAGAACTTGTCGCTCCCCTAGCTCCGTCCAACAACTAGGTGTACGGCACCTTCGACCATACAGTGCTTCATACGGTGCCATTCGAATACTCGCCTGATAACTGTTATTGTACGCAAATTCTGCCAACGGTAAGTAGTCCTCCCAACTACCTCGAAAGTCAATCACGCATCCTCTTAACATGTCCTCCAAAATCTGAATGACCCTTTCCGACTTGCCATCAGTTTGGGGATGGAAACCCGTACTGAAGTTCAACCGCGTCCCCAATGCCTCATGCAACCTTTGCCAAAACCGAGATGTGAATCTGGGATCCCGATCAGAGATAATCAAAACTGGGACTCCATGAAGTCGCACAATCTCTGCCACATACAGTTTGGCTAACTTTTGAAGTGAAAAGTCGGTACGTACTGGTATGAAATGGGCCGATTTGGTCAACCTATCCACAATCACCCATACCGAGTCTTTCTTCGATGGTGTCAACGGAAACCCACTCACAAAGTCCATGGTTACCCTCTCCCACTTCCAAAGTGGTATCTTTACCGGCTGTAACAGTCCAGCAGGTAATTGATGCTCAGCTTTAACTTGTTGGCACGTCAAACATTTTCCTACAAACTCCGTCACTTCTCACTTAAGTCCAGGCCACCGGTACAATTCCCGCAAGTCGTGATACAACTTATTCCCTCCAGGATGCATGGCACATAGTCCCCCATGAGCTTCCTTCAATATTGTCTGCCTCAAGTCAGAGTCCTTCGGAACACAAATTCTTCCTCGGAAACACAGAACTCCATCACCATTTAAACTGAACTCAGAAGTTTTCCCTTCCTTAACTTGTTGAAAACGAGCGACAGACTCATCTTCCAACTGCTTTTCCTTAATCTGGTCCACCCAAGTTGGACTTACTTGCAATTCAGCCAACAAACTACCATCACCATACAAACTCAAACAAGCAAACATTGCTCTTAGATCAGATACGATTCTACGACTCAAAGCATCGGCTACCACATTAGCCTTTCCTGGGTGATACTCGATTGAACAGTCATAATCCTTAAGCAACTCAATCCATCTCCTTTGCCTAAGGTTCAGCTCCTTCTGAGTCAACAAATACTTAAGACTCTTATGGTCTGTGTATATAATGCACCTCTCTCCGTACAGGTAATGTCTCTAAATCTTAAGTGCAAAAACCACTTCTGCTAATTCCAAATCATGAGTAGGATTGTTCCCCTCGTGGGGCTTAAGCTGTCTTGACGCATATGCAACCACCTTACCCTCCTACATTAACACGCAGCCCAAACCTACATGTGATGCATCACTGTACATAGTAAAATCCTTTCCAGACTCCGGCTGAATTAACACAGGTGCTTTAGTCAAAACTTTCTTCAACTTTTCACAAGCTTCCTGCTGGGTCTCAGTCCATACAAATGGTACCCCTTTCCTTATGAGTTTAGTCAGAGGTGCAGCCAACACCGAAAAACCTTTCACAAACCTTCTATAGTATCCTGCCAATCCCAGGAAACTCCATATCTCCGATACTGACCTAGGCGGCTTCCACTCCAAAACTGCATCAATTTTTCGAGGATCCACCTTAATCCCCTCAGCAGAGACCACATGTCCTAAGAAAGTTACCTCCCTCAACCAGAATTCACACTTGCTGAACTTTGCATAAAGTTCCTTCTCCCTTAACACTTGTAGCACTATACGGAGATGCTCATCATGCTTTGCTTCTATTTCAGAATATACCAGAATATCGTCAATAAATATGACTACGAATTGATCCAAAAATGGTTGAAACACCCGATTCACCAGATCCATAAATGTCGCAGGAGCGTTCGTCAACACAAATGGCATAACCAGAAATTCGTAATGACCATACCGAGTCCTGAATGCCGTCTTATGGATATCCGTCTCCTTGACCCTTAACTGATGATATCCAGATCTAAGGTCGATCTTAAAAAATACAGAAGCCCCCTTAAGCTGGTCAAATAGATCGTCAATCCTTAGCAGTGGATACTTATTCTTAATGGTCAGTTTGTTCAACTGGCGATAGTCAAGCACATCCGCATTGTACCATCCTTCTTCTTCACGAATAACACCGGTGCTCCCTTTGGAGACACGCTTGGCCTAATAAAGCCCCTATCCAACAACTCTTGAATTTGTGCCTTTAGCTCTACCAACTCCTTTGGTGCCATCCTATACGGTACGATAGACACTGGCGCTGTTCCAGGCAACAAGTCGATTCCAAACTCTACTTCTCGGTTTGGAGGTAATCCCGGAAGCTCCTCCGGAAAAACATCTTGAAACTCCTTTACGGTCCTGACCTTATCCACTGTCAATCCCTTCTCTTCCAACTGGCTTACGAATGCCAAATAGGCCTCACAACCTTTTCGAATCCACTTTTCAGCCCTCAATGCCGACACCACATTAGACAAATAATCCCTTCACTCACCTATCATCATAACCTCCTCACCCTCCGTGGTCCTTAACACCATTCGTTTTGCAAAGACAATCCAAAGTCGCCCTATGCTTAACAAGCCACTCCATTCCCAGAATGAGGTCAAACTCTCCGAATGGCAACTCCATTAAATCTCCAGGAAAGATCCTACCTTGAGTTTCTAGGGGTACATCCCTATACAGTTTGTCTACCCTAACCGAATGGCCCAAAGGACTTAACACAGAGACCCCACTCACTATCTTTTCAGAATGCACTCCTACTGACCTAGATATGGCACATGCAACATAGGAATGAGTAGATCCAATATCCACCAAAGCAGTATACGGCATGCTAGAAACCAAAAACGTACCAGTTATGACGTTAGGTGCGTCGCCCTCCTATCGAGGACGAGCCGCATACACCAACGCTGGCTGTCATGCCTCAGCATTTTCGGCACCCCTGCCAGGCGCCCCTCGACCTCGACCATTTCCATTTCCATTTCCACCCCTACCTTATCCACGTCCTCTCGGTGGTTGTGGTCCACCTCTCGCGGGTTGAACAACCCTCATGCAACAACTTTGAGCTGATCAGCTCTCTGTGGGCAGTCCTTAACTCTATGCTCCATAGATCCACATCGGAAACAAGCACCGGAACGTTTCTTACACTCACCCAAATGTACCTTTCCATAGTCTCTACAAATTGGCAGTCTAACCACATTCACCGGAGCTGCTCGAACTGGCTCCTCTACTCTCGCCCTTTTGACATTCTTATTTGCTCCACCCGAAGGTCCAGGATCCCTCTGGAAATGGTTCCGATCATTCTCACAGTTCTGCCTCTCAGTACGCTTTACCTCCTCAGCTATCTTAGCTTTTCCACCGAAACCATGAATCCGCTCCTCTCGCAGAGCAATCAGCACCTTAAGGTCATCTCTGAGTCCATCCTCAAAGCGAACGCTACGCTCATACTCCGTAGTGACTATCCCCACAGCATACCGGCTCAGCCTCAAAAACTCAGCCTCATACTCAGCAACAGTTTTGCATACTTGGACCAGATTTAGGAATTCCTTCCTGCGGGCATCCACATAACTTGCCCCGATGTACTTTCCTTTAAAGGCTGTCTTAAACAGCTCCCAAGTAACCCTATCAGCTGGGGTTCCATCCCTCACGGTGAGCCACCACTGATAAGCCTCATCTCACAGCAGCGATACGGCCACCTTCAGCTTCTGCTCCACCGAGTAGTCCAAATCATCCATAATTCGTTCTGTGGCCTCCAACCAATATTTTGCCACATTCGGGGCTACACCAGATACGCCCCTAAAGATCTCCGCTCTGTTAGCTCGAAGTCGTTCAGAAATCGATCCTCGAATTTCGTTGCCCAAACTTGCCCCGGCAATCCTATCCAGAACTCGAAGCATAGCCTGCGATAGGGCGTCATCCCCGGCACCACGATCATGAGACTCCACTTACATTGCCGATGGTACGGTGCATCTGCCACGCAGATATGTCCCAAGATGAAGATATTTGCCGAGCCCTTCCTCGCCACGCCCACCGCCTCTTCCACGAGTGGCTCTTGTACTCATATCGTATTATCGATTATGAATTTTATGCATTAATATCATTCCAATGTTTATTACAGATGTTTTATGATTCGATACGGTAATTTAGAGTTGGTTTTCACGAGAATCAATGTCTAGCTACTGCCAGGTCTTTTAGCAAGCTTCTCTAGGAATTCAGTAGCATCCTATCTAGAGTATTCTAGTAAAGTTTCAATACAGACAAATAATTCAGAATATATTAATAAAAATTCAGAATACTTACAAGCTTGGGCCGGAGATTCGGAATGCCACCTTCAGAAGTCCAGATTTTAAAAATAGAATTTTTTTTGAAATCTTCGTTTTTGTAAACCCATTCCACAGCCGAGTTGTTGCAACTTGGCCCTGATACCACAAAATATAACACCCCAAACCCGGCCTAGACGTTATGACCGGATCCGACGTGCCACATCAAAACGTTAAAACATTTTTTTCATTCTAAGTCTAGGAAATCGTACTTGATGTTCAAAGGATTAATTCATTGAGGTTAAAGTGAATGGAAGTGCGTGCACTGTAAGAAACCGGAAAAGGAGGTGAGTCCATCGGACTGCTTAAGTACCAAGCTCTTTTGGATCCAATCCTAGACATGCACACCGCCATTGCCACACTCTAACATCGCGTATATTTTTAGGTTACCACATAGCCCATATCAGCTCAAACCACAGAAACAGAATAAATTGGCCTTAGCCCAGAACAGAATACAGAATTAAGCCCATAGGCCCATAACAGATCAGATTAGATATTTCATGTATATGCAAAACCCAACACATAACCAACCACATACACCCCCTTACCAACCTTTCACCATGTGGGGAGACTACTTGACCTACCCAACCGCTACACGCCACAGAAATATGTAGCATGGCTGCCAGAACAGATAATGTGACAGAGTCACCAGATATAGATAATCGTGGCAGAGCCACCAGATCAGATACTTGTGGCATAGCCACCAAGACGCTTCCTCAAAAATATAACCCATTTCCCCATGCAACAAATATTCATTCATGGCATACATCATACAGATTTAAATCAACATGCTTTTCAGACAAAATTAACCCTAGGGGCATATTGGTCATTTACATCTAGGGGTATCATGGTAATTTCCAATACATAAGGGTATTGTAGTGATTTAGCTACTTCTAGGGTTTTCATGCATATCCTATCCATTTATGTACTATCAGAATACTTACCGCGCATATTTACCAAATTGAGCCCGTTGGCCCATAAACCCGATTTTTGGCCCATTAAGCCCACATTATCAAAATGTACTAAATCGCACATACTGCAGTTTATTATCTTCAGAATACCAAACATACAAACCCAACTATCTTACGAGCATTCGCTTTTCTCAAATTCCCAAAATACCAACTTTCCTAAGCATTTCGCTTTTCACTTTTGCCGATCTAGTCTATGAGAGGTGTCGATTACACACTGTTTTGCGACGATTCATTGTCGAGATCCACGCATTTAACGCCTACAATTAAATCACTAACATATTACTCTAGATATCGAATTAATACTGAGTAAATAGCCCCTTACCATATTCGGCCAAACATGCTTAGAACCTTCTTGCTGTTACCTTGTTGCCGAACTATGTTTTAAATCCAAAGATCTGATCGTTCCACTTGTCCAAGCCCTTGATCAGCAGCCTCTAAATCACACCATTTACCAAATCAGAATAGTTATTACAACCCTTTAGGGCTACAAGTCCAAATCGACAGCCTCCCTAACATTTAGGGATGTTGGCCTTTCCTAAAATACGAAAGAAAGACTATGTTTTGAAACTACTTACCACCGATTCCTTCGACCAATGTTTCCAATTGATGCCTACTTAAATCCAATGCCGCTCTACCCTCAAATGATCACCAAAGTCAAGCATTCAGTGTTTTCAATATTCGGCTAAGTCCCTATGAAAGTGGGGTTTTCGGCTTTTTGCAAGCGTAGAAAAGATGAATTAATAGGGTTTTACTGTGGTCTTGTCGACAAAAACTTGAGGTTTAAAGGAGGAAAGAATCGGCCAAAGATGATAAGCAAAATAAGAGAATTTTGCTAGGAAAAATCGCCACAGAAGAAAGTGTAGCTTTCGGGATTTCGGCTTTTTATGGCCAAAGGCTATGAAGGTTTTGAAACTTCTGAAGGGAAGGATGGAGATGAACAAGAAGTTAGAAGGGTTCGGCTATGAAGGAGAAAGGAGAATAAGAAAAAGGTTGATGAAGAGAGGGGAGAAAAATGAAGAGGGAAATGGTCAGCAAATGGCCCAACTTCCCCTTAATGCCGAATTTATACTGACCTTAACCCTAGCCAAATTTTGCCTCCCTAAAGCTCCCCTTGGCCGGCCAACTCTTGCTCCTTAAGAGTCCATTATTCGGCCAACACAGCTCTCCCTAATCAAGTCCTAAATTCTCTCCCTTATCCCTCCTTACTCAATCTCTGAGCAACTCCAACTCTTCCTAACAGTCTTTCACTTCGGCCCACTACTTACCTTTTCCATTCATAAAAATTAATCCCTTATTTGCGGTCATTGTGACTTGAACACAGGTCCTCCCAATCATCCACACGCCACTTATAGTATTCCCAGTGGCGTCACTTAGCCACTTTACCACATGCTTCCTTGTGATTTATTTTACACAATTAATACCTAAAAGCCCAATTAACCAGAACCCCTTTTTCTTATGGAATTAAAATTAATTAAAACTATCGGGTTTTAGCTTAAGCTTGGGCCTTCTAGAGGCCCACTAACGTACTTAATCCTACGACAAACAAATAGGGCACAGAATTTTTAAATATTTCCAACATTTTTAAAATTCCCAAAATTTGGGGCGTTACAGTTCTTTCAGTTGAATTTTCAATGTATGATTACCTATAGATTATTTTGAGATATTATCGATAGAAATTATAGGTTGAGAAGAATTTATATTGAATATGAGTTGAGAATTTTGCTTGAGGACAAGCAAATACTTAAGTGGGGGGTATTTGATAAACCGTAATCTATACATATTTTTACCCCATGGTTAATGCATTTTATGGATGATTTTTCCTTAGAATTTGTGAATTCGATGCTCCTAATTCCTTAATTTCATGTTTTATACTTAGATGAGCATAGGAGAGCGACAGGAATGAGAAACGAGCCAAAAACTGAGAAAATGGGCCAAAGTACGAAATCAACACGGCCTAGACTTCCTCACACGGGCAGACCACGTGGCTGTGTCAATTTGGCAGAATTGAAGCACGACTTACACGGGTAGACCACATGCCCGTGCCTATTTAACAGGCTTGACAACGGCCTGAAGTAATCGTACACGGGCGTGCCCTTGCCAAGCCCAAGTTGAGTCCAATTCGGAAAAGGCTAATTTTGAGGGCTTTTAGGCATTCTAAAGCCTATAAATACACCCTAAAGGAAGAGGAAAGGGGACACGGAGAGAAGGAGGCAAGGAACTGCTTAAGGGAAGCTGATTGATCCATCTTAGAAGCCGGAGTCACCATCAAGACTGAAGATCTCCCCTCAGTTTCCCTTCAGGAGTTTTGGGTTTTCTTTATGTTTTGTATTCATTAGTCTTCTGAGATGTTTTCCTTTTTAGTTATGAATTAAATCCCCTAAATACCTAAGGGGAATGAAATCTAAGACAAATCTTGTTATTATTTTCTGAATTGTATGATAAATATTTAACTTGTTCTTAATTATGTGTTCTTAATTCTTATTTTGACATCCCAGGATACTGATTCAAGATAAGCTCTTATTCAAAGGAGGAATAAACCCTGTCTAAGAGTAAATTTGTCATAATTAAGCGGAGTTGATTGCGCGCCTAGACATAGAGTGACAAGATTTTTCCAGATTAGGGTGAAATCTAATAAAGGGATCCATAGATCGAGTTAATGCAACCCTAAGGTGTTAAATAGAGAAAAGTCTCAATTATTCAATCTAGGGATTAGACGTTATTAGTCCTGAATAGGGATAATAACATAACTTAGGGATCTCTACGGGACAAGTTAAATGAATAAATCGTCTGATTCAGAGCCAGAATAACAAGTAAAGTCTAGGTGGATTTTTCCTTAGGTATTGTCTTAATTCAATCGTTTTCCAAAAGTAATCCCCCAATTCTACTTTCTATGAATTCTTAGTTTAGATAATTATTTAGTTAAAACAAAACCCCCTTATTCTTAGGCTAGATAATAAAAAGACAGTCATTACTAGTACTTTTAGTTCCTTTGCGTTCGACAATCTGGTCTTGCTAAAACTATACTACTGTTCGATAGGTACACTTGCCTACGTCATGATAATAGTTAGTTTCAAGAACGATATAAATATTTAAAACCTGTCACATGAAAATCGCGATCACCCGTCTGGGCTAAATCCAATCCATAACATATGCTTGACAGGACTCATATTAGGATTACCCGTCTGGGCTAAATCCCGTCTGCAATAAATGCAGGACCTTATTCATTTTGGGAAATCGCATATCCATTGAATTTTCCATTTATTCAAATGGAATTTAGCATCTTTCAAGCATTATCAAGCATGTGGTCAATCTCATATATTTATGCATTTATGCAATTCAAATGTTCACCTTCAACTCAAGCATAAAATTAACATTTTTATCATTTATCATTTATCATTTGTCGGGAACTTTCATTTATCGGGCTTTAACGAGTATGTGATCATTTCACATATTTATGGAATTTATACAATTCACAAACACAACATTAAATTCAAGCATAAAAAGTTACACGAACTTACCTCGACATTGTTCGTGTACGTAAAATCTACTAATCCGACATTTTCCTCTTTCCTCGTCCAAGCTCCGAATTTGGTCTATCCGGATCTATACAAGTAAATTTAACATCAATTTATCATATTTCACATTCAAGTGGACTTAATTTGCATCCTAGGCAAAATTACCATTTTGCCCCTAACTTTTCCATAAATTCTAATTTCGTCCCTAGGCTCGGAAAATAAAATTTGTGCAATTTAATTCTTATTTCAAGCTTAACCAAAATTCCCTTACAAAATTTACACCACATGTATTCATAAAAATTCAGCATTTTTCTTCAATTTCACAACTTTATATTTTAGTCCCTAAATCATGTTTTCATCAAAACTCAAATTGTAAAAGTTGTTTATCTATCAACAACCTTTCATTTTCTACCATAAATTTTTAATTTTCTGCATATACATCCATGACCAATTTTCCATACTTTGATAACTTCTCAAATTGATCCCCCAAATAGATAGATTAAGCTATCCCGATTTCAAAAATATCAAAATTACTAAAAACGGGCCAAGAAAACTTACCCAATTTGGCCATGAAAGTTTATTCTCTCTCTCCTAGAGTTTCCATGTATTTTTGGGGAAGAAGATTGTAACACCCCTAACCCGTATCCGTCGCCGAACTAGGCTTAATGGCATTACCAGACGAATCGGAACATTTAAATTTCATTTCATAAACATCAGAGCATCAGAGATCAACATTAATATAGACTCCCTTATAAAGGTCTTCAAGACCTAAAACGTGCATCAGAAAAGAGTCGGGACTAAACCGAAGACATGCAAAAATTTCCCAAAACATAAACACTTTTCAAACAAATACAGGTCAAACGCTCATGTAATCAGGCCGTGTGCCTTACACGGTATTAGACACACCCATGTGATTACACCGTGTCAAAATAGGGCATACATACTAGCTTGCTCACACAGCCACAAGACACACCCGTGTGCCTTGGCCGTGGTCGAGTCTGATTTGGGCCACACGGCTAGACACACGCCCATATGCCTTGACCGTGGTCGAATCTAAGTTACAATTTTAGGGTACCCCAAGGGACACACAGCCATGAAACATAGCTGTGTGTCGCACACGGTTGAGACACACGCTTGTGTCTCTGCCTGTATGGACAAAAATAGGTCATTTGAATAGCCAACTTGCCACCCCAATTAGGTCAAACCAACAAGCACCAAACCAAGCATATATACACAACAACTTCAGCCAATTTCTATACCAAACCATACATCATTCATGCCATAAAAATATTATCCATTTACATGCTCATAAACTCAACTCAATTGTGCCAAAACATAAGACCAAATCATATCAAATCTTCCTAAACTTACCATTTCTCTTAGCCATTCATGAACACATCAAATACATCAAATAGATCATCTTGCATCTCATTTCATATACCAAAATCAAAAACATAAACACAACCATATCAAGTCATATCACATATCTAAATATAAACATTACAAATCCTATCCAAAGTACTTCTAGCCTATACATGCCATACTTTACAATATACAATTTCAAAAGGTACCAAAATGAGATCCGATAGTGTGGTGAAGATCCTCGATGATCCTCGAGCTCACAGTAGCTTCGATATCTATAAAACAATACAAACAGACACAAAGTAAGCTTTCATAAGCTTAGTAAGCTCGTACTAAATATCATCAACAACTTATAAAATATAAAACATCAATACATAAACACTTATTAGTTCTCGATTCATTTATCAATTCTATGCCAACGTAATTCATATCTTTACATCAATCCACGAACTTCATATAAATAATATCATATACCACATAGGTATCGTACATACCTGAACCTTCCTGTATTTATTCATTTTCATTCTCATCTTTCGTCCAGATATTTTAAAACTTTCCGAAGATTATTCATGCTTTGAGCATTCGCACACTTAGTACTTTATTCATGCTTTAAGTATCCGCACACTTAGTACTTTAAGGCTTAGCTGAAGCTATAATTGTTTTCGCACACTTAGTGCGATCTCAATTAACCGAAGCTATCTCGGTATCGCACACTTAGTGCCTCATACAGCCAAAGCTATACCATTTCTCACACTTAGTGCTATTTATAATAGAAGCTATTTTGAATCGCACACTTAGTGCCAACTACAGCTGATTTATCATCGTATTCAATCTATAATCAAATATATACATAAATTTATATATAATTAAAGCATCAAAAATATACTTGTAACATCATTTAACACTTACGAACTTACCTCGTACTCAGAATTGTTGACTCGGACTGTTTACTCTATAATCTTCGACTTCCCTCGATCTAAGTCTGAATTCCTCTTTTCTTGATCTATATGTATTCAAAATTAATCCTTTTATTCACTAAATCATTCAAACCAATCCATATACACATAATTAAGGCATTTTACAAACTAACCATCACATTTTCACATTTCAACACTTTAGTCCCAAAATCACAAAATACACATAATTTGCTTGTACACAATCTTAGCTGAATTTTCCTAGTACTCATACTAGTCCACACATTTCATTTATTTCACATTTTAGTCCCTCAAAATAACATTTTCACAATTTAGCCCAAATTGCTCAAATTCATCAAAAATCCAAAGACAAAACATGTAAACCCAACATCAAGCTTTCATATTTCACAATTTAACAACACAAAACTCATGAATTCATCCATGTCATATTTCAAAATCATCATAAAAATTAGAAATTGAGACATGGGCTTGATAGTATACAAAGCAATGATTACAAAAACGTAGAAATTATCAAAAACTGAGTCAAAACTGCACTTCAATCAAGTAATCAAAGTGTCGAACCCTAGCAAGCTTATTTCTTTTCTTTTCCTTTGAATTTTCGGAAAAGATGAGTGAAAAATGGATGAACAAACTATTTTTATTTTATTTAACAAACATTAATGCACATTTTACCATTCTACCCCTTTAATAAACCATTTAAAACCATCATTTTAATGCCCATTTATGTCCATTCCCACTATCAATGGACTAATTACAACTTAAGGACCTTTTTTTAATAAGACAAATCAAATAGGCACTCTTAACATATAGCATGTAACTTTTACATTTTACGCGATTAGGTCCTTTTATCAAATTAAGCACACAAACGATTAAATTTTCATACAAAATTTTAACACATACTAATTCACGTATAATAAACACGAAAAATAAAATAAATTTTTTTTATGCGGATCTGTGGTCCAGAAACCACTGTTCCGAATAGGGTCTAAACCGGACTGTTACAATTCTCCCCTTTAGGGATTTTCGTCCCTGAAAATCTTACCATTAAACAAATTCGAATATTGCTGTCTCATAGCATCTTCAGGCTCCCACGTGGCCTTTTCAATACCGTGTCGATGCCACATCACTTTTACTAACGGAATTTTCTTATTTCGCAGTTCTTTAATCTTGCGAGCTAAGATACAGATCGGGTTTTCTTCGTAAGTCATATCAGACATAATTTCAATCTCAGACGGAGAAATCACATGCGAAGGATCGGATCTGTATCATCGAAGCATCGATACGTGAAACATATCATGAATCCTTTCTAACTCTGTGGCAACAACAATCTATATGATATCAGCGTAATACGCTCAGTAATCTCATACGGTCCAATGAACCTCGGACTCACCTTACCTTTATTACCGAACCAAAGCACTTTCTTCCAGGGAGATACCTTTAAAAAGACTTTGTCACCGATATTAAATTCAATGTCTTTTCTTTTCAAATCTGTATATGATTTCTGACGATCAGAAGCTATTTTTAGACTACCTCGGATCACCTTCACTTTATGCTCAGGTTCTTTTATCAAATCAACCCCGTGTATCTTATTTTCACTGAGCTCAGTCCAATACAAAGGTGTACAACATTTGCGACCATATAAAGCCTAGTAAGGTGCCATTTTAATGCTCGACTAAAAACTATTATTATAAGCGAATTCAATCAAGGGCAAATACTATTCCCACGTACCTTCAAACTCAAGAATGCAACATCTTAACATATCCTCGAGTATCTAAATAATCCACTCAGATTGACCATCTGTTTGCGGGTGAAAAGTAGTACTGAAGTGAAATTTAGTACCCAAAGCATCTTGCAATTTCTTCCAGAATCGTGATGTGAATCTCGAATCTCTGTCTGACACTATAGACAATGGCACACCATGCAATCTCACAATAACTTAGCCAACTTATCTAACGAGTAATCAGATCGAACAGGAATAAAATGAGCTGATTTTGTCAATCAATCTACTACGACCCAAATAGCATCTTTCATTCTTGGAGATAGAGGCAAACCTAAAACAAAATCCATTATTACTCGATCCCATTTCCACTTCGGAACCATAACAGGTTGTACGAAACCAGATGGCACCTAATGTTCAACTTTAACTTGCTGACAGATCAAACATTTCGAAACAAAGTCAGAGATATCTCTTTTCACTCCAAACCACCAAAATGCTGTTCCAAATCGTTATACATTTTCTTACTTCTCAAATGCACAGATAACCAATTGTTATGAGCTTCACTCAAAATCATCTGAATCAACTCTGGATTTCTCTGAACACAAATTCTATCTCAGAATCTCAGACAATCATATTTATCAACTCTGAATTTTGAATCAGACTCTACATCACACTAAGCTTGTTTAGCTAAAATCTCATTATCAATCTTCTAAGCTTCGATAATCTGTTGTAAGAACAAAGGTCTTGCTTTTAATTTAGCTAAAACTGAACCATCACCGGACAGAACCAAATGAGCATTCATTGCATGAAAACTAAACAACGATTTCTGACTTAAGGTATCAGCAACAACATTTGCTTTTCTCGGATGATAATCAATCATAAGTTCATAGTCTTTTAGCAGTTCTAACCATCTTCTTTGTCGCAGATTTAGATCTTTCTGAGTCATCAAATACTTCAAACTCTTATGATCAGAATATACATGACATTTCTCACTGAACAGGTAGTGAAGCCAAATCTTTAGAGCAAACACAATCGCAACTAACTCAAGATCATGTGTCAGATAGTTTTTTTCGTGCAGCTTTAACTGTCTCGAAGCACATGTAATGACTTTACCTTCTTTCATCAAAACACATCCTAGTCCGATCAACGAAGTATCACTGTAGATTACAAATTCTTTACCCGATTCGGGTTGTACCAATACTGGAGCTTCAGTCAACAAAGTTTTCAACTGATCAAAACTGTTCTGACACTTTTCAGACCACACAAACTTCACATCTTTCTGAAGCAGTTTTGTCAATGGATTCGCAATCATTGAAAAACCTTTTACAAATCTTCTATAATAACCAGCAAGTCCCAAAAAATTACAAACTTTAGAGACATTCCTTTGAGGTTTCCAATCCAAAATAGCTGAAATTTTGCTCAGATCAACTCGGATACCAGAAGCTGATACAATATGACCAAGAAAACCAACTTCTCGCAACCAGAATTCACATTTACTGAACTTCGCATACAACTGTTTATCTCGCAGAATCTGTAGCACTAATTTCAAATGCTCAGCATGTTCAGATTCATCACGTGAATAAATCAATATATCATCAATGAATATAATAACAAATTGATCTAAATACGGTCTAAAAATTCTATTCATCAATTCCATAAAAATAGTAGGTGCGTTGGTCAATCCGAAAGGCATAACTAAGAATTCATAGTGGCCATACCTCGTTCTGAAAGAAGTTTTTGGGATGTCTGAGTCTTTCACTTGTAACTGATAATAGCCTGATCTCAAATCTATTTTTGAAAACACAGCAGCTCCTTTCAACTTATCAAATAAATCATCAATTCAAGGCATAGGATATTTATTCTTGATAGTATTCTTGATAGTCACTTTGTTCGACTGACGATAATCTATACACATTCTCATCATTTCGTCTTTCTTTTTCACAAATAGAACTAGAGCACCCCAAGGTGAAAAACTCGGTCTAGCAAATCCTCTATCGATTAATTATTGCAAAAAAATCTAAACCGGCTACCAAAACAACTGAACCGGACAATAAAAATACAGAATCGGGACAAGATATGATGTTAATGTTCCAGGAATAGTATCAGGTACCAATTCAATGCCAAATTCAACTTCTCTAACCGAAGGTAATCCCAGAAGTTCTTCAGGAAATACATCAAGGAACTCACATACAACCGGCACTGATTCAACTTTCTTTTCTGACACTTTCGAATCAATCACATAAGCAAAGTAGGCTTCACAACCCTTTCTGACAATACTCAAAGCTTTCACTGAAGATATCACAGCAGGCAATCCATTCAAATCACTAGATTCAATTTTGACTATTTTATCATTTTTGCATCTCAAATTAATAGTTTTCTGTTTGTAGTTCACAACAGTATCATGTAAAGTTAACCAATCCATACCCAAAATTATATCAAATTCATCGAAAGGTAATAGCATCAAAGCAGCCGGAAAACAAATGTCTCGAAAAATTAACGGATAATTTTTGCAAACTTTATCAACCAAAACACATCTACCTAGGGGGCTCGAAACTCTAATTACAAATTCAGTAGACTCTACAGGAAAAGTCTTACTGTTCACTAAGTTCATGCATATATACGAATGTGTTGATCCAAGTTCTAACAAAGCAATCATAGAAGTATCATCAAGAATAAATGTACCCGTAATCACATCTAGCGATGAAGCGTCCTCACGAGCTCGGATAGCATAGGCTCTGGCAGGTGCACGAGCCTCGAATCTAACAGCTGTATCTTTTGTTCCTCTTTGACTACCACTCACATTTCCCGTATTTCTAGGAGGTCTACCACTAGAAGCATTGCCACTCGGCCTCGGATTTTGAACATTATCTTTTTCATCTAAATCTGGACAATCTTTTATAAAATGATTCCAGGAACCACAACTATAACAAGCTCGGTTATTACTTTTTCCCCAACACTCTCCAAAATGTCGTCTTCCACATTGATCACACTCGGGCTTTTCATTCTTTGCATTACCAACACTAGCAACAGACGTAGCTAGAGCTTTAAAGCTCGATTGCAATCTAGCACGATCTCTGTTTGAATGTCCCACAGTAGCCTTTGAATGGCTATTATCATCTCTAAATTTCTTTGTTGCAGACTGAAATGACTTGCCCAGTAATCTCTTTCATACCTCTCTAGCTTCAAAATTAGCTTTTCTTTTCTTTTTCCCAAGATCTTCAGCTTTACATGCTCGTTCAACAAGCACAACGAATTCTTTGATTTTAAGAATCCCAACTAGTAAACGAATATCTTAGTTTAAGCCATCCTCAAATCCTTTGCACATTATTGCCTCGGAAGATACACATTTACGAGCATACTAACCTAATCTTACGAATTCTTGTTCGTATTTTGTGACAGACATATGGCCTGGTTTAAGCTCAAAAAACTCTTTACGTTTTTGATCGATGAATCTCTGACTGACATATTTCTTCTGGAATTCAGCTTGGAAGAAATCCCAAGTAACCCGTTCACTCGGAACCACAGATATCAAAGTCTTCCACCAATGGTACGCCGTATCTCTCAGAAGGGAAATAGCACATTTTATGCATTCTTTAGGATTTAATGATAATTCATCAAACACTCTTATAGTGTTCTCTAACCAGAACTTGGCCTTTTCAGCATCATCATTTGTTGTAGCTCGAAACTCTTCAGCCCCATATTTTCTAATCTTCTCGACTAGTGGTCTACTTAACTGAATCGGATTCACTGGTGGCATAACAGGAGCTGTTGGCGAATTAACCTGGGGTGGAGGTTGTTGTACAACCGGATTGGTTCTAATATATTGGCTAAAACAATCATTCATCATCTGATAAAAGGCTTGTCTAGCCTCACAGTCACGGCTACTCGTAGCCGGTCTAGAATCGGATGGCCCCGTCCCTTGCGCGGGAGCAAGCACATTACTTTTAACATCGTCTGCTACAGCTTGATCAGGATCCATTTGCTATATAAAAGCACATTTCAATGTCAAGATTCATCACACTATCGTAATTCATATATATGGCATGTATAGCTAGGCTCACATATGCTACGTTAGTCCTAGAACTGACTAATTCATATATATGGCATGTATAGCTAGGCTCACATATGCTACGTTAGTCCTAGAACTGACTAAACCGTAGCTCAAATACCAATAAAATGTAACACCCCTAACCCGTATCCGTCGCTGAACTAGGGTTAAAGGCATTACCAAACGAATCGGAACATTTAACTTTCATTTCATAAACATCAAAGCATCAGAGATCAAGATCAATATAGACTCCCTTACAAAGGTCTTCAAGACCTAAAACGTGCTTCAGAAAAGAGTCGGGACTAAACCGAAGACATATAAAATTTTCCCAAAACTTAAACATTTTTCAAACAGATACAGGTCACACACCCGTGTAATCAGGCCGTGTGCCTTACACGGCATTAGACACGCCTGTGTGATTAGGCCGTGTCAAAAACAGGGCACACATACTGACTTGCTCACACGGCCACAAAACACGCCCATGTGCCTTGGTCGTGGTTGAGTCTGATTTGGGCCACATGGCTAGACACATGCCCGTGTGCCTTGGCCGTGGTCGAACCTGACTTACAATTGTAGGGTACCCTAGGGGACACATGGCCGTGCAACAGAGCTGTGTGTCACACACGGATGAGACACATGGCCGTGTCTCTGCCTGTGTAGACAAAAATAGGCCATTTGAATAGCCAACTTGCCACCCCAATTGGGTCAAACCTACAAGCACCAAACCAAGCATATATACACAACAACTTCAACCAATTTCTATACCAAACCATACATCATTCATGCCATAACAATATCATCCATTTACATGCTCATAAACTCAACTTAATTGTGCAAAAACATAAAACCAAATCATATCAAATCTTGCCAAACTTACCATTTCTCTTAGCTATTCATGAATACATCAAATACATCAAATACATCATCTTGCATTACATTTCATATACCAAAATCAAAAACATAAACACAACCATATCAAGCAATATCACATATCTAAATATAAACATTACAAATCCTATCCAAAGTACTTCTGGCCTATACATGCCATACTTTACTATATATAATTTCAAAAGGTACCAAAATGAAATTTGATAGTGTGGTGAAGATCCTTGACGATCCTCGAGCTCACAGTAGCTTCGATATCTATAAAACAATACAAACAGACACAAAGTAAGCTTTCATAAGCTTAGTAAGCTCGAACTAAATATCATCAACAACTAAAATATAAAACATCAACACATAAACACTTATTAGTTCTCAATTCATCTATCAATTCTTTGCCAACATAATTCATATGTTTATATCAATCGACGAACTTTATATACATAATATCATCTACCACATAAGTATCGTACATACCTGAACCTTCCTGTATTTATTCATTTTCATTCTCATCTCTCGTCCAAATATTTTAAAACTTTCTGAAGATTATACATGCTTTAAGCATCCGCACACTTAGTACTTTAAGGTTTAGCCGAAGCTAGAATGATTTTCGCACACTTAGTGCCATCTCAATGAACCAAAGCTATCTCAGTATCACACACTTAGTGCCTCATACAGCCGAAGCTATACCATTTCGCACGCTTAGTGCTATTTATAGCTGAAGCTATTTTGAATCGCACACTTAGTGTCAAATGCAATTGATTTATCACAGTATTCAATCCATAATCAAATATATACACAATTTATGTAACACGTACGGACTTACCTCGTACTTGGAATTGTCGGCTCGGACTGTTTACACTATAATATTCAACTTCCCTCGGTTTAAGTCTGAATTCCTCTTTTTTTGATCTATATGTATTTAAAATTAATCCTTTTATTCACTAAATCATTCAAACCAATCCATATACACATAATTAAGGCATTTTGCATACTAACCATCACATTTTCACATTTCGACACTTTAGTCCCTAAATTACACAATCACAAAATACACATAATTTGCTTGTACACAATCTTGGCTGAATTTTCCTAGTACTCATACTAGTCCACACTTTTCATTTATTTCACATTTTAGTCCCTCAAAATAACATTTTCACAATTTAGCCCAAATTGCTCAAATTCATCAAAAATCCAAAGACAAAACATGTAAACCCAACATCAAGCTTTCATATTTCACCATTTAACAACACAAAACTCATGAATTCATCCATGGAATATTTCAAAATCATTATCAAAATAAAAAATTGAGACATGGGCTTGATAGTATACAAAGCAACGATTACAAAAACGTAGAAAATTATCCAAAATCAAGTCAAAACCGTACCTCAATCAATTAATCAAAGTGCTGAACCCTAGCAAGCTTATTTCTTTTCTTTTCCTTTGAATTTTCGGCAAATATGAATGAAAAATGGATGAACAAAATGTTTTTATTTTATTTAACAAACATTAATGCACATTTTACCATTCTACCCCTATAATAAACCATTTAAAACCATAATTTTAATGCCCATTTATGTCCATTCCCACTATCAATGGACTAATTACAACTTAAGGACCTTTCTTTTAATAATACAAATCAAATAGGCACTCTTAACATATAAAATGCAACTTTTACATTTACGCAATTAGGTCCTTTTATCAAATTGAGCAGACAAACGATTAAATTTTCAAACCAAATTTTCACACATACTAATTCACGTATAATAAACATGAAAAATAATATTAAAATATTTTTCTGACAAAAATAGGTGGTCCCAAAACCACTGTTCCGACTAGGGTCTAAACTGGACGGTTACAAAGATGAAAAAATAAAATGATATTTCATTTTTTATCATCTTTTAATTAATTAAATATTTTCACTTTTTATTTTTTATCATCTTTTAATTAATTAAATATTTTCACTTTCCAATTTAGTCCTTGCCTATAACAGTCCAATTTTCAATGAAATCAGAATAGTGGTTTCGGGACCACAAATCCGACCCAAAAATATGATTTATTTTTATTTTATTATATGGTCTGTAATATGGTAGATATGTCATGTGAAATTTTTTATACGAAAATTTTATCGATTTAGTGATTAATTACAGAAGGACTAAATCGCATAAAATGTTAATGTTGAATTCTTATAGCTATAAGGATCAAATAGCTATGAAATTAAAAACTTAAGGTCTTTATATGGTAATTAGACCATTAAGAAAATTATGTATATTTTTTTTGGTGACTCATCCATGGAATTATAGAAAAAGGGCAAGGACTAAATTGGAAATAGCAAAATACTTAATTAATTAAAAAGATGATAAAAGAAATCATCTTATTTTATGTCATCTTCGACCTAAAACACATGGAAACCCTAAGAGAGGGAAAAAAAACTTTCAAGGCCTAATTGGGTAAGTTCTATTGTCCCGTTTTTAGTAATTTTGGTATTTTTGAAACTAGAATAGCTTAATCTCTCTATTTGAGGGAATAATTTGAAAAGTTATCAAGGTATGAAAATGGGTCATGGATGTATATGCTGGAAAGTAAAAATTTATGGTAAAAAATGAAAGATTATTGATATATAAACAACTTTTACAAAGTGATTTTGATGAAAACATGATTTAGGGCCTAAAATGAAAAGTTGTAAAATTTGATGAAAAATTATGAAATTTTATGAATTCATGTGCTGGAAAATTTGTAATGGGGCTTTGGTTAGGCTTGGAATGAAGATTAATTTGCACAAGATTCATTTTCCGAGAATAAGGACAAAATCAAAATTTATGGAAAAGTTAGGGGCAAAATGGTAATTTTACCTAGGATGTAAATTGAGTCCATTTAAATATGAAATGTGTGAAATTGATGGTTAAATTCATTTATATAGATCCGGAAAACACTAATTCGAGGTTCGGTCAAGGAAAAGAAAAAATTTCGATTAGTACACTTTTACGTGAACAAATGTCGAGGTAAGTTCGTGTAACTTAATCTGTCATGTAAATATGTTTAATTGAATGTTGTGTTGTATGGAATGTGATTTATATTGATTTACATTACTTGAATGTTATAATGAGAAACTTAATACATGCTTGAAATTGTGGTAAAGGGTTAAGTCCCAATTGAATGTTGAATCCCGATGATTGTATGTGCTTTCTTGAAACAAATAGGATCCTGCATTTGTTGCAAACGGGATTTAGCTCGAACGAGTAATCCCAATGACCTTGTTATAGAAAGGATTTAGCCTGGATGGGTAATCCTGATGTAATATCTCTCGAGTATACGACATTATGATTAGGGTTTAGCCTGGACTGGTAATCCTAATCGAGCTCATCTGAGCTTACGTTATATAAGGGATTTAGCCTGGACTTGTAATCCTGTTATATGAAATGTGGCTATAGAGAATGTTTCCTTGTTAAGTGCCCTAATGGGTACCCTTGAATAAGAAATTGATGGATTATCGAATCATACACTTCGAGTGTACTATTTGTACATCTATCGGGATTTAATAATTCAACGGACATAAAACTCTTGACATGGCATGAGAACTTTGAGATGAATTGATAATGTCTTGAAAGAGTATTGTATCATGAGCTCATATATGTTACTTGATTGATATGAATATTTTGGTGACTAACATGTTTGATTGAATGTATGTGATTAGGCAATTTAGCCAAATGGATGGAAACATAGCATTGTATGCCTAGATTTTAATAAAAAAAGATTGGTAAGTTTAGTTTCCGTTATACGAACTTACTAGGCATGTAATGCTTACTCCGTTTTATTTTTCCCTTGTTTTATAGTGCTCGAAAGCTCACAAGGGTTGGAGATCACTGGAGCATCGTCACAATATCAACTAGTCATTTTGGGTATACTTAGTAGAAATCATTTTGGAATAATGGCATGTATAGGACAAATTGGCCAATAATGGCTTGAAAATGATGCTTTCTAACCTAGCTATTGGAATGGCTAGTAATGGTTTATTTTGGTATGATTAAGTAGGTTATGATGTTAAATTCATAAGTGATATGTTATGTATATGTGATCAAATGATGCTAATGCCTAAGTTATTCCAAGGCAAGTTTATAAGCACATATGCATGTAATGATATGCCTTGCTGAATGATGAGGATTGCCCAATTTGAATGCTTGAATTGGTTGGTTTTGGATGTGTGTTTCAAGTGCAGGTCTTGGGTGAAATTTTAAGTGAGAAATGGAGCTAGAAATGGCTTCATTTTGTCCACACGGGCGTGTGTCAAGACCTTGTGTGACACACGGTCTAACACCCTTTACTCGTATTCAATGCCGAATTAGGGTACGAGGCATTACTGGAGTCACGTCACAAGCAATCATACAATTCCAAACCATAAATTTGTGTCCAAATTAAATCCATTTGTAATAAATCATAAAGTCCCTAATACGAGCCTACGAGACTCAAAACATGCTTTGGAAGTAGTTGGAGACTAAACCGAGAACTTTTAGAAATTTTACGAAACTTAGAAAATTTTCCACCATACATGGGTCATACGCCTGTGTGAATATGGGATACACCCGTGTGGGCAGGCCATGTGGTCACACATTCCTGTGTCCTGACCCCATGTAACATTCTGACTTGTAACTCATGAACAAATTGAGATCACATGGCCAATTCAAACGCCCGTGTGCTAGGCCGTGTGGTTAATTAATTTAATTCAAATTAGGTGTAGGTTTCACATGACCATGTAACACGCCCGTGTCCAAGGCTGTGTCAACCACACGGCTGAGACACACGCCCGTGTCTCTTTCCATGTGCCCATTTATAAGCATTTTGTTTTGTATTTTTAAGATGCAGGGGACACATGGCTGGACCACACGCCAATGAGACATGCCGTTTGTCTGCCCGTGTGGACAAAATGAGGCCATTTCCTAGCCTCATTTGTCACCCAAATTTACCATTTTCCTACACTAAAACACACAAATATACATCCACCAATCCAACATCATATTCACAAGAAATTTGACATCAATCATATAATATTATCTCATGCGTCAATAGATATAACTTATTCATGTCATAAATTCATATGCAAACACAATCTCATCAAACCAACACATAATAAGCACTTATATAATTATCAAAACATCACTTGAAAATAGCCAAACTTAGACCATCACTAGCCGCTCCAATGGCTAGGTTACAAAACAACCATTACAAGCCATCATTGTCCAACTAAGCTTATACATGCCATTATACCAAAATGAGATTTCTAGTTATACCAAAATGAGATAGTGGATAGTGTCATGACTGCTCTGACCGACTTCCAACCTTCGCAAGCTTTGAGCACTATAAAACAGGGAAAAATAAATGGAGTAAGCATTTTATGCTTAATAAGTTCGTATAACAGAAAATAAACTTACCAGTCTTATTTATTAACACAAGCACACATACATACATATTCCATCAATTTTGGGTAAATTACCTAACACCATGCACTTATTCAAACAATTTAGTCGCATAATTTCACCTTTCCACTTCTTCAACAGTTTTTTCCATCGAGCTATTGAAATCTTAATGGATGTTCCAGAAATATACACATGTGCAAAAGTACCCATTGGGTACATAATAAAAAGGCACACCCTTGAGTCATACATTTTACTGTAGGATTACCAATCTAAGCTAAATCCTATCCGTAGCATATGCTTTAAAGAGCTTAATAGGGTTTACCCATCTGGGCTAAATCCAACTTATAACCTAACTCAAGAGGGCTTACATTAGAATTACCCGTCCGGGCTAAATTCTATTTGCAACATATGTACTATTATTTTCAACCCATCAAAATTCAACATTCGACCGAGACTCAATAATTTGTCCATATTACACAACTTAAACTATATAAATATGTATATATATCATCTCATACATAACAGAAAAATCATACAATTTAATTGAAACATATTAACATACATTTTTCAGTTACACGAACTTACCTTGAAAACGGTTCTTTTTTAGTTTCTGCTAATCCGAAACCTTTTGCTTTCCTCAATCTCGTTCCGCTGTTGGTCTTTCTGGATCTATATGGATAAATTTAACTATTAATCTATCACCTTTCAATCACGTTTGTGTTTTATTATGTTTAGGCAAAATTACCATTTTGCCCCAATTCATTTTAAAAATTTCGATTTTGTTCCTAGGCTCAGAAAATAAAATTCACGAAATTTAACCCTCTTTTCAAGCCTAACCGAAATTCAATTACTATATTTACAGCACATACATTTCACAAATTTTAGAATTTTCCATGGATTTTACCACTTTTTCCATTTTAGTCCCTAAATCAAGATTTCATCAAAAATTACTTTGTAAAAGTTGTTTATCTATGAACAAACTTTCATTTTCTACCATAAATTTCTAATTTTTAGCATATTCATCCATGACCAAATTTTATACCTTGATAACTTTTCAAATTAATCCCCTAAATAGAGAGATTAGGTTATCTTGATTCCAAAAATATAAAAATCATTAAAAACGAGACTTGATTTCATACCTTATTGAGCTTGAAAAGTTTTCATCCTCTCTCCTAGGGTTTTTATAGAAGTTTTGGGTATGAAGATGAATAGAAAAGATGATATTTCTTTTTAATTATTTTTCATCTTTTAATTTTAGTGATTTCCAATTTAGTCCCTAGCTATTTCTAACTTTTCCATGGATGAGTCATTAAAATATCTACTAACTACCTTTCAATGGTCTAATTACCATATAAGGACCTTAAGTTTTGAATTCCATAGCTATTTGATACCTATAGCTACTAGAACCCAACTTTTACATTTTATGCAATTTAGTCCTTTACCTAATTAAACACACAATCGATAAAATTTTCGCATCAAAATTTTCATGTGACCTTCCTGTTCTGATCCCAATCATAAAATAATATGAAATAAATTTTTAAATTTTTGGCCTGGATTTGTGGTCTCGAAACCACTGTTCCGACCACACCGAAAATGGGCTGTTATAACTCTCCCCCTTAGAAATTTTCATCCTCGAAAATTCTTACCAGTAAAGAGATTAGGGTATTGCTTCCTCATGGTACCCTCAGGCTCCCAGGTATCTTCCTCTATTCCATGTCGTTTCCAAAGGACTTTTACCAAAGCCACATTTTTATTTCTTAGCTCTTTTGTCTCGTGTGCCAGTATTTTAATTGGTTCTTTGTTGTATGTCATGTCAGGCTGAATCTCCACTTCAGTTGGAGTAATAATGTGTAAAGGGTTCGATCTATAGTGTCGCAACATGGATACATAAAACACATTATGAATTTTATCAAGCTTTGAAGGTAATAACTGATATGCAACAGACCTGATTCTTTCAATAATCTCATATGGCCTGATGAACCGTGGACTTATTTTTCCTTTGCATCCAAACAGGAGAACTTTCTTCCAAGTCGACACTTTCAGGAATACCTTGCCACCAACTTGAAATTCTATTTCTTTTCGTTTCAAATCAGCGTAGGACTTTTGACGATCAGAGGCTACTTTCAAACTGTCTCGAATTACCTTCACCTTTTCTTCGGTCTCTCAGATCAAGTCAACTGCATGTATCTTTTTCTCACTTAACTCTATCCAATACAATGAAGTTCTACACTTTCGACCATAGAGAACCTCATATGGCTCCATTTTAATATTGGACTGATAACTGTTATTGTAAGCAAATTCAATCAAAGGCAAATATTTTTCCCAGTTGCCTCCAAATTCAAGTACACAACATCGAAGCATGTCCTCTAGAATCTGTATCACATGTTCAGATTAGCCATCTGTTTGAGGATGGAACGCGGTACTAAAGTGTAAATGAGTGCCCATAGCTTCATGCAACATACCCCAAAATCGAGATGTAAACTGTAACACCCTGATTTTGGGCATAGTCGAAACAGTGGTTTTTGGACCACAAATTCGACGATGAAATTTTTATTTTTTATTATATTTTTATGGTCTATGATTTCGCAGAATAATTTCATGAAAATTTCGTTCGAAAATTTTGACATTCTGGCACTTAATTTAGTCAAAAGGACTAAATCGTAAAAAGTGCAAAAGTTGAGTTCTACATACTAGAGGTGTCCAATTATTGTGAAATTTTTAATTGAAGGTCCTTAAATGGTAATTAGACTATCGGTTAATTTCTGGACAAAAATACACATGAAATGGGTGTAATAAAATATTTTTAAGTTAAGGGTATTTTGGTAAACTAATAATTAAAAGAATTAAAAAGGGAAATAAGCCAAATTAGCTATCATCTTCTTCATTCAACCATTTCTACCAGTAGCAGCCATGGTTAAGGTCTGTTCAAACTCCCAAGCTCGATTGTAAGTGCTCCTTAGCCCCGTTTTTAAAGTTCTTTACATTTTTAAAATCCCGGTAACTTGGTTAAGCTTATTCTAGCAATAATTTAACCTAGGGTTTATATTTGGAAAAATACCCATAGGTGAAATATGTTTATTTTGATGTTTTATGGTAGAATATGAAGCTTTAAATTGTGTTAAACAACTTTTACTAAGCGATTTTACATGAAAACAAGTAAAACGACATAATCGGTAAAAATACCTAATGTTCATAAGTACATGTTAGAGTGTTAATTTGATGTTTCTATAGAAGGTAAAAATAATCATCATGTCATAAAACATAAGAAAATAGGATGAAGTTTAATTTACGAGCCTAAGGGCAAAAATGTAATTTTGACAAAGTTTAGGGGCAAAATTTTAATTTTTCAAAAATATGATTTTGGGTCAATTTGAATAATGTGAGTCCTAATTAGGCTATATTTGTAATGATAGAGCAAGGAAAATTGAAATTTGGGCTAAAATCGGTAAAATACCAAGTTGTGGACAAAATGGTAAAAATGGTCATTTTCGTATACGAGGTAAGTTCGTGTGTTAATAATAATGCAATACCATACTTGAATTGTAACTCTCTATTGTTATGGCATAAATTGTATGATTTAATATGTTTAGGAGAAGTTGATGGATGGTGTGTATAATATGGAAAATGTATACTTGTTGTGTCATGTGAAATTGAATGGCAAATTAATTTTACATGAATTGAATGTTAAATTACTATTACATGGGTTGTTCCTGATGAGATTTCGACAAGTTTGTACGTAAATAATTTATCGATTCTTTTTATTTTATTATATTTTGTCATCATATGAAATGTGGTTGCCTATAGAATGATTATTTATTGTAAATTGCAAATTGAAAAAGGACTATGAATAAATTTGTAACATGTTGGAAAGTTCGGAATTTCCAGGTTGAACCTTCGGAATAGAAACGATACAAATGATCTATTGTGAGGTCACGTGTGTAGTACTAAGTGCAGGCTGCTACGTGTACCGGATAATTGGTTGCATGTGTAGTACGAAGTGCAGGCTACTATGCGCACCCGATAACTTCGATCACGTATGTAGTACTAAGTCCAGGCTACTACGTGTATCAGATGGTTAGGTCAAGCGTGTAGTACTAAGTGTAGGCTACTATGTGTACCGGATAATTGGTCGCATGTGTAGTACTAAGTGCAGGCTACTATGCGTACCAGATAGCCTTGTCTGCAAGTGTGAAAATATGTGCAGGCAACTGAGTATCAGTTATTATTCCGAAGAGTTCAACGGGAAAATTGATTAAGTAAAAATACACGTGAACATGATTATATGATGAATAAGTGTAGGCATATGTTTATGAAAATTATGAGCAATGTGCTCAATATTTGAGTGAACTTCGATAAGACAAAATGGATTAAGTGAAATTATGTAAGAGTGAATTTTAGTAGTAAAACAGTGTTGGACAGTAGCAGTTGCATGACTTTGAAAATTCACCAAAAATTATGTAAGTTGAATTAAATTTCAAAAAAAAAATTGATTTAAATATTAATGAGTCTATTTTCATATAAAAGAAACAGGGGGAGCAAAAGTGTTCTATATTATGTGATATTCTAATTTTTGTGAGATAGTGACAGAATGAATTTGAGATCCCCTGTTCTGAGTTGGAAAAATCGTTAAAAATTGTAAAAAATTAATTATTAGTTATAATTTATATGAATAGAATCCTCAATGAGTCTAATTTCAGAAGGAATGAACAAGAACATCATCTAAGTCCCGAAATATGAGATATGTAATATTTAGTGAAGAGAGGTCAGAACTGTTGGACAGCAAAACAGGGGAAATTTTAATGAATAAAATTTACTAACAGGATAAACCAAAAATTCTAGAAATTTTATGGGAGAAAGGTATATGAGCTTAGTTTCAAGGAAAATTAACGAAACTAAATTTGGAGTTTTGTATTTCTAGATATGAATGATTTAGTAACTATAACTCGAGAAAATAGCTTAACCTGAACATGTGTAATTGTACAATTATAGTGTTTTATCTTGAAAAGCATGTTAATAATTGCTTATTAATTTCACATAGACTTAATAAACGTAAAGCTTACCCATTCTCTCCATTTCTTTAGTATTGGCAGGTCGACTCAGGGTTGGAGATCGTCGGAGGCAAAATCACACTATCAAACTATCATTTTTGGGAGAATTAATTCAAATATTAGAAATATCAAGTGAGTAGCATGTATAGGAAGTTGGTTTGTGATATGTATTATTATTATGACTTTGACCATACGTATCAGTCTACATTGAGTTATCGTATATGATCATGAGATGTGGTCCTTATCCATTATGGTTTATAAGTTTAATTAATTATGCCATATCCTATGTTTTGATGTGATGATATAGTTAGCTTTGATTGTTATGCATGATTGGTAATATATCAGGTAAGTTAAATCAAGGCCAGTGGATCATGAATTAAATGGAAATGAGTAATGTTGCCTTGAATATGGATGTTTAACGGAAAAATTGGTAACTACAGTATGATGGTATAAAATGAGAATAAGATTTAGCATGCCTAGTTCAAGTTAATGTAAGAATGTATATTATATACAGGATGGTAAGCAAATATGTTTAAATTGAATGACATGTTATTGCATGATTATGGATTTGTAAGTACTCATTTATGCCATGTTATATGTCTTTAAATATGAGTCTATGCATGTGTTCGAGAATTTTTGAATTAAATGAAATTTTATGGCCCGGTTTTCATCTATGCGTATGGTTAAGTCTAGTAATGCCTCGTACCCTGTTCCGACCTTGGATATGGGTAAGGGTGTTACATTTGGTGGTATCATAGCTATGGTTTAGTCAGTTCTCAAACTAACCTAGCATGTGTAAAAGTCTAGTTATACATGCCACGGATCTGTGATAATGTGATGTCTCCCAACGCATAAGAGCACTGTCTTATTTAGACAAAGGTACTCTCCAACCGAGCTGCACCGACCATGTTCAAGGTGATTGAAGGTATTTGAGTAAAATTATGATTATGATAAGTCTCGGTTCAGAAAAGTATGAATAAAGTTTTATCATATATATGTGATAACACGTGATATGAAAGTTTATGTTGTGATAAATATCTATATTTGCTTAATGCTCATATGATATAGAGCACTTGGCTTACTTGACAAGTTGAATGGGATAATTGCTAAATTGGTGTAAACCAACATGAATGTTGTGTTGCCTGAAATGAATGACATGATTTTGACGATGTTGCTATGATGATGAAAGTTGTGTCATATATATATGTATAAGAAAGTCGACTCAGAGACCGTACAACCCCTCCCCCTTATCGAAGTGGTGCTTATAATGGAATTTCATGAGATTTGTACTGAATAAGTTCCCGGTTGAAAAACCAAAGAGTTCAATGATAGAATAATTATAAGTATGATTAGAGATTGAAAATGAGTTGATAAGTAAAGTCAGAGCTAGAAAAGTATCATGTTGACATAAAGATTATTGGAGCTATGCACTGTCTCAGTTAGAGAATGAATTTACTTTGGTAAATTGAATTAATCAGTACAAGGTCGAGAAAAGTGTAAATCAAAATTTATTCGTAATCGTCTTCTTTAGTGAAAGGTCTAACATGAAATTTGTGATGGCGAGAACTAGTTGTGGGAAATGATATTTGAAATGTGTAATATCTGAGTGTGACAGTTACGGCTGAACAGATTTAACAGTTTCTGTAACACCCCAAACCCGACCCAGACGTTATGGCAGAATCTGACGTGCCACATTGAAGTTAAAAATCCATGTTTCGTTTTAGTGCTTTTAAAAAAAATGACTTTTGTGAGTTAACAAAGTGTATGGAAGCTGGGCACCAGGTAGGTATCCGAGACAGAGGAGGTGAGCCATGAAGGCTGCTTAAGTACCAAGCTCTTTGATTGGATCCAATCCTAGACATGCCCACAACCATAACCACACTTTGTTATATCGAGTTTAAATTTGTTTAAGCGAACGTCTTTGATAAATCGATTAATCGTGGCGTTGAGATATTTTGAAATCAAGTACCATTTTGAAAACACGTCCTAAGTCTAGCCCATTTGAATAGTTATCAACCAGGTTTAAAGTTATTAAAAATAAAATAATCCCGAAAAGAAATAAAAGGAAAGTTAAAATGGCCTTATTACAACCCAAAAATAAATAATAATTAAAGGAAATTTAATGAAAACCAACGCTTATTTAAAAGTCCAAAGGCGATCACCGTGGCTACTTTGAATCCCTTCCGGCCCAAGTCCCCACATCAAGGCTCACTTGCGAGGTTAAGGAAAGGGGGTGAGTTTGGAAACTCAGTGTGCAACAAGCCCCTTTCAGAGCCCAAAACAATAACAGCCTGTTGGGCCTAAGCCCAAATCCAATCTCAACATGTACTAGGCCGTAGCCCTTTTCATATTTCATATTTCATAACACTGGGCCGAAGCCTTTTCATATTTCATATTACTGGGCCGAAGCCTTTACTGTAAACGGTATGGCCCATAGGCCCATTTCAATATCACATATAATGTCAATGAAAGAATGCAAGCCCATTTGGGGAGACTACTCAACCCACCATCCGCTACTCTCCATCCGTACCAACCAACACACCATGTGGGGATTAACTCAACCCACCCCTCCATAACTCTCCACTGGCAGCATAGCTGCTTTACCATATAACTAGAGGCCTAGCCTCTTTTAATAACTGGGGCAAAAGCCCTTTTAATAACTGGGCATAAGCCCTTTAATAACTGGGGCATAAGCCCTTTTTCACTTCCTCCATTCATATAAAAGCCCAACCCAATGCATTTATGAATACATCATGTGCATATCATACATATCATGTGCATATCATACATACCATGTTTACTAAAATCCCATGTATCAAAATTCACATTTAAACCCTAGGGGTATAATGGTCATTTTTACTTAGGGGCAAAAATGGTCATTTTCATATTATAAGGGTAATATCATAATTTTACCAAAATTTAGGGATTTTTCCATGTTCATCATCAATTACTAACTATTCATTTGTTTAAACAGCGTTTCTGGCCCACTTTTAGCGAAACCGAGTTATTAGGCCTAAAACCCCTAATGGGCCCTACTTAGCTGATTTTGTCATCTAGGCCCATTTAGCCCATATCCATAACAGTATTAATAGTCTTAACATGCAATTTAACAGATTTTCGTTTTCTACCAATTTTTCCCAAATGAGCCCGAAAGCCTATTGGGCTCTATTGCAGCCCCTCGAGGCCCAACTTACCGTGAATGCCAAAAATCACGATCTTACCATTTCCAATGTTCCTGATCATCATCTCAATGAATCTAACTAACTAATGAGCGTTCGCTTGCTCACAAGTCCTCGAAATGCCAGAATTTCGGCATTTCGGCTTTTCGGCATTTATCGCTTTAAGCTATGAAAAAGTGTTAGTTACACACCTATTTGGCGATATTCCTCGACCAGTTCTCCTGCATGATTTCTCCTATAATCCATCATTAATAATCAGCTTCCCATAATTGAACCAAACCAAAAATCATCTAATACTAATACTTACACATTCGGCCACCATCCATAACGACCTTAGGAATCTTACCTTTGTCGCGATTGACGACTAGGTCTAGCCACTCCAGAGATCCAAGCTACCCCAAGTCGACACTACACCTTGCTGCTCCTCCACTAAATAAACCACAAAAAATATTAAAAGAAGACCCCATAAAGCCTATACCCATATTCGGTCATCTCCCTAAATTATAAGGTTTCGGCTTTTGGCCAACAGTTACTCTAGGAATCGTTTAAAGTTTGGGCACTTACCACAGTCTTTCTCCTCTTGAATTCAGATGCCTAAAAGGTAAAGGAATTGAACGCCAACAATTGAAAAGGAAAGAAAAGGTTGCTGGTTACAAAGAATCGGCACCCCCTAGCTTCACTGATTTCGGCTTTTACGGTATTTCGGCAGAAGTAGAGATAAAGGAAAGAAATAATGTGTGAATGAAGGGAAATAATGGGCTGGTTTGAAAGAAAGAGAAGGAAGAAAAGATGGAAGAAGAGATGGTAGGTTCGGCAGCAAAAACAAAAAGAGAGAAGAAGACTAACCTCAAGGGAGAAAACGGCACACCAATACCTAAGTGCCGAAAATCCCTAACTAAAACCCCTCTGCCAAAAATCCCCTCTCCAATCTCCCTTACTCGGCCAACTCTATCTCCATATCAAATCCCTAAAATCTCTCCCCTTATCCTTCCTTAATCTATGCATTTGACTTGATCCAACTCTCCTCTTACAGAATCCACTTAGGTTCCAACACTTACCATTCCTGCACATAAAAATAAATGCTCTTATTTGCCAACACAGGGGATCGATCCCCTGTCTTCCCTTATGCTCCACACGCCACCTTTTTAGGAGCTTAGTGGCATCACCCTTGCCACTTTACTAAAGCTCTTTTTGTGATACATTTTACCCACAACTTTATATAAGGGCACCTAGCCAGAACCCCTAACTCCTAAGTCCAAAATTTAAAAATTCTACCGGGTTTTGGCCAACTCATGGGCCTTCCATAAGCCCATTTACATACCCAAATTATGAATTCCATAATCACATACCAAATTTTAGAAACTTAGTTAAAATATCAAGAATCGTGAAAAACCTGAAAATCAGGATGTTACAGTTTCTTCTGAGATGTTTTATGTATTTATCCGTTCTCAAAAAAATTTCTATGGCTACTGATCTTTTGAAGAAATTCTTGTTATGTGGGAAAGTTTTCTAATCTTGATGTTAGATAGAAGCATTGGTAGTCTGATTGGTTTATAATTTGTATTGTTGTATTTCCTCGGGCAGTTTATTACATTTCGTCTGATAAGAATTGATGAGAGGATATGTATGATATTATGATACTGTTTCTTCTACTTGATGCTCCATTTGATATATATGTATGGGAAGATACATTGTTCTTGTTATATTTGAATCCAGTGGGATTAAATGATGTTTTCTTCTGGACTTCTTTTCTCTGAGGAATTTTTGAGATCTTTCATATTTTCCTATGAGTTTGGTTTTCGATTTTCTAGCATGGTATCTTATCTTGGATTTCTTTATTCGGTTTTCTTGTTATGTTTATTCCATAATTTGTCAATTATGACTTATGTTCGAAGTGCGTTCTTTAGCTCGTGATAATTATGACAAGCATGACTATACTTCCGATTTGATCTTGATAATGTGGTGATTTTAGTATTGGAATTTCTCAAATTTCCATGTAAGGATTTGACAACAGTAAAGTCATAAGTGATAAAAGCCCGAGTTTCAATCGGTATGGTGGATTACTTCTCTCAAGTAAGTCAATTGTAGTTAATGTGTTCAATTGAGATATTTTGGTTACTTGAGCTAATACAATTGAGATGGTTTTAATTAGCGTAAGGAATGAATAGTAAAGGACTGCATGATAAATTGTTTAGTAACTAGAAGAAAGGATTACTTGAAATGTCATTCAACGGTGTTTAAATCGGCTCAAGTGTTTAATCTGTGTGAATTATTTATTTGAAAGATTTCATCTGATAATTATATCAAGATCATTTTTCCCAAATCTGATAATAGAATTTCATTTCTTTACGGGCAAAATGCAAATAGTCTAAACGAGAAGTGTATATCTCTTAGAAAATTTTGATATGAGTTAAAGCTACTAAGAATGATAAAGTTTTCATCTTGTGAAAGCTGAAAAGTTTGTTACATGTTAGCAAGGTTTGGAAAAATGAGAATATTGCTAACCAAAGCGTCTGAATTTGACTAGTCTACATTGAGTAAAGATTTCCTAATTTTCAGTGATGCACTGTGGTATGAAGGGTGATGTGTTTCAAGAAAATAAGGAAAATGTGATAGTGAGTTGTAAACTAAAAGAGTACAGTGAGGATCGACTTCTGATGTTGAATTTCAGATTGGATCTGATTCATGGTATTATTATTCCGAGGCCTATACAGAAAGAACTGTATGAAGCTCACAGTGAAAATTTTCCTAGTTATTCAGAGAGTAATGACGTGTACTGTAATTTAATTCAGATGTTATTGAATTTTGATTTATCGATGATGAAAAACAGTATGATTATTTTGGAAGAGTGCATGTCCCTTTGATTGTTGGATTTCTTGGAATTCTAGTCTCCATAAACCAAATTGAGATCTGGGTTTTATGTCATAATATCATGGGAAACTGAGAAGCCTTTGAAAATTTAAGAACAATTGGGAGTTGAGTCCGTAAGCTTTCAAATCATATGAGAAATTAAAGAGATGTATTGGAGGCACTGCCTGAGCGAAGGTACTTTGGTATCGATTATGAGATTGAGGAATCTAAGTGAAGACCACTTTTCCGGTAAGATTTTCGGGGACAAAAATCCCTAAAGGGGGGAGAGTTGTAACACCCTGATTTTGGGCCTAGTCGGAACAGTGGTTTCGGGACCACAAATCCGATGATGAAAATTTTATTTTTTATTACATTTTTATGGTCTATAATTTCATGGAACAATTTCGTGAAAATTTCGTTCAAAAATTTTGACATTCTGGCGCTTAATTTAGTCAAAAGGACTAAATCGTAAAAAGTGAAAAAGTTGAGTTCTACATACTAGAGGTGTCCAATTGTTATGAAATTTTAAATTTAGGGTCCTTAAATGGTAATTAGACCATCGGTTAATTTCTAGACAAAAATAGACATGAAATGGTTGTAATAAAATATTTTTAAGTTAAGGGTATTTTGGTAAACTAATAATTAAAAGAATTAAAAAGGGAAATAAGCCAAATTAGCTATCATCTTCTTCATTCAACCGTTTCTACCAGCAGCAGCCATGGTTAAGGTTTGTTCAAACTCCCAAGCTTAATTGTAAGTGCTCCTTAGCCCCGTTTTTAAAGTTCTTTACATTTTTAAAATCCCGGTAACTTGGCTAAGCTTATTCTAGCAATAATTTAACCTAGGGTTTATATTTGGAAAAATACCCATAGGTGAAATGTGTTTATTTTGATGTTTTATGGTAGAATATGAAGCTTGAAATTGTGTTGAACAACTTTTACTAAGCGATTTTATGTGAAAACGAGTAAAACGACATAATCGGTAAAAATACCTAATGTTCATAAGTACATGTTAAAGTGTGAATTTGATGTTTCTATAGAAGGGGAAAATGATCAACATGTCATAAAACATAAGAAAATAGGATGAAGTTTAATTTACGAGCCTAGGGGAAAAAATGTAATTTTGACAAAGTTTAGGGGCAAAATTTTAATTTTTCCAAAATATGATTTTGGGTCAATTTGAATAATGTGAGTCCTAATTAGGCTATATTTGTAATGACAGAGCAAGGGAAATTGAAATTTGGGCTAAAATTGACAAAATACGAAGTTGTAGACAAAATGGTAAAAATGGTCATTTTCGTATACTAGGTAAGTTCGTGTGTTAATAATAATGCAATACCATACTTGAATTGTAATTTTCTATTGTTATGGCATAAATTGTATGATTTAATATGTTTAGGAGAAGTTGATGGATGGTGTGCATAAAATGGAAAATGTGATGCTTGTTATGCCATGTGAAATTGAATGGCAAATTATTGTTACATAAATTGAATGTTAAATTACTATTACATAGTTTGTATCTCATGAGATTATATGATGAATAAGTGCAGGTATATGTTTATGAAAATTATGAGCAATGTGCTCGATATTTGAGTGAACTTCGACAAGACAAAATGGATTAAGTGAAATTATGTAAGAGTGAATTTTAGTAGTAAAACAGTATTGGACAGCAGCAGTCGCATGACTTTGAAAATTCACCAAAATTTGTGTAAGTTGAATTAAATTTCAAAAAAAATTATGGAATTAAAGATTAATGAGTCTATTTTCATATAAAAGAAACAGGGGGGGCAAAAGAGTTCTATATTATGTGATATTCTAATTTTTTTGAGACAATGTTAGAATGAATTCGAGATCCCCTATTCTGACTTGGAAAAATTGTTAAAAATTGTAAAACAATAAATATGAGTTATAATTTATATGAATAGAATCCTATATGTGTCTAATTTCAGAAGGAATGAACAGGAACATCATCTGTGTCCCGAAATATGAGATAAATAATTTTTAGTGAAGAGAGGTTGGAACTGTTGGACAGCAAAACAGGGGAAACTTTAATGAATAAACTGTACTAAGTAGCTAAACTAAAAATTCTGGAAATTTTATGGGACAAAGGTATATGAGTCTAGTTTCAAGGAAAATTAAGAAAACTAAATTTTTATTTTTTTAGCTCTAGATATGGATGATTTAGTAACTGTAACTCGATAAAATAGCTTAACCTAAACATGTGTAATTGTACAATTATAGTGTTTTATCTTGAAAAGCATGTTAGTAATTGCTTATTAATTTCATATGGACTTACTAAGCGTAAAGCTTACCCATCCTCTCCATTTATTTAGTATTGGTAGGTCGGCTCGGGGTTGGAGATCGTTGGAGGCAAAATCACACTATCAAACTATCATTTTTGGGAGAATTAATTCAAATATTAGAAATATCAAATGAGTGGCATGTATAGGAAGTTGGTTTGTGATATGTATTATTATTATGACTTTGACCATACGTATCAGTCTACATTGAGTTATCGTATATGATCATGAGATGTGGTCCTTATCCATTATGGTTTATAAGTTTAATTAATCATGCCATGTCCTATGTTTTGATGTGATGATATAGTTAGCTTTGTTTGTTATGCATGATTGGTAATATATCAGGTAAGTTAAATCAAGGCCAGTGGATCATGAATTAAATGGAAATGAGTAATGTTGCCTTGAATATGGATGTTTAACGAAAAAATTGGTAACTACATTATGATGGTATAAAATGAGAATAAGATTTAGCATGTCTAGTTCCAGTTAATGTAAGAATATATATTATATACAGGATGGTGAGCAAATATGTTTAAAGTGAATGACATGTTATTGCATGATTATGGATGTGTAAGTACTCATTTATGCCACATTATATGTCTTTAAATATGAGTCTATGCAGTGTTCGGAAAGTTTTTAGTTAAATGAAATTTTATGGCCCAGTTTTCGTCATGTGTATGGTTAAGTCTGGTAATGCCTCGTACCTGTTCCGGCCTTGGATACGGGTAAGGGGTGTTACATAAACCGAGGGTCTCTATCTGAGATAATGGAGATTGGCACTCCGTGTAGCCTTACAATCTCAGAGACATATAATTTAGCCAATCTATCTAATGAAAAATCCATAAGTATGGGGATAAAGTTTTTCGACTTCGTTAAATGATCGACGATTACTCAAACAGCATCTTTCTTTTTTTGGTGATAAAGGTAATCCCGTTACAAAATCCATAGTAACTATTTCCCATTTCCATTCCGGTATTGTAATTGGCTGCAATAATCTTGAAGGTACTTGGTGTTTAGCCTTCACTTGCTGACATATCAAACATTTCGATACAAATTCTAAAATATCTCGTTTCATTCCCATCCACCAGTACATCCTTTTCAAGTTACTATACATCTTATTACTACCAGGATGAATAGGCATGTTACCATTATGAGCTTCATTCAAAATCTTCTATACCAGTTCTGAACTTTTCGATATGCATACTCTGCCTTTAAATAATAAGCAACCATTGGTCCTGATCTAAAATTTGGAGTCAAAAGTTGATTCTATTTGTTTTCATTTTGCATCCAACTTACTATCATTTTTCTGAGCTTTAGAGATCTATTGCAAAAATGTCGGTCTAACTTTCAGCTTAGCTATGAGTGAACCATCATCAAATCAAGACAACTGAGTCTTCAATTCTCGTAAGGAAAACAAGGATTTTCGGCTCAATGTATCTGCCACTACATTAGCTTTCCCTGAATGGTAATCGATAACGAGATCATAATCTTTCAATAATTCCAACCATCTACGTTGTCTCAAATTCAGTTCTTTCTGTGTGATTAAATACTTCAGACTTTTGTGATCTGTAAAGATATGACATTTTTCACCAAAAAGATAATGCTGCCATATTTTTAATGCAAAAACAATAGCTGCTAATTCAAGATCATGTACCGGGTAATTTCTTTCATGCGGTTTTCGCTGTCTAGATGCATAAGCTACTACTTTACCATATTGCATCAATACGCATCCTAAACCATTTAACGAGGCATCGCTATAAAATGTAAATTCCTTACCTAATTCAGGTTGGACTAATACAAGCACTTCCATCAATAAAGCTTTCAATCTATAAAAACTCTGTTAGCATTTCTCAGTCCACTCGAATTTCACTTCTTTTTGCTACAGTCAAGTCATCAGAGAAGCTATCATTGAGAACCCTTTAACAAATCTCCGATAGTATCCTACTAGTCTCAGAAAACTTTTAACTTCTGAAACATTCTTCGGTGGCTTCCAGCTTTCAATAGCTGAAATTTTGTTCGGGCCCACCCGAATACCCTCTGTCGATGCAACATGTCCAAGGAAACTAACTTTGTAACACCACTTACCTATGTCTGACGCCAGGATAGGATACGAGGCATTACCAAACTTAAACACACACATACATGTAAAACTGAGCCATAAAATTTCAACCAATTCAAAAAAAATCAAACACATGCATATCGTCCCTTTTACAGGCCTAGGAGGCCCATAACACACATCGGGGGTGGTTCGGGACTAAACTAAGAACTTACGAACTTTTTACAATACTTAGAAAAATTTCTAGTTTTGGAGAGTCACGCGCCCGTGTGGGTAGGCCATGTGGTCACACACGCCCGTGTGGCTCGGACACACCCGTGTCCTCAGCTCGTGTAACTCTCTATTTATTACGTCAGTAATATTTTAAGGTCACACGGCCAAGACACATGCCCGTGTGATAGGCCGTATCCCCCACACAGCCGTGTCTCTACACGTGTGGTCAACACTTAGGCTATTTTCTAAGCCTTGGTCAACCATAAACCTTCATACATTTATACAACATCAATGACATGTAACATGGCATCCATCTAATGATTAAACATCTTCAATTAGGCCATAACATAGCATCTGCATGTCATGATACATGTGTTTTACATACTCATCTGGCCTTGTCTATTATGTTATTACTTATACTTTTATATCGTGGTTACCATCATACCAAAACATTTCAACTTAATCATCAAACAATCATATTCAAGGCTAACTCGTAACTTTATAAAATAACAACATATTGTCCATGTGAAGGATAACATACTTGTTTACGACATTGCACACCATATCAAGTCACATACACACAACACATGAAACTTTTAAGCTTGTGCATGCACATATAATAGGGTTACAACCCAATAATCAATATAAGCCACATCTCATGGCTATATACAATTGAATCATTATAATCCAACTCAATTGGCCAAATCATGAAACACATATCATAAAGTACTAAGTCTCTATACATGCCACTCACTTAAAAACAGTTAAGGTTTATTAATACCCCAACTTGATAATTTGATAGTGTGATACTGCCTCCAACGATCTCCAACGCCGAGCTAACCTGACAACACTAAAGATATGGAAAGAAGGGGGTAAGCTTTATAGCTTAGTAAGTCTGTACGAAAATAATAATAAGCAATTTATTAACGTGTTTTTGCCAAATTCTTACAACATATTCTCATGGTAACACAATCGAAGTTGCACATAATTCCACTATTAGCTCATATTCCAGTCAAGCTATCAACTCGAGTCATAGTCACTAAATTATTAATATCTAGAGATATGGAACTCCAAATTAAGATCCAATAATTTTCCCTGAAACTAGACTCACATATCTTCTTACCATAAGGTTTTTAGAATTTTTGGTTTGTAATGCCCCTGTACCCGAGATCGTTGCTAGAGTCGAGCATGAGGTGTTAACGAACTTAATTCATTAATTAAATAGCTCAAACAATTTATTTTTAAAATTTCCAGACAAGCTGGTTAACTGCATCACAGTCGCTTAAAAATTCATATCTCGAGTTCCGAAACTCGAAATTAAGATCCGTAAATTTTTCCTGAAACTAGACTCATATATCTATCTACTAATTGTTTCTAGAATTTTTAGTCAGGCCAATTAGTACAGTTTATTAGTTAAAGTCTCCCATGTTTTAGTGTTTGACCACTCTGACCCATGTGTATTACGAATCAAATATCTCCCTGTACAGAGTTTCAATGATTATGTCGTTTGTTTCTAATAAAACTAGACTCAATAAGGATTTCATACATGTAAGGTAAAACTCCTAATTATTTTTGTAAAATTTATGGTAAATTTTTAAATTCAAAACAAGGGATTTAGAGACCACTATGACCCTGTTCTACCAAAACTTAAATATCTTATAAAATATAACTCATTTACCTGTTTTGTTCCATCCATATGAAAATAGACTAAGCTTCAATTTCATAACTTATTCATCATTTAATTTCATTTCTACTATTTTTAGTGAGTTTTCAAATTCACGTCACCGCTGCTGTCTGATTCTGTTTTGTGGCCAATTTTACCTTTCCAAGGATTTTCATGGTTTACTTAAGACATAAAGCATACATGTTATTATATATAAACTTGATTAGCCATTCCAATAGCTAATCATTTACAAACCCTTTTCTTACCAAACCATAACCATATCATATGTTCATTTACACAAAGTGAGTATAGTGCCCGTGTCTGTCGCCGGGGTGGGTTATGAAGAGTTACTGATCCAAAATTTAATATTTAAAAAAAAACATACACAATAAAAATAAAATAGAAATATACATCGCCAAACTCAATTAAAGATCGAAATTCAAACTTGTATCGACATTCAAAAGTAGCCATATTCACATGGCTTATATATAAGTACGTCTCAAAATATCATTCGCTTAAGTCTATTCTATACATTTCATACTAGCTCCAAAATATAGTAGTACCCCAAAATGATAGATAGTGTGACAAGTAGCTGACGATTCCCTTTCCTAACAGGTAACTGGAATCAACAATCTATAAAATAGAGAACGTAACAAACGAAGTAAGCTTTCAAAGCTTAGTAAGTTTTAAGCATCACAAATAATTAAAACTTATCGAAAATCAAAACATTCATTTAAACAGACTTATTCTCAATTCAAATTGCTTCATGGCCGAATACACATAAACATAGATTCTCAGCACATATTTTTCTTTTACTAAAAGTTCATGCGATGCATTTAAATCAAATAATCTCATATAATAACAACATTTGACCGAATAGGTCATTGTTTTACTCGTAGATATAACAATCATTCACACTTAAGTATCATTCTTTGATACTAATAATTCACAAAATCATTGACCTGAATGTACATGAGTACATAAAAAATTTTAACATATAATTCATATACAAATATACCATGACCGATTAAATCATTCTCATATTCGCAAATATAACCATCAATCATATTTATATATATATTCTTCTTTGATGCTAATGATTCACTTGAAATCAATTCACCGATGAGTAAGTAATACGTGCTGAACATATTAAATGTATAGTACTTACTCGACGATGGTTTATCGCGAACATTCAATATCGTAATCTTACTTAACTTATCGGCATTAAGCCCGCCGGTCTTAGGACTTGAAACCAATTACCAAACACAAGCTGCAGAATTTAAACCCGGTATAATACCAAATCGAAGCTGCGGGACTTTAGCAGGACATATTTCCAAAGACATAGCCTACGGACCTTAAGTCCGGATATAATTCCAAAGACATAGCCTGTGGACCCTAAGTCCGGATATAATTCCAAACATAGCACATGGACCCTAAGTCCGGATATAATTCCAGCACATAGCCTGCGGACCCTAAGTCCGGATACATATCAAATATCATGCATATTTAATCATATATTAACATAACTTATTCAACTTATCACATTAGTAGTCATTTGCTACGTTCGGATATAAGCTCCATATGAATACCATCATTTACATTTCGATTCGAAAGTCATACATAAATATCACATATCCATTTCACCATTCAAGCTTAACACATAGTGACCATTCGACTATAAGTCATATACATAAATTATTTATCACACAACTTAATTCAAGTAGAACCAAAAGGTCACAATTCATCTAATATAAACATATCAACGCATCATCAATTATATACTAAAGGTGACTACTCAAAACTTACCTCGAATATTTTCGAACAGTCTCGGATCGGCTATTCAACTACTTTCTCTTTTCCCTTGTCCAACCTTGGTTCTCTATGCTCTTGAGCTTAAATTCAACAATTTTAAACTAGTCATTATTCGACTATTCAAGCATTACTTTCAGAATATAATATATATACATACGAATTTCACACATATAGATCATAGTAAGTTTATAAGAAAACATTAAGCAACTCGTTAACAAATTTTTATCAATATTTACCACATAATCACAAATTCACAATAAGTTGTCTTCCGAAGCAACAGTCACTAAATTATTTATAATTGGAGCTACGAAACTCCAAATCAATTGCCGTAAAAGATCCCTGAAAATATACTCATATACCTTTTATCCATAAAATTTTCAGAATTTTTAGCTTGGCCAATCAATACCATATTTTTCTTAAATTTTCCCCTGTTTCACTGTTTGACTAATCTGACCACTCTTCACTACGAATCAAATTTCTCATTGTACAAAATTCAAAATATATCCTCATTTATTTAATTTGAAACTAAACTCATTAAGGAGTCTAAGAATATAAACTCCATCATATAACCATTTTTTTAAAATTTATCATGATTTTATAAAAACAGAACAGGGGATCTAGAAGTCATTTTGAACTTATCCTACATCACTTCAAATATCTCATTATCGGAAATTCTTTTGCTTTCATAGTTTATTTTATAAGAAAATAGACTCATTAAGCTTTAATTACATAATTTATTCAGCTTCTAACTAAACTCCCACAATTTATGGTGATTTTCCAAAATCACGTTACTGTTGCTGTGCCAAGCAGATTTATTACCAATTCATTCTTTCACACATTCTTTGCATGCATGTTTAAACATGCATATCACCAATCAATCATCACATATCTATAATTTCACTTAAGCGTAATCTCTATTTCATCATTCTAAAACATTCAACATTCAAAAATTTAAACACAAAAATTCATAGCCGAATGTTATTTAACTTAAGCTACCATTATATTTTTACTTATCACTTTATACCATATTATCAAAATGAACTAATTATACTTATATAAATAATATCAAAGCCGAAACTTATGCATAACATTATTCAATATTTATGCCCTTAAAAATTCATTTACAAGCCGAACCTCTTGATATGAAAACCTCTAATTATTTCATTCAATCACCCAACGGCATTTGCTCACATTTAACACTTGAAAACAAATTATTTGTTCAAGTAATTCAACAAGTCCAAGTTCATCCATTTCACATGTATATACTAACAATTAAGTATTATCTAGCTCAAACTTCATTAAACTATAAGAACAAGAATCTATCCCCTTCAATTTCTCCCATGGCCGAATGCTCAATACACCACACAACTCAAAATTTTGTCATGGGCTAAGTAAGAAACTTAATACCTAACTTAAAATATGCTAAAATCCAAGAACTAACATGAATTACTTACATTATTCAAGACTATAAAGGAATAGCTGAATGCTTGTTTCCCCTCCCTTCCCTTCTTAGAATTTTCGGCCAAAGAAATCAAAAAGATGAACACTTTTCTTTCTTTTCTTTGTTTTATTCACTTCATTAATTTAACACAATTTTTTATTACATGTTTCTTACCACTATTTAATATAATAATATTAACCCATGCATATAATGCCCACAAGTATGAGCTTGGCCGGCCACTATTGTCAAAAAGAGATATTTGACATGCAAGTCCCATCTTTTTATAACATGCATTAATAGACCACTTTTAAATTTAGCTATCACATTTCACAATTGTCTCACATAAGTCCTATTTCATAATTTCACATACAAATGACAAAATTAGAGCATGAAACTTTCACATATGCATGTACACATATAATAAACATAGAATATAACAATTAATTATTTTTATGACTTGGTTTTGTGGCCCCGAAACCACTTCCCGACTAGGGTCAAATTAGGGCTATCACAACTCTCCCCCACTTAAGGAATTTTCGTCCCCGAAAATCTTACCAGTAAATAGATTTGGGTATCGTTCTTTCGTAGAGTTCTCGGGTTCCCAAGTAGCTTCTTCGATCCTGTTCTTGAGCCATAACACCTTTACTAATGGAACCTTTTTGTTTCGCAACTCTTTCACCTCGCGAGCTAGGATACGAATCGGTTCTTCTTCATAACTCAAATCAGATTGTATTTCAACCTCGGATGGATTAATTATGTGCGATGGATCAGATCTATAACGTCGAAGCATAGAGACATGATAAACATTGTGAATCTTTTCAGATTCAGGGGGCAAAATTAATCAGATCGCGATGGCCAAATTCGTTCGAGATATTTCATACGGCCGATGAACCTCGGACTCGGTTGCCCTTACGGTTAAATCGAGCACCTTTTCCAAGGTGAAACTTTAAGAAATACTTTGTCTCCGGCACGATACTCAATGTCTTTTCGTTTTAAATCCATATCGACTTCGACGATCTGAAGTCGTTGGACTTTCACGAATCTCTTGTACTTTCTGTTCAGCATCTTTAATTAAATCAACCTCGAAAATTTTACTTTCACTGAGCTCGGTCTAAAACAACGGTGTACGGCATTTACAACCGTACAAAGCCTCGTAAGGTGATATCTTAATGCTTGATTGAGAACTATTGTTGTAAGCGAATTCAATCAAAGGCAAATACCGTTACCATGAACCACTAAACTCAAGGATGCAACATCTCAACATATCCTTGAGTATCTGAATTATCCGCTCAGATTGACCATCGGTCTGGGGATGAAAAGCGGTGCTAAAACGCAACTTGTACCCAGTGCTTCTTGCAATTTCTTCCAAAATCGCGATGTGAATCTCGGATCTCTATCCGATACAATAGAATTAGGTACCCCGTGTAACCTTACCATCTGAGAAACATACAGTTCGGCTAACTTGTCAAGTGAATAGTCCATACGTACGGGAATAAAATGAGTCGACTTTATCAATCTATCAATAACAACCTAGATCGCATCTTCCTTGCTTGGTGACAATGGCAACCCAGATACAAAATCCATCGTGACTCGATCCCATTTCCATTCGGGTATCATAATCGGCTGAAGTAATCCCTAAGGCACTTGATGTTCTGCTTTCACTTGTTGACATATCAAACACTTCGAGACAAAGTCAGAAATGTCTCGTTTCATACCGTGCCACCAATACTGACACTTCAGATCGTTATACACTTTCATACTACCCGGTGAACCGACATTCATTGCTATGAGCCTTGCTCAAAATCATCGAAATAAGTTCCGAATTTCTTGGAACACACAATCGACTTCTGAACCTCAAACAATCATTGTTGTCAATTTGAAACTCTGAATCCACATTCGAAACACCTTCAGCTGATCAAACAAATCATCAATATGCGGTAACGGATATTTGTTCTTTATTGTCACTTTATTTAATTGACGGTAGTCGATGCACATTGTCATAGTTCCGTCTTTTTTTTTTTTTACAAACAATACTGGTGCACCCTTTTCTCGCATATTTTCAAGCCAACATCGAGGATATTATTGCTGGCAATTCATTCAAATCAGTAGACTCAACTCGGATTATCTCATCATTTGCACATCTCAAATCAATAGTTTTTCGTTTGCAATTCACAACTGCATCATGTACAGTCAACCAATCCATATCGAGAATAACATCAAATTCATCAAACGATAAAAGCATCAAATCGGCCGAAAAACAGGAACCTCGGATTATCAGGGGACATTTCCTACACACTTTGTCAACTAGCACATATCGACCCAAGGGATTCGACACTCGAATCACAAACTCAGTAGACTCAATAGGCAGAGTCTTACTGGATGCTAAAATCTCATATACATATGAATGAGTAGAACCAGGGTCAATCAATGCAATAACATCAGTATTAAAGAGAGTGAAAGTACCAGTAACAACATCAGGCGAAGAAGCATCCTCGCATGCGCGTATAGCATAAGCTCTAGCAGGAGTATGAGCCTCGGATCTGGTCGTAGCATCTCTAGACCCTCTCTGACCGCCACTAGCATTTCCCGTATTCCTTGGTGGTCTACCTCGAGCTATAGCAGTACTCGGTTTTCCACTCTGATTCACATTTCATTCTGACAACCTCGGGCAGTCTTTGATGAAGTGGTCGGATGATCCGCATCTATAACAGGAGTGATCATGAAATCTACAACTCCCCGAATGCCATTTTCCACAAAACTTGCACTCGGTCCTATCCCGACGATCATTTCCAACACTGGCAACTGATGTGGCTCGCGTACTCATAGGAGGTCGATCACGGTCTCGTCTGAAAAAGCCCGAAGTGTTCTTAGATCGGCCCGAATCGTCTTGAAATTTCTTCGATGATTGCTGAAAAGGCTTTCCCGAAGATCTTTTACGAAACTCTCCAGCTTCAACATCAGCTTTCCTTTTTTCCTTACTAAGCTCCTCGGCTTTGCAAGCTCGCTCGACAAGTACTATGAACTCTCTGATTTCAAGAATGCCAACAAACATTTTAATATCTTCATTTAGCCCGTCCTCGAAGCGTTTACACATAATAGCCTCAGACGAAACACATTCCCGAGCATATCTACTAAGTTTGACAAACTTTCGCTCATAATCAGTAACTGTCATAGAACCCTGTTTGAGCTTAAGAAATTCCTTTCGTTTCTGATCGATGAATCTTTGACTAATATGTTTCTTACGAAATTCGGTTTGAAAGAAATCCCAAGTAACCCGTTCTCTCGGCACCACTGAAACTAAAGTATTCCACCAATAGTAGGCAGAATCACGTAACAGTGATATAGTACATTTTAAACACTCATCGGGTGTGCACGATAATTCATCAAACACACGAATGGTATTATCGAGCCAAAACTCAGCCTGCTCGGCATCATCATTGTGACAGCCCAAAATTGACCCTAGTCGGAAAGTGGTTTCGGGACCACAAAACCGAGTCATAAAAATAATTAATTGTTATATTCTATGCTTATTGTGTGTGTACATGCACATGTGGAAGTTTCATTCTCTAATTTTACCAATTGTATGAGAAATTATTTAATAGGGATCAATGTGAGACATGGTGAAATATGATAGGCTAATTTTAAATGGCTTATTAGTGCATGTTAACACAAAGGTGGACTTGCATGTCAAATTGCCCAATTTATTAATGGTGGCGCCAAGATGGCATATTGATGGGCAATATATATGTTTAATTAGATTTTAATAATAAGGAATGGGTCATTGGAGATAAAATAATGTTAGTAAAAGAAGAAAAAGAAAAGAAAAAAAAAAAGAATGCTCATCTTTTCTCCATTGCCGTGACTTGAAGGAGGAGGAAGAATGGAATTCTTTGGTTCATGATTTGGCTTGGATGATGCTTAGGAAGAGGTAAGCACTTTGAAATCCTTGGAAATTTAGGTATAAATGAGGTGATTAGTTCAAGTTCTACTCATTTCATGGATTAAATTTTGTTGTTTGGAGGTTTGATATTCGCCAAGTAGTTGAAGCTCTTGGTGCATATGTTTTTTTCTTTTGAAGGTTGAAATTGGTTTGTTCATAAGGGGGTGCGAATGTGGCCATCGAAGGGTCTTAATGAACAATATATGTAGCTTGGGTTTATAACATTCGGTTAAGGAATGTTGTGTGCTAGCAAGTTTGGTTTAATACTAGATGTAAACCACTTTGTATTTGATGAATTGAAGAAAATAGTGAAGGGCAAATTAAAAGATGTTGAATGAATTTTTGGCTTAGTTGAGCTTAAGCATTCGGTCAATTATGGGCATTGTTGTAACCTAATTGTAATTTGCAACTCTTAATTTTGAGATGTGAAGCTATGCTAGAAGAGAAAAGAAAATTCGCCAAGTGTTCATGGGAGGAAACTATGTGCTTGAAAGAATAAAAGTGACACTATAATTGATAGTATAGGTATTCGCCATTCAATCAAGTGTATAGGTGATGTTAGATCAAATTTAGCACATTCGGCTATATAAGTATACCCATTTATGATATTGCCTTCGATTGTATAAACCCGACTAAAATGGGTAATTAGTAAGGGTGGTTACCTAATATACGAATATGTATATGTGTATGTATGATTGGATTATTGATAGTATGGTAATTGCATAAGGCTATTAGCGAATAGCTAAGAACGTAAGGTAGTAAGATAAAAATTTTACCATGTCGTTCGTATGTCATAAGATCATTAAAATGTGGATACCAATATATGTCCCAAAGCGGTTGAATGAGTTAATTTATTTGTTTAAGCTCAAGATCCTAAAGGAGAGGCGTCCAACAAGGGAAATCGAAGATCATCGAGTAGCCGACTTGGAATTATTTACCCAAAGACAAGGTAAGTCATTAAGCACATATGTTTGATATTGCTTAAATGATTGGAAAATCTATGCAATTGTGTTTAATGGAATGCTATATATATGTATAAATGAAATTGTATGTGTATGGAATGAGGATAATTGTTGAATGTAAAAGAAATAGTGGAATGTGTAGAAAGTTTGCTTTCGGCACTATGTGTGCGGGCAATACGTGTGTATGGTGACGAGATTGGCACTAAGTGTGCGTGCTGGAAATATATGGCACTAAGTGTGCGTGCTGGAAATATATGGCACTAAGTGTGCGTGCTGGAAATATATGGCACTAAGTGTGCGTGCTGGAAATATTTGGCACTAAGTGTGCAAGCTGGAAAAGTACGGCATTGGGTGTGCGAGTTCGGAGGGTATGGCACTGTGTGTGCGAGCTTAAATTACGTGGCACTAAGTGTGCGAAATCGAGTGGTAAGCACTGTGTGTGCGTACTCTATATATATGGAGGGTGTGTCTCCATTGAATTGAGTATGGACAGCGGATCGGGTAAGTACCTCGAGCTCATGACGAATAGAGAATTCGTTCATGCTTGGGGATTGAAATTGGTAAGCCTTAAATCTATGTGATGATTGAAATGTGTATGGTTGTGCTGGAAAATGAGTTAATGTGTAAAATGCTTGATTATCTTGTTGTGTAGAATATGAAATGTGGATGTATGAATTAGTGCGAGATTGGACCGAAAGGTCCGAGGTATTATGGTATAGATTCGATATGGACGAGTACCTAGCCTCATTTGTTGTACATGTAGTAGTAACTTTATCGATGGATTGATTAATGCTTATGACTTCTTGAGTTGTAAACTCACTCGGTGTTTTTCTTGTCACCCATTTTAGGTCTCTCGGACTCGTATTGTTTGCGTGATCGGGACCGTCGCTGAAGTCATCACAACGGCTGAAATCTTGTGGTATTGTTTTTGTTGTTGTAGAACATTTGGCATGTATAGGCTATTGTATTTTGTCGGATTGTGGGTTGTAAACTTTAAGCCATGCGAAAATGGCCTATGTGGTCGTCGAGTGGGATGCTAGAGCCTATAGCCACGAGTCTTAGAAACTCTAATTTTGATAAGGTGGCCATAATTTGTGTCATGTATGATGGATGATTAAGGCCAAGGGAAAATTCATGAAATTGGCATAGTCTACTGCAGTAACTGTTGCGGACAGCAGCAGTGAGATGAGATTGAAAAATCACTAAAAATAGTAGAAGTAGAATTAAATAGTGAGTAAATTATGAAACTGAACCTTGATGAATCTATTTTTATAGGGATGAAACGAAACGACCATATGAGCAGTATACTGAGAAATATTAAAGTTCTCGTGAGACAGGGCCAGAACGGTTTCTGGGTCCCCTGTCGCGACTTTGAAAATTTACCATAAATTATCCAGAAAGAATTATGAGTCATGCCTTGTATGTACAGATTCCATTTCGAGTATAGTTTCATTAGAAACAAACAGCACCAGTATTAAAGCCCTGTACAGAGAGATATCCAAGTTGTAACACGCGAAGGTCAGAGCAGTCGATCCCTGTAACATGGGTGACTTTAACTAATAAACTGTACCAATTGGCCCAACCAAAAATTCTAAAAATAAATCCATGGATGGGTATCTGAGTCTAAATTCAGGGAAAATTTACAAAACCAGTTTCCGAGTTTTGAAACTCGAGATATGATTTTTAAGGCGACGGTGATGCAGTTTTCTAGCCTGACTGGAAATGTCAAATTGGTTGGTATCTTGAGAGGATTTGGCCGTTAACCCCTCGTGTCCGACACCGGCGTCGGTCACGAGTTAGGGGTGTTACAATCATTGTCAATAGCTTTGAACTCAGTAGCCCCGTGCTTTCGAATTCTATCAACCGGGGGTTTGCTCAACCTCAATGAGTCAACAATAGGAGTTACCACAGGTGTAGGGGTTGTATTAGTCGGGGGTGGGGGTTGTGTAACAGCCGGATTAGTTCGAATATATTGGGTAAACCAATCATTCATTATAGCATAGAAGACTTGTTTAGCCTCATCATTTTGATTGCTAGCATTCGGTTGAGAGCCTATCGGTGCTGTCCCTATCGCGGGAGCAGGCGCTACGCTTTCAACATCATCAGCTACTGCTCGATCGGGATCGGAATCTATTACTATACGAAAAAACACGTTTTAATTGTCAGAAATCATCACACTATCCTTTTAACACTTTATGGCATGTATAGCTAGACTCACACACGCTACGTTAGTCCTAGAATCGACTAAACCGTAGCTCTAATACCAATAAAATTGTAACACCTCTATAACCCGTGTCCGTCACCGGGGTGGGTTATGAAGAGTTACTGATCCAAAATTTAATATTTAAAAAAAATATACACAAAAAAAATAAAATAAAAATATACATCGCCAAACTCAGTTAAAGATCAAAATTCAAACTTGTATCGACATTCAAAAGTAGCCATGTTCACATGGCTTATATATAAGTACGTCTCAAAATATCATTCTCTTAAGTCTATTCCATACATGCCATACTAGCTCCAAAATATAGTAGTACCCCAAAAGGATAGATAGTGTGACAAGTAGTGATTTATTCCCTTTCCGAAAGGGTAATGGAATCAACAATCTATAAAATAGAGAACGTAACAAACGAAGTAAGCTTTCAAAGCTTAGTAAGTTTTAAGCATCACAAATAATTAAAACTTATCGAAAATCAAAACATTCATTTAAACAGACTTATCTCAATTCAAATTGCTTCAAGGCCGAATACACATAAACATAAACATAGATTCTCAACACATATTTTTCTTTTACTAAAAGTTCATGCGATGCATTTAAATCAAATAATCTCATATAATAACAACATTTGACCGAATAGGTCATTGTTTTACTCGTAGATATAACAATCATTCACACTTAAGTATCATTCTTTGATACTAATAATTCACAACATCATTGACTGAATGTACATGAGTACATAAAGAAATTTTAACATATAATTCATATACAAATATACCATGACCGATTAAATCATTCTCATATTCACAAATATAACCATCAATCATATTTATATATATATTCTTCTTTGATGCTAATGATTCACTTCGAAATCAATTCACCGATGAGTAAGTAATACGTACCTGAACATATTAAATGTATAGTACTTACTCGACGATGGTTTACTGCGAACATTCAATATTGTAATCTTACTTAACTTACTGGCATTAAGCATGTCAGGTCTTAGGACTTGAAACCAATTACCAGCACAAGCCTGCAGGAATTTAAACCCGGTATAATACCAGCTCGAAGCTTGCGGGACTTTAGCCCGGACATATTTCCAGCACATAGCCTGCGGACCTTAACTCTGGATATAATTCCAGCACATTGCCTGCGGACCCTAAGTCCGGATATAATTCCAGCACATAGCCTGCGGACCCTAAGTCCGGATACACATCAAATATCATGCATATTTAATCATATATTAACATAACTTATTCAGCTTATCACATTAGTAGTCATTTGCTACGTTCGGATATAAGCTCCATATGAATACCATCATTTACATTTCGATTCGAAAGTCATACATAAATATCACATATCCATTTCACCATTCAAGCTTAACACATAGTGACCATTCGACTATAAGTCATATACATAAATTATTTATCACACAACTTAATTCAAGTAGAACCAAAAGGTCACAATTCATCTAATATACACATATCAAGGCATCATCAATTATATACTAAAGGTGACTACTCAAAACTTACCTCGAATATTTTCGAACAGTCTCGGATCGGCTATTCAACTACTTTCTCTTTTCCCTTGTCCAACCTTGGTTCTCTATGCTCTTGAGCTTAAATTCAACAATTTTAAACTAGTCATTATTCGACTATTCAAGCATTACTTTCAGAATATAATATATATACATACGAATTTCACACATATAGATCATAGTTTGTTTATAAGAAAACATGAAGCAACTCGTTAACAAATTTTTATCACTATTTACCACATAATCACAAATTCACAATAAGCTGTCTTCCTAAGCAACAGTCACTAAATTATTTTTAATTGGAGCTACGAAACTCCAAATCAATTTCCTAAAAATATCCCTGAAAATAGACTCATATATCTTTCATCTATAAAATTTTCAGAATTTTTAGCCTGGCCAATCAATACTAGATTTTTCTTAAAGTTGCCCCTGTTTCACTGTTTGACTAATCTGACCACTCTTCACTACGAATCAAATTTCTCATTGTACAGAGTTCAAAATATGTCCTCATTTATTTCGTTTGAAACTAGACTCATTAAGGAGTCTAAGCATATAAACTCCATCATATAACCATTTTTTTACAAGTTATCATGATTTTATAAAAACAGAACAGGGGATCTAGAAGTCATTTTGACCTTATCCTACATCACTTCAAATATCTCATTATCGGAAATTCTTTTGCTCTCATAGTTTATTTTATAAGAAAATAGACTCATTAATCTTTAACTACATAATTTATTCTGCTTCTAAATCAACTCCCACAATTTATGGTGATTTTCCAAATCACGTTACTGTTGCTGTCCCAAGCAGATTTATTACCAATTCATTCTTTCACACATTCTTTGCATGCATGTTATTTAAACATGCATATCACCAATCAATCATCACATATCTATAATTTTACTTAAGCATAATCTCTATTTCATCATTCTAAAACATTCAACATTCAAAAATTTAAACACAAAAATTCATAGCCGAATGTTATTTAACTTAAGCTATCATTATATTTTCACTTATCACTTTATACCATATTATCAAAATGAACTAATTATACTTATATAAATACCACCAAAGACGAAACTTATGCATAACATTATTCAAGATTTATGCCCTTAAAAATTCATTTACAAGCCGAACCTCTTGATATGAAAACCTCTAATTATTTCATTCAATCACCCAACGGCATTTGCTCACATTTAACACTTGAAAACAAATTATTTGTTCAAGTAATTCAACAAGTCCAAGTTCATCCATTTTACATGTAAATACTAACAATTAAGTATTATCTAGCTCAAACTTCATTAAACTATAAGAACAAGAATCTATCCCCTTCAATTTCTCCCATGTCCGAATGCTCAATACACCACACAACTCAAAATTTTGTCATGGGCTAAGTAAGAAACTTAATACCTAACTTAAAATATGCTAAAATTCCAAGAACTAACATGAATTACTTACATTATTCAAGACTATAAAGGAGTAGCCGAATGCTTGTTTCCCCTCCCTTCTCTTCTTAGAATTTTCGGCCAAAGAAATCAAAAAGATGAACACTTTTCTTTCTTTTCTTTGTTTTATTCACTTCATTAATTTAACACAATTTTTTTATTACATGTTTCTTACCACTATTTAATATAATAATATTAACCCATGCATATAATGCCCATAAGTATGAGCTTGGCCGGCCACTATTGTCAAAAAGAGATATTTGACATGCAAGTCCCATCTTTTTATAACATGCATTAATAGACCACTTTTAAATTTAGCTATCACATTTCACAATTGTCTCACATAAGTCCTATTTAATAATTTCACATACAAATGACAAAATTAGAGCATGAAACTTTCACATATGCATGTACACATATAATAAGCATAGAATATAACAATTAATTATTTTTATGACTCGATTTTTGGTCCTGAAACCACTTCCTGACTAGGGTCAAATTAGGGCTGTCACAACATGCCGCATTCAAAATATACAAGCCATTTTACCAATTTAGGTCTTCGGATAGTGTGAACGAGCCTTCGACCTATCCCGATTCTCAAGCCGGCTTGTCAAAACTACAATGAATGAAAAGGAGGGAGTAAGCATAAATGCTTAGTAAGTTCACATGCAAATAATATGTAACAGGATCATGTAATCCAACATAAACATCATTAAGACACACATGAAATAAGAATACTTACTATCTTACCACAATTTTGTCTCACCAAGTTCTCAACCAGGAATTTAAACTCGTACCTGTCCATTTTCACTTCTTCAACACATTCATCATCGAATCACTATCGTTTTAAGTATTCTCCATATTCTCTTAGGATTTTCCCGTTGAACACATCGGAATATAATTTCGAATACGCAGATAGTGTGCGCATAAGTGCTATACTCATAACTGAACAAGCTCAATAGCTTTTGAAATCTATGTAGCCAAGCTACCATGTAACCCGCCCATAAACGAACTCGGACTCAACTCAACAAGTTCGGGCGTTCGCATCCATAAGTGAACTCGAACTCAACTCAATGAGCTTGGATGCCTAGTTGCATCTCACGAACTCGGACTCAACTCAACGAGTTCGGAACTCAACCATCCTAGCTGTAACACCCCTAACTCGTGACCGTCGCCGGTGTCGGACACGAGGGGTTAACGGCCAAATCCTCTCAAGGTACCAACCAATTTGACATTACCAGTCAGGCCGGAAAACTGCGTCACCGTCGCCTTAAAAATCATATCTCGAGTTTCAAAACTCGGAAACTGGTTTCGTAAATTTTCCCTGAATTTATACTCACATACCCATCCATGGATTTATTTTTAGAATTTTTGGTCAGGCCAATTGGTACAGTTTATTAGTTAAAGTCACCCATGTTACAGGGATCGACTGCTCTGACCTTCGCGCGTTACAACTTGAATATCTCTCTGTACAGGGCTTTAATACTGGTACCGTTTGTTTCTAATGAAACTAGACTCAAAATGGAATCTGTAAATATAAAGCATGACTCCTAATTCTTTCTGGATAATTTATGGTGAATTTTCAAAGTGGCGGCAGGGGACCCAGAAACCGTTCTGGCCCTGTCTCACGAGAACTTTAATATTTCTCAGTATACTGCTCATATGGTCGTTTCGTTTCGTCCATATAAAAATAGATTCATCAAGGTTAAATTCCATAATTTACTCACTATTTAATTCTACTTCTACTATTTTTAGTGATTTTTCAATCTCATCTCACTGCTGCTGTCCGCAACAGTTACTGCAGTAGACTATGCCGATTTCATGAATCTTTCCTTGGCCTTAATCATCCATCATACATGAGACAAATTATGGCCACCTTATCAAAATTAGAGTTTCTAAGACTCGTGGCTATAGGTTCTAGCATCCCACTCGACGACCACATAGGCCATTTTCACATGGCTTAAAGTTTACAGCCCACAATTCGACAAAATATAATAGCCTATACATGCCAAATGTTCTTCAACAACGAAAACAATACCACAAGATTTCAATCGGTGTGATGACTTCAACGACGGTCCCGATCACGCAAACAATACGAGTCCGAGAGACCTAAAATGGGTGACAAGAAAACACCGAGTGAGTTTACAACTCAGAAGTCATAAGCATTCATCAATCCACCGATAAAGTTACTACAACATGTACAACAAACGAGGCTAGGTACTCATCCATATCGAATCTATACCATAATACCTCGGACCTTTCGGTCCAATCTCGTACCAAGTCATACATCCACATTTCATATTCTACACAACAAGATAATCAAGCATTTTACACATTAACTCATTTTCCAGCACAACCATACAATTTCAATCATCACATAGATTTAAGGCTTACCAAATTCAACCCCAAGCATGAACGTATTCTCTATTCGTCATGAGCTCGAGGTACTTACCCGATTCGCTGTCCGGGATTAACTCGATAATGTCGCACACTCAGTGCCAATTGTAATACAAGAGCATATAGTGAATCCGCACACTTAGTGCTATATATTTTCAGCTCGCACACTTAGTGCTATAGAATCAAACTCGCACACTTAGTGCTGTACAATTTTAAACCCGCACACTTAGTGCCAATCTTGTCACCGTGTCCATTTATACCCGCACACTTAGTGCCGTGACCAATACCTTATGCATTTTGCTGCCTTTATACATTCAACAATGGCATCATTCCATACACATACATTTTCATTTACACATCAATTCATTAAACACAATTGCATATATATTATGATCATTTAAATCAATACCAAATATATGCTTAATGACTTACCTTGTGTTCGGTAATTAATTCCAAGTCGGCTACTCGATGATCTTCGATTTCCCCTTGTTGGACGCCTCTCCTTTAGGATCTTGAGCTTAAACAAATAAATTAGCTCATTCAACCGCTTTGGTACATATATTGGTATCCACATTTTAATGATCTATGACATACGTAACGACATGGTAAAATTTTTATCTTACTACCTTACGTTCTTAGCTATTCGCTAATAGCCTTATGCAATTACCATACCATCAATAATCCAATCATATTCATTACTCAAGTATAGTATTTTCACATTCGGCAATAGTATTACATACAATAGCCGATTCTTCTTACTTTGTATTTATGCATCTATTTGATCATTAGTTTAGTTCAAACACCCATACACCAAGATTTATCAAGTTTAGCATGAAACATAACCTTAATCCTCAATGACCACTATGGCCGAAAATCCTAGTCAACCCAAAATCACAATTTCTAACACATAATTGTTCATAACACAATTAAAGCATCCTCTCCATTCCAACACTTCAAGACACATACATTTCCCACAAATCTCCAACTTTACATTCGGCCTTAGTGTACATACACAAGCCGATTTTTTTCTTCCTATCATCCAACCTAACTATATGAATATTTAACTAGCTCACACTTCACCCATCCACAATCACTCATTTAACACAAAGAAAATAATCAACTCTCTTCACTATCTACCATGGCCGAATACTTCATGCACCACCCAAATCCAAAATTTTAACATGGGCTAGTTAAAGAACTTAGTAATCAACTTACATTAAGCTGAAATTTCAAAATCTAACATGAATACTAACCTTGTTTTGAGCTTAAAGTTGACCGAAATCTCCCCTCCCCCTTTCTTTCTTCAATTCGGCTAAGAGAGAACCAAAGGAAATGAAGCTCTTTTTTTTTCTTTCTTTGCTCTATTCACGGCAAGGGGGGCAACCACACACACACACATTTTTTTGTTTCTCTTCCTACAACCTTAATATTTTATCAATTTTGACATCAACCATTAACAAAACATGTTTATGACATGTTTTCTTTTGCCCATCATCCTTGTCATGGCGGCCACTAGGCTATCTTTAGGGAAATTTGACATGCAAATCCTCATTTTCACAACATGCATTATTAGGCCACTTTGCATTTGCCTAGCACATTTCTAAATTTTTTCACACAAGTCCTTCCTAGTGAAATTCACCTTTATAACACTAAATCAAATCATCAAAATGTCACACACAATTTAACACATATCATAGGCATCAAAATAAATTTTAAATTATTTTTATGCCTCGGTTTTGTGGTCCCAAACCACATCCCGTCTAGGGTCAATTTTGGGCTGTCACAACTCTCCCCACTTAAGAAATTTTCGCTCCCGAAAATCTTACTCAGAAATAGGCTCGGTATCGCTCTTTCATAGAGTCCTCAAGTTCCCAAGTGGCTTCTTCAATTCCGTGTTTATGCCACAACACCTTCACTAACGGGATTTTCTTATTATGCAACTCTTTTACTTCACGCATCATAATGCGAACCGGTTCCTCTTCATAGCTCAAATTAGGTGAATCTCAATCTCGATGGAGCAATTACGTGCGATGGATCAGACCTATATCGTCAAGCATCGAGACATGAAAACATTATGAATCTTTTCGAGCTCGGGGCAAAATCAAACGATACGCGATCGGACCGACTCGTTCGGATATCTCATATGGCCCGATGAACCTCGGGCTCAATTTGCCGTTACGGCCAAATCTAAGCACTTTCTTCCAGGGTGAGACTTTGAGAAATACCTTGTCTCCAACCTGATATTCAATATCTTTTCTTTTCAAATCCGCATACGACTTTTGACGATCCGAAGCAGCTTTCAAACTTTCACGAATTACTCGAACTTTTTGCTCGGCATCCTTAACCAAATCAACCCCGAAGATTTTTCCTTCACTAATTTCAGTCCAGAATAATGGGGTACGGCATTTACGACCGTATAAAGCCTCGTAAGGCGCCATCTTGATACTTGATTGAAAGCTATTGTTGTAAGCGAACTCAACCAAAGGTAGATACCGTTCCCATGCACCACTAAACTCAAGGATGCAACATCTCAACATATCCTCGAGTATTTGAATTATCCGTTCGGATTGACCATCGGTTTGGGGGTGAAAAGCAGTGCTAAAATGCAGCTTGGTACCCAAAGCCTCTTGCAATTTCTTCCAAAATCGCGATGTAAATCTTGGGTCTCTATCCGACACGATAGAAATAGGCACCCCATGCAATCGAATAATTTGGGAGACGATAATTCGCCAATTTATCAAGCGAAAAATCGGTGCATGACAGAATAAAATGAGCGGACTTGGTCACTATCAACAATGACCCATCTCGCATCCTTCTTACTCACGACAATGGCAGTCCGGATACAAAGTCCATGGTGACTCGATCCCATTTCCACTCGGGTATCGTGATCGGTCAAGTAATCCCGATGGCACTTGATGTTCCGCTTTCACTTGTTGACATATCGACACCTTGAAACAAATTTGGAAATGTCTCGTTTCATACCGCCACCAAAATTGGCGTTTCAAATCGTTGTACATCTTCGTACTCCGGGTGGATTGCCATTCGGCTACAATGGGCTTCATTTAGAATTATCGAAATAAGTTCAATTCTTTGGAACACACATGACTTCGAACCTCAAACAATCGTCATCATCAATTTGAAACTCTGATTCCTTGTTCAGAACACATTCAGCCCGTTTTGCAAGCAACTCCTCATCAACTTTCTGAGCTTCCCGAATTTGATGAGCCAACAATGGTTTGGCCTTTAATTCGGCGACTAACACATTGTCGTAGAATAGACAAGTGTACATTCATCGTCAGAAGCAAACAAAGGATTTCCGACTTAAGGCATCCGCAACCACATTAGCCTTTCCCGGTGATAATCAATGACGAGTTCATAATCTTTTAACAACTCGAGCCATCGTCTTTGTCGCAGATTTAAGTCTCTCTCGAGTCATCAAATATTTGAGACTTTTGTGATCCGAATACACATGGCACTTCTCACCAAATAAGTAATGTCGCCATATCTTTAAAGGCGAATACGATGGCGTACCAATTCGAGATCATGAGTTGGATAATTTTTCTCATGTGGCTTTAATTGTCTCGACGATAGGCCACAACTCGACCTTCTTGCATCAATACGCAACCTAACCCAAGTAGGGAGGCATCACTATAGATGACAAACTCTTTGCCGATTCGGTCAGTACTAGAACCGGAGCTTTCGTCAAATGGGTTTTCAATTGGTCGAAACTTTTCGACACTTTTCCGTCCATTCAAATTTGACATCTTTCAAGCGCTTTTGTCATGGGTGTGGCTATCATCGAGAATCCTTTTACAAACCGTCGGTAGTAACCGCAAGCCCCAAAAAGCTCCTAACTTCGGTAACATTCCTTGGAGGTTTCCAATTGACTAAGGTCGAAATTTTGTTCGGGTCCACCTCGACACCGATCACGGACACCACGTGCCCCAAAAGCTAACCTCTTTCAACCAAAATTCCCATTTATGAACTTTGCGTATAATCGCTATCTCGTAAGATTTGTAACACTAGCCTTAGGTGTTCAAAGATGTTCGGTTTCATCTCTCGAATAGACCAAAATGTCATCGATAAATACAATTACGAACCGATCCAAGTATGGCCTGAAAATTCTATTCATTAAATCCATAAACACCGTAGGGCATTAGTGAGCCCAAACGGCATCACCAAGAATTCATAGTGACCGTACCTTGTTCTAAAAGCGGTTTTGGTATGTCCGATTCTCGGACCCTCAACCGATAGTATCCCGACCTCAAATCTATCTTTGAAAACATCGAGGCTCCTTTAATTGATCAAACAGATCGTCAATTCGTGGCAACGGATATTTATTCTTTATCGTCACTTTATTGAGTTGACGGTAGTCGATGCACAACGTCATGCTTCCGCCCTTCTTTTCACAAACAATACCGGTGCGCCCATGGAGAAAAACTTCGGTCGAGCGAAACCTCTATCCGTCAATTCTTGTAATTGAACCTTCAATTCCTTTAACTCCGTTAATGCCATACGATACGGAGCTATTGAGATCGGCGTAGTGCCCGGTACAACTTCGATGCCAAATTCCACTTCTCGAACCGGTGGCAATCCCGGTAACTCCTCCGGAAAAACATCTGAATACTCACAAACCACTGATACCGATTCGAGTTTCTTTTCCGTCTCTTTACTTTCCAACACATACGCAAGGTATGTTTCACACCCCTTTTTCACATATCTCCGAGCGGTCATAGAAGATATTATCGATGGCACTCCTTTTAAATCAGTAGACTCGACTCGAACTACCTCATTATTTGCACTCCTCAAATCAATGGTTTTCCTTTTGCAGTCCACCACTGCATCATGTACGGTCAGCCAATCCATACCAAGAATAACATCGAATTCATCAAATGGTAGAAGCATCAGATCGGCCGGAAAACAGGATTCTCGAATTATTAGGGGGCATCTCTTGCACACTTTATCAACGAGTACGTATTGACCCAAAGGGTTTGACACTGAATTATTTAACTCAAGAGACTCAACAGTAGAGTCTTCTTGGATGCTAAAGTTTCACATACATATGAATGAGTAGAGCGGGTCAATCAATGCAATCACACTAGTATCAAAGAGAGTAAAAGTACCGGTGATAACGTCGGGGAGGATGCCTCCTCTCGTCGCGGATGGCATATGCTCTAGCAGGAGCTCGGGTCTCGGATCGAACAGCCGTGTCGGTGGCTCCCCCGATTACCACCCCTACCACCAAACCCTTGGGGTCTACCTCTAGTCGTCGCCCCACTAGATCTCGCACCTTGCATCTTATTCTTCTCATCTAGCTCTGTGCAATCCCTAATGAAGTGGTCCTTCAACCACATCCGTAATAAAGTCTTAAGCATGACTTACCCCAACATTCACCTAGGTGTCGTCTTCCACATTGGGGACATTCAGTCTCTCTTGACGATTATTGCCCACACTAGCTACCGATGTAGCTCGGAGTCCATCAATGGTCGGGCTCTAATGGAAATTCCCGCATGCCTCGACTTCTTCGGTGTCCTCCCCGAACCTCTTTACAATGAGAACGGAGCTTTACTCGTTGATCTTTTACGGTAATCTCTTGCTTCAAATTCAGCCTTCTTCTTCTCCTTCCCAAGTTCTTCCGCCTTGCGCTCGCTCGACTAGTGTCACGAACTCCTTTATCTCCAAAATTCCCACTAGTAACTTTAACTCTTCATTCAATCCTTCTTCGAATCTTTTGCACATAGCAACCTCATCAGCCACACACTCCGAGCATACCGACTAAGTCTTACGAACTCATGTTCAGATTCGATCTCTGATCATACGGCCTTGCTTGAGTTCCAGAACTCCTTACGCTTCGATCGATGAACCGTTGACTAATATATTTCTTCCGAAATTCGTTTGAAAGAAATCCCAAGTAACTTGTTCCTTTGGGACTATGGAAATCAAGGTCCTCCACCAATAGTAGGTGAGTCTCGAACAAAGATATAGCACACTTAAGACATTCATCGGTGTGCATGATAGTTCATCAAACACTCTAATGGTGTTATCAAGCGAAACTCGGCCCTTTCGGCATCGTCGGTAACTATGGCCTTAAACTCCTCGCCCCACGCTTCCTAATCAAGTCCACGGTGGTTTACTCAGCCTCACAGATCAATGAATCGATGGCATCACGGGCTCTTGGGTGGATTATTTAAATTGGGAATGGTTGGACACCGGATTGGTTCGCATATTATGCGACCCACTCATTCATCATGGTGAAGAAGGTTTGTTTCGCCTTCATTTTGATTATTCGCGGATGACCGAGGCTCAACAGCGGTGTCCCTTGCGCAGGAGCAGCCGCTACACTTTCAACGTCATCCGCCAAGGGTCTCTATCCCGGTTCCATCGCTAATCAAAACAAAAATTTCAACCGTCAAGTCATCACATTATTAAGCACTAACAATTTGGCATGTATAGCTAGACTCACACGCCTATGGTAGTCCTAGAACCGACTAAACCATAGCTCTGATACCAATAAAATTGTAACACCCTAACTCGTGACCGTCGCCGTGTCGGACACGAGGGTTAACGCCAAATCCTCTCAAGGTACCAACCAATTTGACATTACCAGTCAGGCTGGAAAACTGCGTCACCGTCGCCTTAAAATCATATCTCGAGTTTCAAAACTCGGAAACTGGTTTCGTAAATTTTCCCTGAATTTAGACTCACATACCCATCCATGGATTTATTTTTAGAATTTTTGGTCAGGCCAATTGGTACAGTTAATTAGTTAAAGTCACCCATGTTACAGGGATCGACTTCTCTGACCTTCGCGTGTTACAACTTGAATATCTCTCTGTACAGGGCTTTAATTCTGGTGCTGTTTATTTATAATGAAACTAGACTCAAAATGGAATCTGTACATATAAAGTATGACTCCTAATTATTTCTGGATAATTTATGGTAAATTTTCAAAGTCGCGGCAGGGGACCCAGAAACCGTTCTGGCCCTGTCTCACGAGAACTTTAATATTTCTCAGTATACTGCTCATATGGTCGTTTCGTTTCGTCCATATAAAAATAGATTCATCAAGGTTCAATTCCATAATTTACTCACTATTTAATTCTACTTCTACTATTTTTAGTGATTTTTCAATCTCATCTCACTGCTGCTGTCCGCAACAGTTACTGCAGTAGACTATGCCGATTTCATGAATCTTTCCTTGGCCTTAATCATCCATCATACATGACACAAATTATGGCCACCTTATCAAAATTAGAGTTTCTAAGACTCGTGGCTATAGGTTCTAGCATCCCACTCGACGACCACATAGGCCATTTTCACATGGCTTAAAGTTTACAGCCCACAATTCGACAAAATATAATAGCCTATACATGCCAAATGTTCTTCAACAACGAAAACAATACCACAAGATTTCAGTCGGTGTGATGACTTCAACGACGGTCCCAATCACGCAAACAATACGAGTCCGAGAGACATAAAATGGGTGACAAGAAAAACACCGAGTGAGTTTACAACTCAGTAAGTCATAAGCATTCATCAATCCACTGATAAAGTTACTACGACATGTACAACAAACGAGGCTAGGTACTCATCCATATCGAATCTATACCATAATACCTCGGACCTTTCGGTCCAATCTCGTACCAAGTCATACATCCACATTTCATATTCTACACAACAAGATAATCAAAGCATTTTTACACATTAACTCATTTTCCAGCACAACCATACAATTTCAATCATCACATAGATTTAAGGCTTACCAAATTCAACCCCAAGCATGAACGTATTCTCTATTCGTCATGAGCTCGAGGTACTTACCCGATTCGCTGTCCGGGATTAACTCGATAATGTCGCACACTCAGTGCCAATTGTAATACAAGAGCATATAGTGAATCCGCACACTTAGTGCTATATATTTTCAGCTCGCACACTTAGTGCTATAGAATCAAACTCGCACACTTAGTGCTGTACAATTTTAAACCCGCACACTTAGTGCCAATCTTGTCACCGTGTCCATTTATACCCGCACACTTAGTGCCGTGACCAATACCTTATGCATTTTGCTGCCTTTATACATTCAACAATGGCATCATTCCATACACATACATTTTCATTTACACATCAATTCATTAAACACAATTGCATATATATTATGATCATTTAAATCAATACCAAATATATGCTTAATGACTTACCTTGTGTTCGGTAATTAATTCCAAGTCGGCTACTCGATGATCTTCGATTTCCCTTGTTGGACGCCTCTCTTTAGGATCTTGAGCTTAAACAAATAAATTAGCTCATTCAACCGCTTTGGTACATATATTGGTATCCACATTTTAATGATCTATGACATACGAACGACATGGTAAAATTTTTATCTTACTACCTTACGTTCTTAGCTATTCGCTAATAGCCTTATGCAATTACCATACCATCAATAATCCAATCATATTCATTACTCAAGTATAGTATTTTCACATTCGGCAATAGTATTACATACAATAGCCGATTCTTCTTACTTTGTATTTATGCATCTATTTGATCATTAGTTTAGTTCAAACACCCATACACCAAGATTTATCAAGTTTAGCATGAAACATAACCTTAATCCTCAATGACCACTATGGCGAAAATCCTAGTCAACCTAAAATCACAATTTCTAACACATAATTGTTCATAACACAATTAAAGCATCCTCTCCATTCCAACACTTCAAGACACATACATTTCCCACAAATCTCCAACTTTACATTCGGCCTTAGTGTACATACACAAGACCGATTTTTTTCTTCCTATCATCCAACCTAACTATATGAATATTTAACTAGCTCACACTTCACCCATCCACAATCACTCATTTAACACAAAGAAAATAATCAACTCTCTTCACTATCTACCATGGCCGAATACTTCATGCACCACCCAAATCCAAAATTTTAACATGGGCTAGTTAAAGAACTTAGTAATCAACTTACATTAAGCTGAAATTTCAAAATCTAACATGAATACTAACCTTGTTTTGAGCTTAAAGTTGACCGAAATCTCCCCTCCCCCTTTCTTTCTTCAATTCGGCTAAGAGAGAACCAAAGGAAATGAAGCTCTTTTTTTTTTCTTTCTTTGCTCTATTCACGGCAAGGGGGGGGGCAACCACACACACACACACATTTTTTTTGTTTCTCTTCCTACAACCTTAATATTTTATCAATTTTGACATCAACCATTAACAAAACATGTTTATGACATGTTTTCTTTTGCCCATCATCCTTGTCATGGCGGCCACTAGGCTATCTTTAGGAAATTTGACATGCAAATCCTCATTTTCACAACATGCATTATTAGGCCACTTTGCATTTGCCTAGCACATTTCTAAATTTTTTCACACAAGTCCTTCCTAGTGAAATTCACCTTTATAACACTAAATCAAATCATCAAAATGTCACACACAATTTAACACATATCATAGGCATCAAAATAAATTTTAAATTATTTTTATGCCTCGGTTTTGTGGTCCCGAAACCACATCCCGTCTAGGGTCAATTTTGGGCTGTCACACTAGTGACATGTCACTTGTACCCTAATCTATTCCCAAGGTTCAAACGGGATTCTTTTCAATTTTACATTTTGATCACCTTCTTCGAAATGTAAAAACCGATACTTGCTAACATCTCTTACTTATCAAATTATTCACATAATTTGCATATTACCAAATAATAATTCACAAAGCACAATATTTCATGATAATAAATATCATATCATACAAATATCATTAAATCACTTAAAATAAAAATTATGTTACCTTATTTACACATGAACTTATCTCGATTCAAAATATTAGCAATAGAGCCTATTCCTCGTAAACTTTGTTTTTCCCTCGATCACGACTTGAATCTTGTTTCTCTTGTTCTACAATACCAAATTAATTTTATTTAATACATACATTCATCAAAACAAATTTCTTAGTATTTAACTTTGGCAAAATTACCATTTTGCCCCTAAACTTTCACATATATGCACTTTTTCCCCAAGGCTCGTAAATTAAACCTCATCCTATTTTCTTATGTCTTATGACATGCTGATCATTTTTCCCTTCTATGGTAACATCAAATTCACACTCTAACATGTACTTATGAATATTAGGTATTTTTACCGATTAAGCCCTTTTACTCGTTTTCACTTAAAACCGAGTAGCACAAGTTGTCTAACATAATTTAAAACCTCATATTCTATCATAAAACACCAAAATACACAAATTTCACCGATGGGTATTTTTCCAAATATGAACCCTAGGTTGAATTATTGCTAGCATAAGCTAAATCGAGCTACCGGGATTTTAAAAACATAAAAATCATTAAAAACGAGGCTCGAAATCACTTACTATGAAGCTTGGAAGTTGAAGAAACCCTAGCTATGGAGAAAGGTAAGATTCGGCCAAGGCTTGATGAAGATGAACACATTTTGGCCTTAATTTCCCTTTTAATTAATTTTAATTATAAAATGACTAAAATACTCTTAATACCTTTCTTTGAAAATATTCATGTATAAGCTCATTTTTGTCCAAAATTTTAGAAATTGGTCAAGTTGCTATTTAAGACCTCCTCATTAATATTCCAAAGCAATTTCATACTAAAAACTTCTGGAATACAAGTTTTGCAAATTATTCGATTTAATCTCTAATTTCAACTTAAGCATTTTATGCATAGAATTTCGTCACAAAATTTTCACACAATCATGCAATCATATCATAAACCACAAAATAATTATAAAATAATTATTTCTATCTTGAATTTGTGGTCACGAAACCACTATTTCGATTAGGCCCTAATTCGGGATATTACATGGTCTATCTAATAAGTACATTTTATTCTTCAAAGTAACCCTTGTTTTGCTATTTGACAGCTTTGACCTTTCTTTACTAAAAATTAATTATCTCACAGTACAGGATTCAGATAATGTTCCTGTCTATTTCTCTTGAAAAAAGACTCATTGAGGATTTATTCAAAAGAATTATAACCCATAATTACTTTCATAAATTTTTTAATGATTTTACAAAGTTAAGATAGGGGAGCTCGAAATCACTGTGACTCTGTCTCACAAAAATTCAAATATCTCACAATATGAAATTAGTTTTGACTCAATAAGCTTTAATTTCATATCTTATTCAGTCTCTAATTCAATTTACAAAATTTTTTGTGGATTTTCAAAGTCGGGCTTCTGCTGCTGTCCAAAACTATTTTAGTGCAATATAATGATAATTATCATAAGTTCATTTTCAACTAATCATGAACTCATCATTTCATGAACTCCATGTTCAATTACACATTGTAAGTTAGCAAGATATTGCAAAAAAATTCATAAAGATAATTTGTACATCTTAGCTCACCAAGGTCTCGACATTTCAAAATCTCAATAACCATGAGCTTAGAGATTCACGTACATACCTATACCACATATTCTTACTCATATCACTCTTCTTTTTAACCAAACTCTTTAATGGTCTGTTGGACCGCCCGGAATACTGAAGGATGTTCGGGATCATCATGCACCAAATAAAGTACCAAAGCCATATCCTAGACATAGTCTTACATGGATCCACATATCGACGCCATATCCTAGATATGGTCTTATACGAAATCACTTAACAATGCCAAAGCCATATCCCTGATATGGTCTTATACGGGGTCACATATTGGTGTCGATGCAATGTCCCAAACATGGACTTACAGTTGCACACATATCATCGGCGATGCCATGTCCTAGACATGGTCTTACACTGGCATGCATATCAACGCCGATGCCATGTCCTAGACATGGTCTTACACTGGCATACATATCAACGCTGATGTCATGTCCTAGACATGGTCTTACACGAGATCTAACCATGGTGTCATGATATCCAAATCCTAAGTATTCCTCAGGGTCACCCGGGGTTTCTTCGAATACATATCTCATCAAAACTTGTCTCTAGGACTGAATCATATATCTCATGATGGTAATTAAGCTCATGATTTGACATAATGATAATAATCATTGTAGTCACTTTTTAACACAAAATCACAAATCATCACTTTGTCATCACACATCATAGACATATTGTAGATCACTTCTTATGCTTAGCATAGAATCACCTTTAACTTAACAATTTCGAATCAACTTACCAATTTAGATTCAATCCCAAACAACGATAACATTATCGTAGGTACTTACTTTTCGAATTCTCGCCGTATACATCCGTATGACAAATCATTCAATTTATGAGACAATAATATAATTTACACTTCAAGTATGACATTGCATTATTATTATTATTATCATCACACAAACTTACCTCGAATACGAGCATGGCTAATATTCCATTTTAGTCCATAATCTTGTACCTTCCCGATTTAAGCCCAAATCTCGTTTTCCTTGATTATAATATCACATTTAGCTTACTAATTAGACACATTATTTATTGTGACCCAAAATCAAATTATGGAAAAATTACATTTTTGCCCCTAAATATTGTCATATTTACACTGTTACCCCTAGGCTTGTAAAATAATTTTTATTCAATTTTTTTTCATTTTAAGCCTAGCTGAATCATTTTCATTACAACAACAGCCCACGATTTCCACTGGAACACACTTTTACTACATATTTTATAACTTTTATGATTTAGTCCTTTTAAGCATTTTCACTGAAAATCACTTAGCAAAAGTTGCTTCTCCAACCATAAACATGCATAATCTACCATTGAACAGCAAAATTCCCAAATTTATAACATGGGTCAAATCCTATACCTTCATCATAACTCAAATAAATGGCAGAAATAGGTAGATTTTGTTACGAGGATTTCAAAAACGTAAAAATCATTAAAAATGGGACAAGAATATACCTACAATCGAGCTTGGAAGCTTGAAAAACCCTAGCCATGGTTTCCTCATGCAATATTCAGACAAGGAAGAAGATGGACAAGAAATTTTGGCTTTTATTTTGTTTTTAATTCATTTTAATTACTAGATTACCAAAATGCCCCTAATTTAAAAATATTCTATTTCTCCCATTTCATGTCCATTTTTGTCCAACAAATTCACCAATGGTCTAATTACCATTTAAGGACCTCCAATTTAAAATTTCATAACAATTAGACACCTCTAACATGTAGAACTCAACTTTTGCAGTTTTTACAATCTAGTCCTTTTGACCAAATTGAGTGCCCAAACGTCAAAATTTTCGAATGAGATTTTCACGAAATCATTTTGTGTATTTGTAGACCATAAAAATATAATAAAAATAAATTTTCTTACGTCAAATTTGTGGTTCGAGACTACTGTTTCGACTAGTCCCAAAATTGGGCTGCTACAACTCTCCCCCCTTTAAAGATTTTCATCCCCAAAAATCTTACCAGAAATGAGGTTTGATTTTTGCATAAGTTCCTTTATTCATAAAATCGTTAGAGAACCTTTGCTAATACTGAACTTTTAGTTCTTAACACTACAATCCTTCATTCCAAGGTCATGAGTAGTTCTTCGTTATACAACACATCAACTGAATCTTGACTTATGTCGGAGAACTCATATGCACGAAGAATCTGACCCATACCGTCATATCACACATACATATAACATACTTGAATCCTTTCAAATTCAACCTTATACTCTCTATAATTTCATACGGTCTGATAGTTTTTGAATTCGATCTCTCAGTTGCCTGTAAATTTTCAGAGCTTCCTTTAACTTTCCTAAGAGGTCACAATATAAACCTCAAACCTCAATCGATTAATAAAGACTAACATTCAAAGAAATCAAACAACCTCAGAGACACATAATTCCATTTACCTGTCAAGTGAGAATTCTGTACCTACCGAAATGATTTGCAATTTAGCCAAACATATAACAACAAATCACATAGCATTTCTCAGCTGCACAGACTTACAATAAAACTTCAGTTTTAGCCTTGTACTTGGCTAAGACCGAACTTTCAATAGACAAGATTAACCATATAACCATCATTCTCAATAATCGAGGATTTTCAACCCTAATACTAGTAACTGCATTTTTCCTGTTCTCAAAGATCAAACAATAACTAACTCATCATCTTTCAAGGGTTCAATTTATCTATGCTATCTCAGATTCGAATCTATCCATAACATCAGATACTTTCAGCTATTACGTTGCTTTTTAGCCTTGAAACACTTCCCAATTTATTCAATATCGTATCTTAAAAAATCGAGAACACTATGTCTAAGGTAGGCTGTTTCAAATTAATATTTCGATTAACAATGTCCTCGATTATTCAAAACCTTGCTAACATGTAATAGATCATGCAACTTTCACAAGGTGATAACTTTATCAATCAAAACAACATTATTTCATACCAATGTTTTCTAGGATATACCTTCTTCATTCTGAACATTCGTCTTTTACCCATACAGAGAAACAAAAATTTTATTTCCAGACTTGAGAATAAACTCGAACATGAATATCTCATTTAATATCTAAAACCAACAACTCACATAAATTGAATAATCTAATCAACCTCATCCATCGATCATTAATAATTCAAGTGATTCCCTTCATACTGATGATAGAACATTTCGAGTATACAATCCCTTATAATTCTTTCATAACATAGGTCAATTTTTTTTTATAAACCGCTTTAGCTCAAGCAAATCATAAGGCCTCTTTCTAACCCAATAGAAATCAAGATGACTAGTAGAATGTAACCAATATACAATCTGGACTCGACTATCACAGGCTATACTTTGACCGATTTCAACCCTTTTCATGGAAACCAGAAAACCTCATATCAGAACCACCGTGTTCCCATGATCAGACTAAACATATAACCATATTAGACATTTCTAGTTCTGTTCCATGAATATCTTATACAAATTGAACCATGATCGATACATGTTAGCAATAGGAATAACAAGAAGACCAAGACATTAATATTCAATATGTGAAAAAATAAGAATTTCCAAGAACAAAGCCCAAATGAGAGAATAAAGATCTCTATGATCCTTTAGAGACAAGAAATCCAGGAGAAGACACCATTCAGGCCCACTGTAAATAAATACAACAAAAACAACATACTTTTCATATATTTATACCAAAACAGAGTATCAATCAGAGGAAACAGAATCATAGCATCGTATACATTTCTTTATCAACTTCCCACAGATAGAATGAAATAGTATACCAGAGAGAAATAGAACGATGCAAATTATAAACCAATCAAACGGACAATGTTTTTGGCTATCATCATGGTTAGACAACTTCCTCATACGATAGGAAATTTATTTTTCAGAAAATAGATAGCCACGTGAATACCTCTAAGTACAAAATGAACATATAGAATACCTCAGAAAAGATTATCAAAATCTGTTCAATTGAACTGTCATTTCAGACGTCTGTACCCTTTAAACATTATTCTCTCGACTATTTTTGCCATCACTTATTTCGCATTATTCCATTCATTACTGAAAATCAATCCAGAAGAGATTTCGAGTAATACATCCCTTTAATACAATACTTGACCAAATTGGTTAATCAAGATTAACTTCTTCCTTAACTGTGACACGGTTTATTTTGAATAATTCTTCAAACAGTCTGTTATCTCTTTAATATTATCTTTACTTAACAACCCATACTCCATTTCTGATCACCTTTATATTTATTCTACCACTGAACTCTTCGATTTCTCACTGGGGAACTCATTCAGCATAATTCTCGTGAAATCTCACCATAGGACACCTCATTCGTAAGGGGGTGAGGTTGTAAGGCCTCTAACTCGACTCTCATATATACACATATGCAACTTAACATTCATTATCCTCATAACAATATCATCACAGATATATTATTTATTTCAGGCAAACTAACATGCACATTTGTGTCATACAAACTTTCTGATTGTTTTATTCAAACGAGTGTACAAATACATGCATTATATAAATCTTGAGTCAATCTATGCACCGCAGTCACTTAATCAAAACAAGTTAGGCACATAGTATCATACGAATGCCAAACAAATATGAATAAGTTTATCACATAATAAACTTCCATTTCGTACATCATCATATACACATCATAGACCTTTATTCGTACCTTTATAAGTCTTATTTCATCATAAGTATACTCTGCTCAAATACTTTAGCATCAATACCAACATGATCGGGTGTAGCCCAGTTGGAGAGTATCTCTGTCTAAGCGAGATAAATCTCATCCGTGTTGGGAGACATCACACTATCACAGATTATATATGGCATATATAGTTAGACTCTCGCACATGCTAGGTTAGTTCGAGAATCGACTAAACCATAGCTCTGATACCACTAACTATAATACCCCTTCCCATGTCTAACACCGAGATAGGATATGAGGTATTACCAGACTTAAACATACACATACATGTAAAACTGGGCCATAAAATTTCAACATATTCAAAAAAATTCAAACGCATGCATATCGTCTCTTCTACGGGCCTACGAGGCCCGAAAAACATATCGGAGGTGGTTCGGGACTAAACCAAGAACTTACGCACTTTTTACAACACTTAGAAAATTTTCGAGTTTTGGAAAGTCACACGCCCGTGTGGGTAGGCCATGTGGTCACACACGCCCATGTCCTCAACCAGTGTAACTCTCTATTTATGATGTCAGCAATATTTTAAGGTCACACGGCCAAGCCCATGTGCTAGGTCATATCCCCACACGGATGAGACACACAGCCGTGTCTCTACCCGTGTGGTCAACACTTTGGCTATTTTCCAAGCCTTGGTCAACCATAAACCCTCACACATTTATACAATATCAAGGACATGTAACATGGTAACCATTTAATGATTAAACATCTTCAATTAGGCCACAACATAGCATTTGCATGTCATGATACATGTGTTTTACATACTCATTTGGCCTTGTCTATTATGTTATTACTTATACTTTTATACCGTGGTTACAATTATACCAAAAGATTTCAACTTAATCATCAAACATTCATATTCAAGGCTAACTCATGACTTTATAAAATATCAACATATTGTCCATGCGTAGAATAACATACTTGTTTACGACATTGCACACCATATCAAGTCACATACACACAATACATGAAACTTTTAAGCTTGTGCATGCACATATAATAGGGTTACAACCCAATAATTAATATAAGCCACATCTTATGGCTATATACAATTGAATCATTATAAGCCAACTCAATTGGCCAAATCATGAAACACATATCATAAAGTACTAAGCCTCTATACATGCCACTCACTTGAAAACACTTAAGGTTTATTAATACCCCAACTTGATAATTTGATAGTGTGATGCTACCTCCAACGATCTCCAATCTGGAGCTAACCTGACAACACTAAAGAAATGGAAAGAAGGGGGTAAGCTTTATAGCTTAGTAAGTCCATAGGAAAATAATAATAAGCAATTTATTAATGTGCTTTTTCCAAATTCTTACAACATATTGTCATGGTAACACAATCAAAGTTGCACATAATTCCATTATTTGCTCACATTCCAGTCAAGCTGTCTACTCTAGTCATAGTCACTAAATTATTAATATCTAGAGATACAAAACTCAAAATTAAGATCTACCAATGTTTCCTAAAACTATACTCACAAGTCTTCTTATCATAAAATTTTTAGAATTTTTGGTCTAGCCAATAAGTACATTTTATTCTTCAAAGTTACCCTTGTTCTGCTGTTTGACAGCTTTGACCATTCTTTACTAAAAATTAATTATCTCATAGTATGAGATATGGATAATGCTCCTGTCTATTTCTCTTAAAAATAGACTTATTAAGGATTTATTAATACGAATTCTAACCCATAATTTTTTTCGTACAACTTTTAATTAATTTCCAAAGTTAAGACAGGGGAGCCCGGAATCACTCTTACCCTGTCTCACAGAATTTCAAATATCTCAGAATATGAATTTTTTTGCTTACATCGTTTTCTCTATGTGAAACTAGACTCAATAAGCTTTAATTTCATATCCTATTCAGTCTCTAATTCAATTTCCACAATTTTTGGTGGATTTTGAAAGTCGGACTACTGGTGCTATCCAAAACTGTTTTAGTGCAATATAATGATAACTATTATAAGCTCATTTTCAACTAATCATGAACTCACTATTTCATGGACTCCATGTTCAATTACACAATGTAAGTTAGCAAGATATTGCAACAAAATTCATAATCATAATTCGTACATCTTAGCTCACCGAGGTCTCGACATTTCAAAATCTCAATAACCATGAGCTTAGAGATTCACGTACATACCTTTACCACATATTCTTACTCATATTACTCCTCTTCTTAACAAAAATCTTGAATGGTCTATTTGACCGCCCAGAATACTGAAGGACGTTTGGGATCATCATGCACCAAATAAAGTACCAAAGCAATATTCCAGACATAGTCTTACATGGATCCACATATCGACACCTATCCTAGATATGGTCTTATACGAAATCACTTAACGATGTCGAAGCCATATCCCTGATATGGTCTTATACGGGGTCACATATTGGTGCTGATGCCATGTCCCAGACATGGTCTTACATTTGCACACATATCATCGTTGATGCCATGTTCCAGACATGGTCTTACACTGGCATACATATCAACGCCGATGCCATGTCCCAGACATAGTCTTACACTGGCATACATATCAACGCCGATGCCATTTCCTAAACATGGTCTTACAAGGGATCTAACCATGGTGTCATGATATTCAAATCCTAAGTATTCCTCAGGGTCACCCGGGGTTTCTTCGAATACATATCTCGTCGAAACTTGTCTCTAGAACTGAATCATATATCTCATGATGGTAATTAAACTCATGATTTCAGATAATGATAATAATCATTGTAATCACTTTTTAACACAAAATCACAAATCATCACTTTGTCATCACATATCATAGATACAACACCCCACACCCGTGCCTTACGCCGGGACGGAATATGAGCCATTACCTAACTTGAACTCATGCATACAAATGTTTTCATATCACCAAAACACGGTCAAATTAAAAAAATTTTGAATTTTATTATAAAATACTTAATAAGATCCTACGAGGCTCAAAACATCCATTGGAACCCATTCAGGATCAATCTGGATCCTTCAAAGAATTCTGAAAATAACACCTAACACAGGGGCACACGCCCGTGTGACAATTTAGGCATGGTCGTGCTGACAGGACGAGTGGTTCACATGGCCTAAGCACATTGGGACACGCCCGTGTCCCTTACCCATGTGGATTTATTTTCTAATTCAAACCTACAAGGGTTTTCACACGGCCTGACACACGCCCATTTCTGCGAACCCTATCCTTCACATAGCCATAACACGCCCGTGTCTTAGCCCGTGTGCAAAAACTTAGACATTTTGTTTCTAACGCCAGCAATTCTTAAGGGCCACACAGCCAAAGCACACCCGTGTGCTAGGCCGTGCCCTTCAGACGGCCTTGTCTCTGCCCGTGTGTTTACTACCACGCATACTAACTTGAAATTTTTACGTGCAGGGGACACACGGCTGAACAACACACCAATGGGGTTGACCATGTGGACAAAATAAGGCTATTTGCCAAGCCTCTTTGCCACCCTTACATACCCTTATCAACACAAGATCAACCAAGATCAATGCGAACATAACATGCATAACCAAAACAACCACAGCCATTAGAAATTTGCAACATTGCATTGAATAATAATTGGTGTTAGCCAACATTCATGCTCTTTACAAAATGAGCATCATTTTTATCATATGAGCCAACACATTATGGCTAACTAACAAAATAATAAACAAAAGACTCGAGTCCCTATACATGCCAGAAAACAAAACAATTAAACTAGTTATACCAAGGTCTTAAGTGATAGTGTGATTGAAGCTTTAAGACGTCACTGGATCACCGATGCTAGCTTGGCGGCACTATAAGTGTAACACCCTAATACCCGTGTCCAATGCTAGGGTAGGGGCACATAACGTAACCTACTCAACTTCTCTATAGAACACTTGAGTACATAAGAATCAGATTTGCACTTTTAAATTTCAATAATTTCGAATCCAATGTAATTAAATAATTATAACAATAATAGCATGTTTCTATGAGTAACTTCTATAGTAGCAATACAAAAGGGTAAAAGTGTAAAGTCTTGAGCTTAATGAATAACATTATACAACTAAAAATTTTCTATTCATTTGGTGATTTTTCTCCTCTTGACCGAATACACATACATAATATATATCTCAAATGCTTAACATGTTAGTTCAAGCATAAAATAATCACACTCATATCACAATATGAACTTATATGTCAAGTTGATTACACTTCAAGATTTATACCTAAACCATTATCAAATCCATACATAGAACTTTAGCCATATTCGCATGGCTTTATATACAATACTATCAAAATAGCAAACCTCCCAAAATATTATTCTATACATGCCATAATGTCTACTAGAGTTTTAAACAAAGGTACCAAAAGGTTGTAAAAAGATGCGATGACTTCGTAACGGTTCCAAGCCTTCTTCGATAAGATGATCTATACAAAACCAATAAACACATTAAGTGAGTTATTAATTGTAACACCCCGTACCCGAGTCCGTTACCGGAGTCGAACACAAGGTACACACAGACTTAGCTTAATTGTTTTCACAGTCCATAAAAAAAATTTTCCAGACTAGCTGGTTACTGCATCACTGTCGCTTTAAAAATCATATCTTGAGTTTTAAAGCTCGAAAATCAGTTTCGTAATTTTTCCCTGAAACTAGACTCATAAGTCCATCAACATGTTTTTTTCTAGAATTTTTGGTCGGGCCAATTAGTACAGTTTATTAGTTAAAGTCTCCCCTGTTGCAGGGACCGACTGCACTGACCTTCGTGCATTACGAATTGGATATCTCCCTGTACAGGGCTTCAATACTGATGCCGTTTGTTTCTATAGAAACTAAACTCAGAGAGTAATCTATACATATATGGCATGACTCCTAATTATCTCTGGTTAATTTACAATGAATTTCCAAAGTCGGAACAGGGGATCCAGAAACCGTTCTGGCCCTGTTTCACGAGAACTTTAATATCTCTTAATATATAACTCATATGACCGTTTCGTTTCTTCTATATGAAAGTAGATTCATCAAGGTTCATTTACATAATTTATTCACTATTTAATACCATTCCTACTATTTTTAGTGATTTTTCATATCCACATCACTGCTGCTGTCAGCATCTGCCTTTAAGGTAGGCTTGACCTATTTCATGGTTTCCATGATTCAATTGGCCCCTTTTGCATACATAGCACAAGGTGTGATCATGATTAACCATTCCAATGGCTAATCGTTTCAAAACAATTCCATACCTCATAATGATCAACATACAAACGATTATAGTACTATGCTAGAAACGTATATAAGCCATTTTCGCATGGCTATCCGAATTTACACAAAACCGAAAGGTACATAACCTACAACAAAAGGGTAGTCCTATACATGCCATTTCAAAGTTCAACCAAAATTGTACCAAAATGGGGGCTTTGATAGTGTGGATGACTTCGACTTCAATGATCCCGAATCCGATAGCTAACGAGCAAAATCTATAAAGCAGAGAAACAGAGAAAACGGAGTAAGCATTTAATGCTTAGTAAGTTTTAAGCAAAACAAAGTGTTCTCAATCACTATCATTGGTCATTCATATCAACTGTTCGATGAAGTTAATCCAGGGCTTCATCTCGATCTATAATATCATTAAACGCAACACTTGGCTGCCACATAAATACTTTCAATAATAATGACCTAGATGGTCAAATATTTCCCAAGCACATTCTTCATCGATTTTCAACTTCAATAATCCTTTCCACTTGTTCATAATCACATCCATGCTTTTAAGTATTTCAACATGACAAGTACTAAATTACCATAGGCACATAAAGAACCAAACATATTCCTTATCACATATCGTAAGCTTACAAATCATAATCCTTACCTTGTCTTGGCACATCTAGCTCAACCCAACCCATACTCAAATCATAGGCTTTTGGGCGAATATGCACTAATACATAAGAATATTTCATCGCATACTTTACTATACAACATACCATTACCAATTAGATCATTCTCATATTTGGAGTTATAATATTAGTCACATTTACCTACCTCTTTGATACTGATAATTCACCTCGAAATCACCCCACCGATGGGTAAGTAATACGAACCTGAACATCTTAAATACATAATACTTATTTGATGGTAACTTAATGCAGATACTCAATATCAAAGTCTTACTTGAATCCTAGCCTTTAGCCGTCGGGTCTTTAAAGCTCGGATCTAGTACGAGCAACGGCCTCACGGACATTAATCGGATAATATTCTCGCATAATGCTGCGGGGTTTTAACCGGATATAGTCTTGACACAAATGCCCTCGGGACTTATCACATTTATACACTTTCATATTCATCGCATTGGCCATTCGGCCTTATCACTTATATACACTTTGACATTCATCACATCGGCCATTCGCCTTATCACATATATACATCTCATACATGTTTCATACTAGCCATTTGGCTTTACCACACATATATCTCATACATATTTCACACTAGCCATTTGGCTTTACCACACATATATCACATACATATTTCACACTAGCCATTTGGCTTTACCACACATATATCACATACATATTTCACACTAGCCATTTGGCTTTACCACACATATATATATTTAACTTGTATATCAATTTCAGCAATGGCTTATAAGCAACTCAAATGGTTTTATTAAGGTTTACAACAAAATCCCAAATTCAGCACAAGCTGTTTTTCCTGAGCAACAGTCATTAAATTATTCATAAATGGAGCTACGAAACTCCAAATGAAGTGCCGTTAATTTTCCCTGAATATAGACTCGTATATCTTCCATCTATAAATTTTTCAGAATTTTGGTTTGGCCAATCAATACCAGATTTTTCTTAAAGTTTCCCTGTTTCACTGTTTGACTAACCTGACCAGTCTTCACTACGAATCAAAATTCTCATTGTACAGAATTCAAAGTATGTTCTATTTGATTTCATTTGAAACTAGACTCATTAAGGAGTCTAAGCATATAAATTTTATCTTGTAACCATTTTTGTACAAATTATAGTGATTTTCTCAAAACAGAACAGGGATTTCGGTGTCATTCTGACCCTGTCCCACACAACTTTAAATATCTCTTTATAGGAAATTTCTTTGCTTCCACGGTCTCTTTTATAGGAAACTAGACCAACTAAGCTTTGATTACATATTTTATTCAGCCTATAATTCTACACAAACAATTTATAGTGATTTTCTAAAATCACGTTACTGCTGCTGTCCCAAGCAAACTATTACATTTTGCTCTTAAATTTCCAAGTCCAAACACTTATGAACTTACCATTTGAGTTTAAGACATATCATGGCCACATCATATCTTATTAAATCAACTCATTATGTCCTAATATGATTGAATTTACTCAACGTTTAATACTTAAAACTTACCTCGGGAGTGGTCGACGATTAGATGTCCACGGCTATTCGCTTACTCTCTTTTCCCTATCCGACTTTGATCCTCTTTGCTCTTAAGCTTAAGTAAAACAATAGATTTGCTTAAGTACTTAACTAATATTATTCACTTAACAATCACATATCATTTAATCTTTATCTCAATACCAAACCGAGTTATGAGATCATACACCACACCATCAATTGAAGGTTAATTCATGGTAACATTAGTATTGAAAGGTTGCGTTGTGGGCAGCCTAAGAGGACCCATAACACTTGGCTTAATTGCTGTAATATATCACATTCGGAGGCTGATTCGGACAGCATTAATAGTACAACATTTAGACAGCATGAACAGGGCAGCAATTAACGATACCAACAAGGTAAAATTCGGACAGCAATTTAACGGTTTCAACAATTATCAAACACAAGAACATAAGAGTTCAAGGAAAACTCACCAAGGTTCCCAACACCGATTCCACCTATTCAATTTGCTCTTTCCTTGTCTACTACCACCTTCTCCTACCTTGTTAGCTAAATACAATCAACCCCAAAGTTACAAAAATAGATTATAACAACACAAGCATTCACTAGATTCTTTTAACACAAGTGAGAAACTCTTCATCTACTAGACATGCAACATTTGCAACTAGAAAAGAGAATCTTCTCTTCTCCCACATATTCGTCAAGCTCAAATCAACAATGCAACCAGAATTTGTCAACGAAAAGCTATGGGCAAGGGAGAGTTTAGAAGAGTTACCCTTCTACTTGAAAATTTTAACTTCTAAGCAAACAAATTCCATGGTTTTCCACTACATGCAGCTGCCCTCTCCTTTCTAGCTTCATTCCTTTCTTCTTCTTTTCATTTCAGCTAAGAAGAACCGATTTCTTCTTTTCTTTTGCTTCTCAAGTCACGGCAATGGGGAAACATGGATGAGACAACCTTTTTTTTTTTTTCTCATCACCCCTCCCTTTTCATTTCTTTATTACTAACCCCTTTATTTTATTCTTTCTCCCTAACACACTAACACAACATGTTTCCAACATGTTTCACCCCATAACATTTTGTCCCTCTCATGCTCACGGTACGGCCACTACCAAATTAGGGGAAATTGACATGCAAGTCCCCCTTTTATTTCATGCACTAATAGATCCTTATATTTTGACCTATCACATTTCAAAAGTGTCGCACATAAGTCCTATTGACTAAATTCACATGCAATTTACTAAATCAAAGCTTAAAACTTTCACACATTCAGATTCACATATAATAGTCATAAAATATGACGGCTAATTATTTTATGACTCGATTTTGTGGTCCCAAACCACTTTTCGACTAGGGTCAAATTAGGGTGTCACAACTCTCCCTCCCTTTAGGGATTTTCGTCCCCAAAATTTCTACCGATGCATAGTTTAGGATAACGTCCTCTTATTGAATTATATTCATATGAGCATTTCTACAAGTATGCACATATATCTCATTTTCTTGATTTCATAAGCAATAATCACTTAATTTAATTCACAAATGCATTTCAAACACATATTAAGCACATATTAACATGTATAATTCACATCATCAACCCACATATTTGTAACCCACATTTTCATTCATGTATAAGTCAGAACTCGACCGAAAGTATAAATATACTCAAACATCCCAATAAATATCCTTTATAACTCCATCGTATCTCAATATTCAACTTAACTTATTTCCAACAGAAAATTCAACTTCCACACACCTGAACATTTAATTCATTCAGCACATACTAACATACCTCATTGCTAGAATTTTTGCAAGCGTATTAACTGAAATTTTTACAGCAAGATTGCTCATTTCCGAATCACGTACCTTCGGGATTTAACCGGATATAGCGACTCGCTCGATTGTCTTCGGGACATAGCCCGGTTATAGTGATTCACACAATTGCCTTCGGGAATTAGCCCGGATTTAGTAACTCGCACAAAAGCCTTCGGGACTTAGCCCGGATACCATTCGAATAACCAAGCACATATATCAACAAATCAATACACATTCTTATTACATTCTCATTACCAAAGCTCAAACACAAGACACTTATCATATTTACAATTTCGGCTCAATAGCCACACACCAAGAGCATGATTTCGATTTGCTTAAAACATGATCTAATCAAATCATAATTTAAGCTCTATTTACTCAAGAACTTACTTCACATTACCAACCCTTATGTTCATACACAAAGATCAACTTAGCCAAAGGCCTAGAGCTCGTTTATCAACCGAGCGAATACTTACTTGTAAGGGCTCAACTAATTCAAGCACATATGGCTTTACAATGCCATATCCTAGATATGGTCTTACATATTCTCACATATCGAGCCGATGCCATGTCCCAGGCATGGTCTTACACATTATCTCAAATCAATGCCTTCGTCCCAGACGAGGTCTTACATGAATTCCACTTCACACACTTAGTGCTCTTATTCATTCGTTATTACACATTGAAATGACTTACCCAAGTCTATAAACATCACGTATGTACACTTTTAAACATACCGTCTCATATAAATTTGAATTCAGTATAATAATGAACACTTAAACTTTGCTCAATTTACCAAGACGAAGCCTACTAGGCACGGAGGTCGAATACACGTCACCAAAGATGATTGCTCTTGGGACCTAGCCCGGATACATCACTAGCACGAATGCTCTTCGGAACTTAGTCCGGATACATCACTAGCACGAATGCTCTTCGGAACTTAGTCCGGATACGTCACTAGCATGAATGCTCTTCGGAACTTAGCCCGGATATATCACTAGCACGAATGCTCTTCGGGACTTAGCCGGATCATCGTCGAGACCTTTAGCTCGGATGAAATCTCCACACAAAGCCGCGAATTTTAATCCGGACATAATCTCTCATACCTAGCCATCGGGTCTTTACCCGGACATAATCTCTTCATACAATCAGCGGGTCTTTAAACTCGGATTCACATCATCGAGTCTCATACATATTTATTCACATGTTATCATGTTTCACATGGCACAAATCACATTTATAATTTAATCAATTCATTCACATGTAAACATATAACATGATTCTTGACTTTAAGTCGTAAATATCATTCAAATCTAATACATGTATGCTTCTTTTACTAAACTTTCAGCTCAATAAGTAATCACACAAAAGCATATATCCCCAATCTCTTCCTTTGTTCATTTCTCTAATAACCTTATTATGATAAGGACAATGGGACATCATTCATCTATCATACATGTATATCATGGCATTTTAAATTAAATACCAAATTCACTTACTCAAAACGTACTTATGTTATACCCTTCTTAATATTGACACATCATAAGCATGTCTCGGTCCTCTCAATACCATCTGCACATGTACTCGATCGGGATCGAATTCATTACAATAAATAAACACATTTTCAATTGTCGAAATCACCACACTATCAAATAATCACATAATGGCATGTATAGCTAGACCCAAACGTATTACGGTAGTCCTAGAATCGACTAAACCGTAGCTCGATACCAATAAAATTGTAACACCCGTGCACTGAGTCCGTATCGGAGTCGAACACAAGGTACACACAGACTTAGCTTAATTGTTTTCACAATCCATAAAAAAATTTTCCAGACTAGCTGGTTACTGCATCACTGTCGCTTTAAAAATCATATCTTGAGTTTTAAAGCTCGAAAATCAGTTTCGTAATTTTTCCCTGAAACTAGACTCATAAGTCCATCAACATGTTTTTTTCTAGAATTTTTGGTCGGGCCAATTAGTACAGTTTATTAGTTAAAGTCTCCCTGTTGCAGGGACCGACTGCACTGACCTTCGTGCATTACGAATTGGATATCTCCTGTACAGGGCTTCAATACTGATGCCGTTTGTTTCTATAGAAACTAAACTCAGAGAGTAATCTATACATATATGGCATGACTCCTAATTATCTCTGGTTAATTTACAATGAATTTCCAAAGTCGGAACAGGGATCCAGAAACCGTTCTGGCCCTGTTTCACGAGAACTTTAATATCTCTTAATATATAACTCATATGACCGTTTCGTTTCTTCTATATGAAAGTAGATTCATCAAGGTTCATTTACATAATTTATTCACTATTTAATACCATTCCTACTATTTTTAGTGATTTTTCATATCCACATCACTGCTGCTGTCAGCATCTGCCTTTAAGGTAGGCTTGACCTATTTCATGGTTTCCATGATTCAATTGGCCCCTTTTGCATACATAGCACAAGGTGTGATCATGATTAACCATTCCAATGGCTAATCGTTTCAAAACAATTCCATACCTCATAATGATCAACATACAAACGATTATAGTACTATGCTAGAAACGTATATAAGCCATTTTCGCATGGCTATCCGAATTTACACAAAACCGAAAGGTACATAACCTACAACAAAAGGGTAGTCCTATACATGCCATTTCAAAGTTCAACCAAAATTGTACCAAAATGGGGGCTTTGATAGTGTGGATGACTTCGACTTCAATGATCCCGAATCCGATAGCTAACGAGCAAAATCTATAAAAGAGAAACAGAGAAACGGAGTAAGCATTTAATGCTTAGTAAGTTTTAAGCAAAACAAAGTGTTCTCAATCACTATCATTGGTCATTCATATCAACTGTTCGATGAAGTTAATCCAGGGCTTCATCTCGATCTATAATATCATTAAACGCAACACTTGGCTGCCACATAAATACTTTCGAATAATAATGACCTAGATGGTCAAATATTTCCCAAGCACATTCTTCATCGATTTTCAACTTCAATAATCCTTTCCACTTGTTCATAATCACATCCATGCTTTTAAGTATTTCAACATGACAAGTACTAAATTACCATAGGCACATAAAGAACCAAACATATTCCTTATCACATATCGTAAGCTTACAAATCATAATCCTTACCTTGTCTTGGCACATCTAGCTCAACCCAACCCATACTCAAATCATAGGCTTTTGGGCAGAATATGCACTAATACATAAGAATATTTCATCGCATACTTTACTATACAACATACCATTACCAATTAGATCATTCTCATATTTGGAGTTATAATATTAGTCACATTTACCTACCTCTTTGATACTGATAATTCACCTCGAAATCACCCCACCGATGGGTAAGTAATACGTACCTGAACATCTTAAATACATAATACTTATTTGATGGTAACTTAATGCAGATACTCAATATCAAAGTCTTACTTGAATCCTAGCCTTTAGCCGTCGGGTCTTTAAAGCTCGGATCTAGTACGAGCAACGGCCTCGGACATTAATCGGATAATATTCTCGCATAATGCTGCGGGGTTTTAACCCGGATATAATCTCGACACAAATGCCCCTCGGGACTTATCACATTTATACACTTTCATATTCATCGCATTGGCCATTCGGCCTTATCACTTATATACACTTTGACATTCATCACATCGGCCATTCGCCTTATCACATATATACATCTCATACATGTTTCATACTAGCCATTTGGCTTTACCACACATATATCTCATACATATTTCACACTAGCCATTTGGCTTTACCACACATATATCACATACATATTTCACACTAGCCATTTGGCTTTACCACACATATATCACATACATATTTCACACTAGCCATTTGGCTTTACCACACATATATATATTTAACTTGTATATCAATTTCAGCAATGGCTTATAAGCAACTCAAATGGTTTTATTAAGGTTTACAACAAAATCCCAAATTCAGCACAAGCTGTTTTTCCTGAGCAACAGTCATTAAATTATTCATAAATGGAGCTACGAAACTCCAAATGAAGTGCCGTTAATTTTCCCTGAATATAGACTCGTATATCTTCCATCTATAAATTTTTCAGAATTTTGGTTTGGCCAATCAATACCAGATTTTTCTTAAAGTTTCCCTGTTTCACTGTTTGACTAACCTGACCAGTCTTCACTACGAATCAAAATTCTCATTGTACAGAATTCAAAGTATGTTCTATTTGATTTCATTTGAAACTAGACTCATTAAGGAGTCTAAGCATATAAATTTTATCTTGTAACCATTTTTGTACAAATTATAGTGATTTTCTCAAAACAGAACAGGGATTTCGGTGTCATTCTGACCCTGTCCCACACAACTTTAAATATCTCTTTATAGGAAATTTCTTTGCTTCCACGGTCTCTTTTATAGGAAACTAGACCAACTAAGCTTTGATTACATATTTTATTCAGCCTATAATTCTACACAAACAATTTATAGTGATTTTCTAAAATCACGTTACTGCTGCTGTCCCAAGCAAACTATTACATTTTGCTCTTAAATTTCCAAGTCCAAACACTTATGAACTTACCATTTGAGTTTAAGACATATCATGGCCACATCATATCTTATTAAATCAACTCATTATGTCCTAATATGATTGAATTTACTCAACGTTTAATACTTAAAACTTACCTCGGGAGTGGTCGACGATTAGATGTCCACGGCTATTCGCTTACTCTCTTTTCCCTATCCGACTTTGATCCTCTTTGCTCTTAAGCTTAAGTAAAACAATAGATTTGCTTAAGTACTTAACTAATATTATTCACTTAACAATCACATATCATTTAATCTTTATCTCAATACCAAACCGAGTTATGAGATCATACACCACACCATCAATTGAAGGTTAATTCATGGTAACATTAGTATTGAAAGGTTGCGTTGTGGGCAGCCTAAGAGGACCCGCAACACTTGGCTTAATTGCTGTAATATATCACATTCGAGGCTGATTCGGACAGCATTAATAGTACAACATTTAGACAGCATGAACAGGGCAGCAATTAACGATACCAACAAGGTAAAATTCGGACAACAATTTAACGGTTTCAACAATTATCAAACACAAGAACATAAGAGTTCAAGGAAAACTCACCAAGGTTCCCAACACCGATTCCACCTATTCAATTTGCTCTTTCCCTTGTCTACTACCACCTTCTCCTACCTTGTTAGCTAAATACAATCAACCCCAAAGTTACAAAAATAGATTATAACAACACAAGCATTCACTAGATTCTTTTAACACAAGTGAGAAACTCTTCATCTACTAGACATGCAACATTTGCAACTAGAAAAGAGAATCTTCTCTTCTCCCACATATTCGTCAAGCTCAAATCAACAATGCAACCAGAATTTGTCAACGAAAAGCTATGGGCAAGGGAGAGTTTAGAAGAGTTACCCTTCTACTTGAAAATTTTAACTTCTAAGCAAACAAATTCCATGGTTTTCCACTACATGCAATTGCCCTCTCCTTTCTAGCTTCATTCCTTTCTTCTTCTTTTCATTTCAGCTAAGAAGAACCGATTTCTTCTTTTCTTTTGCTTCTCAAGTCACGGCAATGGGGGAAACATGGATGAGACAACCTTTTTTTTTTTTTTCTCATCACCCCTCCCTTTTCATTTCTTTATTACTAACCCCTTTATTTTATTCTTTCTCCCTAACACACTAACACAACATGTTTCCAACATGTTTCACCCCATAACATTTTGTCCCTCTCATGCTCATGGCGGCCACTACCAAATTAGGGGAAATTGACATGCAAGTCCCCCTTTTATTTCATGCACTAATAGATCCTTATATTTTGACCTATCACATTTCAAAAGTGTCGCACATAAGTCCTATTGACTAAATTCACATGCAATTTACTAAATCAAAGCTTAAAACTTTCACACATTCGTATTCACATATAATAGTCATAAAATATGACGGCTAATTATTTTTATGACTCGATTTTGTGGTCCCGAAACCACTTTTCGACTAGGGTCAAATTAGGGGTGTCACATTAACTCAGTAAGTCCTAAGAAATTTCAAGAATGTAATAACCCGATTATCTTAGCAAAATAAAATTTCAATTCAATACTAGCCGAATTCAACCATAATATCACAAGGTGCCACATTTTCTCGCACATATAGTGCCATGTAATCTCACACACATAGTGCCACTTAGTTTTTGCACACATAGTGCCGCATAACCTTGCACACATAGTGCCACATAACCTTGCACACATAGTGCTGAAATTTCTTATCTATAGTTACCACAATATCATAGATAGGTCAATAATCTCACATTCGATTTTCAAAAACTCATACATACCATGTTTTCTTATCCAACTTATTTTGTGTCATTTATGTGCAATATTAACCGTAACTTAAATTACTTAAGGACTTACCTTTTTAGTCAGATGAACAACTCCGATCAGGTACTCAACCGCTTTCGCTTTCCCTTTGGTCGAACTTGGCTCCCTTTGATCTTGAGCTCCAACTCCAACTAGCAAAAGAGGGTGCCGAATTGCCTTAGTGTAAGTTCAACTTTTCTTTCCTTTTGTTTCTGGTTTTCGCAAGAAGAAGAAGATGAACACTTATTTTTTTATTTCTTCTTTTATTACTATTTTTATTTTTTTATTCATATTATTTATGATATTATAATCTCTTATCAATATAATATTATGATTAAATTAAACTTAGTGGAGGAACATCATTACTCGTACGGCCACTTAATGTATATTGGGCATTTTGCCATGCAAACCCAAACTTTCATACATTGAAAATTATTTGGTCCTCACACATTTACCTAACATGTTTTCTAAGTTTTTCAACTAAATCCTTTCAAGTGAAATTCACATTCATATGACTAAATTAAAACATCAAATTTTTCACACAAAGAAGATATAAAAATTAATTTAATTTTTTAATAAATTTTATGACTCGATTTTGTGGTCCCGAAACCACATTTCGACTAGGGTCAAATTAGGGCTGTCACAACTCTCCCCCACTTAGAAATTTTCGTCCTCAAAAATCTTACCAGCGAATAAACTCGGATAACGTTCTTTCATAGAGTCTTCGAGCTCCCAAGTAGCTTCTACTTCTCCATGTTTGACCCATAACACTTTTACTAAAGAAATCTTCATATTCTGCAATTCTTTCACTTCCTGAGCTAAGATATGGATCGGTTCTTCCTCATAGCTCAAATCCGACTGAATCTCAATTTTAGATGAATTAACCACATGTGAAGGATCAGATCTATACTGGTAATCTCATCGGGTAAGGAAGCATCTTCATGCGCTTTAATAGCATAGGTTCTAGCCAGAGCTCTTCCTTCAGATCTAACTGCTGCATCTCTGGCTACATTCTTACTGCTTGTTTCACTTCCATCTTTTCTCGGATACCTTCCCCTCGAGTCTGCACCACTAGATTTTACATTCTGAAATTTTTCTTTCTCGGCTCTCTCGCGTCTCTAATAAAATGATCTGAGAACCACATCGAAAACATTCATTTGCTCGCACGGACCAAAATGATTTCTACCATACCGGCACTTCGGGTTTAACAAATCTCGTATTTCCCACACTAGCCACGTAGTAGTCCGAGATTTAGGACCCACATTTCGCTTCTTAAAATTTCCATATGATTGCCCAAATGGAACTTGGGAACGAGGATTCATATTTCTTGACTTTCCGGTTTCTTTGTGAGGGTGCATTACTCATTGGTCTTTTCTTCCAATTTCGTGTTTGATTCTACCTTTTCTTTTCCTTCATAATTCTTCACCTTGCAAGCTTGATCGACAAGTACCACCATTTCTTTTAGTTCAAGGATCCCAACAAATACCTTAATGTCTTCGTTAAGCCCGTCTTCAAATCGTCGGCACATCTTGGCTTCAGAGGAACATATTCCCTAGCATACTTACTTAATCGAACAAACTCTCTTTCATATTCGAGATGTCATATTACCTTGCTTCACTCAAGAAACTCTTTACATTTCGATCAATAAATCTTTCACTAATATATTTCTTCCAAACTCTTCTTGAAAGAATTCCCAAGTTACCCTCTCTTTCAAGTACCAATGAAATCAAAGTCTTCCACCAATTATAGGTGAATCTCTCAACAAAGATGTAGCACATTTCAAACATTCTTCGTGTACAAGATAATTCATCAAATACCGGATAGAATTTTCAAGCCGAACTCGCTTTCTCTGCATCATCATCAATATTTGCTCTAAATTCTTCAGCCCCTTGTTTACGAATTCTATCAACGGGGGTTCTGTGAAATTTTATCATATCCACTCCTTGAGGCATTGGAGGCATAGGTTGAGGAATTGGGGAGGTGGGGAGGTCGTACATTTGGGTTCGACGAACGAACTCGATGTACCATGCACCGATCATTTGGAGAAAGGCTTCCGATCCCTTTCTCCTCCTCCCCGACCAACAATGGGAGGTGGGTTTTAGTCGTCACGCCCTTCAAATGAGCTGGTGCATTACTCTCTACTTCATCTGCCACAGCTAGATCGGGATCCATTTACTATATAAAAATTCATTTAAAAAGGTTAGAAGTCGTCACACTATCACAATTTATACATATGGCATGTATAGCAAAATCCGTACATACAACACGTAGTCCGAGAACTGACTAAACCTGCTCTAATACCACCAAATGTAATGCCCCGCTTGAGACCATCACCGAGTCGAGCTTGAGGGGTTACCAACATAATTTATTAATTTAAGAACTTCAAATCATTTGTTTCTACATTCACGCTTTCTAGCTACTCACACACAGCTTACAAGAAAAATCATATCTCGAGTTATGAAACTAAAATCAAGATCTGTAAATTTTCCATAAATGTAGACTCATATATATATTTATAATTTTTTTCTAGAATTTTTGGTTGGGCCAATTAGTACAGTTTATTAGTTAAAGTCTCCCCTATTTTAGGGTTCATTTGCTTCGACATATGTGTATTACGAATCAGATATCTCTCTATACAGAATTTCAATGACTATAAGGTTTGTTTTTATTAAAACTAGACTCAATAAGGAATCTGTAAATATAAATAAAACTTCTAATTATTTTTTAAAATTTATTATGAATTTTTAAAGTCGAATAGGGATCAAGAAATTACTCTGGTCCTATTTCACAAAAGTTTAAATATCTCATAAAATATAATTCATATGCCTATTTTGTTCAATCCACATGAAAATAGACTCATTAAGCTTCAATTTCATAACTTATTCATTATTTAGTTCCATTTATACTATTTTTAGTGATTTTTCAAATTCATGTCATTGCTGCAGCAATATTCTGTTTTAAGGCAAGTTTCATCTTTCCATGAATTTTTATGAACTAGATAACCTATTAAACTTCCATAATATCAAACATGATCTAAATTAGCCATCACCATGACTTCTCAATATCAAACATTTTCTCAACCAAACATGGCCATATCATAAAATTATTTACACAAAATAGGTATATTACTATACATGCCATACTTAAGTAGTTGTACAAGCCATTTACCAAGATAAAAGTCTTTTGGATAGTGTGATCGAACTTTCAACTCGTCTCCGATTCCCGAGCCGCTTGTTCAAAACTACAGTGAATGAAAAGGAAGGAGTAAGCATAAATGCTTAGTAAGTTCATATGTAAATAACAAGTAACATAACAATACAAATATACCAAACAACTTTAGCATGGTATCACCAAAACATATATCACATTTCTAAACATCATTCATCATCTTACCACCTTATCGTTGTTGTATCTATTTTCAACCCGAGGGTTAAGAACATACCTGTCCAAAGTGTCCATTTCACAATACTTACCAAAACGTCACTTGCATCTTAAGTGTTCTTCCATTTCACTAGAAATTTCACCCGTTGAACACATCGGAATACAACTCGGATACACGGATAATTTGCACATAAGTGCCTCATATGTAATCAAGAAATCATGTAACCCGCCCCTAAGTGAACTCGGACTCAACTCAACGAGCTCAGGCGTTTGCATCCATAAGTGAACTCGGACTCAACTCAACGAGTTCGGATGCCTAGTTACATTTCACGAACTCAGACTCAACTCAACGAGTTCGGACATTCGCATCCATAGGTGAACTCAGACTCAACTCAACGAGTTCGGATGCTCAACCATCCTAGTGACATGTCACTTGTATCCTAATCTATTCCTAAGGTTCAAACGGGCTTTTTCCCTCGATCTCATATTTGTCGTCTTCCATGGAATATCGGAACCGATACTTGGTAGCAATTCATATTTATCAAGTAGTAAACATAATTTGCATATTACTCAACATTAACCACAAAAGCATAAAATTTCACGATAAAAAATCAGCGTATCATATAATTAACATCAATAACTTCAAAATAACAATTATGCTACATTATTTACACATGAACTTACCTTGGTACCAAAATAGAAAGATTTTGCAATTTAGTCCACAATCTTTTCTTTTCCTCGATCGCGACTTGAATCTCGTTTCTCTTGATCTATAATGCCAAATTAATCTTATTTAATACATACATTCATCAAAACAGCATTTAATACGAAATTTGGAAAAATTACACTTTTGCCCCTAAACTTTTGCATAATTACACTTTTGCGCCTAGGCTCGGGAATTAAACTTTATTCCTTATTCTTATGTTTTATAACATGCTGATCACTTTTCCCTTCTATGGCAACATCAAATTCTCTCTCTAACATATACTTGTGACTATTAGGTATTTTTGCCGATTAAGCCCTTTTACTCGTTTTCACTCAAAACCGAGTAGCACAAGTTGTCTAACATAATTTAAAACCTCATATTCTATCATAAAACATCAAAATACACAAATTTCACCTATGGGTATTTTTCCAAATATAAACCCTCGGTTGAATTATTGCTAACATAAGCTTAATCGAGCTACCGGGATTCTAAAAACGTAAAGAACTTTAAAAATGGGGCTTGGAATCACTTACTATGGAGCTTGGAAGCTTGAAACAAACCCTAGCTATGGAGAACCCTTGAAATTTCGGCCTAATGAAGAAGATGGACAAAAATTGGCTTTTAATTTTGTTTTTAATTCATTTTAATAACTAAATGACCAAAATACCCTTACTACTAAACTTTCCAAAAATTCCTTCCATGTCCTAATTTTGTCCATGAACTTAAAATTGGTCAAATTGCTATTTAAGACCTCCTCATTAATATTCCAAAACAATTTCATACTAAAAACTTCTAGAATGCAAGTTTTGCAACTTATTCGATTTAGTCCCTACTTTCAATTTAAGCACTTTAGGCATAGAATTTCATCACGAAATTTTCACACAATCATGCAATCATATCATAATCATCAAAATAATTATAAAATAATTATTTCTATCTTGGATTTGTGGTCACGAAACCACTATTCCGATTAAGCCCTAATTCAGGATATTACACATGTAGTCGAACAATTTGAGAAATATATAATTCTGCCAATCTATCGAGTGAAAAATCCGTACGAACAGGGATAAAATGAGAAGACTTTGTCAATCTATCAACAATAACCCAGATTGAGTCTTTCTTGCTCTGCGTCAACGGTGAACCAGATACAAAGTCCATTGTTACTCGATCCCATTTCCACTCAGGTATCATGATCGGCTGTAGTAATCCCGAAGGCACCTGATGCTCTACTTTCACTTGTTGACATATCAAACATTTAGAAACAAAGTCGGAAATGTCTCTTTTCATACTGTACCACCAATATTGTCTTTTTAGATCATTGTACATTTTTGTGCTACCAAGATGGACCGACATTTGGCTACTATGGGCCTCACTCAAAATCATCGAAGTATGTTCTGAATTTCTCGGGACACATAATCGACCTCTGAATCTTAAACAATCATTGTCGTCAATTTGAAACTCTGAACCCGTATTAGAATCACATTGAACTCGTTTAGCAACCAATTCATCATCGATTTTCTGTGCTTCACAAATTTGTCGTATTAACATTGGTTCTGCTTTTAATTCCGCTACTAGCACATCATCAGCGGAAATAGACAGATGTGCATTCATTGCTCGAAGAGCAAATAAAGATCTTCGACTTAGGGCATCAGCCACCACGTTTGCCTTACCTAGATGATAATAAATGACAATTTGTAATCCTTTAATAGTTCAAGCCACCGTTGTTGTCTCAGATTCAAGTCTCTCTGAGTCATTAAATATTTTAGGCTTTTATGATCAGTACAAACATGGCATTTCTCTCCAAACAGGTAATGACGCCAAATTTTAAAAGCAAACACAATCGCAGCTAGCTTAATATCATGAGTTGGATAATTTTTCTCGTGAGGCTTTAGTTGTCTCAAAGCATACACAACAACTCTACCCTCCTGCATCAACACACAACCCAAACCGTTCAAAGAGGCATCATTGTATACTACAAATTCTTTACCAGACTCTGGCTGAACTAATACAGGAGCCTTCGTCAAAAGGGTTTTCAGCTGGTCGAAACTTGTCTGACACTTCTCTAACCACTCAAACTTGATATCTTTCCAGAGTAGTTTCATCAACGGTGTCATGATCATCAAGAAACCCTTAACGAATCGTCGATAGTACCCAGCGAGTCCCAGAAAGCTCCAAACTTCAGAAACATTCCTTGGAGCTTTCCAATCAAGAATGGCTGAATTTTTATTTGGATCAACTCTAATACCTGAAGCAGATACAACATGTCCCAGAAATCTGACCTCCCTTAACCAGAATTCACATTTATTGAATTTTGCATACAACTGATTATCTCGCAAAATCTGAAGTAAAAGCCTCAAGTGTTCGGCGTGTTCGGACTCGTTGTGAGAATAAATCAGAATATCATCTATGAACACCACTACAAATCGATCTAAATACTGTTTGAATACCCAATTCATCAGATCCATGAAAATCGCAGGGGCATTAGTGAGCCCAAACGGCATCACTAAAAACTCATAGTGCCCATATCTCATTCTAAAAGCAGTCTTAGGAACGTCAGAATCTCTAACTCGCAATTGATAATAGCCAGATCGCAAATCAATCTTCGAAAACATGAAAGTTCCTTTGAACTGGTCAAATAAGTCATCTATCTGCGGCAACGGATATTTATTCTTTATCGTAACTTTATTGAGCTGACGATAATCAATACACATTCGCAAAGCTCCGTCTTTCTTTTTCACGAACAGAACTGGAGCACCCCAGGGTGAGAAGCTGGGTCACACAAAACCTCTGTCGGTCAACTCTTGCAATTGAGCTTTCAATTATTTTAACTCGATCGGTGCCATACGATACGGAGTGATCGAAATCGGTGTTGTACCCGGAACCAATTCTATGCCGAACTCTACTTCTCTAACAGGTGGCAATCCTGGTAATTCCTCAGGAAACACTTCTGGATACTCACAAACTACAGGCACAGTCTCGAGCTTTCGTTCCGATATTTTACTATCCAGTACATATGCAAGATAAGCTTCATAACCCTTCCTCACATGTTTCTGAGCTAACACAGAAGATATCACTACCGGTGGTAACCCACTCAGATCACTAGACTCAACTCGAATCATTTCACCACTCGAACATCGCAAGTCTATAGTCTTTCGCTTGCAATTTACCACAGCGTCATGTTCGGTTAACCAGTCCATTCCAAGAACAATATCGAATTCGTCAAAGGGTAATAGCATCAGATCTGCTGGAAAACAGAAATCTTTAATTATTAATGAACATCTATTGCATACCTTATCAACTAACACATACTGACCCAAAGGGTTTGACACTCGTATCACCAACTCAGTAGACTCAACAGGTAGAGTCTTACTGGACGCTAATGTTTCACATACGTAAGAATGAGTCGAACCAAGATCAATTAAAGCAAGCACACTAGTACTATAGAGAGTGAATGTACCAGTGATAACATCAGGGGAGGATGCCTCCTCTCATGCACGGATGGCATAAGCTCTGGCGGGGGCACGAGTCTCAGATCGAACAGCCGTATCAGAAGTCCCTCTCTGATTACCACTCCTAGCTCCTATATTTCTTGGTAGTCTACCTCTAGTTGTTGCACCACTCAATCTCGTACCTTGCACCTTATTTTTCTCATCAAGTTCCGTGCAATCTCGAATGTAATGATCCCGCGAACCGTATCTCTAGCAGGCTTTGTTAATAGACTTACCCCAACATTCACCTACATGTCGTCTTCCATATTGTGGACATTCCGGTTTTTCTTGCCGATTGTTGCCAACACTAACAACCGAAGTAGCTTAAGAGTCCGTTGATGGTCGTTCCTTAATAGAAATTCCTGTAGTCATCTTTGATCTGTTAGTATCGTCTCTAAACTTATTTGCAGCCGAGAAAGAATTTTTACCCGTCGATCTCTTACGAAAGTCTCTAGCTTCCGATTCAGCTTTCTTTTTCTCCTTTCCAAGCTCTTCAGCCTTACACGCTCGTTCAACCAGTGTTACGAATTCTTTTATTTCTAGAATACCCACCAGTAGCTTTAAATCTTCATTCAATCCTTCTTCAAATGTTTTACACATGGCAACTTCATCAGCTACACACTCCCGAGCATAACGACTGAGTCTTACAAACTCACATTCATATTCGGATACCGTCAAACGGCCTTGTTTAAGCTCCAAAAATTCTTTGCGCTTTTGATCGATGAATCGTTGACTAATATACTTCTTACAAAACTCCGTTTGAAAGAAGTCCCAAGTAACTCGTTCCTTCGAAATAATCGAATCAGGGTTCTCCACCAATAGTAGGCCGAATCTCGTAATAAGGATATGGCACACTTTAGACACTCATCGGGTGTGCAAGACAGTTCATCCAAAACACGAATGGTATTATCAAGCCAAAACTCAGCCCTTTCAGCGTCATCAGTAGCTGTGGCTCAAAATTCCTCGGCCCCGCGCTTCCTAATCAAATCAACAGGAGGTTTACTCGGCCTCAAAGGATCATTAGTTGCTGGTATTATAGGCACCGAAGAAGGATTATTTAAATTTGGGAATTGTTGAGCAGCTGGGTTTGTTCGGGCATATTGTGCAACCCACTCATTCATCATGGTAAAGAAGGCTTGCTTAGCCCCATCACCTTGATTACTCGCAGATGGTTGAGGTTCAACAGGCATTGTCCCTTGCGCGAGAGCAGGCGCTACACTCTCAACGTCATCTGCTAAGGCTCTCTCTGGATTGGATTCCATTTACTAATCAAAACAACAATTTCAACCGTCAGAAGTCATCACACTATCATATACTAGCATTATGGCATGTATAGCTAGAATCGCAAGCGCTACGGTAGTCCTAGAATTGACTAAACCATAGCTCTGATACCAATAAAAATGTAACACCCTAATACCCATGTCCAATGCTGGAGTAGGGTCACATAACAAAACCTACTCAACTTCTCTATAGAACACTTGAGTACATAAGAATCAGATTTGCACTTTTAAATTTCAATAATTTCGAATCCAATGTAATTAAATAATTATAACAATAATAGCATGTTTCTATGAGTAACTTCTATAGTATGCAATACAAAAGGGTAAAAGTGTAAAGTCTTGAGCTTAATGAATAACATTATACAACTAAAACTTTTCCATTCATTTGGTGATTTTTCTCCTCTTGACCGAATACACATACATAATATATATCTCAAATGCTTAACATATTAGTTCAAGCATAACATAATCACATTCAAATCACAATATGAACTTATATATCAAGTTGATTACACTTCAAGATTTATACCTAAACCATTATCAAATCCATACATAGAACTTTAGCCATATTCGCATGGCTTTATATACAATACTATCAAAATAGCAAACCTCCCAAAATATTATTCTATACATGCCATAATGTCTACTAGAGTTTTAAACAAAGGTACCAAAAGGTTGTCAAAAGATGCGATGACTTCGTAACGGTTCCAAGCTTTCTTCGACAAGATGATCTATACAAAACCAATAAACACATTAAGTGAGTTATTAACTCAGTAAGTCCTAAGAAATTTCAAGAATGTAATAACCCGATTATCTTATCAAAATAAAATTTCAATTCAATACTAGCCGAATTCAACCATAATATCACAAGGAAATATTATGTCACATATGTACCTTATGAATTTGGTACATACTTGCCCAAATTTTACTATGTACTCTCATACATTTAACCACAATTTGAAAATACCATGATAAATGTCATATACAAATCATTGGCGTATATATAAATGACAAAAAAATGTCCAATTATTTAAATAAAGCACAAACCAAGCCGCTCCATCTATCAATCCAATCTCCAATTCATTTAGATTCACTTATCACTAATTTATATCTTTGTTCAGTTATATACTAATTGAGCCGATTTCCTTTCTCTTCTTTCTCGCTTCCCAAGCATTATATATAAATATACATATTACAATCAAGTCCCATGTCTAGCATCCATACACATTTCATTACTTCCAATTTAATGTTTTAATGAATTTTCATTTGCACAAGTAATTCTCCACGATCGATATCGCACACTTAGTGCTCGATTTGTAAGTCCGAACACATAGTGCTCTTACTTATTCGTACACATAGTGCCACGTTTTCTCGCACACATAGTGCCATGTAATCTCGCACACATAGTGCCACTTAGTTTTTGCACACATAGTGTTGCATAACCTTGCACACATAGTGCCACATAACCTTGCACACATAGTGTTGAAATTTCTTATCTATAGTTACCACAATATCATAGATAGGTCAATAATCTCACATTCGATTTTCAAAAACTCATACATACCATGTTTTCTTATCCAACTTATTTTGTGCCATTTATGTGCAATATTAACCGTAACTTAAATCACTTAAGAACTTACCTTTTAGTCGGATGAACAACTCCGATTAGCTACTCAACCGCTTTCGCTTTCCCTTTGGCCGAACTTGGCTCCCTTTGATCTTGAGCTCCAACTCCAACTAGCAAAAGAGGGTGCCGAATTGCCTTAGTGTAAGTTCAACTTTTCTTTCCTTTTGTTTTCGGTTTTCACAAGAAGAAGAAGATGAGCACTTATTTTTTTATTTCTTCTTTTATTCCTTTTTTTATTTTTTTATTCATATTATTTATGATATTATAATCACTTATCAATATAATATTATGATTAAATTAAACTTAGTGGAGGAACATCATTACTTGGCTGGCCACTTAATGTATATTGGGCATTTTGTCATGCAAACCCAAACTTTCATACTTTGAAAATTATTTGGTCCTCACACATTTACCTAACATATTTTCTAAGTTTCTCAACTAAATCCTTTCAAGTGAAATTCACATTCATATGACTAACTTAAAACATCAAATTTTTCACACATAGAAGATATAAAAATTAATTTAATTTTTTTAATAAATTTTATGACTCGATTTTGTGGTTCCGAAACCACATTCCGACTAGGGTCAAATTAGGGCTTTCACAATAAGGAAAGAAAGGAAAGGAGGGTAAGCGTGGGAGCTTAGTAAGTACAGATATTCAAATAAAGTGTAAATAAAAGAAAATCATATTCGTCAAACGGTAACTTGTCATGCTTAAAAGATACAAATCCTTTAACATCTCTATCTTACTCTTCCTTTCATTCATGTATACTTAATGCATCTTGTCCCTTACTCAGGTACTATCCATAAGTTCAGTATACATATCTCATCAAGTTTTCACCCATTAAATCTTCAATGTTACCCGTTGAACTCTTGGAATACATATAGATACATGGGGAATTTGTATCTTCTTACCATATAAGAAATCAGGGCTACCTCGTGCTATGAAACGCTCACATTTAAGCTACTCACGGGCCTTTTTATCAGGTCAGGACCTGGACCCCATAGCTATCAGGTAACGTTCGCTCATTGAACCACTCACGGGTTTGTACACAAAGCCAGTACCCGGACCCATGTTACCTATAACATTCATCTCATGAACTCAGACTCAATTCATGAGTTCAGACCACATAATTTTTATAACATACCTTCTTGGATCCTATGCTATGACTAAGGTCCAAGGGGACTTCATAACTAGCTGAATAGCATCGTACTTGCTCACAATGTACTTTACTCACATAACATGTCATTTATACATTCATGGCAACAAATAGAATTTAGATACATAACAAAAATGAGCCAGTTACATATGTATATTATCAAAATATTCCAAAGTAAGCTTCAATAAACACATATGTACTTACCTCGATACAAAATGATGAAGACAAGCATAATACTCGTAAACTTTGTTCTTACCCAGATCAAGACCCGAATCACGCTTCTCTTGATCTAAATTAATAAAATTCATTTATTTCATCAACACATCAATTTAGACACTCAAAATTTCATAATTGGGCAAAATGACTATTTTGCCCCTAAGCTTCCACAAAATGACCATTTTACCCCTATGCTCGAAAGTTAATTTTTATCGAATTTCTCCAAATTATAAGCCTAGCCGAACCCTTTTTACTCTTTTAGAAAACCAAAATTTCCTCTATTTCACACATTTATCATCTATTTTACAACTTATGCAAAATAGTCCCTATTAGGGTTTTCATGAGAAATCCCTTCACAAAAGTTGTTTATTACTCATCTAAGACTCATAATCTTCCATAAAAATTCAGAAAACAACCTAAATGCTCTCATGGAAAAACCCTAGACTTTCAACCATTTTGTAAAATAGTCCCCTCATTAGAAAGCTCATGACACAAGGGTCTCAGAAATGTAAAAATCATTAAGAAAACTCATTAAAATCACTTACTTGTAGAGAGACTAAGTGGCTGAAAATTTTGAAGCTCAAAAACCCTTTAATGGCTGCATTTTTTGGTGATAAATAAGAAGAGGAAAAGATGACATCTTTTTCTCTTTATTTTATTCTTATTCTAGCCAAAATCGGTCACCAGCCCATCTAATTTTGACCATTTCTTTTTCTTTTGTCTCCTCTGGCCGGCTAGCCTAAGCATTGGGGGTCTAATTGCTCTTTAAAGGCCCCCAATTTAGGTTCTTTAGCTAATTGACACCCTTATCTAACAAAATAATACTTTTTCACTTTATACGATTTAGTCCTTTTTCATAATTAAGCAAGCAATCGCTAAAATTAATTCACCAAAATTTTCATGCACTTATCTAATCTTGCTACAATACATAAAATAATATTTAAAATAGTTTCCTCAACCTCAGGTTAGTGGTTTCGAAACCACTTTTTTGACTAGCCCTAAAATCGGCTTGTTACAATTCTCCCTCTTTAGGGATTTTCGTCCCTAAAAATCTTACGGATAAAAAGGTTTGGGTATTGGCTTTTCATGATTTCATCGAGCTCCCATGTGGCCTCTTCAACCTCATGTCTCTACCATAACACTTTCACAAGGGGAATGCTCTTATTTCTCAGTTGCTTAACTTCTCGAACTAGGATCTTAACAGGTTTCTCACCATAAGACATATCCGATCTAATCTCTATTTCAATCGGAGAAATCACATGCGAAGGGTCAGAGCGGTATCAACGTAACATGGACACATGGAATACCTCATGGATCTTTTCCAATTCCGATGGTAAAGCTAACCGATAGGCTACCGGCCTGACTCTCTCAATCACTTCATAAGGTTCGATAAAACGTGGACTCAGTTTACCCTTTTTATCGAATCTAAAAACCTTCCTCCATGAAGATACTTCTAGAAATACCTTATCACTGACTTGAAACTCGATCTCTTTTCATTTCAAATCCGCGTAAGATTTTTGTCTATCCGAAGCGGCCTTTAAACAATCACGAATCACCTTAACTTTTTCTTCGATCTCCTTGACTAAGTCGACCCTGTGAATTTGATTCTCTCTAAGCTCCATCCAATACAAAGGCATTCGGCACTTACGCCCATACAACGCTTCATAAGGTGCCATCTTCAAACTCGACTGAAAGTTGTTATCATAAGCAAACTCCAGCAGCGGTAAATATTTTTTCCAACTGCCCTGAAACTCCAATACACAACATCAGACAATATCTTTCAAGGCCTGAATTACTCTCTCTGATTGGCCATCAGTCTGCAAGTGAAAACCTGTATTAAAATTTAACTTTGTACCCAAAGCTTCTTAGAGATTTTTCCAAAACTACAATGTGAACCCCTGATCTCTATCCAATATGATCGACAAAGGTACTCCGTGTAACTCCACAATTTTAGAAATATATAACTCGGCTAGCTTGTCGAGTGGGAAATCGGTGCGTACCGGAATAAAATGAGCCGACTTTGTCAGTCAATCAACCACAACCCACACAGCATCTTTCTTCCTTGTGGTCACTGGCAAACCCATTACAAAGTCCATAGTAATCCGATCCCACTTCCACTCTGGGAACATAATAGGCTAAAGTAAACCCGAAGATACTTGGTGCTCGGCTTTCACTTTTTGACATACTAGGCATTTGGATACAAACTATGAAATATCTCTTTTCATCCCAGGCCACCAATACATTTTCTTCAAATCGTTGTACATTTTCATACTCTCGGGGTGCACTGATAAACAACCACTATGTTCCTAATCTAAAATCTTCTGAATCAATTCGGTGTCCTTCGGAACACAAACCCTTTCTCGAAACCTCAAGTAACCATCGGAACCAATCCAAAAATCCAATTCAACATCTGATTCGCACTGGGTTTTCTTGGATAGTAATTTACTGTCACTCTTCTGAGCCTCGCAAATTTTTTGAAGAAACGTCGGTCTAGCTTTTAACTCTGCTAGAACCGAACCATCCTCTAACAAGGTCAATCGGGCGTTCATTGCTCTCAATGCAAACAATGATTTTATACTTAATGCATCAGCGACCACGTTCATTTTTCCCTGATGGTAGTCGATAATCAACTCAAAATCCTTTAATAGTTCCAACCATCTCTATTGCCTCAAATTTAAATCCTTCTGGGTCAGCAAGTACTTAAGACTTTTATGATCAGTGTATACATGGCATATCTCTCCGAACAAATAATGTCTCCAGATTTTCAGAGTGAACACTATGGCGGCCAACTCTAGGTCATGTTTTGGACAATTCTTCTCGTGAGGTTTCAATTGTCTCGAGGCATAAGCCACAACTTTGCCCTCTTGCATAAGTAAACATCCCAACCCATTTAGAGAATCATCGCTATAAATCACGAACTTTTTTCCTGATTCGAGTTGTACTAATACTGGAGCCTCAGTTAATAACATCTTCAACTTCTCAAAACTCTGGTGACACTAATCCGACCATTCAAACTTAACTTCTTTTTGTAGCAACATTTTCATGGGAGTCGCAATCATAAAGAAGTCCTTCATAAATCACCTGTAATAACTGGCCAACCCTAATAAACTTCTAACCTCAGTTACATTCTTTGGTGGTTTGTATTCAACAATAGCAAAAACCTTATTAGGATCAACCCTAATGCCATAAATCGAGACAATATGACCCAAAAAGCTGACTTTTCAAAACCAAAATTCACTTTTACTAAATTTTGCATACAACTAATTGTCCCTCAGAGTTTGCAAAACGGTTCTCAAGTGTTCAGCATGTTCTACCTTGTCTCTAGAATAGATCAGGATATCATCAATGAATACAACAACAAACTTATCTAGATATGGCTGAAATACCCTATTCATTAAATCCATAAACACGGCGGGAGCATTTGTTAAGCCGAAAGGCATGACAAGAAACTCATAGTGGCCATATCGCGTCTTAAAAGTAGTTTTAGGCACATCTACTTCTTTAACTCATAGTTGATAGTAGCCAAATCTCAAGTCTATCTTAGAAAACTATGCCGCTCCCTTCAGTTGGTTAAACAAGTCGTCAATTCGCGGCAACGAGTATTTGTTCTTGATCATCCTTTTATTTAACTGCCGGTAATCTATGCACAACCTCATAGATCCATCTTTCTTTTTCACAAACAACACTGGAGCACCCCACGGTGAAAAGCTTGGTCTCATGAAACCCTTGTCGGTCAATTCTTACAACTGTGACTTTAGTTCTTTTAGCTCAGTTGGGGCCATCCAATATGGAGCAACCGAAATAGGCGTGGTCCATAACATTAGCACTATACCAAATTCAACCTCTCTATTAGGGGGTAGCCTAGACAATTCTTCCAAGAATACATCCACATATTCACTTACAATCGGCACTGACTCAATCTTCAACTCTGATTCCTTAGTATTCATTACAAAAGCCAAATAAGCTTCACATCTTTTCCTCAAACATTTCTGGGTAGACATTGAGGATATTACAATAGGCAAGATCCCTGGCTCACCTGATTCAACCCAAAGGGTTTCACCATTTTCATATTTTAGTCTAATAACCTTTTGTCTATAGTTTACTACAGCATCATGGAATGTCAACCAATCCATACCCAATATGACATCAAATTCATCAAACGATAATAGTATCATATTGGCCGGAAAACAATAACCTTTAACTACAAAAGGACATTTCTTGCATACTTTATCAACTATCAAATGTTTGCCCAACAGGCTAGACACTTTAATCATAAACTCCGTAGACTCAACAAGCATATTTGTGCTAACCACTAATTTCATGTACACATACAAATGAGTATAACCAGGGTCAATCAAAGCAATAACAGTATTGTCATAGAGAGAAAATGTACTGGTGATCACATCAGGAGAGGATGCATCTTCATGTACACGTATGGCATAGGTTCTAGCTGGAGCTCTAGCTTTAGACCTCACGGTGGTGTCTCTCGTCACATTCTTGCTACCAGCCCTAACTCCAACATTCTTCTGAGGCCTTCCTTTAGAATTGGTGCCACTTGGCCTTATACTTTGAAATTTTTCTTTATCATTTATCTCAGGGCAATCCTTGATAAAGTGGTCTTGAGAACCACACCAGAAACAAGATCCATCGCTCATTCTACACTTGTCGAAGTGATTTCTATCACAATTGGCACTCTGGTTTGGAAGATCTAACATTGCCCATACTAGCCACTAATATAGCCCGAGACTTAAAATCTGAATCTTGCTTCTTACGATCTCAGTACTAATGTCCAGCAGATGCATGGAAATGAGAGTAGACATCTCTGGATTTCTTAGACTGAGATGGAAATGACTTGCTCGCATGCCTCTTCCTTGCATCTTTAATTTCAGCTTCAGTTTTTTTCTTTTCCTTGATTAATTTTCGGCTTTATAGGCCAAATCAACGAGTTCTACAAACTCTTTCAACTCAAGGACATCCACTAAAAGTCTAATGTCCTCATTAAGTCCGTCTTCGAACCTTCGACACATCTTAGCCTCGAAGGATACACACTCCCAAGCATACTTACTAAGTCGGACGAACTCTCTTTCATCTTTAGTAACCATCATGCGGCCTTGTTTCAAATCAAGAAATTTCTTACGCTTTTGATCCATAAATCTTTCATTGATGTTTTTCTTCCAGAATTCCTCTTGGAAGAATTCCCATGTGACCCTTTCGTGAGGCACCACTGAGACTAACATCTTCCACCAGTAGTATGCCGAGTCTCTCAACAAAGATATGGCACACTTCAAGTATTCTCTAGGAGTGCAGGACATTCATCGAATACCCTGATGGTATTCTCAAGCCAGAATTATGCCCTTTCAAGGTCATCATCTTTATTAGCACGGAACTCCTCAGCTCAATGCTTCCAGATCTTACCCACTGAAGGTCTATTCTGCCTCTCAAAGTCCATACCCTAGGGTGCTACAGGGACAGGTTGAGGAATAGGTGGGGTGGGAGGGGTTGAGTATTTAGGTTCGCTCAGACGAACTCCGTGTACCATTCGGTCATCATGTGGAGAAAGGCCTCCCGAGCCCGTTCTCCTCTTCCCTGACTAACTGTGGGAGGTCGATTATCGGATGGCATCAACCCTTCAGTGGGAGCTGGCGTTTTACTTTCTACATCATTTGCCATAGTTCGACCGGGATCCATTACTATATGAAAACACAATTTTAAAAAAATCAAGAGCCATCACATTACCACAATTTATCTATGGCATGTATAGCTAGACTCGTACACATGCTACGTTAGTTCGAGAAATGATTGAACCGTAGCTCTGATACCATTAAATGTAACATCCCACACCCGTGTCCTATGCTGGGACAGAATATGAGGCATTACCTAACTTGAACTCATGCATACAAACATTTTCATATCACCAAAACATGGTCAAATTAAAAACTTTTTCAATTTTTATTATAAATTCCATGATAAGAGCCTACGAGGCTCAAAATATCTATTGGAACCCATTTTGAATCAATCCGGGCCCTTCAAAGAATTTTAAAAATAACACTTAACACAGGGGCACACACCCATGTGAGAGAGGCAACACGCCCGTGTGACCATTTAGGCATGGTCGTGTTGATAGGCCATGTGAGCCACATGGCCTAAGCACATTGGGACACGCCCGTGTCGCTTACCCGTGTGGATTTATTTTCTAATTCGGACCTACAGGGATTTTTACACGACCTGACACACGCCCGTATCCATGAACCGTATCCTTCACACGGCCATGACACGCAGTGTGTTAGCCCGTGTGTAAAAACTTGTACATTCTGTTGCTGACGCCAGCAATTCTTAAGGGCCACACGGCCAAGGAACACGCTCGTGTACTAGACCGTGACCTTAACATGGCTGAGACACACGGTCATGTCACTGCCCTTGTGTATACTACCATGCATACTGACTTGAAATTTTTACGTACAGGGGACACAAGGCTGAACAACACATCCATGCGGTTGACCGTGTGGAAAAAATAAGCCTATTTACCAATCCTCTTTGCAACCCTTACATACCCCTATCTACACAAGATCAGCCAAGATCAATACGAACATAACAAGCATAACCAAAACAGCCACAACCATTAGAAATTTGCAACATTGCATTGAATAATAATTGGTGTTAGCCAGCATTCATGGTCTTTACAAAATGAGTATCATTTTTATCATATGAGCCAACACATTATGGCTAACTAACAAAATAATAAACAAAAAACTCGAGTCCCTATACATGCCAGAAAACAAAACAATTAAACTAGCTATACCAAGGTCTTAAGTGATATTGTGATCGAAGCTTTAAGACGTCACTAGATCTCCGATACTAGCTTGGCGGCACTATAAGGAAAGAAAGGAAAGGAGGGTAAGCGTGGGAGCTTAGTAAATACATATATGCAAATAAAGTTAATTAAAAGAAAATCATATTCCTTAAACGGTAACTTGTCATGCTTAAAAGATATAAATCCTTTAACATATCTATCTTACTCTTCCTTTCATTCATGTATACTTAACACATCTCATCTCTTACTCAGGTGCTATCCATAAGTTCAGTATACATACCTCATCAAGTTTTCACCCATTAAATCTTCAATGTTACCCGTTGAACTCTCGGAATACATATGGATGCGAAGGGAATTTGTATCTAATTACCATATAAGAAATCAGCGCTACCTCGTGCTATGAAATGCTCACATTTGAGCTACTCACGGGCCTTTTTATCAGGTCAGGACCCAGACCCCATAGCTATCAGGTAACGTTGGCTCATTGAGCCACTCACGGGTCTGTACACAAAGCCAGTACTCGGACCCACGTTACCTATAACATTCACCTCATGAACTCAAGCTCAACTCATGAGTTCAGGCCACATAATTTTTATAACATACCCTTTGTATCCTATGCTATGTCTAAGGTCCAACGGGATTTCATAACTAGCCGAATAGCATCGTACTTGCTCACAATGTACTTTATTCATATAACATGTCATTTATATATTCATGGAAACAAATACAATTTAGATACATAACAACAATAAGCCAGTTACACGTATACTATCAAAATATTCCAAAGTAAGCTTCAATAACACATTATTCACATATGTACTTACTTCGATACAAAATGATGAAGACGAGCTTAATCCTCGTAAACTTTGTTCTTACCCTGATCAATACCTGAATCACGCTTATCTTGTTCTAAATTAATAAAATTCATTTATTTCATCAGCACATCAATTTAGACACTTAAAATTTCATAATTAGGCAAAATGACTATTTTGCCCCTAAGCTTCCACAAAATGACCATTTTACCCCTATGCTCGAAAGTCAATTTTTATCGAATTTCTCCCTATTATAAGCCTAGCCAAACCCTTTTTACTCTTATAGCAATCCAAAATTTCCTCTATTTCACACATTTATCATCTATTTTACAACTTATGCAAAATAGTCCCTATTAGGGTTTTCATGAGAAATCCCTTCACAAAAGTTGTTTATTACTCATCTAAGACTCATAATCTTCCATAAAAATTCAGAACACAACCTAAATGCTCTTATGGGAAAACCCTAGACTTTTAACCATTTTGTAAAATAGTCCCCTCATTAGAAAGCTCATGACACAAGGGTCTCAGAAATGTAAAAATCATTAAGAAAACTCATTAAAATCACTTACTTGTAGAGAGACAAAGTGGCTAAAAATTTTGAAGCTCAAAAACCCTCTAATGGCTGCATTTCGGTGATGAAGAAGAAGAGGAAAAGATGACATCTTTTTTTCTTTATTTTATTCTTATTCTAGTCAAAATTGGTTACCAACCCACCTAATTTTGACCATTTCTCTTTCTTTTGTCTCCTATAGCTGGCTAGCCTAAGCATTGGGGGTCTAAGTGCTCTTTAAAGGCCCCCAATTTAGGTTCTTTAGCTAATTGACACCCTTATCTAACAAAATAAGACTTTTGCACTTTATGCGATTTAGTCATTTTTCATAATTAAGCAAGCAGTCGCTGAAATTAATTCACCAAAATTTTCATGCACTTATCTAATCTTGCTACAATACATAAAATAATATTTAAAATAATTTCCTCGACCTCCGGTTAGTGGTTTCAAAACCACTTTTCTGACTAGCCCCAAAATCAACCTGTTACAATAGACATATTGTAGATCGCTTCTTATGCATAGCATACAATAACCTTTAACTCAACAATTTCGGATCAACTTACCAATTTCGATTCAATCACAAACAACGATAACATTATCGTAGGTACTTACTTGTCGAATTCTCGTCATATACATCCGTATGACAAATCATTCAATTTATGAGGCAATAATATAATTCACAATTCAAGTATGACATCGCATTATTATTATCACACAAACTTACCTTGAATCCGAGCATGGCTAATTATTCCATTTTAGTCCATAATCTCGTACCTTCTCGATTTAAGCGCGAATCTCGTTTTCCTTGATCTTTAATATCATATTTAGCTTACTAATTAGTCACATTATTCATTGTGACCCAAAATCATATTATGACAAAATTATGTTTTTGCCCCTAAACTTTGTCATATTTACACTTTTTCCCCTAAGCTCGTAAAATGATTTTAATTCAATTTCTTTGTATCTTAAGCCTAGATGAATAATTTTCATAACTAAAACAGCCCACAATTTTCGCTAGAACACACTTTTACTACATATTTTATAACTTTTACTACATATTTTATAACTTTTACGATTTAGTCCTTCTAAGGAATTTCACCGAAAATCACTTAGCAAAACTGTTTCTCCAACCATAAATATGCATAATCTACCATTGAACATCAAAATACCCAAGTTTCTTACATGGGTCAGACCCTAGACCTTCATCATAACTCAAATAAATTCCGAGGATTTTAAAAACGTAAAAATCGTTAAAAACAGGGCAAGAACGAACTTACAATCGAGCTTAGAAGCTTGGAATACCCTAGCCATGGTTTCTTCATGCAATATTCAGCCAAGGAAGAAGATGGACAAGAAATTTTGACTTTTATTTTGTTTTTAGTTCATTTTAGTTACTAGATTACCAAAATGCCCCGAACCTAAAAATATTCTATTTCACCCATTTCATGTCTATTTTTGTCCAAAAAATTATCCAATGGTATAATTACCATTTAAGGACCTCCAATTTAAAATTTCATAACAATTAGACACCTCTAACATGTAGAACTAAATTTTTGCACTTTTTACAATTTAGTCCTTTTAACCAAATTGAGTGCCCAAACGTCAAAATTTTTGAATGAGATTTTCACGAAATCATTTTGTGAATTCGTAGACCATAAAAATATAATAAAAATAAATTTCTTATGTCAAATTTGTGGTCCCGAGACCACTGTTCTGACTAGACCCAAAATTGGGCTATTACAAACTTCCCGTAGCCAGAATTCACATTTACTGAATTTAACATACAGCTGTTTCTCATGCAGAGTTTGCAAAACAATTCTCAGATGGTCAGCATGTTCATTCACATCCCAAGAGTAAACCAAAATATCATCAAAAAAAACAACCAAGAACCTGTCCAGGTATAGTCTGAAAATTCTGTTAATTAAATCCATAAATACCGCCTGGGCATCTGTTAAGCTAAATGGCATCACCAAAAACTCATAATCCCCATATCTAGTTCTAAAAGCTGTCTTTGGAACATCTAAATCTTTTACTCGTAGCTGATAGTAACCAGATCGTAGATCAATTTTCGAAAATACCGTGGCACCTCTTAATTGATCAAATAAGTCATCTATTCGAGGCAACGGGTATTTACTCTTGACTGTGACTTTATTGAGCTGTCTTTAATCAATGCATAATCTCAATGATCCATCTTTCTTTTTTACAAACAATACCGGTGCACCCCATGGTGAAAAGCTAGGTTAGGCAAATCCTTTATCAATCAACTCTTGCAATTGTACCTTCAACTCTTTCAATTCAGCAAGAGTCATTCTATAAGGTGCTATAGATATTAGAGTCATCCCTGGCACAAGGTCTATTGAAAATTCCACCTCTCTAGCTGGAGGTAAACCAGGTAGTTCTTCTGGAATACCTCAGGAAACTTACAACCATCTGGCACTGAATGGATTTTCAACTCTGACACTTTGGTGTCCAATACAATAGCAAGAGCAGCCTCATACTCCTTTTTAATATATCTCTATTCTGATATTGCTAAAATCACATTAGACAATCCATTCAGTTTCTCAGATTCAACCTGGAGTAACTCACCATTCTGACACTTCAATACAATGTATTTATGCTTACAATTTACCATTGCATCATGTTGGGTTAACCAATCCATTCCCAATATTAAATCAAATTCATCAAAGGGTAACAACATCAAATTAGCCGAAAAACATTAACCCTCTATTATTAATGGACAATTTTTACAAATTTTATCCACCATCACATGCTGACCCAAGCAATTTGAAACTTTAACCACAAATTTGGTGAATTCAACAACCATATTTTTATCAGACACAAATTTTGTGCATATATATGAATACATGGAACCAGAATCAATCAAAGCAATAATACCAGTATCAAGTAGAGAGAATGTACCATTGATAACATCTGGTGCTGAAGCATTTTCCCTTGCGCGTATTGGATATGTCCTTGCCAAAGCCCAAGCCTCTGATTTAGCTTTTGAATCTTTTGCACCACTACGTCTACCACCGACATTTTCAGAATACTGTGGTGGTCTACCCCTCGAGACAGGATTACTCGACTTCGGGTTTCGTTCAATGTCTTCCTCAATCCTTTTCGAATAATCTTTAAGGAAATGGTCGAGAGAACCACAATTGAAGCAAGCTCCACTTCTCATCTGGCACTCTCTGAAGTGCAACTTATTACAGACATTACCTCGTGGTTTGGGGTTTTTAACACTCCCAACACTGGTTTTTAAGGGAGACGGAGACCTTGGGTTGGTTCGTTTAGAACTTCATTCCTTTCCCGAATACTCCCTTGAGATAGCAAAACGCTCGTGATAATTCTTTAACTTCTTTGAAGTAGATGATTGCGCCTTGCTCATAAATCTTTTGCTCGTAAATCGAGCTTCTCGTTCTGCTTGTCTCTTTTCGTTACTTGATTCCTCGGCCTTATGTGCCCATTCAGCTAATACCACGAATTCTCTTAATTTTAGAATTCCAATTAACAGCTTGATATTTTTGTTTAGCCCTTCTTCAAATTGTTTGCACATTTCGACTTCATTCTGAACCCATTCACTAGCATGCTTGTTCAATCTAACAAATTCCTATTCATATTCGAACACTGTCATATTCCCCTGTTTGAGCTCTAGAAATTCCTTCTTTTTCTAATCTAAAAATCTCTAACTAATATACTTCTTTTTAAACTCCGCTTGGAAAAATTCCCATGTAATGTTTTCCCTAGGCACCACGGAAGATATGGTTTTCCACCAATGGTAGACTGTGTCTTTCAACAAGGATACCGCACATTTTAGACATTCGGCTAGTGTACATGACAACTCATCTAGAACTCGAATAGTATTTTTCAACCAGAACTCTGCCCTTTCTGGATCGTCATTGGTTGTGGCCCTAAATTCTTCCACCCCATGTTTTCTGATTTTATCTACTAGAGCCTTACCAGTTCTAACAGGTCTAGCGTCCTGTGACATTTCATCATGTTGTGAAGCAGTTGGGGGAGGTCTTTGAACAGTAGGATTTGTTCTCAAGTATTCACTAAACCATTCATCCATCAATTTAAAGAAGGCTACTTTTTCCGCCTCACTTCGGCTTTCAGATATGGGCCTTCTACTACCACTAGATACAACTCACTGCATGGAAGCTTGAGCAGCGCTCTCAGCTTACTCATTCTCAGCTCTAGCTTGGTTGGAAGACATTACTATATGAAAATACATTTAAAAGTGGCTAGGACATATCACACTATCATAATTTATATAATGGCATGTATAGCTAGACTCGCACTTGCTATGTTAGTCCGAGAATTGGCTAAATCGTAGCTCTAATACCACTAAATGTAACACCCCTTACCCGTATTCGACGCTGAAATAGGGTACGACACATTATTGGACTCACATCACAAGTAATCGTACAATTTCGAACCATAAATTTGCGTCCAAATTAAAACCATTTGTAATCAATCATAAAGTTCCTAATACGAGCCTATGACACTCAAAACATGCTTTGGAAGTAGTTCGGGACTAAACTGAGAACTTTTAAAAATTTTACGAAACTTAAAAAATTTTCCACTATACATGGGTCACACGCCCGTGTGAATATGGGACACGCTCATGTGGGCAAGCCGTGTGGTTACACACGCCCATGTCTTGACCCCATGTAACTCTCTCACTTGTAACTCATGAACAAATTGAGATCACACGGCCAAGTCACACTATAACACCCCTTAGCCGTATTCAACGCCGGAATAGGATACGAGGCATTATCAGACTTATACACAAGCAATCTTTCAAAACTGAGATGTAAACGAGGCTCAAAACATGCATTGGAAGCGATTCGGGACCAAACTGAGAACTTTGAAAAATTTCACAACACTTAGAAAAATTTTCATATTTTAAGAGCCACATGCCTGTGTGGCTTAGGACACGCACATGTCCCTAACCCGTGTAACTCTCTGTTTGTCAACCAAGAACAAATTGAAGTCACACGGCCAGAACACTCACCCGTGTGCTTAGGCTGTCTAATTGATTTAATAATTTTGATTTTTCATAAAATAGGTGTAGACTTCACACACCTAGGGCACACGCTCGTGCCTAAGGCCGTGTCATCCGCACAGCTAAGACACACACCCGTGTCTCTGTCTATTTGCTCAATTTTGAGCATTCTGTTTTGCAACAATTAAGATGCAGGGGTCACACGGCCAGAACACACGCCCATGGGGCAAGCCGTGTGTCACATACGGCCTAGACACACGCCCGTGTGGACAAAAACAAGGCTATTTACCAAGCCATTTTACCACCCTTCCATGCACCAACCTACACAATAACATATAATACCAAGCATTTACACTCAACCATTTTGGCCATAAACAAAGCAACAATACCTCATTCCCATGTTATCATTGATCATACACAAACATCAAATATATATCAACTCAAATCATGCAATTTCCCACATCCATGAAATACATCATTATATGCATATATACTTGAATCAATATTAGCCAATTTCAATGGACATTTACAAAATGAAATATCAACCAACATAAGCCAACACTTTTGGCCAAATCAATTATGACACATAACAAAATGACCAAGTCTTATACATGCCATAACTCAAAATATTGAAATCATTGGTACCCAAAATATTAAGTTGATAGTGTGACTAGATCTCCGACAATCTCAAATCCCCGAACTGGCTTGATAACATTATAAGACAAGGGAAAAGGGAAAGGAGTAAGCTTTAAAGCTTAGAAAGTTCCCATGTAAATAATAAGCATTATAAATTTACATTTAACATACAATTAACTTGAAGTAAATTAACATAAATGTCATTATAAATCACATAATCAAACTTACTCAACCACAACCTTATCGAGGTTTTCATCACATATCGAGCTCATTAAGCATAAGTTTAATGTACATACCTATAACAATTTACAACATACCATAGTATTTCACAACTTTTACATTCTCGTTGCATTTCTCGTTGAACCACTTGGAATACTAAAGGATACTCGGGTATCTCACACACAAAGTACCACACCAATGTCATATTCCAGAGATGGTCTTACATGGAACCTCGTTTCGATGCCAATAGCCCAGCTATGGTCTTACACGAAATCTCATATTGATGCTATATCCCAGATATGGTCTTACACAAAGTCTCATAATGATGCCACATCCCAGATATGGTCTTACACATAATCTCGATAACCCTAATGTCATGACATTTGTACCCTATCTATTCCTAAGGTTCATTCGGGATTTCACGATTGTCGTAACTTTTTCGAACACGCTCAATGATCAACCATAATTCATACAATAGTAAAGTATTTAAAGCATAAGTAAAACAATGCATTATTTACATAAGAACTTACCTCGGTACTAAAATAGTAAGAAATGGATCTAATCGTCAACAACCTTGTTTTTCCCCTGATCAAGGTCCGAACCTCGTCTTTCTTGATCTATAATAGCAAATTTAACTTATTTAATTATCACATTGTTCAATTTAGTCCGAAAATCTCACTATGACAAAATTATCATTTTTCCCTTAACTTTTTACATTTTTACAAATTAGTCCCTAGGCTCATAAATTAAAATGCATTCAATTTCTTTGTTACCCAAGCCTAGCCGAACCATATACATGCTCATATTAGCCCACATTTTTCATCAAATCACATTTCTACTACCCATTTTAACAACTTTTACAAATAAGTCCTTTTTATACATTTTCACTAAAAATCACTTAGTAAAAGTTGTTTATCACACCTTAAACATACAATATCTTCCATCAAACATCAAAATACATGCATTTTACACATGGGTAAATTTTTAAACATGAGCCCTACTTCAAAATAATGGTAGAAATAGGTAAACCGGGTTATGAGGACTTCAAAAATGTAAAGAGTATAAAAAACTGGGCTAGGATGTACTTACAATCAAGCTTGAAAGTGGAAGAAAACCCTAGCAATGGTGTCTTGTAAAATTCAGCCAAACAGAGAAGATGAACACCAATTTTGGCTTTATTTTTCCTTTTTATTCTTTTATTAACCAAATAACCAAAATGCCCTTTCACCTAAAACTTTGAAATTTCACCTAATCATGTCCATTTTTGTCCATAAACTTAACTAATGGTCTAACTATCATATAAGGACCTCTAATTTAAAATCCCATAGCAATTGGACACCTTTAACATGTAGAACTCAACTTTTATACTTTTTTACAATTTAGTCATTTTGACTAAATTGAGTGCCCAAACATCAAAATTTTCGAATGAAATTTTCACGAAATCTTTCCGTAAAACTATAGACCATAAAAATCTAATAAAAAAATCTTTCTGCGTCAGATTTGTGGTCCCAAAACCACTGTTCCAACTAGCCCCAAAATTGGGCGTTACACACACGTTCGTGTGCTAGGCCGTGTGGTTAATTAATTTAATTCGAATTAGGTACAGGTTTCACACGGCCGTGTAACACGCCCATGTCTTGAAACAGCTAAGACACACGCCCGTGTCTCTGCCCGTGTACCCATTTCTGAGCATTCTGTTTTACATTTTTAAGATGCAGGGGACACACGGCCAAACCACACGCCCATGGGACAGGCCGTGTGTCTGACCGCCCAGACAAAATGAGGCCATTTCCTAGCCTCATTTGTCACCCAAATTTATAATTTTCCTGCACTAAAACACACAAATATACATCCACCAATCCAACACCATATCCACAAGAAATTTGACATCAATCATATAGTATTATCTCATGCATCATTAGATATAGCTTATTCATGTCATAAAATCATATGCTAACACAATCTCATCAAACCAACACATAATAAACACTTATATAGTTATCAAAACATCACTTTAACATAGCCAAACTTAGACCATCACTAGCCACTCCAATGGCTAGATTACAAAACAACCATTACAAGTCATCATTGTCAAACTAAGCTTATACATGCCATTATACCAAAATGAGATTTCTAGTTATACCAAAATGAGATAGTGGATAGTATGATGACTGATCCGACCGAATTCCAACCTTCGCGAGCTTTGAGCACTATGAAACAGGGAAAAATAAATGGAGTAAGCATTTTATGTTTAGTAAGTTCGTATAACGGAAAATAAACTTACCGATCTTATTTATTAACACAAGCACACATACATATATATTCCAACAATTTTGGGTAAATTACCTAACAACATGCATTTATTAAAACAAGTTAGTCACATAATTTTATATAAATATCAAATAAACATAGATGAGCTCATCACATTACAAGCTTCCATTAATTTCACCTTTCCACTTCTTCAAGAGTCTTTTTCGTCAAACTATTGAAATCTCGATGGATGTTTCAGAAATATACACATGTGCAAAAGTACCCATTGGGGTACATAATAAAAAGGCACACCCTTGAGTCATACATTTTACCGGAAGATTACCAGTCTAGGCTAAATGCTATCCGTAGCATATGCTCTAAAGAGCTTAATATGGATTACCCGTCCGGGCTAAATCCTATTTATAACCTAACTCAAGAGGTCTTACATTAGAATTAGCCATCCAGGCTAAATTCTATTTGCAACATATGTACTATTATTTTCAACCCATTAAAATTCAACATTCGACTGGGACTCGATAATTTGTCCATATTACACAATTTAAACTATATCAATATGTATATATATCATCTCATACATAACAATAAAATGATACGATTTAATTGAAACATATTAACATACATTTTTAAGTTCACGAACTTACCTTGAAAATGGTTTGTTTTTGAGTTTCTACTAATCCGAAACCTTTTGCTTTCTTCGATCTAGTTTCGCGGTTGGTCTTTTCGGATCTATATGGATAATTTTAACTATTAATCTATCACCTTTCAATCACGTTTGCATTCTATTACGTCTTAGGCAAAATTACCATTTTGCCCCTATTCTTTTCAAAAATTTTAATTTTGTCCCTAGGCTCGAAAAATGAAATTCATGAAATTTAACCCTCTTTCCAAGCCTAGCCGAAATTCACTACATTTACAGCACATGCATTTCAAAAATTTTAGAATTTTCCATGAATTTTACCACTTTTCATTTTAGTCCCTAATCAAGTTTTCATCAAAAATTGCTTTGTAAAAGTTATTTATCTATGAACAAACTTTCATTTTCTACAATAAATTTATAATTTTCAGCATATTGATCCATCACTCAAATTTTATACCTTGATAACTTTTCAAATTAATCCCCTAAATAGAGAGATTAGGTTATCCCGATTCCAAAAATATAAAAATTATTAAAAACGGGACTTGATTTCATACCTTATTGAGCTTGAAAAGTTTTCATTAAAATATCTACTAACTACCCTTCAATAGTCTAATTACCATATAAGGACCTTAAGTTTTGAATTCCATAGTTATTTGATACCTATAGCTACTAGAACTCAACTTTTGCATTTTATGCAATTTAGTCCTTTACCTAATTAAACACACAATCGATAAAATTTTCGCTCGAAATTTTCATGTGACCTTCCTATCCTAATACCAATCATAAATAATATAAAATAAATTTTTAAATTTTTGGCTCGGATTTGTGGTCCCAAAACCATTGTTTCGATCTCACTAAAAATGGGTTGTTACACACGGTCTGGTAACATGGGCATGTGGTTAGGCCGTTTGTCCCCTGCACCTTAATTTTGAGAAATAGAATGCTCAGAATTGGGCACACAGGCAGAGACACGGCGTGTGTCTTAGCCATGTGTGTAACACCCCGTACCCGAGTCCGTTACCGGAATCGAACACAAGGTGCACACAGACTTAACTTAATTATTTTCACAGTCCATTTAGAAATTTCCAGACAAGCTGGTTACTGCATCACTGTCGCCTTAAAAATCATATCTTGAGTTTCAAAGCTCGAAAATCAGTTTCGTAATTTTTCCCTGAAACTAGACTCATATATCCATCCACAGATTTTTTTCTAGAATTTTTGGTCGGGAAAATTAGTACAGTTTATTAGTTAAAGTCTCCCCTGTTACAGGGATCGACTACACTGACCTTCGTGCATTACGACTTGGATATCTCCCTGTACACGGCTTCAATACTGATGCCTTTTGTTTCTATAGAAACTAGACTCAAAGAGGAATCTATACATATATGGAATGACTTCTAATTATCTCTGGTTAATTTACAATGAATTTCCAAAGTCGGAACAGGGATTCCAGAAACTGTTCTGGCCCTGTTTCACGAAAACCCAAATATCTCTTAACATATAACTCATATGACCGTTTCGTTTCTTCCATATGAAAGTAGATTCATCAAGGTTCATTTACATAATTTATTCACTATTTAATTCCATCCCTACTATTTTTAGTGATTTTTCACATCCACATCACTGCTGCTGTCAGCATCTGCCTTTGAGGTAGACTTTACCTATTTCATAATTTCCATGATTCAATTAGCCCTTTTTGCATACATGGCACAAAGAATGATCATGATTAACCATTCCAATGGCTAATCGTTTCCAAACATTTCCATACCTCTTAATGAACAACATACAAAATGATTATGATACCATGCCAAAGTGTATATAAGCCATTTTCGCATGGCTATCCAAATTTATACAAAATCAAAGGGGTCTATAACCAACAAACGAAAGAGTAGTCCTATACATGCCATTTCAAAGTTCAACCAAAATTTGTACCAAAGGGGCTTTGATAGTGTGGGAGACTTCGACTTCCAAAAATCCAGTCCGATAGTGACGAGCCAAAATCTATAAAACAGAGAGCAAAGAAACGGAGTAAGCAATTTATGCTTAGTAAGTTTTGGGCAAGGATTCCAGACAACAAAAGCATAGCATTCATATAGCTAAACGGATAATTTCATATGCACACATTCTCAATATCATACTTACTTCACATTACCAACCCTTATGTTCATACACAAAAGATCAACTTAGCCAAAGGCGGTAGCTCGTTTATCAACCGGCGAATACTTATTTGTAAGGGCTCAACTAATTCAAAGCACATACTGAAACATACCTCATTGCTGGAATTTTGCAAGCGTATTAACTGAAATTTTACAGCAATATTGCTCATTCCCGAATCACGTACCTTGGATTTTATCCGGATATAGCGACTTCGCTCAAAAGCCTTGGGACATAGCCGGTTATAATAGCTCGCACAAATGCCTTGAGACTTAACCCGGATTTGGGAACTCGCACAAATGCCTTCGGATCTTAGTCCGGATATGGTCACTTAGCACAAAGCCTTCGGACTTAGCCCGGACATCATTCGAATAATCATGCACATTTAACACTAAATCATTACACATTCGTATTTCATTTTCATTAGCAAAACTCAAACACAAGACACTTATCACACTTGCAATTTCGGCTCAATATCCACACACAAAGAGCATGATTTTGATTTGCTTAAAACATGATCTAATCAAATCATAATTTAAGCTCTATTACTCAAGAACTTACCTCGGATGTTGTTGAATGATTCCGATGGCTATTCGACCACTTTTTCCTTCCCTTTATCGGATTTAGCTCCCCTTTGCTCTTGAGCTTAATTTAACAAATAAATTGATTTAATCATTTGAGCATCGAAGAGGAATTCAAGGTACTTAGCCCACATATTTTCATTAGACATTAAAGTCACATATGTACGAAATCATGAATCAAACTCAACACATTAGTTAGTACTCTCCTTAGCCAAATTTTCCAAGCCAAGAATAGGCATCAATATGCTTGCCTCTAACCGAATGCATGCACACCAATCCCCTCATGTGGCGAATATGCATGTCCATGTTGAGGCCAATTATACACTTAATACCACACATAAACGGCATACATTTTACTAACTAACGATTCCATATTGTAACTCAATACGCATCAATCATTTACTTCATAACCAAACATCATCATATGAAAATATATACCTTGAGATAGTTTATATGTCATACCAATACATCATGTCCAAACATATATATATATATATATATATATATATGCTAGAGCCGAATCTCAAAGTTGATTATAACTAAACATGAACATAAATCCAAAACACAAATCTTACCTACCATGCAATAAGCATAAATTATACTTATGGATGTACCATGGCGAATACATCACAACACCATACCATTTCAATTTTGGTCATGGTTAAACAAAGAACTTAATGTCTCACTCAAAATGCTAAAAAGAAAGTCCAAGAGCCATCAATCCACCTTCACATGTATCATTAGCGAGCTTCATATTTAACATGCAATGGCATTAACACAAAATCCACCTTGGCGAATACCACCCCATGACATAGCAAGGATTTGAACCATGGGCTAATTAGAACTCAAGCTAGCAACTAAAAACATGCATAAATCTCATGGCACAACCTCAACATACCTTAATCTAGATACAAGTATGGCCAAACCTCCTCCTAATCCTCTTCCAAACCAAGCATGAAGCAAAAACCCCTTCCTTCTTCCTTAGAATTTTCAGCTCAAAGAAATGAAAAAAGGATGAACAACAATTTTTTTTTCACTCTTTTCTTCAACTCACGGCAATGGGGGGTAACACACACATTCTTTTTTTTTTTTCTTCCCTTTCATTATTCAATTCCCATGCTCATTATTTTATTTTTTTCTTACATACACCATTGCCACAACATGTTTCATGACATGTTTTGGCCATAATCCCTTGTCATGGCCGGCCACTAGCTATTAGGGGGGGAAATTTGACATGCAAGTCCTCCCTTTTGATTACATGCACTATTAGGTCCTTATAGATTAGCCTATCACATTTCAAAAGTGTCACACAAGTCCTAATAACTGAATTCACATGCAATCGACTAAATCGAAGCTTGAAATTTTCACACATTCATAAATACATATTCTAGACGATAAATATTACGTTCAAACATTTCGGTGACTCGGTTTAGCGGTCCCGAAACCACTTCCCGACTAGGGTCAATTTTGGGCTGTCACAACTCTCCTCCACACAAGAAATTTTTGTCCCCGAAAATCTTACCGGTAAATAGGTTTGGGTATCGCTCTTTTATAGAGTTTTCGGGTTCCCAAGTAGCTTCTTCCATCCCGTGTTTGAGCCATAACACTTTTACTAACGGAACCCTTTTGTTTCGCAACTCCTTCACTTCACGAGCTAGGATACGAATCGGTTCTTCTTCATAACTCATATCGGCTTGAATTTCAACCTCTGATGGACTAATTACATGCGACGGATCAGATCCATAACGTCGAAGCATTGAAACATGAAAGACGTCGTGAATCTTTTCAAGTTCAGGGGGCAAATTCAAACGATATGCAACTGGACCGACTCGTTCGGATATCTCATATGGCCCGATGAACCTCGGACTCAATTTGCCTTTACGGCCAAATCTGAGTATCTTTTTCCATGGCGAAACTTTAAGAAACACTTTATCTCCCACCTGATACTCAATGTCTTTTCGTTTCAGATCCGCGTAGTACTTCTGACGATCGGAGGCTATCTTCAGATTTTCACGGATTACTTTTACTTTCTATTCAGCATCTTTAATCAAATCCACTCCAAAAATTTTGCTTTCACCGAGCTCGGTCCAAAACAATGGTGTACGGCATTTACGCTGCATAAGGCCTCGTAAGGCGCCATCTTAATACTTGATTGAAAACTATTGTTGTGGCGAATTCAATCAAAGGTAAATACCGCTTCCCATGAACCATTGAACTCGAGGATGCAACATCTCAACATATCCTCAAGTATCCGAATTATCCGCCGGATTGACCATCGGTTTGGGGTGAAAGGCGGTCTTGAAATGCAACTTGGTACCCAAAGCTTCTTGCAATTTCTTCCAAAATCGCGAGGTGAATCTCGGATCTCTATCCCACACAACAAAATCGATACCCGTGTAATCTCACAACTGAGAAACGTACAATTCAGCTAGTTTATCCAATGAAAAATCCGTGACGCGGGGATAAAGTGAGCCGACTTAGTCGGTCTATCAACAACAACCCAAATCGCATCCTTCTTACTTGCTGACAATGGCAGTCCGGACACAAAGTCCATTGTGACTCGATCCCATTTCCACTCGGGTATCGTGATCGGCTGAAGTAACCCTGAAGGCACTTGATGTTCCACTTTCACTTGTTGACATATTAAACATCTCGAAACAAAGTCGGAGATGTCTCGTTTCATACCATGCCACCAAAACCGACGTTTCAAATCATTGTACATCTTCGTATTCCCCGGGTGAATTGACATTCGGCTACAATGGGCTTCGTTCAGAATCATCGAAATGAGTTCCGAATTCCTTGGAACACACAGACGAATTCTGAACCTCAAACAATCATCATCATCAATTTGAAACTCCGATTCCTTGTTCGGAACACACTCAGCCCGTTTTGCAACCAACTCATCGTCAACTTTCTGAGCTTCACGAATTTGATGAATCAATAATGGTTTGGCCTTTAATTCGGCTACTAACACATTATCGGGTAGAATAGACAAGTGTACATTCATCGCAGAAGCAAAACAAGCGGTGATTTCGCTTAAGGCGTCCGCAACCACATTAGCCTTTCCCGGGTGATAATCAATGACAAGCTCATAATCTTTTAACAACTTGAGCCAACGTCTTTGTCGCAGATTCAAGTCTCTTTGCATCATCAAATATTTGAGACTTTTGTGATCCGAAAATACATGGCACTTCTCCCCAAATAGGTAGTGTCGCCATATTTTCGAAGCGAATACGATGGCAGCTAGTTCGAGATCATGGGTCGGATAATTTTTCTCATGTGGCTTTAATTGTCTTGACGCATAGGCCACAACTCGACCTTCTTGCATCAATACGCAACCCAACCCAAGTAGGGAGGCGTCACTATAGATGACAAACTCTTTGCCCGATTCGGCCGCACTAAAATTGAGCTTAGTCAAATAAGTTTTCAGTTGCTCAAAACTTTTCTGACATTTTTCCGTCCATTCGAACTTAACATCTTTTTGAAGTAGCTTCGTCATGGGTGTGGCTATCATCAAGAAACCTTTCACAAACCGTCGGTAGTAATCGGCAAGTCCCAAAAAGCTCCGAACCTCAGTAATATTTCTCGGAGGCTTCCAGTTAAGTATGGCTGAAATTTTGCTCGAATCGACTCGAATACCGTCATGCAGATACCACATGACCCAAGAAGCTAACCTCCCTTAACCGAACTCACACTTGCTTGAACTTAGCATATAACCGCTTATCCCGTAAAATTTGCAACACTAATCTCGGTGTTCAAGATGTTCGGTCTCATTTCTTGAATAGACCAAGATGTCATCGATGAACACAACTACGAACCAGTCCAAATATTGTCTGAAGATCCGATTCATCAAATCCATAAATACCGCAGGGCATTAATGAGCCCGAACGGCATCACTAAGAACTCGTAGTGACCGTACCTCGTTCGAAGCGCTTTTGGTACGTCCAGAATCTCGAATCCATAATCGATAATAACCCGATCTCAAATCTATCTTTGAAAACACCGAGGCTCCCTTTAGTTGATCAAACAAATCATCAATACGCTGTAACGGATATTTATTCTTTATCGTCACTTTATTCATTGACGATAGTCAATACACAACCTCATGGTTCCGTCCTTCTTTTCACAAACAATCTTGGTGCACCCTAAGGTGAGAAACTTGGTCGAGCAAAACCTCTATCCGTCAATTCTTGCAACTGAGCTTTCAACTCCTTTAACTCGGTTGGTGCCACATTATACGGAGCTATCGAAATTGGCGTAGTCCCAGGTACAAGCTCAATACCAAACTCTATCTCCGAACAGTGGCAAACCCGGTAATTCTTCGGAAAAACATCCGGTATTCGCAAACCACCGAAGATGCTCGGTTTTATTTCTAACTCCTTATCATCAAGTACATACGCAAGGTATGCTTCGCACCCCTTTCTTACATATTTCTGGGCCAACATTGATGATATTATAGCTGGCAACCTCTTTAAGTCCGTAGACTCAACTCGGATCATCTCGTTATTTGCGCACCTCAAATCCATAGTCTTGCTTTTGCAACTCACAACCGCATCATGCACGGTCAACCAATCCAAACCAAGAATAACATCAAATTCATCGAACGGTAAAAGCATCAAGTCTGCCGGAAAACAGGAACCTCGAATTACTAGGGGGCATTTCTTACACACTTTGTCAACATGCACGTAACGACCCAAGGGATTTGACACCCGAATTACGAACTCAGTAGACTCAATAGGTAAAGTCTTACTGGATGCTAAGGTTTTGCATATATAAAAATGAGTAGAACCAGGGTCAATCAAAGCAATCACATTAGTATCAAAGAAAGTGAAAGTACCAGTAATAACATCCGGCGAGGAAGCATCCTCGCGTGCGTATTGCATAAGCCCTAGCAGAGCGCCGAGCCTCGGATCTGGTCGTAGCATCTCTAGATCCTCTCGACCACCACTAGCATTGCCCATATTTCTAGATGGTCTACCCCGAGCGTTGGTAGCGCCTGCTTCCCACTCGATTTACATTCTGCTCAAGCAACCTCGGGCAATCTTTAATGAAGTGGTCAATTGATCCGCACTTGTAACAGAACGGTCATGGAATCTACAACTTCGAATGCCATTTACCACAATGTCGACACTCGCTTACGTCTCGACGTTCATTCCCAACACTCGGCGAATCAAGTGCCTCGTGTACCCATTGTGGGTCGGTCACGATCTCGTCTAAAAGGCCGAAGTGCCTCTAGACCGCCCACATCATCACGAAATTTCTTCGATGCTGTTGAAGAGACTTTCCGAGGATCTTTTACGAAACTCTCCGGTTCCCACATCAACTTTTTGTTTTTCTTTTCTCGGCTCTTGACTTTACAAGCTCGCTCGACAAGTACTACGAACTCTTGTATTTCAAGAATGCCAACGAACATTTTATATCTTTATTCAGCCCATCCTCGAGCGTTTACACATGATAGCCTCGGACAAAATACATTCCCGGCGTATCTACTAAGTCTAACAAATTTTCGCCGTAATCGTTGATCGACATAGAACCTTGCTTAAGCTCAAGAAATTCCTTCCGTTTTTATCAACAAATCTCGATGATATACTTTTTCCAAACTCGGTTTGGAAAAACTCCCAAGTTACTTGCTCTCGGGGCTGTGAAGTCGAGTACTCCACCAATAGTAGGCGTAATCACGTAGCAAGGAGATAGTACACTTTAGGCATTCATCGGTGTACAAGATAGCTCATCAAGTACCCGGATAGTGTTGTCCAACCAAAATTCAGCTTGCTCGGCATCGTCGCTATCCGTAGCTTTAAATTCAAGAGCCCCATGTTTTCGGATTCATCAACTGGGGCTTATTCGACCTTATTTGGTCGATTCGGAGGCATTGTAGGTGCTGAAATTTGTGTTTGTTGGGAATGGAGGTTGTGGAACAGTAGATTAGTTCGAATGTATTGGTTGAACCAATCATTCATCACGCTATAGAAAGCTTGTCTAGCTTCATCATTTGGATTACTAGCATTAGGTTGAGAGTCTGCCAAAGATCCCTTGTGCGGTGAGCAGCGCTACACTCAAGATCATCACTCACCGCTTCTACGAGATTGGAATCCATTACTATAAATAAACACATTTGAAATTTTCAGAAATCACCACACTATCAAATAATCACATAAAATGGCATGTATAGCTAGACCAAATGCATTACGGTAGTCCTAGAATCGACTAAACCGTAGCTCTGATACCAATAAAATTGTAACACCTGCGTCACTGTCGTCTTAAAAATCATATCTTGAGTTTCAAAGCTCGAAAATAAGTTTCGTAATTTTTCCATGAAACTAGACTCATATCTCCATCTACATATTTTTTTCTAGAATTTTTGGTTGGGCCAATTAGTACAGTTTATTAGTTAAAGTCTCCCATGTTACAGGGATTGACTACACTGACCTTCGCGCATTACGACTTGGATATCTCCCTGTACAGGGCTTCAATACTGATTCCATTTGTTTCTATAGAAACTATACTCAAAGAGGAATCTATACATATATGGCATGACTCCTAATTATCTCTGGTTAATTTACAATGAATTTCAAAATTTGGAACAGGGATTCCAGAAACTGTTCTGGCCCTGTTCCATGAAAACCTAAATATCTCTTAACATATAACTCATATGACCATTTCGTTACTTCCATATGAAAGTAGATTCATCAAGGTTCATTTAAATAATTTATTCACTATTTAATTCCATCCCTACTATTTTTAGTGATTTTTCACATCCACATCACTGCTGCTGTCAGCATCTGCCTTTGAGGTAGACTTTACCTATTTCATAATTTCCATGATTCAATTAGCCCTTTTTGCATACATGGCACAAAGAATGATCATGACTAACCATTCCAATGGCTAATCGTTTCCAAACATTTCCATACCTCTTAATGAACAACATACAAAATGATTATGATACCATGCCAAAGTGTATATAAGCCATTTTCGCATGGCTATCCAAATTTACACAAAATCAAAGGGGTCTATGACCAACAAACGAAAGAGTAGTCCTATACATGCCATTTCAAAGTTCAACCAAAATTTGTACCAAAAGGGGGCTTTGATAGTGTGGGAGACTTCGACTTCCAAAAATCCCGAGTCCGATAGCTGACGAGCCAAAATCTATAAAACAGAGAGCAAAGAAACGGAGTAAGCAATTTATTGTGACAGCCCAAAATAGACCCTAGCCGGAATGTGGTTTCGGGACCACAAAACCGAGGCATAACAATAATTTAAAATTTATTTTGATGCCTATAATATGTGAGTATTCATGTATGACATTTCTTGATGATTGATTTAGTGTTATAAAGGTGAATTTCACTAGAAAGGACTTGTGTGAGAAAATTTAGAATTGAGATAGGCAAATGTGGAAGTGGCCTATTGATGCACACTAGGAAATGTTGTCCTTGCATGTCAAATTCCCCAAATTTGACTATAGTGGCCGCCATGGTGATGAATATGGGCAAAGAAAACATGTTTCAAACATGTTTTGCTAGTGGTGCATGTTAGAAATAATAAAATAAGAGTATGAAAAAAAAGGAAAAAAAGTGTTCATCTTTCACCATTGCTCTTGGCCGAATGTCCTAAGAAAAGAAAAGAAAAATTTTGCTCATCCATTTTCACTTCTTGGCCGAAAATACTAAGGAAAAAGGGGGAGGATTTTTGCTTCATGCTTGGTTTGGAAGAGATCTAGAAGGAGATTTGGCTAAGTTTGCATCAAGATTAAGGTATGTATGAGGTTGTGTTAGGGGTTTCATGCATGTCTTGGTTGCTAACTTGATGTGCATGTTAGCCATGGCTCAAATCTTTGTTATGCCATGGAAATGGTATTTGGCCAAAGTTGTTATGGTGTTAATGCCATTGCATGCTAAATATCAAGCTTGATAATGATTCATGTGATGGTAGATTGAGGGTTCTTAGATTTTCTTTTAGCATTTTTGAATGAGATACTAAGTTCTTTGTTTAACCATGACCAAATCGAAACGGTATGGTGTTGTGGTATTCGGCCATGTTGTATCCATAAATATGATTCATGCATGTTGCATGGTGAGTAAGATTTAAGCTTTGGATATGTGTGTATATTTGGATATAAGCCACTTGAGAATTCGCCATTGCACCTACATGAATATATGTTTGCACATGATGAATTGGTATGACATGTATACTATTTTGAGGTGTCTATTTGCTTGTGATGTTGTTTCGGTTATGAAATAAATGAGAGATGTGTATAGAACTACAATATGTAATCGTTAATTAGGAAAATGTATGCTGTTTTTTTGTGTAGTATAAAGTGTAAAATTTGCCTCCACATAGACATGCATATTCGGCCAAAGGAAGTAGATTGGTGTGCATGTATTCGGTTAGAGGCAACCATATTGAAGCCTTATCTTGGCTTAGATTGTTGACCAAATGGGTAATAAGTGAGGATGGTTGCGAATATACAAATATACATATGCATGTGTAATTGAACTATAAATGTATAGCAAGATGATTAAACTAGTTTATTTATCTATTAAGCCCGAGAAGTTAAAGAAGGAGAAACAAGCAAGGGCAAAGCCAAGGACATCGAGTAGCCGGGTCGAAACCGTTATACTCAACACAAAGTAAGTCCTTAAGCACTTGTTGTGAGAACTCCTTGGATAGATATTTTCCGGAGTGATTCTCCTATTTATTATTATGATTATATGTACAAATTGAATTTAGTAAATTGCTTTACCATGATGAATTGACATAAGGCACAATGTGTGCAAAGACCATATGGCACTATGTGTGCGATTTACTATGGCACTATGTGTGCGATTCACTATGGCACTATGTGTGGGATTTACTATGGCACTATGTGTGCGATTCACTATGGCACTATGTGTGCGATTTACTATGGCACTATGTGTGCGATTCACTATGGCACTATGTGTGCGATTTACTATGGCACTATGTGTGCGATTCACTATGGCACTATGTGTGCGATTTACTATGGCACTATGTGTGCGATTTGCTATAGCACCATGTGTGCGATTTGCTATAGTCACATTCGGTTGTGGAAATAAATTGTGCATGAACGAGGTAAGTGATTGAGTTACTAACTAAATATCGAATTGGGATTGTACGGTGTACGCATAAAATTATCTAGTGCATTGTTGTTCCAACTTGAGGAAACGGATTCAAATCGATTGGGCTGACTTGTCGTTTGATTTGGTTGAAGGATTGGGCATGAGATCGAACCAAAAATTTTAGAAATTGCAGTATAGTTTGATATGGCTGGAAACATCTATTTTGTATTATTTGATTATTCACTTATGATTGTTATTGTTGATGGTAGAGTAGTGCTTACGACTTACTGAGTTATGTACTCATTTGGTGTGCTTATTTGTTGTTTATTTAGGTTCTTGATCCATTTTATGCGTGTTCGGACTGTCATCGAAGTCATCACACCGTCTAGCGACTTTTTGGTATCTTCTTCTTAGATGGTTTAAGAAAACATTTCGGCATGTATAGGCTATTATGTTTTGTTTGAACTCGGTATGTAAAATATTGCATGGCCATGCGAAAATGGCTTATGAATGTTTTGAGCATAATGTTATAATTATTTGGTATGTATATGCTCATTAAGAGGCATGGAAGTGTTTGGCAATGACCAGCCATTAGAATGGGTCATCATGCTTATATTTTGGACCATATATGAAAAAGGGTGGTTGAATCATAGAGACTATGTGTTAGAGAAAGTCTATCCTAGAATATGATGCTGGCAGCAACAGTGACGTGGATGTGAAAAATCACTAAAATAGTAGGAATAGAATTAAATAGTTAATAAATTATGTAAATGAACCTTGATGAGTCTATTTTCATATGGAGGAAACGAAACGGTTATATGAGTTGTATGTTGAGAGATATTTGGGTTTTAGTGGAACGGGGCCAGAACGGTTTCTGGATTCCCTGCTCGGACTTTGAAAATTCATTATAAATTAACCAGAAATAATTAGGATTCATACCATATATGTATGAATTCCTCTTTGAGTCTAGTTTCTATAGAAACAAACGGTACCAGTATTGAAGTCCTGCACAGGGATTTATTTGAGTTGTAACGCATGAAGGTCAGTGTAGTCGGCCCCTGTAACACGGGTGACTTTAACTAATAAACTGTACCGATTGGCCCAACCAAAAATTCTAGAAAAAAATCTGTAGACGGAAATGTGAGTCTAGTTTCAGAAAAAAATTACGAAACTGATTTTCGAGTTCTAAAACTCAAGTTATGATTTTTGAAGCGACTAGTACACAGATTGGCAGCTTGTCTGGAACTTTTCAATAAGTGGTTTGAAGTCTGTTAACACCTCGTGTTCGACTCCGGCGACGGTCTCGGTTCGGGGTGTTACATTTATGCTTAGTAAGTTTTGAGCAAGGGATTCCAGCACAACAAAAGCATAGCATTCATATAGCTAAACGGATAATTTCATATGCACACATTCTCAATATCATACTTACTTCACATTACCAACCCTTATGTTCATACACAAAAGATCAACTTAGCTAAAGGCGGTAGCTCGTTTATCAACCGGCGAATACTTATTTGTAAGGGCTCAACTAATTCAAAGCACATACTGAAACATACCTCATTGCTGGAATTTTGCAAGCGTATTAACTGAAATTTTACAGCAATATTGCTCATTCCCGAATCACGTACCTTCGGATTTTATCCGGATATAGCGACTTCGCTCAAAAGCCTTGGGACATAGCCGGTTATAATAGCTCGCACAAATGCCTTCGGACTTAACCCGGATTTGGGAACTCGCACAAATGCCTTTGGATCTTAGTCCGGATATGGTCACTTAGCACAAAGCTTTCGGGACTTAGCCCGGACATCATTCGAATAATCATGCACATTTAACACTAAATCATGACACATTCATATTTCATTTTCATTAGCAAAACTCAAACACAAGACACTTATCACACTTGCAATTTCGGCTCAATATCCATACACAAAGAGCATGATTTCGATTTGCTTAAAACATGATCTAATCAAATCATAATTTAAGCTCTATTACTCAAGAACTTACCTCGGATGTTGTCGAATGATTCCGATGGCTATTCGACCATTTTTTCCTTCCCTTTATCGGATTTAGCTCCCCTTTGCTCTTGAGCTTAATTTAACAAATAAATTGATTTAATCACTTGAGCATCGAAAGAGAAATTCAAGGTACTTAGCCCACATATTTTCATTAGACATTAAAGTCACATATGTACAGAAATCATGAATCAAACTCAACACATTAGTTAGTACTCTCCTTAGCCGAATTTTCCAAGCCAAGAATAGGCATCAATATGCTTGCCTCTAACCGAATGCATGCACACCAATCCCCCTCATGTGGCCGAATATGCATGTCCATGTTGAGGCCAATTATACACTTAATACCACACATAAACGGCATACATTTTACTAACTAACGCATTCCATATTGTAACTCAATACGCATCAATCATTTACTTCATAACCGAAACATCATCATATGAAAATATATACCTTGAGATAGTTTATATGTCATACCAATACATCATGTGCAAACATATATATATATATATATATATATATATGCTAGAGCCGAATCTCAAAGTTGATTATAACTAAACATGAACATAAATCCAAAACACAAATCTTACCTACCATGCAATAAGCATAAATTATACTTATGGATGTACCATGGCCGAATACATCACAACACCATACCATTTCAATTTTGGTCATGGTTAAACAAAGAACTTAATGTCTCACTCAAAAATGCTAAAAAGAAAGTCCAAGAGCCATCAATCCACCATCACATGTATCATTAGCAAGCTTCATATTTAACATGCAATAGCATTAACACAAAATCCACCTTGGCCGAATACCACCCCCATGACATAGCAAGGATTTGAACCATGGGCTAATTAGAACTCAAGCTAGCAACTAAAAACATGTATAAATCTCATGGCACAACCTCAACATACCTTAATCTAGATACAAGTATGGCCAAACCTCCTCCTAATCCTCTTCCAAACCAAGCATGAAGCAAAAACCCTTCCTTCTTCCTTAGAATTTTAGCTCAAAGAAATGAAAAAGGATGAACAACAATTTTTTCTCTCTTTTCTTCAACTCACGGCAATGGGGGGTAACACACACATTCTTTCTTTCTTTTTTCTTCCCTTTCATTATTCAATTCCCATGCTCATTATTTTATTTTTTTCTTACATACACCATTGTCACAACATGTTTCATGACATGTTTTGCCCATAATCCCTTGTCATGGCCGGCCACTAGCTATTAGGGGGGGAAATTTGACATGCAAGTCCTCCCTTTTGATTACATGCACTGTTAGGTCCTTATAGATTAGCCTATCACATTTCAAAAGTGTCACACAAGTCCTAATAACTGAATTCACATGCAATCGACTAAATCGAAGCTTGAAATTTCACACATTCATAAATACATATTCTAGACAATAAATATTATGTTCAAACATTTCGGTGACTCGGTTTAGCGGTCCCGAAACCACTTCCCGACTAGGGTCAATTTTGGGCTGTCACAATGTGTGCCACACGACCTAGAACACGGGCTTGTGTCTTGGCCTGTGAAACCTGCACCTAATTTCAAATTAAATTAATTAACCACACGGCCTAGCACAGGGGCGTGTGGCATGGCCTTGTGTGCAAGTCAGAGAGTTACACGGGGTCGAACACGGCCTCCAACACGTACATGTCCCAGGGTCACCCGGGCGTGTCCATTGGACCACACGGGCCTGTGAGCCCTGCAACTTGGAAAAATTTTGAAATGTCGCAAAAAATTCTTAAAGGTTTCGATTATGTCCCAACTCGATTCTAATGCTCGTACTGGACCTCGAGGGTCTATTTAAGGGACTTTATGAATGATTTTAAAATTTAATTGTAACTTGCTTGATTTATTTGTAAATGTTTTTTTAAAGTTTCGGTAATGCTCAGAAACCCTGTTCTGACGACGGATATGGGTTAGGGGTGTTACGTTTCCCTTTTTCTAAATTTACATGGATGAGTCACCAATATCTACATACTTTTAATTAATGGTCAAATTACCATATAAGGACCCTAAGTTTTGAATTCCATAGCTATATGTGTAACACCCCTAACTTGTATCCGTCGCTGGAATAGGGTCCTGAGGTATTACTGAACAAAAGCACAACTCTGAACATTCACACAAGTCATATTCATATATGTAAACGAATGTCCAATTAATTGGTAATCATGAATTTATTAATACATAATATAAAAAATACAAATCATATAATGAACATTGTAAAAATATTCGAATATCTAGTAAACATCAATCATTTTAAGTCATATTTCTATACATGTATAAATTAAATAAACTAAAATCTAACACATGACATTTTAGTCATTACTTATACTGAATTAATAATCCATAAATGGTCAAATAAATTTCAATAAATAAATAAAACTTATACACATTTTAATCATAATGAAATGGAACTATTGTCGAACATCAATAATGATGCTAATCAAGCTTAGTTCACATACTAAAAGTATACTTAATCATTTATTTATAGATAACCATTTTATAACACAAGTAGCGACTTGAATTGCACTCATTTTACATGCCAAAATGTATATACACAACTAGTCTTTTTATCACCAATTCAGACATTTAAACATTTCATAAAACGCATATACTCTTGAATATCACCTGTCTAATACATATTATACCTTAGTTAGCTTAATAACCATTATTTACCTTGTGGCCGACGCATATAAACCAAACTCCTTAACATTACACATATTGGACATACCTTCTATATAAGTCCAAACCAAGGTCAATTGTATACATAACCATGAGCATTATAATCAACCGTATTCATTATCTCATTTTAACAAAGCATATCAACCAACTTCACACATATTAATATATATAAATACCATAGCCGAATCAACTAACATACTTACGAGCAAGTATATTTATTTGTACCATGACAGATACATCATATACTTAGATATATAAATGAAAAAGTCAAATCATCAATCAATTTATTCAATTCATAAATCTAGCATCACACCGAATATACTTTTCAACCAAATTTAACTATTACTATCATCATAAAACATAACCGAATCATTTTAACTAAGAGTGACACATCAATATAATTCATACCATATGTATATCATGTCCAACTCTTTCAAACCACATCCAAATCATCAAGAAACTTCAACGTGCAAAGACATATATCACATATACTTCTATCTGTGAATAACTTTAGCCGAACCATTCACATGCACATCGTAAGTCGTCAACCATTTTTAAAGCATATGGTACCTAACACGAATATTATACATTCATGGCACATAACCTCATGACTAAAATGAACATAAACCATACTTAGCATAACCGAATTCAAACATAAAAGATTAGCCATTTTTGTATGGCTTAGATTACACACAACCAAAATCCAACATTTTAAAACGTAATCCAGCCTATACATGCCATAGGTCCGAATATTTAGCTTATAAATACCGAAGATAGTCGATCGTGTGATAAGCTTCTCTGGCGATTCCCGAGCTCGTAACTTGAATTCAAAATCTATAAAATACAAAACAAACATACACACACAAAGTAAGATTTTATAGCTTCGTAAGTAATAAGCAAATAAACCATTCAAGAACATAATCCATACATTTAAACTATATCAAATTATACTATCATATTCAAATTAAACTTCAATCTTATGATTTAACATTTATCTTATACTTTCACATATAACTTATTTATGGCTGTATACATATATAAATTATCAAAGCATCTTTCGGTTTCAAAGCTCAATCATTAAATAACCACAGACATGTATACACATAAACATATACTCATGAATTAAAATATAGCTTCTTATGCATAAGCATATCAATGACCGAATGAACATTTATATATATATATGGATACATTAACAAACTATCATTCAATGGCTAAGCCAAAACATCTTTATCATACCAAATACATGTATACTCATATGCATATACTCGTAAGTCAAAGTATATCAATTACACATATATGTATTTATATCAATGGCCGAACATACCACCAGTTGCACATATTCAAAAATCATTTCAATAATACTCATATTATTTATTCACAAGGCCGAATACATTTTTCACATTCACTTCCATTCTTCCTTTACTTCAATATGAGTTGCAACAAATATTAACTTACTTACTTTGTTCAAATAGGTGATAAACCAATTCATACCTGATCACTTTAGCTCATTTTGCACATTCGATCACAACTTATCGATGCCCGATGAACCATTCAGAATTAGATAGGGCACTCGGATAATCACACATATCGTACAATGCCAACGTCCCAGACGTGGTCTTACATGTAATCACATATCAATGCCATTGTCCCAGACAGCACACACATATATCGAAATCACATTTCGATGCCAACGTATAAAACATAGACTTACTCGTACACATATATCGGAATCATATATCGATGACATGGCCTTACTCGCACATCACATATCGGAATCACATATCGATGCCAACGTATTAAACGTGGTATTACTCGCGCACATATATAGGAATCACACATCGATGCCAAGGTCTTACTCGCACATCACATATCAAAATTCACATGTCGATGCCTCATATACATCCTTGTATCAACTTTAAATTGGTCAGAGCATACATATGTTCATTAACAAAATTATCATTTACTACCAAGATCACAAAATCATCATATAATCGAATATACATATATATATGTCCATGATTCATACTTTAACATCACATACATAAACATATCTTATTTAGCCAAATATAAACTTGCAATTTATATACAAATAATGAATATTTTAACATGTATAGCTCATGTCACCACTTTCAATACTAGAACTCATCCATTACTTTATCATCAAAAGTAAATTATTTTCATTACTCAATGTTGATTCATAACTTACTTCATATTATTACAGTTATTTATTGATCACATATATATTAAAATTTAACCACATCTATTTGCTTATAAACTTACCTCGAACGATATAAAATGGAACGGGACAGCTAGTCGACAACTTTCGTTTTCCCCCGATTCAAATTTGATTTCTTTGGTTCTTGATCTAAATATATTCAAATTAAGCTCATTCAAACATATTTTCATCCAATTTAGTCCAAAAACACATAAATTGGCAAATTACCATTTTACCCCTGACATATACATTTTTTACAATTTAGTCTCTATTGCATAAAACACAAAATATGAAAAATTTCAACACACACATGTTAGGCCGAATCTTACCCACATTCATACAAGTCCATTTATTTCACATTTTAGTCCTTCAAATCATTATTTTTTCAATTTAGTCCTAATTACTCAAAATCATTAAAAATTCCAATCAAAACATGTTAACCCAAAACATATCTTTCATATTTCATCATCAAACAACAAAAATCACAAGCTTTCAACAATGGCATAACTCAAAATATTCACCAAGATCAAAAATTCAAGCATGGGTTTACTAGTACTTGAAGCAACGATCTCAAAAACATAAAAATTGTCAAAAACCGAGTAAAAACGAACCTTGAATCAAGCTTGCAATGTGGTCAAAACCCATTTTCTTTTCTTTTGTTTCTGCAAGAACATGATATAAACACTAAATGGCTTTTAATTTTTATGATATTGTGACAACCTGAATTAGGGCCTAATCGGAATAGTGGTTTCGTGACCACAAATCCGAGATAGAAATAATTGTTTTATAATTATTTTAGGGTTTATGATATGATTTCATGATTTCGTGAAAATTTTGTGACGAAATTCTGTGCATTTCGCGCTTAAGTTGAGATTAGGGACTAAATCGAATAAATTGTAAAACTCGTGTTTTAGAAGTTTTTAGTATGAAATTGCTTTGGGATATTAACTAGGAGGTCTTAAATAGCAATTTGACCCATTCTTAAGTTATGGAAAAAAGTTGGACATGAGGGAATTTTTTTGAAAGTTTAGTAGTAAGGGCATTTTGGTCATTTGTATATTAAATGAAATAAAATGGGAAAAATAACACAAAATTGGTTATCATCTTCATTAGTTGCTGCCGAAAATTGCTCTCCTCCATAGCTAGGGTTTCTTCAACTTTCAAGCTTCATAGTAAGTGATTTCAAGCCCCGTTTTTAATGTTCTTCACATTTTTGAAATCCTCGTAGCTCGGTTTACTTATTTCTACCATTAGTTCGAGTTAGGGTTTATGTTTAAAAATTTACCCATGAATGATAGGCATGTATTTTGTTGTTTTATGGTAGAATATGAATGTTTGAAGTTAGGAGAACGATCTTTTCTAAGCGATTTTTAACGAAAACGAGCAAAACGGCAAAATCGATAAAAATACCTATTGTTCATAACTATGTGTTAGAGTGAGAATTTGATGTTGCCATAGAAGAGAAAAATGATCAGTAGGTCATTAAACATAAGAATAAGGGCTGAAATTAAATTTCCGAGCCTTGGGGAAAAATCGTAATTTTGTAAAAGTTAGGGGCAAAATGTAATTTTGTATAATGTGATTTTGGATTAAAATAAATAGTTTGAGTGTTAAATGAGCTAAATATGTTGTTATAGATCAAGAAAGGCATGGAATCGACCTCGAACGGGGGAAGGAGAAAGTTTTGGACTAAATTGCAAAATTCCCATATTTTGCACCAAGGTAAGTTTGTATGTAAATAATACATTAAATTCATTTACATTCTTATATTTCAGCCTATTATATATATTAGCTGATGTTGAAGTATAAATCGACTATTGGAAGAATGGAAATAAGTAATAGAGAGAGAGATCGCGGTTGAACATTCGGAAAAATCAAATAAAATAGAGGGAGTGTAGCTAGGTCACATGTATGGTGCCGAGTGCACATCATGGGTACAAGAAGGCTACGAGATACTATTTAGTAGCTAGGTCACATGTGTGATACGGGATGTATCCCATGTAGACAAGAGAGCTACGTGAGAGATAAATGTAGCTAGGTCGCATGCGTGATTCCAAGTGAAGGACACCATGTAGACAAGAGAGCTACGAGACAAATCGGCTAGGTCGCATGAGTGGTACTAAGTGTTCACCATGTGTACAAGAGAGCCGAATTAAATGAAATATGATAGTGGGGCTGTGTGCTGAAACCATCAAGTATCGAGGATTAATCCAAATTGTTCAACGGGATGGTCTTGTGGTGACATTGTAGTCATGGACCTACACTTGTGATGCATGAAATGTGGTGAAAATGATTTGTGGTATATATATATATATGTAAGTTAAAATGAGGTTAGTATAAAGAATGTGTGAAAGAGTGAAATTAGCATTAAAACTGTTTTGGACAGTAGTAGTGACGTGATTTTGAAAATTCACCAAAAATAGCAAAAATTTAATCAGAGGTTTAATGAGATGTGAAATTAAAGCTTAATGAGTCTATTTTCATATAAAAGAAACAGAGAAAGCAAAGGAATTCTATATTTTGAGATATTTACAATTGTGTGAGACTTGTTCAGGATGACTATGTGATCCCCTGTTTCAACTTTGAAAAAATCATTAAAAATTGTAAAAAACAAATTAAGAAATATAGTTTATATTCCTAAATTCCTTATTGAGTCTAGTTTTAAATGAAACAGGTTTCATTGTTATTTGAATTATGTACTGATAGAAATTCAATTCGTAATGAACAGAGGTCAGATCAGTTGAGCTGTGTAACAGGGGAAACTTTAATTAATAAACTGTACTAATTGGCCGAACCAAAAATTCTAGAAAAAAATTTGTAAGAATTTTTATGAGTCTAGATTCAGGGAAATTTTACGGATTTTAATTTTGAGTTTCATAACTCGAGTTATGATTTATTTAGTGATCATGATGCAGGAGGGACAGCTTGATCAAATTGGAGTAAACAGTAAAAATAAAAATATGATATAATTGAGTTATGTTGTAAACATATTAGATTCCTTATTTGTTATTTATATACTTACTTACTAAGCTATAAGCTTACTTTCTTTTCTCTCCTTTGTCTTATAGTGTCATCCACTAGCACAGAGTCGAAATCGTAGAAGATCCGCCTCGCACTATCAATACTCTTGGTATCTAAACTCAACATTTTGAAATATGGCATGTATAGCAGACTTAGTTATTTTGTTACGTGTCATAATTGTCTAGGTTTAATTACTACTTATAGTATCAAACTAATCATTTTGTACGAAGCCTTTGAAGTTGGTTTGTATTGTTAATGGCATATATTATAATGATCCATGATCAAATTGCACGCCATATTTTTGTTGGGTTTTATTTAATAGTATATACTATAATTTGTTAATACCTCGTACCCTGTTCCGGCGACGGATACGGGTAAGGGGTGTTACAGATATAATATAACATATGTTACTTAATGTTTAATTTACATTTTTAACCTTAATAAATTAATATGGAAACTACATAATATATCCTAATGCCGTCTATTCATTTGCTCAATGGCATAATTGCAACAAAAAACCTCCATATTACAAGAATAACAACAATTTGGCCCTTTTACAATTAACCATCAAATTTTCATTTTACGAGATTAAGTCTTTTTATTTAATTGAGCACTCAAATGACAAAATTAAATCACGAAAATTTCACAGATATTAATTCACACATAATAAACACAAAAAATAATTTTAAAATATTTTTTTGACTCAGATTCGGGGTCTTAAAACCACCGTTTTGACTAGGGTCTAAATCAGGCTGTTACAATTTGATCCTTCTAGCTACTAGAATCCAGCTTTTGCATTTCATGCGATTTGGTGCTTCCCATAATTAAACACGTAATTGAAAAAAAATTCTTATCAAAATTTTCACATGGCATGTCTATCATAATACAGACCATATAATAAAATAAAAATAAATTATATTTTTCGGCTTGGATTTGTGGTCCCGAGACCACTGTTTCGATTTCACCGAAATTGGGCTATTACAAACTCATAGCATACCATTCACACTATGACATTTCAAACACATTTAAGTAATAAGTATAAGTTCACAAGTTGTTCAAAAGCATAACATATCACAACATGCTTCTCAAAAGCTAGGCATTTCACAAGGCAATACATAAGGTCCTAGATAGTGTGATTCCTAGCGTCAACCTAATCTTCTTAGCCTTCAAAATGTGATCTACAAAATGAACAATTTAAAGGTAAGCTTAAATATAGCTTAGTAAGTTCATTTAGAAATTCACAACCTTTTCAATCCAACATAGATTCAATCAACTTAAGCTTAGAGATTTACTTTATGCACAGTTCATAATAGTAATCATAGCTAATTCAGTAGTTTAGTATACTCAATGAGCATTGCTCGATTGAACTTTTTATCAGTATAATAAAGTTTCTACTCATTTGAGCTTCACTCAGTATAATAGTAGAATTTGACGATTTAAGCATTTGTCAGTAAATAGTAAAATTTACTCAATTAAACGTTATTCAATATAACTGTATGATTTGCTCGATTAAGCTTCATTCAGTATAACAGTAATATTTGACTGGGTAGAGCGTACTCCCAGTATATAAAACAATGTTCATTAACAACATATTAGCAAGAATGTAAGCATTTAAGAGTATGATTAAGCATATGAACTTACTAGACTAATTTGCAGAATATTCCAAAGTACAGGGACTATTCCGTGATTTTCCTTTTTCCACTATTATAAACACGTTCTTGATCTAACAATAATAATTTCATTCCATCAATTAAATGACAACACAATTTGATTCTTTCATGCAACTAAAACATTTTTGGATAATTACCTATTTACCCCTTAATTTTCCATCTTCTTCAATTCAGTCCTTAAGCTCTAATCATGCAATTTACTCATTTTTTCTAAACACCCATAATACTCAAATATTCTATAATTTCCTATCAATCCCTATTTGCAATAATTTTACCTTAAATACAAACAAATTTTCATTGAATCAATTTAGTCCTTAAACATCAAAATCATCAAAAATCACTTTTCAAAATAATCCAATCTATCAACAAAGTTCCATATTTCATCAAAAGCTTTAAGAAATAACCTGATTCATCAATGGCAACTTTTGTAACATTCAACAGTTTCACAAATTGGTCCTCGTTTTAGCTAGACCAAACTGATACGAATTAAAAAAACATAAAAATTACTAAAAACGAGCATCAATACACTTACCAAATCAAAGCTTAAAAATCAAGGTTGAAACACTAGCATTCTTTTTTTTTTCTTTTCCGTGAGGATAATGAGAGAATAGTGAAAATTTTCTTTTAATTTTAGGTTTAGTTTAATATATATAATGACAATTTTGTAAATATTTCAACTTTCTTAATTAAGCCTTAATAAATCATTAATTAGCCTATTTAAACTACTTTAGTAAACATAATCTCATCAGTTCCCACTAACAAATTTTCCATAGTTAAATTGCCCTTTTAGCCCATTTAATTTAACTACTCAACCGTTGCAGTTTTTACAATTCAGTCCTTTTTAATTATTAAGCTATCCAAACAATAAAATTTCTCAATCAAATTTTAATGACTTTATAGATCTTATAATATACTAATTAAATAATATCTACGTAGTATTTCGTCAGAATTATGGTCTCGAAAGCACTGTTTCCGACACCACTAAAAATCAGGCTGTTATATGTATGCTCCATAATTTGGCCCTAAAAATAAGCCATTTCAAGGCCAAAACACACCTAATCAACCATCCAATTTGTGCATACATTCAAAAGACCTAAACACCTTTCAAACACTTATGAACATACCATTTCAAACATCCTATTTCATCTAACCAATATGTCATTCAAAGGCATCACATTTATGCCAAAACATCATTAACCAAAACAAATCAATATATAGCCATATGTCAAGCGCAACACCTGGTTCTTTTAACTACCAAATGACATCACATATAACCATTTACATATCATCACAAACACACTAAAAAGGATCATATTTTACAAGTACCTAAAAGTGGCCAAAATGACTTAACTTGTTAAAGCACTATAGTCTATCAACAAAACATAAACTCCAAAAACATATACATACCAAATTGACTATTAACACATTCAAGTGCTATCATTATAAAAGGTCCTATACATGTCATTTATAACCTTGGTCAAAATAACTCAAAAGCTACCAAAATGGTTGTTGGATAGTGTAATAGATCTCGAAAAAGCTTCCAACCAATCGAGCTTCCGGTAATCTACGAAACAAAGGAAATAACTATGTAAACAACTAGTGCTTAGTAAGCTTGTATAAAATTAAACATAACTTACCATTTCTTAAGCACACATTATAAAATAAGCATAATATCATTATCAAGTCCATAAGCTTAGTAAAATCCTATATAAGCACTATCAAACTCACAAGTTAGTGAGTTCATACATGATATATATGATTTCAACCATATCATAAGTAGATTTCATGTACACATCATTTAACTCATTAACCTTTTCATAGGATCATGAACCATAATCCAAATGTATACATACATTGCCATTAACCTTTACATACCTGTTGAACCATCTAGAATTACATTGGATACTCGAGAATGCTAACACATAGTATGCCTTTCCATATAACCATAACCTTTCCTTTTCAATAATGCTCATACAAGTTGTAAAATGGGTCTGCTGACACAAGCTATGGGTCGGAATGTTAGCTACACGATACTGCTCACACGAGCTGCGGAGAATTAGAAACAAATGCAGGACCTCAGCCATTGGTAGGACATTCAAGATCAGCACCCGAAACATGAAATCCCTAATGACATGTCATTCGTATCCTAAGAATTCTTAAGGTTCAAACAGGACTATTTATCCGTCAGTTACTTAAAGCATCGATATATGTATATTCAAGTCCACTTATAACTAACATTATATAGCATATAATCAATTTAACTATAATTAATACAATTATAATACATACGAACTTACCTCGATAACTATGGTTGCAATAGCCTAATTGAAGTCTAGTCTAAAGCTTTAGCTTTTCCCTGATTGAAGTTTGATTGTTGTTTATCTTGATCTAATAGATAATTTCATTCAATTAAGTAATTCAATTAACAACAATCATTCAATTCAATCCATAATTCACTGTATCATAAAATTATGAATTTACCCTCCTATTTTAACTTTTTCATAAATTGGTCCTTAAGCTCGAAACTTGTAAAAAATACCATTTTTACCCTCCATACATGCTAGACGAATTTCTTAGGGACCCATTCCAGCCCGATTAAATCATCATTTCATCATGTTACCATAAAATTTTACTATTTTCATAAATAAGTCCTTAAACCTTAAATTTATCAAAAACCTCTTAACAAAACAAGTTTGTTTAACAACCAAGATTAATAATTTATCAATTAACATCAAAAGACATTCAAACTCAACTATGACAAGTCTCTCAACCTTTAACATTTTTTCGAATTAACCGGCTAAATAGTTTAAGCTAAAACGAGCTCAAAAACATAAAAATCAATAAAAACGATACTCAAATACATACCATGCATGAAAATATACCTTGACCGAAGCTTCCCCCTTCTATTTCAATGGTGTTTCGATTTACCCTAGACTAAAATGAGGAAGATGATGATTTTAGCTTACTAGTTTTATGCTTAATTACTAATTTACCATTTTACCCTTATTAATAATTAAAATTTTCAATTAAACCTTGTCCATAACTATCCACTAACTTAATTATGGTATAATTACTATCTAAGTTCATTAGATTTCCTTTCCATAGCCATTTAGCCCTTTTAACTAATAGAAACTCACTTTTGCACTCTTTACGATTTAGTCCTTTTTACCTAATTAACCATTTAAACTTTAAAATTTCTTAACGAAACTTTAATACTACCCTAATATAATCTCATAAAATTTAAATAAATATTAAAATATTTATTCTCTCATTGAAATCGTGGTTCTGAAACCACTGTTTCCAACACCACTAAAAACAAGTTGCTATAGTCATACTGAACTATTGAATATAGAAAAATTAAATATAATTTTCCTAGATTCTTTTTACGATAAAGTCATCATGATTTTAACAGAATTAGAACTAGGTTGAGAAAATTATTTAATTGGAAATATATTAAGAAGTTTATTTTAGGAAATAAAAAAGAAAATATCGAGTTGGATTGAATTATAAAATATTGAGTTAAAAACTCGAGAAGTACTTGTAATTGGACTCGATATGAGAGAGGCCCAAAAGCCCCTAATGTTAAAGGGGTGGACGGTAAATCCTAGTAATATTAACTTGAGTTGCTACCACCTATACTTCTAGTTAGACTAGGAGTTCATTTTTCTAGTTGAAATAATCTTTTTACAATTTAAAAAGGGTTCTATCTTCTCTCCCTATAAATAGATGACATCAGTAAAGTTATTTACACAACTTTCAAATATCGTTATTTAGCCTAAAACTAGAGATACTTTTATTCTCTAAGAAATAAATATATTTTTCGAAATAACAATTATGTTGGTTTCTATTTGAGAAAAGAATTTTTCATTTTCACACTAAAGAAAATAAAGCTATTTTTGATTATGTGTTTTGATTCGAATCATTCAAGCCCACACTCGAAGCAGTTCGTGGTATGAGAATAGTGGAGAAGATCGTTTGGTTGAAAGCCAGGAACAATAAGGATTCGCCTATTCGAAAACACAGGTGCAAATTTAGTCTAGGGTTTATTACTATAAATATCACAAACCAGGTCAATTTTCAAAATTTTTATTTTTTGCTTTGGAAGAAAATCGTTTTCGAACTAGATTTTTTCCAGCATGTTGTTGGGTCTACAAAACTCGATTTTAGTTCCTTTTTTTTTGTGCAACCAGTTTTACCACTTCTTTTTTCTTGGGAACTTAGTTATGTTTATTAGCAAATAAACATTGGATATGTATTAAAAATACCCAGGAATTGTTTGGAATTAGTATTAGAAATTATCACTTGAATTGTTACTTTTGGAGATTTGTCTTCTTGAAATAAACTAGCATATTAGTTGTTTTTCTATTTAGATTCTTGATGTTGGCCTTGATCTTTCATGTGACTCCAATGGAATCTCAATGGACCAATAGAAACCATCTGATCATGTGTGAGAAAAACAAACCACAATGAATTCAACAAAAAGAGGTAATCATAGACCCGAAATAATTGAGCCAAAATTGACTCGATATATTTTTATTATTTCAAATAGGGGACTTCCTTGTGTTATAAAGAGATGGAAGGTTGGTGAAAGAGGGAGCATGCCTCAAAAAATGACAAGAACTTTTAATAAGGGGTGGAGATGGAAGAATTAGTAAGGAAGAAGGAAAAGGGAAGAAAAGAATAAGTGGAAGTGGAAAAAGGAGGGTGAAGGAGGAAGGAGGGAAATGAAGGAAGGGGTCGACAACCAATGTTAAAGTCGGGGCTAGCCGACTAGAAAATATAGAAGTTGAGTCATGATTCTAGGGGAAACTTCCAAAGAACACAAGAGAGAGAGCTATCAAAATTATTATTATTATTATCTTTAATTTTTTGTAATTTTAATGTTTGATGTATAATGGGCAATTAAGATCCTTTAAACACACACAAAAAAAAAAAGAACTCTTTGAAAAGTTGAGTAAAACTATGATTATGGTCCTCCAATACACTTAAATTTTGAATTTATTCATTCTATTTTAATTTGAAATAATTTTATCCTTTACTTTTTATAATATTATTAGTTGGAATAGTTAATTATGTTAACAATTCCAATTTAAAACATTAAAGCATATTTTTAATAAAAACATATACACTTTCTAAATCATAATACTAACATTGATTTTTTTTGTGTGTGTATTAGAATAGTATTTTGAAAAAGAAAAAAACTACGTTATAATATTTTAACCAAAATAATCAACCGTGATAATTATTTTAACTTAACCAATGATATTATAAAATAGAGATAACAAATTATGTTTTTTTTAGAGCAAATAACAAATTATGTTAAAATATATTGGTTAAATTTAACATATAAGTATAATATAGGAACCCAAACCATAATAATTTAACCAAAAAAATTAAATACATTTGTACAGAACACACTCGTTTTCAGCATTTGAAAACGAATAACTTAGACCACTAGAATAGAAAGATTAAAATCAGCAAGTGAGGAAACAATGATTTTTACAAAGATCATTTGAAAAACTACACACACATCACATTTATTGACACGATTAGTATTTACCTCACATGCAGTACTTGAACAAATAAACCATGTTTTATTTAATTGTCACATGACAAAACCAAATTAATTTTACCATTTCCATCCCAGCTCAAGAACCTTGTTATTTACACCAATATTTCCTTTTCTCAGCACTGAGCCTGTGGCACTGACCAATTTTCTCCTCGTGTTTTCAAGGCTACGATTCATGCTGAATCCACGTCCATTGCATGGTACCTTAGCTTCAGGGTCAGTCCCTGCTCTCAGACTCTTAGCCCAATCAAACTTCTTACCATTGGACTTAGACCCAAGCATGCCTTTCCCATTTCTTGATCTTGAACTGCGGGGTCGAATACGCTGACCTTTTCCATCATTAAGAGCTTCTTTCTTTGTCTCTTTTATCTCTATCTTGGTTCCACCCTCCATTTTTATACAAATATTCACCTCAGAAAGTGTTTTGTCTTTTTGTTTATGCGCAGATTCTGATATGTCATCAGCATTCCTTTCTCTTTTGTGCTGATAAAGGCGGTGCAATCTAAATGCCAGATGGTATATTCCATCTTTAATCTCTTCTTCCAAATCTCTTTCTATTTCACTTTCAAGCTCGCCTCGAATTCTCCACTCCTCTTCGCACATGGCTGCCCTTTGCTTTATCTGCTTCTGGATTTGAGTGGTCACCCTGGAATTATCAGCGGATGATACAACAGATAAATCTGCAAGAACCCATCACTAAATTATGTAAAAAAATCAGCAATGCTTAATGAAAATTCTGGTATATATGACAAACAAAATAATTCCTAGAAAAAGAAGGGGCCGAGGAACCTAGTATATCCGCTGGTTTGGGGTATTTGACCTGCTGGTTCTCGTCCTGGTCCATCCTCTAGATTATGCTTTTCCTTGTCTTATTCGTGGTCTAATAGCAGAGCCACACCTGAAATTTTAAATACAAGTAGAAGGATTAAGACTTGTAGAGGGCATGGGACCGATGGTAGAGTTGGAAACGATATTGACCCTTGCATGGGGTGTTTTGTAGGAGGGAGAAAAATGACAGCTAGAGAAGTTATTTTAGTTGACTGATTGAGATTTAGGGTTCAAATATCTCTAGGAGAAATGGAGACAGAATTATGAATTTGCCATATAGATTGAAGGGTATGTTCTTGGATTAAGGAAGTGCTTTACGTGGAAGGGATCAATGGGGTGTTTTTGGTTGCCCTTAAAGCACAATCAATATAGGGTACAATACCCACATGCTTGATGTAGTGTTCTTGGATAGTTACCTTTAACTATGGCTCTCATAAGTTGGTTGAAGGGAGGTGTAGGGTTTAGCCTTGCCATTTCTTTATGTTCCCCCATGGCCATGCCTATGGGGTTTACTTTACTCTTCGCTTGCTAGAAAAACATCACCCATTTCTAACTTTTACCAAAGTTTTCACAACTATACCGAAAATAGAATTCGTGAAATCATTAATTTTAAATTAATTAAACAAATTATTAAAAATTTATAAAAAATAATTATCGAGTTTTAATCTTAATGGGCCTAAATAAAGGTGCCTGTCTCCAATCCTAAAACTTGAAAATTAAGCTGAATTTGAACTACAAGGGTCGAGACTTAAAACTCACCAAATCAAAAACAGTGTTTGGAGGCGCAATGCAATGTGGTGGCCTAACACCAGGGCCGGGCCTAGCAGCCCTTCTGAGTTATTTATAGGAATGCAGCTTCGTCATGAGCTTTTAACTAATTTCCCATATTTGGTGGGTAAATAATTCTGAAGGGAAGGAGATTGAATGACTGAGGCGAATGTAAGGATGGGTTTGGGGTTTGGGGTTTGGGGTTTGGGGTTTGGGATTTGGAAACATTTACTGCTATTTAACCTTTGATTTAGTAGTTAGTAAGCGAGGTTATTCTAGTTTTACTTAAATAACCCTGATTAACTTTGTCAAATGATGCTTAAAGCAAAAATATTTTTACTGCTTGCTCATTCTTGAATGCTCATCCATGACTTTGACGACTTGACGTAACTTGTAACCAATATATACATACATATAGAATTTTTTAGGTGGAGAATTAAAAAATGAGACAAGTATGGTAATAATGGGTTCAAAAAATTTAAGTGTAAATTACATCGAAAAATATTAAATTATTAGTAATTTTATATTTTGATTAAATTTTAAAAAGTTATAAAATAATCATTAAATTATTCGAAAGTTTTTATTCAAGTCACCGAGCTGTTAAAATTGTTCCTTTATAGCCTTCTTTATTTATACTGCCTGCACGAATCAAAAGTTTCCATTCCCCTTCTATTTTAGAATTCTTTTTTTTTCATGAAACAACTTTGAATTTTACAAATTTACGAATCAAAATCCAAATAATTTTTTAACCAATCTCCGACATTGACCATCAGATTGACTTAGATCTAAGGTATGTTTTTTTACTCGTCGATTGGTACTGATCCACCATATCAATTGCCAAATTGTTGATTAGAACTCGCTAGCCGAACTGTTTTTAAAGGAAATACTTAATTGTCTAGTGAATTAAATAAAAACTTTTGAATAGTTCAATGACTTGAATAAAAACTTCTGAATAATTCAGTGACCATTTTATAACTTTTTAAAACTAAGTGATCAAAATGTAAATTTACTGATAGTTTAGTAACCTTAATTATAGTTTACCTAAATTTTAATATAAGTGAAATATCTATTTTTCTACTTGGAAGATGGAAAAGAAATTATTTTCAAATATTGTTTGGTATGATTAAAATAGAGAAGATAAAATGAAAAATAATTGCAACTCTATTTTACCAAAGTGTCATTTACACTTAACGCATGTCACTCTCATTTACTTTGGTTATTTTTTTCTTTCCAAGTTGTTAGATTGATTTGTTTTGTTAACAATCATAAAAAGGACAATTTTTATTTTTTAATATTTTTCCGAACAACACAGGCGCAATGAAAATTATTTTTTCACCCCTGAGAAATGGATCAATCAAAAAGCCACTTAAAAGATGAAAAAGAGATACCGCTCTTGTCTTGCTTTGACTTTGACTTCCACTAAATCAGACGCCAATAACTGAAGTGTTTAGAGGGTTTTGTTTATATTGTTTTTAGCGCGTTTAGTTGATCAAATCTTACGTTTGGGTTTGGTAATCTTATATTTTAAAATAAAATTACGGTATTTGAAATATTAATATTTAGATATTTTTATAATCACACATTTTGGAATGTCAAAATATTATAACATAAAGTATAATTTCATTACAACCTCTTTATTAAGTTATTTATGATTTAAAGTGGAATCTGAAATTTAAAATAAAATTATTATTTTGTTTTCGTGTTACTTTATGATTTATTGTATTGATTATTAAAATTTATTATTATTATTATTATTATTGTTTTAAAATGTTTGTTGAATGATTTAGAAAATGAATTTTTTATTACAAAATTTATATTTTAATGTTGGGTTAAATAACGAAGTTAAATTTTCTTGTTTTTCTTTTATGATATTATTTGATTAATTTTAGTTACTAATATATTTATATGATTCATATTTTTGGAATAAAACCTTCATCATTTCCTATCTTACATAAAATTTATAAATAAAGCTATAGTAGCTTATATTACTAAACAAAACTCATCCACAATAAACATTAACAATATAAAACAACAACAACCCAAATTATTCAAAAATAACAAAAATCAAATCAAATAGGCTAAAATTCAATAACTAAATTCTTTAAAATAAACAATTAAAAGTCAGATAATCTATCATAATTGGGTTCAATTGTATTCAATCAAATTCATATGATAAAATCAAATTGTAATAAAAAATGCATTTTTAAAGTTTTTATAAAAAATTTAAGACTAAAAATGTTCAACTTATAAAAATAAAAATTCTATACTAAAGACAATTTAGTAAAATTTACTTTTAAGTATTCAGATATTCCATCAATCAAACACATAAATTTTACATTCTAACCAAATAAATCAAACAATGTAATATTATATTCTACTCATAATTTTACATTACCATAATCCTATTACAAAACATAATCTAAGATTCAACGAACTAAACGCACCATTTGTAAGAAGTTTACTGGAATATAAAATTATTTAGCTTACATTGTTATTTTGGATTCATTGAGTTAAAATATAAGATTTTACTATTTGATTGAAAGGATGTAAGATACCTAAAAACATATTTTTCTAAATTGTATTCATAAATTTTTTTTTTTAGCAAATGGCAGCTAATCAAGCTTAAGAAACACTTTCATCTACATATCGAGTACCCATTGAATCATGTAGATGCACCGGAGGGCTTGTACACTATGCCATCAACAAAATATGACTGTGAGTAATCTTTGCCATACCATCTGGCAATTGATTAGCCTCCTTGTAAACATGTTTGAAGACCACCTCCCAAGGTCTATTGCATAATAACTTGATATCACAAACTAGTTGCAAGTTATTAATGTTGATCTGTTGTACTATTAAAAGCTATACCACCATCGCACTGTCGCAATTAACCTCAACCCTATGAACTCCCAACCTCCAGGCCTTAGAAAGTACCTTAAACACCCCCCGCAATTCTGCCTCAAAGGATGAACAAGATCCTAAGAATCTAGAATAACCAAGTAGCCAGTTCCCAAAACAATCCCTCGACACTCCTCTCGCTTTTTTCAGACCCTCATTGCCTCTCACTAAGCCATCATAGTTCAATTTAATCCATCTCACACTCAATGGAACCCCAAGTTAACTCATCAGAGTCGGTCGACCCCTTCTTCCATTACGCATCTCAGCCCATTACATGTATGTTGCCCATGTTAACCCTTTATAATAGACATCATCACTACAAAAGTTCAACCCAGTGAAAATTAATAAATTGCATTGCTCCCAGATAACCCAACAGGTAATGGAAAATAATGTGTTCCATTTGACTCCCTCAACTTGAAAATTGAAATTAAAAGGATGGGTGAGCGTTAGATCGAATTAAATGAAAAAAATCAAATTAATCAAGTTGACGAATCTTATTTTATCATCCTAACTTGATTTGAAATTTTTTTTAATCGAGTCAAGTCAGATGTAATTCGAATTGAATTAAATTGAATATATTTGTTCAAGTTAAATTAAAAAATAACTTCGGTATTGTTTATTTTTATGTAATGCTCTTTTTTGAAAATATTTTTCTTTAAAGTTTTTAAACATGAACATACAAAGGAAAATTGAAGTAAAAAAGTACCTAATAACATATATAATATTGTTTCATGTTTACACAAAATGGAAAAAATAAAAGCAACACAACATGAGTCCAAGTAAACAACAACAACAACAACAACAAGAAGATTATAATAATAATAAAAAGAAAAAGTCCAAAATGCAGTAGAAAACTACACCAATTCAAACAACAAAACAAAAATAAAAACAACATAATAGAAATCTAAGAAACCAACAACAATAACATGTAACACCCTTAACCCTTATCCGTCACCGGAACAAGGTTACGAAGCATTACCGGACTTTACGGATTAATTACAAACATTTCACAACCATTAACATGCATATCAAGAATTATTCATATATCACTCATATTGTCCCTTATATGGGCCATCGAGGCCCAAAATATGCATTAGAAACAAATCGAGACCAAATCGAAAACTTAAAGAATTTTTCTCAAAATTTTAAAATCTTCCTTAGGAACAGGGGACACACGCCCATGTGGCTCACACGACCAAGAGACACGCCCGTGTCTTAGGCCGTGTGGACAATCAATATGGAACACACTGCTGTGTCTCAATCTGTGTTCTTACTCGTGTAACTCTCTAACTTGGTTCACACAGCCAACCACACGCCCGTATGCTAGGCTGTGTATAAAGTGCAGGGGTCACACAGCCAAGTCAAAAGCTCGTGTGCTAGGCCGTGTGAAAAAACTTGGGCATTCTATTTTGAAATTTCAAGGTGCAGGGGACACACGGCCAGACCACACGCCCATGTGCATGGTAGTGTGTCACACACGGCTGAGATACACGCCCGTGTCTCTACCTATGTGGACGAAAATAGGACATTTTAAGGCCACTTTTCTCACCCTTTATAACTCTAACCTACACTCAACATTTGAATAAACTAATATGTCCCAACCAAGCAACCAAAACAACCAAAATTCATGTTTTAAATATAACATATCTTCACAAAACTTGTTTACCTAAATTTACCAAAACAACTTCATTCATTGGTTTAACCAAAATATACTGCTAAATACATGCATACAAAAATATTTATTTATATATCATTCATAGCCATATTTTAAATTTAGCTCTTTCCCAATCCAACCTTATACATGCCATATAAACCCTAAAAATGTATAATAAAATCTACCAAGGTAATCTGGATAGTGTAGCCCGATGTGTTGATCCAATCTTCCAAACTTCTTGAAAATGTACAAAGAACATTAAATAACATAGGTAAGCTTAGGAAGTTCATAGGCTTTAAATATAAATCTTACCGAACATACTAAATATTTCATTTAGACCAAGTATTTCACAAACATTTCTTGCCAATCACAACTTCGATTGATGAATCAAATTGATTGAACTCAATAACAATTGTGACAGCCCTATAGTGACCCTAGTCGAAAAGCGGTTTCGAGACCGCTAAACCGAGTCACCAAATTATTTGAATGTGATATTTATGGTCTAAAATATGTGAATATGAATGTGCGAAAATTTTTAAGCTTCGATTTAGTTAATTACATGTGAATGTAGTACATAGGACTTGTGTGACACTTTTGAAATATGATAGGCTAATCTACAAGGATCAAATAGTGCATGTAATCAAAAGGGAAGACTTGCATGTCAAATTTCCCCTCCTCCCCATCTAGTAGTGGCCGGCTATGACATTAGGGTGGACAAAGAATGATGGGCAACACATGTCATAGACATGTTGTGCTGGTGCATCATGGGAGGAAACAATGAACTAAAGTTAGTAATAAAGAAATGGAAAAAAAGAAAAGAATGGAGAGATTGCTTCTCCCCCTCCCCATTGCCGTGAGTGTAAGAAAGAAAACAAGAAAAAAAAAGTGTCCATCTTTCTTCATAGCTCTTGGCCAATGTTCTAAGGAAGAGAGAAAACAAGTTGTGTTCTTTGGTTTTCTTGACCAAAATTCAAAAGAAAGAAGGAGGAAATGTTGAAGAGATTCGGCCATGCTTGTAGCTAGGTGAAGGTAAGTTTGATGTTGTGCCATGAGATTCATGCATGTTTTTTTTTGTTAGCTTGAGTTCTAACTAGCCCATGGTTCAAATCTTTACTATGTCATGGAGATGATATTCGGCTAAGGTGGATTTGTGTTAATGTTATTTGCATGCTAAAAGTGAAGCTTGTAATGATGCATGTGATGGTGGATTGATAACTCTTGAATCTCCTTTTAGCATCCTTGAGTGAGACATTAAGTTCCTTGTTCAACCATGACCAAAATTGAAATGGTAAGGTGTTGTGATGCATTCGCCATGGTAGGAAATAGAAGAGAAATAAGGTTGTTTTTAGATGAAGTAGAGTCTAACAAATGAGCTCGTATGTGCATTAGTTGCTAGATGGAGAAGAATCGGCTAGCAAGTTGTGTGCTAAGGCCGAATATAATTTTGTATATTATGGGTAATGCATGTGTTGGATTAGTGTAAAGGGAGAGGATGCTTTAATAGTGTATATATGTGTATTAGCCAAGTTTTGAACTTGAAACAAATGGTGTTTAGTCAATACAAGTGACCATACTTGTAGAATGTATTAAGTGTTGCAATCGGCCTTAGCATAGATGTGTATGTTCGGCCACATGAATGAGTACATGAGTTGATGGGTATGTTCGGCCATTGGTAGCCTATTGATGGCTTTAGCTTGACTTAGAAAATTCGGCTAAGGGGAAATATTAGCTAGTATGTTGAATTTGATTCGTGATTTCGTACATATGTGACTCTAATGTCTAATGTGTATATGGGCTAAGTACCTTGAGCTTCTCTTTTGATGTTCGAATGAATTGTATTAAATTGCTTGATGTGATTAAAAATGTGTATGATCATTGTGTATTTGAGCTAAAAGGTGGCCATATTACCTATCAAACTCCTTGTCATATTCGGCCATAAGCTAGCAAAATGAGACTTTAATAAGTTAAATTTGTTTGAATTAGCTCAAGAGCTTAGGGGACCACAGTTGGATAAGGGAAAGGAAAAAGTGATCGAATAGCCGTTGAAGCCGTTCGACAACATCCGAGGTAAGTTTTCGAGTAATAAAACTTGGATTATGATTTGATTAGATCATGTTTTAAGCAAATCAAAATCATGCTCTTTGTGTGTGGCTATTGAGCCGAAATTGCAAGTGTGATAAGTGTCTTGTGTGACAGCCCTAAAGTGACCCTAGTCGGGAAGTGGATTCGGGACCGCTAAACCGAGTCACCAAATTATTTGAACATGATAATTATTGTCTAAAATATGTGATTATGAATGTGTGAAAGTTTTAGGCTTCGATTTAGTAAATTGCATGCGAATTTAGTCAAAAGGACTTATGTGAGAAAATTTAGAAATGTGCTAGGCAAATGTAAAGTGGCCTAATAATGCATGTTGTAGAAATGGTGGGTTTGCATGTCAAATTGCCCAATATTTGAGCTAATGGCCGGCCATGCTATGAGTGGAAACATGTCACAAACATGTTATGTAGTGATGTATGTTAGGAACAATAAATTAATGAGTATGTGTAATAAAGAAATGGAAAAAGGAAAAAAAAATGTGTGTGGTTGCCCCCCTCCATTGCCGTGAATAGAAGAAAGAAAAAGAAAAAAAAATGTGTGTCCATCCTTTTTTTCATTCTTCTTGACCGAAAATTCAAAGGAAAGAAGGGAGGAAATGTTGAAGAGATTCGGCCATGCTTGTAGCTAGGTGAAGGTGAGTTTGATGTTGTGCCATGAGATTCATGCATGTTTTTTTTGTTAGCTTGAGTTCTAACTAGCCCATGGTTCAAATCTTTACTATGTTATGGAGATGATATTCGGCTAAGGTGGATTTGTGTTGATGTTAATTGCATGCTAAAAGTGAAGCTTGTAATGATGCATGTGATGGTGGATTGATGACTCTTGAATCTCCTTTTAGCATCCTTGAGTGAGACATTAAGTTCTTTGTTCAACCATGACCAAAATTGAAATGGTAAGGTGTTGTGATGCATTCGCCATGGTAGGAAATAGAAGAGAAATAAGGTTGTTTTTAGATGAAGTAGAGTCTAACAAATGAGCTCGTATGTGCATTAGTTGCTAGATGGAGAAGAATCGGCTAGCAAGTTGTGTGCTAAGGCGAATATAATTTTGTATATTATGGGTAATGCATGTGTTGAATTAGTGTAAAGGAGAGGATGCTTTAATAGTGTATATATGTGTATTAGCCAAGTTTTGAACTTGAAACAAATGGTGTTTAGTCAATACAAGTGACCATACTTGTAGAATGTATTAAGTGTTGCAATCGGCCTTAGCATAGATGTGTATGTTCGGCCACATGAATGAGTACATGAGTTGATGGGTATGTTCGGCCATTGGTAGCCTATTGATGGCTTTAGCTTGACTTAGAAAATTTGGCTAAGGGGAAATATTAGCTAGTATGTTGAATTCGATTCGTGACTTCGTACATATGTGACTCTAATGTCTAATGTATATATGGGCTAAGTACCTTGAGCTTCTCTTTGATGTTCGAATGAATTGTATTAAATTGCTTGATGTGATTAAAATGTGTATGATCATTGTGTATTTGAGCTAAAAGGTGGCCATATGACCTATCAAACTCCTTGTCATATTCGGCCATAAGCTAGCAAAATGAGACTTTAATAAGTTAAATTTGTTTGAATTAGCTCAAGAGCTTAGGGACCACAGTTGGATAAGGGAAAGGAAAAAGTGATCGAATAGTCATTGAAGCCGTTCGACAACATCCGAGGTAAGTTTTGAGTAATGGAACTTGGATTATGATTTGATTAGATCATGTTTTAAGCAAATAAAAATCATGCTTTTCGTGTGGCTATTGAGCCGAAATTGCAAGTGTGATAAGTGTCTTGTGTTTGAGTTTTGCTAATGAAAATGAAATACGAATGTGTCATGATTTATTGATAATTGTGCTTGGTTATTGAATGATGTCCGGGCTAAGTCCCAAGGCTTTGTGCTAAGTGACTATATCCGGACTAAGATCCAAGGCATTTGTGCGAGTTACTAAATCCGGACTAAAATCCAAGGCATTTGTGCGAGTTACTAAATCCGGGTTAAGTCCCGAAGGCATTTGTGCGAAGTTCTCAGAATCGGGCTATATCCCAAGGCATTTGAACGAGTAGCTATATCCGGTTAAACTCCGAAGGTACGTGATTCAGAATGAATGAACTTGCTGTAAAAATTTGGTTAATACGCTTGTGAAATCCCAACAATGAGGTATGTTTCAGATGTGCTTTGAATTAGTTGAGCCCTTACAAATAAGTATTCGCCGCTTGATAAATGAGCTACCGCCTTTGGCTAAGTTGATCTTTGTGTATGAATATAAGGGTTGGTAATGTGAAGTAAGTATGATATTGAGAATTTGTGCATATGAAATTATCTGTTTAGCTACATGAATGCTATACTTTGGTTGTGTTTAAATTCATGGCTCAAACTTACTAAGCATTAAATGCTTACTCCGTTTCTTTGATTCTCTGCTTTATAGATTTTGGTTCTTCACTATCGGACTCGGATTTTGAAGTCAAGTCGCCCACACTATCAAAGCTCCTTCTTGGTATACTATTTTGGTTGAACTTTGAAATGGCATGTATAGGACTACCCTTTTGTCGTAGGTCATGTACCTTTCGGTTTTGTATAAATTTGGATAGCCATGCGAAAATGGCTTATATACAATTTGGGCATGGTATTATAATCATTTGTATGTTGATCATTAAGAGGTATGGAAATGTTTGGAAACGATTAGCCATTGGGATGGTTAATCATGATCATATTTTGTGCTATATATGTAAAAGGGCTAGTTGAATCATGGAAACTATGAAATAGGTAAAGCCTACCTTAAAGACAGATGCTGACAGCTGCAGTGATGTGGATGTGAAAAATCACTAAAAATAGTAGGAATGGAATTAAATAGTGAATAAATTATGTAAACGAACCTTGACAAGTCTATTTTCATAGGAAAGTAAGGAAATGATCTTATGAACAGTATGTTAAGAGATATTTAAGTTTTAGTGAGATAGGGCCAGAACGGCTTCTGGAGTCCCTATTCCGACTCTGGAAATTCATTATAAATTGACCAGAGATAATTAGAAGTCATGCCATATATGTACAGATTCCTTTTCGAGTCTAGTTTCTCTAGAAACAAACGGCATCAGTATTGAATCCCTGTACAGGGAGATATCCAAGTCGTAATGCGAAAAGGGCAGTGTAGTCGATCCCTGTAACATGGGGGACTTTAACTAATAAACTGTTCTAATTGGCAAGACCAAAAATTATAGAAAAAAATTTGTAGATGCATATATGAGTCTAGTTTCAGGAAAAAATCACGAAACTGATTTTCAAGTTGTGGAGCTCAAGATATGATTTTTAAGGTGACAGTGACACAGTTAGCCGGCTGTCTGGAAATTTTTAAAATGAACTGTGCAAGTAAGTGGATTAAGCCCACTAACCCCTCGTGTCCGACTCCGGAAACGGTCTCGAGTATGGGGTGTTACAATTTTATTGGTATCAGAGCTACGGTTTAGTCGATTCTAGGACTACCGTAATACGTTTGGGTCTAGCTATACATGCCATTTTGTGATTATTTGATAGTGTGGTGATTTCTGACATTTGCAAATGTGTTTATTTATAGTAATAGATCCCGATCCCGACCGAGCGGTAGCTAATGATCTTGAGAGTGTAGCGCCTGCTCCCGCACAAGGGACAGCGCCGGTGGACTCTCAACCTAATGCTAGTAATCCAAATGATGAAGCTAGACAAGCTTTCTATAGCGTGATGAATGATTGGTTCAACCAATACATTCGAACTAATACTATTGTTCCACAACCTCCATTCCTGACAAATACCACCCCCGCACCCACAATGCCTCCGAGAATCGACCAAATAAGGTCAAATAAGCCCCAGTTGATAGAATCCGAAAACAAGGGCTACTAAATTTAAGGCTACGGATAGCGATGATGCCGAGCAAGTTGAATTTTGGTTGGACAACACTATCCGGTACTCGATGAGCTATCTTGCACACCGATGAGTGCCTAAAGTGTACTATCTCCTTGCTACGTGATTACGCTACTATTGGTGGAATACGTTGACTTCATTGTGCCTAGAGAGCAAGTGACTTGGGAGTTTTTCCAAACCGAGTTTGGAAAAAGTATATCGATCGAGATTTATGGATCAAAAACGGAAGGAATTTCTTGAACTTAAACAAGGTTCCATGTCGGTTCACAGACTATGAACGGAAATTTGTGAGGCTTAGCCAGACATGACGAAATGCATTTCCTCGGAAGCCGTAATGTATAAACGTTTCGAGGATGGGCTAAATGGCGATATAAATCTGTATGTTGGCATCTTGGAAATCCGAGAATTTGTGGTACTTATTGAGCGAGCTTGCAAGGCCGAGGAGCTCAGTATGGAGAAAAGAAAAGCTGAGGTGGGAGCAAGGGAGTTTCGTAAGAGGTCTTCGGGGAAGCCCTTCCCACAGTCATCGAAGAAATTTAGAGATGGCTTGGGCCGGTCTAGGGACACTTCGGGCTTTTCTAGACGAGATCGCGATCGACCCCCTGTGAGCACACGAGTCACTTTGATCGCCAGTGTTGGAAATGACCGTCGAGACAGAGCGGAATGCCCGTATTGTGGTAAATGGCATTCGGGGAGTTGTAGGTTCCATGACCGCTCCTGTTACAAGTGCGGGTCAGCCGACCACTTTATCAAAGATTGCCCGAGATTGTCTCAACAGAATGTAAATCAGAGTGGGAAACCGGGTCCTACCACTGCTCGGGGTAGACCATCTAGGAATACGGGCAATGCTAGTGGCGATCAGAGAGGCTCTAGAGCTGCTACCACCAGATCTGAGGCTCGTGCTCCTGCTAGGGCTTATGCCATACGCGCACGCGAGAATACTTCCTCGCCAGATGTTATTACCGGTACTTTCACTCTCTTTGATACTAATGTGATTGCTTTGATTGACCCTGGTTCTACTCATTCTTATATATGCGAAACCTTAGCATCCAGTAAGACTTTACCTGTTGAGTCTACTGAGTTCGTAATTTGGGTGTCAAATCCCTTGGGTCATTACGTGCTTGTCAATAAAGTGTGTAAGAAATGTCCCCTAGTACTTCGAAGTTCCTGTTTTCTGGCGGACATGATGCTATTGTCGTTTGATGAATTTGATGTTATCCTCGGTTTAGATTGGTTGACCGTGCATGATGCGGTTGTGAATTGCAAAAGCAAGACTATTGATTTGAGATGCAAATAACGAGATAATCCGGGTTAAGTCTACTGGACTTAAAGGGTTGCCACCGTAATATCGCAATGTTGGCCCAAAATATGTAAGAAAGGGTGCGAAGCATACCTTGCGTATGTACTTGATGACAAGGATTTGGAAAAGAAACCCGAATCTGTGCCGGTGGTTTGTGAATACCCGGATGTTTTTCCCGAAGAATTACCGGGTTTACCACCTGTTCGGGAAGTAGAATTTGGTATTGAGCTTGTACATGGGACTACGCCAATTTCGATAGCTCCGTATCGTATGGCACCAACCGAGTTAAAAGAATTGAAAGCTCAGTTGCAAGAGTTGACGGATAGAGGTTTCGCCGACCAAGTTTCTCACCTTGGGGTGCACCAGATTGTTTGTGAAAAATAAGGACGGAACCATGAGGATGTGCATTGACTATCGTCACCGAATAAAGTGACGATAAAGAATAAATATCCGTTCACGTATTGATGATTTGTTTGATCAACTAAAGGGAGCCTCGGTGTTTTCAAAGATAGATTTGAGATCGGGTATTACCGATTCATAATTCAAGATTCGGATATAACCAAAACCGCTTTAATCGAGATACGGCCACTACGAGTTCTTAATAATGCCGCTTGGGCTCACTAATGCCCTGCGGTATTTATGGATTTGATGAATCGGATCTTCGACGATTTGGACCGGTTCGTAGTTGTGGTCATTGACGACATCTTGGTCTATTCAAGAGACGAGACCGAACATGCCGAGCACCGAGATTAGTGTTGCAAATTTTACGGATAAGTAGTTATATGCTAAGTTCAAGAAGTGTGAGTTCGGTTAAGAGAGGTTAGCTTCTTGGGTCACGTGGTATCCGTGACGGGTATTCGAGTTGACCCGAGCAAAATTTCAGCCATACTTAACTGGAAGCCTCCGAGAAATATTACGAGGTTCGAGCTTTTTGGGACTTGGTTACTATTACCGACGGTTTGTAAAGGTTTCTCGATGATAGCCACACCCATGACGGCTACTTCAAAAGATGTTAAGTTCGAATGGACGGAAAAATGTCGAAAAGTTTTGATCAACTGAAAACTTATTTGACTAAGCTCCAATTTTAGTGCAACCCGAATCGTGCAAAGAGTTTGTCATCTATAGTGACGCCTCCTACTTGGGTAAGGTTGCGTATTGATGCAAGAAGGTCGAGTTGTGGCCTATGCGTCGAGACAATTAAAGCCACATGAGAAAAATTATCCGACCCATGATCTCGAACTAGCTGCCATCGTATTTGCTTTAAAAATATGGCGACATTATTTATTTGGCGAGGAGTGCCATGTGTATTCGGATAACAAAAGTCTCAAGTATTTGATGACTCAAAGAGACTTGAATCTGCGACAAAGACGTTGGCTCGAGTTGTTGAAAGATTATGAGCTGGTCATTGATTATCACCCGGGAAAGGCTAATGTGGTTGCGGACGCCTTAAGCCGAAATCACTTGCTTGCTTTACGAGCAATGAATGTACACTTGTCTGTTCTACCCGACAATGTGTTAGTAGCCGAATTAAAGGCCAAACCATTATTGATTCATCAAATTCGTGAAGCTCAGAAAGTCGACGATGAGTTGGTTGCAAGATAGGCTGAATGTGTTCCGAATATGGAATCAGAGTTTCAAATTGATAATGACGATTGTTTGAGGTTCAGAAGTCGTTTGTGTGTTCCAAGAAATTCAGAACTCATTTCGATGATTCTGAACGAGGCTCATTGTAGTCGAATGTCGTTTCACCCGGGGAGTACGAAAATGTACAACGATCTGAGACGTCAGTTTTGGTGGCATGGTATGGAATGAGACATTTCCGATTTTGTTTCGAAGTGTTTAATATGTCAGCAAGTGAAGGCGGAACATCAAGTGCCTACGGGTTTACTCCAACCGATCTTGATACCTGAATGGAAATGGGATCGAGAAACGATGGATTTTGTATCTGGGTTGCCAGTGTCGGCAAGTAAGAAAGATGCGATTTGGGTCGTTATTGATAGATTGACTAAGTCGGCTCACTTTATCCCCGTACGCACGGATTTTTCAATGGATAAATTAGCTGAATTGTATGTTTCTCAGATTGTGAGATTACACGGGGTACCTATTTCTATCGTGTCGGATAGAGATTCGAGATTCACCTCATGATTGTGAAAGAAATTGCAAGAAGCTTTGGGTACCAAGCTGCATTTTAGCACCGCTTTTCATCCACAAACAGATGGTCAATCCGAGCGGATAATTCAGATACTTGAGGATATGTTGAGATGTTGCATCCTCGAGTTTAGTGGTTCATGGGAACGGTATTTACCTTTGATTGAATTCGCTTACAACAATAGTTTTCAGTCAAGTATTAAGATGGCACCTTACGAGGCTTTGTACGATCGAAAATGTCGTACGCCATTGTTTTGGACCGAGCTCGGTGAAAGTAAAATTTTCGGAGTGGATTTGATTAAAGATGCCGAGCGTAAAGTAAAGGTAATCCGTGAAAGTCCGAAGGCGACCACGATCGTCGAAAATCGTATCTGGTTTGAAACGAAAAGATATTGAATATCAGGTGGGAGATAAAGTGTTTCTTAAAGTTTCGCCTTAGAAAAAGATACTCAGATTTGGCCGTAAGGGCAAGTTGAGCCCGAGATTCATTGGGCCGTACGAAATCTCCGAACGAGTTGGTCCAGTTGCGTATAAATTGATTTTGCCCCCTGAACTTGAAAAGATTCACGATGCCTTTCATGTTTCGATGCTTCGATGTTATAGATCCAATCCGTCACACGTAATTAATCCATCAGAAGTTGAAATTCAATCTGACTTGAGTTATGAAGAGGAACTGATTCGTATCCTAGCTCGTGAAGTGAAAGAGTTGCGAAACAAAAGGGTTCCGTTGGTAAAAGTGTTATGGCTCAAACACGGAATCGAAGAAGCTACTTGGGAAACCGAGAACTCTATGACAAAACGATACCCAAACCTGTTTACCGGTAAGATTTTCGGGGACGAAAATTTCTTAAGTGGGGGAGAGTTGTGACAGCCCTAAAGTGACCCTAGTCGGGAAGCTGATTCGGGACCGCTAAACTGAGTCACCAAATTATTTGAACATGATAATTATTGTCTAAAATATGTGATTATGAATGTGTGAAAGTTTTAGGCTTCGATTTAGTAAATTGCATGCGAATTTAGTCAAAAGGACTTATGTGAGAAAATTTAGAAATGTGCTAGGCAAATGTAAAGTGGCCTAATAATGCATGTTGTAGAAATGGTGGGTTTGCATGTCAAATTGCCCAATATTTGAGCTAATGGTCGGCCATGCTATGAGTGGAAACATGTCACAAACATGTTATGTAGTGATGTATGTTAGGAACAATAAATTAATGAGTATGGGTAATAAAGAAATGGAAAAAGGAAAAAAAAAATGTGTGTGGTTGCCCCCCTCCATTGCCGTGAATAGAAGAAAGAAAAAGAAAAAAAAATGTGTGTCCATCCTTTTTTTCATTCTTCTTGACCGAAAATTCAAAGGAAAGAAGGGAGGAAATGTTGAAGAGATTCGGCCATGCTTGTAGCTAGGTGAAGGTGAGTTTAATGTTGTGCCATGAGATTCATGCATGTTTTTTTTGTTAGCTTGAGTTCTAACTAGCCCATGGTTCAAATCTTTACTATGTCATGGAGATGATATTCGGCTAAGGTGGATTTGTGTTGATGTTAATTGCATGCTAAAAGTGAAGCTTGTAATGATGCATGTGATGGTGGATTGATGACTCTTGAATCTCCTTTTTAGCATCCTTGAGTGAGACATTAAGTTCTTTGTTCAACCATGACCAAAATTGAAATGGTAAGGTGTTGTGATGCATTCGGCCATGGTAGGAAATAGAAGAGAAATAAGGTTGTTTTTAGATGAAGTAGAGTCTAACAAATGAGCTCGTATGTACATTAGTTGCTAGATGGAGAAGAATCGGCTAGCAAGTTGTGTGCTAAGGCGAATATAATTTTGTATATTATGGGTAATGCATGTGTTGAATTAGTGTAAAGGAGAGGATGCTTTAATAGTGTATATATGTGTATTAGCCAAGTTTTGAACTTGAAACAAATGGTGTTTAGTCAATACAAGTGACCATACTTGTAGAATGTATTAAGTGTTGCAATCGGCCTTAGCATAGATGTGTATGTTCGCCACATGAATGAGTACATGAGTTGATGGGTATGTTCGGCCATTGGTAGCCTATTGATGGCTTTAGCTTGACTTAAAAAATTCGCTAAGGGAAATATTAGCTAGTATGTTGAATTCGATTCGTGACTTCGCATATATGTGACTCTAATGTCTAATGTATATATGGGCTAAGTACCTTGAGCTTCTCTTTTGATGTTCGAATGAATTGTATTAAATTGCTTGATGTGATTAAAATGTGTATGATCATTGTGTATTTGAGCTAAAAGGTGGCCATATGACCTATCAAACTCCTTGTCATATTCGGCCATAAGCTAGCAAAATGAGACTTTAATAAGTTAAATTTGTTTGAATTAGCTCAAGAGCTTAGGGGACCACAGTTGGATAAGGGAAAGGAAAAAGTGATCGAATAGCCGTTGAAGCCGTTCGACAACATCCGAGGTAAGTTTTCGAGTAATGGAACTTGGATTATGATTTGATTAGATCATGTTTTAAGCAAATCAAAATCATGCTTTTTGTGTGTGGCTATTGAGCCGAAATTGCAAGTGTGATAAGTGTCTTCTGTTTGAGTTTTGCTAATGAAAATGAAATACTAATGTGTCATGATTTATTGATAATTGTGCTTGGTTATTCGAATGATGTCCGGGCTAAGTCCCGAAGGCTTTGTGCTAATCGACTATATCCGGACTAAGATCCAAGGCATTTGTGCGAGTTACTAAATCCGGACTAAGATCCAAGGCATTTGTGCGAGTTACTAAATCCGGGTTAAGTCCCAAGGCATTTCTGAAGTTACTATAACCGGGCTATGTCCGAAGGCATTTGAACAAGTAGCTATATCCGGTTAAACTCCGAAGGTACGTGATTCGGGAATGAATGAACTTGCTGTAAAAATTTCAGTTAATACGCTTGTGAAATCCCAACAATGAGGTATGTTTCGTATGTGCTTTGAATTAGTTGAGCCCTTACAAATAAGTATTCGCTCAGTTGATAAATGAGCTACCGGCCTTTGGCTAAGTTGATCTTTGTGTATGAATATAAGGGTTGGTAATGTGAAGTAAGTATGATATTGAGAATTTGTGCATATGAAATTATCTGTTTAGCTACATGAATGCTATACTTTGGTTGTGTTTAAATTCATGGCTCAAACTTACTAAGCATTAAATGCTTACTCCGTTTCTTTGATTCTCTGTTTTATAGATTTTGGTTCTTCAGCTATCGGACTCGGGATTTTGAAGGCGAAGTCTCCCACACTATCAAAGCTCCTTCTTGGTATACTATTTTGGTTGAACTTTGAAATGGCATGTATAGGACTACCCTTTTGTCGTAGGTCATGTACCTTTCGGTTTTGTATAAATTTGGATAGCCATGCGAAAATAGCTTATATACACTTTGGGCATGGTATTATAATAATTTGTATGTTGATCATTAAGAGGTATGGAAATGTTTGGAAACGATTAGCCATTGGGATGGTTAATCATGATCATATTTTGTGCTATATATGTAAAAGGGCTAGTTGAATCATGGAAACTATGAAATAGGTAAAGCCTACCTTAAAGACAGATGCTGACAGCTGCAGTGATGTGGATGTGAAAAATCACTAAAAATAGTAGGAATGGAATTAAATAGTGAATAAATTATGTAAACGAACCTTGACGAGTCTATTTTCATAGGAAAATAACGAAACGATCATATGAACAGTATGTTAAGAGATATTTAGGTTTTTGTGAGATAGGGCCAGAACAGCTTCTGGAGTCCCTGTTCCGACTTTAGAAATTCATTATAAATTGACCAGCGATAATTAGAAGTCATGCCATATATTTGCAGCTTCCTTTTCGAGTCTAGTTTCCGTAGAAATAAACGGCATCAGTATTGAAGCCCTGTACAGGAAGATATCCAAGTCGTAATGCGCAAAGGTCAGTGTAGTTGATCCCTGTAACATGGGGGAATTTAACTAATAAACTGTACTAATTGGCCCAACCAAAAATTATAGAAAAAAATTTGTAGATGCATATATGAGTCTAGTTTCAGGGAAAAATCACGAAACTGATTTTCGAGTTGTGGAGCTCAAGATATAATTTTTAAGGTGACAATAATACAGTTAGCCGGCTGTCTGGAAATTTTTAAAATGAACTGTGCAAGTAAGTGGATTAAGCCCGCTAACCCCTCGTGTCCGACTCCGGCAACGGTCTCGGGTACGGGGTGTTACATCTTGTGTTTGAGTTTTGCTAATGAAAATGAAATACGAATGTGTCATGGTTTATTAATAATTGTGCTTGGTTATTCGAATGATGTCCGGGCTAAGTCCCGAAGGCTTTGTGCTAAGTGACTATATTCGGACTAAGATCCGAAGGCATTCGTGCGAGTTACTAATTCCGGGCTAAGCCCGAAGGCATTTGTGCGAGTTAGTTACTAAATCTGGGTTAAGTCCCGAAGGCATTTGTGCGAGTTACTAAATCCGGGTTAAGTCCCGAAGGCATTTGTGCGTGTTACTAAATCCGGGTTAAGTCCCGAAGGCATTTGTGCGAGTTACTATAACCGGGCTATGTCCCGAAGGCATTTGAACGAGTAGCTATATCCGGTTAAACTCCGAAGGTACATGATTCGGGAATGAACGAACTTGCTGTAAAAATTTCAGTTAATACACTTGTGAAATCCCAACAATGAGGTATGTTTCGTATGTGCTTTGAATTAGTTGAGCCCTTACAAATAAGTATTCTCTCAGTTGATAAATGAGCTACCGGCCTTTGGCTAAGTTGATCTTTGTGTATGAATATAAGGGTTGGTAATGTGAAGTAAGTATGATATTGAGAATTTGTGCATATGAAATTATCTGTTGAGCTACATGAATGCTATACTTTGGTTGTGTTTAAATTTATGGCTCAAACTTACTAAGCATTAAATGCTTACTCTGTTTCTTTGATTCTCTGTTTTATAGATTTTGGTTCTTCAGCTATCGGACTCGGGATTTTTGAAGTCGAAGTCGCCCACACTATCAAAGCTCCTTTTGGTATATTTTTGGTTGAACTTTGAAATGGCATGTATAGGACTACCCTTTTGTTGTAGGTCATGTACCTTTCGGTTTAGTGTAAATTTGGATAGTCATGCTAAAATGGCTTAAGTATACTTTGGGCATGGTATTATAATCATTGTATGTTGCTCATTAAGAGGTATGGAAATGTTTGGAAACGATTAGCCATTGGGATGGTTAATCACGATCATATTGTGTGCTATTTATGTTAAAGGGCTAGTTGAATCATGGAAACTATGAAATAGGTAAAGCCTACCTTAAAGACAGATGCTGACAGCTGCAGTGACGTGGATGTGAAAAATCAATAAAAATAGTAGGAATGGAATTAAATAGTGAATAAATTATGTAAATGAACCTTGACGAGTCTATTTTCATAGGAAAATAACGAAACGATCATATGAACAGTATGTTAAGAGATATTTAAGTTTTCGTGAGAGAGGGCCAGAACAGCTTCTGGAGTCCGTGTTCCGAATTTGGAAATTCATTATAAATTGACCAGCGATAATTAGAAGTCATGCCATATATTTACAGCTTCCTTTTCGAGTCTAGTTTCTGTAGAAACAAACGGCATCAGTATTGAAGTACTGTACAGGGAGATATCCAAGTCGTAATGCGTAAAGGTCAGTATAGTCGATCCCTGTAACATGGGGGACTTTAACTAATAAACTGTACTAATTGGCCCAACCAAAAATTATAGAAAAAAATTTGTAGATGCATATATGAGTCTAGTTTCAGGGAAAAATCACAAAACTGATTTTCGAGTTGTGGAGCTCAAGATATGATTTTTAAGGTGACAGTGATACAGTTAGCCGGCTGTCTGGAAATTTTTAAAATGAACTCTGCAAGTAAGTGGATTAAGCCCGCTAACCCCTCGTGTCCGACTCCGGCAACGGTCTCGGGTACGGGGTGTTACATCTTGTGTTTGAGTTTTGCTAATGAAAATGAAATACGAATGTGTCATGGTTTATTAATAATTGTGCTTGGTTATTCGAATGATGTCCGGGCTAAGTCCCGAAGGCTTTGTGCTAAGTGACTATATCCGGACTAAGATCCGAAGGCATTCGTGCGAGTTACTAATTCCGGGCTAAGCCCGAAGGCATTTGTGCAAGTTAGTTACTAAATTCGGGTTAAGTCCCGAAGGCATTTGTGCGAGTTACTAAATCCGGGTTAAGTCTCGAAGGCATTTGTGCGTGTTACTAAATCCGGGTTATGTCCCGAAGGCATTTCTGCGAGTTACTATAACCGGGCTATGTCCCGAAGGCATTTGAACGAGTAGCTATATCCGGTTAAACTCCGAAGGTACATGATTCGGGAATGAACGAACTTGCTATAAAAATTTCAGTTAATACGCTTGTGAAATCCCCACAATGAGGTATGTTTCGTATGTGCTTTGAATTAGTTGAGCCCTTACAAATAAGTATTTGCTCAGTTGATAAATGAGCTACTGGCCTTTGGCTAAGTTGATCTTTGTGTATAAATATAAGGGTTGGTAATGTGAAGTAAGTATGATATTGAGAATTTGTGCATATGAAATTATCTGTTTAGCTACATGAATGCTATACTTTGGTTGTGTTTAAATTCATGGCTCAAACTTACTAAGCATTAAATGCTTACTCCGTTTCTTTGATTCTCTGTTTTATAGATTTTGGTTCTTCAGCTATCGGACTCGGGATTTTTGAAGTCGAAGTCGCCCACACTATCAAAGCTCCTTTTGGTATATTTTTGGTTGAACTTTGAAATGGCATGTATAGGACTACCCTTTTGTTGTAGGTCATGTACCTTTCGGTTTAGTGTAAATTTGGATAGCCATGCGAAAATGGCTTAAGTATACTTTGGGCATGGTATTATAATCATTGTATGTTGCTCATTAAGAGGTATGGAAATGTTTGGAAACGATTAGCCATTGGGATGGTTAATCACGATCATATTTTGTGCTATTTATGTTAAAGGGCTAGTTGAATCATGGAAACTATGAAATAGGTAAAGCCTACCTTAAAGACAGATGCTGACAGCTGCAGTGACATGGATGTGAAAAATAAATTAAAATATGAGGAATGGAATTAAATAGTGAATAAATTATGTAAACGAACCTTGACGAGTCTATTTTCATAGGAAAATAACGAAACGATCATATGAACAGTATGTTAAGAGATATTTAAGTTTTCGTAAGACAGGGCCAGAACAGTTTCTGGAGTCCCTGTTCCGACTTTGGAAATTCATTATAAATTGACCAGAGATAATTAGAAGCCATGCCATATATTTACAGATTCCTTTTCGAGTCTAGTTTCTGTATAAACAAACGACATCAGTATTGAAGCCCTGTACAGGGAGATATCTAAGTCGTAATGCGCAAAGGTCAGTGTAGTCAATCCCTGTAACATGGGGGACTTTAACTAATAAACTGTACTAATTGGCCCAACCAAAAATTCTAGAAACAAATTTGGAGATGCATATATGAGTCTAGTTTCTGGGAAAAATCACAAAACTGATTTTCGAGTTGTGGAACTCCAGATATGATTTTTAAGGTGACAGTGACACAGTTAGCCGGCTGTCTGGAAATTTTTAAAATGAACTGTGCAAGTAAGTGGATTAAGCCCGTTAACCCCTCGTGTCCGACTCCGGCAACGGTCTCGGGTACAGGGTGTTACAGTTTTATTGGTATCAGAGCTACGGTTTAGTCGATTCGAGGACTACCGTAATGCGTTTGGGTCTAGCTATACATGCCATTTTATGTGATTTTTTGATAGTGTGGTGATTTCTGACATTTGCCAATGTGTTTATTTATAGTAATGGATCCCGATCCCGACCAAGCGGTAGTGATGATCTTGAGAGTGTAGCGCTGCTCCGCGCAAGGGACAGCGCAAGGACTCTCAACCTATTGCTAGCAATCCGAATGATGAGGCTAGGCAAGCTTTTTATAGCGTGATGAATGATTGGTTCAACCAATACATTCGAACTAATCTACTGTTCCACAACCTCCATTCCCGACAAATACCACCCCGCACCTACAATGCCTCCGTGGCCGACCAAATAAGGTCAAATAAGCCCCGTTGATAGAATCCAAAACACGGCTCTGAATTTAAGGCTACGGATAGCGATGATGCCGAGCAAGCTGAATTTTGGTTGGACAACACTATTCGGTACTCGATGAGCTATCTTGCACACCGATGAGTGCCTAAAGTGTACTATCTCCTTGCTACGTGATTACGCCTACTACTGGTGGAATACGTTGACTTCACAGCCTAGAGAGCAAGTAACTTGGGAGTTCTTCCAAACCGAGTTTGAAAGAAGTATATCGATCGAGATTCATTGACCAAAATGGAAGGAATTTCTTGAACTCAAACAAGGTTCCATGTCGGTTACCGACTATGAACGAAAATTTGTGAGGCTTAGGCAGTGCGCGCGAGAATGCATTTCCTCGAAGCCGTAATGTGTAAACGTTTGAGGATGGACTAAATGATGATATAAAGTCGTATGTTGGCATCTTGGAAATCCGAGAATTTGTAGTACTTGTTGAGCAAGCTTGCAAGGCCGAGGAGCTCAAGATGGAGAAAAGAAAAGTGAGGTGGGAGCAAGGAGTTTCAGAAGAGGTCTTGGGAAGCCCTTCCCACATCATCGAAGAAATTTAGAGATGGCTTGGGCGGTCTAGGGACACTTGGGCTTTTCTAGACGAGATCGCGATCGACCCCTGTGAGCACACGAGTCACTTCGATCGCCGGTGTTGGAAATGACCGTCGAGACGAGCGGAATGCCAATATTGTGGTAAATGGCATTCGGGAGTTGTAGGTTCCATGACCGCTCTGTTACAAGTCTTGGTCACCACCACTTTATCAAAGATTGCCCGAGATTGTCCGAACAGAATGTAAATCGAGTGGGAAACCGGGTGCTACCACTGCCCGGGGTGGTCCATCTAGGAATACGGGCAATGCTAGCGGCCGTCAGAGAGGATCTAGAGATGCTACCACTAGATCTGAGGCTCGTGCCATATGCGCACGCGAGGATGCTTCCTCGCCAGATGTTATTACCGGTACTTTCACTCTCTTTGATACTAATGTGATTGCTTTGATTGACCCTGGTTCTACTCATTCTTATATATGCGAAACCTTAGCATCCAAGAAGACTTTACCTATTGAGTCTCATCGAGTTCGTAATTCGGTGTCAAATCCTTGGGTCGTTAATGCGTTGTTGACAAAGTGTGTAAGAAATGCCCCTAGTAATTCGAGGTTCTGTTTTCCGTGGACTTGATGCTTTTGCCGTTCGATGAATTTGATGTTATTCTTGGTTTGGATTGGTTGACCGTGCATGATGCGATTGTGAATTGCAAAAGTAAGACTATTGATTTGAGGTGCGCAAATAACGAGATAATCCGAGTTGAGTCTATGGACTTAAAGGGGTTGCCAGCTGTAATATCAGCAATGTTGGCCCAGAAATATGTAAGAAAGGGGTGCGAAGCATACCTTGCGTATGTACTTGATGACAAGGAATTGGAAAAGAAACCCGAATATGTGCCGGTGGTTTGTGAATACTCGGATGTTTTTCCCGAAGAATTACCAGGTTTACCACTTGTACCTGGGACTATCGATAGCTCCGTATCGTATGGCACCAACCGAGTTAAAAGAATTGAAAGCTTAGTTGCAAGAGTTGACGGATAGAGGTTTCGCTCGACCAAGTTTTTCACCTTGGGGTGCACCAGTATTGTTTGTGAAAAAGAAGGACGGAACCATGAGGATGTGCATTGACTATCGTCAGCTGAATAAAGTGACGATGAAGAATAAATATCCGATACCGTGTATTGGTGATTTGTTTGATCAACTAAAGGGAGCCTCAGTGTTTTCAAAGATAGATTTAAGATCGGGGTATTACCAGTTGCAAATTCGAGATTCGGATATACCCAAAACTGCTTTCAGAACGAGATACGACCACTACGAGTTATTAGTGATGCCGTTTGGGCTCACTAATGCCCCTGCGGTATTTATAGATTTGATGAATCGGATCTTCAGACAGTATTTGGACCGGTTCGTAGTTGTGTTCATTGACGACATCTTGGTCTATTCAAGAGATGAGACCGAACATGCTGAGCACCTGAGATTAGTGTTGCAAATTTTAAGGGATAAGCAGTTATATGCTAAGTTCAGTAAGTGTGAGTTTTGGTTAAGAGAGGTTAGCTTCTTGGGTCACGTGGTATCCGTGACGGTATTCGAGTTGACCGAGCAAAATTTCAGCCATACTTAACTGGAAGCCTCCGAGAAATATTATCGAGGTTCGAGCTTTTTGGGACTTGCTTACTACCGACGGTTTGTAAAAGGTTTCTCGATGATAGCCACACCCATGACGCTACTTCAAAAGATGTTAAGTTCGAATGGACGGAAAAATGTCGAAATGTTTTGATCAACTGAAAACTTATTTGACGGAAGCTCAATTTTAGTGCGGCCGAATCGTGCAAAGAGTTTGTCATCTATAGTGACGCCTCCCTACTTGGGTTAGGTTGCGTATTGATGCAAGAAGGTCGAGTTGTGGCCTATCGTCGAGACAATTAAAGCCACATGAGAAAAATTATCCGACCCATGATCTCGAATTAGCTGCCATCGTATTCGCCTTGAAAATATGGCGACATTACTTATTTGGTGAGAAGTGCCATGTATTTTCGGATCACAAAAGTATCAAATATTTGATGACTCAAAGAGACTTGAATCTGCGACAAAGGCGTTGGCTTGAGTTGTTGAGAGATTATGAGCTGGTCATTGATTATCACCTGGGAAAGGCTAATGTGGTTGCGGACGCCTTAAGCCAGAAATCACTGTTTGCTTTACGAGCGATGAATGTACACTTGTCTGTTCTACCCGACAATGTGTTAGTAGCCGAATTAAAGGCCAAACCATTATTGATTCATCAAATTCGTAAAGCTCAGAAAGTCGACGATGAGTTGGTTGCAAGATGGGCTGAATGTGTTCCGAATGTGGAATCGGAGTTTCAAATTGATGATGACGATTGTTTGAGGTACAGAAATCGGTTGTGTGTTTCAAGAAATTCAGAACTCATTTCGATGATTCTGAACGAAGCTCATTGTAGCCGAATGTCAATTCACCCGGGGAGTACAAAAATGTACCATGACCTAAGACGTCAGTTTTGGTGGCATGGTATGAAACGAGACATTTCTGATTTTGTTTCGAAGTGTTTAATATGTCAGCAAGTGAAGGCGGAACATCAAGTGCCTACGGGTGTGCTCCAACCGATCATGATACCTGAATGGAAATGGGATCGAGTAACGATGGATTTTGTATCCGGCCGCCGCTTTGCAAGTAAGAAAGATGCGATTTGGGTCGTTATTGATAGATTGACTAAGTCGGCTCACTTTATCCCCGTACGCACGAATTTTTCAATGGATAAATTAGATGAATTGTATGTTTCTCAGATTGTGAGATTACACGGGGTACCTTTTTCTATCGTGTCGGATAGAGATCCGAGATTCACCTCACGATTTTGGAATAAATTGCAAGAAGCTTTGGGTACCAAGCTGCATTTTAGCACCGCTTTTCATCCACAAATAGATGGTTAATCCGAGCGGATAATTCAGATACTTGAGGATATGTTGAGATGTTGCATCCTCGAGTTTAGTGGTTCATGGGAACGGTATTTACCTTTGATTGAATTCGCTTACAACAATAGTTTTCAGTCAAGTATTAAGATGGCACCTTACGAGGCTTTGTACGGTCGAAAATTCCGTACGCCATTGTTTTGGACCGAGCTCGGTGAAAGTAAAATTTTCGTAGTGGATTTGATTAAAGATGCTGAGTAGAAAGTAAAGGTAATCCGTGAAAGTTTGAAGGCAGCATCAGATCGTCAGAAGTCGTACGCGGATTTAGAACGAAGAGATATTGAGTATCAGGTGGGAGACAAAGTGTTTCTTAAGGTGTCGCCTTGGAAAAAGATACTCAGATTTGGCCATAAGGGCAATTTGAGTCCGAGATTCGTTGGGCCGTATGAGATCTCCGAACGAGTTGGCCCAGTTGCATATAGGTTGCTTTTACCCCCTGAACTCGAAAGGATCCACAACGTTTTTCATGTTTCGATGCTTGACGTTCTGATCCGATCCTTCACACGTAATAAACCCTCCGAGGTCGAAATTCAAGTCGATATGAGTTATGAAGAAGAACCGATTCGTATCCTAGCTCGTGAAGTGAAAGAGTTACTGAAACAAAAGGTTCCTTTAGTAAAAGTGTTATGGCTCAAACACGGGATGGAAGAAGCTACTTAGGAACCCGAGAACTCTATGAAAGAGCGATACCCAAACCTATTTACCGGTAAGATTTTCGGGGACGAAAATTTCTTAAGTGGGGGAGAGTTGTGACAGCCCTATAGTGACCCTAGTCGGAAAACGGTTTCGGGACCGCTAAACCGAGTCACCAAATTATTTGAATGTGATATTTATGGTCTAAAATATGTGAATATGTAGTACATAGGACTTGTGTGACACTTTTGAAATATGATAGGCTAATCTACAAGGATCAAATAGTGCATGTAATTAAAAGGGAGGACTTGCATGTCAAATTTTCCCCCCCATCTAGTAGTGGCCGGCCATGACATTAGGGTGGACAAAGAATAATGGGCAAAACATGTCATAGACATGTTGTGTTGGTGCATCATGGGAGGAAACAATGAACTAAAGTTAGTAATAAAGAAATGGAAAAAAAGAAAAGAATGGAGAGATTGTTTCTCCCCCTCCCCATTGCCGTGAGTGTAAGAAAGAAAACAAGAAAAAAAAGTGTCCATCTTTCTTCATAGCTCTTGGCCGAATGTTTTAAGGAAGAGAGAAAACAAGTTGTGTTCTTTGGTTTTTCTTGACCAAAATTCAAAAGAAAGAAGGAGGAAATGTTGAAGAGATTCGCCATGCTTGTAGCTAGGTGAAGGTAAGTTTGATGTTGTGCCATGAGATTCATGCATGTTTTTTTTGTTAGCTTGAGTTCTAACTAGCCCATGGTTCAAATCTTTACTATGTCATGGAGATGATATTCGGCTAAGGTGGATTTGTGTTGATGTTATTTGCATGCTAAAAGTGAAGCTTGTAATGATGCATGTGATGGTGGATTGATAACTCTTGAATCTCCTTTTAGCATCCTTGAGTGAGACATTAAGTTCCTTGTTCAACCATGACCAAAATTGAAATGGTAAGGTGTTGGGATGCATTCGCCATGGTAGGAAATAGAAGAGAAATAAGGTTGTTTTTAGATGAAGTAGAGTCTAACAAATGAGCTCGTATGTGCATTAGTTGCTAGATGGAGAAGAATCGGCTAGCAAGTTGTGTGCTAAGGCGAATATAATTTTGTATATTATGGGTAATGCATGTGTTGAATTAGTGTAAAGGAGAGGATGCTTTAATAGTGTATATATGTGTATTAGCCAAGTTTTGAACTTGAAACAAATGGTGTTTAGTCAATACAAGTGACCATACTTGTAGAATGTATTAAGTGTTGCAATCGGCCTTAGCATAGATGTGTATGTTCGCCACATGAATGAGTACATGAGTTGATGGGTATGTTCGGCCATTGGTAGCCTATTGATGGCTTTAGCTTGACTTAGAAAATTCTGCTAAGGGAAATATTAGCTAGTATGTTGAATTCGATTAGTGACTTCGTACATATGTGACTCTAATGTCTAATGTATATATGGGCTAAGTACCTTGAGCTTCTCTTTGATGTTGAATGAATTGTATTAAATTGCTTGATGTGATTAAAATGTGTATGATCATTGTGTATTTGAGCTAAAAGGTGGCCATATGACCTATCAAACTCCTTGTCATATTCGCCATAAGCTAGCAAAATGAGACTTTAATAAGTTAAATTTGTTTGAATTAGCTCAAGAGCTTAGGGGACCACAGTTGGATAAGGGAAAGGAAAAAGTGATCGAATAGCCATTGAAGCCGTTCGACAACATCCGAGGTAAGTTTTCGAGTAATGGAACTTGGATTATGATTTGATTAGATCATGTTTTAAGCAAATCAAAATCATGCTCTTTGTGTGTGGCTATTGAGCCGAAATTGCAAGTGTGATAAGTGTCTTGTGTTTGAGTTTTGCTAATGAAAATGAAATACGAATGTGTCATGATTTATTGATAATTGTGCTTGGTTATTGAATGATGTCCGCTAAGTCCCAAGGCTTTGTGCTAAGTGACTATATCCGGACTAAGATCCAAGGCATTCGTATGAAGTTACTAATTTCGGGCTAAGCCCAAGGCATTTGTGCGAAGTTACTAAATCCGGTTAAGTCCCAAGGCATTTGTGCGAGTTACTAAATCCGGGTTAAGTCCCAAGGCATTTGTGCGAGTTACTAAATCTGGTTAAGTCCCAAGGCATTTGTGCAAGTTACTATAACCGGCTATGTCCCGAAGGCATTTGAACGAGTAGCTATATCTGGTTAAACTCAAGGTACGTGATTCGGAATGAATGAACTTGCTGTAAAAATTTCGTTAATACGCTTGAAATCCCAACAATGAGGTATGTTTTGTATGTGCTTTGAATTAGTTGAGCCCTTACAAATAAGTATTCGCCGATTGATAAATGAGCTACCGGCCTTTGGCTAAGTTGATCTTTGTGTATGAATATAAGGGTTGGTAATGTGAAGTAAGTATGATATTGAGAATTTGTGCATATGAGAGTATGATATTGAGAATTTGTGCATATGAAATTAACTGTTTAGCTACAAAATACTATACTTTGGTTGTGTCTAAATTTATGAGTCAAACTTACTAAGCATTAAATGCTTACTCTGTTTCTTTGATTCTCTGTTTTATAGATTTTGGTTCTTCAGCTATCGGACTCGGGATTTTTGAAGTCGAAGTCACCCACACTATCAAAGCTCCTTTTGGTATATTTTTGGTTGAACTTTGAAATGGCATGTATAGGACTACCCTTTTGTTGTAGGTCATGTACCTTTCGGTTTAGTGTAAATTTGGATAGCCATGCGAAAATGGCTTAAGTATACTTTGGGCATGGTATTATAATCATTGTATGTTGCTCATTAAGAGGTATGGAAATGTTTGGAAAAGATTAGCCATTGGGATGGTTAATCACGATCATATTTTGTGCTATTTATGTTAAAGGGCTAGTTGAATCATGGAAACTATGAAATAGGTAAAGCCTACCTTAAAGACAGATCTTGACAATTGCAATGACGTGGATGTGAAAAATCACTAAAAATAGTAGGAATGGAATTAAATAGTGAATAAATTATGTAAACGAGTCTATTTTCATAGTAAAATAACAAAACGATAATATGAATAGTATGTTAAGAGATATTTAAGTTTTAGTGAGATAGTGCCGAACTGCTTTGAGTCCCTGTTCGAATTTGGAAATTCATTATAAATTTACCAGAGATAATTAGAAGCCATGCCATATATGTACAGATTCATTTTCGAGTCTAGTTTCTGTAGAAACAAACGGCATCAGTATTGAAGCCCTGTACAGGAGATATCCAAGTCGTAATGCGCAAAGGTCAATGTAGTCGATCCTCGTAACATGGGGACTTTAACTAATAAACTGTACTAATTGGCCAGACCAAAAATTATAGAAAAGAATTTTTAGATGCATATATGAGTCTAGTTTCAGGAAAAATCACGAAACTGATTTTCGAGTTGTGGAACTCAAGATATGATTTTTAAGGTGACAAGTGACACGCTTAGCCTACCGTCTGAAATTTTAAAATGAACTGTGCAAGTAAGTGGATTAAGCCCGTTAACCCCTCGTGTCCGACTCCGGCAACGGTCTCGGGTACGGGGTGTTACAATAATAATTACTTAAGTTCTTCGACACTAATTCTATATAATACTTACTAATCCTTTTCAAATTAGAGAACGTCTTACCTGGGCTAATTTGTAGAATTTTGTTGTAATTCAGTGATTATTCGTCTAATTTTCCTTTTTCATGATTTTCTTCGAGCTCTTGATCTAAAATATAAAATTATTCAATCATTAGCATCTAATTCAATTCTAATTCACCTCAAAATTTATGCCTTTCCATTTTCAAAATTACACATTTACCCCAACTTTTACAATTTTTACAATTTAGTCCCTCATCAGTTAACACATCAATTGAGCTAATTTTTCTCAATTAACATTTTATCTAATTATTTTAGGCTACCATAAAGCCTTTGATATTCAAAATTTCAATACCAAACCCTAATTCTTAACCTTTTTACAATTTGGTCCTAAAATCCATATCAATCAAAATTGCTTAATAAAATCATCATATAACAAAATTAAAGCTTCAAATCCATGTTAATTCATCATAAAAATCCAGCACTAATCAATGGTAACTTTTAAAACTACTCATAGAATCAAAAACTAATGTATTGGATAGTTGGACCTCATTGTAAAAGTCCTAAAAATACAAAAAATACAAGAAAAAGGCGAGAATTAAACTTACTTGTAGCAAAAATATGAAAAAACATCTCAAGAGGACTCTCCTATGGTGTTTTGGCTGAAAATTTGATGAAGAACTGTCTAGATTTCTTTTAATTGTTGTTTTATTTATTTAATTTTGCAAAACTTCCAATTTTACCCATATTTCACCTAATTTCTAGATTTTTTTTCTTGCTAATGCCGCCTCAACCATCCCCTTTGGGCTAATTTTCCCTTTTAGTCCTCCTTCATTTATCACTTGAGTAATTTAATCATTTTAGCAAAATTTGCACCTTTTTCAATTTAGTCCTTTTTAATTAATTAACTATCAAAACGTTAAAATTTTCTAACGAAAATTTACTACTAACTCAATGACACTCCGTAAATCTTTATAAAAATATTTACTGGTCGATTTATAAAATTGAGGTCTCGATACCTCATTTTCAAAACCAATTAATCTAATAATTATTCCTAAAGTACAAATAACTAATTCATAGCTTCCCTAACTTCACAATTGGCTCATAAGCACTAAATAATGAAATTTACGAGCTCACTTGTCGGATTTAGAGATCTCAAATCACTGTTTTCGATACTGCTAAAAATTGGGTTGTTACATAACACATCAGTTCAAAATATATATATAATAGCTTAAGCTTCTTCTTCTTCTTCTTCTTCTTCTTCTTTTTCTTCTTCTTCTTCTTTTTCTTCAAACATTATCAAGAATCTTGAAACATCTAGTAAAAGTACTAAAAGAGTTAGTTAAATAATAAAAATTATTTTTAAAAATAAATAGAATAAACATTTAACTTTATAAAATAATGATAAGTATATTACCTTCTTAATCTTCGTATTTTGGATAACTCTAGCAAATTTAAAAATAAAAGTGTTAGTTAAACTATAGAAATGCTTACTAATATAAATAATGCAAAAATTATTTTATGAATCAAAATTAATATATTACCATTTTCCATAGTTTGAAGTTCATCAACATACTCTTTAAGATTGATGAGAACCTTGGATTTTCGAAGCCAATCTTGTATGCAAACTAAAGCCTTGACCATTAGAGGAGTTAGAGAACTTCTAAAACTATTGAGAACATGCCCACTCATGCTAAATACACTTTTCAAGGCAACTATTGATATAGGAATAGTAAGAACATTTCGAGCCATTTGTGTAAGAATAGGGAATTTAGAACTATTCATTTTCCACCACAATAATAAATCATATGAACTTAAATTGTTTACTTCGTCCTCTTCACCCAAATACTTATCCAACTTATATTTACGTTCTGATCCAACTTATTTCTTTTTCTTAAGATATTTTTGTAGTTAAACTCATTTGCATTTATGATTTTTCGATTTTCATTTAATTGAAAAAAATTGTTGAAGAACTAGATCTGCCTTCAAACAACTGAATTCTCCCAAAATTAGAAGAATACTCATCGAACAAGCAATGAAATGATTTATCAATTATTTTCACAATGTCATTAGCAACATTAGAAAAAAAGCAAGTTGACCCCAAAGTCTAAAAAGTTATTTTAGATCGTGGATGTAACACCCCTAACCCGTAACCGACATCGAATTAGGGTTACGAGGCATTACCAGACAAACAGAACATTTCGGGCCAATTCAGAATCACAGATATTATTTAACATCATTTCATAAGCAATCATCTTTAAATATAGTCTACGAGACCTAAAACATACATTAAAGGAAAGGTCGAAACTAAACCGAACCTATTCAAAATTTTTAGAACTTAACTAATTCTTTCAAACTGTTAAAGTCACACGCCCGTGCAACTAGGCTGTGTGTCACACAAGGGCACTAGACACGCTTATGTGAACTAGTCGTGCCAAAAATAGATCCAATACTGACTTTTTCACACAGCCAATAGGCACACCCGTGTACTATAGCCGTGTGATACTTAGCTTGCTACTGACTTTATCCTACGGCCATATGACACGCCCGTGTGTAAAGACTATGTGGTTCTTAGGAGAATACTGCTTTTCTTACACGGCTATAAGGCACGCCCGTGTACCCTGACATGTGACACCAAGCAGGCTTGGTTAAAGCCAATTTGCCACCCCTTTTTGGGTCCAATCCTACAAGCAATAATATGCAACATTCATACAAAATATTCAGCCAATTTCATACTCAAAACATGCTTCATTACAACTATACTACCATCATTCAATAACCCCCATTCAAAACCATATCAAAACTTAACACATTCATACCATTTGCTAGCCAACTTTCATTGCATAACTTATATTTACAATTCAAAACTTAATACATAAACCTTCTAGCCTATACACACCATATTTTAAAATATGTATACTTTCAAAAGTACCAAAATGAGATCGATAGTGTGGTGACAATCCTCGACTATCCCCGAGCCTTTAGTAGCTACAATAACTGTACAACAAACAGTAAACACACAGAGTAAGCTACAAAGAGCTTAGTAAGCCAAATACAATTCAACCATAAAGATTCATAACCATTTCATAAAATATTTAATACTTAACCATGCACCTTTGTTTGCATATATGTCATGCTTCATTTCCAATTCTATACATATTTCACAGAGACAGAGTTTTTCATATTCAAAAATTTAGTACAATACAAACGTACCTGCATAGGTTATACATTTCATATACTCAATCTGAGATTTCGTTCGCTATCATCAAACAGGTTAAAAACGATGCAGATGTTCATAAACAAGTACAATGCTGACATCCCGGACGTGGTCTTACATGTAATTCAATATCGATGCCTCTATCCCAAACAGGGTCTTACACAAAATCAAATACGATGCCGATGTCCCAGACATAGTCTTATACGTAAATCTCAATCAAGGCCTGTGTCCCAGACACGGTCTTACACGATGTCTTAGAAAAATGTCAACTTTTCTTAGAAACATACAGAGCTTTCAGATACTAACATATTATCATACTTTACTCCAAATATATGCATCCGGTACTCAAGGCCACCCAATACAGTTTACAGTTTATATGTGCAGAATTTATTTCAATTAACACGTAATTGTAATTTGACTTACCTCGGACGAATTTCGGACGGAACGAGTAGACTATTCGACTCATTTGGACTTCCCTCAATCTAAGTCCGATTTTTTTTTCTTGATCTAATACAATTCAAATTAAACCATTCAATCATCCATTTCATTCAAAATAATCCATGAACACATATTTAGGGCACTTTACATTTTAGCCCTTACATTTTCACACTTTGACAATTTAGGCCATTTTTCACAAAATCACAAATATGCAAAATTTACTAAGACTATAGCTTGGCCAAATATACATAACTTCCATACAAGTCCAAATAACATAATTAATTCTTAATTTAGTCCTTCAAAACCCCATTTTCACAAATTAGTCCAAATGACTCTATTACATCAAAATTCAAAGATAAAACTTATAACTCATCTACCAAGCCTTCATAATTCATCCAAAAACATTTCAAAACTCATGATATCAATAATGACATCTCATGAAATCTTTAACAGAAACAGAAATTCAGACATGGGCTTTGAAGAACACGAAGCAACGATCACAGAAACGTAAAAATTACTAAAAACCGGGTCAAAATGGACTTACAATTGCTTCCTCAAAGTGCCTAATTATTTTGAGCATGCAAACCCTATTTCCGTGGTAATATTTGGCCAAAAATGATGAACATGCAAAACCATTTCATGCTTTATTTTATTATAATTACATTTATTAAACCATTTACTAAAATACCCTTGCATTTAAACATTAATAAACCATTTACTAATGTCCAACAAGGTCATTTAATACATTACATGGTCAATTAACCACATAAGGACCCATTAGTCCAAAGCCATTTCAAATACAAACTTTAAACATGTAGCATGCTAATTTCACCTTTTATACGATTAAATCCTTTTTGTATAATTGAGCACAAAAACAAACAAATTAAATCACAGAAATTTAGCAGATGCAAATTCATTCATCATAGACATAGAAAATAATATTAAAATATTTTTCAGACTCAGATTTGTGGTCCCGAAACCACTATTCTGACTAGGGTCAAAACCAGACTGTTATAGTGGATCAAAGATAACTGCCAAGTAAACTAGCAAGTTAATATTGTTTCCTTCACCCTAATACTTATTATATTTATCCCTCATTTTGAAAGCCATAGAAATTATGTCTAAATCTCCACAGTCTTGCCGCCTATCAAATAGCAATGCAGATTCGCCAATACTTCGAAAAGTGAATGAAATATGACATGCAAAGATCCAGACACATTCATTGCAAGATGATAAAAATGCACTAACGTTTTTATAACTCTTCGAACATTTTCCCAATCATCAAATGTAAGAATTACATCTCCAACAATCAAGTTAAGAAAAAATTTATGATCATCACATACATATGCTTCAAATGCACGTTCATATTTTTCAGCACCTTTAACATCATAAATGTTGAGTTCCATCTATTAGGCTCATATAAACACAATTGAGCCTTACTATGTATCATTTCTTCTGCCCAGTGGTTGATTTTTGTCAACCTTGATAGTGATACCCATATATACCTCATAGAACCTCTAACTCAATCCATAGACATAGAAGCATTCTTAATGTCGTATTGCACAATGAGATTAAAAATGTGTGCAACACATCTCATATGCATATATTGCCCATTTGAAATAGAAGCATTTTGATGATTTAATTTCTTTCTCAAATATTCAGTTGCAACACTATTGGCGGATGCATTATCAACCGTAATAGTGAAGACCATCTCGATCCCCCAATCTTGAAGATGTTTTTCAAAGGCTTGACCTATGTTTTCACCTCTATGAGCAGATATTGGACAAAAATTTATAATTATTTTTTTCAACCTCTACTCATCATCCACCCAATGTGTTGTCAAAACCATATAAGATATCATCTGTAATGAAGTATAAGTGTATGTCGTCAAACAAACTCTACTTATATATATTCCAAAATAATTATTCATTACACTTTTCATGGAGTTGAATAAATCAAGACAATCCATTCTAATTGTCTAATAGGATATAATACTAAATCGTGGGCATGCTATAAAAAGAAAGAATTTGAACCCCTTTCCTTCTACAATTTTAAAAGGCATTTCATCCACAATTGTCATATGAACCAATATCTTTCTAAAACCATATTGGTCAAACACCCAAGTTGATAAATCCATTGTTTCTTGGCTAGTCTTTACCAATGTTAATTCTGATTGCTTAGGGATAGAAGTATTGCCTCGAGGTCTTTTTAAGCATGTTTTCAAATGATTTTTCAAATTGGTTGTAGAACTCGAAGTTGTTTCCATGTTATAAGTAACGTCACAAGCATTGCACCTTGCTCTCTTATCCCCTCTTCAATTACATATTTCGCAAAATAGTTCCAACAAGTTGCCCTTAGAGTAATGTTTCTTCGAACACTTACTTTTCTTGTTGTTTGATTTTAACTCCCCCAAAACCCAGCCTAAACGTTATGGCTAAATCTCGGAAGTCACATTAAAACCGTTGAAAATATTTACTTGTTTTAAATTAGGTTTCAATTGTTTTTAATAAAACTCTAAATTTTAAATACTAAGTAATTTAGCATTTGAAAAGAACTTATTAAACTCACAATTAAAAATAAGAACAAGTATTTATCATATAACTCAAATAATAATAAGATCCATCTTAGGTTTTATCTCCCTTAGATATTTAGGGAGTTTAGTTCATAATAATAATGGAAAACATCTCAAAGTTTGGAAAACAACAAAGCATAAAGAAACCGAAAGAACTTCTAAGAAATTGGATGGAAATCTTCAGTCTTGATGTAGATCTTGCCTCTGAGGTGATTCTGATGGCTATCCTTGATTATTTTCTACCTTCCACTCTCCGTGTCCCTTTTAATCCTCTTCTAGGGTCTTTAAATAGACTTTGGAATGCCCAAATTAGCCCAAAATTGGCCTTTTCCGAGTAGAATTAGACTTAGGCTCGACAGGGACACGGTCGTGTGCCACGCCCGTGTGAAGGTGCTTAGGTTGTGTGCAATTCTGACTTGGTTTGGTGTCAACACGGCTATGACACACGGGCATGTGGATCACCCATGTAGAAGTGTTTAGGCCGTGTGCATGCTAATTTCGGCCCATTTTGTCCGTTTTTGGCCCGTTTCTTGCTCTTTTCGCCTTCCAATGCTCGCCTGAGTATAAAACATGAAATTAAAGGATTAGGAGCATTAAATTCACTAAATATTATGATAAATCATCCAAAAATATGCCAAGCATAGGTAAAAATATGTATATATTATGGTTTATCAGTTGAAAATGATCTTATCATAGTGATCATTATATTACACTAAAATAGTTTTGAACAGCAACAGTCATCCAAATTTGAAAATCCACCAAAAATGGTGGAAATAAAATTAGAGGTTGAAGTGTAGTTTCATATAAAGGAAACATTGTAAGCAAAAGAATTTCATATTATGAGATATTTGAATTTTTGTGAGACAGAGTCAGAATGAGTTCGGAATCCCCAGTTCTGACTTGGGAAAATCACTAGAAATTATACAAAACAATTATGGGTTATAATTCATAATACTAAGTCTTTAATGAGTCTATTTTCAAAAGAAATAGACGGGAACATTATCCAAATCCATACTAAGAGATAAATAAATTTTAGTGAAGAAAGGTCGAAGCTGTCAAACAGCGAAACATGAGAGAGTTTAAAGAATAAACTGTACTTATTAGCTAGAACAAAAATTCTAAAAATTTTATGGTAAGAAGATATGCGGGTCTAAGGGAAAATTAGCAGATCTTAATTTGGAGTCTCGTAGCTCTAGATATAAATAATTTAGTAACTATGTCTCGAGAAAACAACATGACCAGAATATAAGTAAAAGTGTAATTATGGTTGCATTACCTTAAGAAGCATGTTGGCATATTGTTTATTATTTTCATATGGACTTACTAAGCGTAAAGCTTACTCCCTCATTTTCATTTCTTTAGTGTTTTTAGGTTAGCTCGGGGTTGGAGATCGTCGGAGGCTGTATCACACTATTAAGCCATCACCTTTGGAGTATTGGCATATGTGTATTAAGCACCTTCAAGTGAGTGGCATGTATAGGGGCTTAGTTTTTATGATAGATGTTGTTATGATTAGCCAAATGTATTGGCTTATATTGATTCATTGTATATAGCGATGAGATGTGGCTTATAATGATTGTAGCTTGTAAGCCTAATTATCCATGATAAGTTTTAATGCTTGTGATGCGATGATGTGTTTATGCTTTTGAGACATGCATGATTGGTGTTAAGACATGTGTGTATGATAAATGCTTCATGACCAGTAAAAATGGTTATAGCCATGAAGTAATTGTATGGTATAGAAATAAGACGATGATGATTGAACATGAATGCTTAATGTTTAAATAAGGTCACTTGACAATGTCAATGAATATGGATTATTATGTCTAGACTTGATATTATATGAGTATGTGAAACTTGTGAACGATAGCATGTTAAAGTTAAGAATACACCTTAATGAAGTATGCTAAATCATTAAAATGATGCCATGATGTATAACTTTGATGTGTGTAAAGATATGAGGGATTAATGATAACAAAAGGCTTGGAGAATAGCCTAAGTGTTAGCCACATGAGCAGAGACACGACCATGTGTCTCAGCTATGTGGATGACACGACCTAGCACACGGGTGTGTGGCTTGGCCGTGTGGTTAAATTTTGTTTGCTGACATCATAGTCAGAGAGTTACACGGCCTGAGGACACGGCTGTGTCCTGGGCACACGGTTGTGTCCCTGTGCCCACACAGGCATATGGCTTTGTTTCTTGGAAAATTTTCCTAAGTTTTCCCGAATCCTTCTAAAGTACCGGTCTAGTCCCTAACCACTCTCAAAGTACGTTTAGGGCCTTGTAAGCCCGTTTAAGGGACATCTTGCATATGTATGAATGTTTTTAAAATAAATAGAATTTTATGGCTCGAATTTGCATGTGTGTTTACAATTATGTCCGGTAATGCCTCCTACCCTCTTTAGGCCTTGAATACGGGTAAGGGGTGTTACAAAACTACTTCACAAAAGTTGTTTGTTTAACAACCATGCTTCATCTTCTTCTATAAAATTTCTGAAATCAATATGATTACTATCATGGCAAAACACTAGGCACTCAACCATTTTGCAAAATAGTCCCCTCATTAGCTAGATTATGCAACAAGAGTCCCAAAAGTACAAAAACTATCAAGAAAAACCATCAAAATCACTTACTTGTAAGGGTAAAGAGTGGCTGAAATTTTGAAGCTCCAAAACCCTTATTTTTGTTGGTATTTTCGGTGGAGAGGAGGAAGATGAAAAGTGATATCTTTTTCTTTTTATTTTATTATAAATCTAGTCAAATTGGTCACCAAATTTCACCTAATTTTTGACTTTTTCATTTTCTTTGTCCCTATGGCTGGCCATGCCATTAATAAAGGCCTATTTGCTCTTTAAAAACCCTTAATTTTGGTTTTCTAGCTATTTGACACCTTTAGTTAATGAAATAAAACTTTTGTCCCTTATGCGATTTAGCATGCAATCGCCAAAATTATTTCACCAAAATTTTCATGCACACATATAAACATGTTATAACACATAAAATAATATTAAAAATAATTTTTTCGACCTCGGGTTAATGGTTCCGAAACCACTATTTCGTCTAGGTCTAAAATCAGGCTGTTACAGACATCCCAAACAAAGCTTCACGCACCTCTCCTTCGAAACATGTCGTTCTAAAAACTCAAACTCTGATTGGTATATACTAGGGAAACAATCATGGAAGGAGACATTTCTTATACTACACCTCTTTAAGAATACAAGTTTTGAAAAAGGAGATAACTTCTGTTTTAAGAACCTAATCATCATAACACCACTCCTTCCTCATCATCTTAAAAGCCTCAATACGATTAAGCCTCCACCATTCTAAAATTCAACTATGAAAATAATGAGTTTTCTGATCCCTAAAGTTAAGTCATTCACACCTTGATTTTTTGCTTCCATAACAATTCTTTTTTATCAAGAATGCCTTCAAGCTCAAGTTGTAGCTCAGTCTCAAGTTCTTTAAGCCTTAACATATACCTTAGATCCAATGCCTCTTGTATCTTACTCAATCTATCCAAAATCTTTCTCTTTCGATCAATAATACTTTAAAAAATATGAGGATTCCAATTTCTAAAACCCTTTACAATATTATCCATTGCAGTAGGAATAGGAATTTTGGGTCTCTAGGTACTCTTGACAAAAGTGTTAAATGAGATATGTTGGAAAGGTCTATTGCACATGCTTGAAAAAAATGCTCAACCAAAACCAGCAAGGGTCAATAATCAAATTTAATTCTCGAAAGATGCAAGATCATCTACTCCGAAAAAGTCTTTCTAGATCAGTATTACACAAGGTGCAATCAAGCCGTTCTTGCACCATGCCACAACTACAAGTATAAAATGTACCTTTAAAACCCATATCCGACAAACTATGATACAAAAAAAAAAAAACAAACTGTTGGAACCAAGAGCAACCACATCGCCTCTTATTAGAGCCCCCCTATTCGTTTTTGGTAGCTTTGTAGAGCTACATAAAGGTAACATTCATAAAATGTGAGCCACCCCACCGTACTTTAGTATGCATAAATTGGGAATGACCAATCAACACCTCAAGCTACACATGATTCCTCCACAAAACCCATATACTACAACCAAAACCCTTCATCTTAACCCGATAGGAAGAATCAAAACCAATCCATTTAACCAGCTTATCTGCTTTCTCCCCACTTACCATAATTTCATGTAGAACCAAAATATCAAGACAATGATCTCGCATGTACTCGCTAACAATCCAAACAAACATATTATTTTCACAACTTTGCGCATTCCACGCAAACAAATGTATATTTGTAAATAAGAGAATAAAAGATAAATAAGAGAGATCGTAAACCTTATCAGACATCAAGGCAGTTGACTACACCCTAAGCTTCTGTATCGTCTTCGACACTAACTGTATCAATCTCCTCTTCATTCATATCAACACCATTCAGCACTCTTTCAAGAATACTTGTCATTGCTTCCAAAACTGGCACACCATCATTGAACCATACATTTTTTTGTCCTCTAGCATGCTTAATTCTTGACTTGGCATTAGAATCTAGACAACCGGAGGAATCGAAGAGGATGAGGCCCCCATTTAAGAGCACCCACCCAACGCTTCCGAAATTTGTTTACCTATTACTAGAAAAAGGTTGAAACTTATAGTACTTTTTAGGCACTTCTCTAGTAAATTATTTCACATCTCCTTTCTCAAATAAATAAACTAAAATTGAAAGAAAGATAAATGGCCAGAACTTCTCTTTCAATTAAGTGATAAAGAAAACAAGAATAAGACATTATTTTTATTAAAACATGTTATTCATTATGGGTTAAGGAGAATATGACCAAAATGATAAAAAAATGTTACTAATCATTATAAAAGTAGTATTCTCCAAAGAATGCAATAGACAAAATGTAAAATGATATACTAAATGTTCATCATTTTAGTAATACATATATAATTGAATTGTTACTTGAAATTTTTATATATAGGTAACTTAACATTTTTTATTTGTTTACATTATAATATTATATATTATTATAGATTTAATGTTTATATGTTATTAATGAAATAATATATAAAAATAGCATAATATAATATACTACAAACTTTAAAAATGAATTGGGTCAGGTCAAGTTCGGCATTAAATATATAAACTTAAGTTTGAACTATATTTTAAATTGATTTATTTTTATGCAATCCTATTTTTGAATTTAATAATTTTGTCCAATTTTTTTTTAGATTTCGGACTTCTCTCAAACTTAAGTGGGTATACCCACATCTCAATTAGCTAAAATCATATTTAATTCTTAAACTTTTCTTCTATTTTATTTTCTTTGGGAATTATAGCCTTATATCTCTATACTTAAAAATATATCTTAAGAAAATTAAGATCAGAATAATGTAAAATTGTAAATGTCTGCTTAAACTTACAGTGCTTTCTGTTTATTTTTTAAAAAAAAAACTTAAAAAGTGTTTATAAATTCAGCAGACTTTTAAAAATATCTATTAGGCACTAAATAGCTTAGATTTTAAGTTTGATATTTTCAATAAGTATGAAAATTACAAATTTAGACTGTAGATATGTGGTTGAAAATAATATATAATAAATAATAAAATGGATGGTTTAAAATTATTATAATAATACATGAAATATGTATAATATTAAAGTAAAAAATTATAATCACATTTTTACCCTTCAATTTTACAAAAGAAAGTCATTCTAATCCTCCATTTAATTTTTTCGCTTCTTTTAACTATTGAACTTGCATTTTTTGTCAAATCACTCTAAAATAGATAGAAAAATTAATATTTGTTAACTTTGCTAACGTGGCATACACATGAATTGCCACATAGATAACACATAAGCAATTAATTATTTTTAAAATTTTAAAATATAAAAAATGTTTTTATAATTAATATAATTTTTAATTAATTTTAATATTTTAAAATTTTAAAAATTAATTAAATGTTGACGTGTCATCTACATAGTAATCCATGTGTATGAAACGTCAATAAAGTTAAAAAGTTAACTTTTTCATTTATTTTTGGGTGATTTGACAAAAATATAAATTTAGTAGGTAAAGAAGGTGAAAACTTTAATGGGGCTAATATGACTTTTTTTTATAAAGTTAGAGGTCAAATAAGTCATTATGTCTAAAAATTAGATTAAATTGTGAGTAATACTGAAATTTAAATACATAAATATATCATATTAACGCTACTAAATGCACTATAATTATTAATATATACAGCTAATGGACATCATAAATTGTGCATAGTAAAATAAAATGTAAAAACATATCAAAATAATATTTGGTTAAATGTTAATTTTAAGGTTTTACCGATGTAGTTTATGTGGGTTCAAGTTATACACTATATACATATTTCTATTAGTTTGAATTAATATTCAATTAACTCGTGATACTAACTCAATTAAAAACTTAAATAATATTATATATAATAATATCATTTTAATAAAACTTATAAATCTTTGGTTCTTGAGTCGTGATATCCCCGGCTTACGCAAAAGTAACAGAAAGGAAGGGAAAAAAAAATTCTAATGATATTTCACAAAACACGATCCATATCATAGAAACTTCCTACCAGCACCTATTTGAGGTTTATATTAGGCACCAAAATGAATACCACATAGCTTAGATTTCAAGTTTGGTTTTGTCAATAATAATATGTTAGTTTACTTAACTCCATGGTTAAACAGGGAATCCTATCAAATAGATAAATTTGTTTTTTCGTTATGAAAATTCGAGATTTTCTGTTTAAGCATTGAGATTTAACACATACTTTGGGTCCCAAATGCAGTATATAAAAGAAACAAAAAGCATATATAGGGGAGAGTGTGCAGAAAAGGGATAGATATTTGGTGTAAATTATCTCATCTCGTGTTAACAACGGCCTTCAACAAACTTACTTCATCGATGTTTTTCAACACGCTTGTCTCTCATGTTTTTACATGTTGGTTCTTCTGTAGCAGCAAATGCCTGTTGTTGTCTCCCAATGTCAGCTACAAACTGTGTTTCTTCTTCTTCTGTTTTCTTATCTTTTTAGTTCAAATTATATAGATGGTCAGTGTATTCATCTACTTTCTTGACTTTTCGAAATGTGTACTTCAATTTGAGGTAAACTTTCTTTTCGTGAAGTGTTTCAACATCACTTATTATATTTAAACATCACATGACATATACACCATCACATTTAAATAGGTAACATATACAATTACAATGCGTGGGGATAAAAGTTTTAGGAAACCTTTCTTAATTTGAATTTCATTTCCGTCTCTTTATTGAATAAATGCATAAATTAATTTTTATACATTTCAAAACGTGTAAATTAACTCTTCTATTAAATTTTTTTGTTAAATAATGAAGTGGAAAATGCTAAAAATCTTTTATAGGTAAATTATAAAATGATCACCCAACTATACATTTTATTTTATTTTGGTCATCTAATTGTTAATTTTTTCGATTTAGTTACTAAAGTTTTCAAAATTAAATATTTTAGTCACTTTCAATTGATGTGAGCTTTTTTATTGGTCTAGTAATGAAATTAACTCTCTAATATTTATACATTCTATTAATTTGATCCTAAATATAAAAATTCAACAAATTTAGCCATCAATGTTTACAAAATTTGTCATTTTAGTTCTAATTCTAATTTTTTAATAAATTTGGCCTTCAGCATTTATAAAATCTATCAATTTAGTCCTAATTCTAAAAATTAACAAAAATATTTTTAAAAAAAAATCATTTGTAACCCTTTATAACCCATCAGCTAACCCATGTGAGATATTAAAATAAGAAAAAGAATGCTCTCTTTCAAGTCATTTGCATAAATTTTTTTACTATAATTTAGGCTTTACATTGGACCAAACCAATTGGCTGGGAACCTTTTTTGAATAATTGGCTGCATTACCACTTGAACAGGTAACATTTTTAATGTCTTTATTTTCTTTTAGATCTTAAATTTTTGTGTGTTTAATCCTAACTTTTTAAATTTCTTTTGCAAGTAACTTGAAAGAGGGTTTCTCTTTTTCTTATTTTAATATCTCACTTGGGTTAGGCATAGGGATGTCAAAAAACCTAAATTTTATGGATTCCAAGCCAATCCAACTTGATCGGGTCAATCCTTTTTTCTATTGAAGTTGGGGGTATGGGTGGAGCGGGTTAATTTTTAAAAATAGTCAAGGTTGAAACGACCCACTCAGCCTTGCCCCGATATATTTATGAAATTACCTTTTATGCATAGTTAATATTAATTAAATTAAAAATCTCTAAAATTTATCACTACTGGTCTCACTCTACCACCTCTATACTAGTCCCCTTTCACCCCTATAAGGTTATTTCCCTCATTTTCTATCTTCTTAATTTAATAATTTATTAAAAGAATCTTTATTTCTTATTTTTTCTTTTATGTTGTATAGCATACAACTCTAGAGATAAATCATTAAACAAATCTAATAAGAAATGGTGCCAAAACCTTTCATTTAAAAAAAAGTTAATTAATCTCAATTTAAAAAAAATAAAAATAAAAAATTTAAACTCGGGTCAAATCAAATGGGAGTTGGGTATGCTATTAATTTTTGGGTTTGGATTTAGAGTGGTTAAATTTTTTAAAGTCGAGGTTAGGTCCAATCGGAGCATAGCGGTAGAGCATCGAGGCGAGCAAAACATCACCCTATCCTGCTCTATTGACATCACTAGTTAATCGATGGGTTATAAAGGGTTAAAAATAATGTTTTTGAAAAAAAATTAAATTTTTAGAGTTAAAACTAAATTGACAGATATTTTAAATATTGAGGACCAAATTTATTGAAATTTTAGAATTAGAACTAAAATGAAAAATTTTGTAAATATTTAAGGCTAAATTTATTGATTTTTATATATTTAAGATCAAATTGATAGAATGTGTAAACATTAGAGGGTTAATTTTGTTACTAGACCAATAAAAAAAGCCCATATCAGCTCCAAGTAATTAAATTATTTAATTTCGAAAATTTTAATGACAAAATAAAAAAAATAGTTGGACGACCAAAATAGAACAAAAGGTATAGTTGAGTGACCATTTCTATAGTTTATCCATAAAAAAATTTTAGCATGTTCCATGTCATTATTTAATAGAAAATTTTAACGAAAGGGTTAATTTGCACATTACAAATGTATAAGGATTAATTTTCTCTTTTTTTAATAAATGGATTAAAATACAATCTGATCCTAAGTAAAGGGACTTTCTTGATACTTTTACCAATGCGTGGGCTCAGTCTTAACATATGCTTATGTTATGAATAGGTTATGTTCCAATTTTTTCAATCTTCATCAATTTTGTTTTGTACTAATTTGATTTTAAGTATAGTTGGATAACATATTTCTATATTTATATTATACTTGTAAATCTATTATGTTTACAAAAGTGAAAAAGAAAAAAAAGACAAAGTAAAAAGTAGGAAACGAGTGATCTTATAAAAAAACCAAAAAATGAAGGAAACTTGAAATAACCATTTTGAAAAGCAGTAAATTTGACCTAATTTTTAATATAAATCTTATTCTCCACACTTTACTTGTTTGTTAACCAATCAAACTTACATTATTTGGATCCCTTTTACCAATGCTCTAAAAAGCCATTTGAGTTTCAGTTTACAGAAAAAGCCTGCAGTCATTGGCTGGAAAATTCTTTTCCCCCCAAGAAAGAATGCAGAATCTGAGTTGATACTTTTTGGGTTTTCCTTTTTAAAGTTTATTCAACCAATCCATTTTAAATTTTAACCTTGCTGATCAGTCACATGTACATGATTTTAAATTTTGAGCCACCCTTAAATTTTAACCAAAAATCAATTAAAAAAATGTTATTATCATTTATTCAATACGTTAATGTGTAACATCAATAATCTATTAAAAGAGAATGAGAATTTTAACGATAATGACTAATTCACTTAATTATCTTATTATTTTCGTATTACAAATAAATTTAATTTTTAACTGAATTTAATAATTTTTATTAATTTATTTGTTTTTTATCATTTCAAAAATCTTAAAGTCTATCCGAAGTCTTTATATTACTTTATAATGTTTATTTCAGTCTTTCTATTAAAAAATTGTTCCAAACTAACCCTTGTCCATTAAAATTTTATTAAAGTTATACAATTTATCATTAAATTATTGATAATTTGAACAAAATATATCATAAGCAACTAATTATTTATGATCCTATCCAACTCTTAAAAACCCATCCCAAAAATATAATGTATTTTTACTTATCCTAAAGCTAAAAAAAATATGTTAAGTAGTTCAAAATACATGAATTCTTTTGGGGATGATTGAGTTTTTTATGAGGCAACTCACATATAAATAATTGAGTATAATATATTTTATCTAATTTATCAATAATTTAATAGCAAATTATAACAATATCACGATTTGAATAGTTTTTAAATATATAAGGATTAATATAAAGTAATTATTAATAGGAATAAAATGAAATTTGTGTAGTAATACAGGAACTCTGATAGATTTTGAGCTCTCGAAAAAGTAATGGATATAAATAATAAATAGCATATAAGAATGCCGTGATTAAGGTAAATAGCACGATTATGAAAATAAAACATTTATAAATTACTGTAATTTTTGCTTATTGAATGGTTGAACTTTCAACATCCTTACAAATACAACTCCCAGCATAACTCAGCAGACTATTATTGGAATTTCATCATCTATATTAAATACATAGTTTCCTGTAGCTAGGCACTGTAGAAGTGTGATGCCCAGCATTTGACATCTACCCCTTTATTTTTTTTAGTTGGTGGAGACATCGGGGGAGAGAAAATAAATGAAGGAAAGAGGGAAAGAAAAAAATGTTAAATTTTGGTTTTAGTCCTTTTATTATATTGAGGAGATTTATATTTATATTTTAAGATTGACAATTTATTTATTTAACTTTTATAAGATAACTAGTTAGTATAAATAGTTAACTTGATTTACAATTTAAGGAAATGTTAAAGTGGATCTTTCTTAAAAGAAATATTCACTTCAACAATTTCTTTCGTGTTAGTATGATTAGGTAAAAAGTAATTAAATTTTGATGTAGTTAGAAGTGTGTTTTCAATAAAAGATACACGCTATTTTAACTGAAATAGTTAACAGTGTTAACTATTTGAAATAATTAATGACATTATAAAAATAGAAATATCAAATTATGTCAAAGTTAAAAGTATAGAGTCTTAATCTTAGGTTTGAACATAACACAGGGACCAAAGCTATAATTTGAACAAGAAAGAAAAGAGAAAATAAATAATGATTAAACATAAAAAAATATAATTTTAAGGTTAAATTTTGTTATTAGCCCTATACTTAGCAAAAATTATGAATTTAATCTCTATATTTTTATTTAGCCATTTTTAGTCCTTGTACTGTATAAAATTTAAAATTTTAATCCTTAACAAACAATAATTATTAAATTTAATAAGTAAAATTTTGCTATTTCAAAAATATAATACGTCGAATATATTATCATATCATATCAGATTATTATTTCTACAAATTACTCACTAAAAATTCAATATCCTTACAATGAAATTTCAAAGTAGAAAAAAAATTCATGAGCTAAGAATAAAATCAAAGAAATTAAAACAGAATAAAAAAGAAACACGTGTAAATAGTTGATGTGAAAGTGAGGAAAAAAAGCTCCATGATATAGCCGCCCCATAATCAATGAAGCAGGCATGCTGTAAGGGTTCAACCTAGACCCACCCGGAAACCTTTTCTTTTTCAAGTCCAACCCGAACTCACATTAGATGATGACCGCTCTCACCCCCTTTGTTTTTCTTATCGATCGGGGCCTACCCATTTAAGGCTCCACTTTCTCCTCCCATCTAAACGACACCGCTTCTTGCTCAAACAAATTTAGACAGAGTAATGTAATTGCCATATATAAAAATATGTATTTCCTTAAAAACACCATATTAAACAAAACTTACATTTTTTTTTTCTTTACCTCTCTACTTCTCTCATTTATAATTGGAAGCTACAACAAATAATAATTAAAAAAAAAAAAAACTTATAGTATTTCCATCTAAACTAAAAACACCACCACCATCATCCATTTCATCTGCCTGTGATATCCATATAAACAGCTGGTGACAACTTTTTTCTTTTCTTCTCTTTTCATGCTTTAAGCATGGAAGGACTTGAAATAATATTTTTTTCACCTTATTTTTTTTCTTAATTTTTTTTTGTATTCCCATTTTCACTCTCTCTTTGTGCTTCAAAACCACACCAAAATTCCCATTCAACCAAAAATTGATCTTTTGGACTAAAAAGGGTGTGAAAAGGGGGCATGGCAAATTCAGATCTCATGACTTGAAATCCAGTTGGGATGATTAGTTGTTGTGGTGGTGGTCTAATTTCCTCCTTTTAATGTCTGGGGTAGATGAATGTGAAGAATTTGCACAAGGCACAACTTTTATTTCATCACTTTTACAGCTCAAGCATGTAGCAGCATCCAACACCCCGATGGGGCTTTGGGGCACTGCTGAAGAAGCTGAGAGACGTCCCACATCCGCATTTACTTTAGCAGGCCCTTTGATCAATGAAAAATCTTTCATCACTTCAACACACTTCAACACTCTTCCCTGCAAAAACAAGTCCCACAAACCAAACATATAGAGAACTCTCACTTCACTGACTTGTCGAAAATAAACTTGAAAAGATCAAATGCCAAGATCTTGAAAAGACCTAACACCATAAACAATTTTGTCCTCTCTTGAGTTTTTACTCATGTGGGAACCACTTTCTCATTGTTTTTTCCTTTTCTTTTTTTTTTTTTTACCTTTTCTACAGAGATGAAACTTGGAATAGCCTTATCAAGGTCTAATGTTTGCATTCCACCTGAAACAGAAATTGCCACTGCTGCAGCTATTTCAGAAGGTCTGAACTCCAAGAAGTCAATGCCTGCATTCATTAGATCAGTCCGAAGTTCAGACCCCATTTATCCTAAATAACAAAAAACTTGTAACACAAGGAATAAAATAGACAGTGAGATAGAAACCTCTGATTGTGCTCATTATCAGTTGTAATGATCTAGACATTGAAGTTGATGATGGACATTGATCATTACAAATTTTACTCATGAAGTAGTCAATGAAGGAGCAAGGGATAATAACTTGCATTCTCCACTTCAATGTGCTTAAAACCAAAAGCTCCATTCTATATATTGTTTTAGCTTCAAACACAAACCTTGGTTCCCCCACCTAAATCCAGAACAAATCCAACACAATCAGGGAACTGAATAACATCTATTGCCAAACACATCAAACCAAATCTACATGTTCTAATCACCTGCAAATCTACAGACGGTGGCACTTTTGTCTCCTCCATTTTGGCTGCAATTGATAAACAAGCTACTGCCAACAGTTGTACCGTCCATGTTTTACCTCTCTATGTCATCCCAAAAGATTGAAAAAAAGAACATAAAATCATGATTGGAAAAGAACAAATGGAAATGATTATGATGTAAGAAATGAAAGAACCAAACATGGCTGAACTTACAGGTAATTCATATACTGATAAGAATCGGTCCAAGTAGTTGATAGATAAGCAAAGACTCAAGGGTCCAAACTGATAGTAAGCACAAGTCTGTTGATCAAAAAATGTAAAGTTAAGTCATAGATGATCTAACCATTTCATACACCACCCATGAGACAATCATTCATAGCACATTATCAATAGCTCAGAAATTGATTGATCCAAACAAAACATAAAATCCATTACAGAAAAAAATGAAATTGAATAAGATAACAAAGAGAAACACAGAATTGAGGAGTTTAGATGAGAAAAGACTACAATGTGAGGAGTTTTATTGGAATAAAACTGATTTTGAAGATCACAGACCTTCCAAATCCAATCAAGAGCTTCTCTCCTAACATTCAAGTCCAAATCCCCACTTCTCAGCCTCTTAAGATAATCATCTCTAGGCAAATGCTCTGTCTCTTTTTCAATCATTTCTTTGATTCTATCATCACTCTGTATTGCAAAACCAGAGCTACCCATCAAAGAAGTTGATTTGTTGTTTATAAGGAAACGGTGTCGTTGATTAAAGATTTGGTTTTTAAGGTGGTGGTGACAATCAGGAGAAAACCCAAACTCATTTATGGCATTAAAATCACGATCACCATCAAAGCAAGAGCTTGTGTTCTCTGTACAGAGAAGATTTGAGGCTGAACAGTCAAGATTTTCTGCCATTTTCTAGAGAGGGTCCTAAAATATTGATGGTATTATAAAACACCCCAAAAATGAACTAATCAATTCAACAAGGTGAAAAGCTTAGTTTACAAAAGGGTTTCATCAGTGGCTCGTGGGGAAGAACATGTTCATCATTATACAATAAAGCCAAAAAGAAAGAGGGGCTGAGGAGAGACTTCTGTAATGAAAGAAGCTTTATGTAAGGGAACCCATCTTGAGTTTTAGGGTAAAAGGAGAAATGAGGGAAAGTGGAGAAAGCTGCCATAACAATAAGGAAATTGATGGAAAATCTTATAATTTATGCAAAAATGGAAATAAATATGCAATAAACTTACAATGACAAACTTTCTTTTTATATTTTTACTATTTTTCATGAGAAAAATGAAATTATTATTTTTCAAAAAAAATGAGATTATTTTTGCTTCATTTAAAAAGCTAAGCTTGTATTTTTCTTTTTATAATAAGCTTATACACTGTAAGCTTACACTGGTTTAATTAATATTAAGATTATATTTATCATTATAATTAGAAAAGGTATATTTATTGAAAGATATATAAAATTTATTAATTTAAAAATTAATTTAAAATCAAATTGTTGAGCGGATATATAATTAATAAAGTCGTAAATGAACTGTATCATCATATTCATAAAATCGATGGAAATTTTTAACTGTTCGTTGCTCATCACGTGTCAAATAATGACATCATCATCTAAATTTTTTAAAAATAAAAATATACAAAATACAAAAATTATAAAAATTACAAAAAACTAAAATTGTTTAAAAACAAAACAAAACAAAATACAAAACTTTTCCAAGAATCCAATCAAATTCCTCTGTTGAAAACTAATTTCAAGAATCCAAACTTTTTAATGTAATTTGTTGGAGGATTTTACTTTTGAGACTAATTTATTAATTTTCGTTTATAATATTAATTCCAACCTTTACTTGTAAGTTGCTTGCTTTGAAGCCTTATAAGAGGATAATATAATTCTTGAAAAATATTAATCGGTTTTGTATGACGTTTGAATTTGTTTAATATTAGCATTTAAATCCAATTCCGGATTAGAAGTTTTTTTTCAAATATTTGAATTTGTTAAATTTTAATAATAGTGTCTATATGTTTCACACTTATCTCATTTATCAAGACGGATGTGAGATATTATCATAATACAATTGTGATAGAAATCCTTAATTTATAAAAGATATTGAAGTTAAACCATTTATATAAAATCATACAAAATAGTTAAAGTCAAATTTATAAATTTAAAATCATATTGAAAACATTTAAAATTAAATTGTAGGTGAGTGGAGGTATCCGGGATAAACTACGAGCTTTGGAGAGCTCAAAAGCACCAAAACAGTGTAGTGGCCTACAAAGTGTCGATACCTAAGGCTAATGTATCGATACTTAGTCCCTGTACAATAATTTACATTCTGGCAAACTTGGTACCAATACCCAAGGCAACAGTACCAAACCTTAAGTCATTGAAGCAAAAAATTAGGCGAAAAACACTTAAATCATGATGAAACATATCCATATCATTTCCATGTTCCAAGGCATTATAAATCAATTTCAAATCTCAATAAAACTTGAAAGACATGTCTTAAACACATTGAGGTAAACCATGAAATAAAGCTTGATATAAAACACATAAATGGCTTAAATTACAAATATATTTTTTTTTTTTACAAATTCAAATCCAAACAAAGTATTTGCGTAAATACCATAATTCTAATGCTAAAAACAATCAATTACTGAATTACCACCTTTAAAACCTCAATTAGTGATGTAATGCTCCCGAGTCGAAGTCCAACCTCCTTGGAAAGTCTTAAATCTACTCGTTTTAAACCACTAACACGTGAGCTTGACGAGCTCAGTAAGTAACTAAGGATAAACCTCCTTATCCTATACTTCGATAGTGTTAAGCCCTTTTTAAACATGTCATACAAATTCATTCAAGCCATATTTTAGTGCTACTAACAAATTCATTTAAATCAATTGACTTATAAGGCTCAACCTATATTTTCATGGTTTGTTAACGAATCACCTTATGAAATTAATGTTTAAGGCTCCCATGAAGGGTTCATATAGTGTTTAATCCAACACATATTCCTTTATACCACTACTTCCTAACATTTTCATTGTCTACATATATGTAGACATACATACTGCCACACCCTGAAAATTAGGTTAATAGAATCAGGTAATTATTCGCGGGCTCAAATGAGAAATCAGGATTAGTGTCATAGAAATTAGGAATTAATCAAATAAAAATTAATTAATAATAGTAATAATAAAAATAATTGAGTTAATAAACATGAATTAGTGAGGATTAAATTGGAACAGTTTTTAAATTAGAGGTCTAATGTGTAAAATAAGAGAGTTAATTGAAATATGAGCTATTAGAACAAGGGAAGAAATAGAAGGGGGCTTAGGGATAAATAGCCCAAATTTTAAAATTTGGTTGGCTATATATGACAACCCACCGTCTCTTCCCTCCATACTTTCAACCAATTCAAAAATTTATTAGATCTAAAATCAAAAGTTCTCTCAAAATTTCCTTCATCCTTTTGATTTTCTAAACACCCAAAGACCTTTTCCTTTGCCAATTTTAAGAGAAATTCATTCTTTCTTCATCAATTTTTCTATTAACACTTGGCTCATTTTTTATCAGATTATTCAATTTTGTGGAGATCTTCGAATTAAAGATAAACGTTCTGATTTCTTATGGTTTAAACATTTAAAGTGTGATTTCAATTCATGTTTTTATAAATCTAAGCAATAAAACATAAAATCTATGATTTTAAAGCTTGATTTGTTTAAAAATGGTGAATCTCGTAACAGTGAGCTAAGTGATGATTTCAAAATGATTTTTAACTCATTTTGACATAATTAATAGGTTTATAACCCTTATTTAACAAATCCTTAAAGAAATTACATGAATAAAATGATTTTCTTCTTTAAGATTGAAGCAAATGTGATTTTTTAGGAAACGGTTGATTTATGAAATTGAGTGAAATTAATGTCCTAGATATGTAATTAACCTTAGATATGAGATTAGGTAGTAAGAATTAGGGGTTTAATTGAACTAAAATGAATCAATTTTGAGATTAGAGTTAGGCGTGGTGAGCTCGTTAGATTTAGGAGAACGGCGAGCTTCTATGCTGTTAGGGAGGATAAGCTGTGATAAGATAGTGATTCTGTTTTAAGAATGATAAATAAACTATATGTTTTATGTGATATGCGAAGCCTCTATTCGAGAGAAAGCATCCACAAGCAAGGACAAGGGCAAGTAGATGGCATAGGCTCGGCAGGATGTTGTGGATCATAGGTGAGTGCCTTTGTATATCGCATTTGAACATGAGTTTGCATGTCTTGGAAAGTCAAGTAAGGCATGTGATCCCTCTTATTTAACATGCAAACCCCGTTGTATTTATTGTGAGCCCTCTAGAGTTACATGCAAGCCTGCTAAAAACATGTGTGAACCCTGTTATATGAAATACATGAACCCTATCACCCTATACATGTGAGCATATTAATTTATGTGAGCCTATTCATTTATGCGAGCCTATGCATGTAAGCGAGCCCTATATTGCATGCGAGCTTATATATATATATGGTGTGAACCTCATTAGTATGCAAGCTTAAATACATAGTGCGACTGTAACACCCCTAACCAGTATCTGTCGCCGAAACAAGGTTTCGGAGCATTACTAGAACATTTAGAAACATTTACAAGTAACTTATTTAAATTACTATTTATTTACCGAGATCATTTATAACGTCCCTTGATTGGGCCCTCGAGGCCCAATACTAGCATTAGAATCGAGTTAGGACTTAATCGGGACCTTTAAGAATTTTTCGCGACTTTTCAAAATTTTTCCAAGGTGTAGGGCTCACATGCCCGTGTGGTCCAAGGGACACGCCCGTGTGACCTTGGGACACGCCCGTTCTAGAGGCCATGTTCGACCTCGTGTAACTCTCTAACTTGGGCACACAGTTGTGCGCACGGTCATGCCACACACCCGTGTGCTAGGCCGTGTGACATACTTGGCTGAGACACATGCCTGTGTCTCTGCCGGTGTGCTCAATTCTGAGCATTCTGTTTCTCAAAATTAAAGTGTAGGGGACACACGGCCTAAACACATGCCCATGTTACTAGGCTGGGTGTCACACACGGTCTAGACACACGCCTGTGTGTCTACCATTGTGTACAACATGAAGACATTTCTAGCTTCATTTCTCACCTAAAGTTTCACCCATGACCTGCACTTGAAACACACATCCAATACCAAACAATCCAAGCATTCAAATTAAGTAAATTTCATCATTCACAAGGCATATCACTACAAGCATACATGATCACAACCTTTCCTTAGTTTAACTTAGGCATTCACAACATTGATCACATATTCTTAACATAACACATGTGTATATATATTTCATAATAATCTACTTAGTCATACCAAAATGAACCATTACTAGCCATTCCAATGGCTAGGTTACAAAATAACATTTCAAGCCACTATTGGCCAAGTTGTCCTATACATGCCATTATACCAAAATGATTTTTACTAATTATACCCAAAATGACTAGTTGATAGTGTGACGATGCTCCACCGATCTCCAACCTTCGCGAGCTTTCGAGCACAATAAAATATGAGAAAAATAAAATGGAGTAAGCATTACATGCTTAGTAAGTTTGTATAACGGAAACTAGACTTACTAATCCAGTTTATTAAATCTAAGCATACAATAACAAGTTTTCCATCCATTTGGCTAAATTGCCTAAACACATACATTCAATCAAACATAAACATGTTAGTCACCAAAATCTTCATATCAATTAAGTAACAAAGACGAGCTCATCAAGCAATATTCTTTCATGTCATTATGATTTCATCTCAAGATTTTCATGCCATGTCAAGAGTTTTATGTCTGTTGAATCATTGAATTTCGATGGATGCTCAAGTAGTACACTCGAGGTGTACGATTCAATAGTCCGTCAATTTTTATTCAAGGGTACCCATTAAGGCACGTAATCAAGGAGCACACTCTCAAGCCACATATCGTATAACAAGATTACCAGTCCAGGCTAAATCCTTTATATAACGTATGCTCAAAAGAGCTCAATTAGGATTACTAGTCTAGGCTAAACCCTAATCATAACGTATACTCGAGAGGTATTATATCAGGATAACCCGTCCGGGCTAAATCCTTTCTATAATGAGGTTAATAGGATTACTTGTCTGAGCTAAATCCCGTTCGCAACAAATGCAGGACCTTATCCATTTCAAGAAAGCACATATATTCATCGGAATTCAATATTCAATCGGGACTTAACCCTTTTTCATCATTTCAAGCATATATTAAATTGTTCATTATAGCATTTAAGTAATACATTCCAATATAAGTCACATTACATACAAGTATAACATTTAATTTACATAATTACATACTCGATTAAGTTATATGAACTTACATCGACACTTGTTTGCGTTAGAAATCTACTAATTCGGAACCTTTCCTTGATCAAACCTCGAATTAGTGTTGTCCATTTCTATATAAATGAATTTAATCATCAATTTCACACATTTCATATTTTATGTCCTAGGAAAAATTACCATTTTGCCCCTAACTTTTTCATAAATTTTGAATTTGTCCCTAGGCCCGAAAAATGAAACTTGTGCAAATTACTCCTTATTCCAAACCTAACCAAAGCCCCATTACAACTTTTACAGCACATGTGTTCATAAAATTTTAGAATTTTTCATCAAAATTTACAACTTTTCATTTTAGTTCCTAAATCATGTTTTCATCAAAAATCACTTTGTAAAAGTTGGTTATCCATCAATAATCTTTCATTTTCTACCATAAATTTCTAATTTCCAGCATATACATCCATGAACCATTTTTCATACCTTGATAACTTTTCAAATTAATTCCTCAAATAGAGAGATTAAGCTATCCTGATTTCAAGAATATCCAAATTACTAAAAACGGGACAAGAAAACTTAACCAATTAGGCCTTGAAAGTTTCTTTTCTCTCACCTAAGGTTTCCATGTGTTTTTAGGTTGAAGATGATGAAAATAAGATGATATCTTTTCTTTTCATCTTTTAATTAATTAAGTATTTTGCTATTTCCAATTTAGTCCTTGCCTTTTTTCAATATTTCTATGGATGAGTCATAAAGAAAAATCTACACACTTTTCTTAATGGTCTATTGCCATATAAGGAACTCTAGTTTTGAATTCCATAGCTATTTAATCCTTATAGCTACTAGAATTCAACTTTCGCATTTTATGTGATTTAATCCTTCTTGTAATTAAACACTTAATCGATAAAATTTTCGTATCAAAATTTTCACATATCATTTCTAACATATTTTCGTATAAAAAATAAATCATATTTTTGGGTTGCTATGTGACAGCCCAAAATAGACCCTAGCCGGAATGTGGTTTCGGGACCACTAAACCGAGTCATAAAAATAATTAATTGTTATATTCTATGCTTACTATGTGTGTGCATGCATATGTGGAAAATTTCATTCTCTAATTTTACCCATTTGTATGACAAAGTATTAAATAGGGATCAAAGTGAAACATGGTGAAATATGATAGGCTAATTTTAAATGGCTTGTTAGTACATGTTAACAAAAAGGTGGAGTTGCATGTCAAATAATCCCTTCCTAAGGAGGAGTGGCCGGCCATGACAAGGTTATGGGCAAGGAACATGTTCCCAACATGTTTTACTAATGGATGATGTTAGAAATAATAAACAACTAAGCATGGGTGAGAAAAGAAAAAAAAATGTGTGTGAGAGAGTAGCATCCCCCATTGCCGTGCAACCAAGAAGAGAAAAACAAAAAATTTTGTTCATGCTTGCTCTCTCCTTTTGGCCGAAAATACTAAGAGGAAGAAGGATTTTGCTTCATTTCCTTTGTTTAGAAGAGATCTAGAAGGAGATTTGGCTAAGTTTGCATCAAGATTAAGGTATGTATGAGGTTGTGTTGGGAGTTTCATGCATGGTTTGGTTGCTAATTTGATGTGCATGTTAGCCATGGCCCAAATCCTTGTTATGCCATGGAAATGGTATTTGGCCAAAGTTGTTATGGTGATAAAGCCATTGCATGCTAAGTGTGAAGCTTGATGATGATGCATGCAATGATGGATTGTCTACTCTTGAGTAAGATTTTGAGTTTTCTTTTGTGTTTAACCATGATTGAAGTTGAATGGAGCATGATTGTCATATTCGCCATGATGCATTCATGAGCATGGTTCATGCTTCTTGCATGTTAGTTAAAATTTGTATTTTGGATGGCTATGGACACCTTGAAATTCGACCATGCTCATATTGTATATATATGTTTGCACATGATGTTTTGGCTATGAAGTAAGTGATGAATATATTGGTTTAAAGAAGAAGATGTGGAAGAATGCTTGTGAAATTGCAAGCACAATTCGGCCTAGCACACATATAAGTGCTTGATGCTATATTATAAGTTTTGGGCCACAATGTGCAAAGCATTAACTAGTAAAATGCATGCTGTTTTTGTGAGGTATTAAGTGCAAAATTGACCTCAACATGTACATGAATATTCGGCCTTGGGTAGCCTATTGAAGGCCTTAGCTTTTCCTTGATGCTCAAATAAATTGTATTGAATTGCTTGATGTAGTATAAAATGTGCATGACCATTGTGTATTCAAGCTAAAGAGTGGCCATATGACCATTTAAACTCCTTGTCATATTCGCCATAAGCAAGCACAATGAGGTTTTAATAAATTGAATTTGTTTGAATTAGCTCAAGAGCTAAGAGGGCCACAATTGGACAAGGGAAGGAAAAGGTGATCGAATAGCCGAAAAAGCCGTTCGACAACATCCGAGGTAAGTCCTCAAGAAGTGACCCTACTTGAGTTATGTGAAATAAAGTATGGATGTGTATTGATTATTGATTATGTATGTATGAGCATTTGAATTCTACCCGGCTAAGTCCCGGCGAATATGCTTGTGATTATATTTATGTTTTGAGCCTTAGTAATGAAAATGAAATATGTATGTCCAATGATTATTGATGTATGTGTACATGAGAAATTGAATGATATCCGAGCTAAGCCCGAAGACAATTATGCTGGAAATTATATCCGGTTAAGACCAAGGCAATTGTGCTAGTGGCTATATCCGGGCTAAGACCAAGGCATTCGTGCGAGTTATTCTATCCGGCTAAGACCAAGGCATTTGTGCACGTGATTATATCCAGTTATATTTCAAGAATCTTGGGCTGGAGGTGAGTGTTGGTTGCTGTAATGAATTCAATTAGTACACTCGAAAAGCCCAAAGGATAAGGTACGTTATATGTGCATTGGAAAGTCGACATGTTTGAGCAACATTCGCTCAATCGACTAATGAATTTCAGTCATTGAATTGATTGATACTTTGTGAAAGTATATAATGATGAAGTGTGAAGTAAGAATGTGTATTAATGAAATGATGCATTTGGCTATGTGAATGTATTGCTGTAATTAGAGCTGATTATATTCCTTGAGACTTACTAAGCATAAAAAATGCTTACCCGTTACTTTGGCTCTCTGTTTTATAGATTTCGCCGATAGCAATCGGATTCGGGATCAATAAAGTCGAAGTCATCCACACTATCCACGCCTCTATTTTGGTATAAATTTTGGTTGAACTTTGAAATGGCATGTATAGGACTACCCTTGTTGGTTGAATATGTTGTGATGTATATATGTACGGCCATGCGAAAATGGCTCGTAAAAGTGAAGTATCGACTTAGACTAATTGTGGTTTGTATGTATATATTTGGTGTCATGATGTGGCTATGGCTTGGAAATGGGAATGTTAGTCATATGATCAGCCATTGGCATGGTTAAAATGATCATATATGAACCTATGTATGGCAAGACTAGTTGGTTCATGGAGACTACCAAATAGGTAAGACCTACCTTAAAAACAGATGCTGCCAGCTGCAGTGACGTGAATGTGAAAAATCACCAAAATTCGTAGGAATGGAATTAAATAGTGAATAAGCTATGTAAATGAACCTTGATGAGTCTATTTTCATATGGAAGAAACGAAATGGTCATAGGAGTTACATGTTAAGAGATATTAAAGCTATTGTGAGACAGGGCCAGAACGGTTTCTGGGTTCCCTGTCGCAACTTTAAAAATTTACTATAAATTATACAAAAAGAATTAGGAGAAATACCTTATATGTACAGATTCCATTTTGAGTCTAGTTTCATTAGAAACAAACGGAACCAGCATTAAATCCCTGTACAGAGAGATATTCAAGTTATACCGCGCGAAGGTCAGAGCAGTAGATCCCTGTAACATGGGTGACTTTAACTAATAAAATGTACCAATTGGCCCAACCAAAAATTCTAGAAATAAATCCATGGATGGATATATGAGTCTAAATTCAGGGAAAATTTACGAAACCAGTTTCCGAGTTTTGAAACTCGAGATATGATTTTAAGGCGACAGTGACGCAGTTTTCCAGCCTGACTGGAAATGTCAAATGGATGGGCAAAACAAGTGAACTTGGCTTGTTAACCCTCGTGTCCGACAACGGCGATGGTCTCGGGTTCGGGTGTTACAATTTTATTGGTATCAGAGCCACGGTTTAGTCGATTCTAGGACTATCGTGATGTGTTTGGGGTCTAGCTATACATGCCATTAAATGATGAATCGATAGTGTGGTGATTTCGACAATTTGACTTTGTGTTTGTTTATAGCAATAGATCCCGATCCCAACCGAAGCGATAGCTGATGATGTGGAGAGTGTGGCGCTGCTCCGCGCAAAGGGACAACATGGCGGACTCTCAACCTATGGCCAGCAATCCTAATGACGAGGCTAGGCAAGCCTTTTATAGTGTGATGAACGAATGGTTTAATCAATACATTCGAACCAACACGGTTGTTCCACAACCTCCATTCCCGACAGATGCAACCCCAAGACCGACAATACCTCCGGTGATTGACCAAATAAGGTCAAGTAAGCCCCATCGATAGGATTCAAAACATGGGGCCACTGAATTTAAGGCTACGGATGATGATGATGCCGAAGCGAGCTGAATTTTGGTTAGATAACACTATCCGGTGCTTGATGAGCTATCCTGTACACCCGATGAGTGCTTAAAGTGTACCATCTCCACCTTTCTGCGAGTCCGCCTACTATTGGTGGAGTACTCGACTTGTGGTGCCTAGAGAGCAAGTGACTTGGGAATTCTTTCAAACCGAGTTCAAAAAAGTATATCATCGAGATTCATCGACCAAAAGCGGAGGGAATTCCTTGATCTTAAGTAAGGTTCGATGTCGATTCTGACTACGAACAAAAATTTGTGAGGCTTAGCCAGACGCGAGAATGCATTTCGTCCGAAGCTATTATGTGTAAACGCCGAGGATGGGCTGAATGATGATATAAGGATGATTGTTGGCATCCTCGAGATACGAGAGTTCGTAGTACTTGTTGAGCGAGCTTGTAAAGTCAAGAGCTTAGAAAGGAGAAACAAAAAGGCGATGTGGGAACCGGAGAATTCGAAGAGGTCCTCGGAAAGTCTCTTCAACAAGCATCGAAGAGATTTTGAGACGATGTGAGCCGGTCTAGAGCGTTTGGGCTTTTCTAGACGAGGACGCGATCGACCCCTGTGACCACACGAGTCACCTCGATCATGGGTGGTAGAAATGATCGCGAGAGAGGCGGAGTGTCCACATTGTGGCAAATGGCATTTGGGGAGCTGTTGGTTTCGTGATCGCTCCTGCTATAAGTGTGGATCGGCCGACCACTTTATGAAGGATTGCCCGAGGATGCATGAACAGAATGTAAGTCAGAGTGCAAACCCGGGTGCTACCACTACTCGAGGTAGGCCACCTAGAAATATGGGCAATGTCAGTGGCGGTCAGAGAGGATCTAGAGATGCTACCATCAGATCTGAGGCTCGTGCTCTGCTAGGACTTATGCCATACGCACACGCCGAGGATGCCGCCTCTCCGGATGTTATTACCGGTACTTTCACTCTTTTCAATACAAATGTGATTGCTTTGATTGACCTGGTTCTACTCATTCATATATATGTGAAACCTTAGCATCCAATCGACTTTGCCCATTGAGTCTCATCGAGTTTGTAATTCGGTGTCAAACCCTTGGGTCATTACGTGCTTGTCAACAAAGTGTGCAAGAAAAGTCCCCTAGTGTTTCGAGGTTCTTGTTTTCCGGCGGACTTGATGCTTTTGCCGTTCGATGAGTTCGACGTTATTCTTGGTTTGGATTGGTTGACCATGCGATGCGGTTGTAAATTGCAAGAGCAAGACTATCGATTTGAGGTGCGAATAATGAAATAATTCGGGTTGAGTCTACGGACTTAATGGAGTTGCCCATTTGTAATATCGCCGATGTTGGCCCGTAAATATGTAAGAAAAGGGTGCGAAGTGTACCTTTCAGACGTGCTCGATGACAAGGAATCGAAAAAGAAACCCGAATCATGCGTCGTGGTTTGTGAATACCGGATGTTTTCCACTAAGAATTGCGGGTTTACCACTGTTTGGGAAATAGAATTTGGCATCGAATTGGTACCTGGTACCACTCCAATTTCGATAGCTCCGTATCGTATGGCACCAACGGAATTAAAGGAGTTGAAAGCTCAGTTGCAAGAATTGGTGGATAGAGGTTTTGCTCGCCCGAGTTTCTCGCCTTGGGGTGCGCCAGTGTTGTTTGTGAAAAAGAAGGATGGAACCATGCGGCTGTGCATCGACTATCGTCAGCTTAATAAAGCGACGATAAAGAACAAATATCCGTTACCACGTATCGATGACTTGTTCGATCAATTGAAGGGAGCCTCAGTGTTCTCGAAAATAGATTTGAGATCGGGCTATTATCAATTGCGAATCCGAGATTCGGACGTACCCAAGACTGCCTTCAGAACAAGATATGGTCACTATGAGTTCCTAGTGATGCCGTTTGGGCTCACTAATGCCCTACAGATTTATGGATTTAATGAATCGGATCTTTAGACCATATTTGGATCGATTCGTAGTCGTGTTCATTGATGACATCTTGGTCTATTCAAGAAATGAGACCGAACATGCTGAACACCTACGGTTAGTGCTGCAAATTTTACGGGATAAGCAATTATATGCTAAGTTCAAAAAGTGTGAGTTACGGTTAAGAGAGGTTAGCTTCTTGGGTCATGTGGTATCTACATCGGTATTCGAGTTGACCGAATAAAATTTCAGCCATACTTAATTGGAAGCCTCAGAAATATTACCGAGGTTCGAGCTTTTTGGGGCTTGCTTGGTTATTACCGACGATTTGTAAAAGGCTTCTCAACGATAGCCACGCCGATGACGGCTTACTCCAAAAGGATGTTAAGTTCGAATGGACGGAGAAATGCCAAAAAGTTTCGATCAACTGAAAACTTATTTGATGAAGCCCCAATTCTAGTGCAACCCGAGTCCGCAAAGAGTTTGTCATCTATAGCGACGCCTCTCTACTTGGGTTAGGTTGCGTATTAATGCAAGAAGGTCGAGTTGTGGCCTGTCGTCGAGGAAATTAAAGCCACATGAGAAAAATTATCCGACTCATGATCTCGAATTGGCGCCATCGTATTCGCCTTGAAGATTTGGCGACATTACTTATTTGGTGAAAGGTGCCATGTATACTCGGATCACAAAAGTCTCAAATATTTGATGACCCAAAGAGACTTAAATCTGCGACAAAGCGTTGGCTCGAGTCATAAAGGATTATGAGTGATCATTGACTATCACCCGGAAAGGCGAATGTGGTTGCGGATGCCTTGAGTCGTAAGTCGTTATTCACTTTACGAGCGATGAATGTGCACTTATCCGTCCGATCCGACAAGTGTGTTAGTGGCTGAATTGAAAGCCAAACCATTATTGACACACCAAATTCGAGAAGCTCGAGAAAGTCGACGACGAGTTGGTTGCAAAACGGGCTGCGTGTGTTTGAACAAGGACTCGGAGTTTCAAATTGACGATGACGATTTTTGAGGTTCAAAAGTCGTCATGTGTCCCAAAGAATTGAACTCATTTCGATAATTCGAATGAAGCCCATTGTAGCCGAATGGCAATCCACCCGGAGTACGAAGATGTACAATGATTTGAAACATCGGTTTTGGTGGCATGGTATGAAGCGAGACATCTCCGACTTTGTTTCGAGATGTTTAATATGTCAACAAGTGAAAGCGGAACATCAGGTGCCTTCAAGATTACTTCAGCCAATCACGATACCCGAGTGGAAATGGGATCGAGTCACAATGGACTTTGTATCCGGACTGCCATTGTCAGCAAGTAAGAAGGATGCGGTTTGGGTCGTGGTAGATCGATTGACTAAGTCGGCCCACTTTGTCCCCGTACGTATGGACTTTTCAATGGACAAATTAGCTGAATTGTACGTTTCTCAGATTGTGAGATTACACGGGGTGCCTATTTCCATCGTGTCGGATAGAGGTCCGAGATTTACCTCGCGATTTTGGAAAAAGTTGCAAGAAGCTTTGGGTACCAAGTTGCATTTCAGCACCACCTTTCACCCCCAAACCGATGGTCAATCCGAGCGGATAATTCAGATACTTGAGGATATGTTAAGATGTTGCGTCCTCGAGTTTAGTGGTTCATGGAACGGTATTTGCCGTTGATTGAATTCGCTTACAACAACGACTTTCAATCAAGTATTAAGATGGCACCTATGAGGCCTTGTACGTCGTAAATGCCGTACACCATTGTTTTGGACCGAGCTCGGTGAAAGCAAGATTTTCGGTGGATTTGATTAGGGATGCTTTGAGCAGAAAGTGAAAATAATCCGTGAAAGTCGAAGATAGCCTCCGATCGTCGAAGTCGACGCGGATCCGAAGCGTAAGGATATCGAGTATCGTGGGTGATAAAGTGTTTCTCAAGGTATCGCCTTGGAAAAAGATACTCGAGTTCGTAGTAAGGGCAAGTTGAGCCCGAGGTTCATTGGGCCATATGAGATATCGAGCGAGTCGGTCCGGTGGCATATCGCTGATTTTGCCCCTGAACTCAAAAGGTTCACGATGTCTTTCACGTTTCGATGCTTCGACGCTATAGATCCGATCCATCGCACGTGATTAGTCCATCAGAAATTGAAATTCAAGCTAATATGAGTTATGAGGAAGAACCGATTCATATCCTATCACGAGAAGTGAAAGAGTTGCGAAACAAGCGGGTTCCACTAGTGAAAGTGTTATGGCTCAAGCACGGGATAGAAGAAGCTACTTGGGAGACCGAGAATTCTATGAAAGAGCGATATCCAAACCTATTACCGGTAAGATTTTCGGGGACGAAAATTTCTTAAGTGGGGGAGAGTTGTGACAGCCCAAAATAGACCCTAGCCGGAATGTGGTTTCGGGACCACTAAACCGAGTCATAAAAATAATTAATTGTTATATTCTATGCTTACTATGTGTGTGCATGCATATGTGGAAAATTTCATTCTCTAATTTTACCCATTTGTATGAGAAAGTATTAAATAGGGATCAAAGTGAAACATGGTGAAATATGATAGGCTAATTTTAAATGGCTTGTTAGTACATGTTAACAAAAAGGTGGAGTTGCATGTCAAATATGTAACACCCCTTACCCGTTACCGTCGCCGGAACAGGATATAAGGTATTACCAGAACATAACACATACCATTAAACATAATCGAGATGTAAATATGTCGTCCAATTTGATAGTGCATCGTATAACATATGTCTTGAACAATATTAGCCCACTTTAATGGCTTGTACAAAGTATCTGGTCGAGTACTGTAACTAATATTTTAACCTAGACAAATATGACACGTAACAAAATAATTAAGCCTACTATACATGCCATAATTCAAAACGTTTAGTTCAAATACCCTAAAGTATGATAGTGCGGATAGATCTTCACGATCCTTAACTCTGAGCAAGCCAAGAACACTATAAGACAAAAGAGAGAAACAAAGTAAGCTTATAGCTTAGTAAGTAAGTATGTAAATACTAATTAAAGAATCTAACATGTTTACACAACAATTCAAGTTTATCTACTTTAACTTCACTATTCATTCCACTTTGATTTAGCTGTCTCTCTGCATCATATTCACTAAATAAATCATAACTCGGGTTACAAAACTCGAAATTCAAATCTGTAAAATTTCCTGAATCTAGACTCATAAAGCTTTTTGATAATTTTTTCTATAATTTTTGGTTCAGCCGATTAGTACAGTTTATTAGTTAAAGTTTCCCTGTTACACAGCTCGACTGATCTGACCTCTGTTCACTAAGAATTGAATATCTCTCAGTACACAATTCAAACAACCCTGAGGTCTGTTTCATTTAAAACTAGTCTCAATAAGGAATTTAGGCATGTAAACTATATTTCTTAATTTTCCTTGTACAATTTTTAATGATTTTTCAAAGTTGGAACAGGGGATCAAGTATTCATCCTGAGCAAGTCACATACAATTGTAAATATCTCAAAATATAGAACTCCTTTGCTTGCTCTGTTTCTTTTATATGAAAGTAGACTCATTAAAATTTAATTTCACATCTCATTCAACCTCTAATTATATTCCTCCTATTTTTGGTGATTTTTCAAAATCACGTCACTGCTACCATCTAAAAACAGTTTTAATGCTAATTTCACTCTTTCACACATTCTTTATGCTAACCTCATTTTATCTTATATATGTATATACCACAAATCATTTTCACCACATTTCATTCACCATAAGTGTAGGTCCAAACCACAATATCACCACAAAACCATCCCGTTGAACAATTCGGATCAATCCTCGATATTTAATGGTTTCAGCACACAGCTCCACCATCATACTTCGTTTAGTTCGGCTCTCTTGTACACATGGTGAACACTTAGTACCACTCATGCGACCCAACCGATTTGTCTCGTAGCTCTCTTGTCTACATGGTGTCCTTCACTTGGAATCACGCATGCGACCTAGCTACATTTATCTTTCACGTAGCTCTCTTGTCTACATGGTGTCCTTCACTTGGAATCACGCATGCGACCTAGCTACATTTATCTTTCACGTAGCTCTCTTGTCTACATGGGATACATCTCGTATCACACATGTGACCTAGCTACTACAGGGTGTCTCGTAGCTTTCTTGTACACATGATGTGCACTCAGCATCATACATGTGACCTAGCTACGCCCTCTATTTCATTCGATCTCTCCAATGTTCAACCGGATCTCTCTCTATATTTATTTCCATTCTTCCAATAGTCGATTTATATTTTAACATCAGCTAGTATATTTATATAATAGGCTGAAATATAAGAATGTACATGAAATTATTGTAATATTTACATACAAACTTACCTTGGTGCAAAATGTGGAAATTTTGCAATTTAGTCCAAACTTTTTCCTTCCCTGCTCGAGATCAATTCGCGTCTTTCTTGATCTATAATAACACATTTAGCTCATTTAATACTCATACTATTTATTTCAATCCAAAAATCACATCATGGAAAAATTACATTTTGCCCCTAACTTTTCAAAATTACAATTTTGCCCTAGGCTCGGAATTTAATTTCAGCCCTTATTCTTATATTTTATGATATGCTGAACATTTTCTCTTCTACAACAACATCAAATTCTCACTCTATCATATAGTTATGAACAATAGGTATTTTTACCGATTATCTTGCTTTTACTCGTTTTCACTTAAAACCGAGTAGCACAAGTTATTTAACATAATTTAAAACCTCATATTCTATCATAAAACATCAAAATACACAAATTTCACCTATGGGTATTTTTCCAAATGTGAACCCTAGGTTAAATTATTACTAGCATAAGCTTAATCGAGCTTCCGGATTCCAAAAGCGTAAAGAACATTAAAAGCGGGCTTGGAATCACTTACTATGGAGCTTGAAAGTTGAAGAAACCCTAGCTATGGAGAGAGGGAGAATTCGGCAGCAACTAAGGAGGATGATGACCAATTTTGTGTTATTTTTCCCATTTAATTTCATTTAATATCCAAATGACCAAAATGCCCTCCTTACTAAACTTTCAAAAATTCCTTCCATGTCCTAATTTTGTCCATGAACTTAAAATTGGTCAAATTGCTATTTAAGACCTCCTAATTAATATTCCAAAACAATTTCATACTAAAACTTCGGGATGCAAATTTTGCAACTTATTCGATTTAGTCCCTACTTTCAATTTAAGCACTTTAGGCATAGAATTTCATCACGAAATTTTCACACAATCATGCAATCATATCATAAACCCCAAAATAATTATAAAACAATTATTTCTATCTCGGATTTGTGGTCACGAAACCACTATTCGATTAGGCCCTAATTAGGGTTGTCACAAAATAATCCCTTCCTAAGGAGGAGTGGTAAGCCATGACAAGGTTATGGGCAAGGAACATGTTCCCAACATGTTTTACTAATGGATGATGTTAGAAATAATAAACAACTAAGCATGGGTGAGAAAAGAAAAAAAATGTGTGTGAGAGAGTAGCATCCCCCATTCTTGTGCAACCAAGAAGAGAAAACAAAAAATTTTGTTCATGCTTGCTCTCTCCTTTTTGGCCGAAAATACTAAGAGGAAGAAGGATTTTGCTTCATTTCCTTTGTTTAGAAGAGATCTAGAAGGAGATTTGGCTAAGTTTGCATCAAGATTAAGGTATGTATGAGGTTGTGTTGGGAGTTTCATGCATGGTTTGGTTGCTAATTTGATGTGCATGTTAGCCATGGCCCAAATCCTTGTTATGCCATGGAAATGGTATTTGGCCAAAGTTGTTATGGTGATAAAGCCATTGCATGCTAAGTGTGAAGCTTGATGATGATGCATGCAATGATGGATTGTCTACTCTTGAGTAAAATTTTGAGTTTTCTTTTTGTGTTTAACCATGATTGAAGTTGAATGGAGCATGATTGTCATATTCGGCCATGATGCATTCATGAGCATGGTTCATGCTTCTTGCATGTTAGTTAAAATTTGTATTTTGGATGGCTATGGACACCTTGAAATTGACCATGCTCTTATTGTATATATATGTTTGCACATGATGTTTTGGCTATGAAGTAAGTGATGAATATATTGGTTTAAAGAAGATGTGGAAGAATGCTTGTGAAATTGCAAGCACAATTGCCTAGCACACATATAAGTGCTTGATGCTATATTATAAGTTTTGGGCCACAATGTGCAAAGCATTAACTAGTAAAATGCATGCTGTTTTGTGAGGTATTAAGTGCAAAATTGACCTCAACATGTACATGAATATTCGGCCTTGGGTAGCCTATTGAAGGCCTTAGCTTTTCCTTGATGCTCAAATAAATTGTATTGAATTGCTTGATGTAGTATAAAATGTGCATGACCATTGTGTATTCAAGCTAAAGAGTGGCCATATGACCATTTAAACTCCTTGTCATATTCGCCATAAGCAAGCACAATGAGGTTTTAATAAATTGAATTTGTTTGAATTAGCTCAAGAGCTAAGAGGGCCACAATTGGACAAGGGAAGGAAAAGGTGATCGAATAGCCGAAAAAGCCGTTCGACAACATCCGAGGTAAGTCCTCAAGAAGTGACCCTACTTGAGTTATGTGAAATAAAGTATGGATGTGTATTGATTATTGATTATGTATGTATGAGCATTTGAATTCTACCCGCTAAGTCCCGAAGGCGAATATGCTTGTGATTATATTTGCGTTTTGAGCCTTAGTAATGAAAATGAAATATGTATGTCCAATGATTATTGATGTATGTGTACATGAGAAATTGAATGATATCCGGGCTAAGCCCCGAAGACAATTATGCTGGAAATTATATCCGGGTTAAGACCCGAAGGCAATTGTGCTAGTGGCTATGTTAGAATTAAGTGACCCAAATTCTTATTTAAATAAAATACGATGGAAAATAAAATAAAAGTAAAATCCATATAGAACTAGACTTCTTTTATTTTATTTTAGAATAAGGTTTTAAACCTTATTAAACTCCATCTATTTTATATTGATTAGGATAAGGTGTTTCAATCCTACTAGAATATGGCTTTGCAAGCCTATAAATAGACATAGTCTATTCCTCTTGTATTTGAGTAAAATTTTTCGACATAGTGAATTTTCTTCTCCTCTGCCTGTGGTTTTTTTCCGAAAGGGTTTCCACGTAAAATTTATGTGTTCTTTATTTTTATTTATTTTATTCTATTTTATTTTTCACAAATTGGTATCGAGCTTAGGGTTATTCATCTCGATCACGGTAATGGCGTCTTTGAAGTATGAAATTCATTGTTGGATCGCAACACCGATTTGCGTTGTGGCAAATTAAGATGCAAGCGCTTCTTGCACAGATGGATCTAGAGGATGCCCTGCTAGGATAGATAAGATGCCTTCGACATTAACAGATAAAGAGAAGAAGCGTAAGGATCGAAAGGCATTAACACAATTACATCTCGCATTTGTCCAACGAAATTTTACAGGATGTGATGAAAGAGAAAACTGCCGCTGCATTATGGAAGAGGCTAGAACAAATATGTATGTCGAAAACTCTAACAAGCAAGTTGCATATGAAGCGGCGTCTTTATGCTCATCGTTTGGAGGAAGGTGCGTCAGTACCACGAACACTTAATGTTGTTTAAAGAAATTCTCTCAAACTTGGAGGCCATGGAGGTTCGATATGATAAGGAAGATCTAGGGTTGATTCTACTTTGTTCGTTGCCCCGTCTTATTCAACCTTTAGAGACACGATTTTATATAGCCGCGAGTCTCTCACAATTGATGAGGTTTATGATTCTTTAACCTCGTATGATAAGATGAAGCATCTTGTGGTTAAACCCAACTCTCGGGAGAGGGTCTCATTGTTCGTGGGAGACAAGACCGGAATGTTGATGATGATCGTGGTAGAACACGAGAACGGAATCCTCGTGGTAAATCTAAGGGTAGATCGAAATCTTCAAACAGAGGTAAAACTTGCAACTTCGCAAGAAGAAAGGGCACATTAAATCTGAGTGCTATAAGCTACAAAATAAGATTAAAAAGGAGGTCGAATCAAAAGGAAAACAACGAGAAAATTCCGGTGAAGGCGATGTTGTAGAAGACTACAACGATGGTGAACTTCTAGTTACTTCATCAATGATTCTAAAGTGGCGAGTGGATACTTGATTCAGCTGCACCTTCCACATGAGTCCCAATCGGGATTGGTTTACAACTTATGAAACGATGTCTGAAGGTGTTGTTTTGATGGGAAATAATGCTTCATGTAAAATCGCGGTGTTGGAACAATTAAAGTTAAGATGTTTGATGGAGTTGTCGAACACTTAGTGACGTGCGGCATGTTCGAATTGAAAAGAAATTTAATTTCGTTGAGTACTCTTGATTCAAAAGGGTGCAGATACACAATGAAAGTGGGGTTTTAAAGATTTCAAAGGGTCCCTTGTTGTGATGAAAGGGCAAAGAAAGATTGCCAAGTTATATGTTTCTGAGGTTCTTCTATATTCTTGGTGATGCAATTGCCGCTTCCTCTTCCTTGTCGATGATGATATTACTAAACTTTGGCATATGCGCCTAGGGCATATGAGTGAGAATGGCATGGCGAATTAAGCAAAGAGGACTTCTTAATGGGCAAGGAATTTGCAAACCGAATTTCTGTGAGCACCGTGTTTTTGGGAAGCAAAGAGAGTTCGATTCACTAGAGGAATCCATAACACGAAGGAAGCGTTGGAGTATATCCATTACGATCGTGGGGCCGTCGAGTGCCTTCGAGAGGTGGAGCTAATTATATGCTAACCTTTATTGATGATTTTTCCGAAAAGTTTGGGCGTTCTTCACGAAGCGAAGCGATGTGTTTTCCACATTTAAGTCTTGGAAAATTATGATTGAAAAATGACGGAAAAGCAGATAAAATACCTCCGTCATGACAATGGCTTAGAGTTACATTCGATGAGTTTAATAGATTGTGCAAGTCGAAGGATCATGAGACACTTGACGATTCGTCATACTCCACAAAAAAGCGGCGTTGCGAGCGAATGAACGAACGATCATGGAGAAGGTTCGATGTATGTTGTCAAATGCCAACTTACGAAGTCATTTTGGCGAAGCGACCATCTGCATGTTTTTGATCAACCGATCTCCATCCGTTGCCATTGAGAAAAAGACTCCACAAGAGGTATGGTGCGGTAATCCCGCTAATTATTCGATTTAAAGATTTTTGGGTGTCCTGCGTATGCTCATGTTGATAATGGAAAATTGGAACCGAGATCCATTAAATGCGTTTTCTTGGTTATAAAGTTTGGTGTAAAAGGCTATAAGTTATGGTGTCTGAAAATAGAAAAGTTGTGATTAGCGAGAGATGTTGTTTTTGATGAAACGCTATGCTACCTAACTTATCTCTTAAAGACTCTTCCAATAAAGAAAACCAAAAAGCAGTGGAGCATCGATTAATACGAATCAACTCCTCAAGCCAAGACAAAATTGAGAATAGAGTTGCTTCTTCACCGCAATACTCTATCGCCAAAAACAGGACAAGAAGAGAAATTAAACCTCCAAAGAAGTATGCCGAGGTTGATCTAGTTGCTTATGCTTTAAATGTGGCTGAAGATATAGATGCGAATCAAGAGCCATTTAATTATTACGAGGCGATTAGTGTGAAGACTCGAAAAAGTGGATGTTTGCTATGCAAGAGGAGATGAAATCACTCCACAAAAAGCAGAACATGGGATCTTGTAAAACTTCCTAAAGGTAAAAAGGCATTCGTTGTAAATGGGTGTTTAAAAAGAAAGAAGGGACTCAGGAGTTGAAGAACCCGGATATAAAGCAAGGCTTGTTGCAAAGGGTTACATCAAATTCGAGTGGACTTCACAGATGTGTTCTCTCCAGGTTGTTAAGCATAGTTCGATTCGAGCTTTGCTTGGTATTGTGGCCATGCATGATTTGGAGCTTGAGCGGTTAGATGTAAAACTGCATTTTTGCATGGAGAACTTGAGGAAGATATTTACATGCAACAACCGAAAGGTTTTATAGTCTCGAAAAAGAGGACTATGTTTGCTTGCTGAAAAAGTCCCTTTACGGTTTGAAACAAATCACCAAGACAATGGTACAAGAGGTTTGATTCCTTTATGACTTCTCATGATTTCAAAAGAAGTAGTTTTGATAGTTGTGTCTACTTTAAGAAAAACGGTGATGGTTCTTTTGTGTATCTACTTCTTTATGTTGATGACATGTTGATAGCAACAAAAGATAAAGAGAGATAAGAAAGGTTAAAGCCCAACTAAGTGAAGAATTTGAGATGAAAGATTTAGGACCAGCAAAGAAGATACTTGGTATGGAGATTCTCGAGATAGAAAAGCAAGTAAATTGTACCTAAGTCGGAAGGGTACATTGAGAAAGTTCTTTGCGGTTTCAATATGCAGAGTGCTAAGCTGTTTAGTACTCCTTTAGCGACCATTTCGGACTTTCATCGGCCTTATCTCCTCAATCGATAATGAGATTGAGTACATGTCACATGTTCCATACTCTAGTGCATGAGGATCTCTCATGTATGCTATGGTTTGTTCACGTCCGATTTATCATATGCGATCGGTCTGATTAGCGTATACATGGCGAATCTCGGTAAAGAACACCGGAAAGCGATTCGGTGGATTTTAAGATACTTACGAGGCACTACTAATGTTTGCTTACAGTTTGGAAGAACTAAAGATGGAGTTATAGGGTATGTTGATGCTGATTTTGCTGGAGACCTTGATAGAAGAAGATCTCTCACGAGTTACGTCTTTACAATCGGAGGTTGTGCAATTAGTTGGAAAGCCACTTTGCAAACTACAATCGCTTTGTCTACCAATCGAAGCTGAGTACATGGCGATTCTTGAGGCTTGTAAAGAAGCTATTTGGTTGAAGGACTATTTAGTGAACTCAATTAAGACCTTCAAATCAACACGATGATTTTGTGACGATCAGTGCCATCTTTCTTACAAAAGATCAAATGTTTCATGAGAGAACAAAACACATTGATATTCGGTATCATTTTGTTCGTGATATTATTGCTCGTGGTGATATTGTTGTGAGCAAAATTAGCACTCATGAAAATCCTGCAGATATGATGACTAAGTCACTTCCTATAACCAAGTTTGAGCATTGCTTAGACTTGGTTGGTGTTCATTGTTGAAGTTAAACCCTTAAGGGGTTTTTGGAAGAGGTGAAGAACTTGTTTATTGAAAGTTCGCGATGAAGAACTTGTTCATTGAGAATTTGTGTCAAGGTGGAGATTGTTAGAATTAAGTGACCCAAATTCTTATTTAAATAAAATACGATGGAAAATAAAATAAAAGTAAAATCCATATAGAACTAGACTTCTTTTATTTTATTTTAGAATAAGGTTTTAAACCTTATTAAACTCCATCTATTTTATATTGATTAGGATAAGGTGTTTCAATCCTACTAGAATATGGCTTTGCAAGCCTATAAATAGACATAGTCTATTCCTCTTGTATTTGAGTAAAAATTTTTCGACATAGTGAATTTTCTTCTCCTCTTGCGTGGTTTTTTTCCGAAAGGGTTTCACGTAAAATTTATGTGTTCTTTATTTTATTTATTTTATTCTATTTTATTTTTCACAGGCTATATCCGGCTAAGACCGAAGGCATTCGTATGGGTTATTCTATCCGGCTAAGACCAAGGCATTTGTGCACGTGATTATATCCGGTTATATTCAAGAATCTTGGGTGGAGGTGAGTGTTGGTTCTTTGTAATGAATTCAATTAGTACACTCGAAAAGCCCAAAGGATAAGGTACGTTATATGTGCATTGGAAAGTCGACATGTTTGAGCAACATTCACTCAATCGACTAATGAATTTCAGTTATTGAATTGGTTGATACTTTGTGAAAGTATATAATGATGAAGTGTGAAGTAAGAATGTGTATTAATGAAATGATGCATTTGGCTATGTGAATGTATTGCTGTAATTAGAGCTGATTATATTCCTTGAGACTTACTAAGCATAAAAAAATGCTTACCCCGTTACTTTGTGTAACACCCCGAACCCGAGACCATCGCCGGTGTCGGACACGAGGGGTTAACAAGCCAAGTTCACATGTTTTGCCCACCAATTTGGCATTTCCAGTCAGGCTGGAAGACTGCGTCACTGTCGCCTTAAAAATCATATCTCGAGTTTAAAAACTCGGAAACTGGTTTCGTAAATTTTCCCTGAATTTAGACTCATATATCCATCCATGGATTTATTTCTAGAATTTTTGGTCGGGTCAATTGGTACAGTTTATTAGTTAAAGTCACCCATGTTACAGGGATTGACTGCTCTGACCTTCTCGTGGTATAACTTGAATATCTCTCTGTACAGGGCTTTAATGCTGGTGCCGTTTGTTTCTAATGAAACTAGACTCCAAATGGAATCTGTACATATAAGGTATGTCTCCTAATTCTTTCTGGATAATTTATAGTTAATTTTTAAAATTGCGACAGGGGACCCAGAAACCGTTCTGGCCCTATTTCACAATAGCTTCAATATCTCTTAACATGTAACTCCTATGATCATTTCGCTTCTTCCATATGAAAATAGACTCATCAAGGTTCATTTACATAGCTTATTCACTATTTAATACCATTCCTACAATTTTTGGTGATTTTTCACATTCACGTCACTGCAGCTGGCAGCATCTGTTTTAAGGTAGGTCTTATCTATTTTTGTAGTCTCCATCAACCAACTAGTCTTGCCATACATAGGTTCACATATGATCATTTTAACCATACCAATGGCTGATCATGTGACCAACACTCCCATTTCCGATCCATAATCACATCATGACACCATATATATACATTCAAACCATAAATAGTCTAAGTTCATGCTTCCTTTTACGAGCCATTTTCGCATGGCCGTATACATATACATCGCCACATTTTTAAACCAACAAGGGGTAGTCCTATACATGCCATTTCAAAGTTCAACCAAAATTTATACCAAAATAGAGGCGTGGATAGTGTGGATGACTTCGAATTTATTGATCCCGAATCCGATTGCTATCGAGCGAAATCTATAAAACAGAGAGCCAAAGTGTGACAGCCCAAAATTGACCCTAGTCGGAAGGTGGTCTCGGGACCACAAAACCGAGGCATAAAAATAATTTAAAATTTATTTCGATGCCTATAATATGTGTGTATCCATGTATGACATTTTTTGATGATTGATTTAGTGTTATAAAGGTGAATTTCACTAGAAAGGACCTAGTAGTGAACTTTGAAAGTATGATGGAGAAATGTGTGATGACTAGTTGCTCATGCATGCAAAAATAAAGGATTTGCATGTCAAATTTCCCCAAAAGAAGCTAGTGGCCGGCCATGACATGGTTTATGGGCAAAGAAAACATGTTGAAACATGTTTTGTTAATGCATGATGAATTAAATGATAAAATAATTAATGATGTTGGAGGAGAAACAAAAAAATCAAGAAAATAGCTCATCCTCCCCCCCCCCATTGCCGTGCAAGTGAAAGAAAAACAAGAAAAAAATTGTTCATCCTTGTTCTTTCCTTTTGGCCGAAAATACTAAGGGAGGAGATAGGAGTTTTAGTTGTCTCGACGCGTAAGCCACAACTCGACCTTCTTGCATCAACACACAACCTAACCCAAGCAAGGATGCGTCATCAGATATGACAAACTCTTTACCAGACTCACTGTATACTAGTATGGGGCCTCGGTTAAACAAGTTTTAGTCGATCGAAACTTTCTTGACAGCGTTCACCACTCGAACTCAACATCTTTTTGGAGTAGTTTCGTCATCGGCAACTATCATCGAAAAACCTTTCACAAATCGTCGATAGTATCCCAAGAAGCCCCAAAAGCTCCTAACTTCGGTAACATTCCTTGGAGGTTTCCAATTGACTATGGTCGAAATTTTGTTAGGGTCCACCGACACCGATCACGGACACCACGTGCCCCAAAAAGCTAACCTCTTTCACCAAAATTCACATTTACCGAACTTTATGATAATCGCTTATCTCGTAAGATTTGCAACACTAGCCTCGGTGTTCAAAGATGTTCGGTTTCATCTCTCAAATTGACCTAAATGTCATCGATAAATACAACTACGAACCGATCCAAGTATGGCCTGAAAATTCTATTCATTAAATCCATAAACACCGTAGGGCATTAGTGAGCCCAAACGGCATCACCAAGAATTCAGAGTGACCGTACCTCATTCTAAAAGCGGTTTTGGGTATGTCCGATTCTCGGACCTCAACCGATAGTACCCGACCTTAAATCTATCTTTGAAAACACCGAGGCTCCCTTTAATTGATCAAACAAATCGTCAATTCGTGGCAACAGATATTTATTCTTTATCGTCACTTTATTGAGTTGACGATAGTCGATGCAAAACCTCATGCTTCCGTCCTTCTTTTTCACAAACAATCTTGGTGCGCCCCATGGAGAAAAACTTCGGTCGAGCGAAACCTCTATCATCAATTCTTGCAATTGGACCTTCAATTCCTTTAACTCCGTTAATGCCATACGATACGGAGCTATCGAAATTGGAGTGGTACCGGTACCAATTCGATGCCAAATTCTACTTCTCGAGCAGTGGTAAGCGGCAATTCTTGGGAAAACATCCGGTATTCACAAACCACGGGCACAGATTTGGGTTTCTTTTCGATTCCTTGTCATCGAGCACGTCGCAAGGTACGCCGCACCCTTTTCTTACATATTTACGGGCCAACATCGCGATATTACAAATGGCAACTCCTTTAAGTCCGTAGACTCAACCCGTATTATCTTGTTATTCGCTCCTCAAATCGATAGTCTTGCTCTTGTAATTTACAACCGCATCGTGCATGGTCAACCAATCCGGACCAAGAATAACGTCGAACTCATCGAACGGCAAAAGCATCAAGTCCGCGGAAAACAAGAACCTCGGAACACTAGGGGACTTTTCTTGCACACTTTGTTGACAAGCACGTAATGACCCAAGGGTTTGATACCCGAATTACAAACTCGATGAGACTCAATAGGCAAGTCTTCTTTGGATGCTAAGGTTTCACTTATATATGAATGAGTAGAACCGTGGTCAATCAAAGCAATCACATTTGTATTGAAAAGAGTGAAAGTATCGGTAATGACATCCGAGAGGCAAGATCCTCGCGTCTGCCGTATGGCATAAGTCCTCGTGAGAGCACGAGCCTCGAGATCTGATGGTAGCATCTCTAGATCCTCTCGACCGCCATCGACATTGCCCATATATCTAGGTGGCCTACCTCGGCGGCGGTAGCACCGGGTTTCCACTCGACTCACATTCTGCTCAAGCATCCTCGAAATCCTTCATAAAGTGGTCGGTCGTTCCACACTTATAACAGAGCGATCACGAAACCAACAGCTCCCGAATGCCATTTGCCACAATGTGGACACTCCACCCTCTCTCGATCATTTCCACCATCGGCGATCGAAGTAACTCGTGTGGTCACAGGGTCGATCGCGTCCTCGTCTAGAAAAGCCCGAAGCGCCTCTAGACCGGCTCACATCATCTCGAAATCTCTTTGATGCTTGTTGAAGAGACTTTCCCGAGGACCTCTTTCGGAATTCTCCGGTTCCCACATCAACTTTTTGTTTCTCCTTTCTAAGCTCTTGACTTTACAAGCTCGCTCAACAAGTACTACGAACTCTCGTATCTCGAGAATGCCAACGAACATCCTTATATCATCATTCAGCCCATCCTCGAAGCGTTTACACATAATAGCTTCGGACGAAATGCATTCTCGCACGTACCGGCTAAGCCTCACAAATTTTCGTTCGTAGTCGGTAACTGACATAGAACCTTGCTTAAGATCAAGAAATTCCCTTCGCTTTTGGTCGATGAATCTCTGACTAATATACTTTTTTCGGAACTCGGTTTGAAAGAATTCCCAAGTCACTTGCTCTCTAGGCACCACAGAAGTCAGAGTACTCCACCAATAGTAGGCGGACTCACGTAGCAAGGAGATGGTACACTTTAAGCACTCATCGGGTGTATGCAGGATAGCTCATCGAGCACCGGATAGTGTTATCCAACCAAAATTCAGCTCGCTTCGGCATCATCATCATCCGTAGCCTTAAATTCAGTGGCCCCATGTTTTGAATCCTATCGATGGGGGCTTACTTGACCTTATTTGGTCGATCACCGGAGGTATTGTGGGTGCGGGGTTGCATTTGTCGGGAATGGAGGTTGTGGAACAGCCGTGTTAGTTCGAATGTATTGATTAAACCATTCGTTCATCACACTATAAAAGGCTTGCCTAGCCTCATCATTCGGATTGCTGGCCATAGGTTGAGAGTCCGCCGGCGCTGTCCCTTGCGCGAGAGCAGGCGCCACACTCTCCACACCATCAGCTATCGCTCGGTTGGGATCGGGATCCATTGCTAATAACAAACACAAAGTCAAATTGTCAGAAATCACCACACTATCGATTCATCATTTAATGGCATGTATAGCTAGACCCCAAACACATCACGGTAGTCCTAGAATCGACTAAACCTGGCTCTGATACCAATAAAATTGTAACACCCTGAACCCGAGACCATCGCCGGTGTCGGACACGAGGGGTTAACAAGCCAAGTTCACATGTTTTGCCCACCAATTTGGCATTTCCAGTCAGGCTGGAAGACTGCATCACCGTCGCCTTAAAAATCATATCTCGAGTTTCAAAACTCAGAAACTGGTTTTGTAAATTTTCCCTGAATTTAGACTCATATATCCATCCATGGATTTATTTCTAGAATTTTTGGTCGGGCCAATTGGTACAGTTTATTAGTTAAAGTCACCCATGTTACAGGGATCGACTGCTCTGACCTTCTCGCGGTATAACTTGAATATCTCTCTGTACAGGGCCCTAATGCTGGTGCCGTTTGTTTCTAATGAAACTAGACTCAAAATGGAATCTGTACATATAAGGTATGTCTCCTAATTATTTCTGGATAATTTATAGTTAATTTTTAAAGTTGCGACAGGGGACCCAGAAACCGTTCTGGCCCTGTTTCACAATAGCTTCAATATCTCTTAACATGTAACTCCTATGATCATTTCGCTTCTTCCATATGAAAATAGACTCATCAAGGTTCATTTACATAGCTTATTCACTATTTAATACCATTCCTAAAATTTTTGGTGATTTTTCACATTCACGTCACTGCAGCTGGAAGCATCTGTTTTAAGGTAGGTCTTATCTATTTTTGTAGTCTCCATCAACCAACTAGTCTTGCCATACATAGGTTCACATATGATCATTTTAACCATACCAATGGCTGATCATGTGACCAACACTCCCATTTCCGATCCATAATCACATCATGACACCATATATATACATTCAAACCATAAATAGTCTAAGTTCATGCTTCCTTTTACGAGCCATTTTCGCATGGCCGTATACATATACATCGCCACATTTTTAAACCAACAAGGGGTAGTCCTATACATGCCATTTCAAAGTTCAACCAAAATTTATACCAAAATAGAGGCGTGGATAGTGTGGATGACTTCGACTTTATTGATCCCGAATCCGTTTGCTATCGAGCGAAATCTATAAAACAGAGAGCCAAAGCAACGGGGTAAGCATTTTTATGCTTAGTAAGTCTCAAGGAATATAATATTAAAGCAATACATTCACATAACCAAATGCATCATTTCATTAATGCACATTCACATAATCGTACTTACTTCACCATCCCAACACTTATGTTCATACACAAATAACGGCTTCATTAAGGCCGATAACTCGCTCCATCATAGGAGCGGATATTCATACGCTCTTACTCCTAGCGCATAAAGCACACACCGCACTTACCTTGTCATTGGGAAATTTCACAAGTGCATTAGCTGAAATTTTCCAGCAAGCTTATAATTTTCAAATCACATACCTTCGAGTTTAACCGGACGTCGCTACTCGTTCAATCGCCGGGACATAGCCGGTTATGGTAACCCGCACCAAGGCCTACGGGACTTAACCCGGATATCACGATTTGCACAAATGCCTTGGTCTTAGCCCGGATTTAACAACTTGCACGAATGCCTTGGTCTTAGCCCGGATATAGCTACTAGCACAATTGCCTTGGTCTTAACCGGATATAATTTTCAGCATAATTGTCTTGGGCTTAGCCGGATATCATTCAATTTCTCATGCACACATACATCAATAATCATTGGACATACATATTTCATTTTCACATTACTAAGGCTCAAACACAATTATAATCATTAGCATATTCGCCTTCGGGACTTAGCCCGGTGGAATTCAAATACTCATACACACATAATCAATAATCATACACATCCATATTTCATCTCACATAATTCAAGTAAGGTCACTTCTTGAGGACTTACCTCGGTTGTTGTCGAACGGCTTTTACGGCTATTCGATCACTTTTCCTTCCCTTGTCCAATTGTGGACCTCTTAGCTCTTGAGCTAATTCAAACAAATTCAATTTATTAAAACCTCATTGTGCTAGCTTATGGCGAATATGACAAGGAATTTAAATGGTCATATGGCCACTCTTTAGCTTGAATACACAATGGTCATGCACATTTTATACTACATCAAGCAATTTAATACAATTTATTTGAGCATCAAGGAAATGCTAAGGCCTTCAATAGGCTACCCAAGGCCGAATATTCATGTACATGTTGAGGCCAATTATGCACTTAATACCTCACAAAAACAGCATGCATTTTACTAGTTAATGCTTTGCATATTGTGGCTCAAAACTTATAAAATAGCATCAAGCACTTATATGTGTGCTAGGCCGAATTGTGCTTGCAATTTCACAATTATTCTTCAACATCTTCTTCTTTAAACAAACTTATTCATCACTTCCTTCATAACCAAAACATCATGTGCAAACATATATATACATATATGAGCATGGCGAATTTCAAGGTGTCCATAGCCATCCAAAACACAAATTTTAACTAACATGCAAGAAGCATGAACCATGCTCATGAATGCATCATGGCCGAATATGGCAATCGTGCTCCTTTTCAACTTCAATCATGATAAAACAACAAGAAAACTCAAAATCTTACTCAAGAGTAGACAATCCATCATTGCATGCATCATCATCAAGCTTCACACTTAGCATGCAATGGTTTTATCACCATAACAACTTTGGCCAAATACCATTTCCATGGCATAACAAAGATTTGAGCCATGGCTAACATGCACATCAAGTTAGCAACCAAAACATGCATGAAACTCCCAACACAACCTCATACATACCTTAATCTTGATGCAAATTTAGCCAAATCTCCTTCTTGTTCTCTTCCAAACCAAGCATGAAGCAAAACTCCTATCTCCTCCCTTAGTATTTTCGGCCAAAAGGAAAGAACAAGGATGAACAATTTTTTCTTGTTTTTCTTTCACTTGCACGGCAATGGGGGAGGATGAGCTATTTTCTTGATTTTTTGTTTCTCCTCCAACATCATTAATTATTTTATCATTTAATTCATCATGCATTAACAAAACATGTTTCAACATGTTTTCTTTGCCCATAAACCATGTCATGGCGGCCACTAGCTTCTTTTGGGGAAATTTGACATGCAAATCCTTTATTTTTGCATGCATGAGCAACTAGTCATCACACATTTCTCCATCATACTTTCAAAGTTCACTACTAGGTCCTTTCTAGTGAAATTCACCTTTATAACACTAAATCAATCATCAAAAAATGTCATACATGGATACACACATATTATAGGCATCGAAATAAATTTTAAATTATTTTTATGCCTCGGTTTTGTGGTCCCGAGACCACCTTCCGACTAGGGTCAATTTTGGGCTGTCACACTTTGGCTCTCTGTTTTATAGATTTCACTCGATAGCAATCGGATTCGGGATCAATAAAGTCGAAGTCATCCACACTATCCACGCCTCTATTTTGGTATAAATTTTGGTTGAACTTTGAAATGGCATGTATAGGACTACCCTTGTTGGTTTAAAATGTGGCGATGTATATGTATACTGCCATGCGAAAATGGCTCGTAAAAGGAAGCATGAACTTAGACTATTTATGGTTTGAATGTATATATATGGTGTCATGATGTGATTATGGATCGGAAATGGGAGTGTTGGTCACATGATCAGCCATTGGTATGGTTAAAATGATCATATGTGAACCTATGTATGGCAAGACTAGTTGGTTGATGGAGACTACAAAAATAGATAAGACCTACCTTAAAACAGATGCTGCCAGCTGCAGTGACGTGAATGTGAAAAATCACCAAAAATTGTAGGAATGGTATTAAATAGTGAATAAGCTATGTAAATGAACCTTGATGAGTCTATTTTCATATGGAAGAAGCAAAATGATCATAGGAGTTACATGTTAAGAGATATTGAAGCTATTGTGAAACAGGGCCAGAACGGTTTCTGGGTCCCCTGTCGCAACTTTAAAAATTTACTATAAATTATCCAAAAATAATTAGGAGACATACCTTATATGTACAGATTACATTTTGAGTCTAGTTTCATTAGAAACAAACGGAACCAGCATTAAAGCCCTGTACAGAGAGATATTCAAGTTATACCGCGCGAAGGTCAGAGCAGTCGATCCCTGTAACATGGGTGACTTTAACTAATAAACTGTACCAATTGGCCCGACCAAAAATTCTAGAAATAAATCCATGGATGGATATATGAGTTTAAATTCAGGGAAAATTTACGAAACCAGTTTCCGAGTTTTGAAACTCGAGATATGATTTTTAAGGCGACAGTGACGCAGTTTTCCAGCCTGACTGGAAATGTCAAATGGATGGGCAAAACAAGTGAACTTGGCTTGTTAACCCCTCGTGTCCGACACCGGCGATGGTCTCGGGTTCGGGGTGTTACATGCTAGAAATGACATTTCGTATAAAAAGGTGCCTTTAGTAAAAGTTCTTTGGCAACGACATAGTATTGAAGAGACTACCTGGGAGCCGGAGGATACTATGAGGAAGCAATACCTGAATCTTTTTACTGATAAGATTTTTGAGGAGGAAAATCCCTAAAGGGGAGGAGAGTTGTAACAACCCATTTTTCAGTGAAATCGAAACAGTGGTTTCGAGCCACAATATGAAATGACATGTGAACACTATGGCTGCCAGATTTTCACATGACATTTTCGGGACCAAACAAGTAATGCCGCCAGATTTTCAATGCAAACACTATGGCTGCCAATTCAAGATCATGTGTCGGGTAGTTCTTTTCATGTGGCTTTAGTTGTCTTGAAGCATAGGTTACTACTTTACCTTCTTGCATTAAGACATAGCCTAAACCATTCAATGACGCATCACTGTAAACTGTAAATTCCTTACTCGATTCTAGCTGAACTAACACTGGTGCTTCTGTCAATAAAGCTTTTAATCTATCAAAAGCTCTACTGGCATTTATTAGTTCACTCGAATTTTACATCTTTCTATAGCAAAAGAGTCATTGGAGAAGCTATCATTGAAAAACTTTTTACAAATCTCTGATAATAACTAACTAGCCCCAGAAAACTTCAGACTTCAGACATATTTTTTGGTGGCTTCCAATTACCAATGGTTGAAATTTTATTCGGGTCTACTCTAACACCTTCAGCAGATACTATATGCCCAAGAAAACTAACTTCCCGTAGCCAAAATTCACTGTGAAAAATAAAATAGAATAAAATAAATAAAAATAAAGAACACATAAATTTTACGTGGAAACCCTTTCGGGAAAAAAAACCACGGGCAGAGGAGAAGAAAATTCACTATGTCGAAAAATTTTTACTCAAATACAAGAGGAATAGACTATGTCTATTTATAGGCTTGCAAAGCCATATTCTAGTAGGATTGAAACACCTTATCCTAATCAATATAAAATAGATGGAGTTTAATAAGGTTTAAAAACCTTATTCTAAAATAAAATAAAAGAAGTCTAGTTCTATATGGATTTTACTTTTATTTTATTTTCCATCGTATTTTATTTAAATAAGAATTTGGGTCACTTAATTCTAACAATCTCCACCTTGACACAAATTCTCAATGAACAAGTTCTTCATCGCGAACTTTCAATAAACAAGTTCTTCACCTCTTCCAAAAACCCCTTAAGGGTTTAACTTCAACAATGAACACCAACCAAGTCTAAGCAATGCTCAAACTTGGTTATAGGAAGTGACTTAGTCATCATATCTGCAGGATTTTCATGAGTGCTAATTTTGCTCACAACAATATCACCACGAGCAATAATATCACGAACAAAATGATACCGAATATCAATGTGTTTTGTTCTCTCATGAAACATTTGATCTTTTGTAAGAAAGATGGCACTGACCGTCACCCTTTGCAACAAGCCTTGCTTTATATCCGGGTTCTTCAACTCCTGAGTCCCTTCTTTCTTTTTAAACACCCATTTACAACGAATGCCTTTTTACCTTTAGGAAGTTTTACAAGATCCCATGTTCGCTTTTTGTGGAGTGATTCCATCTCCTCTTGCATAGCAAACATCCACTTTTCGAGTCTTCACACTAATCGCCTCGTAATAATTAAATGGCTCTTGATTCAGATCTATATCTTCAGCCACATTTAAAGCATAAGCAACTAGATCAACCTCGGCATACTTCTTTGGAGGTTTAATTTCTCTTCTTGTCCTGTTTTTGGCGATAGAGTATTGCGGTGAAGAAGCAACTCTATTCTCAATTTTTGTACTGGCTTGAGGAGTTGATTACAGATTAATCGATGCTCCACCGCTTTTGGTTTTCTTTATTGGAAGAGTCTTTAAGAGATAAGTTAGGTAGCATAGCGCTTTCATCAAAAACAACATCTCGCTAATCACAACTTTTCTATTTTCAGGACACCATAACTTATAGCCTTTTACACCAGCTTTATAACCAAGAAAAACGCATTTAATGGATCTCGGTTCCAATTTTCCATTATCAACATGAGCATACGCAGGACACCCAAAAATCTTTAAATCAGAATAATTAGCAGGATTACCAGACCATACCTCTTGTGGAGTCTTTTTCTCAATGGCAACGGATGGAGATCGGTTGATCAAAAACATGCAGAGAGGTCGCTCGCCCAAAATGACTTGGTAAGTTGGCATTTGACAACATACATCGAACCTTCTCCATGATCGCTCGTTCATTCGCTCGCAACGCCGCTTTTGTTTGTGGAGTATGACGAATCGTCAAGTGTCTCATGATCCTTCCGACTTGCACAATCTATTAAACTCATCGTAATGTAACTCTAAGCCATTGTGCATGCGAGGTATTTTATCTGCTTTTCCGTCTGCTTTTCAATCATAATTTTCCAAGACTTAAATGTGGAAAACACATCGCTTTTCGCTTGTGAAGAACGCCCAAACTTTTCCGGAAAAATCATCAATAAAGATTAGCATATAATTAGCTCCACCTCTCGAAGGCACTCGGGCGGCCCCACGGATCGAATGGATATACTCCAACGCTTCCTTCGTGTTATGGATTCCTCTAGTGAATCGAACTCTCTTTGCTTCCCAAAACACAAAGTGCTCACAGAAATTCGGTTTGCAAATTCCTTGCCCATTAAGAAGTCCTCTTTGCTTAATTCGCCATGCCATTCTCACTCATATACCCTAGGCGATATGCCAAAGTTTAGTAATATCATCATCCGACAAGGAAGAGGAAGCGACAATTGCATCACCAATAATAATGAGAACCACAGAAACATATAACTTGGCAATCTTTCTTTGCCCTTTCATCACAACAAGGACCCTTTGGAAATCTTTAAAACCCCACTTTCACCGTGTATCTGCACCTTTTGAATCAAGAGTACTCAACGAAATTAAATTTCTTTTCAATTCGAACATGCCGCACGTCACTAAGTGTTCGACAACTCCATCAAACATCTTAACTTTAATTGTTCCAACACTGCGATTTTACATGAAGCATTATTTCCCATCAAAACAACACCTTGAGATCTTCGTTTCATAAGTTGTAAACCAATCCGATTGGGACTCATGTGGAAGGTGCAGCTGAATCAAGTATCCACTCCTCGCTTACTTTAGAATCATTGATGAAGCAACTAGAAGTTCACCATCGCCGTAGTCTTCTACAACATCGCTTCACCGAATTTTCCGTTTGTTTTCCTTTTGATTCGCACCTCTCTTTTAATCTTATTTTGTAGCTTATAGCACTCAGATTTAATGTGCCCTTTCTTCTTGCGAAGTTGCAAGTTTTACCTCTGCTTGAAGATTTTGATCTACCCTTAGATTTACCACGAGGATTCCGTTCTCGTGTTCTACCACGATCATCATCAACATTCCGGTCTTGTCTCCCACGAACAATGAGACCCTCTCCCCGAGAGTTGGGTTTAACCACAAGATGCTTCATCTTATCATACGAGGTTAAAGAATCATAAACCTCATCAACTGTGAGAGACTCGCTATATATAAAATCGTGTCTCTAAAGGTTGAATAAGACGGGCAACGAACAAAGTAGAATCAACCCTAGATCTTCCTTATCATATCGAACCTCCATGGCCTCCAAGTTTGAGAGAATTTCTTTAAACACCGTTAAGTGTTCGTGTACGACGCACCTTCCTCCAAACGATGAGCATAAAGACGCCGCTTCATATGCAACTTGCTTGTTAGAGTTTTCGACATACATATTTGTTCTAGCCTCTTCCATAATGCAATGGCGGCTTTCTCTTTCATCACATCCCGCAAAATTTCGTTGGACAAATGCGATGTAATTGTGTTAATGCCTTTCGATCCTTACGCTTCTTCTCTTCATCTGTTAATGTCGAAGGCATCTTATCGATCCTAGCGGGGCATCCTCTAGATCCATCTGTGCAAGAACGCTTGCATCTTAATTTGCCACAACGCAAATCGGTGTTGCGATCCAACAATGAATTTCATACTTCAAAGACGCCATTACCGTGATCGAGATGAATAACCCTAAGCTCGATACCAATTTGTGAAAAATAAAATAGAATAAAATAAATAAAAATAAAGAACACATAAATTTTACGTGGAAACCCTTTCGGAAAAAAACCACCAGGCGAGAGGAGAAGAAAATTCACTATATCGAAAAATTTTACTCAAATACAAGAGGAATAGACTATGTCTATTTATAGGCTTGCAAAGCCATATTCTAGTAGGATTGAAACACCTTATCCTAATCAATATAAAATAGATGGAGTTTAATAAGGTTTAAAAACCTTATTCTAAAATAAAATAAAAGAAGTCTAGTTCTATATGGATTTTACTTTTATTTTATTTTCCATCGTATTTTATTTAAATAAGAATTTGGGTCACTTAATTCTAACATTCACAATTACTGAATTTTGCATACAGTTGTTTCTCTCACAAAGTTTGCAATATTGTTCTCAAGTGCTCAGCATATGCATTTTCATCTCGAGAATAAATCAAAATATCATCTATAAATACCACCACAACCTGCCTGAATATGGGCTGAAAATTTTGTTCATCAAATCCATAAACACTGTAGGTGCACTTGTCAAGCCAAATGGCATCATAAGAAACTCATAGTGTCCATACCTAGTTCTAAAAGCTATCTTTGGCACATCTGATACCAGAATGGAGATCAATATTTGAAAATACAGTGGCACATTTTAACTGGTCAAGTCATCAATACGAGGCAATGGTACTTGTTCTTTATTGTAACTTTGTTGAGCTGTCTGTAATCAATACACGGCCTCAACGATCTATCCTTCTTCTTTACAAATAGGAACGACGCACCCCAAGGTGAGAAACTAGGTCGAGCAAAACCTCTGCCAATCAATTCTTGCAACTGTACTTTTAGCTCTTTCAATTCAGTAGGAGCCATTCTGTAAGGTGCTATGGATATTGGTGTTGTTCCTGGAACAAGATCTATAGAGAATTCTACTTCTCTATTCGGTGGTAAACCAGGTAATTCTTCTGGGAATACATTAGGAAATTTACATACAATCGGCACTGATTGAATCTTTGACTTAGATACTTTAATATCCAACACATATGCGAGATAAGCTTCATAACCTTTTCTGACATATTTCTGTGTTGACATTGCTGAAATCACGTTAGGTAATCCATCCAGTTTATCAAATTCAACATGAAGTAATTCACCATTCTTACATTTCAATACAATATATTTCTGTTTACAGTTCACCACTACATCATATTAGATTAACCAATCCATCCCCAAGATCACATCAAATTCATCAAATGGCAATAACATCAAGTCAGCTAAAAAACATTAATCTTTTACCATTAATGGACAATTCTTACTGACTTTATCCACCATAACACACTGACCCAGGAGGTTTGAAACTTTGACCACAAATTCAATGAATTCAACAATTAAATTTTTAACAGACACTAGGTTCGTGTATATATATGAATGTGTGGAACTAGGATCAATCAATATAGTAATGCTAGTATCAAGTAGAGAAAATGTACCGGTTATGACGCCTGATGCAGAGGTGTCTTCTCTAGCACGAATAGCATATGTCCTTGCAGGTGCTCGTGCTTCAGATCTAACTGTAGTATCCTTGGTAGTACCTGACTACCACCAACATTGCTGGGATGACGGGGTGGTTTGCCCCTCGAGACATGATTACTAGGCTTTGGAACTAGTTCTATTTCTTTTTCACCTCTTTTGGGACAATTCTTGAGAAAATGGTCAATTAAACCACATCCAAAACAAGCTTCACTTCTAGACCAACATTACCCATGATGAAATTTGCTACAATGTTTACATTTTAGTTTAGGGTTACCAACACTACCCACACTAGTCACTGGCGGAGATGAAGACCTCGGGTTAGAACGCTGAGAGCCTCGCTCTCTTTCAGAATATCCCGTAGAGGTGGTAACAAGATCATAATACTTCTTTAATTTCTTAGAAGCAAATGATTGTGACTTACTGATGGTTCTTTTCCCAAGAACCTGAGCCTCTCTTTTGGTTTGTTTATTTTCTTTACTCAGTTCCTCATCTTTGTATGCTCGATTGGCTAACACCGTAAATTCCCTTATTTTGAGAATTCCAATCAATAACTTGATATCCTCATTCAAACCCTCCTCAAAGCATTTACACATTTCAGCTTCGGTCAGATCCCATTCTTTGGCATATTTACTCAGCCGAACAAATTCCCATTCATATTCAGATATAGTCGTGTTTCCTTGTTTGAGCTCTAGAAATTCTTTCTTTTTTCTGATCCATGAACCTCTGACTAACATACTTCTTCCTGAATTCAGCTTGGAAGAATTCCCATGTAACATTCTCTCTCGATACCACTAAAGTTATGGTATTTGTAACACCTCTTACCCGAGTTCAACGTCGAAACAGGATACGAGGTGTTATTGGACTTAAGCACATACAAACATACATTTCCTAGATATGAAATTTTGCTCCAAATTTAAAACTTTTCACAATACCCTAATGTTCTGGCTATGGGCCTACGAAGCCCCGAACTCACTTTGAAATTAATTAGGGACTAATCTATGCATTCTAAAAAACATTGTAAAATTTTAAGCTGACAGGGACACATGCCCGTGTGGAAGGGCAACACGCCCGTGTGCCTATTTAACAAGGCCATGTTGAAGGCTTGTGTGGCTTACAAGGCCTGAACATATCGGGACACGCTTGTGTCCCTAGCCCATGTGAATTTATTTTTCGATTCGAGCCTATAGAGGTTTTCACACAGCTCGGCACACGCCCGTGTCCAATAATCCGTGTCCTCCACACGGCCATGACATGCCTGTGTCTCAACCCTTGTAAAAAAACCTTGACATTCTATTTCTGACGTCAGCAACCCCTTAAAGGCACATGGCCATAGTACATGCTTGTGTACTAGGCCGTGTCCTCCATACGGTTGGGACACACGACCGTGTCTACACCTATGTGGTTACTACTGAGCATTCTGTTTTGCCAAAATTAGGTACAGGGGGCACGCGACTTGCCACACTGCTTGACTACACGCCCATGGGGCAAGCTGGGTGTCACAAACGATCTAGACATACGCTAGTGTGTCTGCCCGTTTGGACAAAAACAAGGCTATCTACTAAGCCTTTTTGCCACCCCTTACTTGCACCAACCTACACAACATCAAACATAACAGATCTAATCATAAATACACAAACAAATAGCCACAATCATGAGAATCTTCATCACATGCATTTAATAATAATCAATATTAGCCAATATTAATGGCCTATACAAAATGAGTATCACATCCATATGAGCCAACACTTGTGGCTAAACTAACATGTCACTAAACAAAAGATCAATCCCTATACATGCCATACTCAAAACATTTAAACTAGCTATATCAAAAGCTTCAGGTGATAGTGTGATCGATGCCTTCGACGTCCCTTGATCCCCAACACTAGCTTTGTGGCATTATAAGAAAATGGAAATGAGAAGGAGTAAGCATAAAGCTTAGTAAGTTGCATATAAATAAGTAACAACATCAACCATGCATATTATAAATCAATACTACATTCTTGAGTGAGCAAAGGTAAATATCACTACATGCTTATATATCACAAGTATAAGCCAAAGATTACAATATCATCCCAAAATCATTTTCATACCTAAAACTTACTTATGTTATTCTTACCATCAAGGCAACATAACTAGAATCATAGCTCATGAGTTTCGAATAAGAACCTGTACCACCCACAACATGATTATATCATTCCATATCATTGTCATGGGCTTTAAAATAACCTGTGAAACCATTTGGAATACTAATGGATATCTAAAAAGCTTTACACAAGAGGGTGAATTTCCGATGCCATGTTCCAAACATGGTCTTACACTAGCTCACATATCGAGGCCGATGCCATGTCCCAGACATGGTCTTACACTAGCTCTCGTTTCAATGCCGATGCCATGTCCTAGACATGGTTTTACACTGGCTCTCATCATGTGGCCGATGCCATGTCCTAGACATGGTCATACACTAGCTCACATATCAATGTCGATGCCATGTCCCAGACATGGTCTTACACTAGCGCACATATCAATGCCGATGCCGTGTCCTAGACATGATCTTACACTAGCTCTCACAATATTGCCGATGCCATGTTCCGAACATGGTCTTACACTGGCTCTCATAATGTGGCTAACGCCATGTCGCAGACATGGTCTTTCACTGGCACAGATATCACCCAAATGTCATGGCATGGATATCTAATCTATTCCTAGGTTCAATCGGGACTCTACTACACTAAATTTTATCATGCATTATTCATAAGCAATTTCAACCATATTACGAAAAATTAATCATTCAACACATAATAACGATAAAGTTGCTTTATTTACGTACAACTTACCTCGGTATACAAAAAGTGGACGGCTAATTGGCTTTAGTCTACTAGCTTAGCCTTTCCCCAATCTATGCCCGTATTTTGTATTTCTTGATCTAAAATGATAAAAATTCAATAATTTAATCATCATATTAATCAATGCATTTCATAATTCATATTTTGGAAAAATGACCATTTTTCACCTAGACTTTCACAAAATTACTATTTTACCCCTAGGCTCGTAAATCGATTTTTATCGAATTTTCTCACTAACCAAGCCTAGCCGAATTCTTTTTATACTAGAAGTAGCCCACAATTCCTATTGTTACTCATACTTATCCCTCATTTTTCCATCTTTACAAAATGGTACATTTTAGGTGTTTTCATGAAAATCCTTTCACAAAAGTTATTTATTTAACAACCAAGATTCATTTTCTTCCATAAAATTTCAGCAAACAACATGAATACTCTGATGGAAAAACCCTATACTTTCAACCATTTTGCAAAATAGTCCCCTCATTAGCGAGATTATGCTACAAGGGTCCCAAAAGTACAAAAATTATCATGAAAGACCATAAAAATCACTTACTTGCAATGGTAAAAGTGGCTGGAATTTTGAAGCTCCAAAACCCCTAAAATGGCTAAAATTTTCGGTGGTGAAAGAAGGGATGAAAAAGATGAAGTCTTTTATTTTTTTTAATCTTATTACTTGTTAAAATAGGTCACCAAATTTCACCTAATTTTGACTTTTTGATTTTCTTTGTCCCTATGGCCTGCCATGCCATTAATAAAGGCCTATTTGCTCTTTAAAGTCCCTTAATTTTGGTTCTATAGCTATTTGACACCTTTATTTAATGAAATAAAACTTTTTTCCCTTATGCAATTTAGTCATTTTTTGCAATTAAGAATGCAATCGCTAAAATTATTTCACCAAAATTTTCATGCACTCATATAAACATGCTATAACACATAAAATAATATTAAAATAATTTCTCTGACCTTGGGTTAGTGGTTTGAAACCACTATTCTGACTAAGCTCACAATCGAGTTGTTATAGTTCTCCCCCTTAGGGATTTTCGTTTCCAAAAATCTTACTAGTGAAAAAGTTAGGGTATTGATCTCTCATAGTCTCCTCGGGTTCCCATGTGGCCTCTTCAACCCCATGTCAATGCCACAGTACTTTCATGAGTGCTATACTTTTATTTCTCAATTGCTTGCCCTCTTGGGCTAAGATCTTAATTGGCTCTTTGCCATATGTCATGTCTGATCGAATCTCAACCTCTATTGGCGAAAGAACGTGCGAAGGGTCAGAATGGTAACGACGCAACATCGACACATGAAAAACATTGTGGATCTTCTCCAACTCGGATGGTAAGGCTAATCGATAAGCTACTGGTCCAATTCTCTCTGTCATCTCATAAGGTCCAATAAAATGTAGACTTAATTTTCCTTTCTTACCAAATCTGAAGACTTTCTTCCCCTGAGATACTTTCAAACCTTATCAGTGACTTGAAACTCAATTTCCTTTCGTTTCAAATCCGCGAAGCATTTCTGTCTATCCGAAGCGGCCTTCAAATAATCACGAATTACCTTAACTTTCACTTTAGTTTTTTTGACCAAGTTGACCCCGTGAATCTGATTTTCTCTGAGTTCAGTCCAAAACAAAGGCGTTCGGCACTTACGCCCTTATAAAGCCTCATAAGGCACCATTTTCAAACTTGACTGATAGCTATTGTTGTAGGCAAACTCTACCAGTGGTAAATACTTCTCCCAACTGCCTTGGAATTCAAGAACACAACACCGCAACATGTCCTCAAGAATTTGAATTACCCTCTTCGACTGGTCGTCGGTTTGCGGATGGAAAACCATGCTAAAATTCAACTTTGTCCCTAAAGCTTCTTGTAACTTTTTCCAAAACCGCAAAGTAAACCTCGAATCCCTATCCAAAATAATCGACAAGGGCACTCTGTGAAGTCTCACAATTTCAGAAACATAAAACTCAGCTAACTTATCAAGTGAATAGTCGGTACGCACCGGAATAAAGTGAGCTAATTTTGTTAATCGATCAACTATAACCCAAACAGCATCTTTCTTTCTTGGTAATGACGACAATCCTGTCACAAAATCCATGGTAATTTGATCCCATTTCCACTCGAGAACCATTACAGGCTAAAGTAAACCCGAAGGTACTTGGTGCTTGGCTTTTACTTGCTGACAAATTAAACATTTCGACACAAACTTTGAGATGTCTCTTTTCATACCCGGCCACCAATATAATCTCTTCAAGTTATTATACATCTTAGTACTACTCGGATGAATTGACTGTAACACCCCGTACCCGTGTCCGACACTTGGACAAGGTACGAGGCATTACTAGACTTAAACATACATATACATGTAAAAATCGGGCCATAAAAGTTCTTTTAATTCAAAAATTTTCAAACACATGCATGTCGTCCGTTATTTGGGTCTACGAAGCCCAAAACATACATCGATATTGATTCGAGACTAAACTGAGAACTTTGAGAAGTTTCAGGAAAACGTAGAAAATTTTCCCATGGAATAGGGTCACATGCCCGTATGGACATAGGGACACGCCTGTGTGCCTTTGGCACGCTTGTGTCCTCAGGCCTTTTAACTCTCTAACTATGACGTCAGTGACTAAATTAAACCACATGGCCAAGCCACACGCCCGTGTGCTAAGGCCATGTCCCCCACACAGTTGAGACACACGGCTGTGTCTCAGCTCGTGTGGTCAACACTTAGGCTATTTTTTAGGCCTTTATGTTACCCTTAATCCTTCACGTCTTTATACCCACTAAGGACACATATCATGACATCATTTTAATGATTTAGAATCCCATATTAAGACACATTCATAACATTAACATGTTACTGTTCACACATTTCACATACTCATATAATATCACGTCAAGACACAACAATACCTATTCATTAGCCTTGTCATTTAATGACCACTTTTACCAAATTTTCATAATTGTCGTCTTATATCCATATTACACATTTAATTCATGGCCAAGACTATTTCGATTGGTCATAAAGCATTCATCATGCACATAATTCATAACACCAACCATATATGGCCAACAAGCATAATCACATCATCACATCACAAGCAATTGAACATCGCATAGATAGATAAGTTCACAAACCATAATCAATATGAGTCACACTTCATGGCCATATACAAATAACTTAATATAGGCCAATACATTTGGCTAACCACAATAACTCATATCATAAAACTGAGCCCCTACACATGCCACTCACTTGAAAATACTAACATATGTATCAATGCTCCAAAGGTGATGCTTGATAGTGTGATGCTGCCTCTGACGATCTCCAATCCCGAGCTAACCTGACAAGCTAAAAGAAATGGAAATGAGGGTGTAAGCTTCACCCTTAGTAAGTCCATATGAAAATAATAAGCAATATGCCAACATGTCTTTCAAGATAATACAACCATAATTACACTTTTACTTATATTCTGGTCATGCTGTTTTCTCAAGTCATAGTTACCAATTTATTTATATATGGAGCTACAGAACTCAAATTAAGATACACTAATTTTCCTTGAAACTAGACTCACATATCTTCTTACCATAAAATTTTCAAAATTTTTACTCTAGACAATAAGTATAGTTTATTCCTTAAATTTACCCATTTTCGCTGTCTAACAGTTCTAACCCCTCTTCATTAAAAATTAATTATCTCATAATACAGGACTCGGATGATGTTCCCGTCTATTTCTCTTGAAAATATACTCATTAATAATTTTAAGTATATAAATTATAACCTATAAATATTTTTTTACAATTTTCAATGATTTTCTCAAATCAAAACAAGGGATTTCGAAATCATTCTGGCTCTGTCTCACAACAATTTAGATATTTCATAGTATGAAACTGCTTTGCTTACACCATTTCTTCTATGTGAAACTAGACTCATTACTATTTAATTTCATATTTTATTCAGCCTATAACTCAATTTCCATAATTTTTGGTGGATTTTCAAAGTTGGACTACAGCTAATGTCCAAAACTGTTTTAATGTAAATTAATGATACTGAGTTTATCACACTTTATTAATTCATTTCCACCACATTGGTAAAAATACATGTTTATACATCATAAGTATAGACCTATAATCATAAGGTCATCACAAAATTATTCTCACAGGCATGACTTAGCTATTTACATCCTCACCAAATGTGTATCATAAACTGAAATCATTTCTCATGCGTTTGGCATACATACCTGTGTTACTCAACATGCTCATATACTTACTCATATTCATTCCTTATCAATCATACAACATGAATTAGATTCACATCTCATCAATTTCATGTAAGTGCCTGTACCACTCACAACATAGGCATAAGCTCTATCATTCGATATAAACCATACATCTCTCATTGAACCATTTGGAATATTACAGGATATTCAATAGCCCCAAACATGGGATAAGATGCTGACGCCATGTCCTAGACATGGTCTTACACTGGCTGGCACATCAAAGTTGATATCATGTCCCAGACAGGTCTTACACTGACTTTCATATATCAAGGCCGATGCCGTGTCCTAGACAGGTCTTACTGCAACGCCCCAAAAATCCCAAAATCTTGAATTATTTTCTTTTTGTGCTTAGCAATTCCAGTTAAGTGTTAATTACGCGAAAGTAGGTCTTGGTCAAGGTTTGAGTTCAAATCTAGGGGTAGAAGAAATTATAGTTTAATAATTAAAAGGACCTTGTTGGCAAGTAGTTGGGCTTTTAAATAAAGATAAGGGAAAATGACATCAAAAAGCCTTGTGGAAGAGTGGCTAAGTGACGCCACTTAGAGTGCAGGGAGGTGGCGTTAGTAGCTAGCAAGGAGATCCAAGGTTCGAATCCTAGCTTAGTGTTTTTAGAAGTTTAATTTTGGCCTTCTAGAAGGTTGGAAGTGGCGTGAGGATGGACTCTGAGGGGAGTGTTCAGAAGAGAAAATTAAGGAAATGATCAAGGGGCTATTAGGGAGAAAAACGAGGAGATAAGAAGGGGGAAGTGATGGAGCAGAATTGGGAACTTGGGCTTGAGAAATTTAGCTATAGGGGCTATAAATAGGTGCCGAATGGGAGGTGGCCAAGCTAACGCCGAATTCCCTTCACCTTGTTGCCAGAAACCATTTTCCCTAAATGTCGAAAACCCTTTGCTTTACTTTCTTTTCTTTGTGCTGATTTCATCTCCCTCCTCTACACAATATTCTTTGTTTCACTTTTGGTTTAGCCGACTTCTTCTTCCCTTTTCCCTTGGTGCCGAAGAACCTTTGTTTGCCATACAAATCTCAAGGGCCGATCACCTCTTTGGTCGAATACTCTTGGTGCCGCCACCACCCTTTCCACTCAGTCGATTCTAGTGTAAGTATTCACTCTTCTAATTGGTTTGTTTTACTAAGTATCGACTATTGTTCCTCACCTCTTCTAATTGAGTTTTTGTAGGAATAGGTATCAAATCTCAGTCTTTAGATCTCTGCCGATTTGCTCCTCAAGAGAGAGATCTTGGTAAGTGTTCTTGATCTTAGTGACCGAATGGTAATAGTTAAGGTAAAGGGGACTTGTGTTGGATAAAAGTCACCTATTATTTTGGTGTTAATAGTTAAGATTGGTGCAGATCTAGGAGTTGATCGTGGTTAGTGCTTAAAGAAGAGGCTGTTATAATTTGTCGCGCAAGGTAAGGTGAAAGGTGAGGTTTCAGTTTTGGTAAAGATATGTATTAAGCATGCGATTAATTGGAGGGTGACATCAATTGTAGGTTCGAGGCTAAGGAAATCGTAGCGCGGTTTATTACTAGGTGGGTACATACACTGCACACACAAGTAGATTGGCAAATCCCGAAAAGCCGAAAGTTTGGCTACAGTAGTCTTGTGAGTGCGCGAACACTCGCAAGGGGGAAATCGATAGGTTGCCTGAGGCCATGGACAATTCTATGGACTTGGGTTGTGAATTGGCCAAACAGGCTGGAATAGGCTAAATGGGCCCTATGGGCTGTTGGGCCCATAATAGGCAAAAAATTGATAATTGATGCTATGTGATGGAAAAATTTTATGTGAGCATGACTGTAAATGTGATTTGGGCCTAGTGGCCATATAAATGTGATTTGGGCCTAATGAGCCACGTAAATGTGATTGGGCCTAATGGGCCATATGGAAGAGATTGGGCCTAGTGGGCCATATATAGGTATATGGATTTGTCTGGGCTTTGTAAGAGGTTGTAGGTGTAACAGCCCAAAATTGACCCTAGTCGGAATGTGGTTTCGGGACCACAAAACCGAGGCATAAAAATAATTAAAAATTTATTTTGATGCCTATAATATGTGTGTGCTCATGTATGACATTTTATGATGATTGATTTAGTGTTATAAAGGTGAATTTCACTAGAAAGGACTTGTGTGAGAAAATTTAGAATTGAGATAGGCAAATGTGGAAGTGGTCTATTGATGCACACTAGGAAATGTTGTCCTTGCATGTCAAATTCCCCCAAATTTGACTATAGTGGCCGGCCAAGGTGGGCATGATGGGCAAGGGAAAACATGTTTCCAACATGTTTGGCTAGTGAGTTATGTAGGAAGTATTATAATAAAAATAAGCATAAAAAAATGAAAAAAAAAAAGAGAAAGATGAGCTTGGATGCCCCTTGTTGCCGTGAGTGTGGAGAAAGAAAGAAGAATTTTGTTCATCATTTTTCATTTCCTTTGGGCTGAAAATTCTAAGGAGGAAGGAAGGAATTCTTGTTTCATGTTGGTTTGGAAGAGGTTTAGGAGGAGGTTTGGCCATACTTGTACCTAGATTAAGGTAAGTTTGATGTTTTGCCATGAGATTCATGTATATTTTAGTTGCTAGCTTGATGTTCTTGTTAGCCCATGGTTCAAATCTTTGTTATGTCATGGGAATGAAATTCGGCCAAAGTGAATATGGTGTTAATGCCATTGCATGCTAAATATCAAGCTTGATAATGATTCATGTGATGGTAGATTGAGGATTCTTAGATTTTCTTTTAGCATTTTTGAATGAGATACTAAGTTCTTTGTTTAACCATGACCAAATTGAAACGGTATGGTGTTGTGGTATTCGGCCATGTTGTATCCATAAGTATGATTCATGCATGTTGCATGGTAAGTAAGATTTAAGCTTTGGATATGTGTGTATATTTGGATATAAGCCACTTGAGAATTCGCCATTGCACCTACATGAATATATGTTTGCACATGATGAATTGGTATGACATGTATACTATTTTAAGGTGTCTATTTGCTTGTGATGTTGTTTGGTTATGAAATAAATGAGAGATGTGTATAGAACTACAATATGTAATGCGTTGATTAGGAAAATGTATGCTGTTTTTTTTTGTGTAGTATTAAGTGTAAAATTAGCCTCCACATAGACATGCATATTCGCCAAAGGAAGTAGATTGGTGTGCATGTATTGGGTTAGAGGCAACCATATTGAAGCCTTATCTTGGCTTAGATTGTTGACCAAATGGGTAATAAGTGAGGATGGTTGCGAATATACAAACATACATATGCATGTGTAATTGAATTATGAATGTTTAGCAAGAGGGTTAAACTAGTTGATTTATTGATTAAGCTCAAGGAGTTAAAGAAGGAGAATCAAGCAAGGGAAAGACGAAGGTCATCGAGTAGCCGACTTGGACTGTTTTACCCAACACAAGGTAAGTCATTAAGCGTATATTTGGTGTTGATTTAAATGATCAATATATATATGCAAATGTGTTTAAATGAGTTGGTGTGTAAATGGAAATGTATGTGTATGGAATGATGCCATTGTTGAATGTATAAAGGCAGCAAAATACATAAGGTATTGGTCTCGGCACTAAGTGTGCGGGTATAAATGGACACGGTGACAAGATTGGCACTAAGTGTGCGGGTTTAAAATTGTACAGCACTAAGTGTGCGAGTTTGATTATATAGCACTAAGTGTGCGAGTTGAATACATATAGCACTAAGTGTGGGATTCACTATATGTTCTTGCATTACAATTGGCACTGAGTGTGCGACATTATCGAGCTAATCCGGACAGCGGATCGGGTAAGTACCTCGAGCTCTTGACGAATAGAAAATATGTTCATGCTCGGGGTTGAATTTGGTAAGCCTTAAATCTATGTGATGATTGAAATTGTATGGTTGTGCTGGAAATTGAGTTAATGTGTAAAATGCTTCGATTATCTTGTTGTGTAGAATATGAAATGTGGATGTATGAATTGGTACGAGATTGGACCGAAAGGTCCGAGGTATTATGGTATAGATTCGATATGGACGAGTACCTAGCCTCATTTGTTGTACATGTAGTAGTAACTTTATCGATGGATTGACGAATGCTTATGACTTCTTGAGTTGTAAACTCACTCGGTGTTTTCTTGTCACCCATTTTAGGTCTCTTGGACTCGTATTGTTGCGTGTTTCGGAACGTCGTTGAAGTCATCACACCGCTGAAATCTTGTGGTATTGTTTTTTGTTGTTGAAGAACATTTGGCATGTATAGGCTATTATATTTTGTCGAATTGTGGGTTGTAAACTTTAAGCCATGTGAAAATGGCCTATGTGGTCGTCGAGTGGGATGCTAGAACCTATAGCCACGAGTCTTAGAAACTCAAATTTTGTTAAGGTGGCCATAATTTGTGTCATGTATGATGGATGATTAAGGCCAAGGAAAATTCATGAAATTGGCATAGTCTCTGCAGTAACTGTTGCGGACAGCAGCAGTGAGATGAGATTGAAAAATCACTAAAAATAGTAGAAGTAGAATTAAATAGTGAGTAAATTATGGAACTGAACCTTGATGAATCTATTTTTATATGGATGAAACGAAACGACCATATGAGCAGTATACTGGGAAATATTAAAGTTCTCGTGAGACAGGGCCAGAACGATTTCTGGGTCCCCTGTCGCGACTTTGAAAATTTACCATAAATTATCCAGAAAGAATTAGGAGTCATGACTTATATGTACAGATTATATTTTGAGTCTAGTTTCATTAGAAACAAACGGCACCAGTATTAAAGCCCTGTACAGAAAGATATTCAAGTTGTAACGCGCGGAGGTCAGAGCAGTCGATCCCTGTAACATGGGTGACTTTAACTAATAAACTGTACCAATTGGCCCAACCAAAAATTCTAAAAATAAATCCATGGATGGGTATATGAGTCTAAATGAAGGGAAAATTTACGAACCAGTTTCTGAGTTTTGGAACTCGAGATATGATTTTTAAGGCGACGGTGACGCAGTTTTCCAACTGTCCGAAATGCCAAATTGGTCGGTACTTTAAGAGGATTTGTCTGTTAACCCCTCGTGTCCGACACGGCGTCGGTCACGAGTTAGGGTGTTACAATTTTATTGGTATCGAGCTATGGTTTAGTCGGTTCTAGGACTACCATAGCGCGTGTGAGTCTAGCTATACATGCCAAATTGTTAGCGCTTAATAATGTGATGACTTGACGGTTGGAATTTTTGTTTTGATTAGCAATGGAACCCGGTAGAGAGACCCTTGGCGGATGACGTTGAAAGTGTAGCGGCTGCTCTGCGCAAGGGACACCGCCCGTTGAGCCTCGATCATCCGCGAATAATCAAAATGAAGGCGAAACAAGCCTTCTTCACCATGATGAATGAGTGGGTCGCATAATATGGCGAACCAACCCGGCTGTCCAACCATTCCCGAATTTAAATACTCCACCCCAAGAGCCCGCAATGCCTCCATTCATCGATCCTGTGAGGTCGAGTAAACCACCGTGGACTTGATTAGGAAGCGTGGGGCCAAGGAGTTCAAGGCCATAGTTACTTGATGATGCCGAAAAGGCCGAGTTCGCTCGATAACACCATTAGAGTGTTAGATGAATCGTCATGCACACCGACGAATGTCTTAAGTGTGCTATATCCTTGTTATGAGACTCACTTACTATTGGTGGAGGACTTTAATTTCCATAGTCCCAAATGAACGAGTTACTTGGGATTTCTTCCAATCCAATTTCAAAGAAATACATTAGTCAACGGTTCATCGATCGAAGCGTAAGGAATTCTTGGAACTCAAGCAAGGCGGATGATCAGATCTCGAATCTGAACATGAGTTCGTAAGACTTAGTCGGTATGCTCGGAGTGTGTGGTGATGAGGTTGCGATGTGCAAAAGATTTGAAGAAGGATTGAATGAAGAGTTAAAGTTACTAGTGGGAATTTTGGAGATAAAGGAGTTCGTGACACTAGTCAAACGAGCCTGCAAGGCGGAAGAACTTGGGAAGGAGAAGAAGATGGTTGAATTTGAAGCAAGAGATTACCGTAAAAGATCGACGAGTAAAGCTCCGTTCTCGGTACGTAAAGAGGTTCAGGGAGGACACTAGTAAGTCGAGGACGACTGCGGGAATTTCCATTAGAGCCCGACCATTGACGGACTCCCGAGCTACTTCAGTAGCTAGTGTGGGCAATAATCGTCAAGAGAGACCTGAATGCCCCCAATGTGGAAGACGACACCTAGGTGAATGTTGGGGTAAGTCTCATTAATAGGGCTGTTATGGATGCGGTTCAAGGACCACTTCATTAGAGATTGCACGGAGCTAGATGAGAGGAATAAGACGCAAAGTGCAAGACCTAGTGGAACGACGGTGGAGGTAGGCCCCGGAATCTCTGGAGGTAGGGGTGGTAATCGAGAGGAGCCTCTAATACTGGCTGTCCGATCCGAGACCCGTACTCTGCTAGAGCATATGCCATCCAGCAAGACGAGAGGAGGCATCCTCCCCGACGTTATCAACGGTACTTTTACTCTCTTTGATACTATTGTGATTGCATTGATTGACCCCTCTCTACTCACTCATATGTATGTGAAACCTTAGCATCCAAAGAAGACTCTACCTATTGAGTCTCACCGAGTTCGTAATTCGAGTGTCAAACCCTTTGGGTCAATACGTGCTCGTTGATAAAGTGTGCAAGAGATGCCCCTAACAATTCGAGAATCTGCTTTTCTACCGATCCGATGCTTCTACCATTTAATGAATTCGATGTTATTCTTGGTATAGATTGGTGATCGTACATGATGCAAGATGGTGGATCGCAAAAGGAAAACCATTGATTTGAGGAGTGCAAATAATGAGGTAGTCCGAGTCGAGTCTCTCGATTTAAAAGGAGCGCCAACGATAATATCTTCTATGACCGCTCGGAGGTATGTGAAAAGGGTGTGAAACATACCTTGCGTATGTGTTTGGAAGTAAAGAGACGGAAAGGAAACTCGAATCGGTACCGTGGTTTGTGAGTATTCAGATGTTTTTCCGAGGAGTTACCGGATTGCCACCGGTTCGAGAAGTGGAATTCGCATCGGTTGTACCGGTACTACGCCGATTTCAATAGCCCCGTGTCGTATGGCATTAACGGAATTAAAGGAATTGAAGGTTCAATTGCAAGAATTGACGGATAGAGGTTTCGCTCGACCGAGTTTTTCTCCATGGGGCGCTTTTGTATTGTTTGTGAAGAAGAAGGACGGAACCATGAGGTTGTGCATCGACTATCGTCAACTCAATAAAGTGACGATAAAGAATAAATATCCATTGCCACGAATTGACGATTTGTTTGATCAATTAAAGGAGCCTCGGTGTTTTCAAAGATAGATTTGAGGTCGGGTACTATCGGTTGAGGGTCCGAGAATTGGACATACCCAAAACCGCTTTTAGAACGAGGTACGGTCACTACTGAATTCTTGGTGATGCCGTTTGGGCTCACTAATGCCCTGCGGTGTTTATGGATTTAATGAATAGAATTTTTAGGCCATACTTGGATCGGTTCGTAGTTGTATTTATCGATGACATTTTGGTCTATTCGAGAGATGAAACGAGCATCTTGAACACCGAGGCTAGTGTTGCAAATCTTACGAGATAAGCGATTATACGCAAAGTTCAAGAAATGTGAATTTTGGTTGAAAGAGGTTAGCTTTTTGGGGCACGTGGTGTCCGTGATCGGTGTCGGGTGGACCCGAACAAAATTTCGCCATAGTCGATTGGAAACCATCAAGGAATGTTACCGGGTTAGGAGCTTTTGGGGCTTGCGGTTATTACCGACGATTTGTAAAAGGTTTCTCGACGATAGCCACGCCAATGACGGCTTACTCCAAAAGGATGTTAAGTTCGAATGGACGGAGAAATGTCGAAAAGTTTCGATCAACTGAAAGCTTATTTGATTGAAGCCCCAATTCTAGTGCAACCGAATCGGGCAAAGAGTTTGTCATTTATAGTGACGCATCTCTACTTGGGTTAGGTTGCGTATTAATGCAAGAAGGTCGAGTTGTGGCCTATGCGTCGAGGCAATTAAAGCCACATGAGAAAAATTATCCGACTCATGATCTCGAATTGGCCGCCATCGTATTCGCCTTTAAAGATTTGGCGACATTACTTATTTGGTGAAAGGTGCCATGTATACTCGGATCACAAAAGTCTCAAATATTTGATGACCCAAAGAGACTTAAATCTGCGACAAAGACGTTGGCTCGAGCTGTTAAAGGATTATGAGCTGATCATTGACTATCACCCGGGAAAGGCGAATGTGGTTGCGGATGCCTTGAGTCGTAAATCGTTATTCACTTTACGAGCGATGAATGTGCACTTGTCTGTCCGATCCGACAGTGTGTTAGTGGCTGAATTGAAAGCCAAACCATTATTGACACACCAAATTCGAGAAGCTCAGAAAGTCGACGACGAGTTGGTTGCAAAACGGGCTGCATGTGTTCCGAACAAGGACTCGGAGTTTCAAATCGACGATGACGATTGTTTGAGGTTCAAAAGTCGTCTATGTGTCCCAAAGAATTCGGAACTCATTTCGATAATTCTGAATGAAGCCCATTGTAGCCGAATGGCAATCCACCCGGGGAGTACGAAGATGTACAATGAATTGAAACGTCGGTTTTGGTGGCATGGTATGAAGCGAGACATCTCCGACTTTGTTTCGAGATGTCTAATATGTCAACAAGTGAAAGTGGAACATCAGGTGCCTTCAGGATTACTTCAGCCAATCACGATACCCGAGTGGAAATAGGATCGAGTCACAATGGACTTTGTATCCGGACTGCCATTGTCGACAAGTAAGAAGGATGCGGTTTGGGTCGTGGTAGATCGATTGACTAAGTCGGCCCACATTGTCCCCGTCGTCTGGATTTTTCAATGGACAAATTAGCGGAATTGTACGTTTCTCGACAGTGAGAGTACACGGGTGCCTATTTCTATCGTGTCGGATAGAGATCCGAGATTTACCTCGCGATTTTGGAAAAAGTTGCAAGAAGCTTTGGGTACCAAGTTGCATTTCAAAGACCGCCTTTCACCCCCAAACCGATGGTCAATCCGAACGGATAATTCAAATACTCGAGGATATGTTGAGATGTTGTATCCTTGAGTTTAGTGGTTCATGGGAGCAGTATCGCCTTTGATTGAATTCGCACAACAATAGCTTTCAATCAAGTATTAAGATGGCGCCTTACGAGGCTTTATACTGATCGTAAATGCCGTACCCCATTATTCTGGTGAACTTAGTGAAGGTAAATTCTTGAGGTTGATTTGGTTAAGGATGCCGAGCAAAGAGTTCGAGTAATTCGTGAAAGTTTGAAAGTCGCCGGATCGCCAAAAGTTGTATGCGGATTTGAAAAGAAAAGATATTGAATATCGGGTTGGAGACAAGGTCTTTCTCAAAGTTTCACCTTGGAAGAAGGTGCTTAGATTTGGCCGTAAGGAAAATTGAGCCCGAGGTTCATCGGGCCATATGAAATATCTGAACGAGTCGGTCCAATCGCGTATCGTTTGATTTTGCCCCGAACTTGAAAGGATTCACAATGTCTTCCATGTTTCGATGCTTGACGCTATAGATCCGATCCATCGCACGTGATTAGTCCATCGAAATTGAAATTCAAGCTAATATGAGTTATGAGGAAGAACCAATTCGTATCCTATCACGAGAAGTGAAAGAGTTATGAAACAAGCGGGTTCCGCTAGTGAAAGTGTTATGGCTCAAGCACGGGATAGAAGAAGCTACTTGGGAGACCGAGAACTCTATGAAAGAACGATATCCAAACCTATTTACGGTAAGATTTTCGGGACGAAAATTTCTTAAGTGGGGAGAGTTGTAACACCCAAAATTGACCCTAGTCGGAATGTGGTTTCGGGACCACAAAACCGAGGCATAAAAATAATTAAAATTTATTTTGATGCCTATAATATGTGTGCTAATGTATGACATTTTATGATGATTGATTTAGTGTTATAAAGGTGAATTTCACTAGAAAGGACTTGTGTGAGAAAATTTAGAATTGAGATAGGCAAATGTGGAAGTGGTCTATTGATGCACACTAGGAAATGTTGTCCTTGCATGTCAAATTCCCCCAAATTTGACTATAGTGGCCGGCCAAGGTGGGCATGATGGGCAAGGGAAAACATGTTTCCAACATGTTTGGCTAGTGAGTTATGTAGGAAGTATTATAATAAAAATAAGCATAAAAAAATGAAAAAAAAAGAGAAAGATGAGCTTGGATGCCCCTTGTTGCCGTGAGTGTGGAGAAAGAAAGAAGAATTTTTGTTCATCATTTTTCATTTCCTTTGGGCTGAAAATTCTAAGGAGGAAGGAAGGAATTCTTGTTTCATGTTGGTTTGGAAGAGGTTTAGGAGGAGGTTTGGCCATACTTGTACCTAGATTAAGGTAAGTTTGATGTTTTGCCATGAGATTCATGTATATTTTAGTTGCTAGCTTGATGTTCTTGTTAGCCCATGGTTCAAATCTTTGTTATGTCATGGGAATGAAATTCGCCAAAGTGAATATGGTGTTAATGCCATTGCATGCTAAATATCAAGCTTGATAATGATTCATGTGATGGTAGATTGAGGATTCTTAGATTTTCTTTTAGCATTTTGAATGAGATACTAAGTTCTTTGTTTAACCATGACCAAATTGAAACGGTATGGTGTTGTGGTATTCGCCATGTTGTATCCATAAGTATGATTCATGCATGTTGCATGGTAAGTAAGATTTAAGCTTTGGATATGTGTGTATATTTGGATATAAGCCACTTGAGAATTCGACCATTGCACCTACATGAATATATGTTTGCACATGATGAATTGGTATGACATGTATACTATTTTAAGGTGTCTATTTGCTTGTGATGTTGTTTGGTTATGAAATAAATGAGAGATGTGTATAGAACTACAATATGTAATGCGTTGATTAGGAAAATGTATGCTGTTTTTTTTGTGTAGTATTAAGTGTAAAATTAGCCTCCACATAGACATGCATATTCGCCAAAGGAAGTAGATTGGTGTGCATGTATTGGGTTAGAGGCAACCATATTGAAGCCTTATCTTGGCTTAGATTGTTGACCAAATGGGTAATAAGTGAGGATGGTTGCGAATATACAAACATACATATGCATGTGTAATTGAATTATGAATGTTTAGCAAGAGGGTTAAACTAGTTGATTTATTGATTAAGCTCAAGGAGTTAAAGAAGGAGAATCAAGCAAGGGAAAGACGAAGGTCATCGAGTAGCCGACTTGGACTGTTTTACCCAACACAAGGTAAGTCATTAAGCGTATATTTGGTGTTGATTTAAATCATCAATATATATATGCAAATGTGTTTAAATGAGTTGGTGTGTAAATGGAAATGTATGTGTATGGAATGATGCCATTGTTGAATGTATAAAGGCAGCAAAATACATAAGGTATTGGTCTCGGCACTAAGTGTGCGGGTATAAATGGACACGGTGACAAGATTGGCACTAAGTGTGCGGGTTTAAAATTGTACAGCACTAAGTGTGCGAGTTTGATTATATAGCACTAAGTGTGCGAGTTGAATACATATAGCACTAAGTGTGCGGATTCACTATATGTTCTTGCATTACAATTGGCACTGAGTGTGCGACATTATCGAGCTAATCCCGGACGGTGGATCGGGTAAGTACCTCGAGCTCTTGACGAATAGAAAATATGTTCATGCTCGGGGTTGAATTTGGTAAGCCTTAAATCTATGTGATGATTGAAATTGTATGGTTGTGCTGGAAATTGAGTTAATGTGTAAAATGCTTGATTATCTTGTTGTGTAGAATATGAAATGTGGATGTATGAATTGGTGCGAGATTGGACCGAAAGGTCCGAGGTATTATGGTATAGATTCGATATGGACGAGTACCTAGCCTCATTTGTTGTACATGTAGTAGTAACTTTATCGGTGGATTGACGAATGCTTATGACTTACTGAGTTGTAAACTCACTCGGTGTTTTCTTGTCACCCATTTTAGGTCTCTTGGACTCGTATTGTTGCGTGCTCGGAACCGTCGTTGAAGTCATCACACCGGCTGAAATCTTGTGGTATTGTTTTTTGTTGTTGAAGAACATTTGGCATGTATAGGCTATTATATTTTGTCGAATTGTGGGTTGTAAACTTTAAGCCATGTGAAAATGGCCTATGTGGTCGTCGAGTGGGATGCTAGAACCTATAGCCACGAGTCTTAGAAACTCAAATTTTGTTAAGGTGGCCATAATTTGTGTCATGTATGATGGATGATTAAGGCCAAGGAAAAATTCATGAAATTGGCATAGTCTACTGCAGTAACTGTTGCGGACAGCAGCAGTGAGATGAGATTGAAAAATCACTAAAAATAGTAGAAGTAGAATTAAATAGTGAGTAAATTATGGAACTGAACCTTGATGAATCTATTTTTATATGGATGAAACGAAACGACCATATGAGCAGTATACTGGGAAATATTAAAGTTCTCGTGAGACAGGGCCAGAACGATTTCTGGGTCCCCTATCGCAACTTTGAAAATTTACCATAAATTATACAGAAATAATTAGGAGTCATGACTTATATGTACAGATTACATTTTGAGTCTAGTTTCATTAGAAACAAACGGCACCAGTATTAAAGCCCTGTACAGAAAGATATTCAAGTTGTAACGCGCGGAGGTCAGAGCAGTCGATCCCTGTAACATGGGTGACTTTAACTAATAAACTGTACCAATTGGCCCAACCAAAAATTCTAAAAATAAATACATGGATGGGTATATGAGTCTAAATTCAGGGAAAATTTACGAAACCAGTTTCCGAGTTTTGGAACTCGAGATATGATTTTTAAGTCGACGGTGACGCAGTTTTCCAGCCTGTCCAGAAATGCCAAATTGGTCGGTACTTTAAGAGGATTTGTCTCGTTAACCCCTCGTGTCCGACACCGGCGTCGGTCACGAGTTAGGGGTGTTACAGTAGGCCTAGTATATGATGACTGCATAAAACTTAATTAATTTATTAAGGACCGTGGACAAGTCATAGGGTTAAGGTGTGGCAACGGGTATATGCATGTCTAGGATTGGATCTAAGGAGAGCTTGGTACTTAAGTGGTCGTAATGACCCACCTCCTCTTCTCTGGAATCCTACTTGGTGCATAGTATTCGTTCATCTTAGCTCACGGGATTTGTTAACGGGCCAAGGTAAGTAAGATCCGTAATAAAGAAAAATTACCAAAATGCCTCAAGGGCGAAAATAACCAAAATACCCCTAAGTGTTGAATATAAGATTTATGGATGTTACATGTATAACTGCTGCATACATACGATATTCTGCTTAAGTTTATGGAACGGAGGAAGTATATGAGGGTCGCATGGTTGCTTGACAACCGTGGATCCACCGATGGCTTTTAAAGCCCAATATGTGATTGGCAGCTTGCTGCAATGAAGGTAGTTCCGCAACCGGGCTACCATTGGAGTGTATTGGATGGGTGGGTCGATATTTATATCCCCATATGGTGTGTACCGGGGGACAAAGTTGGTGTGTAGTGGATGGATTATTGGAGTGGGTTGCACTGTATTGCATTGCATATATGTTGTATGGTGAATGATGTTGCTTGTTACTTGTCGAGGGTTGTCAAACTGAGTTTGCGAAAACTGACCCCCTCTTTTATTTTTCTCAGGTGATGCTTAGTAGAAGGTTCGATGTCTGGAGGAACTTTGGTTGGCCGGCTAGCAAGACAATTTTGATTGGTTTTTAAAAGTATTTAAGTTACTCGTTTATTAAGTAATTTTCATTTAGTATGGATTGTCATAAAGCCTCCCCCTTTTATTATTTTTTGGATTATTAAATTCGGGCGTTGTAATTACAAGAAATGGAACATGGATTTTCTAAGCTATAGTTTTATTTTAATACTACGTTTCCACAACTAAAGTTTTTAAGGATAAGTTTTCTTAACTCAACTGGTTTAAACAAAGCTTCGCAACAGAAAAGGGATTCTTACTAAGTAATTGAACTGTAACTTTTAAGAAAGGGTTTTCAATGAAAACAAGGTTTTCGCTAAAACACTTCAATGTGACATGCCAGATTTGGCCATAACATTTGGGCCGGGTTTGGAGTGTTACACTTACACTGGCTCTCATCTATCAATGTCGATGCCATGTCTCAGACAGGTTTATGCTGACACACAACAAGCTGACGCCATGTCCCAGACAGGTCTTACACGAACTTGTATATCTCGAGGCCGATGCATGTCCCAGACATGTCTTACACTAGCACACATATCACCCAATGTCATGGTATGAATATCCAAATTAATTCCTAATGTTCAACTGGGAGTCTTTATTACATTAATTTCTCGTAATGCGTACTCGTATTCACAATCAAAACAATTTATGCTATATCAATTCAATCACACATCATAACAATATGGTTGCATTATTAACATACAACTTACTTGTTTCAATGGAATGTCATATTCCATCAACATATAATTAAATATAATCATAGCAAAATAGATTTCAAGTATATTAACAATAATATGGATAACATGCTTATTTAGTCACACGGACTTACCTAGAATGCAATTTCGGCTAATTACTCTATTTTAGTCCATAACCTCGTACTTTTCGATTTAAGCTCAAATCTTGATTTTCTTGATCTAACATGATGAAATCCACTCATTTAATCATTACATTAATTAAAACATTCTATAATTCACAATTTTGCAAAATGACCATTTTGCCCTTAGACTGTACAAAAATTGTAATTTTGCCCTTAGGCTCGTAAATCGATTTTTATCAAATTTTCTCACTAACCAAGCCTAGCCAAATTCTTTTTATACTAGGAGCAGCCCACAATTCTCATTATTACTCATACTTATTACTCATTTTGCCATCTTTACAAAATAGTCCATTTAGGTGTTGTCATGAAAATCCTTTAACAAAAGTTGTTTATTACACAAACAAGACTCATTTTCTTTAATTAAAATTCACCAAACAACATAAATCTTTTCATGGAAAATCCCTAGACTATCAACCATTTCACAAAATAGTCCCTCCATTAGTTAGATTAAGCTTTAGGGGTTCCAAAAACACAAAAATTATCAAGAAAGACCACCAAGAAGACTTACTTGCAAGAGTTTAAGGTTGTTGAAAATTTTGAGCTTCCATGTCTATTTTCTTAAAGAGAAATCAGTGGAGAAAAAAGGAGAGAGATGAGAAAATGACAACTTTTCCTATTTGTTTTATTTTATTCAATTTTATCACCTAATTTCCACCAAATGTTGACTTTTCTATTTCTTTGTCTCCCATGGCCGGCCACCTTTCTCAAAAGGGTCTATTTTCCCTTTAAAGACCTCTACAAAATGATTCATATTCAATTTACACCTTTAGCTAATTAAACAAGACTTTTGAACTTTATGGGATTTAGTATTTATTTTACAATTAAGCTCACAAAAACTAAAATTAACTCACCAAATTTTCACGCACTTATATAATCATGCTATGACACAAAATAATATTAAAAATAATTTCTCTAGCCTCGGAATAGTGGTTCCGAAACCACTATTCTGGCTAGGCCCAAAATTAGGCTATTACATTGACATACAACTACTATGTGCTTCATGAAGAATTTTCCCAATAAGCTCATCATTTTGAGGTACACAGACCCTATCTCGGAACATCAAAAAACCGTCGGTACTAATCTAAAAATCTGATTCGTCAACTGACTCACAATAAGTCATTTTGGCTTGCAAATCTTTATCACTCTTCAGAGTTTCACAAATCTCTTGAAGAAACATAGGTCTAGTTCTCAACTCTGCTATAATTGAACCATCCTCGATTACAGAAAACTAAGTATTCATAGCTCTCAAGGCAAACAATGACTTCCTACTTAATGTATCTGTGACCACGTCTGTCTTTCCCATGTGATAGTCGATTACTAGCTCATAATCTTTAATCAACTCCAACCACCTTCATTGCCATAGATTCAAATCCTTGTAAGTCATCGAGTATTTTAGGCTTCTATGGTTAGTGAATACCTGGCACCTCTCGCCATACAAGTGATGTCTCTAAATCTTTAGTGTGAACACTATGGTTGCTAACTCAAAGTCTTGTTTCAGATAATTTTTCTTATGCGTCTTCAACTATCTCGAGGCATATGCTATTACCTTACCTTCTTGCATGAGCACGTACCCTAATCCATTTAAGGATGAATCACTATACACTAAGAATTCTTTTCCAGGTTCCGGTTGCACTAAAATTGGGGCTTCAGTCAACAACGCCTTAAGTTTCTCAAAAGTCTATTGGCATTTTTCCGTCCAATCGAACTGACATCTTTCTATAGTAACCTCATCATTGGAGTAGCAATCATAGAGAACCCTTTGATGAATAGTCCTTCGTAACCTGCTAAACCTGGAAAGCTAGTAATCTCCGATACATTTTTGGGCAGTTTCCACTCAATAATAGTCGAGATCTTACTTAGGTTGAATTTAATTCCTTCACCCGACACGATGTGTCCTACGAATCTGACCTCTCGGAGCCAAAACTCATTTTTACTAAACTTGGCATACAACTGCTCATCTCTTAAAGTCTATAAAACAGTTCTCAAATGCTCCGCTTGTTCACTCTTATCCCGAGAACATTTAAAAAACAACAACGAACTTATCCAAATACGATCGAAAAATACGATTCATTAAGTCCATAAACACAGCGGGAGCATTTGTTAAGCCAAAGGGCATGACAAGGAACTCATAGTGCCCGTACCTTGACCGAAACGCGATTTTTGGTATATCTTTTTCCTTAAGTCTTAGCTGGTAGTAGCCGGATCTTAAGTCTATCTTAGAGAACACTGTGACTCCTTTCAATTGGTCAAACAGATCATCGATCCTAGGCAAAGGATACTTGTTCTTCATCGTCACCTTGTTGAGCTGTCTGTAGTCTATACATAACCCCATTAACCCGTCTTTCTTTTTCACAAAAAGTACCAGAGCACCCCACGGAGAATAGCTCGATCTTGCAAGACCCTTATCTGTTAATTCTTGTAGCTAAGCCTTCAACTCTTTTAACTCCAACGGTGCCATCCTATATGGGGCAATCGATATAGGCGTGGTACCAGGAACCAACTCGATACCAAACTCGACTTCTCTAATTGGAGGCAATCTAGGCAAACGGAAACACATTTGAAAATTCCAAAAATTCACACACCACTTGCATTGATTCAATCTTCACTTTCGACACTTGGGTATTCAACACAAATGCGAGATAAGACTCATACCCTTTTCTCATATATTTTTCAGTAGTTATAGAAGAAATCACTACAGGTAAGCTTTCCGTTTCACCTGATTCCGTTTCACCTGATTCAACCCAAAGAATATCCCTATTTTCACATTTCAGTTCAATGAATTTCTTCCAACAATTTGCTATGACATCATGGATAAACAACCAATCCATACCCAAGATAATGTCAAATTCATCAAACGGCAATAACATAAGGTTAGCCGGGAAACAATGACCTCTAATTGTCAAGGGACAATTTCTACATACTTGGTCAACTAATACATGCTTGCCTAACGGGTTTGACACCTTTACCACAAATTTTATAGAATCGACAGGCATATTCATGCTAGACACTAGTTTCACATAAGCGTATGAATGGGGAGACCCCAGATCTATCAAAGCAACAACAGAAATATCATGAAGAGAGAAAGTACCCATAGTAACATTCAGTGACGATGCCTCTTCGTGGGCACGAATGGCATAAGTCCTTACAGACGCTCGGCGCTCGAACCTCATGGTGGAATCTTTAGGCGCACTGTTGCTGCTAGTCCCTCTTCTCGGATTCTTCTGTGGTCTACCGCTCGAAAGAGCATTACTCACTCTCACATCTTGCTTTTCGTCTTTCTCACCCATTTCAGGACAGCTTCAGATGAAATGGTCTAGCGACCTACATTTGAAACAACCTTTTTCATTTCCTTGGCACTCACTGAAATGACATCTACTGCACTATGAACATTCTGGTCTATTCGGTCGAGCACTACCAACACTCGCGATAGAAGTGGTTTGAGCCTTAGATGCCGTGTACTGTTTATTCTTACTTCTACTCGAGAATCCCATTGAAGCATTCAATCGAGTAGTGAACTCTCTTGATCTCTTAGATGAGGATTGGTGCGATTTCCCCATCTGTCTTTTCCTTAAGTCACAAGACTCAATATTAGCTTTTTTCTTTTCTTTGGTAAATTCTTTTGCCTTGCAAGCTCTTTCAACCAGTATCACAAACTCCTTTAACTCTAAGATGCCAACCAATAATCGGATGTCTTCGTTCAATCCGTCTTCAAATCTCTTGCACATGATGGCTTTGGCAGATATACACTCCATAGTGTATTTCCTGAGCCTCATGAACTCATGCTCATACTCTGTTACCGACACTCGACCTTGCTTTAATTCTAGAAATTTCTTCCTTTTCTGATCTATAAACCTCTGACTAATATACTTCTTTCGGAATTCCTTTTGAAGAACTCCCATGTAATCCTTTTCCTTGGTACCACTGACACAAGGGTGCTCTATTGTTGGTAGGCTGAGTCTCGTAGGAGTGACACAATACCCTTCATGCACTCCTTGGGTGTGCAAGACAACTCATCGAATACCCTAATAGTATTTTCTAGCCAGAACTATGCCGTTTCAGGGTCATCATCTATATTCGCCCTAAATTCCTATGCTCCCTTCTTCCTAATACTGTTAACCAGAGGTTTCTCCCTTCTTAACATCTCTACCCTTTGGGGTGCTATGGGGTTAGGTTGAGGGATTGGAGGGGGTAGGGGAGGTGGAGTGTTCAGATTTGCACGAATAAACTCTGAATACCAGGCATCCATCATAGATAGGCAGGCTTCTCTAGCCGCTCTACCTTGACTCATTGTCATGGTCCCACTCTCTAGTAGCGCGGTCCCTTCAGCGGAAGTCAGCGCGTTACTCTCTACATCGTCCGCCATTGCTCCGTCAGGATCCATTTACTATATGAAAACACAACACAATTTAAATTTGTCAGGATTCGTCACACTATCATAATATATTTATGGCATATATAGCTAGACTCGTACTCATGCTAGGTTAGTCAGAGAATTGACTAAACTATAACTCTGATACCACCAAATGTAACACCCCTTACCTGAGTTCAACGTCGGAATGGGATACGGGGTGTTACCGGACTTAAACACATATAAACATACATTTCTTAGATATGAAATTTCGTTCCAAATTGAAAACTTTTCACAATACCTTAATGTTCCTACTATGGGCCTACGAGGCCTTGGTCACACTTTGGTATTGATTCGGGACTAATCTGTGCACTTTAGAAAAATTTATAAAATTTCAAGCTGACAGGGGCATACGCCTGTGTGAAAGGGCAACACGCCTGTGTGCCTATTTAACATGGCTATGTTGAAGGCTCGTATGGCTCACACAGCCTAAACGTATTGGGACACGCCCGTGTCCCTAGCCCATGCGAATTTATTTTTCAATTCGAACCTACAGGGGTTTTCACATGACTTGGCATACACCCGTGTCCATGACCCATGTCCTCCACTCAGCCATGACACGCCCGTGTCTCAACCCATGTACAAAAGCTTTGACATTCTGTTTTTGACGTCAGCAACCCCTTAAGGGCACATAGTCATGGTACATGCCCGTGTACTAGGTCGTGTCCTCCACACGGTTGGGACATATGGCCGTGTCTAAAACCGCCTTTAGGACAAGGTATGGACATTATGAGTTTCTTGTGATGCCTTTCGGCTTAACAAATGCTCCAGCTATATTTATGGACTTAATGAATCGGATCTTCCGACCATATTTGGATAAGTTTGTAGTAGTGTTTATAGATGACATTTTAATTTATTCTCGAGATGAGTCTGAACATGCCGAACACTTGAGAACTATATTGCAGATCTTGAGAGAAAAGAAACTGCTTGCCAAGTTTAGTAAAAGTGAGTTCGGCTTCGTGAAGTCGGATTTTGGGGCATATAGTCTCGGTGATGGTATTCGGTGGATCCAAGCAAGATTTCTGCGATCGTTGATTGAAACCGCCAAGAATGTATCTGAGGTTAGAAGCTTTTAGGCTTAGCCGGGTATTATAGACGTTTTGTTGAAGGATTTTCGATGATTGCCTCTCCTATGACTAAGTTGTTGCAAAAGAATGTTAAGTTTGAATGGACCGATAAATGTCAACAAAGTTTTGAAAAATTGAAAGCATGATTGATCAAGCACCAATTTTAGTACAGCCCGAGTCGGAAAGGAGTTCGTAATTTATAGTGATGCATCATTGACAGGCCTTGGATGTGTGTTGATGCAAGAGGGTAAAGTGGTAGTGTAACACCCTTACCCGCTACTGTCATTTAAACAGATACAAGGTATTACCGAACATAACATATACCAAGATAGAAATATGTCATCCCATTTGATAATGCATCGTATAACATATATCTTGAACAATATTAGCCAACTTTTATGGCTTGTACAAAGTAATCGGTCGAAATCTTGTAACTAATATTTTAAACCTAGACAAATATGACACATAACAAAATAATTTTTGCCTACTATACATGCCATAATTCAAAACATTTAGTTCAAATACCCAAAGTATGATAGTGCGGGTAGATCTTCACGATCCTTGACTCCTGAGCAAGCTGGAGAACACTATAAGACAAAAGAGAGAAAGCGAAGTAAGCTTATAGCTTAGTAAGTAGTATGTAAATACTAATCTAAGAATCTAACATGTTTACACAACAATTCAAGTATGTCTACTTTAACTTCACTACTTATTCCACTTCGATTAAGCTGTCTCTGCTGTGTCATATTCACTAAATAAATCATAACTCGAGTTACAAAACTCGAAATTCATATCCGTAAAATTTCCTGAATCTAGACTCATAAAGCTTCTTGCTAAATTTTTTTATAATTTTGGTTCAGCAGATTAGTACAGTTTATTAGTTAAAGTTTCCCTGTTACACAGCTCGACTGGCCTGACCTCTGTCCACTACGAATTGAATTTCTCTCAGTACATAACTCAAACAACCCTGAAGTCTGTTGTATTTAAAACTAGTCTCACTAAGGAATTTAGTCATATAAACTATATTTCTTAGTTTGCTTTGTACAATTTTAATGATTTTCAAAGTGGAAACAGGGGATCACGTATTCATCCTGAGCAAGTCAGTTACAATTGTAAATATCTCAAAATATAGAATTCCTTTGCTTGCCCTGCTTCTTTTATATGAAAGTAGACTCATTAAGCTTTAATTTCACATCTCATTCAACCTCTAATTATATTCCTCCTATTTTTGGTGATTTTTCAAAATCACGTCACTGCTGCCATCTAAAACAGTTTTAATACTAATTTCACTCTTTCACACATTCTTTATGCTAACCTCATTTTATCGTATATATGTATATGCCACAATTCATTTTCACCACATTTCATTCACTATAAGTGTAGGTCCAAACCACAATGTCACCACAAAACCATCCCGTTGAACAATTCGGATCAATCCTCGATATTTAACGGTTTGACACAACCCACCATCATACTTCATTTAGTTCGGCTCTCTTGTACACATGGGGAACACTTAGTACCACTCATGCGACCTAGCCGATTTGTCTCAGAGCTCTCTTGTCTACATGGTGTCCTTCACTTGGAATCACGCATGCGACCTAGCTACATTTATCTTTCACGTAGCTCTCTTGTCTACATGGTGTCCTTCACTTGGAATCACGCATGCGACCTAGCTACATTTATCTTTCACGTAGCTCTCTTGTCTACATGGGATACATCTCATATCACGCATGTGACCTAGCTACTACAGGGTGTCTCGTAGCTTTCTTGTACACATGATGTGCACTCAAGATCATACATGTGACCTAGCTACGCTCCTCTATTTCATTCGATCTCTCAATGTTCAACCGGATCTCTCTCTCTGTATTTATTTCCATTCTTCCCATAGTCAATTTATATTTTAACATCAGCTAGTATATTTATATAATAGGCTGAAATATAAGAATGTACATGAAATTATTGTAATATTTACATACAACTTACCTTGGTGCAAAATATGGAAATTTTGCAATTTAGTCCAAAACTTTTCTTTCCCCTGCTCGAGGTCGGTTCAGCCTTTCTTGATCTATAATAACACATTTAGCTCATTTAATACTCATACTATTTATTTCAATCCAAAAATCACATTGTAGAAAAATTACATTTTGCCCCTAACTTTTACAAAATTACAATTTTGCCCCTAGGCTCGGAATTTAATTTCAGCCCTTATTCTTATGTTTTATGATATGCTGAACATTTTCTCTTCTACAACAACATCAAATTCCCACTCTATCATATAGTTATGAACATTAGGTATTTTTACCGATTATCTTGCTTTACTCGTTTTCACTTAAAACCGAGTAGCACAAATTATTTAACACAATTTAAAACCTCATATTCTATCATAAAACATCAAAATACACAAATTTCACCTATGGGTATTTTTCCAAATATGAACCCTAGGTTAAATTATTACTAGCATAAGCTTAATCGAGCTTCCGGATTCCAAAACGTAAAGAACATTAAAAGCGGGCTTAGAATCACTTACTATGGAGCTTGAAAGTTGAAGAATCCCTAGCTATGGAGAGAGTGAAGTTTCGCAGCAACTAAATGGGGAAGATGACTATTTTGTGTTATTTTTCCCATTTTATTTCATTTAATATCAAAATGACTAAAATACCCTTACTACTAAACTTTCCAAAATTCCTTCCATGTCCTAAATTTGTCCATGAACTTAAAATTGGTAGAATTGCTATTTAAGACCTCCTAATAAATATTTCAAAACAATTTCATACTAAAAATTTCTAGTATGCAAATTTTGCAACTTATTCGATTTAGTCCCTACTTTCAATTTAAACACTTTAGGCATAGAATTTCATCACGAAATTTTCACACAATCATGCAATCATATCATAAACCCCAAAATATTTATAAAACAATTATTTCTATCTCGGATTTGTGGTCACGAAACCACTATTCCGATTAGGCCCTAATTCGGGTTGTCACAGGTAGCTTATGCTTCAAGACAGTTAAAACCGCATGAGAAGAACTATCCTACACATGATTTGGGCCGGCATTGTTGTTTTGCCTTGAAGATTTGGCGACATTATTTGTACGGTGAAAATGCCGAATTTTTACCGATCACAAAAGTTTGAAGTACTTGATGAATCAAAAGGATCTGAATCATGCGGCAAGATGGCTTGAATTATTAAAGGATTATGATTTAGTGATTGATTATCATCCTGAAAAGCAAATGTAGTTGCTGACGCCTTGAGCAAAAAATTTCTTTTTACTTTGAGAGCCATGAACACGGGGTTAGCATTGTCTGATGATGGGTCAATCTTAGCAGAGATGAGAGCTAAACCGTTATTTCTCCAGTTGATTTGTGATGCTCAAAAGAATGATAGTGAGTTGCGGATCAAGAGAACTCAATGCGAATCAGGTTACGACTCAGATTTTCGAGTTGGACCAGATGACTGTTTGATGTTTCGAGACAGGATATGTGTGCCGAAAACGATAAATTGATTCGTAAAATATTACATGAGGCGCACAATGGTTGTTTATCGGTTCATCCCGGTAGCACAAAATGTATAATGATTTAAAGAAGTCAGATTGGTGGCGGTATGAAAAGGGACATTTCAATTTGTAACCAAGTGTTTGATCTGTCAACAAGTAAAAGCTGAACATCAAGTGCCTTCAGGATTACTTCAACCGGTAATGGTGCCTGAGTGGAAATGGGACAAGATTACCATGGATTTTGTAACCGGTTTGCCTTTAACTCCTAAAAAGAAGGATGCTGTTTGGGTAGTGGTTGATAGATTAACAAAGTCAGCCCACTTTATACCAGTACGTACCGATTACTCACTTGATAAATTAGCCAAATTATATATTGCTGAAATTGTGAAGTTGCACGGAGTACCTATGTCTATAATATCAGATAGAGATCCAAGATTTACCTCGAGATTTTGGAAAAAGTTACAAGAAGCTTTGGGTACAAAATTGAACTTTAGTATCGCATTTCATCCACAAACAGATGGTCAAACGGAAAGAGTAATCCAGGTACTCGAAGATATGCTTAGATGCTGTGTTTTAGAATTTGGAGGTAGTTGGGAGAAATATCTATCTTTGATTGAGTTTGCCTACAATAACGCTTATCAATCAAGTATACAAATGGCACCGCATTTAAGCCTTGTATGGTCGTAAGTGTCGAACTCCTTTATATTGGACCGAGCTTAGTGAGAAATGATTCATGGAGTTGATCTAGTTAAAGAAACCAAGAGAAAATAAAAGTAATTCGGGATTGCTTGAAAGTTGCTTCAGATCGACAAAAGCCATATGCGATTTAAAAAGAAAAGAGATTGAATTTCGTGGGTGATAAAGTGTTCTTGAAGGTGTCACCATGGAAAAGATTCGAGATTTAGTCAAAAGGCAAGTTGAGTCCGCGTTTTATTGGGCCGCACGAGATTACCGAGAGAATTGGACCAAGTGGCATATCGGTTGGCCTTACCGGCAGAGTTAGAAAGAATTCATAACGTGTTTCATGTATCAATGTTGCGACGTTATCGTTCGATCCTTCACATGTGATTTCCCAATGTAAATTGAGATTCGATCGGATATGACCTATGAGGAGAAACCAATAAAGATTTTGGCTCGAGAGGTTAAACAGTTAAGAAATAAAAGTATAGCTTTAGTGAAAGTATTGTGGCACGACATGGGATAGAAGAGGCTACGTGGGAACCCGAGGAAGCTATGAGGAAACAAGACCCAAACCTCTTTCTGGGTAAGATTTTCGGGACGAAAATCTCAAAAGGGGGAGAATTGTGACAACCCGAATTAGGGCCTAATCGGAATAGTGGTTTCGTGACCACATATCCGAGATAGAAATAATTGTTTTATAATTATTTTGGGGTTTATGATATGATTGCATGATTGTGTGAAAATTTCGTGATGAAATTCTATGCCTAAAGTGCTTAAATTGAAAGTAGGGACTAAATCGAATAAGTTGCAAAATTTGCATCCCGTAAGTTTTAGTATGAAATTGTTTTGGAATATTAATTAGGAGGTCTTAAATAGCAATTTGACCAATTTTAAGTTCATGGACAAAATTAGGACATGGAAGGAATTTTTGAAAGTTTAGTAAGGAGGGCATTTTGGTCATTTGGATATTAAATGAAATAAAATGGGAAAAATAACACAAAATTGATCATCATCCTCCTTAGTTGCTGCCGAATTCTCCTCTCTCCATAGCTAGGGTTTCTTCAATTTTCAAGCTCCATAGTAAGTGATTCCAAGCCCCGCTTTTAATGTTCTTTACGCTTTTGGAATCCCTAAGCTCGATTAAGCTTATGCTAGTAATAATTTAACCTAGGGTTCACATTTGGAAAAATACCCATAGGTGAAATTTGTGTATTTTGATGTTTTATGATAGAATATGAGGTTTTAAATTATGTTAAATAACTTGTGCTACTTGCTTTTAAGTGAAAACGAGTAAAACAAGATAATCAAGAAAAATACCTATTGTTCATAACTATATGATAGAGTGAGAATTTGATGTTGTTGTAGAAGAGAAAATGTCAGCATATCATAAAATATAAGAATAAGGGCTGAAATTAAATTCCGAGCCTAGGGGCAAAATTGTAATTTTGAAAAGTTAGGGGCAAAATGTAATTTTTCCATGATGTGATTTTTGGATTGAAATAAATAGTATGAGTATTAAATGAGCTAAATGTGTTATTATAGATCAAGAAAGACGCGAATTGATCTCGAACGGGGAAGGAAAAGTTTTGGACTAAATTGCAAAATTTCCACATTTTGCACCAAGGTAAGTTTGTATGTAAATATTACAATAATTTCATGTATATTCTTATATTTCAGCCTATTATATAAATATACTAGCTGATGTTAAAATATAAATCGACTATTGGAAGAATGGAAATAAATATAGAGAGAGAGATCCTGCTGAACATTCGGAGAGATCGAATGAAATAGAGGGAGCGTAGCTAGGTCACATGTATGATGCCGAGTGCACATCATGTGTACAAGAAAGCTACGAGACACCTCAGTAGCTAGGTCACATGTGTGATACGAGATGTATCCCATGTAGACAAGAGAGCTACGTGAAAGATAAATGTAGCTAGGTCGCATGCGTGATTCCAAGTGAAGGACACCATGTAGACAAGAGAGCTACGAGACAAGTCGGTTGGGTCGCATGAGTGGTACTAAGTGTTCACCATGTGTACAAGAGAGCCGAACTAAACGAAGTATGATGGTGGGGCTGTAGTCAAACCATTAAATATCGAGGATTGATCCAATTGTTCAACGGGATCGCTTTTGTGGTGATATTGTGGTTTGGACCTACACTTATGGTGAATGAAATGTGGTGAAAATGATTTGTGGTATATACATATATAAGATAAAATGAGGTTAGCATAAAGAATGTGTGAAAGAGTGAAATTAGCATTAAAACTGTTTTTAGATGGTAGCAGTGACGTGATTTTGAAAAATCACCAAAAATAGGAGGAATATAATTAGAGGTTGAATGAGATGTGAAATTAAATTTTAATGAGTCTACTTTCATATAAAAGAAACAGAGCAAGCAAAGGAATTCTATATTTTGAGATATTTACAATTGTATGTGACTTGCTCAGGATGAATACGTGATCCCCTGTTCCAACTTTGAAAAATCATTAAAAATTGTACAAAGCAAATTAAGAAATATAGTTTACATGCCTAAATTCCTTATTGAGACTAGTTTTAAATGAAACAGACTTCAGGGTTGTTTGAATTGTGTACTGAGAGAAATTCAATTTGTAGTGAACAGAGGTCAGATCAGTCGAGCTGTGTAACAGGGGAAACTTTAACTAATAAACTGTACTAATCGGCTGAACCAAAATTATAGAAAAAATTAGCAAAAAGATTTATGAGTCTAGATTCAGGAAATTTTACGGATTTGAATTTCGAGTTTTTAACTCGAGTTATGATTTATTTAGTGAATATGACGCAGCAGAGACAACTTAATCAAAGTGGAATGAATAGTGAAGTTAAAGTAGATATACTTGAATTGTTGTGTAAACATGTTAGATTTTTTTAATTAGTATTTACATACTTACTTACTAAGCTATAAGCTTACTTTGTTTCTCTCTTTGTCTTATAGTGTTCTTCGCTTGCTCAGAGTTAAGGATCGTGAAGATCTACCCGCACTATCATACTTTAGGGTATTTGAACTAAAAGTTTTGAATTATGGCATGTATAGTAGGCTTAATTATTTTGTTACGTGTCATATTTGTCTAGGTTTAAAATATTAGTTACAAGATTTCGACCACTAATTTGTACAAGCCATTAAAGTTGGCTAATATTGTTCAAGACATATATTATATGATGCACTATCAAATTGGATGACATATTTATATTTCGGTTATGTTTAATGGTATGTGTTATGTTCTGGTAATACCTTGTATCCTGTTCCGGCGACGGTAACGGGTAAGGGGTGTTACAGATGAAGTCTTTTGTTTTATTTTAATCTTATTAATCGTCAAAATAGGTCACCGAATTTCACCTAATTTTGACTTTTTGATTTTCTTTGTCCCTATGGCCGGCCATGCCATTAATAAAGGCCTATTTTCTCTTTAAATTCCCTTAATTTTAGTTCCCTAGCTATTTGACACTTTAGTTAATGAAATAAAAGTTTTGTCCCTTAAGCGATTTAGTCCTTTTTAGCAAATTAAGCATGCAATCGCTAAAATTGTTTCCCCAAAATTTTCATGCACTCATATGAACATGCTATAACACATAAAATAATATTAAAATAAATTTTTCAACCTCGGGTTATTGGTTCTAAAACTACAGTTCAAATTATGCCCACATTTGGGCTGTGACAGTATTCCACCAATGATAAGCTGTATCCTTTAGTAGAGATACTGCACACTTCAGACATTCAGCAGGTGTACAAGATAATTCATCAAAATCCCAGATAGTATTCTCTAGCCAAAACTTAGTCCTTTCCGAATCATCATTTGCGTTATCTCTAAATTCTTCCATTCCATGTTTGTGGATTTTATCTATCGGAGTCTTACCAATTCTAACAGGTTCGACACCTTGTGGTACCTCAGGAACCGGTTGAGGAGCAAGTTGGGGAGGTTGTTGTACAACAGGGTTTGTTTTCAGGTATTGTGTAAACCATTCCTTCATCATTTGAAAGAAGGCTTATTTTGCCTCCTCACTTCGGCCCTTAGACATGGGCCTTTCACTACCGGACGCAGACACAACTCTTTGAACTGAAGCTGAAGTATTGCTCTCAACTTCCTTGGATTCAGGTCTAGCTCAGTTGGATGACATTACTATATAAAAAACACATTCAAAATGATCAGGAGTAATCACACTATCACAATTTATATAATGACATGCATAGCGAAACTCGTGTTTGCTACGTCAAATCCAAGAATTGACTAAACCGTAGCTCTGATACCACTAAACGTAACACCACTAATCTGTACCCGTTACCAGAATAGGGTTTTAGAGCATTACCAAAACATTCATAAACATTTATAAGTAACTTATGTAAATTACTATTTATTTACCGAGATCATTCATAACGTCCCTTGATTGGGCCCTCAAGGCCTAATACGAGCATTAGAATCGAGTCGGGACTTAATCGGGAGCTTAAGAATTTTTCATGACTTTTCAAAATTTTTCCAAGGTACAGGGCTCACACGCCCGTATGGTCCAAGGGAGATGCCCGTGTGACCCTGGGACACGTCTGTGCTAGAGGTCGTGTTCGACCCAGTGTAACTATCTGACTTGTGCACACAGCCATGCCACATGCCCGTGTGCTAGGCCGTGTGGTTAATTAATTCAATTCAAAATTAGGTGTAGGTTTCACATGGCCAAGACACATGCCCGTGTTCTAGGCTGTGTGGAACACACGGCTGAGACAGACACCCGTGTCTCTACTTATGTGCTCAATTTTGAGCATTCTATTTTTCAAAATTAAGGTGCAGGGGACACACAGCCTAACCACATGCCCATGTTACCAAGCCATGTGTTACACACGGTCTAGACACACGCCCGTGTGTCTGCCCGTATGGACAAAATGAAGCCATTTCTAGATTCATTTCTCATCCAAAGTTTCACCCATGACCTGCAATTGAAACACACATCCAATACCGACCAATCCAAGCATTCAACTTAAGCAAATTTCATCATTCACAAGGCATATCACTACAAGCATACATGATCACAACCTTACCTTAGTTTAACTTAGGCATTCACAACATTGATCACATATTCTTAACATAACACATGTGTGTGTGTGTATATATATATATCATAATAATCTACTTAGTCATACCAAAATGAACCATTACTAGCCATTTCAATGGCTAGGTTACAAAATAACATTTCAAGCCACTATTGGCCAAGTTGTCTTATACATGCCATTATACCAAATTGATTTTTACTAATTATACCCAAAATGACTAGTTGATAGTGTGACGATGCTCCAATGATCTCCAACCTTCATGAGCTTTCGAGCACAATAAAATAGGGGAAAAATAAATTGGAGTAGGCATTACATGCTTAGTAAGTTCGTATAACGGAAACTAAACTTACCAATCCCATTTATTATAGTCACCAAAATCTTCATATCAATCAAGTAACATAGATAAGCTCATCAAGCAATATTCTTTCAAGTCATTATCATTTCATCTCAAGATTTTTATGCCATGTCAAGAGTTTTATGTCCGTTGAATTATTGAATTCCTATGGATGCTCAAGTAGTACACTCGAGGCGTACGATTCAATAGTCCATCAATTCTTATTCAAGGGTACCCATTAAGGTACTTAATTAAGGAACACATTCTTGAGCCACATATCGTATAACAGGATTACCAGTCCAGGCTAAATCCTTTGTAACACCCATTACCCATATTCAACGACGGATTAGGGTACGAGGCATTATCAGACTTATCACACGAACAAACATACAATTTTGGGTTATAAATTTGCATTCAAACTAAAACTTTTTGCATTTAATCATAAAGTCCCTACTACGAGCCTACGAGGCCCAAAATATGCTTTGGAAGTGGTTCAGGACTAAATCGAGAACTTTAGAATTTTTTTTCAAAACTTAGAAAATTTGTCACTAAATAAGGGTCACACGCCCGTGTGGATATGGAACACGCTCGTGTGGGCAGGCCGTGTGGTCACACATGCTCGTGTCCTGACCCCGTGTAACTCTTTGTTTGTCACCCAAGAATAGATTGAAGACAAACAACCAAGTCACATGCCCCTGTGCTAGGCCGTATGGCCGATTTAAAATTTATGATTTTTCATTAAATAGGTGCAGACTTCACACGCCCGGGACACACACCCTTATCCAAGGCCATGGCCCTCACACGATTGAGACACACGGTCGTGTCTTTGCTCGTATACTCAATATTTGGCATTCTATTTTGCAAAAATTAGGGTGCTGTGTAACACCTCTAACCCGTATTCGTCACTGGAATGGGGTTACGAGGCATTGCCGATTATAAAACAATTCAGAGCAGACTTTCTTTATAAAGTTAATCATCTAGTAATTTTTTTATACATTTCATTTCACATACTTATCAAATATGTATACTTTAACTTTGCTTGACATTTGAATAATTGAAATATAAAATATTTTAATTATCAAACAAATGTTATGCGCACACTTTATACAATCAAACATACATTATTTCCTTTCATATAAGTTAAATATTCCATAGTAACATCCGTTTGCCTTATTACTACATTTGTATAACATGAATAAATAATTATACAATTCACTTAGCATATGCTAAAATATATCATCAACTTAACTAATTAAACCACTCAAATAAATTATCCAAAATGTTCAAATAGTGTGCCACTTGAAAACGATACATAACCATATTCATTTCATGTCTATTCTGCCACCAAGATCTACTAGTACACATTAATTGATTTTCAAATAATTATCAAATCCAAATAGTCATACCTATCGTTATTTTATAACATAAGCATACTCTAATGTACCGCATATTCTTGACATACATTTTACTAATTAATGCATTACATATTATAACTCTAACACAAACATCATTTACTTCATAACTGAAACACCACTTTTTATCCTATTACATATATACTTCGAGTTAATAAATGAGTCATACCATTTCATCTTGTTCAAAAGTATGTATACATATATACATATATAAATATATATATACAGGTACCGAATCACCAAGTTGACCTTAACCCTTCCATATATTTCCACCAAATAACCAAGTACACAAGTACATTATATGAGCTTCCAAGTCAATTCATGATACAATCTATACTTCACAAGAATAAATCAATAACCAAATATAAAAATATATCCCATACACAAATCTTATCTACTACGTAATAAACATATCAAAATAAGCCTTTTTCTATATTCGAACATAACCTATCATAGTTTAATACCAAATCATGATTAACACCTTAAGCAAATTAACAACCAAATTCGCTCATACTTTTATCTATCCATATGTCAAACCGAATCAACCAAATGCACATATCCAAAATTACTAACCAACTTCAATGCAGAAAATAGATATCATGAATACCATTCATTCATGACATATAGCATAATGTCCAAATGAACGTAAGCCATAATCAAACAAAACCGTAATAAAGCATTGAAGTTAGGCCATTTTCGCATGGCTTAAATTATACAAAACCAAAATCCAACATTTCAAATTACAATCTAGCCTATACATGCCATAAGTTCAAAAATTTAGCTTATAAAATACTGAAGACAGTCGATAGTGTGATAAGCTTCTCTGACAATTCCCGAGCTTGAAACTTGAATCCAAAATCTATAAAACAGAGGTAAACATGAACACACACGGAGTAAGCTTTCATAGCTTAGTAAGTCATAAGCAAATAAACAACTTAATTACATAATCAAATTATTTAAAGTAAACCAAATTATACTATAATAGTTACTTTAAGCCTTAAGCTTACAAATTCATGTATTTTATATGTACTTTCACATGTATATTATTCATGGCGAATTAACATATATATATTTTAACAAACTATCATTCAATTCCCAAACCAAAATATCTTTATCATAACTAGTACATATATTCTTATATGCATAAATTCATAGGTCAAAGATAATGATCACATACATATTTATATTATATGACCCAATACACACACACACACACACACACACATATATATATATATAAGCAAAATATCCTTCAATGTCAAAGCTAAATATCATTATGTGAACACATATACTTATACTCATGAATCAATATACAGCTTCTTATGCATAAGCATAGTAATGAACGAATGAACACTTTTATATATAAAGATACATTAACAAAATATCATTCAATGACCAAGCCAAAACACCTTTATCATACTAAATACACATACACTTATATGCATACACTCATAAGTCAAAGTATAACAATTATATTCATATTTATATTAATGGCAGAATATACCACCAATTGCATATATTCAAAAATAGTTTCAATAATGTTCATATTATTTATCTACAAGGCCGAATACCTTTTTCACATTTACATATGTACTTACTTTACTTCAAGCATGTCTTGCAACAAATATTAACTTACTCACTTAGTTTCAAATAGGTAATAAACCAATTCATACCTGACCATTTTAGCTCACTTTTGCACATTTGATCTCAACTTATCGATTCCCGTTGAACCATTAGAAATTGGATAGGACACTCAGATAATCACACATATATTGTACAATGCCAACGTCCCAGACGTGGTCTTACATGTAACCACATATCGATGCCACTGTCCCAGACAGGGTCTTACTCGCACACATATATCGGAGTCACATATCGATGCCATGGTCTTACTCGTACATCAGATGTTGTAATCCTATGTCATGACATATGTACCCTAACTATTCCTAAGGTTCATATGGGGCTTTCGGACGTCGTAACTCAATCGAAACGAATGCTTAAACATGGTTACCAAGCTTATTCATATTCGGCATAAGCATATATAAATTCATATTTTTCATACCAGCATATATATTTAACATTTATCTACAATTAATCACGTCTATTTTCCTATGAACTTACCTCGGATGATGTAAAACAGAATGGGACGACTAGTCGACAACTTTCATTTTTCCCCAATCCAAATCTGATTTCTTTGGTTCTTGATCTAAACATATTCAAATTAAGCTCATTCAAACATATTTTCATTAAATTTAGTCCAAAAACACAAAAAAATGGGCAAATTACCATTTTATCCTTGACATTTACAATTTTTACAATTTAGTCCCTATTACACCAAACACAAAAATGCAAAATCTCAAAATACCCATGTTAGGTCAAATGTTCCTAGTGCTCATACAAGCCCATATAATTTATTTATTTTACATTTTAGTCCCTCAAATTATTATTTTTTCAATTTAATCACAAGCTATCGATAATGGCACAACTCAAAATATTCATCAAAATCAAAAATTAAATCATGGGTCTTGAAGATTCCTAAGAAACAATCTAAAAAATGTAGAAATTATCAAAAATCGAACAAAAACAAACCTTGATTGAACTTGAATATAAGCCGAACCCTAGCTTGGTCTTCTTTCTTTTTATTTGTTTTAGTTTCGGTTAAAAAGAATAGAATGAACATGGCTTATTATTTTATGATATATGTTATATTATATTAGTTTATTAAATTAACTTTAATGAAATAATATAAAAATCATATAACACATGTCTATTACCGTCCACTTTTTCTTTTTATGGGCTAATTGCAACATAAAGACTTCTACTAATAAAGCCAATAGCAATTAGGCCCTTTTTAGAAATAACCACCTAATTTTCATTTTACGTGATTAAGTCCTTTTATTTAATCGGGTATCTAAACGACAAAATTAAATCATGAAAATTTCACAGATATAAATTCACACAAAATAAACACAGAAAATAATTTTTAAATATTTTTCTGACTCGGATTCGTGGTCCTGAAACCACTGTTCCAATTAGGGTCTAAATCAGGCTGTTACATGCTGGGGACACATGGCCTAAATACATGCCCATGGGGCAAACCGTGTGTCACACATGGCCTAGACACATGCCCGTATGTCTACCCATGTGGACAATAAGAAGGCTATTTATCAAGCCATTTTGCCACCCTTTAATGCACACACCTACACAACATAACATGACACCAATGCAAGCATGGACATACAACCAACATCCACAACCAAGACATCAACACATCATTCATGAAAGGCATCATTATATGATCTTACTTATAACCAATATTAGCCCATTTCCAATGGCCTTATACAAAATGAATTACTAACCAATGTAAGCCAACACATTTGGCCAAAAGAATTATGACACATAACAAAATAACCAAGTCCCTATACATGCAATAACTCAAAATGTTGAATACATTGGTACTAAAATAATTGTTGATAGTGTGAATGGATCTCCAGTGGTCTCCGAAGCTCGAACTAGCTTGGTGACACTATAAGACAAGAGAAAAGAAGGGGAGTAAGCTATATAGATTAGTAAGTTCTATGCAAATAATAATCATCATAACCACACATTTAGCATACAATTAACATGATGAAGATTAGCATAAACGTTATCAAATTCTCATAATCATAACTTACTCAATCAAAATCCTACCAAGAGTTCAACACATATCGAGCTCATTACTTATGAGTTTTACGTACATACCTATACCAACTCGCAACATAACCATATCCTTTCACAACTTTGACGTTCCTGTTGAACACTCAGAATATTAACGGATACTCGAAAATTTTGCACGCAAGTGCCATATATGTAGCCAAGGCTACCTCATATCTCATAATACATATGGGCTCGTTTTTGAGCTATTGACGGGCCTGTTCACACAAGCTGTTAGTCAGGACGTAGCTACATAGTGCTGCTCACACAAGTTGTCAGGTATCCGCAACACATGCCAGACTACCAAACCACTGATAGGACGTATGAGAACAACACCCAGACTACATAATGGTATATACACATGGGTTTCTAGTGACGTGTCATACGTATCCTATTCTATTCTTGAGGTTCAACCGAGATTTCTCGCTTGTCAACACTTTTTCGAATACATCCAAAGAGTCAACCACAATTCATACCATATTAAAGCATTTAAAACATAAATATAACAATGCATTATTTACATACGAACTTACCTCGATACAAAAATAGTAGAATTGGATCTAATTGTCAAACATTTTTCCCCCGATCTAGGTCTGAACCTCATTTTTCTTGATCTATAATAACAAATTTAACTTATTTAATACTCACATTATTCAATTTAGCCCGAAAATCATATTATAGAAAAATTACATTTTGCCCTAATATTTCACATTTTTACAATTTAGTCCCTAGGCTCGTAAAATGAAATGTATTCAATTTATTCAAAACCCAAGCCTAGACAAACCATTTTCATACTCATATTAGCCCACATTTTCCACTTAATCACACTTTTACTACTCATTCTATAACTTTTAGAAATAAGTCCTTTTTGACATTTTTACCGAAAATCACTCAGCAAAAGTTGTTTATCTAACACCAAACATGCATTTTCTACCATTAGACATCAAAATATACAAATAACTAACATGGGTAAAAATTTAGACTTCATCTTTCTTTCAAATTAGTCTTTGAAATAGCTAGATTAGGTTACAAGGATCTCAAAAACATGAAAATCATTAAAAACAGGGCTAGAACGGACTTACAATCGAGCTTAGAAGCTTGACAAACCCTAGCTATGTCTTCCTCTTGTAAATTTTGGCCAAGGGGGACTAAATTGATGAATATGAAGACTTTTATTTAGTTATTTTGGCTTTATTTGACAAATGACCAAAATGCCCTTTATGAATAACTTTAAAATTTTACCCTACCATGTCCATTTTTGTCCAAATTAAAGTAAACTGGTTTAATTACCATTTAAGGACCTTCAATTTAAAATTTCATAGCAATTATACACGTCTAGCTTCTAGAACATACATTTTACACCTATTGCAATTTAGTCCTATTAGTCAAATTAGACACCCTATCGATAAAATTTCTTAACGAAATTTTCACACAATTATTCAATCACATTGTAGACCTTAAAATAATATCACAATAATTATTTCTACTTCAGATTCGTGGTCTCAAAACCATTGTTCCGATTAGACCTAAAATCAGGCTGTTACATCTTTTATATAACGTATGATCAAAAGAGCTTAATTAGGATTACCAGTCCAGGATAAACCCTAATCATAACGTATACTCAAGAGGTATTGTATCAGAATTACCAGTTCGGGCTCAATCCTTTCTATAATGAGGTCAATAGGATTACTCGTCTGAGCTAAATCCTGCAGGACCTCATCTATTTCAGGAAAGCACATATACTCATCGAAGTTCAATATTCAATTGGGACTTAACCCTTTTTCATAATTTCAAGCATGTATTAAATTGTTCATTATAGCATTTAAGTAATACATTCAAATATAAGTCACATTACATACAAGCATAACATTCAATTTGTAACGCCCCAAAAATTTGATAAATTTGTTTCTGTAAATGATTGACACAAGTGTGTATCTACTTCAGTGGTTAGGTGTTCTGGGTGTGTGTGAGAGGTCCCAAGTTCAAGCCCTAGCTTTGGTAATTTTCGGTTTTTTTGAATTAAGCCTTATCCTAGCTCAAAGGGCTTAAGTATATCTGTTACTATTTCATATCAGAATGGGCCTGCTGGTCTGATGGTTAAGTGATGTGATGATTTGATGGAGGGCTTGAGTTTGAGTCCCTGTTCTAGTAAAGATATTATTTTTTTTGCTCGGTTGGTGGTTGAGAATTTCGGTTTCATTAGAAATCTGAGTAGTGGGTGGTTAGGATATGATTAGTGGGGATTATCAAATTATTTTATTTTGATAATAATTCTTTTCAAAGTTATTTCTTCCTCCCACTGAAATTCCTTTCTTGTCTGCTGAATTATGTTTGATTCTCTTTGTTTGTTTTTTTCTTTTTCCTATTTCATTTTGTGTTGCCTCGTCTTTTCTTATGTAGAGTAAGTCGCACGAAAGATAAGTGAATTGATATTGGAATCCTTCCTTGATACTATGGTCTTTTCTTTGGATTAATTTTTGGGTTTTACAGCAGCAAATCGTGGAGATTGGGGTTTCCTTCATACTATTTTGTAGCGAATCATTTTGAAGCTTGAGGGTGAGTGTTCATCACTTTACGGATGAATATGTTGGTTTTGGGGTTTTTGATTAACTGTAAAGTAAGACTAATTTTGGACTTGGAATTGTCTATTTTAGGTTCTGAAGATTTTTGATTGCATGTAGGAGCGAAATTGTAACAGGTGTGTACCCGAAAACACAGAAAATGAGAATTGAAGAAAGCTAAAAAATGAAACTGCCGACGCCACATGAGCGTGTGGTCACCCGTGTGGTAGGCCGTGTGGTAGTACACGGTCGTGTGGTCGATGAACTAGGCCGTGCGCACAGGACACAGACGCATGACACAACTGTGTGATGGGAATAGAGACTGTGTGCTAGACACGGGCTTGATTAATTGGGCCGTATCGGCCACACGGATAAACCACACGGGCATGTAGAATTTTGGGCCAGGCCATGTGATAGGGCCACACGGGCATATGGGCCCATACGGGCAGACCACATGGGCGTGTGAGCCCATTTTTCTAGAAAAATCTATAAGGTTGCACGGGTCACCCAAGTCGACTGTGACCTGTCATAGGGTCGGTAAGAATTACTCAGACCCCAAATTTCGTGGTCTGATTATGTGATGTATGATTTAAGCATGTGATACTTAGTATGTAAATCTAAACTGTTTGAGTAATCTGATAGACTGCATTTTAGCATGCCATTTATGTATGTTGCATTGCATTGGGGTTAGGTTGATGTTGAAAGAAGTATTCTGAAAGGCTTTTAAGGCTAATATCTGCAACTCAGCTATAATTATCAGATTATGTGCCGCATTTCGGTACAGCCTGGTGTGTAGGGATGGGTGGGTTGATTTTATGCCCACATGGTATGTAGGATTGGATGGAGATGGTGTGTAGAGGGTAGTGGGTAGGACTTTGATGATCTGTTCTACATCTGAATCTGAGTGGGTGAAGGCCTAGACTGGTTCTATAATGGGCTTCGGCCCTAGACTATATTTTGATGTATGTTTGAATGCATGTTTTATCTGTGGGGATTACACACTAAGTTTGTGAAAACTCACCATTTTTTGTTTTATCTATTCAGGTAACCCCCAGACTTGATAGTTCGGTGTAGCGGAGGACTCGACGGTGGCCACACATATTTAAATTGCTTTAAATTCAGGTTCGATATTCATTTCTAATTATGTTTTGGGTTGGTTGATGTAATTTGGGACTTTATGGACTTTATTTGGATTTTTAAACTGTTTATGGGATCTTAGACTAAACTCGATTTCTTATGAGCTAACGTTTTTATATATGAAACGATTCCAAAAAAATTATTGGGTTTTCAAAAGCTTTCGCGCAAAAGAAATGTTTTAAATAAAATCAATTAGAACACGTTTTTCCTGAATTAAGTAAAATTAATTAATGGGATGGTTTTAAGGTCAATGCGATTTCAAAAACACTCTCATGTGACATTGCCAGATTTGGCCATAACTTCCTGGCCGGGTTTGGGATGTTATATTTAGTGGTATCGGAGCAAGATTGCAAAACTCGGCTATGGATTTGGGTTTTAAAGATGGGTTTTAAAGAAATGATTTGTAAATAACTTGAAATGTTTTTGAAAAAGTATATGGTACACTGAGTCTCCGGCGCCGATCCTGTAAGTTCTTTGAAACTCTATTTAAAATTGTTTGAAAATATGATTGAAATATACTGAAACTACTTTAGGCAGTATATTACACTGAAAACACTCTAGGTAGTATAGTCTGGAAACTATAATAAGACTACTACTCGCGATAACTAACTCTGAATATTCTGATACTGTACTACATAAAATATCTATTAATAAATATTGGAACTGTAACTAATGCATAAAACTGTTAATATAGATAAATTTCAAAATTTACGATGAGCACACATGGTACTCGTGGACGGGATACTATAGGCCATGGAAGAGGCTGTAGAAGGGCTCAATGTAACACCCCGTACCCGAGTCTGTTACCGGAGTCGAATACATGGTGCACACAGACTTAACTTAATTGTTTTCACAGTCCATAAAAAAAAAATTCCAGACAAGCTGGTTACTGCATCACTGTCGCCTTAAAAATCATATCTGGAGTTTCAAAACTCGAAAATCAGTTTAGTAATTTTTCCCTGAAACTAGACTCATATGTCCATCTACAGATTTTTTTCTAGAATTTTTGGTCTAGCCAATTAGTACAGTTTATTAGTTAAAGTCTCCCATGTTACAGGGGTCGACTACACTGACCTTCGTGCGTTACAACTTGAATATCTCCCTGTGCAGGGCTTCAATACTAATGTCGTTTATTTATATAGAAACAAGACTCAAAAAGGAATCTATAAATATATGGTATGACTCCTAATTATCTCTGGTTAATTTATAATGAATTTCCAAAGTCGGAACAGGGAATCCAGGAACCGTTCTGGCCCTGTTTTACGAATACTTAAATATCTCTCAATATACAACTCATATGACCATTTCGTTTCTTCCATATGAAAGTAGATTCATCAAGGCTCATTTACATAATTTATTCACTATTTAATTCCACTCCTGCTATTTTTAGTGATTTTTCACATCCACACCACTGCTGCTGTCAGCATCTATTACTAAAACAAACTATGCCTATTTCATGACTTTTCCTTGATTTAACTAACAATTCATCATGCATGTCCCAAATTATAACCATGATTTGTGTCCAAACATCACAAAACCAATTCCAACCGAACATTTACGCCATTTTCGCATGGCTAAAAGTTTACATACCAAATTTCAACAAAGCATAACAGCCTATACATGCCGAAATGTACTCCTAGACCAACTACGAAGAAAATACCAAAAGTTGTTAGCGGTGTGATGACTTCGATGACGGTCCCGAATACGCAAAAAGTCGAGTCCAAGAAACCTAAAATAGGTGACAAGCAAACACTGAATGAGTATATAACTCAGAAGTCATAAGCAATGCACTACCAACCATTAATAACATTATCGCAAGAGGAAACAAAATGGAACGAGGCTAATTACTCCATTCAAACCGAACTATACCATAGTTCCTTAGACCTTCGATTCAATCTCATACCAAGTTACACATTCACATTCCATATACTAATCAATAGGATATTTGAAGCATTTTATACACCATTTTGTTTTCGTTACAATCATACATCTACATGACCTTTCACTTATTCCACGATAATTCTTATGTACGTGACTTCAATTTAAATTGTCACATAGGTTCGAAACTTACCAAGCTCAACTCCAAATATAAACATAGCGCCTATTAGCCATGAACTCAAGGTACTTACCCGATCCGCTGTCCGTGATTGACTCAATAATGTCGCACACTCAGTGTCAATAGTGATTCAAAAGCATATAGTGAGTCCGCACACTTAGTGCTATATAATCAACTCGCACACTTAGTGCTATATGATCAAACTCGCACACTTAGTGCTGTACAAATTTTAAACCCGCACACTTAGTGCCATTCTCATGATCAAAAATGTTTATACCCGCACACTTAGTGCCAAAATCAACAACTCAATACATCTCACCTCTTTTCTTTTCATTCAATACTTTCATCACCACATACATACATGTATATAAATTTATCATTCCTTTCGGCATAATTACATAGACATTATGTCTATTTAAATCAATACAAAATATATGCTTAGTGACCTACCTTGTGTGGTGTAAAATAATTCCAAGTCGGCTACTCAATGACCTTCGATTTCCCCTTGTTGGACGCCTCTCCTTTAGGATCTTGAGCTTAAACAAATAAATTAACTCATTCAACCGCTTTGCTACACATATTGATATTCACAATTTAATGATTTTATGACATACGGAACGGCATGGTAAAAATTTTTATCTTGCTACCTCATGCTCTTAGCTATTCGGCTCATAACCATATGCTATAGCCCTACTATCAATAATCCAATCACACATGCATATATATATATATATAGCCGAATGTACAAAGCATAGACTCATCATCACCTATGCTCTTAATGTGATGGCCGAATATGCATACATGTATATACACTATTAATCAATCACTAACATTGCACTTCACCTTAATAGCTAGCTTAGCAAACCTCGATTTAACACATAGTTGTTCATAACACAACTTAAGCATACTCTCCATTCCATCAATTCCAAAACTTAATGTCTTACTCAAAAATGCTAAAAAGAAAATCCAAGAGTCATCAATCCACCATCACATGTATCATTAACAAGCTTCATATTTAGCATGCAATGACATTAACACAAAATCTACCTTGGCCGAATATCATCCCCATGATATAGCAAAGTTTTGAACCATGGACTAATTAGAACTCAAGCTAGCAACTAAGAACATGCATGAATCTCATTGCACAACCTCAAACATACCTTAATCTAGACACAAGTATGGCCCAACCTCCTCCTAATCCTCTTCCAAACCAAGCATGAAGCAAGAACCCCTTCCTTCTTCCTTAGAATTTCAGCTCAAAGAAATGAAAAAAAAGGATGAACAACAAATTTTTTTCTTCTCTTTTCTTCAACTCATGGCAAAGGGGGGGGGACACTCACCATTCTCTTTTTTTTTTGTTCCCTTTCATTATTAAATTCCCATGCTCATTATTTTATTTTTTTCTTACATACACCATTGTCCCAACATGTTTTATGACATGTTTTTACCCATAATCCCTTGTCATGGCCGACCACTAGCTATTAGGGGGGGAAATTTGACATGCAAGTCCCCCCTTTTGATTACATGCACTATTAGGTCCTTATAGATTAGCCTATCACATTTCAAAAGTGTCACACAAGTCCTAATAACTGAATTCACATGCAATCGACTAAATCGAGGCTTGAAATTTTCACACATTCATAAATACATATTCTAGACAATAAATATTACGTTCAAACATTTCGGTGACTCGGTTTAGCGGTCCCAAAATGACTTCCCGACTAAGGTCAATTTTGGGCTGTCACACTCAAGCGGGGTCCTCGTCATCTGGGATTCTGCCTAACTTGGATACTAATGAGACACCGGTGTCACCTGTGATAGAGACTGGGTCTCATAATCGTGCAGTTGGGGACGATGCACTGCCCCAAGCCATGCTATGGATTTTGGAGAGGGTCTCTAGGCCCAACACTGGATCTGGGGGCTGTGGGTCAGTTACAGAATGACTCCGGTCCAAAGGGGCTTAGTTATTCAGGGGTGTCGCTGGAGTCACCCCTAATGTGGCCGAGTATTGGATGGAGGCCATAGAAAGAATTATAGACGACTTGGACTTTACTGCTGAACAAAAGCTTAAGGGGGCTGTTTCTCTACTTCGCGACGAAGCATACCAGTGGTGGCTGACAGTAAAGGATGGCGCTTAGCCCGAGCGGTTGACTTGGAAGTATTTTAAGACAACATTTTAGAGTAAGTATGTGGGAGCCAATTATATTGATGCTAGGAGATGTGAGTTCCTAAATCTCACCCAGGGTGATCGATCGATGGCCGAGTATGAGGTCGAATTTCTGAGACTGAGCCGTTATGCACGAGGCAAGGTGGTGATTGAATATGAGAGATGTGTCCATTTTGAGGATGGCCTTAAGGATAATCTGAGGATGCTAATAGCTCTGCAGAGGGAGCGTGAGTTTGCTGTTCTGGTTGAGAAGGCCAAGATTGCTGAGGATGTTTAGTGCGCAGAGCGCTAGAATAGAGATCGCAAGAGGGGTAAGAACAAGGGGGATTCAGAGCCCTCGAGTTCTGGGATGAGGCCTAAGAAAAAGGTCAAATCTGATGGGCCAGTGAGAGTTGGGCCTCATATTGGACCTACTGGGATTTTACCTTATGGACATTATGGTAGATGCCATCCGGACGAGTGTTGGAGGACTAATGGGGCATGTCAGAGATATGGGTCCACAGAGCACTGTGTTAGAAATTTTCTGTTAAGAACTGATCATATGCAAGCTCCGGTTACTAGAATTGCACAGCCATCGAGAGTAGTTCAGCAGCAGGCCAGGGGTGGTAGTGGCATAGGTCGAGGGCAGAGAGCACCGGGCAGAGGTGTTGGATCAACTGAGGCGAAGTAGCCTGCTTTGGTCTATGCTGCTCGTTGTCGTAAGGACAGAGATGCTTCGGACATCATTACGGGTATGTTTTCAATTTTTAATGTACCTTATCTTACACTGATAGACATAGGCTCTACACACTCATACATAGCTAGTACTATGTCTGAAATCTTGAGCATTCTGTTGAGAGTACTTCTAACAAGGTAACTGTTGTGAGTCCATTGGAACAGTCCATCCGAGTAAGTAAAATATGTAGGGACATTTTTTAGAGGTCCAAGGGACAATATTTCTGGCTGATCTAACGGAGCTTCCGTTTGGGGGAGTTCGATCTAATTTTGGGAATGGACTGGCTGGTTAAACACTGGGTGAGTCTGGATTGTGCGTTGAAAAAGGTTGTGTTGAGGACCGCGGGGGACAGTGAGGTAGTGGTGATTGGGAAACGACGTGATTATCTAACAAATATGATTTTTTCTTTGGCAACAAAAAATTTAGTGAGAAAAGGGTGTAAGGCATTTTTGGCCTACGTCAGTATTTCTGATTTTGGGGATTCTTCAGTTAAGGACATCAGAATTGTGAGAGATTTTCAAGATGTGTTTCTTGAGGAACTACTGGGGTTACCTCCGAATCGTGAGGTAGAGTTTTTGGATTGAGTTGATTCCTGGCACAGCTCCAGTGTCTATCGTCGCTTACCGAGTGGCACTGAAAGAGCTGACAGAACTTACGGCTCAAATTCAGGAACTGTTAGATCATGGGTTCATTCGTCTCAGTGTGTCTCCTTAGGGAGCACCTGTTCTATTTCTAAGGAAGAAAGATGGGTCTTGCCCGTGTGGATCACACGGCCTGGCCCAAATAACACATGCCTGTGTGGCGCGCCTGTGTGGCCTACACAACTACACCCTGGCCATCACATGGTCGTGTCTTGTGCACGGCCTGCCTTCGTCAATCACACGACTGTGTTGTCACACACGGCCTACCACACGGCCGTATGGCGTCGATAGTGAGGTTTTTAACTTTTGCCAAAAACTTGATTCCTTGCATTTCAGGTACACACTTGGTACGTTTTTACTGTGAACACACTCCCGAGAGCACCAGTACGTAAAAACGCCAAACCAACTCCACAACCAGTAACAATATTATGAAACTCCAACATAACTTATTCGAATCGAAACCTTATAACAACTTTTCACAAACTTACAGACATTGAGCAGCGATTACCAGCACAAACTAAATTGCTGTAGCGAAATCCCCAGCTTCCCGATCTTTTCCTACGCAACACACTCACCGAGATTAACTCTAAAACCACAACCTCGATATATACACAAAAGATTGAAACCCAAAAAGGCAACCCTATCACTTACCGACACAAACTAGACACCACCGCAGAACCAAGTCCCAACAATACAACCGCAACAGGAAATCGCAAGAAGAGGAGAAACAAAGCGTTAGGTAGGAGAGCAGAATTTTTGAAAAGAAAGAAAGAAATAAAATAAAATAAAATAAAATAAAGTAAATGAGTTAGAATCGAATCCCCACTAGATCATAATCCCTTATTTTTCTCCTATTAATCCCACTACTCATAACTCCCCCGGACTTTAATTTCCACTGAAACTCTTGCGTAGAAATGAACAAAAATAAATACAGAAGCTTGTGCAAGGATTCGAACACAAGACCTTCAACAAACTAACATTCAACTTAACCACCAGTCCAGTAGGCCCATTCTGATATGATTCTACCAATAATTAAATATAAGTCCACTCCCTAAACATAGGGCTTAGATCAGAAATATATCAAAATTTTCCCAAGCTAGGGCTTGAACTTGGGACCTCTCACACACACCCAGAACACTTAACCACTGAAGTAGATATACGTTTGTGTCACATTTTCACAAAAGCTGAAATAAGAATTTTTTTAGGGCGTTACAACTTGATGCGTGATATTCGTGACAGGTTTTAAATATTTATAATGAATCATTCTTGAAACTAACTATTATCATGATGAAGGCAAGTGTACCTATCGAACAGTAGTATAGTTTTAGCAAGACCGGATTGTCGAACCCAAAGGAACTAAAAGTACTAGTAATGACTGTCTTTTTATTATCTAGCCTAAGAATAATGGGGTTTGTTTTATCTAACTAATTAAATAACTAAGAAATCACAGAAAATAGAATTGGGGAATTACTTTTTGAGAAACGATTGAATTTAGATAATACTGAAGGAAAAATCCACCTAGATTTCACTTGTTATTTGACTCTGAATTGGACGATTTATTCATTTGACTTGATCCATAGAAATCCCTAAGTTATATTATTATCCCTCTCGAGACTATCAACGTCTAACCTTAGGTTGAATAATTGAAATCTCTTTCTAATTAACTCCATAGGGTTGCATTAACTCGACCTATGGATCCCCTTATTAGGTTTCACCCTAATCCGGTAAAGTCTTGTCACCCTATCTCTAGGCGTGCAACCAACTCCGCTTAATTATGACAAATGTACTCTTAGACAGGTCTATTCCTCCTCTAAATAAGAGCTTAACTTGAATTAATATCCTGGAATATCAAAACAAGAATTAAGAACACATAATTAAAAACAAGGAAAATATTTATCATACAATTCAGGTAATAATAACAAGATCTGTCTTAGGTTTCATTTAGGGGTTTTAGTTCATAACAAGAAAAGGTAAACATCTCAGAAGAATAATGAATACAAAACATAAAGAAAAATCCAAAACTCCTGAAGGGAAATTGAGGGGAGATCTTCAGTCTTGATGATGAATCTGGCTTCTGAGATGGATCAATCAGCTTTACTTGAGCAGTTCCCTGCTTCCTTCCCTGTGTGTCCTTTTCCTCCTCCTCTAAGGTGTATTTAGAGGCTTTAGAATGCCTAAGAACCCTCAAAATTGGCCTTTTCTGACTTGGACTAAACTTGGGCTCGGTAGGAACATGCTCGTGTGCAATTACTTAAGGCCATGGTCAAGCCTGTTAAATAGGCACGGGCGTGTGGTCCACCCGTGTGAGTCGTGCTTAGATTCTGCCAAATTGACACTGCCATGTGGTCTGCACGTGTGAGGAGGTCCAGGCCATGTTGATTTCGTACATTGGCCCATTTTCTCCATTTTTGGCCCGTTTCTCGTTCTTTTCACTCTCCTATGCTCACCTAGTTATAAAACATGAAATTAAGGCATTAGGAGCATCGAATTCAGCAATTTTAAGGAAAAATCATCCATAAAATGTGCTAAGCATGGGATAAAAATATGTATGAATTACGGTTTATCAAATACCCTTATACTTAAGCATTTGCTTGTCCTTAAGAAAAATCCTCAACTCATTATCAAAATAAATTCTTCTCAACTTATAATTTCTATCGATAATATCTCAAAATAATCCATAGGTAATCATACATTGAAAATTCAACTGAAAGAACATCAAAGTTTCAAACATTCCAAGTTGAGCATTTTATCATGAATACATAGGTGTCTCCCCTAATTTAAGTAATTACCTTTGATTCAAAATATCACAGAGTCTCACATCCTCACTAAAAATTCACTCAAATCACTCGAGGTGTTTAAGGACAATAAATGAAGCACTCAATAGTCAATAATGAAGAGTCATTACTATAGGCTTGCAGGAAAATCAAATCTCCACCACTATAATTTGAGATAAAACATCAATCAAAAGGTCTTTAGAGGGTTGTAACATGGCTTTGGTTAAAGGGTGTGGTCACAAGCTGAAAGAAAAGGGTTAGAATCGATTGCGTACAACAGAGCTTTTGCTCAGAAAATGGAATTTAACTTCTTTAGCTCAAAAGATCACTACTACTAATATTTAAACATGTATTTTTTTTTACGAACAAGTCAAATTAAAAAAAAGAATAAAACATAGCTAAGCAATTATTCCAACTCAAATCTCGATAAAAATAGAGATCAAATTAATTTAGAGGATTTCAACAATAATTAGTTATGGGTTAATATCGAGGGTAAATCAATGAATGGGTTGTTAGGCTCAAGGGGGTTCACTAAGGGTTAATTGTGAAGGTAGGCTTTTATGGAGTGAGTGGGTTAAACCTAAGTTCCTTTTGACATATCATATCAAATGGTGTGGTTTTGACATGCATAATCAAGCAAGTTCTAGAATAGCAATTCAATACTGATGCACTCATAATGAAAGTGAGCATGAAAGAAATAATAAATGCTCTAAAGGCTCAAGATCTCACAAAAATTATGGCTTTTTGATGTTTAAACTTGTGAATTCCAACTCAAGATAATACCTAAACTTGGGGAAACAACCTAAAAGTTTTAAATTCTTCAAAAATCAACTTATCATGCTTGATTCCCTAATGTCTTAAAGTTTAAACCCTCAATGCATAAATGCCTATGTTTTAATTCAAGATATATCAATAAAAGTCATAAATCAATCAATATTTATCCTAAACATGATATGAAAGCTTTTCAAGAGAACAAGGCAGTCATTCAGGGATTTTTCTGATAGTGAAATGAATACCCCCGCACTTAAGATGTACATTGCCCTCAATGTACAAAGATAGATATGTAGAAAAGAATATAAAAATAAGAAAGGGAGAGAAGTGAAACTTCCTGAGTGATGAATGAATTTCCTTGAATTGGAGTTTTGAAGAATAATCGGCGTGAGGGTGGAGGAGGATACTCCGGCGGTGGTAGAGGTTCATTAGTCCATAAGTCCTGCACCAAAAAATATTATATCTGGTGGTAGCTATGGTTGTGGTCTAGCAGGACATGGCAGTCTTGGAGAACCTTTCCCAGTGGACTTTTAAGTTCCCGAGTAATAGTGAGCCTTGGAGCTCTTTATAACTATGATAGAATCAAGAACTCTTTTAGGAAATATATAAGGAAGAGTAAGTACTCAATATGAATTAGCCGAAATTAAAAATTGTAAAAAAAAAACACTCAGGAAAAAATAGTATTAAAAGGAAATAAAAAAATAATTTCAAAATATAGAGATAAAAATAAAATAAAATAAATAATAGGTGTTTATAGAAAAATTGGGGCACACGGCCGTGGGGCACGCCCGTGTGCTCTAAACTCAGCCCATGCGTTTCGTAATTTTTGAAATTAGGCGCATTGGTGTACACGGCCATGTTGCACGGCCGTGTCTATCTCCGTTCACTTCTCCCACGCCTGTGTATGCAGGCGTACGCCCATGTTAAATTGACAGGTTTGCCCATGGTTTCAAAACAAGGGTGTGATGCACACTCGTGTTATTTTGGCAATTTCGCCCACGGCCATGTCGCACGGCCATGGCTACTTATCACATCCCGTGTTGGGGAAGAAATTTTTGCGCTGTTTTCACACGACCGTATCGCACGGCCGTGGTTTATCCCATGGTACGTGCACGGCCTATGGCACACCCGTGTGCCTGGCCGTGTGGTTCTGAAAAGCCTGTGTTCAATGATTTGGTTAGTATGTTAGATTTTAAAAACTAAAATTTAAAGAAAGTACTATTGTTAGTGCTCGGGTTGCCTCCCGAGAAGCCCTTATTTAAAGTCTAAGCTAGAATTTACCATGTGTGTATACTTAAAGAGATTCGTGGAGCCGTAGCTCCTCCCTGTCATCTTTAAATTTCTCACCGTTGTAAGGTTTGAGGTGATGTCCATTTACTTTGAAAGTACCTTGCGATGGGTGACTTATTTCTACGATGCTGTATGGGAAAATTGTTTTGACTACGAACGGACCTGACCATCATGATTTAAGCTTCCCAGGGAACAATTTGAGTCTTGAGTTATATAATAGTACAAGATCTCCAACTTCAAATTGTTGATTTTGTTTTAATCGAGCACATGGCGTTGTTTTGTTGCTTCCTTGTATAGTCTTGAATTTTCATATGCATAGGTTTGCCATTCGTCTAACTTGTTTAACTGAATCAACCTGTTTTCACCTACAAGTTTGGGATCAAAGTTTAGAAATTTTATAGCCTAGAATGCTTTGTGTTCTAACTGAAATGGTAGATGACAGCTTTTTCCATAAACGAGTTTTTATGGTGATGTTCCTATGGGGGTTTTAAAAGTAGTACTATATGCCCATAATGCGTCATCTACTTTCATTGCCCAATCTTTCCTATTTAATCCTACCATCTTTTCTAGGATACATTTAAGTTCTCGATTTGCCACTTCGACTTGGCCACTAGTTTGAGGGTGGTAAGGGGTAGCTGTTCAGTGGTAAACTCCATATTTCTTGAGGGTCTTTTCAAATTGGGCGTTATAGAAATGAGTCCCCCTATCGCTGATGATTAATCCAGGTGTTCCAAATTGAGAGAAAACTTTTTTAAGGAAACGTACCACTACTGTAGCATCATTTGTAGGCAGAGCTTGGGCTTCAACCCATTTAGACATATAGTCGACAACTACTAAGATGTATTTTTCCCAAATGAACTAGGGAATGGACCCATGAAGTCGATACCCCAAACATCAAATATTTCACATGAAAGCATATATGCCTGAGGCATTTCATCACGGTTAGAGATATGACCTGTCCTTTGGCATTTGTCACAAGAAATAACATACCTGTTGGCATCTTTGAATAAGGTGGGCCAATAAAAACCTGATTCAAGTATTTTATGTGCGGTCTTATTTCCACCGTAATGTCCTCCAGCTGGTCCTGAGTGGCAATGTTCCAAGATTTTTAATGCTTCTGTTCTTGTAACGCATTGCCGAATGACTTGATCTGCACATATACGGAAAAGAAAAGAATTTTCCCAAAAGTAGTTTTTCGCATCAGTAAAGAATCGTTTCTTTTGCTGATGTGTCAACCCTTTTGGGATAACGTTAGCGGCTAAAAAATTTGCGATGTCTGCAAACCAAGGTACCTCTGAGTCAAAAATGGCAAAAAATTGTTCTTCAGGGAATGAATCATTTATTTCCACTTCATCTAGCTCTTTAGTACTTGAATTGTCAACCTAGATAAATGATAAACTGCGAGATTTTCTACTCCTTTCTTATCTTGAATTTCCAAGTTGAATTCTTGCAATAACAAAATCCATCGAACGAGTCGAGGTTTTGCATCAGTCTTAGTTAACAGGTAGAGAAGGACAGAATGGTCAGTATAAACGACAGCTTTAGACAATATTAGATATGGCCTAAATTTATCGAATGCCCAAACCACAGCTAACAATTCTTTCTCCGTAGTGGTGTAGTTCTCCTGTGCGATTGTCAAAGTTTTGCTAGCATAATAAATAGGTTGAAAGTGCTTGTCCCTTCGCTGTCCCAAAACTGCACCTACTGCAAAGTCACTCACATCACATATTAGTTCAAAAGGTAAATTCCAATCAGGTGCTATTATAATTGGAGCATTAATCAATTTATCCTTTAGAGTATTAAATGCTTCTATACATTCCTGATCAAAATTAAAAACCATATCTTTTTCTAGTAATTTGGTCAAAGGCTTAACTATTTTAGAAAAATCTTTAATAAATCTTCTATAAAACCCAGCATGTCCTAAAAAACTTCTAATAGCCTTAATCGAACTAGGAGGAGGTAAATTTTCAATGATTTCGACTTTAGATTTATCAACCTCAATCCCTTTACTAGAAATTTTATGCCCTAGCACAATACCTTCTTGAACCATAAAGTGACATTTTTCCCAGTTAAGTACAAGGTTCATTTCCTCATATCTTATTAGAACTCGTTTTAAATTTTTAAGGAAAAGATGAAAAGAGTTATCAAATACCGAGAAATCATGAATAAATATCTCCATGATATCTTCTACGAGTTCGTCAAAGACGGCCATCATACAGCGCTGGAACGTAGCAGGAGCATTACATAATCCAAAGGGCATTCTTCGATAAGCAAATGTACCGTATGGACATGTGAATGTCGTTTTTTCCTGATCTTCAAGAGCTATTGGGATTTGAAAATAGCCAAATAATCTATCTAAGAAGCAGTAGTACATGTGCCTTGATAGTCTTTCCAACATTTGGTCAATGAATGGCAAGCGGAAGTGATCTTTTCTCGTGGCATCATTTAGCTTCCTATAGTCAATGCAAACTCTCCAACCTGTGACTGTCCTAGCTGGAATTAGTTCATTCTTCTCATTGGCTACCACTGTCATGCCTCCTTTCTTAGGAACAACCTACACTGGACTTACCCAAGAACTGTCAGAAATAGGATAAATAATTCCAGCATCTAGAAGTTTAATTACCTCGGTTTTAACAACTTCCTTCATGTTGGGGTTCAGTCGTCTTTGAGCTTGTACACATGGTTTATATTCATCTTCCATTGAAATTTTGTGGGTGAAAAAAGAAGGGCTGATCCCTTTAATGTCAGAAATTTTCCAAGCTATGGCCTTTTTATGTTCTTTTAATACTTGGATTAATTCCTCTTTCTCCTTGGGTTGCAAGTTAGACGCAATAATAACTGGTAATGTAGAATTATTTCCAAGGAATGCTTATTCCAAGTGATTTGGTAATTGTTTGAGTTCCAGTTTGGGAGGTTCTTCAATAGAGGGTTTCTGCTTAAAATCATTGTTCCCTTTAATGTCCTCATATTCTGCTTGTCTTTGGGAAGATTCATCGAAGTTCACTTTAGCTTTTATTTTGCCTGTCTCAGAATCATCATCATCTATCTCCTCTTCTTGGGCATGGCACAGTTCCAACGTGTCCTTATGTATGATTTTCTAAAAAGAATCTTGAGTAGCATGATCAATAGAGTTAATAAAATAACATATGTCATCTTGCTCCCTAGAAAATCTCATGGCATCATAAATTTTAAAAATAATTTCTTTATCACCTACTCTAAGTACTATTTTACCATCACCCACATTTATAACAGCCCTAGCAGTGGCTAAATATGGACGCCTTAAGATTAAAGGCACTTCAACATCTTCGTCCATAACAAGCACAACGAAGTCAACAGGGAATATAAATTTATCTATTTTTACAAGTATGTCCTCTATAATACCCCTAGGATATTTAACAGATATACCAGCTAGTTGAATACTTATCCTAGTGGGTTTAGGTTCCCCAAGACCAAGTTGTTTAAACATTTTATATGGCATCAAATTAATGCTAGCACCTAAATTAGCTAGTGCCTTATCGACGTTAAAACTACCAATTAAGTAGGGTATAGTAAAACTTCCTGGATCTTTTAGTTTGGTTGGTAGTTTTTTTTGGAGTATAGCTGAACATTCCTCATTAAGTTCCATTGTAGATAAGTCTTCAAACTTCTTTTTGTTTGTTAGGAGCTCCTTTAAAAATTTTGCGTATGTAGGCATATGCGATATAGCTTCAACAAAAGGTAAGTTAATATGTAGTTGTTTAAAAAGTTCAAGGAATTTACCAAATTGTGCATCCATGCGGTCTTTCTTCAACTTTTCTGGGTATGGAATTGGTGGTTTATATTCCTTCGGCATTGGATTGGCATTGCTTTCGGGTTTTACCTCCTCTCCTTTGCTCCTGTCAGCCTCTTGCTGTGGCTTCTTTTTCGATTCAGCTAACACTTTCCCACTCCTCAATGTAACTGCTTTCACATGTGCTTTTGGACAGGGTTCGGTGTTACTAGGTAGATTTCCTGGTGCTCTTTTTGAAATCATCTTAGCCAGATGTCGAATTTGAGTTTCGAGCCCTTGAATCGATGCTTGTTGATTTTTTAGTGCCATTTCGGTATTCTGAGAACGAGTCTCCGACACTTAGATGAATTTGGTTAGCATCTCTTCAAGGTTCGGCTTTTTCTCCTACTGGTATGGTGATTGCTGAAAGCCTGGAGGGGGTGGTGGTTTCTGATTTCCTTGGCCTCCCTATGAAAAATTTGGGTGATTCCTCCAACCTGCATTATAAGTATTGCTATAAGGATTGTTTTGAGATCAAGGATTATTACCCATATAATTTAACTGCTCGTTCTTCATTTTGTGGCCATAAGGTGGGTATTCTAAATTGCTCGATCCACCTCCATTTGCTTCGCACTACATTACTGGGTGAACCTGTGAAGAACTAAGAAAACCATCAATTTTCTTATTCAAGAGTTCTACCTGATTAGAGAGCATGGTGACCGAATCAACGTTATAAACTCCGGCTGTTTTCGTTGGCTTTGTCCTCATGACTTGGCACTGATAGTTATTCAGTGACATCTCCTCAATAAATTCGTAAGCCACCTCAGGTGTCTTATTATTGATAGTTCCTCCAGCGTCTGCATCAATCATCTGCCGAGTCGAAGGATTCAGGCCATTATAGTACGTTTGAACCTATAGTCAAAGTGGTAACCCATGGTGAGGGCATCTTCGCAAAAGGTCCTTATATCTGTCCCATGCATCGTAGAGTGTTTCTAAATCCATTTGCACAAAAGAAGAGATATCATTATGTAATTTGGCTGTTTTAGCCGGTGGAAAATATTTTAATAAAAATTTTTCGGTCATTTGTTCGCAAGTAGTGATTGACCCTTGTAGTAACGAGTTCAACCATTGTTTAGCCTTAATCCTTAACAAAAAGGGAAACAACCGAATACGTATGGCATCATCAGAAACGCCATTGATTTTAAATGTAATGCAAAATTCTAGGAAATTTGCCAAGTGAGCATTGGGATCCTCGTTCTGCAAACCATCAAACTGAACAAACTATTGTATCATTTGAATTGTGTTAGGTTTCAGTTCAAAATTATTTGCAGCAATAGCAGGTCTAACTATAATTAACTATACTAAGAAATCACAGAAAATAGAATTGGGAAATTACTTTTTGAAAAATGATTGAATTAATACAATACCTAAGGAAAAATACACCTAGACTTCACTTGTTATTTGACTCTGAATCGGATGATTTATTCATTTGACTTGATCCATAGAAATCCCTAAGTTATTTTATTATCCCTTTCGAGACTAACAACGTCTAATCCTAGGTTGAGTAATTGAAATCTCTTTCTAATTAACTCCCTAGGGTTGCATTAACTCAACTATGGATCCCCTTATTAGGTTTCACCTTAATCCGGAAAAATCTTGTCACCCTATCTCTAGGCGCGCAACCAACTCCGCTTAATTATGACAAATGTACTCTTAGACAGGGTCTATTCCTCCTTTGAATAAGAGCTTAACTTGAATCAATATCTTGGAATATCAAAACAAGAATTAAGAACACATAATTAAGAACAAGTCAAATATTTATCATACAATTCAGATAATAATAACAAGATTTATCTTAGGTTTCATTTAGGGGTTTTAGTTCATAACTAAAAAGGTAAACATCTCAGAAGAATAATGAATACAAAACATAAAGAAAAACCCAAAACTCTTGAAGGGAAATTGAGGGGAGATCTTCAGTCTTATGATGAATCTGGCTACTGAGATGGATCAATATGCTTTCCTTAAGCAATTCCCTGCTTCCTTCCTATGTGTCCTTTTCCTCCTCTTCTAGGGTGTATTTATAGGTTTTAGAATGCCTAAGAACCCTCAAAATTGGCCTTTTTCGAACTGGACTAAACTTGGGCTCGGTAGGAACACGCCCGTGTGACATGCTCGTGTGTGATTGCTTAATGTCGTGGTCAAGCCTGTTAAATAGGCACGGGCATGTGGTCCACCTGTGTGGGTCATGCTTCGATTCTGCCAAATTGACATAGCCTTGTGGTCTGCCCGTATGAGGAGGTCCAAGCCTTGTTGATTTCATACGTTGGCCCATTTTATTCGTTTTTGGCCTGTTTCTCGTTCTTTTCACTCTCCTATGCTCACCTAAGTATAAAACATGAAATTAAGGCATTAGGAGCATCAAATTCACCAATTTTAAGGAAAAATCATCCATAAAATGTGCTACGCGTGGGATAAAAATATGTATGAATTACGGTTTATCAAAAATCTACCCCCTAAAAGAAATTTTGGCCTCGAAATTTACCTGATTAGAACAGATGAGGATACTACTGACACAACGAGTCCTCAGGCTCCTATGTGACCTCCTCAGATGATTCTACCACAACACCTTCACTAATGGAATAAACTTTCTTCGAAGAACCTTTACATTGCGATCCAGAATCTGAACTGGCTTCTCTTTGGAGGTCAGATCTGGCCTCTTTGGAGGTCAGATCTGGCCTAACCTTAATTTCCTCAACAGGGACAACATGGGATGGATCAAAATGGTACCACCTCAACATCGAGACGTGAAACACATCATGAATACAGTCTATATAACATCCCAATTTTGGGCCTAGTCGGAACAATGGTTTCAGGACCACAAATTCGATGAGGAAAATTTTATTTTTATTATATTTTTATGGTCTACGATTTCACGGAATAATTTCGTGAAAATTTCGTTCAAAAATTTCGTGTGCACTAAATTTGGTCAAAAGGACTAAATTGTAAAAAGTGAAAAAGTTGAGTTCTACATGTTAGAGGTGTCTAATTGTTATGAGTTTTTAAATTAAAGGTCCTTAAATGGTAATTAGACCATTTTGAATTTTTGGACAAAAATAGACATGAAATGGGTGTAATAAAATATTTTTAGGTTAGGGGCATTTTGGTAATATAATAATTAAAAGAATTAAAAAGCCATGGCTAGGGTTTGGTTCAAGCTTTCAAGCTCATTTTTAAGTGATCTCGAGCCCCGTTTTTAATGTTCTTTACATTTTTGAAACCCCGATGACTTGATCTACTCATTTCTACCGTTATTTTGAACTAAGGTTTATGTTTAAAAATTTACCCATGAGTGAAATGCTTAAATTTTGATGTCTAATGGTAGAAAATGAGTGTTGGGTGTTAAATAAATGACTTTTACTAAGCGATTTTCGATGAAAACGTCCGTAAGGACCGTTTTGTAAAAGTTATAAAATTGATCATAAAAGGGTAATTTAGTGGAAATTGGAGGCTACCATAGTTATGAAAATGATTCAGCTAGGCTTAAAATGCAAGGAAATTGAATAAAAATCATTTTACGAGCATTGGGGAAAAAGCGCAAATATGTGAAAGTTTAGGGGTCAAAATGCAAATTTGTAAAAATATGATTTTTGGATTCATATGAATGATGTGACTAATTATTAGGCTAAATGTGATATTATAGATCAAGGAAATCGAGATTCAGGCTTAACTCGGGAAAATACAAGGTTATGAACTAAAATGGTAAATTGTCGTTTCTAGATCCGAGGTAAATTCGTGTGTTAATAATAATGCAATACCATGCATGAATTGTAATTCTCTATTGATATGGCATAAATTGTATGATTTAATATGTTTAAGAGAAGTTGATGAATGGTGTGTATGATATGGAAAATGTAATGCTTGTTGTGTCTTGTGAAATTGAATGACAAATTATTGTTACATGAATTGAATGTTAAATTACTATTACATAGGTTGTATGAATTGCTACACGGTTGTACTTGATGATATTTCGACGAGTAAGTTCGAATAACTTAAAGTAAACCTCTAATATGCCTAAATGCATGTTTTATGAATGTGTGATGGTTGTATATAATCATGGCATGAAAATCCATGAAATGTGTTAGTAATAAATATGACAAAATGATAAATGTCTCGGTTGAATGAATAAGAGATATCTGATGGATACACCATTCTTAATTGATACGAGATCCTACATGTGTTGCAGAAAAGGATTTAGCCCAGACGGGTAATCCGTTGATCTCATATATAGAAAAAGATCTAGCCTAGACGAGTGTTCCTTGAGTTACCGAGCCTCCCAAAGAATATGTGTGCATTATGGATGTAGCCCGGATGGGTAATCCAATTAGGGTCTGAATTTAGCCTGGACTGGTAATTCAGATCCGAGCTCATTGAGGGTGTTTGTCGTCACAAGGGATTTAGCTTGGACTGGTAATCCCGACATCACTCTAGGAGTTTATATTTCAGGGGATTTAGCCTAGACTGGTAATCCCACCGTAAGATGTGAGGTTCGTGGGAGTGCGTGCTTGAAAATGATCACTTGTATGATTTGACGGTAAATGGCTATCCATCGAGATTTTCGAGAAATTCAACAGGATCAAAATGAGAAATGAGAATGAAAATTCTTGAATTATTGAGCTCAACTAAGATTAATACTATGATGTTTTGTCATGACACTAATTTGATGGTTGAGTGCATGTGATAGGGAATTATCCTATACTTGGGATGTATGACTAAGTATGCCCATAAGAAATAATGACTTTTATATTGAGCTCCATGAAATGGTAAGTTCATGATTAGTTGGGATGATCTTATGATAGTGAACATTATATTGTACCAAAATAGAATTGGACAGCAGCATTAGTCCTACTTTGAAAATTCACCAAAAATAGTAGAAACCGATTTAGAGACTAAATTAAGCATTAAATGAAAACTTATTGAGTCTAGTTTTACATAGAAGAAACAGTACAAGCAAAAGAATTTAATATTTTGAGATATTTGAATTCTTGTGAGACAGAGTCAGAATGAGTTTGGAATCCCCTGTTGTGAATTTGGAAAATCACTAGAAATTGTAAAAAAATAATTATAAGTTAGGAATCATATGAATAAAATCCTTGATGAGTATAATTTCAGGACAAATATACAGGAACATTATCCGAGTCTCGTACTTTTGATTTTTAGTAGATAGAGGTTGAAGCTGTTGGGCACTGAAACAGGGGAGACTTAAAATAATAAACTGTACTTATTGGCTAGACAAAAAATTCTGAAAATTTTATGGTAGGAAGGAATATGAGTATAGTTTCTGGGAAAATTAACGGATCCTGATTTGGAGTCTTGTAACTCTAGATATAAATATTTAATGACTATGATTCAAGAAAACAATTTAGCTGGAATTTGAATAATAGAAAGAATATGAAAATAGCATGTTATCGCATTGCTTATTATTTTCATGCGAGCTTACTAAGCATAAAGCTTACTCCCTCCTTTTCATTTCTTTTAGTTTTGTTAGGTCAGCTCAGGGTTGGAGATCGTCGGAGGTAGCATCACACATTGAGCCATTATCCTTAGAGTATTGGCATGTGTATGTTAAATGTTTTCAAATGAGTGGCATGTATAGGGACTTAGTTTTTATATGATGGATGTTGTTGTGATTAGCCAAATGTATTGGCTTATATCGATTTGTTGGTTATAGCCATGATATGTGGCTTATAATGATTTTGGCTTGTAAGCCTATTCGCCCATGGTATGTGTTAATGTCTTGTTATGTAGTATAAGTGATTAAATAGATGACAAGGTCAAATGTATGTGTGTGCATGTAAAGGTGACAAAAAGTCTTGGAAATTAGCCTAAGTCGTGACCACACGGGTAGAGACACGGCCTTGTGTCTCAGCTGTGTGGAGGACATGGCCTCTAGCCATGGACGTGTGCCTTGGTCGTGTGCCCTTAAACGGTTGCTGACTTCAAAAACAGAGAGTTACACGGGCTGAGGACACGGGCGTGTCCCAAGCCACACGGACGTGTGCGACCACACAGCCCAACTCACACGGGCGTGTGACTCTCCGAAGCTAAAAAATTTTTAAGTTGCCCAAAGATTTTCGAAAGTTCTCGGTTCATTCTTGAACCACCCCGAGGTATGTTATAAGCTTCGAAGGCCTTTATAAGGGACGATATGCATGTGTTTGAAAAGTTTTAATTTTGGGCGAAATTTGGTGACCTAGTTTTGTATGATTGTGAATGTTTAAGTTCGGTAACTCCTCGAACCTTGCTTCGGAGTTGGATACGGGTGAGGGGTGTTACAGTCTAGCATAGTGGGTAGCTCCAACTGATAAGCAATTGATCCCACACGCTTCAGAATATGATACGGCCCAATAAACCTAGGGCTCAGCTTGCCCTTACGACCGAACCTCAGAACTTTCTTCCACGGCGAGACCTTAAGAAACACAAAATCCCCTATAGAGTACTCAATATCACATCTCTTCAAATCCACATAAGATTTCTATCTGTCAGAAGTCACTTTTAGTCGATCTCGAATCAGTCGAACCTTATCTTCGGTTTCAGAAACCAACTCAGGACCCAAAACTCGTCGTTCTCCTAGCTCAATCCAACACAACGGAGTACGACACTTACGACCATACAAAGCCTCGTAAGGTGTCATATAAATTCTAGCTTGAAAACTATTATTATAGGTGAACTTAGCTAGCGGTAGATAGTCCTCCCAACAACCTCAAAAATCTATCACCCTCTCAGATTGACCATCCGTCTGAGGTAGAACGTAGTACTGAAGTCCAACCTTGAACCTAGAGCCTTGTGCAATTTCTTTCGAAATTGAGAAGAAAAACAAGGATCCCTGTTAGAAATGATTGACACTGGAACCCCATACAGTCAAACTATCTCGGAGATGTACAACTTCGCTAGCTTCTGAAGAGAAAAGTCTGTCCGAACCAGAATGAAGTGCGCAGACTTGGTCAATCGATCCACGATGACCCAAACATAATCCTTCTTAGTGGGTGTCAAGGGCAACCCACTGACGAAGTCCATAGTAACTCGTTTCCATTTCCATAAGGGAATCTTAATTGGCTGTAATAAACTCGAAGGCAACTGGTGCTCAACCTTAACTTGCTAGCACATCAGACATCGTGCCAAAAAGTTAGTAACCTCATGCTTCAAACCCGACCACCAGTATAACTCACAAAGGTCACGATACATCTTATTATCACCAGGATGTATAACATAAGGGCTACTATGTGCCTCCCTCAGAACCGACTGCCTCAGATTCTCATCGTACGGTGCACAAATCTGACCACGAAAACAGAGTACCTTATCATTATTCAGTTCAAAATCTAAAGTGTTGCACTCTCCACCTGACAGGATCGTAAACTCAGAGACTCATCCCCCAACTGGTTATCTCGAATCTGCTCAATCCAAGTTGGCTTAACTTGCAACTCGGCCAATAGACTCCCATCATCGAAAAGACTAAGGCGAGCTAACATCGCCCTCAAATTAGACATTGCTCTTCAGCTTGGAGCGTTGGCCACTTCAGTAGCCTTACCAGGATGGTACTCGATGGTACAATCATAATCCTTGTGCAGCTCAATCCATCTACTCTGTCTAAGGTTCAACTCCTTGTGAGTAACGAGATACTTGAGACTCTTGTGATAGGTGTAGATGATGCACTTCTCACCATACAGGTAATGTCTCCAAATTTTCAACGCAAGGACCACTGCAACCAACTCAAGATCATGCGTCAAATAGTTCCCCTCCCGTGCCTTAAACTGACGGGACGCATAAGGCACAACCTTACCATCTTGCATCAGAATGCAATCCAAACCAACATGCGACGCATCACTGTACACTAAAAACTCCTTTCCAGATTTAGGTTGTATCAGAACAGGAGCCTAAGTTAGAACAGATTTGAGCTTCTCAAAGCTCGATTGCTGTGTATCATTCCAAAAAAATGGTACTCCTTTACGTAGAAGCTTAGTCAATGATGGAGCAATCAAAGAGAACCCTTTAACAAAACGCTGATAGTATCCCACCAAATCCAGAAGTAGTAGTATTGACGTAAGCCAAATACGCCTCGCACCCTTTCCGAACTAGTTTCTTAGCTGCCAGTTCTGAGATCACATTTGACAAATAATCCCGACGCTATCTGATTATAACAACCTCATCATCTTCCTCAGTTCTCAGAACTACCTTCTTAGTTGCACAATCTAGACTAACCCGGAGCTTAACAAACTAGTCTATTCCTAGAATTATATCGAACTCCCCAAACGGAAGCTCCATTAGATGCAATAAAAAAATAGTTCCTTGCACCACTAAGGGTACATCCTTATAAAGTTTACTAACCCGAATATATTGTCCCAACAGACTCAGTACAGCGACCTCCTTATAGTTCTTTCAACCGATAACCCCATATTTTCAAAAAAAGAGCAGGCTATATAGGGATGAGTAGATCCTATATCTATCAGAGCAAGATATGGTATATCAGAAACAAAGAATGTACCGTTGATAACGTTAGGAGCATTTTTGTCCACTCGGCGACGAGTAGCATAAACCAAAGTAGGCTGCCTCGCCTTGGCCTAACCAACACCTCTGTTCGGGGCTCTCTATCCATGGCCCAAACAGTTACCACCCTTGGCTTGAACACAGCCCCCAGGTGGCTATTGAACTATTCTCTGCGACTGAGCAGGACCCGATGCCAGAGCTTGTACCTGATCAGCCCTCAACGGACACTTCCGAATGCGGTGCTTAAGGGACCTACACCTCAAACAAGCTCCAATGCTCTTCCAACACTAGCCCGGATGGCGCCTACCACAATCTCCACAAAGCATTATCCCAGTAGAAGAAATAGGGGGAACAAAGGGCCCCACTCTAATTGGCCCATCCGATCTGGCCTTTTTCTTAGGCCTCTGTATAGAACTCGAGGGCTCCGAATCTCTCTTGATCTTACCTCTTTCACAGTCTCTATTCTGGCGCTCCGCGCGCTTAACATCCTTAGCGATCTTAGCTTTCTCCACCAGTATAGCAAACTCTCGCTCCCACTGTGGAGTAATCAGAACCCTCAGATTATTCCTCAGCCTGTCCTCAAACCTAATACACCTCTCATACTCCGATGCCACCATACCTCGATCATAGCGGCTCAGCCTCAGAAATTCACCCTCGTACTCGGCCACAGATCGGTCACCTTGCTTGAGATTAAAAAACTCACGCCTACGAGCATCCACATAACTTGCTCCCATATACTTGCTCTAAAAGGCTATCTTAAAGAACTCCCAAGTCAAATGGTCAGACTGAGTGCCCTCATTAACTGTTAACCACCACTGATATGCTTCATCGCGAAGCAAGGAGACTGCACCCTTCAATTTCTACTCAGGGGTACATTCCAGATCATCCATAATCCTCTCTGTGGCCTCCAACTAGTACTCAGCCACATTAGGGGCGACTCCTGCAACACCCCTAAATAACTTAGCTCCACTGGACTAGAGTCACTCAGTTATCGACCCTCGGCCCCTAGATCTAGAATTTGGCCCAACGACCCTCTCTAATATCCTCCCTTTTCTAATATCCTCAGCATGGATTGGGACAGTGCGTCATCTCCAGCCAATTGACTCTGAGACCTAGTCTTAGTAGTAGGTGACACAAGTGTCTCACTCGTGTCCAAATTCAGTATGCTGCCCAAAGATGATGACTCAGCTCGAACCCCTCTATGGCCTTTACCACGGCCTCGAGTACCCCATCCACAGATACCTCGTGCGGTCATGGTCTAATCGATATTTATTAATAGATGTTTTATGCATAAAGTATCAGAAATTCAAAGTTGCTTTTGAGATTTTTAGTCTCAATCAGTTTAAGAGTTTACTAACTATAGTGTTTTTAGAACAGCTTAACTAAATACAAAAAAACTTATAGGATTGGCACTGGAGACTCGGTGTACCACATTCTCAATCAAAATATTTTAAACCATTTGTAAACTAAATCTTTAAAAACCAAATTTTAAAACCCAAAATCTACAGCTTAATTTTACAACCTGGCTCTAATACCACTAAATGTAACACCCAGACTCGACCTAAATGTTATGGTCGAATCCGGAAGTGTCATATGAATTGAGTTGAAAAACCTTTGCCGTTAAAGTAAAAATCCTTTCCAGTTTGTGTAACCTTTATCACCGTTATTAATTTCAAAACTTTATCTCATTTAATTATCTAACGATAGAACGTATTTCATAGTGGAAGCTTTAAAATTCGTTGTTTTTAGAAAACTGTTCAAGATTTAAGAAAAACCATGCTTCTGATAAAATCCAAGTTAAAAAGTGTTTTGCAGTTATTAAATTATAAAATTATAGTCTAACCCAATTTAAAATAAAACAGTCCATAAAGTCCAATTTACATAAAACAAACCTAGAATAAACCAGAACATATAGATTCGTTAAAACTTAAACCTGCCCGAACATGTGGTCACCGATAGACTCCGCAGCTCTGATCCGCCTAAGACTATGGGTTTCCTATATAGACAAATAGAAAATGGGTGAGTTTACGTAAACTCAGTGTGTAACCCCATAAAATTAAGTATACACACATACAGAATAATAGATATCAGTCAGATACAATCTTGGGCCTAAGCCCATTAAAGATTCGGATGCAGATTTGGGCCTTAGCCTATCTTAGATACAGATATAGATAGGCAGTCAGAAATAGAAATTAGGATCCTACCCCCAGCCTCTACACACCATCTCCGACCATCCCTACACACCATGTGGGGTTTAAAACACCTACCCAGCCCTACACACCATGTTATACCAAATGTGGCACATATCAGATATAATGTAGCTGTGCTGCCAGGTATTAGGCATAATCTGCCTTTCAGAACACTTCCTCCAAAATATATATCATCCCACCCCAATCACAGTATCAAATCATACAAACAGAATTAACAGCCAAATCATACCTAACATGCTTATATAAACAGATACAGATATACAATTATAGGCATACTCCTAATCATATCACAGTCTAACACATCGCGGTTTTAGGGTTAGATAGCGTTTATTGACCCTATGGTAGGCCCACAGTCGATTGGGATGACCTGTGCGACCCTACGAAAAATTTCAGTATAATGGGTCCATACACCCGTATGGCCCGCCCGTGTGGGCCTACATGCTTGTGTGGCCCACACACCCAGATTGTCCTTGCCGTGTGGATCACACGGCCTACCCCAAACAATACATGCTCATGTGGGGTGCCAGTATGGCCCACACGCCCAATTTAGCGTAGCCTGTGTGGTCCACATGGCCACTCCCTGGCCATCACATGGCCGTGTCTTGTGCATAGCCTGGCCTTCGTCGATCACATGGCCGTGTTGTCGCACATGGCATACCACACGGCCTACCTTGTATGTTTTTGCTGCGAACACACTCCCGAGACCACCAGTACCTAAAAACGCGAAATTAACACCACAATCAGTAACAATATTACGAAACTCCAACAGAACCTATCTGAATCAAAACCTTAGAACAACTTTTCACAAACTTAACGACGTCGAACAGTGATTTCTAGCACGAACTAAACTACTGTAGCGAAATCTCCAGCTTCCCGGTCTTCTCCTACGCAACACACTCACTGAGATTAACTCTGAAACCACAACCTTGATATACACACAAAAGATCGAAACCAAAAAAGGCACCCTATCACTTTCCGACACAAAAGAGACACCATCGCATAATCAAGTCCCAACAACACAACCAAACAAAAGATCGATTCAAATGGAAGAAACCGCAATGGGAAATCACAAGAAGAGGAGAAACAAAACATTAGGTAGGAAAGCAGAATTTTCAAAAAGAAAGAAAGAAAGAAAATAAAATAAAATAAATGAGATAAAATCGACTCCCCACTAGATCATAATCCCTTATTTTGTTCCCCTTAATCCCACTACTCATAACTCCCTTAGACTTTAATTTCCACTAAAACTCTTGCACAGAAATGAACAAAAAAAAAAACCCAACCTTGCACAAGGATTCGAACACAAGACCTTCAACAAACTAACACTCAACTCAACCACCAAACCAGCAGGCCCATTCTAATATGATTTTTCCCATAATTAAATACAAGTCCACTCCCCAAACACAAGGCTTAGATCAGAAAAATATCAAAATTTGCCCAAGCTAGGGCTTGAACTTGGGACCTCACACACACACACCCCCAGAAAACTTAAACACTGAAGTAGATACACAGTTGTGTCACATTTTCACAAAAGCTGAAATAAGAATTTTTGGGGCTTTACATAGGCTAGATATCTTGGTTTTTTTATAAGAACCAAACTTTAACAAATCAAAGTAGAAGGACTAACTTCTTAATTTTAGTAAAGTAGAGAGATGAAATTCATAATTAAACCTTGTTTATTTAGTTATGCTCCCAATCCATGTAATCTTGGCACATTTAACATTCAATCCCTCTACTTTTAATTTTAGAAATTTAGTCTATCTACTCTTTTGATTTAATAATTGAAGTTCAATTGATAAAACTATTAAAGGACTTTTGCTACATTAGATTAAGAGGCATTATTAAAATAAAAATATTTACTCATATGGCTAATTAAAATTGAGTGGATGCCTCCCCGCCCATGAGAATGGAACACATTTCATGGGTAGTCGTTTACCTCTTTGGAGAGCAGCCGCGGCGAGGGGATTAGTCACTACTACCATCGATGGACACCCTGGTTTAAAGAAAAAAAATCAAGTGAATTCAATAAAACCAAAAATAAAATTATTGACTTTATTCAGCTTCTCTAAACTATTGTTAATGAACCTTATAGTCCTAGTTTATAACTTCATATACAAAATTTTTATTTCCTTATTTAGCCTTTCGCATGTGTAATATTGGCCATATGAGATTTTAAATAAAAATCCACATAATATAATTTAATATAAGTTTTTAATGATGTAATCAATTGGACTTCAATTATTAAATCAAAAGCATAGAGAGACTAAATTCCTAAGATTAAATATAAAGAGATTAAATTTCAAATGTGCGAAGAGTACAAAATTGAAAGCATAATTAGAACAATTTAGATTCATGCTTCTTTATCATTGTATATTGAAATTAGTTCAATTTTATCTTGAATAATACATTATAATTTTATCATAAATAAAAGACATTAAATATTGGGGAAAGAGAAACTATCATTGTATTTGATATATTTCAAAGAGATATGGCATATTTAAATTTGATTTAACATATATATATGGCACATATTCATGTAGTAATTTTAAATATATGTTCTTTTGCAATGAGGCATGGTTTTTCTTTTTCCCAACCCTTTTCTCCTAAACCTACAAATTGTACAATTAGGTCATAGAGCAAAAATCATCAATACTGAAATAAGACAACATTTGGAAGAAAACCCTCTAGATTTGAGGCCATGTGGCTCTCAAATCATCAATTCAAACAAAGTCTAAAGACAATTTGGGATACTAAAGTTTATGTCACTCATGCTTTTCAAGCTTTCTCTAAGATTGGGCAAAGCAAATTTGTTTTACTCAATTGGAACAGGGTTTACTTTAGTGAACTGAAAAAGAGAAAGATAGAGCTAAAGCAATTGTTAGAAGACATAAAAAATAACATAAAATTTCCTAGCAACTAAATGTGAGATTTCTTGGAGATGAACTTGAGCAATTGTTGGAGCATAATTAATTACACTAGCAACTAAAAGCTAGAGCTGATTGACTGAAAAAGGTGAATGTAATAGCAAATATTTGCATACTCGAGTTCATAAAAGGAGGCTTAATAATAAGATTTATTTCTTAAAAATGAATCAATCCTTGATATTAAATTAAACTTCATACTTACCAAAAAAAAAAAACCTTTTTAAGACACTTTAAAAGAATTTATGGAAAGGTTGATAGTAATAGTAAAGAAGATATCGTAGCCTATTTGAACTCACTAGACCTTCCAAGACTAATTGAAGATTATCAAATTAGGCTTAATAGTATCTTCATTGATGTTGAAATGAAGTAAGACTTGTTTTCAATAGGGACTCTTAAAGCCCCTAGACCTTATAGGAAGCTAGCTATTTTTATCCAAGCTAATTGAGGCATAATTGGTTCAGTTATCATTATTATGGTAAAGAAATTTTTGAATAAAGTCTTTCTGCTTACGAAGATCAATAAAACTTTTATTGTCTTGATCCTTGAAAAAGCTATGCCAGAAAATGTCAAAGACTTTTGACCTATAAGACTGTGTAATATTTCCAAAATGCATTTTTCTAAAAAAGAAAGAAGTTAGGGAACAATGTGATCATTGGTTCTAAGCTCCTTAAACATATACAAAAGAAGAAGTAGGGTATGAGAATCCTTGGAGGCATTAAGCTGGATATGAATGAGGCCTTTAACAAATTGAGTTGGATTTTTATGGAATGTGTGATGGAATTTGTACATTTCACTGGCTGATGGAATAAAAGGGTTCATGATTGCATACTATTATTAGTTTTCAAGTTTTTGTCAACGATGACTTATTGGAATCCTTTTATCTTTTAAAAGGATTGGAGCAAGGATATCCCTTATCCCCTTAAATGCATTTGCATCTTATGCCACAATGTTCTCTCTATTGCCCTTCAAAAGCTAAGGAGAGGAACCAAATAAAAAGAATTAAATTCAGTAGGATAAGTGTGTTACTCTCCCATCTAACTTTTGCAGCTGACAAATTCATCCTTTTTCTAAGGCAACCATTGAGGAGTGTGGAGTATCAAGTCTATTATGAAATAATATTGCAACTTCTCTTGCCAACTTGTTAATGTTAAGAAATCTAAATTCACAATATGCACTAATTGCCATCCAAGATTTATGAGAATTTTCAAAAAAATATTTTCTGTAAAAATTGAAATTAAGCCTAAAAGATATCTTGGCTTCAAATTAAAGCATTTGTTAAATAAAAATGCCCTTTTTCTAACCTGTCTTGGAGAAATCTCAAGTTAAACTTTAAAACTGGAGGGCAAAACTATTATCACCAAAATTATCTCTAAATAAATCAAACTTATATAATCTCGCTGGATTTTGTATGTCTTATTTCAAGACACATCAACACTTTTGCCTCTTCTTAGATAGACTTACTATAAATTTATGGTGGAAACATAAAGTTGATGAAAGGAATATTCATTTTGCTTGTTGGGATAAGTAATGTTCACAAAAAAACTAAGGTGGTGTGGAAATTAGAAAAATAAAGGACTTTAATCAAGCCCTAGTTGCATTATTGTCTCTTAGAAAAAGAGAAAGTCCTCTCTTTAGTGACACTATTGTTATGTAACACCCCTTACCCAGCCCAGTCACCAAAACTGAGTAAAAAGATGCTACAGCTAAACTTAACAAATCAAGAAATACCTTATTAAACAAAAACTCTATTATTCAAAAAGTAAAACACACATAATCGAACATATTAAGAATTTAAACTATATAATGACCTAGTTGCAAAATAGGATTGATTTACAATTTTTTTTTAAGTTTTAAAGTGACTACTGAAAATCTATAGTAGGTGTCGATACTAAATCGATACTAAATCGATACTTTTTTTGAAAATAGATATCAAAATTGGATTTTGTTTTCTTTGCTAAACAATGGTATCGACAATTATTTTAGAGTACCAATATTTTATGAAAAAGTATCGATATTCAAATAAAAATAGATACAATTTCGACATTCTGTTTATTTTAAAATTGTTCATATGGTTAAGTATCGATAGCAAATGCAAAAGTATCGATACTTAGGTTCAAAATGGTAAAATCTCATCTTTAAAAGTTCCTTTCATGCCAAATTTTTCCTAGCACACAAAAGACATTATTATTACCTAATCAAACACATAAAAATCTAACCAATATGCCTTCATTAACAACACAATTCAATATCCAAATCAAAATCACAAATACTTAAAACATCTCATGCCAAATCTACCATTAGAAATTCAATTCATTGAAGTCTAATTCTATCATATTCAGCCATTCACAAATAGCAATGTACAAAATAACCAAAACTCATACTTATGAACTTTTACAACCAAAACCCAAGGCATATACATATATACATACGATCCAAAATCTAACTAAGACATCATCATTCAAGTATGATAAAAACCACAAGTGAGAAGCAAGCATAAGATTTATAATCACCTATTACATTTCATGCCATCAAGTTAAATTAACCACATAACAATGTCAATATCACATTCAAATCTCTAAACCAAACTATGATTAACCACATTATTAGCCACAAACAAACAACTCATAAACAAGTACAAAATATGCTACTTATAACGAACACTTATATACAAATTACAAGATACTCATATTACATGCCACATATTCCAAAGTAAACGTTTCCAAAGTCAGCTGAAGATAGTCTGATAGTGTGATCTTCCACTTGATTCGATTTACCGGTTCCATAAAAAAAGATCTAAAAGAAATCAGGAAAACAACACGAGTAAGCTTTTGAGCTTAGTAAGTTCACAGGTTGAAACGTTACAACTTACTGTATAACCACAATTTTTAATTAACAAAATTTAGCTAAACCCTATCAATCATAGCAATTCAACAGGTGAGTTTCATAAATACAAGTAATTTAATCACCTCATTTATACAATATCAACCATTATAAGTCATGATAAAATATCGAAAACCATAAACACATGTAAAAGTCTTTCACAAGAAATCATAACTAAATATCAGTTACCTATCATCATTAAATCATTTAACCATTAAAAAATTTGGCTCGATGAACGGTATAACAGATATGAATACACAGTTATCTATTTAGAACACATAGAATGCTCAAACAAGCCAAACCCACCGAGAACACACCTGGGCACCAAAGGCCCAACCCGTAGGCTAACATCCTTCAGAAACACACCTAGGCACCAAGTGCCAAGCCCGAAGGCTTTACATTTGCCCCCGGTAACACACCAGGATCACTGTAAACATAACACAATAGTCCGTAAGAAATGATGGACTTCGGTATTGTAACACCCCAAACCCGGCCCAGACGTTATGGCCGAATCTGACGTGCCACATTGGAGTTGAAAACCCACGTTCCGTTTTAGTGTTTTAAAACCATATATTTTGTTGAGTTAACAAAGTGTATAGAAGCCGGGCACCGTAGGTATCCGAGACAGGGAGGTGAGCCATAAGGCTGCTTAAGTACCAAGCTCTTTGATCGGATCCAATCCTAGGCATGCCCACAACCATAGCCACACTTTGTTATATCGAGTTTAAATTTGTTTAAGTGGACGTCTTTGGAAAAATCGATTAATCGTGGTGTTGAGATATTTTGAAAACAAGTATCGCTTTGAAAACACGCCCTAAGTCTATCCCATTTGAACAATTATCAACCAGTTTTGAAGTTATTAAAATAAAATAATCCCAGAAGAAATAAAAGAAAAGTTAAAATGGCCTTATTACAACCCAAAAATAAATAATAATTAAAGAGAATTAAATGAAAACCAACGCTTATTTAAAGGTCCAAAGCGATCACCGTGGCCACTCAATCCCTCCGCCCAAGTCCCCACATCAAGGCTCACCGCAAGGTTAAGAAAAGGGGTGAGTTTGGAAACTCAGTGCAACAAGCCCTTTCGAGCCCAAAACAATAGCACTGTTGGGTCTAAGCCCAAACCCAATCTCAAAGTATGTACTGGTCGTAGCCCTTTTCATATTTCATATTTCATAACACCGGGCAAGCCTTTTCAAGTTTCATATTATCGGGCAAGCCTTTATCAGAAACGGTATGGCCCATAGGCCCATTTTATAACACATGTAATGTCAAATGAAAGAATGCAACCCATTTGGGGAGACTACTCAACCCACCATCCGCTACTCTCCACCATACCAACCAACACACCATGTGGGATTAACTCGACCCACCCCGCCAAACTCTCCAATCGGCAAAGATAGTCTTTATCATATAACCGAGGCCTAGCCTCTTTTAATAATCGGGCAAAAGCCCTTTTGATAATCGGGGCATAAGCCCTTTTGATAATCGGGCATAAGCCCTTTTTCACTTCCTCCATCCATATAAAAACCCAACCCAATGCATTTATGATTACCTCATGTGCATATCATACATATCATGTGCATATCATACATTTCATGTGCATATCATACATACCATATTTATCAAAATCCCATGTATTAAAATCATACATAAACCCTAGGGGTATAATGGTCATTTTTACCTAGGGCAAAACGGTCATTTTCATATTATAAGGGTAATCTCGTAATTTTACCAAAAATTAGGGTTTCCATGTTCATTAACTATTACTAACAATCCATGGGTGCAAACAAGGATTCGCCCATTTTAGCGAAATCGAGTTATTGGGCCTAAAACCCTAATGGGCCCTACTTAGCCAATTTCGTCATCTAGGCCCATTTAGCCTATATTCCATAACGGTTTTAATAGTCTTATCATGCCATATAATGATTTCCGTTTTCTACCAATTTTTTCCCAAATGGGCCCGAAGCCCAATGGGCCCCACTTCTACCCTCGAGGCCCAACTTACCAAGAACGCCAAAAATCACATTCTTATCATTTCCATCGTTCTCGATCACCGCCTCATCGATTCTAACTAACTAGTGAGCGTTCATTGCTCATAAGTCCTCGAAATGCCGTAATTTGACATTTCGCTTTTCGAGATTTTATCGCTTTAAGCTATGAAAGGGTTCGTTACACACCTGATTTGCGATATTCCTTGACGAGATCTCCTATGCGATTTGTCCTATAATCAACCACTTATAGATTAGACCATGTTATTATTAAACCAAATCGAAAACTACCTATTATCATCACTTACACATTCGGCCACCATCCACAATGGCCCTTGAGTTCATACCTTTGCCGAAGTTGATGACTAGATTTAGTCACTCCGATGATCCAAGCTTTTCACACACTCCTCGATCGGTAGCCTTTAATCCTCACTAGCACCAACAAACCAAATAACACCAAAAACCCTTTTAGCCTTAGTCGACAGAGGGTTTTAGCTTTTCTTAAACCACAAGATACAAATGGAAAGAAGGTTCGAATACTTACCAAGAGATCTACTCGTTGAAGAACGTTCCAAATACCTTCCTACCCCATATCATTGTGAATCCAACTTAAACATGCGTAGAAAATAGATCTAAATATTAATTCCTGAATCACTAAAGTTTGAAGCTTTCAGCTTTTCAGCAAATATTAATCTAAGCTATTACGAGCGTTAGTACACACCTGTTACGGGTTGAAGTTGAAATGTTTCCATAATCAATCACCTACGATAACCACCACCTGTCACTCAAACTTAACTATTCCAATATCAATATATGTAAATCCTAAGCACATCACCATACGGAACATAAGGGCATATTCGTCATTTTACCATACGAGGTATTTTGGTAGTTTTACAAATTAAGGGTATTATGTAATTTCACAAACCAAGGGTATTTTAGTAATTTTGTAAATCGAGGGTAAAATAGTAATTTTGTAAATCGAGGTAAAACAATAATTCTATAAATCGAGGGTAAAATGGTAATTCTGTAAATCGAGGGTAAAACGGTAATTCTGTAAATCGAGGGTAAAATGATAGTTATGTAAATTGGGGTAAAACGGTAATTATGTAAATTAGGGTAAAACAGTAATTCAAATCGAGGTAAAATAGTAATTCAGAACCGAGGGTAAAACGGTAATTCTATAAATCGAGGGTAAAACGGTAATTTTACAAATCGAGGGTAAAACGGTAATTCTATAAATCAACGGTAAAATAGTAATTCTGTAAATCAAGGGTAAAACAATAATTCTGTAAACTGAGAGTAAAACGGTAATTCTGTAAATTGAGAGTACTTTGGTAATTTTACAAGTCGAGGGCATTTCAAAGAATTGGTAAACTAAAGTATTCTAAACAGGATAACAATACGAATGGGCCTAAAGTTTATTCTCTACCAAATGGGCCCACGCTCGTGTAGCCCTTTTAGCCCAAACCTAGCCACAGATATGCGATTCACCTAGCCTAGTCCAATAATTACTACACAATCAAACAACTTATCCAATTGGGCCCAGAGGCCCATTGGGCCCATATGGCCCCTTTCGCCCATCGCGTCCGAAATAGCCATCCAACAATAAGAGTAGTGATAAATACACACGATAGGAGACCGGAGTTAATCCACGCTCGAGCACTCTTAGTGACGCCCAACCCAAACGAGCACGCCATACAAATGAAAGGATCACCAAGAAAGGTACATTTACTCTCCTCATGGTTCCTCTATTTAAAGCCGCTTTGTATCCACTCTTATATTAGCTTCGATGTGGGATCCTCCAACATTAGAGTTTAAATTCAACACCAATTCTTGCCGCCCATTAGCAAAATAAATGCTCTTTGCTTGCCATGGGATTCAACCTATGCCTCCCCTTAAATGCTCCACACGCTACTTGCCACTAAGCCACAAGGCTTTTGTGTCATTTATTTAACACAATAATTTAAAACTCTCATCCAAGCATCCGTGTTTTTTTTCACTTAATACCAAAATTTTTGCTAAAGCCCAAGTTTGAACCTAAGATTTCTCCAACACTTCTCAAAGCCATTAACCACTAATAGCAAACATTTAATTGTTTCATTTCATTGCACAATTAAATACCTATATACAACCTCCTTACGGACCCCCACTCAAGGCCCAATACTTCTAGGCCCAAATTCGGGGTGTTACAGGTATATTATGTGGATAGTAATAACTCAAAAATCATCATCTCATCATAAGTCAATCTCGTACCATGCCCAATATAACCTATTGGCACACCAATTGTGTATTATCCTATGTTCATCTGGGCTCAATACAGGTAATTGTATAACATTTTACAATTCAATTCATTCTTCTCACTTTGTACCAATTTATAACAATTCAATTACATTTATATATTTATTAGCATACCACAACTCAGAAATCAATATAATATAAAAATTACTCTAATTTAAATCGTACAAACTTACCAGGGCTAAACAACAAAGATTGTAGTGTTAGAGGTTGATCAACAATTTTGCTTTTTTCGTAATTATCTACTGGCTTTTAATCTAATCAGTAATTTATTTTAATTATCAGCCCAAATAATTATAAATAATTCATTTAATGGATATGACTTCTTTATTGACATTTTTCACAATTTCCTTAAACTTTTACATTTTATTCAATTTAGTCCCTAAACCCGAAACTCCAAATTTAACAAATTTTTTTCAAACACCCATGCTAGCTTATTCCCATACTAGAACAGTCATATTTATTCAAAAATTACAAAAATTCCATGTCAATTTTAATATTTTATCAAATTAGTCCTTTAACTAAAACTAACTAAAATAGCTTTACAAAGCAGTCCTGAACCACAATCAAGATCATAAATTCTTCATCTAACATAAAGAACAACTAAAATTAAATAATGGTAAAATACAAAATCTTTAACAGTTTGAAAACAGAGGTACGAATTAACTGGACCTAATTGCAATGATCTCAAAAATATAAAAATTACAAGAAATGGGTGAAAAATGGCTTACCATGCAAATAAATTAGTTTGACTGAACCTTATAAGGTAACAAAAATGGTGGTTCAGCTATGGGATGAAAAAAAATGAAGTATGTTTTCTTTACTTTTTGTTTTATTATTATTTTTTCATCATAATACTTATTAATTAAACTAAATATAAAACATATAAAATATAATAAATCTTAATGTTCAGCATCCACACTAATTAAAATTGTCCTATTTGCCATATAAGTCCCTCCTCATTCATTAACTTAACCATTAGATCATTGAAAGTCAATAACAATGAAGTTTTTCATCTTTTATAATTTAGTTATTTTTCTTTAATTAACTATCTAAACCATAAAATTTCTGATCCAAACCTTCACATATCAATATAATAACTATGTAAATATTTAATAAAAATATCTACAAGCTCAGTTTACAAACGAGATTTTGATATCTCATTTTCTGAAACCACTTGACTTTCGGGACAACCACTTATACTTAACTATTTTTTTATTTAATTAAAATTCATCAAATAAATAAATTTAATTCAAAATTATAATTCACTCGTATAATTTAAATACTAATATTACGAATTTACTCTTCGGATTTTTTGTCCCAAAAGAATTATTTCTGAAACTCTCCCCCTTTAGAAACTTTTGTCCTCAAAATCTCTTACCTAAAAATAGATTTGGGCACTTTGATTTCATAGATTCTTCTGTTTCCCGTGTGGCTTCTTGAACTCTGTGTCGATGGCATAACACTTTAACCAATGAAACAAGTTTATTTCTTAATTCTTTCACTTGCTGAGCTAAAATTCTAACTGGTTTTTTGTTGTAAGTCAAATCGGGTTGTAATTCAATTTCATCCATAGACAACACATGTGACAGATTAGAATGATAGCGTAGAAGCATCGAAACGTGAAAAAATTATGGATTTTGTGAATTTTCGAAGGAAATGCCAAAGAATATGCCATGGCTCTAATTCTTTCTGAAATCTCATATGATCTAATGAACCTTGGACTGAGCTTTTCTTTCCTATCAAAATGCAACACCTTTCTCCAAGGTGAGACTTTGAGAAACACTTTCTCACCAATCGAAAAATTATATATCTTGACATTTCTAATAAGCATAAGATTTCTGATGGTCTAAAATAGTTTTTAATTGATCTCAAATAAATAGAACCTTTTCTTTTGTTTTAAATAACAAGTCAATTCCTGCTAGTTTCGTAACATTCAATTTCGACCAGTACAAAGAAATTTTGTATTTACATTTGCATAAGGTCACATAGTGTCATTCTATTACTTCATTGTTAACAATTATCAGAAGTAGTATTAAGTCTGATAGAACTAACCATTTCCCTACAAACTCTGAAATTTCTCGACACACATTAGCAGTTTCGAAAACACATACTCATGTAGTTATCCTTACTGAATACTAATGTTTGATCATTTTCAACAAATTTTTATTGTGTTAACTATTTCAAATCATATATACGCCATTCTTGAATTCCCTTGATGATAATCGATGATCAAATAACAAATTTTTTATTCTAAGTATTTAAGCTTTCTCAGATTCAATTTTGGAGTTTCTGTTAACATAGATTTCACCTATTTAAAACTCTGTCGATATAAATTGACATTAATCTACAATAACCTCGTTAATGGTAGAGCCATCATCAGAATGCCTGAACAAATCATCTTTCAAAATTAGAATTCATATTTTGCTGGTCTTCATATACACTAGTTTCTCTTGTAAGATCTATAGTATTGTGTTTCATTGCTAACCATGTTCAAGTTCATTCCTCACATAAATTGAATATCTTCCATCACATAGCCACAACTCTGACCAGATACAACTAGAAACTTTTGTCTATTAAATATATAAAGTGACTAAGCAATTGATATTTCAAGCGATGTTATCAAAATATCACATTGTTTAAATCAAGTCTGGAAAGAAATCTTCAGTACATCTGACTCATAAATAAAAGTTAACAACAATCTAATCGAAAGTCAAAACTCAAAATATGGTATTTCTCTTAACAAAACAAACAACTCAAATATATAAAATAACAAATATTGGTTCTTCATGTTGTCTCTGATATGCTATCTATAATCATTATACGATTTTCATAATATTGTATTTCTTTTTCATAAACATAGTATCATCTTCCCAGATTACACACTCAGTTAACCACCTCTTTTTAAAAAATAACTACTTCAGCAATGCCTGTAGTTCTTATAATTCTGATAGCACTATTCTATACAAGACAATAAAGATCAAAACATTTTTTAATATCATGTCAATTACAATCTCATCTTCTCATACGGGTGATAATCCATATAGTTCTTTTAGAAATATATCAATAAATTCTTTAATCATCTGTACCTAATTAATCCTTAATTCTGACATTCAGATATCTAAGATACAAACAAGATACAATTCATCATCATGCAAAGTCAATTAGCCCATACTCAGTATTACCTCAAACTCGTGAAATGATAATAACACTAGTTCATCAAGAAAAATTCACAACTCTAAATTCTCAGTGGACATTTTATACAAACCAAATTAACTATGACATTCTGATCTAATAGTTTAGTTACTTTATCATCAAATTTAGTATGTATTACCGGTATGTGACACCCCGAATGTGACCCTAGTCGGAGAGTGGTTTCGGGACCACGAAACCGAGTCACAAGAATAATTAAGTGTTATATTCCGTGCTTATTGTATGTGGAATTGGTATGCGTAAATATTTCGTGTCTCGATTTTTATTAATTAGGTGCTAATTTATAAGAAAGGACTTAGTAGTGAACTTTGAAAGTACGATAGGAAATATGTGATGACTAATTAAAGCATGCATGCAAAATAATGGACTTGCATGTCAAATTTCCTTTTTACAAATGATGGCCGCCATGACAAAGTGATATGGGCTAAACATGTCATGAAACATGTTTTGTTGGGCATTAGGGAGAAATCATAAACAAATAAGCATGGGTAAGAAAAGAATGAAAAAAAATGTGTGTGAGAGTAGCATTCCCCATTGCCGCAGCAACCAAGAAGAGAAAACAAAAAATTTGTTCATCCTTTCTCATCTTTTGGCCGAAAATCATAAGGAGGAAGAAAGGGATTTTGCTCCATTTTTGGTTTAGAAGAGAACTAGAAGGTGATTTGGCCATACTTGTACCAAGATTAAGGTATGTATGAGGTTGTGTTTGGAGTTTCATGCATGACTTGGTTACTAACTTGATGTGCATGTTAGCCATGGCTCAAATCTTTGTTATGCCATGGAAATGGTATTTGGGCAAAGTTGTTATGGTGATAAAGCCATTGCATGCTAGCTTCCATCTGGATTATTTAAATTGGTGGGCTTAACATTATAAATTTTTAAGTGTATAGCTATGTTAAACAGATTTGGGTTTCATTTATTGATAAATTTGGTTATTGGATTGGATAGATGGATGTTTGGTCTTTAACATGGGTAATGGTTAGACCGAGTTTGGTAGGAAATACTTAACAATTAGTTTATTTAAAAATGCCAGTTCCAAGAAAAGGAATGATTGGTTTAATTAGAAAAGCGAGTAAATCAATGAAGATATTATATTAGGCCAAGGTAAGTTTCCTTAACAGGGCAAGCTTTTGGTAAAGTACCAATTGGAAAATTAATAAATAAAAAACTTGGAATCAATTAGGAAAAAGAACCATTAGTTATAAAAAAAACGAAAATGTCAAGTCAATTGGTCAAAACTTAACTTGGGTTTAAATCCAAATTGGGTACAAACCAATATCATTTGGGGAAAGAAATTAGGTATACAAACCGTTTGTTTAGACCGAGTAGGTCTAAGGGATACATTCTTCCATGACCATTAAATATTGGAGATGATTGTGTAATTTCAATGATTTGTTTGTTAAACATGTATAAAATGTTATAGTAAGGAATTTCCCAAAGGGGGATGGTCTTTATGCCAAAATTAGACTGGTTTGAACCTAATTTGGACCATGTGTTTAAGAATGCATTTTCCGACACCTTTAGTTTCCCGCCCGCTAAGGTGCAAATTCCATATGATCAATGGAGAAGCCTATACATTGTGGGCGAATTTCAGAAAGTCGAGAGTTAAGGTAATCCTAAAATGACTATTCCCGAATGAAATTCTAATGACCAGAAATCCTTCACAGGCAATTTGGGAAGGACGATTTTAGATAAACAGGATTAGACCCTTTTCCAAAGCACGCACTATTTAGTAATTCAGAACGAGGAATTTTCAAAGATTCAAAAGAGATAGCCGAGTTTGTGAGGCAATTTAGTAGATTATTGTCCGCATCGACACTCGAAAGTATTGGTGAGGACCATTGGAAGTTGTTGGAATGCTGAAACGAAGCAAATGATGATTAAGTGGTTCATCCAGAAAGGAGAATTGGGGAAGTTAGGTTAAGATTGGAAAGTTAAAGCATCGATTCGGAATGATGTCTAATCCGGTTTAAGCGCAGCTTGGGCCCAAGATTTAGGTTGGGCCGATTCATGAGAACCAGGTGACATACGGAGCTGTTGTGCGAAAAAGTATGTATTGGGAAATTGAAGGTTTCCCATGCATAAGATCGGGAAACCCTTCCAATGCGGTGTGAAATGGATTCACCGGGACCGAGTGAACCCGACCGGGGTTCGCAGGCAGTCAACCGGGTGCTGGCTTTGGTTTCCTACCCGGCTAATGTTTGCCCGATTAGATTCCCATTATAGAATGCTTATGATGAACCCTTTGACCATTGAGATGACCTGATCGGGAAACCCAGAGAACTAATTTCAACCGGGCTCCTATTCCAGGCGAATCCTACCGGTTACTGTTTCCATCTAATCATTTTCGATGGTTTGATTGATGGTTACAGGTTAAATTGAAAAGCAAGACTGCATAGTTTACGGTTAATCGGAAAATGGCCACCGTTTAAAGGCAGCCTAATTAAAGGCGTTTGTATGGCCCGGGAGTTATTCGAAGAATTGGCCGGGTTGTGAACGGAACGTCGGAATGAATCGGTACGACTTGGTAGGTTGGAATCCGATTTCGAATTTACCCTATCATGCCCGAAATGACCCAAGGAGGTTAAAGATTGTTTCGATTGGCCCGAATTAAGATGGTGGTTTTGCTGGATTTTGGTGGGCCGTTTTCGTAGTTGGATGGAAGAAAAGGATGGAAATCATAAAGGACAGACTTTAACAGCGATAATTTAAAAAATACCACGAAGACTTGTGCTTAACAAGATAACGACATAATTCGATGATTCTTGCGAAAAGTTCGAAGAGATGGGCTCATAATCTCGAGATCCGAGTTCGGTTCGATTTGGCTCAAGAGAAAGTCCCCTAGTGTTCCGAGGTTCTTGTTTTCCTGGCCGACTTAATGCTTTTGCCATTCGATGAGTTCGATGTTATTCTTGGTTTGGATTGTTGACCATGCACGATGCGGTTGTAAATTGCAAGAGCAAGACTATCGATTTGAAGCGCGCCGAATAATGAAATATTCTGCTGAGTCCACGACTTAAAGGGTTGCCACCGTAATATCGCCGATGTTGGCCCGTAAATATGTAAGAAAAGGTGCTAAGCGCACTTTGCGACGCATCGGCGACAAGGAATCGAGAAGAAACCCTAACTGCGCTCGTGGTTTGTGAATACCGGATGTTTTCCCCAAGAATTGCCGGTTTACCAATTGTCGGGAAATAGAATTTGGCATCGAATTGGTACTGTACCACTCCAATTTCGATAGCTCCGTCAGATCGTATGGCCCCAACGAAATTAAAGGAGTTGAAAGTTCAGGGCAAGAATTGGTGGATAGAGGTTTTGCTCGCCGAAGTTTTTCGCTGTAAAAGCGCCAAGTCTGTTCGTGAAGAAGAAGGATGGAACCATGCGATCAGTATCGACTATCGCCGCCTTAACAAAGCGACGATAAAGAACAAATATCCGCTACACGTATTGATGACTTGTTCGATCAACTCAAGGGAGCCTCGGTGTTCTCGAAAATAGATTTGAGATCGGGCTACTATCAATTGCGTAATCCGAGATTCGGGACGCCCAAGACCGCTTCGTAACTAGATATGGTCACTATGAGTTCCCGGTGATGCCGCTTGGGCTCACTAATGCCTCGCTGGGTATTTATGGATTTAATGAATCGAATCTTTAGACCATATTTGGATCGATTCGTAGTCGTGTTCATTGATGACATCTTGGTCTATTCAAGAAATGAGACCGAATATGCCGAACACCGCGTTAGTGCCGCAAATTTTACGGACAAGCAATTATATGCTAAGTTCAAGAAGTGTGAGTTCCGTTAAGAGAGGTTAGCTTGGGTCATATGGTATCTGTGATCGGTATTCGAGCCTAATTCAATAAAATTTCAGCCATACTAAATTGAAGCCCGAGAAATATTACCGAGGTTCAAGCTTTTTGGGGCTTGCCGCTATTACCGACGCTTTGTAAAAGGGTTCTCAACGATAGCCACGCTCGATGACGCTTACCCAAAAGGATGTTAAGTTCGAATGGACGGAGAAATGCCAAAAAGCTTCGATCAACTGAAAACTTATTTGATCAAGCCCCAATTCTAGTGCAACCCGAGTCCGCAAGGAGTTTGTTATCTATAGCACGCCTCTACTTGGGTTAGAAGGCGATTAATGCAAGAAGGTCGAGTTGTGGCTTGCGCGCCGAGGCAATTAAAGCCACATGAGAAAAATTATCCCACTCATGATCTCGAATTGGCGCCATCGATTCGCTTTAAAGATTTGGCGACATTACTTATTTGGTAAAAGGTGCCATGTATATCGGATCACAAAAGTCTCAAATATTTGATGACCCAAAGAGACTTAAATCATGATAAAAGACGCTGGCTTGAGCTGTTAAAGGATTATGAACTCGATCATTGATTATCACCCGAAAGGCGTAATGTGGTTATGCGATGCCTTGAGTCGTAAATCGTTATTCACTTTACGAAAGCGATGAATGTGCACTTGTCCGTCCGATCCGACAGCAGTGTTAGTGGCTGAATTGAAAGCCAAACCACTATTGACACACCAAATTCGAGCAGCTCGTAAAGTCGACGACGAGTTGGTTGCAAAACGGCTGCGGTGTTCAACAAGGACTCGAGTTTCAAATCGACGATGACGATTGTTTGAGGGTCAAAAGTCGCCTGTGTCCCAAGGAATTGGAACTCATTTCGATAATTCAATGAAGCCCATTGTAGCCAAATGGCAATCCACCCGGGAGTACGAAGATGTACAATGATTTGAAACGCCGATTTTGGTGGCATGGTATGAAGCGTAGACATCTCCGACTTTGTTTCAAGATGTTTAATATGTCAACAAGTGAAAGCGGAACATCAGTGCCTTCGTGGATTACTTCACCCAATCACGATACCCGAGTGGAAATGGGATCGAGTCACAATGGACTTTGTATCCTGACCGCCATTGTCGCAAGTAAGAAGGATGCGGTTTGGGTCGGTAGATCGATTGACTAAGTCGCCCACTTTGTCCCCGCACGCACGGATTTTTCAATGGACAAATTAGCGGAATTGTACGCTTTCAGATTGTGAAATTACACGGGTGCCTATTTCTATCGTGGCCTGGATAGAGATCCTAGATTTACCTCGGCTTTTGGAAAAGTTGCAAGAAGCTTTGGGTACCAAGTTGCATTTCTAAGACCGCTTTTCACCCCCAAACCGATGGTCAATCCGAGCGGGTAATTCGGATACTTGAGGATATGTTAAGATGTTGCGCCCTCGAGTTTAGTGGTTTATGGGAACGGATTTGCCGTTGATTGAATTCGCTACAACAACAGTTTTCAATCGAGCATTAAGATGGCACTTATGAGGCTTTGTACGGCGTAAATGCCGCATACACCATTGTTTTGACCGAGCTTGGTGAAAGCAAGATTTTCGGGTGGATTTGATTAGGATGCTGAATAAAGTGAAAGTAATCCGTGAAAGTTTGAAGATAGCCTTCGATCGTCAAGTCAAGTCGACGCGGATATGAAGCGAAGGATATCGAGTATCGTGGGTGATAAAGTGTTTCTCAAGGTATCGCTTTGGAAAAAGATACTGTGTTCGCCCGTAAGGGCAAGTTGAGCCCGAGGTTCATTGGGCCATATGAGATATCAGAGCGAGTCGGTCCAAAGGCATATCGCTTGATTTTGCCCCTAACTCAAAAGGTTCACGATGTCTTCCACGTGTCGATGCTTCGACGTTATAGATCCGATCCAACGCACGTGATTAGTCCATCGAAATTGAAATTCAAGCTAATATGAGTTATGAGGAAGAACCAATTCATATCCTATCACGAAGTGAAAGAGTTGCGAAACAAGCGGGTTCCGCTAGTGAAAGTGTTATGGCTCAAGCACGGGATAGAAGAAGCTACTTGGGAGACCGAGAACTCTATGAGGGAGCGATATCCCAACCTATTTATCAGAAGCTTTTCGGGACGAAAATCTCTTGAGTGGGGGAGAGTTGTGACACCTTAATGTGACCCTAGTCGAGAGTGGTTTCGGACCACGAAACCGAGTCACAAGAATAATTAAGTGTTATATTCCGTGCTTATTGTATGTGGAATTGGTATGCGAAATATTTCGTGGTCTCGATTTTTATTAATTAGGTGCTAATTTATAAGAAAGGACTTAGTAGTGAACTTTGAAAGTACGATAGGGAAATATGTGATGACTAATTAAAGCATGCATGCAAAATAATGGACTTGCATGTCAAATTTCCCTTTTTACAAGTGATGGCCGCCATGACAAAGTGATATGGGCTAAACATGTCATGAAACATGTTTTGTTGGGCATTAGGGAGAAATCATAAACAAATAAGCATGGGTAAGAAAAGAATGAAAAAAATGTGTGTGAGAGAGTAGCATTCCCCATTGCCGCAGTGCAACCAAGAAGAGAAAACAAAAAATTTGTTCATCCTTTCTCATCTTTTGGCCAAAATCATAAGGAGGAAGAAAGGGATTTTTGCTCCATTTTTGGTTTAGAAGAGAACTAGAAGGAGATTTGGCCATACTTGTACCAAGATTAAGGTATGTATGAGGTTGTGTTTGGAGTTTCATGCATGACTTGGTTACTAACTTGATGTGCATGTTAGCCATGGCTCAAATCTTTGTTATGCCATGGAAATGGTATTTGGGCAAAGTTGTTATGGTGATAAAGCCATTGCATGCTAAGTGTGAAGCTTGATGATGATGCATGCAATGATGGATTTTCTATTCATGAGTAAGATTTTGAGTTTTCTTTGTTTTATCATGATTAAAGTTGAAAAGGAGCATGATTGTCATATTCGCCATGATGCATTCTTGAGCATGATTCATGCTTCTTGCATGTTAGTTAAAATTTGTGTTTTGATGGCTATGGACACCTTGAAAATTCGCCATGCTCATATATGCATATATATGATTGCACATTATGTTTGGTTATGAACTAAGTGATGAATATATTGATTTAAAGAAGAAAATGTGGAAGAATGCTTGTGAAATTGCAAGCACAATTCGCCTAGCACACATATAAGTGCTTGATGCTATATTATAAGTTTTAGGCCACAATGTGCAAAGCATTAATTAGTAGATTGCATGCTGTTTTTGTGAGGTATTATGCAAAATTGACCTCAACATGTACATGAATATTCGCCTTGGGTAGCCTATTGAAGGCCTTAGCATTTCCTTGATGCTCAAATAAATTGTATTGAATTGCTTGATGTAGTATAAAATGTGCATGACCATTGTGTATTCAAGCTAAAGAGTGGCCATATGACCATCTAAAATCCTTGTCATATTCGCCATAAGCAAGCACAATGAGGTTTTAATAAATTGAATTTGTTTGAATTAGCTCAAGAGCTAAGAGGGCCACAATTGGACAAGGGAAGGAAAAGGTGATCGAATAAGTAAAAAGCCGCTCGACAACATCCGAGGTAAGTCCTCAAGAAGTGACCTTACTTGAATTATGTGAGATGAAATATGGATGTGTATGATTATTGATTATGTGTGTATGAGTATTTGAATTCCACCCGGCTAAGTCCCAAGGCTAATATGCTAATGATTATAATTGTGTTTGAGCCTTAGTAACGAAAATGAAATATGTATGTCCAATGATTATTGATGTATGTGTGCATGAGAAATTGAATGATATCTGCCAAGCCCAAGACAATTATGTTGAAATTATATCCGGTTAAGACCAAGGCAATTGTGCTAGTGGCTATATCCTGCTAAGGCCCAAGGCATTCGTATGAAGTTATTCTATCCGCTAAGACCAAGGCATTTGTGCACGGATTAAATCCGTTATATTCAAGAATCTTGGGCTGGAGGTGAGTGTTGGTTGCTGAAATGAATTTAATTAGTACACTCGGAAAGCCCAAAGGATAAGGTACGTTATATGTGCATTGAAAGTCGACGTGTTTGAGCAACATTCGCTCAATCGACTAATGAATTTCAGTTATTGAATTGATTGATGCTTTGCTAACTTATATAATGATGAAGTATGAAGTAAGAATGTGTATTAATGAAATGATGCATTTGGCTATGTGAATGTATTGCTGTAAATTATAGTTCACTATATTCCTTGAGACTTACTAAGCATAAAAATGCTTACCCCTGCTGCTTTGGCTCTTAGTTTTCTAGATTTCGCCGAGGCAATCGGATTTGGGATCGTTGAAGTCAAGTCATCCACACTATCAAGCCTCCATTTTGGTATAAATTTTGGTTGAACTTGAGATGGCATGTATAGGACTACCCTTGTTTGTTAAATATGTTGTAATGTAAGTATGTAACCGCATGTAAAATGGCTCTAAAAGGAAGCATGAACTTAGACTAATTGTGGGTTGTATGTATATATTTTGTGTCATGATGTGGCTATGGCTTGAAATGGGAATGTTGGTCATATGATCAGCCATTGGCATGGTTAAAATGATCATATATGAACCTATGTATGGTAAGGCTAGTTGAATCATGGAGACCACCAAATAGGTAAGTCCTATCTTAAAAACAGATGCTGCCAGCTGCAGTGGCATGAATGTGAAAATCACCAAAATTCATAGGAATGGAATTAGATAGTGAATAAGCTATGTAAATGAACCTTGATGAGTCTATTTTCATATGGAAGAAACGAAATGGTCATAGGAGTTACAGGTTAAGAGATATTAAAGTTATTGTGAGACAGGGCCAGAATGGTTTCTGGGTTCCCTGTCGCAACTTTAAAAATTCACTATAAATTATCCAAAAAGAATTAGAAGATATACCTTATATGTACAGATTCCATTTTGAGTCTAGTTTCATTAGAAACAAACGACACCAGCATTAAAGCCTGTACAGAGAGATATTCAAGTTATACCGCGCGAAGGTCAGAGCAGTCGATCCCTGTAACAGGGTAACTTTAACTAATAAACTGTACCAATTGGCCCGACCAAAATCCTAGAAATAAATCCATGGATGGATATATGAGTCTAAATTCAGGAAAATTTACGAAACCAGTTTCCAGTTTTGAAACTCGAGATATGATTTTAAGGCGACAGTGACGCAGTTTTCCAGCCTGACTGAAATGTCAAATTGGTGGGCAAAAACATGTGAACTTGGTTTGTTAACCTCTGTCCCATTAATCGCGATGGTCTCGGTTTGGGGTGTTACAATTTTATTGGTATCAGAGCCACGGTTTAGTCGATTCTAGGACTACCGTGATGTGTTTGGGGTCTAGCTATACATGCCATTAAATGATGAATCGATAGTGTGATGAATTCGACAATTTGACTTCATGTTTGTTTATAGCAATGGATCCCGATCCCAACCGAGCGATAGCTGATGATGTGGAGAGGTGGCGCCGCTCCCTGCCAGAAGGGACAGCGCCATGACTCTCAACCTATGGCCAGAATCCTAATGACGAGGCTAGGCAAGCCTTTTATAGTGTGATGAACGAATGGTTTAATCAATACATTCAACCAACACTACTGTTCCACCACCTCCATTCCCGACTTAATGCAACCTCAAGACCTACAATACCTCCTGAATCGACCAAATATAGTCGTAAGCCCTCAAATGATAGGATTCAAAACATGGGGCCACCGAATTTAAGGCTACGGATGATGATGATGCCGAGCGAGCTGAATTATGGTTAGATAACACTATCCGGTGCTTGATGAGCTATCCTGCAGACACCGATGAGTGCTTAAAGTGTACCATCTCCTTGCTACGCGAGTCCGCCTACTATTGGTGGAGTACTGACTTCGTGGTGCCTAGAGAACAAGTGACTTGGGAATTCTTTTCTAACCGAAGTTCAAAAAAGTATATTAGTCGAGATTCATCGACCAAAAGCGAGGGAATTTCTTGATCTTAAGCAAGGTTCTATGTCCGCATCGACTACTTAACGAAAGTTTGTGAGGCTTAGCCAGACGCGCGAGAATGATTTCGTCCGGCTATTATGTGTAAACGCCGAGGATGGGCTGAATGATGATATAAGGATGTTTGTTGGCATTCTCGAGATACGAGAGTTCGTAGTACTTGTGGAGCGAGCTTGTAAAGTCAAGAGCTTAGAAAGGAGAAACAAAAGTCGATGGGGATTGAGAATTCGAAGAGGTCCTCGAAAGTCTCTTCAACAAGCATCAAGAGATTTCGAGATGATGCGAGCCGTCTAGAGGCGCCGCTTTTTCAGACGAGGACGCGATCGACCTTCGTGACCACACGAAGTCACCTCGATCGCGGTATGGCGGAAATGATCGCGAGAGAGGGCGAGTGTCCACATTGTGGCAAATGGCATTCGGGAGCTGTTGGTTTCGTGATCGCCTCGCTATAAGTGTGGATCGGCCGACCACTTTATGAAGGATTGCCCGAGGATGCATGAATGTAATGCAAGTCGAGTGCAAACCCGGTGCTACCATCGCCGAGGTAGACCACCTAGAAATATGGGCAATGTCATGGCGGTCGAGAGGATCTAGAGATGCTACCATCGATCCGAGGCTCGTGTTCTCGCTAGGACTTATGCCATACGCGCACGCCGAGGATGCCGCCTCCGATGTTATTACCGTACTTTCACTCTTTTCAATACAAATGTAATTGCTTTGATTGACCCCGGTTCTACTCATTCATATATGTGAAACCTTAGCATCCAAAGAAGACTTTGCCCATTGAGTTCATCGAGTTTGTAATTCGGTGTCAAACCCCTGGGTCATTACGTGCTTGTTAACAAAGTGCAAGAAAAGTCCCCTAGTGTTCCGAGGTTCTTGTTTTCCATGACTTAATGCTTTTGCCATTCGATGAGTTCGATGTTATTCTTGGTTTGGATTGGTTGACCATGCACGATGCGTTGTAAATTGCAAGAGCAAGACTATCGATTTGAAGTGCGCGAATAATGAAATAATTCGGTTGAGTCCACGGACTTAAAGGGGTTGCCACCGTAATATCGCGATGTTGGCCCGTAAATATGTAAGAAAAGGGCGCGGCGCACTTTGCGACGCATCGATGACAAGGAATCGAGAAGAAACCCGAATCTGCGTCGTGGTTTGTGAATACCCGGATGTTTTCCCAAGAATTGCCGGTTTACCACCGCTCGAAATAGAATTTGGCATCGAATTGGTACCGGTACCACTCCAATTTCGATAGCTCCGATCGTATGGCCCCAACGAAATTAAAGGAGTTGAAAGTTCAGTTGCAAGAATTGGTGGATAGAGGTTTTGCTCGCCCGAAGTTTTTCGCCTTTGGGTGCGCCGTGTCGTTCGTGAAGAAGAAGGATGGAACCATGCGATCGCAGATCGACTATCGCCGCCTTAACAAAGCGACGATAAAGAACAAATATCCGCTACACGTATTGATGACTTGTTCGATCAATCAAGGGAGCCTCGTGTTCTCGAAAATAGATTTGAGATCGGCTATTATCAATTGCGAATCCGAGATTCGGACGCGCCCAAGACCGCTTCGTAATCTAGATATGGTCACTATGAGTTCCCGGTGATGCCGCTTGGGCTCACTAATGCCCCCGCGGTATTTATGGATTTAATGAATCAATCTTTAGACCATATTTGGATCGATTCGTAGTCGTGTTCATTGATGACATCTTGGTCTATTCAAGAAATGAGACCGAATATGCTGAACACCGCGTTAGTGCCGCAAATTTTACGGACAAGCAATTATATGCTAAGTTCAAGCAAGTGTGAGTTCGTTAAGAGAGGTTAGCTTGGGTCATGTGGTATTCAGACGGGTATTCGAGTCGAATTCAATAAAATTTCAGCCATACTAAATTGGAAGCCTCCGAGAAATATTATCGAGGTTCAAGCTTTTGGGGCTTGCTTATTACCGACGCTTTGTAAAGGGTTCTCAACGATAGCCACGCCGATGACGGTTACTCCAAAAGGATGTTAAGTTCAATGGACGAGAAATGCCAAAAAGCTTCGATCAATCAAAACTTATTTGACTGAAGCCCCAATTCTAGTGCAACCCGAGTCCCAAGGAGTTTGTTATCTATAGCGACGCCTCTCTACTTGGGTTAGGTTATGACACGCAAGAAGGTCGAGTTGTGGCTTGCGCGCCGAGGCAATTAAAGCCACATGAGAAAAATTATCCGACTCATGATCTCGAATTGGCCGCCATCGATTCGCTTTAAAGATTTGGCGACATTACTTATTTGGTGAAAGGTGCCATGTATACTCGATCACAAAAGTCTCAAATATTTGATGACCCAAAGAGACTTAAATCATGACAAAGACGCTGGCTTGAGCTGTTAAAGGATTATGAACTCGATCATTGATTATCACCCGAAAGGCGAATGTGGTTGCGGATGCCTTGAGTCGTAAATCGTTATTCACTTTACGAGCGATGAATGTGCACTTGTCTCGTCCGATCCGATGTGGTGTTAGTGGTGAATTGAAAGCCAAACCACTATTGACACACCAAATTCGAGAAGCTCGTAAAGTCGACGACGAGTTGGTTGCAAACGGCTGCGTGTTCAACAAGGACTCGGAGTTTCAAATCGACGATGACGATTGTTTGAGGTTCAAAAGTCGTCTCAGGTGTCCCAAGGAATTCGAACTCATTTCGATAACTAATGAAGCCCATTGTAGCCAAATGGCAATCCACCCGGGAGTACGAAGATGTACAATGATTTGAAACGCCGATTTTGGTGGCATGGTATGAAGCGAGACATCTCCGACTTTGTTTCAAGATGTTTAATATGTCAACAAGTGAAAGCGAACATCAGTGCCTTCGTGATTACTTCACCAATCACGATACCCGAGTGGAAATGGGATCGAGTCACAATGGACTTTGTATCCGGACCGCCATTGTCGCTAAAGTAAGAAGGATGCGGTTTGGGTCGTGGTAGATCGATTGACTAAGTCGCCCACTTTGTCCCCCGACGCACGGATTTTTCAATGGACAAATTAGCGGAATTGTACGCTTTCGATTGTGAAATTACACGGGTGCCTATTTCTATCGTGGTCGGATAGAGATCCGAGATTTACCTCGCGGTTTTGGAAAAGTTGCAAGAAGCTTTGGGTACCAAGTTGCATTTCAAGACCGCTTTTCACCCCAAACCGATGGTCAATCCGAGCGGGTAATTCAGATACTTGAGGATATGTTAAGATGTTGCGCCCTCGAGTTTAGTGGTTCATGGAACCAGATTTGCCGCTGATTGAATTCGCCACAACAAAAATTTTCAATCGAGCATTAAGATGGCACCTTATGAGGCTTTGTACGGGCGTAAATGCCGTACACCATTGTTTTGACCGAGCTTGGTGAAAGCAAGATTTTCGGTGGATTTGATTAGGGATGCTGAATGAAAGTGAAAGTAATCCGTGAAAGTTTGAAGATAGCCTTCGATCGTCGTAAGTCGACGCGGATATGAAGCGAAGGATATCGAGTATCGTGGGTGATAAAGTGTTTCAAGGTATCGCTTGGAAAAAGATACTCGTGTTCTACCGTAAGGGCAAGTTGAGCCCGAGGTTCATTGGGCCATATGAGATATCGAGCGAGTCGGTCCAAAGGCATATCGCTTGATTTTGCCCCTCGAACTCAAAAGGTTCACGATGTCTTCCACGCTTCGATGCTTCGACGCTATAGATCCGATCCAACGCACGGATTAGTCCATCGAAATTGAAATTCAAGCTAATATGAGTTATGAGGAAGAACCAATTCGTATCCTATCACGAGAAGTGAAAGAGTTATAAACAAGCGGTTCCGCTAGTGAAAGTGTTATGGCTCAAGCACGGATAGAAGAAGCTACTTGGGAGACCGAGAACTCTATGAGAGAGCGATATCCAAACCTATTTACCGGTAAGCTTTTCTGGGACGAAAATCTCTTGAGTGGGGGAGAGTTGTGACACCTCGAATGTGACCCTAGTCTGAGAGTGGTTTCGGACCACGAAACCGAGTCACAAGAATAATTAAGTGTTATATTCCGTGCTTATTGTATGTGGAATTGGTATGCGAAATATTTCGTGGTCTCGATTTTTATTAATTAGGTGCTAATTTATAAGAAAGGACTTAGTAGTGAACTTTGAAAGTACGATAGGAAATATGTGATGACTAATTAAAGCATGCATGCAAAATAATGGACTTGCATGTCAAATTTCCCTTTTTACAAGTGATGGCCGCCATGACAAAGAGATATGGGCTAAACATGTCATGAAACATGTTTTGTTGGGCATTAGGGAGAAATCATAAACAAATAAGCATGGGTAAGAAAAGAATGAAAAAAATGTGTGAGAGAGTAGCATTCCCCATTGCAGCAACCAAGAAGAAGAGAAAACAAAAATTTGTTCATCCTTTCTCATCTTTTGGCCGAAAATCATAAGGAGGAAGAAAGGGATTTTGCTCCATTTTTGGTTTAGAAGAGAACTAGAAGGAGATTTGGCCATACTTGTACCAAGATTAAGGTATGTATGAGGTTGTGTTTGGAGTTTCATGCATGACTTGGTTACTAACTTGATGTGCATGTTAGCCATGGCTCAAATCTTTGTTATGCCATGGAAATGGTATTTGGGCAAAGTTGTTATGGTGATAAAGCCATTGCATGCTAAGTGTGAAGCTTGATGATGATGCATGCAATGATGGATTTTCTATTCATGAGTAAGATTTTGAGTTTTCTTTGTTTTATCATGATTAAAGTTGAAAAGGAGCATGATTGTCATATTCGCCATGATGCATTCTTGAGCATGATTCATGCTTCTTGCATGTTAGTTAAAAATTTGTGTTTTGGATGGCTATGGACACCTTGAAAATTCGCCATGCTCATATATGCATATATATGATTGCACATTATGTTTGGTTATGAACTAAGTGATGAATATATTGATTTAAAGAAGAAAATGTGAAGAATGCTTGTGAAATTGCAAGCACAATTCTGCCTAGCACACATATAAGTGCTTGATGCTATATTATAAGTTTTAAATACAATGTGCAAAGCATTAATTAGTAGATTGCATGCTGTTTTTGTGAGGTATTATGCAAAATTGACCTCAACATGTACATGAATATTCGCCTTGGGTAGCCTATTGAAGGCCTTAGCATTTCCTTGATGCTCAAATAAATTGTATTGAATTGCTTGATGTAGTATAAATGTGCATGACCATTGTGTATTCAAGCTAAAGAGTGGCCATATGACCATCTAAAATCCTTGTCATATTCGCCATAAGCAAGCACAATGAGGTTTTAATAAATTGAATTTGTTTGAATTAGCTCAAGAGCTAAGAGGGCCACAATTGGACAAGGGAAGGAAAAGGTGATCGAATAGCCGAAAAAGCCGCTCGACAACATCCGAGGTAAGTCCTCAAGAAGTGACCTTACTTGAATTATGTGAGATGAAATATGGATGTGTATGATTATTGATTATGTGTGTATGAGTATTTGAATTCCACCCGGCTAAGTCCCAAGGCGTAATATGCTAATGATTATAATTGTGTTTGAGCCTTAGTAACGAAAATGAAATATGTATGTCCAATGATTATTGATGTATGTGTGCATGAGAAATTGAATGATATCTGGCTAAGCCCAAGACAATTATGTTGAAATTATATCCGGTTAAGACCAAGGCAATTGTGCTAGTGGCTATATCCGCTAAGGCCCAAGGCATTCGTATGAAGTTATTCTATCCGGCTAAGACCAAGGCATTTGTGCACGTGATTAAATCCGTTATATTCAAGAATCTTGGGCTGGAGGTGAGTGTTGGTAGCTGAAATGAATTTAATTAGTACACTGAAAGCCCAAAGGATAAGGTACGTTATATGTGCATTGAAAGTCGACGTGTTTGAGCAACATTCGCCAATCGACTAATGAATTTCAGTTATTGAATTGATTGATGCTTTGTAACTTATATAATGATGAAGTATGAAGTAAGAATGTATTAATGAAATGATGCATTTGGCTATGTGAATGTATTGCTGTAAATTATAGTTCACTATATTCCTTGAGACTTACTAAGCATAAAAATGCTTACCCCGCTGTTTTGGCTCTTAGTTTTCTAGATTTCGCCGAGGCAATCGGATTTGGGATCGTTGAAGTCAAGTCATCCACACTATCAAGCCTCCATTTTGGTATAAATTTTGGTTGAACTTGAGATGGCATGTATAGGACTACCCCTTGTTTGTTAAATATGTTGTAATGTAAGTATGTACTACCATGTAAAATGGCTCTAAAAAGGAAGCATGAACTTAGACTAATTGTGGGTTGTATGTATATATTTGTGTCATGATGTGGCTATGGCTTGAAATGGGAATGTTGGTCATATGATCAGCCATTGGCATGGTTAAAATGATCATATATGAACCTATGTATGGTAAGGCTAGTTGAATCATGGAGACCACCAAATAGGTAAGTCCTATCTTAAAACAGATGCTGCCAGCTGCAGTGGCATGAATGTGAAAAATCACCAAAATTCATAGGAATGGAATTAGATAGTGAATAAGCTATGTAAATGAACCTTGATGAGTCTATTTTCATATGGAAGAAACGAAATGGTCATAGGAGTTACAGGTTAAGAGATATTAAAGTTATTGTGAGACAGGGCCAGAATGGTTTCTGTTCCCTGTCGCAACTTTAAAAATTCACTATAAATTATCCAAAAAGAATTAGAAGATATACCTTATATGTACAGATTCCATTTTGAGTCTAGTTTCATTAGAAACAAACGACACCAGCATTAAAGCTCTGTACAGAGAGATATTCAAGTTATACCGCGCGAAGGTCAGAGCAGTCGATCCCTGTAACAGGGTAACTTTAACTAATAAACTGTACCAATTGGCCCGACCAAAATCCTAGAAATAAATCCATGGATGGATATATGAGTCTAAATTCAGGAAAATTTACGAAACCAGTTTCCAAGTTTTGAAACTCGAGATATGATTTTTAAGGCGATAGTGACGCAGTTTTCCAGCCTGACTGGAAATGTCAAATTGGTGGGCAAAAACATGTGAACTTGGTTTGTTAACCCCTGTCCGACAATCGCGATGGTCTCGGTTTGGGGTGTTACAATTTTATTGGTATCAGAGCCACGGTTTAGTCGATTCTAGGACTACCGTGATGTGTTTGGGGTCTAGCTATACATGCCATTAAATGATGAATCGATAGTGTGATGAATTCTCGGCTAATTTGACTTCATGTTTGTTTATAGCAATGGATCCCGATCCCAACCGAAAGCGATAGCTGATGATGTGGAGAGGTGGCGCCTGCTGCCGCCAAGAAGGACAGCGCCATGGACTCTCAACCTATGGCCAAGAATCCTAATGACGAGGCTAGGCAAGCCTTTTATAGTGTGATGAACGAATGGTTTAATCAATACATTCAACCAACACTACTGCTCCACCACCTCCATTCCCGATTTAATGCAACCTCAAGACCTACAATACCTCCCAGAATCGATCAAATATATCGTAAGCCCTCAAATGATAGGATTCAAAACATGGGGCCACCGAATTTAAGGCTACGGATGATGATGATGCCGAGCGAAATGAATTATGGTTAGATAACACTATCCGTGCTTGATGAGCTATCCCAGACACCCGATGAGTGCTTAAAGTGTACCATCTCCTTGCTACGCGAGTCCGCCTACTATTGGTGGAGTACTCGACTTGTGGTGCCTAGAGAACAAGTGACTTGGGAATTCTTTCTAACCGAAGTTCAAAAAAAGTATATTAGTCGAGATTCATCGACCAAAAGCGAGGGAATTCCTTGATCTTAAGCAAGGTTCTATGTCCGCTAATCACTACGAACTAAAGTTTGTGAGGCTTAGCCAGCACGCCGAGAATGATTTCGTCCGGGCTATTATGTGTAAACGCCGAGGATGGGCTGAATGATGATATAAGGATGTTTGTTGGCATTCTCGAGATACGAGAGTTCAGAGTACTTGTGGAGCGAGCTTGTAAAGTCAAGAGCTTAGAAAGGAGAAACAAAAGCTGATGTGGGGATTGAGAATTCGAAAGAGGTCCTCGGAAAGTCTCTTCAACAAGCATCAAGAGATTTCGAGATGATGCGAGCCGGTCTAGAGGCGCTTCTTTTCTAGACGAGGACGCGATCGACTTCGTGACCACACGAAGTCACCTCGATCACGGTATGAAATGATCGCCGAGAGGGCTGAGTGTCCACATTGTGGCAAATGGCATTCGGGAGCTGTTGGTTTGCGGATCGCCTCGCTATAAGTGTGGATCGGCCGACCACTTTATGAAGGATTGCCCGAGGATGCATGAATGTAATGCAAGTCGAGTGCAAACCCGGTGCTACCATCGCCGAGGTAGACCACCTAGAAATATGGGCAATGTCAAGGCGGTCGAGAGGATCTAGAGATGCTACCATCGATCTCGAGGCTCGTGTTCTCGCTAGGACTTATGCCACACGCCAAGCACGCCGAGGATGCCGCCTTCCAGATGTTATTACCTGTATTTCACTCTTTTCAATACAAATGTAATTGCTTTGATTGACCCCGGTTCTACTCATTCATATATATGTGAAACCTTAGCATCCAAAGAAGACTTTGCCCATTGAGTTCATCGAGTTTGTAATTCGGTGTCAAACCCCTGGGTCATTACGCGTTTGTTAACAAAGTGTGCAAGAAAAGTCCCTAGTGTTCCGAGGTTCTTGTTTTCCCATGGACTTAATGCTTTTGCCATTCGATGAGTTCGATGTTATTCTTGGTTTGGATTGGTTGACCATGCACGATGCGGGTTGTAAATTGCAAGAGCAAGACTATCGATTTGAAGTGCGCGAATAATGAAATATTCTGCTGAGTCCACTTGACTTAAAGGGGTTGCCACCGTAATATCGCCGATGTTGGCCCGTAAATATGTAAGAAAAGGGTGCGGCGCACTCATGCGACGCATTCGGCGACAAGGAATCGAGAAGAAACCCAACTGCGCTCCGTGGTTTGTGAATACCCGGATGTTTTCTCCCAAGAATTGCCGTTTACCACCTGCTCGGGAAATAGAATTTGGCATCGAATTGGTACCGGTACCACTCCAATTTCGATAGCTCCAGATCGTATGGCCCCAACGAAATTAAAGGAGTTGAAAGTTCAGCTTGCAAGAATTGGTGGATAGAGGTTTTGTCGCCGAAGTTTTTCGCCTTTGGGGTGCCGGTGCTGTTCGTGGAAGAAGAAGGATGGAACCATGACGATCGGTAGATCGACTATCGCCGCCTTACAAAGCGACGATAAAGAACAAATATCCGCTGCCACGATTGATGACTTGTTCGATCAACCAAAGGAGCCTCGGTGTTCTCGAAAATAGATTTGAGATCGGCTACTATCAATTGCGTAATCCGAGATTCGACGCGCTCAAGACCGCCTTCGTAACTAGATATGGTCACTATGAGTTCTCGGTGATGCCGCTTGGGCTCACTAATGCCCCCGCGGTATTTATGGATTTAATGAATCGAATCTTTAGACCATATTTGGATCGATTCGTAGTCGTGTTCATTGATGACATCTTGGTCTATTCAAGAAATGAGACCTAACATGCTGAACACCGCGTTAGTGTTGCAAATTTTACGGACAAGCAATTATATGCTAAGTTCAAAGTGTGAGTTCCGTTAAGAGAGGTTAGCTTCTTGGGTCATATGGTATCTCAGACGGGTATTCGAGTCGACCTTAATAAAATTTTAGCCATACTAAATTGGAAGCCTCCGAAATATTACCGAGGTTCAAGCTTTTGGGGCTTCTGCCTGTTATTACCGACGCTTTGTAAAAGGGTTCTCAACGATAGCTACTACCGATGACGGTTACCCAAAAGGATGTTAAGTTCGAATGGACGGAGAAATGCCAAAAAGCTTCGATCAACTGAAACTTATTTGATCAAGCCCCAATTTAGTGCAACCCGAGTCCCAAGGAGTTTGTTATCTATAGCGACGCCTCTACTTAAGTTAGGCGATGAATGCAAGAAGGTCGAGTTGTGGCTTGCGCGCGAGGCAATTAAAGCCACATGAGAAAATTATCCGACTCATGATCTCGAATTGGTCAGCCATCGTATTCGCTTTAAAGATTTGGCTACATTACTTATTTGGTGAAAGGTGCCATGTATACCTGGATCACAAAAGTCTCAAATATTTGATGACCCAAAGAGACTTAAATCATGATAAAGACGCTGGCTTGAGCTGTTAAAGGATTATGAACTGATCATTGATTATCACCCGAAAGGCGTAATGTGGTTATGGATGCCTTGAGTCGTAAATCGTTATTCACTTTACGAGCGATGAATGTGCACTTGTCCGTCTCGATCCGACAAAGGTGTTAGTGGCTGAATTGAAAGCCAAACCACTATTGACACACCAAATTCGAGAAGCTCGTAAAGTCGACGACGAGTTGGTTGCAAAACGGCCGCGGTGTTCAACAAGGACTCGAGTTTCAAATCGACGATGACGCATTGTTTGAGGTTCAAAAGTCGTCTGTGTGTCCCAAGGAATTGGAACTCATTTCGAGCACTCAATGAAGCCCATTGTAGCCAAATGGCAATCCACCCGGGAGTACGAAGATGTACAATGATTTGAAACGCCGATTTTGGTGGCATGGTATGAAGCGAGACATCTCCGACTTTGTTTCAAGATGTTTAATATGTCAACAAGTGAAAGCGAACATCGTGTGCCTTCGTGATTACTTCTACCAATCACGATACCCGAGTGGAAATGGGATCGAGTCACAATGGACTTTGTATCCGGACCGCCATTGTCGCGAAGTAAGAAAGATGCGTTTGGGTCGTGGTAGATCGATTGACTAAGTCGCCCACTTTGTCCCCGCACGCACGGATTTTCAATGGACAAATTAGCGGAATTGTACGCTTTCGACAGAAATTACACGGGTGCCTATTTCTATCGTGGTCGGATAGAGATCCGAGATTTACCTCGCGGTTTTGGAAAAAGTTGCAAGAAGCTTTGGGTACTAAGTTGCATTTCAAAGACCGCTTTTCACCCCCAAACCGATGGTCAATCCGAAGCGGTAATTCGTGATACTTGAGGATATGTTAAGATGTTGCGCCCTCGAAGTTTAGTGGTTTATGGGAACCAGATTTGCCGCTGATTGAATTCGCCATAACAACAAGTTTTCAATCGAGCATTAAGATGGCACCTTACGAGGCTTTGTACGGGCGTAAATGCCGCACACCATTGTTTTGGACCGAGCTTGGCGAAAGCAAGATTTTCGGGTGGATTTGATTAGGATGCTGAATGTAAAGTGAAAGTAATCCGTGAAAGTTTGAAGATAGCCTTCGATCGTCGTAAGTCGTACGCGGATATGAAGCGTAAGGATATCGAGTATCGTGGGTGATAAAGTGTTTCAAGGTATCGCTTTGGAAAAGATACTGTGTTCGCTACAACAGAAGGGCAAGTTGAGCCCGAGGTTCATTGGGCCATATGAGATATCGAGAATAGTCGGGTCCAAAGGGCATATCGCTTGATTTTGCCCTCAACTCAAAAAGGTTCACGATGTCTTCCACGTGTCGATGCTTCGACGTTATAGATCCGATCCAACGCACGGATTAGTCCATCGTAAATTGAAATTCAAGCTAATATGAGTTATGAGGAAGAACCAATTGTGATCCTATCACGAGAAGTGAAAGAGTTATGAACAAGCGGTTCCGCTAGTGAAAGTGTTATGGCTCAAGCACCGGATAGAAGAAGCTACTTGGGAGACCGAGAACCTATGAGGGAGCGATATCCAACCTATTTACCGTAAGTTTTCGGGACGAAAATCTCTTTGAGGGGGGAGTTGTGACACCTTTAATGTGACCCTAGTCGAGAGTGGTTTCGACCACGAAACCGAAGTCACAAGAATAATTAAGTGTTATATTCCGTGCTTATTGTATGTGGAATT